>NC_092138.1:64137852-66637852 GCF_043159975.1 Macaca nemestrina
GCATGCCTGTAGTCCCAGCTACTCAGGAGGCTAAGGCAGGAGAATCACTTGAACCCGGGAGGCAGAGGTTACAGTGAGCTGAGGTGGTACCACGGCACTCCAGCCCAGGCTACAGAGCGAGACTCTATCTCAAAAAAAAAAAAAAAGCAGTTGAGGTGTACAGTTTTTATTAGTGTTTTTTTTTTTTTTTTTTTTTTGGCTTGTTTGTGCAAACAGTGTTAAGTTGTTATCAGCTTAAAATGATGGGTTATAAGATAGTATTTGAAAACTTCATGGGACTGGGTATGGTGGCTCATGCCTGCAATCCCAGTACTTCGGGGAGGCTGAGGTGGGCGGATCACCTGAGGTCAGGAGTTTGAGACTACCCTGGCCAACATGGCAAAACCCTGCTTCCACTAAAAATACAAAAATTAGCTAGGTGTGGTGGGGGGCACCTGTAATCCCAGCCACTCGGGAGGCTGAAACAGGAGAATCACTTAAATCCAGGAGGCAGAGGTTGCAGTGAGCTAGGATTGCACCACTGCACTCCAGCCTGAGTAACAAAGCAAGACTCTGTCTCAAAAATAAATAAATAAATAAAATAAAAATTAAAAAATAAAAAATAAATGAAAGCTTCATGGTAGTAACCTCAAATCAAAAAACATACAATGGATACACAAAAAGTAAAGTTTTAGCATAGCTTAACTGGGTCCTTTGCTTCACAGTCTCTCACAAGCCAAAATCAAGGTATCAACCCGGGGTCTGTGGTTTCATCTGAGGTTTCAACTGGGGAAGGTTCCACTTCCAAGCTCACTCAGTGATTGTTGGCAAGATTCAGTTCCTCATGCTCTTTTGGACTGAGAACTTCAGTTCCTCACTGGTTGTTTGACACAGGTCACCTTTAGTTCCTGGCCACGTGGGCGTCTCCAGTGTAGCTACTTCATAAAAGCATAAGCGCAAAGAAGGCAATAGAAAGTCAGCTAGCAAGTCACAAGTAATAATCTTTTATAACTTACTCATGGAAGGTGACACACCTCAGTGTTGCCCTATTCGATTGGTCAAAGACAAGTTACTTAAGGGAAGGAATTATACAATGTCATGAATGTCAGGAGGTGGGGCTGCCACCCTGTCCTCAGAATATCCAGTTCTCTGGGTCAGATTATTTTTAATTCCTGAAATCCAAATATATTTCCTTCTAAACAAATACTTTAAGCATACTGTTTCCAACCAACTCTTTGGAATAATGATAATTCTTATGTGAAAGCAGAGTTCCTTGCCTGTTTCTACCCAGCACTAAGGCAAGTTTCACACCATTCAAGCCACAGTGGGGTCCCTGTAGAGCTGTGTGCCTACCTTTCTGTGTGCTTTTTCCCTCCTCCTGGAATAATTTTTCTTTATCCGTTACAGAAACTCTTACTCATCTTTCAAGATATAGCTCATGAAACACCTGTCAAGGTGGTCAACAATTGACTCCTGGAAGCATGTGTCTGAAAGATTGTCTGAGAACCTCAGGGAAAGCCACATACCTTACATAAAAGGTGACCAACCACAAGGGTATGAAAAGCCAACAGAACTAGGGCCTATAAAAAAAATTGCAGAATGCACAGCAGTGACCCTGAGCTCAGTGCACATCTGGATGGCATCAACCCTGATAAGACTAACCAAAGCCATAAAAAAAGAGTGTCCTTTTACTTCCTTCCTGATACTGCTGCTCATTGAGGAAATCCAGCCCAGTGGTCTGCCTATTTTCCAGGGACTTGCTTTTGCTTTAGAAATCCAGTACCTCACTGCAGGGCTCTTGGAGCCTGTTGATAGCCAGCCTAGCCAGTCACCTGACAGTAACTTACATGCTATTTTTAGTTTCCATCTCTGTAGACCAACTGTCCCTCCATTCACCACGTTTATCCAGCACAGCAGCACTAGCCTCAGTCATCCCAGGAAAGCATGGCCATCCTAAATTAACAGAACAATTTTGGGTTTTTCTTTTTCTTTTTTTTTTTTTTTTTGAGACGGAGTCTTGCTGTGTCACCCAGGCTGGAGTGCAGTGGCCGGATCTCAGCTCACTGCAAGCTCCTCCTCTCGGGTTCACGCCATTCTCCTGCCTCAGCCTCCCGAGTAGCTGGGACTACAGGCACCCGCCACTTCGCCCGGCTAGTTTTTTGTATTTTTTAGTAGAGACGGGGTTTCACTGTGTTAGCCAGGATGGTCTCGATCTCCTGACCTCGTGATCCGCCCGTCTCGGCCTCCCAAAGTGCTAGGATTACAGGCTTGAGCCACCGCGCCCGGCATTTTGGGTTTTTCAAGTACTGAAACTGAGTCCTCCTGGCCTCAGCTCTAGACTATGAGGCATGAGGAAAGTCCTGCTGCTGTATAATATTTACTGAAAGCTCGAAAAGCTCAATATACATGAGAACAAAATTATGGCGTAATCTTCAGCCTCTGGGGATCTGGGCTGAGTCTTCATTTAAAGCCACGGTGCTGACTTCCCACAGAAGCAGAGCAACAGTTGAAGAACATCACACCATCAGTGACTGGCTGGTGGGATTGTACTTAGGAAGCAAAGTTTTTCAGCAAACTGGAGAGGCACTCCCTGTTCTCTGCACTAGGTCCCTGATGAGCAGATTCAGTCGCCATTTAATGCAATTATTATACCCCATGTATCACCATCCACTTATTTGCTTCTTTTATAAACATTTGCTGAGTGTAGCCTGTGCAGTTGAGGTGACTATGTTTTCTTGGACAAACAGAGGTAATAGAGAGAGGTGGGGAGGTATCAGGTACACCCCTTCAGGGTCTACAAACATGAAAGCTAAAAATAGCCTGTAGGCTACTGCCAGGTGACAATGGCTGAGTAGGAACAGCCTTCAAGAGCACTGTAGTAAGGCACTGGATTTCTAAAGCAACAGCCAGTCACAGGAGAACAATCAGACCCCTTGGGGCTTGAATTCCGTCAAAGACCACAGAGGATAGGAACTCCTTTTGATGGTTTTGGTTAAAAGTCTCAGGATTGATACTGATGTGAACAGTGAGCTCAGAATTTGTGCTATTCATTCTGTACTTTTTACAGACCCTGGTTCTGTTGGTTTTCCATACCCTTGAGGCTGGCCAACTTCTTTGTTAGGTATGTGGCTTTTCATAAGGCTCTCAAACAATTCTTCAGGCACATGTCTTCAGAAACCAATTGTCAACCACTCTGAAAATTTTCACCTTTATGTGTAGATACTCTTGCTAAATTTCTCCAGCTTAGACCCAAGACAGAGGATATGCGTTTTCAAAGCTTC
The DNA here is from genome assembly GCF_043159975.1 of Macaca nemestrina. Classification (NCBI taxonomy): domain Eukaryota; kingdom Metazoa; phylum Chordata; class Mammalia; order Primates; family Cercopithecidae; genus Macaca; species Macaca nemestrina. The sequence goes on from NC_092138.1 coordinate 64,141,113, forward strand.
CTACTTATGCCCTGCCACAAGTCTAAAGGACACAACATAAATGCAGGGGACTGTTGATTTTGGTAGTGATGGTCTCTCTTTTCTAATCATTGTGGTTGTGGAAACTGGTTAAATTCCAAAATTTTGTAGCTCTCCTCTGTGATCAGAAAAATCACCCATACTTAGCGTATGGGTTACCTGTTCTCATCCTTGCAAGCCCTGACTCACAGTTCAGGCTCTACTTTTGGGGAAGCAGAGTGGGTGTGATGAGCTGAAGGCTTTGTAGTTCCTGGAATTGAGTTTTGAAGATTTGGTCTGATCAATCTTTCTGGCCCAATTTGAGAAAAAGAAAGAATCCTGACACCATTATCTCAAACATTTTACATTGTCCAGTCATCTTTGTAACATTCATTCAACAAAGATATATAGAACACATGCTCTGTGGAAGGCAGTGAGAACTATCTCAATTTGTTTTCCTCTGTCCTGTTATCTATGAGAAACTGGGACTTCATTTTCTACCTATTGAACCCTCTGTGGTTGCTTCCACCCATTCTCCCTTTCAGAGGTTTCTTTTATTTGTTTTTGCCTAATGAAGCTCTCTCCCTTTTAACAGGAAATCACTGTCATATACTTTTGAGTCTTCCAAAAAGTTGTCACCCCCATGTCAAGAATCAAATGAAAGCAAAGGCTCATCTTTTATATCTGCATTTAACAAAGCAGTATGAGAGAACTCTGGTTGCAGCTGATTAGGAGGCTGCTCATCAGACTTTTGCAGCTAGTTATCCTTATAGAGAAAAGTAAAGGAGGGAGGTTCCCTAAATGCCTTCTTATTTCTTCTTTTCCTTCTTTTTTTTTTTCCTTCAACTTTAAGTTCCGGAGTACATGTGCATGTTTGTTACATAGGTAAATGTGCGCCACAGTGGTTTGCTGCACAGATCAACCCATCACCTAGACATTAAGCCCAGCATCCATTAGCTATTCTTCCTGATGCTCTTCCTCTACCAGCCCTCCATGACAGGCCCTAGTGTGTGTTGTTCCCCACCATGTGTCCATGTGTTATCATTCAGCTCCCATTTATAAGTGAGAACATGCAGTGTTTGCTTTTCTGTTCCTGCGTTCGTTTGCTGAGGATAACGGCTTCCAGCTCCATCCATGTCCCTGCAAAGGACATGATCTCATTCCTTTTTATGGTTGCATAGTATTCTGTGGTAGATATGTGCAAAATTTTCTTTATCCAGTCTGCCATTGATGGGCATTTGGGTTGATTCTATGTCTTTGGTATTCTGAATAGTGCTGCAGTGAACATATGAGTGCATGTGTCGTTATAATAGAATGATTTATATTCCTTTGGGTATGTACCCAGTAATGGGATTGCTGGGTCAGATGGTATTTCTGCTTCTAGATCTTTGAGGAGTCACCACGCTGTCTTCCATAATGGTTGAACTAATTTACACTCCCATCAACAGTGTAAAAGCATTCCTTTTTCTCCACAACCTGGCAAGCATCTATTGTTTCTTGACTTTTTAATGATCGCCATTCTGACTGACGTGAGATGTTACCTCCTTGTAGTTTTGATTTGCGTTTCTCTAATGATTAGTGATGTTGAGCTTTTTTTCATGTTTCTTGGCCATATGAATGTCTTCTCCTTCTGCTGCAGAACAGCTCCTTCTGCCTCCCACTTTACCCTTACAAATAAGCAAGTTCTCTGCAGAGAAATGTGTGTGTTTTGTATACACACACACATATACACACACTGCCTGCATATATCTTACTGCCTTACAGATACATCTAGAGAGGTTTTTGCTTGTTTTATTTTGTTTTGTTTTTGGCTGCAACAGTACCAAGGAAAGATTCAGGCTATAATCTGCCTTCATTTTCTTTTTTTCATATAGCCAGATGACCCTAATCTACCTTCTTATCCCACTTTTTGAGGTTCTTTTTGAGTCCTCACCACAAATTATCTGACTTTTTATCCTTGTTAGGAGGCAGAAATTCCCAGTTTTCAACTAAAAAAGTAATCATTAGGCATAATTTGTGGCACCTTTGTCATTTCATTTCTTTACAATTTCTTTTTCCTAGAACTTCCTCCAGCACAAGGGAGGCCAGTCTTTCTCATCAGGTATTTGTTTTTGTTGGTTTTTTAAATTAATAAGCTTTATTTTTTAGAGCAGTTTTAGGTTCACAGTAAAATTAAGTGGAAGGTACAAAAAGTTTGCATATGCCCCCACCCCAGCAAAACCTTCCCCACTATCAACATCCTGCACTATAGTCCTAAACTTGTTTCCACTGAAGAACCTACATTGACACATCATTATCACCCAAAGTCTGTCTTTTACATTAGAGTTCACTCTTGGGGGAGTGTGCATTCTATGGGTTTTGAAAAGTATATTGTATGGTATTACTACATAAATGTATAAAGTATATATGTATATTTTGGTAAGTATAAATTGACCCTTGTTAGTATCATGTAGAATAGTTTCACTGTCCAGAAAAAAAATTCTCTGTGCTCTACCTATTCATTCATCCCTCCCCCTAACCTTTGGCAACTCCTTACCCTTTTATTGTCTCCATAGTTTTACCCTTTTCCAGAATGTCATATAATTGGTATCATACAGTATGTAGCCTTTTCAGATTGATTTCTTTCACTTAGTAGCATGTATTTAAGGTTCTTCCATGTCTTTCTTTTCTTTTTTTTTTTTTTTTTTTTTGAGACAGGGTCTCATGCCACCCAGGCTAAAGTGCAGTGGTACAATCATGGCTCACTGCAGGCTTGACCTCCTGGACTCAAGCAGTCCTCTCAGGTCAGCCTCCTAAGTAACTGGGACCAAGGGTGTGCACCACTATTCACAATGGCAAAGACATGGAATCAACCCAAAGACCACCTTCCATGTCTGTTCATGGCTTCAAACCTCGTTTATTTTTAATGCTAAGTAATATTGCATTGTGTGGACATACTAAAGTTTATTCATCTATAGAAAGACATCTTGGTTGCTTCCAAGTTTTGGAAATCATGAGTAAAGCTGTTATAAACATCCATGTGGTTTTTGCGTGGCTATAAGTTTTCAGTTCATTTGGGTAAATACAAAGAAACTCACTTGCTGGATCATATGGCAAGAATATATTTAGGTTTATAAGAAATTACCAACCTGTTTTCCAAAATGGTTGTACCATTTTCCCACCAGCAATGAACGAGAGTGCCTGTTGCTTCCACATCCTTGCCAGCATTTGCTATTGTCAGTGTTTTGGATTTTGGCCTTTTTTTTTTTTTTTCAAGACGGAGTCTCGCTCTGTCGCCCAGGCTGGAGTGCAGTGGTGCATTCTCAGCTCACTGCAAGCTCTGCCTCCCGGGTTTAGGCCATTCTCCTGCCTCAGCCTCATGAGTAGCTGGGACTAATAGGCGCTCGCCACCTCGCCTGGCTAGTTTTTTTTTTTTTTTTTTTAGTAGAGACTGGGTTTCACCATGTTAGCCAGGATGGTCTCTATCTCCTGACCTCGTGATCCGCCCGTCTCGGCCTCCCAAAGTGCTGGGATTACAGGCTTGAGCTACCACGCCCGGCCAATTTTGGCCATTTTAATAGCTATGTAGTCATGTCTTGTTGTTTTAATTTGCAATTCCTTAATGACATATGGTGTGGAACAGCTTTTCACATGCTTACTTGCCATCTGTATACCTTCTTTAGTGAGGTGTCCAAGTCTTTTGCCCATTTTAAAATTCAGTTCTTATTTTATTATTGTTGAGTTTTAAGAGTGCTTTATATACTTTAGATAGCAGTCCTTTATCAGATGTGTATTTTGCAAATTTTTTTTCGTATGTGGTGTGTCTTCTCATTCTCTTGACATTGTCTTTCAGAGAGAAGACATTTTTCATTTTAATGACGTCCAGCTTATCAATTATTTCTTTCACAGATCATGACTTTGATGTTATACCTAAAAAGTCATCATCATACCCAAGGTCAATTAGGTTTTCTCCTATGTTATCTTTTGGGATTTTTTAGATTTCCGTTTTATGTTTAGTTCTATGATCCATCTTGAATTAATTTTTGTAAAGGATGTAAGGTCTGTGTCTAGATTCATTTTTGCATATTGATGTGCAGTTGTTCCAGCACCATTTTCTCCTTTGTCAAAGATCAGTTATATTTCTGTGGATCTGTTTCTGGGCTCTCTATTCTGTTCCATTGATTTATGTGTTTTTTTACCATGACCACACTGTCTTGATTACTGTGGCCTTATAATAAGTCTTGAAGTTGAGTAGTATCAGTCCTCCAACTTTGGTCTTCTCCTTCCATGTTGAGAGAGTCTTTTACCTCTCCATATAAACTTTAGAAACAATTTGTCAATATTCATAAAATAACTTGCTGGAATTTTTATTGGGATTGCATCAAAGCTGTAGATCAAGTTGTGAAGAAATGAGATCTTGACAGTATTGTCTTCCTCTTCATGAATTTTGAATATCTTTCAATTTATTTAGTTCTTCCTTGATATCTTTCATCAGGGTTTTGCATATGTATATATTTATTTGTTTTCCTCATAGAGATCTGGTACATAGTTTGTTAGGTTTATACCTATGTATTTATTTTTTCCTTTTGAGTGCCAATGTAAACAGCAATGTATTTTTAACTTCGACTTCCGTTTGTTCGTTGCTGGCATATAGAAAACAATTGGCATTGTAGATTAACTTTGTTTCTTGAAACCTTGTTACAATTGCTTATCAGTTCCAGAAGATTTTTCTGTCTATCCTTGCTAATGTTCTACATAGATGCTTATGTCATCTGTGAACAAAGACCGTTTGATTTTTTTTCCTTCCCAATCTGTATACCTTTTATTTCCTTTTTGTGTCTTACTGCATTAGCTAGGACTCCTTAGGCACTTGCTTTTATCCATCACTATATTAGCCTGTTCTCATGCTGCTGATAAAGACATACCCAAGACTGGGTAATTTATAAAGGAAAGAGGTTTAATTGGCTCACAGTTCCACATGGCTGGGGAGGGGTCTCACTCATGGTGAAAGGCAAGGAGGAACAAAGCCACATCTTACATGATGGTAGGCAAGAGAGAATGAGAGCCAAGCAAAAGGGGAATTTTTTTAAATAAAACCACCAGATCTCATGAGACTTATTCCCTACCACCAGAACAATATAAGGGAAACCGCCCCCGTGATTCAATTATCTCTCACCAGCTCCCTCCCACAACATGTGGGAATTGTGGGAGCTACGATTCAAGATGAGATGTGGGTGGGGACACACCCAAACTGTATCAATCACTAACCACTATCACTTGTTTCTCTAAAAGTTAGCGCTGAATTTGTTTATTTCTCAAATACCCCATGCACACATCTTAGATATTTGGCCACATTCACTTTTAATCAAAGTGGCTTTTGTATATAGGTTTGATCCTTTCCTCCCTTAAGCTTTAAAGGTTTTAGCCTCATTCATGAAGCCTAAATCTGTTGTGTTCTCAGTTTACTCTGAGAATAAAAGACAAGTCCATTCAAAATGACTTACAGCCAGGTGTGATGGTACACACCTGTAGTCCCAGCTACTCAGGAGACTAAGGTGGGAGGATCGACTGAACCTGAGAGTTTGAGTCCAGCCTGGGCAACATGGTAAGAGCCTGTCTTTAAAGACTTGAGATCTTGTTTGACTTTTGATGTTTTCTTTTTAACGGTTCTGTTAGTACGTTTTCTGCCTTTACAAGCATAAGGAAGCCTAGAAAATTGAGCCTTCTCAGATAAAAGGAACAGGAGTGTTCTTAGAGCTGATGGTCATGGTTGGAAAGTATTGAGTTTTTGTGGGAAGAGTGGGAAAAGTAGCGTTTGTTTGTTTTAATGGTGAATATCAGCTTTAGTCTTCATTGTAATTCCTCCCAAACTCCTCCAAACTCCCAAAACCATAGCAATTAAATCATTAAAAACTGAGATTGCTTAATAGTGATTCTTGTTATCCTTACAGAGAATGATGGTTTATAGCAGGACTACAGTGTGTCAGGAGATGCCCATGGTTAGTTTGCCGATATACTCTTAGTGAGTCATTTACTTGTAGAGTAACCCTCTTACTTGGCTGTCCTTTGTCTAATAACTATTTTTATATTATCTGAAAAAAGGCAATAAGAACCACATGCATACCATTGATTTTCCCCCAAGGAGTAACTCTTGAAAAAGTGAATTTAGCGTATTTCTACCTGGTCTTCAAACAAATGTTTCTCAACTATTTAAAACATGAAAGTCTTATGACTGCTCCCTAAAACTTCTGATACAACTTCTGGGAAGGGGCACACCCTAATTATTTAAAGCACTAGTGTCTTCTGTGTATCCCTAAGAACTAAGAAGGTAATGTAAAGCTCTGCTGTTTTGTAGTCTATGTTACAAAGTGAGAAAAAAGTAACAGCTTTTAATGTTTGTTTTTCAAACATAAAGATGTATGTTATAATGGATATGCTTTTTCAATCCACTCATTTCTCACCTCTTTCTGGAATTTCTTATATGTACCCCACTGCCTGCCCAGGATCTAACCAATTCACCATTTGATATTTGTTGCCCCAGACTTTTTATTCCTGTTGGATTGACTCTTTTTTTTCTATTTTTTTATAGCATGAGTATATCACAAGTTATTTAGTAATTCCCCTATTAAAGTTGTTTCTACCTCTTAATCACTATAAACAATGCTCCAACAAACATTAATTTAGATATGCCTGCAGGTCAGAAAGGATCAGCCTCTCACATAGTACAGGGTCTTATCCAGTTAAAGTTATGTTAGTAGTGTCCGTTTTCACTAGACCTTTCAATCACACAGACTCTTCTTAAATTATTATTATTGTTTTTTTAAATTTTTGTGGGTACATAGTAGGTGTATATATTTAAGGGGTACTTGAGATGTTTTCATACAGGCATGCAATATGAAATAAGCACATCATGGAGAATGGGGCATCCATCCCCTCAAGCATTTATCCTTTGAGTTACAAACAATCCAATTATTAACACATTTTTCAAGTTATTCTAAAATATACAATTATTACTGATTATAGTCACCTTATTGTGCTATCAAATAGTAGGTCTTATTAATTAATTCTATCTTTTTGAACCCATGAACCATCTTCACCTTCCTCTCAAACTCTACCCCGTTCTCAGCCTCTGGTAACCATCCTACTCTATGTCTGTGAGTTCAATTGATTTGATTTTTAGATTCCACAAAAAAGTGAGAACATACTATCACACACTCTTAAGCTTGAGAATTCTGTTCTTGCGTCACTCCAGTCAAGGATAAAGCTTACCTATACTCCACAAAATTCTTCTTGTCTCTTAGAGGTAACCGTCTTTAAACAAAATGACAAAAGTGTATTTCTTTAATAAAAAATGTAAAATGATCCTAAGGCAGTATTTTTCAAACTGCAGGTCCAGGCCCATTATTGTCACAAAATCATTTTAGAGAATCACCTTTAGAGTTTTTTTATTGAAACAGGATAGAAAATATTAGGGAGCATCACATGTAATAAAAGTAGGATAGTTTCACAAAACTTTGAATTCAGTTACAGATCTATAAACATATTTATAAAAATAGATGTACAGGGTTATTTCATAAACTATATTTCTTACTGTGGGTCACAGTCACTACATAGTCACAGTGAAAAAAATTGAAAAACATAATGTGAAAGATTTCTGAGGAAAGCACTGGAGCCTTGACAATATAATCGGTCATGTGGAATGTATGCAGTGAAGAATTGTGTTCAGTTTTGCATTCTTCCACCAGGTGTGTCTGTTCCTCTCAGTTGGGGACATGCTTCTTCACCTAACCATAGAGCACATCTGGCGCTCATGAGACATGTGGGCAGTGTCTGGGGCCTATTGACCCAGCCTCTCATTTCAAGAACCTCCTAGGTCAATAGCCTAAGCAAAAGCTCTTTTCTCTCTCTCTTTCTCTCTCTCTCTCTCTCTCTCTCTCTCTGTCTCACATACGTACGTGCGCGCGCACACACACACACACACTCACTCACATACTCACACACTCCTTCCAAGTCCCTAGCTGGATATTCCAGTTAGGTCCATGGACTTTTAAAAAGAATTTGAAAGAAAGCATGAGCATTCCAGATGTTTATGACAGAAAGGGATCTCTGTGACTCTCGGATCCAATACACTTACCATACAACCTAGAATTAAGCTCCTTTGTGTTTACCCAAATAAATTGAAAACCTATATCCACACAAAAACCTGCACATGGATGTTTATCTCAGCTTTATTCGTGATTGCCAAAACTTGGAAGCAAGCGAGATGTCCTTTAGTAGATGAACAGATAAACTGTGGTATATCCATACAATGGACTGTGACTCAGCATTAGAAAGAAATGAGGTGTCACACCATGAAAAGACATGGAAGAACCTAAGTACATATTACTAAGTGAAGAAGTCAATCTGAAAAGGTTACATACTGCATGGTTCCAAATATATGACATTCTGGAAAGGGCAAAACTATGGAGGCAGTAAAAAGATCCATAGTCAACAACAAAAAACTCAAAAGACCCAATTCAAAAATGGGCAATGTGTTCAAATAGACAGTCTCTGAAGAAGATACACAGATGGCAATAAGCACATGAAAAGATGCTCAACATCATTACTCATTAGAGAAATGCAAATCAAAACCACAATTGTACACCATACCACTTAGAATGACTATTATATATAAAAGAAAGAAAGAAAGAAAGAAAGAAAGAAAGAAAGAAAGAAAGAAAGAAAGAAAGAAAGAAAGAAAGAAAGTGTTCTCTAGGATGAAAGGAAATTGAAACCCTGGTGCATTGCTGGTGGAAATGTAAAATGGTACAGCCATTTAAGGAAAACAGTTTGTCAATTCCTCTATTAATTACCATAATGATTCAGCAATTTTACTCCTGGGTATATACCCAAAGGAAAACAAAGCAGGGACTCAGATATTTCCACACCAATGTTCATAGTAGCATTATTCACAATAGCCAAAAGGTGGAAACAAAGATGAAATGGATAAACAAAATGTGGTATATATATACAATGGAATATTATTTAGCCATAAAAAGGAACAAAATTCTGACATGTGGCCAGGCGTGGTGGCTCACGTCTGTGATCTCAGTACTTTGGGAGGCCAAGACAGGCAGATCACCTGAGGTCAGGAGTTCAAGACCAGCCTGGCCAACATGACGAAACCCTGTCTCTACTGAAAATACAAAAATTGGCTGGGTGTGGTGGCACGCACCTATAATCCCAGCTACTCGGGAGGCTGAGGCAGGAGAATCTCTTGAACCTGGGAGGTGGAGGTTGCAGTGAGCCAAGATCACACCACTGCACTCCAGCCTGAGCAACAGAGCCAGATTCCATCTCAAAAAAAAAAAAAAAAAAAAAAAAAAAATTCTGACATGTCCAACGTGGATAAACCTTGAAAACATTACACTAAGTGAAATAAGCCAGACACAAAAGGACAAATATTGTATGATTTTGCTTATATGAGATACTTAGAATAGGCAAATTCTCAGAGACAGAAAGTGGAATAGAGGTTACCAGGGTCTCAGGGTTCGGGGGAGGGATGAGGGAGTTATTGTTTAGTAGGTACAGAGTTTCTGTTTGGTATGATGAAAAAGTGTTTGAAATAGATAGTGGTGATGGTCACACAACATTGTGAATGTACTTAATGCCACCAAATTCTACACTTAAAAATGGCTAAAATGGTATGCTTTGTGTTATATATGTCTTTACCATAATTTTTTTAAATGATCAGTGATTACCAGAGATTTGGGGGAAGGGAGAGAGGGATTGAATAGGTAGAGCACAGGGGATTTTTAAAATATACTTTAAGTTCTGGGGTACATGTGCAGAATGTGCGGTTTTGTTACATAGGTATACACGTGCAACAGTGGTTTGCTGCACCCATCAACCCATTACCTACATTAGGTATTTCTCCTAATACTATCCTTCCCCTAGCCCCCCACTCCCCGACAGGCCCCAATGTGTGGTGTTCCACTCCCTGAAGCACAGAGGGTTTTAGGCCAGTGAAATTATTCAGTATGATACTGTAATGGTTGACACATGTCATTATACATTGGTCAAAACCCACAGCATGTATAACACAAAAAGTGAACCCTAATGTAAATGACAGTCTTTAATTAATAATAATGTATCAATATTGGCTCCTCAATTGTAACAAATGTATTACAGTAGTGCAACATGTTAATAATAAGGGAAAGTGTGTAGGTGGGCCAGTGGCAGGAAGGGAATATATAGGAATTCTCCATACTCCACTCAATTTTTCTGCAAACCTAAAACTGCTGTAAGGAATAAATTTTTTAGGGTTCTGGTTCCAAGATGGCTGAATAGGAACAGCTCCAGTCTACAGCTCCCAGCATGAGCAATGCAGAAGACAGGTGATTTCTGCATTTCCATCTGAGGTACCGGGTTCATCTCACTAGGGCTTGTCGGACATTGAGTGTAGCCCATGGAGTGTGAGCCAAAGCAGGGTGGGGCATTGCCTCACCCGGGAAGCACAAGGGGTTGGGGAATTCCCTTTCCTAGCCAAGGGAAGCTGTGACAGATGGTAGCTGGAAAATCGGGACACTCTCACCCTAATACTGCACTTTTCCAATGGTTTTAGCAAACAGCACACCAGGAGATTATATCCTGCACCTGGCTCAGAGAGTCCCATGCCCATGGAGCCTCACTCACTGCTAGCACAGCAGTCTGAGATCAAACTGCAAGGCAGCAGCGAGGCTGGGGGAGGGGCCTCCACCATTGCTGAGGCTTGAGTAGGTAAGCAAAGTGGCCAGGAAGCTCAAACTGGGTAGAGCCCACCACAGCTCAAGGAGGCCTGCCTGCCTCTGTAGACTCTACCTCTGGGGGCAGGGCATAGCTGAATAAAAGGCAGCAGAAACTTCTGCAGACTTAAACATCCCTGTCTGACAGCTTTGAAGAGAGTAGTCGTTCTCCAAGCACAGGGTTTGAGATCTGAGAACGGACAGACTGCCTCCTCCAGTGGGTCCCTGACCTCTGAGTAGCCTAACTGGGAGACATCTCCCACTAGGGGCCGACTGACACCTCATGCAGCTGGGTGCCCCTCTGAGACGAAGCTTCTGGAGGGAGGATTAGGCAGCAACATTTGCCATTCTGCAATATTTGCTGTTCTGCACCCTCCGCTGGTGATACCCAGGCAAACAGGGTCTGGAGTGGACCTCCAGCAAACTCCAGCAGACCTGCAGCTGAGGGTCCTGACTGTTAGAAGGAAAACTAACAAACAGAAAGGACATCCACGCCAAAACCCCATCTCTACGTCACCATCATCAAAGACCAAATGTAGATTAAACCACAAAGATGGGGAGAAACCAGAGCAGAAAAGCTGAAAATTCTAAAAATCAGAGCGCCTCTTCTCCTCCAAAGGAAGGCAGCTCCTCACCAGCAACAGAACAAAGCTGGACAGAGAATGACTTTGATGAGTTGAGAGAAGAAGGCTTCACATGATAGGTAATAAACTTCTCTGAGCTGAAGGAGGATGTTCGAACCCATCGCAAAGAAGCTAAAAACCTTGAAAAAAGATTAGATGAATGGCTAACTAGAATAAACAGCATAGAGAAGACCTTAAATGATCTGATGGAGCTGAAAACCATGGCATGGGAACTACATGATGCATGCACAAGCTTCAGTAGCTGATTCGATCAAGGAAGAAAGGGTATCAGTGATTGATGATCAAATGAATGAAATGAAGCAGTAAGAGAAGTTTAGAGAAAAAAGTAAAAAGAAATGAACAAAGCCTCCGAGAAATATGGGACTTTGTGAAAAGACCAAATCTACGTCTGATTGGTGTACCTGAAAGTGACAGGAAGAATGGAACAAAGTTGGAAAACACTCTTCAGGATATTATCCAGGAGAACTTCCCCAACCTAGTAAGGGAGGCCAACATTCAAATTCAGGAAATACAGAGAATGCCACAAAGATACTTCTCGAGAAGAGCAACTCCAAGAGACATAATTGTCAGATTCACCAAAGTTGAAATGAAGGAAAAAATATTAAGGGCAGCCAGAGAGAAAGGTCGGGTTACCCACAAAGGGAAGCCTATCAGACTAACAGCAGATCTCTCAGCAGAAACTCTACAAGCCAGAAGAGAGTGGGGGCCAATATTCAACATTCTTAAAGAATTTTCAACCTAGAGTTTCATATCCAGCCAAACTAAGCTTCATAAGTGAAGGAGAAATAAAATCCTTTACAGACAAGCAAATGCTGAGAGATTTTGTCACCACCAGGCCTGCCTTGCAAGAGCTTTTGAAGGAAGCACTAAACATGGAAAGGAACAACCAGTACCAGCCACTGCAAAAACATGCCAAATTGTAAAGACCATCAATGACAGGAAGAAACTGCATCAACTAATGAGCAAAATAACTAGCTAACATCATAATGACAGGATCAAATTCACATGTAACAATATTAACCTTAAATGTAAATAGGCTAAATGCTCCAGTTAAAAGACACACACTGGCAAATTGGATAAAGAATCAAGACCCATCAGTGTGCTGTATTCAGGAGACCTATCTCACATGCAGAGACGCACATAGGTTCAAAATAAAGGGATGGAGGAAGATCTACTAAGCAAATGGAAAACACAAAAAAGCAGGGGTTGCAATCCTAGTCTCTGATAAAACAGACTTTAAACCAACAAAGATCAAAAGAGACAAAGAAGGCCATTACATAATGGTAAAAGGATCAATTCAACAATACAAGAGCTAACTATCCTAAATATATATGCACCCAGTACAGGAGCACCCAGATTCATAAAGCAAGTCCTTAGAGACCTACAAAGAGACTTAGACTCCTACACAATAATAATGGGAGACTTTAACACCCCACTGTCAACATTAGACAGATCAACGAGACAGAAAGTTAACAAGGATATCCAGGAATTGAACTCAACTCTGCACCAAGCGGACCTAATAGACATCTACAGAACTCTCCACCCCAAGTCAACAGAATATACATTCTTCTCAGCACCACATCACACTTATTCCAAAATTGACCACATAGTTGGAAGTAAAGCACTCCTCAGCAAATGTAAAAGAACAGAAATTATAACAAACTGTCTCTCAGACCACGGTGCAATCAAACTAGAACTCAGGACTAAGAAACTCACTCAAAACCGCTCAACTACATGGAAACTGAGCAACCTGCTCCTGAATGACTACTGCATACATAACGAAATGAAGACAGAAATAAAGATGTTCTTTGAAACCAATGAGAACAAAGACCCAACATACCAGAATCTGGGGAACACATTTAAAGCAGTGTGTAGAGGGAAATTTATAGCATTAAATGCCCATAAGAAAAAGCAGGAAAGATCTATAATTGACACCCTAACATCACAATTAAAAGAACTAGAGAGGCGAGGGCAAACACATTCAAAATCTAGCAGAAGTCAAGAAATAAGATCAGAGCAGAACTAAAGGAGATAGAGACACAAAAAGCCCTTCAAAAAAGTAGTGAATCCAGGAGCTGGTTTTTTTTAAAAGATCAACAAAATTGATAGACCACTAACAAGACTAATAAAGAAGAAAAAAGAGAAGAATCAAATAGATGCAATAAAAAATAATAAAGGGGATATCACCACCGATCCCACAGAAATACAAACTACCATCAGAGAATACTATAAACACCTCTATGCAAATAAACTAGAAAATCTAGAAGAAATGGATAAATTCCTGGACACATACACCCTCCCAAGACTAAACCAGGAAGAAGTTGAATCTCTGAATAGACCAGTAACAGGCTCTGAAGTTAAGGCAATAATTAATAGCCTACTAACCAAAAAAAAGTCCAGGACCAGAGGGATTCACAGCCGAATTCTACCAGAGGTACAAGGAGGAGCTGGTACCATTCCTTCTGAAACTATTCCAATCAATAGAAAAAGAGGGAATCCTCCCTAACTCATTTTATGAGGCCAGCTTCATCCCGATACCAAAGCCTGGCAGAGACACAATAAAAACAGAGAATTTTAGACCAATATCCCTGATGAACATTGATAAAAAAATACTCAGTAAAATGCTGGCAAACCAAATCCAGCAGCACATCAAAAAACTTATCCACCACGATCAAGTTGGTTTCACACCTGGAATGCAAGGCTGGTTCAACATATGCAAATCAATAAATGTAACCCATCATATAAACAGAACCAAAGACAAAAACCACATGATTATCTCAATGGATGCAGAAGAGGCCTTTGACAAAATTCAACAGCACTTCATGCTAAAAATTCTCAATAAACTAGGTATTGATGGGACATATCTCAAAATAATAGGAGCTATTTATGATAAACCCACAGCCAATATCATACTGAATGGGCAAAAACTGGAAGCATTCCCTTTGAAAACTGGCACAAGACAGGGATGCCCTCTCTCACCACTCCTATTCAACATAGTGTTGGAAGTTCTGACCAGGGCAGTCAGGCAGAAGAAAGAAATAAAGAGTATTCAATTAGGAAAAGAGGAAGTCAAATTGTCCCTGTTTGCAGATGACATGATTTTATATTTAGAAAACCCCATCATCTCAGCCCAAAATCTCCTTAAGCTGATAAGCAATTTCAGCAAAGTCTCAGGATACAAAATCAATGTGCAAAAATCACAAGCATTCCTATACACCAATAACAGACAAACAGAGAGCCAAATCATGAGTGAACTCCCATTCACAATTGCTTCAAAGAGAATAAAATACCTAGGAATCCAACTTACAAGGGATGTGAAGGACCTCTTCAAGGAGAACTACAAACCACTCCTCAACAAAATAAAAGAGGACACAAACAAATGGAAGAACATTCCATGCTCGTGGATAGGAAGAATCAATATCGTGAAAATGGCCATACTGCCCAAGGTAATTTATAGATTCAATGCCATCCCCATCAAGCTACCAGTGGCTTTCTTCACAGAATTGGAAAACACTACTTTAAAGTTCATATGGAACCAAAAAAGAGCCCACATTGCCAAGACAGTCCTAAGCCAAAAGAACAAAGCTGGAGGCATCACGCTACCTGACCTCAAACCATACTGCTAGGCTACCGTAACCAAAACGGCATGGTACTGAGACCAAAGCAGAGATATACACGAATGGAACAGAACAGAGCCCTCAGAAATAATACCACACATCTACAACCATCTGATCTTTGACAAACCTGACAAAAACAAGAAATGGGAAAGATTCCCTATTTAATAAATGGTGCTGGGAAAACTGACTAGCCATATGTAGAAAGCTGAAACTGGATCCCTTCCTTACACCTTATACAAAAATTAATTCAAGATGGGTTAAAGACTTAAATATCAGACCTAAAACCATAAAAACCCTAGAAGAAAACCTAGACAATACCATTCAGGACATAAGCATGGGCAAGGACTTCATGTCTAAAACACCGAAACCAATGGCAACAAAAGCCAAGATAGACAAATGGGATCTAATGAAACTAAAGAGCTTCTGCATAGCAAAAGAAACTACCAGCAGAGTGAATAGGCAACCTACAGAATGGGAGAAAATTTTTACAATCTACCCATCTGACAAAGGGCTAATATCCAGAATCTACAAAGAACTTAAACAAATTTACAAGAAAAAGTCAAACAACTCCATCAAAAAGTGGATGAAGGATATGAACAGACACTTCTCAAAAGAAGACATTTATGCAGCCAACAGACACATGAAAAAATGCTCATCATCACTGGCCATCAGAGAAATGCAAATCAAAACCACAATGAGATACAATCTCACACCAGTTAGAATGGCAATCATTAAAAAGTCAGGAAACAATAGGTGCTGGAGAGGATGTGGAGAAATAGGAACACTTTTACACTGTTGGAGAAATAGGAACACTTTTACACTTTTACACTGTTGGTGGGACTGTAAACTAGTTCAACCATTGTGGACAACAGTGTGGCAATTCCTCAAGGATCTAGAACTAGAAATACCATTTGACCCAGCTATCCCATTACTGGGTACATACCTAAAGGACTATAAATCATGCTGCTATAAAGACACATGCACACGTAAGTTTATTGCAGCACTATTCACAATAGCAAAGACTTGAAACCAACCCAAATGTCCATCAGTGACAGACTGGATTAAGAAAATGTGGCACATATACACCATGGAATACTGTGCGGCCATAATAAAGAATGAGTTCATGTCCTTTGTAGGGACATGGATGAAGCTGGAAACCATCATTCTCAGCAAACTATCGCAAGGACAGAAAACCAAACACCGCATGTTCTCATTCGTAGGTGGGAATTCAACAATGAGAACACTTGGACATAGGGTGGGGAACATCACACACCAGGGCCTGTCATGGAGTGGGGGAAGAGAGGAGGGATAGCATTAGGAGATATACCTAATGTAAATGATGAGTTAATGGGTGCAGCACACCAACAGGGCACATATATACATATGTAACAAACCTGCACGTTGTGCACATGTACCCTAGAACTTAAAGTATAAAAAAAATTTTTTTTTTAAATAGGACCACAATATAATTATTTTTATAATGGCTTTTTTTACTACTGTATTCATACAGTATTAACGTCTCTCCAGGGATTCAGCCTGGACAGGCAAGGACAAATATAGGGTGACGATGGGAAGGTTAACTAAAGGATCATGAGGCTGCTGAAAGAGGATGAGACTCAGAGCATGTGGAAATTTAGGAGCAGAGGATGTTTTCTGTCCCTCTAGACTTTTACCCCAAGCCCCATAGAGGAGAGGGACTAGTATTTGAGTGAATGAGTGGAGATAACTGAGCCCTTGTGTCTGAGGATCTCCAACAACATGGACTGTTGAGCAGAGCAAGTTTCTGCTCCTGCTCAGGGACTCCCAGTCCCTGGAGGGTGGCAAGAGGGTGGCATGACAGGACTGAACAAAGCAAGGTGGTGCTTCCACATTCACTTCTGCACTCAGCATATTCTATGACTTCCCTGCTAGGGGTGAGCAGGTACAAAAGTCAAGCAATCCTGGTGGCCAGTTGCCTGAAATTACCATAATCGAAATCTGGGGGGCATGTAGGAGCCTGTGGGGGAGCATGGGAAGGACCTGCTCCACCCACCCTAAACCAAGATGTATGCACATTAACCCCAGATTCCCACATGATGCTGCTGTGACCCTTCTGAGTCACTTTCTTTCACTCTGTGTCTTCCTCCTACATGGCTTTCTGCCCAACTCCCACTAGGCAGGCTTAACACAAAACCTCCTTTGATCTTTGGGGATGCTTTAGGCAAACACCTGTTAAGTGTTGGCTCAGTAGGCCTAGACCTTGCGCCTCCATGGCCTGGAGGCCTTGCAGGGACTGGGCCCCCATCCCTTAGGCACAGAATCATCATTCAGAGGACCGACACATCCATGCTTCTTCCTATCTGGGCTTTCTGCATCCTTTCAGAAGTGGAAACATTATGCTAAATGCTGGGGTCCTGTCTGAGGAAGAAAGTCCTGCCACCTCCTCCTTCTGATGATAGGATGATGGGTAATCCTGGATCTCCTTAGGAACCAGGGGCATCCCAACTGTCCCTCACAACATGTCATAAAGAAGTCATTTCACTTCTTGCCCTTTCATTAGCTCTTGGCTCTTCTGTGGTAGGTTGGAAGCAGAATGCAAAAGTGCCACCCTCTGAGGGATATCAGGTGGCCAAACAGAGGTCCCTCCCAACTGTTCAGGGCAGCCTCTTTGTCTTTCTGCTTCCCAGTCCACTCCTCCCACTCATATAGACTCCCTGGTCCCTTACCTCACTGAGTACTAGGAAGCCACCCCTGCCCTGTTTCTCTATCTGCAGCCCCATGCTCTTGCTCAGGCTGCATTAATTTAGAGCTTTCTCTGTGATCTCTCCTGCTGGTGCAATGTTCCAAGAGCACCTGCTGCATAGATATCAGCAGTAGGCTTTGACCACCTTTCCCTGCCCACCTACACTCTCACACTGCCACCAACTGCTTGGGCCCTAATAGTAACTTTCAGAATCTCTCTCCACACCCAGCTTTCTGGCTTTGGTTCTCCATGCCATTCCCCCTACCCATAGCCATAGTCCCTTCCTAGCTCGTCACTTGTCCCTCTTGGTCTGTGCCCACACTCCCTTATATGTGGAGGAATTATTTCTTCTTCTAATCAATTATATCCTCCATCACTAACTCTACTTCTCTCTACCACAGGAAAAATGTCTGCTTTTAGTAAAAGTCAGCTCCTTGATTTGGGTGCGTGCCCCCCACTTCTTCACTTCCACACAACAACGTTCTTCCAGAAATTTTCCCCTTGCTGTCTTGCTTATCCCTCTTGACTGGATCTTTTCTATCACCATCCAGCCATCCAACAGACTACATCTCCTGTCTTAAAAAAAAAAAAAAAAAACTCATTCTGGATCCCACTCTCCCCTCCTGCACCTCTATGAAACAAAAGCCCTTGAAAGAGTTGATTTCGCTTGCTGTCACCAACTGTTCTTCTTCCATTATCTCTTGAATCCACTCCAGTCGTGTCCATTCCTCCATTACTCACCTGAGGCTATTCTCAGGGTCATTAGTGATCTCTATGTTGCTAAATCTAATGGTCAACTATAAGTCCTCATATTAATTGACTGATTGGCAACTTGTCATTCCATTGGTCACCTTCTCCTTGAAACACTTTTGTTTCTTGGCTTCCAGTATGCCGCTCTTCTAGCTTTCCTTCTGTCTTGCTGGCTGCTGTGTCTCAGTCTCATCTGCCTACCGGTTCTTCCTCCTCTTCTCAATCTTTTAACATTAAAGAGTCCCAAAGACCAGTCCTTAGATCTCTTTCATTTAAGCAACATACATTCATCTCAAACAATACAAATGTGAACTCCTGACTCCCCTTCTCCCACCATCACCCAGTAACACCAAACCTACTCCAATGTCAGTATTTCCCACATCAATTAATGGCAACTTTGTCCTGCCAGTTGTTCAGGGCAAAAACTTTGGTGCCATCCTTGACTTTTTTTTCTCTAATTGTCCACATCCAATCTATCAGTAAATCCTATTGTCTACCTTCAAAATGAACCCAGCGTCTAAATGCCTGTAATCTCCTCTGCTGCTGTAATTACTGAAGTAACCTTAAAACTAAATCTCCCTGCTTCTACTCTAATCTATACCCCCAATGCTCTATTTTTAGCACCATGACCTAAGTGATCCTTTTAAGATATAAATCAGATCTAAGCAGACCCCCTAATAGCTCCCCAATTTACTCAAAGTAAGAGCTAGCTTCCTTGCTGGCTTCCTACCAGGCCTTATACCATGTGGCCCCTTACCACTCTGGAGTCCTCCTCTACCACTTTCTCCCTTTATTCCTTTATTACTCTGCTTTAGGTTCACTGGCTTCCTTGTTCCTTCTGACAGACTGGGCAATCGCCAACCTCCAGGCATCTGCATTAGCTATAATTTCTGGCCGGAATGCTCTTCCTCATTTACCCACGTGACTTACTCTCTTATCACCCTCAAGTCCTTGCTGACATGTTGATTTCCTAGTGAGTCCTGCCCTGAGCTCCTTATTTAAAACTATACCCCCATTCAAGTCTTCTCTAATCCCATTACCCTGATTTTTTACATATATCTGGTCACCTTCTATATACTATGTTTTAAATTTATACTTCTTTTCTCTTCCTCCTAGGCATGCTCCCATCGTAAGCTCCTTGAGAGAGCAGATTTTTTTCCCTCTTATGTTCACTGCTGTATTCCCGGTGCCTATAAAAGTGCCTGGCATATAATAGGTGCTCAATATTTATTGAAGGAATGAAGAATGGGTGAATGAATGCCATTCATTCTCCAGCTTGGCAACCTCATTCTGATCCCTTAAACATTTTACTGTGTGTTTTTAAAAATTATTATACAGGGGTTTCTCCAGTGAGTCACTATTCTCTGACATGGCATGCTGTTGTTTGACACCATGCCTCTGTTCATGTTGTTCTCTCAGGCTGGGGAAGCCTCTCTACTCCCTACCTCCTTCCCAACTAACGCCTACTCATCCTTTGGAACTCAACCTACATATCATCTCTTCTAGGAAACTTTCCATGAACATCCCCCAAAACTAGATTAAGTACCCTCCTATGTACTTTCATCTTATTGCTTCTAATGACTTTTTATATGACTGTGTATCCCAGAGTTCATGAGCTTTATGAGACAAGGCCTGTGTATTGTTCACTGTTGTCTCTGTAGTGCCTGGCACAGTGCCTGACACACAGCAAGTACTTGAATATTTGAATTATTGAATGCAAGACTCAGCCCAAAGTTGTTTTTATTTTGACCCTTTTAGGGATCTCTTCATCAACTAGTCTTCATTCTAGGCAGCATTCATTCCATGCAAATGAAAGGCAATGGAGGTTGGAACAGGCAGCAGGACTAGAGTGGGCTCTCAGGTGGGTTACCCTTAAAGATCTCAATAACAACAGGGAAAAGACAGGGAGATTCTATCATCTGGTTTTGACATCTGTCATATTAGCTGTGTGCTTCTGCTAAACATTCCTAAAGGAAGGTGCACCATGGCACTCTAAAGGACCTTCCCTGCAGGTTGTGAGCATATACTGTATAGAAGTCATCAATGAATTTTGCCTGTGGGCCAAAAATGCATTAGATTCCTGGCCACTGTTTCTTATACTATCGTCATGTCCACGTTGATCCTCTGAACCCAACACACCATGGGACAATAGAATTCAAGCCTGACCTTCACCGTCAATGCACCTAAAACAAGGGCCTTTCTTCTCTGTTCAAGTCCCTTTATCCACATTCTACGGTGGGACTGGGAGGAGTCATGTGGAATGCTGACCCATCTGAAATAAAATGTGATTTAAGCTTCTATACCACATAAGAAATACTTTTTAGGTCCTTTACTCTTTCTCTGACTATCATATACTACACTGAAAATGAGGAGGCACAAACAGGTGGCTCTTTGCTTAAAGGTACAACGTATATTTGGAGAATGCCCTGCTTCACCTGCATGTTAATGGAAATGGCAATGAAAGCCTTTTTCAGGGGGATGCAGAGGTTCAGGAACCTATGAACTCCTTTTTCTTGTAATGGGTATTCTTGCATAAACCAGTGCCTTCTGCTGAGGTGAGTTGAGACCTGGGATAGATTTCCTGGTTGAGTGGCACAAGTCATTTGAGGACAGAGTTTGGAACATTTGTAGGAGTGGCACAGGACCCAGGATTGGCTGGACTGAAGGGAGTGTTGCTAGAGCAGATTATTTAGGCACTGGGGGGCATCAGAGAAGATCAGGCCTTCCTCCTCAGTAGAAGGAGGCTGAGCCTCAGGGTCCTCTGTTGTCTTCTCTGTTGTAGCTCCCCACACATGATATTTGGTGACAGTTGGACTCTTCTCAACGTTTTTTGTCCTGTCTTGGGTCACTGTCTCAGCCTTAGAAAGGAGAATGGATTCCTCATGCCTTCGATCTTTCATTTCAGGGTTAATCCAGTGCAGAAACAGCTTCATCTTGTTATCCAAGCCAACTTCTGGAGCTTCTGGAAGGATGATGCTCTTGTGAGTATGGACTCCCCTTACCAGACCCTGCAACTCTTATTCCTAGAAAGTGTGACCCTGCAAATGTTGACCCTGCAAATGTTGCCCTGTAAAACATGGCCCTGAACCATTTGACCCTGAAAACTTTGAATCTGAAAAAAATTTACCCCTTCAAATACTGTACTTGCAAAATTTCGGCCCAGCAATTAATGGCCCAGTAAATTGGCCCTTTAAGCTCTGGGCACTCCAGGTTTGGCATTCTCAGAAATCCTTGTTTGGATGAGGTTATTCAGCTTACTCTAACAGCTTTGCAAATTATTCTTACCTGGTCTTTTGCCCCAAGTAATCCTGGAGGATGCTCTTGGAACTCAAGGTTAGGGAGAAGCTGGTGAAGGAGCAATAGCCAGTACTGAGAGGATGGAAATGGGACTCCGCAGATCCAGACAGATCCTTGCTAGTCCCTGCTCAAGGCAACCATCTTAACTAGACTAAAGTTTTACCTGAGAAAGATCCTGGAGATATATTTGGGAAATTGTGAGCTCTGGAGTTCTGCTTAGATGTGCCCCGTTCGCCCCTGAACCTCGGCAGAAAGGGTGCTCTGTCTGGCTGGGGAGAGCTCCAATGCTGTCCAGATACCCCCTTCTCTGTGATTCCCAGCTGCTTTGAACATCATCGAATGTCACTGGGTTGTCTGTTTTTTCTGCCGAAGTAGGGACTTGTCCTCACTTTTGCAAAGACCTGGTCTAAGAGGTTCAGGGCCCTCCAGGCTGGGTTGTTGACTCCAGCCTCCAGCTGAACAGAAAGTACCTGGGCCTCTGTCGTGCCCCCACTGGGTGTGAGATCCCAGAATCCCAGTAGGCATGGGGTACTGCTCAGGAACTTGATCACCTGTAGCTCTGCTGCACTGTCTTTGGTTCAACTGCAAGCTGTTCTTTCAGGCCAACCCATTCTGGATCTGGGGCACATGGGATGCCTGTTGGGATATGGAGTTTCTGGAGCAATGTTTTCCCTTGGTTTAGCAACCTTTAGACTCCTAAAGGATCCCTGAGTGGAGATTCTTTGGGATGGTCAAAATTTGTTCCCTGAATTCTCTTGTCTTTATGGGACTTCCCAAATGTATCTCGAGGAATTTATTTTTCAGGTAAAAATTTAGTTTGGCCAAGATGGGTGCCTTGAGTGATTAGGGCCTGTGAGGATCTGTCTGCCTCTCTAGCAGTACCATCTCCATCAGCTTGTATTTTAGCCCAGAACACTTGTACATTATCTACACAAGCCTCATTGGTGTTTTGAAAGCATGGCCCAGGACTTACACATTGCTGTTTGGATGAGACTGAGTCAGAGGCTCTGATGGGCTCAATCTGTGATTGTGGATTCATGAGTGAGTGCCTGGGCCACAGCCCTGGAAAGAGTCACATAATAGCGAGCAGGCAGCCCTGACAGAAAGGCTAAAATTTGTCTCAAGTTTCTCAGTGGCTTCCTGGTACAGGGTCTGAGCAGCTCAGGATCATCAGTAACAGCATCTGGTAAGGCCTGTTGCTGCTGGTCAAGGGCTGTCAATATTCAGAGTGTCCCTTCCTGATCTGTGTAGGGGCTGATATGTGTCACTTCCAGGTCCAGGTGTTTGCTTTTCAGAGGACAGGGGCACCAAGTTGCTGCCCAGGCCCTTGGAATACTGCAAGGTGTATTCCAGTGACTTGTAGTCCCAACAATGGCAGATGTGGGCAGGGACAATGCCCTAGCAGATCTTCCCATATTTGTAATCTATGTGGCTCTGCAACATGACCTTGGCCTGAGGAAACAATTGCAGACTGGCCCTCCTGCTACAGTGGATTAGAGCAGGCCACTATTCCCACTGGCCTCTGGTGCTGCATGTTGGGAAGACCCACATAGGTCAGGGTTGTGCTGCTCCAGGGCAGGGATTATTGGTCATCAGGTCACAGAAGGAACTGGATAGACTGCTGGATCTTTTGGATCAGGTCCCAGCAATGGCAAATCAACCCTCTGTTTCAATTGCTCCTGGAAGTAGAATTCCAGCAGCCTCTGGGCATGGTCTAGGAGAATGCTACCTCCATCTTGAGGACTCAAATGGACTTCACCAATCAAAGAGGGTCCTGGATCTAGTGGGAAAGGCTGCAACATGTCTCAGGGCTTACATTGTATTATTTCCTGGATCTACAGAGATTTCTGGACAACAGCTGGCAAACTCCACTGAAGCTGGAGCTGCCTCTACAGCAGGTGCCACTGCAAGGCTTTCACTTAGCCTAAGTCAGATACAGGACATTGATCTGGGTTTGTCCATGGTCAGATGGAGAATGTGGGGGAAAAGATGGGGAAGGACGGGGGATTTTAATTAGTACAGAGGTGAAGGAGAAATCATTGAAGAGAAAAGGCCAAGGGCTCCCCTGTTTTGGAGATCTCTAAAGGCAGACCAGGGATCTCTAAAGGCAGACAGTAATGTGCAGAAAAGAGAAACCACAGTAAGGTAGCTACAGGTGTGGTACACTGAGGCCTCAGTGCATCCCCCAGGCAATGGACAGAGGCCACTTAGAAGCTGAAAGAGGGGAGAGGGTGGAGCTAGAGCCATGGGGGTTGGGATTTGTTCACAGTAATTTTCTGCTCTGAGGCCATGGTGGATCCTTCAAAAACCCTGAAAGTTTAGGTGGACCAGCTAACCTCCCATGAAACCCAGAGTCAAGGAGATGGAAGCTCATCTGTTCAACAGAAGCCTTAGAGATAGCGTTCAGGGTGAAAGAAATGGCTGTTTGTCTGTTTTCCATCCTTTGGAAAATTAGAAGTGGTGTGGTATAAGCTGCCACAGGAACTCCTCCACAGATCTTGGGAGACCTCAAATGTGGGAATATGTGAAACAATACCCTTTTCTTTTTTTTCTTTTTTCTTTTTTTTTTTTTTTTGAGGCGGAGTCTCGCTCTGTCACCCAGGCTGGAGTGTAGTGGCACGATCTCGACTCACTGCAAGCTCCGCCTCCCGGGTTCACGCCATTCTCCTGCCTCAGCCTCCCGAGTAGCTGGGACTACAGGCACCCACCACCACGCCCGGCTAATTTCTTTTTGTATATTTAGTAGAGATGGGGTTTCACTGTGTTAGTGAGAATGGTCTCAATCTCCTGACCTCGTGATCTGCCCTCCTTGGCCTCCCAAAGTACTGGCATTACAGGCATGAGCCACCGTGCCCGGCCAATAATATCCTTGTACTTGGAGATTCCTCAGGACTTTTTGGACATTGCAATAGCAATTGAAAGGAATGTAGGGTCATAAGGTGTTGTTTTAGGTTTGGGAGCTCTGGGTTCAGGGAAAGAAAGGGAATCTAGTATTCAAGGGCTGCTGACCTTGGTTCTCCAGGACAAATTTGGAGTTGTTTTTCTTCCTCTCCTGCTGGCTCAGAGGAATTCCAGGCTTCTCAAAGTTTGAAGACAGAGATCCCATGACCTGGGACACAGCTGGGACTTGCGATCTCTGTCCTCGCTGAAAGTGATCAGCCCAGGAATCTTGGACGCTGTCTGCACCAGCTGACTGGGCAGCTGACTGGGTTAAAGATTTCTGATCCATTAATTGTGACAGTGTTGGAGTTACAGATGCCAGTGAAAGCTCTTTGGATTTCTGGGAACCCGGATCCTGACTATGCTCAAAAGACACATTAGACGTAGACAAAGCCTCTAGGCCAGAGGAGCCCTGTGATGGCCCCTGTGAAGTCAGGGAGATCTGGTTGTTCTCACCCGCCAGCAATTGCTGAATCTCCAGAGCCATAACATTGCAAATTTGGCAGCAGGGATCTGCACACAGAATTCGCCGCACACTTCCTTCCTGAGGAAGCCAGCCCTGGCTGGGAAGAGAAACATGACAAACATTAATGATGGAGTGACCTCTGCCTTCTCGGAAAAGTGTGGGCCGGGGTTGGCATTGTCCTTTCCCAGTCCTGAAAATCCTGGGGCCTACACTCTCTTGGTGTCTACCTCTCTGCTTTTCTTTCTAAGAAAATGCCATTTGGAGGCCAGACACAGTGGCTTACGCCTGTAATCCTAGCACTTTGGGAGGCTGAGGCAGGTGGATCACCTGAGGTCAGGAGTTCAAGATCAGCCTGGTCAGCATGGTGAAACCCCATCTCTACTAAAAATACAAAAATTAGCCAGGCATGGTGGCACTACTACTACTAGTAGCAGGTGGCTCCCTGCTAGTCGGGAGGCGGAGGTAGGAGAATCGCTTGAACCCAGGAGACAGAGCTTGCAGTGAGCTGAGATTGTGCCATTGTACTCCAGCCTGGGCAACAACAGTGAAACTCTGTCTCAGAAAAAAGAAAAAAGAAAATAAAAAGAAAAAGCCATTTGGCAAGGTGGGCTGAGCTGACAGTCTGGAGCTTGTTGGGCAAGGCTTCAGACAACCATGGAATGGCATGGCCCTCAGAGAAGGCTGGGAGCTGCGGTCAGTTCTCTGTTGACCGTGTTGAAAAGCTGAACTGGGAGAATGGAGCCAAGTGGTTAGCTGATGGGGCATCACCAATTAGAACATGGATCAGTCTCATTTGAGGCTAAGAAACCCAAAGCCTGGTATTTGGGCTTGAAGTTCATGTAGAACCTCTGCGTTCTGAGGGCTATTTGGTATCCCTGCTGATATACCCAACATCTTTTGGGACTCAATCCTGTTCTCTAGAAATCTTAAGAAATGGTTAAGATGATAGGCTGCCATCTGAGGGCTATCTCCCTACTGACTGAGCCAGTGGAGGTAATGTCAGCAGAGTCCAGTTAGCCTCAGAGGAGAGAGAATAAAGAATAAGACAGAGATGACTTCTTTACGCAAAATCCATTCCTCTTGACTGAAGAGCTTGTCTCGTGGCTGAATGCAACCCCGTGTAGAGTCTTTTATGAATTATACACTAGTACCAGCCTGAATTCTAGAACTACTGTGACCCTAGCCCAAAGCAGAATTGGGTGACCTTCCCTCCTGAGCTGTCTGGCCCAGCCCCCGTGACCTGGCAACTCTATCAACTAGCGAACCAGCCTCCACTGTGTATGTCTCCTTCCCATCCATTATCCCTCTTCTCATCTCTACCCCAAGCCAAGCTGAGAAATGATCACAAACCAGACTAGCAGCTGGGAGACTGCAAAGAACAAGAGATTACCTTTTCATGAGAAAGAGCAGCTTCCCCAACTTCTTGGCTTCTTCCTGGGAAGTTCTCCTAGCTGAGGAAACAGAAGATAGTGTTATGTGGAACTGGAGAGGATTCAGGAACATCCTATAAGAAGTTGAAGGCCTTTTAATGAGAGGATACTGAAAACCCCAAGAGTCAGAACACTAAGTCACATCTGTGTACAACTTAACCATTTACAATGTGTTGTTCTGTACCTCATATCATTTGTTCTTCACCATCACACTGGGAGTGAGGAAGGATCATCACATGCCCATTTTATGGAGAACAAGACTGAGAGTTGAAGTGAGTCCCACAGGTTTGTAAAACTAGTAAATGACAGAGTTGAGGACTTATGCCCTACTTCTTCATTCTTTATTCTCAGGAGGATAAGATAGAGAATTTTTTTAATGTCCCTAGGCTCTGATTTTCCACCGAAGGAAGTCTTCCATGAGAAATTGTCCCTGAGGGGGTACTAGAGTCTGCAGTGGTTAGAGCACCTGGCTCTTAGCACCAGGGGTCATACAGGGTCAGGATCCATGGGAACCTCACCCACAGTAGAAGCGAATCAGAGGAGAGACTGGGCCTTTACCTCTTGATGTTCTATTTCCAGACTTTTGTTGGACTCTTCGGTGACACTTAAAGACAAAAACATTAGAATGTAAAGCTGCTACACCACTTTTTCCCATATCTAAAATGAAACAAAACTCATAAACATTTCCCAGTCTTTTTCTGTGTTCCAATTTTATATACTCTTCTTTCCTTTCTGTGTTCTTTTTCACCCCAAGAGTTTCCTTGTTTGCTTATTTCTGACTCCCTTTCAGGCTCTTCCATACTCCATGCCTCCCGCCCTCATTCCTTTCATAAGTTCTGTGGGGACTTTAGGATGAGATGGGAGGAAAAGTGGAATAGATTAAAGGATGGGTAGGTCTAGAAGCCAAAGGAGTTCAGCCGTCAAATGGCCCTAAATAGCCGCCAACCAGAATAATCACCCGAATTGGGAGCTCTTCTGGTGTCCAGTGAGGAAATCCCCTTAAAAAAGCAAGGGCTAAGAGGAACAAGAGAAAGCTGGGGGATAAAATCTTGTTTGAGGCACATCAATTTAGCCATGGTCATAGTGTTTCCCTACCCGGCAACAGCTCCTGTTAGGTCCCAACCTTAATTTTTGGCGGCTCTTTTTCACTTGCCAAATAATTAATGCAATAATGCAGATGGATCCATAGGTGTATAAGGGATATCCAACATCCCACAAAACAAAGGTAGGGCTCAACATGATCTAAACCTCACTAGCCATCCTTCTCCCTAGTCTTTCACTGTCTTGGAACCTAATACCTCCAGATTCTACACCTCATCATTTCTGCCTCACAGAAGAGGGATCCAAACCATCAGACCGCATCACAAAGCCCTCCTGTTCCACAAGGCAGGGATAGCATCACAGACCTTTATCTGTTTTTAGAGAGGCTTACTGTGGTGATTCAATGTTCAGATGAGGGTGTCTGGTGCTCTGTATGGGCTATAGAGCCTGGGGCAAAAGATACCAAGGTCATGGGCAGCATGTACCTTTTCATGTTCACTCTGCTCTCTATACCCTTATGGCTCAGCTCTCTCCTTTACTACAACGGCCTGACACCTATCCCTATAAAACCGAGTCTATACACACTACATGCCTTATGAGAGAGACTGGATAGATCAGAGGAACTCCATGAACTACATCGTCTGTACTGGGAAGATAACAACAACAACAACAACAACAACAAATACAGAGGATAGGGCAGGCATCATATTGTTAAATCTTGGAAACCAATTTTTAATGTCACCAGCAATGATATATGGTCAGTACAGAGAGGTCTGGAAAGAGGGCAGTGTATGACGTGTCAAGGAAAGGACAAAGCTGTTGTTCTTTTAAATAACTTTCTGAGAGTTAAAGAAGGACTCCTCCAAATCTGTGTGGTCCAGCCTGAGATGGGT
Source organism: Macaca nemestrina (assembly GCF_043159975.1). Taxonomy (NCBI): domain Eukaryota; kingdom Metazoa; phylum Chordata; class Mammalia; order Primates; family Cercopithecidae; genus Macaca; species Macaca nemestrina. Next base: position 64,169,652 of record NC_092138.1, read on the forward strand.
GAGCAGAGATTGTAAGCACTACCTTTCAAGGAGGCAAACGAATGATGCTCACTTCTGGAGCTCTGTACAAGGCTTGATTTTCCAGAATTGCCTCTACAGATTTCATAGCATCTAGCCTATTCATGGAGGTGAGTTATTGGCAAAACTTTCGATTAAGGTCAACAAACTTGTGGCTCTTTGGTTGAATCCACTATGGTCAGAATGTTTGCCTGAAAGAGTGTTTTATGAAAATCTGAATTTGAATAACTTTAGGCAGAGCAAGATTTTCCCTCATTCAACCCTAGGATCTACCTCTCCTATGCCCACTGATTCTCACATTAATGTTAACTTCATGACCCCGATCGATATTATGGCATGTCCCGAACACCCTAGGATTTCTGAGTTTCCTTGAGAAGTTCTTGCCCTGATAAGAGTGGCTGGTCTTAGGCTCAAAATCTCTGAAAAGGGGCTGGGTACGGTGGCTCATGCCTGTAATCCCAGCACTTTGGGAAGCTGAGGCAGGTGGATAACCTGGGGTCAGGAGTTCAAGACCAGCCTGGCCAACATGGTGAAACCCTGTCTCTACTAAAAATACAAAAAATTAGCCAGGCGTAGTGGTGGGCGCGTGTAATCCCAGCTACTCAGGAGGCTGAAGCAGGAGAATCACTTGAACCCAGAAGGCACAAATTGCAGTGAGCCGAGATCACACCACTGCACTCCAACCTGGGTGACAGAATGAGACTCTGCCTCAAAAACAAACAAACAAAATCTCTGAAAAAGGTATTTGATCCTTCCTCCAGCATTCGTTCCTCTACCAGACAGGAATAGTGAGCACTCAGTACGTGCTTAACCCTAAGTTGGGCAGTGTCAAGAGTACAAAGACATTTGGGTTGTGTTACATACCTGCTTTCAAGATTCTTAAATATCTAGTTTCAAAGACAAGGCATTCACAAGAAGCAAAAGCCAACCTTTTGCTGGGGAAGGGGCTGGAGAAGGGGGAAATCAAGTGTTATTGTTTAATGGGTACAAAAGTTTCTGTTTGGGGTGATGAATACAACCATCTTATTCATAAGCAAATGCCCTTAATGGCACTGAATTGTACACTTAAAAATAACTAAAATGGTAAATTTTATGTTAAGCATATCTTACCATAACTTAAAAACAACCAAAAAATTCATTAGCACAAGGGTTTCTTTTTGAACTAGCTATAAGGAAAAATATTCTGAAAATGATTTGACAAACAAATGGATTAGTGAACATTTTTCTCTCTTTTTTTTTTTTTTTTTTTAATTTCCACAGGTTATTAGGGAACAGGTGGTGTTTGGTTACATGAGTAAGTTCTTTAGTGATTTGTGAGATTTTGGTGCACCCATCACCTGAGCAGTGTACACTGTACCCTATTTGTAGTCTTTTATCCCTCACCCTCTCCCACTCCTCCTCCCAAGTCCCCAAAGTTCATTGTATCATTCTTATGCCTTTGCGTCCTCATAGCTCCAACATATCAGTGAGAATATATGATGTTTAGTTTTCCATTTCTGAGTTACCTCACTTAAAATAATAGTCTCCAATCTCATCCAGGTCACTGTAAATGCCATTAATTCATTCCTTTTTATGGCTGAGTAGTATTCCATCTCATATATATATACACCACAGTTTCTTTATCCACTCCTTGACTGATAGGCATTTGGGTTGGTTCCACGTTTTTGCAATTGCAAATTGTGCTGCTGTAAACATGCGTGTGCAAGTATCTTTTTCGAATGACTTGTTTTCCTCTGAGTAGATACCCAGTGGTGGGATTGCTGGATCAAATGGTAGTTCTACTTTTAGTTCTTTAAGGAATATTCACACTCTTTTCCATAGTGGCTGTCCTAGTTTGCACTCCCACCAGCAGTGCAAAAGTGTTCCCTGATTACCACTTCCATGCCGACATCTACTGTTTTTTGATTTTTTGATTATGGCCATTCTTGCAGGAGTAAGGTGGTATCACATTGCAGTTTTGATTTGCATTACTGAACATTTTTCTTAAATGTCCTTCTTATACCTACAAAAGGAAAATAGATTTTCATATTAAGGATAATTTAAGAAGAGCCCTGCCTGAAAATTGGACAAATTTGAGCTATTTCACCATCTGCCCTGAACTTGCAAATTCCATAATGCAGGAATGAGAAGACTTTTTCAACCAAAGAGCACTGAATGAAAGGTTAACAAAAATCAATTAAAAGGCAGTTTGAGTCAGCTTTTTAGTAGCAGGTTATCAACATACCTGCAAAGTAGCCTGGATCCTTCATTACTTTTATTACTCCTACTTAATCAGCTGCTGCCACCCTCTATGTGGCTGTAACAGTTTTATCACCCATTAGCCTGACCTCTTGCCCCCAGCAGCATCACCACATTCTGCAAATCCTGCACCTGCTCCTGCCGGTGCACTACTTACCTCACAGATAACCCGCAGCCTCTGCCCTCTGACCAAGACATTAAAACCGTCTACTGAACACTCCGCTCCAGCAATTCTCCTGGCCCTTGCTCCTCTGTCTCAGAGCTGAGGAATTAGAGCCAAGGGCTGAGCCAAAAATGGTCTCATGCCTTTTTGCAGATTAGGCCTTTAGCATAGGTTTTTTTACTGGTTTGGGGCTCATCGACAAGGGTGCTTGTGCGGACAGGACAGTGGGATCAGTGTCTTCCTAAACAAGGGCACATTCATGTAACGAACACAGCTAAGCCTGGCATTTCTCATGATGTGGGCATGGATCATCACATTTGCCCTTCCTGCCTTGTGGTTGAGAGCGAATGGCAAACAAGGGAGATGAAGTACATGAAAAGCCTCTGTGGATGCTGGAGGGCTGCACAACTATCAAGGATTCTTCTTCATTTGTTTCTAGAAAACTTGCTTTAAGCCAGACCCTGCTTTCATTATAATGCTGCAGAGCCACAATGATTGCAATAGAATTTCTTCAAGGAACTGTTCATGGCTACCAGTTCATACGTACCATGGGTCCTATCGCCTTGTAAAGAAAAAGGTGACTGACATGCCACTGATGTGATACTTGTCCCTCCACACAAACCTTACGAAAGAGCTTCGCTGTGTCTCATACTCAGAAAATACTATTAAACATCAAATATACCAAGGTGCCGGGGACAGAGATGCATAGTTGCTGCGACTCAGCGGCAACGCTTTTATAGATGAGCACCTTTGTTAATGCCCAAGAGCTAGAATTTCCAGGGAGTTGGGCAGGAAGCCTCAGAGCGGTGTCAGGCAGCAGACCACCAGCGCTCACACAGCGGTTTACTACCCAATGCGGAAGTGTGGGGAGTAACGGTAGATGGCAGCCAGAGACACTAGAGGGCAGCACATGCCCACCCAATACACCTAGTCCTGTGACATCTCTACCCTGACAGGAACTTTCAAAGGTTTTCTTCTCCAGCCGGCTCTCAATCCCAGCCTTACATCAGAATCACTAGGGAGCTTGTTAAAAATATAGATTTCCTGGTTTCACTCCAGACTAATGAATCGGAATCTCTATGTGCAGGGTCCAGCAACCTGTATATTAAATAAGTATCAAAAATAACCCTTAAGCAAGAAGGCACTGAGCTATGGATTTGTATTTGAGACTCTGAAGAAACTATGTCCCTCCCCTCACACTCAAAATTTGATTGAATTTCAGAGGCATTGACTCCACTTATGGACACCATGGGGAACTCAAGGAGCCTGGTTAAGAAATTTGAATACAATTTATGCCAAGGAAAACACCATCACTCAGAGGTGGGAGCCTCAGCAAGGCCAGGGTCCTTCATGTTTTAAAAAGTCATAGGAACTTTGGGAAAAAAGAGAGCAGACCAATGACCAACACTGAGAATGAGAGAGGTGACTCACCAAAATTCCAAAGATATTTAAAGGACAATCAATTAATGTGAAGGCCAAGCACAGTGGCTCATGCCTGTAATCCCAGCACTTTGGGAGGCTAAGGTGGGTGGATCACTTGAGTTCAAGAGTTTGAGACCAGCCTGGGCAACATGGCAAAACTCCATCTCTACAAAACTACAAAAATTGGCTGGGCATGGTGATGTGCACCTGTAGTCTCAGCTACTCAGGAGGCTGAGGTGGGAGGATCGCTTTTTGCCTGAGAGGTGGAGGTTGCAGCGAGCTGAGATCTTACCACTGCACTTCAGTCTAGGTGACAGAGTAAGACCCTGTCTCAATAACGATAATAATGTGAAAATTTTAATGTCTATAAATTGACAACAAAAAAAATTGACAACTTTAATGTCTATAAATTGACAACTGCTATGGTTTGAATGTGTTCCTTCCAAACTTTATGTGTTGGGAGCTTAATCTCCAGTGTAACAGTGTTGGGACGTGGGGACTTTTGGGAGGTGTTTTAGCTCATGAGAACAGAGTGGATTTATGCCACTATAAAAAGGGTTTGCAGGAGTGGGTTCTCTCTCTTCTGCTTTTCTGCCCTTCTTCCACGTGAGGACACAGCAAGGAAGCCCTCATCAAGTGCTGGTACCTTTCCACCCTCCAGAACTGTGTGAGAATAAATTCTGCCTTTATAAATTACCCAATCTGTGCTATTCTGTAATAACAGCACAAAATGGACTAAGACTGGACAAATTACTTGAAAGACACAAACTATCAAAACTTACTCAAGAAGAAATAGATAACTTGAATGGCCTTACATCCGTTTAGAGAAATTGCATTTGTAGTTTAAATCTTGTCTCAAAAAAATTCTTGTTAGGGAAACTCTATTTATTTATGTCCATATTTCTTCACTAGTGAATTCTAACAAATATTTGAGGAAGAAATAATACCAATTCTACATAAATTCTTTCAAAAATTTAAAAAGAAGAGAATACTTCTCAATTCATTGTTTGAGGCCAGGATTGCCTTGATACCAAATCCAAAGACATTACAAGAATTGAAAATTAGAGACCAACATTTTTCATGAACATGAATGTAAAAGTTCTTAACATTTTAGCAAATCAAATTCAGCAACATATAATTGGTAGGAAATACAGAGGGCAAACAAACATGATAGACCACAGGGATGCAATTGGCAGAATCAGGACTATGGACAAAGGATCTAGTTTCTTCCACAAAAAAATTATAAGGAGAAAAGTTAAAGCAATGGAGCAGAATCTATGTATTAAAAGAACATTAAGAGACATTTCAACTACTTGAAGTTTGTGGGCTGTGTTTGTATTCTGATTCCAACAAATTATAGAAAATAAAAACAGGGGGTCGGGCGTGGTGACTGGCCAGGTGTGGTGGCTTATGCCTATAATCCCAGCACTTTGGGAGGCTGAGGTGGATAGATCACATGATGTCAGGAGTTTGAGAAAATAAAAATAAATTTATAAGCCAATCAAGGGAATTTAAGCACTGAGAGGGTATTTGATGATATGAGGAAACTATTATGAACTTTCTAGGTTTAATAATGGTAGCTCTGTCATTTTAAAAGCTTGTATATGTTTAGATGCATTCTGAAATATTTAATGGTATAACTCTCTGATATCTGGAATTTATTTCAAAATGAGGAGGTAAATAGTGTGGGGGTATAGAAGAAACAAGATTGTTAAAAAATATTAATTTGAAGTTGGGTGACAGGTGCGTGGAGGTATGTTATTTGAAATTTTCCCTAGTAAAAAGATAATTAAAAACAGAATCTTCCAAAAAGTGTTTTAAAATACCTTACTAATAAAGTGAAAACTCAGAAGACAGAGTCATGTATAAATAAATAAACATGTAGAAATGCTTTTGATTTAATAATATACACATGAAGATCTTATAATCAAAATGATTAAATTTTATTTATACCTTGAAAATATGTTACTATGATTGCAAAAATGAATTTATATTCTTATTCTTATATAAAATGTATTATCCTGTTAAATATTACTGATAGTTACTACTCAACCAAACAGAATAATTACATTTCCATCTGCCTCAATAATGCATCTAAAAGAAACTCCTATAAAAATGAAATTTTAGACTGGGCATGATGGTTCATGCTGTAATCCCAACACTTTGGGAGGCTGAGGCAGGAGGACAACTTGAGCCCAGGAGTTCAAGACCAGCCTGGGCAACATAGTAGGACCCCATCTCTACAAAAAATTATAAAATTAGCCAGACGTGGTGGCATGCATCTGTAGTCCCAGCTACGCAACTCAGGAGGCTGAGGTGGGAAGATCTTTTGAGCCTGGGAGGTCAAGGCTTCAGTGAACCATGATCACACCATTGCATTCCAGCCTGGACGACAGAGTAAGACCCTGTCTCAAAAAAAATAAAAATAAATAAGTGAAATGAAATTTTAGTCATGATTTCAAAAACGTGTTCAGTAGCTGCATCTTTTTCACCATTTGAAATGTTTCTAAATGTTCTGAAATTTAATTCCTGTCTATGACAGATTTCAATTAAGAAAAAGAAATGAGCTTTCTTGCAGAGGGGAGGTAGTTAATAGGGTGTCAGCAACTCTCTGTGGATGATATTATGAAAAGTCCTCATATAATAGGTGAGTTTGGCCATCTCTGGCGATGAGCTGACCTAGACAATGAACTATAAATAAAAGTCAAAGAATTCAGGAACACAGGGAAGAAAGGGGAATTAACCCTGACTGAGCAGCATTACCCAGTGCCGGCCTGTACACACATCACCTCATTCAGTGCTTACCACCGGCCAGACCCAGGTATTTTATCTCATGTTATACAAGAGGAAACTGAATCACCAAGAAGTAAAGTAACTAGCCCATCACAACAACTTAGAGATGATAAAAAGGTTGATTCTAAATTCCACTAAGGGCCTTGCTACCTCCATTTCATTCAAGTTAAGAGGGTATAAATATTCAGAATGATTATAAATAAGCTGTTTGAAATTGTAGACTATTCACATATCCATTAGTTTTTTAAAAGAAGGACAGTAATAAAAGAAATTTTAAAATAGGAGCCCGAGCAGCCAAGGCAGGAGGACACTTGAGGCTAGGAGTTAAAGACCAGCCTGGGCAATACAGCAAGACCCCATCTCTACAAAAAAATAAAAAATTAGCTGGGCATGGTGGCATGCTCCTGTAGCCCTAGCTACTCAGGAGGCTGAGGCAGGAGAATCACTTGAGCCCAAGAGGTTGAAGCTGCAGCAAGCTGTGATTGTGCCACTGCATTCCAGCCCAAGCTACAGAGCTAAATCCTATTTCAAAAATGAAATGAAATGAAATGAAATAAAGTAAATTTTTAAAAAACAGGAGCTAAAGAGCAAGGCTGGATCCAAAGGTCTTCCAGTGTCATCCAGGTATACACCTAGTTCCTGTCATCAGTTGTGTCCCCCAACTGCAGGAAAGGCACCAGGCTGTCACAGCCCAGTGACACTAGCACCTGAGATTGTTCCACTCACAGCCCTTTTGGCAGTAAAGCCATTTTCACAATGCTGATTCAACTCATTCATGAGATTTATGTGTTTCCATTTGTTTGTGTCATCTATGATTTCTTTCAGCAGTGTTCTGTTGTAGCAGGACGAGCCGCAGACAAAACTCCTCAGACACCAAGTTAAAGAAGGAAGGGGTTTATTCGGCTGAGGACATCGGCAAGACTCCTGTCTCAAGAGCCGAGCTCCCCGAGTGGGCAATTCCTGTCTCTTGTAAGGGTTCACAACTCTAAGGGAGTGCGTGTGAGAGGGTCATGATTGATTGAGCAAGCAGGGGGTATGTGACTGGGGGCTGCATGCACCAGTAATTAGATCAGAACAAAACAAGATAGGGATTTTCACAGTGCATTTCTATACAATGTCTCTAATCTGTAGATAACATAACCAATTAGGTCAGGGGTCAATCTTTAACTACCAGACTCAGGGTGTGGCACCGGACTGTCTGCCTGTGGATTTCATTTCTGCCTTTTAGTTTTTACTTCTTCTTTCTTTGGAGGCAGAAATTGGGCATAAGACGATATGAGGGGTGGTCTCCTCTATTACTGTAGTTTTCCTTGTAGAGGTCTTTTGACTCCTTGGTTAGGTATATTCCTAAGTATTTTATTTTTATTTTTTTGCAGCTATTGTAAGAGGGGTTGAGTTCTTGATTTCATTCTCTGCTTGGTCACTTTTGGTGTATAGAAGAGCTACTGATTTGTGTACATTAATCTTGTATCCAGAAGCTATGCTGAATTCTTTTATCAATTCTAGGAGCTTTCTGGAGGAGTCTTTAGGGTTTTTAAGGTAGACGATCATATCATCAGCAAACAGTGAAGGGTTTTCAAGGTAGACGACCATATTGTCAGCAGACAGTGACAGTTTGACTTCCTCTTCACCAATTTGGATGCCCTTTATTTCTTTCTCTTGTCTGATTGCTCTGGCTAGGGCTTCCAGTACTATGTTGAAGAGGAGTGGTGAGAGTGGGCATCCTTGTCTTGTTCCAGTTCTCAGAGGGAATGCTTTCAACCTTTCCCCATTCAGTATTATTTTGGCTGTGGGTTTTTCATGGATGGCTTTTATTACATTAAGGTAAGTCCCTTGTATGCCGATTTTGCTGAGAGTTTTAATCATAAAGGGATGCTGGATTTTGTCGAATGCTTTTTCTGCATCTATTGAGATGATCATGTGATTTTTGTTTTTAATTCTGTTTATGTGGTGTATCACATTTATTGACTTGCATATATTAAACCATCCCTGCATCCCTGGTATGAAACTCACTTGAGCATGGTGGATTATCTTTTTGATATGTTGTTGGATTCAGTTAGCTAGTATTTTGCTAAGGATTTTAGCATCTATATTCATCAAGGATATCGGTCTGTAGTTTTCTTTTTTGGTTACGTCCTTTCCTGGTTTTGGTCTTAGAGTGATGCCGGCTTCATAGAATCAATTAGGAGAGGGTTCCTTCTTTCTCTGTCTTGTGGAATAGGGTCAAAAGGATTGGTACCAATTCTTTGAATGTCTGGTAGAATTCAGCTGTGAATCCGTCTGGTCCTGGACTTTTTTTTGTTGGTAATTTTTAAATTACCATTTCAATCTCACTGCTTGTTAGTGGCCTGTTCAGGGTATCTAATTCTTCCTGATTTAAGCTAGGAGGGTTGTATTTTTCCAGGAATTTATCCATCTCTTTTAGGTTTTCTAGTTTATGCACTCACAGGCCTGACTGGATTAGAGTCATCAGACACTTCTGAGTAGCCTAGAACTTGCAATGTAAATAGACCTAGAAGGAGAGAATGCCCTGACTAGCAGGTGGGAGTAGGCCAGGTTCCTTGGAGTTACATTTCTCACTATAAATTAGTAAATTAGCATTCTGATTTATGCTTCAGTCTCTTTTTAGTTTAATTACAGTGGATCCATCCCAAAGAAACCACTTGGCTCAGAGAACCTTGACAAAATGGAGCCTTTCTGTCTATAAAGCTGAATGCTGGCTCCTGATTCTCTCTGATCCCCCTCATTAGTCTCCACCCTCCTGACCAGCTGCAGAGGCAGGGAAGGCAATCCTAAACACCAGACTGCAGTCATGACTTTCACGCGCGTCCATGTGAAGGGACCACCAATCAGACTTTGTGTGAGCAATAAAGCTTTTTAATCATCTGGGTGCAGGCGGGCTGAATCCGAAAAGAGAGTCAGCGAAGGGAGATAGGGGTGGAGCCATTTTATAGGATTTGAGTGGGTAGTGGAGAATTATAATCAAAGGGGGTTTTTCTCTTACGGGCAGGGGCGGGGGTCACAAGGTGGGGGAGGTTTTGAGCCAGGAGAAGGAATTTCACAAGGTTAATCGCTCAGATAAGGTGGGGCAGGAACAAATCACAATGGTGGAATGTCATCAGTTAAGGCAGGAACTGGCCATTTTCACTGCTTTTGTGATTCTTCACTTGCTTCAGGCCATCTGGACGTACATATATATATATGTACGTCATATATATCCCTCATTTTCCATCTAAGCCACCTTCCTGTCCTGTGCTTTAGTTTTCTACCCATTAGCTGAAAGTGGTGTCCATTAAAACCTATTTGTTGAATAAAACATTGTAGGGGATATAAAAGTATGTAGAAGTGAATTCTGATAACTTAAAAGTTACATGTGTTCAGCATAGTGGGAAATAATAGGTATCTATACAATAATACGATTTCTGAGAGTGTGTGGTATATAATCTCCTTATAAATATTATATAAAGTTGCTATATAAATCTCCCCTAAAGGGGAAATTATTTTTGGCTGAAGTGATCTGGGAAAGCTTCATGTAGAAGATGGCATTCAAGCTGGTGCTTGAAGCCGAGAGAGGATTTTAATATGTGAAGTTGGAAGAAGGAATGATCCAAAATGCAGGAATCAACATGCATAAACTGCTGGTGTCTCTGTATAATGATAACATGCAGAAATAACAGAAGGATTCCTGAAATATTTATTTTACTCTGACTGCATTTTATTTTGTATATATTTGATCTTAATTAACTGAGTTTTAGATTTTATTTTGTCTTCGTGTGGAAACTGGGGTTGTGGATATCTCCTCATGGGTGTGTTTCTCTGTGTCACGTGGACATGAACTGTGGAGATGGGTCTTCAGAACCTGACCATATGTGTTTCTAGGTATAAACGTCTGTGTGGGTGCATTTCTCTACACAGATTTTTTGGTCTTTGTGGGTGTGTGCACATGCAGTCCTGAGGGTTGAGAAGGAAAGAGAGGAAGGATTAGAGGGGAGAAACAGGGAGGGGGGAAGGAAGTGAGAAGTTGTTGAGGGTGTTGGGGCTGTTAGTGGAAAAAATAGACTCTGTAAAATATTTTAAAAAGGCTTATTCTGAGTCAATATGAGTGACCATGGCCTGGGTAACACAGTCTCAAGGGGTCCTGAGAAAGTGTGCCTGCCTCAGTTGGATTACAATTTGGTTTTATACGTTTTAGGGAGGCAGAAGTTACAGGCAAGGTCATAAATCAATACTTGAAGGGTATACATTGGTTCAGCCCAAAAAGTCTGGATGTCTTGTAGCAGATCTTACAGGTTATAATGGATTGAGAGATTCTTGAATTTACAAGTGGTTAAAGGTGTCAGGCCTCTGAGCCCAAGCTAAGCCATCATATCCCCTGTGACCTGTACATATATATCCAGATGGCCTAAAGTAACTGAAGAATGACAAAAAAAGTGAAAATGGCCTGTTCCTGCCTTCACTGATGACAGTACCTTGTGAAATTCCTTCTAGCTCATCCTGGCTCAAAAGCTCCCCCACTGAGCACCTTGTGACCCCCCCCCCATCCCTGCCCGCTAGAGAACAATACCCCTTTGACTGTAATTTTCCTTTACCTACCCAAATCCTATAAAACAGCCCCACCCCTATCTGCCTTCACTGACTCTCTTTTCAGACAGCCTGCCTGCACCCAGGTGAAATAAACAGCCATGTTGCTCACACAAAGCCTGTTCGGGGGTCTCTTCACACAGATGCGTTTTGTCTAAAAATTTGGAGTCAGCAGAAAGGAATCTTAATTTAAGGAATCTTAAGTTTCATTGTGCTTTGACATGGTGCTTCCTTCCTGATGCTTTGACATGGTGAGGTCTTAAAAGCTGCCTTAGAATCCAGATGAATCGCTTGGACCCAGGAGGCAGAGTTTGCAGTGAGCCGAGATCACGCCACTGCGCTCTAGCCTGGGCGACAGAGAGCCAGAGATCACCCCACTGCGCTCTAGCCTGGGTGACAGAGTGAGACTCCATCTCAAAAAAAAAAAAAAAAAAGAAGCTGCCTCAGAATCAAGATCCCTAACCCTAACCCCTACCTTTGTCTTATTCCCCCTACTCAAACTGCAGAGAGGGACTCTCTTGGAATTTCCTTATCTAAACAAGTAACTTTGTTTCCAAAAGAAATGCAATGCAATTGTCTGAAATCCCCTCCCTAGAGATTCAAATAACCAGGAGAGGTCAACCACTGGAGAAGAGAAGAAATTGGGTGTCATCACCACACCCAGACACACTTTTTTAAAAGAGAAGATTCTTGCGCTGTTGCCCAGGCTAGAGTGCAGTGGTGTGATTATAGCTCACTGCAGGTGAGCACCACCCCACCCCTCTAATTTTTATTTTATTTTCATAGAGACAGGTTGTCTACTATATTGCCCAGGCTGGTCCCAAACTCCTGGCCTCAAGGGATCCTCACTCCTCGGCCTCCCAAAGGGCTAGGACTACAGGTCTGAGCCACCTTTCTGGCCCAGATTTTTCATCTGTTCTTCTGAGGGTAGCCCCAAGAGATCACCCGTGGAACTTTATCTGCATTGGACAACCTTTGTTCCTGTGTAGCTCTACCTCTCACCTTCCCTTAACGTAGGCCTCCCAACTCCTGGGTCCATTCATTCTCCCTAATGACTTACTGCCCCTCAAAGGAATTGTTGACATTCCTCATCTCCTACTGTCCATGAAAAAGGATATGTAAGTTTCTGTACCACACTGGGTTATTCAGTAATAATCACTCTGATTATTAATAATCCCCTCCCTCATGCACATTAATAAATTTGTATGCCTTTTCACCTATTAATCTGCTTTTTTCAGTTGATTTTCATAACCTTCTAAGGGTGAAGGGACGTTTCCCCTTTGCCACCTACAAGGGGAACCTCTGCTCTGAAGACAAAGTGTGGTTTCATATAGTTAATATTTTACATAGTTGATAATTGATTGTCCCATAGATCACAGATGTTCCTTTCCTATAATACAACATTTATCAGTAAAAGGCTAGTGTTTCAAAATGTCATCTTTTCTTTCATCCATTGCACTCTATCTCTTTTCATTGGTACAGTCTTTCATCCAATCTAATCCTCTTTTTGGATTGTCTTTGTTTAGTTTTTTTCCTCTTTTTCTTATCCTTCCAGTTTGATTTCTTTCTTTGCTATAGTTGTTTTTTTGTTTTTGTGTATGTGTTTATTTGTTGTTTTTTTCCCCAAGATAGGATCTTGCTCTATCACCCAGGCTGAAGTGCAGTGGCACGATCTCAGCTCACTGCAACCTCTGCCTCCCAGGTTCAAGCAATTCTCCTGCCTCAGCCTCCCAAGTAGCTGGGATTACAGGCGCCCATTACCACACCCAGCTAATTTTTGTATTTTTAGTAGAGATGGGGCTTCATCATGTTGTTCAGGCTGGTCTCGAACCCCTGACCTCATGATCTGCCCGCCTCAGCCTCCCAAAGTGCTGGGATTACAGGCGTGAGCCACCGCACCAGGCCTCTTCACAGTAGTTTTCACCTTCTGTAAGTTTTCTCTTCTAACTTATAGAACTAATAACATATCCCAGAAACAAATGTTTTGTAATTGAGGAAGGGGCGTTTCTTGTTATAAGGATATTTTAGGCTCCATTTTAGGCTTTTGTCTTCACTGCCACTGCCATAGACAATTCATTCATTGATCCCACAAATTTAAATTGGGCACCTTTGTTTATGTGAAAGGCATTGTTCTAGTTAAGACAGAAACAGAAAAAAAAATCCTTCAGGGAGATTTCATTCTAGTGGAAGGAGAGACAAAGCAAACAAATAGGAAAATATGTAGTGTGTTAGATGGTGATAAGTGCAATGGAGAAAAATAAAGAAGAGACCGAGTCAGGAGTATAAACAAGATTTGTCATTTTAAATAGGTGGCAAGGGGAGGTCTGAGAAGATGACATTGGAGCAAAGACCAGTAGGAGATGAGGGAGCAAATCATGCATGTCTCTGGGAAAAGGGAACAGGAAACATCTATAGGGAGAAGACAGGTAAAGATCCAATAAGACAGTCCCTCAAGCCGGTACACAAGCGGTTGAGAACTTCAGAAAGCCTCCATAGTATAGTGTCCTTAGACAGACTTTGTCTCAGGTCAACACTTCAAATCCTTATAAGGACTTCTTTCTCAATCTTATTTTATCTTACCTCATCCTTTTTTTCTTTTTTTTGAGACTGAGTCTTGCATCGTCGCCCGGGCTGGAGGGCAGTGGCGCGATCTCGGCCCACTCCAACCTCTACCTCCCAGGTTCAAGCAATTCTCCTGCTTCAGCCTCCCGAGTTGCTGGGATTACAGGCACCTGCCACCATACCCGACTAATTATTTGTATTTTTAGTAGAGACGGGGTTTCACCGTGTTGGTAAGGCTGGTCTGGAATTCCTGACCTTGTGATCCGCCCACCTCGGCCTCCCAAAGTGCTGGGATTACAGGTGTGAGCCACCACGCCCGGCCCTCTTTTTTTTCTTTTTTAAGAGATGGGGTCTCACTATGTTGACTAGGCTGTCCTCAAACTCCTACGCTCAAGCTTCCTAAACAGCTGGGACTGCAAGAGCACACCGCTATACTTGGCTCTTCTCTTATCTTTGTGTCTTTGGGGACTAATTTGTTTAGTTTTGTCTGCCCAACTTCGGAGGTTTAGTCAGCTGTCATCAGTGACAGCCTGGCCTTTGGCCAAGCTCTGGACAAGTACCATCTTATGGACCATTGACATTTCACGTGTTCTGCCTCATCCCAAACTGAGCCTCATCTAGGCCAAATGCTCAATTCCTGTGTGGTTTCTCACTATAACATTAACTTGTATGCCCCTCTGTCTGTCACAATTTTACCAGGGACAGTTTGCAATTGCACCAAACACTTTGGTGAACTGTTTACAGAGACAACTTTGTTCCTTTGAGAGGTACCTTAGAACATAAAGAGAAGAAATCCTTTTAAGGAGGTTTTTCATCTTGCCTGATTAATGTGGAGTGATTGTTTTGTTTCATGTAGAAGGCACCCCTCCTTCATTTCTGTACTTCAGGAGTTAATAAATGCTGGCTTTATTGTACCACTTATAAAATTGTGGAAGGTCAGAGCTACTGTTTCAACCAGGTATAATAACTCTCTGTTGTATATCTATATGTGAAAATGGATTTCCTGCATCTAAGCTTTCTCTCCTCTCCTTGAAGAAGGAATATAATTAGCCTTCTACAATATTCATATATGTCTGAAGCCAGTTTTGTCTCTTCTTTTTTTTACTCACCACTATACTGATGAGGATCTCCTCTGTTTTGTTCTGTTCCTTTCCCTCCTTTTTCCCCCTCTCGGAAAACATTAAAAATTAACTTAGAAATAAAAGTCATTCTGTTATCATGTGTACACTCTAGGAATAACTAGTCCAGATAAGCAGCCAAAAATGTCTAAAAGATCTTGAAAATTGCTAAGAGAGTAGATTTTAAGTGTTCTCTCTACATACATACAAAATAAGTATGTGAGGTAATACAAATGTTACTAGCTGAAATTAGCCATTTCATAATGTGTATTTGAAAACAACATACATGATAAACATATATAATTTTTATTTGTCAATTAAAATATGTAAGTAAATGTTTTTAAAGTCTAAAATATTTATTAAACTATTAGGGTTTCTTTTTGTGAACACTTAAAAGCGTATTTACATAGTAGTCTATGTTACTAAGTTATGAGATAAAAAGAAATAGATTTAAAGACTAAGAGCTTTTGTTATGAATCAGTCTCTTTTAGTTTACCCTATAGAAAGTAATGTCTTACTTATCTTTAGATATACATGACTTGTATCTTGTCTTCTTTTTTTTCAATTGAGACAGTCTCACTCTGCCACCCAGGCCGGAGTGCAGTGGCAGGATCATAGCTTACTGCAGCCTCCATCTCCCGGGCTCAAGCAATCCTCCTGCCTCAGCTTCCCAAATAGCTGGGACTATAGACACACACCATCACACCTGACTAATTTTTTTTTTTATTTTTAGTAAAGACGAGATCTCATTATGTTGCTCAAACTGGTCTTGAACTCCTGAATTCAACTGATCCTCCCACCTTGGCCTCCAAGAGTGCTGGGATTACAGGCATCAGCCACCATGCCCCGCCTATTTTGTCTAATTACTATTCTTGATTTTGCCTATCCAAAAGTCATATTTTAAAAAGAACTGTAAAGGTGTCTTTTATGAATAAACTACATTTATAGGGTTTTCTTTTCTTTCTTTCTTTCTTTTTTTTTTTTTTTTTTTTTTTTGAGACAGAGTCTCTCTTTGTTGCCTAGGCTAGAGTGCAGTGGCATGATGTTGGCTCACTGCAACCTCCGCCTCCCAGGTTCAAGCAGTTCTCTGCCTCAGCCTCCCAAGTAGCTGGGACTACAGGTGCCCACCACCACGCCTGGCTAATTTTTTGTATTTTTAATAGAGGCAGGGTTTCACCATCTTGGCTGGTCTTGAACTCCTGACATCATGATCCACCCACCTCAGCCTCCCAAAGTGCTGGGATTACAGGTGCGAGCCACAGTGCCTGGCCTATGGGGTTTTCTAAAATGGCCATTAAGTACCATAGAGATTTGCTCCTTCAACCCATAAAAGGAAGGACAATAGAACTAATTAGTTTTGTCTAGAATTTTTCCAAATTTCAGTTAATTCAAGCCTGCTATGTGAACTCTTTTGTTTATCAAATTTAAGATTAAAAAAAAACTGTCCAGCCCATGTCTAGCCAAGTTGCAGCCTATCTCCCCCACTGATTGTAACAAAAATTCTGGAAAAATACAAGAAACAACTATGTAAGAACTCTGAGAAGTAGAAGCAGCAGTTGGCTGTGAAGGAAGTCAAGGCCTGAAGAACAATCCAAATGGAGGCAGTGAGTTTCCTGGATTGTTTTCTTCCTTTACCTACCAATTTCGATCCAAAGGCAACCTGAGTTGGGGACCTATGTGACAGGAACGGATAGCAAAAACTGAGAAAATCCCATTTTTCATGGCCATAGGTCTGGAAAAGATGGACTAAGCAAGCTCGAGAGTGTAGGGAGAATCCTTGATTTTATTTTTCTCTTTTCGTCCTTTCCAAACCATGCCCAAGACCAGCCCTGGTCATACAGCTGAGCTGTCACGTTGGCAGTGGTACAGAAACCCAGAACCCTGCGAGAAAACCTGTTCCTCTGGAAGGAGGAAATGGGGGAAAAAAATGCCCCGAGGTAGGAAGAGTGTATGTGGGTGGATGGAAGAGTTCCTGTTATTTTTCTATCTTTCTTTTCTCTAACTGTCTTGTCCTGAGTGTAGACCCAATCACACAGAACTGTATGATTATGGTGGCCACAACTCTAGGGGAAATCCCAACTCTCTACGAAAGGACTGGTAAAAAGGGGCTCCTGAGAAACAAAGAATGTATTGAAAATCCAGCAGAGGAGAGGGGGATAAGGGATCCCCAGCTTCCATGTGCATTGTCACAAGTCCATACTCACCCCTAAGCCGTGTATGTTCAGAACACATGAAAAACCGCATAGCAAAAGCTTTGAGAACTGAACTGCCGTATAGCCCATCCCCTATGTCCCAGACTAACCTCTAAGAAGTGCATGCAAAGAGCAGACCCAAACAGCATAGCAAATACTTTGAAAACTGAAGTCTTTGGAACTGCTCCCCACAGAAAGTGACAGAACTTTCCATCCAAACCTAACAGGGTTAACTCCCTGCTAAAATTTTCTCAGGCCAGGACACAGCTACATAACTGCTTGACTGGCCTGGGGGTGTTTCTGTAGTGGGTGTCCCACTGGGCTGTTTTGTAGGTCTGAGATATAAGCACAGGGCTGTTTGGTTGGCCTGCAGGTATGCCCACAAGAGGTGGCCTGTGGGGCTGTTTTTGGTGCCTGAGACATGGATGCACACCTGCTTTGTTGGCGTAGGAGACAGGTCTTCTGGGGGTAAGCACTGGGTTGTTGCTTATGCTCATGACAGCTTCATGGCTGCTCAGTTGACCTGGGGTTACTTCTGCTGGAGATGGCCCACAGGGCTGTTTCTTAGGCCTGGTGTGCAGGCACATGGCTTCTTAGCCAGCCCAGGGCATGTTCACTAGTGATGGCCCACAGAGCTGTTTCTCAAGTCCTGGATGTGGGCTCTTGGCTGCTTGGCTGGCTTGGGGTCGTGCCTACCAGGGGCAGCCTGCAGGAGTATTTCCCAGGTCTTTATGGGAAATGCAGGGCCATTAGGCAGGCCAGGGGCATGTCTGCAGAGGCAAGGGTGCTGTGGGGTTGTTTCTCATGTCCTGAGCATGGGAGCATAGCCACTGCACTGGCCTGGGGGCATATTAGCTACTAGGAGGCTCAGGGGCCTCTCTCTCTTGTGGGAGGGTGCAGAGTAGTTTGGCCAGCTCAAGGCAAGTTGGCCCTGGGCAGGACTGGCAGACTGTTCCTCTGGCTGGAAGTGCAGTAAGCAGGGGTTTGTTTTCTTGCTGTGCAGGACCAGAGTCAGAGCTGATCCTAGGCCCAGGCTCTGTGCAGCTGACGGATGGCATTCAACCAACCGTGTGGTGTGGGCTTGGCCTAATGAGGATGGAGCACCCCAGTGCTGGAGATATGCAGTGGCTACAGGCCCCCAGAACAGGGTGTGCTTCAGAGTTTGCTCTTTTCTCAAGATGGCATTATGCTGCAGCAGCTTGGCCCACAGGGAGTGGGATGGGGGGAATGGGGAGTGCACACCTTGCTCTCCTGATCTGGAGCAGTGTAGCTGCATGAATTCCCAGCAGCTCTTCAAACTGGGCTTAGGGCTTGGGAAGACTGTAGGATTCTTCTGTAATAAGGACTGTAGGTTTTTGCAGTGGCAGTGGGGGCTGGTGGAGATCTTGTGCTTACCTTTTACCGGGAATAAGAAGTCTCTCCTGACTGTGGGCACATCCAATCCAGGCGGGGGAGACAGGGCTATAGAGGCCCAGTGCCTCCTCACTGCCCTCCTGGATTTCTAATCACCACAGGTGCATCTCCACTCCCCCACCACTCTCCACCACTCTCCCTTCCACGCTGCAGTCAAACCTCAGTCTGTTTATTCGTTGTGTTGGGCCTTTCTTGTGGGATAGATGAATACCAGGCGTCTTTCGCCAGCCATCTTGCTGACGTCACTTACTATTGAAGGATTTTAAGCAGAGGTGTGACTTCATGAAACTTATGTTTTAAAACATTAATGAGTTGGAAGCTGGGGGGCAGGTGGGGATGGTTAATGGATACAGAAAAATAGTTAGAAAGAATTAATAAGATCTACTTTTTCGACCTGCCTGGCCAACATGGTGAAACCCTGCCTCTACTAAAAATACAAAAATTAGCCGGGCATGGTGGAGAGCACCTGTAATCCCAGCTACTTGGGAGGCTGAGGCAGGAGAATCCCTTGAACCTGGGAGGTAAAGGTTGCAGTGAGCTGAGATCGCGCCATTGCACTCCAGCCTGGGCAACAAGAGTGAGACTCTGTCTCAAAAAAAAAAGATCTACCCTTTGATGTCACAACAGGGTGACTATAGCCATAATTGTACATTTAAAAATAACTGAAAGAGTATTATTGGATTGTTTGTAACACAAAGGATAACTGCTTAAGGGATGGATACCCCATTCTCCATGATGTGATTATTATGCATTGCATACCTGTATCAAAACATCTCATGAACCCCATAAATATATACACCTATATACCCACAAAAATTAAAAAATTTTTTAAAACCCACTAATGAGTCAACAAAGTTCATGCTTCTGCTTTCTGGCAAAAAAGACTCTCCTGAGCTAAACCTTTCCTATCAAACCAGTCTTTTTTTCATTCTTCTCCATCTTTTCATGTGTGATAGTCTCTTCCTGATAAGCATTAATTCAAAGTTCAGCCCTTATAGAAGTGTTCTTCCCCTCTCCCTTCTCCTGTGGGAGCACAGTGTCTGTATAAGGGAAAGTTTACTACTCTTCCCTGGGTACAGCTGGTCTATGTGTTGCCATTTTCTGCTGGACTCCAACTGAGCTGTCTCAACCAACTTATCTCTAATCCATCCCTGTCCATTAACTTCTGTCCTAGAATCCACTTGGGATGGACAAACACTACCACCAGAACTCTGGAAGCACCAAACTTCATTACTGCTCTCATCTCAGTAGCCCAGGAGTCCCTTGGTCTTGCAGCCCTCTCGGTACCCTGGGGCTACACAGGAACTTTTGAATCACTTCTAGATATAGACCACTCAGAACCCAGCATGATTTCAGCAGTGCTCCCTAGACACTTGCCTTCACAGATGCTGTACTATCGCCCACTCTTCCCTCCCCCATCTCCATGTCAAACATAGAGCTTCTCTGAGGCTTGTACCCTGCCACCAAGATCAAAGGATCTCAGGTCACCCTTCTCCCTATCTGAATATTTCTATTGCATCATCCCACCTCCATACTCCCACTCTCAATGAAAAGTGCTTATTTTTATTTCACCTCCTCTGGAGGGAGTTTCCCCTTTATCATATGCTCCTTTTTTTAGGTGGGGACCATTCTGATGGAATGGCGGCAGGGGAATATGATTGGATTTTTTTTTAATGATTTGGATTAGGGTGTCTGTGAAAAAAATCCACATCAATCTATTATCAAACTGTTATCTCCATTTAAATTATTTGCTAATGGTCTGTCTCAACTAGAAGAACAAACTCTACAAGGGTGGGACTCCCTTTTCTATTTTCTTTACTGCTGTATCTCCAGCACCTAGCACAGGGTCTATTACTCAATAAATATTTGTGGGGAAAAAAAACGAAGGGATGAGATGAGCAAACCCATGAATGATGAGTGATTTATTCTATTAGTACTGGGATCTGTTGAAGAATTTTGAGCAGAGGATTAAAGTAATCAGATTTGCAGGTAATCAAATATCATTAAGCTGTGACAGTCACCATAAGCAGCAATCTGTATTGTTCCCCCCGGCCCCCGAATAGC
This sequence comes from Macaca nemestrina, assembly GCF_043159975.1. Lineage (NCBI taxonomy): Eukaryota > Metazoa > Chordata > Mammalia > Primates > Cercopithecidae > Macaca > Macaca nemestrina. Next base: position 64,190,216 of record NC_092138.1, read on the forward strand.
CCCCCATGTAACAGCTATTAGCTCTCAAGCAGGCATACTGTGGTGGGAGAATTCACTGCTGCAAATATTCAGATTCGTGAACAGCCTCCTGAGAAGAGCTGAAGAGAGATCACAAACCTAAAACGGCCTCCCCTGACTCTTCATCTTCTTTTTTCCCCTCTCTTTCTCCCTAACACTGTGGCCCTTTAGTCCCCTGAAGAAGCTATACATTGTAACCCTTTCAGAGAATTTCAGCTGAGATCTGGATACCCAGCCCACTCTGCTATTATATTTGCATTTCAAGCTTAATTTGTCTATAACATTACAACTTTTATACTCCTACATTTCTGCTGTTATAATCATAAAGAATACTATTTTGGGGTTTCTCTTTTGCAAGTGAAATTAGCATTTCCACGTAAAATAGAGAAGAAAAATTGTTGATTATCTCACTAAAATCCAAGCCTGAAGTTTAATTTCTCAGTGTCTGGGAGGAGCCACTGGTTTGTGCAGGTGTCTCAGTGTACTTAAGTGCTGTCGAGACTCATGCTTCGGGTCTCTTGTGTCAGGGGATAACCTGGTTGACTCTTCCTTTGGTAAAAAAGAAGGAACCTGAGATAAGACATCCCATTTGGGTGTGTCTGAAAGGATTTATCTCCTGAAATGGTTTACCATCTCTTGTTCCTTACCTTTACGGGATTTCTGACACAAGGGTAGAGTGCAGAAGCCTCTTCACTGAAGGAGGCACCCAGAATCCTATGGGCCTAGTGTGCTAAACAAAGACAGTGCAGGACTTTGTGACCAGTGCTCACCTCTAGAGCAGAATCAAGGGATATGTCAGGAAAGGGGCTGGAGGAAAGCGAAGGAGCCCCAAATGCATTTTCACAAAGATCAGGGACATTTACTCCTGGTATTTATGAAGATTTCTAGTAATGGTATGACTATTCTTCTTATCTTATGGAATCTTGCCATTAGGGAACTGATGTTTTAGAAGAACAAAAAAGCTAACAAACTTCTCAGATAGGGTCAGGGATGTGGAGAGGAACTAGCCCAGATTACCTTTTCAACATCTTTCAATATTATAACTCCAATTCTGATGTTAAAAAGCTAAATATTGTTCATAAACTTGTTTCAGTATCTGAAGGGGGAGGAATAAATTGGGAAACTGCATCCCAGTTTGCAACATATGTAGGTGATATGGTTTGGATTTGTGTCCCCGCCCAAATCTCATGTCGAATTGTAATCCCCAGTTGGAAGTGGGGCCTCGTGGGAGATGATTGGATCATGGGGCGAAGTTCTTTTTTTTCTTTTTTTTTTTTTTTTTTTTTGAGACGGAGTCTTGCTCTGTCACCCAGGCTGTAGTGCAGTGGCCGGATCTCAGCTCACTGCAAGCTCCGCCTCCCGGGTTTACGCCATTCTCCTGCCTCAGCCTCCCGAGTAGCTGGGACTACAGGCGCCCGCCACCTCGCCCGGCTAGTTTTTTTGTATTTTTTAGTAGAGACGGGGTTTCACCGTGTTAGCCGGGATGGTCTCTCGATCTCCTGACCTCGTGATCCGCCCGTCTCGGCCTCCCAAAGTGCTGGGATTACAGGCTTGAGCCACCGCGCCCGGCCATGGGCGAAGTTCTCATGAATGGGTTAGCACCATCCCTTCAGTGCTGTTCTCCTGATGGTGAGTGAGTCTTCATGACATGTGGTTGTTTAAAAGTGTGTGGCACCATAAGAATGGTATAATGAGGCCTGGCATGGTGGCTCATGCGTGTAATCCCAGCTCTTTGGGAGGCCGAGGCGGGCGGATCACGAGGTCAGCAGATCCGGGCCATCCTGGCTAACATGGTGAAACCCCATCTCTACTAAAAATACAAAAAATTAGCCTGGCGTGATGGCTGGCGCCTGTAGTCCCAGCTAATCAGAAGGCTGAGGCAGGAGAATGGCGTGAACCCGGGAGGCGGAGCTTGCAGTGAGCCAAGATGGCACCACTGCGCTCCAGCCTGGGGAACAGAGCGAGACTCTGTCTCAAAAAAAAAAAAAAGGTATATTGAACTTGACTCAGGGAAGGGTCGGAGGGGATTGAGGGATAAAAGACTACATATGAGGTACAGTGTACACTGCTCAGGTGATGGATGCACCAAAATTTCAGAAATCATCACTAAAGAGCTCATCCGTGTAACCAAAAACCACCTGTACTCCAAAAACTATTGAAATACAATAAAAATAAAAAATAAATAAAAAATTGAGAAGTGTGTGGCCCCTCCCCCTTCTGTCCTGGGCCTCCTGCGCAAGTGCCTGCTTCTGCTTTGCCTTCCACCATGACAAAGCTCCCTGAGGCCTCACCGGAAACAGAAGCCACCATGCTTCCTGTACAGCCTGCAGAACTGTGAGCCGATTAAACCTCTTTTCTTTATAAACTACCCAGCCTCAAGGTATTTCTTTATGGCAATGTGAGAATGGACTAACACACTAGTCAAGAAGTCAACCTGGGAAGATACTGGTGGAAGCGGGGAAAGAGGGCAAGAGGCTAAATCCTGAGCCTATAGAATGTGAAATTAACTTGTTTCACGGTTATATTGAAGAGACTTGGGCTTCTATCATAAGCCTGAAAGAAAGAGAAGTGTAAGCCCTTATGGTGTGGGGTAAGGAGTGACTACTTTCCCATGAAATCACGGGAGGGTGAGAACACAACAGTGAGAACCTAGGGCTCCTCTCTATCTCCAGAAACTTCTCTCTGGTCTTCAGGCACCTGGCATCTCCTAGGAGCTTAATCCTGCTTCTGTCTGTCATCTGTACCTGCTTTTTTCAACATAGCCAATATTCCCCTGGGCTAAGGGAGTTCAGAATGCTGTTTGCAACCCCAACCCATGCCCAAATGTTAGGAAACTGAGCCCATTTTTTTCCCATGCTGAAACAGCAAGAGCTCCAGGGATGTGGTAAGAGATTCAAGCATGGAAAAGGGGGTTGAACTTTGATGTCTTCTAGCCCAGAGGTTCTGCAGAGGGCAAATGGGCACACTCGCAGTAGGTGTCTTTCTCTAGGATCCTACTGTATGGGATACCAGGGGAAAGGATGTCATAATTACCTCTTAGTTACTTTAACTATGCTCTCGCTAGCCTCACCTAACCACTGTTGAATATCCCATGTACTAGGTACCTGGCACAAAATAGATCCTCAGTAAATGTGTGCTGAATAAACTATATTAAAAATGTGCCAAGGCAATTTTAAATGAATAAAATTAGTAATGAAATTAGGGATAATTTTTCTATTTTTCCAAATTTCAGTATACTGTTACTACCTATATAATAGTCTTCTCCTTAAATATTTTACAATTAATAAGTATATTCTTAAAAATATATATATATATAAGTATATACTTAGGTAATTTTATATAAAATTAATAGTTTATAAATATATTTTACCTATCACTATAAAAATACTATTTTATATAAAAATTCAGAAAAATTTTCTCCACATATTTTCTAAATATACTGCAATCACTGAATCACTGCTTCTCTCTTCTCTATCACAACCTAACTCCCACTAGAATGTAAGCCCCTCCACCATGATAACATGAGTCCCCTCCCCACAATATAAGCTTCATGAGAGCAGGAACTCATTTTCTTCTTTTTTTAAAGAGACAGGGTCTTGATATGTTGCCTAGGCTGGCCTCAAACTCCTCGGCTTAAGGGATCCTCCTGCCTCAGCCTCCTGAGTATGTACTACATGCATGCCACCATGCCCTGCTAACAAACTCCTTTTACGTTCACCACTATTTCCTTAGCTCCAAGAACAATGCCTGATAAGTAGTAGTTACCAATAAATATTGCTGAACAAGTGAATAAACATGTATGCATCTTTATTCAAAGTCAGAAACACTAAAGCAATCAAGTAGAGGCAATGAGAATAAATATATTACAGATTTTCTTATGATATTAATAATGGCTAATATTTATCAAGCATTTATTAAGTAAATAAGCTGGCACTATGCTAAGCACCGGCCACATAAAAATTCTATGATATAGACTCACTCTATTATTAATTTTATTTCAAAAAACCTGGAGGAGGCTGGGCATAGTGGCTTGCACCTGTAATCCCAGCACTTTGGGAGGCTGAGGCGGGCAGATCATGAGGTCAGGAGATCGAGATCATCCTGGCTAACACAGTGAAACCCCATCTCTACTAAAAATACAAAAAAAATTAGCCGGGCGTGGTGGCAGGTGCCTGCAGTCCCAGCTAATCGGGAGGCTGAGGCAGGAGAATGGCATCAACCTGGGAGGCTGAGCTTGCGCTGAGATCGCACCACTGCACTCCAGCCTGGGCAACAGAGCGAGATGCTGTCTCAAAACAAACAAACAAACAAAAAGCCTGGAGGAAACTGAAGTTAGAGAGTTTATTAATTTTTTTTTTTTTTGAGACAGAGTCTTGCTCTGTCACCCAGGCTGGAGTGCAGTGGCGTGATCTTGGCTCACTGCAACCTCTGCCTCCCAGGTTCAAGCAATTCTTCTGTCTCAGCCTCGTAAGTAGCTGGGATCACAGGCAGGTGCCACCACAGCTGGCTAATTTTTGTACTTTTAGTAGAGACGGGGTTTCACTGTGTTAGCCATGCTTGTCTCAAATTCCTGACCTCAAGTGATCCACCCGCCTCAGCCTGAGATTATTATTGTTATTAGGTCCTTCCAGACGATATATTTTTTAATTTAGCAAAGCACTGAACCATCTTCACGAGTTATTCTTCATAATAAAATTACAGAGTAAGACAACGTCCAAGTTCTTATTATATAGATTCTCAAAATCACACTGGGAGTAAGAGAGTTGCAATGAGGATTTTGATTCCACAATTTCAGTGTGTGGCCACAGCCACTCAGATTCTTTCCCACATGTAGTAACATTGCTCATGTCACAAGGCTATGGTGAGGGAGAGTTAACAAGTAATTACAAAATTCTTTGTAAATACAGAGTGCCGTACAAATGCAAAACATCTACAACAACAGTAATTAGTTCTAATCACTATCTCTATTCTGTGTGCAGCTGTCTCTCAAAATTCATTTTGGGAGTTTAATCACCCCATCGCAATAAATAAAGTAACCTCCCTCTTCCTCTGACCCTGCTGAGAGCTGTCCCTCGTTCCTCCCAGCTGCTGAGCATGCCTCCTGTGTACCCCCAGCCCACCCCTCCTACTCTCAGCAAAGGCTGAATTCTGACATTAATTGGAAATAAAACAGGACCTCCTGAGCCTTAAGCTTTTCAAAATCCCTGACTCTCAAACAAAATTGGGCACAAGGGCTGGAGAAGTATACAGACCTTTCAAAATAGGATTCTGCCCTTCCCTTACACAGGAAGGGAACTTTTCCTTCCTTGGAGCTCCAGTAATGCTCGGGTAGCTATGGTGAAATACCAGGTTGACAAATTATCATTTATTTAGCAATGTAAGGCACATAATGGGTGCTGAATAATGTAGTAGTCATGTCAAAGATCAATTCAACATTTATATACTGTCTACAGCTTCTAGAGTAGTTGCAACAGAAACCATATGGCTCACAAAACCAAAAATATTATCTGGCCTTCTACAGAAGCAATTTACTCTCTGACCTTTTGTAGCAGTAGTTTGCCGACCCCTGAAAGGATGTGAATATAGATAAAGGAAAGGACTGAGCCCTGAGTCAACATTTAGAGATGAGAAATATAAGAAAAACAGGTCATGACACAGGCAGAAAACTAGAGGAATGTGGCGTCCCCAAAGCAAGTGAAGATTGTTTACTAAGGTAAGAGGGAATGATCAACTATGTTAATGTTACCTGGAGGACATTTAAGATGTGGATTGAGAACTGAATGCTGGATTTAATAACTTGAAGGCCATTGGGGACCTTTATAAGACCATTGTCAGTGGAATGGTAGGAATGAAAGTCTAATTGATGTGGTAGGTTCAAGAGAGAATGGAGCCAGGCGCAGTGGCTCATGTCTGTAATCCCAGCACCCCAGCACTTTGGGAGGCTGAGGCAGGCAGATCACCTTAGGTCAGGAGTTTGAGACCAGCCTGGCCAACATGGTGAAACCTCATCTCAACTAAAAATACAAAAATTAGCCGGGCATGGTGGCACATGCCTGTAGTCCCAGCTATTTGGAAGGTTGAGGCAGGAGAATTGCTTGAACTCGGGAGGCAGAGGTTGCAGTGAGCCAAGATTGTGCCACTGCACTCCAGCCTGGGGGGACAGAGCGAGACTTCATCTGGAAAAAAAAAAAAAGAAAAGAAAAGAGAATGAGAAGAGAGGTAGTGGTGGAGACAGCTACATAGGAAAGAGCTTCACTAGAATGGATAACAGAGAAAAGAGCCATAAATTAAAAAGGGTTGTGAAGTAAAGGAGTGTATTTTGTGGTGGGGGGGAGTGTGTGTATGTGTGTGTGTGTGTGTGTGTGTGAACAGTATCTCACAACATATTTGTGTGCTGAAAATTATCTAGTACAGATAAGAATGATGATGACAATGAAGACAGATGAGGACAAAGAGGAGGAAAAAGAGGAGAAGAGGTTAAATTAGGACACAGATACACTGGAAGCTGCAGCCCTACTGGTAAGGGATAGAGTTTCAGCAGTGGGGTGAAGTGATTCCTGTGTCAAGTATCTAGGGTGAATAAGAGTCCTCAAAAAAGAAATGAAAATCACAACAAGGCAGAAAGCTGTCTGGCCTCGCTTGATGTAAAAGGTAATGGTTTTCACCTAATGGAGGTCAGAAGGGAAGAACCAGGCTAGCCCTGTGCAGAGATGGAAAGGATCATGAAGATTCTGAAAATAAAGCTCTGACTTGCAAGTCATGTTGCCTGAAATAGATTCATGGTTTTCTAGATTAGTTTCCCTTTTGTTATCCTTTACTAACGTCTCAATCAGATATTCCATATTTTTATAGAGAATCTAACGAAAGCGCTGTGTCCCCATGAGAATCAGAATGTTGAAGGAACAGTGTTTTCTTGAGGCCAATGCGGTGACGGAAACTGATTAGGAAAAGATGGATGAATTCCACAGGCACAGAGCCTGGGCCACAAAGTGGAGACAGCCCTTGATTTTCATTCTAGTGTGTTAACCTTAGAAATTTTGTGTTTTGTTTAACGAAGAAGAGGAAACCTTACAAAATCATAGAGGATTTTGCCTGAAGAAGGCACATGTTCTAGCATACGGTCTCTTATAAAACAAAACTTTGAACTTTCAAGGTTTAACTCTTCCAGGACACTCCCCAGGCAGTGAGGGGGAGTTCAGCAAAGCAGCCTCAACTCTGTTCCCCGAGTTTCTCCTTTCCCTGTTACCTCAAGAACTGAGGCCCACACTAGGAATACAAAGTTCTTTCTTTCACGTTATGTTACAAATGTAGTCAAAAACTCCTCTTGCCTTTGCAGGGCAGAGACAGACTATTCAAAAGCCTTTCGGGGAGAGTAAGGGAAAATAAAGCAAACAGAAACTGCAGAGGCAGAAAAACAGGAAATTGAGACCTAGGCATGTGGTTTTATAGCCAGGATTATCTGGATTTAAATCATAGCTCTGACACTTACTGGCTGTATAACCCTGTGCAAGTTACTCAACTTCTCTGAAGCATAGTTTCCTCGTCTATAAAATGTGTTAAAAAAGCCGTGAGCCTGTTGCTGCGCGCGGTGGCTCACGCCTATAATCCCAGCACTTTGAGAGGCCGAGGCGGGTGGATCACGAGGTCAGGAGATCGAGACCATCCTGGCTAATGCGGTGAAACACCATCTCTACTAAAAAAAAAAAAAAAAAAAAAAAAATTAGCCGGGCGTGGGTGGTGGGTGCCTGTAGTCCCAGCTACTCGGGAGGCTGAGGCAGAAGAATGGCAAGAACCCGGGAGGCAGAGCGTGCAATGAGCCGAGATTGCGCCCCTGCACTCCAGCCTGGGCAACAGAGAGAGACTCCATCTAAAAAAAAAAAAAAAAAAAGCCATGAGCCTGATTTATTTTTTTAAAATAATATAAAATTGGCCGGGTGCAGTGCCTTATGCCTGTAATCCCCGCACTTTGGGAGGCCATAGCAGGTGGATCACCTGAGGTCAGGAGTTCGAGACCAGCCTGACCAACATGGAGAAACCCCATCTCTACTAAAAATACAAAATTAGCCGGGCGTGGTGGCGCATGCCTGTAATCCCAGCTACTTGGCAGGTTGAGGCAGAGAATCTCTTGAACCCAGGAGGCGGAGGTTGCGGTGAACCAAGATCGTGCCATTGCACTCTAGCCTGGGCAACAAGAGCGAAACTCCATCTCAAATAATAATAAAATAATGGGTAAATTTATACCTACCTGTGTTAGTTTAGGTCCTCCAAGAAGTAGATGCCACGATCAGCGTAGACTTGCAGGATATTGGGGGAAATGCCTGCAAAAGGTAATTGGGAAGAAGCAGGAGGATGCTGAGAGAGCTGTCAGAGAGAGATGCACACCTGACCCCTGAGAAGGAGAGAAGGAAAGAAGAAAGGCTGGATAGGCCAGGCCTTAGGCTGCCACGTAGAATCCTCAGGCCAGAGTTGTCTGTCAGAGGAGTCCTATGTTTCACAAGAATGGACCTGCCATAATATCCCTGCCATGTGCCATCACTGGCTGGAAGCAGACCATGGGAAGCATGGCCTCAGAGCAAATGCAGTGATGTATTTAGAACACAGCATCTGGGGACACCAGTCAATTGTATTCCCTACAGTAGGAGATTGGAGAGGCACATTCTCATGGTCCCACACATCTACTTCTACTCAGGGGACTGAGGAGCAGCTCCTCTATGGTTCCCACAGACCCTTCTTCCTAAAGGTAAACACGAGGGCCAGGTTAGTGGAACATCACTACTGCTGATATCAGGCCTACAATTGGTACTCATACTCTCCTTTCTCCGTTCTAAATTCCCCTCACCGTTGAGTTGGGGTGTGACAGAGCAAGAGCACCGTCATCTCAGACAAACACTGCCACTTTAAGTTCCAGCTCCCTTTCTAGCCTCATACATTTCAAGGAAATCACTTCTCTTCTGACTACAAGCAGCCAGAAAGAACAGACAGTAAAACACAGATAAGACAGCTCAGGCACAGAGGGAGGTGGGGGGAAAGTCTTTTGGGTAACTGCCAAACTTCACCCTCATACAATGGGCCCCAGTAAAACAGTGGACCTGAATAAGCACATTCCTTTCACTGCACTAAGATAGGGAAGCTAAAAGCAGACTTGGAGGGCATGCCTGCAGCTGCAGAACGATGTATGGGAACAGACACACAACTCTCCCTCCCAGATAAGCACAACAAAGAGACACAGAAGCAGTCCAAGCCTTTGATAAACTCTCCCACCCTGAACCCCGTAAGGGAGTGTGCCTCTGACCTAACTTGGCTAGAATGCTCCTCTCAGGTTTGTTTTCTCTATTAAAACAAACAAACAAACAAAAACAAAACAAAACAAAAAACCTGTCTTGACTGGTAAGCTAACTTTCGTGTTTCTTTCCTTTCTTTAATTCCTACAGGGTGTAGTGGTTCACACCTATAATCCCAATACATAGGGAGACTGAGGCAGGAAGATCGCTTGAGGCCAGGAGTTTTAAGACCAGCCCCAGCAACATAGTAAGACTCCATCTCTCCGAAAAAATAAAATAAGTTCCCTCTTTGTTATCTATAACCTTGGCAGGTCTTGATGGCTTACCTGCCACCAAGGTGTGACCCAACCTTCACTCCTGAAGAGTCTGGTAATCATGCCGTTGATAATCACATCCTTCTCAAGTTGGAGTTGTGTATGTGTCCATTTGAGAGGGCAAGGGAATACCAGGAGGTGCCCAACTATGTCACTTAGATTTCACACATATTCCCTTCCTGTTCCCACTATGTAAAAGCAGCCTTTCCTCCTTCTGCTGATCATGGTTAATCAACTCTGCCAATATGATGACTCCTTTTCTCTCAGACTGGTTCCTAAACACGAGGAGCCTGAAATGCCTTGGTGGAAGGCATAGCTTATAGTTCAGTGGGACTCTTGACTGTATCTTTTGGCAAGAGTGCACCTTCCTTGGAGACCAGGACACCTCCAATTTTGCAGAGCTCAGAGTTGCATGGATGTGAAATACAAAATTCTCCAGTGGGTCGTTAGGAGTAAGGGTAAGTGGGGTTACTCCTGCTTGCACCTTTCGTTCCCAGACGCATGTATTCTTCCTACTGGGGACCTAGCACAATATAAAGGTCTCTGTCTATATACTGCATCCTAAAGGATGGTGCCCCATCCTTTCAGAATGTTGCCACCAAGCTGGCACTTTAGCTGTGTCTTTAAATGGCTGTTCTAGCATTTTCTGAGATCATCTGCCCCTGGATGATGCTATATGTGATGTGGCCATTAGACAATGTGATCACAGGTCAACTCCACACTTCCTTCACTGGGAAGTGGATCTCATGTCTGGATGCTAATGCTGTGTGGGATTGTATGCTTGTGGATCAGGCATTCCATGAGCCCCTGAATAGTGATGCTGGCTAAGGCACGAAAGGTAGCAAAGACCAACCCATACCCAGAATAAGTCACTTGTCTTTCTAAGGAGGAACCACTGGCCCTTTGTCTTAGGCTGTTCAGGCTGCTATAACAAAATATCATAAAATGGGTACCTTATAAATAACAGAAATATATTTCTCACAGTTCTGGAGGCTGGGAAGACCAAGATCAAGGCACTGGCAGATTCAATGTCTGATGAGGACCCTCTTTTTCCATAGACAGATGTCTTCTCACTGTAACCTTACATGGTGGACCCCTTCCACCATGCTCCCTGCCAAACAAGCTCCCTTGGGCCTCTTTTTATAAGGACATTAATCCCATTCATTAGGGTTCTATCCTCATGATCTAATCACTTCCCAAAGGCTTCACCTATTAATACCATCACCTTGGGGGTTAGGATTTCAACATTTTGAAGGGACACCAACAGTCAGACCATAGCACCCTTCCAATATGAGAGATGCCCAATGTAGTTGACTTGTCACTAAGTGGCTGGTTGGTCTCCTCAAGGAATAGTGCCACATCAAGGGCACACCATTGGTCTCTATTGCTGATAGCTTAAACATTCAGGAGCAGCAGTGGCCGGAGTTCCAGGGTCTGCATTGTGATTCCTTCTTGGGAGCTTAACACAACTTTCATACCGCATCTTTTCCTATCACTAATATTTCCAACACCATAGGGTCCTCCAAATCCTATTGGCAGGACAGCTCGCACCACAGTCTAAACCTACTGCAGAGCCCTTTTCTTTTCCAGGTCCCATTCAAAGCTGGCAGCCTTCCATGTTGGGACAGAGCAATGTTCCTAGGTGTAGAATGTGTTGCTTCCAGATCCCAAAGAAGTCTACTGGCACTGTACTTCCATCTTTATGGTAGGGGATACATGAGGTGCAATTTTGGAAAGATATGCCCACAAACTTCTAATGATCCCTAAGAATTTCACTGAAGTTGTAGGTTCCTAAATCTTTGTAAGGTGTCTCCCACCCACTAGAGCACACCAGCATGCTATCAATGAAATGGATTAGTGTGATGGTTCTGCAAGATACACAGGTGGTCCAGATCTCATCAAACTATATTATGACAGAGGACAGGAGCGTTAACATAACCCTGAGGGCAAATTGTAAATGAGTATTTCTGGCCATCCCATATGAATACAAACCTTTTCTGATCCTCTTTACTGACTGGAATTGAAAAGAATGCCTTTGTCAATGAGTTCATGTCCTTTGCAGGGACATGGATGAAGCTGGAAACCATCATTCTGAGCAAACTATCACAAGGACAGAAAACCAAACACGGCATGTTCTCACTCATAGGTGGGAATTGAACAGTGAGAACACTTGGACACAAGGTGGGGAGCATCACACACGGGGGAGGCCTGTCATGGGCTGGGGGGCAGGGGGAGGGATAGCATTAGCTGAAATACCTAATGTAAATGATGAGTTAATGGACACAGCAAACCAACATGGCACATGTATACCTGTGTAACAAAGTTGCACGTTGTGTACTTGTACCCTAGAACTTAAAGTATAATAATTTTTTTAAAAAAAGAAAAAGAAAAGAATGCCTTTGTCAGTTCACTGGCCATATACCATGTACCTGAAGACTCATCAATCTGCTATAGCAATTAACCTATATCTGGCACAGTAGCTATGATTGAGACTACTGCTTGTTTAAGCCTGCAGCAGCCTTCAGTCATTCCGCAGGATCCACCCAGGGATGTGATACTGTTTTTTGTTTGTTTTTTTGTTTGTTTGTTCTCTAAGTCTGCTTGCTAGGGAAGACATTGTTTGTTTACTATCTTGGCCAAGGTTTCTACTTGGCCTTTCTCACTATTATGTCTTTTACCTCACAGGCTAAGAACCCAATATGAGGGTTACTCTAACATCCAAGTATACCAGTGCAGTCAGGAACAGGAAAAAATGACCACTGGGTGCATCCACAAACTAAGCAGGTCCACTCTGAGCCAGATTTTAGCCAGGACTTCATTTGTTAACTGGTCTCTGTAGACCTCCTATTCTATTAGAACCATGAGGATGTTTTGGGGCTCCAAGTATCAATATCAACTCAGACTGTGTGTCCAGTCATCCTCAAAATGTCTAGGTATTTTCCCTTCCTTGGTTTACAATCACCCAAGTAAACAGCCCCAAGTTCTTTTCAGGAAAAAAACTAGGGGATTCATCACAGTATATATTGGCTCTGGTGTTGCTACCTATTTTTCTCCCAGAGAATTCGTGCCCTATTACCATCTCTACAACTCCCTCAAGCTCAAGCTCCTTGGCTGTTCCTCAGACCTTGAAGGTTGTTACAATTATTGTAGCCTCTATTACATCGAAACTCATTAGTCCCATGGATATCAATGAGCCCAGCTCCATAACCACCTCCTACTATCAGCCCCTGAACTGCAGAGGGTAGCCACCACTGTGGTGCTAGTGCTGCTTTCAGAAGTGTTTTCCTGATGGCCTGGGTGAACTATATGTCTTCTAAGCTCTGCCATAAGACATAATCAACTGGTATGTTTTGTAGCCTGCATAATATAGCTATTCTTGCTTGCTCACTTTCCTCAGCCTCTTTATTTCTTCTACCATCTGTCAGAATAGCTAAAGCATTTCTACTTCACTCAACATTGGCCATCACTTTCTTCAAGTCTCTAAGAACCACCCTATTCCCTAGGGTTCTTGCCAGGGTGTTAAATCCTGTGTTCCAAAAAACTGTTCACAATCAAAGCATGATGTAGGCTGATAAAAAGAAAAAAAAATGTTCACAAGTCATTATCCAGTCTTACATTCTAGCCTGCTTGATGAAGCACCCTCAAAATACAATCCCAGGTATATCACCTAGCTTCTGCCAATATGTGATAGCTAATTCTTTTCGTTCCTTCAGTGTGTAACATTTTGTCTCCCTTATCAGGTCTATCACTTCCTGGCCAGGTTGTGCTGGTATTTAACCCTAAGTTTTTGGCCTAGCAGCCAGGAGAAGAGGTAGAGGCCCTGGGAGGGCCAGCTGTTGCCTTATGAGAGAAAGGACTCTGCAACATCTATCAATACACAAGTACCAGCTCTTACTAGAGAAGAGTAGACCACTTCTGCAAAGTCTTAGTGTTCAGAGGGTCTTTAGAGCCAACATCCTCAAAAGCATTCATCCAGATGTCTGTATGCTGTATGCCAGGGTCTCAAGTTTTTCCAACCAGGCCATGCCTGTAGCATAATAGACCTGCCTTGCCTGCTTATTTAAATGTCTCTGGATTAGCCAGGCATGGTGGCACATGCCTGTAATCCCAAATATTTGGGAAACTGAGGTGGGAAGATTGCTTGAGTCCAGGAGTTTGAGACTACAATGTGCTATGATTTTGGCTGTGGATAGCCACTGCACTCCAGCCTGGGAAACATAATGAGAACTTGTCTCTTTAAAAAAAAAAAAAAGAAAGAAAGAAAAAAAAAAAAGAGAGAAAGAGAGAAATCTAAAAAATCAAAAATAAAATAAATTCTCTGGACCTCTTAACTGTTAATGGTCCTCTGATTCTCATTATCCCTCTGCAGAGCATCAATTCAGCTTAGTAGTAGCCAGCCAACTCCACCATCTTTATATGCACTGTTCCCCCCATGTCTTCCAAGTGACAGAATCATTGTGCCAGCAAAGGCAATCTTTTCAATCAGAGAGTTTTCCCAGGTAACTTCTAGTGAAATCTTTAGCACCTGCACCACCACTGCATGCCAGGGACTATCCATCCTCCACGTACCACCCAAGAGGGAGTAATCTCTGGTTACCAGACAATGGGTGAATTATACCCGGAACTCCATCTTTTACCTATTTTCTTGCACCATGTGTGTTGGTTAGGTCATCAAATGGGAAGATGTCAAGATGAAATTAGATACACAAGAGCTTTGGAGGGGGTGAGGGAGGGTGAGTTCCTGTGAGGGAAAATAAAGGGAATCAGAGAAGCTAGGAGGGCTATCAGAACATGACACAGGTCTGAGTCCTGTGTATGTGAGACAGAAAGAAAGAAGGTTAGTTGGGAACAGCCTTACACTGCTGCTGTATGAACATCCTTTCCAAAACCCATGTTGAATTTAATTGCCATTGAGATGGTATTAGGAGGTGGGATCTTTAAGAGGTCTGCCCTCATAAATAGACTAATTCTGTTATCTTGGGAGTGGATTAGCTATCATAGGAGTGGGTTCTTGATAAAACGATGTTTGGTCCCTACCCTTCCTCTCTCTGTCTACTGTACTCACTTGCCCTTCCACCATGTTATGACACAGCACAAAGGCCCTTGCTTGATGCCAGTGCCATGCTCTTAAACTTCCCAATCTCCAGAATCATGAGCTAAATAAACTTATTTTCTTTATAAATTACCCAGTCTGTGGTATTTTGTTACAGCAGCAGAAAATAGACTAAAACAACTGCCATGCTGTTTTAAGAAAATTTCAGCAAGGCCAATGGGAGTTCCTCAAGCCAAAGTAGCCTGTCAAAGGAGTCCTACATCTTGTCAGAATAGGCCTGCCTTAGTACCCTGCTGCAATCACTTGCTGGCTGAGAACAGTCTATGGGAACTGTGGCCTTAGTGCAGATGCTGTTGATCCAGAGTGCAGCAGCTAGGGTTGCCAATACTATGCTCTGCAGTAGGAGATAGGAAAGGCACATTTTTTATGGTCACCACAACACCTTGCAGGATTATTTGGAGGATTAAATAAAATAATATAATTTATGTAAAATGTTTAACTATACTTAACACATAGCAGGCACTTAATACATGCATTCTATTAGTTGTTGGTGTTATTATTAATGGTAGGTGGTTCCTAACTGCCTCACTGAGAAAACAATATCTTGTCTATTTAGAAGCTACCTCGTTAACATCTTGACACCTTCATGGTCAAGTCTGATAGAAATAGATTCTTTCTATTCTGTCCAACAAGAGTTTCAACTTCTGGCATATAAGACAGGTTTTTTTTCTAAGTGATTGACATATTTCTCTTGTAAGATTCCATACCCACTTCCAAACCCATTCGAAGATGTGACTTTGCTGTGTTACAGGTTTATAGGCACAATTTTAGATTAATCTAATTAAAGCCAATATATTATAGATCGAGATTTCTAGTTCTACATGGGGTGATTATTTGACAATATGTGAAAGTACCTTACAAAGTGTACAAAAATTAGATATGTGCTGACATAATTTTTATGATAATGATGATGAAGTTGGTGTTTTAAGAAGTTGCATACAGCTACAGACTGCCCAGAGATTGGTCTTATAAAGAGAAGGCAGGAAGGACAATTTGGAATTTATTGACACAAGCAGGTGCAAGGTCACAAAGATCGAGACCAGGGTGATGAAATTTGGGAGAAGATGAGAAACACTTAAAAGGAAAAATCATCAGAAATGTGTAATTAATTTGCTCTGATGAATAAGAAAGGGTAATGAAACAAAAAGAAATCAAAAGTTCCCAGGTCCTAAGAAAAAAGGGTGGTTCAGTTGAGAGGGTAGAATGGACATCTGTTTTTCAAATCTGCCCATCAATTCTTTTCTCCTCTTCTTCTACCAACAGCGACCCGCTCCTTTAGAGAACTTTCCCAACTCTACTCCATTTGGTTGTCATTCAACTGCCAATTATAGTACCGTACTTCCTTGTCACGGGGGAGCTTGAGACTCGGACCTAGCCAATTGTAGAGTCCCATCCTTCTGGCCACAGTTGTTGTCCCAGTAATGGGCATATGACAAGTCATTTCAACAAGTGACCTTCCTTTAAATTTTATTTATAGCTATGTGCTGCAGAAATGATGTTTTGGTCAATGGTGGACAAAATATACAATAATGGTCCCATAAAATTATAATGAAGCTGAAAAATTCCTATCACTTAGTGACACTATAGCCATTGTAAGTCACAGCGCAACACATTAATCACATGTTGGTGGTGATGCTGGGGTAAACAAACCCACTGTGCTGCCAGTTATATAAAAGTATAGCACATACAATTATATATAGTACATAATACTTGCTAGTGATAATAAATGACTGTGTTACTGGTTTATGTATATAAATGCTGACATACTTTTTATCTTTATTTTAAAGTGTACTCTTTCTACTTATTAAAAAAAAAAAAAAAAAAGTTGACTGTAAGACAGCCTCAGGGAGGTCCTTCAGGAAGTATTCCAGAAGAAGGCATTGTTGTCATAGGTGATGACAGCTCCAGGCCTATTATTGCCTCTGAAGGCCTTCCAGTGAGACAAGATATGAAGGTGGAAGGCAGTGATATGAATGATCCTGTCTCTGTGTAGGCCTAGGCTAATGCGTGTGTGTTCGTGTCTTCATTTTTAAGAAAAAAGTTTAAAAAGTTAAATAAAAATGTTAAAAATAGGAAAAAGTTGTTTGGGCGCGGTGGCTCACGCCTGTAATCCCAACACTTTAGGAGGCCAAGGTGGGCAGATCACGAGGTCAGGAGATCGAGACCATCCTGGCTAACACAGTGAAACCCCGTCTCTACTAAAAATACAAAAAAAAAAAAAAAATAGCCGGGCGCGGTGGCGGGCGCCTGTAGTCCCAGCTACCCGGGAGGCTGAGGCAGGAGAATGGCCTGAACCCAGGAGGCGGAGCTTGCAGTGAGCCGAGATTGCGCCACTGCACTCCAGCCTGGGCGACAGAGCAAGACTCCCTCTCAAAAAAAAAAAAAAGAGGAAAAAGTTTATAGAGTAAGGATATAAGGAAAGAAAACATTTTTGTACAGCTGTACAATGTGTGTTTCAAGCTAAATGTTATTACAAGAGTAAAGAAGCTTTTTAAAAATTGAAAAGTGTATACAATTTAAAAGTTACAGTAAGCTAAGGTTAATTTATTTTTGAAGAAAGAAAAAAATTAAAAATGTAGTATAGCCTAAGTGTCCAGTGTTTATAAAGTCTACAGTCATGTGCAGTAATTTCCTGGGCCTTCACATTCACTCACCACCCACTCACTGACACCCAGAGCAATTTCCAGTCCTGCAAGCTCCATTCATGGTAAGTGCCCTATACAGGTGGACCACTTTTTATCTCTTATACCATATTTTCATTGTACCTTTTCTATGGTTAGATAGGTTTAGATACACAAATACTTGCCATTGTGCTACAAATGCCTGCAGTATTCAGTACACTAACATGATATACAGGTTTAAGCCTAGGAGCAATAGGCTATATACATAGCCTAGGTGTGTAGTGGGCTATTCCACCTAGGTTTGTGTAAGTACACTTTATGATGTTTGCACAATGATGAAATTACCTAAGAACACATTTCTCAGAACCTATCCCCATGTTAAGCAACACACAACGGTATTTCACAGTCTGAAAAAATCCAAACTCTCAAGCATTTCAGATAAGGGATACTCAACTTGTATAGATAGATTAAAAGTTAAAATATGAGAAAATACATAGCATGGCAACTCAAAGCTAGACTGACTATATTAACATTAGACAAAGTAGACTTCAGAACAAGAACTATTACCAGAAGTAAAGAGCCACATTATATAATGATAAGAAGGCTGATTCCCAAAGGTAGCATCACAATCCAAAGGTATATGCACATAATAACAGATGCTAAAGCATAAACTAGCATTACTAAAAGTCATATCCACAAATATACTGGAACATTTAAACACTCCTCTCTCTCTAATCAATAGAACAAGTATATAGAAAATCAGTAAGGATATAGAAGACCTGAATGACACTATCAACCCATTTGACGTAATTGCCTAATTTAAAGAGCACTCCATCCAACAAAATTATTTTCAAGTGCACGTGGAATATTCACAAAAGTAAACCATATTTCTAGGTAATAAATAGAGAAATGCAAATCAAAACCACAATGAGATACCATCTCACGCCAGTTAGAATGGTGATCATTAAAAAGTCTGGAAACAACAGATGCCTGCGAGGATGCAGAGAAACAGGAATGCTTTTACACTGTTGGTGGGAGTGTAAATTAGTTCAGCCATTGTGGAAGATAGTGTGCCGATTCCTCAAGGATCTAGAACCAGAAATACCCATTGGACCCAGGAATCCCATTACTGGGTATATACCCAAAGGATTATAAATCGTTCTACTATAAAGACACATGCAGATATATGTTTATTGCAGCACTATTTACAATAGCAAAGACTTGGAACCAACCCAAATGCCCATCAGTGATAGACTGGATAAAGAAAATGTGGCACAAACACACCACAGAATAGTATGCAGCCATAAAAAGGAATGAGTTCATGTCCTTTGCAGGGACATGGATGAAGCTGGAAATCATCATCCTCAGCAAACTAACACAGGAACAGAAAACCAAACACCTCATGTTCTCACTCATAAGTGGGAGCTGAACAGTGATAACACATGGACACAAGGAGGAGAACATCACACACCAGGGCCTGTTGGGGGCGGGGGAAAGGGGAGGGAGAGCATTAGGACAAATACCTAATGCATGCGGAGCTTAAAACCTAGATGACGGGTTGATAGGCGCAGCAAACCATCATGGCACGTGTATACCTATGTAACAAACCTGCAAGTTCAGCACATGTATCCCAGAAGTTAGAGTAAAAAAAAAAAAAAGAAAGAAATCATAAGCCAGTTGTGGTTAAAGATAATAACCCCATGAAAAATAAAATTTATATAATTATATTTAAAAAAGAATTGACTGGTGACGGGTGGATCACTTGAAGTCAGGAGTTCGAGACCAGCTTGGCCACATGGTGAAACCCTGTCTCTACTAAAAATACAAAAATTAGCTGGGCATGGGGGTGCACTGCTGTAGTCCCAGCTACTCGGGAGGCTAAGGCAGGGGAATCGCTTAAACCTAGGAGGCGGAGGTTGCAGTAAGCAGAGATCACGCCATTGCACTTCCTCCAGCCTGGGCAACAGAGGAGACTCTGTCTCAAAAAAGAATTGAAATCATACAGAGTATGTTCTTGGACCACAATGGAATAAAATAGAAATTAATGACAGAGAAATATCTGTGAAAAACCTAAAATACTTGGAAACTAAACAAGACACCACTAAATAGCCCATGTGTTAGAGAATAAGTCTCCAGGGAAACATGAAAATATTTTTAATTTAGTGAAATTTAAATATATTAAAATTTGGGAATGTTTATATCAATAAAGAAGAATATTATCAAATTAGATAGTGGTGATGATTGCACAACACTGTGAATGTATTAAAAACCACTGAGGCCAGGCACGGTGGCTCAAGCCTGTAATCCCAGCACTTTGGGAGGCCGAGGCGGGCGGATCACGAGATCAGGAGATGGAGACCATCCTGGCTAACACAGTGAAACCCCGTCTCTACTAAAAAATACAAAAAACTAGCCGGGCGAGGTGGTGGGCGCCTGTAGTCCCAGCTACTCGGGAGGCTAAGGCAGGAGAATGGCGTAAACATGGGAGGCAGAGCTTGCAGTGAGCTGAGATCCGGCCACTGCACCCCAGCCTGGGTGACAGAGCAAGACTCCATCTCAAAGAACAAAAACAAACAAACAAAAAACCCCACTGAATTGTACCCTTTAAAAAAGTGAATTTTATAACATGTGAATTATATTTCGATTTTAAAAAAGAAAAGAAGAAAGATCTTGGGACCAAAAGGCTAAGCTTCCACCTTAAACTAAAAACAGGGAAGGGCAAACAAAACCCAAAGCAAACATAAGGAGGAAAATTAAAAAGGTAAAGTAGAGTTTAATAAAATTATCAGCAGAAAATCAATAGAGAAAATCAATTAAAACACAAAAGCTGATTCTTTGAAAAGACCAATAAAATTGACAAACTTCTAGCCAGACTAAGAAAAAAAGAAAAACACACAAATTACCAATATCTGGAATGAAATAAGGGATATTCATGAATGCAATAAGGTCTGTAGGACAGATATTAAAGGGATAATGAGGAAACATTATGAACAATTATATGCCTATTATATTAGTTTTATATTGTTCCTTAACAAATTACCACAAACATAGTACAATACACTTATAATCTCACACTTTCTGTGGGTCAAGAGTTCATGCATGGCTTACCCAGGTGCTATGTTTAGGGTCTCATAAGGCTGCAACTAAGGTTTTGGCTGGCCTGTATTCTCATATGGGGGTTTGACTAGTGGGTAGGCGGAATAATGGTCTCTCAAAGATGTCAATGTCCCAATCCTCAGGACTTGAGAATATGTTATAGTACAAGGGGATCATATGGCAAAAGGGTCTTTGCAGATATGATTAAGTTAAGGATCTTGAAATGGGAAGGTTATTTTGGATTATATGGTGGGCTCAATATAATCATAAGTGTCTTTGTAAGAGAAAGAGATAGGCAAGAGATTCAAAGAACGAGATGTAACAATAGAAGTCAGAGTGATGTAATGTGAGAAAGATTCAACCATCTACTGCTGGGTTTGAAGACAAACCAAATTATACAGGTGGCCTCTAGAAGCTGGAAAAGACAAGAAATGGGTTCTTCCCAAGAGCCTCCAGAAGGAATAGAGCCCTGCTGATGCCTTGATTTTATCCCCCATAGGACTCATTTTGAACTTCAGACCCCTAGAATTGTGACATAATAAATCTGTGACATTTTAAGCCACTAAGTTTGTGATAATTTGTTACAGCAGCAATAGGAAGTTAATATAACTGAGGAATATTCCACTTCAAAGCTCACTCAGATTGTTTCCAGAATCTATTTTGTTGTGTCTGTAAGACTGAAGGCTCTGGATTCTTGCTGGCTATTGGCTGGAGGCCACCCTTAGCTCCTTGAGACTTTCTTAACCTAACAAAGAGCTTCTACAACAAAACTTAAAACCAACATCATATTTAATGTTGAAAAACTAAATGCTTTCCCCCTAAGATTGGATGTCTGCTTTCACCACTCCTATTCAACATCATGCTAGAAATCCCAGACAGTGCAATAAAGAAAAACAAATAAATAAAAAGCATAGAGATTGGCAAGCAATAATTAAAACAGTCTCTATTCACAGAGAACACAAATGTCTACATGAAAAATCCCAAATAATCTACACAAAAGCTCCTAGAACGAATATGTGAGTTTAGCAAGGTCACAGGATACAAGGGCAAAACAAAAATCAAGTATACGTCTATATACTAGCAATTTGGACAAACTATAAAAACTGCACAAATGATGTGCAGGATCTATATACAGAAAATTACAAAACACCAATAAAAGAAATCATAGGAGACCTAACTAAATGGGGAGATATGCCATATTCATGGATTTTAAGAGTCAACATTAAGATGACAGTTTTTTCCCAAACTAAAGATTTAGCACAGTGCCAATTAAAATGCCAGCAGGATTTTTTCATGCAAATCAAAAAACTAATTCTAAATTTTATATCCAAAGGCAAAGGAACTAGAATACCCAAAATTATTTCAAAAAAGAAGAACAAAGAGGACTCACACTACTTGATTTTAAGACTTACTAAAAAGCTATACTAATGAAGATGACAATGTAGTATGGGCAAGAGGACAGAGACATAGATCAACACAGCAGAAGAGAGAGTCCAGGAATAGACCTACACAAAAATTGCCAATTTATTTTTTAACAGCTTTATTGAAGTAGAATTGCCACACAAATAACTACACATATTTAATGTATACTCTTTGATGAATTTGGACATATGCAAATACCTGTGATCAAGGCCAACTGATATCCAAAAAAGGCATAGAGGCCACTCAACGAAGAAAGTCTTTTCAACAAAGGGTGCTAAAACAACTGGACATCCATATACAAAATCAGGAATTTCCATCTATACCTCATACATTACACAAAAATTAATTAAAAATAGATCATAAACCTAAGTGTAAATAATAAAAGTATAAACTTCATTTCTTCTGTAAAAGATAGGACAAAATCTTTTGTGATCATGGGTTGGGCAAAGAGTTCTTAGATATGACACTGAGGGCACAACCCATAAAAGACAAGATTGATAAACTGGACTTCATCAAATTAAAAACTTTGCTCTGCAAAAGACATTGTCAAGAGAATGAAAGGACAAACTACAGATTGGAAGTAAATTTTTGTAAAATACATAGTTCACTGCAGCCTCGAACTCCTGAGCTCAGGCAACCCTCCACCTCGGTCTCCTGAGTAGCTAGGCATGTGCCACCAAGCCTGGCTAATTTTTCTTTTTTATCTTTTATTGTAGAGACAGGGGTCTTGCTATATTGACCAGTCTGGTCGCAAACTCTTGGCCTCAAGTGATCCTCCGATCTTGGCCTCCCAAAGCACTGGGATTACAGATGTGAGTCACCGCATCCAGCCTTATACTCAGGATTTTTAAGTGCCAATCCTAATAACAAAGAAGCCCAGGGCTTGTGTTTCTTTGGTAGAACAGGTATTAAGGGATTGTTACAGTGAAGATACAAGCTCTGATTAGATGTCAACACCATTTTAGTATTGTTTACTGCACCAGGAAATTCCAACTTAGTACGAGATTCTTCATCAACAGTTTGGTGACTCTATTTCAACCCTATCACTGCACTCCAGCCTGGGCGACAGAGCGAGACTCCGTCTCAAAAAAAAAAAAAAAAAAAAAAAGATCTCTTTAGGCTAGGTGTGGTGGTTCACACCTGTAATCTCAGTGCTTTGAGAAGATCAATTGAGGCCAGGAGTTTGAGATCAGCCTGGGCACCAGTGAGACCCCTATCTCTACAAAATATATATATATATATATATATATATATATATATTTTTTTTTTTTTTTTTTTTTTTTTTTTAAATAGCCAGGCATGATGTCTACTCGAGAGCCTGAGGTGAGAGGATAACTTGAGCCTGGGAGGTCAAGGCTGCAGTGAGCTGTGATTGTGCCTCTGCACTCCAGCCTGGACAACAGAGCAAGACCCTGTCTCTTAAAACAAACAATGACAACAACAAAAACCCTTTGGTTGTAAGCAATGGAAACCCACAGGCTGGCTGAAGCATTCAAAGGGATGGAAGAGATGGGCACAGTGTCTCACATCTGTAATCCCGGCACTTAGGGAGGCAGAGGCAGGAGAATAGCATGAGCCCAGTAGTTTGAGACCTGCCTGGGCAACATAGCAAGACTCCCTTCTCAAAAAACAAACACACATACACACACACACACACACACACATATAAAGGGATGGAAGGATCAGAAGAACCAAGACGTAGGAAGAGCAGGGACCCACAGCAGCAGTGGGTAGGTCTTCACTTCAGGACACACTGTCACTAATGTACGCACCACAGTTCTCAGACTCTTTGCTTCTCTGTTTTGAGTTTCAGGTTCCTGAGTGAGTATAATTGCACCAACTTTAGTTGGCTGTCTACCTCTGGATCAATTAGCGGCAGCCAAGGGATGAATGCCCTAAATCTGAGAAGGCCACTGGGGCTTTGTCCTTGTGCACTGAAGCCATTCACAACAAAGGGGGAATTGTGTGCTAGGCAGTGGCCCCAAGAGATGTGTATTGTAAGCAAAAAGGTTGCACAGATTCTCTTCTACATGAGCTCACCATCAGGATATGAGGACAACACAGAGTTTGGTGTCATTCTGATTTCCCCCCACAGTCTCTTTAATACCCCAACAGGTTTTTGTCTAAGGCCTAAGAGAAATTAGTCTCATCTTCATGTTTATACTTTTACAATTTGTTTAAACTACAAACAAAATATCATACACACTCTCATTCAGTCCTTTACCTAAAAGATAATAATTCTAAATGCTTAAGGACCACCTAGGGTGGTCCTTAAGATGTTACTACTCTGCTCAAAAACTTACAAGAAAAAAAAACATATAGTGCATGGCACTCCAGCCTGGGTGACAGAGCAAGATCCTGTCTCAGAAAGCAAAAACAAAAACTTACAGAGGCTCTCTATTACCTACCATATTAAAACATCTAAGAATTTAGTTACTTATCAAATAGCCTTTCCTTCCTTTCCCAGCTCCTTTTTTATTAAACATTAGTTGAGCATACAATATTCTCTTTTTTAAGTATTATTTTTTAGCATAATTTTACACAACACCACAGCTTCGCTGCTGGAAGTGAAAGATTGTTTCTTGCTATGTTGCCCAGGCTGGTCTCAAACTCCTAGGCTCAAGTGACCCTCTCACCTCGCTCTCATAAAGTGCAAGGATTACAGGTGTGAGCCATCATACCCAGCCAGAATAATATTCTCTATTTTCTAGACATTAACATGGTGGTAACTGTATTTGTCAATCTTATAAGCCCAAAAACTTATGGTCATAAATATCTGAACTCAGACCACCCCAGAATATTTTTGGCATATGTTTGCCATAGCCAAAGAATATGCAAAAAAAAAAAAAAAAAAAAAAGTTGAAAACAGTCCCTGCCTCATAAAGACAGTTAAAAGTGGTACAGGCTAGGGCCAGGCACAGTGGCTCATGCCTGCAATCCCAACACTTTGGGAAGTCAAGGTAGGGGGATCATCTGAGGTCAGGAGTTCAAGACCAGCCTGGCCAACATGGCGAAACCCCGTCTCTACTAAAATTACAAAAATTAGCCGGGTGTGGTGGCACATGCCTGTAATCCCAGCTATTCAGGAGGCTGAAGCAGGAGACTCGTTTGAACCTGGGAGGCGGAGGTTGCAGTGAGCCGCGATCAAGCCACTGCACTCCAGCCTGGGCAACAGAATGAGACTCTGTCTCAAAAAAAAAAGAGTGGTACAGGCTGCTCTCTAGAACTGTTTCACCTTGTCAGAGTCCCAGCTGCCTCCAGACCAACCTTATTCAATCCTGCCTTGCTTTTTCTTTTGCTATTCCTTTGACCTTGAAAATCTTACCTTGTGCATCATTCTGTGTCCTCCACTTGCATAAAGTAAACTACCTCCAAAAAGTTTGCACTTTCTAACCTCTCCACTCTCTGAATAAAATAGTAAAAGCTGTCTCTCCTCAACATGAGAAAAACTGCATGTAATTAAAAAATGAAATTGATAAATTTTGATATGACTTTTAATGTTTTAATATCAACAATAATTTAAATGATCATTATGCATTCTTTAACCCAAATACCTCCCTTCATGAAGTAATCTGTCTCTCCCACCTTGGAACTTCCATTGCATTTCATTCCTCTATTGCGCACAACTGATTTTCTCTTTTGTAGTATGATTATGGTTCTCTGTCAATGCTTGTCCTCTATGAGATTATAGTTCTTTGAGGGAAAGTACTGTGTCTTACTCTTATTTGCACCCTTTCTAGTTCTCAGCACAATGCCTGGCATGCTACAGATGCACAATGTACTTTTGTGTGTGTGTGTGACGGAGTTTCGCTGTCGCCCAGGCTGGAATGCAGTGGTGCGATCTTGCCTCACTGCAACCTCTGCCTCCTGGGTTCAAGAGATTCTCCTGCCCCAGCCTCCTGAGTAGCTGGGAACACAGGCACATGCCACTGCACCCGGCTAATTTTTATTTTTAGTAGAGGTGGGGTTTCACTATGTTGGCCAGGCTGGTCTCCGTCTCAGGTGATTCACCTGCCTCGGCCTCCCGAAGTGCTGGAATTACAGGTGTGAGCCACTGCGCCTGGCCACGATATACATTTTTTTGAATGAAGGAAGGAATTAACCGACAGAGATTTATATGATGATGTTACAACCTCCTTTTCCATATAAGCCCATCAGACGGCCTAGAAATAAAACACTTACTAAAAACAGTTCAGAGAAGCCTATCAGTGAAACTGTTATGATGTAATTCTAAAGAAAGTTAGGGGACCCCCAGACTATATGGATAGCTCACTCTGCTTTTTAGCGCTAGTTTCACAACAAGCAAAATAACCATAGTGTCTCTTGAGAAATAAGCACTCATTTTAGAACTAATAAGTACTAAATTTAGAACTCCATATATTAATGGTTTATAGACTTTCCTTTCTCAGTGACAGTACTGAGAAATAGGAGCTTGTGGTATGAAATCAGAATACCTGGATTTCAGTCTCACCTCCATCACATATAGCCATGTGACCTTGGGCGAGTTGTTTAACCTCTCTGTGCCTCAGTTTCATCACTGGCAAAATGTTGAAACTAACAGTACACTCCCTCAAAGGGATGATGTGAAAATTAATGACAATATATTTATACCATTTAGAATAGTACCTGGCACTTTGTGTTTTAAAGTGATAGAAATATACCATACTTACCTTATATCCCCTATTGGTAAATTCCACATTAAGGGCAAAATTTCTTTTTCATATCCCACCAGGTTACCTAACACAGTATGTAATAAATACTAGACACTCAAAAAATGACGTGCATTATATTTGAGGTAAATAAATTGAATGCATAAGAAAATGAAGGTATTTTTAAAATGTAAATGCAATTAATATAAATTAAAGGGATCTCGGCATATCATTTGCATATCTTCAGATTTTCCTTATAATTAGTTGCTGGGTGTCTTATGATTTGATCTTTTTCTTGCCCTCTTCAAAGCATGTAGTTTGGTGTAATGCACATTATAGCCCTCAGAATTGCTGGCCTTCTGACAAGTTAGCTGTTTGGATAGTGTGAGGGATGAGGTTGCTGCAGCAAAAAGTGGGTTACACGACAGCACAGCCTCGCTGCTGGAGATGAAAAACCAATAATCCCAGAAAACAGCGCATAGGGTAGGCTGGGCCAGCCGAGGACTATGTGAAGGCTCCTTGGGACCCTCCGGAGGCCAGTGGGGTACTGCAAAGGTGAGTGCCCCAGTGCCAGGGTCGTGAGCCCGAAGCCCTGCGGGGACGGCTGGTAGGACCCGCTAGATGAGTCATTCTCCCCACCCCAGGCACGTGCTGGTGGCAGCATCTACCCGGACCCCGCCTTCGCCCCGGCGCGGAACGCGAGCGGTGAGCGGCCCCAGCACCCCCCGCGGCGCCCCCTCCGGGCCGCCTCCTCCGGGGGGGCACTGTCCTTGCTGCAGTCGGCCGCTGGCGCAGTCCCCGCGCCGCAGTGCCGGGCGCTCGTGGGGGGCGCCCACGGGCACCTGGGCAGTCTGCTCATCGGAGCCTACCGCCGTCCTCCAGCATTCCCACGGTGCCCCACGCCCGCGCGCCCGTCGCCGGTCACCCGTCGCCCGCGGAGCCGCGAGGGCCGCGCCTGGAGGCGCAGGAGGACTGGGCGGGGCGGGGCGCGCCCACCGTCCGGCCCAGGGCACCTCGCGCGGGTGCACGCGCAGCAGCCCCGGGGGGCGGGTGGGTGTGCTCGGGGCGCGCGCGCCGCCGCCTCCTCAGCCTGCCGCTCCGCCCGCGCCGCCTGCTGCCGGCGCTCGGCCCAGCACGCCGGCTCTCGGGCTGCCGTGGGCAGCGCGGGGCCCGCGGTGTAGAGTCCGCCGCCCCGGAGCCGCGTCCCGCACCCGGACGGTCCCGGTAAGCGGGGGCGGGGGCGGCGGGGACCGGGCCGTCACCTGAGGGGCGGGTCTGCGGCCGCGGACAGTCCTCCGGGACTCTGAGGTGCTTGTGTGGGAGCCGCTTCCAAGGTGGCCCCCGTGTCATTGGATGAACCCCGAGTGGGAGCCGCTTCCAAAGTGGCCCCCGTGTCATTGGATGAACCCCGAGTGACTGCTGCCTCTACGCCTTGGGGGAAGTCCCTGAGGTGCTGTGAGGAGCCGCCCCCATAAAGACCCCCTGTGGGAATGGACTCCCGGGGCGCTGTCTGCATTTGCTGCCATGGGGAGCCCCAGCGTGGAGGGGACTGGCCCCAGAGAGCCCTTCCGTGTCACTGTGGGAGAAGGCACAAGGGTGGTCTCTGGAGCTGGCTCAATGGAAGACCACTTGGGAACATAGGGGAGCCGCAGGAGCCTGGAGGTGGTGGAACCCCCAAAGGGCTCCCTAGAAAAGGAGGCCCTGAGACTGTGCCCTAGAACTGTGAGAAGCAACCTCTGACTGGGGAGGGGGGATCCTGCCATGGGATCTATGAGTGACTTCCCACGGCTCCAAGGACTTTGGCCTCGACCTCCCTGTAGGGTTCCATATGCCCTCACTTGTCTCCCCACAGCGTGGCCCAGAGGTGGGGGCCTTCTGGGGCTGCAGCCTCTTTCCATTCCCCTCTTTCCCTATTCGGATTTTTCTTCTCCATGGTAGCCCAGTTGCTCCATGCCGCATTTTAGTGGAGGTAGAAACTGCTGCGAGAGCACAGGGCCCCAAGCCGGGGAAGAGGACCAGTGAGGCCTCTCAAGCAAAGATAGATTTGAGCCCCTGGGTTTGACCGTCCAGAAGGAAGCAGTAAGATCAGGTGGAATAACAGACTTTGGCAGGTCCTGGAGGGAAAGTCCTTTGAAGGAAGGAATAAAGGATGTATAGGATTGTTGAGCACCTCGGCACTATAGCGCTCGGCACTATACCAGGTATGTTTAAACATCTCATATAACTCTTACAACAGCTTTGTGAAATTATCCCCTTCTAAACACTGAGACTCAGAGGGGTTTAGCAGTTTACCCAAGGTCACAAAGCTGATGAAAAACATAGTCATAAAATGTTTTTCAAATTTTATTTGGGAAAAAGTACTAAGGAGAAGCAGAAGAAAGAATAGATATTTGTTAATAAGTTGCACTATGGTGCCTGCCAAGCATAGGGTTTTGCAGTGGTACATGCTCAGTAAATGTGATGATTAAATAAGTGGATGAGGACAGTTTAAGTGGCCATGAGATTGCTGCAGGAACTGATTTCCACAGAATCCCCAGATTTCAGGGTGTGGCTTCCTTCACTGGCAGTCCCATTTCATGATGACTTGGGGTGGCTCTGGACCTAATTGAGGCCTCTGGGTGTGGTTTTTGACAAGGCTTGCTCTGGGGATCTAGGGGAACCCTTCTGCAGATGGAGTGTCCCAAGGCCACCCTCCCTGCTACAGAATACTTGAAGGAGAGAAAGCAGAGACAGGGTCACTTTTAGGAAGCACGATCCACACTGTCCTTGTGGCCCTCTGACTACATGCACCAGTGGACAATGGTCCACAGATAGCACACAGGACACTTTTGCCCAAGAGTACCTCTGCATGAGGAGGAGGAGGGCGGGAAAGGTGCAGAGCCAAGGAAGGCTCACTGGGAGTCTGTTAGGGGGAGCGCAAAGGGTCTGCGCCAGACATAGCGTTGCCTCCTCATCTCTCCCCCTCGATGTTTTCATTCCAGCTGTATCCCAAGAGTTCAACTTTGAGCCCAAGGATGGATTCTGGTTTCTTGTCCAAAATTGGAGTGGTGAGAGGGCCAAGCAATGATATTCATTACAGAGCCATTCCGGAAAGGTTTTCCTGCTCCCCTTCCCTGTTTCTTCCACACAGTCTAACCTAGTTAAATCCTCCTTGAAAAGAAGCGGCTTCCTTTGGCTTCTGGAATTACATAGTGAGAAGAGAGACCAAGCTAGTGGGAAAACAGAACAACATAGTTTACCAGTTGTTAGTTTTTTTTTTTTTTTTTTTTTTTTAACTCAATTATGCTACCTTGTGCGCAACTCAGTGGAGTAAATTCTGACAAAGATTTATGTTGGTTAGGACCTCCCCATTGTAAAGTTGTTTATAATCCCCCTTTCAGTTCAAACCCACCTCATCTGCTTAACAGATCAAAATAAATAGGTAGGCATATTTTTAAAGAAAGTCAGAAGGACCAAACCTGAAGATATGATCTTTGTTCCAGCTCACTGATTTGTCTTTGAGGTTTTATTCCTAAATTGGTCTTTTGTTGAGGGTGCTTATTATCACACCCACTCATGACCCTGGAAAAATCACTAAATGGATCCAGGCTCTCCCCTAATCTTGGACCTTGGATATCACCTTCCCTATGTCCAGCATTGGGTAAAAATTAAGGTTTCAAAAATTCTAAGAATACTGCCTAACTCTCCCTAGTCACAGCATGAGTCTGCAAATCAGATCATTCCAGAATGTGCATGAAAGATGTCACCAGGTGGCCTTAATCTTCTCAGAAATGCTCTTTCCAAAGGGAAATAAAAGGGGAGAGACTGGCTCACCCAGTTTCATTTGAGTGTGCCCAAATGTGTCTGGATTTTACTGTCTGGATTTCTCAACCTTTGATCTTTCACATATTCTCCAATCTTCTAACATTGTCTTCTTCTAACATTTGCATTCCTTTTCCTCAGACATGGATAGTAAGACCTTCCCAGGCCCATTTCCCCCACTCTGCAATTTTTTCCACTACACCTGTTCCTAAGTGGATCACATTTATGCAAAAATAGTTTCCCTTCTCTTTAGCTACAGAATCTATTATCTTTTAGTCCCACATGCTTCTCTCCAGCAGTGCTGCTTGGCTTCTGCTATCTTCATGTCCCAACTTGATTTATTCATTTCTGATGGGAATATCATTATCCATTCCACCCCTCAATCTTAATGACCAAATTCTGACAGGAATTGCTTACTAGCTTTGGACCAAGAAACCAAGACCATCAGTGTCCAGCTGGAGACATGATTATTTTTCCATTAGCACATCCCCCTCCATTCTCTCCCCTTTTCCAGCAATCCCCTCAGAGACTCACTTACATTTACTAAGTGCTACTTACTTGCCAGGCACTATGCTAGATAAATATGAGTTTCTTGCCCTTGAGGAGTTCACATCGAATCAGTCTGCATTTCTCTAATAATTCACTATAAGGAGTAGGAAAAGTAAGGGGGAAATTATGGCATTACAGAATATTTACAGGAACCAATGTAGAGTATGCCTTTTCCCAAGCATCACTGAAACTCAGCTGCTGTGCTATGCCTCCTCTGGCAGCCACATTCAGCCCTCCTGCCAGTGCCCTGCCAAAATTACTTTTGCCCATTGTACTCTGAGTGTAAACTGACCACATTTTTGCCTTCCTATGATAGTAATGACAGAACCTTTTATTTAGATAGCATGTTACAGTTTATGAATCCCTTTTAGATATATGTTGGCTCTTTGGTTTTGAGAAATGCTTCATCTTACTGGGGTCCTCTCACTAAAACAGAACTGTGTGGGCTAATTGGCTCGCTCTCTTTTTGTATGTTTGTTTTTTGAGGCTTAGGAGTCTCCCAGAGGGAAAGCCCCAGTGATTCACTACAATCACCACCTACTAGCTCTTAGGTTGCGAAGGAGTTTCCTGTTGGGTCCTAAGGCCAAACAATGCACTCATTGGTCAGTGCTGGAACTTATCAGGGCAGTCCCTCTTCCCGGCCTTGGCAAATCCAATTCTCTGGGGTTTTCTTCCTCCCTGAAACTCAAATACATATTCTCTTCTAACAAATATTTTAAGCATACTATCTCAAACCAGTTTTTTGGACTGATGCTAATTCTTATGTGAAGACACATTTCCTTGCCTATTTCTATCTAGCCCCCAGGCTGGCTTCATACCATCTAAGTCATGATGGAGTCCCCATATAGCTCCATGCCTTGGCATGTGCTGTTATCTCTTCCTGGAATGCTTTTTTTTTTTTTCCTTATCCACTGATGTAACTCCTACTCATATTCAAAATTTAGCTCAAGCAACACCTTTTTTTTTTTTCAGTCCTACACTTATGCCCCCTGCACACGCACATACTCACTGCATTCTCACAGGCTGAATGAGCTTCCGTTTGTTCATTCTACCATCAGTTATTAAGCACCTGATTTGTGCCTGATGCATAGTAGGCTGCACTTGGCAAATGTTTGGAGAATCAGCAAATAAGTAAATAGTGATAATTAAGGTGTAATAATTGCATTACATGGGGCTGAATCTGTGTTTCAGGGAACCAGAGCAGAAAACAGGGAGTGCCTCTCCATCTTGCTGAAAAGCTCTGCTTGCTAAGTGCAATCTCACCAGCCAATCACTGATGGTATGATGTTCCTTAACTGTTGCTCTGCCTCTGTGGGAAGTCAGCACTGTGGCTTTTAATGAAGATTCAGGCCCTAAGAGGCTAAAATCATGCCATAATTTTGCTCTCATATATATTAGAACTTTGTGAGCTTTCAGTAAATGTTAAACAGCAGCAGGATGCCTTGTAGTCTTGAGCTGAGGCCAGAAAGAGTTTTTCTGTCTTTAGCCTTTCTATTCCTTGAAAACCTCAGAAAAGCCCCATGTAGTTGTGTCTGTGTCATCCTGAATAAACAGGCTGAATGGAGAGAGGTGGGGAGGTACCAGGTAGACCCTTTCAGGGTCTACAAACACGAATACTAAAATTAGTTTCTAGGATACTGCCAGGTGACAAAATGTCTGAGTAGGAGCAGGCTCCAAGAGCACTGTAGTGAGACACTGGATCCCTAAAGCAACAGCCAGTCACTGGAGAAAAATCGGACCCCTTGGGGCTTGGATTTCCTCAAAGACCCACAAGAGAACTCTTTTTGATGTTTTTTTTGCTTAAAATCTTGGGGTTGATGCTGATGTTCACAGTAAGCTCAGAGTCTGTGCTATGAATTCAGGTTTTTGTTTTTTTTTTTTTTTTTTTCAGACCCTGGTTCTGTTGATTTTCCACAATCTTGCAGCTGGTCACCTTCTGTGTTAGGCATGTGGTTTTTCCTAAGGCTCCCAGTCCTTCGGGCACATGCTTCCAGGAGCCAATTGTTGACCGCCTTGAAATTTTTCACTTGTATGTGCAGATACTGCTCATGCTAAATTTCAAATCCAGGACAAAGGAAATACATTTTCACACTTTCTACTTGTGTCCTTAAGGCAACTGCCCTCCGTGGGCCTCACCATATCCACAGGACACAGCATAAATGCAGGGGACTGTTGACCTTGGTAATACTGGCTTCTCTTTTCTTACCATTGTGATTGTAGAAACCGGCTAAATTGCAGAATTTCTTAGCTCTCCTTTGTAGTCAGAGAAAAATTACCCTCGTGTTTTCATCCCTGCTAGCCCTGACTCAATGTCCAGGTGCCACCTCTTGGGAAATAGAGTAGATGTGATGATGTGAGCTGGTGACTGCATAGTTTCTAGAATTGAGTTTTGGAGATTTGGTCTGATTAGTCTCTCTGGCCAATTTGATAAAGAGAAAAGACACTATGATCTTAAATAAATTGTTTATCTTGCCCAGTCATCTCTGCATCATTCATTCAACAAAGATTTAAGAGGCTAAAACCCTTAATGCTTAATGGAGAGGATCAAACCTGTATTCAAAGAAGCTTTGATTAAAAGTGAGTGTCACATGCTCTGTGGAAGGCAGTAAGAACCATCTCTACTTTTCTCCCTCCTGATCTCAGTGAAGCACAGATTCCTTTACTCCGCTTGCTCAGCCCATTCTCTTTGGTTGTCTTTCGTTTTCTCCTCACTCAGAGGTTTTCTTTGCCTTGTTCCTTCCTAGGGAAGCCCTAACCTCCAGGCAGCCACTTTTACTTGCTTGTGAGCCTTTTATACAGCCTCCATTCCCATACCAAGAATCAGATTGGACCAGCTACTCAGGAGGCTGAGGCAGGAGAATCACTTGAGCCCAGGAGTTTGAGGCCAGCCTGGGTAACACAGTGAGACCCTAGAACCACCCCTGATCTGAAAACATAAATTTTAAGAAGAGAAAATCAGTAAATGTACTTTACATTTAACACGCTGCATGAGGAAACTCCTATTAGGAGTATTGCCTTTCAGGCTCTCCACAGCTCTGAA
This sequence comes from Macaca nemestrina, assembly GCF_043159975.1. Taxonomy (NCBI): domain Eukaryota; kingdom Metazoa; phylum Chordata; class Mammalia; order Primates; family Cercopithecidae; genus Macaca; species Macaca nemestrina. The sequence continues at coordinate 64,224,120 of NC_092138.1, forward strand.
TCTTTATCAAGAGTGCTGGGAAATTGAGGCTCCCCAGCTGCCTTCCCCTTCCTTATTTCTCTATCAGTTCCTGCTGCGGAGCAGCCCCTCCTCCTCTTGCTCCCACCACTTTGCCCTTATAACTAATCCCGCTGAATTCTAAGCAGGTGCTCTGCAGAAAATGGGTGTGTCTTGCAAACATTCCAAGCTGCCCACATATGTCTTACTGCCTGAGAAACACATCTAGACAGGCTTCTCTTACCCAAGACAGATTCTACTTGTTGCTCTTTTCGTTTCTTCTAGTTAGACGGCCCTCTTCCACCTTCTTGTCCCGCTGTTATTTACCATCACCTGCTCCTCTCCCGAGTTTTTTTCCAAGCCTTCCCTAGATACCACAAATTCCCTGACAGCCACATAATTCTTGGGACAATATCTTTTTGGCCTCTTTTCATCATTTTTAGGGAGGCAGAAACCCCCAGTCCCACCCACCAGTCAAAGAAGTAATCATTAGGTATAATTTGTGGGATCTTTGCAACTTGATTTCCTTTTAACTCTCTCTTTTTCCTAGGACTTCTTCCAGCACTGGAGAGGCCAGGTTTTTCTCCACAGGCATTTGTTTTTACCTGGCACCAATCACTACCACTTGTTTCTCTAAAAATTTGAGCTGATTTTGTTAAGCTCTCAAACACCCCAGGTGCACATCTTAGATATTTCAGCACACACACTTTTAATCAAAGTGTCTTTTGTATACAGTTTTGATCCTCTCCATTAAGTGTTAAGAGTTTTAGACTCGCTTTTAAAGCTGAATTCTGTTGTGTCCTCACAGTTTACTGTCAGTGTCAAAGCCATGTCAATTCAAAATGACTTGGTGGTCTTGTTTGGATTTTGATGGTTTACTGTGAATAGTTCTACTTTGCATTTCTGCCCTTACAGGCATAAAATGGTCTACAAGATTGAACCATCTCCGGTAAAAGGAATAGCAGTGCTCCAAGAGCCTGTGGTCAGGACGGGAAAGTGTTCATGTTTGTTTTGCTAGTAGATGTCAGCTTCAGTCTTCATAGAAATTGCTTTAAGGATAAACTCCCAAAACCATTGCAATGACATAATTGACCATGGAGATAGCTTCATAGCTATTCTTGGTATCCTTATAAAGAATAATGGTATCCTTACAGTTAATAATGGGTTATAGTGGATCTACAGTATGTTGGGAGGTGTCTGTGGTTAATTTGCTGATTCATTGTTAATGAGTAAGTTCACTTATAGAGTAACTTCCTAACTGACTGGTCTTTGTTCAATAACTTTTATTAAAACATCTGAAAAAGCCAAAAACAAATGCATACCAGTGGTTTTCCTCTAATGAATCGTTCTTGAAAATGTGAATTTAGTATGTATTTTCCCAGATCTCCAAATAAGTGTTTCTCAACTATTTTTTTCCAGTGTATGCCTTCCTTCTGATAAACATGAAAGTCTCTTGATTGTTCCCTAAAACTTCTGATATAACTTTTGGGAGGAGGCTGCCTCCAACTATTTGGAGAGTTAGTACCTGCTGTATAGCCCTAAGAACCAAGAAGATACTGTCAAACTCACTGTTTTGTAGTCTATGTCACACACACACACACACACACACACACACACACACACAAAGCAGAGATGGTTTTTAGTGTTTGCTTTCCAAATATAAATATATAATTGATAAGCTCTTGAAACTCACTTATTTCTCCCCTCCTCCTGGTGTTTCTGATATATACTTCCCACCTGCTGCAGGATCCAGCCAATTCACCATTTGAGAATCATTGCTCTGGTTGTTATGTTTAAAAAATTAAATCAAGCTGGGGGCTCTGGCTGGAACCTATAATCCTAGCTACTTGGGAGGCTGAGGCGGGGAATCACTTGAGCCCCAGAGTTATCAACAAATCTGGGCAACATAGCAAGACCCTGTCTCTTTAAACACTTTTCAAAAATTAGCACGACCTGTAGTCCCAGCTATGTGAGAGGATTGCTTGAAATTTTTCAAAAATTAGCACGACCTGTAGTCCCAGCTATGTGAGAGGATTGCTTGAAATTTTTCAAAAATTAGCATGACCTGTAGTCCCAGCTATGTGAGGATTGCTTGAGTGCAGGAGTTCGAGACTAGCCTGTGTAATATGGCGAGACCCCCTCGCTGCTGTCTCAAAATAAATAATTAAATCATTTTTTCTCTTTTTTAATAGCATGAATATATCACAAGTTATTCAGTAATTTCCCTATTGAGGTTGTCTCCACCTTTTTTCTTTTTTAAGAGACAGGGTCTCACTGTGTTGCCCAGGTTTCAGTGCAGTGGCTATTCACAGGCACAGTCATGGCACATGACAGACCCAAACTCCTGGTCTCAAGCAATCCTCCTGCTTCAGCCTCCCGAGTAGCTGGGATTATAGCAGCAAGCCACCATGCCTGATTTGTTTCCATCTTTTTAATCATTGTAAAAAGAATGCCCCAATCAATCAATCTTTTTTTTAATGTGATGAGATCTTGCTATGTTGCCCAGGCTGGTTTTGAATTCGTGGGCCCTGTAAGCAGTTCTCCCACCTCAGCTGCCCACGTAACTGGGATTACAGGCATGTGCCACTATGCCTGGCTAATTTTGTTTTTTACATATGCCCACAGATGAAAGAGCATCAGCCTCTTGGATACAATAGGTTTTCTTTAGTCAGAGGTGTATTAGTAGCTGTCCATCTCTGGTGGATCTTCCAACCACACAGACTCTTAAGAGAAGCTTGAATACACTGTTCATCTTGCACCACATCAGTTAAGGGCAGCACTTTCCTTATATCCTTGTCTTTTAGAGGCATGTTCTTCAAATTGCAGATTTAAATCCATTAGTAGGTCATGAAATCATTTCAGAGAGTCACTATCAGGGTTGTTCTAATGAAATAGGATAGAAAATATCAGGGAGCATCACATGTAGTAAAAGTATGATTGTTTCACAAAAATTTTTTTTTTTTTTTTGAGACAGAGTCTCGCTCTGTCGCCCAGGCTGGAGTGCAGTAGCCGGATCTCAGCTCACTGCAAGCTCCACCTCCCGGGTTTACACCATTCTCCTGCCTCAGCCTCCTGAGTAGCTGGGACTACAGGTGCCCGCCACCTGGCCCAGCTAGTTTTTTTGTATTTTTTAGTAGAGACGGGGTTTCACCAAGTTAGCCAGGATGATCTCGATCTCCTGACCTCGTAATCCGCCCGTCTCAGCCTCCCAAAGCGCTGGGATTACAGGCTTGAGCCACCGCGCCCGGCCTCCACAAAATTTTGACTTCAGTTGCAGATCTATAAACACATGTGTCTACAGGGTTATCACATAAAATATATTTCTTATTCTGAGCCACAGTTGAAAGTTTTGAGAAACATACCTTGGGGTTTCTGAGGAAAACATAGTGGTCTGCAAATGTAAATGCTCATAATAAAAATATGCTCAAATAAAAATATGAAGAATTATCTGTCAGTTTTGTATTTTCTCTCTTGGGGTGCCTCTCTCACTGTGAGTTGGGGAGTTGCATCCCACCCAGCCATCGAACATGCTATTGCCCATGAGGCATTTGAGCAGCATCTGGGGACTACAAGGCCCAGCCCTGTCACTTCAAGAACCCCCTGGGTCCAAAGCCTCAGCAAAAAATTTAACATATACATACTCTTCTCTCCATCCCCACCCCACCCTGGCTAGATTCCCTCGTTAGGTCATATGAACTTTTAAAAGAAGATGAAAAACAACATGAGCATTCTAAATGCTTTAGACTATATGTTCCAAATGCACTCATCAACAGACAGAGAACTAAAGCCCAAAGCAACTAACAACAGGTTCTGAATCACAGAACAGGGGACCCAAAACAAAAGCAAGTCGCCAAGTTGCCAACCCTAAGATTTTCTTTATTATCTAATTAAGGTACCATGTGGGAAAACTGGAAAATACAGATTACAAAAAGATTAAAAGTACATACAGTACAAAATTTAGATCATAGCATGAGCATTTTTGTAACTTGCTATTTTTGTGAATATGTTTGCATATTTTGAGTATCTTTCCCACCAATAAATATACCTCTATGTCAGTGTTTTCCATGTTGTTTAGTCTTTCATGGTAGGTACATAATTCATTTCCCTATTGTTTAATATTTGTTTCAGCTGATGGAAAAAATGATTTCTGAATCACAATTTTTTATGAATTTATTTGGGGATTAAGATATTTTCCTTTTAATTACAATTTATTATTAGTTGTCCACTGAGGCATGAATACCCTAAATGATTTCCTGAATTTGCTCAATAAATCTTTCTTCAATAAATCTCCTGTGCCACTGCCCTTTAAGGCAGTATGAAGTATTTAAAGTCAATGTTCCTTAGTCACATACTTCAGTTTTACAAACAAATTTATAAATGGAGTCGGGGAGGTGGTTCTTTCCTCTTCTATCAATCAGTTTATAAATTCAAGAATATGAATTTCCTTGGTAGCAGTAGTGGCAAGGCAAGCACCTGAGCAGGGTAGGAGTTCACATCACTGTGGCACATACAAGCAGTGTTTCCGAAAAGAAGATGGGGCTGTCATCAGATAGTACATGTATTAAGATTTCATTTTTTAAAGCAAAAAGAATTCTCCACAATTAATTAGCTAATTGAAAAATGTTTATTAAGAATCTATTCTGTTAGATGCTTAATAGACACATTGCTAGGCAATGGAGATAAGGACTGTGTGGGATAAAACAGTCTAATGGGGAAACTGACATTGATAAGTAATCATCCTATTGAATATGTAATGACAAAGGTAAGTGCCCAGAGCAGAAGGGCATGATGCTGTGAGCACTCCGACCTGGACTGGAGTCAGCAGTGACTTCCCCGAGGAAGTGAGACTTGAGCTAAGCTCTGATAGACGAATAGGCACTAGTCAGGTGGGGAGGAATGTTCAAACTTCCTCCAAACAGAGGGAGTATAGCAAATAAAGACTGAAATAAGGCCATTATGATTGGGACACAGAGTAAAGAAAGAAGGCCAGACCTGCAGGGCCTCACAGGCCACAGTAAAGAGACTGATTTTGGGGACTTCTCCTGAAAGCTGTAGGAAGCACTGAAAGTTTTAATCAGGGGGTAACATGACACCTGAATGTCCCAGGGACATCTTTAATTCAACATGTACAAAATCTAATTTAATTATCCCTCTTATTTCCAATTTCTGTAAGTGGCACTACCATTCTTCTAGTTAGTCCATTTAAAACTGCCCTCTTTTTCCGGGCGCGGTGGCTCACGCCTGTAATCCCAGCACTTTGGGAGGCTGAGGCAGGCGGATCATGACGTCAGGAGATCGAGACCATCCCGGCTAACACAGTGAAACCCCATCTCTACTAAAAATACAAAACATTAGCCAGGCGTGGTGGTACGCGCCTGTAGTGCCAGCTACTCAGGAGGCTAAGGCAGGGGAGGCGGAGGTTGCAGAGAGCCAAGATCGTGCCACTGCACTCCAGCCTGGGCAACAGAGCAAGACTCTGTCTCAAACAAACAAAACAAAAACAAAACAAAAAGACTGCCCTCTTTCCCTTTGTCCTTCATCCAATCAATTATCAATTTATTCCTAGATTTCCCTAATTCTATTTCCATGGTAACAGATACACTCTGTCAGTATTATTCCTGCTGTCATCATTTCCGTTTAAACCCTCTACCTCTTGCCTGGACTACGATATTAATAGTAACCTTCGAATTGGCCCTACCTCTCCTCCTACCTGCTGTCACCTTTTTCCCCAAACAAACTGAGCATAACCACCTATGCATCCTTCAGGGTCCACTTTGTCCACCAGCAGTGTGGTGGGTCTCGCCATCCTTTAGGTACTGTCAGCACTTTGACTTCTTTGGTTTCTAATATTAAGTAGCTTGAGTGGTGAGACTGTTCTCCTGTCTTCTGTTTCCTATGATGAGCAGTTAGTGCCTTGCACATAATACTGTTCAATAAGCCTTGATTAGAATGGATTGAGAGCAAGGCTAAAATGGACTCTGCTCCACTTTACTTAGAAAAAGCATTCCCCAGCTGACTTCCACAAAGTCTCCTCAGGCTAGGAAATAGCAGACCAGCTTTGCAATGTGCCCTGTCATGCCCTCACTGTCCAATGCTGTGCTCTGGTACTGCAGAGAAGAGCAGGGATGATGTTACTTTTTAACCTGTAAAGGATATAGACCTTTCTTGAACAGTTCAGAAGAATTAAAACAGAAAATATGGGAGTGACATTAGTGCAGCCTTACCTTAGAAGTGTGAGAGGTACCTTAGAGCTTTGTAATAGGCCAGTGTCTGTAATAGATAAACAGACCCACAGAGAGGCACAGCTACTAATGAGAGGGGGCAAAGGAGTGTTTGTGTGACCTTGACCACATGGATATGGGTGGCAGAGTTCCCTTACTGACTAATTCAGGAATCCTCTAAAACTAGGAGTTTATTGACTTAAAAAGTAGGCATTTGTTGAGGATTAGCCCCAGATGGATTGTTCATGGTACTTACTGAAGGAGCTTTTCTTGTGTCAAAAGGCCTGAACTGTGTTGCTGCCAGCTTGCTTTAAGCCTTGAGTCTTCTTGCAGGGTAGAGGAGAAATTTGGATTCTGAAGTCTCCAACCATTTAGAAGTAGCAGAGGTGTAGGACCCCTGGACTAAATTAATTTTAGGACAGGAAGGGAGACAGATATCATTTCATGCACATAGAGTGCTTTCCAGTCTACAAAGCACTGTTAAGCCCATTTTCTTACATTATCCTCGTAACATCTCTGTGAAGTGGACTGGGGAGATAGCCCTCATTCCATAGATGGGAAAACCGAAGTTGCAAGGCCTGTCAGAAATTGAACCAAAGTCATCCAGGCAAGTGGTAGGCCTGTGATCCCAGCTACTCAGAAGGCTGAACCAAGGGAATCACTAAAGCCCAGGAGTCCAAGAACAGCCTGGGCAACATAGTAAGACCTCATCTCTAATAAATAAATTAATTAAATAAATACATAAATACATAAAATTTAGGAAAGAAGTAGAACCAACATCTTCTGATCCTTAACATGTGCTGTCTCCACCCCCACCATGTTCTAGAAGAGGGAGAAACTGTTTAATAGCACTTGCCACTTAGGTTGAAACTGATTGGCCTGACATCCTCAGCCATTGGCTGAACTTATGCCCCTCTGCTTTTTGTCCACAGAGCCATGGGGGTGTTGATGTCCAAGCGGCAGACAGTGGAGCAGGTGCAGAAGGTGAGTCTGGCTGTGTCTGCCTTCAAGGATGGGCTGCGGGACAGGCCTTCCATCCGACGCACAGGCGAGCTGCCAGGGTCCCGCCGTGGCACTGTAGAGGGCTCCGTCCAGGAGGTGCAGGAGGACAGAGAAGCAGAAGCAGGAACCTCGGCGGTCCAGGAAGAGAGAAGTGCCGGCCGTGCAGCCTGGGAGCGGCTCCGAGATGGGCGCGGCGTGGAGCCTGAGGAGTTTGACAGGACCATCCGATTCACGCCCCCTGCCTTCATCCGCCCCACCCGGAAGCTGGATGATGACAAACCTCCAGAAATCTGCCTGGAGCCCAGAGAGCCTGTGAGTATCCAGTTAGGACAGGATCCTCAAGTCTTAGCGTATCAGGGAGCCTGTGAGTATCCAGTTAGGACAGGATCCTCAAGCCTTAGCGCATCAGGGAGCAGGACAGGAAGGATGGATGTGGATAAGGTGATCCTCAAAGCCAGAAAAATGGAACTGAGTCCAAAACAATCTTTGAATATCTTCTATAAGAATAAAATGTTTGTTATATCCTGGATTCATCTATGTTAAAGGCTTGAGGCAGTGGATGATAAAGAATGATGCTCTGGCAGGTATTCTGTCGACTCTCCCCCTCTTCCCCGCTGCTATGGGTTTTCAACCATGGATAGCACTACACTCTGTAGGAGGCATTAGGAAATTTGGGAGGGAGGAGTTTGGGGAGGTCACAACACCAGGTGGCTACTGGTGTTTGGTACCAAGAAAAGCAGGGATGATAAATGCCCTGCAAAGCCTGGAACAATCTCTCACAACAGATTGTTCTTTCTAAAAGTGCCAGTAGCTCCCTGTTCATAAACATGGTCACAAAGACGTGAGCAACTGGAAGGACCTCCTGGTTCTTGTCCTCCAGAAAGAAAACCTCAACAATGGCTTCAGTTGGAGCTGTTCCTCTAGGCTAATCTGGGAAGGCTCAGCCCCATGCAGGTAGCTCTGTGCTTCGTGGCCTTGGAATCTTGCTGCCTATGCTTTCACATCCCTGTTTCCTCCTGCCATCTTTCTGCAGGTTGTCAACGATGAGATGTGTGATGTTTGCGAGGTCTGGACAGCTGAGAGCCTCTTCCCGTGCAGGGTCTGCACCAGGGTATTCCATGATGGCTGCCTGCGCCGCATGGGCTACATCCAAGGAGACAGTGCAGCGGAGGTGATGGAGATGGCCCACACAGAAACAGGCTGGAGCTGCCACTACTGTGTAAGTCTGGACTGCAGGGACAGCAGAGGACTTGGCACTTTTCCTGGAGGCCCAGTCTTAGAACATTTGATTTTAGGCAGTGACCTAAAGAATTTTCCAATGGGCTGGGCATGGTGGCTCACGCCTGTAATCCCAGCACTTTGGGAGGCCGAGACGGGAGGATCACGTGGTCAAGAGATTGAGACCATCCTGGCCAACATGGTGAAACCCCGTCTCTACTAAAAATACAAAAATTAGCTGGGCCTGGTAGCACGTGCCTGTAGTCCCAGCTACTTGGGAGGCTGAGGCAGGAGAATCACTTATACCTGGGAGGTAGAGGTTGCAGTGAGCTGAAATCGTGCCACTGCACTCCAGTCTGGTGACAGAGCAAGACTCCATCTCAAAAAAAAAAAAAAGAATTTTCCAATGGTACATACAAGAGACCTAGAGCTAGGATGGGGTTTCTCAACCTCAGTACATTTTGGGCTGGTTAGTTATTTGTTTGGGGGGCCAAGTGCATTGTAGGATATTTAGCAGCACCCCTGGCCTCAATCCCCTAGATGCCAGTAGCATACATCTCAATGTGAAGGTAGCAAAATCACCCCCGGTAGAGAACCTCTGAGCTAGGAGATTGACTGGGGCCTAATTACTCAAAAGTAATTCTGCTTGGAGCAGTTCTTTCTCTAATAGTCTATAGTTGTCATTCACTGTATCCATCTGAAAACTAACCTGAGATCCTAACTAGCTTGCTTCCAGTAGGGGTAGATCCTATTACAGGAAAACTTCCTAGGCCTCAGATCCTCACTCAGCCTGCCACCTGACTCATAAGCATTGGCGTTTCCTCTTTGAAGTGGTTATTACGTGAATTAAATGACAAAGCTCTATTGATTCAGAACTTCGCAGATTATATATATATGCCTTCTAACTTTTAATGAAGGACGGAGTCTAAGGTTTCCATTGAAAGCCAGATTTATAGCCATTTCTCACTACACCTGAATAGAGTTCAAGTCTTGCCTTATGCATCTGTTGTCTTGCAGATATCGTCATTGTTTATTGATTTCAGAGTGAGGAGCGCCTGCTGATCCCCCTCTTCTTCCTGCTGCTTAGACGAAAGCAGAGATGTGCCACTTTCTAACAAATAACTCTTCCTCTGTGGCTTGTTATGGAACAGTTATTTTCAGCTGCTTAAACACCTGTCCCCCTGGAGTACACTGCAGCAGACCCTGCTGTACCAGCGACCTTCTCCAGTGCCTGTCGCCCCTTCCAGATGCCAGCCTTTCATTTCAGCCACCCTGCTTTGCGATGTACTGCTGCCATAGGACTGGGGTGAAGGGGTCACCTCCCTAACCCCCAGGAACACATGCTGCCTCCCCAGCTTCCCGACACAGTCCTACCATCATTGCCACCATGCTCTACTGGGCTTTTTACAAAGCCTCCTTCCAAGTACCTCTCCTTTCTTTCCTTCCCTTCACAGCCAACGAAGCTGCTGCTTTTTTTTCTTTTTTTTCTTTTTATGAGACAGGGTCTCACGGTGTCACCTGGCTGAAGTGCAGTGGTGCGATCATAACACTGCAGCCTTGAACGCCTAGACCTAAGCAATCCTCCTGCCTCAGCTTCCTCAGTAGCTGGGACTACAGGCACAAGCCATTGCACCTGGCCCCACAGCCAAACTTCTTAAGAGAATTTCATCATCTCCTATGGTTCTTCAACCACCTATAATCTAATCTGACATCTGCATCCATCATTCTGCAGAATTGTCCCTTCCTAAGGTCACCAGTCACCTCCTAATTGTCAAGTCCACTAACCTTTCCTAAGGCATCTTCTTACTTGATCTCTCTGAAGTATTTATTACTTCTTTATTCCTCTCTCTCTCCTTTAGGATTTAGTATTTTTATGAGAATTATTGCATAAGATATGGAAATGAGAGAAAATAGAAAGTCAATAAAATCCCAACTCAGTCATGTAACCACCGTTAACATTACCTCCCACATTCTGCAGCTGTCTTTGCTTGGTATCCAGTACCCTCTTATCTACTGATTCTCTTCCAGCCTTAGTCTCTGACCATTCTTTCTCGATGCCCTTTGTTAGTTTCTTGTCTCAGTCCTGTGTTTCTCAGGGTTCTGTTGTTTAATACTCTTCTTTGCTCACTGCGCCCTCTTTGGGTGACTTCATCTACAGCCACCATCTAAACACTAATGACTCCTATATTTGTGTGTCCAGACCTAAATTTCCTGTCTCTTGCACTTATTCACCTTGATATCTCACAAGTACTTCACACTCATCATGCCCCAAAATGAACTCATCTTTGCCCCCAAACCTGCTCTTCCTCCACTCCTCATCTCTGTGAATAGTCATACCATGCCCCAGTTACTAATCCCAGTTTATTCTCCCTCACGCCTCACATCCAGTGAGTCATCAGGTCCTGTTGATGCCGCCTATAATATCTCTGAAATCTCTCTTCCCTTCTTCATTCTCATGTCTCAGTTTAGCTGCTCATCATTTCTTGCCTGGACTGTTGCAGCAGCCCTCAACTGCTCTCCACACCTGCAGACTCTGCCCCTCTAATCCATCTTCCACACAGCAGCCAGAGATCTGACCACAGCACTCCCCACTTGAAAACCCTTTGGTGGCTCCCTTTTGCCCTCAGAATAAAGGCCTCGATAAAGGGTACTGGAGGTGCTTCATAGTAGGCCCCCTCCTTCCCTCACACACATACACACGCACACACACGTACTCCAAGCCCCAGCCACACTGAACACATCTCACAGTGTTACACACCACTGTGGCACCCAGTATATACTAGGTGCTCAGTAGGTGTTTGTTGAAAGTATGGTTTGAAAGAAAAATACAACTATTATATATTAGTTTTTAAAAAGTGTTATGGAAGAAAGAGAATGGTTTGAGTTTTTTATGAGATCCACATATGAATACTCATGAAATATCTGCTCTTGTACTTTGCTGGTATTTCAGAGGAAGAAAGTAACCTTATACTAGAAAGGATCTTTGATAGTTTAAAGACTGTATGGTTAAGTCAACAAAATAAGATATCAGTGTTCCTTTGGAATTAAAATTTCTGTGGCACCACAAAAAAACGCATTTGGCTTTAGGAGCCTTGTAATGATGGCATCTTTTAAAACCATTCTGGAGTTATTTAAAGTGATACAACCCACTTTGTATCCAAGTGGGCCAGCACCACTTGGAGCAGAGCTAGGATTAAACTTTTTTTTAACTAAAATACATTTTTAGCACAGCCTAACACAGAAGCCAAGTAGATAAAAGGGATGGAGATGGAGCCACTCTGGTTGATGGAGACAGGGATTCACAACCTGCCTACTCACTAGCCCCCTTATTCCATGCAGCAGCTTCCTAAGGCACTTCCAAGAAATCCCTAGGTTAGCTCAGAGGAGACAACCACTGTTTTAGTAAAGGGGCTCAGTGCTGGAGTCAGGATATCTGAGTTCTCGGGAAGATTCTGCCCCAGAGTAAAGACAACTCTGGCCAAGTGCTTTCCCCTCTCTGGGGCCTCACTCTCATTGATTGTGACTAGGAGGCTGGGATTAGACGATCCTGGAATTGCTTTCCAGCTGAAATTCTATTTCTAGCCTCCTTGACCCTGGCCTTTCTTACTGGCCTGTATGGCCACCGACTCAGCTCTTCCTTATTTTCAGGACAACATCAACTTGCTGCTGACTGAGGAGGAAATGTACAGCCTCACGGAGACCTTTCAGAGGTGTAAAGTCATCCCTGGTAAGGTTGGGTGGTGCTACTTGGATGGAGAGGGGCCGGGCAGATTTCTCCTTCATGCTTTCTAGGATGAACCACGAAAGGAGTGTTCCATATTTAGTGGGTAGAGGGTAAATGGGTCCTTTTTCCTGAGTTGTTAGCCAGCAGAGTCACCCATCCCCTGTCGCAGCCTGGGTAACCCTGGCCATAGGAGGCAGAGACTCAGCAAGAGCTGTGGGTGTGGGGGCCCCAAGGGTGCCCTGGAGGTGATGGAAGTGCCCTAAGGCTGAAGAAGGATGGGCATGGCCAGCACAGGGTGCCTCCCACAGATTGCTCCCTGACACTGGAGGACTTTCTGCGCTACCGTCACCAAGCAGCCAAGCGGGGGGACCGTGACAGGGCCCTGAGTGAGGAGCAAGAAGAGCAGGCGGCCCGCCAGTTTGCTGCCCTGGATCCTGAACATCGAGGCCACATAGAGTGGCCTGACTTCTTGTCCCATGAGTCCCTCCTGCTTCTGCAGCAGTTGCGTCCCCAGGTGAGGGCCAGCTGGGGCAAATGTTTCTGGGATACTGGGTGACAAGGGCCTGGGAGGCATGCTGGGCAGGTTGGGGGAGCACTGGGTCCTGCCCGAGCAGGGACCAGAATCAGGAATGGGCTCAGGTTCCATCCAGTGATGGATGATCTGCTGCCCAGGCTGAGGAAACTGTGTGAGAAAGACTGACCTGCCCTGGGCCGCACTGGAAGTGTTGGTGCCTCCAGAAAGGCTCTGGGCAGTTTCTAAGGGAGGTTGCAAAAGTGGTAATGGAGGTAGGATTCTCTATGACCTGGCAGTTTACAAGATATCTCCACCTCTAAGATCTTGTCTCTTCTTCCCCAGAACTCTCTGTTGAGGCTTCTGACAGTGAAGGAGCGGGAACGAGCCCGAGCCGCCTTCCTGGCACGGGGCAGTGGGAGCACCATCAGTGAGGCAGAGTGCCGCCGGGCCCAGCACTCTTGGTTTTACAAACAGTTCCCAGAGGCTCCTTCCTGCAGTGTCAGGTCTGCTCCTTACCAGTCCCAGTCCCCACTCAGCCTCTTCTCCTCCCTTTTCCATGCCAGTGGCCCTTCCATACCTCCCTGCTCCCCCTGCCAACAGCTGAGAGAGGAGCCTCCTGTGCATTAGGTAGAGGACGGTGATGCCTACGGGCCAGGACATAGGGCAGCCTCTACCTTCAACTCGGTGTTGCCACACGTCAGAAGAGCCTGGATGAGTGTGTCCAGAGCCTTGGGCTTACCAGAGTTTGGGAGGGGCAGGCATTTCACTATCTCACTCCTAACCATGTGTCCTCTGCCCAGCAGTATCAGCCATGTGGGTCCCATTGCAGATAGCAGCCCAGCCAGCAGCAGCAGCAAGAGTCAGGACAAGACCCTGCTGCCCACAGAGCAGGAGTCCAGGTGAGTAGGACCTCCTCACCTGGCCATTTGTACCCTCTGAACCCCCACAAAACACACAAGTAAGAGAGGGTATTACCCACTCCCACTCCAAAACAGCAAGTGCCCACGCAAGAAACCGGGCTCCAAGAAGGCACATTTGACCCAAGTCTATAGGACCAGCCAGCTGGTCTGTTGGCTTGGTAGCACAGCCAGCCATAACCAGGTCAGGCATGAGCCAAGCTTCCCTGAGTTTTGTGTAGCCCAAGCCATGCTGCCCCAGGATCAGGGCTCACGCGTCTTCAAACCAGCCTCATGACCCTGTTCTTTGCTTTCACTCCAGATTTGTGGACTGGCCTACCTTCCTGCAAGAGAATGTCCTCTACATCCTGGCTGCTCGCCCCAACAGCGCAGCCATTCACCTGAAACCCCCAGGATAGCATGGAGCAGAGAAGCTCAGTTTGAGGACAGTGACGTCCTCTCCCCTCTCTCCTTTCTCCCTTCCCCCACCAACCTCTGGCACTGAGACTCATGGGGTTGGGACACTGCCAGCGTCTTAATTTGTCACTAAGCTTTATGGCACTGAAATCACCATTCCCCTCACAACAGAGGCAGTGAATGCATTGCCACAAGGAGAAGCCCTGGGAGCTATGGCAGCATCCTCTCCTGAACCATCCCTGCCCCACATCATAGATGGGACCTGCCACCACACTTACACACATGCACACATGCTGCCCAGCTGTCCATGCCATCAGAAGCCTGGTTCTTTTTGGTTGAGAAAGGACCAAAGTCCCTTTGTGAAGCCCCTGATATAGAGGAGGAGGTCTCTACTCACCCCTTCTATAGGCCAGTTCTAATTTCCAATAGACAAATCTCCGGCCAAATGATTCTTAATAAGGGGCATGTCAGACTCGCATGCCTGCCTAGAGATCCTAGAGATCTTAACGGGCCCCACTTTCCCCACTGAAAATCCCTTCTGCGGTGAGCTGCTGTTACTAGTAGGTGTGTATTATGTACCTCGGCTGTACTGAGTTGGGAAAAGAGTTAAACATCACCACTGAAGTTCAGCCCTTTATTTATTTAAATTCCAATTCCTGGTGACAGAGAAGGCAACTAGCCTGGAGAATCCTGACTGGAAGAGGGTGAGGCAGCCCCTCCCAGGGACTCAGGATTCTAGGAACCTCTCAGTCAGGTTACCTGAGTCCAAAAGTCTTTAGCAGGGGTCGGGCGCGGTGGCTCAAGCCTGTAATCCCAGCACTTTGGGAGGCCGAGACGGGCGGATCACGAGGTCAGGAGATCGAGACCATCCTGGCGAACACGGTGAAACCCCGTCTCTACTAAAAAATACAAAAAACTAGCCGGGCGAGGTGGCGGGCGCCTGTGGTCCCAGCTATTCGGGAGGCTGAGGCAGGAGAATGGCGTAAACCCGGGAGGCGGAGCTTGCAGTGAGCTGAGATCGCGCCACTGCACTCCAGCCCGGGCGACAGAGCAAGACTCCGTCTCAAAAAAAAAAAAAAAAAAAAAAAAAAAGTCTTTAGCAGGATAGTCAAAAATCAAGGTGAGCCTTCTTGGCCCCTGTTTTTCAGATGGTAGCTCATGGCCCAGGGCCAAGGGGACCTGAATGGAGCAAACACACCGGCGGGAGCCACAGCCTCTGTGTTAGATGCTTCACCCAAGTCACCAACCACAGAGACTGACGAGAGCACGCTCTGGAGGAAGAGAGAATGGGGCTCATGCTTCCTCACTGTTCCAGCTCAACTCACTGTAGACACCTTCCACAGCCCAAGAAAGATCTGCAGAGCCCTGAGCGGGGACTCTTTCAGCCATCCTGACAAAGAGGATAAGAGGCTGGGGCTTAAGAAGAGGCTCTGCAGAGAAGGTCCTGGGAAAGCCTTACAGAAGGAGAAATTTTCCCCTTCTCCCTGTCACTGAGACACGGCTTGAGTGGCTGCTTCTCCTCACTGCTAACCACATGTCCTTTGCCACCAGGCTAGGGCCTGGGCCTGGCATGGAAGGCCTTTTGGGGCAATCAGAGGCTGCTACAAGAGCACCAAGCCTGACCTCCAAGCCCCAGCCCCCGCTTCCTAAGTACTCATCAAATTCAAATTCTTCAGTCTGTGTGTTATGGCTCATCTTGGCCGGCCGTGGGATCCATGTTCTAGGCTTCTGTTTCCAACCTAATGACTTAGGCATAGCCACATCTGACTACCAAGAGTTATTCAAAAGGGAGTGGAGCACAGTTATGCAGAAGCAAACACATCTTCATTGCTCAAGGCCCTTGTGCTAAATCAGGTGCATACAGAAGAAGGCACACACTGCTCAGTGCTGAATGTTTTGAGGAAAGCAGGGAGCTGCAGCCAGGGGCTTCATGAGAGCCCTGTGTAGTCTCCTCCTGTAGGAATCGCCTTTAGCTGGAAGCAGGGGAGCTGCTGGGGTTGTATTATTTGGATTGAAATGAAGCAGACAGGAGATAAATCTGGGCTCAGGTGTATGGCCCACAGCTTTTAGAAATACTCTTCAGCCATCCCCCAGGATTGAGCCGTAGGAGGGGCCATTATTCAGTCTAGTCAAAAAAACAAAGCACAGGACTCCTGGGCCTAAGAACTGCATCTGAAGCAGCCAGGCCTGGGGTTTTGCACTGAGATTAAAGCACATTAAGCACAGGGGCTCTTACCTACTCCCCTGGCAAATCGTCTCCTGTGCCAGTGGCCTTGGGCTGCTCAATCTCACAGGGCATTTTGAGTAGAGACAAGCTCTGGGCTTTGAGAGCTGAACAGCATTTTTCTCCTGCCTCATCAGTCACAGGGACTGGAAGTCCATCTTGTTCCCTGATCCTTCACAGATCAAGGTGATGCCTACCTCTTTGGAGCTGCTGTCTCTAGCTCTCTATGGGTGAGGGAGGAGAGTCAGTGGGCCAGGTCAGGCCTGCCATATTCCAGGGCCTGGCAAAGCAGCCCCGGAGTTCTTCCACAACAGGAGCAGGCCCATTTGGGATCACCCTTCTCCCTATTCGAGAAGAGCAAACTTCCTGGGTGAGGGCCTGCTACTGAGATCCCAGGGGCCACTTCCCCCAGCAAAGAATAGAGTTCCCAGCCCACAAGAGTCCCAGGAAGCAGGAAAGCACGAAGGAGCAGCCTGCCTCTTCTCCACAGGCAGTCATCTAGCTTTTTACCAAAGGGGAAGTGCCATTGCTCCCCAAGTCCAGAGTTGCAGAAGCCCTGCCCCAACCCCCTGTCCAGAATCTCCCTTTGCAGTGTTCTAATCCCCAAAGCCCCTATGCGGTATGTATAGAGATGTTAAAAACATTCAGAAACCTAGTGAAGCCCATTTCATTTTCAACCCCTCCCGTCACTGTGACTCTGAAATTCTGCCAAGTACAAATATTAGCGACTGACTCTAATAAGGTAAGAGAAAATGTTTCAGTCTTCTTGGCTACCCAAAATTGAGATCAGTGTTTCTAACCAAGGAAGGCCTGGGTTACAGACAGGCTCCTCTGAAGTCCACTTGCCCTAAGTGTTTTCACCTCGCATTCCTCTTGCCCACCTTCAGATGTGAATGAAGGGGCAGCTGGATGATGTGGCAGAGCTGCAGGGACTGAGGGTCAGCTGAGCAGAGGCCCTGGCTACGAAACCAAGTCTCCTCCTTGGCTTCCTCACCTGAGCCCAGCCTTAGCCTTCCCCCAGCAGAACACTTGAGCAGCGGCCCCTAGGGTATCCCAGGGATGGAGTAGTCCCCTCACTCTAGGTACTGATCTAACCCTCAAGTGCCCCTCTTCGTTTGAGGACAGCTGCAGTAGAAACCATGAGGACATTGCCTCTTTCTGCCCTCAGCCCAAGTACCTGGGGCTAGCAGGGCAGATACTGGCCTTTCTGGCCCTGCTTCTCCCTATGGGATGTCACCCTGACATTGCTTAAGTGGCCAAGTCTTAGGGTCCCCTTATTCCTGTCACCATTATGGAAAGCACAGAATTAAACTGCCTGGGAAGAGGACACCTCCCTGGGGAGTGAACCCCAGAGTTATACCCAGGACTCATAGCCCAAAGCACAACCTCAACCATTGCAGGTTTCACAGCTTCAGTCAGAGTGGTGCCAGGAAGCCCAAAAGTTGAGAGGGAAGGTCAGCAGAAGCTGCCTGGCAGGGCCTCAGGCCAGCTAGACCCACCCCAGAGCCAAGAGAAACTTCAAGCGGGACTGAGAACTGGTAGCTGGCTCTAGTGATCCTGCAACCATGTTCCCTTCAGACCAGCAGAGTGAAGGCAGATAGATGTGTGGCCCTAAAAGGCAGAATAGTTTTGATGCCAGAACTTCAGGACATCCTGGCAGTACCTGTCACCACAGTCCCTTTTTACCCCTCCTCTATTTATAGTGAAATAAAATTCCTATTTTCTTTTTTTTTTTAATTTTTTTTCTTTTCCTTATTTCAAGCTCTTGTCTGAAAAATTGCTACTTTCTCCTACTACTTAGTTTGAATTTGCCCAGGATATCTCTCTGGGCCCCTGGCTGCAACCCAGACAATGGCGAGATCTCCTGGAGTGGAGAATATTCACGCATCGTGCCTGTTCCTGACAGCTCAGCCCTGGAGTGGGGTGGGACTGGGCATTTTCTCTGCTGTTGCTTTTCTGCTGCCACTATTTTTGGCAACCTTGGAAAGAAAACAAACAGGTTACAGAATTTCTACTAGCACTAAGGAAAAGCTTTTTCCCTCTGGGCCACATGCCCCAGTGACCCAGAGCATGGAAAGGGAGTCAGCCCTAGTCTGGGCCCGTGACTAAGAAGCCCAATCACATTCCAGTTTCTATAGCACTGGGTAGGTACAACCCACAGTTGAGAACATTAAGTTATAAGTAGCTAGGCCTTTCCATAGCCATGGTGACACAAAGGCCCTCAAGGTTAGCCTCCTGCCATCATGGGTTGTCCTGTGATCTGTCCCCCAGCCAAACCCAAGCTTGTGAGAGGGACTCGGAACACTTGAGTAACACTGGGGAATCCAACGCGCTCTGGTCCCTCATGCCTTCATGTGCTTTTCTGCGGAAGGTAACTTGAGAGTAAGCTGAGGGGAACGTCCCCAAGACCTGTATCCCCGTCTCTACAGCTGCATGCTCCTCTGCGTGGCCCAGGCTTCACAGCACTCCAGAAGAAGCTGATGCCCTGAGGCTGGGCACAGTGGAAATCATAATAAAGCGATTGTAATGCTCTATCGGCTTCCCGTTTCTTGTTGTTTGGGGAAGCTGCCATTTCTGTGTGGTTTCCCATTGTTGACCAATCCCCGGGTCTGAGTATAAGACGGGCAGCTGCGGCTGCCAGGAAGGACACAACATGCTGTGACTCTTTCTAGAGTTCTCCTGGCCCTGAGCTTCCCAAAAATCAAGAGATGGGTAGAGGTAGGGGCACCACACATACAGATACAGAGATACTGATATTTCTGTGTCCAGCACAGATACGGAGCGGAAACAGGAGCACTGAAGTGGGGAGCCAGAGCTTTCAAAGAAATTGAGGATGAGGTCATAAGGTCTCCGAAGCTGTCTGCTATGTGTTGTCTCTGCCCTGTGCCATGCCCCAGGGCTAGTTTTAGACACTTCCAAGTTCCTCCTGAGCTAAAAGTAAGGAAACTCGTTGGCTATTTTCTCCTGGTCTGAGTGTTTCCTCCCCATTTTGACAAATTGCTTTAATGTAATATGATAGGGTTGGGAAAGTTAAGATTGGAGATGCCATTTGGAGGACTATGGGATCCTCATTCATCCTTTTTATCTGGTGAGAACAGAGCCAGTACCTATAGGTGAGAAAGCATTTCTAGGCTATGGATCAGAGGCCCATACTCTACCTCCAAAACCAGAGAAGATCCCAAGTACAAGTCATCTCTAACATTTTTTGAGCACTTACTATGCACTTGGCAGTGCTTTGCATAGAGTCACTAATCTTCACAATAACCCTATGAGATTTTTATTGCAGGTGAGAAAAATGAGGAACAGAGACCCCATGTTTCCCAAGGTTACACAACCACACAGGAAGTAGGGGAACCAGGCAGTTTGCCTTCAGAGGACATGTTCTTAGCCACTTTGTTGTGCTTCCTGTCAAAGCTTACCTCAAAGGAACCACTGCTGTGTAAGCCAGCATCTCCCCTCTCCACCCTGGGAATAGACACAGGTAACCAGGCCTGTATCCATGGCACGGATTTCTTACCACTGCACAATTCACCCCACCCACTCATGCGGCTCCCACACCTCTCCTCCCTGAAGTCTTCCCATGGGGTCCACCAGACTGAGAGCAGATTAATGACATCCCACCAGCCCTTTGTCCTTGTCTCCAGGCTCAGTAAAGCTAAGCATTGGGACAGAAAGAGAGGCATAAAGGCTGGGTATCTGTGGGCCCGAATGAATAAGGTTTCCCTGCCCTCAGTTCAGCAGTCCTGGCTGGAGCTTTAGACCCTCTGAGGACTGTTCCTCCCACCAACTGCCACTTGCTCCCAGGACTGGCCGGGGTCTTGATTCCACACAAACCTCCACTCATCCTGTCCTGCTCTGGTTCAAATGCATTTCCTCTTTCTCCCTGGGGAGAGTCATTCCTTAAAAGAATCAATGGCTGCTAAATTTGCTAAACATGGAGTAGTGCTCTCTCCAACCCCACCCTGTCTAAGGGTTTCTTGGAGTTTGACTTTGCTGAACCTCAGTTTCCTCAACTGTAAAATCTGTAGGACAGTCCCTGTCTTGTCAGCCTCCTGGGCTGGTTAATTGAGGAAAGAGTTTTGTAAGAGGAGAGAGCTTTACAGACTGTAAGGCACTGGGTAAGTAGAAAGGATTTCTGCTCCAGCTGAAAGCTGTGAGTGTATCATCTCCACCCTCCCACAGTCCCAGGCATAGCTGGATGGTGGGGTGGTGGGTACCGTGATTGCCTCTGTCCAAAGTGCTGAAGTCACAGCCAAGCCAGCTGAGGACCTTCAGTCCCTCCTTGTCCCACCTTTGAGTGAACATCAAGTACAGAGATTTCCAAGCCCAAAGAGTATCCTAAAATTGAGAATGTATTGCAAACAAATTTATTTTATTTCAAGTATCTTTGTTTAAAATGAATACAGCTCTCCATTCAAAATTATAACAAGTACAAATGAACAAGAGGTGATTTAGCAGCTCAGTGAGAAAAGAGCCTTAACTCGGTATAGGTGAACAGTATGAGGTGGCTGCCAAAAAATAAACTGGTGGGCCAGGTGTGGTGGCTCACGCCTGTAATCCCAGCACTTAGGGAGGCCGAAGCAGGTGGATCTCCTGAGGTCAGGAGTTCAAGACAAGCTTGGCCAACATGGTGAAACCCTGTCTCTACTAAAAATGCAAAAATTAGGCAGGTGTGGTGGTGCACACCTGTAGTTCCAGCTACTCAGGAGGCTGAGGCAGAAGAATTGCTTGAACCCAGGAGGCAAATGTTGCAGTGAGCCAAGATCACGCCATTGCACTCCAGCCTAGGCAACAGGGCAAGACTCTGTCTCAAAAGAAAAACAAAACAACAAACACACACACACACACACACACACACACACACACACACACACACAAACTGACGTATTCTGAGCCTATGTGGAAAGAAGTTCAGAGTCAGAGGAGGGAGGCAGGTCAGCTCATTTGTACCCTGCACCAGCTCTCCTGGAAAAAGCTAATCATAACTGGGCACCACAAACTGAAACCCACTCAGGCGAACATGATCTTAGTGGGTAGAACTGAGAAAGGCAGGGGATGAACCCATGAAGGAATGGGTCCTGGAGAGAAGCAGATTTGAAGGATGCAGATGGTGACGTTTGGCAGATGGGCCAATGAGGTCAGTGTGGTCTCAAGGACAGGGCTAAGATGAAATGTGAACGCTATGGAGAGGCAGATTTCTGCTCAATAGGACCAAACATAACTGGTTACCAGGAAAGGCAGTGGAGCTGTATTAAGCATGTGACAGAAATGCTGATTTCGGGGTGGGGTGACTTCAGTCCTCTTGAGACCTGAGATGCCAATAAACAGTTAAGCACATTCTGTGCATACCCAGTGCTAAGCCCAGGTGAGCCAGGAGGAGAAGATTCATGACTGTAAGAACCCACATAAACCCAAAGTTTTGGCATCAAAATCGAGAACTTTTAATTTTTTTAGTTCACAGGTGGGCTCTTGGGCGCTTGCCTCTAGAACCTGATGTTGCGCGCCCTCTGCTGGTTATCCCTAACATTGCGCTCTCATCCCAAGGCAGGAAATCACCCCCTCTGAACCCTTTTGGTGCTGGTCAGCCATAGGTTCAGAACACGCAGGGAGACACCAGCGAATATCACGGAGTTAGATCCCGGAGTGTTCAGTTAGTTCAGTATAGGATCAGAACCGATCTGAAGATGAATTCAAGTATTTTTTTTTTTTTTTTGAGACGGAGTCTCGCTCTGTCACCCAGGCTTGAGTGCAGTGGCGCCATCTCAGCTCACTGCAAGCTCCACCTTCCGGGTTCACGCCATTCTCCTGCCTCAGCCTCCCGAGTAGCTGGGACTACAGGCGCCGCCACCTCCCCCGGCTAGTTTTTTTTTTGTATTTTTTTAGTAGAGACGGGGTTTCACCTAAACCCCGGATGGTCTCGATCTCCTGACCTCGTGATCCGCCCGTCTCGGCCTCCCCAAAGTGCTGGGATTACAGGCTTGCGCCACCGCGCCCGGCCAAATTCAAGTATTTTTAATCAAAATTAGGGCTCAGCCATGTCTAGGAGGAGGGTTTGGGCAGAGGCTGGATTTGGGGAACTGTTTCTACCAGGACAATAACCAGGTTGTGTCTCAGGCTGAGGTCAAAGTTGGGATTCAGCGTAGGACCAAAGTCTGGGCCTGGGTGTCAGCATGAAGCATGTATCAGGTGAGACGCTCAGAGTCTGATCACAGGAGAGAGGCCGTCTGCAGCCAAGGTGATGGGTCAATGTGGCATTCCTACGCCCAGGAAAAAGCATCAGGTAATGAGTACCCAGTCACTGGAGAACTCAAGAACAAACAGGGAGACTGCCCAGGGGAGAGGTATGAGGGTCAGGGGACAGAAAGAGATAGTCACTCTTTTTTTTTTTTTTTTTTTTTTTGAGAGGGAGTCTCGTCTCACTCTGTCAACCAGGCTGGAGTGCAGTGGCGCGATCTCGGATCACTGCAACCTCTGCCTCCTGGGTACAAGCGATTCTCTTGCCTCAGCCTCTTGAGTAGCTGAGATTACAGGTACGCGCCACAACACCTGGCTTTTTTTTTTTTTTTTTTTTGTATTTTAGTAGAGATGGGGGGTAGTCACTAATTCGTAAGGCCCTCCCAACTTTAAGGATGGTGATGGCTAGGCCAAGGAGCCCCCTTTTCCTCAGTATTCTAGTATCCCATTATTCTAGTCTTGGTTTCCTGTAAAGCCCCCGCTTCTGCTCCCACACACACACTAGTACTACCACATACATATCATAGGTACAACTGGGGGAGAGAAGTGGCCCAAGGGCCAGTTCTGTCACTGCAGAGAGCTGGCAGTTGTGAGGGTAGTCTTCCTTCCCCACAGGATTCTCTGTTTCTACTGGCAACAGGGCCTGGCAGCCTCCCACACCCAGATCTTAGCAACCATGGGAACCCCTGGCAACCGCTACCATGGTGACAAGACAGGGAACTGAAAACAGGCTGGGGGCACTTCCTCTGCAGCCTTTGGGATGTGAGCAGGATAGGGGCTCCCTTCCCTATACAGTCTGGGAGGGAACATGTGCCTCTGTCTAAAACACCTCCTCACTGGCACCCACCCCCACCCCTGCCCACGGGTTCCGGTTCCCTCAGGGTGAGGAAATGAGGGACACCTAGGGTTATGACGTCTCCAAGGGGAGGGAGGGTGAGTGGGGGCGTTTGGCACTGGCATGATCGCAGATGCGTGCATACGCTGGCAGACATGGTGTCAATGTGTCAGCGGCCACATACCTCATCCACTCTTTGTCATGTAGACACATGCCCGCACAGTCATTTACTCACACATGTACACTGACCCAAAATCATATACCTACAACATATAACAGAATCAGGCACACCACCACACAAAAATAACTGCACAGATCCACTCACAAATCACATTACCAGTATCACACTATAAATAACTCCCAATCAGACTCTCAGATTTACAGATGCACTCACACTCCCAGCATCTGTGAACATGTAGAGTAATGGTTAACTTGGTTGAGTTAACCAAGTTAACCATTGGTTGGGTATAAACTACATGCCCAGCTCAGAACTAAGTGCACTACCTGTGTTACCTTAATTAACCCTCTCAACAACCCCCTGAGGCACCAATCCCCATTTACAAAGGAGATGAGGTGCCAGTGTGGCGTGTAAGCTCACAAGGTGCATAGACTCCAGACCACACTGCCACGGTCCATGCCACACCGAGCACCACACACACTTGACACCCAGGACAATGGGACTGAAGGCAGGAACTGCGGACTAGGCAAACAGTGGAGTCCGTGCCACCAACACCTAAAGGCACAGTCCCGCACCCTCAAAGGTCCGAGCCTACACTTTAGAATTAGCAGGGGCCAGGTAAAGGCTGGTGACTAAACTCTCTGCCTCCGTGTTGGCACAGGGAAGGTTGGGGGAGGCAAAAGAGACAGAACTGGAATAGGAAGAAGGAGAGCCACCCACAGCCTGGGCCCCACAAGTCTGGAGGTGGGAGAGAGAGAGCCCCCAGATCTGAGGAGCCAGCAGCGGTGCAGGGCCCCTCACCCCACCTCACCCATCTCTGTGTCACACTAGTCCATCCCTCCTCCCTACCCTCCCCCTTCCTCACTCCTCCTCACCCCATCTCTGTGCCTCATCCTTTCGTTGCTCACCCTTCCTCATCCCCCACCCTGACTCCCCGCCCCTCCCCAGCCTTTCTTTCCTCTGCCCTCCTTACTCCCACCCTATCTCTCATCTGCCCCATGCCCCTCCCCTCCTCATCCCCCTCACCCCATCTCCCCATCCTCTCACCACTCCCTCTCCCTACCTACCCTCCCTCAACCCCATTTCCCCAAATTCCTCATGCTCCTCATTCCCCCACATTCATCACCCATCTCTGCTCCCCTCCTGGCCCCCAACCCCACTTCCTCTCCATCCTCCTCTCACCCCAAGTCTCTTTCTTCCTTCACACCTCACGCCCCTTTACCCTTGGGAGCCCCATAGTGACTCCTGGCACGAAGGCAGGTAGTGAAGAATCTGCAGAACTGACCCCAGGACCCTGGCCCCCTCCCTGCTCTGCTCTTGGCCCAGGTACTCAAGCCGCAGTTTCTAGCAAGACCTCATGGGTGTCCAAACTCTGTCTCTGAAAAATAGGAAAAAAAGAAGTAAAGGAGAGCTTCTGGCCTGACCCTTCCTTTATCGTCAGTCCCCCAGCACTCTTCCCCGACTTCACCCCCAAATTACTCCCTCCCCACCCCCGCTCCCTCGAGCACAGATGGGCCTGGGAGACAGTGACGTGGGCGCCAGGCACCGTGTCTGCTCGAGTGGCGGCTTCCGCCGGCGACCGCCTCCGCAGCCCCGCCTGCTCCCTGCATCGGGGACACTGGGGCTGAGATCTAATGACTTAATGGGGGGTGGGGGAGACTAGAGATTCTGAGGGTAAGGAAGGGGATCTTGGGGAGTGAGATGAAAGATTAAAGGGGAGATCTAGGATAGGAGATCGGGGGTGTAAAGAAAGAACCAAGAATAGGATAAAACGGATCACTGCGGGAAGGAAGACAGGAGATCATTGAGGGCCAAGAAGGAAAGGGCTAAAACACAGGCACTCCAGGGGGAAGCAGGATGAGAGACTGATTAGAAAGGGGACTGAAATGGGCACCGCGGGGTCGCTGAGGAGGGGCGCGAGGATGAGGGGCTGTACAGAGGGTGGGCGGGGGAGACTCCTGGAGGCGCCGGCCTGGGCAGAGCCATCCGTTTCCCTCAGGGAAGAGGTCCGGAGGGCTCTGAGACCCGGCATCCGTGGGGTCTGTTAGAGATTCCGTTAGGTCACGTCAGGCCACCGCGGGGTCAGGGTAAGGTAAAGCTAAATGAGGTCAGCTCGAGGTGGCTACACCGTTGGCTGAAAGGCGAGTAAGAAGCGCTGACCTTTTGGCCCCGGTCCAGGGACTACACCTCCCAGAGTGCACTGTTCTCTCCCCCTTGCCCCCAATGAAGAAAGAAAAGAATGCCCGGCCGCACGGCCAACTGGTGGGTACAGTTTTCCTTTAAGGCTGCCTTTGACGTCGCAAGGGTTCCAGAAGGTTCTCCTGGGATTCGAGCAGTGGCCAGTACGTCCCACCTTCTCAACCCGGAGATTGGACTAATATAGTTGCCCCGGGCTCGGGTCTGAGTCTCAGGCACGAGCCAATGAAATCAAAGGCCGAGTGGCGTTGCCGCCCTCTGTCTTTTTCACCAATGGCACGACAAGATGGCAAAGAGGCGTGGTTGAGTGATCCCAGAGGGCGCCAATCAGATCCATACCAATCACTGCCTGGAATGTGTGCGCGTGTGGCCGGGTGACAGGGGCGGAGGATGGGCGGCTATCACCAGGCCGCTTGTTGAAAATTGCCCAATCACAGCAGAGGCTGAACTGAGTGACGGGAAGGCGGTTCAATGGGCGGCGCGGAGGCGGAGCCGTGGGGGCGGGCTCCCGGTCCCGCTGTCGGCGGCCGGCGGGCAGGCGACTCCTGTCCCGGGTGGAGGCGGCGGAGCCGGAGCCGGGGGAGGGGGCAGCGGCTGTCTCACGGACCACGGCGGCGCCCGCAGCTCCTCACCGGTGAGGGCGCCGAGCCAGGACTCGGGGGTCCCGGGAGCGGGGCGTCGCGAAGCCAGGGCTCCTGGTGTTGGGGGGTTGGGACACTGAGGGCCCGTAGGTTCTGCTGCCGTGGGGGTGCGGGGCCCTGGGGTCTGCAGGGTGCTCGGAGTCCTCGACCCGGGCTTGGCTGTTACAGGGGGCAGCCAGCGTCTGAGCCGGGGAGGGGAGGGGAGGGTCGGGTCGGGTCGGACCGGACCAGATTGGGTTCTGTGGGACGGAGGCGTCTGTGAGCAGGCCAGCCAGCCAGAGCGGGTGACATCACCGACCACCCTCCCCCGCCCGAGCCCCCTCCCCTCCTCTCCTCGCCGCGCCTTTTGTCCCGGCCGAGCTCCGCTCTGCCCCGCCCATCCGCGAGGGAGGAGACTCCCGTCAGTGACTTCATTGAGTAGGTTCTTGGGGATTGGGGTCGGGTCCTCCCCAGGGAGAGGCGACAGGAGCTCACTGCCTCTCGGGCCCTCACAATCACACCTGTCACAGGTACACACGCTGCCACTCACAAACACACGCTTGCACTCCCAGCCTCACTGACACGCTGCCATACAGCCGCTCACAGCCAGCCAGACACTGCTGCACCTGAGAGCAGGTGGCCACGGGTCCTCTCCCTTCACTCTCCACACCTGGGGATCAGGTCCGGCACCTGCTGCGCCAGACAGGCCTTGCTGGGCACGCGCCTCTGAGAGTCCGAGGAGGTGGCTTCCAGAGCTGCAGCACTTCAGGCCGGCTCCGGTGGAGCGATCAGAGGTGAGGGGCTTGGCTGGGCATGTTTAAGCGCACAGTGCTCTCCTGCCCACCCCCAGCAGCACCCCCACTACAGGCCCGAGGAGCTTTCCGGAGCTTCCCACACTCCTGGGGAGAAGACTTCTTAGCCAGCTTGATGTTTAAAATTCAGCTGGAGCCCTTAAAACTTCGAGCGTGGACGCTGAATGGGTTTGTAAAGTTTCGGTAAGTCCCTCCGGAGAAGGGCACTCATACCCATACCCAGTCAAACCCTCCACACGGCCATCCCTTCCATTGCCTTCCTGCTTCCTCCACCTCATCCTCATCCCCTCCGTGACATACAGGGACCCCTCTCCTGCCTCACCTACATATTTGAATGAATTGCACCCCTTATCATTCCTCTTATCTCAAACCCTTCAGGTATCCATTTTCCACAGACATTTCCTCCAATATTTCAACTCTCTACATTCCTCCCTTTCAACCCATCATTAACCCATTTTCCACCTCAGCCATTTCCACTTGTCACTCATCCCCCTTCATCAGTACATCATTTTCGGTATCAGCCATCTCCCCTCCCTGTACCTCAACAGTCCCCCTTGCCATTTTCTCCCCATTTTTCCTTCCTGCCTCTACCTTAACATCCTCCTCATTCTTCTCCATCAAAGGCAGTGCCATGCCATGGGGCTCCTTTGTCATTCCAACACGTGGCCTGTGGGTAGGGGGGAAGGGAAGGAGGGAGGAAAGCAGAAGTAGAAAAAGGAGGCAGATCATGAAAGAGCTTGCCCTGTATCTGTGGCGGCAAGAGATGTATGGGCCTAGAGCAGCTAGCAGGTGGGTACCAGGGAGGAAGCTGGCCGGGTGCGGAGGTAACGCAGGGACAGAAAAAGGAGGTGGGTGGTTGGTGAACTGTTCCACTGGCCCTCTGCCTGGAAGCTGCTGTAGTTCTCTGGGGGCACCCTCTTGGTGTGCTAGGGTTCCTTCCCAGTCCCAGGGAGAAGAAGGTGTGGGTTGAGGCAGAAATGGCAGACCACCCCCAGCTCCCTCTCAGACGGCTTTTGCTGCCATTTCTGAAAATGGCTGCCCCCCCGCCCAGGGTGCTCTTTCTTCTCTGCCTCTCCCAATCCCCCCCCTACATCTCCCCCACAGACGTGACATGCTGGTGGGGGGGTGATGGGGGAGTACCTGCCTTTGTTGAGCCTTTTCTTCGTCAGAGAAAGGTGACTCCCAGAACCATGAGTCAACCCAGCCACCTGCAGCAGAGCCTATGGGGGCAGAAGTGAGGGCCATTGTCCCTGCCCACCTAGGGCCTTGGGCACCTCCCCCTTACCCGGTTACAGCCCTCACTCCTGCCAGGACACCCTGTACACCTCCCTTCTGTGAAGCAGTCAGAGGCAGAAAGGCAGGTCTCAGCTGTGGCTGCCAGCCTAGGACATTGCTAGAAAGACTCTGGTTCTCCTGGCTTTGGCAGGGGTTGGCCAAGTCTCAGAAGGGCTGAGAATGGTTTCTGGCCATTCCCCCAGAGAGCTCTAGCTACAGGAAAGTCCCCCTTCCCCTGATATCCACCACAGACACACCGATGGAGGGAGACTGGAATGGAAGAATTTGGGTTGTGCGTTTCTCTTAAAACAAATGCTCCTGCACCCACCTTAAAAGGGACTCAGAGGAATATGGGTCTGACGCTGGGCCAGATCCTAAACTGCAGGGCGGACTGGGGCGCGGGGTGGGGCTAGGAGAGTATTAAGGAAATGGTGGTTGGTTAGTGCCCAATTGTCTCCTAACAGCTGGGGTTTAAAAAGTCCTGTCCCCAGGATGCTTTTGTTCACTCACACTGGTGCTTAGGCGGCACAACCCTCACAGTTTTGTGTGTAGACGCTGGGAAATAAGGGAACCGTTGCCCTGGTTGGGGGAAGGACAGTATCTCACCCCCTGCTAATGAGGGAGTTGGAAACAGCAGTTTCCAAAGGCTGTGAGTCACCCTGTGATCTGAGTCACACGTGAGGCTTAGCATCTTCAGGGGGTGGGGGCGGGGAGGCCTGGGGTCTCCAATGGCAGAGAGGACTCCAGACACCCATTCCCTGACTCAGTCTGGCTGGCCAGGACAGCTGGCGGAAGACCCAGGCCTGTTCCCAGTCCTGGGCCACTGCCCCAGCTGCCCTCAGCCTGGGCACCATGCCTGAGGTGTGGCGTAGGAGACCACGATGCTCAGGTGACCTCACCCGTTACACTGACCTTCGCCAGCTCCTGTGTGTGGGTCGCTCAGTCCATGGTGCCACCTCACTCAGCAGGGCCTCTCAGGGGTCCTCAGACTGGCCCAAGGACCAGGGCCTCCGCCTAGCCCCAAGAGTGGGCCACAACCTTCATTTTCCTGCTGGGAAAGCCCAGGAGGTGAGGACGGAATCACAGAATTCTAGAATGTCAGAGCCGGAAGAGATCATCTAGTCCAAACCTTTCATTTTACAGATGGGGGGTATACAGGCCCACAGAACAGGCATGACCTGCTGAAGGTTACCCAGGGAGTCATTTAGGGATTGCAAGATCATCAGGAACAGGGCTGGGGCAGAAGAGAAGAAGGCATCAAGTCTTGGCCCTGGGTTTCTTTCAGAAACAAGGAGACCAGTGCTGGTCCAGTGGCTGTGATGGGAAAAGATTATTACAAGATTCTTGGGATCCCATCGGGGGCTAATGAGGATGAGATCAAGAAAGCCTACCGGAAGATGGCCTTGAAGTACCACCCAGACAAGAATAAAGAACCCAACGCTGAGGAGAAGTTTAAGGAGATTGCAGAGGCCTATGATGTGCTGAGTGACCCCAAGAAACGGGGCCTGTATGACCAGTATGGGGAGGAAGGTAAGAGGGCAGCACTCTAGCCCAATCCCGGACCCCTCTGCTTGGTAGAGGTCCTGGGTGCACCAGTTTGTGTAGCAGGGAACTGGAGGCTGTGGAGGGGTGAGGGCGGCACGGGTTTCCAGCACTGCCACCCAGAGGAGACAGGAGCCCACCCACTACCCAGCTCAGCTCACCCTAGTTCTCCCCGCCTCTCTATGCTCCCTCCCTCCTTGGGTTCAGGCCTTAGAGAGGTCTGAAGCAAGAGCCAGAGGCCTTCCCCGCCCTTCTTTCCTTCCCAGCCTTATTAGTCCTGCCTGAAGTCTCTGCTGCTTCATTGGCTGATGGGGAAGGTTGGGGAGAGGGAGTGTGTGGCTCTCTGAGGACAGAGCATTTACATTCATCAGCATAAAAGTCTGGCCCTTAAGCAGCCTGGGAATTAACTACCAGAGCTCTGAGCAGAAATGGTTTTCCCCTTCTCTCCCCCAGTCCTGCCTGCTTCTGGCCAGCAGAACAGAGGTGGAGCTTTGCCTCCCAGAGGAAGTGGCAGGGATCCAAGGGTGGAAGGGGAACTGCTGCTGGCATCTTCCCCCTTCCCTGGGGTAGCTGGTGGCCATGGGGTGGGAGGCAGGAAAGGCCCAAATAAAGCCTCTGAGAGGGAGGCCCCTCCCAGCACATCCCACGGCCATGATGTAGCTGCTAATTCTGGGCCTGCCCCTCAGGGCTGCCTGCCATCCGCCAGCCACAGGCACCTGTCAGGCTATATTAAGAGACATTGTCACGCTGAGGACTCTCCTTCCTGGGAAGAACTGTCCTTCCTCCCCAACAGAATCCACGTTTCTTTCACATTCTCCTCCTCTTCACCCTCCCCATTCTATCCTCAAAACTAAATGGGCTAATCATATGTAGATAAGAAGGTTATTTTCTTCCCCTCCTCCTGGCCTTGTGTTCCATGCCCCTCTGTGCACCCTCGTCCTCCCAACTCCCTCTTCCTATTCTCCATGCTGCCGGTTCCTTCCATTCTTCCTGCCTACCTCCTAGACGTGCCAACTCCCAGATTCACCAGATACCGGCTGGCACCCCCAGTATTCTTCCAGCTAAGACATTTTTCTCTCTGGCATGGAGCAATGGGAGGGATAGGAGTGGGAAAGAGGGAAGCAGTGCAGACACCATGCCACCATGTGACCTGTCTTGGAATTGCACCCATTCCTCCATTCAGCCTCACCTTTGTTTAGAAAGAAGGCAGGAGCTGGGAGAGCTCCCCGGAGATACTTCACCCCTTCTGCCTAAGTGAAGGGGTCCAGACGCCAGGTTCTGATGCAGAACCCCATCCCAGGAGGGCCCCTGAGGATGCAGCATGGCCTTAAGGGGACCTCCATGACCTGGGGAGGGAGAAGCAGCTTAGAAATGTTGGTTATATTTCTGTCCACCCTGCCCAATCCCCAGCAGCCATCTATTATAGAGCAGTTATACACACAGACTCCGTGTGCAGCTCCAGCAAGGGACAAGTTGCTCCCAGCTTGAAAGGGGGTAGCAGTGGAAGAACAGAAATCTCTATAGAGAGAATTACCCCTTCCCTTCATCATCGGTCCAGCCTCCCTCCCTCTCTCACCAAGCTCTGCCAGGCTGCTTACACTTGCTTGATAATCAGCCCCTCGATAGAAGGAAAGAAGAGATCCTAGGTCTTGGGGGAGGGGTGAAGAGGCAGCTGCCACAAGTCCCTGAACCGTCTGCCACTTGTCCTCTCTAGTGAAACTCAAATCTGCCCTTGTGGTTCCAGGAAATAAGAGGCTAATTTAGGCTCAGATCTCCATGATCAGTTGAAATTCTAGATAAACGGCCTCAAAGAGAAGGGTCTCTTTCCTAGCCTAGACCCCATCCATAGTCTCCATATTCCAGAGCAGTTTTCAGTGTGAACCCTCTCCCCACATCCCCCACTACCGCCAGCACCTCCTCCTCTGCAAGAAAGCTGCCTCCAGGAATCTGAGCCCCTTAGGACCCGACAGAGAGAGCAGCTAAGGTCACCACCTGCCACGTGCCAGCCCATTCATGCATTTTGGTTGCTCAACATTAGGTGTGGGATATGGAGTTCGCTGTTGTATAACTCCAGGGAGCTCCATTCCCATTGTAGTCTATGTCTGTACAATGTGTGAATGACACTCCCTAAAGTTGTGTAACACCGAGCAGAGTGTGGGAACAAAGCATTTGAAAATTTTTTCTAGAAAAATATCTCTTCATCTCCAAGCTAATGAGCTTTCCCACTTTTTAAGGCCTCCTGATTTCCCATTTGAGCAGGAGTCAGGGAAAGAGGAAATATTGCTAGAAGCAGAGTGAAAGTGGTCTTCCTCCTGGGTTGCATCCCTACCCTATTTACAACTGTTCACTTACCAGCCCCCTCTGTGGTCACATCCTGTCTGATTGCCCCTTGTCCTGTATGTCTTTGGAGATAAGCAAAGATTTGGGAACCAGGTATGACTTGTAATGTGATACCAGGCTAGTCATTCAAAGCTTTTTGAGACACCTTTGGACCATGAGTATGTGGAAAAGATTACAGGACTGGAAGTCACATCCTCTAAGTCCTCTAGTCCTGGTTTTTCCACCTATTGGGTAAGCCAACCTCTTTGAATCTCAAGTTGTGCATTGTTATTAAATATATAATTAGGAATGGAAAATAATCTTGCCAGAAGCCTTTCTTACTCTATTAGCCTGGCCCTCTCTGTGGGATTTAAATGTTGCCTCTTTCTCTAGGCCTGTGAACTGGGAGCTAGAGGGCAGGGGGAAGACACTGGGGTGGGGCCAGGATGAGCCACACTGCCCCTAACTTCTCCTCCCCTCTAGGCCTGAAGACCGGCGGTGGCACATCAGGTGGCTCCAGTGGCTCCTTTCACTACACCTTTCATGGGGACCCCCATGCCACCTTTGCCTCCTTCTTTGGTGGCTCCAACCCCTTCGATATCTTCTTTGCCAGCAGCCGCTCCACTCGGCCCTTCAGTGGCTTTGACCCAGATGACATGGATGTGGATGAAGATGAGGACCCATTTGGTGCTTTCGGCCGTTTTGGCTTCAATGGGCTGAGTAGGGGTCCGAGGCGAGCGCCAGAACCACTGTACCCTCGGCGCAAGGTGCAGGATCCCCCAGTGGTGCACGAGCTGCGGGTGTCCCTGGAGGAGATCTACCATGGCTCCACCAAGCGCATGAAAATCACAAGGCGTCGCCTCAACCCTGATGGGCGAACTGTGCGCACCGAGGACAAGATCCTGCACATAGTCATCAAGCGCGGCTGGAAGGAAGGCACCAAGATCACCTTCCCCAAAGAGGGTGACGCCACACCTGACAACATCCCTGCTGACATCGTCTTTGTGCTCAAAGACAAGCCCCATGCACACTTCCGTCGAGATGGCACCAACGTGCTCTACAGTGCCCTGATCAGCCTCAAGGAGGTGGGGCCTAGTCAGGCTGTGTGTGTGTGCTGGGGAGATGGTGGGGACATTCCCCCTCTTCCTGCCAGCTGGCACATTCTTTCCCCACTCAATCTATTTCCTTCCTTCCCGCTCACCTTGCCCCACCTTTTCCTCACTTTCTGCTTCGTCTTCCCCAGGCGCTGTGTGGCTGCACTGTGAACATTCCCACCATCGACGGCCGAGTGATCCCTTTGCCCTGCAATGATGTCATCAAACCAGGCACCGTGAAGAGACTCCGTGGGGAGGGCCTTCCCTTCCCCAAAGTGCCAACTCAGCGGGGAGACCTCATTGTTGAGTTCAAAGTTCGCTTCCCAGACAGATTAACACCACAGACAAGACAGATCCTTAAGCAGCACCTACCCTGTTCCTAGGCTCTGCCCCAGCCAGTCCAGAGCCTACCACAGCAATACCCCCAACACTCACTTCCACTCAATGTGCACCCAGCTTGATGTCCACTGGACACTGGCAACTTTTTTCTAAAATGCAAAAAAAAGCCACTGGTTTTCAGGAAAATGTTCCTGTCCCTGACCCTTTCAGAGCTGGGCTGCCTGGGGGGAGTGGGAGGGAGGTGGGGAGAGCTAGCCCAGGCCAGGGGTCAATGTTCATGTCACTAGCTTTGAATCCAGTTTCCACTGCAGTGGCTGGAGAGTGACCTGAGTGCTACTTGAAGATATGTAGAGATTCCTTATCCATGCCTGTACATAGCATGTCCTTCTCCCCTCAGCTTTGCTAATACCAGTCCCCTCCCTTCCCTTTGGCTTCCTGCTGTTGGGGGCAGAAGAGAATAGAAAGGACATTGCTTTCTCAGCCCCACCCCCAGGTCCACAGTGTCCGAGGTTATGGCACACATATTCATGCACAAGAAGCACTCACCTAGAGCTGTCTGTGCCTCTCTGGGAGAGAGGAGAGGGGATAAGAAGGGAAGGTTCACAACCTGTGAACAGGACTTGAGCACGAGACACTTTTCATCTGGAGCAGGGTGGTGAGCTCCTCAGCAGCCTCCGCAACAGCTGCCCTGCCTACACCCACAGAGCTGGAGGTTCTATCCTCCCTGCTGCTCTCAGGAGTGTTCAAGGGTGGAGGGCAGGGAATGGGGCCTGAGGTATTAAGGCTAAGAGGTTGGGGGCAGGGCCCATGTCCCAGCCTTCATTAGGAAGGGAAAGGGCTTTGGGGTCAGGTGGCAGCTATTCCCCACCAAGAGATTCAGGGTCACAGGTTTTTCCCCACACCTCTGAACTCAGGGCCTAGCCACCCCCAAACTTCCAAATCCCACTTTTGTGATATGTGAAGCTACTTATTTCTTACCCTTGGAGGCTGTGTGGGGAATTTCCAGCCCTTTCATGCCTGTGTGATCCCGCCCCACCCCCACAGTTGTATAAAGGTCATAGTGAAGGAGCTGGGGGAAGACTGCTTCAGCCAGATCCTGGGGTGGGGTCTTTAGGTTTTCTCACTTTGACAAGCCCCTGAATGTTTTTATAGTAGTTTTTTTGTATTTTTTTGTAATGACAGTATTATGTAAAAAATAAAGTATTTTAAAAATATGGCATCTGAGCAGGAGCAACAAACCAGGGATGGGGGTGGGTGAGGAGGGCCACTGTCACCCTCCCTCCCGGGCTCTGGTCACCGTTGAGAAGCCCAAGCAGACCCTCAGTATAAGCTGAAGCTGACCCCTGCCTTGGATTTCTAAAACATATGCTCCAAGCACAGCACAGACAGAAAGTACCACTCAGCTATTAGAGGAAACATCTATTTGGGAAGGAAAAATATCCCTGCTCATGAGAGACAGAGACCATTGTCTTCAGATGCTCTAGCATGAAAACAAATAGATTTTCTCTTCTTGTCTAAACTTTCTCTGAGTCAGATAAATTTTCCTTCTAGGAGAAAATTTATCTTCTAGGAGGGGATGGAGGACTTTTTTTTTTTTTTTTTTTTTTGAGACGGAGTCTTGCTCTGTCGCCCAGGCTGGAGTGCAGTGATGTGATCTTGGTTCATTGCAGCCTCCATCTCCTAGGTTCAAGCAATTCTCCTGCCTCAGGCTCCCGAGTAGCTGGGATTACAGGCATGTGCCACCACACCCGGCTAATTTTTGTATTTTTGGTAGAGATAGGGTTTCACTATGTTGCCCAGGCTGGTCTCAAACTCTTGACTTCAAGTGATCTGCCTGCCTTGGTCTCCCAAAGTGCTAGGATTACAGACATGAGCCACTGCTCCTGGCGAGGCTGAAGGACTTTCTGGCTAACTAGAAGAGACACATCCCCGAAGACAGAGCCTGGCCATTGGAGAGGGTAGCCAGAGGTACCTGGCCTCCTTGGCCCATGCTGGTGAGGCCTGGCTATGGACACAGACTCCCTGGGAAGCATTGAACACAGCTGCAAATCCTTGAATCTCACAGTTATCTGGGGATGTCTGTCCTGCCCTCTGACCTGCCCATGTCTACTGAGACAACTGGCCCTCAGGACCTGAGTGGTGGCTGCATGAGGGGGCACTTGTCCCTTTCCTGCGATCTGGGTAGAAAGGAGCCCTGTAGTTGCAGAAATGCCCATCTGCAGGCTCTGCCTAACCCTGGACGTCCTCCTGGGGCTCACTTTCCTCTGAGCATGAATCCCACATCTTCTCCAGGATCAGGCCATGACAGTCATGCCCTCCTGAGTGCCAGTGTCCCCAGTACTATCCAGACAGCACTGCCTTCAGCTGGGTCTGGCTGAAGCTGACACTAACTGGCTTTTTTCCCACAGTAAAGACACTGAACAAAAGCTCCTCATCCTTTCACCTGAGGTACTTTTGTACCTCCTTTGAAAGGAGGAAATGTGCAGAAACCAGAGGGTCTTGCTCACAAGGGTATCTGCTAATCCCCTGGCCTGAGCAGGGAGACACCCCCACCCTACATCCCCTACTCAATGCTCTCCTCCTTTGGGGCTCCTAGGGTAGCCTCTCTCCTGACTTGTGGCTAAATTCTTGTCTGGGATTTTTCCTAGGGCCTGAAGATTTGGAATTCTGGTCTGCTGGGCCAGACTGCTCCCTTTGGCCTCTGTGTGGACATAAAAGACCTGGGAAATTATCATGTCCTGCTGAGCACACTCTGGGGATAAGATTTTTTTTTTTTTTTTTTTAAGACAGAGTTCACTCTTGTCACCCAGGCTGGAGTGCAATGGCACGATCTTGGCTCACTGCAACGTCCGCCTCCCAGGTTCAAGCGATTCTCTGGCCTCAGCCTCCTAAGTAGCTGGGATTATAGGCGCCCACCACCACACCCGGCTAATTTTTGTATTTTTTAGTAGGCACGGGTTTTCACTATGTTGGCCAGCCTGGTCTTGAACTCCTGACCTCAGGTGATCCGCCCGCCTTGGCCTCCCAAAGTGCTGGGATTACAGATGTGAGGCACCGCGCCCGGCCAGGGATAGGATTTTGAGAGCCTAGAAGCAAGGCTATCTGCGGCAAGGAACGCTTCAATGGGAAAGTCCTAAGGCTGACTGTAACCTTACCTGCAGTTTGAACCTTACCCTTCTTAGAGGCCGCATGAGGAATTTCTGCTATTGTAATGCCTGTGTAACCACCCCTAGAGACACTGAAGTGTGCACAGAGCTGTAGAAAAGTCAAGACAGTAAAAGAGCTGTGGGAGAGACTAGTTCAATCTGGTCCTGAGGAGTTGGGGTCTTTTTTCTCACATTGATAAGCCCCTGAATGTTTTTATAGTAGGTGTGTGTGTGTGTGTGTGTGTGTGATTTTGTAATGATAGTACTATGACAATCATTTGCTCATCTTGTATGACAGTAATATCCTCTTTAAGGCTTGGCCATCCTGGATCTTGGGCAACCAACATTCCTGGCTGGGGAGTACTCCTTAGTCACTGGAGCCCCTTGACTACTCAGATGGGCATTTATCTCCTGGACATCTTCCCGTTGTGGCTTAGGAACTGAAGTCTCTTTGGAATTCCTACCTCCCTGGCCTCTTTGGCTCTTAAAGAAATTCCTAATCTCCGATATCCTTTTCCTAAAGAAAAAACTCCAAAAAGATGCTATGCTCTGTGGTGAGCCCCTTCTGCCTCCAGGCACTGCTCCTCCATGGCCAGAGTCTGTTGGGATACAACTCCACTCTCATCCGTTGGGTATGTCCTGCCTTTGTCTGACTCGAAGTGACTCTGGATTGCCTCTCTTGGCCCTCAAAGTCCCACTCTGACATGACTTGTCCATGGAGAGGGCAAAAGGAGCTAAAAAGTTTGTTTGCTGTCCTTGAACTAGGGTCCTCTGGACTTCCTTGCTTACAGTTGAGGAGGCAAGGACTCTCCAGGGTGGGGGCTGAATTCCTTGTGATTAGCTTATCTCCTGACCTGTCTGTTTCTTTCAAGGAGCTACGCAACCTCAATTTAGCCATCCCTGAAACATGGGTGGCTGAGGGATAAAGGTGGACTTGGGAAAGGAGCCATGATTTGGTCTCTATCACCTTAAGTTTTATGGATTCAGAGACTTTAAAGAGGTAAACTCTATCTCTGCCATGCTCAAAACCATACCACTTAGGCTTCTAGTGCCTGCGTAGCACCTGCATCAAGAAAGGAAAGCTTCCAAGAGGTATTTAGGCAGTGTTCCTGCACTAAGAGTGCCAAATTTCCAGTTTTCAAGCAGCTATAGGACTTCCCAGAAGGGAGTGATATATCACTGTCAGCAAGCCATGAACAATACACATATATAGGCCACCTGCCCAAGTGAACTTTCAGGGTGTTTTCCAGTTGCTTCCAGTCTAGGTTCTCTCTTGAATGCATTTATAAGTCGTTTCCTGACCCACTCCTTGAGTGATTCAACAAGTCATTTTTTTTGGTCTCCTCTGATGAATCAGCCCCCAAAACCCCTACTGGGTAGCTTTCTGAACGCCTTGATAGGTTACCTTTGGGACTCTTTCTCAGGCTATGCCTCAGACCCTTCCCTAGGTCATTCTGAAACTTGACGGGGGCCCCTCATATGGAAGCTTCTTAGGTGCCCAATCAATTCTTCCTTAGACTCTTGCTGCCTTGACCCATAAATACCTCGAGGACTGTAAGAATCTATGATTGTTCCTTAGCTGAGATGTGTCTGTTA
The DNA here is from genome assembly GCF_043159975.1 of Macaca nemestrina. Taxonomy (NCBI): domain Eukaryota; kingdom Metazoa; phylum Chordata; class Mammalia; order Primates; family Cercopithecidae; genus Macaca; species Macaca nemestrina. Next base: position 64,262,519 of record NC_092138.1, read on the forward strand.
TTTGCCCTGAGGCTGCATCAGCACCAAAAGCTCTTGCATCCTCTAGGCCAGGACCCACTAGTGCTACATGAGGCTCTTCCAAAAAGCTGTGCTCTAGTTGGTTCCAAATACTATTGCTTATAGGAAATTCTCTAGGAAGAATAGAAAATGGCCCATAGTCCTGGGAGGCCAGGCTGTACCAAACAAGGGTGGGAGTTGGAAGACAAAATGCTTCCTAAGATCTCTGAATTAGAGAGAGTAAAAGCTAGAAATTTTCAACAAATGTTGAGCTTCAGTTGGGGTGAGAGACTATACCTCATTCTGGGTCCTAGGAAAGGATACCCCAGAAGCCTTAATCTGGGGTGAAGAAGAAAGTAATAGGAGCAGGAATGAGGATTGAAGGTGGGCCCAAGGTAGGTGCTGGGATGAAAGAGAGTTTGGAGCTGGGGGAGCAGTGGAGAACCTTTAGCCTGTATTTAAACCAGAAAGTGGAGGTGGGCATTAGAGATTCTACTACTAAAACAAAGAGAGACTCCAGTGGAAAATAATCACCAGAAACCAGGACAGTAGCCACCAGGGCCTCACTGGTGAGACTCCAGAAGAGATGGCTCCATCTCCCAAGATTTTTGAATTTGGGAGCTGCTGAGGATGTGCAGCTGCTCTGGTTTGTCTTTGGTGCTCCACAGTGGTTGGGAACCTATGTTATCCTGTATGCCAGCAAGTGGCTCTAAATAGTTCCAGAAAAATATACATATATACCCCTCTAGCAAAGACTGGTAGACTCATTGGGTGAAATCATTTAATGAAACATCTGTCCAGTCTTTGGCTAAGCTAGTCAAGCAGACACTTCAGGGGCCACATACAACAACAAAAATACAGAATTTACAGAATTATTAAAGTCACTACACGAGCAAACAACAACAATGACAAATAGCAACAACAAAGCTTGGAGGGAAGGGGGAATCTAATTTCCAGAAATACCACATTATACTATTCTAAATGTCCAGTTTTCAATAACAACTATAAGACATGCAAAGAAAAAAAGAGAATGGCCTATATACACACATGAGGGGAAAAAAGCAATCAACAAAAAGTGACCCTGGGGAATCCCAAACATTAGATTTACTAAAAAGACTATAAGTCAGCTTTGAAAAAAATATTTATAGAGGCAGGGTCTCACTATGTTGCCCAGGTTGGTCTCAAACTCCTGGCTTCAAGCAATCCCCCCGCCTCAGGCTCCCAAAGTGCTAGGATTACAGGTGTGAGCCACTGTGCCTAGCTAAATCTACTATTTAAAATTTGTTTTTAAAACAATGAAGAAAAACTTTGTCTAGGCCAAGCAGTGGCTCACTCTGTAATCCTGGTGCTTTGGGAGGCTGAGGCAGGTGAATTGCTTGAGGCCAGGATTTCGAGACTGGCCTGGGTGACATGGCAAGACCCCATCTCTACAAATAGAATGAAATAATTAGCAGGGAATGGTGGTACCTGCCTGTGGTCCCAGCTACACAGGAGTCTAAGATGGGAAGATGGCGTGAGCCCAGAAGGTCGAGACTGCAATGAGCCATGAGCCATATTCACACCACTGTGCTCCAGCCTGGATGACAAAGTGAGAACCTGTTGCAAAAAAGAAAAAAAAAAAAAAAGACTAAAAAACTTAACAGAAGTGTGGAAATAATGGCTCACTCAATAGAACTTATCAATAAGGACGTAGAAATTACTTTTTTAAATAACCAAATAGAAACCCTAGGGTTGAAATGTATTATAACTGAAATGAAAATTTTGATAGGAGCTCAAGAGCAGAGTTGAGAAAGCAGAACAAAAATCAGTAAACTTGAAGGTAGGTCAACTGAGATTATCCAATTTGAGAAACAGAAAGAAAAAAGAATGATGAAAAATGAACAAAACCTATAAAACCTGTGGAACACCCTCAAGTATAAGAACATAAAAATAAATAACAAAAGCCTGAGAAAGAGAAGAGAAAGAGAAGGCATAAATATTTAAAGAAATAATGTTTGAAAACTTCCCAAATTATATTAATCTACATACCCAAAAAGCTCGATGAGCTCCAAGCAGGATAAACAGCAAGAGATCCATACCTAAACACATCATAATCAAACTGTCAAAGACAAAGACAAAAAGAGCATCTTGAAAGAGGGAAGAGAAAAATGACTTGTCACATACAAGGGGTCCTCAATAAGATTAACAGCTGATTTGTCATCAGGAGCCATGGAGAAGGCAGGGGATGGGCATACTCAGAGTACAAGAGAAAAAAGTCTGCCTAGCAAAACTGTGTATCAAAATGGGGAGTTGGAGGAAGAATATGGAGAAAAGCACTGCCATAGGACAGCTGAGACTATGGCTGAGAAGGTGTCAGTGGACAGCATGGAGAGGTAGGCTCTCACAGCAGCTAAGGAGCTGGCCACTTAGAAGCATGAACCAAGACTGCACAAATTCTGGGAGCTGCACCTGAAGTAGATTGAAGCTTGAAAATTAAATCACCAAGAAGTTGTGGAGGACGACAAAAGACTTAAAACTACCTGCAAACTGGGAAGCTAATAAGGCTCATTTCAAATGGGAATTGCAGGAAGGAGAAAAAAAAAAGAATGTTCAGACAAAGAATATGAGAAAAGATACAGAAAGATGGGAGAGGAAAAACAAGAGGAAAAACTCCAATCTGGGATTTTTACATTATGCCACTTCCGAGTTACACTAGTATCACTGGTTGACCAAGCAGATCAAACCTGACATAGAAAGATATCAAAAACTAAGAGACAAATATGGAGAGGAGTTCTACACAACATCCAACAGCCTTCTTCATGGAACATATGTGCCTTCCACGAGGAAATTGATAGGACAGAAAAGCAAATTGAAAAATGAGACGAATATAGCTGGAGACACCCTTAGGATTATGATGCAGATATCAAGTACTAAACATTTAAAGAATTAACACCAATCCTTCTTAAACTCTTACAAAAAAATGAAGCAGAGAAAAACTTTCTAACTAATTCTATGAGGTTAGCATTACCCTGATGCCAAAGGCAAATAAAGACATCATTAGAAAAGAAAATTACAGACCAATATCCTTTATAAATATAGATGATAAAATCCTCAACAAAATATTGGCAGGTTGAACTCAACAGCAAATTAAAAGGATCATTTACCATAACCAAGTGGAATTTGTTCCAAGAATGCAGGGGTGATTAAACATAAGAAAATAAATCCATGTAATACATCATATTAATAGAATGAAGGGGAAAAACCAAATGATCATTTCAGTCGACGCAGAAAAAGTATTTAACAAAATCCAATGTTTTAATGATAAAAATTAAGAAAACTAAGAATAAAGAGACCATTTCCCAACATGATATAAAGTATTTATGAGAAACCCACAGCTAGCAGGATATCAATGATGAAATAGTGAAAGTTTTCCCCCTAAGATCAGGAACAAGAAAAGGATGCCTTGTTAGTTAGTATTGTAATGGAAGTTCTAACCAGAGCTATTCAACAAGAACAAGTAATAGAAGGCATCAACTGAGAATGGTGGCTCATGCCTGTCATACCAGCATTTGAGAGGCCAAGGTGGGAGGACTACTTGAAGCCAGGAATTCAAAACCAGCCAGGGCAAACTTTTCCTGAGGAAAAGTTTGGAACTTCTTAGAGATTGATTAAGTGGTTGTGATCAGAATGTTCATAGAAATATAGACAGTAAAGGCCACGCTGACAATGTCTCAATACAAATTAAGAACTTATTGGGAACTGGACCAAACCTTGTTAGCAGAAACAAAGAACTGGCTGCATTGCCTCCATGCTCTAGGACTCTGTAGAAGGTCAAACTTAAGAGTAATGACCTAGGGCATCTGGTGGAAGAAACTTCTAAGCAGCAAAGCCTTCAAGAAGTGGAGTGGCTGCTTTTACCAGCTTACAATCAGTTCCAGCAGGAAAAGAACGACCTATGAACCCCAAATATCTGAGACAGGTCTCAAACAATTTAGAAAGTTTAATTTGCCAAGGTTAAGGACACACCCATGACACAGCCTCAAGAGGTCCTGATGACATGTGCCCAAGGTGATTGGGGTACAGCTTGGTTTTATACATTTTAGGGAGACATGAGACATAAATTAATATGTGTAAGATATACATTGGTTCAGTCAGGAAAGGTGGGACACCTCAAAGGTGGGATGGGGGTGGGAGTGGGCTTCCAGCTTATGGGTAGATAAAAGACAGAAGGTTGCATTCTTTTCAGTCCTTGATCAGCATTTCACTGAATACACAATTTAATCTGAGCCAGGCATGATAGCTCACACCTATAGTTCCAACACATTGGGAGGCTGAGGCGGGTGAATCACTCGAGGTCTCTCAGGACCTCTCACTCTCGGGAGTTTGAGACCAGCCTTGGCCAACATAAAGAAACCCCGTCTCTGCTAAAAATACAGAAATTAGCCGGGCATGATGGCACGTGCCTGTAGTCTCAACTACATGGGAGGCTGAGGCAGGAGAATCACTTAAACCTGGGAGGCAGAGGTTGCAGTGAGCTGAGATTGCACCACTACACTCCAGCCTGGGTGACAGGGCGAGACTCTGACACAAAAAAAAAAAAAAGAAAAAAAAAATTTAGTCTGTCTCAGGGAATCTGCATTTTTACATACACAGTAGGGCACAGGAAGCAATCGGATATGCAATTGTCTCAGGTGAGCAGAGGGATGACTTCCTGTCCCACATCTGTGAAAATAAGCTATCCGTTTACATTGCCAGGGTGAAATTCAACAGAACTGTTTTAGGGTAAAGATCTTGAGGCCCACAAGAAATTTCCTTGTGGGCAAATTGTGAGGGAGGTTTTTTTTTTTTTTTTTTTTTTTTTTTTTTTTTTTAATCTTTGTAGCTATCTTATTTAGGAATAAAATTGGAGGCAGGTTTGCCTGACATAGTTCCCAGCTTGACTTTTCCCTTGGCTTAGTGATTTTGGAATCCGAGATTTATTTTCCTTTCACATTTCTTCCATTTCTTTTAAAAATATTTCAGAAAGAGCATTTTAGAAGAAAATGAGTCTCCAGTCTCAGGTCTTTCTGATCTCTCATAGCTAGGATGATTTATTCTAGACAGGTAGGTTTCGCATTATTAGAAAAGCTCATTTTTAGCAGGTTGTAAAATATCATGTTCTACGAAGAGAAAATAGGGAAAGAAAGAGAAAGAAAACAACAAACAAATGAAAAGATAGAGCCATTTTTCTCTGAAGTCCATACATCAGTAGGCAGGCATATAGGTTGCTGTTATTTTCTTCTGAAGCTTAAGTTGTGTAGCTTCAGTTCACAGGGTTTTAAGAAAGCACAGCATAATTTTTAGTGATTTCAAATCAGGAAAATGGAAAAAAAAAAGGAAGGAAAGAGGAAAAAAATTGAAAATATTATTTTGAATACCTGTACCCCCCCAAAAAATTTAAAATTCAGTCCAAACTATAAAATAATAAAAATTGAAAAATTTTAGGCAAGACTAGAATCTAATGACAGGTGCACTATAGTTCACTTTGAAAAATAATTTTTTCTCTCTCCAGTCCCCATTTTCACTAAACACAAATCACAGGACAAATTTATGCATAAAATAAGTATTAGTCTTATATACTTGGCCTGAGTATTTGCATGAAGTAAGCAAGAATAATTATGTGCTGGCCAGGTGCGGTGGCTCACACCTGTAATCCCAGCACTTTGGGAGGCTGAAACATCTGGCTCACTTGAGGCCACAAGTTCAAGACCAGACTGGGCAACAGAGAGAAACCCCATCTCTACTAAAAATACAAAAACTAGCCAGGCATGGTGGCACATGCCTGTAATCCAACTATTCAGGAGGCTGAGGCACCAGAATCACTTGAATCTCAGAGGCAGAGGTTGCAGTGAGCCCAGATCGTGCCACTGTACTCCAGTCTGGGCAACAGAGCAAGATTCTGTCTCAAAAAAGAAAAAATTTGCCATATAGGCTCTTTTTTTTTCAAACTGGCTTTGCTGGACCTTTATTCCATAAGAAATTTCAGATTAGACTTCAATGCCTCGAGCCTAGCCTGTGCCTGCAGATACCTGTATTAATTGGGTGAATTCCCAAGATAATTTGAGGCTCCTGGGCCTATCAGAAAATGACTTTTTTTTTTTTTTTTTTTGAGACAAAGTCTCACTCTGTCACCCAGGCTGGAGTGAAATGGTGCAATATTGGCTCACTGCGACCTCTGCCTCCCAGGTTCAAGTGATTCTCGTGCCTCACCTCCCAAATAGCTGGAATTACAGGCACATGCCACCATGCCCAGCTAATTTTTTTATTTTTAGTAGAGATGGGGTTTTGCTATGTTGGCCTGTTGGCCAACTGGTCTCAAACTTCTGACCTTAGGTGATCCACCCACCTTGGCCTCCCAAAGTGCTCGGATTACAGGCATGAGGCACCACACCTGGCCCAGAAAGTGACATGCTTTACTTACCACAGGTCAGGAAACTGTACAGGAACTGTGTGGACAAGGCATGAGGCCAGCTTTCCCAAGGGGCTTTTATGGCTCTATAAGTCAACTTTGATTCCTTAAAGCAGTTGATTTATATCTGAAAGTATGCCATTCCAATCAAAGCCTTGGTAAAATAACCAGTGTCCAATTGTATCCTGTTACAAAAGAAAACATTATTATTGAACTTATGCAAATAACTAGACTGCCATAAATTAAGTATACTTGCAAATAGTTTTCAAATTCTGGAGAAATCAGGTAGAGGAATATGCTTCAGATTTTGCTCATGGGAATTTCGTTTACTCAGTTGTTAAAAGCTGTAAATCGCTCAAAGAAAAAGGGTTTTCTGGACTCAGAAACAAAAGAATTACCAATGTTTCAAACAAAGTCATAAAAAGATTATTTCAGTTTTCCATTAGTTTAGTCTGTGTAATTAACTCCAATTCTACTCAATGTTTATGAACACATTAGCTGTCTATGGGAGTCTTAGACGTTTCTCCTCTATTCTAGTGTCACAATCTCCAAAGTTATCAGAAACCTGCATTCAAAAGCACCTGTCAGAGTCATATAGCTATTTATAAAATCACCTTTTGAAAAGGATAAAAGTAGGCTGGGCACAGTGGCTCATGTCTGTAATCCCAGCACTTTGGGAAGCTGAGGGGGGTGGATCACTTGAGGTCAGGAGTTTGAGATTAGCCTGGCCAACATGCAAAACCCCATCTTTACTAAAAATACAAAAATTAGCTGGACATGGTGGCATGCACCTGTAATCCCAGATACTTGAGAGGCTGAGGTGGGAGAATTGCTTGAATTTAGGAGGTGGAGGTTGCATTGAGTCAAGATTGCACCACTGCACTCCACCCTGGGTGACAGAGTGAGACCCTTTCTCAGAAAAAATAAAGGATAAAAGCAAAACAACTGTGGATGACAAAACTCTTAGAACAGTCATAGTTAGACACAATTGACAAGGAAATTTGGTTACTTCTGTGGCATGCAACAATTTTACATGATAAGCATAATTACTACTGACAACACATACTAAGACTCATCCGAATCACAGAAATCTGAAGAATGGTAAATACCATTTCATATTTGACAAAACTTCTTGTATGATTTTATTATATCAAATAAGCCAAACATGTCTTTTTTTGCACTTCAGGGGACCTAATATCAAAAAAATTAATGAGAAGCAAAGTTAGAATTTGATTTTGGAAAGTTTGTCAAATATAACACTTGATATCACAAAATAGGATAATTGTAAAATATTGTAAAATAATTCATTAATTTAGCCAAAATGATAACTCAAATATTTCAAAAAGGAAAAAACTTTTATTCTTTGAGAAAAGAGACTTACTTTCCCAAACAATATGTCCTAATAAAGATAGCATAAGAACAATTAATCTCTCAAAATTTTATAAACAGGCCAGGCATGGTGGCTCATGCCTGTAATCCCAGCACTTTGGGATGCCAAGGAGGGTGGGTCACTTGAGGTCAGGAGTTCAAGACCAGCCTGGCTAACATGGTGAAACACTGTCCCTACTAAAAATACAAAAATTACCCAGGCATGGTGGCATGTGCCTGTAGTCCCAGCTACTTGGGAGGCTGAGGCAGGAGAATTGCTTGAACCCAGGAGGTGGATGTTGCAGTGAGTTGAGATCATGCCACTGCACTCCAACCTGGGCAACAGAGCAAGACTCTATCTCAAAAACAATTATAAACAAAATCTATTAAATTTTAGTCATGTTGACCATAAGATATAATTTCCATAAACCTTTCTATAACCTGTATAACCTTTTATTAAGGAGTGTGCTAATGCTCTAAGAAAATGCTCAAAGACCAGCCATATGCTGGTTTTGCATCAGTGTGCCTTTGACATTAATGGTTAGGTTTATAGAAAAACTGAACTAATTTAGTCTCTCAACATTAGCCCTTACAATCTCATGCACCCACCTCTTCCACAATAGTCCCTGAGTCTTGGGAGGTCGAATATTTTTAATTTCTGGCCCTGTGTCTCATGAAAGTAGTTTATTTTTATTGGCATCTTCTACCAGGTCTGAAGATGAGGCTTTAACTGCTGTCAGTATTTAAGATCGAGCAGGACTTGGTGTCCTTTTTAGACCCAAGAGTCAAACCTCATAACTGAATGGCACAAAAACATGAAAAGCACATACAGAAAGTTACACAGATGCAATAACCTTAATTTAGAATGTTTTTTAATTTCAGTTTTTTCTAAGCAAACCAAAACTTAATGATATAGGAACTATTTCAATAAAACATAAAATCTGTTCGTTAGGCCAGCGCAAAGAGCTTCTGCAGTGCAATTTCTGTTCACTATGAGGAATCCATTTAGATAATCTGCAAGTCAAAACTAATGAAAATAGTACTTGAATTAGATATAGGAAGAATGTTTCCTGGGTCACAAGTAAAATTTTTCAGATTCATAGAACAATTTAAAGACAAGAGCACAGGGTACTATGTTAGAAGAAAACATTTCCTTTAGATCTTTAAGGTAAAACATTTTTAGCATCAGGCCACAACAAATAATTACAACCTGAGGGGAAAAAAACTTACAGGAGCTGAAAATGAGTTGAAGGAGAGTTATTATTTCAGGCCTTTTAAAGGGGGAGAGAAAGCTGAAAACAGCAAAATGCAATAAAAGTTGAACTTTGGGTTAAAAATATTAAAATCTCTTGTAATTTTACTAAGAGTAAATCAATACCTCAAGAAAATTTTGCTATTCTAACCAATTCTTTAGTGTTTCTTTTTTTAAATCAAAACCCAGTCTCTAGAAAAACTATATAAAAAGTTTCTCTTTAATTATAGACAACTTGATACAAATAATTTAAAACATGCTTGGAATTCCTGTTTTGTCTTAGATATCCTCTTTGTTAAATAACCAGTCATTTTATTTCAGGACAAAATTTTATCACACAAGATTCTTTCTTACATAAAATTACTTTCCTTTTAACCTTTCTTGCCAAAAACAACTCTTTATATTTGTAACTTTCTTTATGTTGCTCATATTTACTGATTACCTTTATTTTGCTTTATAAATAACTTTTAAATAACCTTGGAATTAGACAAAAACTATTTTCCTTTAAATAAGAACACATTTCTTTTTTTAGAAAAATGTTTTCCTATAATTTTTAAAAAGGAAATGACCCAGACATTTAATGAATATTTATTATTTAACTTAATATAACTTTAGATTTTAAATTATATGGTAAGATTATTTATAAGCATTTATTCCATTACATTTACCTAATTAATTTTTTAAAATAGTTTAACCAGATTACTTATGAAAACTGTGATAGCTATCATTTAAAGTTATTTCCTTGATGACCAGCCCAGTGGCTCATGCCTGTAATCCCAGTACTTTGGGAGACTGAGGTGAGAGGATCGCTTGAGGCCAGGAGTTCGAGCCTGGCCAACATGGCAAAACACCACCTCTACTAAAAACACAAAAATGAGCTAGGCCATAGTGGTGCATGCCTGTAATCCCAGCTACTTGGGAGGCTGAGGGACAAGAATCACTTGAACCTGGGAGGCAGTGGTTGCAGTTTGCAGTGAGCTGTGATCATGCCACTGCACTCCCGCCTGGGTGAGAGAGCAAGACTCTATCACAAACAAAGAAACAAACAAACAAAAAGCAACAAAAATAAACTTATATTCTTGCTAACCATTTGTTTTTGTTTTTGTTTTTGTTTTCCTTCAACTTTTAAGTTCCGGGGTACATGTGCAGGATGTGCAGGTTTATTATGTAAGTAAACGTGTGCCATGGTGGTTTGCTGCACAGATCAACCCATCGCCTTGGTATTAAGTCCAGCATCCATTAGCTGTTCTTCCTGATGCTCTCCCTCCCACTGAGAAGCCCAAGTGTATATTGTTCCTCTCATGTGTCCATGTGTTTCCATTGTTCAGCTCCCACTTACAAGTGAGAATGTGCAGTGTTTGGTTTTCTGTTCCTGCATTAGTTTGCTGAGGATACCAGCTTCCAGCTCCATCCGTGTCCCTACAAAGGACATGATCTCACTTCTTCTTACGGCTTCATGGTATTCCATGGTGTGTATGTACCATGTTTTCTTTATCCAGTCTATCACTTATGGGCATTTGAGTTGATTCCATGTCTTTGGTATTGTGAGTAGTGCTGCAATGAACATACACATGCACATATCTTTATAACAGAATGATTTATATTCCTTTGGGTATATACCCAGTAATGGGATTTCTGGGTCAAATGGTATTTCTGCCTCTAGATCTTTGAGGAATTGCCACACTGTCTTCCACAATTTACTCTCCCACCAACAGCATAAAAGCGTTCCTTTTTCTCTGCAACCTCGACAGCATCTGTTGTTTCTGGACTTTTTAGCAATCGCCATTCTGACTGGCATGAGATAGTATCTCACTGTGGGTTTTCTAGGGGTTTTGTTTGTTTTGTGGCAGAGTCTCACTTTGTTGTCCAGGCTGGAGTGCAGTGACGCAATTTTGACCCACAGCAACCTCCACCTACTGGGTTCACGCAATTCTCCTGCCTCAGCCTCCTGAGTAGCTGGGATTTCAGGCACACACTACCATGCCCAGCTAATTTTTGTATTTTTGGTACAGATGAGGTTTCACCATGTTGGCCAGGCTGGTCTCAAATTCCTGACCTCCAGTGATCTGCCCACATCGGCCCCCAAGGTACTGGGATTACAGGCATAAGCCACTGCTCCTGGCCTCATTGTGGTTTTGATTTGCATTTCTCTAATGATCCGTGATGTTGACCTTTTTTTCATATGGTTAACCATTTTTATAATCTGTGAATTTCAGATTTTCCTAGGTAAGAAACTTAAGATTAGATAAATGGTGTTTTGTTTTGTTTACCAATAATTCAGAATTTAGCTGTTTTCATTAACTAAACAATATTAAATGCCTTATATGTCAAGTTTTACATAAACAATTCTCTTTTGGGCTACGTTCATAGCTTTACAATCTTCATGCCAAATGTTGACATCTAGCAGAGATAAATATAAAACCACTTGACAAATAAATCTAAACAATAATGTATGTTGACAATTCTGAAGCCATTTCTAATTCTACTTCACCAGTATTTTTAAAAACAGCTTATTTATTAAAGATTTACTTAAGTCGAGGCTGGGCATGGTGGCTCACGCCTGTAATCCCAGCACTTTGGGAGGTCAAGGCAGGCAGATCACAAGGTCAGGAGATCGAGACCATCCTGGCTAACACAGTGAAACCCTGTCTCTACTAAAAATACAAAAAAAATTAGCCGGGCATGGTGGTGAGCGCCTGTGGTCCCAGCTACTCGGGAGGCTGAGGCAGGAGAATGGCGTGAACCTGGGAGGTGGAGCTTGCAGTAAGCTGAGATTGCGCCACTGTACTCCAGCCTGGGGGACAGAGTGAGACTCCATCTCAAAAAAAAAATTTACTTAAGTCACATGAACTTGAAAAAGCACTTGGTTTAAAGTCTTGATTTTTTTCTAGTAAAGTATTTGATTTAAGTGCTCCTCAATTAATTAAAGCTCTTTTATATATTTTTAGTAATGAAACATCATATACATGACACATAAATATGTAGATGTATTAGACATGCAGGTAGAAGTAGATCTTACAGATTTATAAGACCTCTTTTTTCCTATTTTAGACTTCCAAATTCCTTTCTTTTTTTTCCTCTTTCTTTTTTATTTTTATTTTTTTGGCAGCAAAGAAAGAGTTTAATAATCACAGGGCTAGCCAAGTGGTAGTGAAATGGGAGGACTTTTCCTTTATCCCCCTTGCAGGGTATGCAATGTGGTTGTGGCTTGCTTCTTCAGTGCCTCCATGCTCAAACCCCCAGGGGGAGCATGCAGACAGGCAGGCTGTAGGGAGCATGGGCTCCAACCCTATGACAGTGTCTAGGGTTGAGTGTTTACAGCTCCCAAAGCCCCAGTGGGCGTGTGTTACAGCGTGCTCTTTCAGCTTAGCTGTCCACAGGCCAACTTGTGTTAATCAGCCCAATTAGATCCTCAGCTTTATCACAAGGACAGAGGGCTTTCTGCATTCCCAGGGGTTCTTACCCTAGTGTACCGGAAAAACTGGATCACACATGGTCTTTGTCACATGCGTCCATGTGAAGAGACCACCAAACAGGCTTTGTGTGAGCAACAAGGTTGTTTATTTCACCTGGGTGCAGGTGGGCTGAGTATGCAAAGAGAGTCAGCAAAGAGTGGTGGGATTATCATTAGTTCTTATAGGTTTGGGGATAGGTGATGGAGTTAGGAGCAATGTTTTGCCGGCAGGAGGTGGATCTCACAAAGTACATTCTCAAGGGTGGGAAGAATTACAAAGAACCTTCTTAAGAGTGGGGGAGATTACAAAGTACATTGATCAGTTAGGGTGGGGCAGAAACAAATCACAATAGTGGAATGTCATCAGTTAAGGCTATTTTCACTTCTTTTGTGGATCTTCAGTTGTTTCCGGCCCTCTGGATGTATACATGCAGGTCACAGGGGATATGATGGCTTAGTTTGGGCTCAGAGGCCTGATATTCCTGTCTTCTTATATTAATAAGAAAAATAACATAAAATGGGGCTGAAGTGTTGGGGCAGCAAAAATTTTGGTGGGGTGGTATGGAGAGATAATGGTCGATGTTTCTCAGGGCTGCTTTGAGCGGGATTAGGGGTGCCATGGGAACCTAGAGTGGGATAGATTAAGCTAAAGGAAGATTTTGTGTTAAGGGGTGATATTGTGGGGTTGTTAAAAAGAGCATTTCTCATATAGAATGACTGGTGAGGGCCTGGATGCAGTTTTGTATGAATTGAGAAACTAAATGGAAGACACAAGGTCCGGATTAAGAGAAGGAGAAAAACAGGTACTAAATGACTAAGAATTGGGAGGACCCAGGATATCCAATTAGAGAGCGCTCAAGGGGGTTCAACATAATTACTGGCTTGGTTGGTGAGTTATTGGAGCTCTATCCTTGACAGAGTCCTCCTTTTTAAGTTGGAGGCTGAGATTGGTGGATGTTTTTTTAAAAGACTGTTAGTCCATTCTACCTTTCCTGAAGATTAAGGATGGTAAGGGGTATGAAGGTTTCACTGAATACCAAGAGCCTGAGAAACAGCTTGGGTGATTTCACCAGTAAAAGTCGGTCCGTTATCAGACTATATAGAGGTGGGAAGTCCAAACCAAGGAATTATGTCTGACAGAAGGGAAGAAATGACTGTGGTGGTCTTCTCAGACCCTGTGGGAAAGGCCTCTACACATCCAGTGAAAGTGTCTACCTAGACCAAGAGGTATTTTAGTTTTCTGACTTGGGGCATGTAAGTAGTCAATTTGCCAGTCCTTGGCAGGGGCAATTCCCCGAGCTTGATGTGTAGGGAAGGAAGGGGGCCTGAACAATCCCTGAGGAGGAATAGAATAGCTGATGGAACACTGAGAAGTGATTTCCTTGAGGACAGATTTTCACGATGGAAAAGAAATGAGAAGTTCTAAGAGGCAGGCTAGCAGCTTGTAACCTTCATGGAAGAGGCTATGAAATGACGACAGAATAGAATGGGCCTATGAGGCTGGAAGGAGATAATTTTCCTTGGTCTAAGAACCATTTGCCTTGTGTTGGAAGAGATTGATAGGTGGAAGTTTCAGTGGGGGAGGAAGTGGGAGTGACCGATGAGAAGGAGAAAAACTGGCCGTGAGGGACAGAAGTTGGAACGCTAGCTGCTTTTTTAGCTACCTCATCAGCATAAGCATTGCCCTGAGCGATGGGATCTGATGCATTTTGATGGCTCTTGGAGACTCTAGCTTCTTTTGGAAGTAAAGTGGCCTTGAGAAGAGTTTTTATTAAGGAGGCATTAATGATGGAGGATGCTTGCGTAGTGAGGAAACCTCTTTCTGCCCATATAACAGCATGGTGGTGCAGGATATGGAAGGCATATTTAGAGTCAGTATAAATATTGACATGTAGTCCCTTTGCAAGGGTGAGGGCTCGAGTTAAGGCAATGAGTTTGGCTTGCTGAGAGGTAGTGGAGGGGGGCAGAAAGTATATGCATCAGGTGTGAGGAAGAAAATAGATTTTGGAAGTTATGAGAACTGTAGAGAGTGAGTTAAGCATAGTTTGTGATTTTGAGGGCCTCTAAAAGTATTAAGGCAGCAGCAGCCACTGCGCACAGACATGAGGGCTAGGCTAAAACAGTAAGGATAAGTTGTTTGGATAAAAAGGCCACAGGGTGCGGTCCTGGTCCTTGTGTAAGAATTTCAACCGCACAGCCCTGAACTTCAGTTGTGTGTAATGAAAAAGGTTGGGATGACTTAGGGAGAGCTAGTGTGGGAGCAGCTTTTAGGGCTGTTTTTTAAGGAATGGAAAGGGGAGTGGGGAAAGGATTTAGGATTTATAGGGTCAGCTAGGTTTATCTAGAACAGAATGGGCTGTGGAGGAAGGTATTGAGGATAGGAGAGTCTATGGGTTTGGCACCATGGGGTGGATAGGCAAGACAATTTGGTTGATAAGGTGCAGATCCTGAACTAACCTGTAAGACTTGTCCAGTTTTTGAATAGGTAAAATGGGAGAATTGTAAGGAGAGTTCATAGGCTTTAAAAGGCCATGCTGTAACAGGCGAGTGGTTACAGGCTTTAATCCTTTTAAAGTGTGCTGTGGGATGGGATAGTGGCATTGAGCAGGGTAAGAGTGATTAGGTTTTAATGGGATGGTAAGGGGTGCATCATCCGTCACTAAGGAGGGAGTAGAGGTGTCCTATACTTGTGGATTAAGGTGGGGAGACACGAGGAAAGGATGTGAAAGAGGCTTTGAACTGGGGGAAAAGGCAGCAATGAGGCGTGGCTGTAGCCCTGGAATAGTCAGGGAAGCAAATAATTTAGTTAAAATATCTCAGCCTAATAAGGGAGCTGGGCAGGTGGGGATAACTAAAAAGCAGTGCATTAAAGAATGTTGTCCAAGTTGGCACCAGAGTTGGGGAGTTTTAAGAGGTTTAGCAGCCTGGCCATCAATACGAGCAATGGTTATGGAGGCAAGGGAAACAGGCCCTTGAAAAGAAGGTAATGTGGAGTGGGTAGCCTCCACATTGATTAAGACGGGGACGGACTTACCCTCCACTGTAAGAGTTACCCAAAGTGTCTGTGATGGTCCAGGAGGCTTCCAAGGCCATCAGGCAGCATCAGTCTTCAGTCAGTAAGCCAAGAAGATCTGGGAAGCCATCAGTCAGAGCCTTGGGCCAGTTGGACAGTCCAGTTTCCAGTGGGGTCCTGCACAGATGGGATACAGCTTAGGAGAAATCCTGGGCTGCAGGCATTCCTTGGCCCAGTGGCCAGATTTCCAGCACCTGAAGCAAGATCCTGGGGGAGGAAGTCCTGAAGGAATGCCTGACCACTGTGGCATAGGTGTTTTCAAGTATTTGTGTGCTGGAGAAATGGCTGGGGTTTCTCTTACAGATGAGGTAAGTAGTTACAGCTCTTTAATATTGTACACGTTGAAGGCAAGGTTAATTAGGTTTGAAGGCCAGAATCTACTTTTTGGAGCTTTTTCTAATGTCAGGAGTAGATTGGGTAATAAAATGCATATTGAGAATAAGATGGCCTTCCGGCCCCTCTGGGTCTAAGGCAGTAAAGCATCTAAGGGTTGCTGCTAAGTGGGTCATGAACTGGGCTGGGTTTTCATCTTTACTTTGGGTAGTTTCTTTAAGTTTGTCATAATTAACAGCTCTGTAAGCTGCCTTTTTAAGCCCTTCAACTAGGCAGGAAACCATGTAATCTCACCTAGCTATACCTGGGGAATCTGCCTGATAGTCCCATTGGGGATATTCTCAGGGAACTGCTCTAATGCCTTCCTGGAGATCTGGCTATGAAGCCAGTGGTTATCAGCGTGAGATTGGGCTAGAGAAAAAACTCTTTCCCATTCACCTGGGGAGATGGTAGAAGTTAGGTGACATTTAAGTCACTCCAGGTTAAATTGTAGGACAGAGTTAGATATCGGAATTCCTGTATATATTTACTGGGGTCTGATGAGAAAGAGCCTAAACGCTGGCTGATTTGGGAAAGGTCTGATAGAGAAAAAGGCACATGAACCCAAACTATGCCTTCAGCTCCAGCCACCTCTCTAAGAGGAAACTGTTGGCCAGGTGGGGGAGAGCTAGTGGCAGAACGAAACTGTAAAATGGACCGGGTGTGAGGAGAGGAGGTGATAAAAGGATTATAGGGTGGGGGAGCAGAAGCTGAGGAAGAATTGGGACCTGGCTCAGCCTGGCGAGGAGCAGCCTGGGGAGGAGGGGAGAGGTCAGATGGGTCTGTAGAAAAGGAGGATTCAAAGGACTCAGAGCTTGGGGTGGAGACTGAAGGAACAGACAGGAGAGAAAGAAGAAAGATTTGGGATGAGTCGCATTGGGAGCAGAGACTAGGGAGGGACCAATGTGTAAAAGAATGCCTGGATGTCAGGCACCTCAGACCATTTGCCCATTTTTCGACAAAAATTATCTAGATCTTGTAGGGTAGACAAATCAAAAGTGCCATTCTCTGGCCACTTGGAACTACTGTCGAGTTTGTATTGGGGCCAAGCGGTATTGCAGAAGAAAATAAGGCGTTAAGTTTTAGGTCAGGTGTGAGTTGAAAAGGTTTTAAGTTCTTGAGAACACAGGCTAAGGGAGAAGAAGGGGGAATGGAGGGCGGAAAGTTGTCCACAGTGAAGGAGGTAAGTTTAAAGAGAAAGGTAGAGACATGGAGAAGGGGGGTGGGGAGCAGCCCTGGGCTGCAATGTGGGTGAGCAGCCAAAGCAGGCATCCCCGCAATTGACTTACCACCAGGGGAATGTGGGTGAATGACCAAGGCAGGCATCCCCACAGTGATCAGACAACAATGGAGTGTGGGTGAATAATCAGGCAGGCGTCCCTGTAATGATTAAACACCAAGGTAAGTCTGTCTTCCCGAGTCCGTGACCAGCGCCGGAGTTTTGGGTCCACGGATAAAATGTGTCTCCTTTGTCTCTACTAGAGAGGAAAAAGAACTGGAATTGGAAAGACAGGGAGATTGAAGGGTAGTGAGAGAGGCTGGAGAAGAGAGTGAAAAGTTCGCTTACACAATTTGAAATTGGTGAGATGTTCCTTAGGCTGGCTGGTCTGAGGACCCAAGGTTGTAGGTGGATCTCTTCATGGAGTGAGGGTGAGGACAGGGGACTGGTCTCCTGAAGGAGTCCCTCTGACCTGGGTCTTCAGCACTAAATGTCTCTTGTGTCCATGTGAAGAGACCACCAAACAGGCTTTGTGTGAGCAACAAGGCTATTTCACCTGGGTGCAGGCGGGCTGAGTCCGAAAAGAGAGTCAGCAAAGGGTGGTGGGATTATCATAAGTACTTACAGGTTTTGGGATAGGCAGTGGAGTTAGGAGCAATGTTTTGCCGGCAGTGGGTGGATCTCACAAAGTACATTCTCAAGGGTGGGGAAATTACAAAGAACCTTCTTGAGGGTGGGGGAGATTACAAATAACCTACTTAAGGGTGGGGGAGATTACAAAGTACATTGATCAGTTAGGGTGGGGAAGAAGCAAATCACAATGGTAGAATGTCATCGGTTAAGGCTATTTTCACTTCTTTTGTGGATCTTCAATTGCTTCAGGCCATCTGGATGTATACGTGCAGGTCACAGGGGGTATGATGGCTTAGCTTGGGCTCAGAGGCCTGACAATTATTATGAGGCTAGACCATGTGATGCTTTTACTGTGCACTTTTTTTTTTTAAACAAAGACATTTCTCTAAACTACACTCTTCCTTGATTTAAACATCCAAGAGTAACCTCTGTTGTAATAACTATTTTAGTCAAAAAAAAATCAGGTAACACAATACAAAAGCAAGCAGTTTAAGATCTGAGATGAGGCCAGGCGGGGTGGCTCACGCCTGTAATCCCAGCACTTTGGGAGGCTGAGGTGGGCGGATCACGAGGTCAGGAGATCGAGGCCATCCTGGCTAACACAGTGAAATTCCATCTCTACTAAAAATACAAAAAAAGTGGTGGCGGGCACCTGTAGTCCCAGCTACTCAGGAGGCTGAGGCAGGAGAATGGCGTGAACCCAGGAGGCGGAGCTTGCAGTGAGCCGAGATCGCGCCACTGCATTCCAGCCTGGGCGACAGAGTGAGACTCTGCCTCAAAAAAAAAAAAAAAAAGATCTGAGATGAACTTGTCTGTTTACACTCTTGGGGTTCCATAAGGAAAAACAGAGATTTCTTCCCAAAAGGGAGTCTGACACCTTCTCTGTTTTCTTTAAGGAATCCCAGGCTGTTAGAAACTATTTTAGGTTCCTCATGCAGCAGAGGGTGGCAAGAGAAAGGAGAGACAGCAGAAGTAAATGAAGAAAACAGAATTCAGTTGACTAAGAAGAAGAAAAAAAAAACCCTTTTCTCAAATAAAAAAAAAAAAAGAAAGAAAAAAAGAAAAAAACAAAACAAGGTCCTAGGAGAGAAAAAACCACAAAGGCCTTTTAAATACACACACACACACACACACACACACACACACACACACACACACACCCCTTGAATACTAGCTTTTAATTAAGCTGACTTTTAAACATTGAGCTCCTTTAAAAAAAAATTGACTGGGCGTGGTGGCTCATGCCTGTAATCCCAGCACTTTGGGAGGCTGAGGCCAGCGGATCACTTGAGGAGTTTGAGACCAGCATGGCCAACATGGTGAAACCCTGTCTCTACTAAACATACAAAAATTAGTTGGGCGTGGTGGCACATGCCTGTAATTCTAGCTACTCAGGAGGCTGAGGCAAGAGAATCACTTGAACCCAGGAGGCAGAGGTTGCAGTGAGTCAGGATCACGCCACTGCACTCCAACCTGGGTGACAGAGTGAGACTGTCTCAAAAAACAAAACAAAACAAAAAATTTACCAAGACAGTTGTAGGTAAAGAAAGGCATATTTATTAGAGAAAGTATTAAAATACGTTTCAAAAAAGCAATGGGCAGAATTATCAGAGGTGTGTGAATCAGAGCAACTCCATCTTGAATAGCGGCTGGGTAAAATGAGGCTGAGACCTACTGGGCTGCATTCCCAGATGACTAAGGCATTAGTCACAGGATGAGATAGGAGGTCAGCACAAGATACAGGTCATAAAGACCTTGCTGATAAAACAGGTTGTGTAAAGAAGCCGAAGCTGGTCAAAACCCACTAAAACCAAGATGGCCATGAGAGTGACCTTTGGTCATCCTCACTGCTATACTACCACCAGGGCCATGGCAGTTTAAAAATGACATAGTAACATCAAGAAGTTAACCTATATGGCCTAAAAGGGGGAGGCATGAAAAATCCACCCCTTGTTTAGCATATAATCAAGAAATAGCCATAAAAATGGGCAACCAGCAGCCCTCAGGGCTTGCTCTGCCTGTGGAGTAGCCATTCTTTCTTCCTCTACTTTGCTAATAAACTTACTTTCACTTTATGGACTCGCCCTGAATTCTTTCTTGCGTGAGATCCAATAACCCTCTCTTGGGGTTTGGATTGGGACCCCTTTCTAGTAACAGAATCAGCAAGAGAGGAGCTGACTGCAAGGAAATAAAGGATTGCTGGAGATTTTATAAGCTGATTCTTGGGCTGCAGAGTGCTACATGCAGTACTGATAACGACAAGGTTGCAGAGAAGCTAATTTGCAATTTTTCTGTCAGCCAAGGTGTTTGATGATAAATGGAACCATTTGATGATAAGCAGGAAGACTGTGAGTTGTACATTATCTGCAAAGGAGGGCTCTATGTCCTGGGCCACAAAGAAAGGCAGACCTATTACAGCTTATCTGCTTTATCTCTTTGCTTTCCTCTGATCTTGCCAGCTTGACTCCTTTTCCCTAATTAGGACTCCGCAAAAAGAGACCAAACAACAACAAAAACAGAAACAAAAAAAATCAAAACAAAAAACAGTTAAGCAAAACAAACAAATGATTGCACAATTTATACAATTACTGAGCACTCTAATAATAAGGGGAAATTAAGACTAGCTGGTTGTTAATCCTAACTTTAGCCAAGACAAAAACTCAATTCAGCTACTTACCAAGGAATGTGGCTCAAACTGAAGACTGCTCTCTACCATCCTAGAAGCGAGAAAAAGCTCAAACTCATCCTCCCTCTTGGAAGAGAGCTGAAACTCTAGAAAGAAGTTACCTGCTGCCATCAGCATGGAAGCAGGAAAACTTGCCCTCCTTGTTGGAAGCAAGTAAAACTCCAGAAAAGTTGTACAGCAAAACAAACATTGTATCTCAACCAAATTTGGAGAGACCAGGGATTCTCTGGAGGAAGGGAGCTCCCAGGCATCAGCAAATTGTTCTATTGGTTTGAGTCATAAGAATAGCTCAAGCTAGTACCAAGCACCAAAAGGAGATTCGTCAAAGATCAGGAGAACCTCCACTCAGAATCCCTTCGTGGTTCCCAAAATATCTGAGTCAGGTCTCAATCAATTTTTCTAGTTTATTTTGCCAAAGTTAAGGACACACCCATAACACAGCCTCAGGAAGCCTTGAAGACAGGTACCCAAGGCAGTTGGGGTACAGCTTGATTTTATACATTTTAGGGAGACATGAGGCATCAATCAATATGTATAAGATGTACATGGGTTCAGTCTGGAAAGCCAGGACAACTCGAAGTCGGGGGAGTGGGGGCTTCCAGGTCGTAGGTAGATAAGAAACAAAAGATTTCATTATTTTGAGTCCTTGATCAGCCTTTCACTGAATACACAATTTAGTCTGGCTCAGTGAATCTGCATTTTTATATAAACAGTAGGACAGAGGAAGCAATCAGATATGCATTTGTCTCAGAGGAATGACTTCCTGTGTCACACCTGTGAAAATAAGCTATCAGTTTACATTGCCAGGGTGAAATTCAACAAAACTGTTTTAGAGGAAAGATCTTGAGGCCCACAAGAAATTGCTGTGGGCAAATTGTAAGGGAGGTATGTAGCTTTATTTATTTTTTTTATTTATTTATTTATTTATTTTTAAATCTTTGTAGCTATCTTCTGTACAAATAAAATGAGAGGCAGGTTTTCCTGACATAGTTCCCAGCTTGACTTTCCCCTTGGATTTGTGATTTTGAGGTCTGAGATCACAGATCTAAAGGTGGAATTTATAATTAAAAGGGACGCAGAGGCCGGGCGCAGTGGCTCAAGCCTGTAATCCCAGCACTTTGGGAGGCCGAGGCGGGTGGATCACGAGGTCAGGAGATCGAGACTATCCTGGCTAACATGGTGAAACCCCGTCTCTACTAAAAATACAAAAAAAAACTAGCCGGGCGTGGTGGCGGGCGCCTGTAGTCTCAGCTACTTGGGAGGCTGAGGCGGGAGAATGGCGTGAACCCGGGAGGCGGAGCTTGCAGTGAGCCGAGATCACACCACTGCACTCCAGCCTGGGAGACACAGCGAGACTCCGTCTCAAAAAAAAAAAAAAAAAAAAAAAAAAAAAAAAAAAAAAAAAAAAAAAGGGACGCAGAGTATAAAAATTTGAAATATTTGTAGTCTGGCCATGTAATACAAAAGGAAAAAGCATTTTCAGGAGAGGAATCCAAGGGTGCTGTGGAGCAACCATTTGCAAGAGAAATGACTTGCAAGAGAGCATGACTAAAAGTTAATTATGCTGATAGTTAAGGCAATGGGGAAAAGTCCCCAAAGGCACTTCAGAAAATAGGCAGCGTCTCCCATCACAAGCTGAGAGGTCCAGGAGGACAGAATGCTTTTTGGATGACAGGCTCAGGGCTCTGTGCCCTGTACTGCCTAGGGATGCTGCTCCCACATCCCAGCCACTCTGGCTCCAGCCACAGCTCAAAGAACCTCAGGTACTGCTCAGGATGCTGCTCTGGAGTGCCATAAGTCTTATCAGCTATCACATGGTTAAGTCTGCAGGCACCCAGAATGCAAGAGTGGTGGAGAAGTCGTGGTGGCTTCCACCTAGATTTCAGAGGAAGCATCAGAAAGCCTAGGTGTCCAGGCAGAAGCCTGCTGAAGGGGCAGAGCTACCACAAAGAGCCTCTACTAAGGTAATGACAGTCAGGAACGTGAGATTGCAGCCCCCATAGAGACCGGTATTAGGGCAATGCCCAGTGGAGCTGTGGAAGCAGGGCCATTGTGCTCCAGACCCCAGAATTATAGAGCCACTGGCAGTGTGCAACCTCAGCCTGGAAAAGCTGCAGGCATTCAACCTAACCCATGAGAGCAGCCACATGGACTGAGCAAAACCATGGGGGTGGGGCTGTCTGAGGCCTTTGAGGTCCATCCCTCACACCAGTGTGCCTAGGATGCAGATCATGAAGTCAAAGGAGATTGTTTTGGAACTTTAAGATTTAATGTCTGCTCTGCTGGGTTTTGGATTTGCATAAGGTCCATTACACACACACACCTATATATATAGGTGCAGTAGCACGATCATAGTTCATTCTGTCTCCCAGGCTGGAGTCCAGTGGCACCATTATAGCTTACTACATCATCAAACTCCTGAGCTCAAGCAGTCCTCCCACCTCATCCTCCCAAGTAGCTGAGACTACAGGCACATGCCACCACACCCAGTTAATTTTTAAAATGTTTGTAGAGACCTATCTCATTATGTTGTCCAGGCCTGTCTCCAACTCCTGGCCTCAAGTGATCCTCCCACCTCAGCATCCCAAAGTGTTGGGATTACAGGTGTGACCCACTATGCCTGGGCCTGTTACCCCTTTCTTGGGCCAATTTCTCCCTTTTGGAATGGGAACGTTTACCCAGTCACTGTACAACCATTATATCTCGTATGTAAATAACTTGATTTTTATTTTAAAGGCTCGTAGCTTTGAGAAACTTGCCTTAAGTCTCAGGTGAGACTTTGGACTTATAAGTTGATGCTAGAACAAGTTAAGACTTTTGGAGACTATTGGGATGGAATGATTGTATTTTGTATGGAAGGACATGAGATTTGGAAGGCCAGGGGCAGCATGCTTGTTTGTCCCAAACATCCAAATCTGTCACTGTTTGTGATCCTCAACTGATTTTTAGTCAGTAGTCCTTTACTGGAACATCCTTTACCCAAATCTCATGTTGAAATTTGATCCCCAGTGTTGGAGGTGGGGCTTAATGGGAGCTGTTTGGATCATGGAGGCAGATCCCTTACCAATGGCTTGGTGCCACCCTTGAAGTAAGAGAACTTACTCTATTAGTTCAGTGAAAGCTGGTTATTAAAAAGAGCTTGGCACCTCACTTCCCCCATTCTCTTCCTCTCTCACCATGTGATCTCTGCACATGCCAACTCCACTTCACCTTCCACCACAGTGGAAGCAGCCTGAGGCTTTCACCAGAAGCAGATGCTGCAGAACCATGAGCCAAATAAACCTCTTTTCCTTATAAATACCCAGCCTCAGGTATTCCTTATAGCAACACTAAATAAACTAAGGCAGACATTCATTATAAATAAATTAATATCTTCCTTCCTTCCTTCCTTCCTTCCTTCCTTCCTTCCTTCCTTCCTTCCTTCCTTCCTCCCTCCCTCCCTCCCTCCCTCTCTCCCTCCCTTCCTCCTTCCCTTCCTTCCTTCCTTTTCTCTCTCTCTTTCTTTCTTTGACAGGATCTTGCTATGTCACCTCCCACCTCAGCCTCCTGAGTAGCTGAACTACAGGCACACACTACCACACCTGGATAATCTTTTAATTTTTTTTTTTTTTGTAGAGACAGGGCCTCACTATGTTGCCCAGGCTGGTAACAAACTCCTGGCCTCAAGCAATCCTCTGCCTGAGCCTCTCAGAGTGCTGGGATTATAAGTGTAAGCCACTGCTCCCAGCCAGTAATATAATTTCTTTCTTTTTTTTTTTTTTTTTGAGACGGAGTCTCACTCTGTCACCCAGGCTGGAGTGCAATGGTGTGGTCTTGGCTCACTGCAACCTTCACTTCCCAGGTTCAAGCGATTCTCCTGCCTCAGCCTCCAGAGTAGCTGGGATTACAGGCGCCGCCACTGCACCTGGCTAATTTTTGTATTTTTAGTAGAGATCGGGTTTCACCATCCTGGCCAGGCTGGTTTTGAACTCATGACCTCGTGATCCATCTGCCTTGACCTCCCAAAGTGCTGGGATTACAGACGTGAGCCACTGTGCCCGGCCCAGCCGATAATATAACTTCTACATTGAATTAATAAACATCTGTGCTCTTTCCTCAAAATTCATTTTTTTTTTACCTGATAGATGGTGCAGACAAACCTGAAATTTATTTTTAAAGTGCATTGAAAATTTTTCTATTTTTTCTTCTTTGAAAATCTCTCCCATGATTTGAGGAAGAAAAAAAAAAAACCTCAAAGTTTTCCAGTATGTGATCTTCAATTGATTTTCAGTCAGTAGTCCTTTACTGAAAAGAGCAAAGAATCTCACTCCAACAGATACATGTATGCTCTGTCCAGTAAGATTTTATCCCCTGGGTACAGAGCTTACTTAAACTCTAACATTTTAGCATTGCTCTCCAGATGTAGCTCAACTACAAAGGAAACATTTGACCCACAGACACCTCAGAAGGGAAGGTGACTGAGGAATGGGTGTTGAGGGACTCTGCTTTCCTGCAAATATTCTGAACTATCTTCAGGATCCAAGATCCTATCTTAGGATCCACTTAAGATTTGCACTCATGAAGTCATTGTACCATGGAGCACATCCTTACAGGGCTGCCCTAAAAACATGCCCAACATAGAAACTAAAACTTTGCTGGGTATCAGCATCACTGAGGAATAGCATTTAGACTTAATAAAGTAGAGGAGCTGAATCTAAGAACTGTACAGAAAGCCAGGCACCCAAATGGGCTTTATCATCTGTTGATGAGGTGAAGAGAAAAATTTGTATACTGGCAACGAATCAACAAGAAAACCAGTCTGTCTCTGGTAATAGTAAGAATGGGGAGGAGAGACACATTTGAGAAATAGACAAAAATGGCAAAACTGGGTGGAAAGGACTAATAACATTAATCATTTTCCCTAACCATTTATAATCATAGCCCTAGTCTTATGCAGTTCCAGTATTTGAATGTACACCACACTCAAGAGTCTGATAAACCCCAATTCAAGAAATAAGTAGAAATATAGTCCTAGGTTGATAGTGCTCCCAGCTGGGCATGGTAATCTCTATACTTTGGGAGGCCGAGGTAGGAAGATCACTTGAGGTCAGGAATTCGAGACCAGCCTGGACAACAGAGTGAAATCCCGTCTTTACTAAAAATACAAAAATTAGCTGGATGTGGTGACAGGTGCCTGTAATCCCAGCAACTCAGGAGGCTGAGGCAGGAGAACTGCTTGAACTCAGGAGGCAGAGGCTGCAGTGAGCCGAGATAGCGCCACCGCACTGTAATCTGGGTGGCAGAGCAAGACTCTGTTTCAAAAAATAAAAATAAAAATAAAAATAAAAATAAATAAATAAAAGATAGTGTTCCCTAGCACACAGAAGAAACCAGGACAAATCATCTCAACCCAGACCTCTCAGGATTCCCAAAGTTAAAGTTTAACCAAACATCAATTCCTAATAAAATATCAAACATACAAGGAAACAGACAACCACGAGTAGAGTCAAGAGAGACTACAAACTGAAAAGTAAGACATACGCAGACTGCAGATATTAAAATGATAAAAAATAGTATACGAAGTAAATACGTTTAAAGTGTTTTAACTGAAAGGCAGAGATAAGCAGAATGTAAAGCAGAAAGAAGGGACATTTAGGTCAACCTGGACCTTCAGGGTAAGTTCCCTGAGGATATGATGCTTGAGTTAAGCTAGAAGGACAATTAAGAATTAGTCAAGATAGGCCGGGCGCGGTGGCTCACGCCTGTAATCCCAGCACTTTGGGAGGCCGAGACGGGCGGGTCACGAGGTCAGGAGATCGAGACCATCCTGACTAACACGGTGAAACCCCGTCTCTACTAAAAAATAGAAAAAACTAGCCGAGCGAGGTGGCGGGCGCCTGTAGTCCCAGCTACTCGGGAGGCTGAGGCAGGAGAATGGCGTAAACCCGGGAGGCAGAGCTTGCAGTGAGCCGAGATCCGGCCACTGCACTCCAGCCTGGGTGACAGAGCGAGACTCCGTCTCAAAAAAAAAAAAAAAAAAAAAAAAAGAGAATTAGTCAAGATATAATGCAATCAGGATATGAAAAAAAAAAATTAGGTGGAAAAAAGTGGTGGGGCATTCCACACCAAGAAATCAAAATCATAAGCAAAGACATGGACACACTGAACAGCATGGGGGACACACTGAACAGCATGGGGGACTCAGGGAAAACTTCAAGCATCCTCTGTTACTAGAGTGAGAAATGCAGAGCAGGAAAGAGCAAGAGAAGCTGAAGAAGTAGGATATCAGGAGGTAGATGGTTTTGTATAACATACGTAGGAAGTAGGGCCTCACTGAAGGATTTTAAGGAGGGGAATAACATGGTCAGTTTTGTTTTTGGTAGACTGCTTTGTTAGTAGTGAGGGAAAAGGATTTAAGATGGGCAAAGCTGGAGGAACAGAGATCAGCTAGGATTAGCTACAGATCAACTGCTGCACAGGTTACAGGAGAAATGATGAGGGTCTGAACTACCAGAGTGACTGTAAGGGTAGGAGGAGAGGCAGATTTGAGAAACTGCAGCTAAAATTAGCAAAATCTGGTGACTACTTTTGGGAAGGATGAAGGGGAAGCAGCATAGAATGGTTCCTGTGTTTCTTGCTTGGGTGACTAGGTGATATTAATTGATTTGGGGAATACAACAGGAAGAGCAGGTTGGGACAGATGATAATGCCCTAAATAATGAAGATGTTAGGTCTGAGTACTTATGGGGAATCAAGCTTAGAGATGTTTATTAAGCAACTGGATTTATGAGATTGAAGCTCATATGAGAAGTCAATGCTGAAATAATTAACTACAAAAGTGGCTAATTCACCTAAGGAGAGACAGAAGCACAGCGATCCAAGTGTGGAATTCAAGATTAGGAAATAATCTGAAGTTCATGACAAATTTTATAAGTTTTTAAAAAATGCTCATAAGCAAAATATAAATTATGTATAGATATTAAGCAAGTCTTACAGTATCAAAAGTTGGAAACCATCTAAAAGTAAAAAAAAAATAAAATAAAATAGAATGGTTAATTATTACAGTATATCCCTTTGGAAAAATATTGTACTCATTAAAAATGATGTTTAGGCCAGACGCCAGTGGCTCACACCTGTAATCCCAGCACTTTGGGAGGCTGAGGCGTGCTGATAGCTTGAGCCCAGGAGTTTGAGACCAGCCTGGCCAACATGGAAAACCCCATCTCTACTAAAAATATAAAAATTAGGCCAGGTATGGTGGCTCAAGCCTGTAATCCTAGCACTTTGGGAGGCCGAAGCAGGTGGATCACCTGAGATCAGGAGTTTGAGACCAGCCTGCACAATATGGCAAAACCCTGTCTCTACTAAAAATACAAAAATTAGCTGGGTATGGTGGTGGACACCTGTAATTCCAGCTACTTGGGAGGCAGAGGCAGGAAAGTTGCTTGAACCCAGGAGGCAGAGGTTGCAGTGAGCTGAGATTGTGCCACTGCACTCCAGCCTGGGCGACAAGAGCAAAACTCTGTCTAAAGAAACAAACAAAAATTAGCCAGGTTTGGTGGTGCATGCCTGTAATCCCAGCTACTCAGGAGCCTGAGGCAGGAGAATTGCTTGAACCTGGGAGGCGAAGGTTGCAGTGAGCCAAGATTGCACCATTGCACTCCAGCCTGGGCAACAGAGCAAGACTTTGTCTCAAAAAAAAAAAAAAAAAAAAAGGCCGGGCGCGGTGGCTCAAGCCTGTAATCCCAGCACTTTGGGAGGCCGAGACGGGTGGATCACGAGGTCAGGAGATCGAGACCATCCTGGCTAACACGGTGAAACCCCGTCTCTACTAAAAAACACAAAAAACTAGCCGAGCGAGGTGGCGGGCGCCTGTAGTCCCAGCTACTCGGGAGGCTGAGGCAGGAGAATGGCATGAACCCGGGAGGCGGAGCTTGCAGTGAGCTGAGATCCCGCCACTGCACTCCATCCTGGGCCACAGAGCGAGACTCCGTCTCAAAAAAAAAAAAAAAAGTTTAGGAAGTTTACAGAGTGTAGAAAAGGTTTATAATAAAATGTTAACTGCTTTCCTACCTTTAAAAAACACTACGGGCTGGGCGCAGTGGCTCACGCCTGTAATCCCAACACTTTGGGAGGCCAAGGCAGGTAGATCACGAGGTCAGGAGTTTGAGACCAGCCTGGCCAAGATGGTGAAACCTCGTCTCTACTAAAAATACAAAAATTAGCCAGGTGTTGCTGGGCGCGGTGGCTCGTGCCTGTAATCCCAGCACTTTGGGAGGCCAAGGTGGGCAGATCACGAGGTCAGGAGTTCAAGACCAGACTGGCCAACATGATGAAACCACGTCTCTACTAAAACTACAAAAATTAGCCTGGCGTGGTGATGTGCACCTGTAATCCCAGCTACTCAGGAGGCTGAGGCAGAAGAATCGCTTGAACCAGGGAGGCAGAGGTTGCAGTGAGCCAAGATCGTGCTACTGCACTCCAGCCTGGGCGACAGAGCGAGACTCCCATCTCAAAAAAAAAAAAAAAAAAAAAATGTAGCCAGGCGCGGTGGGGGACACCTGTAATCCCAGCTACTTGGGAGGCTGATGCAGGAGAATTGCTTGAACCCTGGAGAGGGAGGTTGCAGTGAGCCAAGATCGAGTCACTGCACTCCAGCCTGGGCGATAGAGCAAGACTCTGTCTCAAAAATAAAATAAAATAAATAAACACTACATAGGATTTAAACAATATAAAAATAAGAGTAACAAAGTCCAGGCGCAGAGGCTCACGTCTGTAATTCCAACACTTTGGGAGGCTGAGGCTGGCAAATCATAAGGTCAGGAGTTTGAGACCAGCCTGGCCAATATGGTGAAACCCCATCTCTACTAAAAATACAAAAAAACTAGCTGGGCATGGTGGCGCGCCCAGCTATTAGGGAGGCTGCAGCAGGAGAATCACTTGAACCCGGGAGGCGGAGGTTGCAGTGAGTCGAGACTGCGCCATTGTTCTCCATCCTGGGCAATAGAGGGAGACTCCATCTTAAAAAAAAAAAAAAAAGAGAGAGCGAGAGTAACAAAGTCTGGAAATAAATACATCAAATTGCTATAGAAACGACAAACGACAAATATAGAAACTTGAGATTGATGAAATTCTTCCTTCTACCTTCTCACATCTTCCAAATTCAGTATATAATGTTATCATAATGGAGAAAATTTTAAAAGAAACAACATTTCCTACCACCTCTAGCGGGACATAGCTAGAGCTCCTATCAAACACAGGACCTGACACACAGGAGCCCCTCACAAAACGCAGTCATGTGCCAATACCTAGATGTGAAGGCAGCTGCTGTAGAGGCTCCTCCCTTCTAGAAGCCTGAAGTCTCTCCTGTCTGCCAGAGGCCTCACCATGGCTCGGCCTCCGAGATGCCATCCTGGGCCGGCAGGGCAGGTTCAGCTTCTGCCCCTCGGGACTCCATTTCACCTCTGGCCGCGGACACTCTGCCCCATGGGCCTTTTTGGGGCTCCTACTCCCCATTCCCACCGGACCACCAGGGGCACTGCGGCCTCACAACTCCCTCATCCCCTAGGAAACAATTCCCCCAGGACCGTGGGCATTATCCCTCCAGTGGACGTCGGCCCCACAAGCAGAGTTTAAGAAACTGACCCCTCACGGAGGGACGGCTCCGTGAGATCTCACTGTCCTGACCAGTCCTGCCACCGCCAGAACGCTGGGCCTCTCAGACACTCTATGAGACCGGTCCAAGCCCAGGTGGCAACTGGAGCTGGGTTGTTGGCCGGGCCCTTAACACTACATCCCTACGGAGAGGGCGGAACAGGAGAGAGGAGTAGCAGGAGAAGGGAAAGGCAGAGGGGGCGGTGGAGAGGAAGAAACCGCGAGTTCCGATGGAGGCTGTGGCTGCGCATCGGACGCTGGAGATCCGGCGCGGGTTCCGACGGAGGCTGTGGCTGCGCACCAGGACGCTGGAGATCCGGCGCGGGTACCAGAAGCCCGAGGGCCGGGGAGGTGGGGGCGGGTCCTGCAGCGGAAAGGCCTCTTGGGCTCTCCGCCCGAATCTCAGTTGTGAGCTTAAATGCCCAGCTCTCATATCAAGGAAGCGAAGGCACCTTCAGCCTCCTGAGGAGATACCAGGGGAGGCCGCTGTTAGGAAGCCTGAGAGCGCCCACTGGCGGCCCTGTCCCAAGATAGGCTCCGTGCCTGGGCAGACTGGGCGGAGCCTCTCCCAGAAACCACGCTCATAGTTTGTTCATTCACCCAGAGGGTGCTGAGTCCTAACCAGAAACTAAGCGCAAGTTACTGACGTTGGGGCAGTGAACTGGGTACCAGGTTCCTTCCGTCTGAAAAGACATATTTAAGCCACAAGTTACAACCTACTGTGGAAAGCGCTGTGTGGGGGGTTGGGGAAGCAATGATAAGGGCACTCATTGCGGCTTGGGAGAGTCAAGGGAGGTCTCCAGAGGGGCACCAGCCACAGTAGCAGGACAGAAGTAGAACGGATGCGATGGTTTTTGATGATGAAAAGTTACCATCTGACGTCTTCTGGTTACTCTGAGACCTGCTGGCTGCTGGGGGTGGAGGGGAAAAGAAGTTGAGGGGCCTTGATCTTGGACTTCCCAGCCTCCAGAATTATGAGAAATAAGTGCTTGTTGTTTAAGCCAAAAAAAAAAAAAAGAAAAAAAGGTTAAATCAGATAGTAAATGTTAGAGTATAAATGTGTTCCACATCACGGAGGAGCAAAAAAAATTGCATTATTTATTTTTTCTAAATTAAATTGGATCTGGCTCACAACCCCATTTACTAGGGTGTAAAGACAACCAGTATCAACCATTTATTGGGCCCCATTTCCCTCTTTAGCATGTTGGACACTGACAAAAAAAAAAAAAAAAAAAAACACTTAGAAAACAGCCTCTGGGCCAGGTGTAGTGGCTCAGGCCTGTAATCCCTGAACTTTGGGAAGCTGAGGAGGGAGGATCACTTGAGCCCAGGAGTTGGAGACCAGCCTGGGCAACACAGAGAGACTGCATCTTTTAAAAAAAGAAAAGAAAAGAAAAGAAAAGAAAAGAAAAGAAAAGAAAAGAAAAGAAAAGAAAAGAAAAGAAAAGAAAAGAAAAGAAAGAAAGAGAGAGAAGGAAGGAGGGAGGGAGAGAGGGAAGGAAAAAAAAAAAGAGCCTCTGGTCTTCAGTCTGTCATGGTCGTTCCTGGGATGACCATTGTCTAAATCCATACGATGGTCCATTCAAAGGCAGGCAGATCCATAGCATCTCTGCCAAGTATGCACACTAGATCTCTGTAGTTCCCAAGACAAAGTGCTAGATGCTTAGTCCCAAAGCCATTAAATCAGCACTCCCTATCAGAAGTCATGGCCAGGCGTGGTGTCCTCACGCCTGTAATCCCAGCACTTTGGGAGGCTGAGGTGGGCAGATCACTTGAGGTCAGGAGTTCAAGACCAGCTTGGACAACATGGTGAAATGCTATCTCTAATAAATATACAAAAATTAGCCAGGCATGTTGGCAGGCACCTGTAATCCCAGATACTTGGGAGGCTGAAGCAGAAGAATCACTTGAACCCGGTAGGCAAAGTTTGCAGTGAGCTGAGATTGCTCCACTGTTATACAACTTTATCCAGATTCTGTGTGAAGGGGAATTTAGTTTAGCTAGGGCGTTTTTTTTTTTTGGTTTGGAAACACAAAATCCACCAACAATCCCATGAGACAGGACAGGTGTGGAGGCTCATGCTTGTAATCCCAACACTGGGAGGCCCAGGCAGGTGGATCACTTAAGCCCAGGAGTTCGAGACCAGCCTGGGCAACAATGCAAAACACTATCTACAAGAAAATACAAACATTAGCCAGGTGTGGTGGTATGTGTGCCTGTAGTCCTAGCTACTCGAGGCTGAGATGGGAGGATCACTTGAGCCTGGAAGATCAAGGGTGCAGTGAGCTGAGATCACGCCACCGCATTCCAGCCTGGGTGACAGTGAGACCCCGTCCCAAAAAAACAATCATATGAGACAAGAAATCCAGTATTCCTGGAAGAAAAGTGAGCAAAGTTATCTTTTTATCCTACTAGTCATCCCATCTGGCAAGGAGTAGGATACAGAAACTGGTAAATTATCTTGCCATAATGTAAATTAACAAGCACAGAATAAGTTGAGTATTACCTTCTCTGTCTTCCATCAGGACTCAATTTACCTTCTTCATCTAGTGGTTGCAAATTCAAATACCACACAGATAATATAAATTAGTAAAAATAGACAAGTGGAAGAAAACAAAATCATAGGCACAATGATCAACAGTAACTAGCCCTTAGTCTTGGCATTAAACTTTTTTTTTTTTTTTGAGACATGATCTCACTCTGTTGCCCTGACTGGAGTGCAGTGGCATGATCATAGCTCACTGTAGCCTTGAACTCCTGGTCTCAGGCAATCCTCTTGCCTTGGCCTTCCAAAGTGCTGGGATTACAGGTGTGAGTAGTCACCATACCCAGTCTTGGCATTTACTCTAAGAACAGGGTGAGAACTGCAGTGAACTGGAGAGCACAAGTTCATTCCAAAGGGACCAATTGCTACTTAGCTCCAAATAGCCTTTACTTTGTGGGAACATAAGTCCAGTGTTGCCAGATTTTAAGTTGGAAATAATATTATATACAATCTACTGATTTACAATAGTGGCTACTCATTCAGGTTTTTCTTAAAAAACACCATTGGTCACAGTTAAAAAGCACTGTCTGGGCCAAATGTTACACATAAGTAGCTCATCTTGATGCCCTTCAATGGTTTCAGCTGCTACATATATGCTGCTAGATGTCAAATCTACAGCCACCCCTCCCCATAGACTGTTCTCCCAAGCTTCAGATCCATGTATCTGTCCCTTGCCTAGCTTTACCTTGAGGTGACATCAGAACGTCAAATTCAAATATCTAAAATGGAACCCATCACCACCCCCCAACCACCCTAACTTGGTTCCCAGGTCTTTGTTTCTTATCTCAGTGAAAATGCACCAACAAACATCCAGTTTCCCAAGTCAGAAATCTTGGAGTCACCCTCAATTTACTCTCTCCCCCAACTCATCCTATTGGTAAACAAGTCTAATCAATTTTATCTCTGGAATTCTACTTGAATCCATATTCCCCATGCCCACCATCACTGCCATGGTTCCAGCCTCACTTTAGTTTTTCTTTAACTAAAGCAAGACTCACCTAACCTCTTGCCTTTCGTGTCTTTACCCTCACTAGAATGTTATTTCCAAGACACAAACTTCATCTTCTCACTTCCCTGTTTAAAACTTTTCAGTGGTTTCACATTGAAAAGTGACAGAGTTCCAACTTCTTAGCCTGGTGTTCAGGGGCTTTGTGATCTTGTCTTTCTAGGTTCATCTCCTACCGTTTCCCCAACCCCCAAACAAAACTACAGCCACACTGCAATACCTTCAATTTCCAGAATGGGTCATAGTTTCTCTGCCCTAGCACATTTACATAGGCTGTTCCTACTGCCTGATTGTCCTCTCACTCCCTACACTACATCCTCACTTTCTTGGTTCCTCAAATCAAGCATGAATCATCTCCTCTGGGAAGCACCCTCACCATCAACCTCCTTCTTCGGACTGGTGGGTATCTGTTCTCTGGCCCCATAATACTCTGTGCATATCTCTATTTTCATTATCTATTGCTTCACTGATCCCCCAATGAAAAGGGACCTAGTTTAGTGCAGAGACTCTATCTTACTTCTGCAGTTTCAAGTCTGAGCACAATACCTGGTCCATAATAGGCATTCAACAAATGCTGCATGAATGAATGAATCAGTCTAGTCGAACTCATGGTACCAAAGGAGAAACCTCTCTTGGTTTCTCAAGATCATGTGGTGGATCAGTGACGGAGCTAGAGAACCCAAGTCTCCTCACTTTCAGCTCAGCACACTTTCCACCAGAACAAATCAGCTTTTAATGAGGACAGGGATTGAAGTGTGGCCCTGAAAAGAAGGGCCGATATGGAACAAAGTGGTGGTTTTAGGGGAAAATGGAGGAAATAAGAAAGGCAAAGCACATTTATTTGTCATCCTTAACATGAATGCTTCAC
This sequence comes from Macaca nemestrina, assembly GCF_043159975.1. Taxonomy (NCBI): domain Eukaryota; kingdom Metazoa; phylum Chordata; class Mammalia; order Primates; family Cercopithecidae; genus Macaca; species Macaca nemestrina. Next base: position 64,297,052 of record NC_092138.1, read on the forward strand.
AGTTCACAGCTGACACAAGCATAAAAAAGAGGGGATAGATTCCAACCATTAAAGACAGAATGAAGCTTATAATCAGAAACTTTAAATAGAAATTTAATACAGCATACATTATGTACCAGGCATTATTCTAAGCATTCACATTTATTCATTTAATCCTTGTTAGAAATGTTTGTTCCCCGGTGCCATAAAGAAATAGCACTTGAATATAAATTAAATTTCCTCAGCAAGGTCATTTTTACTTTCTGCAGAAAGGGTACACTCGCCAGCAGTTTTGCCACGAAGAGTATACGGAACAAAGGAGGCAGGGTCATTTACAGCCTGACGCATCCACCCTACTGCTGTGTCCGGTTTCCATTGGCTGGAACGGGACCTCACATTCTGTATTTGTCCTGACTGGCTAGCAACTTAGAACTTTTTAAAAAGAGGCAAAGGCAGAGGAGAACAAAGGAAGGAAGAAGTTAACTTGTGGAATGCTGAGAAAGGTAAAAACACCTTCAAATACAGAAGAGGAACAGGCTATGACCTAATGCTTGCTTGGACCAATATAAGCATGCCAGGGCAAATATTTAGGCTAAATTGTGGAAACTACATTGATTTCTTTATTATGGCTAGGAGATATTCAAGAATGTTAGCACAAGTATTTGAATAAATTTTGCTTCTAAGAGAAGTTACTATTTATTCCTAATTAGACGGAGAGGAAAGTCTTTGAAAAGGAACCATTACTTTACTTTTTCCATCCTCAAAACAACCCTATGTAGTAAGTAATAATATTATTGTGCTGGGTACAGTGGCCCATGCGTGTAATCCCAGCTTCTTGGAGGCTGAGATAGGAGGCTCTCTTGAACTCAGGAGGTCAAGACCAGCTGGGGCAATACAGTGAGACCCTGCCTCTAAAAATAACATGCCAGGCAAGATGGCTCACGCCTATAATCCCACCACTTTGGGAGGCCAAGGCAGGAGGATCCCTAGAGCTCAGGAGTAGAGACCAGCCTGGGCAATATGGAGAGATCCTGTCTCTACAAAAATAAAAAATATAAAAATGAGCTGGGCATGGTGGCACATGCCTGTGGTCCCAGCTACTCAGGAGGCTGAGGCAGGAGGAGCACTTGAGCCCAGGAGGTTGAGGCTGCAGTGAGTTGTGATCACACCACTGCACTCCAGTCTGGGTGACACAGGGAGATGCTGTCTCAAAATAACGGTAATAATAAATATCTATAAAATAAAGATAATGATATCTTATCAAACTACTTAATCTTTTCAGTGCCTCATTTTTCTTATCTAGCTATACAGATAAGAAAAATGAGGCACTGAAAAGATTAAGTAGTTTTGAGTTTTCACAGGTAGGAAATGACAGAGCTATGATTTGAATAAGGCAGTTAGGTGCTAGAATCCATGTACTTAACCACAATGCCTGAAGCATAATTCTGAACTGGGCAATCAAAAGGGGATCACCCACATTTCACTGAGTGAGGCAGGAATTGCCTGATGGAGGAAATTTTTTTCGTTCTAAATTCAGGAAGAAGGCTGTTAAGCCCAGGCCTCTGTGGGGGATGGGAGTTCTTTGTTCTGTGATGCAGTGATGACCTCAGGGTAAACTGCCACAAGGCTAAGGGAAATGGAATGGCTGCTGGAGGACCTGCTCAGGGCTAAGGGGGATATGGGGCTTCTCTGGGGCCAACTGACCCATACCCTAGCCTGCAGACACTGCGGCAGCAGCTGCTTCCAGAGTCCAGGAAATCTGGTGACACTATTCTTATTCATGGTTTGGCAGATTCGGAGATGGTGGCAGCTTGGGAGGTTGCGACAGCTTCATCCCTGGTGCTCTGGGAATATGGTGCAAGGCAAGGTGGGTGACCTGTGACTGTACAGCTGGATGAATGACTGCTGACACCACATGTGAGGTCATTGGTATGAATGTGGGCCCAGGTGAGTGACTATAAGCCCTAGATGTGAGGCTGGGTGAATAACCACTGACATTAGATTTGAAGCCAGGTGAGTGACCATGGACTCTAGATGTACAGCTATATGAGGGAATACTGATCCAAATGAGGACTGGGTAATGACCATTAATACTAGATGAGCAGCTGTGTAGGTGACTGACCACACATGTGGGATTGGTGAGTAACTGTCCACTCTGGGTATGGAGTAGACTGAGTGCCTCGTAACAAACCCTGTGTATCCAAATAGGCTTCATGCCTGAGAGTATCTTTCTCTACTTCCCAGGACCTACCACTTCTGCACCATGTGGCCTTCCTTGATCGCCTGTGCAAGCAGAAATCAGAAGTGGAGGAAGGGGAAGAGGAGGAGGAAGAGGTGGAAGACGAGGCATCTCTGGATCCACTGAAGCCATGTTCTCCTACCAAAGAAGCTCCCACTGGAGAGCAAGCCACTCTAGCCCCACCCCAGCCATCCTGTGGTTCTGAGGGCCTCCTCAAGGCCACAGGGATACCAGAGCAAACAGTCACGCAGCCCGTGAGCCCTTCAAGATCCTTCCCCATCTTCCAGATTCTGACCAGCTTTCCTGTGAGGCACAAGATAGCATCAGGCAACCACCGGCAGCAGAGAAAAAGCCAGCTCTTCTGGGGTCTCCCCTCTCTGCATAGCGAGTCCTTGGAGGCCATCTTCCTGAGCTCAGGTGGCCCCTCTCCTCTGAAGTTGTCTGTTTGTTCTTCTGTCTTCTTCAACAAGCTTGCCTTCCTACCTAGGTCCAACCTGTTGCTTCCCCAGTATCACTCCTCAGCCCAGTTTTCTACCCATGAGGCCCATACTATGGAAGATCTAGAAGGGATGGCCCCCGATCCTCAGCTGCTTCCACCTCCATCTTCTCCTTCTGTCTCATCACTACCCCTCCATCTGAGGTCCTTCCCTGTAGACCACAAGGGAGTTTTATCTGGCGCTGAGGCACCCACACAGTCCCCTGGAACCAGTCCCCTGGAAGTTCTCCCTGGATATGAGACTCAGTTGGAAACCACAAGACACAAAAAGATGCCCCAAGCTTTTGAGCCTCCGATGCCACCCCCCTGCCAATTCCCAGCTTCTCTGTCAGAACCCAAAGAAGTTAGCCCTGAAGGAGGACTTACTACATCTAAGGACTTCTTGGGAACCATGGGATACAAAGAGAAACCTCAGGCCTCTGAGTCTTCACTGCCAGTCCCTTGCCCTTCCCTGGACTCCCTGCCAGAACTCCAGGGAGAGAGTTCCCTGGAAAATCCATCCAGATATAAGCCCCAGTGGGAATGCACAGAAAACTCAGGAAACCTCTGGGCTTTTGAGTCTCCAGCCTTGGACCTCAATCCAGGGCTCTCTGGAACCAGCCCTGAATGTGTCCCACCAAGATCTGACACACCATGGAAGGGCATGCAGAGTAGAGAAAATACTTGGGTCCCTGCAGACCCAGTTTCACCTCCCGGCCTTCGCTCAGTCCCTCTCCTGGAGTCTCTAGTAATGGGCCTCCAGGGAGTCCTGTCTGAATCCAAAACTTTGTGGGAGACCATGGGGCAGAAAGAGAACCTCTGGGCATCTGATTCCCCAGACCCTGTTCATAGCGCATCTCCAACTTCCCTTATGGAGCCACACAGAGTTATTCCTGGGGAAGGCCTCACTACATCAGAAGCTACGTGGAAAGACACTGAGCATTCCAGGAATTCCTGGGTTTCTAGGTCTCCATCTCTGGCCCTCAGCCCACTCCCAGCTCTTGCACTGGAGCCACTCAGAGTTAGATCCATGGGGGTCCTGTCTGATTCTGAAGCTAGATATGGAAACATACGAAAGAGAAAGAACTCCTGGGCCTCTAAGCACCCAGTTTGTAACTCACCCCAAGACCTGCATGGAGTCAGCCCTCTGGGAGTCTTGTCTGATTCTCAGTCTACTGTAGGGGAAATGGAGCAAAAAGAAAACTGTGTTCCTGTGTTCCCAGGTGGGGGCTCCAATCCATCCTCAAACTCTGTTTCAAAGTCCCACATAAGTGAGCCTATTGCAGACCAAAGCAACTGTAAGCCTGATGGGGAAGCAGTGGAGCAAAGAACGAACCACTGGGCCACTGAGCTCCCAGCCCCCAGGTCACTCTGTACTCCTCTACCAGAGCCACACATTGACCTTGAATTTGTGTGGAGAAATGTGCAACAAAGAGAAGTTCCCCAAGGCCCCAGCCCTCTGGCAGTGGATCCCCTACACCCAGTGCCCTGGCCTCCCACCCTAGCTGAAGCTGTGAAGATTGAGCGCACTCATCCTGGTCTACCCAAGGGACAGACGTGCCCAGGGGTTAAGGCAGAGGTCCCACACTCCCAGAGAGGGACTGTCCCAGAGGTGCTCACCCATCCTAGGATCCATGCCTGGCAGTGGAGTAGAGAGTTGAAACTCAGGCTGAAGAAACTGCAGCAGAGCTCTGCCTCCAGAGCCCTTGGACCAAGTCAATCATTTTGCAGCTCCCCTATTCTGAGCTCCACAATTCCAGACTCCTGGGGACTCCCTTCCCGCCCACCACAGCAGATTTATCCCCCTAATCCATGCCCCCACTCTTCAAGTTGTCATCCTCAAAAAGTTCAGGGCACAGTACCTCAGCCTGTCCAGTCCTCCCACTGTCATCACTCCCAATCCTCTTCCCAGATTCAGTCACAGGAGTCTGGCAGGGCAGAACAAGGATCTCAAAGAGGGGAGAAAATGAAGGGGAAGATGGTGAGCCAGGTCCCATTCCAAGGGTCATTTGTACACATGGAGGCTGGTGTGAACTATCCATCTCCGGGCCCAGGAGAACCCTCAAACTCTAAGGTTCTGGTCTCAGACAAGAGAAAGGACAAGGCTTCAGCCATATCCTCAGCCAAAAAAGGAGAGCACCCTAGAAAACCCAAAGCAGGAGACCATAGAGGAGGGACTGCAAGGTTGGGGTTATCCACAGTCACAGGGAAGAACCACCCCGCCCAGGCCAGAAGCCTAGTAGAGGCCCCTGTAAGCACATTTCCTCAAAGGTATCAACACAGGGGCCAGAGCTCTCAACACACTGCTTTTCCCCAGCTGCTTCTCCCCAAAGCTTCGGGTCCCCAGGATCAGCCAGAGGCAGGTCTGAGAGCAAGTGACATCCTGACTCCTCACCACTGTAAGCACTGTCCTTGGGCCCACATGGAGAAGCATCTCTCCTCCCCTACCCTCAAGGCTTCCCTTGCCAGGGGTTTCCAAAAGGTGTTAGCCAAATGCCTGGGTAACCATCGACCCCTACCCACCAAATCTAGTCAGTAGAGAAAAGGCTGGTAATACTGGCACTTGGTATGCCAAGACCTGAAGCCAAACCAGGGGGATGGTGGGGATGTGGAGACAAGAAATGGAAATTCTAATAAACTAGCTGAATTAGACAAATCCCATTCATGTCTTCTTTGGAATCCAGGGTACTGAAAATGTCACTTCCCAATTCTGCTGCAGCCATATCCCCTCAGGTTCAAGTCCCAGAAGTATAGCACTCAGGATTCTGCAGGCTTAACTCTCTTTTATGGATCTTCACAGATGATCACATCTGGAGTCCACACATCCCTACTCTACGGGGTGAGGCTACAAGGCCAGGTCAGCATAAACCAGAGCCGCCCTTGAGAGGGAACGACTTCACAGCATGTGGACAAAAAACTACATCCATTCACATGAGCACAGGTAGCCTGAGTCTAGGCAACTGTGCTTGGTCTTGGGTATTCTCTTCTTCATCCACTTGACCCATAAGTTTTCCACGTATCTTTCTGACCATTTCTTCTCAGCCCTCTGCTCTTTTCTCTCCCTGGATCAGCTCATCCATCTCCAAGGCCATGAAAACAAGTGCCTTTTAATATGTCTAGTAACCATCTGGATTTCTATAATCACCTGGTCATATCCTCTACCCATTTTCTAACGCACTATTTGTTGGATATTGTATTAGTCAACGTATTACACTTTTCTACGGCTGCTATAACAAATTACCACAAAACAAATTTATTTTGTCAGAAGTCTGACACAGAGCCTGGGTGCAGTGGCTCACATCTGTAATCCCAATGCTTTGGGAAGCCGAGATGGGCTGATAGCTTGAGCCCAGAAGTTTAAGACCAGCCTGGGCAACATGGCAAACCACTGTCTCTACAAAAGAAGAAAAAAAAAATTAGCTGGGCATGGCGGTGCACGCCTATAGTCCCAGCTACTCGGCAAGGTGAAGTGGGAGGATGATCTGAACCAGAGAAGTCAAGGCTACAGTGAGCCACTGCACCACTACATTCCAGCCTGGGCAACAGACCCTGTCTCCTCTCGGCAAAAAAAAAGTCTGACACATTCCTCACAGGGCTAAAATCAAGGGGTTGGCCGGGCTGCATCCTTTTCTCTAGGCTCTGGGTAGGATTCACTCCTTGCCTTTCCCAGTTTCTAGAGGCTGCCCACGTTCCTTGGTTACTGATCCCCTTCTTCTATCTTTAAAGCTAGCAAAGGCAAGTCAAGTTATTCTCACAGTATATCACTCTGACCTCTTCTGCCTCCCTCTTCCACCTTTTTTTTTTTTGAGACGGAGTTTCACTCTTATCACCCAAGCTGCAGTGCAATGGCACAATCTCGGCTCACTGCAACCTCTGCCTCCTGTGTTCAAGTGATTCTCCTGCTTCAGCCTCCCGAGTAGCTGGGATTACAGGGATGCACCACCACACCTGGCTAATTTTGTATTTTTAGTAGAGATGGGGGTTTCTCCATTTTGGTCAGGCTAGTCTCGAACTCCTGACCTCAGGTGATCCACCCACCCCGGCCTCCCAAAGTGCTGGGATTACAGGCGTGAGCCACCACGCCCAACCTTACCTCTTCCACTTTTAAGAACCCTTATGATTACACTAGGCAAAGCTGAATACTCCAGGACACTTCCAATTTAAAGTCAGTTGATGGCCAGGCGCAGCAGTGGCTCATGCCTGTAACAGTCCCAGCACTTCAAGAGGCCACGGCAGGTGGATCATTTGCGGCCAGGAGTTCAAGACCAGTCTGGCCAACATGGCAAAACCCCATCTCTACTAAAAACATAAAAATTAGCCAGGCATAGTGTGTGTGCCTGTAATCCCAGCTACTCCGGGGGCTTAGGCAGGAGAATCGCTTGAACTCAGGAGGCGGAGGTTGCCAAGATCATGCCACTGCACTCCAGCCTTGACGACACAGCCAAGACCCTGTCTCTAAATAAATAAATGAATAAAGTCAGTTGATTAGCAACCTTAATTCCATCTGGAACCTTAATGCCCTCTTTCCATGTGAAATAATATATACATAGGTTCCAAGGATTACGATGTGGGCATCTTGAGGGCCATGATCCTGCCTACAGAGATACTAACCCAATCTGTTATGTATGTTCCAAATATTTTCTTCCAATCTGTAGCTTACTGTCTAATTTTATGGTGACTTCTACTGTATCAAAGTTAATTTTTTTTATGTAGTTAAATCTACCAACATTTTACTTCATGACTTCTAAAACATTTTCTCCTGGCACTTTGATAATTTTGCATATTTATGTTTTAGATTACTGATTTTTACGGTATGAAGTGATAATCTAACCTTCCCCCAAATCATGTCCAATTTACCAATACCATTTTTAAAAAATAGAATGTCTTGAGCCCATTCCATTAAATATGGTGTACTGTAAAAACATGAGTCATTTCTAAGCATCTCTAGGCTTCAGGTCCCCATATCCAACAGCATACCAGACATCATCTCATATTTGACTTGTCCAAAAACATATTTTCCCTTTAACCTTTTCCTCCAACATGCCCATTCCTATCAAAAGGCATGACATCCATCTAAATACTTAAGCTTTGACTCCTCTCCCTGATCTAATCCATCATCAAATCTTGTCAGCCAGGCTCAGTGGTTCATGCCTGTAATACCAGCACTTTGGCAGGCTGAGGCAGGGGGATCATTTGAGGTCAGGAGATCGATACCACCCTATGTGATACCCCATCTCTATTAAAAACACAAAAATTAGCCAGGTGTGGTGGTGGTGTGCACCTGTAATCCTAGCTACTTGGGAGGCTGAGGCAGAAGAATCACTTGAACCAGCAGGTGGAGGATGCAGTGAGCTGAGATCATGCCACTGTACTCTAGCCTGGACAACAAAGCAAGACTCCATCTCAAAAAAAAAAAAAACTTGTCAATTATTCCTATGAAATGTATTTCAAATCCATCTTCTCCTCTCCATTTCCACCATCACTATTGTCTTAGTCATTATTTCTCAGTAAATTGGTTGCTCTATTCCTTCTAATCCATCCTGCACATGGCTACAATTCTCTGGAGATCAACTGCCCCGATCTCTTCAACAAGTGTCATAAAAGTTTGAGTAAAAGGCTAGGAGTAGTGGTACACGCTAAATCCCAGCTACTTGGGAGGCTGAGGCAGGAGAATCCCTTGAGCCTAGGATGTAGTGTGCTATGCCGATTGTAAACGGACTGATGCTAAGTTTGGCATCAATATGGTGACCTTCCAGAAGTGGGAGACCACTAGTGCCTAAGTAGGGGTGAACTGGCCCAGGTAGGAAACAGAGCAGATAAAATTCCTGTACAGATCAGTAGTGGTATAGCACCCGTAAATAGCCACTACACTCTAGCCTGAGCAACAGAACAAAATCCTCTAATTTTTTAAAGTTTGAATAAAGGAACCTAACAGATACCAACTTGTGGACCTAAGTTGGATATTGGTTTGGTCCAAATAGCTGTGAATGACATTTGGGTCTGTTGGGGGAAACTCTGAATATGGTATGGGTATCTAGATTGGTTCTTGACCTCTAGAATTTTGCTTTTAGAGAAAGGGTCATGCTCTGTCACCCAGGCTAGGGTGCAGTGGTGTGATCACAATTCACTGCAGCCTCTAACTCCTGGGCTTCAGTGATCCTCCTGCCTCAGCCTCCTGAGTAGCTAGGACTACAGCTGTGTACCACCATGCCCAGTGAACTTCCTTCTGCCTCGACCTCCCAAAATGCTGGGATTTAGGCATGAGCCACCACTACCATGCTCAACCAAGAACATTTACATAAAGGGAAAGGTAAAGATACTGACCAAGACCAGGGGCGGTGGCTCACGCCTGTAATCCTAGCACTTTGGGAGGCTGAAGTGGGCGGATCACAAGGTCAGGAGATCGAGACCATCTTGGCTAACACGGTGAAACCCCATCTCTACTAAAAATACAAATAAATTAGCCGGGCGTGGTGGCGGGTGCCTGTAGTCCCAGCTACTTGGGAGGCTGAGGCAGGAGAATGGTGTGAACCTGGGAGGCAGAGCTTGCAGTGAGCTGAGATCACGCCACTGGACTCCAGCCTGGGCGACAGAGGGAGACTCTGTCTCAAAAAAAAAAAAAAAAAAAAAAAAAAAAGAAGATACTGACCAAAACCAAAAAGTTATAATGCAGTTTGATCTCAATTTGGTTTAAAAATACCACATGTATAGACACATACACAAAAAAGATCCAGAAACATATGCACTAAAGTTATTAAAATAGTGATGACCTGCGGATATTGGAAATATTTTTTAAATTTTGCTTATAATCAATTTCTTTCTTAGACAGGGTCTCATTCTGTCACCCAGGCTGGAGTGCAGTGGTATGATCACTGTTCACTGTGGCCTCTACCTCCTGAGCTCAAGTGATCTTCCCACCTCAGCCTCCCAAGTAGCTAGGACTACCAGCACACACTACCATACCCAGCTAATTTTTGTATTTTTTGTAGAGATGAGATCTTACCAAGTTGCCCAGTCTGGTCTCGAACTCCTAAGCTAAAGCGATCTGCTCACCTCGGCATCCCAAAATGCTGGGATTACCAGTGTGAGTCACCATGCCCTGGCCTATTTTTCTAAATTTCTACAATGCACATTACTACTTCTATAAAAATAAAAAGTTATTTAATGTAAATTGTCTATGCATAACCATGTGCATGTGATTGATAATATTGTATTGTACACTTGGAAACTGTTGGATGACTTACTTGGTTTTTTTTTTTTTTTGCCACAAGAAAGAAATTGAATTGTTTTAACACCGAAATCTAAGTCACTTTCTTGCCTGAATCCTCCAGATGACCCACACCTGTAGGAAAGTTCAGTCCTGGCATTTGAGGGTCTTCACAACATAGTTCCTGATCTCTCCAAATTTACCACAGACTCTCTTGCTAGTCTAACTTTAAGCTTTATGAGCAAGTGCTGTACTTTCTGACCTGTGCCTCAAACTCTTCTCCTCCACTTCTCCACGTCAAGTTTCCCACCTTCCTTTAAGGCCTAGAAACCGTATTTTATATGGTACTGCCTTCCCTGCAGTCCCACTGAAACACTGTGTGCCTTGTTGACAACTCCTGTTTCCTGATAGTAAGGCTTTAACATGAGGTTCTCTGAGGTCAAGCCCAAATTCTCAATTGAGTGTTCTTTCCACTCTATCATATTCTCTCTAGTCTGTATATTTGGTTGAGAATCAACCAGTCAGAAGGTACATGCTGCTTCCTTGTGTCACTGTTCTGTTACAAAGCTTTATTTAGCCCAAACCTGTCTATAGGGTCTGAGTCCAAAACTCACCACCTGCTGGCCAAGGGTGGAACTAAAGGTACTTTCCCTCTCCGACTACTATGATCTCCAAAGACAATGCAATTCTGAATTTCCATTTTACATGGGAACGTGAGTCCATACTTCTCTGAGTAGCTTTATATAAAAAAAAATCCAAATCCTATATTAAGTATTTTAAAGCCCTTAGTGGGTTGTAGGGCTAAGCAAGGGTTAGCAAAGCACTTGACATTTGCCACAGTTCAGCTGAAATGGAAGACCTGCATCCTTCATGGGCACTGTGTCCACTGGACTTTCAGGGGAATTTGTAGCATCAGTACCTTAGATCGATCTATCTATATATACGTATAGATAGACAGATAGCTTTTTTTTTTTTTTTTTTTTTTTTTTTTTGAGACGGAGTCTTGCTCTGTCGCCTAGACTCACTGCAAGCTTCGCCTCCCGGGTTCATGCCATTCTCCTCCCGAGTAGCTGGGATTACAGGTGTCCACCACCACACCCGGCTAATTTTTTGTACTTTTAGTGGAGACAGGGTTTCATTGTGTTATCCAGAATGGTCTCAATCTCCTGACCTAGTTAGTGGTCCACCCGCCTCGGCCTCCCAAAGTGCTGGGATTACAGGTGTGAGCCACAGCGCCTGGCCAGACGTAAACATGTTTTAAGATACGAGGTATACTGTTCCATCTTTGTTTTTGCCTCTATGGCATACTGCTGGTCCTCTATTTGATACCATATTCTTGGTCAGAAATCCAACCTCTAATCGCAGTGTTTACCCTCTATAAAGTGATCAGCTACAGTAAGATCACATTCCAATTTCTTTCTAGGAATAATGTGAGGGGAAAGATGGACTGCCTACACAATTTGCCTCTTGGTTTAAGTATGCAGGTTTCTGCAGTTTAGAAAGCATTTTTCAATCATTTTATCAGACTAAGAAACTTGAGGCCCCAAAAGAGCTATCACCTTGTTCACAGCTATACAGGTATAACTGGCAACTCACATGTAGAAGAATGAAACTGGATCCTTATCTCTCACCTTATACAAAAATCAACTCGAGGCCTGGTGCAGCAGCTCATGCCTGAAATCCCAGCACTTTGGGAGGCCGAGGTGGGAGGATCACCTGAGGTCAGGAGTTTGAGACCAGCCTGGCCAACACGGGTGAAACCCCGTCTCTACTAAAAATACAAAAATTAGCCAGAGGCATGGTGGTGCATGCCTGCAATCCCAGCTACTTGGGAGGCTTGAAGCAGGAGAATCACTTGAGCCCGGGAGGCAGAGGTTGCACTGAGCTGAGATGGAGTACTCCTAGGCTGGGTGACGGAGGGAGACTCCGTCTCAAAAAAAAAAAAAAATCAACTCCAGATGGTTCAAAGACTTAAATCTAAAACCTGAAACCATAAAAATTCTAGAACATCAGAAAAACCCTTCTAAACATTGGCTTAAGCAAAGACTTCACGACCCAAGAATCCAAAAGTAAATGCAACAAAAACAAAGATAAATAGATGGAACTCAATTAAATTAAAAAGCTTCTGCACAGCAAAAGAAACAATCAGCAGAGTAAAAAGACAACCCACAGAGTGGGAGAAAATCTTTGCAACCTATACACCCAAAAAAGACTAATATCCAGGATCTACAAGAAACTCAAACAAATCAGCAAGAAAAAAACGATCCTATCAAAAAGTGCTCTAAGGACATGAATAGACAATTCTCAAAAGAAGATACACAAATGGCCAACAAACATATTAAAAAATGCTCAACATCACTAATGATCACAGAAATGCAAATCAAACCCACAATGTGATAACACCTTACTCCTGTAAGAATGGCCATAATCAAAGTCAAAAAATAAAAGATGTTGGTGTGGATGTGGTGATCAGGAACACTTTACACTGCTGGTGGGAATGTAAACTAGTACAACCACTATGGAAAACAGTGTGGAGAGTCCTTAAAGAACTAAAAGTAGAACTACCATTTATTCCAGCAATCCCAATACTAGGTATCTACCCAGAGGAAAATAAGTCATTATATAAAAAAGATACTTGTAAACGCACGTTTATAGCAGCACAATTTGCAATTGTAAAACTAATGGAACCAGCCCAAATGCCCATCAATGAGTGGATAAATTGAATTGTGGTATAACTGAGGTCAGGAGCTCAAGACTAGCCTGGCCAACACGGCGAAGCCCTGTCTCTACTAAAAATACAAAAACTAGCTGGGTGTGGTGGCATGTGCCTATAATCCCACCTACATGGGAGGCTGAGGCAGGAGAATGGCTTGAACTCGGGAGGCAGAGGTTGCAGTGAGCCGAGATCATGCCACTGCACTCCAGCCTGGGTGACAGAGGGAGATTCCGTTTTTAAAAAAAAAAAAAAAATTTGTGGTATATATACATACCAGGGAATATTACTCAGCCATAAGGAACGAAATAATGGCATTTGCAGCAACCAGAATATCATTATTCTACGTGAAGTAACTCAGGAATGGAAAACCAAATATCGTATGTTCTCACTTGTAAATGGGAGCTAAGCTATGAGAATGCAAAGGCATAAGAATGACACAATGGACTTTGGGGACTCAGGGAAAAGGTGGGAGGGGGGTGAGGGATAAAAGACTACACATTGAGTATGGTGTACACTGCTCAAATGACAGGTGCACCAAAACCTTAGAAATCACCACTAAAGAATTTATGTAACCAACCACCACTTGTTCCCTAAAAATCTACTGAAATAAAAAATACCAAAAGTGCAAAAATATCCATTTCGCAGCATGAGTTCCAGAGCTGCTCCAGTTTAATCAACCAATATAAGTATCATGCATCCTTAAAGATTTTCTATGTAGACCAAAAGGGAGCCTGGTCTTGCCTCGTATAAAGTCTAGGATGACTAATACCAGTGTTGATCATAATTCTGAAGGACACAATCCCAAACACCATAATCCCAAATGTTGAAGTCCCAAAAGATCAAAATCCCTAAAATCACAAGCTGGACAACATAAAATTTCAAATTCTGGGGAAGGGATTAGTACGTTTTTGATTGTAAACAAGATAGTTGCATCATGCTATACAGAACTATTACCTTGTTATTGTCTTAAGTATCGTTTAAAGAGACACATCAGGGTGCCAAGTTGCCAATGAGCAGAATTGTGGACTTAATTTTAGGTGTCAGTTTTACTGGATTAAGTATTTAGAAATCTGGCAAAGCATTATCTGGGTGTGTCTGTGAGGTTGTTTCTGGAGATTAGTTTGTAAGTCTGAGTGGGCTCAGTGGGGAAGACCTGCCTTCGATGTTGTTGGGTACCATCCAACAGGCGGGGTCCCAGAGAGAACAAATACGGAAGGCAATTGGTCTGTAAGAGCTAGGATAGATTTTTCTTCGTAAGGTGGAGTTTCACTCTTGTTGCCCAGTCTGGGGTGCAATGGCGCGATCTCAGCTCACCGCAACCTCCGTGTCCTGGGTTCAAGCTATTCTCTGCCTCAGTCTCCCAAGTAGCTGGGAGTACAGGCATGCGCCACCACGCCTGGCTAATTTTGTACTTTTAGTGGAGATGGGGTTTCTCCACGTTGGTCAGGCTGGTCTCAAACTCCTGACCTCAGGTGATCCGCCCGCCTCAGCCTCCCAAAGTGTTGGGATTACAGGCACGAGCCACCGCGTCCAGACTAGGACAGATTTTTCTTCTGGTGCCTTGGACATTAAAAATTTGACTCCATGACCACAATGTTGACTCTGTGTGTGAGCATTGTATGTGTGCATAAAAATGTTGAAAGTTCCTCAATAGGCCGGGCGCGGTGGCTCAAGCCTGTAATCCCAGCACTTTGGGAGGCCGAGATGGGCGGATCACGAGGTCAGGAGATCGAGACCATCCTGGCTAACACCGTGAAACCCCGTCTCTACTAAAAAATACAAAAAACTAGCCGGGCGAGGTGGCGGGCGCCTGTAGTCCCAGCTACTCGGGAGGCTGAGGCAGGAGAATGGCGTAAACCTGGGAGGCGGAGCTTGCAGTGAGCTGAGATCCGGCCACTGCACTCCACCCCGGGCGACAGAGCGAGACTCCGTCTCAAAAAAAAAGAAAAAAAAAAAGAAAGTTCCTCAATAAATGAAGAGACATCTGTTTTTTGTACACGTGCATTTGTGAAGAATAAATCGTTCTCAAGACCCCGTCTCTTTGGGAGACAATGCAGTGGTTACCGTAACAGTTTCTGAACCATCTCATCAAGACTTAGGTTTTCTGTCACAGTATTACAGTTGACCACAGTTATAAAGCTAGATGCCCACAATTACCAAGCATAGTGACAAGCATTTATACATTTCACTTTCTGACCTATTTCTTTATAAATATGTTTCATCTGCTCATCACCGTTATATCTGTGCAACTGTTGTTGGTATACCTGAGTGTTTACCTTGCAAAAACGTTACTATTCCCTATTTTATCGTGTAAAGTAGCCTATGAAATGTTCTGTCGTGTTGTTTCTCAAATAAATATGCTTTTTTAAATGTAAGTAAATTTTCGAAGAATGTTTAGCATTTCTTCCAGAATTGTATTTTGGGATTTTGACCTTTTGGGATTGTGATTTTCAGAATTTTAGACTTTAGGGATTTTGATCTTTGGAGACTACAGTATTTTATTCAAAATTATGGTGTTCAGGACTGTCTTTTATGTCCCAAACCCAATCAACATATATTTAGTAATTTATTTTCTCTGCACTACTCTCCCTCTGGGTGAGGCATCATTGTACTGACCCCAGAAGCACTAAGTGATTGAAGAGGACAGTCTATTTTCTGTTTGGAAAAAAAAATTCAATACTAAAATCTTATATTAACAAAAAGCTTTTTTTTTTTTTTTTTTTTTTAAATCAAACAAAGTACATAAAATAAAGGTGGGCACAACGCTAAGTGATCACCAACCAGGGGATGTTTGGGATTTTTAGATGCATTAAAAGGGAGTATAGAGAATATCCACCTGCAAATAAGATTGTATTTTTTTGCAACCCTATGATTTTCAAATGGCTCCTAAACACAGTCTTTGGTCAGGATAAGGGATTCTGCAGGCCTAGCCTTACCGTTCACATCAAATATAGGTGGAGGGATGCCATATTCTCCACATTTGGAGCTCTGTCAGGCTGCTCCCTTTCCACCAGTCCTATCCAGTGATACTGCACACACAGGGTGAGGCAACAGGAGACATCATACTGATGTTGATCAGGAAAGGAAGAAGGTGCAATCTTACTTCCAGGATTTCACATTTGGAAGAATGCCTTGGGAGTGGTGGGTAGCCCAAAGCTCTTCCCAGGAAAAGAAGCAGGCACAGGGCCCAGGACTCAGGCTCCATTTTGACCCAACGTTTATTGTCCTTTTACAACATGTCATTTTTTGGTTTAGAAACTGCTTGTGATTAGTTTTCCAACATTAACTCAAAAGCATGTAAAATAAATCAACCTACTCTCTATATAAACACCCAGCAACTGTGGCCCCTACCCACCTACCCAGGTTGGATAGGGGGAAGGGAGGGCTCGGGCAGCATTGAGTCAAGTGCAGATGCTTTACTGTGGCAGGTGGCAGTAGTGCCTTGGTTCACACCCCACACAGGTCCCCTGCACTGCCCCAAACTACAACAGAAATGGCATAGGCCCAAGGCCCAATTCCCTGTTGGTAATTCACTCTCCACCTACCAAATGAAAATCGCTTTTATTTTTTCGCTTTTGTTTTGTATTTTTGCAACAGAAACCCCCTGTCCAGAGTCAGACTGTAGCTGAACTGTTCAGACTGAAGAATGGAGCAGGCTGTGGGCGCACCCCTGGTCCCTCTCCTGGGCAAGCGCCCCCACCCCCAGGGAACAAGGTCCGGGCAGGCCAGCTCACTGCATGCTGGCCACCACCACTTAGCCATACAGGTCATCGTCATTGTCTTCTGTGTATACACTGCCACCTGTGCCGCCTCCACTGCCCTGACTGGGGCCAGCTCCACCCTGGTTCCCTGAAGGGAATCTGTGTACGAGAGCAAAGCCAAAAAAGACGGTTAGGACAGAGCCTGTGTAAGATTTCCACAACTACCCCTCTAGCTTCCTTAGGACTCCCATTCCCTTTTTGGTGTAGGTCCCCAAAGTAACTTAAGCACTGTCTAAGGCTCCCAACCAAGTTACCTGAAGCTGCCAAAGCCCCGACTCTGCTGAAGGGTCTGGGCGAACATCTCGTACTTCCGAATGTCATTGTCACTGACAGAACGGCGCGCAAAGCGCATGGCTTCTTCAAAGTGATCTCGACGGATCTCAGGCACTGGATCATCCTCTTCTACCTCCTATAGTTGGTAAACACAGATCACTAGGGCTTAATACTTTAAAACGCCAATAGTTTTCAGTGTTTACCACATTTGGATTACATCCTACCCAGTGGTCTCACTTTCAGTGACATATATACTCTTAAATATACCCAGGGTTTCCCAATGATTGCAATCCTACTACTAGAGCACATTATTTGGGCTGCTTATTCCCTTTATTCAAATTATACTCTCTTCACAGCCCAGCTCAAAACCTATCTCTTCCATTGAGAGGCCAATTGCTGTGACTTATGAGACTGCTTCCTAGGATTAGTTCATAAGTAGTTTTAAGCTTTTATGGGAGAGAGAAGGTCACAGACCCTTCAAAACAGAAAGAAAGCCATTTATTTGCTCATTCATTAAGTCCCATGTTTGGAACTTAATGAATTAATTAAGGGTAACACAGGACATAGTGGAAAACAAGTGAGATGACAGAGATCCTACCTTTATGGAGCTTACACACACATGAATTTGTCTTTTCATTTTGGGAGGACTGTGGACCCCATCCCTTCCCCAACCATCAGGGACAGGTATATGGGTCTCATCTCAGTTCAAAACCTTGCTCTGCAGCTCACGCCTGTAATCCCAGCACTTTGAAAGCCCAAGGCGGGCGGATCACAAGGTCAGAAGATCGAGACCAACCTGGCTAACACAGTGAAACCCCGTCTCTACTAAAAAAAAATACAAAAAACTAGCCGGGCGTGGTGGCATGCACCTGTAGTCCCAGCTACTCGGGAGGCTGAGGCAGGAGAATGGCTTGCACCTGGGAGGTGGAGGTTGCAGTGAGCCGAGATCGCGCCACTGCACTTCGGTCTGGGCAACAGAGCAAGACTTCGTCTCAAAAAAAACAAAAACAAGAACAAAAACCTTGCGCTGTTTGGTGCACTCTCATACTTTGATTTCCCTCATGGAGCTTGGTTTAGACTGAGAATGGAGCCTGCCCATCTCTTCTCGGCCTTATTCCAAATTGAATGGATTCACCTCAGTATTCTTTATCTTTGATGCCCTATTAACATTCTTCTCAGATGATCTTTTCAACAACTTCTACTCTCAACTCTAGGGCATGGTGGTGGCTGCTGCCTGGCTCCCCATGACTGGCACATCTGGGGAAAGGATACAGACTCACCATGGCTGATGGGTTTGTCTGCCTCTCTCGTTCTCGCCTAATCTCACTTTCGATGGATTCACGGATGGCCAGCTTGCAAGCACGCTGGCAAATCTCTGTAAGGTCAGCTCCAGAGAAGCCATTAGTCATTTTAGCCAGGAACTCCAAGTCCACATCCTAAAAGAAGCAGCAGAGCTACCTTAGCATTTAGCCTCTTCTCTCTTGAGATACACAGATCTTTGGGCCATCCAAGCACTCCCAACTAGTTTGCCCCTTCTTTGGCCACCCCATTTTATTCCTGATTCTGGATTATCTTAATACCCTCAAAAATTCTACCTTCCCTTTAGACCAACCCTAACCCCAAAGCAATCTTGTCCAGAACCCAAAGAGCACTCTATACCAGACTGAGCACTCATACAAGTCTCCCACAGCCCATGATCCTGCACCTGCCTTGGCAACTGGGGACTTGCGCAGGTTAGCCTTGAGGATGGCAACACGTGACTTTTCATCAGGAAGTGGGATGTAGATGAGCTGATCGAGACGGCCAGGTCTGAGGATGGCAGGATCAATGATGTCAGGCCGGTTGGTAGCGCCAATGATGAACACATTTTTTTTTGTAGACATGCCATCCATTTCTGTCAGGATCTGGTTGATGACTCGGTCAGCAGCCCCACCACCATCTCCAATGTTACCTCCACGAGCCTTGGCAATTGAATCCAGCTCATCAAAGAATAGCACACATGGAGCAGCTTGGCGGGCCTGTAGGAGGAATGGATTCAAGCATTAACAAAACTAGATCTCTCGGCCAAACGTGGTGGCTCACACCTGTATTCCCAGCACTTTGGAAGGCCAAGGTGGGAGGATCACTTGAGGCCAGAAATCCAAAACCAGCATGGGCAACATACTGAGACTTCATCTCTACAAAAAATAAAAAATTAGCCAGATGTGGTGACGCATGCCTGTAGTCCCAGCTACTCAGGAGTCTGCAGTAGAATGGCTTAAGCCCAGGTTTCAAGGTTACTGTGAACTATGACTGTACCACTGCCCTCCAGCCTGGGCAACAGAGCCAGACCCTGTCTCAATTTAAGAAAAAAAAAAAAAAAAAAAAAAAAAACAGCTCTCTCACACCTCAGAAAATCAAGTGACTTGCTGTCCAGTTGAGCAGCCAGTAATAAGAATGTTTCAACCGTCTTAAAGAAAAACAGCCTCTATTCCTTGTCCCAAGGCAAATCAATAGATAGCTCAGCCTATTGTAGCTCACCTTGTCAAAGATTTCTCTGACATTGGCCTCAGACTCCCCAAACCACATGGTGAGCAGCTCAGGACCTTTGATGGAGATGAAGTTGGCCTGGCATTCATTAGCAATGGCTTTGGCCAACAAAGTTTTCCCACAGCCAGGAGGTCCATAGAACAGAACTCCCTTGGAGGGTGTCATGCCAAACTTCAGGAATTTGTCTGGGTGTTCCACAGGATACTAGGAGGAAAAGGAAAGAGGGTTCAAGGTTACCTCCACCTTGTGAAAGAAACCTAACTAAACAGAAGCATGCCCTCCATTACTTCATGGTGTACCCAATGGTATCAGATCCAGGTTCTCTAGAAGCAGACTCCTTAGTGCCTCAAATCTAAGAAAAATAGGTTCCTAAGTCGTGCTCTCACATCTCTTGCAGCAAACGTGTTGACACCCTAAGATCACCAAGGTCAATTACAATGTATTGAGGCAGTGACTCACCCTGGACCAAGTTACCCTACCTGGACCAGCTCCTGAAGCTCACGTTTGACATCCTCTAGGCCCCCGATGTCTTCCCAGGTTACCTGTGGCACCTCTACCACGGTTTCCCGCAGTGCTGATGGGTTACTCTGGCTCAAGGCCCACTAGAAAAGGAGGGAAAACTGGGGATGAGACTTACCAGGGGAGGGGTCAAAGCACATATGTGTGTACCTGAGGCAGGGGTGTGGTCCTTACCCGGAAGTCATCCATAGTAACTGCTAAAGAGTTCATGACCTCGGCATCAATGGTCTCATCCTCTAGGTCAATGAGATCCATCTTCTTGCGGATGGCTTGCAGAGCAGCCTCTGAGCACAGGGCTGCTAAGTCAGCACCCACATGCCCGTGAGTCTCATTGGCTACCTGCAGAGAAAGATCTATTTACTGTGCTGCCTCAAAGACCCAGCTGCCGCAGGAGGCTCAGAGATAATAGAATGCTTCCCCTGACTGCTATCCCTGCGTCCTCTAATTTCCTTGAATACATATACTAGCAATACCTTTATGGGCTGGGTTTTAAGTACTTAATCCTGGACTCGGGACCTAGAAATAAAGCTGCTCCAACAATTCTGATTTACTCTAAATGCAGCGTCAAGTGAGAAAAATGCCAACTCCAATTTCCTGGATTTAATCTCAGATTACCTCCTTTCCCCTGTCCCGAAATAAAAACCCATCTCCTCACATCAAAACCTTATGTCTCGGCCGGGCGCGGTGGCTCAAGCCTGTAATCCCAGCACTTTGGGAGGCCGAGACGGGCGGATCACGAGGTCAGGAGATCGAGACCATCCTGGCGAACACGGTGAAACCCCGTCTCTACCAAAAAAATACAAAAAACTAGCCGGGCGAGGTGGCGGGCGCCTGTAGTCCCAGCTGCACAGGAGGCTGAGGCAGGAGAATGGCGTAAACCCGGGAGGCGGAGCTTGCAGTGAGCTGAGATCCGGCCACTGCGCTCCAGCCCCGGCGACAGAGCGAGACTCCGTCTCGGAAGAAAAAAAAAAAAAAAAAAAAAAAACCTTATGTCTCTAGCCAGTTCCCAGCAACTGCCTAGAGATATTGTAACGCCTGGTCAGCCCTCATCATCACTTCACCTGTTCCAGGTCCACATCATCTGCCAGCTTCATGTTCTTGGTATGGATCTGAAGAATCTCTAAGCGTCCCGTAGCATCAGGAATTCCAATATCTACCTCCCTGTCAAAGCGACCTGTGGGACAGTGCATGAACATAGACAGGGCTCGTTTCTAGTCCAGAGGTAAGAGACAGGCCTAGGGTGACCAACCATCTCAGCTAGCACAGGATTGTCCTAATGTTAGCAATGAAAAAGTCTCAACCCTGGGAAACCTTTCAGTCTCAGGAAAACCAGGGTGGATGGTCACTCTAGACAGGACGTAGGATAAAGGAAAAAGAAACCCAGATCCAATCACTGTGAAGGGCTTCAAGAGGATTAGGTGACTTAGATGAAGGAGAGAGGTAGGACCTAAGCAAGGACATGGTCAAAAGTATCTGGAGTCCTTACCAAATCGCCGTAGAGCTGGGTCAATGCTGTTGGGTCTGTTGGTTGCTGCCATGACAATCACATGTGCTCTCTGCTTTAGGCCATCCATGAGGGTCAACAACTGTGATACGATGCGCCGCTCCACCTCACCATGAGTCTGCCAGAACAGGATGTCTGGTCAGAAGTGAAGTCAGGGCCTTTCAACCCCCCACTATCCCCTCAGGTAAGCTCCTACTTTCTCTCTTTTGGGAGCGATGGCATCCAGCTCATCAATGAAGATGATGGCAGGAGCATTCTTCTCAGCCTCCTCGAAGGCTTTACGAAGGTTGCTCTCAGACTCACCAGCCAATTTGCTCATGATCTCAGGACCTGAAAGGATACAAAATGGAGGCAATAACAAAATGACAGTCTTTCCCAATTGCCCCCAAAAATCAGTTATCTTGCTTGTTTGGCCCAGAGACAGGTCCTGGGTGAGAAGGTGGTAACCTATGCCTACTTCTCAGATCCTCTACCAGCCATTATCCCAGGACAGCCACCAGGCAAGGCTGGAGAGAAGCCCAGGGACTCAGTATACTCTTCTCACAGTTGAACTAGAAGTATAAATGTGACAACAAATGCTCTAGCCAGAGCAGGAGAGATGGCACACCACTAAATAGCATTCTCCAAGAGCCAGTGATCGAAGTTCATTTTCCCCAAACTCTCTCAAATCACTAAGCATTCGCCCTTTGATTTCTTGTTCTAGCTTGCTCCTGCTCTTCAGTCTGTCCACAATCTTTTTCAACGGGGGCAGGACAGGGAGCACCAGTGTAAAATATCTTCCCTCTATTGCTCATCTGTCTGTAACATACCCAAGCAGAAGAAATATGCTATAAAGGTGCAGGAGGGCATGGGTGCAAAAAGGATGTGTCCATGAGTGCTCCAGCTCATGAGCCCAGTTCAAATTGGGTCTAGCCAGACAGTATCTTACCATTTATCAAGAAGAAAAAGGCTCCAGTCTCATTTGCTACAGCTCGAGCAATCAGGGTCTTTCCTGTTCCAGGAGGTCCGTAAAGCAGGATTCCTCTAGGAGGCTGTGGACCAATGCAGAGTGTGATTACGTTCCCACCTTCTCCCAAACCCTAAAATGGCTTAACTAGGGCTCCAGAGACGGGGAGAACCAGGCTTCAACCCCGACAATATTAAGAATAAGCCCTCAGTAGTAAATGCTAAGCAGACAATTTACTTTAGGCCACAAACATTTCTATTACTAGCAGGGAAAATAGTGCTAGAAAGTGGGCAATATTTATGATTGTAACTTGCATAGGAGACTAAGGGCAGAGAAACTCTAGTCCAAATGTATTTGAAGATACATGACTAGGCAAAGGCAAGAGGCCATTACACAAAGGGCTCGATTTCAGACAGACCAAGGGCCAAAGACTAGCTAAGCCATTTAAGAGAGCAGGGTCTATTTTCTTCATTGCCAGAGAATCACTCACTCCAATAACCACGCCCTCCAGAATTTATCACACTGGAATGGTGTTTCTTACAATCATCAATTTTCTTCTTTGACACTACCCTTTCTATGGCCCTATCCACAAGCAGAACATGTAAACTGTCCACATAGAAGATGAATTTGTGTGATACCTACTAGGAAAATGAGTAACTTCATCTTCAGTGTGTTCCATGATATAGAAAAGATTGGGAAGCTACACTCTAGACCAATAGTTCTCAAATGTTTTAGACTCAAAACCCTTTAACACTCTGAAAATTTCCTTAACTTCCTTACTTCTATTGGGTGACACTGCTCTAGACAGGCTGGCAAACTATTGTGAGATTTGTTTTTACGGGGTCCATTGATACAATAATGGCTTTTATATTCTAAGAGTTGTGGGAAAAAACCCATATATGTGTGTGTGTTTTGTGCGCACATACACACGACAGACAATTTAATTAGCCTACTCTGGTCTAGACCATCAGCTCTAATGAATTTAGAGCCTTAGGTAAACTAAAGGATATATTATTGCCTCTCTAATCCAAGGCAATAATGAAAGCCATGTATGAAAACAGTCCCAGGATTAGACACTGGATATTAATCACCACTTTAGACTTGATCCCAGAGCCCAGGATGCTCACCTTCACACCAATTGCCTTAAAGAGGGCAGGATGTCTCAGGGGCAGTTCCACCATCTCCTTTATCTGAGCTAGCTGCTTCCTGCAGCCACCAATGTCATCATACCCTACTTCATTCAAGGACTCTTCCTCATCCTGAATGTGGAAGAGAGAAAGGAGAAGGCAAGAATATTATATCAGCAAAAGTTGAGTTTCTCTAAATCATTCCACTACCTAGTATGCAAAAACCTAGCGTATGAGTATAATAAGATTATCAACCCGGCACGGTGGCTCACATCTGTAATCCTAGCACTTTGGAAGGCAGAGGTGGAAGGACTGCTTGAGTCCAGTTGTTCCTGGGCAATACAGCAAGATCCCATCTCATTAAAAATTAAATTAAATTTAAAAAAGAAGATTCTCCTCTAAAGGGATCCAGCCTCAAAGAACCACCACAAAAATCCCAAGGCAAAGATTTCCAGCACAGTCCTTGCCTCTCACATTACTCGTAGTCTTACTGAGAAAGGGTCTCTAAAACCTGAAGCTGGAAACCCTGGGAATGGGCAGAGGCCTGAAGCCACCATCAGCTTTACTTCAAAAATGGTTTCAATCACTTATATATTTTGGATTCAGTCTAGGTTTTTGAAATTCCTGACATTAGGTACATCCAACAAACAATTAGGCCCAGAAATGAATAGCTGGCAGGTTTCTCATCCCTGAAAGATGGTTAGTTCTCCAAAGAACACCCAGTCTCTTTTTTTTTTTTTTTTGTCAACCAGGCTGGAGAGAAGTGGCACAAACTCAGCTCACTGCAACCTCCAACTCCTGGGTTCAACCGATTCTCCTGCCTCAGTCTGCCGAGTAGCTGGGATTCCAGATGTTCACCACCAGGCCTGGCTAATTTTTGTATTTTTAGTAGAGACGGGGTATCACCATGTTGCCCAGGCTGGTCTCGAACACCTGACCTCAAGTGATCTGCCCACCTCAGCCTCCCAAAGTACTGGGATTACAGGTGTGAGCCACCACAGCCGGCCGAGCACCCAGTCTTGACAGTTACCACATGATGCCACACTGAGTAATCATGAAATTGGATACTGGAATCAGGGAGAAAACTCACCTCTCGTTTGATAGGCTCCCCTTCGCAGTGGATCACTGTGTCTGGAGCAACAATGCAATAAGGGCTAGGATCTGTTTCCACCACTTTGAACTCCACAGCACGCATCCCACCACGGACAAGAAAAATGTCTCCTAGGAGAGCAAGCAGTACAAGCACAGTTAGGGGCGTCAACTACAAGACAAAGTGAGAACTCATCAGACCCTGGGGTCAAAATGCCAAACTCATTAGATATTGTCCTATTTCTCCCCAACTCCACCTGTCTTAATAAGCAGCAGGTAAGAGGAGAAAGGTAAACTGTGAAGAGTCCCTCTGACGCTCAAGAGGTCAGTCAAGAAAACCTGACATGTCAGAAGACTATCAAGTTCTGACTTCTGCCATGTAAGTAGCCCAAGTTTTCACTACAACCACCAATGATAGAACTGTGCACTCTGGACCCTGACCCAGCCAAAATGGACCACCTTCTCCTTCAGAGATCCATAAAGATAGCTTACTCTCCCGGAACAGAGAAGGGGAGAGATGGGAGCCAGGGAAGGATGGAGGAAAGGAGCAGGGTAAGACATATGAATATGTGTGCAAGGTTTGCATGCATGTGTATACAAATATATGAAAATGAGTCTAGCGGCCAGGCACGGTGGCTCACCTGAGGTCGAGTTCAAGACCAGCCTGACCAACACAGTGACACCCCATCTCTACTAAAAATACAAAAATTAGCCGAGCGTGGTGGCAGACGCCTATAAGCCCAGCTACTCAGGAGGCTGAGGCAGGAGAACTGCTTGAACCCAGGAGGAGGAGGTTGCAGTGAGCTGAGATTGGACCACTGCACTCCAGCCTGGGGGACAGAGTAAGACTCTGTCTCAAAAAAAAAAAAAAGAAAATGAGACTAGGCATGACGGCTCATGCCTGTAATCCCAGCACTTTGGGAGGCCATGGCAGGTGGGTCACTTGAGCCCAGCAGTTTGAGACCAGCGTGGGCATCATAGTGAGACCCCATTTCTTTTTTTTTTTGAGACAGAGTCTTGCTCTGTCACCCAGGCTGGAGTACAGTGGCCTGGTCTTGGCTCACTGCAACCTCCACCTCTTGGGTTCAAGCAATTCTCGTGCCTCAGCCCCCCAGGTCGTTGGGATTACAGGTGCCCACAATGTGGTTCTGCCATGTTGGCCAGGCTGGTCTCGAACTCCTGGCCTCAAGTGATCCACCCGCCTCAGCCTCCCAAATCACTGGGGTTATAGGTATGAGCCACGGTGCCCAGCTGACCCCATCTCTTAAAAAATAAATAAATAAATACAGGAGAAAAGCATAAAAGATTAAAAAAAAAAAAAAGAAAACGAGACGAAGATGTTCCAAGGTTTATTAACTACAGTCAATAATCCTTAAACTCAGAATTAGCTCTCACCTTTCCGGATGGGTCGATAAGCTTCCAGGAAGTACGGCTTAAGGTATACCTCAAAGAGATTACCAGTAATGCCTTCCACCGTGTCATCAATGGGCAGCACGTGGATACGTTTGCCGTACTTCACATCAGGGCATGGCTGGATGCTGAGGATGACAAGCAGACTCCATATTACCAACCACACTTCGGGCCCAAGCACTGGGTGTCCAAAAGGGCCTGGCACAGATAGCTGATAGTAAGTGAAAAAGAAAAGGCAGGATGGCTTTAGGTGAAGAGAGGAAGGAGAACACCGTGGAAGTGAGGGCAAAGGAACAGCCCCACTCACTTCTAATCAGTGAGCCAAAATCAAGAGCCACACATTTAGAAACCCCACAAAGATATGCAAGGTCTTCAGTGAGATATCCAAGGATGATCCCCTTCTAGCTAATATTGGTGACCCAATATTACAAGGGAAGGTCTTAAGCTAACAACTGTCAGGGTCAGTGAAACAGAAGTGAAAAAAACAAAATTATCTCAGCCAGGTGTTCAGAACACCTTGAGGAAGTGACTAAGCACCCCCAAGAAGAAAGCTACATGAAACTTAGACTCCATCAAAAGAATCAAAAGCCTGAGATGATCCTGGCCAGGTGATGGTTGGTTGGGTAAGAGTGGCTAGAGATGACTCCAAGATGGGGCAACCTCTTGCCTAAAATTATGCAAGAACAAGCAAAATCACTCACATTGAGAACTATCCTGGGTCTGGCTCCAACTATTCCTCTCTCCCGGGTTCACTTAGGGGCTTAAAAGGCCTGCTAGCAGCTCACCTTCCATGTCCATATCCCCACCTCATTCCAACCCCAACGCAAGCCATTAATTGGACATACTAGTGAGAGTAGTGAGGAGGTTATTTGGCAGATACATACACACCCTCGAGTGGTATCCTAAGCTAGGCTATAAGTATGATAAATTACACTTCTAGTAGGAAAAAATAAAGGCACCAAGAAAGTTACAGGAATGCCAATTTGTCTCAAGCGACCTGCAGAAATGGATTTTGAAGTCCCAGGAAGGCAGAACCAAAACCTAAAGACAATCCTGAAGCATAAGTCTTCCCATGACCTGCATCGACAGGTTCCAAGAACTTGGTCCTGCCTGTAATACATGGGTACTGCCTGTAATGCAGGCTATCTCTGGCCTCCCATCCCTGTGGAGCCAAAAACCCCACACACCTGATGACATCCCCTAGGCGTACACGAAGGTTATTCCGAACAACTCTATTCATCCGAATCTTCTCATCAGAACAAGTGTCATCAGAAAGGACGATGCAAACAGCTTCTCGTCTCTTCTTTCCTTTCAGCAACACTGTGTCACCTCGGAACAACTGCAATTCATCCATCTTGGGCTGAGGAAAGAAAGTTAAGGCCTTTGGGTCACTGGGCAGAAGGGGAGTAAGCAACAGCCCTCGAGATTGGGATTCCCAGTAAACCCCACTCTATCTGCAGTCTGCAAATAGAAATATCTGCAAAATGAGAAAAGAAACCTGGGCAAATCCCTCAAGTAAGTGCAGTAAGGAAAGACTGGTCTGTGGCCCCAGCTTACCTGGGACAAGGACACCACACTGTTGTCCTCATTGATGGCTTCATCAACAATTAACCGATTGGGACGGTTCTTCTGTTTGAGAATGGCTGTTGATAGGTCATCACCTTTTGAACTAGAAGCAGGAAATGGAGTCAGTCCCAGTAGATACTCCTGCCCCAAGGGCCTCACCAGTCTCTAAAACTCATACTTAGGAAACAGTGAATAGATGAAGCTGTCCCTAGACCAGAGAGCGCGGATGAAGGAAAGGCAGCCAAGGTCACGAGGAGCAGTATCTAGCATACATATTACAATACCCATTCCGGCAGCTCCTGGTATTTTGAGCATCAGTGTCCCAGCTATAAGGCTCCAAGTGAGTGATCCTGCCCCAAGAAGACATAATAGAAATGGAGACTGAAGAGTTATTAGAGAAATAAAAATAGTCTTAGACTTATAGAAGAGTGGTTAAGAGCAGGAACTCCATAATAGTCAGACCCATTGGGTCTGAATTCCAATTCTGCCACTACTTAACTGTGATCTTGGGCAAGTTACCTAACCTCTGAACTTTGATGTCTTCCTCTATAAGAGAGAGACTATAATACTTACCTCAGAGGCTTATTGTCTTAAGGGAGATAATGAATGTAAAATGCTTAACATAATAGCTGGCACATGGTAATAACAGTCACCATGATTAACAGTATAAAGCATAAGCTAACTTTCCAGGGAATGAAGTAAGCCAGACAATTTCCCTTGAGGCTCAGGGAGCTCTCAAGTCCTACCAAGCAAGCCTGGGGACAATGAAGCAGAATTATTGGCGCTACCCTCCTTATAGGCTAAACCTACTGATGCCAGGGCATTCCATAGTACCAAAGGAATGCCAAGCATAAAAATCATCATATGGTTTCCATCATATTTGGAAACAACACTAACAGACATGAAACTGCCAGAAAGAGGCTCAAGGTCAAAAGGAACTTCACAGTAATTTCTGCAAAAGCACACAATTCCATAAAGTTGGCTCAAAAAACCAAAACCAAGAAATGCTGAAACACTGTGCAAATACAAATCCCTCTCATCCAAATCAAAGTTGACTGGGTCTATACTCAGTTTGTTATTTCCTACAAGACAGGGTCATTCACCAGACAGTGACACCAACTTATTACCTAGCCCATCTCCAGCTGTCACTTAGTAGACTCAAGTTCTCTCTCTCTCTCTTTTTTTTTTTTTTCTTGAGATGGAGTTTCGCTCTTGTTGTACAGGCTGGAATGCAATGAAGGGATCTCAGCTAACTGCAACCTCTGCTCCGCCTCCCAGGTTCAAGTGATTCTCCCGCCTCAGCCTTCCCAGTAGCTGGGATTACAGGCATGCGCCACCACGCCCAGCTAATTCTGCATTTTTACTAGAGATGGGGTCTCACCATGTTGGTCAGGCTGGTCTCGAACTCCTGACCTCAGGTGATCTGCCCACCTCGGCCTCCCAAAGTGCTGGGACTACAGGCATGAGCCACCGTATCCAGCACTCTCTCTCTCTTTTTTAAGAGCTGCCTCCTGTTAGTAAGGCTCAGGAAAACATAAGCATTAACCAAAGTAGGAAGGCTAGACAATGAAGGAAGCCAAAGAAAATAAATTTTTAAAAGGAATTTCTTCATTCAACAAATTCATGAGTGTCAATTATGTGCCAGGCATTGTTCTAAGGGCTGGGGATACTGCAGTCAACAAAACAACACAAAATAGTATTCCCATTGGAAATATCCTCACAATTTCCAAAAGACAGAGAAAAGACACTGTGCTCAGCTAGGAAGCTGTGGGGTTCTTACATCTCTGGGTCCTGATACACCCAAGAGAAAAACAAACCCCATTCATCGAACAAAATGGTAGGCCTTCTGCTAACCCTCACACATAGGCTGCATTTTTAACCACTGCCTCTAAACTAGTTTCTAATGACAGTTTCTAATGACAGTTTCCTCTGCTCAAATTTGCTTCCCCCATTCCAAAAGTGTGCCACTCTAGGCACGATGCTGCTGAGTAGGCAGACTTTCCCAATGCTTATCAACACACTGGAGGCCAAGCATGCTCAATGCGACAGCTGAGAGCAATGTAAACCCATGAGCTCTCCCACTCCTGTCCCATCAAAATACTCTTTCAGGGGTTGCCATCTTCTTGCTTGACTTATAGAACTGGGACTGGAGAAAAATAAAATGCCAGATGCCTCTAGTCGTCATAGTTTTTTATTTTTTGAAACGGAGTCTCCCTGTTGCCCAGGCTGGAGTGCAGTGGTGCGATCTCCCTCACTGTAACCTCTGCCTCCCTGGGTTCGAGTGATTCTCCTGCCTCAGCCTCCAGAGTGGCTGGGACTACAGGTGTGCGCCACCACCACGCCTGGCTAATTTTTGCATTTTAATAGAGATGGGGTTTCTCCTTGTTGCCCGGGCTGGTCTTGAACTCCCGACCTCAGGTGATCTGCCTGCCTCGGCCTCCCAAAATGCTGGGATTACAGGCCTGAGATACTGTGACCAGCCAACAGTTTGTATTTTAATCTCAAAGCTGCATCCTAGGAAAACCTCCATTCTGCCTACCATCCCGGTAGGATGGCGATAGCCAGGACTCTGGCTCTGGAGATGAGTGGTATGCCCTTTTCTTAAGGTAAAGCCTCTAATTCCCCATCTATCTAGTGAGATCAGAGGTGTTAATCTCTAAAAGAGTGAATTCAGCCTGACCATGGGCCAACAGCAGTTCTGGACACTCTTTGGGGCCATTCTCCACTGTCTTCTGTATGAGTCAATCCCTTTCCAGAACTGCACAGGGGACTCCAAGGGACTTGGAGGGGGTTCAGCTAAGAGTCATCAAGGTGACCAAGAAGTTAGAAACAGCTGATGATTCCAGGTTCCAAAAATTTTAGATTTTTACTTTTGAAAATAAAAGGCTGACTGCATATAAACCAAAAGAACACTTTCAGAGTAAGGGACCCTTTTAAATAAGCAACTGAGTAATACTTTATCCCAATTCAGAAACTTGAGAAAAAGGAACACACCTCAAAAAACTACTCTCTTCAAGGAAGGAAGGTAATTTGCACAGAAGAGTTTCCTTGGGCTGGCTGTTTTGTTTTGTTTTTTTCAGCCTCTAAAAGCTCTATTCTAAATTGAATGGGCTGAGGTAGGTAGCCAAGTTTTATCTGACGCTTTCTTGAAAGATGGAAGTGGTGTCAGAAAGCCCCATAGCCCGGATAATTTCTCAATACAGCTACCTGGGTAAAGCGGTGCGCGCACGTTTGTTTTTGAGAAGTTAGTGCAACTCTAAACTGCACACCACGAAAGCTGGAAATATGGAAAGGCGCACAAAACACGAACTGAG
Source organism: Macaca nemestrina (assembly GCF_043159975.1). Classification (NCBI taxonomy): domain Eukaryota; kingdom Metazoa; phylum Chordata; class Mammalia; order Primates; family Cercopithecidae; genus Macaca; species Macaca nemestrina. The sequence continues at coordinate 64,327,706 of NC_092138.1, forward strand.
ATTCCAACTTTACCAAGAACCTAAAACGTTAAAGAAAAATTCTTTTCTCCCCACCCACGAATCATAACATTAAGGAAAACTAGCTCAAACATTCTAATATGAACAACAGGCCTAAAGTAAGAACACCAGAAGCGAAAGGTAGGGCTCGCCCTCTCCCTAACAGTCCCTCACTACTCAGATCACACACAGAGGATGCCCACCTTGTACCGGCCGACCCGGCTCCAAAAAGGCGGCTGTGAGCTTCCCTGAGCTCGCCCGGCCTTCCCCGACCCCGGCCTCTGCCTCGGTGGCAGGGCTCCTGAGGCCTTCACATGGCGCAAAGTCCACGCCCACCGGGCCCGGTTGGGGCCTCGGGCTCGTGGGGCCTGCTCTCTCCAGGGACCAAAGGCCTTCGGCGGGTGGTAGGCCGGACGGCAGACTGGCGCCCCAAGGCCCCGGGGTTCCGCGCCGGCGGTGTGGGCCGGAAGACCTCGTCAGGCCCGGACGGCCATTCCAAGGGAGCCAATCGGGCGGGCCGGGGCCTGCATGACACAGCACGATCCGGCCCCAGGCTCCGACCCGGGCCCAGCGCAAGCCCCGCCTAGGGGGCGCGCGGGTGCGCAGCTGGCCCAGCCGGGCCTGCCGGGTCCACGGCCCCTCACTCGCTCCCTAGTTCCCCTTCCCTCTTTCCTGGTCTCCACCTCTCTGACGCGCCCACGGCCAGGCCCCGCCGGGCCTACCCAGCGCCGCGGGTCCCGGCGCGCGCCGCCGCAGCAAGCGGACGGCGCGCGCACACTCACTCGGCTCCAGAAGCCATGGCGCGCGCCTCTCCCGGCCGGCGGCTGTGGCGGCCCGCGGGTAACGGCTACGAGCGGTGGCAAGCGACCGACTGGGCCGGGGCTCGGCTCTCCCAGGCGGTGGGCAAGCAGCGGCGACAAACCCGCAAGCGGCTTCCCTCTCGCTTCCTCCCACCGGCAGCGAGGCGTCAGGCGAACAACGCTGGCTCCTGATCCGCGAGGTGGCAGTGGCACCGGCAGCGACGACTCAAACGACGGCCGCAGACGCTTCGCTGAGACTGAGCCGAGAAGAGCCGAATCATCGGAAGGGAAGCTGCTCCCACCTCAGCCAATCAGCGTCTGCCCTGCGGACTCTCGCCCGCCTCTCCGTGCCTCTCCCCAGCAACCCGCAGACCGCAACCAATCAGGAAATTCGCTTGCGGCCTGGCTCCCGCCTCAGTGATGCGACACGCCTAGTAACGCCACGTCAATTGGCTGCAACGCTACGCTTCCTCGACGGATTGGAATTCTCAGCCAATCAACGGAAGGAATAGGGCGAGATCGACTTGTGAAAGGAGACCCTTTAATCCCTTAGAGGCGGACTCTCCCACTTGGCTCCAGTTCATTGGCTCCGGAGTTTATCCTCCTAGAAGAACGTGGCACAATAGACTGAACCCTTGTATTAGTCTAGTCCAGTTGTGGTAACCTATACATCCATCTTTTCCCAAAACCTGGGGATCCTCTAAGATGCCATCACCACCCTGACCCTTCTTGCTCCTTTCCAACGCTGCCTCCAACCACCCCTACTCTGAACTTTCTGACTAGCACCCCACTCCTACCCCATTGTCATTGCACCCTCTGGTAACCCCAATCCCATACCTTTGCAGTTTCTCAGCGCTTGTGCCTTTCTTCCTCCCGTCGTTAATGTTAATACATTATAATAAGGCACTCAAATCCAGAGAAGTCAAAGGACAACCACAGAACACACAGCCAATTCAGTAGAACCCAAATTAGCAAGAAAACTGCGTATGTTGGGACTTGAAAATCCTTAAGCCCCAAATAACAGGGGTCCCTGTTTGCAGTCAACAGGCAGCTGTTGGTGGTATGCCAACTCAATTCACCTTTCACCTTCTAGCCACAGAGACACATTTGACTGAGATGAGTCCAATTTCTAGAATTTGGAATTAGGAAGGGAATGAGAGTCACTCTGAGAGAAATCTGCCTGTCTCTAACTATCAGCTACCTGCTCTTGTACTGAGAAGCCTATCTAGACCACCCTTCAGACCCAACTCATTGTCACTGTCCTGGACTTTGGGGCTCTGCATTTAGGCAATGTGAAGGACTAAAGCCACTGCCTCCTAAGTAAGGATTATTGTAGCCCTTTCCTCATACCCAGGCTTCAAGTTTGTAAGGTAGACGATGTCAGGAAAGGGCATCATAGACAACTAGCACTGACCTAGACGGTCATGAGCCTTCCCACCCAAGTATATGTAGTAGGCAGACAAGAGATAAATATGAAATTTTACTCGACAAAAGAAAAGGGGAAACAGGAAGAAAGGTGCCTCGAGTGAAGCCAATGACTTGGTGGTGGCAGAGATTGTTTCCTCCAAAACCAGAATGGTAGTAATTAGGGCAAATTTCACAGGCCTACCACCAACCTCACCAGTCCAGGAATTATATAGGAATGGTCACATTCCTAACGATGGTGAAGCAGAAAGCCCTCCCCACAGAGAGACAGCCCAATGGGGCCCCAGCTCAAGCTCTTGGAAACGTGGCAGCTACAGGTCACAAGACTTTGGCAGAGATGTCCGAAACTCTTCAAGGAAGGCATCACGATCAGAGGGGCGGATCCAGCTCAAATAGCTTTCTAGGTACAGGGGGAGAGACCTGGAGAGCAAGAAGGATGATGCCTAAGGGTGAAACATTGGCAGAAAGCTGGGCAGTCATGCCCCCTCTTTCAGTGTTCACCACCCACAATAGGTCCAAGGACTCTAGGACACCAACTGCCCCTCAGCCCCAAGCCAGCAGGCCTGAGCCTCACCACGTAGCATCTTCCTGTGGCCCCTTAGTTTGGGCCTCCAGCCTCCACCAGAGTGCAGTGGCCTCATCCCTCCGATCTAGCCTCTTCAGAGTCTGAAGCAGGTGAAAGTAAGTGTCTCGATTACCTGTAGCCCCAGCCCAGAGTACAGAATCTTAGAACTTAACATAATCTTAGGCATTGTTTTATAAAAAGGGAAACTGAGGCCTAGAGAGAGGAAGTATCTTGCCTACACTCACATATAGAAGCAGGGGCAGATCATTCACAACCATTCCCATCCCAGTGTCCATCATCTGCCCCCTACTTCTGTGCAACCCACCCCAGCAGAGTCATGGTCTTTGTGTCTGAGGATATTGGGGAAACCAGGGAACTCTTGGGAGCCCTGCATATACAGTGTATGTTTGAACACCTGGATATATCAAATCACCCCTCCTGTCTGAGAACATCACTCGTACACTTATGCCCAAGTATTTCCCATGGGCTTCTCTGTCCTTGCACATCTACGCATAGCTGATGTCATGCAAGTATACGTACCTGGGCACATCTGCACACCGAGGAGGAAGTCCTGTAAGGCTTTGGTATCCTGGCCGCTGGCTACCCATTCCAGTCCACGACTAATTAGGGCGGCTGCCCGAAGCTGCTGCAGTGCCACATCTGACTTACATCCCTGCTCACCGTTGGAAGCTGCCCCTGGGGACCACTCCCAAAATCAAGAAGTGTCTTCCCAGCCTCAGTCACCAAAACCCTAAATCCTCCTCTATTTCTTCTTGTGTCCACAGTCCCTTTCTCTTAAGTCTCCTGGTGGGCTGGGACACCTTAAAGCGAACCCACTTCCACCACTACCACTTCCAGGAGGTAAGAGGAAAACTGAAAGTCTAGATCACCTTGTTCTTTTTCCTCAGGTGTGGTCCGGAAGAGCAGCTCAAGACACCTGAAGTAGGACACGGAACAGGGGTGAAGAGGAATCAATTTCAGAAACTCTAGGGTGAGTAGGTGAACATGGAGCTCACCAACTCAGGTCCCAATCAGAAAATCATCCCTCCACATCCCTTCTAGGACCCCGGGCTCACCTGCTAAATTCACTAATTGCCACTTTTTGGGCACCCAGTTGTACCCAGGCCTGGCCCTGAAGCAGGTGGGTGGCAGAGACCCAGAGTGGGCAGTATGGCAGTTCCTTGGTTCCTTTTCTGGCATTTTCCCACAGCCGGGACATCTTGGGTAGCAGAGACGATGTGCGGCTGAGCAACTCCTCACATAGAGTCAAGGCATCTTGGGCTCTGCCTGCCTGGATCAGTGCTACCGCTGCTTCCAAAAACACCTCAGGCATACAGGGCCCTGGAGGGGAGGGGGGCGGGGAGAACTGGAGTGGGAAGAAGAGGCAGTGTCTTCAAAGGCATAAGCCACCATCCCCAACCTCTTCACCAGGCTCTGGTACTATGCAGAGTCCTGGGCCCCCAGACTGGACAGACAGAAAAGAGGGAAAAACAAAAAATTGCAAAAAAAAAAAAAAAAAAAAAAAGGGGGGGAAAACAAAATCCCCCTCTATTCCAAAGGGGACACCAACCCTTCTACCCCACTGCAGAGAAGCTTGAAGACACACTCACCCTTGGCTCCGAGCTATCCAGCAACAGGGCCAGCAGGTCCAAGTAATGCTCTGCAGCGTCTTCTGCCCTAAGGAGTAAGAGCCCATAAGCCTCATCCTAGGCCCTAGCAGGGCCCTGCAAGGGTCCTGAGAATGTTCTCTCTTAGCTAACAGAGGGATGCTCATGGGCCCTGAGGAGGAGAGGGGAAGGGAAGGTCTTAGGGCTCCAATTCTGGCTCAGTATAGATCTACCTGTTACAGAATTGACTGGGGAAGAGACTTCAGAGTGTCAAAGATAGTGGGGGTTAATGTCTTAGTGAAGAGTCCTCCGTTCAGGTCTAGAAGCAAGGTAGGAGGCTGAGTAGTGGTGACCTATGTCCTCCCACTGCCTCATTCATCCCCCAAGTCACAAGAACAAAAGCAGAGTCACACCCCAGGGGAGGCATCAGAAGTGGGAAGAGAAGCTCAGGTGAGCAAGGGGAACCTCACCTCCCCGTCTGTAGGCACCTGCTTGCTAGTACGTGCTTGGCCTGGCTCTGAGTGCCACAATGAAGGGGTGAGGCTAGGTCAGGTGGTGGCAGTAGTAATTCTACCTCAATGAGAAACGGTGGGGCTTTGGAACTGTAAGGGACATTTAAGGCCTAAAAGAGAAAGAAAAAAATTGTATCTATAATCTTTGGGAACCATACTTCCTTATACTTGGATCTTGACTAATCAAGTTACCCCAACACAAGCACCTCAGGAATTCTCCACCCTATATCTTCATCTGGCAATTCCCTACCTCAACTAGCAGCTCCAGACTTTCCAGCTCTGCTGTTGTGTCCCCCAGTTGCTGATAGAGTCTAGAGGCCTCCAGAAGCGGAGGACCCCAGGCTGATCCCTCTTTCAGGGCTGCAACCAAGTACAACAGTGCTCTCTGTGGATTTCCCTAGAGGGATAGGAGGACACGGGCCTCAGCTACCCTTACAAAGCAAAAAGCTATATATAATGCTTGTGGTTTCCCCAATCCACCCTAGGACTGTCTTTACCATCTTACGGTGACAGGACCCCAGTGCTGTGTACACCTGGACCAACACAGGCCGTGGACACAGGCCTGAGGCCACTTCATGAAGGCTGCTTAGTGCCTTCTCTGGGTTCCCTGTGATCAACTCCTGGAGACCTGAGGACAATCAGGGTGTGAGCTTGGAGAGGCCTATAGAGCAGGGGTCATGATGGGGGACAAGGGTCTAAGAAGCCCATGGAACTGAATGATATGAGAGAAGGCATGAGTCTGGAGGACCACTTAAGAGAGGAAGAGATGAGTCAGGTTGCTAGCTGACCTCGGCGGTAGGCAAATGCTGTCAGGAGGACATCCTTCAATCCCTGGGCATCCTGCAGGGTCAACGGAGCATCTAATTCCTCAGCTGGAGGACTCCAAGTTTTCAGAAGTAACAGCAGATCCTCAGAGGCTCCACTCTGGGGAAAGAAGGACAACCAGAAGTTCCAAGCCTACAACCTCCCTGTCTTCTCCTATCCCCATCATGGCTAGACCTTGAGCTCAAGGGTCCTCTTGATCCTTGAGGACACAGGCCTCAGCTCCCCTTACAAAGCAAGAAGCTATGCATAATGCCTGTGGTTTCCCCCAATTCTAAGAGATAGACAGCTATGAGGCAAGGATTTAAAAAAGAAAGAAAAACCTGGGGCAGTGATGATCTGTTCTAGCATGGCTCCTCACTCAGGGCAAGGACCATATTTGAGTTACCAGTAAGGAGACTAAGGCTGAGAGGTGACTTCAGCAAGATCACTAGAGCCCTATCCCTATCCCCCCCAAAAAAATTTTATTTTTTTTGAGACAGGGTCTCCCTCTGTCACCCAGGCTAGAGGGCTGGAGTGCCGTGGCGTGATCATAGCTCACAGTTCACTGTTGCCTCCACCTCTTGGGTTCAAGTGATCCTCCTACCTCAGCCTCCTGAAGTGTTGAGATTACAGGTATGAGCCACCATGCTTGACCCATTTTTAAAAAACACTCCTAAGAGAATCCCCACAATGAGAGACCAACCAGGGCAAGGTCACCCAAGAGTCCCAGAGAGAATCCAGATTTTCTGACCACCAACCCAGCCGCCTGTCCGGTACATGATGATGCTACTGCAGCTGGAGAGAAAGGAGGAGGAAGGAAGGAGGAGACCCTCAGCTTCAGGTCACTTTCCCTATTACCTGGCTGTCATTCAGGGTCTCTAGCAACAAGGCCAAGTCCCCAAGACGGTCAGCGCTCAACCAGAGGGCAGCCTGCAGGCCAGCCAGGCGGTGCAGGGCAGACAGCAGCTCTGGCAGAAGGCAGGAAGCACGAAGGGCAGAGTCCCACAGCTCCCTGAGCCCCTGTTCCAACCTGGGCCCCCGCTGCTCCTGTGTCTCCAGCACTGTAGAGTATACACACACACACAGACACACACACAGCTAAGGTAGGACCTCATCCTCCGTCTCCCCACACACTCTGGCTTTCCTCTCCTGCAGGACCCCAAAGGTCACAATAATACCTCAACCTGGTCTGAGGAGCACAGAGAAGGGCACCTCTCTCCATGGAGGTGACAGATGTTGTTGATCCTCCCATCCCCCTGCAATAACTTAAACCCAGACTGAAGCTGGCAGGGGAATTGGGAACAATCTCTGGCCCTCACCTCTCTCTAGGCCCCGCTGGATATCCTGGGCCTGATCCTCTGTGAAACCCTGGGCCAAGCTTGCCCTCAGGATAATGAAGTTGCAGATGACAGTCAGCTCCAAGGGAAGAACAGGAACTGCGGCAGGGAGCCCTGGAGCAACAAAGTTGGTCGTACAGACTGCTCCCCCATGGAAGATCCTCCAAATAAGATACCAACCCAGAGATCACCCCCCTCCAACCAAAAATGGCCAAAATAAAGAACCCACCCTCCAGCCGATTAGCTAAGGATTAAAAAAAAGAACCCAACCTTTGGACAGAGAGTCTGGAAAATGCAAAAAAGTTATCCAGATCAGACCATCCTGGAAATCATTTTTCAAATGCCACTCTGTGCGTAAGGAAGAGAGGGATTTGCCTGTACAAAGATGATTCACTCCAGCCCCCTCTGTGCCTTAAACAGGACTCCCTGCCCCCTAAGTAATTTTGTCGATGCCAGAAATGCAGGAGCAGATGAGTCTCTGGCTATGGAGGAGGGGAACTCCCCTTACCTGCTTACCTGACCTCCATAGTCTGCAAGGTAAGCAGGTAAGGGGAGGACCTGCTTACCTTGCAGACTATGGAGGAGCCCTCTGAGCCCTTCCAGTGCATCCTGAGCCAACTGCTGTCGCCTCAGAGTCAGACCGGAGTTCTGAGCCACCTGCCACATGAGGGAGGGGTTGTCATTGAGGATCAATCCTTTTTTCTCCCCTTGCAGCAGTGGCAAGGGATGCATTCTCCAGTCATTTCTGGCTCTTTGGTCAAGCTCAGCCCCTCCCCATCGGTTGGGGTAAATCCACTGCAAACCCGCTTTCAGGGATCTTGGGGCTGCAAACCGAGGGTGCCACCAACCGTGTTACCTTGGCCTGTCGAACGAGCCGGTCATTCTTTTCCCTCCACAGGTCCAGGCAGCTGGAGCCCACAGAGGTGGTCTGGCGGGACATGGTGGCCGAGGCTGGGCCCAGACACCTGAAGCGAACTTGGGAAGGGTGAAGCTGGCACGCCCAAGCTCTCAACCCCAGCGGGGAGGGGCCTGGGCACTTCCGCACCCCGCCGAACTCCTCTGCTTCCCTCGGGGTCCCAATTCACCCGCCCAGGCTTTCCAGGACAGATGGGACGCTCTCTCAGCGCGGCCCGCCCGGCTCTCAACCTCGCCTGTGGTTGGCAGGGTCTGCGAAGCTCTGGGCTGCGGTTGGTCCTCTTCAAGCGTTAGTTCCCGCGGGAAACTCGGGGAGGAAACGAGTCAGCAACCCCCGACAGGTAGGCTTAGGCTGGCTAGAAGCGGGGGCCGTGTCTGGGGCAGTCGCACGGCCGGCGGTGCGGCCCGCTCGGCCCTCGCGGAGGCCACAGCCTCGAGAAAGGGTGGCGGGAGCGAGTCTCGGCTCCACAGTCCGTGGCTTGCCCCTTCCTCGCTGCCACACTCCCAGGTCCGCCTGGGTTCCCGCTTCCACTGAGGGCCGGCCGCGAGGTGCATGCTGGGAGTCGTAGTACCGCCCCGGCGTGGAAGAGCCCCGCCCCGGCGTGGAACAACCCCCCCACCGCCGCCCCTAGCGTGGAACAGCCCAGCCCTGGCGGACGGTGTTTCCAGAAAACGGTGACTGGAGACGAGCGCGCTCCGTAATCGTCCATCGTTTCTCTGCTCACTGTCGAGCACCAACATGCTCACCACGGTCGGCTCTCTACCGCGTGTAGTCTGACTGCTGGAAGTGCCGCTCTGTACTTGCACTGCTCAAAGGTACCTGCCCAATCCTTTCAAATTAAATGGAGCTAGAATTGAATATTCATATGCAAAAAGAAAGAAAAAAGACAGGAAAGAACGCTACCATACATACATACATAACATCAACTCAATGGATCACAAACTAAATATAAGAGCCAAAAATATAAAACTTCTAAAAGAAAACGTAAACCAGCCAAGCCAACATGGTGAAACCGTCTTCACAAAAATACAAAAATTAGCCGGGCGTGGTTCGTGCGCCTGTAATCCCAGCTACCTAGGAAGCTGAGGCGGAAGAATCGTTTGAACCAAGGTGGTAGAGGTTGCAGTCAGCCGAGATCGTGCCATTGCACTCCAACATGGGTGACACAGTGAGACTCCATCTCAAAAAAAAAAAAAAAAAAAAGATAAGAGAACAGCTTTATGGCAACGAGTTCTTAAGACACAGCACTAGAAGCTTGAACAATAAAACAAAAAAGTTAACTTTATTAAAATTAAAAACTCTTTTACTACAAAGGTATCATTAAGAAAAGTTGGCGGGGCCGGGCGCGGTGGCTCAAGCCTGTAATCCCAGCACTTTGGGAGGCCGAGGCGGGTGGATCACGAGGTCAGGAGATCGAGACTATCCTGGCTAACATGGTGAAACCCCGTCTCTACTAAAAATACAAAAAACTAGCCGGGCGTGGTGGCGGGCGCCTGTAGTCTCAGCTACTTGGGAGGCTGAGGCGGGAGAATGGCGTGAACCCGGGAGGCGGAGCTTGCAGTGAGCCGAGATCAGGCCACTGCACTCCAGCCTGGGAGACACAGCGAGACTCCGTCTCAAAAAAAAAAAAAAAAAAAAAAAAAGAAAAGTTGGCGGGGCGCGGTGGCTCACGCCTGTAATCCCAGCACTTTGGGAGGCCGAGACGGGCGGATCACGAGGTCAGGAGATCAAGACCATCCTGGCTAACACGGTGAAACCCCGTCTCTACTAAAAATACAAAAATTAGCCAGATGCGGTGGCGGGCGCCTGTAGTCCTGGCTACTCGGGAGGCTGAGGCAGGAGAATGGCGTGAACCTGGGAGGCAGAGCTTGCAGTGAGTGGAGATCGCGCCACTGCACTCCAGCCTGGGCGACAGAGTGAGACTCCGTCTCAAAAAAAAAAAAAAAAAAGAAAAGAAAAGAAAAGTCATAGGCTGGATGTGGCTCATGCTGTAATCTCAGCACTTTGGGAGGCTGAGGCTGGAGGATTCCTTGAAGCCAGGAATTCAGCAACAAAGATGGTGTCTTTTGTAGAGACATTATCTCTACAAAAAATGCAAAACATTAACCCTGGCACAATAACACACCTGTAGACCCAGCTACTTGGGAGGCTGAGGTGGGAGAAGCCCTTGAGCCTAGGAGTTCCAGGTTGCAGTGAACCATGATCACACCACTGCACTCCAGCCTAAGTAACAGAGTGAGACCCTGCCTCAAAAAAAGAAAGGTCACAGTCACAGACTGGGAGAAACTACTTGCTAATTATATACCTCATAAGGGACTGGTATCCCTAACACATAAAAACTCTCAAAACTCAAGAAAAAGATTTTTAAAACAATTTTAGCTGGGTGTGGTGGTTCACGCCTGTTATCCCAGCACTTTGGGAGGCTGACGTGGATCATTTGAGCCTCAGAAGTTCAAGACCAGCCTGGGCAACATAGCAAAACCCCACCTCTACAAAAAAATACAAAAATTAGCTGGGCATGGTGACACATGCCTATAGTCCCATCTACTCAGGACACTGAGGTGGGAGGATCACCTGAGCCCAGGGAGGTCGAAGCTGCAGTGAGCCATGATTGTGCTACTGCACTCTAGCCTGGGCAACAAAGTGAGAACCTCTCTCAAAACAAAACTAAAAACAATTTTAAGATGGACCAAAAAAAAAACCCAGACATTTTACCAAAAAAGATACACTAATGGCTAAGAAACACATAAAAAGATGCTCAGCATTATTAGCTATTAGAGAAAGGCAGTTTAAAACATGGCCAGGGCTGGGCCATGTTACACCTGTAATCCCAGCCCTTTGGGAGGCCGAGGTGGGTGGATCACTTGAGGTCAGGAGTTGGAGGCCAGCATGGCCAACATGGTGAAACCCCGTCTCTACTAAAAATACAAAAATTAGCCCGGCATGGTGGCGCATGCCTGTAATCCCAGCTACTTGGGAAGCTGAGGCGAGAGAATGGCTTGAACCCGGAAGGTGGAGGTTGCAGTAAGCTGAGATCACGCCACTGTACTCTAGCCTGGGCGACACTGCGAGACTTCATCTCAAAAAACAAAAAACCGCTATACACAGCTGGGCGTGGTGGCTTACACCTTTAATTCCAGCACTTTGGGAGGCTGAGGCAGGTGGATCACTTGAGGCCAGGAGTTTGAGACCAGCCAAGCCAATAGGGCAAAACCCTGTCTCTACTGAAAATACAAAAATTAGCTGGGCATGGTGGCAGACACCTGTAATCCCAGCTACTCGGGAGGCTGAGGCACGAGAATCACTTGAATCTGGGAAACAGAGGTTGCAGTGAGCTGAGACCGTGCCACTACACTCCAGCCTGGGTGACAGAGTGAGACTCTGTCTCAAAAATAAGTAAATAAAAATAAAAACACTACACACATACGTACATAAAATGACTACAATAAAAACAGATTACACCAAGTGTTGGTGAGGATGTGTATAAGGAACACTCATACACTGCTGGTGGGAATATAAAATAGTACACTCACTTTGGAAAAGTTTGGCAGTTTCTTAAAAAGTTAATCATAGGCTGGGCATGGTGGCTCATGACTGTAATCCCAGCACTTTGGGAGGCCAAGGCAGGTGGATCACGAGGTTAGGTTATCGAAATCATCCTGGCTAACACGGTGAAACCCTGTCTCTACTAAAAATACAAAAAAATAGCCAGGCATGGTGGCATGCACCTGTAGTCCCAGCTACTTGGGAGGCTGAGGCAGGAGAATGCCATGAACCTGGGAAGCAGAGCTTGCAGTGAGCCAAGACCCCATTGCTGCCCTCCAGCCTGGGTGACAGAGTGAGACTCCATCTCAAAAAAAAAAAAAAAAAAAGTCAATCATAAATTTACCATAAAACCCAGCAATTCCACTCCAAAGAATACTCCCAAGAGAAATGAAAACATACGTCCACACTGAGATTTGTTGCAAATATTCATTGTAGCTAAAAATGTTCATAATAGCTAAAAACTGAAAACAATCAAAATGTCCATCAGTTGGTCAAAGCCAATGATTTAGCAATAAAAAGGGGCAAAACAGTGCACCAACAAACTTTTTTTTTTTTGAGACGGAGTCTCGCTCTGTTGCTCAGGCTGGAGTGCAGTGGCATGATCTCAGCTCACTGAAACCTCTGCCTCCTGGGTTCAAGCAATTCTCCTGCCTCAGCCTCCCAAGTAACTGGGATCACAGGCGCACACCACCACGCCCAGCTAATTTTTTTGTGTTTTAGTAGAGACGGGGTTTCACCACGTTGCCCAGGCTGGTCTTGAACTCCTGAGCTCAGGCAATCCACTGGCCTCAGCCTTCCAAAATGCTGGGATTACAAACTTATAAAGACTGAAAACAGGCCGGGTGCTGTGGCTTATGCCTGTAATCCTAGCTTTTTGGGAGGCCAGGGTGGGCGGATCACGATGTCAAGACATTGAGACCATCCTGACCAACATGGTGAAACCTCGTCTCTACTAAAAATACAAAAATTAGCTGGGCATGGTGCACCTGTAATCCCAGCTACTCGGGAGGCTGAGGCAGGAGAATCCCTTGAACCTGGGAGGCAGAGGTTGCAGTGAGCCGAGATCGCGCCACTGCACTCCAGCCTGGGCAACAGAGACTCTGTCTCAAAAACAAAAAAGGAAAAAAAAAAAAAAAAAAAAAAAAAAGACTGAAAACAGGCCAGGCGTAGTGGCTCATGCCTGTAATCCCAGCACTTTGGGAGACTGAGGCGGGCGGATCACCTGAGGGCAGGAAACCAGCCTGGCTAACATTGTGAAACCCCATCTCCACTAAAAATACAAAAAATAGCCAGATGTGGTGGCATGTGCCTATAGTCCCAGCTACTTGGGAGGCTGAGGCAGGAGAACCACTTGAACCCAGGAGGCAGAGGCTGCAGTGAGCAGAAATCATGCCACTGCACTCCAGCCTGGGCAACAGAGTGAAACTCCATCTCTAAATAAATAAATAAATAAATAAATAAATAAATAAATAAGGCCGGGCGCGGTGGCTCAAGCCTGTAATCCCAGCACTTTGGGAGGCCGAGACAGGCGGATCATGAGGTCAGGAGATCGAGACCATCCTGGATAACCCAGTGAAACCCCGTCTCTACTAAAAAATACAAAAAAAAATTAGCCGGGCGAGGTGGTGGGCGCCTGTAGTCCCAGCTACGCGGGAGGCTGAGGCAGGAGAATGGCGTGAACCCGGGAGGTGGAGCTTGCAGTGAGCTGAGATCCGGCCACTGTACTCCAGCCTGGGCGACAGAGCCAGACTCCGTCTCAAAAAAAAAAAATAAATAAATAAATAAATAAATAAATAAATAAATAAAAGACCGAAAACAGATCATTGGTCTGGGGTGGGATTAGAGAATCAATGTAGGGAATTTTAGGGGGGTGATAGAAATGTTCTAAAATTAAGTTGTGGCATTTTGCAATAACTTATTTCATATGACACCAAAAACATAAGCAATGAAAGAAAAAAAAAGGATAAATTGGACTTTCTCAAAATTAAGAATTTTTGTGTAGGCCGGGCGCAGTGGCTCACGCCTGTAATCCCAGCACTTTGGGAGGCCAAGGTGGGTGGATCATAAAGTCAAGAGATTGAGACCATCCTGGCCAACATGGTGAAATCCCGTCTCTACTAAAAATACAAAATTTAGCTGGGTATGGTGGCGTGCGCCTGTAGTCCCAGCTACTTGGGAGGCTGAAGCAGGAGAATCACTTGAACCCGGGAGGCGGAGGTTGCAGTGAGCCGAGACATTGCCACTGCACTCCAGCCTGGGCGACAGAGCGAGACTCCATCACAAAAAAAAAAAAAAAAAAAAAGAATTTTTGTGCATTGAAGGATATTATCAAGAAAATGAAAAGACAACCCACAGAATGGAGAAAATATTTGTAAATCATATATCATATCATATATCTGTTAAGGGACCTGTATCTAGCATGTATAAAGAATGCTGGCCAGGGCTGGGTGCAGTGGCTCACGCCTGTAATCCCAGAACTTTGGGAGGCCGAGGTGGGCGGATCACGAGGTCAGGAGATCGATACCATCCTAGCTAACACGGTGAAACCCCGTCTCTACTAAAAATACAAAAAATTAGCTGGGCATGGTGGTGGGTGCCTGTAGTCCCAGCTACTTGGGAGGCTGAGGCAGGAGAATGGTGTGAACCAGGGAGGCAGAGCTTGCAGTGAGCGGAGATCGCACCACTGCACTCCAGCCTAGGCAACAGAGCAAGACTCCTTCTCAAAAAAAAAAAAAAAAAAAATGCTGGCCAGGCACACTGGCTTACACCTGTAATCCCAGCACTTTGGGAGGCTGAAGCAGGAGGATTGCCTTAGCCCAAGAGTTCAAGACCAGCCTGGGCAACAGAGTGGGGCCCTGTCTCTACAAAAACATAAAATATTAGTCGGCCATGGTGGTACACACCTGTAGTCCCAGTTACTCAGGAAGCTGAGACAGGAGGATTGCTTGAACCCAGGAGGTTCTGGCTTCAGTGAGCCATGATCATGCCACTGCACTACAGCTTGGGTGACAGCAAGACCCTGGTCCAAGAATAATAATAATAATAATCCAATTAAAAATAGTCAAAGAATCTGAATGGGCATTTTTCCAATAAGCACAAGAAAAGATGCTCAGCTCAGCATCATTAATCATTAAGGAAATGCACACCAGAACCACAATGAGATATTACTTCACACCCACTAGGATGGTTAGAATCAAAGACAGATAGTAACAAGTGTTGACATGGATGTGGAGAAATCGTTACCCATATATACTTCTGGTAGGACTGTAAAACGATATAGCAACTTTGGAAAACCAGCTGGCAGCTCCTTGAAAGATTAAACAGAGTTACCTTATGACCCAGCAGTTGCTCAGTGTACAGTTAGGTATACACTCAAGAGAAATTAAAACATACGTCTCAACAAAAACTTATACACAAATGTTTATAGCAGCATTACATAATAACCAAAATGTGTAAACCCAAATGGCTTTCAATGGATGAACGGAAAACAAAATGTGGTATATCCATGCAATGAAGTATTATTTGGCCATAAAGAGGAATGAAGTACCAATACATGCTACAACATGGATGAACTCTGAAAACAGTAGGCTGAGTAAAGGAAAATAACACAGAAAAAGGCACTACTGTATGAGCCCATTTATATGAAATGTCCAGAACAGGCAAATCTATACAGACAGAAAACAAATGAGTGGTACCAGGAGTTAAGGGGGAGAAGAGAAGGAATGACTGCTTAAGGGTATAGGGTTTCTTTTTGGGGTAACGAAAACATTCTGGAATTGATAGTGATGATGATTGCACAACGTTGTGAATATACTAATGGCCACTAAATTATACACTTTAAAATGGTTAATTTTATATGAATTTTACTTCAATTTTAAAAAAGAAAAAGAATGAAGTACTGCTGTGTGCTGCTATATAGATGAAACCGGAAAACATTATGCTAACTGGAAGATGCCAGTCACAAAAGACCACATATTATTATGATCCCATTTCTGTGAAATATCCAAAATGGGCAAATATATGGAGAGACAGAAAGCAGATTAGTATAGCCAGGGGTTAGGGAGGGTTGGAGGGTGATACCTAAAGAGTAGATTTTCTTTTGGGGTTGATGAAAATGTTCTAAAATTGATTCTGGTGATGGTTGTACAATTCTGTAAATACACAAAAACCATTAAATCTTACACCTTACATGGGTAAATTTTATGGTAAATTGTATTTCAATAAAGTTTTTTTAAAAAAGAATCAGGGCTGGGTGCAGTGGCTCACACCTGTAATCCCAACACTTTAGGAGGTTGAGGCAGGAGGATGGCTTGAGGCCAGTTCAAGACCAGCCTAGACAAGACAGCAAGATGTCATCTCTACAAAAAATTAAAGGAAAAAAAAAAGAATCATTGAGTTAGTGTGGAATAGACTCTGATTTCAAGGAAAAGGCAAGGATAAGAAATAATTTTTCTTTCTAAGAGAGAGAGGGTCTCACTATGTTCTCAGGCTAGAGTGCAGTGGCTATTCACAGGTGTATTCATTGTGCACTACGGCCTCAAACTCCTGGGCTCAAGTGATCCACCTCAGCCTCCTACATAGCTGGGACCATGCCTGGCTATTTTTTTTATTTTTGTAGAGATGGAGTCTTGCTATCCTCAAGTGATCCTCCTGCCTCTACCTCCCAAGTAGCTGGGACTATAGGGGCATGCCATAGTGCCTGGCTAGAAAGAATTTTTAATAGTTTAAATCAATGTACTAATGTCTTTATCTTATAGATATACCAGGAGAAAGAATAGACAGTGGTTGGCAGATGAGCAAATTAGTGCTACTGCAAAAAGTGCAGGGCACCTGGCTAAGAAGTGGAGGAACTAGGGCCTAAAATCCTTCCATGGGTACTAGGGATGGAGGAAAGGGGCTTTTTTTGTTTTGTTTTGTTTTGTTTTCGCCTTTCTCGCAAAGACACTATTTGCTCACCGAACCATGCTTGGGAGTTGTGTCCACCAGACTTGGGAAGAGGCGTTTTTCTAATTCATCTTACAGGCCAGCTGGGGCCAACTTCACCCCCTTGCATTATTAAACCTCTTTCTACCACGGTAAACAACAAGCTATCCTTTTTCTCTGTTTTTTGAGAGGGAGTCTGGCTCTGTCACCCAGGCTGGAGTGCAGTAGCGTGATCTTGGCTCACTGCAACTTCTGCCTCCCAGGTTCAAGCGATTCTCCTGCCTCAGCCTCCCAAGTAGCTGGAATTACAGGTGCCTGCCACCACACCAGCTAATTTTTGTATTTTTAGTAGAGATGGGTTTTCGCCATGTTGGCCAGGCTGGTCTCAAACTCCTGACCTCAGGTGATCCACCCACCTTGGCTTCCCAAAGCGCTGGGATTACAGGCATGAGGCACCATGCCCCGCTGAAACATACTTTTTTCATCATCTTACTATTTGGCATCTGTAACACTAGGGACCATTGGCCATTAATAATTTGAACTTAGCCAGGTGCTGTGGCTCACACCTGCAATCCTAGTGCTTTGAGAGGCCAAGGTGGAAGGATCGCTTGAGGCCAGGAGTTTACAAACAGCCTGGGCAATGTAGCTAGACCATCTCTACAAAAATTAAAAAGTTAGCCAGGCATGATCCCAGATACTGAGGAGGCTAAGATGGATTACTTGAGCCCAGGAGTTTGAAACTACAGGGAGCTATGATTGCACCACCGCCCTCCAGCCTGGGCAACAGAGCAAAAATATGTCTTTAAAATTATAATAACATTAAAAATAATTTCAATTCTTCCCTTAGCTACCTACCACAGCAGTGAACGTTTATACTTCACAACCATTACTACTCAGCTTCTCTACTTTCTACCAATTAAAAGTAGGTGCTATCCCATGGTTTTAACATCTGTTCTGTTTTTCAGTGGTATCAGCTCCTCCTGTTCTAGGTATGGTCAAACCTCAAATCTCAGTCCTGACGCTTCTCTCCAGGGCCTCTACCCAGCTCTTTTGATGGACATCTCTAGGAGGATTTCATGCCAGCATTTCAAACATGAAAGGAGTGGTGGGGTGAACAGAGGGCACAAAACATACACGAGAAGAGAACCAGTGGATTCACACAATTTTGACTTCAAGTCAGGAATAATGAATGGGACAAGGTGGAATGCTACATAAGATGGGCATGTAGATCTGATAAAGAGTGGCACAGGTTGGGAAACAAGGGAGGCTTCCATAGAAGGGAAGGGCAAAGGGTGCTCTATAGTGAAAAGGCCCAGTGGAGTGGGGGCATAGCACTATTTGGGACCTCAGACAGTTAAAGTCAGTGCTGCATGATGCCTGGGCTTGTCTTCTCAGTCTTCTCTCTTTATCAGACAAAGAACAGGAACTTAACAAAATGTGTTGCATGGCAAAGGAAAATCGTGGTGGGATAATAGGATTGATTTGGGAAGAGGTGGAGGCAGTGAATTCAGACAACTCCAACCACTTCCTAAAGGTTCTCAGGCACAGCCAGGCACCTGATGACTGATCTCATCTGTGCCTGGTGGGAAGAGAGACTGATCCTCCTCACAACCCCTGTAGAACAGTGGGGCTCCCCCACATCTCAGACACATATAATTGTATTATCATTTTATTCCACTTTTTTTAAATAGTAGAGACGGGGTCTTGCTATGTTCCACAGGCTGGTCTTGAACTCCTGCGACCAAGCAATCCTCCCGCCTCTGCCTCCTAAAGTGCTGGGATTACAGGGGTAAGCCACCACGCCCAGCCTATTTTATTCCACTTTTAGAGACCACCCGCCTTGTCCCTCAGATGCATCCAAATCAGGAGTTAGGGATCATACTCCACTGTGGTCCTGAATTATAGAATAATGAAGTCCTAGAAGTCAGCAGCCCCTGGCTGGCTGCATGGTAGTAAGAGGTATGGCTGAGCCTGTCTTGCAGATCATCCAGTACCTGTACAGGCCAGGCTACACTGTTCTCCAGCACTCTCTGTAGCCATGTGCCAGTAACCACAGCCTAGGCTACCTCTGCTGGGCCAGAAATAGCTGCCTGAACCAGGAGCTCACAGCACCATCCACTCTCATCACCAAAGCTATGCCCAGGAGAAGTCCCACGCTGCTCACAATGAAGCCCACAGCCTCAAAAATGAACCTGCAAAGAAAGGTGGAGAATCTCAGGGAACAGAGTAGGTCTACTGCCTTTTCCCTGTAGAGGCAAAAACTTGGCCATCCTGGATGTTTAGGATCTTCATACTTTGTTCCAAGTTTCTCCCTCCCCACCACCTCTACTTCTCAAGCAAATCTACTCACTTAGGGGCAAACACTTTCCAGACCATGAGATGCCTGCGAAGGATGGAGGCTGCCAAGGCACAGGCCAGAATCTAGAGGAGGAGAGGAGGGGCCATGTTACTTGTGAAGGGGAGGAGGAAGCAGGGCAAAGGGAGAGTTGCTATAGGCCCCTGTAAAAAATGGAAATAGGAGAATAGTGCATGTCAGTGGAAAAAATAGTGCATGTCCTGGGCTAGGAGTTAGGAGACCTACTTCCCATCCTGCCCCAAGCACTGACTCACTATGTGACTTTGGGCAAGTCATTATCCATCTGTAATGCTAATACTCAGGCTCTGGCCCCAGGGTGGAGGAAGATACCAGTGC
This sequence comes from Macaca nemestrina, assembly GCF_043159975.1. Classification (NCBI taxonomy): domain Eukaryota; kingdom Metazoa; phylum Chordata; class Mammalia; order Primates; family Cercopithecidae; genus Macaca; species Macaca nemestrina. The sequence continues at coordinate 64,346,830 of NC_092138.1, forward strand.
CACATCTGCTTCTAGAGGAAAGGAGGAGGATCCATGACCACAGTTTGGGAAGAAAATCCTGGCTATCACCTCAGTTTTTCCAGTCTGTCCACTGATAAGAGTAATCCTCAAATGTAACTAGCAGGGTCCAGATCTAGGTTGTAGAGAGGAAACAATCCAGGACTAGGATTAAGGAGACCCAGGTTCAAGTCTCAGAGTTGCCATTTGAGGCCACTGGGCTTGAGCAACCACTTCACTTATGTGTACCTCAGTCAAGGCTCTCTCCCACGGTTTTGAAGGTCTGAAAGAAACTGATACACATCCATGGAGAAAGAACACCACTTCCTGATCTCTCTCCTACACCCACCTGAACACCAAGGATAAAGAGGTACTTGAGGCCCAGCTGCAGCAGTGCTGCATAGAAGTGGTGAGGCGCATCCCGGAGCCGCATCTCCATCAGTGGCTCCTCTTCCTCCTCGGGTCTGACTCTGGCTTCAGCTTCATTCCCTGGGGGCTGCTGTCTCTTCCGCAGCCCTTGACTCTCACACAGGAAAGGCCAGAGCAGGAGCAGTGGGCAACCTACTGCCTCGGGAGAGGGTATGGCTGGAATCAATGGGTCACCCTGGCTGGCTCAGGTTCCAACTAGCCTACGCCAAGGGGTGCCAAAGATCCAACAAACCCACATCTCTCCATTCAAATCCAGGGGTTTCCTCTCTTTCCACAAAGCCAGAGTAAATAAAGGAAGCAAGTGAAGGAGAAGTGGGTACCTGCAAAGAGGAGGTGGGAGGCAAAAGTGTTGGCTCCCACTAGCAAAGCAGGCAGCCAAGTACAGGAGCCATGACCCTCTGGGAATCCCACGAAGGCTGCATGCCAATGGATGGCTGGAAAGACAGGCTGGTGGCCCGTGGAGTAGAAGGTCTGTGTGGCCATGAGGGTCCAGGCCGAGACTGCCCGCCATGGCACAGTAAAAGGACCTGGAAGAAAAGATATGCCACTTTACAGTCACTTCTTATTCCCTAATCCATAGGCTACTGCTCCATAGTCATATACTCCTACTACTTCAGTATCAATTCTCATACACACTCACATGCCCACCAGCCCAACATCCTCACAGTCCACACTCTAATTATTCTAATTCTCTCTGTGGTACAAAAGCGCCATCACGCTTATCTGAACCCTGCTGTGGTCAATCTCTTTCTTTCTCTCAAACACCTACAGCTCACTGTGCCATTATATATTCACAATTCACTACTTCTATCACTGGAAAATCAAGAAATGTGCTCATAAGGATGCAGCATTTCCACAAGGAATCTTAGAGGACTCCTTGTCTCCCCTCTCCATGAACCCTGGGAACCAACAGGAGGGATCGATTCACTTGGCTATGGCAGATAAGAGAGAGGACACCAAGACCTTCCCAGCTGTGTGGGGTATGGGACCCTCTGTCAAGCTCAGGAACATCAGGAACAACACCTCCTTGAAAACAAGAGGGGCCGAACTCACATCACTATTGTCTTTAGGTGAATCAGAGCTGAGATATTTACCAGGGGTGGTGATGGGTATCCCAGCAGCAAGCAGATGTAGAAGAAGGAAGCTCTGCAGAAACAGAAGCAGGAACACAAGGCTGATGCGCTCCGCATGCAACAGCAGAAGTGGGAAGGCCAACAGGGTGAGGGCTGTGACCATAGCAGCTGAGTAGACACTCCCCAACTGATAAGCAGCCACAGTCAGGGGACCCTGAGATTTGGTCCTCTCTAGCCGGCCCCGGAACTCCTCCTGCATGTGTCGGTAGATTTGAGGGACCACATAATCCAGGTCAGCTTGAGAAGTGGGGGGGCCTGAGAAGGGAGTGAGGACAGTCCTGGTCCTTGGAGCGCCTGCCCCAGCCTTCACCAGCACCGTCACAGGCTTCCAAAGCAGCAGCGCGAGCCCTGAAGCAGCCAGCCCCGCTACAGCCCGAGGCAGCACCATGGATGCCCCAGAGACCAGGGCCCGGAGACGGGGGGGAGCCTCATCTGCCCCTGACGCCAATGCCCAGTAGGCAGCAGTACCCAATGCCATTAGGGGCAGTCCCCAGCGCACAAAGAGCATGGGTGGCTCGGGGCTCTTGAGATTACCATAGTGGCAAAGCCACAAGCGCACAGCAGCTAACAGGGCCAACAGTGCTGCCACGCAAGCTCCATACCACAAATTCTTGGCTCGACCACCCACCATAGATGCCAGAGGACTCAGCCAGGGAGAGGAGTGGCAAGCAGGTGTCTCTTCAGGGCAACGATGAAAAAGCCCAGCTAGCCTTGTACATAAAAGCAACCCAATTCCAAGCCTCAGGGCATATGCACCACTGTGCCGTGGGGGGTTTGTTGTGGCCGAAGTGCCAAGGCGGGGCATTGTGAGCAGCTTAGGTGGAAGCAGCTGGCCCTCCCAGTGAAGCTGGACAACCAGGAGCAGGATGAATGAGCCCAAAAGGAAGGGGGTGGCCCTGGCCTCAGCTACAACAAAACTATCAGAGAAGAATACAGCCAAGCGAAAGAGCAGGAGTAACAGGACGGGCCCAGGGATCGGAAACAGGGTTGCCAGAGGTCTCTTGGACCCCCAGCCAGCCCAGGCTTTCCACAGAAAAGGCAGGGATGAGCTCACTGCAGCCACAGCCCCTAGAAGCACTAGGTCTAGCTTCAGCTCAATAATTCCCAGGAGTCCAGCATACGCTATGGTCCCAACAAGGCCCCAGGCCACGGGTATCAGAAGTAGAGGGCGGAATGGAAAGTCTGGGGATATTGCCCACTGAGATGCCAGCAGGCAGATAAAGCAGGCAGCAACCAAGAGAGCAGCACCCCCCGCCATGCGGACCAGAGAGAAACGAGCCCAAGACTCGATGCACATGGCCCGAGCTCCCCGCAGGAACTGCTGCAGCTCAGCAATCACAGTCGGCAGTGTCGCCTCAGCCCCGTTGGGGCTCTGCAGAAGCCACTGGTAGTCAGCAGAGGCCTTGGAGAAGAGGTTCTGCAGCTGATGAAGCTCCTTAGCTTGAAGGTCCTGAGTAGCAGCAGAGTAGGTACGAAGAAATCGGGACACCTGGCAGAGAAAAGGTCAGAGGCCCAGGGGAACAGGTCAGAGACATAAATTGGGGCAGAGGCAAGAACAGGTATTACAAAAGGGGGTACGTGGAAGTCAAAGACCCAAACTTTGCCCAGGGTGGGGGAAGGGAGGGATAATAGAAGAGGGATAGGTATGGAAGGTGGGACTAAGACTAGTCAAAGGACAATAGAGTGGTTCATTATGCTTCTTTCATGCCCACCCTCGCTCTGTCACCTGGACACCCAGCCCACTTACCTACCTGCTGAGCATTGAGATGGAGAGCTGAGGCTTGGGCTAAAGCAGAGGAGTGGGGCTGGGAGTCCTCACCCCCTGAGAATAGCTCAGCCATCACTTCCCCAATGTTTCCAAATGGGATGGGCAGGCCCAGCAGCAGGGCCAGTGTGGGCACAAGGCTAACTTGAGGAATCACCTCTGGCTCCTAAAGGGAAATGACAGTGGTCGACAGATTCATTATAAAGCTGAAGTCAATGTTTGGGATGGGAGACATAGGGGCCTAGGTAAGAAATGAGAGTGGAGGATACCCAGGATAATGGATTTGGGGGCCTATAATAGAGGTATTCATGAGGATGCTGTGATGGTAACATGGGCTGATTACTGGGAAAACAGATGAGGAACATCCCAGGCCTCACCTCTGGTGGGGTGCTGGGGAAGAGTGCTGTGGGGCTATACAGAAAGAGTGCAGCTGAGACCTCCAGCTCACTGTCCCCTCCATGGTCTCCATTTGTGGTCATCCCATGGTCCCCAGCCACTACCAGCAGTGTGTCATTCTCCAGACGCTCCACAAGTCCCCTGGGGGCCAAGAAATGTGTCAGGAGTAGAAACAAATAAATATTTTCCTCAAAAAGAAAAAAGATTTTTCTCAGGGGCCTGTTCATCCCCAGCTATAACTCCATTAGTAAGGCCTAGACCTTTGGCAAAGAGACAGGTCTTCAGCCATGATCCTGATGCACAAAGCTACACATTGAGTTAATCAAGATGGATGGGGCCTCTAGCTTTAGCAGAAGGCCTAGAGAAGACAGAATTCAGCCAGGAAAGAAGCTCTAAGAGCTTCTCCTGGGACCACATATCCTGAGATTCTCAGATACAAACCCACTCCCCCAGCCAATGCCCCACACTCACTGGATGACCTGGTCCATCTGGCTAAGTTTCTTGGCCATTTCAGGGTGGTGAGGGCCATGCTTGTGGCCACAGTGGTCCACACCCAGGAAGTGAGCAATCAGCACGTCCCATTCACCACTGTCCACTGTGAAGGGGAGAACAATGAGCACAGAAGACTAAGACCCACTCCTCAACCCCAGCCAGGCTTTGACACTCCTCTATGTCCAGGGATACAAGCCCAGGCTGTTACACCCATTGGAGGCTCGGAATTTGTGGACTAAAGCAGTCCTCCCCAGCTCCCAGTCTTAGAACTACGTGCTCTGGCCCCATGCTCACTGGTGGGGTAGAGCTGTTCCAGGATGCCATTGTCCACTGTGTCTAGGTCTCTGACATTGAAGGATGGGAAGAAGAAAGCTTTGGAGAAAGCACCAGGGAAAAGGTCCTTCCAGGTATCATCTCCCATGAAGACTACACGCCTTCCTGCAGGGACATGAAAGAGAGGTCAGAGCCTGAGCAAACATCAGGGTCAGGAGAAAACAGGAAAAGAGGCCCTTGAAAGACCCATCAGAAGTTCCAAACATGTAACCTAAGAAGTACAGCAATTCCATACAGCAATCTTTATCTTTCAGGGCCTAACATTTTCCACCAGGAAGCTTTCCCTGATAACCATACTCCACCCAGACCTCACACCCTTCCTACAAAATGCTCTGCTAGTTCTGTATCTGGGTATCTCTACTGATTTGTTTTTCCTGGGTGTATCCTGCTTCTTCCAAGCCAATGAATGAACAGGGCCTGTATTTCTCTGCTTTCTTCTCCACACTTGTAAGCCAAGATCCACATCTTCTCTTCTTCCCTTCTCCCTTTTACTGAGAGGTCCCCAAGAATAAAACTTGCACTCCATTCAGATTAGAAGCTTCATAGGACCAAAGCCCAGATCCCTTTTCCTCTGTCCCCCAAACTGAGCTCCCCACAAGCAGGGCCCTGGCCTCTTTCTTCTCCTCTGTTCCCCTACACCATAGTCAAGTGTGCATCTGGGCACCCAAAGGTCTGACTCCCTGACTTCGAATTTTGAAGAAATTTGCCAGGGTACTTCTGGCCTTCAAAGTGGCCCACACTGACCTGCACTGGTGAGCTGCTTAATGAGATTGTCTTCCACTATGGCGTGGCTGGCAAAGTTACTACCAGCATCAATAAAGGTAGGCAGTGAGCCAGTGGTGAGGGCCTTGAGGCGCTGCATGGTGGTGGTAGGAGGGTCAACCTGAGATCGGTAGAGCCGGGCATGGTGGGGCTGAATCTCCAGGATCCTCTGCAAGGAGCTTAGTTTGCCCAGGAAGGGTAGGGAGACAGGAGGCTCTCCAGGCACATGTGAGTGCTGGGGCTGGGCGAAGTCAAATCGCAGAGCATCTACTAGCACCAACACAACCCGCGAAAATCGGGAAGCCATCCAGCAGGCCCCAGGTTTCCCTTGGCTCCCCCATGGCAGGGACCCAGGGCCTGGGGGCTCTTGGCAGCTGCTATAGTTGGTGAGCTCCAAACGGGTGAGCAGGAAGCCACTGGTGAAGAGGGCAATGCCAGCGTAGAAGACGAAGCAGACCCAGGCCAGGAAGAGCAGCACTGAGGCTTTCTGCATCCTGATAGGGGTGGGGAAGGAAATTCATTACTGTGGGGCAAAGAACCAGTGGATATTCTAGTCCCTGAATACAAACCCAGCTAGAATCACTTCCTCCCGGACTTTCCTGGAGATAAACTGTCCCATAGCCAACTCCTCGCAATATTACTCTCCTGCTATTTCCAGGCTGGGCGTGGTGGCTCACGCCTGTAATCCCAGCACTTTGGGAGGCAGAGGCGGGCGGATCACCTGAGGTCAGGAGTTCGAGACCAGCCTGGCCAACATGGTGAAACCCCGTCCCTACTAAAAATACAAAAATTGGTGGCGGGCACCTGTAGTCCCAGCTATAGGGGAGACTGAGACAGGACAATTGCTTGAATCGGGGAGGCGGAGGTTGCAGTGAGCAGAGACTGCGCCACTGCACTCTAGTCTGGACAACAGAGGGAGACGCCGTCTCAGAAAAACAAAAATGCTATTTCCAGGCCCCACCCCAGATCTACTGAATCAGGATCTTCGAGGGGTAGAGCATAGGAATGTTCACATGTACACGCAGGAAATGCTAATGCTGAAAACACAGTCACGAGGGAAAGTTATTCCAATTGGTAGCCAGGCTCTCCTACAGGCCGTTTCTGCACCTCTCCCCTCGCCAATCTCAACACCCACTAGGGTGGAAAGGGATCAAAGCCGCAGGGAAACCCGGGCCCAGCCAACGACGCCGCCTGGCGGGCACCGAGGGGACGAAGGGGAGGAGTCACGCTCCGCTTCCGGGAGGCTAGGTTCGCCAGGAGACCTGAAGCATGACCTTCGCCACGCAACGAGGCTGGGGCGCGGGTCGAGAGTCGGTTGGGCCTCGCTGGAACCCAGGTGTGCGACCGGCTCTGCCTCCTCCGGTAGCTACCCAGCCTCCCGCTGGGCACCCTAGCCGCGGTACTAACCACCCTTGGTTGGGAGCTAAGGGAAAGAGGAAGACTCCCTTGTTTCAGGGTGAGGGGACTACGTGGGGTTGAGGTTCTCGGCAGACCCTGGCTCACCTGCAATGGCACCCGGAAGTCCGGCGGCGGCGGTGCCTGCGGCCTGGCACCACAGAGAAGCGCGCGCCAGAGAGGCCCGCCAGTGGCTCCATCGCCATCTGCCGGCATCTCGGTGGAAGTTTGGCCAGGAGCGTGGGGCTGGCCAGAGAGTTTGATGGGAGATTTAATAATTGAAAATTGGGAACAGGGGACCAAGCCGGAGAGTTCACGGAACCACTGTCCATTCATGGTTACGACTAAGAGCACGGCTGCTGGAGTCAAACTTGACTTGAATCCTAGCTCGGCCGCACATATTGTCATTATTAGGCATTACCTCATCTGTAAAATGGAGATAATACTTATTTTTCCCTTTTTGCTTAGCTAAGTCCAACTGAGATTTCATTCTCCTCTCAAAGCCTCTGAATCTTACAACTGGATAATTAAGCAAATAATCCTTCGGAGTGGAGGAGGGGAGGCTGGGCGCCAGTGGCTTACACCTGTAATCCCAGCAATTTGGAAGGCCAAGGCAGGTGGATCACCTAAGGTCAGGAGTTCGAGACCAGCCCAACCAACATGACGAAACACCGTCTCTACTGAAAATACAAAAGTTACCCGGGCGTGGTGGCAGGCGCCTGTGATCCCAGCTACCTGGGAGGCTGAGGCAGGAGAATCACTCGACCCCGGGAGGCAGAGGTTGCAGTGAGCCGAGATTGCACCACTGCATTCCAGCCTCAGCGACAAAGTGAGACCTTGTCTCAAAAAAAAAAAAAAAAAAAAATGAGTGGAGGAGGGAAAAACAATCCAATTAATGGGCAAAGGATTTGACTAGACATTTCTCCAAAGAAAATATACAAATAGCCAATAGACACATGGAGAGAGGCTTATTATAAGCCACCAGGAAATGCTGGAGATACTGCTTTGAACCCACCAGTATGGCTATAATCAACAAGTGTTGACAATGAGGAGGAGGAATTGGAACCCTCATACACTGCTGGTGGATTGTAAAAACAGATAATTCAAAACGATAAACATAATTATCAAATGACCCAACAATTTCAGTCCTAGGTATAAACCCAAGAGGAATTAATACTTATGTCCAAACAAAAACTTGTACATGAATGTTCATAGTAGCCTTATTCGTGGCTGGGTAAATGGCTCACACCTGTTATCCCAGCACAAAATTTACCCCGGTGTGCTGGCATGTGCCTGTAGTACCAGCTACTCAGGAGGCTGAGGTGGGAGGATCACCTGAGCCTGGGGAGGTCAAGGCTGCAGCGAGCTGTGATCTCACCACTGCACTCCAACCTGGGTGACAGAGTGAGACCCTGTCTCAAAAAATAAGTAAATAAAATAGTAGCCTTATAATAACCAAAAGGTGGAAACCCAAATGTCCATTACTGACAAATGGAAAAATAAAAAATGGTGTATTCATACAATGGAATATTGTGGAGGGGGGCTGTGAAGCAGTCTAAAATTAAAATCATGGTGGTAGCACAATTCTGTGAATATACTAAAGGTTACTACGTTTATATTTTAAATGAATGAGTTGTATGATGTGTGAGTTATATCTCGAACTCCTGGGCTCAACCTTCCAGACTCAGCCTCCCAAAGTGCTGGGATTACAGGCATGAGCCACCATGCCCAGCCTGATGTGTGAATATTTCAATAAACCCACTATTAAAAAACAAAACGGACTCCCAGCACTTTGGGAGGCCAAAGCAGGTAGATCCCCTGAGTCCAGCAGTTCAGGACCAGTCAGGCCAAAGTAGTGAAATACCATCTCTACAAAAAAATACAAAATTTAGGTGGACATGGTGGCAGGAGCCTGTAGTTCCAGCTACACCAGAGGCTGAGATGGATGATGGCTTAATCTGGGAGGTAGAGACTACAGTGAGCCTTGATCAGGCCACTGCACTCCAGTCTGGGCACCAGAGTGAGGCCCTGTCTTAAAAGGCCAGCCAGGCACAGTGGCTCATGCCTATAATCCCAGGACTTTGGGAGGCCGAGGTGGGCAGATCACCTGAGGTCAGGAGTTCAAGACCAGCCTGGTCAACATGATGAAAACCCGTCTCTACTAAAAATACAAAAATTAGCTGGGCATGGTGGCGGATGCCTATAATCCCAACTACTCAGGAGTTTGAGGCAGGAGAATCACTTGAACCTAGGAGGCGGAGGTTGCAGTGAGCCAAGATTGTGCCACTACACTCCACCCTGGGCAACAGAGCAAGACTCCCTCTCAAAAAAAAAAAAAAAAAAAAAAAAAAGCCAGGCACGATGACTCACACCTGCAAGCCCAGCACTTTGGGAGACTGAGGCTGGAGAATCAGTTGAAGTCAGGGACTGGAGATCAGCCTGGCCAACATGGTAAAACCCCAACTCTACTAAAAATTACAAAAATTTAGCCAGGTGTGGTGGTATGTACCTGTAGTCCCAGCTACTCAGGAGGCTGAGGCAGGAGAATTGCTTGAAGCCAGGAGGCAGAGGCTGCAGTGAGCCGAGATCATGCCACTGCACTTCAGCCTAGGCGACAGAGCGAGACGCCGTCTCAAAATGAAACAAAGCCTGTCCACTGGTTTCTCATCTCAGAGTAAAAGTTCTTGCATTGGCTCTACATGGGCCTGCACACTATCTGCCTCTTCCCCTTCTGATTCATCTAGCTGCCACTTCTTTGCTTCACTCACTCTGTTCCATCCGTAGCAGCTCTGCCTCAGGGCCTTTGCATTTGCCATCTCCTCTGTCAGCTTCAATTCCCAATGCCGAAATAGATCTCCATCACCTTAATATTGAAGCTCAACTGTAACATCGGGGAGGCTTCCTGGAATCCCCTACTTTACTAGTACAGCACCCCCCACCACCACAACCTCTGGAAAAATTTCCCCTCTCACTTCCTTAATTCCTTCCATAGCACAACGCATCAGCATCTGAAATTCTACACATATTTATGGTTTGTCCCCTCCAAGTAGAATGTGAGCTCATTGAAGTCAGGGAATTTTGTTTTCTTCATTACTATATCCTCAGCACCTAGCATAGATTTGAGGTTCAGATACTGACCAAATGAATAAAGGAATACGTTAATTCAAAAAAATGTTGAGTTATTCTTCCACCTTCATCCCCACAGCCCCTTATCTCAGTTCAGGCCTCATCCCTTCTCCAGGATCACTGAGGCAGCCTTCTCAGTGTCCTCCCAGCCTCCTCTCTCTCCCTACTACCCCTTCTCTACATTGCAGCAAGACAGCTCTAACTAAAACATTGATGTGATTACTTTTCTTTTTTTCTTTTTTGTAGAGATAGGTTCTTACTATGTTGCCCAGGCTGGTCTCCAGCTCCAGGGCTCAAGTGATCCTCCCACCTCAGCCTCCCAAAGTGCTGGGATCACAGGTATGAGTCTCTGTGCCTGGCCAATGTGATGTTTTATCTTAAAATTCTTCATGGGAAGGGGAAAAAAACCCTTCATAGGCTGGGCACAGTGGCTCATGCCTATAATCCCAGCACTTTGGGAGGCTCAGGCGGGCAGATCACGAGGTCAGGAGTTCGAGATCAGCCTGACCAATATGGTGAAACACCGTCTCTACAAAAAATACAAAAATTAGCCGGGCATGGTGGCACGTGCCTGTAATCCCAGCTACTCAGGAGACTGAGGCAGGAGAATCGTTTGAACCCGGGAGGCAGAGGTGGCAGTGAGCCAAGATCGCGCCAATTCACTCCAGCCTGGACAACAGAGGAAGACACTGTTTCAAAAAACAAAACAAAAAAAACCTATTACCCTGGGGATAATGTCCAACCCCTTCAACAAGAATCTTGCTCCTTGTGACTTGGCCCTAGCCATGTAGTCACATCCCCCTTAGCACTATACCCTTCAGCCAACTTCTTCAAGCAGTGAGCCTTTGTATATAGTCAAGGACCTGACTTGGTGAAAACTTGCTAACTCTTCCAGCCTGAGCTCAATGGCAGTCAGCAACGCTGCTATTCATAAGCTGATATGCTCCTCCCACCAAGATCCCTCAGCCAGAACTTTCCTCTACCACAGCATTTATCACTTTTTTTTATTTTTTGGACGGAGTCTCGCTCTGTCCCCCAGGCTGGAGTGCAGTGGCATGATTTCGGCTCACTGCAAACTCCGCCTCCCGGGTTCACGCCATTCTCCTGCCTCAGCCTCCTGAGTAGCTGGGACTACAGGCGCCCCCTACCGCACCCGGCTAATTTTTTGTATTTTTTTTTTTTAGTAGAGAAAGGGTTTCACCGCAGTCTTGATCTCCTGACCTTGTGATCCGCCCGCCTCGGCCTCCCAAAGTGCTGGGATTACAGGTGTGAGCCACCACGCCTTTTTTTTTTTTTTTTTTTGAGAGTCTCACTTTGTCGCCAGGCTGGACTGCAATGGCATGATCTCGGCTCACGGCAGCCTCCACCTCCCAGGTTCACGCAATTCTCCTGCCTCAGCCTCCCAAGCAGCTGAAACTACAGGCACATGCTACCATGCCCAGCTAATTTTTGTATTTTTAGTAGACAGGGTTTCACCATGTTGGCCAGGATGGTCTCAATCTCCTGACCTCATGATCCGCCCACCTTGGCCTCCCAAAGTGCTGGGATTACAGGCGTGAGTGAGCCACTGCGCCCGGCCACATTTATCACTTTCTATCACTGTCTGCTTCCTGTCTGTCTTCCCTACCTGACCTTCTATTCTGTGAAAGCAGGGACCACTGGGTTTCAGGTATTTTTGTAATCCAGTGTCTAGTAATGAGCTTGGCACTTGGTAGACATTTAATGTTTTTGAATAAATGAATGAGGAGTACCCTCAGTCCCTGAAAACCCTTTAAGTATGCCAGTGCAGGGTAGTACTTTCCCATGAAAAAACCCCACACACCTGCCTCAAATGTACAGCCCCACACTTAGCAGTAAGGGGACTTCACTTCCCAGCCAGCAGTTCAGTGAACATGTGGTTTAACTCTTCCACCCTATCCCACAGTTTCTCTTGAAGACAAAAAATATAGTTTCACTTCACAAGAAGTTCACTCTTGTTCATGGAGGCATCATGCTGACAGGACTGGATCCAAGGAAAATGCTAGTGACTTTACCAACTTCATTCCCCAATCAAAGAGGACAGGTTTTGGTTTGCCACTGGTGAGTTTATTACATGACTAAAGTTCAAATAAAAAAATAAAAAACAAAATCTTGGCAGGGAAGCTAGAGCCAGAATCAGGAAAATCTGCTTCCTTATCCCCAGACTCCCTGGCCAAGCCCAGCTCCACTAACTCATCTTGACTCGATCAAGTTCCTCATCAAGACTTGCATCTGTACCCTGGACATCTCTGCTGTTCCCACTGGAGACCGAGTCTGGAGTCCCTGGCACTGGGGGTTTGGTGAGGGCTCCATAGACACCCATGGCCTGAGGAGAGGAACAGAGAGAGTACCATGAGGACACTTGACAGAGGTGCAGCCCAGCCCACCAATGGCTAAAAGGGAAAAGATGGCATGGAGGCCAGTGAATTAGTTTTCCTTTCTCCCTCTCTCAAACCTGTCTTGTAAGCTCTGGGGTTGATTTTAGGAATCTTACAAGCCATCAGAGTAAAGTGACTCTCAGAATACCAGCACAGGTATCTACCAAAAAAAGGTATCTCAAGAACTTCCATATTTGCAGGACTGAGTGGAGATGTTTCATTCTTAGATTCCGTCTCTACAAAGAATGAAGGGATGTCTAGGGCCAAGGCATTCTGAAGACCTTTATGGTATCTAAGTGTTGATGACGGTGGTGGGGTCTCAGTTCGGTCCCTGGCACAGGTGCTCTGTGCTGGGTCCTCAGAGAGCTCTAACCTGAGCCACCATGCTGGTGACATCGCCGGGATTGGAGGGCAGTAGGATAGTGTTGGAGTCCTTGGCCAGTTTGGAGAACGCGCTGACATACTGCTCGGCCACAGTCAGTGAAGCTGCTGCATCTCCATTCTGTGACCACAGGGGGATAAAAATCAGAGATTATAGATACGGAGAAGAAGGGGTGGATGGGGAATAAAGAAAGCAGTTCACAATAAAAAGGACTATGTAATCTGGTTCAACAGAGCCCACAGAGGCAGGAACTCTCCTTAAGCATAGATAAGAGAACCCCTTCCACTGTCAATTCCTGTCCCCCATTCCCACCCAGGGGCCTCTCACATGTTGTGTCAGAGCTGCAGCCAGGATTCGAATAGCTTCAGCTTTAGCCTTGGCCTTGGCTAGAACTGCACTGGCCTCTCCTGCAAGAGAAGGGACAGAGCTTGCTTGACCCATGAAGTCAAAGTACCCAAAGATTCTGCCCCAGCACCAATCTTCAAAGGCCCATGCCTTGCTCCTCCCTCAGCCTCTACCCTCTCCTGACCTGCTGCCTGATTTATCTGTTCAGCCTTTTCTGCTTCGGAGGCCAGGATCTGGGCCTGTTTCTTCCCCTCTGCCACATTGATGGCCGACTCTCGGGTCCCCTCAGACTCTAGAACTGTGGCCCGTTTCCGCCGCTCTGCCTCCACCTGGAAGCCCGCAACAATCCCAATCAACAAGCCAAGGGAAAGTTATACAGACCTGCAACTCTACCCATCATAACAGGAGGGAAGTCTGGATCCTCCTGGGACTGGAGCACCCTGAGGTCCTTTTCCTACCCCTCCTTGGCTCCCACCTGCATCTGCATAGACTCTTTCACCCGGGGTGGCACATGGATATCCTTGATCTCATAACGGAGGCAGCGGATACCCCAGCAGTCAGCAGCTTGGTTGATAGCATCCACAATGCTGGCATTCAGGGACTCCCGTTCCTGGAAAAAGAGAGGCATAAGCCCCACAGCTTCAACTTACCTATCAAGGGCCTACACTGAGAAGGGCCTGGGACTGATCTTGACCTTCAGAAAAGATTGAGTGTCAGGTTTGTGTCTTCAAACCCTAACTCTGGCTCAGATCTGCTTACCCGGAAGACTTTGTCCAGAGAGAGTTTGCCGAGCTCTGATCTCATGGTTGTTTGAGCTAGCTGGGTGACGGCATACTCAGGGTCCTCCACACCATAGCTTGCCTGAAACGGACACGGATAGTGTAAGAAGCTTGGGCACAAGATTTTAGTGAAGAGGGCAACTGAAAAGGCTAGATAAAGTAGGGGGCAGATACCTTGTAAGGGTCCATGATGCGCAGGTAAAGGACTCCATCAATTTGCAGAGTTACATTGTCTGTAGAACCAGGAGAGAAAAGGAGGAAAGTCAGGCCTCTAGGTCCCAACCAGTTCTCTCTCCTAAGCTGTGGATCTACAGCAACCACATCCTAATAGCCTCAGAGCACCCATGTCACCCTGAACCCCTCACCGAGAGTCACAGCCGACTGCTCAGGCACGTTGATGACAATTTCCTTGAGACTCTGCACATATCGGATCCGGTCTAACACAGGGATGAGGATGTTCAAACCCTGGGAAGAGGAGTCATGGGTCCTCAGAAGGATGGGAACTATTGGGTTGAGACCTAAGCTAGTCCTGGAGTATGTAGGGAGTCAACACATGGAACATGCCCAGAAAAGCAGCAGCTGCTACCAAGAAATAAGTCCTCATAAGGCTGAAGTGTCACTGGTAAGAAAACCCAAGAGAATAGGAATGCAAGACTAGGCCCCTGAATGGAAGGGAGAGTCATGAGAATCGGAGCCGGCAGAATAGCCATCTCAATGCAGACTGAGAGGTAGGGCTGAGAGAGTGGGCAGAGGAGATTCCCAAGAATGGGGACTGTGAGATGCATAGGAAAAGGTGGTAACATGGGGATGATGGTCAGCAGCCTCGGCCCTGTCAGGTCTGGCCTACAGAGTCGGGAGCTAACAGTGCGGGCAGGCCCAAAAGAGGTCCTCCCGACACTCCATGTCGTGAGGGATTGGTCATCTGGCTGGCCCAGGATGGGCAGAAGAGGTTCTCACAGGCTCCAGGATCCGGTGGAATCGGCCCATTCGCTCCACCACCCAGGCCTCCTGCTGCGGCACGAACAGTACCACGGTGTTTCGGGGCAATCCAGAGGAGGCGCGGCGCGGAGCGCGACCAGAAGCCTGCAGAGAGCCCTGAAAGAAAGAAGAGGGTGAGCAGAGATCTCATCTGGCCAAACACGCCGCCCCTCGGTCCTGAAGGTATCTCCATAAACCACGACCCTCAGGATCCTCGGAGAGAGAATCACATGGGGACCATGACCTCTGACCCCAGTCCTCTCCGAAAGTTGGAAGTTCGCTCTTTCCCAGCGGAGGACCCAGGTGATCTCTGTCCCGACCCTCTGGATAGGTTGCCTCGCTCTCACCCTCAGCAAAAGGGCCCCAGTGCCCCGCGCCGCGCGCGCCAGCATTTCCCACCGCCGCAGCGACCTCCGGAACCAACGAGACGAGCGGAGCGGTCGCTCTCAGAAGCCTACCCGAGCCTTTCCTCTTGCAGTTCCGCTCCCCCGAATGTACTTCCGGCCGTTCCCTACTCCCTTCAACAGTCACCCAATCAGCGTTACTTGGTCGAACGGCGCATCAGGTTGTTCCCTGGGAAACGCAGACCTTCAAGAGAAGGCCGAAGGCTGCCGTTGTTCTGGGTTTAGCTGTTCGCGACCAAGATCCCCGGCCTGATGGCCAAATTATTTTTCGCGTGCATATCACTCAGACACCACGCACTGAATTCTTCACCCTCACCCGAGACTCAGTTTGCCCACCAGAGCGTAGAATCGCCCCCATCCGTCACCATAGCGACGAGTGGATTGAGCTGACTCGTTGCCATGGTTGCCATAGTGACATTCTATAGTAGTCCCGCGGTGTTGTGCCCAGGACTCCCACTGGGGACTGACCCCAATCCCGTTGCCATGGAAACTGGGCCTAACATTGCCTGGCGATTGGGACGAGATTTTCCCCTCCCCTCTTTCCTCAAAGACACTACAGCTCCTTCCCTCTCTTTCCAAGCAAGGTTTGTTATGCCCGGTCTTAAATACCGAGTCCGGCAAACAGCCTCAATGTTCAACCTTGTCTGGAGCACGTCACCTTGCACACATCCCTGATGTTCTGGTAGTCAAGAGACCTCCGTAGTCACCTCCATTTTACATATGAGGGCACTGAAGTTCTGAAGGGCTAAAGTCATTAACAGAACCAGTATCAGAATCCTGATCTACAATTCAGAATTCAGCTTCTAGGACTCAACTTTACCCACCAACCCCTCCGAAAGGAGCAAGACCAGGCCCCAGGAATCAGCAGGGACTAGCCTAAGACCTCATGGGCCCAGGCCTGTTGCCTCCTCTCTGGTAGAAAGGGCTGAGTCCCAGCTCCAGGAAGGCCCTCTATCCCCCTTCGCACCCTCTCCCCAACAACAACAACAACAAAAGTAGAGCTTAGTTCAAGTTTCCAAACAAGAATTTATTCTTTCTTTTTTAATCTTTTTTTTTTCTAAAAAAAAGTACCAGGTACAATTTTTTCCTGTTTCTGATTTGCTTTGTTTTTTCAAGTTTCAGCAAATGCTTGTTCCCCTCAGCCCAGCCTCAGGAGTCAGGACTGAGGCTGGGTCAGAGTCTGGAGTGGGGAATGGGGTAGTTTGGAACCACATGACTGAGTTTGAGGGGTGCCCCTCACCCCAGCTGAGGTAGGTGGGTCAGAGTCTGGCCAGGTGAGTGGAGGCACCCCAGTGCTTGGCCCTGACTCTGCCCCCGGACACCTTCTTCAGTCAGGACCCCAAAGCAAGGAGACAGGCAGGAGGAGAGGGACAACTGGAGTCTGGAGCCCTAGGTGAGGGGTGGTTAACCCCTGTGTGTGTGCATACATGTACACTCTCTCACACACACACACCACACAAAGACAAGCTCGTGTACACACACAAACGCCTAACTTGGCTTTCAGAGATAGGTCAGAGGGTAGGGGAAGTGAAGGGACTAGGGGAAGGGCAGGGGAAGCTGAGTCTTTGGCTACTGACTCAGTCCCTCTGGAATAGCCCCTCTTCCCTCAGCTGAGGGAGAGCAGTTCTCCTCCTACCCCCGGCGTAAGCCTCTTCAACTCTTGAGGTTGGAGCAATATCTGAGAGTGGGAAGGGGGGGGAGTGATGCCAATTATCAGGTGTGGGAGGTTACCAAGGCAATCCAATTTGAATAAATTATAAATTAAAAATAAATAAAATAATAAGTGGCCCCTGCCCAGGATGGGGAGGCAACGCTGGCATAACTTGCCTGGGAACTTGGGACAACCTCAGGGTAGCTCCGGTTCCTCCCTACCTAAGCTGGCCTGGGAAACCCAAGGGAGGGGACAGGCACATGGAGTACCCGAGTAGGGCAGGGTGTAGTAAGGATCAGAAGCTTTAAACACCCAAATAATCCATTTGGGCAAGAGCATGGTGAGGGCTTTAATTCAAGCCTGAAGGGTCTCTTGCTGTCTCTCCATAGAAGTTCTCTAAGATGGAGCAGGATGGGCAGGTCGTTAGGCCGCATGGATTCAGAGTGCTGGCAATCAGGGCAAAGGTGAATAACGTGGATTATGAGGGGCCTCGGTCACAGCCTGCAGTTCGTAAGGGAGCCCTGTGTCCAGCTCCAGGCTCCGGCGGGAAAAAAGCAGGCGGATATCTCCATGCAGGCTTAAGCGGCCTGAGCGGGAGCTCCGGAACCTGAGGAGGACAATGTTATCAAATTAAGAATCCAGGCTGGTCGCAGTAGCTCATGCCTGTAATTCCAGTGCTTTGGGAGGTCCAGGTGGGAGGACTGCTTGAGCCCAGGAGTTGGAGACCAGCCTGAGCAACATAGCAAGACTCTGTCTCTAAAAATAAATAAATAAATATATATATATATATATATATATATATATATATATATATATACACACACACACACACACACATACACACATACATAAAAATTTAAAAATAAACCAAGCAAGAATCCAAACAGTATCGAAGCAAGGAGAGATCCTCTTCAGGGAAGGGATACCTGGGCCTCCCCAGCCGTCCCTGGGCCCTCTCCTCACCTGAGGTGCAGCAAGTAGCAGAGGAGGCGGTGGGTGGGGTTAGCATTTCCCTCCTCACCCACAGGCACCAAAAAGAGGCGATGGCGAAGGAAGGTCATGTGGGCAGCAGGCATGTCCGAGAAGTCAAAGGTCACGAGGAACATCTTTACCACAGTCTGGTTGGGGTTAAATAAGGTCTGGGGACAGGACAGTCAAGGTTGGTACAGCCTGAGGGCTGCTTTCCTCTCTCCCCACTCCCACTCCCTCAGGGCAAACTCACCACTTGGACGGTGCCCACCTTGGGCACGCTGTAACCCTTCCTCCCCAGGGGGTTCAGATCCACGATGCCCTGGGAAGGCCAGGGAGCCATCAGTCAAGGTGGGGACTAGGAAAACTCTGAGCCCTAAATACATGTCCCTCTCCACAGTCTCTCACCCTGAACCTGCCCCTGCCCTACACTAGAGTTCTCCTCACCTGGCCCTGACTCACTCCTAGGTGAGGAATAAGTAAAAAATACCTCTTGCCCCCAGCCCCGCCCCAATTCCTTATCCTCCTGATGGGCTGACTTTGGAGTTGGAGTCAAGGCATACCAGGAAGGGAGCCGGGGCATTTTGCTCAGAAACATCAAAGAATGTGACAGTGACAGGCAGCGTGACATGCTGGGGGCAGTATGACCCACTAGCTCCAATTTCTGCTGTGAAGCCCTCAATGTGGCCAGATGGTGCGAAACGTCCTCGCAGCAATGATTCCTGGGATCAGGGTAGGGAAAACATATTATGAGAGAGATGCCAATTCTTTTCCTTATCCACCCAAGCCACGTTCCACCATCCCACCTCTCCCAGGACCCCCACAATCACAAAGCCTGAGGGGAGCTACCTCAAAGTTGCCCAGCAGGGTACGGCTGACAGCAGGGGTAGGAACAGGGGAGGCACTGGGGGGGCTCAGCAGGCCTGGCCCCTTCCGGAGGCTTCGAAGGGGGCTCCTGGTAGAGGAAGGGACACACAGGGGGTTGGCTTGAGGTATTCTGGGATTCCTGCTCATGTCCTTGAACTCCACCCTTTGCCACTATCTAGGGCTTCTGCCCTGGGGTCCCCTACTCCGATGCTGGAAAGATTACAGACTTCTGTCCCCATTCTCAGGGACAGGGTAGAGCAAAAAGCCGGTCACTTACAGCTTCAGGCGACGGGCTCCTTTCAGCCTCCGCCCCATGGGACTGCAGTCTGTTGGGTCCTATGGAGAGGAATGATTGGGAAAAGAGACAGGGTGAAAGCCACGTATGTTTTGGGGCAGAAGCTCATCACAGACTCTCAAAGGAACACCCCGCCCCCTGGGCCTCCACCTTTACCCACACAAATATCCACGTAAGAGTACATGAAGGACAGGCGCAGTGGCTCACACCTGTAATCACAGTACTTTGGAAGGCCGAGGTGGGTGGATCACTTGAGCTCAGGAGTTTGAGACCAGCCTGGGCAACATGGCGAAACCCCATTTCTACCAAAAATACCAAAAATTAGCTGGGTGCAATGTCATGTGCCTGTGGTCCCAAATATTCGAGAAGCTGAAGTTGGAGGATTGCTTGAGCCTGGGAGAAGGAGGTTGCAGTGAGCTGAGATTGAGCTGAGATTGTGCCACTGCACTCCAGCAATGATGGAGAGAGACCCCATGTCAAAAAAAAAAAAAAAAAAAAAAGTAAATGAACTCCTTTATTGGCTTACCAAAACAGGCTCTTTGGGCCCAGGCAGCAGGTGGCTCCAGAAGGATGTGGCTTTGGCATCAGAACTGTTGGCAGCAGTAGGGTGGCCCAGGGATCCCCGGCGCCTCCGGGGGGCTGGCCCCTCTTCCTCAGAGCTGACATCTGGGGCTTCTCCAGCAGGAAGCAGCCTTCGCTTGGTGGGGCAGGGGCCTGGAGGTCCAGGGCCAGGGGGTGTGTGCTCGGGACTGTGCCCATTGGCAGTGCCAGGGGACTCCCTAGGCCAGAGGCTACCCCCATTGCCCACCCCAGCCACTGGGCTCTTACCCCCTATTTGTGCAAGACTGTGCAAATCAGTGTCAAGTGTGTGCAGCTGGCCTGGAGGGGCTGGCCCTGGGGACTCCCCCAGGGACCCGTGTCCCCCTGGATCTGGGGAGGCCCAGTCTCTGGTGTGCAAAGTATTGCAGGAAGCATTTGATGGGGGGCAGGGGGGACTCCAGGTCCCTGAAGTCCAAGATGAGGTGACACTACTTCTCTGTTCCACAACACAGAGGCCACGGTGGGAGAAATGCTGGCTGGCCACACCTAGTCCCAGCCCCAGTCCCTCTGGGCCCAAAAGCCCCACAGTAGATGGTTCTTCAGGGGGTAGTCCCTCTCTGGCCCCCAGCCCAGGGCCTCTCTTCAGCTCCCGGGGACCCTCAGTGGGTGGGGCTTGTCGTTTCAGGGCCCTGTGAGGCTCAGAGGTACCAGCCGGAGGGGAAAAGATGGATACCTGGTAGACCCCGGGGGATGTCGCCCCCCCTGCTGGGCTGTAGCCCATGAGCAGGCCACCCTGGAGGGCCCCCTGCCTGACTGGAGGCTGTGAAGGGCCAGCCTCTGGCTCTGAGGATGGAGACGGCTCCGCCTGCACGTGGCGCATGAAGCCCCCCTTGGGTCAGGGGGGCCCCCCAACACGGCCTTTATGCTGGGCCTGGGCTGGGGACATCTGTGTAAGAGAAGAGAAGAAAAGGTGGTCAGGGAATCAATGAGTATTCTTCCTTCCAGCTGAGTTTCAGACCCTCTCCTTGCCTGAAGGGGTGACTTTGATGGGTTCCCAGGGATGAATGTGTACAAATCCCTGGATGGACTAATGGAATATAGAGACCACTCTCAGAACTCCTGAGAGGGTGACAGGTTTAGCTCAGGCTTCTTCCCCACCTTCTCCCTGGTACTTACCCCGATGAAGAGGCCTCGAGCCTAGCTGTGCGTTCCCTCTTCCCAACTGATGCCTTGTGCCCCTAGCTTGCAGTCTGATCCATGCCTGCTGCACTGGCAAGGTGACTGCCACCATTCCGTGCAGCTCCTGAGCTCAGCAGGACCCTGAGGAGGGAAGAACAGACATAAGCCAGGATCACTGGAGCCAGCAGTAAGGCCTATCACCAATTATAGGCTAATATAGTATACCCCAGGACATCCTTCTCCCATGTGAGAGGCTCTTCAGGAACAGAAAGGGTAAGTTTGGGGTCCAGGGCCCAGATGGCAGAGTTGGGCTACCTAAGGAGTCAGAGAGGCAGGTCTTGGCTCAGTATAATAAGGATGTGACAAGTGAGTTGATGTAGAATAACTACTTGTCAGGGCCACCATTTGGGGACTCCTGCCCTACATGGAGGAAGGGATGAGAGACCCCCAAGATCCAAAAGACCATGCCAGCTAAGAGGTGGCCAGGGGAGGAATTCAGCTGTCGTACTCAAAGCCACCAAATTGCACAATTGCTTCTTATATGTCTATCTCCAAAGAGACAAGTGCCATCCTAGGGCACTAAGGGCAGAGGTCTCACACACAGTTACACCCCATCAGCAGTCCTCAGAGGTACAAACCTCAAGTCAGTTCAAAGCTGGCCCTTCAGCCCTGAACTCCAAATTACCTCCAGCAAGTAGCCTGTCTCTTTAACAAGAGGCAACAAATCCGACCAAAAACAAGAGGGGGAAGGGGAATGGGTCACTGCCAGAAGGCACTTTCCAGGGCCCTCCTGCAAGGCCCTGCAAACTAGAGATAAGGCCTCAGCAGTCAGTCAGCTGGAAGCAACTAGGGAGTACCTCTCCACGCCCCTCCCCCAGTGCTCACACACCCAACACCGAAACCCCAAACCACTGGTGCATAACATGGTCTTCACTAACTATTCCAGCCCATACTAGGGTGAGGGGAATGTCAAGTTGAAAGCCAACTGCCCCCAGGGTCGCCTTCTCCTTTGCACATTAGCCTGTGTTGTCTGACATTCACAGAGCCCTTTCCCCTTCAAGGAGTACCCTTTGAATGCCTATCCAAGACTCTTCGTCCTTGGATAGGCCAAATGCCATCTCCTCCAGAAAGTCTGCTCTGTCTACCCCAGACCATAAGCATCTCTCCCTCCTCTGAGACCTCACCTATGGCAGTGTTACTACTTCCTATAAACTCAATAACAGTTCTGCTCACTCCTGTGGGTAAGGCATTTTCTAGACTGATCATAGAGTTCCTGAGGACAGATCTGTGTCTCACCCCTCCATCCAACCCCAAGTACAGGGGTAAGCACACAGCAGGGCTCAAAAAAAGTAGAATGTAAGTCCCAGAAATCTGGGCAGCAGTCCTGACACTGGAGAGAAAAATTTCCCAGATGAGAGAAATAGAGAATTAATTGTACAAGGGAGAATCAGGAAGAGAGGTGGAGGTGCGGTGGGGGCAGGGGGGGAGGGCAGGCAGAAAGGAGAGATTTGTACCCAGGGACTGAAAAGCTCTCCTACACCAAGTTCCCATCATTGTACCCCACTATCCCATTTCACCAAATTCTCCTAAGAATTGGGATCCCCAAGAAAATCCTGGTTCCCTGTGGTGGGTGGGATGGCTGGAAAGCGCAGAACACCAATGGCAACCTGCACTAACCTATCTGCAACCAACTTTGTCAGAAGGTACAACCTGCACTAATTTCTACCCCTTCTTTCCTCCACCCAAGTCACACAGATTCAGGAAGGGCCTTTTCCTTAGCACCACCACTTCCAGGTCATCCCAGTTGCCCTCTTGACCCCTTGCCCTGAGGAAGCCAGGGGATGACATGATGCCCTACTTGACCCCAGCATACCTGGCATCTGCTCATTAACCCCAGAGCTCTCTCAGTTCCCACCCTGTCAACAAGACGCTCTAAGATTCACTCCCCTGCCACCCAGCCAGTCTGGCTCTAGACCATGGCTTCAAGCTGACTCATGGGGCAAGACTGCAGGGGAGGGGGGCAGGGCAGACTAAGCCAAACCTCACTCTTTGTGCAGGGGGTGGGCAGCAACTGGCATCAAACAGCTGTGCCAGGCTGTGGCTGGCAAGGACTACAGCTCCCAACATGCCAAGGGAGCAAGGCCAGCAAAAACAACAAGTCCCAGAATACGTCTGTACCTTCAGACACTTTTGAGGCCTGGGAGGTGGGTGAGGTGGATATTGGTATAGGTATCAACTTCGAGGCTCATTCTCCCCTTCCCTTCAGTATTAAAGATTTCAATTTCTACCATGCTATGATCAAGGAGAGTGACAGGAAGAATTCCTATCCATGTGCTTTCCACCCTCATCCTGTGCGGAGAGAACTGCTGCCAGCTGCTATTTTGTCCCTACATACATCCACACAAGCTAGGGGGGCTGTTCCCACGGGCCACCACTGTGGGTAGGAAGGTCGACCTATTCTCTTAGCAACCCCTCGGCCCCCAGCCTAGAGCCCTCTACCCTCAGAGGGGAGGGAGGAGACCTTAGCAGCTTCTCTAAACTAAGCCGGGCAGACTCACCTGACTCTTGGACTCCTTGTTCTGGACGATCCCTTACCCCCTGCGCAGCCTCCCAGGTCCTTTCTCACTCCTCTCCTCCCCACAGCCTGGGACAGGCCCCATACTGTACTGGAGCTTCGGAGATTTGCTCTTTCCCTCTGGCACACTCACCCCGCTCCCAAATCGGCTCCGCTGAGGTGGCCGCTGCTCCGGGCCCTTCCGTCCCGTCCCGGTCCCTCCCCTTGGATCCCCGGTCCTCCCTTCCACGGGCCCCCAACCCAGACAAAGGGTGGCTCAGGCTGAGCCCTGCTCTGCTAGGCGCTTCGCTGCTCAGCTTCGTGTGCAACACTAGCGGGCCCTGGCGCCCGCAGACCCCCAGCCGCTGCCGCGCCCCTCCCTGCGACAGTCCCTCCCCGGGGCCGCCCCGGCTCCGCGCCGCCGACTCCGCTGCCCCTCTGACTCACAGGCCATTTCCTACCAGCTGATGGGGCCGCCCGCCCCGCCCAGCGCCCCACCACCCGCGCCGCGGCAGCCACGGCCGCCACGCCCCCCTTAGGCTACGCCCTCCCTGGAAAGCGACCATGCTCATTGGTCTATAGGAAGCCAGCCTCCTCGCGACCTCAAGTGCGAGGCACGCCCCCTCCAAGAGGCATACGCCTATTGGTCCACAAGGGGGTAGGCCTACCCAAGGTCGCTCCGCCTGTCTCTTTAACCCGTCAGCTGCTGGAGTCCAAAGCAACACCCTGCCCTGCCATTTAACCCTTTCAAAGGCGTAGGCCTCCCACATCTCACCGCTCCACCCTACTCCCCCGCCCTTCCTCCTTCCAGGCCGATTAATAGGAAGCCCGAGGGCTTTAAAGACACAGTTTGACAACCCTCAAAGTCTGCCTGCTGTCTATACCAGACCTCAGACCCCAAATATCCTCACTCCCATTTGTCTTTCCCCACCTTCCAAACCAGAGCTTAAGAGCTGGAGAACTAGTGAAGCCCAGGAAGCTTCCTTCATGCCAGAGAAGAAAAAGGCCTGAGGTGGGACCCTATCTCCTTCCATGCTAAGAAGTGGTATTTTTCCCACTCTTACTCTTAAATTGATGTTCTTTTGCCTTCTTTAGAGGAGCCCCCGGATTCCTAAGATAGGGATACATTTTAATTTCAGGGACATTATTCTTTGTGCCTGTAAACTCCCTTTCTGAGATCAGGCTGCCCCATCCCTTCTGCTAGCACTCTTTCTACTCACAGGCCCATGTTCAAAGAGACAGAGCACACAGGGAAGTGGGATAGGAGGGCTTCTGCCCAGAATGTGGGAAATGAGCCCAACTTTTGTGATGGAGCTTAACCCCATGACTCACAGCTCCCTCAAAACTATCCACCCTCCCACTGAGTCACTGGGCCCCAGCCCAGTTCAGACCCAGTCAAATCAAATGGCAGCAGAACCAGCATTCCTAACCCTTGTCCTCCTACTCTTTAAATGACCAGGATGGAAAGCTTTGCAAGGATTGAGCATTCAAAGACACTTTCTAGAGGGTACTCTAGAGGCAACCTAAGAAAATCAATAGTCCTGTCTCCCCTGCCCTCTGCACTTGTCAGCAAGTCAGACAATTTGGGTCTTAGGAAGCTTTTTCTCCCGGTCCTTCACAGAAGTAGGAGGCAAACATCAGAGCCAAAGAGGGAAAGTCCATTCTTCTGCAGTTCAGAGGCTACAGAGAGCCCAAGGTCCTTGTTTCTGCCTTGCCTGTGTTGTGGACCCCCCAGGGTCCTGAGATTCTATCACTAGATGGTAAAAAGAGGCTCCTTCCTCTTCCCCCTAGTCCCTCATTCCTAGACTTAGGAGACACAAGCAAGTAACAGTCCCTCTAAGCTCCCTTCTCTTTACCTCACCCTAGACCACCTTTTTCAAGAGGACTGACTTCTTTGCTGGTTCCCTAGTGTAAGGAACAGGATTAAGGAAATTTTCAATGCCCTTGTCAAAATTACAGTGTATCAATGTAAGAGCCTACTTGCCTTAATAAAAACTTACTAGGAAAACAGAGACATAGAACACTAGGAAAAAAAATATCCCTTAGCAACCCCACCTTATCCTATCTTTCTGCCACTACCATAGGCCAGGCCTTAGTTACCTACAAAGGTCAGAGGACAATAGTTCAGGGTGAAGGATCAAAGATGTTCCAGGCCTCAATATACCCTGGGAAAGCAGCAGGGTACAACCAAGAGGCCTTACTACTGGGCACGGTGGCTCATGCCTGTAATCCCAGCACTTTGGGAGGCCAAGGTGGGTAGATCACAAAGTCAGGAGTTCGAGACCAGCCTGACTAACATGGTGAAACCCCATGTCTACTAAAAATACAAAAATTAGCTGGGTGTGGTGGCGCGCAACTGTAATCCCAGCTACTCAGGAGGCTGAGGCAGGAGAATCGCTTGAACCCAGGAGGCGGAGGTTGCAGTGAGCTGAGATCATGCCACTGTACTCCAGCCTGGGCGACAGACTGAGACTGTCTCTCAAAAAAAAAAAAAAAAGAGGCCTTACCTTCCTGCCCTAAATTTACCATGCTTTTTTTTTTTTTTTTAATAGCAGTTATCACTACCTGACTTCTCCCTCCCCCTATATAATTTATTTCTCCCCTTATTAGAATGGAAGCTCCATGAGAGCAGCAACTTTGTTTCATTTGTGCTCATATTCACAGAGCCAACGTGAGTCCCTGGCAATGTTCAATAAACATTGACTGAAGAAAACAACAGGCCCTGGGCTGAGTGAACAGCAATCAGGCGATCTGGATCCTATCTTCTGCCCTTTCACTGTGACATCTGGGGAATCACAGTCTCTTTAGCCATAAATTTCCAAAACTGTAAAATAAGGGGTTTGTATAAACAATGACTGCTGAGGGCCTCTGCAGCTCTATAATTCTAATGACTGTTGTTCACTCATATCCATATCAGAGGATAGCTCCAGGCATTCGAACGCCCTGCTGCCTTGTACCAAAGCAGAAAGGCTATATCCTCCAGTCTCAGCACAGCAAACTGATGCCCTTTCTCTTCATGCCCCACCCACTCACACAAACCTCCCCAGTCCTGAGGAAGCTAGAGAGAGTCTGCCCTAGGCCCGCCCTCTCTGAGAGACTGTCTGGGAAGCAGTGTTGCCATAGCAATCGGCTCCTCCTCAAAAGGCTTCAGCCTGCCCTTTTTTACCCCACCCTACCCCAGGGCTTTGTCTGTCCTCAGCACAATCCCCCCCTCCCCAGCCAGTCTCTCAGCTCCTGGGTGGTTGTGTGAGGAGGCTGGCTTGGGGCCCCTTTTAGCAACACTGTCACACTCATTCAGCCACTGTGTGGAACTCAAGCCTTTCCCACCCTCTCCCAGCCAGCCTAGGGGCAAAAGGAACTCTAGCACTCCATCAAATCCCCTCAGGGAAGCAGAGGAGCCCTCAAGAGAACTAGGTCCTAGTCTCGGTTCTGATAGTGCTTCCAAGCCTGGAGTGTGGGGAGCTACTCCCTTTTCCTTCCCTGAGGCTGGAACCTCACAACCCTTACTGGGTTCAGCTTACAGTCATAGCCCACCTCTCAAAACAGACGGAAGATCCTCAATACTCCTCACCACTTCCCCCCTCCCACAGAAGCCCTAGGGTTCCCCACCCAGGGGAAGGACAAGGGTGGGGAAAATCAGTTTGTGTCAAGTGGTTAAATGTGGCTACCAGTCACTTGGGGGTCTATGCGAGAGACCTGGGTGGTAGTGGTGGGAGTGGGGTCTGAGCCCTGCTGCTGGTTACCATGGTCTCTGGTCATTGAGCACAAAGTCCCAGGCAGGGCATGGCTCCTACATGGGCAAGGGCCAGGCCAGGCCCTGGGGCAAGGAAGGAAGTGGGAAATGAGCACACCCAGAGCGTAAGGGCAGGGCAGGGAGGGGGAGGGGGAGACAGAGACAAGGCTGGCTCTGGGAGGAACAGGAACTAGGATGGGGGGTTGACAGGAACCCAGTGGGGGAAGGGTCCCCCAGGACATCAGCTAGGGGAAGAAACCCCAGTCTCAGCTGGACAGATCCAAAAGAGACTGAGGAGACAGTCACACAAGCCCTGGTGACAAGCAGGGTCCGACTCCTCTCTGAGTGCTCAGGCCAGGAGGTGAAGTTAAAAACTGAGCAGACAGGAGTGCAACAGATTGGCCTCTTCACCCAACTAACTCCATCACCCTTGCTCCTAGAACCCAGAACACAATATCTTCCTGGAGTTACTACAATGCCCTAAACTGTTACTTTCTCAAAGTACTGGGGGTTCTGTTCTCCCGCCTCAACTGGGGCCTACAACCCCTTCCCCTAGATAGTGCCCACAGACCCTCCGACACCGCTACACTCTGGACCACCAGCCCTTCTCCATTAAACAGTCCCCCTTCCGTCAAAGCGCCTCCAAGTCCCCTCCCCCTCATGTACCTCCTCCAACCCCCCACATCAGACAGCGACACAGCCCCCTCACGGTGTACCTCGCAACACCCCCCCACCCACAACAAAGCGCTCCTGCCCTTCCTCCATAGAGGCCCCTAGAGAATGCACCTTGTTGCCCACACATTGAGTCCCCAACTGCTCCCCCGACTCCGTGTCTTCCCTCAACATACAGCAGTCTCCAGATTGTCTGCAAAGCGCACCCCCATCCGCGTCCCTTCTTCCACGCTCACCCCGCCCCACACCTGTAGTTCCGTGGATCCCGTTGCACTCGGGTAGGTGGTAGTGGTTGGGACAGTTACTGAGCAGTCCTATCTGTAGTCTCGGCCTGCAAACCTCGCCCCTTCGGTTCGAGCCCCGCCCCCGCAACGCCCAGGCCCACCGTCTCCCTTGTCCCACCTTCCACCTTCTCCGGACTTGTCCCTTTCCTCGTTTAATTTCTCGAGCTCCTCCCCTGTAGCCCGGGCCCCGCCCCCTTCTGTCCCCGCGCCTCTTTCGCGTTTTCTTTGCATTTCCCCAGGATCCTCAGCTTTTCCCAGGCCCCACCCGCGATCCCCGCCTTCTCTTGGTCTCTCCGCCTTTCACCGGGACCCGCCCCCTCGGATTCCAGCCTGGCAGAAGTCGCGCCAGGCCCCCTTCCACCACGATCCCCCTCCCATCTCAGAGCCTCTCCTCCTTCCGCCCCTTCTCCCTCACGCCTCACCCGGGCGGTCGCGATCCAACCAGGATCCGCTGGCTCTGATTGGCGGTGGCAGCCCCAATGGATGACGGAGGAGACAAAGTGATGGCCGCAGGTCGCCTGAGGTCCCACCCCGGCCACGTGCGGCTTCTGTGATGACAGGTCTAGAGGGGCGGGGCTTCGGTCGACAGGCTGCTAGCCTGAGCGGAGCGGATCAGGGAAGGGTGGGAACCCGGAGCCAGGGCCAAAGCCACAAGCCTGAGGGCTCTGAGCCGGGTTGGGGCTCTCTCGCTGCTTTCGCGCCGGTGTGAGCTGCCTGCGAAACTCGAGCCTCTTTGTAGGGATGTCTGGGTTGGCGCGTGCATTTGCACTAATAGGGGAGGTCCGTAGGGTTTGCAAGGTAGTGCAAGGAATCTCAGGGGTCTGTGAAAATAAGGGAATCTGGGCGATGGGGTTCAGGTTTGCGAGGTTGAGCAGTTTCTGAAGCCTACGCTGTGCAGGCGGGTGTGGGTTCTGGGATGGACAGTAGGAGTCAGATCTGTACCTATTGAGGCACGTCAGCGAGGAGATCTGTGAATTTTACGAGATGAGTGTTGGTATGGAGTCAGATCTGTACCTATTGAGGCAGGTCAGCGAGGAGATCTGTGAATTTTACGAGATGAGTGTTAATATGGAGTTAGGATGGCCTGCAATTGCTGGAGAAAAGTGAGGCCTTTCCCTTGTACAGGTGTCGAATGAACTGCAGTACAGTTACATATGTTCTGCAATTTAAGTGGCGCTTGAGTCTCTTCTCTCCAGCCTCTCCCCATGAGATACAATAAGGGTGGGCGACGCTTTCCAGACACCGGTAGATGGCAGTACAGGACACTTGCAGAACTGAGAGAGCCCAGCTCAGCGCCAATCTGTGGCCTCTCTGAGGAGCAGACCGTTTGGGTCTGATTTGATCAAGTTCTCCAAAAGTCACATTCTTTTTTATTTGTTTTGAGACCGCGTCTCGCTCTTTCGCCCAAACTGGAGTGCAGTGGTGCGATCTCGGTCACTGCAGCCTCCGCCTACTGGGTTCAAGCAATTTTCCTGCCTCAGCCTTCGGAGTAGCTGGGATTACAGTCGTGCGCCACTAGGCTGGAATAATTTTCGTATTTTTGGTAGAGCCAGGTTTCACCATGTTGGCCAGGCTGGTCTCAAACTCCTGATCTCAAGCGATCCACCCTCCTCGGTGCCCAAAGTGCTGGGATTACTGGCGTGAGCCACAGCACCCGCCAAATTACAGGCGCCTGTAATCCCAGCTACTCTGGCGGGGGCGGGGGCGGGGGTAGGGGGGGGTGCCAAGGCAGGAGAATCGCTTGAATCCAGGAGGCAGAGGCTGCAGTGAGCTGAGATCGCACCATCGCACTCCAGCCTGGTGGACAAAGATTCTCAAGGCTCTGTGACTTTATGCCAGTAGTTAACTTAAACTGGTTTACTCAACGTCAATGGTGTGGAAGGCGCAAAAAAAAGAAAGAACAAAGTATTTTCTCTGCCCATAAGGAACGTATTGTTTAGACAGTGATACAAATGCCTACATAATCCCAGAAGGGTAAACTAAGAAAGGTTTTGTGTAGTGGGAAAAGCACAGAGTTTGAAGTCATCTAAACTTCTTCAACTTAAACTTCAAACTTCAACTTATGGGTTCAACTTATGAGTTTGTCTCATACCTTTGAGTATTTACTAGCTGTATAGATTTGGGTAAATTACTTGACTTTAAAAAAATTAATTGTAGAACAATTTTAGATTTACAGAAAACTTGTAAAAATAGTGCAGAGAGTTTTCAGATGTACACTATACCTAGTTTCTCCTATTATTAACATGTTTCCTTATATGGTTCATTTATTACAATTAATGAGCCAATATTGATACATTAACAATAACTAAAATCCACACTTTATTCTGATTTTCCTTTTGTTTTTTTGAGACGGAGTTGTCGCTCTTTCACCCAGGCTGGAGTGCAGTGGTGTGATCTCGGCTCACTGCAACCGCTGCCTTCTGGTTGCAAGAGATTCTCCTGCCTCAGCCTCCTGAGTAGCTGGGATTACAGGCATGTGCCATCACCCCTGGCTAATTTTGTATTTTTAGTAGAGATGAGGTTTCTCGTTGTTGGTCAGGCTGGTCTCGAACTCCCGACCTCAGGTGATCTGCCCGCCTCAGCCTCTCAAAATGCTGGAATTAGAGGCATGAGCCACTGCGCCCAGCCTATTCTGATTTTCTTAGTTTTTCCCTTATGTCCTTTTTCTGTTCCAAGATCTGATTCAAGCTGGCACATTACATTTAGACATTATGTCTCCTTTGGCTCCTCTTGGCTGTGACAGTTTCTCAAACTTCCTTGTTTTTGATGACCTTAACAGTTTTTGTTTTGTTTTGTTTTACTTTGAGACAGAGTCTTGCTCTTTTGCCCAGGCTGGAGTGCAGTGGTGCTATCTCGGCTCACTGCAACTTCTGCCTCCTGAGTTCAAGCAATTCTCCTGAATAGATGGGACTACAGGCTCATGCCACCATGCCTAGCTAATTTTTGTATTTTTAGTAGAGACAGGGTTTCACCATGTTGCCCAGGATGGTCTTGATATTCTGACCTTGTGACCCACCCGCCTCGGCCTCCCAAACTGTTGGGATTACAGGCATGAGCCACTGTGCCCGGCGTTTTTTTTGTTTGTTTTTTGTTTTTTTGGCTACAAGCGTGAGCCAGAGCACCTGGCCTCATATTGCAGTTTAAAAAAAAAAACAACAACAGTGGTACCTAGGCAGCCTGAGTCTTTATTTTTCTACAAGATTTTTAGAACTTCTTTATGAAATACTTGAGGCATACAGGAAGCTCTAAAGAATATCATAACAAATATCCATCTGGCAGGTGGATCACTTGTGGTCAGGAGTTTGAGACCAGCCTGGCCAACATGGTGAAACCCCATCTCTACTAAAAAGACAAAAATTAGCTGGGTGTCGTGATACATCCCTGTAGTCCCAGCTACTCGGGAGGCTGAGGTGCGAGAATTGGTTAAGCCTGGGAGGCAGAAATTGCTGTGAACCGAGATTGCTCCACTGCACTCCAGCCTGGGTAACAGAGCGAGACCCTGTTTCCAAAAAAAAAAAAAAAAAAAAAAAAAAAAAACAGAAAAACCACACTTTTATCACATAGCTTTAGCAAATCTTTTTTTTTTTTTTTTTTTTTTTTTTTTGAGACGGAGTCTCGCTCTGTAGCCCAGGCTGGAGTGCAGTGGCACGATCTTGGCTCGCTGCAAGCTCCGCTTCTCGGGTTCACGCCATTCTCCTGCCTCAGCCTCCTGAGCAGCTGGGACTACAGGACCCGCCACCGTGCCCGGCTAATTTTTTGTATTTTTAATAGAGACGGGGTTTCACTGTGGTCTCGATCTCCTGACCTTGTGATCCGTCCGCCTCGGCCTCCCAAAGTGCTGGGATTACAGGCGTGAGCCACCGCGCCCGGCGAGCAAATCTTAATATTTTACATTTGCTTCAAGTTCTCTGTTAAAGAAATTAGTATTTCAAATAGTTATAGCCCTTACATACTCCTCCCTAATCTCATTCCCTTTTGTTCCCAGAGTTGACCACTATCCCAAAATGGTATTTATTTTTCCTATTAAAAAAGAAAACTAGGCCAGGCACGGTGGCTCACGCCTATAATCCCAGCACTTTGGGAGGCCGAGGTGGGTGGATCACCGGAGGTCAGTAGTTCTAGACCAGCCTGGTCAACATGGTGAAACCCCACCTCTACTGAAATAAATACAAAAATTAGCCGGGTGTGGTGACAGGCGCCTGTAATCCCAGCTACTCTGGGAGGCGGGGCCAAGGCAGGAGAATTGCTTGAACCCAGGAGGCAGAGGTTGCAGTGAGCCGAAATCGCACCATCGCACTCCAGCCTGGTGGACAAGAGCGAGACTTCGTCTCAAAAACAAAACAAAACAAAAACAAACAAAAACCAACAACTCTGATTGATGTACATGTATTTCTACTGGGTATATACCTGGGAATTGAATTGCTGAACTCCTAGTCATGTGTATGTTTAGCTTCAGTAGATATTGCCAATATGTTTTCCAAAGAGATTGTTACTGTTAGGCCTCTGAGCCCAAGCTAAGCCATCATATCCCCTGTGACCTGCATTTATACATCCAGATTGCCTGAAGCAACTGAAGATCCACAAAGAAGTGAAAATAACCTTAACTGATGACATTCCACCATTGTAATTTGTTTCTGCCCCACCCTAATTGATCTATGTACTTTGTAATCTCCCCCACCCTTAAGAAGGTTCTTTGTAATCTCCCCCACCCTTAAGAATGTACTCTGTGAGATCCACCCTCTGCCCGCAAAACCTTGCTCCTAACTCCACCGCCTATCCCAAAATCTATAAAAACTAATGATAGGCTGGGCGCGGTGGCTCAAGCCTGTAATCCCAGCACTTTGGGAGGCCGAGACGGGCGGATCACGAGGTCAGAAGATCGAGACCATCCTGGCTAACCCGGTGAAACCCCGTCTCTACTAAAAAATACAAAAAACTAGCCGGGCAAGGTGGCGGGCGCCTGTAGTCCCAGCTACTCGGGAGGCTGAGGCAGGAGAATGGCGTAAACCCGGGAGGCGGAGCTTGCAGTGAGCTGAGATCGTGCCATTGCACTCCAGCCTGGGCAACAGAGCCAGACTCCGTCTCAAAAAAAAAAAAAAAAAAAAAAAAAAGAACTAATGATAATCCCACCACCCTTTGCTGACTCTTTTTTCTTTCGGACTCAGCCCGCCTGCACCCAGGTGAAATAAACAGCCTTGTTACTCACACAAAGCCTGTTTGGTGGTCTCTTCACACGGATGTGTGAGACACTTAGATTTTGAATTACTTATTTTCACATATTGTAACTAAAATGTCAGTTGGGGTCACCCTTTCTTTTTGAGATTAAATAAAATTGCATATGTTTTACCTCACATTAAATGGGAAGTCCAGTGTCATCATAGATCCTTTTGTGAATTCTAGGATTGAGAAGGAGCTTGATTCCTCTTGACTGTTGACCATTCTTGCTGGCCCTTGCTGAATTTATGACTCACTGGTTTCACCCCGTGCAGCTGTTCTTTCTCTCTTTCTTTTTGATTTTTTGAGTCAGGGTCTTGCTCTGTCACCTAGGCTGGAGTGCAGTGGCACAATCATGGCTCACCACAGCCTTGAATTCCTGGGCTCAAGTGATCTTCCCACCACCACCTCCCAACTAGGTGGGATAACAGACATGTACCATCATGCCCTGCTAAGTTTTTCTGTTTTTTTGTATAAATGAGGTCTCACTATATTGGCTAAGCTGGTCTTGAACTCCTGGCCACAAATGATGCTCTTGCCTCTGCCTACCCAAATGCTGAGATGACAGGTGTGAGCCACTACACCTGGCCTCTTTCTTTTTTCTCTCTCTCTAACCTAGAAATAGAATTATTTCTTTATTTCCTATCCTCCCCAAACTTCTTATGGAAGGCATCTGTATGAGTAGCGGGCATTACCGAATATTTGGGGGTAATATAAGGAAAAAATATACCTATATAAACAACTCAAAATTGAATATTTGGACAGCAATGTTCTTTAAATATGTGTGTGTGTATATATATATAAAAAACACATTTTTCTTTTGAGACAGAGTCATGCTCTGTTGCCTAGGTTGGAGTGCCTAGGTTGGAGTGCAGTCCAGCTTGCTGCAACCTCCGCCTTCTGGGTTCAAGTGATTCTCCTGCCTCAGCCTTCCGAGTAGATGGGATTACAGGTGCACACCACCACACCTGGCTAATTTTTTGTATTTTTAGCAGAGATGGGGTTTTGCCATGTTGGCCAGGCTGGTCTCGAACTCCTGACCTCAAGTGATCTGCCCACCTCGACCTCTCAAAGTGCTAGGATTACAGGCGTAAGCCATTGCACTCGGCCATTTTTTGAATATTTTTTATTTGTTTGTTTGTTTGTTTGTTTTCCGAGACAGTCTCACTCTGTCACCCAGGCTGGAGTACAGTGGCATGATCTAGGTTCACTGCAACCTCCGGCTCCTGGGTTCAAGCAATTCTTCTGCCTCCGCCTCCCAAGTAGCTGGGATTACAGGTGCCTGCCACCACGCCCACCTACTTTTTGTATTTTTAATAGAGACAGGGTTTCACCATGTTAGCCAGGTTGGTCTCGAACTCCTGACCTCATGATCCGCCTGCCTTGGCCTCCCAAGGTGCTGGGATTATAGGCATGAGCCATGGCGCCCAGCCTCTTTAAATATTTCAAAAAGTCCTTCAGCCATCCCATAATATTATAACTGCCCAAGAGGTTCACCTTGCTCGCTGCCTAGACAGAGTGGATTTCTCAAAACAGGGGAACTGCAATAGAGAAAGAGTAATTCACACAGAGCCAGCTGTGTGGGAGACTGGAGTTTTATTATTATTCAAATCAGTCTCCCCAACGTTCTGGGAGCAGAGTTTTAAGGATAACTTGGTGGGTGGGGGAAGCCAGTGAGCCGGGAGTGCTAACTGGTCAGGGATGAAATCACAGGGAGTCAAAGCTGTCTTCTTGCACTGAGTCAGTTCCTGGGTGGGGCCACAAGATCAGATGAGCCAGTTTATCCATCTGGGTGGTGCCAGCTGATCCATCAAGTGCAGGGTCTGCAAAATATCTCAAGCACTGATCTTAGGAGCAGTTTAGGGGGTGTCAGAATCTTTTAACCTCCAGCCGCATGACTCCTAAACCATAATTTCTAATCTTGTGGCTAATGTTAGTCCTACAGAGGCAATCTAGTCCCCAGGCAAGAAGGAGGTCTGCTTTGGGAAAGGGCTGTTATCGTCTTTGTTTTAAACTATAGACTAAGTTTTTCTCAAAGGTAATTCAGCCTACACCCAGGAATGAACAAGGACGGCTTGGAGGTTAGAAGCAAGATGGAGTTGGTTAAGTTCGATCTCTTTCAATGTATATCATAATTTTGCAAAGGCAGTTTTAATATTTTTTACCCCTTTTCTTATTATTCTCACCCACATCTCTCTATTCCCAGTACTTAGTCACACCAAGTAATTTCTCCACACACATCTCTTCTAGGAGTTATATTTGCATATCAAAAAGGGTCACTTTTGCTGGGCAGGGTGGTTCATGCCTGTAATCCTAGCACTTTGGGAGGCTGAAGTGGGAGGGTCACCTGAACCCAGGAGTTTGAGACCAGCTTGGGCAATATAGTGAGACCTCGTCTCTATAAAAAATTTTAAAAATTAGCTGCATAGTTGCCTGCCTTGTAGTCCCATCTACTTGGGAGGCTGTATTTCAAATGGAGCAGAATTATAAATGTATGTCACTAAGGAGAGGCCTCAATTTTGCCTCAGGAGAGGCTGCAAAAGGCATGAGAACACCTGATACCTGCCCTGTTGCACCCTCCCATGATTTGGAATTACAGGCCACTAGCCTACAGGCACCAGGCTGCAAAGTACAAGCATACCCTTTGTATCTGTTCATTCCAAACCCCAGTGAACACCAGTGTAGCATCCAGAATGATTTGAGCAATTGAAGAATCCCATCTTAATGTTTGTTGGTACCCCAGCCCCAAATACATTATTGATTGTAGCAGCCAAAAAAATGTGTCCAAGGAAAATAAGCTTGCTTAAGACAATTTGCCTTTTGGTGATAACAGTTGCTTGCAGAGCTGAGGACACTGGGAGTGTAAGGATAAACAAGTTATTTTCTCCATTTATAAAGGGCAAGTAAACCATTTACCCTCTTTCATTTTTTTCTCCTTTTCTTTCTTTTTTCCTTTTTTTTTTTTTTTTTTTTTTTTTGAGACAGGGTACTGCTCTGTCATCCAGACTGGAGTGCAGTGGCACAATCATGGCTTATTGCAGCCTCGACCTCCCAGGTTCAAGGGATCCACTTGGCTTGGCTTCCTGAATAACTGGGATGATAGCCCTGTGCTACTACACCCAGCTAATTAAAAAAAATATATATATATACATATATATATATATATATTTATATACAATAAATATATATACAATATATATATATTTTTTTTTGGCTGGGTGCAGTGGTTCCTGCCTATAATAGCAACACTTTGGGAGGCCAAGGCAGGCAGATCACTTGAAATCAGGAGTTTGAGACCAGCCTGACTAACATGGTAAAACCCCATCTCTACTAAAAATACAAAAATTAGCTGGGCATGATGGTGCGTGCCTGTAATCACAGCTACTTGGGAGGCTGAGGCAGGGGACTCACTTGAACCCAGGAGGCGGAGGTTGCAGTGAGCTGCGATCGTACCACTACACTCTAGCCTGGGTAACAGACCGAGACTTCATCTCAGAAAAAAAAAAAAAATTGTAGAGATGGGGTCTCACCATGTTGCCCAGGACTGGTCTCAAACTCCTGGGCTCAGTCTCCCAAAGTGTTGGGATTACAGGCCTGAGCTACTGCACTCAGACTCCTCCCTTAGAGTTCTTAGAGTTACTCCTTGGATACAAAATAAATTTGGGTCCTTACTTTAATATTTGGAATTTCCCTGGGGATTAAACCTAGACTCCAGCTTTTACAATACGGATGTAACTCCAAGGTTGTGTGCCAAATGACCTCTAGATATGTAAACAAAAGTCTCTGGAAGGACGTACAGGAGATTTTCAGGAGGCGTAGCCTTTTGTCCCTTCAGGAGATATTGCTCGCTCTTCTGCTTTGCTGTATAAGTTATGTGCAATTTTGTCTTAACCTTGTAGTCATTTTCAGGCTACCTTACATATATGTAACCTGTTATTGCTTAGTCAATAAGAAATTACATTCTCTTACTCATTTATATTGACAGGGAAGAATCTTCTCGCGGCAAGATTATTTCATTTCCCCAAGAGCAACACAATTGT
Source organism: Macaca nemestrina (assembly GCF_043159975.1). NCBI lineage: Eukaryota > Metazoa > Chordata > Mammalia > Primates > Cercopithecidae > Macaca > Macaca nemestrina. The sequence continues at coordinate 64,383,940 of NC_092138.1, forward strand.
TCATTAAAAAAGAAGGCACCTGTAATCCCAGCACTTTGGGAGGCTGAGACAGGTGGATCACTTGAGGTCAGGAGTGCGAGACCAGCCTGGCCAACATGGTGAAACCCTGTCTCTACTAAAAATACAAAAATTAGCCAGGCATGGCGGTGGGCACCTGTAATCCCAGCTACTCAGGAGGCTGAGGCAGGAGAATCGCTTGAATCCAGGAGGTGGAGGTTGCAGTGAGCTGAAATCCTGCGATTGCACTTCAACTTGGGTGATAGAGTGAGCGACACTCCATCTCAAAAAAAAAAAAAAAAAAAGCAAATGATCTGAAGTGGATTTCCTTGCTCTTGATGAATGCATGTTACCAGTACTATTCAGTTGTTTTTTATTCAACAATTCAGTGATGAATATGAAGTAAGTAAATTATCCTCTGAGTAGTCTGCATGAAACAATTACAGGTGAAAATATTTTCAAAGAAGTTGAGAAAACACTAGTTCAGTACAACCAGAAGTGGAATCTATTAAATTGTGTTACAACTGATGGTGGCAAAATATATGCAGAGCAGAAAAATTTTTGGTTCAAAAAATTTGCAAGGCTTCTTAAATTGTAATGTGTTTAATGTTGTGAAAGGAAAATACCTTGGACCCCCAAAATCACTAAGCTAAAGGAAAATTTCCAGCTGGGAACTGCTCAGGGCAAATCTGCCTCCCACTCTATTCAAAGTCATCCCTTTGCTCACTGAGATAGACACATATTCTGTTTGCCTCCTTTGGAAAGGTTCATCAGAAACTCAAAAGAATGCAACCATTTTTGTCTCACCTACCTGTGACCTGGAAGCCCTCTCCCTGCTTCAAGTTGTCCCCACCTTTCTAGACAGAACCAGTGTACTTCTTATGTATATTGATTGATGTCTCACATCTCCTTAAAATGTATAAAACCAAGCTGTGTTCTGACCACCCTGGGCATATGTCGTCAGGACTTCCTGAGCTCTGTCATGGGAACATGTCCTTAACATTGGCAAATAAACCTCCTAAAATGAGTAGGACTTGTCTCATCGTTATTCTCAATTGACATCTGGTAGCCACAGAGGGATCCTGAGTGAAGGTGACCCAGCCTGCAGCAGCTTGCCTACTGGTGCTTGGTACTCGCTTGGGCACCTTTTAGCCCAAACTGATAGGACGATTGCTGAAGTCTGGGACCCCTTTCCTCCAGGAATCCCTGATCTTCCAACGTTTTTCAGCTGGGGGTCTGAGATTTAATTGCCATTAATAAAATCAACTTTTTTGGAGGGAGTTTCGACTCACTTCCATCAAGGAAGATGAGCCTGCCTGTTTCTCCACTGGCAGAGAGCAGTTTTCAGCTTGGGCCCCATCACTATGTGAGATAACTGATTTAGGATTCTGTCTTGCAAATTCTTTTTAAAAAACTAAAGTTAGCATTAACAACCAGTTGGTGTTAATTTCTGCTTACACTTAGAGCGCTCAGAAATCATATAATTTGGCCAGGCGCGGTGGCTCACGCCTGTAATCCCAGCACTTTGGGAGGCCGAGGCGGGCGGATCACGAGGTCAGGAGATTGAGACCATCCTGGCTAACACGGTGAAACCCCATCTCTACTAAAAATACCAAAAATTAGCCGGGTGTGGTGGTGCACGCCTGTAGTCCCAGCTACTCGGAGGCTGAGGCAGGAGAATGGCGTGAACCCGGGAGGCGGAGCTTGCAGTGAGCCGAGATCGCGCCACTGCACTCCAGCCTGGGCAACAAAGCGAGACTCCGTCTCAAAAAAAAAAAAAAAAAAAAAAAAAAAAGAAATCATATAATTTTTGTGATCATTGTTAGTTTTGCTTAACTGTTTTGTTGTTTGTTTATGTCTTGTTGGGGGTGTGTGTGTGTGTGTGTTTTGGTCCTTTCCCTTATTGAATTGGACTAACTCCAAACCTTCTAACTAATGAGTGTGGAATCTTCCACGCTGAAGAAATAAGAGCACCTTGCTCCCCTCAGCCTTTCAGGGCATTCTCAGGCAACTGAGGACCATGTGAGGGTGTCTAGGAGGAATACTCCCTAAGAGGTGTAGCGGCTCTAAATGTTTCCCGTTCAGAAGAACATGCTTAGGGTCTAATCTCAGCCAGCAGGTGCATATAAGGAGCTGACCTCTCCCAAACCTTGAGCCCTTGACACACTGGGCCAGGTAGCTGTGACCCGGGTGGACTGAACTGGTTCAGGGGGTAAGGGCCCTGAAAAGCTAGGCCTGCAAGCAGCACATTTTGGATCTGACACACATCCCGACTTGGTCAAATCAACTCTAAACTATGGGGAACAAGGCCTCTGAAGTGGGAAGAAAAGAGCCAACAAAAGGAAAAAAAAAAAAAAAAAAAAAAAGAGGGCCGGGCGCGGTGGCTCAAGCCTGTAATCCCAGCACTTTGGGAGGCCGAGACGGGCGGATCACGAGGTCGGGAGATCGAGACCATCCTGGCTAACACGGTGAAACCCCGTCTCTACTAAAAAAATACAAAAAAAAAAAAACTAGCCGGGCGACGTGGCGGGCGCCTGTAGTCCCAGCTACTCGGGAGGCTGAGGCAGGAGAATGGCGTAAACCCGGGAGGCGGAGCTTGCAGTGAGCTGAGATCCGGCCACTGCACTCTAGCCTGGGCAGCAGAGTGAGACTCCGTCTCAAAAAAAAAAAAAAAAAAAAAGAGGAAAGATTTTTAATGTTGACTACTAAAGGGGCTTTATTTACATAATGAGGCAACCTTTCTTGCCAGCCAGACCAAACTGAAAGAGTAATGGCTGTACTTCTGAAATAGCAGCATTATGTCCTAGATGAACTATGGTAATAAAATTTAAAAAACTTTTTTTAAGGAGCTCAGTGGTTAAAAGTCAGCTTAATTAAAAGGTTAACATCCAAAATGTGTGTGCATGTGTGCCTGTTTGTATTTAAAAGGCCTTTATGTTTTTGTTTGTTTGCTTCTTATTTGTTTTTCTCTCCTAGGACCTTGTCATTATTTTTTTTTTTTTTTTGAGCAGAAGTTTTTTTTTTCTTTCTTTCTTCTCAGTTGACTGAATTCTGTTTTCACCTGATTTTTTTTTGTTTTTTTTTTTACTAAAATAGTTGCAACAGAGTTTTCTCCCTTTTATTAGAGAACCAGGTTTGAGTGTGGACTCTGCTGGGGGCTCAGAGATTCAGTTAAAAGATAGGTAGTCCCTATCTAAATAAAATTGGTCTCCTTAGACAATCTTATGATAAATTTTCATAATTTTATGTTTCAGCTGGCTCAAAGAAAAATAAAAGTGTCTCCCTCTAGCACCACTAGACGTTTTCTCTCTGGATTTTATGATGTAAATTTTGCTATTTAATTTTCACCTAAGTTGTTTTCTTTAATATGCAAATTTAAGACTATTTAGCTGACAACTGCTTAGGGTTGTGAAACAGGTAATCAAAAACCTGCAAGTCTAAGATAGAAAAAAAGAGGGTCTTTATGAAGCTATAAATATGTCTATGTATTTATGTGTCACATACACAATGTTTCACTACTAAAAATGTATAAAGAGCTCTAATTAATTGGCTTAAAGAAAAATAAAAGTGCCTAAATCAAATGCATTATCAGGAAAAAAAAGACAGGTCAAATGCTTTTTCAAGTTTATGTAACTTAAATAAAATCTTTAATAAATAAGCTAGCTTTAAAATTATTGGTAAAGTAATATTAGAAATGTCTTAAGAATGGCCAGGATACATTTTTGTTTGCATTTATGAATCAAGCAATTTCAAGCAAAACTTATCCCTACCAAATACTATAAGGTGTCAAAATTTGGCATAGGGGTTACAAAACTATAAACCCAGCTCAAAAGAGAATGATCTATGTTTTTGCTTGTATAACTTTTAATAAAACATTAATATTGGTTTAATGAAAATAACTACATCTTGAATTATTTAGTAAAATTACCATAACTTCTAATCTTCTGCTTTTAGGCAGTCTAGTCTGCGGGCCTTAAGGACGTTTGTTTTGGGAAAGGACTGTAACTACCCTTGTTTCAAACCTAAACTAAAAATTAAGTTCCTCCCAAAGTCCAGGAATGCACAAGGACAGCTTGGAGATTAGAAGCAAGATGGAGTCATCTAGGTCATATCTTTTTCACTGTCTCAGTCATAATTTTGCAATGGTGATTTCATAACTTTAAATCATGACTATTGTAGTTTTCATAAATAATCTAAGTAAACAATTAAAATAATTAGGTGAATGTAATGGAATGAACACTTGTAAACAAACTTGTCATAATTTAGAATCTTAAGTTATATTAAATTAAATAATAGGCCAGGCACAGTGGCTCAAACTTATAACACTTGTAATCCCAGCACTCTGGGAGGCTGAGGTGGGTGGATCACCTGAGGTCAGGAGTTAGAGACCAGCCTGGCTAACATGGTGAAACTCCGTCTCTACTAAAAATACAAACAATTCGTTGGCGTGGTTGTGGGCACCTGTAATCCCAGCTACTCGGGAGGCTGAGGCAGAAGAATCGCTTGAACCTGGGAGGCAGAAGTTGCAGTGAGCCGAGGTAGTGCCATTGCAGTCCAGCCTGGGCAACAAGTGAAACTCCGTCTAAACAAAAAATAATTAAATAATAGATATTTCATTATTTGGGTATTTTCCAATAAATACATATTGTAAGAAAACATTCTCGGCCGGGCGCGGTGGCTCAAGCCTGTAATCCCAGCACTTTGGGAGGCCAAGACGGGCGGATCACGAGGTCAGGAGATCGAGACCATCCTGGCTAACACAATGAAACCCCGTCTCTACTAAAAATACAAAAAAATTAGCCAGGCAAGGTGGCGGGCGCCTGTAGTCCCAGCTACTCGGGAGGCTGAGGCAGGAGAATGGCGTAAACCCGGGAGGCGGAGCTTGCAGTGAGCCGAGATAGCGCCACTGCACTCCAGCCTGGGCAACAGAGCGAGACTCCGTCTCAAAAAAAAAAAAAAAAAAAAAAAAAATTCTTGCCAAAAAAAAAAAAAAAGTGTGTCCTTTTTAAAAAAGATGAACAAGTTTTGTCTAATTCAAAGCTTACTTAAAGGTTATGTATAGAACAAGGTAAAAGGAACCAGGAAATAAAAGAGACATAAAGAAAGTTATAAACGGCCGGGCGCGGTGGCTCAAGCCTGTAATCCCAGCACTTTGGGAGGCCGAGGCGGGCGGATCACAAGGTCAGGAGATCGAGACCACAGTGAAACCCCGTCTCTACTAAAAATACAAAAAATTAGCCGGGCGCGGTGGCGGGCGCCTGTAGTCCCAGCTACTCAGGAGGCTGAGGCAGGAGAATGGCGGGAACCCGCGAGGCGGAGCTTGCAGTGAGCCGAGATCGCGCCACTGCACTCCAGCCTGGGCAACAGCGTGAGACTCTGTCTCAAAAAAAAAAAAAAAAAAAAAAAGAAAGTTATAAACATAAAAAGGTGATTTTTTTGTTTTTGTTTTTGTTTTGTTTTGCTTTGTTTTTTGTAAGAAAGCTTAAAGAGAAATAATTTTATATGAGAAAGAATCTTGTATGGTAAATTTAGTCCTAAAATAAAATGACTGGTTGTTTAAGGAGGGATGTTCAGGACAACCCAGAAAGTCCAAGCATGTCATGAACGGTCAGTATAAGTCACAATAAGAGGATTTTTATTTAAAAAAAAAACTTTTATATGTTCAAGTTGTCATAGTAAGTATTGGTTTGCTTAGGGAAAAAAAACTAAGAAAAATGTTTTTTAAAAAATTAAGGAGGCCGGGCGCGGTGGCTCAAGCCTGTAATCCCAGCACTTTGGGAGGCCGAGACGGGCGGATCACGAGGTCAGGAGATCGAGACCATCCTGGCTAACACGGTGAAACCCCGTCTCTACTAAAATACAAAAAAAATTAGCCGGAAGAGGTGGCGGGCGTCTGTACTCCCAGCTACTCGGGAGGCTGAGGCAGGAGAATGGCGTGAACCCAGGAGGCGGGGCTTGCAGTGAGCTGAGATCCGGCCATTGCACTCCAGCCTGGGCAACAGAGCTAGACTCCGTCTCAAAAAAAAAAAAAAAAAAAATTTAAGGTTATTACATCTATGTATCTTCCTGTATGTTCTTTTAAAGTCCTTGTGACATTGGGTTACAGGGCTTTCACTCCTGGGCCTAAAAAGGACACTAAGTCCTGCTAAATCTTAAACACTGACAGCAATTAAAGCCTCATCTTCATGCCCTGTAGAAGATGCCAATCAAAATAAACTGCATTCCTAAGACACAGGGTAAGAAATGAAGGCTCTTCAACTCAAGGCCCAAGGACTATCACGGAAAAGGTGGGCACATAAAATTGTAAGGGCTGATTTTGAAAGATAAAATAATTTCAGTTTCTCTATAAATTAATCATTAACATCAAAGGCACACAGATGCAAGACTAGTGTATGGGCCACTGTGTCAGATTAACAAGCTTTTCTTAAAGCATTAACTGACTCCTTAATAATAGTTACAAAGGTTATAAAAGGCTTATGGAAGCTATATCTTATGGTCAAGGTTAAAATTTTATAGATTGTTTACAAAACTTTGAAAAACAAATTTAATTGGCTTCATTCAATTTTTTATTAGGGCTTATTGTTTGGAAAAGTAAATCTCCTCTCTCAAAGAATGAACGGTTTCACCTTTAAAAAAAATCCTTGAGTTATCACTTTGGTTAAATGAATGACTTATTTTACAATAACTTGTGATCCTATTTTGTAATAGCAAGTGTTTAAAACCTTTGATATTTGACACACTTTCCAAAATCAAATTATAAATTATGTTTTTTTCTGACCTAATTAATCCTTTAAGATATAAGTTTCCTAAAGTATAAATATGACATAATTTGGCTTATTTGGTACAAAAATTATACAGGAAATATTGTCAAATATGAAAGGGTGTTTGGTTTTCTTTGGGCTGTATTTGTATAAATATCTAATTGATATGTGTTCCAAAATTAAGGGAAACTCCTATAATTCTGATATAACTTAGTGTACATTATTAGTAATAATTATAATTATTATGTTAAATTATTGTATGCTATGAGGTAACAAATTTCCTTGTCAATTCTGTCTTTGACAATGGCTGCCCAAAACCTTTCTGTCATTCATGGACAATTGTTGTCTTGTTTTGGTCCTCTTTAGAAGGTGGTTCTGTAATCAGCCACAGAACTCTAACAGGAGTTCTTAAATGTCGATTTCTGATACCTTTGGAGATTGTGACATTAGAATAGAGGGGAAAAACCTTTAAGATTCTCATGGATGGAGAGCTAAAATGTTAACAAATAGCAAGCAGAACACAGAACAGGAGTTAATTGCATAAACTGAACTGATAAAAAACTGAAGTAATCTTTCTAACCTTTGCTTTAAATGTTGCTAATCCTTTGTTTTGTTTTTCAGAGACTTGGAACTTTTCTTTTGAGCTATTAACAGCTTTTAACAATTTAGTGTACTCCTGTGAACAAAATTTGGAGCATATATATTTCTCTCTACCTGATTTCTCCAAAATTTGGAAACTATTTGTGAGTATTCTTAACTTATGGCAATGCAGTTATTTGCGTAATTACAATAAGAATCTGTTTTTGGGCCGGGCGCGGTGGCTCACGCCTGTAATCCCAGCACTTTGGAAGGCCGAGGCGGGGGGATCACAAGGTCAGGAGATCGAGACCATGGTGAAACCCCGTCTCTACTAAAAATAGAAAAAATTAGCTGGGCGCAGTGGCGGGCGCCTGTAGTCCCAGCTACTCGGGAGGCTGAGGCAGGAGAATGGCGTGAACCCGGGAGGTGGAGCTTGCAGTGAGCCGAGATTGCGCCACTGCACTCCAGCTTGGGCGACAGAGCAAGCCTCCGTCTCAAAAAAAAAAAAAAAAAAAAAAAAAGAATCTGTTTTTTGCCAGGCGCAGTGGCTCTCGCCTGTAATCCCAGTACTTTGGGAGATGGAGACAGGCGATCACGAAGTCAGGAGATTGAGACCATCCTGGCTAACACGGTGAAACCCCGTCTGCACTGAAAATACAAAAAAAATTAGCTGGGCATGGTGGTAGGCACCTGTAGTCCCAGCTACTTGGGAGGCTGAGGCAGGAGAATGGCGTGAACCCAGGAAGTGGAGCTTGCAGTGAGCCAATATCATGCCACTGCAATCCAGCCTGGGTAATAGAGTGAGACTCCATTTCAAAAAAAAAAAAAAAAGAAAGAAAGAAAAAAAAGAATCTGTTTTCATTTGTAACAGGATGTAATGGGAGGAACTGGTTATTTCACCAGGGCTTTGACTGGAGTGGTGTGCTTTCCTTTAAGGAACTAAACTTGACTTATGGAGCAAATAAAGCCCCATGGTGAAACTGGCCCCACACCTTCCCTGTACAGGGTTCCTAACCTGTGATAGGTAAACTTTGTCACTTTCTAACAGGCCAGGGAGCCCCAGGTTTATCTTGGAACCTCAAGAGGAGAGGATCACCAAATTCATAGGTATTTGATGGCACAAATCCATGACTGGGCTCAGCTTCAAAAAAAGTCTTATCTGAGTTTCCTTCTACGAAACAAAGTTCCATCAAAGCCAATTAAAAGAACAAGCCTATGTGAAAAATAATTATTCCTGCTGCATTTTATACAAATAATCTGGCCAAGTATAATAAAGCAAATCAGTCCTATCATAATTTGTCCTTAGTAAAATTAGAAAATGAGAGAGAGAAAAATTATGTTTCAAAAACTATAATACATCTGTTGTTAGAGTCTAGTCTTGCCTAATGTTTTTCACTTTTTATAATTTTCTACAGTTGGGGTTGAATTCTAATTTTTTCTTCAAAATTTCTACAAATCTTCATAATAATGTTTTCAATTTTTCTTGTTTTTTCCTTCTTTTTTTCCCCATATTTTTTCTAATCTGGAGTCACTGAAAACTAAGCTGTGCTTTCTTAAAGCCCTGTGAACTGAAACCAGACAACTTAAACTTCAGAAGAAAATAACAGCAATTACTTACATACATAAGCCTCTTTCATATCTGCCTACTGATGTATAGACTTAAGAGAAATGTGACCTATATTGATTTTGCACGATTGCTCTTTTTCTCCCTTTCTCTGCCTATTTTCTTTTCATAGGATACGAGTCTTCAAAACCTGCTAAAAATGAGCTTTTGGGATCTACCTGTCTAGAAATAAACTATCCTATTCAGTAGAAACCTAAGAGCAGACACTCATTTTCTTTTAAAATGCTTTCTCCAAAAGATTCTTAAAAAGAAAAGTGGGGAAATGTGAAAGGAAAATATCTTGGGCACCCAAAATCACTAAGCTAAAGGAAAAATTCTGGTTGGGAACTGCTCAGGGCAAATCCACCTCCCATTCTGTTCAAAGTCATCCCTCTGCTCACTGAAATAGATACATATTCTGATTGTCACCTTTGGAAAGGCTCATCAGAAACTCATAAGAATGCAACCACTTTTCTCTCATGTACCTATGATCTGCTAGCCCTCTCCCTGCTTCGAGTTGTCCTCACCTTTCTCATGTTTCCCTAAAATATATAAAACCAAGCTGTGCCCTGACCACCTTGGGCACATGTCATCCAGACTTCCTCAGGCTCTGTCAGGGGCACATTATTATGTAGGTAGTTATATAACAAGAGAGGAAACAAATTTCAAATTTATATAACAAGAGAGGAAACAATTTAAAAATTGATAACATTCCAGGCTGGGCGTAGTAGCTCATGCCCCTAAGGCCAAGGCAGGCGGATCACTTGCGGCCAGGACTTCAAGACTGGCCTGACCAACATGGTGAAACCTGTCTCTACTGAAAATACAAAAAGTAGCCGGCTGTGGTGGTGTACACCTCTGGTCCCAGCTACTTGGGAGGCTGAGGCAGGAGAATCACTTGAACCCAGGAGGCAGAGGTTGCAGTTCTGGATGAGGGAGCCAGGCAATAAACAAAAATGGATAAATTAATAGATAACTCAGGGCGTGCCTTAATGAAAACAAGATAATGTGAGAGAGAGTAACGGGGACCCAATTAGTTTGGATGGCCAGGGAGGGCATTACTGAGGAGGTACCTGAGAGTTTAACCTGAATGATAGAAGCCAGATGGGCAAAGATCTTGGGGCAAACTTTTCCAGCATTGGGAATAATAAGTGCAGAGATCTTAAAAGCAGGAATGGGGCCAGGTGCAGTGGCTCACGCCTATAATCCCAGCACTTTGGGAGGCCGAGGTGGGTGGATAACAAGGTCAGGTATTAGAGACCAGCCTGGCTAACATGGGAAAACCCCGTCTCTACTAAAAATACAAAAATTAGCCGGGTGTGGTGGTGGGCACCTGTAATCCCAGCTACTCGGGAGACTGAGGTAAGAGAATTGCTTGAACCTGGGAGGTGGAGGTTGCAGTGAGAAGAGATTGCATCACTGCATTCCAGCCTGGGCGACAGAGCAGGACTCATTTTTGGGGAGGAAAAAAAGCAGGACTCATTTTGGGGGGGAAATGGATTCATACTTTTGAGGAAAATAAATCATGTCAGTGTGGCTAGACCAAGATAAGAAGTGTGCTATAGGAAGATGACTGACAGAACCCAGACTACACATCATATTTGCCTCCTGCCTCTATCGTGAGTTTGTGCTCAGGTTCCAAGGATATTGTTTGTGAAGCGTTTCATCATTCATGCTTTCATATCTGCTGTTTTTTGTTGTTGTTGTTGTTGTTTTGTTTTTTAGAAACAGGGTCTCATTCTGTCACCCAGGCTGGAGTGCAGAAGCACAATCATGGCTCACTGCAGCCTCGACCTCCTGGGCTGTAGCTGTCCTCCCATTGCAGCCTCCCAAGTAGCTGGTACTAAAGGCATGTACCACCACACCTAGCTAATTTTTGTTTTATTTTTGTATATGCATATATATTTTTTGACAGCATCTTGCTATGCTGCTGGTGCTGGTGTTAAACTCCTGGGTTCAAGCAATCCTCCTGCCTCAGCCTCCCAAAGTATTAGGATTACAGGCAATAACATAATTTCTAACAGCTCAAGGCCACATCCTTAGGATAACCCTATCCCCTCTTAAAGTGCTTGCCTAAGAAAACTCAAGACCAGGTATTGGAGACCAGCCTGAACAATGTAGTGAGACCCCATCTCTATTTATTTTTTAAAATGTGGTTGAGTGTGGGGGCTCACATGTGTAATCCTAGCACTTTGGGAGGCCTAGGCAGGTGGATCACTTGAGGACCAGACCAGCCTGGCTAACATGGTTAAACCCTGACTCTACTAAAAATACAAAAATTAGCCAGATGTAATGGCACAAGCCTGTAATCCCAGCTACTCAGGGCTCTGAGGCAGTAGAATCACTTGAACTCAGGAGGCAGAGGATGCAGTGAGCTGATATTTCTAGCTTCTTAACTTTACCAAAAGTAACCTCGTAGGTACTTACAGAAGGGAAAATTTGAGAGTCCACGGAAGAGAAGAGAATAGACAAGGTCATGCAGATATTAAAACAGAAATGACTTACTTCCTAGGTGGGGAACTGAACCCAGACTGCCACTATGAAAGTGCAAAATCTTGACCACTGAGCTACATAAAGAGGCAGTGACCACTTTCTTTCCCAGAAGAAGCCTACAGTAGTTAATTTTGAACTTGCAAAGGCTTTTGACTATTTAATATGATTTTTAGGGCTATGACATGAACCCTAAAATTCTTGCTCCCTGAAGGTGGAAACCAAAAGAAAGTATCACCACGTGGTTAAAAGGTCAAGCTCCCAAGGACATAAGACAGGGTGAAGACTTCATCCAGTTTTTTATTTGTTTCAGGGAACTGCAGCTAAGTGTGTTACTGACCAGCTTGCTGGCTCATCTTGAAAAGATGAATTTTAAGCCTGTGTTTTATCCTAAAGTACCCCTTGACACAGAAAAACGAATTTATAGCACAAAATACACCAGCTTAAGATTAGCCTTATAATTCTTTTTTCCATTAATCCAAACTTTACAGAGGAGATAAACACTGATTTTTTTTTTTTTTTTGAGATGGAGTCTTGCTCAGTTGCCCAGGCTGGAGTGCAATGGCACTATCTTGGCTCACTGCAACCTCTGCCTCCCAGGTTCAAGCAATTCTCCTGCCTCAGCCTCCCGAGTAGCTGAGACTACAGGCACGTGCCACCATGCCCAGCTAATTGTTTGTATTTTTAGTGGAGACAGGGTTTCATTGTGTTAGGCAGGATGGTCTCGATCTCCTGATCTCGTGATCCATCCGCCTTGGCCTCCCAAATTGCTGGGATTACAGGTGTGAACCACCGCACCCGGCCCTGCATTTTTTTTTAACCATTCATTCGACAGTCTACACAGAGAGAGAAGCCAGAAATCTGACTGTTAAGAAATTCTTACCCTTTTGCCGGCATGCCAGGCTTCTGGATTCCCTTTCTCTGAGCGGCCCTAGTGATTTAGCTTGGGATGCCATTGCCCTGGGGCCAAGTTGCATCATAAAGGAAATATATTTTTTTTAAATCTGGCTAGAGCAAAATACGAGTGATAAAACATAGACTTTGGCCACTCTGCTTAGCACCCAATATCAAACTGGCAAGGCTTAAGTGTGCCCCTAGATGGGCCCCATCATCTTGAATCCAATTCCCGACTTGGAGTTTCAACATGTGGTCTCTGGGCAAGATGGTTGCCCTGAGTAACAGAAAAGATATGAAAGGGAAAGGAGAGAGAGAAAGGCTTTGTTGGTGGATTGGTGGGGAAGGCGAAATGCTCAGGGAGGCCGGAGAAAGACCCACCCACTGCAGCAACACTGAAAAGTTCAGGTGGCTGTGGCTGCTGTTGTGAAGGACAGCAAAAAGCTCTGCATGTCCCACAATCCTGTACATGCCTAACCCTGTCACCCACAGCCACCAGCAAAAAGTGCAAGGCAGATTAATCCAAAGAGAATAGCAGTTAACATCCCATAGTGCCGAGAGAGACTTTACCGAGAGGGGCCTCTAACCCCTTAAATCTTAGAAGGGACTCTAACCCTCCTAAATCGGTCTTCTAACCCGAGGTTGGTCAAGAATCCTTGCTTTTTATTAAGAGGGGCCTCTAACCCACTCTGTCCGAGAAGAGACTCTAACTCCTCTAAGTTGAGCCTCTAACTCAAACCTATTCTTTACCGTGGTACTCCACCACATAGCCAAAGTCATCCAATCAGTGTTGCAGTCTATTTCCTTTGGGTTGGGGGTCTCCTCAGTATTGTCCCTTTTGTGGTTCACCGGAAAGCTGTCACAGGACGCCAACATTTACCCAAAGGTAGCCCTTGGATCACGGTTTCTGCACTATAGTCCCCTCTGTGGTCACCAGAAGTATGTTACTGGAAGGGGGTCCCGATCCAGACCCCAAGAGAGGGTTCTTGCATCTCGTGCAAGAAAGAGTTCAGAGTGAGTATGCAGTGCAAAGTGAAAGCAAGTTTATTAAGAAAGTAGAGGAATAAAAGAATGGCTAATCCGTAGACAGAGCAGTCTTTTTTTTTTTGAGACAGGGTCTTGCTCTGTCACCCAGGCTGGAGTGCAGTGGCATGATCACAGTTCACTGTATTCTCAACTTCCTGGGCTCAAGCATCCTCCTGCCTCACCATCCTTAGTAGCAGGTGATGGCAGTGGCTGGTGCCATCATGCTGGCTGCAGCAGGGAAGCACAGCGGCTGGGGCTGCACACTCTGTGGAGCCAGTGGGAGCCCTGCCTCTTCTTTTTTTTTTTTTTTTGAGACAGAGTCTCCCTCTGTCGCCAAGGCTGGAGTGCAGTCGCATGATCTTGGCTCACGGCAACCTCCGCCTCCTGGGCTCAAACGATTTTCCTGTCTCATCCTCCTCAGTAGCTGGGACTACAGGCGCATGCCACCACGCCCAGCTGATTTTTTATATTTTTAATAGAGGCGGGGTTTCACTGTGTTAGTCAGGATGGTCTCAATCTCCTGACCTCGTGATCCATCTGCCTCGGCCTCCCAAAGTGCTGGGATTACAGGCGTGAGCCACCGCGCCCTGGTCTGGTCTGCTGCAGCCGTCCAAACCACAGCTGCAGAGCCAGGCCTCCTGTTCTATGGCGCAGGCAGGAGTCACGCCCTTCTGGGCGGGGCTACAGCCACCCAAACTGCCGCTGTGGATCTGAGCATTCCTGTGCTCTTGGGGGTGGCGGTAATAGGCAGGATTGGCCCTCGCTGGTGCAGCTGTAGCCATTGCACCCGGGGCTGCAGACCTGGGCCTCCTGTTCCAAGAAGCAGGCAGGAGCTGGCGACTAGTGGGAGCTCTGCCCTTCCAAGTGGGCAGGGCACGAGCTCCCGGTGTGGCTGTTGCTGCCCTCCCAGGCAGAGGACCTGGATGTCTCTGTAGTCTGCACCGTCGGGGGCCCCAGGGAGGACCCCCATCTTTGTGGGTTCGGGGATTTCTGCTGCCATTTCCTGGCCTCTCTCCCCTCCCGGTGCCTGCTCCCATCTCAGAGTGGGGGTTGGGGTCGAGCCCTGGGTCCATGAATGGTAGTGGGAGGCAGATTGATAACTGAGTGGAAGGGGACAGGTCCCCAGTAAGGCCCTACCTTCTGACCAGGGAGAACCTGAAAACTGGGGGCCATGCCACCAGTCCCACAGACCAGAGGGGGGACACATGGTGCCATTTCTGGGCCAGCCATGGCCGCTCATGGTCACCTATGGACCAATTGGCAGGCATTTCCTCCCCTCTGAGGTCCATAAAAGCCCTGGGTTCAGCCAGAGCAGGGTAGAGGACTGCCAGAGGACAGAGAGGGCAGAGAGACAATAGGATGGGAGAACCTGCTGCAGAGAGCAGCTACTGTCTCTGATGAGAGCTTCAGAGACTTTCAGAGACATCCAAATGGCTTGCCTGCAAAGAGGAACCACCTGTTCCAGGGCCTCGCCTTTGCTGAGAGCTGAACATTCGTCAGGACGACCTGCCTATAGAGAGCAGCTACTCATTCCTCTGAGCTGTTCCAACACTAAATAAAACTCTTCTTCTTATTCACCCTTCACTTATCTGTATACCTCATTCTTTCTGTATGCAGGACAAGAACTCAGGCAAAGACACCACAGCCAAAGACTTTCCAGCCAGAAAAATTGATACCCTAGAGTTTCTGTAAAATTTTGGGGGCTGTCTGGGGTCTGCAGATGGGTGAATAAAAGCAAATCTTTCTGTTCTTTTTTTTGGAGTCTCTAAACTCCACAATAGTCAAAATGAAAGAAAAATACTGGGCCTCTGTCAGTCACTTAAAAGTGACTAGTGTGGCTGATGGATTTAAGACATGGAGGACAGGCTTGCTGGGGAGGACACTGTCAATCCCCCATCACCTTCAGACGTGGGAATGTTGGCTTTTATTACAACATAGTTTCCCTTCACAGAGGTCTAGCTGTTGTGTGGGACCAGAAGGAGGCCGTGGGGGCAACTGAGGGTATCTGGCTGAGGCTACACCTCGGTGTTATCCAAACGCTCCTGGACTAACTCCAGTCCCTGACCACCCATTAGGTGTTGGCACTGGGACCTCCAGTCTTTCCTATCATTCTTTCTTTCTTTGGGGGTTCCTATTTTATACACAATGTTAAATGTTTAAAATGTTGCAAACCAGAAATATTACTGGGCAGAATGAACATTTTGCTTAGTCACCAAAAGTATAAAGTGGAAGGTTTAGAGTAGCACAGATGAAGCAAAGTGTGCCTTAGTATCTGTAAGTAAATTTGAGGTGAAAATGTTCTTGTAATTTACTTGGTTGCCAACTTAGCACCTTGAGGCACAGAAAAGAAGCATTGCCTTAGGAAGGAAGCTTTTCTGTAAACACGAGGGCAAATGATTCAAGGTCCCTTATGTGCAGACCTTCTTTCCCTTGCAAGGTAACCCAGACTTTTACCAACATTGTAGCATTGATTCAGCCCTCCTAGTGGCCATTTTAGGAGAGACTGCAAGGGGTAATCCCAGGGAACTGGGGAAGAAAACCCCAAAGTTACCACCAGCAGGGGCATCAACCCCGTCCACTCCTTCCTATCCAGGTTCTCTCAAGCTTACCCCAGCCTAGGAATCTTGGTTTTAGGCAGGTCCCAGTCTTAACTGCTCCGGCAACAGATGCCTGGTGAATATGGCCCCATTAAGATCCAAGTCCCCCTTTCTTTTCAGGACTTATTGCAAATTAAGGGGGATCTTGGCAGGATTTCAGATGGCCCTTAAGGGTATATATAGGCCTTCCAGAGCTTAACCCAAGTATTTGAGCTCTCCTGCAAGGATCACCATGTTACTTTTCAATCAAACCCTGACCAATGCTGAAAAGCAGGCCATTCTTGGTAAGTGGCAAAAAATTTTGGGAATGAGTTTTACATCTTGTATATGGCCAGAGAAGGGGAGGAGCCTTATCTAGTTGGAAGAATAGCAGTAGCATTGGAGGACCCTAAATGGGATCCTGATGATGAAATGGGAGAACGGAGGAAGAAACCCTTTCAGGCGTGCATATTGGTGGGCTTGCCTGGGAATGAGCCTAGGCCTCTCAATTGCACTTTACTATCCATGGTAGATCAAGGATTGGATGGGAGTCCCACTGCCTCCCTAGAAAGGCTAAGAGGGGTCTTGGTAAAACACACCTATCTCTTGATTCAACAGGGTGACAGCTGGTCCTAGGGGATAAGTTTATTACTTATGCAGCCCCTGATAGCAGGAGGAAACTGCAGAAAAGGCCATAAGACCAGGTAATACTTTAGAGGACCTCCTGAAGGTGGCCACCTTGGTCTTTTATAATAGAGATCAGGAAGCCCAAGAGAGAGCAAGAAGACACAAGAAAAAGGCAAAGGCTCTAATAGCCACCTTGCACAAATCCCAGAATTCCTAAGCTGTACCTGTTGACTGCTGTAAATGTAAATCACTGGAGGGCTAGCTGTCCCTGAGACATGGGCTGCCAGGTCCAGGGCTGGTCTCCCAAATGGTACAATAGGGCTGATGGGTCCCAGGGTTCCTTTCCCTTGCTTTGGTGATTCACACTGCTATTGCCATCCTGGAGCCCTGGGTGATTTGGGGGATTGAGGGAGGGAGGATGGACTTCCTCCTGGACTTGAGCAAGCCATTCAGTTCTCTTCTCCAATCTAGGCCCCCTCCTCTGTTAGCATGACAGTGAGGGTCATCTCAGGAAAAGCCCAGCCTCTTAATTTTCACCTTCTTAGGCTAGGCCCCTAATTCCTGGGACTCCCTTTATCTCCCTTGTTTGAGGAGGACCTGGCCCCACAGCTTCACCTGCTCTTGATAGGGAGGCAACAGAGGAGCAGCCCGTAGCAGTTGCTAGCTGCAATTTGGTGAGGACCATCTGGGACTAATTTAAAGGATTCATCTACCCTCCTGAGGCACCTTTTTGTCCCAAGCTTCAGTTTGAAACCCTGGAATGGAACACTAGACCTGAGGTAGATGACAGTGGGAGTTGAGGGGCACAGTGCAGGTGAGTATGGCTAATTCTTGCCAGTTAGGTCCTCCCACTTCATGGATGAAGGTCATGCTCACATCCATGGCATAGATAAGGTCCAGGGAACTCAAAGGTTACTGACAGTGGAAGGCTTAGGCTCTGCTCAAGTGAGTATGAATATTCCTGTTGGCTATGCCTCCCGCTTCATGGATGTAGGTCACACTCGCACCCATGGTTGGCACCTGAACAGGTTGCCAGGACTCGGGTACATAAGCTTGGAAAAAGAAAGAGGAGGCCGGGCGCGGTGGCTCACGCCTGTAATCCCAGCACTTTGGGAGGCCGAGGCGGGCGGATCACAAGGTCAGGAGATCGAGACCACGGTGAAACCCCGTCTCTACTAAAAATACAAAAAATGAGCCGGGCGCAGTGGCGGGCGCCTGTAGTCCCAGCTACTCGGGAGGCTGGGGCAGGAGAATGGCGTGAACCCAGGAGGCGGAGCTTGCAGTGAGCCAGGATCGCGCCACTGCACTCCAGCTTGGGCGACAGAGCAAGACTCCGTCTCAAAAAAAAAAAAAAAAAAAAAAAAAAGAAAGAGGAATGCCTTTTCTGCTCTGTGTCACATAACCTGGGTATTCACTAGATAGAGAGAGGAACAAAGGGATGCCTTTTCCCCTGCTTTCCAGATGGGTAACCAACCAATCATTTTCAGCCTGCACTCCTCAGGTGCATACTAAATCACTGAACAAGACTCCAGCGTCAATAGGGCTCCATGGCTTGGGGGAAGGGAACCCAGAAGTCTGAATGCTGGCAAGAGAGTAAAAATTCTTACCAGTTAGACTTCTGGCTTCTCTGTGTGCAAACTGGTTGCAGGAATGATAAAAATCACTATATTATCTACCTCTCCATGAGTTCAAAAGCCAGAATTATTAGCCATTTTGGAAGGGCTGAAGTTGGGTAATAAGAGACTTAGGACTTCTTAAGAAAGGAGTGTTAGTTAAGTCAGCTTAATTAAAAGTAGATGTCCATGGATATCCGAGCTATAGGTATATGTAAAAGGCCTTTATGTCTTTTCTCTTCGTGGATCTTGATTTCAGGAAAAGGTTTTTTCTTCTCAGTTGACTCAATTCACCATATGTGTCTTGCCACTCTTTACGTGCAATCTGAGAGGCCCCAACTTAACCTCTGATGGCCTGGGACTCCTTGGGAAAATGGAGGAGGTGCCACTGACCTGTTTTTGGGAAAAACCTCTGTTTTCCTCATGGAGCCTCAGAGATTAGAGGTGGATGGATCCCTCTCAACATTGTTTTTTTATCTTCCATATATGCCTACTTATTAGACCATAGAAACTATATGTTTTCCTGGCCCTGGTTCTTGAAGGGCTCCACCCCAGGGCCAGCAATGCAATTAAGAGATTGGCACATGAGGCCAGCCATGGTGGCTCATGCCTATAATCCCAGCACTTTGGGAGGCTAAGGCGGGTGGATCACAAGGTCAAGAGATCGAGACCATCCTGGCTAACACGGTGAAACCCCGTCTCTACTAAAAATACAAAAAAATTAGCCAGGCATGGTGGTGGGTGCCTGCAGTCCCAGTTACTTGGGAGGCTGAGGCAGGAGAATGGTGTGAGCCCAGGAGGCGGAGCTTGCAGTAAGCCGAGATCACGCCACTGCGCTGTAGCCTGGGTGACAGAGTGAGACTCCGTCTCAAAAAAACAAAACAAAACAAAAACAACAACAAAACAACAAAACAGATTGGCATATGAAAAATCTTATACCTACTGGATCTCCATCTGTTTGTCTGTGTAGATATACATGCATCAGGTGTGATGTTTATATAAAAGATCTCTAACTGATTGGCTTAAAGAAAAATAGTACTGTTGGGCACAATGGTTCATGCCTGTACTCCCAACATTTTGGGAGGCTGAGGCGGGTGGATCACCTGAGGTCAGGAGTTTGAGACCAGCCTGGCCAACATGGTGAAACCCCGTCTCTACTAAAAATACAAAAAATTAGCCGGGTGTGGTGGCTCACACCTGTACTCCCAGCTAGTCGGGAGGCTGAGGCATGAGAATCACTTGAACCCAGGAGGCAGAGGTTGCAGTGAGCCAGATCATGGCACTGCACTCCAGCCTGGGTGACAAAGTGAGACTCTGTCTCAAAAAAAAAAAAAAAAAAAAATAGTGTTTAGGCTTGGTACTGTGGCTCACGCCTGTAATCCCAACACTGGGAGGCTGAGGCGAACAGATCACCTGAGGTCAGGAGTTCAAGACAAGCCTGGCCAACATGGTGAAACCCTGTCTCTACCAAAGATACAAAAAATTAGCTAAGTGTGGTGGCTTATGCCTGTAGTACCAGCTACTTGGGAGGCTGACACATGAGAATCACTTGAATCCATAAGGCAGAGGTTGCAGTGAGCCGAGATTGTGCCACCGCACTCCACCCTGAGTGACAGAGTGAGACTCTGTCTCAAAAAAAGAAAGAAAGAAAGAAAGAAAGAAAGAAAGAAAGAAAGAAAGAAAGAAAGAAAGAAAGAAAGAAAGAAAGAAAGAAAAATAGCACTTAGATCAAATATTTTGAAAGAATAGTAAAGCTGTAATGCCTTTTAGTTCATGGCTATCACTCTAGCGGAATGGAAAGCATGGGAAAGTGTGGCCTTGTAAGGCTCATAGTTAGGCCATTGCCTCTGGGGGGAAAACATAAAGTAGCACTAGTGCCCACCTAAGGTCAGAGATATTTGACACTCCAAGATTGGATCCCAAAGGGGGATGCCCCAGGGGATCCTCCAGACGTCAACCTCTCCAAAGAGGATGCCCTTCGTAGAGATTCTGAGGTCTAGTACTGAATCCTCCTTAGACTTTTCTCTCACAGTTGCAATACTGCTTGGCCCCCAGTATTGTATGGAATCTGAACGTTACTGTTGAATGGGAAAGTGGGATGGCATTGTATGTATCCGGGTTTTTGTGCCGTTGTTCTAAGCAGGGGGCCTGGTTAAAGTGTGATGTTCTTTGGTGCTGTTTGGCCCCAGCGTTCTTTGGAGTCTGGGGAGGTTTGGCCTTTAAATCAAATTGCCATGGAAACTGCTTTACCCGAAATTTTGGTTCACAGCTTTCATTGGATTATCTACTAGGGCAAACAAAGTAAAACTGGTGAGCTTGTATTGCTATCTCATGGCTAGGGTTCCACGGATCCAAACTAAGCTATTGAATCTTAGTTTGTATGTGTAAATACTTGTCTAGATGTGTTTATTTGTATATACACTTATTTGTTATAAGGATTTAAGTAAAAGAGGGCTCATAAATTAGAGAAGTCTTTCAAAATTGTCAGCATACATTTTTTCTAGATTTTATATTTGTCTGCCATTATAACATGTAATGGAGACTACTGAAAATAGATTTGCATCCAAGGTGTAAGGAAAGTAAAATGTGTCTTTAGTAAAAGAATATAAGAAGGCATGGGAATGTAAATTTTTGCTTAGTTTAAAGGGTTAAATAATTGTTTAAGTTAGATAAGATAAAGCTAAAAGTTCAAACAAGTTATGGAAGGTTTATAAAAATTAATCTTGTAAAAGGCATCTTGTATGTGAACATATTGACTAAATTCAAAGGGGTATTATTTGGTTTTTCCATAAATTGAACACTGGAATAAAAGCACAACATGGTTTTCTTGAAGCACTGACATGCTCTTTAACAAAAATTTGTAGGCCGGGCACAGTGGCTCACGCCTGTAATTCCAGCACTTTGGGAGGCCGAGTCGGGCGGATCATGAGGTCAAGAGATCAAGACCATCCTGGCCAACATGGTGAAACCCTGTCTCTACTAAAAATACAAAAATTAGCTGGACGTGGTGGCACGTGCCTGTAGTCCCAGCTACTAGGGAGGCTGAGGTAGGAGAATTGCTTGAACCTGGGAGGTGGAGGTTGCAGTGAGCCAAGATCATGCCACTGCACTCCAGCTTGGTGACAGAACGAGACTCCATCATTAAAAAAAAAAAAAAAAAATAGTCCAGGCATGGTGGCTCACACCTATAATCCCAGCACTTTGGTTGGGAGGCCGAGGTGGGCAGATCATGAGGTCAGGAGATCAAGACCATCCTGGCTAATACAGTGAAATCCCCGTCCCTACTAAAAATACAAAAAATCAGCTGGGCGTGGTGGCGGGCACCTGTAGTCCCAGCTACTTTGGAGGCTTAGGCAGGAGAATGGTGTGAACCTGGGAGGCGGAGCTTGCAGTGAGCTGAGATCATGCCACTGGACTCCAGCCTGGGTAACAGAGACTCCGTCTGGAAAAAAAAAAAAAAAAAGTAGAGTAATGCAAGGGTGAAATTTGGCTTTCTCTCTCTTGAAAAAGATTTTTGTTTGGCTTGTGAATAAACTATTGAAAAAATAGGTGAAGGACAAGGGACAGATTGTTTGGAAAACTATATCTTCACACTTGAGTAAAGTCTTTTGCTTAAAAAAAAATTGAGTTATTTAAATGGATGACTTATGGCAACTGGAACTTCTATTAAGTGTTTTAAGCCTTTATAGCTTCAAAATTGTCTCTCCTAATCCCTGACTTTTGGATACTACAGAGGCCCCTGGAGCATCCAGAGGAGAGGTAAACAGGATTATTTGACGTTTTGTTGTTTTGTTACAAAGGATTGTTGAAATAAGGTGATGGTTGATCTTCAGGTTATATTTTAGTGAAAAATGTTAAATGCGTGTTCCAATATTGTATGGGATTTCTAGAGTTCTGATGTCTCAGTTTGTGTTATCAATCATAATTAGGGTTATTGTATTAGATTATTATAAATCACAGAGGTGACCAAATTTTTTTTTGTCAATTGTGTTTTTGACTGTAATTACCCCAGGATATTCTGACATTCATAGATAATTGTTTTGTTTGATCCTCTTTAAAAGATGGATTATAACCCTCGAGTGCAGGTTTCTGATAACGGAGATTGTGATCGGAAATTGACTGGGTGAACCGTACTAATGGAAGACTGATCTTTTTTGACTTTTTGCTTTTTGCTTGGAACACTGCTGATTTTTATGTTCTGTTTTTCATAATCAAGGAAATTTTTCTTTTGAACTATTTGTAGCTTTTAACAATTGTAGGGTGAACCAACCAGTGATCTCGGACTAGCTCAGAAGAAACAAGGGATGGGTCATCAAACTCCAAACGGTCATAAAAATGGAGCCTCGGACAATGACTCCTTTGTACTGGGGACCCTTAGATAGGCCTCTGAGAGAGAGAACTGACTGTCATTTTCCCAAAACAACATCCCTTCTCAGCATGAAGCGGTTAAGAGTGACCATCGTCCCTCTACTAACAGCAGTTAGGTGTACCTCTTCAGAGCGGGGAATGATGGCAGTGGCTGCTGCCATCATGCTGGCTGCAGCAAGGAAGCACGGCTGGGGCTGCACATTCCATGGAGCCAGTGGGAGCCCTGACCTTCTGAGCTGGGATGGGAGCTCCCCAGTCTGCTGCAGCTGCCCAAACCACAGCTGCAGAGCAAGGGGTCCAGCTTTACAAGCACTGCTCAATCTCAATCTCAATCTCGACTGACTGCAACATCCACAACCTGGGTTCAAGAGATTCTCCTACTTCAGCTTCCCAAGTAGCTGGGATTACAGGCACCCACTACCAAGCCTGGCTAAGTTTTGTATTTTAAGTAGAGATGGAGTTTTGCTATATTGGCAAAGCTGGTCTCGAATTTCTGACCTCAGGTGATCCACCCACCTCAGCCTCCCCAAGTGCTGCGATTATAGGCACGAGCCACCGTGCCTGGCCACAGAAGCAAAGATTATTCTATTTTGGGCTAGGTTTATACTTTTGTAACCCCTATGCCAAATTTTGACACTTTACAGTATTTGGCAGGGATAAGTCTGAAATTCCTTGATTAATAAATGCAAACTGTCAAGTGCGTCACTGTGAAGAGACCACCAAACAGGCTTTGTGTGAGCAATAAAGCTTTCTAATCACCTGGGTGCAGGCGGGCTGAGTCCGAAAAGAGAGTTAGCAAAGGGAGTTAGGGGTGGGGCAGTTTTACAGGATTTGGGTAGGTAGTGGAAAATTACAGTCAAAGGGGGTTATTCTCTTGTGGGCAGGGGCGGGGGTCACAAGGTGCTCAGTGGGGGAGGTTCTGAGACTCATTGTCCAGGAGAAGGAATTTCACAAGGTAATGTCATCAGTTAAGGCAGGAACTGACCATTTTCACTATTTTTGTGGTTCTTTAGCTGCCTCAGGCCATCTGGATGTACAGGTGCAGGCTTGGGCTCAGAGGCCTGACATTCCTGTCTTTTTATATTAATAAGAAAAACAAGGGCCGGGCGCGGTGGCTCAAGCCTGTAATCCCAGCACTTTGGGAGGCCGAGACGGGCGGATCACGAGGTCAGGAGATCGAGACCATCCTGGCTAACACGGTGAAACCCCGTCTCTACTAAAAAATACAAAAAACTAGCCCGGCGCGGTGGCGGGCGCCTGTAGTCCCAACTACTCGGGAGGCTGAGGCAGGAGAATGGCATGAACCCGGGAGGCGGAGCTTGCAGTGAGCTGAGATCCGGCACTGCACTCCAGCCTGGGCGGCAGAGCGAGACTCCGTCTCAAAAAAAAAAAAAAAAAAAAAAAAAGAAAAAAAACACAAAATAGTGGTGAAAATTTTTGGGGGTGGTATGGAGGGATAATGGGCGATATTTCTCAGGGCTGCTTTGAGCAGGATTAGGGGCAGTGTGGGAACCTAGAGTGGGAGAAATTAAATTGAAGAAAGATTTTGGGCCAAGAGCTGATAACTGTGGGGTTGTTAGAAGGAGCATTTGTCGTATAGAATGATTGGTGATGGCCTGGATGCGGTTTTCTGTGAATTGAGAAATTAAACGGAAGACACAAGGTCCGAATTAGAGAAGGAGAAAAACAGGTATTAAAGGACTAACAATTGGGAGAATCCGGGACATCCAGTTAGAGAGTACCCAAGGGGGTTCAGCGTGATTATTTGCTTGGTTGGCGAGTTTTGGGCTCTATCCTTGAGTTTTTCTTTTTTCTTTTTTTTTTAATGTTGTCATATACCAGGCCAGATTGATTTAGGTAAAAACAATATTCTTCATTTAGAAATATGCAGAGTCCTCCTTTTTCAGCAGTGAGTAAGTCAAGGCCTGAGTGGTTTTGGAGGAAACAGAAATGCAAAGCCAGCAATTGTTTGTTAAAGAAGGATTAGAAATGGCTAGGAGAGAATGAGTGAAACTGATAGTGTGGTGGAGATAGCTGGGGAGAGGTAGAGGGTAGCATAAGAATGGGAATGAGAATAAGAGTGAGTACAAAAGTAAAGAATAGAACTTCATCAGGGTGAAAGTATTGGAAGGTGTCCTGCCAGCAAAGATCATCTATTCACTCCAAGAAGGAATCAAGAGTGGTGGTTTGGGGATAGCACCAGGAGATATCAGCTGTGATATCTTGGAGAAACAGTGTAAACTGGCAGTGTAAACAAGAGCAGGGCATTTATAAGTAGTTGAGAATGGTGAATAGGAGTATGACTAGATAGAAGATAGCAGGGATGACAAGTTTTTTGGGCACAGTTCAAGTAGTGGGGGTGATTGCATAAAGCCCTGTTGCAAAAAGTAGAATAACGATGAATAGTCCTAATAGAATGAAGGGATGTATTAGGCTCATAAGTGTTATTACTGTTCTTCAGAAATGCAATTGAGTTTAAGGGAAGTAGGGGAGAGTACCTGTGACTTCTAGGAGGAAGAGGAGAGATCAGGCTGGCTGTCCGACGGACACAGGGCATATGAGTAAAGTCAATCTGCCAATCTTGTGTTGGAGTAAATCCACGAGCCTGATGCATAGTAAAAGGAGGAGTCCTGAGAAAACCTTGGGGGTTGGCGGCATGGCAGGTAGAGCATTGAGAGGTGATGGTTTTAAGGATGGATTTCCATGATGGGAAGGAAATGAGGGGTTGTAGGAGGTGAGCCAGAGGCTTATATCCTACATGGAAATGATCATGAAGGGAAGAGAGAATAGACTGGGCTTGTGAGGCAGGCAGAATGGATTTTCCACAAAGTAAAACAAAAATTATGAAACCTGGTACAGCAGGTTTTCATAAGAAGAATAGTTGGGAGTGATAGAGGAGCTACAGGGCACAGTGCCAGTCCTTGTGTAAGAATTCCAACCACACAGCTCTGCACTTTGGCTGTGTGTAATCAAAAAGGGTTGGGATGAGTTAGGGAGAGCTAGCATGGGAGCAGCTTCTAGGGCTGTTTTTAAGGAACGGAAAGAGGAGTGGGGAAAGGATTTAGGATCTATTGGGTCAGCTAGGTTTTCTTTTGTGAGTTTATATAATGGCTTAGTAAGGATGGCAAAATCAGGTACCCAAAGGCGAAAGCACCTAATCATGCCTAGGAAGGAAAGGAGTTGTTGCTTTGTAGAAGGGGTTGGGGTTTGGGAGATCAGCCAGACATGATCAGCAGGGAGAACATGTGTGTTTTTATGAAGAATTATGTCAAGATAGGTAACAGATGAGGAAGAAATTTGGGCTTTGGAGGGGAATGCACGATGTCCTTTTGAGAATAGATGTTGGAGGAGCAGGAGGGTGTCCTGTTGGGAAGATTTGTAGGAGAGGCTATAACATAGAAGGTCGTCAAAATATTCAATAAGGTGAGAAGCAGATGGATGGAAAGAAAGTATATAATGAGAAAGGGCTTGACTGAAGTAATGGGGGCTGTCCATGAAGCCTTGCAGCAGTACAGCCCAGGTAAGTTGCTGAGACTGATGGGTGTCAGGGTCAGCCCAAGTGAAAGCAAAGAGAGGCTTTGAACTGGGGAAAAGGGTGGCAATGAGGTATGGCTGTAGCCTAGGAATAGTCAGGGAAGCAGATAATTTAGTAAAAATGTCTCAGCCTAATAAGGGAGTTGTGCAGGTGGGGATAACTAAGGAGTACATGAAAGAATATTGTCCAAGTTGGCACCAGAGTTGGGGAGTTTTAAGAGGTTTAGAAGCCTGGCCGTCAATACCCACAACAGTTATGGAGGCAAGGGAAACAGGCCCTTGAAAAGAAGGTAATGTGGAGTGGGTAGCCTCTGTATTGATTAAGAAGGGGATGGACTTACCCTTCACTATAAGAGTTACCCAAAGTGCCTGTGACGGACCAGGGGGCTTATGAGGCAATCGGGCAGCGTCAGTCTTCAGCTGCTAAGCTGAGAAGATCTGGGAAGGAGTCAGTCAGAGAGCCTTGGGCCAGAGTTCCAGGGGCTCTGGGAGTGGCTGCCGGGCAAGTTGGACAGTCCAATTTCCAGTGGGGTCTCGCACAGATGGGACATGGCTTAGGAGAAATCCCAGTCTGCGGGCATTCCTTGGCCCAGTGGCCAGATTTCCAGCACTTGAAGCAAGATCCTGAGGGAGGAGGTCCTATAGTAAGGCCTGGCCTCTGCAGTTTAGGTTCTTTGAAGTTCTTGTGTGCTGGAGATGTGACTGAGGTTTCTTTCACAGTGGAGGCAAGTAACTGCAACTCTTTTCTATTATTGTACACCAGGAAGGCAAGGTTAATTAAGTACTGTTGTGGGGTTTAAGGGCCAGAATCTAATTTTTGGAGCTTTTTCTAATGTCAGGAGTGGATTGGGTAATAAAATGCATATTGAGAATAAGACGGCCTTCTGGCCCCTCTGGGTCTAAGGCAGTAAAGCATCTAAGGGTTTTTGCCAAACGGGCCATGAACTGGGCTGGGTTTTTATATTTGATGAAAAACAGCCTAAATGCTAACTGATTTGGGAGAGGTCAGCTAAGAAAAAGGAGCATTAACCTTGACTATGCCTTCAGCTCCAGCCACCCCTCTGAGAGGAAATTGCTGGGCAGGTGGGGGAAGGCTAGTTGTGGAACAAAACTGTAAGCCGGGCTGGGTGTCAGAAGGGGAGGTGATAGAAGGATTATAGGGTCAGGGAGTGGAGGCTGAGGAAGAATTGGGACCTGGCTCAGCCTGGCGAGGAACAGCCTGGAGAGGAGGGGAGAGAAGGGGAGAGGTCAGATGGGTCCGTAGAAAAGGAGGATTTAAAGGACTTAGAGCTGGGGTGGAGACTGAAGGAACAGACAGGAGAGAAAGAAGAAAGATTTGGGACGAGTCACATTGGGAGCACAGACTAGGGAGGGACTGATGTCTAAAAGAATGCCTGGACGTCAGGCACCTCAGACCATTTGCCTAATTTTACAACAAAAATTATCTAGATCTTGTAGGATGGAGAAATTGAAACTGTCGTTTTCTGGCCATTTAGAACCATTGTTGAGTTTGTATTGGGGCCAAGTGGTATTGCAGAAGAAAATAAGGCGCATAGGTTTTTAGGTCAGGTGTGAGTTGAAGAGGTTTTAAGTTCTTTAGAACACAGGCTAAGGGAGAAGGGGGAATGGAGGGCAGAATGTTGCCCACAGAAAGGTAGAGACTCAGAGAAGTGGGGTGAGGGGGTGAGCAGCCCTGGATTGTAATGTGGGTGAGCAGCCAAAGCAGGCATCCCTAAAATTGACTTGCCACCAAGGGAATGTGGGTGAATGACCAAAGCAGGCATTCCCGCAGTAATCAGACACCAATGGAATGTGGGTGAATGATCAGGGCAAGCGTCCCTGCGATGATCAAACACCAAAAGAAGACTGTCTTCCCGAGTCTGTGACCAGCATCAGTGTTTTGGGTTCATGCATAAAATGTGTCTCCTTTGTCTCTACTAGAGAGGAAAAAGAACCGGAATTGGAAGGACAGGGAGATTGAAGGGTAGCAAGAGAGGGAGATTGAAGGGTAGAGAGAGGCTGGAGAAGAGAGCGAAAAGACCGCTTACCCGATTTGAAGTTGGTGAGATGTTCCTTGGGCTGGTCTGAGGACCTGAGGTGTTAGGTGGATCTCCTCACAGAGTGATGGCGAGGACAGGGGACCAGTCTTCCGAAGGAGTCCCCTGTCCCACGTCTTCAGCACCAAATGTCAAGTGTGTCCGTGTGAAGAGACCAACAAACAGGCTTTCTGTGAGCAATAAAGCTTTTTAATTACCTGGGTGCAGGCAGGCTGAGTCCAAAAAGAGAGTTAGCAAAGGGAGTTAGGGGTGGGGCAGTTTTTCAGGATTTCGGTAGGTAGTGGAAAATTACAGTCAAAGGGGGTTATTCTCTTGTGGGCAGGGGCGGGGGTCACAAGATGCTCAGTGGGGAAGGTTCTGAGACTCATTGTCCAGGAGAAGGAATTTCACAAGGTAATGTCATCAGTCAAGGCAGGAACTGACCATTTTCACTTTTTTTGTGGTTCTTCAGTTGCCTCAGGCCACCTGGATGTACACGTGCAGGCTTGGGCTCAGAGGCCTGACACAAACAAAAATTAATGCTGGCAATTCCTAAGACATTTCTAACATTAACATACCGATAATTTTAAACCTGGCTTAGTGAGGACTAAATTCTGATTTTA
Source organism: Macaca nemestrina (assembly GCF_043159975.1). Classification (NCBI taxonomy): domain Eukaryota; kingdom Metazoa; phylum Chordata; class Mammalia; order Primates; family Cercopithecidae; genus Macaca; species Macaca nemestrina. Next base: position 64,412,667 of record NC_092138.1, read on the forward strand.
TATCTTGCTCAAATTCCTATGTAAGGGGTCTGGGTAGTCGTGCCCTACAAATAATAAATTGGTTTTTACTTAACCCTATATATTGTGACTTACTTTCCAACCTGACTCTGGCATAACATTATGAGACAAGGAAGCAAAACAAAATATTTTACCTTAAATCATGTTTCTTTGCCATTTATTGAAATGGCCCTGCAAAGGTGTCCTTTGTGGGCGAAAATGTGCATATGTAAAGAATCTCTATTAACATAGCTAGATCTTTTTCTTCCAGGCCCTCCCAATCCTAAAGAGATTAACTAAAAGTCTAGCACCCTTTGAAGATCTGAACTGGAAATATTTGACGCTGTTGTCTCTAAGGGCAGCCACTATAAGACTTCAAAAGAACCTTGGTCTCTACAGTGTTTTTTCTTAACCTAAACATTTCTTTTCTATGATCCCTGGTCTTTAGACAAACTCAACCAATTTTCAACCAGAAAATGTTTCAATTTATCTATAACCTGGAAGCCCCCCTTTGAGTTGTTCCATCTTTCTGGACCAAACCAATGTATTTCTTTTTTTTTTTGAGACAGAGTCTTGCTCTGTCGCCTAGGCTGGAGTGCAGTGGCCGGATCTCAGCTCACTGCAAGCTCCACCTCCCGGGTTTACGCCATTCTCCTGCCTCAGCCTCCCGAGTAGCTGGGACTACAGGCGCCCGCCACCTCACACGGCTAGTTTTTTGTATTTTTTAGTAGAGACGGGGTTTCACCGTGTTAGCCAGGATGGTCTCGATCTCCTGACCTCGTGATCCGCCCGTCTTGGCCTCCCAAAGTGCTGGGATTACAGGCTTGCGCCACCACGCCCGGCCCAAACCAATGTATTTCTTAAATGTATTTGGTTGATGTCTCATGCCTCCCAGAAATGTATGAAACCAAGCTGCACCCCAACCACCTGGGGCACATGTTCTCAAGACCTCCTGAACGCTGTGTCATGGGCCATGGTTACTCATGTTTGGCTCAGAATAAATCTCTTCAAATATTTTACAGAGTTTGACTCTTTCCATCAACATTAGTAAAGATTTTACTTATGTAAACTTGAAAAAGTATTTGACTATTTTATTTTTTCCTGATTAAGTGTTTGATTTAAGCAGTTTTATTTTCTTAAGCCAATTAATTAGAGCTCTTTTATATATTTTCAGTATTGAAACATTGTGTACACAACACATAAATACATAGACACATTAGGCATGCTGATAGAGGTACATCTTTTTTTTTTTTTTTTTTTTTTTTAGCCAGAGGGTTTCTCTTGTTACCCAGGCTGGATTGCAATGGCATGAGCTCAGCTCACTGCAACCTCCACCCCTGGGTTCAAGTGATACTTCTACCTCAGCCTCCCGAGTAGCTGGGACTACAGGCACGTGCCACCACACCTGGTTATTTTTGTATTTTTAGTAGAGACAGATTTCACCGTGTTGGTCAGGCTGGTCTCAAACTCATGACCTTAGGTGATCTGCCCACCTCGGCCTCCTAAAGTGTTGTGATTACAGGTGTGAGCCACCGCACCTGGCCTAGAGGTAACTCTTATAGATTCATAAAAAACTTTTTTTTCCCTTAGGCTTTCAGATTCTTCTTTTTCCCCTCCCCACTCCCCCCTACTTTCAGATTCTTGATAACCTGTTTCACAACCCTAGGAAGTTGTCAGCTAAATAGCCTTAAATTTGCATATTAAAGAAAACAACTCAGGTGAACTCCAAATAGCAAAATTTACATTATAAAGTGTGGACAGAAAAAGTCTGGTGTGCTAGAAGGAAATTAAAACAGATTTAATTGCCAATTAAACATAAAATTATAGAAATCATAAAAGCCTTTTAAATACACACACACACACAAACACACACACAACCTATAGCTTTTCCTTCAGCACTTTTAGTCATGAGATAAATACAAATTTACCGGTTTGCAAAAAGAACTTGTTGGATCAAAACTGTGGTTTTTATCTTAATAGAAAATAATGGCAGATTTAGAGCAGGCAGAAAAGAAGAATAGAGAAAAGAGGTCTTAGGAACTCTATAGTTTGTAGGTCGACCTTAAGGCTCTTTTTCCTTAAAGTAAATGTGCACAAAGACCATATTATTTCCATTCTACATAAACTTTGGAAGTAGAGGTGCCATAAAACCTACAGAGTGCTCAAAAGAGGGTCATTCTCCTTGTTTTCTTCTCATTCTTTTTTTTTTTTTTTTTTTTTTTGAGACAGAGTCTCGCTGTGTCACCCAGGCTGGAGTGCAGTGGCGTGATCTCGGCTCACTGCAAGCTCTGCCTCCCGGGTTTACGCCATTCTCCTGCCTCAGCCTCCGAGTAGCTGGGACTACAGGCGCCCGCCACCATGCCCGGCTAGTTTTTTGTATTTTTAGTAGAGACGGGGTTTCACCATGTTAGCCAGGATGGTCTTGATCTCCTGACCTCGTGATCCACCCGCCTCGGCCTCCCAAAGTGCTGGGATTACAGGCTTGAGCCACCGCGCCCGGCTCTCATTCTTAGATTATTTGTTTTCCACTTCTTTTTTTCTTAAAAGGAGAAACTGAACTTGGCCTAGAGTTTTTGTGTGGTGGATTATTGTGTGCTGCTTGTGGGCAGGACTCCACAATGTGCCACCACTGAATTGCTTCCACCCTCTTACATGTCTCAGTTTCTCTCTCCAGAGGTTTATGACTTCTGAGAGGGCTCAAAACACTGGGTGATCAGCCCTTCAATGTGTTTCCTGGATGAGCCAGTTTTTAAATTAAAAAAATTTTTTTTTTTTTTGAGACAGGGTCTTACTCTGTTGCCCAGGCTGGAGTGCAGTGGCATAATCTTGGTTCACTGCAACCTCCACTTCCTGAGTTCGGGAAATTCTTACATCTCAGTCTCCTAAGTAACTGGAGTTACAGGCACACACCACTACACCTGAATAATTTTTGTATTATTAGAAGAGATGGGGTTTTGTTATGTTTGTCAGGCTTGGTCTTGAACTCGTGACCTCAAGTGATCTGCCTGCCTTGGCCTCCCGAAATGCTAGGATTACATGTGTGTGACTGCACCTGGCCTAAATTAATTTTTGTTGTGGATTTCCCTGCAGGACTGCTTGCTGCACATCATAGGGGGTCAAACTTCCAGACACTCCCATAAAGTCCCCAGTCACTCAGGAGCACCTATCAGCTGGAAGAAGCGAACGCCCTTTCTTTTTGGAGCTGAGAAAATTCAGTCTCTCATATACCTATGAAAGCAACAGTTCAGTTCCTCACGCAAATACACACAGACAAATGGAATTGAGATTAATGTTGGGAGAAAAAGCAATAGAGAGGATCCTTCAGAATGCATCTCCAAACTAGAATTAGGATTCTTTTTTTTTTTTTTTTTTTTTTGAGATAGAGTCTTGCTCTGTTGCCCAGGCTGGAGTGCAGTGGTGTGATCTTGGCACAATGCAACCTCCACCTCCCTGGTTCAAGCAATTGCCCTACCTCAGCCTTCCAAGTAGCTGGGATTACAAGTGCACACCACCACGCCTGGCTAATCTTGAACTTGTGGGGTCAAGTGGTCCACTCGCCTCAGCCTCCCAAAGTGCTGGGATTACAGGCGTGAACCACTGCACTGTGCTTAGCCTCTGGTAACTTTGTAGCTTTTGTACAACATTATACACACCAAGGTCAAATCCTCTTACAGTGCAAGGTCATCTCTGGCACCCAAAGCCAAAGAGGTCATGTCATGCAATAGAGGAAAACAGAGCTTTAGACCTAAGGGAATCTGCCCGGCTGGGCGTGGTGGCTCATGCCTGTAATCCCAGCACTTTGGGAGGCCAAGGTGGGTGGATCACGAGGTCAGGAGATCAGGACCATCCTGGCTAACACAGTGAAACCCCGTCTCTACTACAAATACAAAAAAATTAGCCGGGCATGGTGGCAGGCACCTGTAGTCCCAGCTATTCGGGAGGCTGAGGCAGGAGAATGGGATGAACCCGAGAGGTGGAGCTTGCAGTGAGCCCAGATCGCGCAACTACACTCCAGCCTGGGTGACAGAGGGAGACTCCATCTCAAAAAAAAAAAAAAAAAAAAAAAAAAAAAAAATCCGCCCACAAAGACAAGAGAACACCCCAAAAGGGGATGAGTGGCACCTTTGTTCTAAATTCTATAAGGAGGTTCAAGTCATTAGAAGCCATGTCACGATTTTTTGGCAATGCAGATGGCAAAGGGTGAAGGAGGTATAGGGTGGAAGAAAAGTAAACAAAAGAACGGTTGAATTTTTTTTTTTTTTTTAAATTTGAGACAGAGTCTCACACTGTCGCCCTGACTGGAGTGCAGTGGCACGATCTCCACTCACTGCAACCTCCGCCTCCTGGTTCAAGCGATTCTCCTGCCTCAGCCTCCCTAGTAGCTGGGATTACAGGCACCCACCACCATGCCCAGCTAATTTTTTTTTGTATTTTCAGTAGAGACAGGGTTTCACTGTGTTGACCAGGCTGGTGTTGAATTCCTGACCTCATGATCCTTATGAACCTTAGCCTCCCAAGGTGCTGGGATTACAGGAGTGAGCCACCGTGCCCAGCCTAAGAACAGGTGAATTTTTAAGACCAGGAAGCAAACACAGAAACCAAATACACGGTTTTTTGTTTTCTGTTTCTTTTTTCTTTTGCAGCTGTGAGGAATTTTTGTCAAATTAGAGAGGCTTTGTTACCCATAATTTGGAATTCTCACTTGGATTTGACCAAGTGAGGCAGTGTTGGTCAGTGGAAAAAGACAAAAACAAAAAAACCCAACAATATGATCACTGAGCACTCTAATGGTAAGGAGAAATTAAGACCAGCTGGTTGTTAATTTTAGCTAAGACAAAATCCCTATTCAGCTACTTATCTAGGAGTGAGTCTCAGGCTGAAAATGGCTCTCTACCATCCTAGAAACAGGAAAAAAAAAAAAAACCCTCATCTTCCCTGTTGGGAGTGAGCTCAAACTCCATAAAGGAGTTACCTGCCTTCTTTCATCATGGAAGCAGGAAAATTTGCCTTCCTTGTTGGAAGCAAGTAAAACTCCATAATAATAATAATAATAATAATAATAATAATAATAAAAGGGAGCTGTACAACAAAATAAACTTTAGATCTTGACCACATTTTGGGAGGTCAGGGATTCTCTGGAGGGGGTGCTCCCAGACCTTAGCAAATTGTCTGTTGGTTTGAGCCATGAAGTTAGCTCATGTTGGTACCAAGCACCGATAGAAGATTTGTCAAAGATCAGAGGTATCTCCACTCAGAATCCCTCCGTGGTAACCATCCTTCATGTCAGGCTTCTGAGCCCAAGCTAAGCCATCATGTCCCCATGATAAACAGCCATGTTGCTCACACAAAGCCTGTTTGGTGGTCTCTTCACACGGTCACGTGAGACACTTCATTCAGTAAATATTTACGGACTGGTTACCATACATTAGGCACTATTCCAGACATTGGACATACAATGATGAGCATGAAAAACGGTCTAGATAAGAACAGGTCTCCAGACATACTTCACACCCACTCAGTTTTGTCTTTTGCCATAGTTGCTAATTAAAACTTACTTTGCGGTGCAGTGCGACCTCATTAACTTAAAATTACAGCCTGTCAGCTAAGAAAGTCCAGTGGAAATCCTTCAATGAAAAGAATCTGTTCTTGGGTGGAAGCCCCGCCCATGCAGGAGGAACAGAGGGCTTCCATTCCCGCCTCACACAGGTGAGGGTCAGCCCCTTGCTCCCTACTGTAAGCCTGATTAGTGGGCGCAGCTGACTTCAGGATCTCAAAAAGAGGAAGGGAACCCCGCCTCCTACGTGCTCGCGGGGTGGGGGCGGGGTCGGTGGACTGGGCGTGAGTTAATTGGCTGGGGGGCGGGGCGCCACGGATTGGCTCTGCCTAGGCGCTCGCGCGGATCCCGGGTGGAATGACGGGAGGGAGTCCCGGCCGCTTGTACCTCCCAGCGATGGCGTCGCGGTGCCGCGCCCAGTCCCCAGCCTGCCAGTCGGTACTCACCGCTACCCGGAGGTCGCTCAGACGGTGAGATTTGGGGCGGGTCCGAGGCAGCGGCGGGACGCTACCTGCGACCGGGACCATGAGGAGCCGCCAGACCCGGAGGGCCGGTAACGGGAGCAGTCGCGGCACCTGCTGAGCGGAAAGAGGGAGCGGCCCGGCGCCGCGGCGCGGCTGGGGCGCGGTAGAGGCTTGCCGGCGCCTCGGCCATGTCACTGCTATGCGTGCGCGGTGAGTGCGCGGACTGGGGCGGGAGGCGGGGTGTCGGCGTAGAGGTCCCCGCACCCTTCCAGTGGGCGTCCGGTGACCGTCTCTCCCAAACTTTACATCCCGTCCGTGCTTTGGGGGACGATTATGTTGACAATCACTTATAAACGCTTGAGTTCTTTCCACTCTTTCTTGTTTTCCCCCACGTTCCTGCAAGGGAAGATTATTTCCCCATTCTGGTAGCCATGTGACAACGTTGTTGGCCGGCAGGCTCAGATCCTATTAAACAGTGACTGAGGTTCTCTAGTGAGAGTGGACGAGTTAGGAGACCGCGGATGGTTGGTGCCTGTGAATGGTGGGCCGCCTCTCATTCTTTTCCTCCTCCTCCTTGCACCGTAACACTACAGTATGCTTAGTAGCAGATTCTTTTTATCACACTTTGAATGCGTTAGTGGTACAGCTGTCACATCCCTTCTATTGCTTGTCTTGTGCCTTGCCACTTCCCTGAACACTAACCTGTAGTATAGGCTAAGATGATTATTCTGTTCCACTTGGGAGGATGTGGTGACTGCTTTTGAGGATAAGAGGTATGATTTATTTTTATTTTTATTTTTATTTTAGCTTGCCTCACAGTAGCTCAAGGTGAAGGGCCATTATTGCTTTTCCCCTGAGGACACTTGACCCATCTAAGAAGATATCTTAAAGCAAGAGCTTTGGGGTTTAAGATGAGGCATGGTATGCAAACTAAGCTCCATGTGGGTAGAGACTGTTTCTTATTAGTTTTTGTATTCCTAGTGTCTGACGTAGTAGAAGCTTAATGCTGGTTTTGAATGAATGCAAGTACTGTGACTTCAGAGAGATTATCTGATCAGAAAAACACAGGGTTTGGATTAGCCATTTAATTTGATCTCGGGAAATTCAAGTTACAGCCTATCATATCTGATGTGTCTTGATTGTAAATGAGAGCATTTATCAACTAGAGCCTTCACTAGAGCCTTTTCCTGGTACCTTTTACTGGATAGAGTTCATATTTCTTTTGGCTCTACAGATTAGAAGCATTGTTGTTGTTTGTGATTTCTTCAGTAACGGTGTTTCCCCCAGCTGCTGGCAAATGGAACTGCTTTGCTCTGTTCTCTTCCACTGTTCTGTTAAATCTGCATTAACCCAAAATGGATTTGGCCATTTCCGGGGATTATGAGACATACAGTTTTTCATGGTTGATTTTTCATTAATGAGAATTTTGCTTTGCTTTTAGTAAGACATTTCTCTCAGCAGCTGGGAATGTATTTATTCCTTTAGATCTCTGCTGCTGAGTAGCAGGATTTGGGAGAGGTTGGGCTTTGCTGTGTCTCTTTGACAGTTTAATTCTCTACTGCCGTGCTGTATTACAGAGCTGGTCCTTATGAAAGACCCTTTAGGCGGGAGCACTTGTAAATCAGAAATTCCTATTTGACTGAATTTAAATTACTACTGGTGTTTTCATTTGTTTTAATAGCAGACAGGTTTCATTGTGTAGAAATTCTGCTATTTAGCTAACTTCTTTCCTTTTTAATGTTACATTAGTGGAGTTTCTTCTATTTTGAATCTGGATAAACAGAGATGAGCAGGTCATTGTCTTTTTGAATAGAGATCCAGAAGATTTTAATTACTGAAACAAACAGGTACCTTATATGCAGATATTCATAATGAATGGCAAGGTATTCATTCTGGGAAAACTTACAGAAATGAATTGAAATACATCTTTCTTTTCATTTCTTTTTCTTTTTTTGAGACAGAGTCTCACTCTGTCACCCAGGCTGGAGTGCAGGGGCGCGATCTCGGCTCACTGCAACCTCCGCCTCCTGGGTTCAAGCGATTCTCATGGCTCAGCCTCCCGAGCAGCTGGGATTACAGGCATGAACCACCAGGCCCAGCTAATTTTTGTATTTTTTGTAGAGACAGGGTTTCACTATGTTGGCTAGGCTGGTCTTGAACTCCTGACCTCAAGTGATCCACCTGTCTCGGCCTCCCAAAGTGCTGGGATTAGAGGCATAAGCCACCGCACCCAGCACAAAATACATCTTTCTAAAATGACATTCCTTGCATTATATTTTGGCAGTAGGAATGTTATATTCTGAAAGCAGCCTATGTAGTGATATTTATTACAACTCAATTTCAATTTATCTTGGAGTAGAATCAATTAGAAACTTCCTATGCAGTCAGAGTTCAAAAAGTAGTTAACTTGATATAGAAATTGGCAAACTGGTATTGATTTAATCATTCCTAAGCATTTCATTCAAGAAGTCAGTTCTTTTGTCTTACCTTTTAATCATGCCTTATTGCCTGCAGGTTTTAAGGCTCTCAATACTCTGACGCCAGCCCTCCTTAAAAAAAATGGCCTTCTATTCTTGCCTATCTGTATGCAGACTTTGCTCTAGCACTAACTCTGTTTATTCCTCTCTGCTCTGTTCTGCACTTGTGCCCCCTGAAATACTCGTTCTGTATTTTCTGCTTATCTAAAATGTATTCTTCCTTTCCCAGCTAACAGTTTACTTTTTTGTTGTTGAAAATTTCTTGAGGTCCCCAGTCCACAGTGATCTCTTTTTCCTTTAAACCCTCAGAGCACTTGTGGTCTGAACAGTGCCACTAATTTGGAAATGAATCATATGCTGCCTGCAACTGGTCTTGTATTGTGGTGCTTATGGTGACCCAGACAAAGGAAGTAACAGCATTGGTCAGATCAGATCTGGAATTTTGTGTTCAGCTGTGGTATTTCCTTCTAAGAGGCATATTGAGAAGCTAGATTATCTTTTTTTTTTTTTTTTTTTGAAACGGAGTCTCACGCTGTTGCCCAGGCTGGAGTGCAGTGGCGCGATCTCAGCTCACTGCAAGCTCCGCCTCCCGGGTTCCCGCCATTCTCCTGCCTCAGCCTCCTGAGTAGCTGGGACTACAGGCGCCCGCCACCGCGCCCGGCTAATTTTTTGTATTTTTAGTAGAGACGGGGTTTCACTGTGGTCTCGATCTCCTGACCTTGTGATCCGCCCGCCTCGGCCTCCCAAAGTGCTGGGATTACAGGCTTGAGCCACCGCGCCCGGCCGAAGCTAGATTATCTTAAGAGGGGAATGATTAGAATAATGAAACACATAGGAACTGAACCATTTGAAGAATATGGGAAATTTAGTTCTAGAAGATTTAAGAGGAAGAGGATCATAATAGTACATGAAGACTTTAAAAAACTGTCTTGTAGAAGTTATATCATCTTTTTTTTGTCATTCCAGAGGACAGAACTGGGACAAGTGTGGATCAGTGGTTGAAAATGACAGGAAATTGGATTTTAGCTTAACATAAGAACAGTTGGGTTGTTCATAACAAATGGAATGGGCTAGTTAGATTTTTTGACACTAAACAGAAATTGAATGAGTGGTAAGAATGTTCTAAATGGGATATTGACCATTGAGTGGGAGATTTGACTTGAACTTTTTTTTTTTTTTTTTAAATTTTTTGAGACAGAGTCTCGCTCTGTTGCCCAGGTTGGAGTGCAGTGGCATGATCTCAGCTCACTGCAACCTCTGCCTCCCAGGTTCAAGCAATTCTCCTGCCTCAGCTTCTGGGGTAGCTGGAATTACAGGCACCTGCCACCATGCCCGGCTAATTTTTTGTATTTTTAGTAGAGACGGGGTTTCACCATGTTGGCCAGGCTGGCCTCAAACGCCTGACCTCGTGATCTGCCCACCTTGGCCTCCCAAAGTGCTGGGATTACAGGCGTGGGCCACTGCAACTGGCCTAGACTTGAATTTTTAAGAAACCACTCTTTTATATAATTCACTTAGTCTTTCTTTAAATATTTCCTTAAGTATAAAGAAATATAAGTCTTTAACATGTTTTGGCACAGCTTTACTTATAACACTGATACTTTTTTTGGGCTTTCATAGGAACCAGTGCCACATGAACAACTCCAATAAACTAAATGAAGGGTTTTGTTTGACTTTTATTGTCTTGGTATTCATGACCAAGTTTCTCCGAGCAAATTATAAAGCATTTTTAGAATCAGATCTTTCCATAGTATTTCTTTGTAATTCCCAGTGTTTATAACAGTGCTTAGTTAGATAATTTATGGGGTTTTTCCCCCCAAAAGTAATACATGCAGGCCAGGCGTGGTGGCTCTTACCTGTAATCCTAGCACTTTGGAAGGCTGAGATGGGAGGATCACTTGAGGCCAGGAGTTTGAGAACAGCCTGGCCAACATGATGAAACCCTGTCTCTACTAAAAATACAAAAATTAGCCAGGTATGCTGGTGCGCACCTGTAATCCTAGCTACTTGGGAGGCTGAGGCGTGAGAATTGTTTGAACCCAGGAGGCAGAGGTTACAGTGAGGCGAGATCACACCACTGCACGCTTTGGGTGACAAAGCAGGACTCTGTATCAAAAAAAAAAATGTATATGGTAATACGTTGCTAATTATAGAAAATAAAGAAAATGCAGAAAAGTACAAAAAAAGAAAAATTTTCATGGGCCCACCACCTGCCAATACCATTGCTAACTTTTTATAATTTAATTTTTTTTTTTAAAGATGGGATCTCACTATGTTGCCTAGGCTGGATTTGAACTCTTGGGCTCAAGTGACTCTTGTCCGCATCACAAGTAACTGGGACTACAAGGAACATAACACCACACCCAACTATTGTTAACTTTTTAATTCATTGTTTTCATTTTGTTTTTATTATAAGGTGATAAATATGCAGATAAGAAGTTGAAACAGTTTAGAGTGTGAAGTAGAAGGAAAAGTTCTCCTGTCCCCATTCTGTATTCTTACTTCCCAGAGCTAACTACCGTTTACTGTCTCTTACCTATCCTTCTGGAAATTTTCTTTTTTCTTTTTTTTTTTTTTTTTTTGAGATGGAGTCTCGCTCTGTCGCCCAGGCTGGAGTGCAGTGGCCGGATCTCAGCTCACTGCAAGCTCCGCCTCCCGGGTTTACGCCATTCTCCTGCCTCAGCCTCCCGAATAGCTGGGACTACAGGCGCCCGCCACCTCACCCGGCTAGTTTTTTGTATTTTTTTTAGTAGAGATGGGGTTTCACCGTGTTAGCCAGGATGGTCTCGATCTCCTGACCTCGTGATCCGCCCGCCTCGGCCTCCCAGAGTGCTGGGATTACAGGCTTGAGCCACGGTGCCTGGCCAGTGTTAGTGTGTTTTATGCATGGCCCAAGATAATTATTCTTCTTCCCATGTGGCCCAGGGAAGCCAAAAGGTTGGACACCCTGGTCTATACCATTCTTTTGAGTGGCTGCAGAGTATTCTGTTATATAAGCATACATAATTTAAACAGTTTTATATTGATGATATTCAGGATGTTTTTCTTTTCACCATTACAAACAGTGCTACAATGAACATCTTTGTAGATTTTTTTTTTTTTTTTTTTTTGAAATGGAGTCTCACACTGTCGCTCAGGGTGGCATGCAGTGGCGCCATCTCCACTCGCTGCAACCTCCACATTCTGGGTTCAAGCAATTCTCCTGCCTCAGCCTTCTGAGTAGCTGGGATTACAGGCACCTGCCACCATGCCTGGCTAATTTTTTTTTTTTTTTTTTTTTGTATTTTTAGTAGAGAAGGGGTTTCACTAGGTTGGCCAGGCTGGTGTTGAACTCCTGACCTTGTGATCTGCCCTCCTCAGCCTCCCAAAGTGCTGGGATTACAGGTGTGAGCCACCACGCCCAGCCTGTAGATGGGTTTTAAACATTTGTTTTTGTTTTTGAGACAGGGTCTTGCACTGTCACCTAGGCTGGAGTACAGTAGTACAATCATGGCTCACTGCATCCTCAAACTCCTGGGCTCAATCTATCCTCCCATCTCAGCCTCCTGAGTAGCTGGGACTACAAGTGCATGCCACCATGCCTGACTAATTTTTCTGCTTTTTGTAGGGTGGAATTTCCCTATTTTGCCCAGGCTGGTCTTGAACTTCTGCACTCAAGTGATCTGCTCACCTCAGCCTCCCAAAATGCTAGGATTACAGGTGTGAGCCACTGCACCTGACCTTTTTTTTTATTATTAATTTTTCTCTTTCCAACTTTTTTATTTTAAGTTCAAAGGGTGCATATGCAGGTTTGTTACATGGGTAAATTGCATTGTGCCATATTGCAGGGGTTTGATATGCAGATAATTTTGTCACCCAGTGATCAGCATAATACCCAAATAGGTAGTTTTCAGTCCTTACTCTCCTCCCACTGCATAGATAGTTTTTGATATATGTTTGGAGATCTCCAGTTAGCTTTCCACCTGGACTTTGTGTGTGATTTGCTCGTTGTTGTTTTCTTTGGCATATAATTATACTCAGTTGAACCAGATGCCTCCGTGTCTCAGATCAACATCCTCTATTAAAGGCAGATCCTTCATCAACAGGTAATATTTTTCTATGCCTATTGAAACGACCAAAGACTCTGCTCTTGTAAGTAAGTTTGACCTGTGATTTCCATGTACTTTTCTTTCTTATTTGTATTTTATTTTCCATACGAACATGTATTACTTGCTTTTTTTTTTTTTTTTTTGATACACGGTCTCGCTCTGTTGCCCAGGCTGGAGTGCAGTGGCGGTGCAGCCTTGACCTCCCTGGGCTCAGGTGATGCTCTCACCTTAGACCCCTGAGTAGCTAGAACTACAGGCTTTCTTGTAGAGACAGGGTTTTGCTATATTTCCCAGGGTGGTCTTGAACTCCTGGGCTCAAGCAATCTGCCTGTCTCAGCCTCCCAAAGTGTTGAGATTAACAGGTGTGAGCCACTGTGCCCGACTGCATTTTTAAAACAGAACAAAACAATGTCACTGGTGATGGTAACAGGACCAAGTTGATTTATATTGTGATTTGCCCTTTAAAAAACTCGTTACTGCACAGGTGAGGCGGCTCATACCTGTAATTCCAGTACTTTGGGAGGCTGAGTCAAGAGAATCACTTCCGTCCAGGAGTTTGAGACCAGCCTGGGCAACATAACAAGACCCCATTCCTACCAAAAAAATATTCAAAAATTAGCTGTATGTGTGGATGCATGCCAGTAGTCTCAGCTACTTGGGAGGCGAGGCAGGAGGATGACTTGAGTCCAAGAGGTAAGGGTGTAGTGAGCCACGTTCATGCCACTGCACTCTATCCTGGGTGACAGAGCCATCTCAAAAAAAAAGTTCATGGCTTATCATTAATCATCCATCTAACTAGACACGTTGATTGTGCATTGATTCTACTCTAGGGAGAGTCCAAAAATATATTTCGGTTTACAGCCATTGTGGAAAGTAGGAATGGTAATGATATTAGAGTTTGCAGACATAAGGATAGGTTGGTCAGATACTTCTCATCTCCTTCCCCACGCGCTACCTGCCTCTGAATGTTATTGTCATCTGCCTCAGCTAACTCCTTTTTGCTGGGCTTCCATCGATCATGGTTCTAGTAGTCCCTGCCCTTAGAGCAGAGTTGTGGCTGTGTTCCCTTCACTTAGGGCCTCAGGAAGTTGACTATGCTTTGTGTGAGCCAGGCAGTGATGGGGGAAAGGAGCAATTTCCTCTGCTATGCTATTGTTATAAACTGTTCTGTTCCTTATAAGTAGTGTATTCTGTAATTTAGTTTCTAAAAGTGTGGTTTCTAATAGTTGGGCTCTTTAGGCCAATAAGCTTAATTTGTATCCTATTTACCTGTGCTGTGTATTTCAGACTTTAATGAGTTTGTTTAAAGTTTGGGCTGTGTATCATTAGTAAATATTTGTTGAATACTTTCTCTATGCATGTTTATGACACAAATCTGTATTGTAGATAAGAGGCCATGGAATCTAGATAGGTTTTAAAATGTCTGTTATACAGTGTTCTTATATAAACTGAAAGAATCCATTAGGATTATTAGGTATGATTGGGAATAAGCAGGATAAATTAAGTTCTTCCTTGAGTAGGGAAATAACTGCACTGTCTTGTTCTAACATTTATTTTCACATTGTTATTATTATTATTACTGTTTTTTTGTTTTGTTTTGTTTTTGAGATAGAGTCTCGTTCTGTTGCCCAGGCTGGAGTGCAGTGGTGCAATCTCAGCTCACTTGCAACCTCTGCCTCCCAGGTTCAAGCGATTCTCCTGCCTCAGTCTCCTGAGTAGCTGGGACTACAGGCATCCACCTCCACTCCTGGCTAATTTTTATATTTTTAGTAGAGACGGGGTTTCACCGTGTTGGCCAGGCTGGTCTCTAACTCCTGACCTCAAGTGATCTGCCCACCTTGGCCTCCCAAAGTGTTGGGATTACAGGTGTGAGCCACCATGCCCAGCCTTATTATTAGTTTTTTTTTTTGTTTTTTTTTTTGAGACGGAGTCCGGCTCTGTTGCCCAGGCTGGAGTGCAGTGGCCGGATCTCAGCTCACTGCAAGCCCTGCCTCCCGAGTTCACGCCATTCTCCTGCCTCAGCCTCCCGAGTAGCTGGGAGTACAGGCGCCCGCCACCTCGCCCGGCTAATTTTTTCTGTATTTTAGTAGAGACGGGGTTTCACCATGTTAGCCAGGATGGTCTCGATCTCCTGACCTCTTGATCCGCCCGTCTCGGCCTCCCAAAGTGCTGGGATTACAGGCTTGAGCCACTGCGCCCGGCCCTATTATTAGTTTTTTGAGACTGGATCTTGCTTTGTTGCCCAGGCTGGAGTACAATGGTGCAAACATGGCTCTCTGCAGCCTCGACCTCCTGGGATCAAGTGGTATGCTCATTTCAGCCTTCTGAGTACCTGGGACTATAGGCATGAACTACCATGCTTGGCTAATTAAAAAAAAAATTTTTTTTTTTTAGAGATGGGTTCTTGCTATGTTGCCCAGGCTGGTCTTGAACTCTTGGGCTCAAGCAATCCTTCTGCCTCAGCCTCCTAAAATGCTGGGATTATAATCATGAGCCACCATCTTTAGCATTTAAAGTAAGAGTTTTTGAGTTTGGGGAGTATTCTATATATACCTTCTTTTTTTTTTGAGAGAGGGTCTCATTCTGTTGCTCAGGCTGGAGTGCCATGGTGCTAATCAGGGCTCACTGCAGCCTCAATCTTGCTGCGCTCAGCTGATTCTTCCACCTTAGTCTCCTGAGTAGCTGGGACTGTATGCTTGTGCCACCACGCCTGGCTAATTTTTGTAGTTTTTGTAGAGACAGGGTTTTGTCACTTTACCCAGGTTAATCTTGAACCTGTAAGGTCAAGTGGTCTGCCCGCCTCAGCCTCCCAAAGTGCTGGGTTTACAGGCATGAACCACCGTGCCTGGCTCCTTTTTTTTGAGATGGAGTCTCATTCTTTTACCCAGGCTGGAGTGCAGTGGCTCAATCTTGGCCTACTGTACCCTCCATCTCCCAGGTTCAAGAGATTCGCCTGCTTCAGCCTCCCGAGTAGCTGGGATTACAGGCACCCACCACCATGCCCAGCTAATTTTTGTATTTTCAGTAGAGACAGGGTTTCACCATGTTGGCCAGGCTGGTCTCAAACTCCTGACCTCAGGTGATCCACCCACCTCAGCCTCCCAAAGTGCTGGGATTACAGGTGTGAGCCACCATGCCTGGTCTCAAGTATAGTTTTTTAAAGAAAGAAGTCTCACTCTGTTGACCGGACTGGAGTGCAGTGATGTGATCATAGCTCACTGTATCCTCAAACTCCTCAACTCAAGAGATCCTCCTGTTTCAGTCTCCCAAGTAGTTGGGACTACAAGCATGTGCCCCCACACCTGGCTAATTTTTGGAAAGTTTTTTGTAGGGATGGGTCTCCCTATGTTGCCCACGCTGGTATCAAACTCTTGGCTTCAAGCATTCCTTCTCTCCAGGACTCCCAAAGTTCTGAGGTGACACACATGAGCCACTGTTCCCCACCCCAGGCTAGTTTATTTTGATTAACATGTTTGTCAGATTCTGCCACTTGATGTGTGTGGCAGGTAGTTCATTGATTTTCGTTGCTATGTAGTATCTTGTTAGATGAATACACCATTATTTATTTAATGTATTTCTTAATCTCATGACAGTGTAGATTAGATTATGTAGGGGAGAAATTGTAGGCACTTGAATTATAGCAGGAGTGATTTAGATTACATAGAAATTAAAATTTCTTGATGAAATTTGAACTGCCACAGAAAAACTGTGAAATTTATTTTTCTAGGGCTCTTCAAAAATAAGCCCTATTTCCTTCATTTAAAATTTTATTTATTAATTTTTTTTTGTAGAGATGGGATCTCACTACGCTGTCCAGGCAGTTCTCAAACTCCTGGACTCAAGGCCTCTTCCTGCCTCTGCTTCCCAAAGTGCTGGGATTACAGGTGTGAGCTACCATGCCTGGCCCCTTTGTTTTTTTTTCTTTTAATTGATATGTCATAGATGTACGTATTTTGGAGATATATGTCATATTTAGATAAATTCATATAATGTGTAATGATCAATTCAGGGCAATTAGGATATCTGTCACCTCAAGCATCTTTCATACTGGGAACACTGAAATTCTCTTCTGGCTATTTGGAAATGTACAATAGATTTTCATTAACTATAATCATCCTACTGAACTATCGAATACTAGATCTTATTCCATTTATCCAACTGTATTTTTGTAATCTTTAATCAACCTTTCTTAATCCTCCTTCTCCTGTTTCCTTTCGTATACTAAGGTGTAAGTGTTCTGGATGAGGAAGGTTAGATAAGCAGCTTTGCATTTCCTGTTTTGTTGCAGTCTTTTCTTTGATTATTGGGAAATGGAATAAAAATGTAAGCATATGGTTAAAATGTGTTCAGCTTTATAAAGTATATTAAAATAATTCTTTCGTTATCTTTAGTAAAAATGAAATGTACTTTCTCAAGTGTGATGTCCAGAAATAATTATCCACTGGGTGTGTGAGAAAGGCCAATAGAATCAAAGGAAAAAGAATCATGAAGTCTTTTTTTTTTGTGCTGATGAATCCTGCAGTGATAAAATATGTGGTAACAATGTGACAAGAGGAAGTTTGTGCTAAGGTGTATTTGTGTGAACTACTTTTATCCTATAAATAGGGAGAAGCAATTCTTAGTCATTAGGAATATAGGTTTCCAGAAAGAAGAGTGTTGCTTTCCTGTTGCTGCTCGATTCTCTCTTTTGTCATAGTAAGTACTTCTTTAGAGCTGTAGAAGACAGGCCTGTGGACTGTGTTGGGCTGTTAATTTTCTCTTGCAGCTGTTTGCTTTATTGATTTCTATAGCGTTTCATTGTAAATGATGTTGAGAAGAGGTTAGAGGGCAGGGAGGGAGATCTGCCTAGCAACCAAGAAGGGGCTGGCAGTTGGACAGTGGGAAGATAATTGCTTTTATATAATTAGAGTTAGGGCAAAGATGATTCAAAAGGCTAGATTACTTACATGAGCCAAATTAGTTATGAAGCAAATTTTAGAGACTTTGTCTGCAAAAGGATAGAGGAAATCTCCTTGCCAAGAAAAGGAGGGTAAATGATAGATATAAACCTGTATGTCTACTTCACTTCAGCCCTCCATTCCCACAATTATACCAGAGAGCATGTCATTCTTTGGAATGGTGCTCTCCTTTTGTAATCTTAATCTTCAGAATCTATCTTTTTTCTTGAGACAGAGTCTCACTTTATAGCTCAGGCTGGAGTGTGGTGGCGCGATCTCGGCTCACTGCAACCTCCACCTCCCTGGTTCAAGCGATTCTCGTGCCTCAGCCTCTCAAGTAGTTGGGATTACAGGCACTCACCATCATGCCCAGCTAATTTTTTTATTTTTGGTAGAGATGGGGTTTCGCCATGTTGCCCAGGCTGGTCTCAAACTCTTGAGCTCAGGTGATCCGCCCGCCTCAGCCTCCCAAAGTGTTAGAATTACAGGCATGAGCCACTGCGCCTGGCCAGAATCTATCTGATCGTATTCTTTTACAGCTTTTACTCTTGCTGTGCTTTAACCACTGTGATATAAGCTAGATGTTAAAAGCTTTGGTTTTAGACAGACAGGGCTTGGTGAATATATCAGCTCCAATACTATGAGTTGTCTGCCTTTCCATATGTTACTTCATCTCATTGACCCTTAATTTCCACATCTTTAAAATTCATATATTTGTTAGGGTAATAGTACCAGTGATGGTGAAAATACCTATAGCAAAGTATTGCTGACATAATTGTTGTGAAAGTGATTAGCACTGTCCCAGACATAGAAGACATAGAATGAGTGCTTATTTTAATATAAAACAGTATTAATATTCTTCATCCAGCTTTATGATATCTATTCATCTAAGACAGGGAGCTGAAAGTCTTCCTAGATCTCTCTCTCTTTTTTTGAGACAGGATCTCACCTTTTTTTGAGACATTCTCACTCTGTTTCCCAAACTGGAGTGTAGTGATTTGATCACAGCTCACTGCAGCCTCAACTTCCAGGGCTCAGGTGATTCTCCTACCTTAGCTTCCTGAGTACCTGGGACTACAGGTATGTGCCACTACATTCAGCTAATTGTTTTTTTTTTTTTTTTTGGGCAGGGTCTCCCTCTGTCCCCCAGGCTGTAGTGCCCAGGCTGTAGTGCAGTGGTGCGATCTTGGCTCACTGCAACTTCTGCCTCCCGGGTTCAAGCGATTCTTTTGCGTCAGCCTCCCAAATAACTGGGACTACAGGTGTGTGCCACCATGCTTGGCTAATTTCTTGTATTTTTAGTAGAGATGGGGTTTCACCATGTTGGCCAGGCTGGTTTTGAACTCCTGACCTCAGGTGATCCACACGCCTCAGCCTCCCAAAGTGCTGGGATTATAGGCATGAGCCACCGTGCCCCACCATTTTTGTAGAGACAAGGTTTTGCCATGTGGCTGAGGCTCGTCTCGAACTCCTGGGACTCAAGCAATCTGTCTGCTTCAGCCTCTCAAAGTGCTGGGATTACAGGCATGAGCGCCTGTGTCCAGCCTAGACTTCTCAATTGAGGAAGAAAATACAAAGAGGGAGGAAAGTTGGGTTCAGTTGAGTTTATGGGATCTGTGAGATAAGTTGCATGTGAGATATAATGAATTGAATGTATCAGTCTCATTGCAGATGATCCTTGAAAATGGTACCCCTTACTGGGCGCGGTGGCTCACGCCTGTAATCCCAGCTCTCAGGGAGGCAGAGGCGGGAGGATAGCTTGAGCCCAGGAGTTCGAGACCTGCCTGGGTAATATAGCAAGACCCTGTTCTCCACAAAAAGGAAAAAAACAAAAGACAAAAATAAAAAAAAAGAAAATGGTACCCCAAATGTAGGTTTGTAGGTTAGTAGAGAAATCTGTTAGAGATAAATATTTGGAAGTTGCAGGTATTTGGTAATAAAGACATTAGCTTGAATTAAAATGCTTATGGAGGGTCAGAAAGGAGAAAAAGGGGCTGATGGTCCAGCCGAGGAACTCCAGTGTATAGGAATGGGCAGAAGAGGAGTTGACAGATGTGGTCAGAACTGCAGAAAAATGGAGAATGTTGTGTTAGGGTCTGTAGCCTAGAGTAGAGGGAGTTTCAAGAAGGAATGATCAGATGATAGAGGTGAAGGAGACTCGATGAGAATTAGGAAAAATGAAGAGATCATTGGATTTGAAAACAAGAACAGTTTCATTCGGGTAATGTGAGGGCAGGCAGTGTATTATAGTAGTTGATGAGTATTTGGGCAGTAAAGAAGGGGAATGAGCAAGTGTAGGCTACACATTCAGAAGTTCTGTAGCGAAGAGAAGGGTTAAGAGTAGTCTTATAGGCCAGGCGTGGTGGCTAACACCTGTAATCTCCCAGCACTTTGGGAGGCCAAGGCGGGTGGATCACTTGAGGTCAAGAGTTACAGGCCAGCCTGGCCAACATGGTGAAATCCCGTCTCTACTAAAAATACAAAAAAAAAAAAAAAAAAAAAAAAATTAGCCAGGCATTGTGGTGCATGCCTATAATCCCAGCTATTTGGGAGGCCAAGGTAGGAGAATCGCTTGAACCCAGAAAGCAGAGGTTGCAGTGAGCCAAGATCACACCATTGCACTCCAACCTGGGTGACAGACAAAGTAAGACTCCGTCTCAAAAAAAAAAAAAAAAAAGTAGTCTTAAGAAGAAATTTGAGTATTTGTAGCTTGAAGGGAAGGAATGTGTAAGAAGGGGAAAGTCAAGATGGGGAAGGAAGAGATAACTGATTTCTTTGTAAAGTAGGATGCAAAATTATCAGCTGGTAGTGAGGTGGTGGGGATGATTTAGAGAGCTTCAGGAAAGTGCAAAGGTTTCATTCATTTATTCTTTCAACAACTATTGGGCCGGGTGTCGTGGCTCACATCTGTAATCCCAGCACTTTGGGATGCTGAGGCGGGCAGGGGCAGATCACTTGAAGTTAGGAGTTTGAGAAGAGCGTGGCTAACGTGGCAAAATCCTGTCTCTACTAAAAATATAAAAATTAGCTGGGCGTGGTGGTGGGCACCTATAATCCCAGCTACTCAGGACTCTGAGGCATGAGAATTGCTTGAACCCAGGAGGCAGAGGTTGCAGTGAGCTGAAATCGCATCACTGCACTCCAGCCTGGGAGACAGAGCAAGACTCTGTCTCAAACAAACAAACCAACAAACAAAAACAAAAAAAACCCCACAATTGTGCTAGTCACTTGGGAGGAATAGTAAGGAAAAAATCCCTTTCCCTCTTGGAAGTTTATATAGACTAGTAGGACTACGGAGGAGTTAGACATTAAACAAGGAAGAATCATACAAATTAATATAAAATTGTGAGTAGGAAAAAGTACAACTGATTTGTGCTATAAATGAGAGTATATGTTGTTATGAGAACATGTGTTAAGGAAAGTTACCTACACAGATCAGAGAGGTCCTCCAAATGAAGTGAAGATTGAACTGAGATCTAGAAGAAGAGAACACTATCGAGAAAAGGAGAAGAATATTCTAGGCAGAGGAAATAGTTTGTGCAAAGGCCTTGCAGTGGGAGAAGGATCTGAGAGAAGGCAAGTATAACTGATATTCCAAGAGAAAGGGAAAACGTGGATTAAGATGAAGCTGGGGCTCCTGATCTCAGGTGATCCACCCGCCTCGGCCTCCCAAAGTGCTAGAATTACAGCTGTGAGCCACAGTGCAGCCTGGCCAACATGGCGAAACTCCGTCTCTAGTAAAAATAAAAAAATAAAAATAGCCGGACATGGTGGTGGGTGCCTATAATCCCAGCTACTCAGGATCCTGCTGAGACAGGAGAATATCTTGAACCCAGGGGGCGGAGGTTTCAGTGAGCCAAGATTGCGCCATCTCACTCCAGCCTGGGTGAAAGAGTGAAACTCCGTCTCAAAAACAAAACAAAAAAAACAACAAAAAACCAAAACTATAGGGCCTTGTAGGCAACATAAGGTGGAAAGTTAGCGGGAATAAGACCAAGGAAGGGGCAGAAGTATAGAAGTTTATAAACTGAAAGCACTGGGTTTGTACTTAGATTTGTTTGAATTCTTTTTCTACCAGTGAAAGCTTTTGGCAAGCCTCTTGACTACCAAGCCACAATTTTAAAATGGAAGTGTTAATATCTGCCCCATGTACCTTCATAAAGTTGATGATAATTAAACTCTAAGATCATGTGTTTGAAATTCTATTGTATAGTAACTTTTACTCTCAGTCCTTTTTATCTCTTGTTTATAGAGACTTAACTGTTTTGAAACTTATAAACAAACAGGATGTGATCACTTCCATAAACATTTATTGAGCACTTAACTATGGGTGAGGCATTGAACTAGTCACCCTGGGTATATAAAAATGAGTAAGAAGTGGGCCTTGCCCTCAAGAAATTGAGGGCAAAGAAGGGGTGACAACCATGTGTACAACTAAGCATGATACAAGACACAAATGGATAATTTCTAAAACAGAAAAATATAATGGATTATAGAAATTTCAACTGAGGGACAGGGAAGAACTGTAGAAAAAGTCAAGTTTTCCATCATGATGTCACTCATTAATTGGGATAGGAAGCATAGAAAGAATAACAGCTTCTGGGGAGATGTTTTGGGTATTGGATGTGTTGAATTTGAAGAGTTGGCAGTCCTTGTGTTAAGGTTGGAAACATGACTCGGGAGATCAGGGTTAGAGTAGATTTGGTCTGTTCTTTGTGGATCTGTTGTGTGGAGGCATGGTGACAGGATAAACATATACTCAGCATCATCATTATAATAAACTCCATTTCCTCCACTATATGATGCCATGGATTGTAAGAGACATCATTCTTTTATATCATTTAAAAAATACTATTGCTGGCCACAGTGGCTCATGCCTGTAATCTCAGCACTACTGGGAGGCCAAGACAGGTAGATCACTTGAGTCCAGGGGTTCAAGACCAGTCTGGGCAAAATGGCAAAACCCTGTCTCTACAAAAATTAGTCAGGCATGGTGGCACATGCCTGTAGTCTCTAATACTTGGGAGGCTGAGGTGGGAGGATTGCTTAACCCGTGACGCAGAGGTTGCAGTGAGCTGAGATCCACCACTGCACTCCAGTCTGGAGGACAGAGCAAGATCCTGTTTCAAAACAAACAAACAAAATATATATATATATATATACACACACACACACATATATATATACACACACACACACACACAGTTGATTGCTCTATGACATGTCATTGATTGTAAGATTCATTTCAATTTCAGATTGGTTAAATATGAGAAAATAGGCCAGATGTAATGGCTCACACATGTAATCCCAGCACTTTGGGAGGCTGAGGCGTGTGGATCACTTGAGGTTAGGAGTTTGAGACCAGCATGGCCAACATGGTGAAACCCTGTCTCTACTAAAAATACTAAAATTAACTGGGTGTGGTGGTGCATGCCTGGATTCCCAACTACTCTGAAGGCTGAGACAGAATTGCTTGACCTCGGGAGGCAGAGGTTGCAGTGAACTAAGATTGCATCACTGTACTCCAGCCTGGGTGTCAGAGTGAGACTATCTCCAAAAAAAAAAAAAAAAAAAAAAAAAGACAATGTCTCACCATCTTAGAATCAATGAAATACTGAAGCTAACATTTAGTGAGTCTTTACTCTTTGCCAAGCTTTTGCTAATAAGCAGGTAAGGATTAATCATTTAATTCTTGTAATAACCTTGTTATCCTCATTTTATAAATGAGGGCACTGGCCTACCGAAGTTTGTCCTTTTACATACTGAAAAGGTGAATTTACTTTTTTTGCTTTACTCTTAACTGTACAATACCAAATTAATTATACAGGGTAGTGCTTTGGAACATGAATAAAATCTTTTTTTTTTTAAATAAAAGTATTTAGGGAAAGATGGCTATTATGCATTGTTGGCTGTGAATCAGAGTCCCACTATAGCTGTGGTTTCTGTTTGCTTAGGATATGTTCATGGACAGCATTATAGCAGGTGTTTCATAGACTGGAGAGTTCATTATGGCTCTAGTTTAATATTTAAAAAAAAATAAATAAAGGGAGTTTAATAAAGTCCCTTTTTTTTCTTGGGAGGGAGTGTGATATAATGGAAAATTTGGGATTCCAGAGAACTCTGTTTTGAATCTCACTAGGTAGTGACTAAAATTGTGTCTAGAAGTAAGTTTCTTAACTTCACTAAGAATCATCTTCACTGAGAATCATCTTCTGGCCAGGTACAGTGGCTCACGCCTGTAATCCCAGCACTTTGGAAGGCTGAGGCATGTGCATAGCTTGAGCCCAGGATTTTGAGACCAGCCTGGGCAACATGATGAAACCCTATCTCTACAAAAAATATAAAAATTAGCTGGGTGTGGTGGTGCATGCCTGCAGTCCCAGCTTTTTGGAAGGCTGAGGTGGGAGGATTGCTTGAGCCTGGGAGGTTGAGGCTGCAGTGAGCTGTGATCACACCACTGTGCTCTAGCCCAGCCTGGGGGACAGAGTGAGATTCTGTTTCAAAAAAAAAGAGAAGAAAAAAAAAATAGAGGCATACTTTAATGGTTTTAGTTCTAGGTAAAGTTAAAGCATTAAGTTGAGTTAATTGGGTAACATCCTGGTTTTCCTTTACACTTCACTATAGACTGTAAGAGTCAGTTGCCTAATGTAGGAATTAGGTAGATGGGTGGCTAAAATGACCTTGTCCTGTCTGTGTATAATCAAACTTGGGTTATTTCTGATAAACAGTAACCATAGAAATCTGTGTATTAATGTAAACTCTATTCCAATTGAGGTTTATTTATTTAGAAAACATTTAAAAAGATACACTTGAACACTTGTACATGCTCAATTATAACCTGAACTGTGTTTACTTTATAATTAGTCATTGGTTTTGTTAGATGAGGTTTGACGTAAGTACTTGTTTGTCTCTTGGTTTGAGAGAGACCTTATAGGGAGTAAATTTTATTGATTCTTGGAGAAATTAAGTTATTTTTTTTCAAGGACAGGGTAGCATATTTATGTATATTTCATCTGTATTCTTTTTAAGTTGTGATAAGTCGCTGTGAAGTAAAGTGGAAGCCCAGCAGTGATATCTAAGAGTTTTGAGAAATGTTTGTGAATGAATGAAACTAAAGATATATGGCTGCTTTGCAAGTTTAGTTTTGCTTATTATTCTATCCATACCACCATATTTTAATAAAAATTTATTTATTTATTTATTTATTTATTTATTTTTACTTAGTTCATGTGAGCATAAATTGGAGCATTAGTTATTTCAGTCAGTGTGAATTTGGTATCAGTACTGCAGGGAAAGAGCTGTGGACTTAAAAAATTATGGGCTTTTGAATATGTTTCAATTTCATACTGCACTGTTTAAGTAAGCCAGACTTGGGGTACTTAGCCTTTCTGAGTTTTAATCTGTAAATCGTAAATTACACACTCTACAACAGTGTTTTTAAAAATTGTAGCAGTTTTTGTTTTTGTTTTTGCTTTTGTTCATTAGATCTGAAATCAATTAAGTGGGTGACCAGCCTTAGGGGAAAAAATACAGAGTTTTGGCCAGGCAGAGTGGTTTACACCTATAATCCCAGGACTTTGGGAAGCCAAGGTGGGATTGCTTGAACCCAGGAGTTCCAGACCAGCCTGGTAAGCATATTGAGACACTGTCTTTAAAAAAAAAAAAAGCTGGATCTGTTTTGGCAGGTACCTGTAGTCCCAGCTACTCAGGAGGCTGAGATGGGAGGATCACTTGAGCCTGGAAAGTGAAGGCTGCAGTGAGGCATGATCACACCACTGCACTCCAGCCTGGGCAACAGAGTGAGACGCTGTCTCAAAAAACAAAACAAAACAAAACACAAAAACAAAAACAAGACTTAATTAAAAAAAATATAATAGGCATTTCTTTCCATATTAGTGTCCTGACTTTTTCTCTTTTATTTTCATTCAAAAAATTTTCTCTAGTGCCTTGATAGGGACCCTTATTTTTCTTATTTCATGGATGTAACTAATCTTAAAATCCTTTATCTTTGTTTTTCTGTTTCATGATTTTAAGCAAGTCTGTTAGAGCAAGTTGTTGGATTCTGTTTTCTAAAAAAATTGAGTTAATGTCTTTTGGTATTGCTCTGTCTCAGTGATTTAGAAGCTGTGTTTTATTGACATATAGTAACTTAGATGTGACCTGGAATTTATTCAATCTGTTCCTCATGTTTCTCACCTATAAAATGGAGATAGTATTAGTACCTATCTTATAGGTACTAATATTCCTAATAAGGAATAAATGACAAAACACATATAACACACTTAGGATGGGACCTTGCCAATAGAAGCACTCAGTAAATATATACTTCTTATTATTTATCATGCAGAAAAGTTTAGCTCCCTTATCTGACAGCTTTCTATACATGTCAACAAACATATATAAAACATAAATGATATATGTGCTTTTCTTGATTTTCTTTTTTTTGAGACGGAGTCTCACTCTGTCGCCCAGGCTGAAGTGCAGTGGCAGGATCTCAGCTCGCTGCAAGCTCCGCCTCCTGGGTTTATGCCATTCTCCTGCCTCAGCCTCCCGAGTAGCTGGGACTGCAGGCGCCTGCCACATCGCCTGGCTAGTTTTTTGTATTTTTTAGTAGAGACGGGGTTTCACCATGTTAGCCAGGATGGTCTCGATCTCCTGACCTCGTGATCCGCCCGTCTCGGCCTCCCAAAGTGCTGGGATTACAGGCTTGAGCCACCACGCCCGGCCTTTTCTTGATTTTTCACTTAGCTTTGGACAACTTTTATTTTCTGTTTTATTTTGAGACAGGATCTCACTCTGTTGCCAAGGCTGAAGTGCAGTGGCGTGATCACAGACCACTGTAGCCTCCACTTCCCAGGCTCAAGCAATCCTTCCACCTTAGTCTACTCAGCAGCCGGGACTACAGGCCTGTGCCACCATGCCCAGCTAATTTTTGTATTTTTTGTAGAGACAGAGTCTCATTATGTTGCTTTGGCTGGTCTTGAACTCCTGGCCTGAAGTGATCCTCCTTCCTTGGCTTCCCAAATTGCTGGAATTATAGGCATGAGCCACCACGCCTGGCCTGGACAACTTTTTATGTCAGTGAAGATCGATTTGGCCAGGTGCAGTGGCTCATGCCTCTAATACCAGCACTTTGGGAGGCCGAGGTGGGTGGACCATTTGAGGTCAGGAGTTCAAGACCAGCCTGGCCAACATGGTGAAACCCTGTCTTTACTAAAAGCCTATAGTCCCAGCTACTCAGGAGGCTGAGGCAGGAGAACTGCTTGAACCTGGGAGGTGGAGGTTGCAGTGAGGTCAGATCGGCCACTGCACTCTAACCTGGGTGACAGTCTGTCTCAAACAAACAAACAAACAATAAAATACATAAAAATAAAGATAGATCTGCCCACCAAACTATCCTTGAAAAACCCTAAATTCTGAGTTGTTGGAGAGGTTGATTTTAGTAATAACTCCATCTCCTGTGTGGATGGCTGAACCTGCATCAGTTAAACTCTTTCTTTACTGCAATGCCATGGTCTTGGTGAACTGGTTTTGTTTGTGCAGTGGGCAGGAAGAACCTATGGAGTGATTATAGGATTACCAGCCCTACTGGCCTTTATTTTTGAATACTACTTCTTTTCCATTTGTTCCTATATCATTTTCAGTAACTCCAAAATCTGTGTGTTAGAGCTCTGCTAACTCTCATTATATCTTCCTACTTCTCCCCTTTAAAAATTATAAAATTACCAGTTTTCTTGAAAGTTGACTCTATTGCTGCTTCTAGTGCATTTTTATACTTTTTCTCATGTTTAAGTTAATGTTCTTTCTCATGGAGCTTCCTTTTGATTTTTATCTGCCTCTCAGCAGTGTTCCTTAGTCTTCTGCTTTTCATCTTTTGCTTCTGTGACCCCCCTCTTTTTAAAATTTAGAAGCTGTGAAACCAATGCTGATTAAAATTTATTTTTGTAACACAAAATTTTAAAAGTGTTTCTTTACCTTTGAGTCCTATGTTTTTACATTGTTTTATAATCTTTTCTTGGTCTTCAAAACAATAAAATATTTTTTCCTCCCATGAATAATAAGATATTCCTTCATATGGGGGTTCCCTTCCTCCCACCTCAAACATATTGAGTATTCTTAGATGATCTCACTTTCTGTTTCCTATTAGAAGCCTCCTCTTAGATTTTATTTATTTACTTTTCCTAAGGTACTTTTGTTGTAGCAAGAAGGATCCTCTTAGATTTTAACAAAAAGGGCTCAGATTTCCAGTTAAGTGCCTCAGGACAATGAGGAGGAAGTCCTGGCTACAAATGACCCTTTTAGAGAAACTTCTCTTTATGGAGGATATTATTTGTAGTTGGCTAAGATGCTATGCCAAGTTAAGATCTGGTGTGGCCACATCGTTCCCTTGCACTAGAATAGTCCTGCTTCCTCCTAGAGTATGTGTCAGCTCTGTGTAGCTTCCTTTGGTACACTAGAAAATGGTCTGCCACTAGTGCAACCAACTGCTATGTCCTATGTCTTGCAGGACAGTTGCTCTCAAATTCTGCCAAGTTGTTCTCTGGGTGTTGCACCTCATTGCATCCGAAGAGAATCCTCCTGATTTATTTAGCAAGAATGTTCTTCCAACCCCGAGCTTCACTTTGGGCTCTTGCCACAGCTTTTCTCAAATCCTGCTAGTTTGCAACTGTTAAAAGAACTCTCTATAATCTGAAAATAAAATTCTACCCTGGGCATGCTGGCTCATGCCTATAATCCCAGCACTTTGGGAGGCCGAGGTGGGCAGAGATTACTTGAGGCCAGGAGTTCGAGACCAGCCTGGCCTAACATGATGAAACCCCCTCTCTATTAAAATACAAAAAAAAAAAAAAAAAAAAATTAGCTGGGTATGGTGGCACATGCCTGTATTCTCAGCTACTTGGGAGGCTGAGGAGGAAGGATTGCTTAAGCCCTAGATGTGGAGGTTGCAGTGAGCTGAGATCATGCCACTGTACTCCAGCCTGGGCGACAGAGCAAGACTCTGTCTCAAAAAAAGAAAAAAAAAAAAAACAATAAAATAAAACTCTAAGCCCTCCAGCCGGCTGAATGGACCTCCCCCTTGGCCAAGGGAAACCCAAAGAAACCTGAAAAACTACTTCAGGGCATGAGAAGGGGCATCTGATATGCCTCATCATACAGTGTTCCCTTTGGAGTTTAGACACAACTGACCAGCATTAACATTAAAATAGAGATCTTAAGACTGACAAAACATGACTCCTTGTAGCATCCTACTACGTGTAGACCCTACTAGATCTGACATCTCTTAAGGTCTGATAAGAGACATTCATCTATTCTCTCTGAAGCCTGCTACCTGGAGGTTTCATCTACATGATGACAATCTTGGCTTTCACAGCTCCCTTATCTAAACTCAAGCATTTTCTTTATGCTGAATTCAACTCCTCAGATAGGGCTTAACTTCCAACCATTTGTCAACCAGGAAATCTTTCAATCCACTTATGACCTGGAAGGTCCTCCCACCCCTGTCCCACTTTGAGATGTTGAAGAATCCGTGTTGTCTGGGGTGAATACCTGGGGTTTGTCATCTTGCACCAGGAAAATTTAGGACACAGATACACACGAGTTTAGCAGCAGAATTTAATAGGCAAGAGAAAAAGAAACAAAGAGAAAGGAAAACAGTTCTCTCTCTAGTGTGAGAGAGGGGACTTCCAAGAGGAAAAAGCCAACTGGTGGCAGATGTGATGGATTTTAGTCAGTCTTGAGGAGGTGGTGTCTGATTTACATAGGGCTCACAGATTGGTTCAATCAAGTATGATGTTTACATAGCACGTGGGGAACGCTGGCCACCCCACCCTAATCTTATTATGCAAATGAACTTTCCCCTTGGCTGGTGCCATCTTGTCTGCTCCTTACTGTACACATGGCTGGCAGAGAAGGAAACACTGCGCCCGGCCACAAGATGCTTTCTTATATAAAAACTCTTTCCTTTATAACCTTCTTTGCATAGCCAGGGTGTGACATATTGCCAAACCCAGTAAGAAGTTTTAGCAGACTCAGTGATAGTAAAACTTTCATGCTTCCTTTTTGTTGGGAACTATTATCTCTGCTATTAGGATAATAATTAAGCAAAATACTACAGCAATGGAAATTCTCTGTTTAATATTCCAGTTAGAAGATGCTACCATCTATAGTCTTACTGCAAATAGTAGAGTGAGTATAGCAATTCCTGCAAGTGTGGTGTAGTAGATAATTTCCATCTAAAATTTTACTTGCCAGTATGTAGAATTTCCCTTTGGGGATCTATGAAGTTCCCTGGTTTCATTTTCCCAAACAAAGAAACATCTGGGTTATGGGCACCCTATTCACTTTCATTACCTGGCAGATGTTGCAGGATAATTGCCCAGAACTAGCATATTGATGCAGCTTTTTATATTACCCATCCCTTTTTGTTTCTTCCAAGCCTCAGGAGATCACCACTTGATTCACAGGAATAAGCAGGATTAGTCTAAAATGTAGTCAAAAAAACTTAAAAAATAATCGTTGAGACAAGAATTTAGTGACAAATGGATGATAAGCTTTGGGGCATAATTTTTCTCTCTCCAGGCTTTATTTTAGGCAAAAACAAATTATGATAGGACCGTGTTGTTTGTACGATAGACTTTAGTCTTATACTTGGCCTGATAATTTGCATAAGGTGCAGAAAGAATAATTTCTACATAGGCCTTTTGAATTGGCTTTGATGGAACTCTGTTCCACAAGGAATTTTAGGTAAAACCTCTTAGAGCTGAGTCCAGCTATGGGTTTATATCCTCAAATACCTGTGAGTTGGGTGATCCCCTCCTTTTAAGGTCCCAAGATAAACGTGGAGCTCCTGGATCTGTTAGACAGTGACATTCTTTACTGACTACAGGTCAGGAACCCTGTATGGGGACTGTGTAGGTAAGGGTATGAGGCCAGTTCCTCTCATGGGGCTTTTATTGGCTTTGCAAGTCTAGATTGACTCCTTAAATAGTTTCCAAATTCTAGAGGAACTAGGCAGAGAGAAACAAACATGCTCCAAATTTTGTTCACAAGAGTATATCTTACTTAATTATTAAAGGCCATAAATAGTTCAAAATAAGTTTCATTGACTCTGAAAAAACAAGGATGAGCAATATTCCAAGCAAAAGTCAGAAAGGTTGCTTTAGCTTTGTGAGTGCATTCCAATAAGTTAACTCTTACTTTGCTTGATATACGTGAACAGTTTAGTTCTTTGTAGCCCTATACTTTTTTTCTTTATTCCATGTTATAATTTTTAAAGCTATTAAAAACCCACATTTGAGAACACCTGTTAAAGTCCTATAGCTTTATTATAAACCATCTTTTGAGAAAGAATAAAGCAAGACAACAATTGTCTGAAAATGACAAAATTTCCAGGGTAGTTATAGTTAAAAACATGACTGACAAAGAAGTTTAGTTATCTCTGTGATTTACAATAACTCTAACCATAATTATAATTGATAGCATATACTTAGACATTAGAATTTTAGAAGTCACATGCAATTTTGGAACATATATTAGTATTCACCAAAATATAACTTAAGAAAATTGGACATCATTTTGACAATCTTATGTGACTAAACATGCCAAATAATCCTGTTTACCTCTTCTCTGGATTTTTCACGGGCCCTCTGAACCATCCAGAAAGCCAGGCATCAGGAAAGACAATTCTGAAACTTGAAGTTTGATTTTGGGACACCCGTTAATTGTCCGAGGTTTAAAATACTTGATGTTATGAAATAGAATTTCAGGTTGCCGTAAATTACTTATTTGCCAAAATGACTCAAAAGGCAAAAACCTTTTATTAACCTTCACTATTACATGAAAATCCTATTCAAAGCCAAAATTTACCCTTGCATTAGTTTATTAATGTTAACCCCAATTTGTTTAAATGAAACCTTATAGATGATTCCATCTAATTTTAACCAATTTGACCATGAGGTGAAATCTTTACAAACCTTTTGTAAACCCTTTTAATAAAGGGCAGATTAGCATCTTTAGACAACCTTGCTATGCTTTTATTTCAATATTCAATTTATGAAAAGACCGTATAATGGCCTTTTGAATTTAATGTTTACACATTGTTTGCAAGATTAACTTTTACAGTCTTTCTGTAACTTGCTTAAACCTCTAGCTTTATCTTATCAAATTTAAGATAATCCCTCATCCCTGGGCAAAATTTACATTTCCATGCATTCTTGTAATCTTTTACTAAAAAACACATTTTACTGTTTTTATATGCCTTGCATGTAAAACTGTTTAGTGACCTCAAATATGTGTTGCACTGTTAACTCTTAGCAACTTTTACTTTTGGTGAAAAACCTATTTAGTAAGTGATTTTAATTATGTACCAGGTGTGGAGCCTAGGACCCAGACAGAAGTGCAGATCAGGTGTCTCTTCAGCATCTAACTTTCATGTGTCCCAGGACTTACCTATCTGTAAAGCAGGCAATTTGGAACATTTAGCAAACCTAGTATCTAAGTTGTATGATTTAGACCATCTAGTTGCATTTTGACGACACTTATATTGCATTTTACCAATATTCCTTCAGACTATTTTTATTTCTTAAAGATTACAGTCATGTGAACTAAAAAATATTTAAGTGCTTATTTTTCTTTAAGCCAATCAATTAGAGCTCTTTTTATAGACATTACACACAACACGTATATAGCGACACAAATAGAAGATTCAGCACTTGTAATATTTTTCATTTGCCAGTTTCGTTTCTTCTGTTTTTTGAGATGGAGTTTCACTCTTGTTGCCTAGGCTGGAGTGCAATGACGCGATCTCGGCTCACTGCAACCTCCGCCTCCTGGGTTCAAGCGATTCTCCTGCCTCAGCCTCCTGAGTAGCTGGGATTACAGGCATGCACCACCATGCCTGGCTACTTTTTTATATTTTTAGTAGAGACGGGGTTTCTCCATGTTGGTCAGGATGGTCTTGAACTCCCAACCTCAGGTGATCCGCCCACCTTGGCCTCCCAAAGTGCTGGGATTATAGGCATGAGCCACCACGTTTGGCCTGCCAGTTTCTTAATTGGATTACTGGTTTTAGGATGGAGCCTTTGGGGAACAGCGCCAGGATAGCATGCCTTTTAGGGCCTAAGAAGCAGGCACAGCTGAAGGCAAAGACAGATCCGCAAAATTAATGGTGCCATTTTATACTGGATCTTGATCCCCCAAAGGAGGGAGATACTGTGGAAGAAGACAGTGCAGTGCTTCTACTGTGCATTTCATTTCAAGGCAACCCAAAGCCAATTGGCTTATTTTGTAATTGGCCCATCCCTCATGGGAGTCTCATCTCTCAGTAGGGGGTGGGGATGTTTCCATATCTTTTAGGTGGCCAAGAGCATGGCTTCTCTGATTCAAATGTGCAAAGCGTTAAGTATCCCTCCATAACTACGATTAGCCATCCCTTAAAGTATATTTCCTACCTAGTTATTACACACCAAAGCTCTCTCATAATGTGAAGTAATTTGACATCCCCAAAACTCAAAACTGTCAGGTAACACAATGCAAAACAGAGCCCTTGAGTTTGAGAGGAAACGATCTGCTTTTAATTTCTAGGGTTTCATGAGGAAAACAGTTGGTTTTTTTTTTCCCCCAGAACAGGGTCTCTAGTGCCTCCTCTATTTTTCCCAAGGAGTCCCAGGCTACCACAAATTATCTTAGGGCCTGTCATATGTGCATTAAGAGTGGCAAGACAAAAAATGGAGAAAAATAATTCAGTCAACTAAAAAGAAAAAAGCCTTTTTCCAGAAAAATATGATCCAAGAAGAGAAAAACAAAATAGCCTTTTAAGTATACCTGTAACTGGGATGTCCACTTTTAATTAAGCTGAACACTCTTTAAGAAAATCCTTTTAAATCCCTTGTTACTAAACTTTAGCCACGCCGAGCAGTTAAGATTTTCAGCTTTTGAACGTCACGAAAAGTAACCTCACAGGTGAGACCAACAAGCCTTATTTACGTTATGACTTAACCACCAGTGTACAAGGTATTTTCTTTTTTCTTCTTTTTTTCTTTTCTTTTTCTTTTTTTTTTTTTTTTTGAGACGGAGTCTCACTCTGTTGCCCAGGCTGGCGTGCAATGGCACCATCTCAGCTCACTGCAACTCCCACCTCCTGGGTTCCAGTGATTCTCCTGCCTCAGCCTCCCAAGTAGCTGGGACTACAGGTACCTGCCACCACACACAGCTAATTTTTGTAGTTTTAGTAGAGATGGGTTTTCACCATGTTGGTCAGGCTGGTCTCAAACTCCTGACCTCGGGTGATCTCTACCTCCCAAAGTGCTGGGATTACAGGTGTGAGCCACCACATCTGCCAGGTATGAGGTATTTTCAAAGGGGTGATAAGCAACTTTTGAAACTCTTATTGCAAAATTGTGACTGACACAGTGAAAGAGATCAGACCCAACCAACTCCATTTTGTTTTTAGCCCCTAAGCTGTCCTCGCTCATCCCTGGGCATAGGCTGAACCAACTTTGGGAGGTGTCTGGTTTACAGTTTATAGCCCAAAACAAAGGTGGTAACAGCCCCTTCCTAAGATATACTTCCCTCTTGCCTGGGGACCAGACCAAGAAACTAGCCACAGAATGAGAAACCATGGCTTAGGAGTCACACAGCTGGAGGCTACAAGATTTTACCCTTCCTTAACTGCTCAAGATCAGTATTTAAGATTTTTTTTTTTTTTTTTTTTTTTGAGACAGAGTCTTGCTCTGTCTCCCAGGCTGGAGTGCAGTGGCGTGATCTCGGCTCACTGCAAGCTCCGCCTCCCGGGTTCACGCCATTCTCCTGCCTCAGCCTCCTGAGTAGCTGGGACTACAGGCCCCCGCCACCAAGCCTGGCTAATTTTTTTTTGTATTTTTAGTAGAGACGGGGTTTCACCGTGTTAGCCAGGATGGTCTCGATCTCCTGACCTCATGATCCACCCGCCTTGGCCTCCCAAAGTGCTGGGATTACAGGCGTGAGAACTCTGTCCTTGATGGATCTGCTGGCCCTGCCTAGATTGATAAACTGGCTTATCTGATTTTGTGGCCCACCCCCAGGAACTGACTTAGCACAAGAAGACAGCCACCATTGTAAAATGGCAGAGACTAACACAAAGTATTGCCACGTGGTTACAGGTCAGGTTTCCAGGTACATGAAACAAGATGGAGGCCTGTAGCCAAGTTTGTTACTGACCATTTTGTTCGACTGGCTTGAACAGCAGGCTTATAGAGTCCTGGGTCTGCATCTTAACCTAAAGTACCCTTTCTTTGGACAGAACCATTCAGAAAGACACACGAAGCACACCAGATTGTCTACAGTTTAAGACCAACCTCACAAATCCTTTTTCATTGATTAAAACTTTAGCACAAATATAAACAATAATCCTTATTCTTTTTGCCAGTTTGGACAGGGAGAGAGAAGCCAAAAGCCTGACTGGTAAGAAAATTTTACCCTTTTGCCAGGATGTCAGGCTTCTAGTTCCCTTCCCCCAGCTAACCTCTAAGCCAAGCATTTTTAAGGTTTGGAAAATTCACTTTTCCCAGGTTGGAAGAACATTATAAAAGCATATAGAAGCCATTTTAAGCTGTAAAAGAAGGAAAAATACCGTAGAAAAGTCTGGGGGTTCCAATTAGAGTTATAAGAGGTACTACTTCCCTTCCTATTGACAATGGTGTTTCCTCTATTTCTTTACCTTCTCTATTTTCTCTTTTCCCTTTTTGCTTATTGTAGGAGACATGCATCTCCCAAATTCTCTGCCTCCTGCAGAACTGCCTGTTTTTCAGCTGCAGTTAGGGTTTGGCTTAGAAGCAGCATAACATCCCTTCATGAGAGGTCAAACACCTGAGTTAAATTTCAGAAAGTTTCTATATACCTATCAGGTCATTGGAGGCTTGGCCTAAGACTCCCTTTGTTTGCCTAAAGTACTATAATGAAAAGGGAACTTGAAGGGCCCCTGAATAAGGGGGAGATCCTTAGATTGTTCCCCTGGAAGTTACTTCTCTAACTTTGGAGAATCATTTGCTATGGGCCCGCCTGATATGACTACTAAAAGAGCTGGGTTGATTTTGTAACACCTGCAAAGGTCTAGTAAGGTCATGCCCTTGTGCAAAAAAAAAAAAAAAAAAAAAAAAAAAAAAAAAAAGAGCTGATTTTTCTTTAAATTATTAGAGTCAAAGGAGTCCTTGTGCTTCAGAATGCACTCCAGAGGGGTGCAAGCTGAAGATGATCTGTTACCCATCTAGAAAGAGAAGCAATAAAAAAGGCATCTCTTGTTTTCACCTTCCTTTTGGTATGACCCGGGGTGGAGAGGAAAACAGTGAGGACGTTCCTCCTGCTGTTTTCCCTCCATGGTTTCCGGGTCCTGGCACCTTGTTGAATGTTCCACCCATAGTTGCAGGTGTGACCCCCAGCCATGGAAGCAGAGGAACTAAGTGATTGGGATTAGTCACGCTCATTCATGCAACTCAAGTCCTCTGCCTGTGATTTCCCTTTGACTTCCTGACTTGTGTGACCTGCCTGGCTCTCTGAAAAATGGATCTTGGGAGAGACTATGTGACAGCTGCATTTGGGCAACTGTTGCACTTCCCTCCTTAATCGAGAAAGTGTGCTGGTTTGAGCTCTATATCATGCTGTTACAGTCCATGCTAAAGTGTTTATCCTCAGAGAATGGTTCTGGTTAACTTCTGAACTTAAAAATCCCCTTACTAATTAAGTACTATTCTGATTGGAGGCAGAATAGGTTCCTTAAAAGATCATAGGGGCTGGGTGTGGTGGCTCATGCCTGTAATCCCAGCACTTTGGTAGGCTGAGGCAGGTGGTTCATGAGGTGAGGAGTTCGAGACCAGCCTGACCAACATGGTGAAACCCTGTCAATACTAAAAATATGAAAATTAGCTGGGCGTGGTAGCATGTAATCCACCTGTGTCTGTAATCCCAGCTACTGAGGAGGCTGAGGCAGGAGAATCACTTGAACCCAGGAGGCGGAGGTTGCATTGAGCCGAGATTGCGCCATTGCACTCCAGCCTGGGTGACAGAGTGAGAATCCGTTTCAAAAAAAAAAAAAAAAAGGATTGTAGGGACTAAATGGCTGTTTTCATGTTGATGGGGCAGTATCAAGAATAAAATTTGGCTTCAGAGGATATTTTATTCCTAGTTGTTGAAGCCAGAATTTTCCCTTTTACAGAAACAGCATGAAGCCTGGTTTGTAGGAGAGAGGCTCAAAAAGGGAAGAGAATTGGGAAGCTAGGCTGTTTTTGGTAAAGGACTGACAATATGCCTCATGGAGAGGATCCCTATTCCACTAGATGGTGCTGTTGACCTTGAAATGCCATGTGCTCTCCAGACCAAGGGCAGAGTGACCTTGACATGCCATGTCCTCTCCAGTCCTAGGTCAGAGAGAGACCTGGAAATGCCATGTGCTCTCCAGACCAAGGGCAGAGTGACCTGGAAGTTGCATTTGCTCTCTAGACCAAAGGCAGAGAGAGACCTGCAAATGCCATATGCTCTTCAGACCGAGGACAGAGAGTGATGCTCACTGTTGGGGGGAACCCTCTGTTTCTAGAAAATCACAAAGGTACCTTCCCTTGAGCTATATCCCCTGCAACATTTCCTGATCTTGCCAAACAAGATTACTTAACTGAACTTTAAAACTTCCCTCATATAGCATACACAGAGAGAATAGGAGGTACGACAGTCGCAGACAGGAAAGGAGGAAATTATGATAGAAAAGTTGGAGATCCTGTTGCCAATACCCCATCAGGCGGTCGGAGGCTGGGATCAGTCCAGAAGCCTTTGGATAACACCTGAAGGTAGCCCCGGCCAGAAATCCTCAGTTGCTCTAGAACCTCTTACAGCACCACACAGTGGCTAAGTCCTCCATGAAAGGAAGCTGGTTCAAACGTGACCAACATGACCAACATGCCTAGCAACCCATGGGTGCTGGGGGATTCTCCATGTTCTTCCCAGTAAATCTCACATCCGAGTCCTTAAGAATGGCAGCCATGCTAACCGTGTTTTTAACTGGCTAACAGATGCCCATTATTGATTTGATTTAGTTCTAAAATGGAGATCAACAGCCCCAAAATGAAAGGACAGAGTTGGAGTCTACTCCTCTACTCACCATTTTGGTGAATGTTGTACCTTGGTATCCTGAGTGAGCGCCCTGATATGAATTGGCTACATGGTCTAGGGTAAATACCCAGGGTCCGTCATCTCGTGCCAGGAAGATTTAGGACATGGACACATATGAGGAGTTTGGGAATGCAGGTTTAATAGGTAAGAGAAAAAGAGAAAGGAAAACAGCTCTCTCTCTAGTGGAAGAGAGGGGACTTCTGAGAGCAAAAGGCGGGCTGGTGGTGCCTTTTGTCTTAAGGAGGCAGTGTCTGATTTACATCGGGCTCACAAATTGGTTCAATCAGGTATGACATTTACATAGTACTGGCCACCCCACCCTAATCTTTTTGTGCAAATGAACTTTCCCCTTGGCTGATGCCATTTTGTTTGCTCCTTTCTATACACATGGCTGGCAGAGAAGGGAAGATGGAGCCACTATTTTGAACATGATTGGCACACCTGCCAGCATCTATGTCTGCAGCTTGATTTTACAGGCTGTTCTTTGTTAAAAAATGATTTGGGGCTGTTTCTTATTAAAAACAAAACCTTACTAAGGACTTCTGTACCCTTACTATCTGCCTAAGTAATTTCTTCCTAACTCCTGTATCAATGTGCCCCCTTTCCGGGCCAAACCAACTTATACTTAATATGTATCAATTTTTGTCCTTGCCTTAAAATGTATAAAACCAATCTGTAACCCAATCACCTTGGGCACATGTTCTTAGGACTTCCTGAGGCTGTGTCACAGGCCATGGTCCTTAACCTTGGCAAAAGTAACCTCTAAATTGATTGAGATCTGTCTCAGATACTTTTTTGTTTACATCCTCATGGGTTATATTTTGTTAAATCTTGTCCCTGATTTTAGCCTTTTTTTTTTTTTTTTTTTTTGAGACGGAGTCTCGCTGTGTCGCCCAGGCTGGAGTGCAGTGGCGCGATCTCGGCTCACTGCAAGCTCTGCCTCCCGGGTTCACGCCATTCTCCCGCCTCAGCCTCCGAGTAGCTGGGACTACAGGCGCCCGCCACCACGCCCGGCTAGTTTTTTGTATTTTTAGTAGAGACGGGGTTTCACCATGTTAGCCAGGATGGTCTCGATCTCCTGACCTCGTGATCCACCCGCCTCGGCCTCCCAAAGTGCTGGGATTACAGACTTGAGCCACCGCGCCCGGCAGATTTTAGCCTTTTTTATCTTATTTATGATTTTAGCCTTTTCTTTCCAAGAAAAGGGCGTTCATAAGGTCTCAGATACACTTTTTCATAATTCTCAGAGGGCCATACTGGCCCTGAAAAATACTTTTTAAAGTTTGTCTTGGGGATTCTGTTTTAAAAAGCTAGATCTGTCTGCGCAGACGGAATATTCAGCTTTGTTAGAGTTGTTTTTTTTCTTGCTCCTCCTTCATGAACATCTTGCTAGGCAGTCAGAACAGCTGAGTCAACTGGTCAGTTGGATGTCACGGTCCATTTTTATGTCCAAATATTTGACAAATGTAAAAATATAGCTGAATATGCAAATTAATTATTGTAACCATGCTAATGCATATACACATATATATGCATACATATATATACAGGGCAGTGTGATTATGTATTATTCCTATCTTTTGTTTTTTTCATTTCTATCTTTTAAAATGTTAAGTTTTACATAAGAAATGGTGGTTATTGTATTTGGGAGGTGACACCCCTTTTTACTTCTAGATTCTGAAATAAATGGGTTACAAACACAGGAACTAGTGCCACAATGCTTTGGAAATTGTTCCATGCATAGAACTGGCTAGAACAAGGCAAGTTAGCCATTCCCTGTGCCTGAGGAACCAGGTCACTGGCTGCAGAGTCAGTGTGAATAGGATTATTTCCCATAATCTCAAGGGTGCCTGTTGTAGCTTTGGTTCTATATCAAGGTCAGAGAGACTCAGGAGCTGAAGTTACAAATTTTTTTGAGGGTTAGGTACAGTTCTTGTATGTTCTCCTATTTCTGTCTTTACTTGTAAGGATCTTGGGGAGAATGCGCTGCCCAGACATTTTCTTTTTAGCCCTGACTTCCAGGGTTTTCATATTGGCTGGAGTTTTATAAGAACCTCAGTGTTTTGTAATGAATACTTCTTTTCTACACATCTTTTCGTTTTTTACATATTATAGTAGTAATATGGATGAGGTAGGAATTGTGTGCTAAAGTACCTCCCAGCTTTGACTCTAAAAATACTACTTTAAAAAAATCTATTTATTTATTTATTTATTTTCTTTTTTTGAGGCATGGTCTTGCTCTGTTGCCCAGGCAGTGGCACGATCATGGCTCACTGCATCCTTGACCTCCTAGGCTCAAGCAATCCTCCCACCTCAGCCTCCAGAGAAGCTGAGACTGCAGGCATGTGCCACTGTGCCCAGCTAATTTTCAATTTTTTTGTAGAGACAGGATCTCCCTATGTTGCTCAGGCTGGTCTTGAGCTCCTGTGCTCAAGCATTCCTCCTGCCTCAGTCTCCCAAAATGTTGTGATTACAGGCTTAAGCTACTGAACATGGCCTAAATATTTCTTTTAAATTAGCTTCATAATTAGATGAATATCAAGTTTATTCAATCTGGTATTTTTTTAACAGTCTTGAGGAAGTTGTTGA
This sequence comes from Macaca nemestrina, assembly GCF_043159975.1. Classification (NCBI taxonomy): domain Eukaryota; kingdom Metazoa; phylum Chordata; class Mammalia; order Primates; family Cercopithecidae; genus Macaca; species Macaca nemestrina. The sequence continues at coordinate 64,452,906 of NC_092138.1, forward strand.
TATTGATTGAGCAATATAGTGCTTTCTTATTTAAATATTTAATTTTTTTATTTTTTATTTTTAAGACAGAGTCTCGCTCTCTCGCCTAGGCTGGAGGGCAGTGGTGTGATCTTGGCTTACTACAGCCTCTGTCTTCCAGGTTCAAGCGATCCTCCCGCCTCAGTCTCCTGAGTAGCTGGAACTACAGGTGTGTGCCACCACGCCCGGCTAGTTTTTGTATTTTTAGTAGAGATGGGGTTTCGCTGTGTTGGCCAGGCTGGTTTTGAACTCCTGGCCTCAAGTGATCTGCCTCAGCCTCCCAAAGTGCTGGGATTACAGGCCAGAGCCACTACACTCAGCCATTTTTCAAAACACCTGCTTGTTTTAATATGTGATGTGGTTTGGATTTGTGTCCCCATCCAAATCTCATGCTGAATTGTATTGTAATCCCTAACGTTGGAGGAGGGGCCTGGTGGGAGGTGATGGACCATGGGGGCGAACTTCCCCATTGCTATTCTTGTGACAGTGAATGAGTTCTCATGAGATCTCGTTGTTTAAATGTGTAGCACCTCTCCCACCTTCTCTGCCTCCTGCTCCACCCATGTAAGATGTGCTTGCTTCCCCTTCGCCTTCCGCCATGATCATAAGTTTTCTGAGGCATCCCCTGTCATGCTTCCTGTACAGCCTGTGGAACTGTGAGCCAGTGAAACCTCTTTTTAAAATAAATTACTCAGTCTCAGGTAGTTCTTTATAGCAATGTGAGAACAGACTAATACAATATGCGAGCCATTAGAAGATGTATAAGGATTTAAAAACTTTAAAAAATATATCTACACATCTGTCTTGATCTTATCAATTAAGGTAATAATGTTAACACCCCACTTGGTGTGTATCTTTCCATACTTATCTTCCTATTCATAACAAATGTACAAGCATATTGATATGGTTCGGATCTGTGTCTCTACCAAATCTCATGTCAAATTGTAATCCCCAGTTTTGGAGGTGGAGCCTGGTGGTAGGTGATTGGATCATGGGAGCAGAGTTCTCATGAATAGGTCAGCACCATCCCCTTGGTGCTTTTCTCCTGTTAGTGAGTAAGTAAGTTCTTTGGAGATCTTATTTTTTCTTTTTTTCTTTTTTTTTTTTTTTTTTTTTGAGACGGAGTCTCGCTCTGCCGCCCAGGCTGGAGTGCAGTGGCCGGATCTCAGCTCACTGCAAGCTCCGCCTCCCGGGTTTACACCATTCTCCTGCCTCAGCCTCCCGAGTAGCTGGGACTACAGACGCCCGCCACCTCGCCTGGCTAGTTTTTTGTATTTTTTAGTAGAGATGGGGTTTCACCGTGTTAGCCAGGATGGTCTCCATCTCCTGACCTCGTGATCCACCCGTCTCGGCCTCCCAAAGTGCTGGGATTACAGGCTTGAGCCACCGCGCCCGGCTAGATCTTATTTTTTCAAGGTGTGTGGTATCTTCTCCCATTCTCTGTTCCTCTTGCTCTGGCCATGTAATATGTGCCTGCTTCTCCTTGGCCTTCTGCCATGATCATAAGTTTCCTGAAGCAGATGCTGTCATGCTTCCTGTACAGCCTGCAGAACTGTGGGCTGATTAAATCTCTTTTCTTTATACAGTATGTAGTCTCAGGTGTTTCTTTATAGCAGTATGAGAACAGACTAAAACAGAAAATTGGTATCAAGGAGTAAAGCATGGCTATAAAGATACCTGAAAATGTGACAGTGACTTCGGAACTGGGTAATGGGCAGAGGTTGGACGAGTGTGGAGGGCTCAGAAGAAGATGGGAAGATGAGGGAAAAATTGGAACATCTTAGAGACTTATTAAATTGTTGTGACCAAAATGTTGATAGTGATATGGACAGTGAAGGCCAGGCTGAGGAGTTCTCAAATGGAGATGAGGAACTTATTGGGAACTGGAGCAAAGTCAGTTTTGTTATGTGTTAGCAAAGAGGTTGGAGGCATTGTATCTCTGCCCTAGGGATCTGTGGAACTTCGAACTTGAGAGAGATGATTTAGGGTATATGGTGGAAGAAATTTCTAAGCAGCAGAATGTTCAAGATATTGCCTGGCTGCTTCTAACAGCCTGCACTCATATGCATTAGCAAGGAAATGACCTGAAACTGGAACTTATTTAAAAGGGAAGCAGAGCATAAAAGTTTGGGAAATTTGCAGCCTAGCCATGTGGTAGAAAAGAAAAACCCCATTTTCAGTGGAGGAATTCAATCAGGCTACAGAAATCTGCCTAAGTAAAGAGGAGCCAAGTGCTAATTTTCAAGACAATGGGGAAAAGGCCTTGAAGGCATTTCAGAGAACTTTGTGGCCGCCTCTCCCATCACAGGCCCAGAGGCCTAGGAAGGAAGAATGGTTTCCTGGGCCAGGCCCAGGGCCTTGCTGCACTGCACAGCCTTGGAACACTGCTACCTGCATCCTGGCATCTCCAGCTCCAGCTGGGCTCAAAAGGGCCCAGGTACAGCTTGGGCTGTTGCTTCAGAGAGTGTAAACTATAAGCCTTGGTAGTTTCCATGTGGTGTTAAGCCTGTGGATGCAGAGTGTAGGAGTTGAGGCTTGGGAGCCTCCATCTGGATTTCAGAGGATGTATGGAAAAGCCTGGATGTCCAGGCAGAAGCCTACTGCAGGGGTCAAGCCCTCACAGAGAACCTCTACTAGGGCAGTGCAGAGTGGAAATGTGGGGTGGGAGCCCCCACACAGAGTCTGCACTGGGGCACTGCCTAGTGGAGCTGTGAGAAGAGGGCCACTGTCCTCGAGACCCTAGAATGGTAGATCCACTGGCAACTTGCACACTGTGCCTGGAAAAGCCACAGGCATTCAACACCAGCCTGTGAGAGTAACTCTGAAGGCTGAACCCTGAAAAGGTTTGGAACTGCCCAAGGCCTTGGGAGCCCACTCCTTGCATCAGTGTGCCCTGGATGTGAGACATGGAGTCAAAGGAGATTATTTTGGAGATTTAAGATTTAATGACTGCCTACTGGGTTTGGGACTCGCATAAGGCCTATCACCCTTTTCTTTTGCCCAATTTCTTCCTTTCAAAGTGGAGTATTTACCCAATGCCTGTACCCTCATTGTATCTTGAAAGTAACTAACATATTTGATTTTACAGTCTCATAGCTGGAAGGGACTTGCCTTGTCTCAGATGACACTTTGGATTTTGGACCTTTGAGTTAATGTTGGAATGTTTTAAGACTTTGGGAGACTGTTGGGAAGGCATGATTGTATTTTGCAATGTGAGAAGGACATGAGATTTGGAGAGGCCAGGGGCAGAATTATATGGTTTGTCTCTATGCCTCCCACAAATCTCATGTTGAATTGTAATCCCCAGTGTTGGAGGTGGGGCCTAATGGGAGGTGATGGATAATGAATGGGTTAGCACCATCCCTTGGTGCTATTCTTGTGATAGTTCCCATGAGATCTGGTTATTTAAAAGTGTGTAACACTTCACCCCTCACTCTCTTCTTCCTGCTCTGGCTATGTAAAGTGCTATATCTCCCTTCACCTTCTACCTTGATTGTAAGTTTCCTGAGGCTTTCCCCAGCTGTGCTTCCTGTATAGCCTGTGGAACTGTGAGCCAATTAAACCTCTTTTTAAAAATAAATCACCAAGTTTCAGGTATTTATGGCAATGTAAGAATGGACTAATACACATACACGAACACACACACATATATACATGCCCTTTTGGTTTAAATAAAAAAAAAAATAGCTTTATTGAGGTGTAGTTTACATACCATGCAATTCTTCCCTTTAAAGTATAAATCCAGTGGTTTTTTTTTTTTTTTTTTTTGAGACGGAGTCTCACTCTGTCGCCCGGGCTGGAGTGCAGTGGCCAGATCTCAGCTCTCTGCAAGCTCCGCCTCCTGGGTTTACGCCATTCTCCTGCCTCAGCCTCCCGAGTAGCTGGGACTACAGGTGCCCGCCACCTCGCCTGGCTAGTTTTTTGTATTTTTTAGTAGAGCCGGGGTTTCACCATGTTAGCCAGGATGGTCTCGATCTCCTGACCTCATGATCCACCCGTCTCGGCCTCCCAAAGTGCTGGGATTACAGGCTTGAGCCACCGCGCCCGGCCAATCCAGTGGTTTTTAATGTATTCACAGAGTTGTGTAACTGTCACCACAATAAATTTTAGAATATTATTATCACTGTAAAAGAGAAACCTCTTACCCACTAGCAATCATTTCCATTTTCTCCAACCTCCCACTAGGGAGGTTCCTCCAACTAGGAAACCACGAATCTGCTTTGTGTCTTTGTAGAATTACCCATTCTGGACATTTTTTATGAATGGAATAATACAATATGTAGTCTTTTGTAGCTGCTTTCTTTCACTTAACATAACGTTTTTTAGGTTCATCCAAGTTGTAGTGTGTATCAGTACATTGTTCCTTTTTATGCCTGAATAATATTCTATTGTATGGGTATACTATAATTTGTTTATTCATTCATCAGTTGATGGACATTTGGGTTGTTTCCACTTTTGGACTGTAATGAATAATGCTGGTATGAACACTTGTGTATAAGATTTTGTGTAGACTTTTAAAGACTTGAGGTTAGGCTAGGCACAGTGACTCATGCTTGTAATCTCAGTACTTTGGGAGGCTGAGGTGGATGGATTGCTTGAGCCCAGGAGTTTGAGACCAGGTTGGACAACATGGTGAAACCCCCATCTCAAAAAAAAATGCAAAAATTAGCTGGGCGTAGTGGCGCATGCCTCTAATCCCAGCTACTTGGAGGCTGGGAGGTAGGAAGATCACTAAGCCTGGGAGGCAGAGGTTGCAGTGAGCTGAGATTGTGCCACTCCCTCTGTTGTCCAGGCTTGAGTGGGCGACAGAGGGAGACCCTGTCTCAAAAATAAAAATTAAAAAAAATTAAAAATTGAGGTGATATTCACATAACACACAATTAACTATTTGAAAGTGTGCAGTTCAGTGGCTTTTAGTATGTTCACAGTGTAGTGCAATTACTGTGTCTCTCTACTTCCAAAATTTTTTCATCCCAAGAAAAATACCCATACACATTAAATAATTGCTCCCTCTCCCTCTATCCCCTGGTAACCACTAATCTGTCTTCTGTCTCTATGGATTTTGCAGTTTTGGATATATCATATAAAAGGTATCATATAATTTATGGTTCTTGTGACTGGCTTTTTTCACTTAGCATAATGTTTTAGGGTTCATCCATATGGTGGTATGTATCAGTATGTCATTCTTTTTTTTTTTTTTTTTTTTTTTTTTTGAGACGGAGTCTCATGCTGTTGCCCAGGCTGGAGTGCAGTGGCGCGCTCTCGGCTCACTGCAAGCTCCGCCTCCCGGGTTCCCGCCATTCTCCTGGCTCAGCCTCCTGAGTAGCTGGGACTACAGGCGCCCGCCACCGCGCCCGGCTAATTTTTTATATTTTTAGTAGAGACGGGGTTTCACTGTGGTCTCGATCTCCTGACCTTGTGATCCGCCCGCCTCGGCCTCCCAAAGTGCTGGGATTACAGGCTTGAGCCACCGCGCCCGGCCTATGTCATTGTTTTTAATGGCTGAGTAATACCATAGCGTAGGCTGGGCGCGGCGCAGTGGCTTACACCTGTAATCGCAGCACTTTGGGAGGCTGAGGCGGGCAGATCATGAGGTCAAGAGATCAAGACCAGCCTGGCCAACATGGTGAAACCCCGTCTCTACTAAAAGTACAATAATTAGCCGGTGTAGTGGTGCACACCTGTAGTCCCATCTACTCGGGGGGGCTGAAGCAGGGGAATCACTTGAACCCAGGAGGCGGAGTTTACAGTGAGCCGAGATCACGCCACTGCACTCCAGCCTGGGTGACAGAGTGAGACTCCAAAAAAAAAAAAATTATATATATAATTTTATATATATAATTTTTTTTTCTATGAACTCTGCAGAGAAGAAACTTTTTTTTTTTTTTTGATGGAGATGGGGATCTCCCTGTGTTACCCAGGCTAGTCACAAACTCCTGGGCCCAAGTGATCCTCCTGCCTAGGCCACCCAAAGTGCTGGGATTACAGGTGTAAGCCACTATGTCCGGCCTCATTGGCCATTTGTATATCTTCTTTGAGGAAATATTTATTCAGATACTTTGCCCATTTAAAAATTGGATTATTTGTCTTTTTATTGAATCGTATGAGTTCTTTATATATATGCTAGATACAAAACTTTTATTAGATATATTATTTGCAAGCATTGTCTCCCATTCTGTGCTTTTCTCTTTCTTAATAGTATCTTTTAAAGTGCAAAAGTTTTAATTTTGATGAAGCCTAATTTATCTACATATTTTTTCTTTTGTTGCTTGTGTCTTCATCATTATAGCTAAGAAACCATTGCAAGAGTTTGTATACTTTCAGCTATTATAGTTAGGTCTTTGATACATTTTAAAGTTAATTTTTGTATGTGATTTGAGGTTTTTGGTTTGCTTTTACAAAATGTATTATGCATTTTTACTTAAAATATGTCTTGGATATCTCTGTCAGCCCATAGATAACTGTCGTTTTTAAGTCTGTGGATAAAATAGGGTGTCACTTTGCCAATTTGTAAACTCCCCTTTCTGGAACAAGACTCCTGCAAGTGTACCTGCCATCCCTGCTGTTTGTTCTTTATTCTGTTTTATTCCATTTTATAAATGTTTATTCCATTTTAATAAGGCACCCATCTAATTTTGAGATGAAATAATACCCTTCTTGGAACATTCAGTTACTCCTTGGAATTCATATAATAAAATGCAACTAGGGAGGGGCACAATCTGAAATAGATCTGCCCTTTCATACTCTTGAGACTCTTACTCTGTGTATTAGTCTGTTCTCGTACTGCTATAAAGAAATACCTGAGACTGGGTAATTTATAAAGAAAAGAGGTTTAATTGGCTCACAGTTCTGCAGGCTGTACAGGAAGCATGGTGGCACTTCTGCTTCTGGGAAGGCCCCAGGAAACTTACAATCATGGTGGAAGGTGAAAGGGAAGCAGACACATCTTACATGGCAGGAGCAAGAGCAAGAGTTGGGAGGTGCTACACACTTTTAAAACAACCAGATTTCATAACTCCTCACTCACTTGCCATCACCAGAATGGCACCAAGGGGATGGTGCTAAAGGCTAAAGCTTTCATGAGAACTCCACCCCCATGATCCAGTCACCTCCCACCAGGCCCCACCTCCAACAATGGGGATTGCAATTAGACACGAGATTTGGGTGGGTACACAAATCCAAACCATATCACTGATAGTTTCAAGGAATATTTTTGTTGCTTTTCGTTGACTTTCCAATTTATGATCCTTACTGACTTTACTACTTGGAATTCTCTTACAAAATCTGTTTCTCACTGTTTATCCACCTTGCGATTAATAAAAGTGTCATATTTCACAAAATGATGAAAATTATCTATAACTTTCTCACTTAACAGTATGTCTCCCTGACATTATACTTTACTTTGTTTGTTTGTTTGTTTGTTTATTTGAGACAGGGTCTTGTTGCATTACCCAGGCTGGAGTGCAGTGGTGCAAACTGGGCTCACTGCAGTCTCCGCCTCATGGGTTCAAACGATTCTCCTGCCTCAGCCTCCTGAGTAGCTGGGATTATGGACATATACCACCGCATCCGGCTAATTTTTGTATTTTTAGTAGAGACGGGGTTTTACCATGTTGGCCAAGCTGGTCTTGATCTCCTGACCTCAAGTGATCTGCCTGCCTCAGTCTCCCAAAGTGCTGGGATTACAGGCATGAGCTACCATGCCCAGCCTCCCTTCCACTTTAGTTATTATTATTATTTTCTAAATAGAGTCTTGCTCTGTCGCCCAGGTTGGAGTGCAGTGGTGTGATTTTGGCTCACTGCAGCCTCCACCTCCCAGATTCAAGCAGTTCTCCTGCCTCAGCCTCAGGAACAGCTGGAGTTACAGGTATGCACCACCACACCTGGCTAATTTTTGCATTTTTAGTAGAGATGGGGTTTCACCATGTTGGCCCGGCTGGTCTTGAACTCCTGACTTCAAGTGATCCACCTACCTCGGCCTTCCAAAGTGTTGGGATTTTAGGCATGGGCCACATGCCCAGCCAAATGAGGAATCTTGAGAAAACTTGGCAGTTCTATACATTGCTGCTGTTTTTATTCCCTTTTCTACCCGCTTCTTTTCCCTACATCATTCTTCATTCTATTTCCATTTTACATGACAAATTTTGTTACTTATTTAATTATTCCCAGACTAACATTTGAGCTAACAGTAAGAAAACCTTATTTTTAGTGTTATCTTTCCCTTCTAGTGGACTAATACTTTCCTTAGGTACCTTACCCTTCCTTTAAGCACACGGCAATAAGAACAGTTTTCTCAGCCAGTCATGGTGGCTCATGTCTGTAATCTCACCACTTTGGGAGGCCAAGGTGGGTGGATCGCTTGAGCCCAGGAGTTCAAGACCAGCTTGGGCAACAAAGTAAGACTCAGTTGCTAAAAAAAAATTTTTTTTTTTCCTCTGAAAAGCATTTGGTTACCTTATGCATTTCAAGAACAAGTACTTCCTAATAAACGTTTAAAATTGACCTTATTCCATATTTTGAGCAATTGACTTATATCCATGCACACTTGCTTACCATTTCCTCAACTCAATTTGTATATAGTTTCCTGTCCAGTATAGTTTTCACTAGCTACATGTGGGTATTTAAATGTAAATTTGTTAAAATTAAATGAATTTAAAAATTCATTTTCTCGGTTACACTAGCCACATTTCACATACTCATTAGCCATATAAATCTGGTGGGTACTATAGTTGACAGTGCAGACACAGAATTCCTTCATCATCACAGAAAGTTTTATTTACTGGCACTGCTACACTGTTTGACTTATTCCTACTCGTGGGGCTGACATTTGAAATTATTGTAAACCATTCCTTGTTTTACAAACTTATCTTTTTTTTTTTTTTGAGACAGAGTCTTACTATGTCACCCAGGCTGGAGTGTAGTGGCACGATCTCAGCTCACTGCAGCCTCTGCTTCCTGGGTTCAAGCAATTCTCATGCCTTAGCCTCTCGAGTAGCTGGGACTACAGGCATGTGCCACCATGCCTGGCTAATTTTTGTATTTTTAGTAGAGATGGGGTTTTACCATGTTGGCCAGGCTGGTGTTGAACTCCTGACCTCAAGTGATCTGCCCACACGGGCCTCCCAAAGCGCCGGGATTACAGCTGTGAGCCACTGCATCTGGCGTATAAACTTACCTTTGATGGACTCTTGTTAGTGGTCATTGTTGCAGAAATCTTGCAATGCCCCATAGAAGTGTTTTGTTTGTTTGTTTGTTTGTTTGAAGAGATGGAGTCTCTCTATGTTGCTTAGGCTGTACTGACTCCTGGGCTCAATGAATCCTCCTGCCTCAGCCTTCCAAGTAGCTGGGACTACAGGAGTGTAATACTGTGCTTGGGAGAAGTTTTAAAATTGTTTTTAGCAGTTTTGTGTGGCAAATATAAAAGTCATTTTAAGCTGAAATATTTTAAGTCAGCATCCCATTTATGTTTTAAACACATAATATATTCACATGATAATTTTAAGCAAGAATAAAGGATATACAGTGAAAAGTAAATCTTCTCATGTCTTCCTCTCAGTTGTCCTTGGAGAGAGGCATGTACTGAAACAAGGTTCTTTATATGTTCTTCTAGAGTTTTTATCTTATAAGCATATGTGTGCCTGTCTTCACTTTGGAAAATGTAAGTGGTAGCATCCTATGCACACCTTTTATCATGTGTGTGTGTGTCAGGTCTTAAGTCTGTATGATTTGTGTTTTTACATTAATGTATTTTGGAAATTATTCCATGTGGGTACTCGTAAATCTGCCTTATTTTTATTGCATAGTATGTCATTATGTAGGTGTATTTTAACTTATCTACTCATCTTCTATTGAATATTTAGGCTGATTCTAACATTTTACTATTGCCAAATAGATTACAATGAGTATCTTTATTTTTTGCAAATGTGCAAGTATAGCAATGTGAGTAGTAGTACTGGGAGAGCACAGGTCAGTGCTTTTTAGGACTTTTGATAGATTCTGCCAAATTGCCCTCCCTAGAGACTTCCAAATTACACGTTTACCTGCAGTGTATGAGAATGTCTGTTTCTCTGTCCTTCATCATTACAGTTTATCATAAAACTCATTGTAGAGCAGTATTATTAAAGATTGTAATAAAAAGTTTATTTTATTAAATTTTGGCTGGGTGTGGTAGTGCATGTCTGAAGTCCCAGCTACTCCAGAGGCTGAGGTGGAAGGATGGCTTGAGCCTGGGAGGTTGAGGCTGCACTATGTTGCCCAGGCTGGCCTTGAACTCCGGGGCTCAAGTGATCCTTCTGCCTTGGCCTCTCAAGTGGGGGGATTACAGGCATCAGCCACTGTACCCAGCCAGTAATGTACTTTCTATAATGGAAATAAATTAAGAGCTTTGAGTATAGCTATTCTGAGTTAAAACCTTATCTGTATACTTTGGATAAAAATATCTGAGCTAACATGTACTAAAAAACCTGAGCTTAGTTGGAAGACTGCTTCACTTTTGCATGAAGTTAGACCCTAAGGTAATCAGAGCAATCTGTAAGAATAACTTCTATGCATTAGTAATAAGTTGTCACAAAAAGTGAGAGAAAAAAAATATCCCATCCACAGTAGCACAGAAGTATAAAATATCTAAGAATAGGCCAGGCATGCTGGCTCACGCCTGTAATCCCAGCACTTTGAGAGGCGGAGGCTAGCGGATCACTTGAGGCTAGGAGTTGGAGACTAGCCTCGCCAACATGGTGAAAACCTGTCTCCACTAAAAATACAAAAATTATTTTTAATTTTTTGTGTGTGCCTATAGTCCCAGCCACTCAGGAGGCTGAGGCACAAAAATCGCTTCAACCCAGGAGGTGGAGATTGCAGTGACCTGAGATTGTGCCACTGCTCTCCATCCTGGGTGACACAGTGAGACTTTGTCTCAAAAAAATAAAATAGTTAAGAATAAAGCCACATGAGATATGAAAGCATGAAAGGCAGAATATTATAAACTACATGACCTCAAATCTTTGTACTGCAAAAGCTTAGAGATACTAATCAAATATATTAAATATCCCATCAAGGATATAATTTAGCTCCCAAGGAAGTAAGGCAGCTCTCCTGTGGGCTAAAATGGAAAAGAATTAAAGAACTAATGCTTTAAGAACATGGGAGATGGTGGAGGAGCAGTTGTTAATGACCTGTTACTCCTAGTGGAATAGCCTCCCACCCCCTAAGAAATAGCCCAGCTAATTTATGCCGTTACACCTAGATTTGAGTTCCAGACCTTGAGCTGTGGGACCTTGGGTAAGGCCTCTTTGCATTCCAGGTTTCTCACCTGCAAAATGGGGAAATGATAGTACCCACCTTTTCTAGTGGCTGTATAGGTTAAGTTAAATGGAAATAACACACTATATATTGAGTGCTGTGTTCCAGGGCAGTGCCCTAAGTGGTATGTATACATTCACTTCTCTTCATAAGCTGGACTGAATTGTGATGCCCTCCACCACATCCCTATGTTGAAGCCCCAGCTCCCAATGTTATGGTATTTGTAGATGAGGCCTTTTGGAGGTCATTTGGTTTAGATGAGATCATGAGGGTAGGGCCTTCATGATGGGGTTAGTGCCCTTATAAGAACAGCACCAGGCCTTTTGTACTCCTTTCCCTGTCTCCCCTGCATCTGGTATCGGGACACAGTGAGAGGGCAGCCATCTGCAAGCCAGGAAGTATGAGCCCTTACTGAGGGACAAAATGGGCTGGCATCTTGATCTTGGACTTTACAGCCCCCAGAACTGCGAGAAGTAAATTCTTGTTGTTTAAGCCATTCAATCTATGTTGTCTTATTAAGGCAGCCTGACCTAATACATAAGGCAGCAAAGGCATTCTTACCATAAAGACATAGGTTATAATGGCTTCCTGGTAACAAGAGACAAGGTAATGAGTCAGATAGCTGAAAATAAGATCCTTGTTTCCATAAAGCTAGGATTCTCAAAGGGTCATATGCTCAGTTAAAGCCTGGCCTAGAAGATATTCACAGGAAGATGAAAAGCAAGTTTATTCATTGTAGTCTGAGTTCTGGGTGGATGGGGGAAAAATGTCTGACTTGAGTATTCATAACCATAGACTTGTTCTTATGAAAGTCTGAGATTCAAATTTGTTTGATTTACATGGTTCAGCAATCCCTAAGCCAAGAAGCTACCCCAAAAAGACAGTCCAAAGCTAGAAAACAACTTTGGGCCACACTCTCACATCAGGTTACACAAATTTCTGTGGATAGAGCTATACTTTATATGAGTTCATAATGCAAAATTATAAAACCTACAAAAAAAAAATCAACCAGAGTGCCATGATACATGACATAGAACATAATCAGACCTTCATTAACTGGTGATAGCCAGCTGCATATAAATCAAAATGAGTATGAAATGATTATAGACGTTTAAAAAGGAATTGAAAACGTAAGGATACTATATTTAGAAAAAGGACGAGCTGGGCACGGTGGCTGATGCATATAATCTCAGCACTTCGGGAGGTGGAGATGGGTGAATCACCTGAGGTCAGTAGTTCGTGACCAGCCTGACCAACACAATAAAACCCCCTTTCTTCTAAAAATACAAAAATTAACTGGGCGTGGTGGTGCATGCCTGTAATCCCAGCTACTGAGGAGGCTGAGGCAGGAGAATCACTTGAACCTAGGAGGCAGAGGTTGCAGTGAGTAGAGATCGCACCACTGTACTCCAGCCTAGGCAACAGAACAAGACTCTGTCTCAAAACAGACAAACAAACAACAACAAAACAAAACAAAAAAACCTAGGTATATTTGGAAAAGAACTAAAAAGAAAAAATAGTAATAGAAAAAATGTCATTAAAGTTAAAAACTCAAGGGAAAAGTTAAACAAGTTAAGAGTATTACTGAATTTTTGAATGTATACTAGAAAGAAATTGCCCATTATATAATAGAGGGAGAAAGAGAGAGGCTGAGTGACATTGCAGATAAAATGAGAAAGTCCAACATAGTTAATAGAAGTTCTTTAGGGAGAGAAAAAGGAGAAGAGAGGAGAGGCAATATTTAATGAGAAATGGCTGGACTTCGTAAAGTTAATTAGAAGAAAAGACAGATTATCCACAAAGGAATGACAGATTGATTTAAGACTGTAATAGTAACAATAGAGATCCTGAGAGAAATTACTGTCTATCTAGAAATTTTTTACTAGCTAAATTATTCAAAATTGAAAGTAAAATAGACATTTCAGACAAAAATGTGGGAATATAAGCTCAATGATGAAAGGGATTTTTGTTTCTCCACTGCTCTATCTCTAGTAACTTGAACAATCCTTGACACATAGTAGGCATTTAGTAAGTATTTGTTGAATAAGTGAAAAATTTTGAACAGTCTATCACAGTTGCTTCTGGAAGAGGGAAATTGAAATGAGAAGGAAGGATTGAGATACAAGAAAGACTATTGAGTAAAACAGTTGTTAAACATGAGTAAATGTAAAGAAATGTACTTTAATGGTGGCTCATGCCTATCATCCCAACACTTTGGAAGGCTGGGGTGGGAGGATCGCTTGAGATCAAGAGTTTGAGACCAGCCTGGGCAACATAGTGAGACCCTGTTTCTACAAAAAATTTTAAATATTAGCTAGGTGTGGTGGCACACGCCTGTAATCCCAGCTACTGGGGAGTCTGAGGTGGGAGGATTATTTGAGCCCAGGAGGTCAAGACTGCAGTTAGCCATGGTCTCACCACTGTACTCCAGCCTGGGTGACAGCGTGAGACTGTCGCAAAAACAAACCAAAAGATAAATAAATATACTTTATAAAACTACTATAATTTTAATTGTGTCTAATATATTACAGTTTTACAAGCAAGATGAAAATAAAGTTCCTGACAACAATAGGATGTAAAGCAGAAAGTAGAGATTGTAGTTAAAGTAGTCTAAGGTTGTGTTTTTTTTTTTCTGGGAAGAATTTAGAGATGTGGTTTAGTTAAAATTCAGATGTAATAATTTCAAGGGTAGGGTTTTTATTTTCTGGACTATGACAAGCTAGTTTTCTGAGGAGACTATTCTCATTCTACTACACCTGAATACACTATTGACAGGGACAAAATGAAACAATTTTTTTCCTACATAGTTGAATTCTTGGAAGGCCAGAAACAATAAGAAAACAGATGAGCAGGTGCTAAAGTCAGCATTTGCCTGTTAGCATCTTCTGATTCCTGGTGTCTGTGAGCCTGAGTTTTAATAGTAATAGAGGGAACTTTACCTGACTTATTTTATGATGATAGTAATTTAATATTACTATCACCAGACAATAATATTTTTGTAAAGAAATACTAAGGCCATTTTCAAGCCTAAATAAAGGACCAAAAGTCTTAAAGACATTGTTAAAATGTATCTAGCTTTATATAAACCAATAATACAGCATTATCAAGTTAAGTTGATTTTAGGAATAAGAGTGGTTTATCATCTGAAAATCTGTTAATGCATCTATTAATCATCTAAAATCCATAACATTAACAGACTAAAGAGGAAACATCCTGGGATCATCTCAACAGATGCAGAAAAAGCATTTGATAAAATTCAGTCAGCATTCATGATAAAAATTCATGGTAAATTCAAAAGGGAGCTTTCTTTTCTGGACCAGGATGGATTGTTCTGTATTGCTCCTGCTAAGTATAGCTCAAAACCCTGGACACTGTACGTAAAACAAACACAAGAAGAGTTTGAAAGGTAAAGAGAAGACGACAGACCAGCTAGGGGTTTCACAACCCATGGAATGACATAGCAGTGAGTTCCCTGGGCTTGCTTGCTTGTTTGTTTGCCTCATATATCATGGGTGTTGGATCAACTGGCAACTTAGTCAGAAATGACAATGGGAATATACACCCCAAGAAAGCCAAGAACAGCCTTTTCTCTTTAAAAGATGGGGAAAGAGGAAACCTAGCAAGACAGAAACTTTTGGACAATAACCACTCTACTCTAGCCACATGCCATAGAAAGACCATGGCTCCTCCCCTTTACTAATTCCCGTTAGCCGCTATTAATGATAGATAAACTAGAAATTTGAAAAATATTTAATCCACAGGAAGGCAAGGAAAAGAAAGTGGAAAATAAAATGTCAGACTTAAGCCCTAATATTTTAATAATTACGTTAAATGTAAATAGTCAAAACACAAAAATTTAAAGATAATTGGCAGAGTGGATATAAAAACATAATCCAACTACGTGAGTGACACACATTCAACAACTTGGCATTATGCTGAGTGGAAAAAAAACCAATCTCATAAGGTCATATTCTGTATGATTCTATGTGTATAATATTTTGCAAATGACAAAATGATGGAGATGGAGAACAGATTAATGGTTCCAGTGGTTCGGGATGATGAGGGAGGGTGTAGGTATGACTATAAAGTGGTAGCAGGCGGGAGATCTTCGTGGTGGAATATTTTACATCTTGATTGTGGCAATAGTAACATGGGTCTACATATGTGGTAAATAGCACAGACACTATGCACATATATCAGGTTTTTTCTTTTTGATATTGTACTATAGTTATGTAAGACTTAACTATTGGTGGGAACTAGGTGAAGGGTTCGTAGGACCTCTCTGTACTATTTTTGCAACTCTCTCTGATTATTTCAAAATAAGCTTTAAAGAAACATAGCAAACATCATAGTTAATATTGATTTATTAAAAGTATTTTCTTTAAAGTCAGGAACAATACAAGGATGCCTACTATCATTACTTACATTCAATAGTTTACAGACAGTCCTAGCCTATGCAATAAGATCAGAAAATAGTTAAGGCTGGGTGCAGTGGCTCACACCTGTGATCCCAGCACTTTTGGAGGCTGAGAAGGGAGGATCACTTGAGCTTGAAAGTTTGAGACCAGCCTGAGCAATATAATGAGACCTTGTTTCTATAAAAAATAAAAAAATTAGCCAGGCGTGGTGGCAGGTACTTAGTCTTAGCTACTCAGGAGCCTGAGCCCTGGAGGTGGAGGCTGCAGTGAGCTGTGTTTGCACCACTGCGCTTCAGCCTGGGTGACACAGCGAGATCCTCAAAAAAAAAAAAAAAAAAAAAAAAAAAAAAGATTTTAGGTATGGAAAGAAAGAAAAAATTATAATCTGTAAGGGAGTCTGGGCAATGAGTATCTGAGTATCTGGCATTTTTACTTTCTGTTATATATTGTGAGATAGGCTCTTTCTCTTACCAGGTTTTCTCTGAAATAGATGATTTCTAGTCCTAAGAGCCAAGGCCAAAGAAGTAACGAAAACGGTAACATGTCCACACACTAGAAGACTAGAAGACTTATCAATGAAAAATATACTTCATGGGATGGCAAGAAGCAACATAGGATTGTAGTTGACAGGCAGCTACTATTATTATTTTATTATTATTATTTTAATTTGACTCTTCAAAACTCTTATTTGTGTGAGTCTAGATCTGTTAGAAGGTCACCTGTGAAAAAGGACATATTGGGTGTCCAAGCTGATCTGATTCATACAGCTCAATACATTTATTTATTAATTTTGAGAGAGAGTCTGGCTCTGTCACCTAGACTAGAGTGCAGTGGCGTGATCAAGGCTCACTGCAACCTCTGCCTCCCAGGCTCCATTTTTATTTATTTATTTATTTATTTATTTAAAATTAATTAATATTTATTTATTTGTTTATTTGTAGAGACAGGGCCTCACTATGTTTCCCAGGCTCATCTCAGGCTCCTGGCCTGAAGGAGTTCTCCCACCTTGACCTTGGAAAGTATTGGGATTATAGGCGTAAGCCACCACGTCTGGTTAAGTGGTCAGTTTAGAAATGTACAGAGTTAATGTTCGTGTTTGTTTTGTTCTTCTTTTTCTTTCTTTCTTTCTTTCTTTTTTTTTTGAAACGGAGGTTTGCTTTTGTTGCCCAGGCTGGAGTGCAATGGTGTGATCTTGGCTCACTGCAGCCTCCGCTTCCCAGGTTCAAGTGATTCTCCTATCTCAGTCTCCTGAGTAGCTGGGATTACAGGCATGCACCACCACGCCTGGCTAATTTTGTATTTTTAGTAGAGACGGGGTTTCTCCATGTTGGTCTGAAGGGGTGGCTTGTCCCTCCACACCTGTGGGTGTTTCTCGTTAGGTAGAACGAGAGACTTTTGAGAAAAGAAATGAGACACAGAGAGAGTATAGAGAAAAAAAAAGTGGGCCTAGGGGACCGGCGCTCAGCATACAGAGGACCCATGCCGGCTCCGATCTCTGAGTTCCCTTAGTATTTATTGATAATTATCTTTACCATCTTAGAAAAAGGGATGTGGTAGGATAATAGGATCATCGTAGGGAGAAGGTCAGCAGTAAGACATATGAATAAAGATCTCTGTGACATAAGTTTAAGGAAAAGTGCTGTGCCTTGATATGCATATGGAAACATCTCCATAAACCTTTTTAGTGCATAAAGAGCAGCATTGCGCTAGCAAGTCCCACCTTTTGCCCTAAATAGGTTTTCTCCTTTCTCAGTAAACAGAACATACAATCGGGTTTTACACCGAGATGTTCCATTGCCCAGGGACGGGCAGGAGACAGACGCTTTTCTCTATCTCAACTGCCAAGAGGCTTCTTTCCTCTTACACTAGTCCTCCTCAGCATAGACCCTTCACGGGTGTCAGGCTGGGGGACGATCAGGTCTTTCCCTTCCCATGAGGCCATATTTCAGACTATCACATGGGGAGAAACCTTGGACAATACCTAGCTTTCCTAGGCAGAGGTCCCTGCGACCTTTGGCATTGTACATGTCCCTGGGTACTTGAGATTAAGAGAATGGTGATGACTTTTCACAAGCATACTGCCTTCAGGCACTTGTTTAACAAAGCACACCCTGCACAGCCCAAAATCCGTTAAACCTTGAGTCACTACAGCACATGTTTCTTGCAAGGACAAGGTTGGGGGTAGGGTCACAGATTAACAGCATCTCAAATACAGAACAAAATGGAGTCTCTTATGTCTACTTTCTATATAGACACAGTAACAGTCTGATCTTCCTTTTCTTTTCCCCACATTGGTCAGGCTGGCCTCAAACTCCCGACCTCAGGTAATATGCTTGCCTCAGCCTCCCAAAGTGCTGGGATTACAGGTGTGAGCCACCATGCCCAGCCAGTATTCGTGTTTATTTTTCATAGCGTCAGGGAACTGAGTGAGAATCAAAATCTGGAGGAGAGTTTAGATTTTTCTTCATGGTTAAATTAAAAAAATTCTATAGAACAAATATATTTAGTGTGTGTTAGGCTGATGGCCTTAGATTTCTGTACACTCGACATTGGGGAGAAACCTCATTGGCAGCAGAGTGGCTAGTGGTACCATATGGAGGTCCCTTCTTTGGTCCCTTGAGTGCAGAGCCTTTGCCCTGGTTGTTCCCCGCTTTCACCATTAGTAGAAGCCATTTGACTCATGGCTGGCAGATAGCACACCAGTTTCAGTACCTTGCTACATTTGTAGAAAACCAGTGTATAAACAGTAAGGTATAGACAAAAATTGTTTTCTAACAGTGGGTATTTGAATATTAAGTGTTTGGGTGAGGGAGAAGGGACAAGATGGAGGAAGGTGAACAAGATGGCACAGTTCCTGTTGCTTCCGGGTTCTTCATCACCAACTTTCCGGCACCTCGGAAAGTGCAGACCAACCAAGCATGTGCCATGTGACGTCGATCTGAGAAAACCGAAACTTACCCGGCCAGGCCTACGGAGACGCCCCTATCACGCCCTTATCCCGCCCTTCCCCCCCCCCCAGCTTCCAGTACTAATGCATAAAGGTCCGCCGCCGGCAGAGGCCAGCATGACTTCCCTGGCCCCATACCTGAGGACCGGAGAACCTCGCCTGAGAGTGTGTGCATATTTGCAATAAAAGGCTGCCACTTTCTTATGTACTTTGGCCTCATGTTTAATTATTTAGCTCTCCTAAATTAAGTATTAAATTAAGACATTAAGATGTAGTAAATTAGCCAGGTGTGGTGTCATACACCTGTGGTCCTAGCTACTTGGGAGGCTAAGGCGGGAGGATTGCTTGAACCCTGGCGGTCAAGGCTGCAGTGAGCCATGATTGTACCACTGCATGCCAGCCTGGGTGACAGAGCAAGACCCTGTCTCCAAAAAAAAAAAAAAAAAAAGTGAAGACATTGTTTTCTTTAAATTTTCAAACTTATTAAAAAGAACAGAGAATAATATATTGCATACTCATGTACTTGCCACCTTGATTTAACAAATGTTAATGATTTGTTACATTAATCAAGATTTTAAAAAATAGCATACAGTGGATAAAGTTGAAATTTTCTTTATTGTCTCAATCTCTCCCAAGTTGTAGTCACTCTCAAAGTTGGTGTGCATTCCTTCCTTTTAGGATTATTATTATTCTAAAATGTGTGTATTTGTCTATTTGTCTATCGTGCAGATATTCATTCTCTTATTTTTTTGAATGTTTTAAAGCTTTAGTGTCACATTTAGATATTTAATCCATTTATAATTCATAATCGTGTTAGCATGAGGTAAGGGCTTAATTTTGTCTTTTTGTATAAATAACTCATCATTACTAGTTTTGTCTTTAGCAGAGTTTGTTTATGCAGGTATAAGCAAATTTGAATATATATTTTTATTCGTTCTCCCCTTTGTATTCTTTAATTTTTAATTTTAGGGTACATAATACTTGTATATACTTATAGGGTACATGAGATATTTTGATAAAAGTATACAGTGCTTTATCACATCAGGGTAAATGGGGTATCTAGCACCTCAACCATTTATCCTTTATTTGTTTAACAAACAATCTAATTATATACTTTTAGTTATTTTAAAATGTACAATAAATTATTATTGACTGTAGTCCCCGTGTTGTGCTGTCACATACTAGATCTTATTTATTCTAACTATATTTTTATACCCATTAATCATCCCCACTTCCCCCCCAACTACTCTTTCCAGTAGCTTCTGTTATCGGTAGTTCTGCTGTTTCCATGAGTTCAATAGTTTTAATTTTTAGCTCCCACAAATAAGCGAGAACATGTGGTTTGTCTTTCTGTGCCTGGTGTAGTTCACATAACACAATGACCTCCAGTTCCATCCATGTTGTTGCAAGTGACAGGATGTCATTCTTTTTTATGGCTGAATAGTACTCCATTGTGTATATATAGCACATTTTTGTTATGAACACTTAAGTTGCTTCCAAATCTTGGCTATTGTTAAATGGTGCTTCAGTAAACATGGGAGTGCAGATTTACTGATTTCCTTTTTTGGGGTATATACTTAGCATTGGTATTGCTGGATCATATGGTAGGTCTATTTTTAGTCTTTTGAGAAACCTCCAGCTGTTCTCTATAGTGGCTCTAATAATTATATTCCTACCAACCATGTACAAGGGTTCCCTTTCTCCACATCTTTGCCAGCATTTCTTATTGCTTGTCTTTTGGGTAAAAGCCATTTTAACTGGGGTGAGATGATACCTCATTGTAGTTTTGATTTGCATTTCACTGATGATCATTGATGTTTAACACCTTTTCATGTACTTGTTTGCCATTTGTGTGTCTGTCTTTTAAATTTTTATTTACTTATTTATTTATTTTGAGACAGAATCTTACTCTGTCACCCAGGCTGGAGTGCAGTGGAGCAAATTCAGCTCACTGCAACCTCTGCCTCCCAGTCTCAAGTGATCCTCCCACGTCAGCCTCCTGAGTAGCTGGGACCACAGGTGCATGCCACTTCACCCGGCTAATTTTGTGTATTTTTGGTAGAGACGAGGTTTCACCACATTGCCCAGGCTGGTCTGGAATTCCTGAGCTCAAGCAATCCACCTTCCTCGGCCTCTCATAGTGCTGGGATTACAGGCATGAGCCACCATGCCTGGCCTGTCCATCTTGTTTTGAGAAATATCTATTCAAGTCTTTTGTCTGTTTTTAAATTGGATTATTAGATTTTTTTCCTATTGACTTGTTTGAGCTCCTTATATATTCTGGTTATTAATCACTTGTCAGAAGAATAGTTTGCAAATTACTTTTTCCCATTCTGTTGGTTGTTTCTTCACTTTGTTGATTGTTTCCTTTGCTGTGCTGAAGATATTTAACTTGATGTGATCCCATTAGTCCATTTTCGTTTTGATTGTCATGGGGTATTCAGATCATAGCACATTCAAATCATAGCACTAGTTTGTACAATTTTTTTTCTTTTAAACTTCATGCATTTTGCATACAATTTAAGAAATCTAACCCAGGGTCACTAAGGTTTTCTCCTATGTCTTCTTCCAGATATTTGATAGTTGTATCTCTCACATTTAGTTCTATTCCTATTCCTCATTTCAAGTTTTGCATATTGTGTACAGTAAGGATAAAATAAGCAAATATGTATATGCACTTGCATATGAATATCAAATTTTTCAGTACCATTGTTAAAAAGATTATCTTTTCCCTCAGTTGAATTGCCTTGACAATTTTGTTGAAAATCAGTTGACCCATATGTGTGTGGGTCTGTTTCTGAACTTTATATTTTCTTTCATTGATCATTATGTCTTTTTATGCCACTACCACACTGTCTTAATTCCTGTGTCTTTATAATATAACTTGAGATCAGGTAATATAATTACTGCAACATCCTTTTTCCCCCAAAATGTTTTTTGGCTCTTCTGTTCCTTTGCGTTTTCATATAAATTTTAAAACCAGCTTGTCAGTATCTAAAAAAAAAATGTCTGCTAGAATTTTGATTGGGTTTGTCTTGAATATGTAGATTAATATGGGGAGAATTGTCATTTTAACAATAGTGAGTCTTCCAAACATTGACCATGGTATATCTCTTCATTTAGTTAGTTCTTTGATTTCTCTCCTCAGTGTTTGTAGTTTTTAACTTACAGGCTTTACATTTCTTCTGTTAAATCTATTCCAATAATTTAATATTTTGGGGGGATGCTGTTGTAAATAGCATTTTTTAAACAGGAAAAAATACATATAAATATTGTTATTACATGCACATGTGCACATGGGAGTCAAGCAAGATATAAATACTCAGAGAAGGATAAGATGGTTCATGCTTCTATACCATCTTTTGGGGGCCAGATGGGAAGGCCATTTTTTGGATACATAATAACTGTACATATTTATGAGGTACATGTGATATTTCTGTACCTGCATACAATGTATAATGCTCAACCCAGGGTATTTAGGATATCCATCACCTAAAATATTTATCACTTCTTTGTGTTGGGAACATTTCAAATCTTTTCTTCTAGCTATTTTGAAATATGCAAATTATTGATAACTATAATCACCCCAGTCTGTGATCACACACTACAATGTATTCCTTCAATATGACTGTATGTACGCATTAACCAACCTCTCTTCACCGCCCTTCTCCCCCTTCCCAGCATCTGGTAGCCATCATTCTACTCTCTGCCTCTAGGAGATCTCCTTTATTTTAGCTCTCACATGAGTGAGAACATGCAAAATTTGTCTTTCTATGCCTAGCTTATTTCACTTAACATGATGCTGTCCAGTTCCATCCATGTTGCTGCAAATGACAGGGTTTCATTCTTTTTTTAATGGTTGAATAGTATTCCATTGTGTGTATATACCAAATTTTCTTCATTCTGACACTTAGGTTGATTCTATATCTTGGCTATCATGAATAGTGCTGCAGTAAACATGGGGATGCTAATATCCCTTTGATATACTGACATCCTTTCCTTTGGATAAATATCCAGTGATGGGATTGCTGGATCACATGGTAGTTCTGTTTTTAGTGGTTTTTTTTTTTTGAGAGGGAGTCTCTCTTTGTCGCCTGGGCTGGAGTGCAGTGGCCGGATCTCAGCTCACTGCAAGCTCCGCCTCCCGGGTTTACGCCATTCTCCTGCCTCAGCCTCCTGTGTAGCTGGGACTACAGGCGCCCGCAACCTCGCCCAGCTAGTTTTTTGTATTTTTTAGTAGAGATGGGGTTTCACCGTGTTAGCCAGGATGGTCTTGATATCCTGACCTCGTGATCCACCCATCTCGGCCTCCCAAAGTGCTGGGATTACAGGCTTCAGCCACTGCGCCCGGCCTGTTTTTAGTTTTTTTTGGGAAACCTCCATACTGGTTTCCATAAGGGCTGTACTAATTTACATTCCTGTCCACAGTGTATGTGAGTTCTCTTTTCTCTCCATTCATGCCAGCATATGTCATATTTTGTGGTTTTGGTGATGGCCATTCTAATTGGGGTGAGATGATAGCTCACTGTGGTTTTGATTTCAATTTTCCTGATGATTAGTACTCTGAGCATTTTTTTCATATATATGTTGGCCATTCTTTTGAGAAATGTCTCTTCAGATCCTTTGTCCACTTTTTAATGGGATTTTTTTTTGCTCTTGATTTGAGTTCCTTATATATTCTGCATATTAGTCCCTTGTTGGATGAATAGTTTGCAAATATTGTCTCCCATTCTGTAGGTCGTCTCTTTATTGATTGTTACTTTTGCTGTACAAAGGCTTTTTAGTTTTATAGGGTCCCATTTGCCTATTTTTATTTATTTCTATGCATTTGAAGTCTTAGCCATAAAATCTTTGCCCAGACTAATGCCCTGAAGTGTTTCCCTTATGTTTTCTTCTAGTAGTTTTAATGTTTTGGGTCTTATGTTTAACTCTCGAATTCATTTTCAGTTGATTTTTGTGATAGGTGCCCAGTTTCATTCTTCTGTAATATTCAGTTTTCCTAACACCATTTATTGAAGATATTATTCTTTCCTCTGTGTTTTTCTGGTACTTGTGTTGAAAAATCAGTTGGCTGTAAATACATGGATTTATTTCTGGGTTCTCTATTCTATTCCATTGGCTTGTGTCTCAGTTTTTATACCAGTAGTAACCTGTTTTGGTTACTATAGCTTTATGGTGTATTTTGAAGTCAGATAGCATGATACCTCCAGCTTTGTCCATTTTACTCAGTATTACTTTGGCTATCCAGGGTCTTTTGTGGTTTATGTGAATTTTAGGATTGTTGTTTCTATTTATGTGAAGAATAGCATTGGTATTTTGATAGGGATTACATTTAAGCTGTAGATTGCTTTGGATAATACAGTCATTTTAACAATATTCTTAGAACCTATTTGCATAGTATGTTTTCTATTTGTTTGTGTTCTCTTCAATTTCTGTCATCAGTGTTTTGTCATTTTTGTTGTAGAGGTCTTTCACCCTTGGTTAAATTTATTCCCAGGTATTGAATATTTTTTGTAACAATTGTAAATGTGATTACTTTTTTGATTTATTTTTCAGCTAGTTATTATTACTGATTTTTGTAGTTGATTTTGTATTCAACTTCACTGAATTTATTGATCAGATCTAAGAGTTAAAAACACACATTGGAGTCTTTAGGTTTTTCTATATATAAGATCATGTCATGTGCAAAGAGGGACAATTTGGCTTTCTCTTTTCCAGTGTGGTTGCCTTGGATTTCTTTCTCTTGCCTGATTGCTTTGGCTAGGACTCCCAGTACTAAGTTGAATGAGAGTCGTGAGAGTGGGACATTTCTACTAAGCCAGACAATGGCAGAGCAAAAAAAAAAAAAAAAAAAAACTACAGGCAAATACTTCTGATAAACACAGATGCAAAAATCGTCAACAAAATACTAGCAAACCAAATCAAGTAATATATCAAAAAGATAATATACCATGATCAAGTGGGATTTATCCCAGGGATGCAATGATGGTTCCACATATACAAATCAATAAATACGAATACATCACCTCAACAGAATGAAGGACAAAAACTGTAAGATCATCTCAACAGACATAGAAAAGGCATTTGATAAAATTCAGCATCCCTTCATCATAAAAAAAAAAAACTCTCAAAAAATTACACATTAAAGGAACATACCTCAACATAGTAAAGACCATATGTGACAAACCCATGGCTTACATCCTCCTGAATGGGGAAAAGCTGAAAGCTTTTCCTCTAAGAACTGGAAAAAGACAAGAAGAGCCCAAGTTTCTTGTGTTCTTGTTTTTTATTATTGTTGATGTTTTGAGACAGGTCTCACTCTGTCACCCAGGCTGGAGTGCAGTGGTGCTATCTCAGCTCACTTCAACCTCTGCCTCCCGGGCTCAAGCGAGTCTCTCACCCCAGCCTCCCAAGTAGCTAGGATGACAGGCATGCGCCACTACACCCAGCTAATTTTTGTATTTTTAGTAAAGATGGAGTTTCCCATGTTGGCCAGCATGGTCTCGAACTCCTTAAGTGATCCACCCACCTTGGCCTCCCAAAGTGCTGGGATTACAGGTGTGAGCCACCATGCCCGGCTGAATGTTTCTTCTTATATTGATATTTGTGTATGTGTTGTAATAATTCCTTCTTTTAATGTTATGGATTGGCTTTTTTAGGGAAAGGCTTTTTTTTCTGTAGATGTATCTATATTGTTGCTGGGAGAAGGTGCTTTGGCTTTCTGGGTGGGTGCAGTAGTGTAGTCTCTGTATGATTTCTTCACTTTTATTCAGACTAGTTTCCTGGCTCTTCAGTGGTGTAGGCTGCAATTGTTAGTGGAGGCTGTGACAAGACTTTGCTGGGGACTGATATGCCAGATGGGCTGGTCCTCTGGAATCAGTAGTAGCAGTGGCATTTTAGGAATGCCAGTCTTTGGGCTCCCTTGGGCCTCCAGGTGGTATGCTTGGGTGCTGGCAGTGCCAGTGGCCGACCAAGTGGATGGGTCCTTGGATCCCCTGGGTGACGTGTGAGGAGTTGACAGTGGTAGCAGTGGTGTGTCAGTCCTTGCACCACTCAGCAGCATGTGTGGCTTTTAGTGGTGGCAGCAGGCTTGATAGGCTAGTCTCTAGACCTCCAGGTGGCATGCAGTGATGGGTGGCACTGGTGGCAGGATAGGCTAGGTTTTGCTCTGGAGAACTGTCCTGCAGACTGTAGAATGTTTACCAGCATCCCTGTTCTTTAGCCGGTAAATGCCAGTAACATCACATGGGAACCTGTTAGAAATACAGTTTCACAGGTCCTGCTGCACTCCACTGAGTCTAGAAACCAAGGTGATGTGGCCCAGCTTTCTGTGCTTTAACAACCCTCAGGTGATTTTAATGTATGTTCAAGCTTGAAATACCACTGCCTTGGTAGATTACAAGGTTCCCCCTGCCCCAGAAAGAACTAGTCAAGGTTCTCTAAAGGGACAGAACTGATAGGAGAGGGTGTGTGTGTGTGTGTGTGTGTGTGTGTGTGTGTGTGTGTGTGTGTGTGTGTGTGTGTGTGTGTGTGTGTGTGTGTGTGTGTGTGTGTGTGTGTGTGTGTGTGTGTGTGTGTGTGTAGGAGAGTTTTTTAGGAGAATTGACTCATATCATCACAAGGTTCTCTAAAGGGACAGAACTGATAGGAGAGGGTGTGTGTGTGTGTGTGTGTGTGTGTGTGTGTAGGAGAGTTTTTTAGGAGAATTGACTCATATCATCACAAGGTGTCCCACACTAGGCCAGAGCCAGGAAGCCAGTCCGAGTTCCAAAACCTCAAAAGTAGAGAAGCCGACAGTGCAGCCTTCAGTCTGTGGTCAAAGGCCCAAGAGCCCCTGGCAAAGCACAGGTGTAAGGTGATGGGTTTTAAATAAGGAACATTTGTAACTTAAACCTTCAGAGGACACCTCACATGAAATGGCTGCCTCCGCAGGAGTAACTTAGATCTCTCCACCTTGTTGTTAGGAACCTGGAACAGAGATTTTTGCATTGGATATGAGATTAGATAGACTTTTAAGGGCTCGTCTGACTCTCTGCCTTTCAAGCTTTAATCAGAAGTCTTAGCTTTTTTTCTCCAGTTTTAGATTTAACAATCTAAACCTAACTTGAACATTGGTACATAATGCCTAATAAATGTTGCTTAAGTAAAATGAACTTGGAAACATTCTTCATGGTATCCTCTTTTTTCTCTTGCAGTTAAAAGGGCCAAATTCCAGGGTTCACCAGGTAAGGCCAGCCTTCTATTATGTCTTTTCCTCTTGTATTTGCTGTTATTTCAAAGCAATTTAAAAAAGTTATTAATTCATTGATCAAATTCAGTAATTTAATTCATTACTTCACTAAATTAATTCATGAAATCATTAATCTAGTGAAAAATTAGTTTTCTTACCTCTTGGCTAACCCAATTCTACCTCTCAATAATAATTATATATTTAGAGGTTTTGATATACCTTTTCTGACTTTTTCTCAGAAAAAAGTCCGAATAGTATAAAAGGATAAATATTGACAATTAGTGGAAAAAAATTTTTTTTATACTTTAAGTTCTAGGGTACATGTGCACAACGTGCAGGTTTGTTACATAGGTATACATGTACCATGTTGGTTTGCTGCACCCATTAACTCGTCATTTACATTTGATATTTCTCCTAATGCTATCCCTCCCCCAGCCCACCACCCCACGACAGGCCCTGGTGTGTAATGGATAAATATTGAAATATCAGTGTATCATGTCTTGCAGTTCATGAACCTGTTTCAGCTTAAGAGTGTGTGTAGCTGGGCGCGGTGGCTCACGCCTGTAATCCCAGCACTTTGGGAGGCCGAGGCGGGCGGATCACAAGGTCAGGAGATCGAGACCACAGTGAAACCCCGTCTCTACTAAAAATACAAAAAATTAGCCGGGCGCGGTTGCGGGCACCTGTAGTCCCAGCTACTCGGGAGGCTGAGCCAGGAGAATGGTGGGAACCCGGGAGGCGGAGCTTGCAGTGAGCCGAGATCGCGCCACTGCACTCCAGCCTGGGCGACAGAGCGAGACTCCGACTCAAAAAAAAAAAAAAAGAGTGTGTGTATATGTATCTATTGGGTCATATAAAATTTAAAATATACAAATAGACTATGTGAAACATATCTTATGCAACCTGCTTTTCCCTCCCAGCAACACATCATGAAAGAGAGTGTGTGTGTGTGTGTGTGTGTGTGTGTATATGTATGTATGTGTGTGTCTGGTTCATTCTTTTAAGGTGCTGTACAGAATTTTGTTGTAGATTTGTACCCGGATTAATAGGTCCCTGATTGATTAATACTTGATTAATATTTAGGTTCCCAACTTTTTGCCATTATAAAGAATAAATGTTCATGTGCACTTCTCATTGTTTGCTTTTGCAAATGTGTCTATGTACTAGATTCAGAAGTAGAATTGCTGGGTCAAAAGTATATATATATATTTTTAAAATTTGATAACTCCTGCCAAATTTTTCTTCTGCAAGTTTTTACTATATATACTGAGACCAAAAGTTTATGAACATTTATTTTCCCAAATTCTTATCAACATTCGATATGAAACTTTAAAATCTTTGTCTGAAGATTTAAAATGGTATTTCCTTATTTTAATATGCATTTCCTCAATTTTGATTGTCATATTAGGAAGATTTCCTCTGGTTACTGCTGGGGAAGAAGGGAGGGGAGCTGGAGGATTACTGGAAATGTGTGAATATGCTTGAGAACCCAGGAAAACCTGAAAAACTGGACCTTGGGTACAACAGTAATGAAAGCAGTTTCTGAGCAGTTTCTTGTTTTAAAGGTTGTTATCTTTCTCTGTCTGCTGGCTCTTTTTTTCTGAGAATCTGCTCTGTTGTTTCTCTCCCAGCTGGTTGTCTATGCTTACCCATCTTGCACCCGTAATAGCTGCCTCAATGGAATTTATACCTCTTCCTTTTAGCTTCAGCACCAACCACCAGTTGTCAGTATTTATCCTTTTACCCTATTTAATATCTTTTGAGAGGGAATCAGGTTTGTTTCAGCTTTTGGCCAGCTTATGGATTGGCTGCTCTTGGGTTATTTAATCTTGGTCTGGTCAGCTATGTGTGATTGGATGTTGGGGTGGAGTACAAAATAATGTGATATAAAACATAGCTCAGTGGCCTACTGCACTACCACTAGTAGATATGGATGGAGATTCTCCTTGTATAGGCTTTTATCCTCATATATCTTTAATATAATTGTAAATTTTCCATGTTGATAAGTATAAAACTACACCATTTTAAATGATATTAAAAGAAAGATTTACCTTCAGCTGAAAGTGTATAATGGGTCCCATTTTCTTATATTTTCTCTAACATTAGGTAATCATGTTAAGCAATGTTTGCCAGTTCGATGAGTCAAAGTGATAGTTTGCTATTTTTTCATTGTCTAAAATTAGGATTAATTTCTTACATAGAAAAGCAAACCCTCAATTCAGTGCCCCAATCATGGCTGATGTGGATGTAGTGAGGCGAGTGCCAAATGTGCTGTAGTAAGAATTAGGTGAGATGCCTGAGTCTGAAGTTTCAGGCCACCACCTTTGTTTAGTAATCAACTTGTTTAGTACTCAACTCTCAGGTTAGAGAATTTCCTTTTCTCAACTCTGATAATATTTCTTTTTTTGACTGGGCGCGGTGGCTCATCCTTGTAATCCCAGCACTTTTGGAGGCCGAGATGGGTAGATCACTTGAGGTCAGGCGTTCGAGACCAGCCTGGCCAACGTGGTGAAACCTTGTCTCTACAAAAAATAAAAAAGCTGGGCATGGTGGCGCACACCTATAATCCCAGCTATTTGGGTAGCTGAGGCATGAGAATTGCTTGAACCTGGTAGGTGGAGGTTGCAGTGAGCCAAGATCATGCCACTGCACTCCAGTTTGGGTGACACAGCAAGACTCTGTCTCAAAAAAAAAAAAAAAAAAAAAAGAAGAGATTTCTTTTTATGCAATTTGTGCTTTAGGCCAAACTGAATAGATCGAGATTGAAATCTAATTTTTTTGTGAAGATTTTTCCTTAAATTTTGTCCTTATTAACAGCTCTGCAGTTCTTTATCACTTTTTTCTTTTTTCCTTGTGGTACTTATCTCTTTCTACATTTTATTAAATTTATGTACCTTATCTTTCCTAGCAGATCAATTAGATTTGGATTTTTCCCCCCAGACGGCAAGTAGGCTATGTAATTAACTTAGTAGGTTAGGATTAACATTGTAATAGATTAAATAAATTAGAATAGGAAATATCAATGTATCATATCTTCACATTCATGAATCTGTTTCAGTTTGAGTGTGTGTGTATGCATATTTGTTGGGTCATACATAAAATTTCTTAAAATTTAAAAAACAGTATTTTAGATTATGCTCTTGAAGATAGTATGTAGTTTTATAATTTTGGCAACTCTACTGTGTCTTGAATGAAGCTATATTATACAATATATAGCTTATTTTTTTCCTGCACATGTAATACTTTAATTTCTATATTGCTTAATTCCAAGGACTTTGTGAGATTGGGTAACAATCTGAGCACTAAGTATTCTGTCTCCATTTTGTATTTTTTCAAAGATAAATTTAACACATATGTGACCCTGAAAGTACAGAATGTGAAGAGCACAACTGTAGCAGTTCGTGGTGATCAGCCTTCCTGGGAACAGGATTTCATGTTGTAAGTATTTTGCAGCAGCAGTGTGCCTACATATTTCATAATCTTTTAAAGGAAATTGCATTGGATGAAACAATTAGAAGATTTTGTGTATTTTTGAGATTTATAAAATGTACTGGCACTGTTAAATACTCTTTTGAAAACTGAGGAGTTACAGAAATAAGTGAGGTTCATGGTACGTGAAGCACAAGTGCAGTTTTGTTTTCTCATGGATTTGTAATTTGTTCCTGGAGATGAATGATAATGCAGGTAAACTCCCAATTGATTTGTGTTGATGCAAATACTACATAGGCAGATTTTCTCAATGGCCAGAATTAGAATAGAGTACAGCAGACTTAGCATGACATTAAACTTCATCTTTCTTTGATTCTCAGAAGGCTCTTTGAAGGAATGTGGCCATGCATGTGAGAGACTGTATCTTCGTGTGTGCCTAAGTCATCTGTTTTAGAGGCTGAAGATTTCTGTGCTTATAATCCTTTTGCTTTATGGAGTAAAATGTCCTATATTCAATTAATTAAAATGAATAAATATTAGTAGAGTTTCTCGTGTATGACAAAGTTTAGTGTATTATGATTTTAATTAAACTTTGGCTTTAAAAACTTGATATTTCTTTCTTTTGTCTCCTTAAGTTTCAGGAATTTTGTGTTCCTGTTCTAGAAAAGGGGAGAAAAGTATAGAATATATTCAAGGACTAGGCAAATCATTTAGCTTCATAGGGCACTAGTTTCCTTATCTATAAAGGTCTTCCTTTCTCAGAAGATTATGCTTGTTTTTTTGGAAGGTAGAGGTGGACATGAAGGGGCTGAATGAGAAAACGTACTGAAATTTGCTGTGAAATTTGAAACGGAACTGAAATCGATTTGCATGTTTTATAGTGCAGCTCAGAGGGACATAGGGATGGTTATTATTTTTATGGGGAGACATTTCCAATCCTCTGGGCTCTTAGTATATTGCTTCCTTTTTTTTTTTTTTTTTTTGAGGCAGGATCTCACTTTGTCAACCATGCTGGAGCATGGTGGTATGATCATAGTTTACTGCAGCCTCTAACTCCTGGGCTCGAGCGATCTTCTTGCCTTAGCCTCCTGAGTAGTGGAAACTACAAGCATGTACCACCACACCTTGGTTAATGTTTTTGTTTTTTGTAAAGATGGGGTTTTCGCTATGTTGCCCAGGCTAATCTCAAACTCCTAGGCTCAAGCAGTCTTCCTGCCTTGGCCTCCCAAAGTTGTGGGATTACAGGTGTGAGCCACTGCACTCAGCCTATATTGCTTCCTATAGGACCATTATTGTGATAGTTAAAGGCAAAGATTATGAGGTTTGGGGCTAGGACAATAGCAGAAGACATAGAAAAGGATGAATAGAGGGTGTTCAGGAAGTAGAACCAAAAGATTTGCTTGGACGATGGGGTGGGTGGTATGCGATTCAGTAGGATGAGGGTTAATATAAGTTATGGACAGTCTTATATTTGAGATTCTTATAGGACAGATAGGAAGGAGGAGAGGTACAGAAGATAGTTAGAAACCTGAAGCCGGCACTCAGGGAAGAAGTCTGCTTTGGAGAAATATTTTGGTCAGTTGAAGCCATAGGTGAAGAGGAGAATGCTTAGGGATAAGATGTGTATGGTGAGAAAAGGGACTGGGGTAGAAGCTGGAGAGTGGCAGCATTTAAATGAGGGGACAAAAAAGGATTAAACAGAGAGGTAGAAGAGCCAGGATATAATGGTGTCTTGGAAGCTGAGGGAGAACTGGGCTTCAAACAGAAGGAGGCCAATAGTGTCATGTTTCTTTCTCACTGGTTGCCTCTCTCTCAAGATTATATAAGCCTCATTTATTCCCTCTTACAGTGACAGTGATATGAGACTGAGAGCACCTGTTTCCTTCTTTACACATGCAGTGTACAGAGTCAGCTACAAATGGTTTATGCAAGTCTCTTTCCATACCAGTGTGTTAGCCATAATCCTCGCTATGGTTTATAAACCTAGCACTTCCAGTTGGCTATAACCATCACTTCCAGTTATAACTGTTCCCATTATGTGAGGCACAGTGATCTTCTGCAGCCTCTCATCAGCATAGCTAGCATTATTCTTATGTGTTTATTTTCCAGTTTCCCATAGCACTTCCCCTTTCTACCCTGCTGTGATGTGTGTGAATTTTCTTCCTGTCTCCCACATTGAGATGCTGTGTGAATTTTGCCATCTCTTCTTTTACACGTGGGTTTTATTAGCTACTTTCTCTACTTTTCTGCTCTTCCTACTCCTTATTCTTCCTATCCTGTCCTATTTTATTTATTTACTTATTTATTTTTTTTGGTTCACTCCTTGCAGAATTTAGTCTACTACTCTGTCCTTTTGTCACTGGAAACTCCAGTGTTGGTTTCCTCTCTCCCATTCTCCTTTTTCCTTCTCCATGATGTATTATGTGGCAGTATCTAATATCCATTTTGGTATTTCTTATATTATTTGTTTTTAACATTTTTCATATCTTGTTTTTAGGACTAGATTGTTCATTTCTTAAGGGTAAGGTGGGCATCTTCACTATTTGTATGAATTCGTGTATCCCAAAGTCTTCTATACTATTGTTGATTGAATTATTAACAGAAAAGAAACTTCCCTAGGGTCCTGGGTATGAAGCATAAGTAGAGCTCTCAGACCTCTCTTAGCTGGACCTGCTGAGCAAATGTAGGTGAGATGAGAAGCTTCTTACAGAATATATACTCACTGTTTGGGCCTTCTCCCCAGAGAGTTCTCTGAAGAACAGATTTTCTTCTTTATCTGTTCAAGTCAAGCTGTTAAAGACCTCTGGCTATTTCTTCTGTCTGTTGGCTGAGATACTATTTGGGAGTTGATTTGGGAATATTATATATGTATCCCCAAGCAATTTTTCTTTTTTTCTTTATCTTGTGAGACAGGATCTCACTCTGTTGACCAGGCTGGAGTGCAGTGGCACCATCTTGGCTCACTGCAGCCTTGATTGCCTGGGCTCAAGTGATTTTCCAGCTTCAGCCTCCTGAGTAGCTGGGACTACAGACACACGCCACCGTATCTAGCTAATTAAAAAAATTTTTTTGGCCGGGCGCGGTGGCTCAAGCCTGTAATCCCAGCACTTTGGGAGGCCGAGATGGGCGGATCACGAGGTCAGGAGATCGAGACCATCCTGGCTAACATGGTGAAACCCCGTCTCTACTTAAAAAAAAAAAAAAAAAAAAAAGGCCGGGCACGGTGGCTCAAGCCTGTAATCCCAGCACTTTGGGAGGCCGAGACGGGAGGATCACGAGGTCAGGAGATCGAGACCAGCCTGGCTAACATGGTGAAACCCCGTCTCTACTAAAAATACAAAAAACTAGCCGGGCGAGGTGGCGGGCGCCTGTAGTCCCAGCTATTTGGGAGGCTGAGGCAGGAGAATAGCGTAAACCTAGGAGGCAGAGCTTGTAGTGAGCTGAGATCCGGCCACTGCACTCCAGCCTGGGTGACAGAGCGAGACTCTGTCTCAAAAAAAAAAAAAAAAAAAAAAATTTTTTTTGGAGACACTAGGTTTTGCCATGTTGCCCAGGCTGGTCTTGAACTCCTGGGCTCAAGTGATCTTCCCACCTCAGCCTCCCAACATACTGGGATTACAGGCATGAGCCATTGCACCTGGCCCAAGCAATTTTTTGATTCCATATTCAAATGACGGATAAGTCCAATGGATTTGAGGATGTCACCTATATTTTCCAAGACTAATTGGTTAATTAGGCTGAATTAAATGATGTGACAGAAAGCTTAGTTTCTCCACTGTGAACACTGTAACTTAGTGGCTAGGCTTATTCATCTACTTTGTGGCTCTGAACAGCTCTCCAGATAGCTTAGAAGTTTTTGGACACACAAAAATATTGAGTCCTATATTATGTTTCTTCTCCAAAGCACCTAGTCATATGTCTTGTAAGTGCTCAGGAAATGATAATTAAATGAATAAATTAACTCAGTACATTCTATGCTGTATTATATTTATATAAAAGGGATAAATTTTCTTTGCTTTATTCATTTTCAACACCTGACATTAATTCTATGGCTGTCATTCTATATCTCAAACTTGTGAATCTGAGAACATTTATTTTATAGCCCAACAGGGAACCCAAGTACAAACTTGAAACTTCTACTTGTGATAAATAGCTGTTGTTTTCCTGAGAATGCTTTTCTGCTCTCTCTGCTGGAATTGGTCTTTTCTCATCTTTCTTGGACTACCCCTCAAGTAGCCTTGTGTTTCAATAAGAGCTTTCTGGAGAACATTTTTAGCATTAACACAAGTACTATTTGCATATTCTAGTTTAAGACTGGGATTATGTTTGAGTAAGTCCTTCCAAACAGATACTCAACCATGTATGACACTGCTTTTAAATAGTGCTTATCTGGCTCTTTATGGAATGATTTCTTTTCAATTTTTTCCCCCCTGGTTATTATTATAGGAAAATCATTATATTTATCATTATCCCATGGTAATAATTTTGCTTGTAAGTGACAATGCCTAGCTTAATAATGATTAATGAGTCTCCAGGGACTGAGTGGTGTGAACTAGCACACTCTAGCACCCCTCACTTGCCTGTGACCACATGTTCCTATCAAACTGACGTGTTCTCAGGGACCCTACTTCTACCTGGACTCCCTTTCATAAATCCCCCTTTCCCCCCAGCTTTTTTGGTGGGGATGGAGTCTGGCTCTGTCACCCAGGCTGGAGTGCAATGGCATGATCTTGGCTCTGCCTCCTGGGTTCAAGTGATTCTTGTGTCTTAGCCTCCCAAGTAGCTGGGATTACAGGCGTGCGCCCCCATGCCCAGCTAATTTTTTGTATTTTTAGTAGAGACAGCATTTTGCCACGTTGGCCAAGCTGGTCTCAAACTCTTGACCTCAGGTGATCCGTGCGCCTCCCAAAGTGCTGGGATTACAGGCTTGAGCCACCATGCCTAGCCTCATAAATCTTGTAAAGTAGACTTACCTTTCCTAAAAGTTTCCTGTATACAATGTGTAGTTTAAGTTGAAGCAGTGTTAGTTGACAATAAAACATATGAAACTGTTGCCTATGGGTGGAAATTGGCAGGCAGGCCTGGCAGTAATGTCCTCATTACTTGGCCTCATATTGTGTGAAACTGCATTAGTCTAATCATGATTGTATCTCCAAAGTGGAAAGAATGGATAGACAAAGGCATTTTTCTTTCTTTTTTTCCCCCATCCCCACTGAGGTTTAAATGGTATATAAAAAACTGTACATAATTAATGTGTACAATTTAGACATGTATATACTTGTGTTACCATCACCATAATCAAGATAATAAATATATTTATCAACTCTAAAAGTTTACTTGTGTCTCCTTTTTTTGTTGTATGCGTGTGTTAAGAACATTTAATATGAAATCTACCCTCTTAAATTTTGAGTTGCACAATACCTTATTGTTAACTGGAGGCACTATGTGGTACAGCAGCAGGTCTCTGGAACTTATTTAACTGTAACAAAGGCAGTTTTCTGTGGACACCTTACATAGGTTTCTTGGAGCCTAAAAATGGTCACCGCATTCTGGGAAATTTTGATTTTCCCTGAAGACAGGATCCTGGTGAGAAAGCATTCAAAGTTTAGCAAAACAGGAGATGTAGTTGTTTCTTTCATATTGTCTAGCTTTCCTCAAAGGGCTTTCCTCTTTCTCTTAGTGAGATTAGTCGCCTGGACCTGGGTCTGAGTGTGGAGGTATGGAACAAAGGACTGATCTGGGACACCATGGTGGGGACTGTGTGGATTGCACTGAAGACTATTCGTCAGTCGGATGAGGTCAGTCATTGCATTGCCTGTTTGGAAGTATGGTTCCCAGCCCTTGCTTCTCCCCATGCTAGCTCCACTTTAGCTAATATTCATCCATGCATCTTGGATTATTCTTCCCCCTTTCTAATTAGAGGGCATGCAACCTGCCTGTTCCTAACTTCACCTGAAGGTTCAGATGATTTTATTTAAGTCTGGCCTACCCTGTGTCCTGTGACTGAACTCACAGGCTCCAGAGCACCTCTTCAGCCTTATCAGGTAGATAGTCCCTTCTGAGGTATGTGTGTGTCTGTGTGTGTGTGTTTACTTAGGGTACTTGTGGTTTCTGTGTTCTCCTCTAAGTCGCTGCCCTGGGAGGAGTCCCATTAAACTTCCTTAGCCAGCTGGCTGGCTATTCTCTGCTTTGTTTCTTTGAGTTACCAATCTCCAAGGAACTGATTTTCAGTGCCCTTCTTCTGCATGTAACCCTAACAGAGTTTAAGGAACTACCAGGTTTGGCAATTTATATTCACACTGTCTATACATTTTTTCTAGGATTGAACTCTTGCCTCACTTTCCTAGACTAGACCATAACTGAGCATCATTTCCCCACTTTGCACCTGGACAAAATCTGTTATATTCCTATTTGGTGTTAACATGGACCATGAGTTTTCTCTGGGAGTGGGGAAGTTGAAGTTGCATCTATTTTCTGTATTTCTTTTAGTTCTAGCTAAGTCTCTACTCCCCCAGGCAGATGGGCAGTTCATTTTCATTGCAACCCCAGTTCAGTCCTATTTAGCCAGCAATGTTAGTAGCTTTTTACTGACTAGAAACAGTGACACAGTCATTAAGAACTGTGCAGGTTAAATATTGATCCACAGAGGTGCTTAGTTTTAGAGTATGCTACTCGAGACATTTTGTCCTCGTTAGACCTGCAGAGCTGAGCACTGAAAGCTGCTTCCCCACCAAAGAGGGAAAACGGAAGCCACATGCAGTGGAGGCAGGTGGTGACAGTGGTGTGTTTGCCTTATCAGGATGTGAATGGCCCTCAGAAGCTCAAGCACGGAACTTCAGAGAAAAAAACCTGACTCTTGAACTAAGAGGGAGCCAAGAAAGATTAAACTTTAATCTTAGATCTTTGTGTCCTAGGAAGGGCCTGGGGAATGGTCCACATTGGAGGCAGAGACGTTAATGAAAGATGATGAGATCTGTGGAACTAGAAACCCAACTCCTCATAAAATTTTGCTTGATACAAGATTTGAGTTGCCTTTTGGTGAGTCGATTTGATTAAAATTTTAAAACTATTTAATAATTTTTACCATATTGTTTGGAATTGTTTGCTAGTTGTTTCATTAATGTATATTTTGTCACCTCAGCCATCTCTTTTGAGGATATTCTGTCTTCATTCACTCTCTTTCTTTTAACACTTCACCCAGGGAATGGTGCAAAGTAGAATATAGAATGGTGCGCTTTAAAGAATCTACACTAAAAAGCATTCTCTTCAACTCATCTAATTTTCTGTGACTATTTATTATAATGACTTACGAAATATTTGCTTGTTAGATTTATTATTTTGAAAATAAACATTTATTGTCTTGAAGTGACTATATATACCTTCTGATTTGTTAATTTAAGAACTAGCACTGATAAATAGAATAACAATTTAAAATGTAAATTAAATCACAATACATGCTCATGATAAAAATTCAAATAGTAAGAAAATGTACATGGATAAAGTTAAAAGTTTATTTTCCCAGTTCCTTTAACCTTCTTTGCATTTCCCAGTGTGAAATCACTGTTAACATTCTTGTATTTTGGTTTAGACACATGATACTTATTTTCTAAAAACTTATTTTGGCAAAATTTGGATCATACTCTATATAATATGTATATACTGATATATAGTGTTTTACAAACTACTTAGACATTTATCCTGGACATCGCTCCATGTTATACTTTAAGATCTATCTTGTTCATTTGAACAGATGCCTCTACCATAATTTATCTTTTTTTTTGTTTTTGTGTTTTTGTTTTTTGTTTTTGTTTTTTTTCATTTTTTTGAGATGGAGTCGTGCTCTGCCTAGGCTTTAGGGCAGCAGCACGATCTTGGCTCACTGCAACCTCTGCCTTCTGGGTTCAAGTAATTCTCATGCCTCAGCTTCCCGAGTCACTGAGATTACAGGCTTTTGCTACCACATCTGGTTAATTTTTTGTATTTTTTAGTAGAGACAGGGTTTCACCATGTTGTTCAGGCTGGTCTCGAACTCCTGACCTCAAATGATCCGCCCACCCTGGCTTTCTAAAGTGCTGGAATTACAAGTGTGAGCCACCACGCCCGGCCTACCATAATTTATTTAAGTACTCCTTTATTGATTGACATGTAGGTTTTTTCAGTTTTTTTTGATGTTATATACTGCTAACTAACAACTCTGTATATCTTTGCCCATTTTGAGTCTAGAATAAATTTCTTAAAGTAGAATTGCTGGATCAAAGGGTATGTACACAATTACTTTTTATGGAATCTACTAAGTTCCTTGTCCAAAAGGTTATACCAATTTATACTCTTATAAATTATATCTGAGGAGTGCCTGTTTCTGCACATCCTTGGCAGTCTTTTGTATTTCCCAATTAATCTTTATTTGATTATTTTGTATGGTGTCTTGTTTTAGTTTAGTTGATTTCCGTTAGTTTTATTTTAATTTTTTACCATTCATATTATTGATATTTGCATATCCTGTTGTTATTGCTGTTGTTTTATGATCTCAGTGTATTTGTATCTTGTATCCTATGGTTATTTAAGCAAAAATGACATGATTTTCCAGCTAACTCAGAAAGAACTAAACTCAGAACAACTATTATTTCAGAAAAATAGAAAGGAAGTCTTTCTTGTGGGACGTAGACCAAGCTGCAAGTGAAGGGAAAATCAACTGGAGGGAGTGGGTGTTGGTTCAAATACCACAGATACTGTCCATTTTCACCAAATTTTAGTAGATAGTCTTGAATAAATGTTTTTTTGTTTGATGTATGCACTTAGGACCATTTCCAGAGACTTTAAATGGTTGTATTTTTAATGTTGTATTACTTTTTGACTGATTTCACTCACTAATTACATAGTTACAAATATTATATAAAATAGACATTATTCTTCTACTTTTAGTGGTTGATTTTATTTAAAAACCAGGGCCGGGCACAGTGACTCACACCTGTAATCCCAACATTTTGGGATGCTGAGGTGGGCGGATCATGAGGTCAGGAGTTTGAGACCAGTCTGACCAACATGGCGAAACCCCATCTCTACTAAAAATAGAAAAAATTAGCTGGGGGTGGTATCGTGCGCCTGTAATCTAAGCTACTCAGGAGGCTGAGGCAGGAGAATCGCTTGAACCCGGGAGGCATGGAGGTTGCAGTGAGCCGAGATTGCGCCACTGCACTCCAGCCTGGGCGATAGAGTGAGACTCTGTCTCAAAAAAAAAAAAAAAAAAAAAAAAAAAAAAAAGATTCAATAATAACAAAATAACATTTATGGTGAATTATTGTGTGCTGGTGGACATGTCACTAAGTATTCACATATGTTAGCTCAGTTAATCCTCATTTCAGTCCTTTGAGGCAGACCCAACTATTATTCCCCACTTTAGAGATAAGCAAACTAAGACAGAGAGTATTTAAGTATTTTGGCCATGGTCTGACTCTAGAGCTGGGGCTTTTAATTTTAACTATTTGTATAATACATTTAACTACTTCTTGTTGGGTATTTTGATTGTTTGAAGTTTATACTGTTATAAATAGCACTGCGATAAACATGCTTGTATCTCTCTATATTTTTTCTCCTTAAAACTATTTTTGTGGAGTGAGGCAGGAATAAATTTACAATGGTTTAAGAAGTTATCCAGTGAAAAGTCCCTTCAGAAATCCATTTTCTTCCTATAGGTTACCACTATTAATACTTTCTTGTGTATCTTTCCAGAGTCAGTTTCTGAATATAAGCACACACACACACACACACCCCCCACCATCTTCTTTTTAAAACGCAAATAGCATATTCTAACACATTCCCTGTGCCTTGCTGTTTTGCATTTAATATATCTTGGTAAATCATCCCACATCAGAGCATATAGACCAGCAGCAGCAGCAGCTCCTCTTCCACCTTGCACCTCCCACTCTCCTTCTTTGTAACAGGTGCATAGTATACCATTTTATGGATGTACCATATGTATGAGAAAGCACTATACAAATTACGTTGTAGACTATTTGAAGGTGAGTGTGTGTGTTTTTAAATAAGACTTTGAAATATTGCTACCAATTGTTAAAGAGCTAGTTGAAGGGAAGGAACTGAAGTTTTGGACAGGTGGAACAAAGGAGAAAGGAAAGGGCTATATTTGCTTTATTCATGTGGGCTACTAGAAAGTGTATCTGTTTAAATGTCTCTGAAGTTGATATGATCCATATATTGCCTGAGTGTTTCTCTTTACTGCTGGTAATATGGTCATACTTGATGTTTTTAAAAGGTGAGTTTTGGAGATAAGTTGTTACAGTCAATTTGAAATATTTAGAAATGAGGATATACCATTATACCATTATTTTTTAAGAATTCAAATATTTTCAGTTAGTGACTCACTTAGCAAATATTTGATCATCTAATACTTTCCAGGCATAAAACCTATGGAGTATTTTTTAATAGCTTCTTTTTAAAAATTTTTTAATTGTGGTAAGAGACATAACTGAACATTTAGCATCTTAACCATTTTTAAGTGTACAGTTCACTAGTGTTAAGTACATTCACATTGTTGTGCAGCAGATATCCAGAACTTTTTCACCTTGCAAAACTAAAACTCTGTCCCCATCAAACAACTTCTCATTTCCCCCTCCCCACAGCCACTGGCAACCACCATTCTTTCTTTTCTGTGAATTTGACTACTTTAGTTACCTTACATAAGTGAAATCATACAGTATTTGTCTTTTTTTGTGATGGACTTATTTTATTTAGTGTAATGTCCTCAAAGTTTATCCATGTTATGGCATGTGGCAGGATTTTCTTCCTTTTAAGGCTGAATAATGCTCCGTATGCAAGTCTCTCATTTTGTTAATCCTTTCATCCATTAGTGGACACTTGGGTTGCTTCAACTCTAGGTTATTGTGAATAATGCTACTAGGAACTTGGGTGTGCAAATATCTCTTTGAGATCCTGCTTTCACCTCTTTCATATATATAATCCAAAGTGGGAGAACTGTGTCACATGGTAATTCTACTTTTAATTTTTTTGGGAGAAAACCTTTGAATTTTGAGCATCTCAATATCTCAGCATGTGACTTTTCTTCTAAGCTAATCCTTTGGATGGTTTTAGTCTTACTGAGGGGAAGGTAGTACGGTTACATAGAAAGAATGTAGTTTTTGGAATCATACAAACCATGGTTTGAATCATGGCTCATCTCTTTATAAACTGTCACCCTGGCCAGATTATTTTACCGCTCTGAACTTCAGCTTCTTCATCTACAAAACAACAATGGGAATAACGTACATTATATTGGTTTTTGTGAAGAGTAAAGATAATGTTCATGACAAGAACCAAACCACCAGTTAAAACTTGTGCATCACTACTAGCCTCTGACTTCAGTCATTAGACTGAATAAAGTATTATCTGCTGATGATTTATTACCTGCTGATGTGATTTCTTTTCTTTTTCTTCTTCTTCTTCTTCTTTTTTTTTAATGATAGATATCCCAGAGGAGGAAGCCAGATATTGGACCTACAAATGGGAGCAAATCAATGCCTTGGGAGCTGACAATGAGGTAGGAGCAGCCTTATTTGCAGTATAGAGGGATAGGGGGAAATCTCCAATACTCTTTATAGGTTGCCCAGGAAGGGGTCCAAGAGCATGTTGTCCTGAGAATGAAATCATTTAAATTGCGTTAAAGAAAAAAGACAGCTAGAAGATTTCCTGAAATGTCACTAGAAGGTCCCATCTCCCATTTATTCTATTCTTCCCATTCTCCCATTCTGTGGTACTAGTCTGGCTCTGGACTGTTAGGGAAGGAGCTTGCACCAGGGAATCTGTCCTCTTTTGTGTGTGAGTTGGAGGCATTTCTTTTGCTTCTACTGTCTCCCAGATTTTTGGATATTATTCTTATTTGTGTCCTGTTTTTGAGGATGTTTAGACTGTTGCATTGTTTGGTCTTGCCAGTCCTAACTTACCTCCAGAGATGAGGCTGGTGTGTATAAGAGAACACATTCAGCTCAACCTGGGGCATCAGGATTGGAGAATGTTTTTGTTCTTGCTGAGGGAGAGAAAAGATGATAAATTTGTT
This sequence comes from Macaca nemestrina, assembly GCF_043159975.1. Taxonomy (NCBI): domain Eukaryota; kingdom Metazoa; phylum Chordata; class Mammalia; order Primates; family Cercopithecidae; genus Macaca; species Macaca nemestrina. The sequence continues at coordinate 64,495,313 of NC_092138.1, forward strand.
TATTTTGGACACGTGGGCTACTAAAAAATGGGTCTGATTGTAAGATATACTTTGAGTGCCAGAGGATATTTCAGCAGAAATTTTTGATAAACAATTTCATGAGATAATCGGAAGCTGAGGTTTGAATGGGGTAGGGAGCTGTAGGCATAGAGCTTCATTAATATATGAGAAACAATTGAAGTCATAGGAATGGAAAAACTTCCTCAGGTAGAGCATATGGAGACAGTATTCAAGAACAAAGTCTTGGGAAACCTTAAACATAGAATTCTGAGAAACAAAAGAGACTGAGAAAGGGCAACCTTAAAGAGCGAGAATAACATAACCAGGAAAGATTCATGGAACAAAGGAAAAAACAGATCCAAGGCAGAAATTCTTGACAGTATCCCATGTTAAAACAAGTGAATTATGAAATAGAGCTATTGGATTTGGTGATTGATGACGAGTACACATCCATAGACTAGTACATAAAGGGAAATGCAGTGGTTTGATGACTGTATTTGTTTCCTACAGCTGCCATAACAAAGTTCTACAAACTAGGTGACTTTCAACAACCAAAATTTGTTTTCACACAGTTCTGGAGACTGGAAGTCTGAAATTAGGCCGTCAGCAAGATCAGTTCAGCTCCATTCTGGAGGCTCTGAAGGAGGAAGCATCCTATACCCTTCTACCTCTGATGGCTGCTGGCAGTCCTTGCTGTTCCTTAGCTTGTAGATATATCATTCTGATCTCTGCCTTCGTTGTCACGTGCCTCCCTGTGTGTCTGTCTGTGTCTTCACAATGCATTCTCCTGTCTCTGTGTGTCTGTGTCTAAATTTCCATTTTTCTTATAAGGATGCTAGTCATTGAATTAATTTGATTATGTCTGCAGAGACTTTGTTTCAAAGTAAGGTCATATTCACAGATACTTAGGGTTAGAAGTCTAACATATCTTTTAGGACATAGTTCAACCCACAGTGAGTTAAATGAAAGATGAAGAAATGGCATTTGGGACAAGCAACATCTACTCTTTTCAGGGTTTTCCCTTACCTCTTTTATTCTTGGTAGGCTTTCTGTTATTAAACTGTATAACTCTTCTCATGCCCACACCAGCATCCCAACTTTTCTTTGTTGTTGAAAGCTCCAGTCCTCCTTCTCCACTTAGTAACTCTGAGCATTTCTGCTTTTTTTGCATCTACATTACTTTGTGTTTTTGTTCATCTGAAGCCTGGCTGTGGAGTGGTACCTTTCAGACTGCCATCATCCTTGTTTTCCCGATAAAGAAGCATGTTGTACTTTTTTTGTTTTATAGGCTTTACTGTGTGTCATTATGCAGAATCAGAAGAAGGGACTAAAACAATTTAAAAACCAAATATAACTTATACAAAAATTGTGGAATTTTATAAGTTCTATTAATAGTTCTTGGTCTGTGGTTCCCAACTGCGTATCAGATTTTTGCTTTCTGTTTTTATTGTAGGGTGTGACATTCACTAAGTTTTCATCTTTCATCCTCTCTTCCACTGTGCAGTTTATCTTTTTAGCAGTTTTATTGAAATATAATTTGTATATACTGTACAGTTCACTCATATAAAACTTACAATACAGTGGCTTTTAGTATCTTCATAGTTGTGCCCTATGGATGTCACCACAACTCCAAATCAGATTTTTGCCTTCTGTTTTTATTCTAGTGTATGGCACTAAGTTTTTATCTTTCATCCTTCTTCCACTATGCTGTTTATCTTTTTAGCAGCTTCATTGAAATATAATTTGTATATACCATACAGTTCACTCATTTAAAGCTTACAATTCAGTGGCTTTTACTAGCTTCATAGTTGTGCCCATGGATATCACCACAATTTGGAATATTTTCATTGCCCCATAAAGAAACCCTGTGCCTTTAGCCATCAGTCTCCATTCTTCCCTATCCTCCTCAGCCCTATCTACCCACTAATCAGCCTTCTGTCTCTATGGACCTATTCTGCACATTTCTGATAAATGAAATTATGTAACATGTGGTCGTTTGTTTTCTTTCACTTAGCATAATGTTTTCAAGCATAATGTTTTCAAGGTTTCATTCATGTTTTAGCATGTAAATAAATTCCTTTTTATTGCCAAATAACATTCCATCATATGGATGTAGTATATTTTAAATTCATTCATTAGTTGATGGACAGTTGGGTTGTTTCTACTTGTTAGCTGTTATGGATAATGCTACTTTGAACATTTACATACAAAATTCTGTGTGGACATATCTTTTCACTTCTCTTGGGTATGACCTGGGAGCAGAATTGCTAGATCACATGGTAACTCTGTATTTAACTGATAGACTGCCAGACTATTTTCCAAAGTGGCTGTGACATTTTATACTCTTACCAGCAGTGTATAAAGGTTTCAGTTTCTTCATATCCATGTCAACACTTGTTATTATCTTTTTTATTATATCCATTCTTCCATTCTTAGCATGTATGAAGTGTTATCTCATTTTGGTTGCTTTTCCATTTAAAAACTTTTTTATTATGGAAATTTTGAAACATGAAAAAATATACTCTTCCCTTTTTTTGCTGGAGTATTTTAAAACCAATCTGGCCAGGTGTGGTGGCTCATGCCAGTAATCCCAGCACTTTGGGAGGCCAAGGTGGGCAGATCACTTGAGGTCAGGAGTTCAAGACCAGCCTGACCAACATGGTGAAAACCCATCTCTACTAAAAATACAAAAATCAGCTGGGCGTGGTGGCGGGCACCTGTAATCCCACCTACTTAGGAGGCTGAGGCAGGAGAATCGCTTGAACCCGGGAGGCAGAGGCTACAGTGAGCCAAGATCACATCACTGCACTCCAGTCTGAGTGATAGAGCAAGATTCCGTATCAAAAACAAAAAACAAGCCTAGGTATTATCTTGTCTCACCCATAAATATATCAGTATAGATCTCTAACAGGTAATGCTTTTTTAAAAAAAACACAATGCCATTATCATGTTGAACTTAGCAATTTCTTAGTGTCATCCAATACCTAGTTTTTTCAATTTCCTTTATTATCTAGAAGATGTTTTTTCATAGTTGATTTTTTCATTTCAAGAGCCAGATAAGGTGTGCCCATTTGGCTATCATGTCTCTTCAGTCATTTTACTTTATTTTATTTTTGTATTTTTTTGTAGAGATGGTGTTTCATCATTTGCCCAGGCTGATCTCAAACTTCTGGGCTCAAGCAATCTGCCCACCTCAGCCTCCCAAAGTGCTGGGTTTACAAGCATGAGACACCAAGCTCAGCTCTTTAAATCATTTTAGTTGTAAAATCATTCACTTACCCTCATCTGTTTTGTAGAATTCTGCACATTGTGGATTTTGCTGATTGTGTCCCCAGGTTTTATTTACCGTGTTCCTTTATCTCTCTTACTTCCTTTAAACTGAAAAGTGCATCTATTAGTTTGAAGACTAAGTTGTAGTTCACTTTTGATAGGCATGATGTTAAAATTCAACAGTGGATTCAAGTATCGTCAGCCCATTTCATTCATTATGATATTTTTCCATCAGCCTCTTAGCTAGTGGTTTTAGCTGCAAATGATGATGATTATGTTAGAGTCTGAAAAATGATGGTTTTCTTTCTTTCTTTTCTTTTTATTTTTTTGAGACAGCCTTACTCTGTCGCCCAGGCTGGAGTGGCGCTGCAGCCTCCGCCTCCTGAGTTTCTCAGCCTCCTGAGTAGCTGAGATTACAGGCATGCACCACCATGCCCGGCTAATTTTTGTATTTTTTAGTGGTGACAGGGTTTCACCTTGTTGCCCAGGCTGGTCTCGAACTCCTGCCTCTAAAGGTCTGCCCACCTCGGCCTCCCAAAGTGCTGAGATTTCAGGCAGAAGCCACTGTGACTGGCCTGATAGTCTAATTATATTATCCCTTCAGCATTTATTAGCTATGATTTGTCTATAAAAAAATATTTTCTCTTACCAGCTAGCTATTTGGTTCACTGAAATACAGTCTTTATAAGAAAAACATTCTCTTATCTATTTTTAGAATAATGAACTTTTGCCTCAGCAACTTCTCAAGGTGACCAGTAAGTTGTTTTCTTTTTTAAATGGAATATTACTATGTATTTATAAATTTGGGTATATTCGATCATGTATTTCGACCCATTGCAATCATTCTTTTTTGGAGACAGGGTCTTGCTCTGTTGTCCAGGCTGGAGTGCAGTGGCACAATCATAGCTAACTACATCCTCAAATTTCTAGGTTCAAGTGATCCTCCCGGTTCAGCCTCCCAAGTAGCAGAGACTACAGGAGACTCAGGTTTAAAAACACCTAGCTAGTTTTTAAATTTTTTGTGGAGATGGGGTCTTACTATGTTGCCCAGGCTGGACATTGTTTTTGATACTAAAATGATCTCATCTTTGGTCAATGGGAGTTTCTTCAAGTTGGCTTCTGTCTCTTCTCTTTTTCTATTTTTATCATGAAAAACATTTAAGTATACATACAAATATAGGAAAAATAAAAGGAAACCCATGTGTATACCCATCCCTAAGATTCAATAATTATTAAGATTTCATCACACTTGCTGCAAAATCATTTTTAAAATACAATATAGAGTCTAACTTTTTTATTCTACAGTGTATGACATTTCCCATACACCTGGTGGGCCTAGAGGCGCTAATCAAGACTGACTTGGGCATCTACCACTTTACAGAGTTGGATGGTACCACATTGTATTACTTTTGCTACTTATGGGCAATTAGGTTTTCACTGTTATAAATGCATGCTGCAGTGAACGTTTCTGAACCTGTTTCTCTATGCTTATATCTGAGAGAGTCTCTGGGTGTTTACCTGGAATGATAGTTGCTTGGTTGTAGGATATGCTGTGTTCAACCTTACTAGATACTACTAAATTGCTCTCTAAAGTGATTGTACAATTTACATTTACCCTTTTCCTGTTTCACTGTTTCCTTACTGATACTTGGTGTTATCATATTGTAAATTTTTGTTAATCTAATGAGTATAGAAATTGTTTTAATTTGTATTTCCCTGTTTATTGGTGAGATTTATTCATTCACCAAACCAATTATTAAGCACCATGTACCGTGCACTATTCTGTGTTTAATATACATCAGAGGTTGAAGATCCCTGCCCTCATGGATCACATAGGCAGAATCAGACAGTAAGCAAGAAATATAATAAATATAGTTGAGTGTTAGAAGCTGAGAAGTGCTATAGGGGATGTCTTAGTCTATTTGGATTGCTATAAAAATGCAAACTGGATAGGTTATAAACAACAGAGACTTATTTCTTATAGTTCTGGAGACTGGGAAGTCCAAGATCAAGGCACTGGCACATTCATTGTCCGGTGAGGGCCCATTTCCTGGTTCATAGACAGCAGCTTGCTGTATTCTCATGTGATGGAAGCATGCTCTCTGGAGCCTCTTTTATAAGGGTGCTTATGCCATTCATGAAGGCTCCACCCTCATGACCTAATCATCTCCCAAAGGCCCTACCTCCTAGTATCATCACACAGGTGAATTTTTGGTGGGGACAGGGGTGGTGGGATACAAATTTTCAGACTATAGCAGGGGGGAAGATATTTTTTCTCCACGTAAGTGTTATACTACTTTTGTTAGATTTTTTTTTTCCTAATTGTTGCAAATGGTACATTCTAAAAATTACACTATCTAGTTGGTTATCACATTACTATTATAAGTAAATGCTTTGCTACTCATCTTTTTAAAGTATTGATCTTACTTATCAACCCCTAATAGTTCTAATAGTTTAGAGATTCCCTTAGATTTTCTATGTAACTAGGTTTTGCATCTTTAAATTACAGTTTTTATTCTCCTTGCAGTCCTTACGCTTTGTTTCTACGTGTTTGAATTGTTTATACATTTTATATAAATATATATAAAATATATATTTTTTTCTTAGACAGATTCTTACTCTTTCACCCAGGCTGGAGTGCAGTGGCACGATCTTGGCTCACTGCAGTCTCCACTTCCTGGGCTCAAGCGATTCTCCTGCCTCAGCCTCCCAAGTAGCTGGGGTTACAGGCATGTGCTACCATGCCTGGCTAATTTTTGTATTTTCAATAGAGATGGGGTTTCACCATGTTGACCAGGCTGGTCTTGAACTTCTGACCTCAGGTGATCTGCCCACCTTGACCTCCCAAAGTGCTGGGATTACAGGTATGAGCCATTGTGCCAGGCCTGTTTATACATATATTTTTATTAACAGACTTCATTTTTTAGACGTTTTAGATTTACAGAAATGTTGAGCAGATATTCATCCCCTCCCCCACCCCATCTTATAATTTCCCTTATTATTAACATCTTACATTAGTGTAACTGCCCAACGGGTTCACCTTATGTGCTGCCTAGACAGAAGTGATTTATGAAGACAGGGGAGGTGTAGTGGAGAAAGAGTAATTCACCCAGAGCCAGCTGTGCAGGAGACTGCAGTTTTATTATTACTGAAATCAGTCTCCTGGGGCATTCAGGCATCAGAGTTTTTAAAGATAATTTGGCAGGTAGGGGTTTGGGAAGTGGGGAATGCTGATTGGTTAGGTTGGAGATGGAATGATAGCAGGTAGAAGTGAGTTTTTCTTGCTGTCTTCTGTTCCTGGGTGGGATGGCAGAACTGGTTGGGCCAGACGGGTAGTGTCAGCTGATCCATCTAGTGCAGGGTCTGCAAGATATCCCAAGCACTGATCTTAGGTTTTATAATAGTGATGTTATTCCCAGGAGCAATTTGGCGAGGTTCAGACTCTTGGACACTCTTGGAGCCAGAGGCTGCATGACCCCTAAAGTGATTTCTAATCTTGTAGCTAATTTGTTAGTCCTGCAAAGGCAGAGTGGTCCCCAGGCAAGAAGGGGTTCTTTTTGGAAAAGGGCTATTATCAAGTTAGTTCAGCCTATGCCCAGGAATGAACAAGGACAGCTTAAAGATTAGAAGCAAGATGGAACTGGTTAGGTCTGATTTCTTTCTCTGTCATACTTTCCTTAGTTATGATTTTTGCAAAGGCAGTTTCATTAGTATGATACATTTGTTACAGTTAATGAACTAATATTGATACATTATTATTAGCTAAAGAGTATTTTTTATTTGTTTTATTGTTAGCTAAAAAATAGCTAAAATTCCATAGTTTATTCAGATTTCCTTAGTTTTTACCTTGTGTCTCTTTTGTTTTTGTTATTGGATCTCATCCAGGATATTGCATTACACTTAGTTGTCATGTCTCCTTAGGCTTCTCTTGGTTGTGATATTTTCTCAGACTTTTCTTGTTTCTCATGACCTTTTGTTTAAAACATTCAATGACTAAGACATCTAGTATAATTTTTAACATTGTAAGAGTGGAGAGCCTTGTCCGAACTCCTGACCTCAGGTGATCCGCCTGCTTCGGCCTCCGAAAGTGCTGGGATTACAGGTGTGAACCACTGTGCCCAGCCAAGTTCAAAACATCTTGAAGGTCAAACATCCACTCCAAAGTAACAAAAGAACTTGGTTATAAATAATAACCACTACAAATAATTATGATTTTTATAAACAGTACATAGACATAACCATGAGGAATCCCAAAATTTTAAGTATTAAGAAGAATTCAGACCTAAGAGATCAGAGTAGACATTTTCAGAAGCTATATTTAATGAATCTGTTCCAGGCCCAAAACAGAAAGCTTAAGTCCAACTAGAGTATAATTAATAATGTTAAGATGGCTAAGAAAAAAGCTACAAAATCTGTCTACAAAAAACAGACAAGGATAGTAGAAGAAAGGAAAATTATAGACCAATTTCAGTTATGAATATAGAGACAAAAATCCTAATTAATAGATTACGAGGCCAAATCTGTCATATAAGTGTGTGTAATATTCATATGTGAATATGTATGTATATGTGTGCATACGTATGTATGTTAGCATATAAATGTACATATATCCTGTCCAGGTGAATATTAAATGCTAGGCCAGTTCAATATCTGAAAATCTACTCATGTAATTCACCATATTAAACAGATCAAAGGAGAAAAACTATGTGATCTAATAGATGCAGAAAAAGATTTGATAAAACCCCATACTTTTTCATGACAAAAATATTTAGAGAATAAAAAAGAAAATAGAATTTCCTTAATCTAATGAAGAGTATCTACCAAAATCAATGGCAAATCAAAGGGGACTGCTTTATAAGTTTTAAAGTATGCTTTAAAGGTTGCAGTGAGCCAAAATAACTCCACAGCGCTCCAGCCTGGGCGAAAGAGCAAGAATCTGTCTAAAAAAAGATGTTTTGAACATTTTTGTGATTCGCAGTTTTGCTAGTGCTATCATATTGTTTACACTGTGCTTGACTTTTCTTATTCTCCGTGGAAATTAGTAATAACTATCTACCTCTGACATTTGTACCATACTTTATTGCTTATAAAGTATATTTATATACAAAAAGTGTTTTGTATTTTGGATCCCAACCATTTGAAATGCTCTTAACTACTGATACTCATAATGTTTTGTACAACACCATTAACTTTTGTCCGGATTGTTGCAATAATTACTCTATTTCCCCTCGTGTTCCCTACAGTTCATCTCATACAGCAGCCAGATCTTTTAAAAGTATAATCAAATCATAATCTTCTCATGCTTAAAACCCAAAAGGGCTTCTCAGCACACTAGAAAAGTTCGAATTCTTACCATGATTTACAAATTCTGTTTTCCCAGTGCCTAGAACAAGGCTTTGCACATAGTGGATACTCAATCAATATTTGTTGAGTTAGTAAGTAACTCGTTCATTGATAGTTTTAGAGAAGCTCTGACTTGCCTTGGATCTCATAGCTTATGAATAAGTGACCAGGTCAGGATGAGAACTCCAAATCTCATGTTTGCAAGTTGCTGGCCAAGATACATTTTTCTTTTCTTCTTTTTTTTCTGGGACAGCGTCTCGCTCTTGTTGCCCAGGCTGGAGTGCAATGGCATGATCTCGGCTCACGGCAACCTCCGCCTCCCAGGTTCAAGCGATTCTTCTGCCTCAGCCTCCCTAGTAGCTGGGATTACAGGCATGTGCCACCACACCTGGCTAATTTCGTATTTTTAGTAGAGACGGGGTTTCTCCATGTTGGTCAGGCTGGTCTCGAACTCCTGACCTCAGGTGATCCACCTGCCTTGGCCTCCCAAAGTGCTAGTATTACAGGCATGAGCCACCGTGCCCGGCTGAAGATATATTTTTCTAATTCTCCAATGGACTCTGAACCAGACTATCCTCACTGTCTTCCAGACTCTGTTGATTTGTTTGTGCCTTTCTCTTTCTGTTTTGCCTTCTAAATCGGGCCCATCCTCAAGATTTGGACATAATTATTTTCCTTTTATGGAACATTTTCTTATGTCTTCAGTACCATGTACTTGTTTTTGTGGTGGTCATGGTGAGTGGGATGGCAGAGGTTACAGTGCTAGTGGGAGAGGAACTCTTGTAGATACCAGATACTGCACCACATGCTTAGGTAAGCAGTTCCACTTGCTTCCCATGTGACCTTATGAGCAAAGAAGCACTATTATTTAAAAATGAGAAAACAACCCCAGATAGATTGTCACTTGCATCACCTGAATAGGGAAATCTCCTATACATTAGCTCCAGGAAAACTCAGAGGACTGTGAAGTATTCTAAGGATTCTAAGGCCAAACCTTCTACAGCTGCCTGGCAGAGCTGAGTGGGTGCCCAGGTGCCCTTTGTCAGGACAGTTCTTCATTATCCTGCTGTATTTAGCCTGTCTCACTTGGCCAGGGCCATAACCAATAGTCTGGCCTATATGTCAGGATCACACAGAGAAAATAGGAGCAGGATGTTCTGTTTCTGTTCAATAAAAATTTTGTCTCCAAACACTAAACTTTTTTATAGGTAGCTGTGATTTTTTCCCTCTCTTACTTGGGCTTCTGATTGTATTTATTTATTTATTTTCTCCTTTCTGCTTCTAGTATTCTAGTCAAGAAGAAAGCCAGAGGAAGCCATTGCCCACTGCTGCCGCCCAGTGTTGTAAGTGAGAAACTTGTCTACAAATCTCTTAATTGTAGCTTTCTGTTGCTTCTCCGAATATGGGTTATTCTGAGCTGGGGAGGGTGGGGATGTCATGTGTGTAAGCAGAAGATATTCCTGAAGCACATCTGTTCAGGTGCCTTCCTCTGATGGCTGTCTGTCTTTTAGCTTTAGGCAGAAGTTTTTTGGTTTTGTATGGCTATAGGCAGGGGAATAGGGTTCATCTTTTTTTCTACATTTGCTAGCTTCTACCCCTGAAGGAATGATTTGACCCCCTCTATCCCTGTTTACCTGTTGTTATTCTTTAAGGCTCAGCTTAAATATCATCACTGTGGGTAATCTTTGTGCTGTTTTCTGCTTCCCCCAAGTCTAACTTAGGTCTCTCCTGTGTGCTTCCATTTTTCCGTGTGCACATCCATCATATGACATATATATATTTCTTTGACATGAACACAAAGTTTTAAAAGACACAGACATTGTTCCATTTTCTGTTCTTTGCATTTGACTCAACACCTGATGCATAGTATACCTCAATAAAATTTGATAAATGATTGACTTATTTCTCCTGAGATTGATTTGTTAAGATCACACAGATTACGTCTTGAAATGCGCCATACATTTTTGGTATATTGTTACCTTCTCCTCAGTTTCCCTCAAAACAGCTTGGGACACTGAAGGACTGACTTAGAGTCTGATCTATTTCACTTTTCCAACCTGTGATGTGTGTACATGTGTGTATGTGTGTGTGTGTGTGTGGGGGGGGGGGGGATTGTGATACTTTTATGTTACTCTGTTTTTTCTGAATCTCATGCCAAACTCCATCAACTATAAGTTGAAGATGATGGTAATGATTGTATCATTTGTTGTTGTAATATTAGCAATAATAAGAACTGTAGGCTAGGCATGGTTCCCAGCACTTTGGGAGGCTGAGGCAGGAGGATTGCTTGAGCCCAGGAGTTTGAGACCAGCCTTGGCATCATACTGAGATCTCATTTCTACAGAAAAAAAAAAAAAAAATTAACCAGGTGTGGTGGCATGTGCCTGTAGTCCCAGATACTTGGGAGGCTGAAGTGGGAGGATGACTTGAGCCTGGGAAATCGAGGCTGTGGTGAGCCATGATTGTGCCACTGCACTGCAGCCTGGGCAACAGAGCAAGACCGTGTTTCAAAACAAACAAATCATAGCAGCTAACACTATTGAGGTCTTACAGTATGCCAGATGCCATTCTGAGACCTTAAGTATTCTAACTTTTTTAAACTTCACAACACCCCTAAGACAGATTTTACTGTTGTTCCCATTTTTGAGATCAGGAAACTGAAGCATAAATAGATTGAGTAATTCGCCACAAATCACATAGCTAGTAACTGGTGAAGTAAATATTCAAACACAGAAAACCTGACTTAGTAGCCCCTACCTCTGTGTGAACCACTGTGTTATATTGCTTCCTTCATATTGTTTCTGAAAAGGAAAACCTCTGTCCATAGTTTGTGAATCCGTTGGTTGCCTTCAATTTGGTACATTCTATAGGCCCACTTTCCTGATAAAAGTAAAGGCCAATGGTAGAGGTGAACATTTTTTTTTCTTTATTTAAAGAAAACCTATTTTTCATATGATTTATTACTAACTTTTGTTTTTTGCTATTTAGGGCCAAAAGGTCAGAAGAATCTGAATTGAAAACCAGGTTTTCAGGTTTACAGGTCCTTTTCAAAACTCATTGTAATGAGTTCATTTTGATTGATTTAATCTTTTAAACCTTTTTCCAGGACTGCTGATGAGAAGCAAAATGTAATGATTGAGATTTCACTTCCTACTCCTTCCAGGTCTCATTGATGAAATGCAATTGAAGTGATTAAAGCACAAATGCCAAGAGGGCAGGAGGAAATAAAAAACCTTAAATAATCAAGCAACTTTATTCCCATATATTTTTCATATGTTTACAGGCTATATTATTTTTCTATGAATAAGCCATTCTTGTCTTTTGCCTGCTTCCTCATATATTTTTATTTTGAGAAATAAAACCTATAGAAAAGTTGAAAGAACAGTACCAAGAGCACTCATTACCCTTTACTAGGTTCAGTGACAAGCATTTTACCAGATTTGCTCTTTCCTTCATCCCCCTCTTATTTTTCTCTCATGTTGCTCTGTCTCTGTCTCCATACATACATACACAAAAATACAAGTATTTTATGAATCATTTGAATATAAGCTGCACACGCTATAACACATCAGTATGTTTCTGCTAAGAGCTAGGAAAGTCAACATAACTGAAATACCATGATCACAATCAAGAAATTTAAGACTGATACAGTAATATTGTCTATAGTACAGTCTATATTAAGAACTCCCTAATTGTCCCCCAAAATATTTTGAAAGCTTTTTTTGTATTTTAAAAAATTTTATTTAATTTTTAATTTTTATGGATACCTAGTAGGTATTTATGGAATACATGAGTATTTTGATACAGGCATACAATGTGTAATAATCACATCGAGGTAAATGGGGTATCCATCACCTCAAGCATTTATCATTTCTTTGTGTTACAAATATTCCGGTTATACTCTTTTAGTTATTTAAAAATGTGTAATAAATTATTGTTGACCATAGTCACCCTATTGTGCTAGCAAATACTAGATCTTACTCATTCTAGGTAACAATATTTTATACCCATTAACCATCCCTAATCTCCTCCCACCCCTAACTCCCCTTCCCAGCCTCTGGTAATTATCTTTCTATTCTCTGTCTCCACGAATTCAATTGTTTTAATTTTTAGCTCCCACAAATGAGTGAGAACATGTGAAGTTTGTCTTTCTCTGCCTGACTTATTTCATTCAACATAATGTCCTCCAGTTCCATCCATATTGTTGCAAATGACAGGATCTCATCTTTTTTATGGATAAATAGTACTCCATTGTGTTTATGTACCACATTTTCCTTTTCCATTCATCTGCTGATGGAAGCTTAGGCTGCTTCCAAATCTTGCCTGTTGTGAACAGTGCTGCAACAAACATAGGAGCGCAGATATCTCTTTGATATACTTTTATAGCCCTCCCCCGCCATGATCTAATCAATAACCATACATTTCATTTATTGTCCTCTTTAACCTACCTTCTTTTCTTCCTTCCCTCTTTTCTTTTCTTTGTTCTTTTCTTTCCTTCCTTCTTTCCTTTCCTTTCCCTTCCTTTTCCTTTTTTCTTCTCCTTTCCTTTTCCTATCCTTTTCTGTTTTCACTTTTCTCTTTTCTCTTTTTTCTTTCTTTCCTTTCTTGAGAAGGAGTCTTGCTCCATCATCCAGGCTGGAGTGCAGTGTCATGATCTTGGCTCATTGTAAGCTTTGCCTACCGGGTTCAAGCAATTCTCATGCCTCAGCCTCCCAAGTAGCTGGGACTACAGGCCATGCCACCACTCCCAGCTAAGTTTTTTTGTATTTTTAGTAGAGACAGGGTTTCACTATGTTGGCCAGGCTGTTCTTGAACTCCTGACCTCCAGTGATCTGCCCACCTCAGCCTCCAAAAGTGCTAGGATTACAGACATGAGCCACCACGCCTGGGCAAATCTTTAATATAATAATAAAAAAATCTGGCCAGGCACTGTGACTCACTCCTGTAATCCTAGGACTCTGCAAGGTGGAGATGGGTGGATCACTTGAGCCCAGGAGTTCTAGACCAACCTGGGCAACATGGCAAAACCTCATATCTACAAAAAAATACAAAAATTAGCCAGGCATGGTGTTGCATACCTATAGTCCCAGCTACTTGGGAGACAGAGCCAGGAGGATCACCTGAGCCTGGGGAGATGGAGGCTGCAGTGAGCCGTGATCATGCCATTGCACCCCAGCCTGGGTAACAGAGTGAGACTCTGTCTCACCAAAAAAAAAAAAAAAAAAAAAAAAAAAAAAAAAAAAAAAAAAAATCTGTGCCTTTTTGGTCATTTATGACATAGATCTTTTTTTATTTATAAAAAAAGTTTATTCTAATTATAATCTGTGTTCAGGTGGGGGTATACATTCTTACAGGTTTCTGGGAAGCAGTTTATCAATATGTACCAAGTCTTTGAATAGTAATAGACTTTGACTCAGCAGCTGAATTTCTGGAAATTTATCCTCAGTCATCACAGCAGACAAAGATATATGTACAAAGATGTTCACTGCAGAATTATTTAAGTAGCAGAATTTGAAAATGACTTAATAGTTAAACAGCAGTAAAAAATAGTAGTCATTAAGGTAGAATATTATGCATTTATTAAAAATCATGCTTTGAATAATAGGAACATTTTCGTGAAACTTGGTAAAAAAAAAAAAATGTATTACAGTTATCCCTCAGTATACTTGGGGGATTGGTTCCAGGACCCCTGCATGTACCAAAATCTGTGCATAATCAAGTTCCTCACTTGGCCCTTAGGAACCCACCTATATGAAAACTTGGCCCACTGTATATGCGGGTTTCACATCCTGCATTTTCTATCTGTGTCTCATTGAAAAATATCCATATGAGGACCCATGTAGTTCAAGCTTATGTTGTTTAAGGGTCAACTTAAAACCCTCAGTGTGTGTGTATAGATGTATATATATACATAAGCAATTTAAGACTCATTGCTGTGAACTTAATTGTGTCTACCCCCCATTCATATATTGAAGCCTTAACCCCCAATATTATTATATTTGGAGATAGGGCCTGTGAGGAGGTGATAAAGGTTAAGTGAAGTCATAATCTGATAGGGCTGGTGCCCTCATAAGAAGAAGAGATAGCAGAACTCTGTCCCTACCAAGTGAGGATACAGTAAGAAGGTAGCCATCTGTAAGCCAGGAAGAAAGCCCTCACCAGGAATTGAATCAGCTGGCCCCTTGATCTTGGACTTTCTAGCCTCCAGAACTGTGAGAAATAAATTTCTGTTGCTTAAGATACCCAGTCTAAGGTATTTTGTTAAGGCAGTCCAAGAAAACTGCTGCAGATTTTGGTACTAAGAGATGGATCGTTGGTGAAACAAATACCAAAAAATTCGCAAGTAGCTTTGGAACTGGGTGATGGGTAGAGGCTGGAAGAGTTTTGAGGTGCATGCTAGAAAAAACTGAGATTTCCATAAAGGGGTTATTGTTAGAAATATGGGCATGAAAGGTGATTCTGGTGAGGGCTTAGAAAGAAAAGAGGAGAGCTACAGAGAAAACTTCCATCTTAGAGAATGTATAATTAATCCTGATCAGAATGTTGGTATGAGTGTAGATTTTAAGGGCAATTTTTGTGAGGTCTCAGAAACAGTTAATAAGGAAATAACTGGAAGAAGGATGATCCTTGTTATAAGGTGGCAAAGAACTTGGCTGACTTGTGTTCTAGTGTTTTGTAGAAAGTAGAACCTGAGAGCAATTAAATTGCATATCTAGCAGGAGAAATTTCTAAGCAATGTTTTGAAGATGTGATGTGGCTCTCCCTTACTGCTTATGGTAAAATGCAAGAGGAGAGAAATGAGTGAAGGAAGACTGCTGGACTTCTTAGGTTCTAGAAGACTGGACCATAGAGCTATTTGACTGTGAATCTGTGCTGTTTTCCAGGGAAAGGAAAGAATTACCCTCAAAGTGACAGAGGTCATCAGGGCTGCCACCCTCAGCACGGACCTGGGGGCAAGGTCATTTACTTCATTATGTAAGAGGGCAGGCCTATCACAGCGAGGCAGCTCCTGAAAAGCCAAGGAGATAGATATATCAAGCCAAAGATAATTATTCTTGAGTCTTAGATCTAATGGAATTCACTTTGGTAGGCTTTGAACTTGCTTAGGACCTGTCACCCCTTCCTTTCTTCCCTGTTTCTCTCTTTTGAGATGGGAATGTCTAGCCTATGTCTGCCCTACCATTTATTTTGGAAGCACATAACTTGTCTGGTTTCACAGGTTCATAGCTGGAAAGGCATTTTGCTTTAGGATGACTCTTTACTCAAGATCACTCAAGTCTTATTTAGATGATAATTAGGTAAGACTTGGGACTTTAGACTTTGAAGTGGAAATTGAACAAGTTAAGACTTTTGGGGCTGTTGGGATGGAATGAATGTATCTTGCGTGTGATAAAGACATGAATTATGGGAGGCTAGGGCAGAATTCTATGAACTTGATTGTGTCCCCTCCAAATTCGTATGCTGAAGCCCTAATTCCCAATTTGACTGTATTTGGACATAGGCCTTGGGAGGAGGTGATAAAGGTTAAATGAAGTCATTAGGATGGAGCCCTAATCTAATAGGGCTGGGGCCCATTTAAGAAGAAGAGACATGAGAACTTGCTTTCTCCACCATGTGAGGACACAGCAAAAAGGTGACCATCTGCAAGCCAGGAAGAGATGTTCACCGAAACCAAACCTTGTGGGAATATTGACCTTGGGCTTTCCAGCCTCAGACTGTGAGAAAATAAATTTCTGTTGTTTAAGCTCCCCAGCCTATGTTATTTTGTTATGGCAGCCTGAGCACATGTATACACTTCTGTAAATGCATCTATATAATATAAGAAAAATTATTAGGAAAATAATTATCAAAATACTAACCAAATTTGTCTCTAGGATATGGGATTGTGGCCTTAAATGTTCTTAATAGTTGAAAGTTATTTTTGACCAGGCACAGTGGCTCATGCTTGTAATTTCAGCATTTTGGGAGGCTGCAGCGGGAGGATGGCTTAAGGCTGAAGTTCAAGACTAGTCCAAGCAACAGAGTGAGACCCCCATCTCTACAATTAAAAACAAAGTTATTATTAAGAAAAGTAATTGAGTCCTTGTTCATTCTTTTTCTTTTTTTTTGAGATGGAGTCTCTCTCACTCTGTCAGCCAGGCTGGAGTACAGTGGCGCAATCTTGGCTCACTGCAACCTCCGTCTCCCTGGTTCAAGTGATTCTCCTGCCTCAGCCTCTGAGTAGCTGGGACTACAGTCATGTGTCACCACACCGGGCCCATTTTTGTATTTTTGTTGGCCAGGCTGGTCTTGAACTCCTGACCTCAAGTGATCTGCCTGCCTTGGTCTCCAAAAGTGCTGGGATTATAGGCATTGAGCCACTAAGCCCAGTTGAGTCCTTGTTCTTAACCTGGGTTTGCTGCTGTCTCTCTCTGACTTTGGAAGTCATCCCACTGTCAACTTCAGTTTCTTGAAGTAATAAATGGAGGCGGTGTTCTAGATGATCTCTAGGACTTTTCTAGCTGTAGCATCATGTGATTCTATTGCTTCCTAGTCCTCAGATTCCTTCACATGGATGGCCCCTCCACTACCCAGTGTGTTAGGATCAATCCTCTGCAGCCATTTATAAGATGTTTCCAAAGTATTTTCAGAAATCACTGGGCTACTGCTCTAGAGAAACTCTCCCTTTGATACAAGAGTTACTCTGGCTGGAAGTGGTGGCTCATGCCTGTAATTCCAGCACTTTGGGAGGCCAAGGCAGGAGAATCACTTGAGGCCAGGAGTTTGAAACCAGCCTGGGCGACATCGCGAGACCCCGTCTCTATTTAAAAATAAATAAGTTAAAAAATTGAAAAAAGGTGTGACTCTATACCCAGTTATTTGTATATACTCTTAAAGGTGATGGAATTCTTTAAAAGTATTGAGGCAGACTGTCTGCTTTTCCCGAATATTTTGTCTCAAGTCAAACCTTTCTCTTTTAACATTCAGTAACAATATTCTGCACTCACTTTTATTCTGTGAAGTTTTTGTCTCGTTTGTTAACTGTGATATATTTATTTTAAAATGTTGTAGGGTAATTATTGTGATTTATTATGTCCATTTGTTTTCTATCCCCCATATTATTACCAGTTCTAGCATTTAGGCTGACTTGTGCCCATTTGTTGAAAGACAGGAAAGGCAGAGAGCAGAAGAAATGATCTTTGTGGTTTTAACTTTGCAAAGCCTAAGATTTTAGGAGAATATACAAAATGTTCTGGACAACTATTATGAGAGGGAACAGAGTTTCACCTGAATCTCCCAATTTCTAACTAAGAAGAGCTTCTTTTGACTTGAATGGGAGGAGAGAGAAATGCAAGGAGAATGAGGAAAGAAAGTAAGTAAGTGACCAGGGTAGATACATTGGGACCTTGTGTCTACTTTCTGTGTTAGGGCACTGGTGAAGCAGTAGGAGTCAAAGAGGGGATGGCTAGGTGTTGTGTCTTAGGCAGATGGACCATCACAAAGAGATTCCTATGCTCCAAGTTGCACCTGCTCCAAAATGAGTCTTGGGCTTTCTAAAAGTGGGAAAGTGAGCCTCTGGTCCTATTGGAACCACTTGGGCAGGAATAAGAGATGTCTCTCTCAGAAGTGTTCTGTGTGTCCTAGTGACTAAGGACTGGAGGAGACCTGGACTGTGTTGATGAATGCCAGTTCACAAAGACATATCCATGCCATGGGCAGTCACTTCACTGCAGTGTCTTTTTCAAAATTATTATTATACTTTAAGTTCTGGGTTACATGTGCAGAAACACTGCAGTGTCTTATTCACATGCTGTGTCAGTATTCAGTGCAGTCTTCATGGGACAGGGGCAAGACTTACGTTGAGACTGAAGGATGAAGATGTGTTCTAAGAGTGATAACATTAGTTTTCCTAGGAGACATTGATCTCTTTGTTGGTGATTGTTGCCTCTCTGGCTGATATTGCTTGGTTGTTCCTCCCCTCTGAGGAGTAGGTAAGTGCTGGCTTTCTCATTGGGGTGCATGTGTGAGTCTCCAAATGTTACTTTTGGGGACTCCCTGGGGTCTTATGTGAGTGATTGCTCTGGATTAACTTCTTTTGTCCTGCTATTGACTACTACCAAAAGATGTACTTAGCTTGTTGCTGCGGTATCCAGTTAGTTAGAGGCTTCTTGAATGGGGAAATATCAAGATAACTCAGACTCACCCACATTCCACAGAATTCATATGACCCATGGGAACTCACTTATTCTTGCCCTGAGAAACAAAGGATATAGGCAAGCAGTTCCATTCTCTTCTCCGTCTCCCAGCCCTGCCTCCTCTGTCCTCTTTGGCTGCTTAGATAGGTACACATTTCACATCAGCAAGTCTCCTGTCCAAACAGACATCCAGCCTCTCTGGCTCCACTCCCATTCTTGTAGGCATCCCTAACCTTTGTGAATTGTGAAGCTCCTCCTCACTTGGATTCAGAGCAGAGAAATATTCATTTTTCCCCTCCCCAGGAGGTGCAGAGGGGAAGGAGTAACCTTTCTTCACCAACAGTTGCTCTCCCAAAGGTTTCTGGATCCCACATTGACATAGACATTGTGCAAGACAGCTGACAAGGATCTAGTTAAATTGTCCTAACAAAATTTCCTGGCCGGTGCGGTGGCTCATGCCTGTAATCCTAGCACTTTGGGAGGCTGAGGCGGTCGGATCACAAGGTCAGGAGATTGAGACCATCCTGGCTAACACAGTGAAACCCTATCTCTACTAAAAATACAAAAAATTAGCCAATTAGCCAGGTGTGGTGGTGGGCGCCTGTAATCCTAGCTACTCGGGAGGCTGAGGCAGGAGAATTGCTTGAACCTGTGAGACGGAGGTTGCAGTGAGCCCAAGATTGCACCACTGCACTCCAACCTGGGTGACAGAGCGAGACTCCATCTCAAAAAAATTTCCTAAAATCTAGATTTGTCTGATTATTTCCTCATAATTAGATTCAGGTTACTGCACAGGTGATGTCAGTTTGTCCCTTTATTTGTGATGCTGATGTTAATTATTAGTTCAGATGATGTTTTCTGGATCTCTTTGTTGCAAAGGTATTTTTCTCCTTTGTAACTCTGTAGTGGCAGTGATACTTTGAGACTGTGTGTACACTGCTTTTATTTAAACAAACTTCCATGCATTAGTTTTAGGATGTATTATGATCATTGCCTAAATTTATTATTACACTGTGGTTGCAAAATGATGATTTTCTAATTCTGTCATTCCTTTTTAAAAGGAAAAAACGGTTTCTCTATATTTGCACAATTCTGACACCAAGTATGTTTTCCATACCAAGCAATTCTCTGCTGACATCAACTGAGTGTCCCATGACTTAATTCTGACACTAGAGATGTGGAGTTAGTGCACACCCTACAGGTTAAGGGCTCAGTCCCACAAGACTGCCCTCCACTTTAGGCACCAGTCATACATCCCAGGTTACTGCCTGAACTACTGACCAACTGGCTATAAACTGGAGTTCCCACAAACCCCTCCTCACGTTCGATAATTTGCTAGAATGGCTCACAGAACCCAGGCAAACAGTTAATTTGGTATTACCGATTGATTAAAAGGATATTTTAAAGGATACAAACAAATAGCCAGATGAAGAGATACACTGGGGGAAGTCTGGAAGGGTCTGAGCACAGGAGCTTCTGTCCCTGTGGAGTTTTGGGTGCACTACTCTCCCTGCTTGTGGGTGCATTTTTGTTCACCAGTGTGGAAACTTTCTGAACGCCTTTGACTGGGGTTTTTATGGACACATCATATGTAAGTATGATTGGTTAAATCATTGATCATTGGTGATTAATTAGCTCAACCTTCAGCTCCTCTTTTCTCCCTGGAGTTAGTGGCGTGGGACTGAAAGTTCTAACCCTCTAATCACAAAGTTGGTTCTTGTGGCAACTAGCCTCTATCCTCCAAGAGTTATCATATTAGCACTAACTCAGGTATGATTGAAAGGGGCTTATTATGAATAACAAAAGACAGTCTTCTTATCCCTATCAAGGAGTTAAAAGGGTTTTAGAAGCTGTGTGCCAAGAACTGGGGTCAGAGACCAAATATTTATTTCTTATTGTGTCACTGTCACAGTTTTATTATACTGAGTAGTTGTCAGTCTTTTGTAAAGAAGAGCTTTCGCTCTTCTCATACTCCCTATCCCTCTTTTTTTTTTTTTTTTTGAGACGGAGTCTTGCTCTGTCGCCCAGGCTGGAGTGCAGTGGCCGGATCTCAGCTCACTGCAAGCTCTGCCTCCCGGGTTCACGCCATTCTCCTGCCTCAGCCTCCCAAGTAGCTGGGACTACAGGCGCCCGCCACCTCACCCGGCTAGTTTTTTGTATTTTTTTGTAGAGATGGGGTTTCACCGTGTTAGCCAGGATGGTCTCCATCTCCTGACCTCGTGATCCACCCGTCTCGGCCTCCCAAAGTGCTGGGATTACAGGCTTGAGCCACCGCGCCCGGCCCCTATCCCTCTTTTAAAATGAGTATCACTATGGACACATGATTTTTTTTTTTACCCAGTGTTTTGTAATCCTGTTCTGCCATTTTCTTTGATGCTCAAATTGTCCTGAATTTGACCTGTGAGTATTCCTTTTAACTGGATCCTGTGTCATTTTGACATGGCCCTATCATTCTTTGACCACTTCCTTCCTTCCTTAGTACAAAATATTCCAAGTTCATCTTGTACTTTGCCTCCTCAGTCCTAGAATAAGTCGTTTCTCCAATGAGCCTGGTTATTTTTAGTGGGGAATGGTATTTAGAAATCAAGATCTTGGCACTAGTTTTGCTCTTTGCTACAGGAGGGCTCTTGCTTCTTGGCTCTTTGGATGGAACTAGGAAACACACTACGTTCATACTGGTATCACCAATTAACACCCTTATCACAAGGTTTTCCTGGTCTTTTTTCATTCTCTCTCTCTTGCTCTCTCTCTCTCATATAAATATATATATGTGTGTGTGTGTGTGTGTATTATGCACATATATACACATATATATATACACACATGTATATACACACACACATACATATATATCTTCCAATGAGAACCTCTATTCCCAAGAACACCAAATTATTTATTCATTTGCTGTGTCCAGTAATATACACAAGCAAATTTTAGGATTAATATACCCAGTGCTATTACCAACAATAAGACAACAGTCTTTAAGATTCTTGAAAGTTTTTTTTTTAACCTTAGAATATAAACTCACATAAGATTACAAAACTACCAACACACCAAGAATTTAACAAAATTTTATAATGTCATTGATATCTATCCTATATTCAAATATCCCCAGTTTTCCCCCAAACTTTCTTGTCCTTTTTGTACCATTGTAGAAGTTAATCAAGGTTCACATATTGCATTTGTATGTGCTATGATTTGAGTGAAGATCATCTTTCTGCATGTGGATTTCCAGTTGTTCTAAGACCATGTGTTAAAAAGGCATTTTTGGCCTAGTGTAGTGGCTCATGCCTGTAATTCTAGCACTTTGGGAGGCCAAGGCGGGTGAATCACGAGGTCAAGGAGATGGAGATCATCCTGGCAAACATGGTGAAACCCCATCTCTACTAAAAATACAAAAGTTAGCTGGGTGTGGTGGCGGGCGCCTGTAATCCCAGCTGCTTAGGAGGCTGAGACAGGAGAATCACTTGAACCTGGGAGGTGGAGGTTTTAGTGAGCTGAGATCATGCCACTGCACTCCACCTGGGTGACAGAGTGAGACTCCATCTCAAAAAAAAAAAAAAAAAAACAGACAGACACACCCCCGGCCCCGCTTAAATTGCCTTTGCATCTCTGTTAAAATCATTCTTTTACCACCACAAATTCCTATTACTTTCCTTCCTTTTAGCAGGTTAGATTTTATATATTCACGTTAGAAGGTGGATATACTTTCTTTTAGGATATGTTCTTCAGATGTGGCCTCAGCTGGGAGTTGGTAGCAGATACCAAGAGATGCACGCGGCTTTTTGCATGCTTGAGCCTCAGTACATCATGTTTACTTTTGCAGGTCTTATTGCCCCTCAATTTATAGAGCTGTTCTGAGGCTGTGCAATCTGATTTGCATATTTGATACAAATCTTGCAACAAATGGTATCAGTATAATATAAACATTTAGCTACAAGGCTAAATGGTCAGAAGTTGAGCTAGAGAGATAAACTGGTCTGTTCCTTTTCCAAACATACCTAAACTTTCTAAGGTATTCACACTTCACTCTTCAATAAGGATAATATTTCTACCTATATCTTGTCAAATAATGTAGCAACACACCATGTTGCCATACCAAACAGTCTGACTACTGCTAAGTTCAACAACTTTCTGCTCTTTTCAGTTTTTATACATGTCTGCTTTGCCCACCCACTGTATTAATGACAGTATCACTGGCTACAATTGAGAATTGATTCAAAAGTGATTTAGCATCTGATGAGGGTTTGGTGAGATGACTACTTATACTGCTAGGGTATGTAAATTAGTACAACCTTTCTAACTCAGTGATTTTGCTTCTAGGAAGGGTTCAAGGAAAATAACTAGAGGTACAAAGGAAGATTTATGTATAGGTTTTATTTATAATGGTGAAAAATTACAAAGAAAGGAAGTATGGATAATTATGGTATTTCCATATGATGGAATTGTATACTTTTACATAATTTTTTAAGATATAGGAAATATATGTATCAGTTTTTAAAAATAGGATCCTAACCTGATTAAGATGATCTCAGTTATCTAAAAAATAAATTATATACATATATACATAGAAAAACCACAAGGAAATATAGTTTTAATAATGGCTTTCAGTGGTAGGATTATAAGTAAGCTTTTGTTTCTTTTTTTTTTTTTTTTTTTGAGATGGAGTCTCACTCTATCACCCAGGCTGGAGTGCAGTGGCACAATCTCAGGTCACTGCAATCTCTGCCTCCCAGGTTCAAGCGATTCTCCTGCCTCAGCCTCCTGAGTAGCTGGGATTACAGGCGCCTACCATCACACGTGGCTAATTTTTGTGTTTTTAGTAGAGACAGGGTTTCACTGTGTTGACCAGGCTGGCCTCAAACTCCTGACCTCAAGTGATCCACCCGCCTTGGCCTCCCAAAGTGCTGGGATTATAGGCGTGAGCCACCACGCCTGACCTGTTTTATTTTTTCTTTATACTTTATTGTACTTTCCAGATTTCCTCCAAAGAACATGCATTTATTTTATGACAATTTTAAAAGGGATAAATATTTTAAAATGACCCAAACCGGACAATACAGAAGGAAGTTATCATAGATTCACTTTTTAAATTTGAATTTGAGACTTAGTTGAATGATAATTTATTGTGGAGATTGACATAGTTTAGTTCAACAATACCAGTGATTCCTTCATTGAAAATTCTAAGTAGCTTTTAGAGTTGTGATGTACCTTTTATTGATGATATCCCTAAAGCCTCCCATGGTAAGTGGTTACCATGTCTGAAACAAAAAGCTTCTGGGATCTGTGTTATTTCTATATATATTATGATCTCAAAGATAGCTTGAACTTTTGCTTGAGATATAGCCCACCTTGGAGTTTCAAAGAGATTTTTCTGGTTATCTGTTAAGGGTTTGTTTCACTGGTTTTGTTACAGTATTGCCTATAATTAGTGATCTATACAAATCATAAACCAAAATATCCTGAGTATGAATCATTCTTTTAAATTAGTAAAACAGGGCATAACCCAACATATTGTTTAAAAATTTTCTTGAAGAATGAATCAGTTCAGAACAGTTGGATGTGAGTCACATCATGAATAACAAGTGACCAAACATTCAGAAGCATTGCCAGTAATGTACTGCTTAGTTGTTGGGTTGTGACAAATTATTTGACCACCACAAACTTCAAAAGAATTTCTTTTACCAGCATACCCAAAAGAGGCATGTTTAATAAAATTACTTACCCTTCCTCATTTTCAACTCTTACTGTCAAATGTCCTGGTCCTAGTGTCCATTGCATTGATATTTGTTGATTGTTAGATGGGAAGCAGTAGGTTTTCAATGCTTTCCACTACTTTTCAGCCATTGGACCTGATACTTATATCCCTAGTGTGCACCATATTCAAATACTCCTCTTATAGCCTCTTATTGTTCTTGGTCTCCATCTAAAACTGTTCACTGCCACTCTATTACCTGTCTTATTTCTAATATTCTGCCTGTTTGGGGAGGCAGAGAAATAGGTCATACTGTATATGTAACTAGGTATTCCCCACTTGAAAGATTAGGTTCCTGCCTGCTCTACAAGTGATGATGGTATAATCCCCAACTAAAATCAACCACAAACAAAACTCTAGGCAGGTACTGCCAGTGCTTCCCTTAGTCTCATTTTCACACCTACCAGAAACAAGACTAGCTTTAGGCCTGTGGGCTGTGTTGGCTGCCTCTCAATGGAGGCTAGGACTTGCTTTCCTAGTTGGGTCTTATGGACTTCCAGTAGAACAGGAAATGTTATCCACTTGTTTTTGGTCCAGGATACCTTTCTTTTATTCTGGACCCACCACAGCCAGAGGGAGCTGACCCAAGTGGCAATTACTGTGTCAAAGCTTGGTCATGTAGAGTATGGGACTATCACTCCACTATTTCATGCCAGAGGACACCATCTTGAGAGGATCTAGTGCTTCCTGACGATCAGACCTAACTACCTCACACAGCTCCAAGTAAAAAAGAAGCCTGGCTAGAAATCTGTATCTGTATTACTTATTTTCCATATGACAGTAGGCACCATGCTGATAACCCCTGCCTATCAGGAGACGTATCTCTTAGAGACGTATCTCTTAGACAGCTTTGTGGCCTCGCACTCTCAACTAATACTAGCATTCTTTTTTTCTTTTCTTTTCTTTTTTTGTAGAAATGGGGGTCTCACTATGTTGCCCAGGCTGGTCTCAAACTCCAGGCCTCAAGTGATCCTCCTGCCTTAGCCTCCCAAACTGCTGGGATTACAGGTGTGAGCCACCTCACCCAGTCAAGAATTTGCATGTCTTACAGATTCAAGAGTGTATAGTAGATTAATCCATGTTCCTAATAATGCCTTAAAGAGAACCAGAATCTCTCACTGTAACTGAATTTTGAAGGCACAGAACTCAGAAAATCTGTCCTCTGTATCCCCTTGTAATGACATGTTCCTATTCTGTGGCAGGCCCTCTGAAGACATTAGCACGGCCTGCTAGGACTTCTGACAGCCTTCATAAAGAATGCCCCACAATGAAATTTGGGGGACAGATGCCAAAGATAATCCTGGGAGACCTGAGAGATTATTGAACTCTCTCCTGATGCCCAGGTTCCTCTGGGACATTGCTACCTTGGGTTTAATTGTAAATGCATCCACTTCTTGAAGCCATAATATAATATGTATGCTATTCACTTAAATTTAGGGCCCTATGAGTGGGCTATTTAGTCCCTACACCAGCTGGCCTTTGGCTGCATCCAAATTGCAGTGCTCTCTCATAAAAAAGATGTCCAGCTCCATAATTTCCCAATCATTTTTTGTCATACTGTAAAATCATACTTCAATAGATATCATGGGTTTGGAGCATTTTGTTCAGTGTCCTCTGGGTTAAAATTCTGTGTTCTCAAGTCATTTGTGATTTAAAGTTGTAGAATGTATTGGTTTTCTTGTTAGTTTTGAATTCTTTTTTTTTTTCTTTTCTTTACCTTGGCTGGATAAAGTTATGAATTCTTTTTTTTTTTTTTTTTTTTTTTTTGAGGCAGAGTCTTGCTCTGTTGCCCAGGCTGGAGTGCAGTGGCACTATCTTGGCTCACTGCAAGCTCCACCTCCCGGGTTCACGCCATTTTCCTGCCTCAGCCTCCGAGTAGCTGCGACTACAGGTGCCTGCCACCACGCCCAGCTAATTTTTTTGTATTTTTAGTAGAGATGAGGTTTCACCGTGTTAGCCAGGATGGTCTCGATCTCCTGACCTCGTGATCCACCCATCTCGGCCTCCCAAAGTGCTGGGATTACAGGCTTGAGCCACCGCGCCCGGCCAAGTTATGAATTCTTAATGGCCACTTTGCATGGTATTGTGAAGAGCAGCTCAGAGTCTTTTCTTCTCCCAAGTCTCCCAACCAGTTATCTTTTTCTGCATCACTTGTTTCTAGGAAATGGGTGAACTAGGGTTAAAACTTTGGTCGGCTTGACTCAAATGTCTGTGTTCTTTCTGCTGTACCACCACCCTGTGATGGCAAAAATCTCATGGGATATAATTTGCCATTCAGAAACATGTGCTTTTCTTATGTGGCTACTGCCCTTTGCTTTAATTAAAATTAATTCATTTATTGAGTAGCTAATATACTTGGTATAAACGTTTTAAAATATTAAAGGGAGTATAATAAAAGGTCTCCCTCCTGTTCCTATTCTCCAGCCACTTGAGTCTTCTCCCCAGAGGTAATCATCATTAGCATTTTCTTGTGAATCATCTGAGAAGTTTTACTGCTGTTTGAATATACAGGTATATACATCAGAGAGATCTTTTGATTATTCTTTCCATCCTTTGAATTGGTTTTATTTACTCATTCATTCATTCATTCATTCTGAGATGGAGTCTCACTTTGTTGCCCAGGTTGGGGTGTGTGTAGTAGTGTGATCTCGGCTCACTGTGACCTCCGCCTCCTGGGTTCAAGTGATTCCCCTTCCTCAATCTCCCGAGTAGCTGGGATTACAGGCACCCAGAACCACGCCAGGCTAATTTTTGTAGTTTTAATAGAGACAGGGTTTCGTGATGTTGGCTAGGCTGGTCTTCAACTCCTGACATCAAATCATCTGCCTGCTTCAGCCTCCCAAAGTGCTGGGATTACAGGTGTGAGCCACTGTGCCTGGCCTGAATTGGTTTTAGAGTACCATATACTACAATAAAATGTCCACAGCTAACTTATAGTTGAGATTTGAATACTTCTTGATCAGTGTCCTTTTTGGGTTCTCACTATGTTCTAAGGATTTATTTAAAAGCCACAGGGGCTAGGTGCAGTGGCTTGTGTCTGTAATCCCAGTACTTCGGGAGGCTAGGGTGGGTAGGCTGCTTGAGCTCAGGAGTTCGAGACCAGCCTGAGCAACATGATGAAACCCTCTCTCTACAAAAAATACAAAAATTAGCCTGATGTGGTGGTGTGTGCTTGTAGTCCCAGCTACTTGGGAGTCTGAAGTGGGAGGATCACTTGAGCCCAGGAAGTTGAGACTGCAGTGAGCCAAGATAATGCCACTGCACTCCAGCCTGGGTGACAGAGTGAGAGCCTGTCTCAGGGAAAAAAAAAAAAAAAAAAGTGAATAAATAGATGGTTTATTTTATTTTCCCCATTGCTTTCCATAGCAAAGATCTGTTTCCCAAAATCCTGGCCTTGAATACGATAGAAATGTTTCCTCTGTCTGCACTCACTCTCCTAGAATGACTTTCACACATTTGTTCCTGGGTCAAGAACTTCTGCAGTTTATGTCCATAGAATGTGTTAGTTTCCTCACTAATTTTGAATTTGTAGTGGTCACTTTTTGTGGTGTTGTGAAGAGTTATTTTTTTCCTCTTCCAACGTACTGAGTCCCTTTCTTAAACTTTTTTAAAAATAGAAATATGTAACGTGTGTACTATAAAAGTCTTCAAATGATTCAGAAATGTGTAATATAGAAAGTGAAAGTACTCTTCAATTTCCCACCTCTATTCCACTCCGGGATAACTACTCTTCACAGTTTCGTGTATATTCCCCTAACATTTTAATTTTTATTTTTAAAAACTGAGTCAAAATTTTAGTTATGCAATGTCTTTCAATGATAATTGTTTTCCCTCCCACAGAGGCCAAATTGTTCTTTTTGTCTGAATTATGAAAGAATAAATGTAAAATAAAAAAGTTTTAGAGCATAATAATGGAACTAATACCCATTAGCCTACCACTCATCATTATCCTTTAGTATAGTTTAGTAATGTACTCAAAACATTTTCTTAGATTTATCATTGCTCCCTGAGCGATCGTGTTTTCCCTCATATGAGACTGGTGAATTGCAAGGGTAGGGACACAGTCTTTGGTTTCTTAGTTTTGCTGTCTGATGTGTTAGGCACTCAGGGAGTGATGCTTGGTTGTTTTCCCCTGAGGAACCTCATCCCATCCAGGTTTTAGGGGAAGACAATTTAGCCTTTAGAGGAAAAATAAAGGAGGAAAAAACAAAAAAACAAAAAACAATGATCGTTGAAAGAGAGTGTAATTTGCAGTATTTTCTGGAAGATGGCATCCTTTTTCTTCAGGTTGGAAATTTACTTTCTCCAGAGCTTGTAGATTGCTAGGATGCTTCTGTAATTATGACTATTAGACTCATATTCAGCAATTGAGACTTGAGGTTGGCAATAACTAATGCTTTGTTGGCTATATTGTAAGGTAATTTATAAGCATTAAAATGCTCACGGGTATCCCTAGTAGAAATGACATTGAAGCAGATGCCAGACAGAGAACTGTCATACTTTTCTTAATTTTTCCCATGAAGCTTTGAGACTCCAGCATTACAGAAAAGAAATCCAAAGCCCTTGAGTACAAAGGAGCTTATCCATTATAGAGCTTTTCATTTTCTCCTTTGCAAAGGCTTTTATATTTTCTTGGGGGAGTTCTTGTTCTTAGTGAGTAGCTACGTAAACCAGGGAGTATATTTGCAGAGGCCAGGAAATAATTAATGGGAGAATGCAAAAACAATAAAAAGATCTGAATCACAACCTAGACTCAAGTCAGAAGAGGTAATTGTACAAAGACAGCAACTTGAATATGTAATTTATAATTACATATTCACAGTGTGTACCCAGTAATACCATGGAAAGTATACTGTATACTCAATGGGAATACAGTAATACCATGGAAAGAAGGAAAGTCCCGAGGTGGCAAAGGAATAAATAAATGGTTAAGAATGGCATAAAGTTTGTTCAAGAAGGCTTTCCAGAAATATATGTTTAGAAATTACTTTTGAAAGAACTAATCAAAATGTGTTCATTGAAATGAAAGGTTGTTCACAGTAGTATAAATGAAAAGAAGGAGGAGAGGATTACAAAGATGCAGGACACACTGACTTACAGTACAGTGATGTCATAGTTGTGCTTGCTGATCTGCCAGAGGAAATGAATCCCCCTGTTGTTGCTGGCCTGCAGAAAGCCAAGATGTACAGGGCTCGCCCAGTTTGGCAGATTCATTTCTTTGGGAGCTTTTTCTTTCTTTCACTCCAGATACCTAGAGTCCTCATTGTCATCTATGAGCTTCTCTCTGTTTAAATGCATCGTAGAAATTGAAAGTTTTGGCCACTTAATATTTTGGTGGCTAAAATTTTGTTGCTGTGACGGAAGACCTGTTTCTGTGAACACTGGAAGCAGAAGAGCCTTATGATTACTTTTTACTTATTTACCCAGGACCACATGCCCTGCAGGAAAATAGGATTGCATTACCAGCTGGCCTCCACTCTGCAGATTCATCCACTTCTTCAATGTCCTCTATTTCTCCTTCTCATTTTTAAAATCCCAGAAGGCATAGGTCCCCAGGTCATATACTTCTTTTGCCACCTTTGTTCTACCTTTTTGCCACTTTTTTTTTTTTTTTTTTTTCTGAGCCTCCTATATTGGCTATTGCATTAAAGCATCCCAATCATTCTGGAGTTCTGTAGGTAGCTGATTCTTGTTTATCTTATAAGTAGGATATTTTCCCCATTTTATTTTATTTTTTGAAAGGAACCATGTGCGTAAGGTACAAAATTCGATATAAAAATGTATGCTATGAAAAACATCTTTTTTTCTGTACCGTGTCCTTTAGCCATATAGTTTCTACCCAGAGGTAACCACTACTACCATTTACTGTGGATTTCTCTAGAAAAAGTTTATGCATTCATAAACATATAAGTATATATTCCCCATCCCCACGAATGGTAGTATGCTATGAACTGTGTTTAGTGTCTTGCTTTTTTTCATATATGTATGACTACATGTAGGGAACATGTTCATAATAATGGATATTTTAAAAATTGAGTTGAAATTCATGTAGCATAAAATAAACCATTTTAAATATATAATTTAGTGACGTTTAGTATATTCATAAATTCTAGAACCATTACCTATCTAGTTCCAAAACATTTTTATCCCCCTCAAAGGAGACCTCGTACCCATTAAACTGTCACTCTCCATTCTCTCCACCCCTCAACCCTGGCAACCACTGATCTACTTTCTGTCTCTATGGATTTACCCATTCTCGATATTTCACATAAATGGAATCATATAGTAGTAGACCTTTTGTGACTGGTTTATTTAGCAGCATAATGTTTTTGAGGTTCATTCACCATTGTGGCATGTATCAGTCCTTTATCCCATCTTATGGCTGAATACTAATTCATTGTACGGATATACCATATTTTGTTTATCCATTCATAGTTGATGAAATATGGTTTTTTTTAACCACTTTTGGCTATTATGAATAGTGCTGCTATGAACAATAGTATACAAGTATTTGAATAACTATTTTCAATTCTTTTGGGTATATACTAGGATTAGAATTGCTATTAATGTACATTTAACTTGCTTCCAGTATTTGCAGTTACAATACTGAAATTGATATTTTACATACATAATTTTATACATGTGTGAATATCTCTGTTGGATGAATAGCTAGAAGTAGGATTGCTGGGCCAAAGCATTGTACATTTAACAATGCGTTTGAATTTTGAAATATATTACAAAATTGCCCACTATGGACGCTGTACTATTTATATTCCCATTAGCAAAGTATGAGAGTGCTTTATCTTCCCTTAGCTTTTAGGGATAGTCACCCTTCCTACAAGTTATATTGCAGAGATAGCACACTGAGGATAGCCATAAGCAAACAGTTCCTGTGCCATGATTCACTGAGTCTCCTTTCTGCTTGCCTGCTTAGCCTATCTTTTTCTCCTCTACCATCTGGGTCCTTGATTTTCTGATTCCCCAAAAAGTGGTCTTGATAACTGGGTCTTTTGTTTAGTGTCCTCGTCAAAGTTCTTCCTGTGGTTTAACTTCTGTCTTTCTGCTTACATGTCATTTTGGGTAATCCTTTGATTTCATTTTCAATAATAATATTGTGGAAGTAGAGAGGAAAGTGCTGAGGTGACAGAAGAAGAAGTAAATGGTTGAGAATGGCATAAAGTTCGTTCAGGAAGGCATTCTAGAAAAGATGAGTTTAGAGATGACCTTTGAAGTTATTTGGAATGTACTGTTTGAAAGGAGACATTATTCATAGTAGAATAAATGAAAAGTAGGAAGAAAGGGTTCAAAAGGTAACATACTCCACCTCACCCCACTCCCCAAGTCCTGGTCAAGGAATCTCTTACTGGCTGGAACATTCTTTTTCCCTACTACCTTATCCCATTGGGGAGTGGGGAGTAAAGGATCAGCCAGTCTACAGCTTCTGGTACCTCCAGTCTAGGACTAAGACTATGAGAGACAAAAAAATATACTAGTTATGGACTCCTTAGAGTGAGTGCACAGGGAGTATTATTTTAGTGGTAGGGCAGTGCAATGGGTCTAGGACTGTCAGTAAGGGTGGGTGATGAGTTTTACACTAGATATGTGGTATCAGTGGAAGCAGCTGATATTGATGCTAATTATAGGTGCTGGCAAACTAACAAAGAAAAGAGAAACTATTACAATATGGTTTGGCTGATAAAAATATTGTTAATTTTAGTCTTCTGACTCATTTATTTATTTCTATCCTGCCTTCCTCCAAAAGGAAATTTGAGGTGGTTAATTGCAGTCATTACATCAACTTATTATCATTTATGTTCAATTACAATTACACACAATTAACCATGTTAAAAATGTCAGATTAATGTATCCAAGTTTCATTTGCTATCAACACTTACGTGTCTATGCTGAGTACAGTGTGTGTTGTATATGCATACAGGTCAGTTATTACCATAAAATCATGGTCATCTGATGGCTTCTTGTTATAGGTTTCACTGGGAGGCTGAGGTGGGTGGATCACGAGGTCAGGAGATCGAGACCATCCTCGCCAACATGGTGAAACCCCGTCTCTACTAAAAAATACAAAAAATTAGCTGGGTGTGGTGGTGCGCACCTGTAGTCCCAGCTACTCAGGAGGCTGAGGCAGGGGAATCGCTTGAACCTGGGAGACGGAGGTTGTGGTGAGCCAAGATCATGCCACTGCATTCCAGCCTGGTTACAGAGCAAGACTCCATCTCAAAAAAAAAAAAAAAATTAGCTGGGCATGGTGGTGTGCTCCTGTAATCGCAGCTACTCAAGAGGCAGAGGTAGGAGAATTGCTTGAACCCTGGGGTCAGATGTTGCAGTGAGCTGAGATCACACCACTGCACTCGAGCCTGGGAGTGAGAGACTGTCTCAAAAAAAAAAAAAAAGAAATGAAAGTCCCTGACCTCAGGGAGCTCAAGTCCAGAGAGGAAGAAACATAAGTAGTACCATTTTGGGAAAGGTAAGTACTTGATATTCAAGGAATACAGAGAAAGAAAATGTAATACAAATTTGGGATGATTAGGAACTGCTTCCTAGAGGAAATACCTCAAACAAAGTCTGTGGTTTACATTATGGTTCTCTCTTTGTGTTGTACATTCTATGGATTTTGACAAATGTGTAATGACACATATCCACCCTTATAGTATAGTATAGTTTCACTGCCCTAACAATCTCTGTAGTTTACCTATTCATTTCTACCTCTCCCCCAAATCCTTGGCATAAATTGAGTCTTGAAGGATGAGTAGCAGATAGTTAAGTGAAGAAGGAGAAAAGAGTTCATAGTACAAGGACACTAAGATGAAAAAGCATGACTTAAGGTACCTTGGGGTACTGCAAGTTGAAAATTCTTGATGGCTCCAGGGGAGGGAATAAGAAGAGTGGGAAAGGGTCAGATGAGGCCAGAGAGACACTGAGAACTCATATCATGAAGGGCTTGAATGCCATAGCAAACTGTTTATATTTTATCTTGAAGGCAAGGGGGAGCCTTTAATGATTTTCTGCAGAAGAATGAAACAATTAGATAGCAGTGATTATAGTGATGTGAGCAGTTTGCTGCATTAAAAATCTTTTTAATGGTAGAATATAACACAGGTGTATAGACAACTTTATAAAACAGATGTTTAAATGTATTAGTATAAGGTAGGCAAAAGATAGACCTTTGCCAACCACCCCAGAAAGCCTCCATATGCCTCTTCCCAATCACAACCCTCATTCCCTAAAAGTGCCTGCTATCCCAACTTTTGTGATAATTACTCCCTTCTTGTTCTATATATATTATCACCCAAGTATGTATCTTTAAATGCTGCAGTTTATTTTTGCTTGTTTTCTCTTTTTGATATGTCTTACAATATTTTTGTTTGTTTGTTTTGTTTTGTTTTGTTTTGTTTTTGAGATAGTCTCACTCTGTCACCTAGGCTGGAGTGCAGTGGCTATGATCTCAGCTCACTGCAACCTCTGCCTCCTGGGATCAAGAGATTATCCTGCTTTAGCCTCCTGAGTAGCTAGGACTACAGGCACATGCCACCACAACCGGATAATTTTTTTTGTATATTTAGTGGAGACAGGATTTCACCATGTTGGCCAGGCTGGTCTTGAACTCCTGACCTCAGGTGATCTGCCTGCCTCAGCCTCCTAAAGTGATGGGATTACAGGTGTGAGCCACTATTCCTGACCCTGTCTTACAATTCTTTTTTATTCTATGGGTTCCCCCTCCATCTCCTACTTTTTTTCCTTACAATTTGTTTATTGAAGAAATCAGGCCATTTGACTATATGGTTTTGTTTGACTTACAGAGTTTTTTACATTCCAGATTTTGCTCAAAACATTCCCATAGTTTAGCTTAACACACTCTTCCGTCTTTTGTATTTCCTGTAAATTGTAGTTGCACATAAAAGATTGATGATATTCAAGTGTGACATATTGCATAGTTTGAATGTACTATAATTTAAAATTTTTTCCCCTATTTGTAGACATTTGGATTGCTCCTCAGTTTTTGCTACTAAAACACAATACTATAGTGAGCAACTTTATACACTTTTTTTAATAAACATGTGCAAATGAGTCTCCCATCCCCTATTACATATTATGTATCTTTCCTCTATAGCACTTACTCCGTTCATGTGATTATTTGATTAATATTTGTTTCCTTCTTTGGCCGTACATTTCATGAGCATACCCATTGTTCATAGGTATTTTCCTTTGATTTATTAATATGCTTATCTGTGTATCCATAGTACCTTTGCCCAATAAATATTAGTTGAATAAATGCATTTCTATAATTGGAATCATACAATTTTGTTAGATACTGTCAAATTGTACTCTAAAAATATTTTACCTATTTATATTTCTGCTGCTGGTACTTATTTTCACATTTAGCCTCACTGGCCCACTCAACAACACCGTGCCCCCCCACCCGCCCCTTCTCCCCCTCCCATCTTTTCCTTTTGTTACTTCCTTCTACAAACATGTTTTTGACACTTACATTCCAGGTTTTGTTCTAGGTGTTTGGGATATATCAGAGAGCAAAACAAAGATCCTGGGTGGGAAGAGATAGACAATGAACATAATAAGGAAATATAAGATGTTAGAGAGTGGACCCATAAAAGAGTGAAAAGCAGTTGGTAATGCTAGAATTGGAGTTGAGTTGCAATTTTAAATAAAATTCTGAGTATTGGCCACATGAAAAGGTGACATTTGAATAGACTTGAAATAGGTGAGGGAATTAACATGTGACTCTCTGGGGAAAGAGTGTGATAGGCAGTGTGAACAGCTAGTTCAAAAGCTGGTAGCTACTGAAAAAGGAGTAGGAAGAGTTTTGCTGGTTTCTGGGAATGCTGTTTCTTGGTCTGTGTGCTGGTTACCTGAGTGTGTTCACAGTATTTATTGAGTAGTACAGGCTGGGCATGGTGGCTCACACCTGTAATCCCAGCACTTTGGGAGGCCAAGGCCGGGGGATCACTTGAGGTCAGGAGTTTGAGACCAGTCTGGCCAACATGGTGAAATCCCATCTCTACTAAAAATAAAAAAATTAGCCAGGCATGGTGGCGGACGCCTGCAGTCCAGCTACTTGAGAGGCTGAGGCAGGAGAATCGTCTGAACCCGGGAGGCAGAGGTTACAGTGAACCAAGATCTTGGCCCTGCACTCCAGCCTGGTTGACAGAGCAAGACTCTGTCTCAAAAAAATAAAAACAAAAATGTTGAGCAGTACAGTTATGATTTGTGTATTTTTCTCTATCTTATACTTCAGTAGAGCTTTTATATTTAAAAATATTAGTGGATGTTGAACATTTCAAAATGCCTTAATAGTACTTAACCAATTATTCATGGGTATTTTTCTTTGACTTATTAATATAATGAATGCATTGATCAGTTTCTATTAATAAATCATCTTTGCCTTTCTAAAATATAACCTACTTGGTTATGGTGAATTATTCTTTTATTATAATGCTAGGTTTGATTTGCTTGTATTTCATTTTGGATTTTTCTATCTATATCACAAGTAAGGTTGGTGAATAGTTTTTCTTTCTGTTATTCTCCAATGTTAGATTTGAAGTGTTTTCCTTAATTATAGCTTCTTTACTACTGTTTTCCTTAGAAAGAGAAGTTCTACAGTACTTACCTAATCAACTGTCTAGAAAAAGGGAAGAGAATAATTTCTAGTGTTAGAGTTTATGGTCCTTATGAGCTACCTGGTAATTACTACAATTTAGTAGTTGATAGGTGAGTTCCTGTCATTCCCTGAACAGATGGCTGTTCACATGGAGTCTGGGGCTTAAGTATTCCATCATTTTAATGTCATGGAAAAATTAGCCAGTACTGGACTACTAATGCGTGGTGTAACAGTTGCCTGGGAGTGTTTTGATAATCATAGACCTCATTTTTTAATGTGACTATTTCTGATTTCTTACATTTTCCACTAGAAACAAGATAAAATGTGCAGAAGGAGAAGCCTGTGAGTGTGTTGCTATAGCCTAGTCACCCAGCCTAGGGGATGGGGATAAGTGCAGAGGTTTACCTTCTAGGAAAGAGGATGTACTTTGGTCTTAGAACTGCTAGAATTTTTTCACTGTATGATCACATTGAACTTTTCTTCAGGCTCGGTAGGATGGTGGGTCTGGCTGCCTTCTTCCTCCATTAGCACAGGAGTACTAATGGCTTTTTCAAATAGGAAATTCCATAGCTGTGTTTTTTGCAATGTAATTCAAGAATCATTGGCATGAGAGTCACCAGGTTTCTTGTTAAAAAGATAGATTCCAACAATAACAAAAATGGCGGATTCCTAAGCTACTCTAAGCCATTTGAGTTAGAATCTCTGTGAGTAGAGTTTAAAATTTACATTCTAAACAAGAGCCTCAAGTAATTCTTATTAAAATTAAAAAATGGCCAGGCACATGGTTCACTCCTGTAATCCCAGCACTTTGGGAGCCTGAGGCAGGTGGATTGCTTGAGCTTAGGAGTTCGAGACCAGCCTGGGCAACATGGTGAGACCCCATCTCCACAGGAAATATAAAAATTAGCCGAGTGTGATGGCATGTGCCTGTAGTCCCAGCTTCTCAGGAGGCTAGGGTAGGAGGATTGGTTGAGGCTGCAATGAGCCATGATTGTCACTGCACTCCAGCATGGGTGATAGGGCAAGACCCGGTTTCTAAAACAAATTTTTAAGAAGTCCAGTCAAATATCTGTAATAATTCAGAATCATTCTATAATCTCTAATAATTCTTAAGGTAATAAGTTTCTTGATAAGGACAGTTAAATCTTTGAGGAAAGCACAAGAGGAGGGAGATTTCAGCAGAATTAACTACTAAGTTTGTTGACTGATTGGACATGGGGAATAAAGTAAAGAGAAATTTTAAGAATGGTCCTGTGGTTTCTGATTTCAAAGTATTGGGAGTTCAGTGGTTTTGGACTTGAGGTGTATTTGCTATACTCCCATATCTCTAGAGAATTTTTAACGTTGTAAATACAATGCCATTACCACTGGGGGCTGTGATACTGTGATTTTATAATAAGAAACATATATTTTGGTCTTTGTCTCTGGTTCCTGACACAGAGCTCCTAATCCCTTGGAATTTTATGGATGCTAGGAATGTCTGTTGTTCTAATGAGGGACTCTTGATGGGCTTTCGCATAGGAGCCAGTTATCAGAAAGACCAAGCCATGTTTGGAAGTTTGGAACTCTTTTTTTTTTTTTTTTTTTTTGAGATGGAGTCTCACTCTGTCACCCAGGCTGGAGTGCAGTGGCTGTGATCTCGGCTCACTGCAACCTCCGCCTCCCGGGTTCAAGCGATTCTCCTGCCTTAGCCTCCCAAGTAGCTGGAATTACAGGTGCCTGCCACCATGCTTGGCTAATTTTTGTATTTTTAGTAGAGAAAAGGTTTTACCATGTTGGCCAGGCTGCTCTCGAACTCCTGACCTCAAATGATCCACCCACCTCGGCCTCCCAAGAAGCTTGGAACTTTTAGCCCCATTCCATTTCCTTCAGGAAAGGGAGAGGAACTGGAGATTGAGTTAACAATTGATCATGCCAGGCCAGTCACAGTGGCTCATGTCTGTAATCCCAGCACTTTGGGAGGCTGAAGCAGGAGGATCACTCCAGAAGCTTGAGACCAGCCTGGGCAACATAGTGAGACTCTGTTTCTACAAAAAATAATACCGCTAATACTACTATTGATTGTGCCTATATGATAAAGCCTCCATAAAAATCCCAAAACTATGGATTTATGGAGCCTCTGTATTGGCAAACACATCCATGTATTTGGAGGGTGGTGCATCCCAAATCCACAGGGCAGAAGCTCCTGTGCCCAGGACCCTTCTCTGTGTATTTCTTCATGTGGCCGTTCAAATATGTCCTTTGTAATATCCTCTATCATAGATCGGTAAACATAAGTAAAATGTTTTCTTGAATTCTGTGAGTTGTCCTGCCTCAGCCTCCCATGTAGCTGGAACCACAGGCATGCACCACCATGCCCAGCTAACTTTTTGGTTTTGCCTGTTTTTGAACTTGTTATAAATTGAATTCTATCATTCCTTTGGAGCTAGTTTCGTTTCTTTTTCTTTCTTTTCTTCTTCTTCTTCTTCTTTTTTTTTTTTTTTTTTTTTTTTTTGAGTTGGAGTCTTACTCTGTCGCCTAGGCTGGAGTGCATTGGCATGATCTTGGCTCACTGCAACCACCACTCCTGGGTTCAAGTGATTCTCCTGCCTCAGTCTCTTGAGTAGCTGGGATTACAGGTGCCCATCTCCACACCTGGCTAATTTTTGTATTTTTAGTAGAGATGGGTTTAACCATGTTGGCCAGGCTAGTATCAAACTCCTGACCTCAGGTGATCTGCCCACCTCAGCCTCCCAAAGTGCTGGGATTACAAGCAAGAGCCACCATGCCTGACTTCACTGTGTATTCTTGCTAACAATGTACAAGAGTTCCAGTTGCTCCACAGCCTCACCGATGCTTTGGACTGTCGATTGTTCCTCTTCCTCCTCCTCCTTCTCTTACTCTTTTTCTTCTTCTTTCTACAATTTCTGTTTGCTTTTTAAATGTGGTTGTTCCTTAGGGTTCCCCCGCTTCATATAGTCTTTTTTTTCTTGGCCTGCACTCTTGCCTTAGTGTTTTTATTTACTTGCATTTTTATTTATGCTAATTTATAAATATTTGTTGAACTTTTACATTGTGCCATGCATTATCAGGTGCTGAGGATACAGCAAAAGAACAAAGCAGAAAAATCCCTGCCCTTATTGGAATGTATAGTCTGAAAACTTCCAAGTCTGTTCCACATCTCTTTCCACATCCACACCCCTATATCTAGCTGTCTACTGGCCATGTTCATTTGAGATGTTCCACAGATATCTCAGAGTCAATATACCTAACCCTGCATTAATCATCTCCTTCAGCCTGCCCCCATGTTGTATTCTTTTCTCAGTGAATGTTGTCACACTCATCCAGTAGCTCAAGCTAAACACCTAAGCAATATTATTTAATCCTTATTCTCCTCACTTTCCACATTTATTTACTCATTAAATGCTATTGATTTTCCCTCCAGAATATCTCATGAATGTATCCCCTTCTCTCTACCCACTCTGCCACTTCCCTAGTCCAGGCTTTCAACAGATGAGTGCACCATTCTCCTTACGAGCCTCCCTGATACCTCCTCCCTACGAATCACCAGTCCTTTCTACCCTACCAACCACCATTGGCCACACTGTTCCACTGTTCTCTTTCTAAAATGGCAAATCTGATCCTGTCTTTCCCCTCTTAAAAGCTCTGATAGCTCTGTGTTGCCCTCCAGGTAATTCCAAATCCTTCATATTACTTAATTTCTAAACATTACCTAAGACCCATAGTCATTAGATTCTTTCATAATTCTGTAGCCTCTCACTCTAGATATTCTGGAACTATTTTCAGCTCACTGAACATGCCTTTGCATGCATAATTTCCTTTTCCTGGGACATTTTCTCCTTCCTTTTCTCAGTACTAATGCCTAGCAAAACCTAACTATCCTCAGTAATTGTTCTGCTGGCTAGTTATGTGTTTTAATGCATTTTTGGGGTAGGGAAGGAAACTTGCTTATTTAAACTGGTGTAATTTATCTTATGATGGTTCTGAGCTAAAGTGGTGAGAGTATGGAACTGGCTTGTCAGAGAACGTGACTTGTTTTTTCATAGGTTAGAGATGGGCCCAGTAGATGGGATCAGATTACTCATTCAATTTATTGGTACAGTAGAGATTTGCTGAGAACTTTTATGTATAAGAAACTGCTGTGGAGTGCTGTGGAGTGCTCAAAGATGAGTGGCAGTGTCCTGCAGAGAAAGGCTTCTTTGGGCTCACAGTTGTGATGAGAAACAGTAGTCACTTGCCTGGAGCGATCTAGGTTGATAGACATATTCTGAGGTGCTATGTGATCATTGTTTTTTTCCATTTTCTTTTTAAAAGAAATGAAGTAAATTATACTCTAGCAGTTGCTATGGCAACTCTTCTATAGGAGAGTTTTTTTTCCTGCCTCCCCTTCCCCCATGGTTAGAAAGTTAAATAAATTATTACAATTTTAAAATGGCACACTAAGCCAACATATCCTTTCTGAGAGGTGAGAAGAAGAGACATAGGTGGTTGGAATAAAGTAAGTACATAGGAAGAAAACTGGCTGTCAGGGTGTCACTAAATTAAAGTCTGTGATTGATTAGTAGTCCCGTATGCCCAGGATTGAGGATTAGCTCAAGTACTGAAAACAGCCTGGGTTGGCATCATCTGATGCTGCTAGAATTTCGAGTCTTTCTGTCGACTTTCAAGGGAGTCACACACTCAGAACCAGTTTGAGGGCCTTTTGGACTCCACACTGAAGATTCCTTAGCAGACCTTGGGACTGTCAGAGGGTGCAATTCTAGGAGTTGTGGTTTTTTTCTGCTTCTTATTTATTAGGATTCCATAACGCAAGCAAAAACCTGGCAACATGACAAAATAACAACAAATGCTAGTTGCTTACCATCATCCGGGGACTGTGCCTGGCATTTTACATGTTTTTTCCTGTATGATCTTTACAATAACCCAGTGACACTTATGTTATTATTATTCTCATATTACAGATGAGGAAATATCCATAATAACTTTCTCAAGATCATATAGCTAGTAAATCGCAGAGCCAGAAGAACTAAACATTGACTTTAAAACCCATATTCTCGGCTGAGTGTGGTGGGTCACTCCTGTAATCCCAGCATTTTGGGAGGCTAAGGCGAATGGATCACTGGAGGTTAGGAGTTCAAGGCCAACCTGGCCAACAAGGTGAAACCCTGTCTTTACTGAAAATACAAAAATTAGCCAGGCGTGTTGATAGGCACCTGTAATCCCAGGTTCTTGGGAGGCTGAGGCATGAGAATCACTTGAACCCAGGGACAGAGGTTGCAGTGAGCTGAGATCACGTCACCACACTCCAGCCTGGGTGACAGAGCGAGACTCTGTCTCAAAAAATAAAAAAATAAAAAAACTCATATTCTTAATTATGGAGCTATTTACTTCTTGTTTCTTGAGTTTAAAGGCCTAGTTTTAGTGATTTCTTTGTCACAATTAGTTCCCTGAAATTCAATTTGGGTGTGGAATAGGACTTAATTAATATTGGATTTTTGATTTTGAAAAATGAATAAAAAATATTTTCAATTTTCCCTTGTCCTTCAAAGCTTCTGTGTTTTACTGGATTTTATTAACAATTCATAGGTAATTCAGAAGAAGTGGCTCTTTTTGAGGACCCAATAGGCTAGTTTATTACATATTGTTTTAAGCCCCCTTCTGGTCACAATATATCTATGAGAAGCTAAGCCCTGATACCATGAGTAAGGGAGTAGTTCCCTTGTCTGGGAACT
The DNA here is from genome assembly GCF_043159975.1 of Macaca nemestrina. NCBI lineage: Eukaryota > Metazoa > Chordata > Mammalia > Primates > Cercopithecidae > Macaca > Macaca nemestrina. The sequence continues at coordinate 64,537,220 of NC_092138.1, forward strand.
TAATTAGAAGATTAATTTCTTAAGAGATAAACATTGCCATTCTTTGACCTTTTAATTTTCAGTAGAGAGTAGCAAAATTGAATATCTTCGCTCCCAGACAAGGGAACTACTCCCTTACCCATGGTGTCAGGGCTTAGCTTCTCACGGATCTATTGTGATGGGCTCGGGTTTGGTGAACACAGACAGGGAAGGGTTTCTTAGAGACAGAGATCTAATTTTTCTTATTTTGACAAAGGAAAGACATATGAACTCCTAAATGATAATGTTCTGAGAGAGACCTGGACCAGAAGAGGGCTTAAAGCAATATGGAAGAAGTAATTTTTTGTTGTTGTTGTTTTGGGGGTTTTTTTGGTTGTTGTTAGTCTCTCTATAGTGAATGGCAGAGAGCAAGAATGTAGATTTGTCTCACGTTTGGTAGAAGGCAGAAACTCTGTATGTTATGTAAAGTTAATAGAATACAAGTGAGGTAGGCTCAAGTAAGGTAAGGCACATAATAATTGCTGGGATGGGGAAATGACTTTTGAATTCCTTCAAAAAGTATTTTCAAAAATTATCTGCTGCTTCTTTGTGGTTTTCTTAGGTCACTGGACCTATTTGGGCTGGGGAGAGCAACAGAGTACGTAAGAATTGAAATTCCTTATCATTTTCTTGATCTTACCCACAAAGTACATACTCCCTCTGAACTGTGAAGCTGGATATTCATGCATTGACTTCCATTTCCCTCTCCTCTCCTACTTAAATCTTAGGAGACAGTTACCTGTGGTGGAATGTTATATCCTTTCAGGCTGGTTGTCAAGACAACTTTGTGTGTGTTTATGTGTGTTACAAATTTCAAACCAAAGTCCCAGTCATAATCCTGACAAGATCTCCTAATTTTTATTCCCCAGAGGCAAGTAGTAGCATCAGCCCACTAGTGTAGCTTTCTCCTTTGGTTAAGGAGTGCAGTGGACAGAAGGAGAAGGCTCATTCTAGAATGAACTAGAGTCAGGGTAATTGGTATGCATTCTGATTTGGCTGGTTTTCTTGACTAGGAGGATATGCAGAACAGACTGCTGTCTCGGGTTTATTGGTCTAGCAAATTGTGAATGCCATTTCAGCCAAAAACCTGCTTTTGTTAAGGAAACAAGAGGCTGAGGACATGGCTTGGCTTTCCTTGAAGCAGCCCAGCTAGGCCACCTTTGTTGTAGAGCTTAGAGAGTGGGCAGCCAGTTCTTTGTGGCAAAACATGTAGCCCTAGGCTGACATTACTGGTTGTGTTACCCATCTCACGGGATCTGGTTGAGTCTCAGTGATTAGATATCCAGTAGGTATTAAGAGGGGCCAAAGTTTGTCCTGTCAGTGGAATTTCTCATGAGGTCTGTGCTTTCTGTGATTTGAATCCTGAGTATTTCTGCTATTAGGAAACTACTCAAAAGCAGCTTGATCCATTTATGCCTGGTGTTCCATTAGTGGAATGCTAAGCATGTGAGAGTTATTTATATCCTACTGCTCAAGGTCATCCCCAAGAGTAGGTGACCTCAGGCATAAACGGGTTAACAGAGCTCAGTTAAGGTTTTCAAGTAGAAAAAGCAACTAAGCCATGAAAAAAATGTGAATGAATTTTCTTTCCTTTCTTTGGTTGCTGAAGTTCTATTAATAGGTGTGCTGTGGATTGAAAGACCAATCCAGGACTCAATCCAGGAATACCACATACTAGAGGGCCTCATTGTTCTGTATTTCACTGGATTTTGTTTGAGTGCCTGCTGTGTGCTCAGAGGCCCATCTTTGTTTGCCCCAGGTTAGATGACCTTCCCAGCCTACTTTTGCAGGTTTTAATTTTCCATCATTTCCTGTGTGTCCTTTTATTTACCTATCAAATGAACTACAAAACAGTTTCTCAAAAATGTATAGCCTTTCCCACCACTGGGCCTTTAATCATGCCACTGCTTTTATCCAAATTCTAGAAGATAGTTCCCCTCTGCCTCTAATCTTCACCTATTAAAAACGAACCAGTTCTTCAAAGCCATCTCCTCCGTAAAGCTTCCTTACTTACCCTATCAGGAAGTGATTTTACTTTTAACTCATAGCACTTGGTTTGTGCTATTTTCATGGTACTAAATGCCTTGTATAGCAATTCAATATTTGTATCTATATAGTCTGTCTCCTACTAGACTGACTCTATATTCTGAGTCTTCTGTGTTGTTTAGTCTTGCATGTGTGGGCACTTAGTGAATAGTTGAGTGAACAGGTGTTCCCAGCCTTTTAATTTTCCATCTTTCAAATAGACTTTACCAGGGGCTTTTCAACTTTTACCCTCAAACTGGCTTTCTAGTTCCTTCTTAGGCTAAGCCAACCAAACCTGCACTCAGTTTCTCTCTGTAAAGCCAGGGCTTTTCTTGTCTAGTCGACATGGTGCTGTGGGGTAAATTGTGGAGTCAGTAAGAGATTGTCAGTGACACATTAAAAACACAGTTATTTAATTCAAATTGAAGTGTTACACATTTTCCTGAATTTCCATTTTTAGTTTCTAATCAGGCTTGGTGCCAGGAGGTTTTACTTTTTAGGAAAACTGGAGGTGATTGCCTGTCACTGCTTTTTTCTGTTTCTCTCCTTTGTCTCACTTTATTCCTTAGTATTTTCTCTCTCCTGCCCTCTCCTGCTTTTCATAATACCTTATACTCCCAACCTCTTCTTTCCATGGATGCTTTGTTTCTTAATATTTGCCCTTTATTTCTTTAGTGTAGAAATGTTGTTAGCCTTTAGTTAAGTTGTAGAGTATTCCTCTGTTTAGCCTAGCAAAATAAACAAAAAGCAGAGCATTATTTAGGAGTAATGGGTCACATGCAGGGAGAAAGTAAAACCTATGGATTTGGGTCATGGGCTTCTAACTCTGGCTGAGCTGCACTCTCCGGCCTCAAAAGCAATAGGATTGTCTGTCGCGGTTGCCTCCTTGGAGACTGAATCTTGGTTCTCTGGGTTGTGTGCTAATACTTTTTCTGCCAGAGTTTAGTAGAACTCTGGTTTTGTCTCCTTTGTTGCCTCTGCCCCCTCATCTGTATGCATGAATAGTCCAGCACTGACTTCTACAGACTTGCTCTTTCTGTGGGTTCAGAAAGAATTAAGTCTGAGTGGCATATGGTTTTGTCTCTGGGTCCTATTTTTCTTGTCTTCAGAACAACAGATGCATCAAGGGCTAAAACCAGTGCTTCCAAAGTCTCTTTTTCCTCGTATGTCATCAGAATGCTTTGTAAGCAGAATGCTTTGCATCCCTGTTGTTTGCTTTTGTTTTCAAGCTTTACTACTCCTGCCCTGGTCAGTGGACTACTTGCTCCAAATGTCAAGTATTACTAATAATTGTTCCTGACCATTTGAACATTAGCTTCTTTCTCATGTTGATATTTTTCCTCCTGGGGTTCTAATCCCTCTCCTCTCCTTTTTTTATGTTCACATGTAACCATAAACTGAAATAGGAAAAGCTCATAAGATCATCTTACCCCATCTCCCATCTGTACCCAGAAATATTATCGAGAGTCCAATGCTCAGATTTTCTTCCTTATCTATAAAACCCACATGTTTGTGCTCTGTCTCTTTTACTGGAACTCTTATCCTACCGGGTTGTCTAACAGAAGCCAATGGGTCATTTCCCTATTATCTTCCATATGGCCCTATGTTTTACAATTCTGTCTGGAATTTTCTGTTTCTAGTTTTAACTCTTTTCTGTTTCCACTGTATAGATGCAAGTCCTTATTTCCTGCCTGAGCAATTGTAAAAGCCTAACCTTACGGTCTTCAGGAGGCTTCCACTGCCCACATTGCTACAAGATTATCTTTTTTTTTTTTTTTTTTTTTTGTGAGACAGAGCCTTGCTCTGTCACCCAGGCTGGAGTGCGGCACAATCTTGGCTCATTGCAACCTCCACCTCCTGGGTTCAAGTGATTCTTCCGCCTCAGCCTCCTGAGTAGCTAGGATTACAGGCACCTGCCATCATGCCTGGCTAATTTTTGTATTTTTGCAGAGATTTCATGTTGGCCAGGCTGGTCTCGAACTCCTGACCTCAGATGATCCACCCGCTCGGCCTCCCAAAGTGCTGGGATTACAGGCGTGAGCCACTGCGCCTGGCCAAGATCATCTTTTAAAATTAATAACATGAGTTCATTTTCTGCTAAAAGTATCTCCATTTTGAGATGGTGAACATTCCTTTTCCTCATTGTGAACCAAATAGGAACTTGTCAAGAAAGGACATGTGGAACCCTGTTGATCATACACGTAAGGGTATGGTGTCAGATACGACTTCCTCTTTGTAAAATAGGCTGCAAAGCACTCTTAGGTTGAGCTCCCTTTCCAAGCACAGCGGTGAGTTGTAAGTGTGGTCTTTTTAGCTAATTTTAAGAAAAAAACTGTAGCCAGTCAGGTGCTGGTCTGAAAGGCAGAAATAATTCTATGAAATTGTAGTCACTGCTATTAGATAAACTTGGCTGCATTGTCAGCAAGATCCCATGGGCAGCACATATGTTTTTTCTTTTCTCAGCCCATCCTCTGGATGGGAATTCTGAGCCTAGGGTGTAGGTGCTTGACAGGAATTGTTAGAAAAACCCAACACTGCAGCAGCACCATAAGAGTGCTACTGTTCTCAGCTGCATCTAGAGCCTTTGACTTGATTTCCAAGCCTTGGCTTTGACCCTCCTGATTTCCAGGACCAGCTTCTGATGTTGGACCTTATTTGGTACAGTCTGTATGTTTAAAAGTCTGAAAACACCAAGACATTAAACAAAAGTTTTGTCGTTTATTTTCCCAAGATATGAAAAGCTAATTTTTTTTTTGGAGACGGAGTCTTGCTCTGTCACCCAGGCTGGAGTGCAGTGGCGCGATCTTGGCTCACTGCAACCTCTGACTCCTGGGTTCAAGCAATTCTCCTGCCTCAGCCTCCCGAGTAGCTGGGATTACAGGTGAACACCACCACGCCCAGATAATTTTTTGTATTTTTGGTAGAGACAAGGTTTCATCATGTTGGCCAGGCTCGTTTTGAACTCCTGACCTCAAGTGATCCACCTGCCTCAGCCTCCCAAAGTGCTAGGATTACAGGTGGGAGCCGCCACGCCTGGCTGAAAAGCTAATTTTTTAAACCTCTGCTCCCTTCCCCTTTCTTTAATAACAGAGGACCAGACTGTATTTGTGACATTTAAAAGCAGTTTTTAATTATGGTTATGATAGTTGGAGAAGCAGAATTCCAAAGAATTCTGCAGTGGGAAAATGCAACCTGGAACTCCTCTAAGAATAAGCACTAAAATTAAACTAAGTATACTTTCTCCTGTGATAAAGAAGAGAGACTTGTGGGTATCAATTGAGACCGTTCTGCTCATGGCTCTGAGGTCACTGGGGTCACGTGAAGCTTAGCTTGCTTTTGTTCTCAAGGTCCAGACTTGTTACTACTAAGTTAGAAGCAGAAATAATTCTGAAGAACTAAATAAAGCTGGGGTGCTTTCATTGAATGTGCTTATTCCATAGCTTTTGAAGACCCTGATAGTGCCGTCGATGACCGAGATAGTGACTATCGCAGTGAGACCAGCAACAGCATCCCACCTCCTTACCATACAACTTCCCAGCCCAACGCTTCTGTGCACCAGTTCCCTGTGCCGGTGGGATTACCGCAGCAGCTGCTACTTCAAGGCAGTTCCCGGGACTCTTGTAATGATTCTATGCAAAGTTATGACTTCGATTATCCTGAGCGGCGGGCCATCAGGTGGGTATTGGGCACAAAGTACTTTCTCTTCGTAATATCCAGGTCTCATGATGCAATTGGAAACAAGAATTTGGATGCTTTAACCTTAAGAGGTAGCGGAAGGGTAGCAGTATCACAGGCCAAACTACAGTCATTTTGTGTAGATTATTAGTTTTTTTTTCTCTTCCACATGTTTATACATTGCCATAAGGAATGTTTATACATTGCCATAAGGAATACTTATTTTTATGATCAGTGATTCTCAACTGATCAGGGCAGGCCCACTTGGGGTGTATCTGCCCCACTTCCTGACTCAGTGAGTTTGCTATACCCTTCGCCAAGATTAAAAACAGAAAAATCACAGATTGGATAGTCCTTCTTGCCTAAATATTTCCCTGGGAACTTTAGAAGAAAACCAATATGATTTCTTATAGCAGATTAAGTATTTTTACTGGAGGCCGGACGCGGTGGCTCAAGCCTGTAATCCCAGCACTTTGGGAGGCCAAGACAGGCGGATCATGAGGTCAGGAGATCGAGACCATCCTGGCTAACATGATGAAACCCCGTCTCTACTAAAATATACAAAAAACTAGCTGGGCGAGGTGGCGGGCGTCTGTAGTCCCAGCTACGTGGGAGGCTGAGGCAGGAGAATGGCGTAAACCTGGGAGGCGGAGATTGTGGTGAGCTGAGATCCGGCCACTGCACTCCAGCCTGGGCAACGGAGCAAGATTCCGTCTCAAAAAAAAAAAAAGTATTTTTACTGGAACTTTATTTTAATTTTATTTTATTTCTAAAATATATAAAACAATTGTGTGGTTTAAAAAATGTTAAGGTACAATACAGCATAAAGAGTTTCCCACCCACACTTACCTTCCTGTACCCCATCTTCTTCCTGTTTCATAATTCCCTTCCTACTGTTGTTTCTTATGTATCCTTCCTTAGACTATTGTCATATATTTATGAGTATAAAAGCAAATACATACATATGTGCTCTCCCCTGCCCCGATTAAAAAAAAATTTCAGACTTAAAGAAAATTTAGAGCAGTAATTCAGTGAACACCCATATTCATGTTGCCTAGATTTACCAGTTGTGTTAACATTTTACCACATTTACTTTATCTCATTCTCCCTAATATGTATTCATATACACATACATTTTCTCTGAACCACTTAAAAATAAGTTGCAGATATTGTATTACTTCATCAGAAAGTATTTCAGCATGTTACTCCTAAGAAAAAGAACTTTCTCTTATATAACCTCAATATCATGATCACATTCAAGAAGTTTAATGATGCAATGTTATTATCTAATGTTTAGACCATATTTAAATTTCCCCAGTTATCTCCATAATGTTCTGTATGTATATTTGTTCCTTTCTGGTCCAGGATCCAATCCAGAACTGTGGTGCATTGCATTTGGTTTTCATGTTTCCTTAGCCTCCTTTAATTTACCAAAAATTTCATTACTTTTTGTTTTTTTGGTCTTTTAAGAAGCTTTTTTCTTTTTCTTTTTCTTTTTCTTTTTGAGACAGAGTCACACTCTGTCTCCCAGGCTGGGGTGCAATGGGGTGATCTTGGCTCACTGCAACCTCAGCATTCCCTGTTCAAGTGATTCTCTTGCCTCAGCCTCCCGAGTAGCTGAGACTACAGGTGCATGCCACCATGCCCGGCTAATTTTTGTATTTTTGTTAGAGATGGGGTTTCACCATGTTGGTCAAGCTGCTCTCCATCTCCTGGCCTCAAACGATCTGCCTTCCTCTGCTTCCCAAATGGAATTACAGGCGTGAGCCGCCGTGCCTAGCCTAAGACACTTTTTTTTTTTTTTTTTGAAAAGTGCAGGCCAGTTGTTTTGAGAATGCCCCTTAGTTTGTTTTTGTCTGATTGTTTCTTCATGTTTAGAATCAGGTTAAACATTTTTGGCAAAAATGGTGGATGTTTCCTTCACATGCATTCAGGAAGCACATACTTTGTCTTATTATTGGTGATGTTTAGTTTGATCTCATGGTTAAGAAATTTGGTATATGCTGTATTTCTCCAGTATAAAGTTACCTCTTCTCCTTCATAATTAATAATATCTAAAGTGATACCTGAGACTGTATCAATACTCTGTTTCCCCAATAGTCTTTTAATCAATGATCTTAGCATCCATTGATCCTTGCCTGAATCAGTTATTTTATTGATTGGAGGTTAGTTTTCAAAAAATCATTCCAATTTAGCTTATCCTTTTAGTTTCTAAAATTCACTAGACTGGCTAGGTGCAGTGGCTGATGCCTATAATCCCAGCACTTTGGGAGGCAAGGCAGGAGGATCACTTGAGTCCAAGAGCTTGAGACCAGCCTGAGAAATATAGTGAAACCACATCTCTACAAAAAATAAACAAAATTAGCTGGACTTGGTGGCGCATGCCTATAGTCCTAGCTACTTGGGAGGCTGAGTTGGGAGAGATTGCTTGAGTCTGGGAGGTTGAAGCTATAGTATGCCAAGATTGCACCACTGCACTCCAGCCTGGATGACAGAGCAAGACTCTGTGTCAGTCAATCAATAAAAAATTCACCAGACCATAGGATGATCTCCTTTTCTTGCCCACCTCACCAAACTGCTACATGGTGAGTTTAGAGACAGGGTCTTGCGTTGTTGCTCAGTTTGGTCTTGAATTCCTACACTCAAGTGATCCTCCTGCCTCAGCCTCCCAAAGTGCTTGGATTACAGGTGTGAGCCATTGCACCTGGCCTTCTGGAAGATTTTTAGTGACTAAGTGTCTGCTTTGATCTTGCTCCTGTTTCCTAAATGAATGCTTTGGATGTTAGATCTATAAAGAACACACTGACCTAATAAGCTCCTAGCCTGTAGATTCTTTCTCCATCACTACCTTGGTACATAGAAGAAGGCAGTCTGCAACCTAACTGAAAGAAAGGTCAGACTGTCTTCAGTATTCATAAGTCTCACATGTAGCTTCTGCTGCTATAATCAGTATAGGGAAAGATTTTCTTTTTACTGTGATCCTCAATGCATATAGCTTTTAGATTTCACAAACAGCAAATTGTAATGCCTTAGGCTGGGCGTGGTGGCTCACACCTGTAATCCCAGTAGTTTGGGAGGCTGAGGCGGGTGGGTCACCTGAAGTCAGGAGTTCGAGACCAGCCTGGCCAACATGGTGAAAACCCACCTCTGCTAAAAATACAAAAATTAGCTGGGCCTGGTGGTGGGAACCTGTAATCCCACCTACTCAGGAGGCTGAGGCAGGAGAATTGCTTGAACCCAGGAGGCGGAGGTTGCAGTGAGCTGAGATTGTGCCATTGCACTCAGCTTGGGCAACAAGAGCGAAACTCCGTCTCAAAAAAAAATTATAATGCCTTAAATGATTTGTTATTTTTTGTAGTATAACAAAGTTTGACTTCTGCTGATAGTAAAAAAATGTTTTATATGTATTTTTTTCTTATTAAAAGAAATATGTTTGACTGTATTCTTGGCTGTACATCCTCAAATATAACTTTCAGAAAGTTAACAGCTTGACTTCTTTTTAGACTAAAAATTTATCAGCAAATTTCGGTTTCTTGAAATTCCTTGATATGTTTTTATGGTATACTTTAATATTGCAAATACATTCTAGATATTGGTACAACATGTTTAATTTTTTTGTTTGTTTCTTAGAAAAATAAAAGAATTCTAAAAAGCTCACCAATGAAAATTTGCAAGTTGAAGCATTTAAAAATTGATATTATAACTGTTCTTTTTCTGATATGGAATAAGCTATTTTGGCTACATTGATATAATATTTAAGAACATGTGGATTTCTTTTTCATATTTTTTTAGTCTGAATGCTTTTTGTCACATTGGCAATTTTATTATTCTAGTCTTCTCATTGAACATGTATTAAATCTTATAACTTCTTTCTTCCTTTTCCCTGTCTCTTCCTTTTTCTTTGCTTTATTGTTCCTCCAATTTTATCCCTTCACATCAGACAAGGCTCACGGGCTAAAGATGAAAAAATTAGGATTATTTCAGCCTTCTCTGATGTTGACTATGAAGAGCAAGAAGATATACATAAGGAGATAGAGGGGAAAATATCACAAGAGTGTCTAGAAAATAATAACATAAACTTGAAGGAAGCAGAGGTAAAAGAAATTAGAACCCTTTCAAAAATGGATAAATACTACAGCCAACAGAAACAACCAAAGTATAAGAACAGGAAAAAGTCACCACCTCAGAGCCAACAAACAGAATTCTCTACTGAATTTAAGGTTGAAGCATCTGTTTTCTCCAGGTATCCTCAAAAATATGATACACTAGATAGACGAAGAAAAAAGAAACCCTTATACAATTATTTTGAAGACACTGAAAGAAGGCATTATGATGAGAGATCTGAAACTAAGACTAACTACAAAAGTACATATTCTAATACTGAAAATTGTACCCTTTGCCATACTGAAAATAAGAAACAAAATATGGGGTACCCAGTTTTGTACCCCTACAAAAATGGATTTGTGGTTAAGAGTGGCCTGCAGCGCATTAAGTTGGAAAGTCATGATTATCATCTGTGCAGTTGTTTAAGACACTGTGAAAAGTCATCTGGCTCAAACCAGCATGTCACTAATTTTACCTCATTAGATATTCTTGAAGATTCTACTAGTAGTACTTCTGATGAACTTCTGGGTTCCCCCATTTCTGATAAGCAGGAAAATTTACAGTCACCAACATGGCATTCATCCAGTGTCCACCATCTTGGAGATTTTCCTGAAGAATATTATGTAGCAAATTCAGCATTGCCATTACAAAGGATGAATTGTGATGCAAAAACACTTGGAGATCTGTCTGGGTGCTCTACAGAAGAGATAACCCCTTCCTCTATTGAGGAGCCCAAGGAGGACCATATTGATACAATGGATGAGCTTCAGTGTTTGGTAGAAACTGTGTCAGAATATTTAGCAGAGAAGGAAGAGGAGATTAATAGATTTGGTTCACTTTCAAAAACTAAAAAATCACATAAACAAAATAGTACTGTTGATGCAGAACAGAGAACGCCTGGGGATGAAATACCACCTGTAACTATTGTCAAGAATGACAAGGACACGGCCATCTCTTTCCCTGAGTTGACTGGAGTAAAATGTGCTGTTGGTTCTTTGTTTAGTTCACTCACAGAAAAAGTGGGTTCAGGTACAAAGCATCTAACAAACTCTGTGGAAAAGTTGGTTTCCTTAGTTCCAGAAAAAGCAGAAACTCTTAATCAAATAGAGGCGATTAATTTGGGATCTAAACCCAGAGCCATGGCAGTATTGGAAAAGGATCTTTCCATGCAATCTCCATTATCTTCTCAAAGAGATGATAATGTGAATATAGGCAGACATGGAAAAACCTCTGAAAATGAGCACATGGGCAATAAAACTGGGAGCTTATACTTTGAGAATGCAACAGAAAGTATTGCAAAGGACTCGTCTCTACAGAGTCAGAGTTCGGTTATAAAGTCGGTTTTCAGCAGGTTAAATCCATTGAAGATCTTTTCAGAAAAGGAGGAAACAAAAAAAGATGATGACCAGAGTAAGCCACCGAGAAAAGAAAGCTTTGTTGAGTGTGGTTTGGAGTTAAATAAAAGGGAAGGCACTCTTGACAATCACAGTAGTAGCATCATTGCATTAAATAGTAGTGATGAAGAAACTACGGGCTGGTTCCAGATGCCCACAAGTGAGAATTTGTTGTCCTCCCAAGTAACTAGTGAACCTTCAAACTTAGCTAGTTCTGCAAGTAAAAATGATGACATTGAGAGTCTATTGGAGGGAAAACCCTGTATAGATGTGTCTGTGTTACCAGATCAACAAAAAATATGTGCCAAAGATACTCCAGGACATCCTTGTATAGCTGGCAGTAGAACTGCAAGTAAAGAGGTATCTTCAAAGCCATTAGAGGAAGACAAAGTTACTGGTAATGATGATTTCCTTGAGCCACTCAGAAAATCATTTAGCCAGTTTTTGCTCACTTCCCCTGAGACTTGTTCAAAGGAAAGTTTGTCAGAATCTGTGAAAATTCACCAGGTGGAGGAAGATGGATTGGAAAGGGGCTCTAAGAAAGATGGTCGTTCCTTTTCCTTTAGTGGAAAACTAAATCTTCCATTTTTTAGAGGTCTTGGTCATTCTGAAAAGCAACAGGAGTTAAAAGAGAAAGGAAGCATTTTTCCTTTGTTTAAATTTTCTTTCACTGACAGCAAGGTTACTGTTAATGATGGCTCAGCAGTAACCACTGATGAGGAGAGCAAAAAAAATTGCCATGAAGATACCAAACATAGTTCAGTAAAATCTAGTTATGTTCCAAATATTCATAGTGATCTAGGAAAATTTGACAGCACAGAGGAATTTAAAAAGAATGACCAAATAAATTGTCCTGAAGATGCCAAACTTAATTCAATAAAATCTAGTTCAGTTCCAAATATTCCTGATGATCTAGAGAAGTTTGACAGTACAAAGGAATTTAATAAGAGTGACCAAGTAAATTGTCCTGAAGATGCCAAACTTAGTTCAATAAAATCTAGTTCAGTTCCAAATATTCATAATAATCTAGGGCAATTTGACAGTACAGAGGAATTTAATCAGAATGACCAAAGAAATAGTCCTGAAGATGCCAAATTTAATATAATACAGTCTGATTCAGTTACAAATATTAATAATGATCCGGGGAAATTTGGGAGTATAGAGGAATTAAATCCAAGTGACCACACAGCAGGAGAGAATTTTGAAAGAGATGGATTAGCCATCCCTGGAGTTGTGCCCAAAAAATATATAACTTCAGATCCTTTAAGAGAAGGTAAGAGTCTAATACAAGCAACATCTTCAGTAGCATCAGACTCTTCATTAGAGTGTATTTCTGCCACTTCGAAATCCACTTTGGTTAATGAAATTAATGAAGATAAGGTTATAGATAAGACTTCCAAGAAAAGAACCCAAGGAAGCTTCCTTTCTGGCCTGTTTAATAGGTTTTCTTCTGCTGAAAATTTGTCTAGTCAAGAATTAAATTTGAAAAATGATGACTCCCATCACAAGAATGATACCCCAGGTTTAATCTCTGGAATATTTAACCTGCTATCAAATAGCAGTATGACTGATCATAAACCGGAGGAAGCAAAGTTCGTGTCTTTAGGCAACACGAAGAGTTTGAATGGAGATATGCATTTATCTTTGGATGAGGTCCCTGCTACTTCATGTGTGACGTCTGAGAACCCGAAGAACTATGTTGAAAAACATGAAACTCCTGGCTTCGTAGAAGCCTCCTTGTTACCTAAAGAAAACATACCATTATCTGATGCTGGGGTTGATAATCATCATTGTTCTCCTACAGGGAAAAATCAGCAAAGTGAAAAGCATCGTCCCTCCTCTGAGAATACTGTACTTCACTGTGCTCCAAGTGCTCAGCTAGGTTTTTTGGATAAATCTATGGCTAAGAGGCAAATGCCAAACCATGTTCTTGAGGCAAAACTACATGAAAATTCAAAGAAGTTAAATTCACCTGTACTAAATACTAACATTCTCAATAAATCAAACAATTATCAGGCTTTTGAAGAGATGAACAGTCCTTTCTGTTTTGAATGGGACTCTGACATAAAAGATTTGTCTAAAAATTCCAGAAAACTTCAGCCAGTTTATTATATGTTAAATCAAAATAGATTTCCATCAGCAGATGCTTTCTTGTGGCTTGACTCAGAAAACTCAGTGATAAATTTTTGCCAAAAAGATCAAAATGCAAATATCTTGGAGTGGAGAACAAATCCAAACAGTGTCATTTGGTGTGACTTACCATATGAATCATTCAATCAGTTAGCATTTAATGAAGATTACTTATTAAGAGGTGATGTGTGGGCAGCTAACTCATTATATGGAAACTCTGGTCCTCTTCCAATTAATGAGGCTAATAATTCACTAGAAGAATTACCGATTGACTTAAGTTCTTCATCAGATCATGAAAAGACTAGATGCCCCATAGTTGATCAAAAATCATTAAGGATGGATGAAAATTTTGTTTTTTCAAGTTTTGGTTATGAGTACCAGGAATGGTTGTCATGTCTTGAACATGGAGTGTGGTGGCCATCAGAGGATGGGGATTATGGATATTATATGTTTCATGATGGTCAATATATCTATTCTCTTCTCACTGATTCTACTGGGCAGTATGCATATTTATTTATACCTGATTCTTATCAAGATTATTTGGATTGTGATTTACAGACAAATGGTCTATCAAGTATTATGTTGGATAACAGCATTATTTCTGCCTGTAGTTTTAAAGTACTTGATGAGGAAGACGAAATATTGTGGTATGTTGAAGAGGAACCAATTGATGACCCTCTTGATTTATCTTTAGCTTTGCCAAGAAGTGAAGAACCCTTGTATCTAAATTTAGAAACCTTTTCACAAGTACTTAAAGAGTCAAGTTATGACCAAAGCGATCAGCCACTAGATTTTTCAGGCTATAATCGTCAAAAGTTTAAAGGAGATTTTAGATCTTTCAAGGAAAGGCCATGTGGTTCTGAAGATCCTGAATGTACATTAGATCTCAGAAGTCAGCCCCAAACTATTAGTAATCATGTCTTAAACAGAGATCAAATTATAGAGAGAGATAAAAACCAACCTCTAACTAAAGATTCATCAGTTCAGCTTTCCAGTTTCCATTGGCTTCAGCCTTCTGTTGAAGAAGTTGCCTCTTTGGTTCATCCTGAAAATATGACTAAAGGCTCACAACAAGCGGAAGAGACATCATTAGTGAACAAAGTGACTTCAGTATTTTCTGTTTTGGGTGCCTCAGTTGGAAGTACTTTGAATTTTGATAAGAGTGAATCCTTAGAGTCTTTGGCCATGCAGAAAGTCAGTCAGCAGTCAGATTTAGCAGAGCTCACAAATGATGGCTTTCAGTCATTAATCATGAGTAAGCAATTAGAGGGTAACTCCCCAAATGAGGAAAAAAGTCTTCTCAAGGATTCAGAAAGACAGATAGTATCCAATGTTCAGCATCCAGAATTGACCAAAAATATAAGGCAAGAATTCTCTTTAAATAAAAACATTCATGTGAAAAAGCAAAGTTTGTTAAAATCTGGTTTCCAGTTAAGCCAAACAACTCCTCAGGCTAAATTAGGTGTAAAAGATGATGAAATCACTACAATGGACTCTATTTCAGTTTCTCCTGCACCTCAGCATAGTAGGGATGAGCATGAGAATTGTGAGCTTCCCCAGGACCAGTCGTCCAGAGAGTCTGAGGAAACATTATTTAAAACTGCATTGAAACTCTTCAGTAGAGAATCTTCAGTTAGTATGACAGCAAATGAAAAACAGTCATCTGGATTTTTGAACCTTTTTAAAACTCAGGTGAATAAAGAAGGATCACCAAACTTAGAAAAGACTGGTGATACAAATGTCAAGATATCACCTCAGGAAAAGAAAGAATCTTCTGGTGTTTCAAATTTTTGGGGTACCCTTGGAGATTTCTTTAAAGCCAATGTATCTCCTATACAGACAACTGAAAATATGTCTGTTTCTTCAGTGACTAATAAGGATGAGGTCAGGTCAAGTCCTACTCCTATAGAGCTAGCTAGCCAGGGTGCTGGGAACTTTCCTGCTGCACCAATTTCCTCTAAAGGGAAGGCTAGAGTTAGAAGACTGAACAAACAGACTACTATTGATGACAGTAGGTTAAAGGAACCATCAACTAGAGGGATCCAGGGTAATGATTTGACTGAAAAAGAGGTACCATTCAGAGACCACCTAATCCAGCAGTCACCTAATTCATCTTTTTCAACAAGTAGTCTCAAAGAGTCTTCCAGGGATTCTTCAGTAGAAACTAGTGGTGTGACTACAGTGACAGAAGCTTCAAAAAGTAATGAAATATCCTTTGATACCCTGAGCAAGAGAAATTCAAATGAACAATATCATTTTTCTGACAAAGACTGGAGTTTCTCCATGGCTACAACATCTTCACCTCAACCAGAGTTACCAACCAAAAAGAGTATATTTTCTTTTCTGACTGGATCTGAAAAATCTGAGAACAGAGCCTCTGCTAGTCTACCAAGAGCCAAATCTCAAGCAGAAGGGCTATTCACACTTCCTTCCTTTTTTTCCACTGCTAGCTCAAGCATTAAGAAGGATACCTCTCATAGTAGCTCTACTTTTAGTTTCTTCAGCTTGCCCTTTTTGGATCAAAATAAGGAGACCTCTGGGGAAAAACAAAGCATTTCAACTGTTGTTCCAGTGACCTCCCAGCCCTGTAAGAAGTCAAATGTTTTTGTAGACAGTGGTAGCACAATGACCAGAGAAAGTTCCAGTGGTCATAGAGATAGCATAGCCCAAGAAGTAGTTCATGAACAGCGAATGGCACCTTGTATTTCCATTAACAACACAGTTGAGGTTACCTCCCTTGCAGATAAGCTCAGTGTAGAGAAGAGGGACTGTGAGGAAAAACTGAGTTCCAATACTGGACCACGAACATCAGTGGATTTCCAGATGAATGAGTTGCAAAAAGACATTGTTCCTCCTTCACCAGAATTTCAGGCACAGGCTGAAACATTCCTCATTGGCCCAGAGAACCTTGGGATAGTTCCCCATGAAGAAGAGGCTTTCAACCACAAAGCCTTCCCCAGTGACTCACTGTCCAACTCTTTTTCACTTGCTAAACAGTTAACTGAAAAATTCAATGACTTAGAGAGTTGTACGAACTACCACCAAAATGAGAAATTTACTACTGAACCAGTGAACTTGCCATTAGAAAAGGCCCCCGATGAGGTCTTACCACAGATCCTGGGGCCAGCCTCTTCCTCTCCGGAGCCAGGGTGTGCAGGGAACCTTCAGAACCAAGATGCAGATAAAGAGGAAGACAAATCTGCATTGGGATCTTCAGTAGACATGCTTTCAGGGTTTGTGACCAAAGTGAAATCTTTCTCTGGGAGCTTAATTGAACCTCCCAAAACACTCTCTGGACTTTTCTCCTCTGCTAAATCTCCAAAGAAAAACTCCTTTTTCTCTCTTGCTTCTGATGCATCATCTCAGCCCCTCAAAGATGAATTATTTGGAATTTTCAAAAGTCCCAAGCCAGAGTCATACAAACGAGAATCATCTCTCCCAGCTACTACATGGCTTCAGAATGGTTGTTCCAGAGATGCTGTAGGATCAGCACCTCCAGAAAGGAGAGAAGCTGCCTTTACAGCACCCAATTCAGAATCTACTCTCAGTGACTGTAGAATGACTGTGGTTAGTGCAAAGCCAGAATCAGATATCTTGACAGATGATCCTAAGCTAACAACCAAAATGGAAGACAATAATACTCCTGAAAATATTCTGGAACTTCAACGTTCTGAAACAATTAATACATCTTCTTTCTCAGGCGATGATACTGGGCAAGGAGTATTGTCTCTGAGTGATGAAGGAGACATGGGGATATTGCAAGCTACAGACACAGAGGCATCATTAGAAGCAGAGAACATTGCGCTGCCAACACAGTTGCAATCAGATCCTACCTGCATTGCCGAAGAGCTTCCTCCAATTCAGCCACCTCTTCCTCTTGAGCCAGAGCCAGCTATTCAAACTGCCTCCACAAACCAAGACTTACTGGAGCTGCATCCAGCCAGTTCACTAGAAACTGATACTACACTGTTCAGTGATGCAAGTGTGAGCCAGAGCACCACACTGGAAACTGAAGGGCGCTTTTCTCATCCTCTGCTGGAGGACTCTGTGCTTCCTGCCAAAGACAGTTGTGAGATAATTCATGCCAAGAAAGATCCACCTGCAGTCCCCCAGGAAACAGAGCAGTCAAGACCACGTTTTGAGATCCCAAATGTGACCAGTTGGCCAAAGCTTCGTTTGCCATCCTCTGCTACTAACCACGGGAAACCACTGAGCTCTTTCTTTTCCTCATCTCTCCCCTCTGGCAATAGAGCAGCAGAGACTGGTTTAATGTCCAGTTTTAAGAAGTTGTCAACTTTCTTTGAGGGAAATGGTGAGGGGAAAGGAAGTGTACCAGCAAGTGATTCAAAACTAGGGTTTGGAAAGGTGGATCTTTCATTTCCGTGGCCAAAAGAGAACAAATGGGGCCCTGAGCAAATGCCTACAGAAT
The DNA here is from genome assembly GCF_043159975.1 of Macaca nemestrina. Taxonomy (NCBI): domain Eukaryota; kingdom Metazoa; phylum Chordata; class Mammalia; order Primates; family Cercopithecidae; genus Macaca; species Macaca nemestrina. The sequence continues at coordinate 64,554,995 of NC_092138.1, forward strand.
CTTCCCCTCCGGTTTTAGTTACTAGTAGTGATCAGGACCTTTACTCCAGTGAGACTAACAAAGCTTTGGAGTCTTCTCAGATATCTGGGGCCAGTGCTCAGCCAGATAAAGTCTACACTCAGCCCTCTGGGACCTCTGAGCAGCTGGCGGCCAGGCCAGAGGTCTGTGCTCAGGGGCTTTCAGGACCTGGAGAAGGGGGAAACCAGCAGGAAATCTCAGCATCCGGAGAACACTGGGATACCAAAGGCAACCTCTGTAGCCCCACCTGTCCTTCAGGGAAACATGAGGAAGAACCCTCCACTGTCTCTGAGATATTTCACCAGCCAGAAAAACAGGAAGAGGAGGCAGTGCCTGCTAGTACTGACTCTGATTTGAATGTACAGCAGCCAGTCACTCTGAATGACATCATGGAGCCAATGACCAACAAAAGGCCTGTTCTTAACTCAAGCATCATAAATGGCTTTAAAGAATCGACCATTTATGATGCAAGTGACTTAGTGGTAGATTAATCATAGCTTACTTTTTATCCTTCCTGTGTCTTTCCTAGTACCCGAGCTTCATGTTAATTAGGGGTTAAATAACAAGAACTCAATGTGTGGGTATTTTCATCCTCCTCTTCTCTCTATGCCAATTGTAATTCATTTGTTGGAACAAGGAGCTTCCTGCTTAAAGCAAAGGCTGGGCCTGGAGATTTACTCACTCTGGTTTGCTCTGCCTTGTATAATGCGAAATGGAGAAAGGAGGGCAGGAAGAGGTAGCAAGTAGTTGGTAGTATATTAACTACAACTACATGATAGGCTAGGATGCTTCCTTGGGCCTGAGGCACTTATATCTTGTAGGAGATGGGGATAGACCTATTTTGCTTTGTTTTTTCAAGTCTTCTAAGATGCTTTCTCCAGTGGCAATGAGTGTTTTAAGTTAAATACAAAGTGCAAAGGATGCCTTGGGATAGTCTGTATTCCCATATCCTATTCCATACAGATTTACATAACTTCTTCCAGGGTATCATCTCTGCCTTTTACTACCCTCAAGGCTGATGTCTGATAAATGCTTTGAGTAAAATCTCACAGGAACTCAGAGGTGTCCTTTGCTGTAGTTCTTCAGTCTCGAGCAGTGTGCTGGATCCATCTGCAGAGGGTACTATTATTTCCCCTAAGAAGCAGTACCATACATCACAGATTAAGAATGCTACCTTGACCTCTGGCCCAGACTTGTTCAAAGGGGTTGGTCAGGGTCAGTGTGTGTGTGTGTGTGTGTGTGTGTGTGTACTTATGTACAAGAATTTTTGTATGTGTGTTGAACTACTCAGAGCAGTGACCTAGTACCTATTCTGCTGGCATGGGCTAGAGGATCAGAAATCAGCCTGAAAATACCAGGTAATTAGGAGGAACTTTAGGGAAAATCCCATTGGAAAATAACAGTGATTTCTCTTCTTTGACCAAGGGTAAACACAAGCCCTTTAGTTTAAAGGCTTGACTCTGTGGTAAGAAAATTCTTCAAAAGAACTGAAGCCCTTAGATGATACGGCCATAAAACTCAAGGAAGTAACTTCTAGGTACTGCTCTTCTTTCCACCACTCTGCCCTTCTTGCCACTGTCACTTTCTCTGCTACAACTGCTTTCTCTCATAACTTTCTGGACATGGGAATACAGGTGATTGAGAAAAGATTGGCTTGCTGGCCTTCAGATACAGAGATGCATGAATACAGCTCTGACCCAGATCCTGGAGTTGGACTTTGTCCACTCTTTCCAAAACTGAGCCTTGCCCTGAAAGAAGCTCAGTTACAGATGTTCATCTTTGGGACACTTCCTATGCTGCCAGGGATATCATTGTAGCACTTACGTTGATGAGTCCATTCCTTTGTGGAATCTCTTGGTCCTGGCCTCCATCTTCTAATGGGTTCTATTAACTCATCTTGCAGATGAGGAAACTGAGATGATAATTGAAGGAACATATCTACTCTCCTTTGCTCATCCTAAGGTACAAGAATACACATTTACAATTGTAGAGGAAGAAATAATGACCTCAGTGTAATAAGTAATAGAAAAAGAGTGGAGTTCATTCATTCCATTTTACTGTGTGGAAATTTAAAAAAATTTAATCACAGCCACTGGACAAGCTTCTTCAGAAGACTGAATAAAGAATTTTAGGAACAAGTAACAGGCCATTTTAATAATTTTTAATCCTACTCACAAATAGCCTATTAAGATAAAATATCCTTCAAAGTCAAGTACTGGGCTGAGGTTAAGTGTCGTTGGAGAACCCAGCATGTTGTGTTGTTTTCCTGTTGTGTTTTTGCTGAATAGAGACTATTCTAGATTATGAAGTTTGGTCCTCTCTTCCCAGGAACCTCCTATTTGATTCTTGCTACTGATATAGTCATTATTTCCTGGATGTCTCCATGCTTTTGTCCTGGTCCTTGATTGCATTTATTTACTTTTCTGTCTTTCTGTCATTCTCACAGCCCCACCAGCAGCAGTAGGTATGGCTCCTCCTGTAATGTGAGTCAAGGAAGCTCTCAGCTAAGTGAGCTAGACCAGTATCATGAGCAAGATGACGACCATCGGGAGAGGGACTCAATTCATTCTTGCCACAGCTCTAACAGCCTGTCCAGAGATGGCCAAGCAGGTTTCAGAGAACAAGAGAAACCCTTGGAGGTGACAGTTCAAGCAGAGAAGGAGGCAGCGTGTGAACCCAAGGAGACGAAAGAAGATGCCACAACCTACCCTCCCCCAGATCTGATGCTGCACAAAGACCACTTCCTAGGTCCTCAGGAAAGGTAGGCAACAGCTCCCTTGAGGAGCTCACATGGCTTCCTCAGTACCTGCCCTGTGGTATTGTTGAAAATAAGTGATTGTCATTTGTTTCCCTGCAGCTGGGTATGGTGGTAGTTAACACACCTAAGCTCAACTCTATATTGCTTCCTTTGATTTATGGTGTACTTTCCAAGATATTTTGGAGATCTCTGAATATTTGGGTTTTTGTTTGTTTTTGAGATAGAGTCTCACTCTGTTGCCCAGGCTGGCTCGATCTTGGCTCACTGCAGCCTCGACAGCCTGGTCTCAAGCAATTCTCCCACCTCAGCCTCCTGAGTCCCTGGGACTACTAGCTGTGCACCACCACACCTGGCTAATGGTATTTTTTGTAGAGACAAGGTTTCACCATGTTGCCCAGGCTGGTCTTGAACTCCTGAGCTCAAGCAATCCACCTGCCTCAAACTCCCAAAGTGCTGGGATTACAGGTGTGTGCCACTGCACCTGGCCAGCATTTGGGTTCTTTGTCGTTAGTGAGATGCAGTGTACCAGGACTTCTTGAGTTTGCAGTTCATAGCTTACTAGTTGACCTTGTATATGGCAGCCTCTGAGTCAGGAACTGACTTGAGCCAGGTTATTTCATCCACTGGGGCTGTTGTGCGTACTTTGGCTGACTTCCTAACCTATTAAGAATGCTACTTTGGCCTCTGGCCCAAACTTGTTCAAAGGGGTTGGTCCGGGTCAGTGTGTGCATGTACTTATGTACAGGTATATGTGTATGTGTGTTGAACTGCTCAGAACAGTGACCTGGTACCTATTCTGCTGGTATGGGCTAGAGGATGAGAAATCAGCCTGAAAATACCAGGTAATTAGGAGGAACTTCAGGGAAAATCCCATTGGAAAATAACAGTGATTTCTGTTGTAACTTTTTTTGGTGAACATTTTGTTTTGCTTTTCCCTGGCTGAAAAACCCAGGACAGAGTTAAGAAAGAATTGATCTAGAAGTCAGATGTAACCCACCCCTCGGCCTCCTCAGGGCCTAGCAATGTGTCTGCCAGTTCATATCCATGGGAAGAAAAATTTAAAATGTGTCCTCTTTAACATCTCATAATGAAGCCGAGTACGGAGTCTGAATGTTATTACTAGCTAAATTGGTTAGACTAGCCAATAGGTTGGAGCAGAGCCAGAGTTCTCAGGCTCGGCACTCGAGACATTTTGGGCCAGGTGATTCTTTGTTGTGTATATTATAGGATGTTTAAAAGCGTCACTAGCCTCTACACACTAGATGCCAGTAGCAATCCTCGCAACCCTCAGCTGTGACAACTAAAACTGTCTCCTGACAGATTTCCCCTGGAGGGACAGTTGCCCACTGGGGTAGAGTGATAAGGGATGGGTATGACGTAGACTTTCAAATTTCAAGATCTAATAATAAAGCCTCTCACTGAAAGACCAGAGCACTGAATGCGGATTACATGGTAAAAATTAGGGAGTGGCTGATGCTTCTACTTTACTACTGGATTAATAGATGAGTCGCAAACTTTTCTGAAGATATTAACTTATTTTCTCTCTTCTTCCCTTTTTTGATTTTTAGTCATCTCTGGTAGCTCATCTAATAGATGGGACATCCAGGAGGTGAGCTGCGGATCAGGCTTCTTATTGGGTTGATGACCCACTGAAAAACTGACTCTGGCTCTCCATAGACCTTAGACTTGGCAGTCACTATTATCAGGGCAGAGCTCCTTATGGAGAAGCAGAAGTGCCCAGCCCAAGTCCTTGTCCTCCTCTACTGGTTGTGTCCTCTCAGGTCCTATCTGTGAGAGTGAAATCCAGTTCTACCTTGGCCAGAAGTACCCACAAATGTTTTAGAACAGTTGACACACTTAGTTGGCATCGGAACCAACCATATGTTTTACATGTCTAGATGGTGGACACTTGTCTGCTGAATTGACTGTAGACCTCAAAGAGAGAAAGGAGAAACATTGTTGCCAAGATTAACCACTATTCTAGTTAGTGTGGATAATGAATTGTTCTAATGCAGGGTAGTGTTTCTGTCTCAAAGGTATTTTGTTATGTGTATTGTTCATTTTACTGAGGGTGTTCTAGAAGTAGCTCAAGGAACAAGATCATGGCAGTAGAAGGGCTGTTTTTTTTTTTTTTTTCTTGGCACTTTTCATGTAAAAAGGAATGGGTAAGACTTCTAAAATACTTATTGGAGCAGGAAAGGTTTGCAGGAACAAAATTCTGCCCTGAGGATGCTATGCAAAACCCCCAAGGGAACTGATTGTTTTAAGAAGTGCAGTGAAAGGGATTGAAGGGCTTATTCTACCCCTCTCTGCATGGTTTCTATACTACTATTGACTCAAGGCTCTTGCCGTTGCCTCTAGAGTCCTGATCCCAGAGTGTTCCAGGAAGCCACCAAATTGGGTAAATGAAAAAAAGGAGTAGGAAAGAAGGAAACAGATGAAAAGCTAAAAGGAATTGTCATTTTAGAGTGCCATGATCATGCCACTGCACTTCAGCCTGGGCAGGGGCCTTTTTTGAGACCCTGTCTCAAAAAAGTAAATAAATAAATAAAAGAGGGAACAGATGAGAAGCCAAAAGGAGTTATCGTTTTAGAGAGGAATTGTTTTCACATTGGATATTCAGTACTATGCTGTTTTAGTAACCTGAATCACTAAATAAGTGTAGGCATGAGTACAAACCATTTTATTTTAGACATTTGGCAGTCTTGCCTTGAGCAGTGTCACCTTGTGGCCTTGGCTGTTTTTAAGAAGTGTACTTTTTCTCTGTTACAAGTTTTCCTGAGGAGAATGTATCTTCACCATTTACCCAAGCCAGAGCACATTGGATCCGAGCAGTTACCAAGGTTCGACTCCAGCTGCAGGAGGTAGGAAATCTGTTCTAGTACTGGTTGGGACAATTTTTCCTTTGAAATTGGGAGACATATGGTGCTGGAGAAGCAATCAGTGATTAGTCATCTTCTTACAGTGTGCTTCTGGGAATGCATGACAATTAAGCCAGAGCTTTAAGGGATGGGAAGCGGCCAGTGGCTTTCTTCTGTGCTGATGAATGGAAATTAAATAGACCTAGTGGGCTGAGAGCCTGACCATAAAGTTAGATGCTTATTTTTCAAGTACTGTTCATTGTCTCTTTGAAGCAGTTTGCATTTAGGGCAAAAGAAGATTTCAAGCCCCTTAGGATAGTTGTCTCCCTTACCTAGCCAGTTCATACTGGCTAATCTGTAGGGGCCAAAACAGGGTACAAAAATATCTATGGAATTTGCCAGTTGAAGTACCAAAGCATGAACACACTAAGATCTGAAACAACATAAAAAAATGTAAAAACAAAGATAAATATTTTTCATTTTCAGTGTTACAAGTTTAAAGTGTCTTTATCTGTGTGTCAGGAGGTAGGCAGTCTTTAGGCAGAAGGTGCTTTTTTTTTTTCCATATAAGTTTAGGAGGTACAAGTGCAAGTTTGATACATGGATATATTGCATAGTGGTGAAGTCTGGGCTTTGGGTATAGCCATCATCCGAATAGTGTACATTATCCCCATTAAGTAATTTCTCTTTACTTACCTGCTTGCACCCTTCTAAGTCTCCAGTGTCTGTTATTCCACAGTGTCTATAAATCCATGTGTACACATTATTTAGTTCCCACTTATAAGTGAGACCATGCAGTATCCCATGGTGTGTGTGTGTGTGTGTGTGTGTGTGTGTGTGTGTGTGTGTGTATGTATATACCACATTTTTAAAAGTCAGACATCTGTTGATGAACACTTAGGTTGATTCTATATCTTTTTCCTTTTTTTTTTTTTTTTTTTTGAGTTGAGGTCTTGCTCTTCTGCCCAACCTGAGTTCAGTGGCATGATCACTGCAGCTTTGAACTCCTAGGCTCGAGCAATCCTCCTACCTGTGCCTCTTTAGTAGCTGGGTCTACAGGCAAGCACCACCATGCCTGGCTAATTAAAAAAAAAAAAAATTTTTTTTTTTTTTGTAGAGGCAGGGTCTTGCTGTATTGCCCAGGCTGGTCTTGAACTCCTGGCCTCAAGCGATCCTCCCGCTTTGGCCTTCCAAAGTGCTGAGAGTACAGGTGTGAGCCACTATACTCAGCCCATGATATTTTTGCTACTGTGAATAGTGCTACAATAAACATATGGGTGCAGGTATCTTTTTGATATAACGATTTATTGAAGTTACATGTTTAATGACAATTGGCTGTCGGTAGTATAATATCTGGCAGATATTAAAAGTGCAATCATGCTCACATATGTGCACATGTACTTTAAAATTTAATTTATTTTGAAGCAATTTCAAACTTAAGGAAAAGTTGCAAAAACAGTAAAGAACTACTATGTCTCCTCACCCAGATGCTCCAACTATTCACATTTCACATTTACTTCATTTCCTTCCCTCCATTATGATCAATCTTTTTTCTGAATCATTTGAGAGAAAGTTGGAGACATGATATTCTGTCATTTCTAAATCTTCCTTTGTATTTCCCTGTAAACAAGGCTACTGTCCTGTATAACCACAATATAACCATTCACATCTGCCAAACAACAATAACAACACTATTATCAAGACCCTATGCATATTTTGCCAGCCATCCCGACAATGTCCCTTTTTCCTTTCTAATCCAGAATCCATTCCAGGATGACACGTTGCATTTAGTCATGATATCTCTTTAGCCTCCTTCAGTGTTTCCCATCCTCAGCAGTTTTAAATGGTATAGGCTTTTCATTTTGTAGCATATTCTTCAATTTGGGCCCATTCAGTGTTTCCTCGTGTCCGGACTGAGGCCATCCTTTCATGGCAGGAATTACACAATAAAATGATGCTGTGCTGTTTTCAGAGCATTGCGTCAGAAAGTACCTGATGTCAATGTGTCCTACCATTTATAATGTTAGCCTTGATCACTTGGTTAAGTTTGTATTGGCCAGGTTTCTCCACTGTCAAAGCACCATTTTTCCCTTTGTAATTGTTAAGTGCCTTGTGGTGCAGTACTCTGAGGATACGCTGGTATCTCTTTCCTCATCAAATCTCTACCTACCAGCTAAGTAGCCGTCTCCTGTCTGAATCTACCACCACTAATGGTGCTTGCCAATTGGTAACTTTGTGTTTCTATTATTCTTTCTATATTAATTAGTTGGCATTCTCATCAGAGAAATGCAAATCAAAACCACAATGAGATACCATCTCACACCAGTTAGAATGGCAATCATTAAAAAGTCAGGAAACAACAGGTGCTGGAGAGGATGTGGAGAAATAGGAACACTTTTACACTGTTGGTGGGATTGTAAACTAGTTCAACCATTATGGAAAACAGTATGGCGATTCCTCAAGGATCTAGAACTAGATGTACCATATGACCCAGCCATCCCATTACTGGGTATATACCCAAAGGATTATAAATTATGCTGCTATAAAGACAACACATGTACACGTATGTTTATTGCACTATTCACAATAGCAAAGACTTGGAATCAACCCAAATGTCCATCAGTGACAGATTGGATTAAGAAAATGTGGCACATATACACCATGGAATACTATGCAGCCATAAAAAAGGATGAGTTTGAGTCCTTTGTAGGGACTTGGATGCAGCTGGAATCCATCATTCTTAACAAACTATCACAAGAACAGAAAACCAAACACCGCATGTTCTCACTCATAGGTGGGAACTGAACAATGAGATCACTCGGACTCAGGAAGGGGAACATCACACACCGGGGCCTATCATGGGGAGGGGGCAGGGGGGAGGGATTGCATTGGGAGTTATACCTGATGTAAATGACGAGTTGATGGGTGCAGCACAGCAACATGGCACAAGTATACATATGTAACAAACCTGCACGTTATGCACATGTACCCTACAACTTAAAGTATAATAATAATAAATAAATTTAAAAAAAAAAATTAGTTGGCATTCTATTTTTAGGAAGAGATTTCCCTTTTCTCTCATTAATTTATTTATGTCAATATTGCATTATGACTCTTACATTTCTAACTTACTACATGAGTTATAATCCATTACTGTCATTTATTTTAGTGCTCAAATTGTTCTGGCTTCATATGAGCACTCTTAATTTGACCCTTCAGGGAGAAGATAATGTTTTAGTAATTACTGAAAAGATAGCTGCTTGGAAAAAGTATTTTGAATACAGATATTTGAAAATGCTACTATTTGTGTGTATATATGTGTGTGTGTGTGTGTGTTCTTTTATCAGAAACAATGTTACTGATAAAAACTCATAACTGCATTCTCTAAAATCTTGGAGACTATTAACATATTAAAAAACTTTCTAATGACAATTTCCAATGAGTTTTGAACTTATTTGTTAAAAATGTGAAAATATTTCTCACGATTTTGCAAGAACAGCTGACTGACATCAGAGAAGAGGAAAAATTACTAAAGTTTAACAAAATCTCTGAATAATTAGTATGTTGGAACCAATTGCTCTTCTTTCATTAGATTTGATATATCATTATCTTTTTCAGCTATGACAGCTATGAAAACCATGTATTGAAGTAATTGAATGTACAATCAGACCTTAAAGTCATTTTATAACGAAATATTAAAATAAGATTTAGGAAACAATTAGGCATATTATATCACATTGTTTTAAAAAAATGTATCACTGTGAATATTTTTAGTTACAGCAAAAAATGTTTTGTTATTAATAAACATTTAAAAAATTTTAAATTTGTTATGCTTTTCACATTTTAAATTTTATAATGTATATTAATGTAGCTATACATCTATATAATTTTTAAATGAATAAATGTACATATGTTGAGAGGTTCATGCTAAAAAAATTTTCCATGGGTAGGGCTGCCTAATTGCAAACACTGTCTGTTGATATAGACTGACATGAGGCAAACAAATATTTGTTTGTTTATTTATTGAGACAGGGTCTCACTCTGTCACTTAGGCTGGAGTGCAGTGACATGATCATAGCTCACTGCAGCCTCAACTTCCTGGGCTCAAGTGATCCTCCCACCTCAGCTTCCCGAGTAGCTAGGACTACAGGTACACACTACCACACCCAGCTAATTTTTTTTAATGCTTTGTAGAGATGGAATTTCACTGTGTTGCCCAGGCTGGTCTTGAACTTCTGAGCTCGAGCGATTCTCCTGTCTCAGCCTCCTAAAGTGCTATGATTATAGGCATGAGCCACTGCATCTGGCTAAACAAGCTTTTTTTTTTTGACGGAACCTCACTCTGTTGCCCAAGCTGGAATGCAGTGGTATGATTGTAGCTCACTGTAATTTCCGCCTCCTGAGTTCAAGCAGTTCTCATGTCTCAGCCTCCCTGGTAGCTGGGACTACAAGCGTGGACCACCATGCCTAGCTAATTTATTTTTTGTATTTTTAGTAGAGATGGGGTTTCACCATTTTGGCCAGGCTGGTCTCAAACTCCTGACCTCAGGTGATCCACCTGGCTCAGCCTCCCAAAATGCTGGGATTACAGGCATGAGCCACCACGCCTGGCCTAAACAAGCATTTAAAATGAACATTTATGGAATGAATGTCGTAATACTTACTGATTTTTTATTTCTAATTTTTTTTAAAAGTAAGGGCCTTGTAATTCTTCCTATAAAGCAAAGCAAAGTAATTAACGTTCTCCATGTAAAAGGAAAGCTCTGAATTAGAAAAATAAGAATATATTGGAGAAGACACAGTTTAAGTTATGGCCTTTTCTTTTTCAGAAGTATCATAATTCAGAGTCTCTCAAAAAGACTAGCTGAAAACAGTTGCCAAAGCTTGGAATCATATAGACAGAGGCATGGTTTACCTAAGAGTAACTAAGAACTTAACTGAATAAGAGAACAATAGTAAAGATATTCTTAACACAGGTAAAGTAACTGGCAACTGATTAGAAATGTCCAAGAGGAGAAACAAGTCAGAGTTGAAAGAGGGTTCTGATAACAGTTTAAGATTGAAGCAGAAATATACTATTTATACTTAAGATGAGATTTAGTAGCATATTGGTTTAAGTTATGGGAGAGAAAGAAGTTAAGCACAACACCAAGGATTTTTTTGCCCCGCCACCACCCCCCTGCCCCAAGTAATTGGAAGTTCCACCTAATCACTCCTTCACCCTCCACTCGAGATAATCTTTTTTGTTAGTTTCCTATTTATCATTCTAGAATATCTGTCTGCAGGTACAAGCAAATATGAATATACTAATGCTTCTTTACCCCTTTTTATACAAAAGATGGTATATTATACATACCGAGAATATCTTGATTTTCTATTTGGAGATCCTTCCATACCAGAAAGAGGAAAATTTTTCATTATTTTTTATAACTGAGTAATATTCTGTTGAATGAAGTATTTGTTCTGCAAGTAGTGAGTCCTTTGTTGATGTTCATTTCGTTGTTTCCAGTCATTTGCTGTTAACCATGTTACAAATGAGTAACCTTGTACATACATCATTTTGCATGTCTGCAAGTATACCAAGGGGATATGCATTTATAATTTTGATAATTATTGCCAAATTGCCCTCCATTTGTCTGTGGCTTAAAATAACAAGGGCTTGTTTCTTGCTCATATTCCATGTCAAGGAGTTTTGCTTTAAAGTTGTCTTCTCTCTGCAGTCCAGGCTGACGGAGCAACCAACACCTGGAACACTGCCAGTCACAATGATAAAAAGAAGGGAAAGATAACAAGTGAAAGAAAATATAGCAAGTTGTACTTTGGCTCTTAAAACTTCTACCCAGAAGTTATTAATATCGCTTTTGCTCACATTTTCCTAGCTAAAGAAAATCATGAAACCAAATTTAACTTTTTAAAAATAATTTCAACTTCTATTAATATTTTAGATACAGAGGGCTGGGTGCAGTGGCTTATGTCTATAATCCCAGCAGGAGTTTGAGACCAGCCTGGCCAACATGGTGACTCCCATCTCCACCAAAAATACAAAAATTAGCTGAGTGTGGTGGTGCATACCTGTAATCCCAGCTACTTGGGAGGCTGAGGCAGGAGAATTGCCTGAACCCAGGAAGTGGAGGTTGCAGTGGGCCAAGATCATGCCACTGCACTCCAACCTGGGTGACAGAGTAAGACCCTATCTCAAAAAAAAAAAAAAAAAAAAATTAGATACAGGGGATACCTGTGCAGGTTTGTTAACATAGGTATTTTGCATGATGCTGAGATTTGGGGTATAGATCCTGTCACCCACATAGTGAACATGGTACTCAGGTAGTTTTTCGATCCCTACCACCTTCCCCCTTCCTCCCTCTAGTAGTCCGCAGTGTCTGTTGTTCCCATCTTTATGAGTACCCAATATTTAGATGCCACTCATTTTTTAAAACTTTTTTTTAGTTTTATTTTTTTGAGATGGGGTCTCACTCTGCCACCCAGGCTGGAGTGCACTGGCATGATCACAGCTCACTGCAACCTTGAACTCCTGGGCTCAAGCAACCCTTCACCTCAGCCTCCCAAGTAGCTGGGACCACAGGCATGTGCCACTATGCCCAGCAAATTAAAAAATTTTTGTGTAGAGATAGGGTCTCACTATGTTGCCTAGGCTGGTCTTGAATTCCTGGCCTCAAGCAATCCTCTTCTCTCGGGCTCCCAAAGTGCTGGGATTACAGGCATGATTATAGGCCTGGCCCCTGGCTCCCGTTTATACGTGAGAATATGCGATATTTGGTTTTCTGTTCCTGCGTTAATTTGCTTAAAATTACGGCCTCTAACTGCATCCATGTTGTTGTAAAGGACATTTCACTGTTTTTTATGACCGCATAGTATTCCATGATGCATATGTACCACATTTTCTTTATCCAGTCCACTGTTGATGGGTACCTAGGTTGATTCGATGTCTCTGCTATTGTGAATAATGCTGTGATGAATATATGAGTGCATGTGTCTCTTTGGTAGAACGATTTGTTTTCTTTTCATTATATACCCAGTAATGGGATTACTGGGTTGAATGCTAGTTCTGTTTTAATTAAAGTGGAGCAGTATGACATACTTTTAAAGAGATAGAGAAGGATATTTGTCAGTGGCTTTAATGCCTACTCCCAAAAGTATATGCTTCCTATAGGGAGTGTAGCAATTTATACTCCTACTAGTGATGTCTTAAGAGTGGTTTTCTCTTTCCTAACCCATCAGTAATGTATCAAACTTTTGGATTTTCACTTATCTGCTAGGCTCTTTTTGCTACCCTGTTTAGGTGAGATGCTTCCAACATATAGAATTACTTATATTTCAGAAATTCTCAGAGACTTTATATTTGCTGTTTCCCATGCTTAGAATGCTCTTTCTCTTAATTAACATAGCTAACTTTTCATTCACATCTTTTAAAACCCAGTCACATGTCAGTTATGGGGTAAAGTTTCTAGAATCTTTGCATATTTTTTTCTACTGCATGATGATGTAACGGAGTTACTTCTTTACTGCTATGTCTTACTTTTCTGTGTACTTCTTGTAAGATCCTTTAATGTCAGGCTGAGCTTTTTAAGGCTGATATTCTAGAGCCCAGTATGGAATCTGGCAAAAGGTGTTTAGCTAACCTTTTGTGGATGCCTAACCAGCCAGAGATGCCCCACATCATTTCCACAGAAGTCTCCATGTGCATCTTTATCTTCTAATTAATACTATTTGTAATTATCCCCAAGGCCCAGCACTTAAAGTCAATAATAGCAGAATATTAACTATTAACATTAGCTAAATTTTCTTATATAAGCTTTATATACATGAACATAAATTACTGAATTTAGATCATAGTGTGTGTGGATTTAAACATTTTTTTCTCACTTTGTTTTTGTGAGCTTTATTCTGGGTTATTAAATATTTTTGAAAACATGATTTAATGACTTTATTAATAGATTAATATTCTGTCGTATAGATATTTTATAATATTCCTCTTGTTTCTTTCTTTTCTTTTCTCTTCTTTTCTTTTGAGACAGAGTCTTGCCCAGGCTGGAGTGCAGTGGTACAATCACAGCTCACTGCAGCCTTGACCTTCCAGGCTCAAGTGATCCTCCCGCCTCAGCCTCCCAAGTAGGGGGGACTACAGGTGTGTGCCACCACGCCTGGCTGATTTATTTATTGTAGAGATGGAGTCTTCCTCTGTTGCCCAGCCTGGTCTTGAACTCCTGGGCTCAAGCAATTTTCCTGTCTCAACCTCCCAAAATGCTGGGATTACAGGCATGAGCCATCATACCTGGCCCCTCTTGTTACTATTATGAATAATGCTGTGATGAGCATCATTGTGCATACATCTGTTTTCATTTCTGATTATTTCTTTAACTTAAAATAGATTAAATTGCTGAGTTGAAGGGTATAATTTTTTTAATTTAAATTTTATTTTTATTTTAAATTTTATTTTTTAAATAGAGATCAGGGCTTGCTACGTTGCCCAGGCTGTTCTTGAACTCTTGGCCTCAGGTGATCATCCTGTGTGGGCCTCTTGCAATGCCATGATTACTGGTATGAGCCATCACACTCGGCCTCAGGGGTGTATATCTATATATATATATATCTATATTAAGACTTCTGACAAACTTCTTGATTTATTTTCAGAAAAGCTTTTCCGGTTTGTACTTTCAGTATTTGAATGTGCTCTACCAACATTAAGTATTCTAATTTTAGAAAATTTTTGCCAATTTGACAGAAGAATGGTATAGCATTGTTTAATTTGCATTTCTTTGATTATTTGTGATTTGAATATTTCTCCTAAGTTTATAGGTCACTTATACTTCTTCAGCTAGTATTACATCAAAGAGACTTTGAGAATCATAGAAACCTAGCTACACTTATGCTATTCCTATAAGATTGTCAGCCACTTGAGGGAAGAGGTTATATAGAGTCATCTCTGTGTCTTCTGGGCTGGCTGAGTACATGAACATAATTGAGTACATGGCCATATGTACTTAATAAGTGTTTGATGACATTGCTGTTGCTGATGAGGCAGTAATGTTGGTAGTGTGAGTGGGAGTGGATATGAATCTGTACCTTATTTGGCTTAGCTGCAGAAAAATCTGGGGGAGGAGGTGAGACTTTAGCTCTAGAAATGGAGATTGCGGTGGCAGCAGGTGGGTGGGTGTTCCAGGTGGAAGGGACAGTTCAGGAGAAGGCATGGAGATAGGCCAGGAAGAAAACTTGACAGGAGCTCTTGGGTTGTTGAAGAAAGCTGAGGAAGGAGAGCCTTGGTAAGTAGGGACAGAACTGAGCAAATAGATAGGAGGCCTGGGTTTAAATGGAGCAGTCTCAGGAGAGGTAAGATTACAGCTGCCAGCCTGAGAGGTAGATCAGCATGTTCTTAGGGGCAATCATTAAGACAGAGAACAAACCGAAACTCTTCTGCAAAGTTCCATTCTCACTTGTTACTCCCTCCCAAGAAAAGTGACTTCCTTCTTGTTCTATGATTGAAGCCTCAAAAATGGGTCCCTTGGGGAAAAATAATGAGGCTGAAGGAGAAGGCTTTTGAGAACCGCACCATTTAGACTTAATTGCACCAGGGAAATGCTCTTTCCATAATCTTAAACTCTGGAATTTTTTCTGATCACGTCTGCCTATCTTCTCAACTCTTTGCCCTCATGGAGACTACCAATTTCCAATCCCTCCTTTTCCTTACAACTTTGCATCCCTTGCCCTAGCCATTGCCATTCTGACATTTTTTTTAAAATGGAAGAATGTTTTGAATAAGTAATAAATGTAAAATATAAAATTGAAAAGGATATTACATATAGATATGTATTTATAAATATATAATGCACAGTTTCCCTACTTCAGATTCCCAGGCCCCCCCCCATCTCCTTTTCCCCGTCTTATTGTTATTTGTGTCTCATGAATCAGTCCAGAGTTAATCCATCCATTTATGAGCATGTGTGTGCCCCCAAACTTGTATGTGTATTTTGCACACATTGTCCTACACCTTGCTTTTTTCATTTATTGCTCTATCTTGGAGATTTTTTTCCTTATTAGTATAAATAGAGTTCATGCTCTATTAACAGCTGCATGGTTTTTCTGTTAGTATAAATAGAGCTACTGCTTTGTAAATAGCTGTATGGTATTTCTTTCTGTAGATGTGTTATAATTTATATACTCTGTCCCCTACTGATGGATCTTTAGGTTGTTTGTAATGTAGTTGCAATACAAATCCTGTACATGAGCCTGAATACTTCAAGACTTATCTTAGCCACAGCTTTTGAGACCCCTCTTCAAACTTCATGGTAAGCCCTACCCAAGAACAGGCCTTACTATTGCTTCACAAACCAGAGTGACCTTCCCTGGCCCTAGCTGCTCCTCTGAATGCTGCGAGACAACCCTTGTTCTCAATAGACCGTTTTTGCCCTCTGGGAAACTGCAGTGTCCTTACCTGATATGAGACCAGAACCACCATATTCTCTACCTTGTGACCTTGACTGGACCTGGCTGTTCCCTGAAGCCCTCTTTGATAGAGACTATGCCTTTTATATGCCCTGTGCATTACTGGGTTAGAAGTGAGGTTTGGTGTTCTCTGGCTCCCTCTGCCACTTCCAAGCCATTACTAGATCCTTGCCTAACCTGTTTCTACAGCCACCTTCGTTGTTGCAATTAGATTGCAACTTTCCCATAATTCCCCATTTATTCATTTCCCATAATTCCCCATTTGTTCCCCATTTAGTACCTGCATCACAGTTTTCCTTTTTAATCTCAACTCTTGCAATAATAATAATAATAATAATAATAATATCATTATAGTAACCACATTTATTGAATACCATTATGTCTAGGCACTATATCTTTACATGCATTACCTAATGAATTTGGTAAAAATAATTCTGTGAATTAGGCTTATGTTATTAGGCCCACTTTATAGATTAAGAAACTGAGTGTTTAGGAAGATAGAAACTTGTTCAGGATCACCCAGCTAGTAAAATTCAAATCTAGATCTATTTAACTTCAGAGCTTGTCTTTTTAACAGTAATCTTAGAACCCTACTTTCCAAAGCATATTCCACAGGACTCCAATTTCTAGAGTCATTAATAGGTATCATATTATACAGGGTTCTATGTCAAAGAAATTTGGGAAACACAGAATCCAACAGAGCACAAAGCCAATGGATTGCCTTATATCTTAGGACTTTTCAGAAACTTGAATATACTTAGGCTTATTGTGATTATTTAAGAAGGGAATATAATATGCACAGCTTTATTGCAGACTTATTTGACCATGAAACACTCTTCTAGAGACACATTATGTGGGACTAGTTTTCCAAGGAATATATTTGCGAAAAGTCTGTGTCAGAGATTCCATTGTCATTTCGTTAAAACTGTATTTGTGAAGGTCATCAGTGAGCTCTTAACTGATAACTTAGTGGTTGCTTTTCAGTCTTTATCTTATTGAACCTCTCTGCAGTATTTGACACTTCTGAACAGTCCCTCCTGTTTTAACATCTAAGAAACCATCTCCAACTCTCCTCTTTGATCTGTCTTCAGTCTCTTTTCTGATTTCTCTGTTTGCTCATTTCTTAAATGTTGTTCTTTCCAGAGTTCTTTCCTCAATGCTCTTTTCATATAAATCTATACATTTTTCTTTTGAAATATCATTTATTATGTCACCTATCACCTATATGTGGGTTGCTCTCTTATCTAGCCCAGACCCTAAACCCATATTTCTAACTACTTCTTGGATACTCACTTGTCCCATCAGCATCTCAAATTCAGCTTGTCCCAATCAAAAGACATCATCTCTCTAAAACCTGTTTTATGTTCTGCATTTTGTTTCCGTGCTTCCCAAATCAACCCTGAACCCACTAGAAGTGATTGGGCTCCTGAGAGATAAGAGAAAGCAAAGACATTCTTTCTAAGATGTAGAAGAATGAGGAACTGGAGTTTCACTTATCCTCAGAGGGAGAGAAGGATGAGGTAACTATCTTATGCACATAAAAAGTACTCCATAAATATCTGTTGGCAGGATGAATGAACAGGATGTAGAGTAAGGAAGCTTGTTCTTTTGCATTCTGGGCAGTGGAGTTGTGAAGAGGAATGAGGTGGGTTTTCTTGCCTAAAAATCTCTAGAAAAGGAGAGGTTCATATCCATACTTGCCTATTCTCACTTTTGGTTGAGAAAAAAAATTTTTTATTTCCAAATTTTATCTTTTACCTGCTACCCATGGCTCTTCCCTCGGCTAACACAGCTTGCCTCCACTTCCTTTTACTATTCTAAGTGACATAGAGACAAGGATACACTGCCGTTGTACTCTTGCAGCCTTCTCATTCAGTCCTACTTTCATACCATTTCCCCTCAGTGGCTTGACAACAGATTATTGTTCCTTTGTTTTTAGTAACAAATATTTTAAAATTCAGATATAATTAACATAACATAAAACCATTTTAAAGTATACAATTAAGCACAACCCTCACCACTACCTAATTCCAGAACATTTTCATCACCTCAAAAAGAAATCCCGTACCCATTAGGGATTACTCCCTATTCCCTTTTCCACCAGCCTGTAGCACCACGAAGTTACTTTCTGTCTCTGTAGATTGTCTGGACATTTCATATCAATGGATTCTTATCATATGTGGCCTACTGTGTCTGGATTCTTTTATGTAGCTTAATGTTAAGGTTCATCCATGTTGTAGCATGGATTGGTACTTTTGGCTATTATGAATAATGCAGCTGTGAACATTCATGTACAAGTTCTTGTGTGAACATAAGTTTTCAGGTTTTTTGGGTATACACTTAGGAATGGAACCGCTGGGTCACATGATAACATTGTTTAACATTTTGAGAAACTGCCAGACTGTTTTTTGAAGTGATTGTGCTATTTTACCTTCCCATCAGCAATGTATGAGGGTTTCATTTTCTCCCCATCTTTGCCAGCACTTATTGTTTGTCTTTTTTTATTATAGCCATCCTAGTGGGTGTGAAGTGCTAACTTGTGATTTTGATTTGCATTTCCTTAGTAACTAATGATGTTGAGTATCTTTTCATGTGCTTATTGGCCATTTTTATATCTTCTTTGGAGTTTAGCAGTCTCCTCTTAAACATAGAGGATACTTCCCAGACCCCAAATGGGTACCTGAAACTGTGGATAGTACCAAACTTCACATATACTATGTTTTTTCCTATACATATGTATGATAAGGTTTAATTTATTAATTTTAGAGACAGTCTCACTCTGTCCTCCAGGGTGGAGTGCAGTGGTGCACTGCAGCCTCGAATCCTGGGCTCAAGCAATCCTTCCACCTCAGCCTCAGTCCAGAGTAGCTTGCACTATAGGCATGCACCACTACACCTGCCTAAGTTTTTATTTTTTAGTGTTTTGTAGAGACAAGAGCTGTGTTGCCCAGGCTGGTCTTCAACTCCTGGGCTCAAGTGATCCTTATGCCTTGGTCTCCCAAAGCACTGGGATAACAGGTGTGAACCACTGTGCCCAGCCAATGTTTAATTTATATATTAGGCACAATAAGAGATTAACAACAATAACTAATAATAAAATAAAACAGTTATAACCATATACTGTAATTAAAGGTATGTGGATATACCTTTAATTATATAATTATATTTAATTATATATAATTAAATAATATATCTCTCAATGTATTGTACAGCAGGTAATTTTGCAGGTAAGCAAAACAGTGGCTAAGTAGGGACTACCATAATGTCTATTCAAATCCTCTGCTCATTTTTAAATTGGGTTATTTGACTTTAGTTGTTGAGTTGTAAGAATTCTTTACATATTTTGGATAGAAGTCCCTTATCAAACTTATGATTTGCAAATATTTTCTCCTACTCCTGTTCCTTTTTAATTTTTTCAAACCTCTTTTGAATTTGCCATGTTTTGCCTTAATGATGCCTTAACGTGCAACCTTTCTTCTCTTTCTCTTGCCTGTCTCTGGGTAAATTGGCCACAGCAGCCAGGCCTCTGAAGCAATAAAGAAGAGCTGTTTTTTTTAGAGTGTGGAAGTAGCTTGCCTAGTTGGTCAGTGTATTATTAGGGTTCTCCAGTGGGAGAGAACCAATAGGATATATGTATATATGAAAGAGAGTTTATTAAAGAGAATTGGCTTATGTGATTACACGGTGAAGTCCCATGATAGGCTGTCTGCAAGCTGGAGAAAGAGAGGAACAAGTAGAGGCTCAGTCTAAGTCTGAAAGCCTCAAAACCAGGAAAGCTGACAGTGCAGCCTTTAGTCTGCAGCTGAAGACCTGAGGGACCCCAGGAAGCCTCTGGTGCAAGTCCCAGAGTCCAAAGGCCAAAGAACCTGTTCAAGGGCAGGAGAGGAAGCAAATGTCCACATGGGAAGAAAAAAGAGAGCCAGAAACCTCAGCAAGCAAATTTATTCCACCTTCTTCCACCTGTTTAGTTATAGCTGCACTGGCAACTGATTGGATTGTGCCCACCCACATTGAGGGTGGGTCTTCCTCTCCCAGTCCACCAACTCAGATTTCAGTCTTCTGTGGCAATGCCCTCACAACACCAGAAACAGTACTTCCCCAGCCATCTAGGCATCCCTCCAGTCAGGTTGACACCTAATATTAACCATTACAGTCAATGAAAGCATGTTATGGAGCATCACAGCCATGAAAGCATGTTCTGGAGCTGCCAGCTCATGTAGCATCCTGATGGTCTCAGTCCCTCCTTTCCTGCTTCTCTAATATACACATCTAGCTCCGTCCTTGGAATTCAACCATTTAGGTAAAGACTAAAGTTGTCAGTAGAAAAGAATTCAAAAGATGAAGCTAAGTAGATGACAACAGTGATTTCTTTAGGAATAAAGCTTCAAATTTTCTTTTCTTTTACTTTTTTTTTTTTTTTAAAGACCGAGTCTCACTCTGTTGCCCAGGCTGGAGTGCAGTGACCTGATCTCCACTTACTGCAAGCTCCGCCTCCTGGGTTCACGCCATTCTCCTGCCTCAGCCTCCCAAGTAGTTGGGACTACAGGCGCCCGCCACGACGCCCAGCTAAATTTCTTTTGTATTTTTAGTAGAGACGGGGTTTCACCATGTTAGCCAAGATGGTCTCGATCTCCTGACCTCGTGAGCCACCATGCCCGGCCCCGAATTGTCCCTTTTCTTCCCCTGCCTTTTAAATATCAGATACCACTGAGTTCCTGATTTCACCTTTTCCTCCCCTTGTGGGCTGAGTTTGTCCCCACTCCCACCTCAAAATTCATAATGTTGAAGTCTTAACCCCAGGTATCTTAGAATGTGACATTATTTGGAGATAGGGCCGTTAAGTGGGTAATTAATATAAACTGAGGTCATATGGGTGGGCTTTACTCCATTATGACTAATGTCCTTGGAAGAAGCAGAAATGAGGACACAGACACAGAGAGGAAAGACCGTTTGAAGAGAGAGAAGTTGGCCATTGACAAGCCAAGGAAAGAGGCCTTGGGAGAAATCAACCTTCTTGGCATCTTAATCTTGGATTTCTAACATCCAGCATTGTGAGATTTTTTTTTTTTTTTTTTGAGATAGGGTCTCACTCTGTTGCCCAGGCTGGAGTGCAGTGGCATGATCTTGGCTCACTGCAACCTCCACCTCCTAGGCTCAAGTGATCCTCCCATCCCAGCCTCCCAAGTAGCTGGGACCACAGGTACATGCCACTATGCCCAGCTAATTTTTTAGATTTTTTTGTAGAGATGAGATTTCGCTATGTTGCCCAGACTGGTCTCGAACTCCCAAGCTCAAGCGATCCGCCCACCTTGGCCTCCCAAAGTGCTGGGATTACACCATGCCTGGTCCAAAATAAATTTTTGTTGGTTAAGCCACCCAGACTGTGCTACTTTGTTTTGGCAGCCCTAGAAAACTAATATACCTCCCATGACAGAAGAGAGAAGGTGGCACAAGCCTCAGTATTTCTCGCCTGTAAATCTTTGTTTCCTGAGGTCCACTTGGTGGGAAATGGGGTTTCCAGACTGGTAGACACAGAGCCCAAGAGCCCATTCACAATATTGTATCTTTTGTATCCGTTTACTGTTAAATTGTTACTAACAAAATTTAGGGATGGATAGAAGTGCAAAGAACTGAGTTTTTGTATTAGCTCACCCTTAAAATCTGAAAGAACTAACATTCATATTTATTGTTCTTCTCAATTATAAAATTAGGGGACAGTGACTTGTTCTCTCTCACAGGGTTCTGGTGAAATTATAGAAAAATGAATTTTTGAGTACAAAGCTCTACAAGCATTTGCTTAAGAGTCTCTAGCCAAGCTTCTAGTACCTTCCAGAACTGTTGGCTTTCAGGGATCTGTCATGACCTTTGTAGCCTAGACCTGAGGCAACTGAATGACCTGTCAAAGGTCATTGCTGACCATGGCTGGAACCTTTGCTGCTAAGTAAGGATCCATTGACACTGCTGCTTTTTTGGCTAATGTGGCAAGCAGCCAATACCATAGGATTTCAGGCTTTTATAGAGATCTAGGCCACCAGGTCTCCCCTGTGGTAACAGGATTCCTAGGGTAACTTATCTATGGATGACTCCAACTAGGCTATCTGGTATGTTGATGCTTCTCTGGGACCACCAAAGAAGAGGGAGAAGTCAATGGAAGCCAAAAGCTGACCTGTGCAATGTGGGAACATTTTCAAAGAGCAGCTTTCATGTACTTGTCAGGAGCAATACTGATTTTTTTGTTTGTTTATTTGTTTTACCTCTGAAATATTCTGTACACATTTATGGTCTGGATCTGGATGTTCATCAGTGGTCGATCTTCTATAAACCTTCTGGTTCTGGGCTGTTACTAAGCCTGGTGAATTACAGGATATCACACCTGGACTTGGATTTGGGGCAGTGGATTGTTTGGAGGGGTGAATTTGGCTCTGGTTTCCAAGGAGCACACAGAACATTTCGAAGGGATGCCATAGTATCATCAACCTGTCCAGAGTTAGTGAAGGGTATCAGATACTGGCTGCAGGCCTTAGCTCCAGCTGTTAGGCGTAGTATCTATAAAGGGAGGTACATAGTTAAATCTTATGGAATAAGTCAGATTCTTATACAAAATTACTCGCTTCCAAGTAATAAGCAAAGCACCCTTTCTCACTCTCTACCACCACCTTCTCTGATTCCTGCTGCTTTTTTTGACCATCCAACCAATGAGAATATTCATTGATGGCTGTTCCTCTGTTCCTCTGTGAGAAAAAATCCTTTTGCCAAAGTTACCCAAAAGGATGCAACTTAAGTAATTATTCAGGGTTTTTTTTTGTTGTTTTTTGTTTGTTTGTTTGTTTGTTTTTTGAGACAAGGTCCCTCTCCGTCACCCAGGCTGCAGTGTAGTGCCGTGATCTCGGCTCACTGCAACTTCTGCCTCCCAGATTCAAGTGATTCTTATGCCTTAGCCTCCCATGTAGCTGGGATTATAGGTGTGCATCACCACTCCTGGCTAAATTTGTATTTTTAGTAGAGATGTGGTTTCGCCATCTTGGCTAAGCTGGTCTTGAACTCCTGGCCTCAAGTGATCTGCCCGCCTTGGCCTCCTAAAGTGCTGGTATTACAGGCATGTGCCACTGTGCCCAGCAATTTTTCAGTTATAAATCAAGCCCCTAATAAGTGGATACTTTTGGGTACTGTTGGGGCTATTTGTAAGACATTTTCCTATTCTCCAAGAGCTTATAGGCCAGAAGGGAGGTAGAAATAATTAACAGTTAAGTATTTAAATACTTTTTTCTCTCAGTCACTTTTTCCTCATCCTTATTTCTGTGAAGCTTTCCATAATGTTTTTAAAACTCCCTTTTTTGGTTTCCTATTTTCTTTTCTTCTGTTATTCTTAGTTTCTCCCAATTCTCTTCCTTCCTTAGCTCCTGCTTCATTTCTTGCTACAGTCTTCCCTCAAGCTTCTCTTTCAGTCTCAAAGCTGCATCTCTTCAGCCTCTAATCAATAATCTTTAATTAAGCAACTACTATATGGAAGGTAGTGTGCTTGGTCCTACCTACTGTGCTAGGTAGCCAGTAGGCTTCCAACTATGTTTGTTTGTTTGTTTGTTTGTTTGTTTATTTTTAGATGGAGTCTTGCTCTTGCCCAGGCTGGAGTGCAATGGTGCGATCTCAGCTCACTTCAACCTCCACTTACCAGGATCAAGCAATTCTCCTGCTTTAGCCTCCCAAGTGGCTGGGACTACATGCGTTAGTCACCACGCTTGGCTAATTTGTTTTGTATTTTTAGTAGAGATGGGGTTACACCATGTTGGCCAGGCTGGTCTCCAACGCCTGACCTCAAGTAATCCACCTGCCTCAGCCTCCCAAAGTGCTGGGATTACAGGCTTGAGCCACTACACCCAGCCTCCCAACTAGCCTTTGTAAGCAAATGCTCCCAAATCTAAGCCTTCCCTTTTTCCTTAGGCTCTATTCTTCCTGTCTAGTTATCTACTAGTTATTTTCACTGTAATTTCCCAATGTTTAAAACTTCCCTCTTGAGCCTATTCCTCTTCCTTTGTTCTCTATTTATATTAAAGTCACCATCATTCTACTAGTCACCCACTCAAAATCATGGTGTCACTTTTTTTTTTTTTTTTTTTTTTTGAGACGGAGTCTCGCTGTGTCACCCAGGCTGGAGTGCAGTGGCCCGATCTCGGCTCACTGCAAGCTCCGCCTCCCGGGTTTACGCCATTCTCCTGCCTCAGCCTCCGAGTAGCTGGGACTACAGGCGCCCGCCACCACACCCGGCTAGTTTTTTGTATTTTTAGTAGAGACGGGGTTTCACCATGTTAGCCAGGATGGTCTCGATCTCCTGACTTCGTGATCCACCCGCCTCGGCCTCCCAAAGTACTGGGATTACAGGCTTGAGCCACCGCGCCCGGCCTCATGGTGTCACTTTTTATTCTTCATTGTCTCTTGCCTCCCACTTAGATCATTTGCCAGATCTTGCTCTTTTTTTCTTTGTGGTTTCTTTGATCAGTCTCTGTCTCTTCTCTGTTTCCCTTTGTGTTCAGGTTCTCTTTATTGCTTAGACTATAGTATTAGTCTTCTGATGGTTTCCTTGCTTTTATTTTTCTTAGAAGCCATTGTATATATTACTGCCAGATTTATCTTTCTGAAATAGAGCGTGAGTCATGGCTACCTTTTATACTAAGGGCTCAACTTGGATGTCACATTCTCTGAAGCCTTTCCCAACGTGCCCAGGCCAAGTTAGATTCTCATTTTTTATCTTTCTATAGCATTTCATATGTAATCAGCTTTGATGTTAATCACATTGTCCTGGAATTATGTGAGCATTTGCCCTCAAGATTATATATTTCTTAAAATAATATACTTTGTATGATTCTTTTTGTATTAAGTTCAGAAACAGGCAAAAGTAACCTGTGGTGTCAGACATCAGGATAGTGATTACCTTTGAGGGTGGAATTTGTAGTGATTAGACATGAGCACAGGGGGCTTCTGGAGTTCTGTTTACATTGTTTTCTTGATCTAGATCCTGTTTACATGGATGTAAAAGTACACTTTTGACTTGTTTATGTTATAATTATAAGTATATTATAATTCAATAAAAAGTTTAAATAAAAGCTAAGTGAAAAATAGCATTAAAATACAGAATAGAGAAAATGTCTAACTCTATATCCCTGATGCCTGGCACCCACTAAACTCTTTGTAGATGAGTCAGTGAGTGAGTGAATAAAGAAGTGAATGAAAGTTTATCTTTAAAAAAATTAATTTTTCTTTGCATTGGTAATTAAATTATAGTCTCAACAGAGCCTGAGTTTGAAATTTGGCTCCACCACTTCTGGCCTATGTAACCTTAGGCTTAGGCAAGTAACCCAGCCCTTTGGAAACATAATTTTTCCATCTCTGAATATCATAGCTGCCTCAGTGGATGGATAATAATATCATACATGTAGAGCAGGGCCTGGTGTGTTGCTGGCATTCAATAAATGTTAATATCCTTTTCTTTCCACACCTTCCTCCTTCTCCCTTTCATCTCATAACCCATGCTTTATCCTCTGCCTTAAATTTCCTTTCCTCTTAGTTTCTACATATCCAAATATTATCCATTCTTTGGATCAAGCTCAGATACCATGCTCTTCACAGAGCCTTCTCTGATTCACATCCAAGCCAGCATTTCTAATGCTGGAAATATTTTCCTCTCTCAAATTCTTGTGCATTTTATCTGTGTCCCTTATGATACATATTAGTCACTCTAACCTTGCTGAAGGCTGCCCTCACATTTCAGGCCCAAAGAAGAATAAGCACTCTAATTGGGCTAATATGCTGGAGGCAGGAGCTCTGTCATTTGGAACAAACTTGGGAATGAAAAGGTAGGTTGAGAAAACTGCTTTGGACTTTTGATATTCATTTTTTTGTTTTGTTTTTTGTTTTGTTTTGTTTTTTGAGATGGAGTCTTGCTCTTGTTGCCCAGGCTGGAGTGCAGTGGCGTGATCTTGGCTCACTGCAGCCTCTTCCTCCTAGGTTCAAGTGATTCTCCTGCCTCAGCCTCACAAGTAGCTGGGATTACAGGTGCCTGCCACCACAACTGGCTAACTTTTATATTTTTAGTAGAGACACGGTTTTACCATGTTGGCCAGGCTGGTCTTGAACTCCTGACCTCAGGTGATCTGCCCTCTCTGGCCTCCCAGAGTGCTGGGATTACAGGCATGAGCCACTGCACTTAGGCCTGATATTCGTTTTTCTACCTCCCCTTACACTGGGAGAAATTCAGATGTCTATTAAAAAATATGGGCCCAGGGGCGAGAGTTTAAGTTGCAGACTGTTTGACCTGCCTTTTGAATTGGTTAAAACCTCTTCTGTTAAAGTTGGTCCAGCTTGGCTTATCAAGGTAAAAGGCCATGCAGATGTTTGAGTCTAAAGTCTTAGGAATTAAGAGTAGACATTCACCTGGAGTATCTTCTCTGCCTAATATCCCTAGTGCACGTAGGTAGAAAAACAGTTCAGGGAAGACCCTGTTCCTGGCCGCTTATTTTCTTATTATTTCGGCTTTCTACATGTGTTTTCCTTGCATACATACAGGCTTTAAATCCTTTGCTAGATAGTACTTGAGGTCAAGAACTGATCACCAATTCTTAGCATCAATTCCTCCTGATACTTATTAAAAACTCAGCAAAGATTTATGGAATGAACACTTAAAAATATTAAGTGGCCAGACGCGTCGGCTCACGCCTGTAATCCCAGCACTTTGGGAGGCCGAGATAAGTGGATTACCTGAGGTCAGAAGTTCCAGACCAGCCTGGCCAACCGAAATCCTCATCTCTACTAAAAGTACAAAAATTATCCGGGCATGGTGGCGGGCGCCTGTAATCCCAGCTACTTAGGAGGCTGAGAGGAGAATCGCTTGAACCCAGGAGGTGGAGGTTGCAGTGAGCCAAGATTACACCACTGCATTCCAGCCTGGGTGACAAGAGTGAGACTCCGTCTCAAAAAAAAAAAAAAAAAGAATTAAGTGGTGTTACAAGGCCCTAAATAATTGGTTGCAAAAGAAATGATTAACTCTTAACTAAAAATAGTTGCCACAGGACTTTAAGGAACAAGCCCTTTGGATTAGGCTGATCAGAGACGTCTTCTCAGAGGAATTCCAAGAGGATACTAAGTTAGCAGTTAAGTATCAGGAAATGGCCAAGAAATAAAATAACATGAGCTTCTAAAGATGGAAATCAAGGGATAACTTGCTTCCTGTGTTTGCAAGCGTATGTCATGGGGAGATCCGTGGCCTCTTGCAAGTGGCATGTTGTGTTCTTCCTGTGGACAATGCAGCTGCCACTGTGCCCTGAAGTGCAGTCATATTGTAAGACTTCAGTAAAACTTCCTGAAGCCAAAGGGAAGAGGTAAGTTGTAGCCCATTCCTTAAACTTCTTCTTCTCTTTGCTGGTTGTCACCTTCAAGCATGCTAAGGAAATGTGTTATTCAGTCCTCACCTGAGAACACTCAGACTTAAACAGCCAAAGAAGACAAGTTAGGAAGATCATTTTAGGTGAAAATCAACCTCCTGGAGCATTTGTTAATGACAGATGAGATAAAACCGTTGACTGATTTCTCTCTAAAATATTCTTCTTCTTGGCTCTTTTTTTTTTTTTTTTTTTTAAGAGACAGGGTCTCACTCTGTCACTCAAGCTGGAGTGCAGTGGCACAATCATGGCTTATTGTAACCTCAAACTCCTGGGCTCAGACAGACCTCCTGCCTCAGCCTCCAAGTAGCTGGGATTAGAATAGCTAGGACTACAAGGACGTGCCAGCAGGCCTGGCTAATTTTAAAATTTTTTTTGTAGAGATGGGGTCCTCCCCATGTTGCCCAGGCTGGTCTTGTATTCCTGGCCTCAAACAGTCCTTCTGCTTCAGCCTCCATAAGTGATGGGATTACAGGCCTGAGTCACTGTGCCTGGCCCCACCTTTGGTTTCTTCATAGCATTTCTCTTTCTCTGCTTGCCCCTTAAAAACTTGATCATTCCCAGGCTTTGTTTTCTACCTCATTTTCTTCTCTAGTTAGTCTTATCCATGTCCTAACCTGTAACTGATAAATCCCAAATTACTGTCTCTACCTCAGTCCTCTTTCATGAGCTCCAGACTTTTTTATCCAGCTGCCTGTGGATATTGTCACCTGAATGTTCATAGGCACTTCATACATTGTGTTCAAACTGTACTCATTATCTTTTTTTTTCTTTACTTCCTCTTCTATATATCCTTTCTTACTAACCCATCAAACATAAAATCTAACACTCCTCTCCCTCAGAATATATAACATGGGTTTAACAATGCCTCATAATATAACATTTCCCCTGTTAGATTATGAACTTCTTAAGGGCAAGGATTGTATCTTTTCATTATGCCTGTTAACAAGATGTTGTTACTTAATAGGTGTTCATTTATTTTTTGTTTTTTATTTATTTTATTTTTTTGAGAAAGGGTCTCGCTCTCGTCACCCAGGTTGGAGTTCAGTGGTGTGATCATGGCTTACTGCCACCTTGACGCCCTGGGCTTAGGTTATCCTCCCACCTCAGTCTCCCAAGTATGGGACTACAGGTGTACTAGGTGTTTATTTATTAACTTTGTAAGATATTTTTATGTGGAATTGTAGTAGTAATTCTGAAAGGCACTATATTAGCTTGCTAGGGCTACCATAACAATGTACCACAGACTGGGTTGTTTAAATGAGAAATTTCTGTCTCATAGTTTTGGAAGCTAGAAGTCCAAAATTAAGGTGTTGGTGGGGTTGGTTCCTGTGGAGGGCTGTAAGGGAAGGATCTTTATAGTCCTTATTGACTTGTAGATGACCATCTTCTCCCTATTTCTTTTCACATATTCTTCCCTCTGTGTATCCCTATGTTTAAATTTCCCCTTTTTATATGGTATTGGATTAGGGCCCACACTAATGACTTCGTTTTAATGTGATTGCCTCTTTAAAGGCCCCATCTCCAAATAAGGCCACATTCTGAGGTGCTGGGGGTTAGGACTTCAACCTCTGAAATTTGGGAGAACAAAATTTATCTTTGTTCATTTGGGCTGCTTTAACAAAATACTTATAAACCGGCTAATTTATAAACAACACCAATTCATTTCTCACATTTCTGGAGGCTGGGAAATTCAAGATCAAAGCACTGGCAGATTCAGTGTCTAGTGAGGGCCTATGTTCTGGTTCATAGGCAGCACCTTCTCACTGCATCTTCATGGTGGAAGGGGCAAAAGAGCTCCTGTGGGCCTCTTTTATAAAGGCACTAATCCCATTCATTAGGGCTCTGCCTTCATGATCTATTCACCTCCCCAAAGGCTCACCTCCTAATACCATCACCTTGGGAGTTAGGATTTTAACATATGAATTTTGGAGTGACACAGACGTTCAGGCAATTCAGCCCATAACAGGTACCAAAGTAGTTTTTCATGTTTATTTACACATCTTATCTTCTGACAAAGCACTTGGAAAGGTTCCTACCTTCTCACCATCCTGATGTTTACTCTCTGATGGCACTCTAGATAGGGCCATCTGGAAACAGAAAGGATGAGATGGCACATTAAGTGAGTTCAAGGGGTTTGCTTTGACTAAAGTTAGGGTATTGGGAAGCCAAATTCCTCTAGACGTGGGCAGGTCAAGAAAGAACTTTGATAACATGGCAAAAAACTAGGACTTTTTTTTTTTTTTTTTTTTTTTTAGCACAGTCACTCATGGATTTTTAAGAAAATGAGTGACAAAAACTTATGTACATCTTAGAAATATCCCCCTAGCAAATTATGCATCATGGATCAAGGGTAAAGAGGAGTGAGTGGGAGGTGGTTCTGAAGGAGTGGAGACTAGGGAGAATGAATATTTTGCAGTAGTTGAAGTGAGAAATAAGCCTGGACTAAAGATTGCAGAGGAGACATCGATAGATAAGAAGGTAAAATAGATTACAACAGAGGCACAAAGGGCTTTGCAGGGGCTTCTCTCACTGGGTAAAGAATTAGAATATATGAACTCCAATGATCCAGCATCTGAGCAGAGAATAATCTCTGCATGGAGTTGATATGGGTGAGCTGGCAGCCTAGGGCTCTAAACACGTAGTTCTCTCTTCTGACTTATCTAGTTGAGTGCTTCCCTTTCTTTCCACCATGCTTCCCTCTTACTGTCAGAGATCCCCAGTGGAGGATACGTCTCCATTAAGTCTTCTTTTCCCCTTTGTACATTAGCTACCTTCCTGTAGCTCAGTACCTCATATCAGATATTTTTGAACATTTGGAGAGTCCTATAGGGAAAAACCCACCTCTCTGGGGTCTCTTCGTTGAATCTCAAGACACTTGAAACTCATCTGCTGGCTAGGGACGTATTTCCACAAGACTGTAGAAACAGGGGCCTAAGCCAAGAGAATTCTCCAGATTTGGGTTTGCCCTGTATCTTATTCTTAGATATATCTTAGAACAAGCCACAAAGAACTGAGGGGATATTTGATCAATATGAACCCAGTTAGTTTCCACTTAGTACAAGAGGTTTGTTTCTCCCTGGGATTTCAAACTTTGGATTCCTTTTAGAGGATCCTCAGTATATGGCCTCTTTGTTTCCTTCAGGTATAGAGATTGAGGCAGGGCCAATGCACTCTGTGGCTTGGGCT
This sequence comes from Macaca nemestrina, assembly GCF_043159975.1. NCBI lineage: Eukaryota > Metazoa > Chordata > Mammalia > Primates > Cercopithecidae > Macaca > Macaca nemestrina. The sequence goes on from NC_092138.1 coordinate 64,585,711, forward strand.
GGGAGATATATATATAAACAAATACTACTTTAGGACCGGCATTAGTCCTAAATCTGGGAGCTGTGACTATTGTTCAGGTTTATGTGAGAGAGCAGTTAGACATTTAGGTTTCTTATGATCACGAATTGTTAATTATTTGATCCTGAAATAGATGTGGGGCCACAGCCTTTGGAGAGACAGGCTGAAAACCTAACTGGTTAGCTGGGCAGTTCCAAGAAGTTTATCAGCTCCTTATGTTCAAGTTTCTGCTAATCAGGGATGGTCCTTGACCTGATTGTAGGACTAAGACTTGTCAGCAATTTATGACTCTTAGGGCCTGCCCTGCAGCTTGTCGGGTCTGATTAGGTAACAAAGCAGCTATGTCTTAGTGCATCAGTAAAGTCAGCACATCTCTGCCAGGCTCGTCACTCCCCTAGGAAGGCATGCTCCTCAGGGAAGGAGGAGGATTACCTCACGTTGCCCATCATTCTCTGCTGCATATGGTTTCTCCACGGTGTAGGGAGGGCATCATTCTACAGGGGGAAAAATGACTTTTCTTAGCCACCAGAAGAACCATCCTCCTCATGAAATAAATCCCAGCTGTGTGACTATATGTCAGGCTTTTCATGTTGCTTCTGGCTTTCCTTAGCAGTAGAGAAGGAAAACAGTCACAAGCTGACTCCTGCATGATATAGACATTGGCCGCACCCATCCTTTGTACCTCGCATCTGTGTTGTTATTGGGAAATAAGGTAAGCACCTGCTGGTCCTGACCCAGCCTGTCTCTAGCATTGACACCTGAAAAGGCAGGCCAGGTTTGGAGCAGGCATATTCTTTGCTTCTGGACCAGTTGTATCTGGCGTCAGGGAGACTTAGACTGGTTTGTGTGAGTGGGGAGAATTGTGATTGGTGAGGCCCTCCTCCAGTATTCCTGTGACACCACTCAGTTGCTTTAGCTGAAGATGAATTTTGTATGCCAGGTGGTTTTCTGACTAACCCACCCATTCGGCTCCCCTTTAGAACTCCTGCAGGTCTGAACCTTCCCACAACTCTGCGTGAGTGTCAGTGTATCATGTTGAATTTCCATCTTGACTCATCTGTCTCTAGGCGAAGATCCCTGCAAGGATTTAAATTGGGAACCAGACCTTGAGAATGTCTGTTTAGAGCATTTCACAGCTTCTGGATAAATGCCTTTTCCTTCTTAACCCAATCTGTTTTTCCAGTTCTGCCCAGCTAGCTCCTGAGCAGCCTACTTTGAGGAAGCTCCCCAACTGAGGTGGGTGCTGTGCTATTTCTTAACTCTAAAAAGCACCCCATCCTTTCGGCCTACTCAGGCTTCCCCAGGGCCAGATCCACTGTGACGAGGGGGCTGCATTGTTGTTCATGTGGCTCACAAAACAAATTGCCTGCTTGTCCCAAAGAGCTTGTCTACTGAGGAGTCCTGATGTCCTTTGGCCATGTGGTGTCTGGCACTCTGTGGGCCGTGTAGAGCAGTGGCAGAAGTGGCCATGCTCTTTTACAAGAGCTTTCACTGACTGTTTACCACTTCCCCACTTACTCTGTTTCTTGCTTTTGCTGGAACGTGGGAAGGTGGAAGGATACAAAGGTAATTTGTGGTCAAAGCTATATGAGCTCTCCTGTGAAGTTTGAAGATTATAACTGGAGATAGCAGATTTGTTGTGCCTCATATGCTAACCACGTCTTCTATTGCCTGAGCCTTTGTTTTTCTGGGAAGCCCAAGCTGCTTAGAAAAATGGGCTGAATGTGTTTGGGTGACAAGACAGGGTTCCATTAGCCTCAGGAATGCCATCTGGAGACCTTAGCCAGGGCTTGGGGACACTTTGTCAATTAGGCAGGAAGAAGTAGGTTCTTTCGGCAGGGTCCTACCTCTGGGGAATCTTTCCCACTCTTGAAAGTTTGAGCTTCTTCTTAGCCTAGGAAGCCCAACCAAACCTGATAATGACAGCCACTGTTCTGGGCTTTTTACGAGTGGCTGCAGATTTGGGGGAGGGCATTCTAATTTAATCAGTCTTCCTATATTTCTTGTTTTAAACCTTTTACCTCCTTCTTCTGGCTGAAGGATGGGAAACTCCACAGTAAATTGGCTGTGACTTCCACAGAAACTTGACAGTTTTCAAGTTATTTTTTTCCTCTGTATTTAGATGTGGTTATAGTTGTGCTGTCAGCCCTTATCTCTTCTGTCATCTAGCCAGCTCCCAACTAGGTTAGGAGGTATGTGCTCTGCTGTCAGTGTTGGCTGCATAATGAGGTGGATGGCTAAGAAATGGGTTGTTTAGCATCTCTTGGAATCTAAATTTTCTTCCTTGGTTGAGGGGGAAGCAATGTTATTGGAAGAAGGCAGTAGGGAGGCAAATGTTGGCTCTGAAATCAACCCTTTCTTCTCAGGATCTTGGATAAGCCAAATAAATCATCCTTAATTTAAAAGCTTGTTTTATCTACCATAAAGGGCTGCGGGTTCTGCAATGACAGATCCTAGGATGGCCCCCATAGACTGAGTACCTGATTTATGGGCTAAAGAGGCCATACTGTATTGTGGATTGCCATGAGGAATGTTGCAGGGCGGCAGAAGTCACAAGGTTTGAGAACCTGATTTGAACATGCTGGGTAAATTAAACTTGCCCACCTACTGTTGGCCTAAGGAGGAGGAGGGCCTTTTCTCATTAGATCAATCTCAGGGGAGACAGAAGAGGAATGACTTCACTGGATTGTTACTGGCGGATCAGAGCTCTATATTGAGAAGGATTCTGAGGTTATCTAGGTTTGTTAAGCGATGTTTTTCATGTCCTGTGGTTGCAGAGTGGAAAGGGGATATCATGTTTCATGTGTTTTGGATTTTATTCTCCAGAGTTTCAAGGGGTCCTGGCTTGTGCCCGGACATTATGTTGCAGTGAACAACTTGAGTGTTCTTTGAAGATAAGGACATTCAATTTCCCAGTGAGTCCTAACTAGAATTGTTGAATTATTGGGAATTAGAGTCACATGAGAGCCACCTGGCTAGTGAGTCTCCAGGGAGATAGGGCATCCATTGGCAAAGAAGAGTTATGAAATTTGGGGTCAAAAAAGGGCCCTGTACCTTAGGCAGCTTTGTGGTCACTGTGGTATCATTTTAGGTTACTTTGTTCCTAATTCTGGATTCCAAAACCATCTTTGGTCTAGGCTTCTGCAGTACAGAGTTCATCTCAGCTCACCTAACTTCCCCTCCTTCTCCCTGGGTGTTGCTTTGGCATAGCCTGAGGGAGCTCTTACTTTCCAGTTGGTTCTCTTGTGCCGGCTGTTCAGTAAGAACTGGACTAGATGTCTACTCCAAGAACATGGCATTGTGTGATTTTAACTGCACTTGATCACTGTACCTATTCTTCAGCTTTGCCAAATGCTGACAACAGATTATATACACACGAAACCAACCAACCAACCAACCAACTTAGAGCTCGTCTCAGTAGAAGGGAAGAGTCCCTTTATATTGTGCTCCAGCATTTCCACGGCTGGCATGCTGCATTCTGGCTTCCCTCTGAGACTAGGAGCTCCTGAAAGTATAGGTCGCCATCTGTGTCTGTTTATATCCTATAGCCCAGATGTGAGAGGTAGATAGGGGAAAAGAAAGGAGGGAGGAGAAGAACGAGGGAAGGAAATGGAGGAAGGGAGAGAGTAAGATCTATATTTAGCGAAAGGGAGAGACACTTACCAAGGGTGTGTGAGTGAGCTTGCTGGCAAGGGTTGTGTGTGCGTGAGTGTGCTGGGAAGGGGGTGTGTGCGCCAGGAACGTGTGAGGAGGGCTGGTGCCCTATGGGAGGTTGCAGGCAGGAAGCAGCTGGAGAGGAGGAGGAGCAGCAGCAGGAGCAGGAGCTGCCCTGCTTTCTGCCTCAGTCTCAAAGCCCAGAATCGATTGAGTTAGAATTCACATCCAGTTGAAGTTTGGCTGCTGTTGCCTTCAGCAGGCTGATCTCAGAATCCCCTTGCCAGAGAGGTGGACCAGATTAGATTTCTACGTTTGCAGCCAGTGAGACTCCTGCCCAGCCCTTCACTGAGGGTTTTTTTTGCAGGGCATTGTTTCTATCATCAACTTTGTACCGTGGAGCCAGCCAGCTGGGTACAACTGAGAATAATAGCTCCTTGGCTCTGTTTGTCGGTTGGGCAAGCAGTGGAGTTTTGGCTCAGAAAGTTCATCCTGTGGCTTCTCTGTCAAACCAAGGAGTGCTCCTGGATGGATTTCCTCTTAAAGACAGCATTTGCATTCTAAAACTTGAGAATTCATGATTTTAATGTGTGTGGTTTTTTTTTTAAATTTCTTTAACCCTTATTTTGGTTGCAGCAGCAAGGTAAGTGGTACCGAGTGTGTATGACTGACTGAACGACAAGCAGGGACAAAAGGAAAGCAATTGTGGGTGGAATATGGAGCAGCTACATTAATTACATAACTGCTTGAGTCAACTTGCTGGTGAGGGGGGTCATTATAATGAGTGAAAAGTAGCATATGCGGCCCTGGGGTAGAATCTTCACATGCATGTGTTTGTGTGCTGATAATCTGACCATCCATTCCTCTGTGGTACTTTATGTATATAGATAACCCAGCCACCCTCTGGATGTGTGCATACTCATATACAAATAATCTGTTTCACCCTTTTGATGTGTCCATATGTGTTAATGAATAAATGACCTGTCCATTCCTCTCCTGCATGTGCATATGTATAGACAACTCATTCATTCAGCTTGCATATATGAATATGCAAAATTCTTCTCTCCCTACTTGCACATACATATATAATCCATCCCTTCATCTCCTGTGTGTATGCATGTACTCAAGTAACCTTTCTGTTCTTGAATATATTCTGTATCCTTTCCACCCTTCCTGTGTGTGCGTATGTGAGAGAGCGAGAGACAGAGAGAAAGAGGAAAAACCACCATCCTAATGTATTAATTCATCCCTTTCATGTGTGCATATGCCATATAAATAGAAAAGTCATCTTGAGTTTTCTCAGTCTTGAATGTGTGCACACATGCGCAATAAACAGTGTGTCCACTTCTGTCTTGCATGTATGATAAAAGAGCACTAACTTTGCAGATTGAAGGCTCACTTTTAAGTCCTAGCTATACTCAGTGACCTTGGTCAAGTCATTTAGCCTCTCTGAGCTTCATTTTTCTCATCTATGAAATCAGTATAATCAGAACGATAACAACCCTCCTGCCTCACAGGGTTGTTGTGATGATAAAATAGGAATCATATAAACTGAAAATTCTAAACAGATATAATCTCTTACTACTATGTGTCCCTCTAGTATGAGTTGGATAGGACAGCATACTCTTGGTCCAGTTGCACTGAAATTATGTTCTTGTCTGTGAGAGGTTGCTAAGCCTTCTATGTGAAGGGGAAGCTTCTGTTGAGGTAACCAGGTTTATCCTGTGGTTTTCTGCAGAGTGTTGGAAAGAAGCAGGGTACCATGAAAGGGTCAGGTTGAGAGGGAGAAAAGCTCTCATCTTCTGCAGGTTGGGGCCTTGATACTTTGTTCTTTGTAGCCTTGAGGAGGATTGAACCTCACACAAAATGGAAATGGGCTGCTTCCAGCCAGGATCAAAGTGAGCAGGTGAAAAGATGAGTGAAAGAATGTAACATTCGACTGCCTCTGGGATGACAGTGTACCCTTTACAGTGAGCTTCTACTGCCAGCTTTGGGAGGCTCTCCGGAGTATTTCCCACCCCGGAATTCTAGACCCGTGCTGTCCAATGTGGTAGCTACTATCCACATGTGACTGCTGAGTACTTGAAATGTGGCTAGTCTAATTTGAGATGTATTCTAAACATAAGATACATACCAGATTTCAAGAACTTAGTATTGGAAACAAATGCAAGTATATGATTAATAATTTTTTATATTGATTACATGTTGACATAATACTTTGGCTATTGGGTTAGATAAAATATATTAAAATTCTACCTGTTTCTTTTTTATGAGACTATTTGAAATTTTAAAATGACACATGTGGTTCACATTATATTTCTTTTAGTCAGTGCTACTCTAGACTCACCCATCACTAGCACAAGGATTGGGGCAGCTTCTCCAACTCGGGGTGGGGGATGGGAGCCCCGTCACAGCATCCCTGGGATAACAGGAACCATGGCAGGGCCTCTCCCTGCCAGTCTCATACACTGGAGAGATACCAGCTAATTGACAGTCTGGCAGAGACCAGTGCTGCCATGTCCCCACCCTCTTTTTTCCTCTTTTTTCTTTTTTTGTCCTGAGTGAGTTCCCAGAGAATTTTAAGTACAATTGGGGGAATATTTCCACCTTAGTTTGACAATGAAAGAGGATTGTAAGCCATCAATCTAGAAGGAAACCTAGAACTTGAATGCAGCATATTGTCATGGAAACAGAAATGGATGAGAAAATTAGGAGACCTGGATTCTAATTCAGCTCTGCCATCAGTTCATTTTTCTTTCCATGGCAATGAATTATCACTGTGTGACAGGCATAGTAATGCCCTGTTCTAGGCCCTGGAAATTCAGAAACAAATAAGACACAGCTTCCAATGTAATGGAGTTCACACCCGCTGTGGGTCTTTGAATAGGAGCCTCCCATTTAGTAGTCTGCCACAGCAAAACAGATTAATGACAACAAGGGTCTCATTCTAGGTCAAGGGCAGTAGGGCTTTTGAGAAGCTAGAGTACCTGCCCTGCCTAAAGACTTTCAAATTCAAAATTTAGGAAAGCACTATGATGATAAGACTACTCCATAGCCTAGATCACAATGTAATATGAGATTCCAGGCCTAGATACCCTCTAAAGGGTTCGTCCAACTATATTCTGGTTTCTTTTATTCAATGACAGGGTTGGTTCGTTTTGGTTTTTTGTTTGTTTGTTTGTTTGTTTGTTTTGAGCACAGGCACTATTTTAGGTGCTGAGGATACAGTTATGAACAAAACAAAGTCCCTGCTCATGTTGTAGGATGCAGAGGTCGGGGACAGAGACAGATAATGAAGAAGCAAACAAATATATTATCTATCAGATGGGAATAAGTTCTGTGAAGGAAATTCTAGAGTACGAGGATAGAGATGGGTTTTTTTGTGGTGGGGTGTTCAGTGAGTAGATTCTCCTGCGCTCATATCTTTTTCAGTCTACTCACAAGAGCAGAAGGTAGTAAGGAAAAAGAGGGCATGTGAGTGTTAAACAAAAAATTATTTTGACGCTTGTTAAATATGGTAAGACAGACTTTATGTGGGGGGACGACAACACTGGGATTTTGTAGTAGGGGTGAACGATTGAGCTCAACTCCAAATATAAGGAAAAGTGGGAATTTAGCCAAGGAGCAGGGTGGGGGATCAGTGGATGGAAATTACTAAGATGAAGTATCAAAGGGGATTTTGGCTAAAGTTACTTGACAGGATTTTTGCTGAAGGCAGACCAAGGTGGTAAGATATCAGGGGTAGGGGATAAGAAATTTGGTCAGATATCAAGCATAGACAGATACTAAGGGTGAAAGATGAGGAATTTGATCAGAAATCAAGGGTGGGAATTTTCACTAAAATGACCTAGCTGGATTCTTGTTAAAACTGGACTAAATGGACCAATGTCAGGGGCCTACTCAGAAAGACGACTCAGAGGAGCCCGACTCATGTTTGGACAAAGAAGATTCTTTGTCATGGGTTAGATTCTGGGTGTGATTGTATTTGTTGTATGGTTTGTTATACTCCTTGGTATAATAAACCTTGCTACTGCTGAAAGAGAGCCCTGGGCAGGGCACAGAATACCCTGCTCCCCTGCCTGGCATTCAGGCTCCATTATGAGGTATTGATATGCCCGCCCTCTGAAGGCTAGGTCCGCCCTCATGCCACTGTCTTTTAACTGTATGTTACCTGAGATTGTCTCCCTTCTTGGATATAGAGGCTTGAAGTTTTCTTTCCCTTGTATATGTCTAGCTTCTGGCCTATAAATGGGGCTGTTTTTAATGCTGATGAGGAGGGATGGCAAGTCCTAGGAACTGCAATACTGGGACCTTGCTAAGCCTTTGATCTAGGGCATTTCCCATTCCCTTTGCCTAATCTCCCTTGCCGTATCTCGTGCCCTGATCATTTTGATGATTAACATCCTGAGAATCCCCATACCTGCTGTGGCCCTAGAAATCCATTCCTCTTAGCCCATATTAGCCATACAGCATAATTGACATATGACCCAGAAATGCTCTGTCCTCTGTTGGGGGGCTCAGAGCTCTTGAATTTCTGCTTGCTAGGATTGTTTCACACTAACTGAGAAGCTGCTTGATATATGTACATCGAGCCCTGGTCTGTTCCCAGAGGCCCCCTGGTTGTTTCCTCTAAGCCAGATTTGGGTCAGAAGCAATTTTTACAAGGAATAGTTACATTCCTAATTACATTTATTTGACAAGTCAGAGAGAAGGATAAAAGAATCAGCCATTTCAAAAAACTGAGGTGTTTTATTTTCGCTTTTTTGTTGGTAGGCTGGTGGTGATGCAATGTGGCTTAAGGGGTCTACTCCCTGCAGTATTTATTAGCTTTCCATCATTAAAGCTTTAATCTTTTTGATTAAATCATTTTGTTTTGATGTGCTACCTTTTCAAATGCAGATATTCCTTGAAAGGGCTGCCTTATTTTTCCCAGCCTTAGGCAGTCCTTAGGAAAAGAGCACAGAAAGGTATGGTTTTTTCCGGATTGTGTGTGTATGAAATTTGGAGAGTTGTCTAGAGTCAATAGGCCCACAAGGTAGGGCGGAGTGATAACATTGGGTGCCTTAAAGGAAACTCCAAGGCTAGGTGGATTCCAGAGCCTACTTCCCCCATCCCAGCTCAAACATTACTTTTCTGTGGCCTTGTCTGCCTCATTTTGCTGGGCCTCTCACCTCCTTTCCATTCCCAACTCCTGAATTAAATCTTAATTTGTTTTTCTTTTTTTTTCTCTTTTTTTTTTTTTTAGACAGGGTCTTGTTCTGTCACCCAAGCTGGAGTACAGCCTCAACCTCCTGTGCTCAAGCGATCCTCCCACTTCAGCCTCCCAAGCAGCTGGGACCACAGGCACATGCCACCATGCCCAGCTAATTTTTTATTTTTTTGTAGAGATGTGATCTCCCTACCTTGCCCATGCTGGTCTCTTAACTCCTGAGTTCAAAGGATCTTCCTGCTTTGGGCTCCCAAAGTGTTGTGATTATAGGCGTGAGCCACTGTGCCCAGCTAAATGCTTACTTTTATTATAACTTTTATTATAATATGTATCACTTTATATTGTGATCATATATATATCTTTCTCTCCAAATCTTAATATATTAGAGAGCAGGGACTGCATCTTATCTCCCTGGCACACACAGTAAGTACTCATGCAGTTCAACTGACTTAGAGATCAAATGGTCCTTCTTACAGTTTGCTCCTTGTCATTTCACTTCTGTGGACAGTAGTAGCAAAGAGAGGCTGGGAAGGAGGTGAATTGGGCCTCGTGTCCCTGAGGGTTGCCCTTTCAGCCCATTCTGGCTTCTGATATTCAGTTGAGCTCAGCACAGTGACTGGTTGGTCCTCTGAGCATCACATCGAGCTCCATCCCCTGCTTCAAAGCCCAAAGACTGCATTACTAAGTGAGTTTGGTGCCCCTTCTGTATCACCAGAAGAGATTCTTGAGTTCAAAGTTCATCCCAGGGCAGTGGCTACCAACTCAGAAGGTGTGGAGGGTTTTGTTTGTTTAATATGGAAGCAAGCATCTTTGTTTGAGGCTGGGAGAAGTTGCTATGGCAGCTCTAGTTGAAAATTTCCTATTTGTCAGTAACATGGGGAACCAGGCAGCTCTGCCTTCAGTCTTCAGGAGGCCACAGGAAAGGACTCTAAACCCAGTGGCTATGCCATTTGCCCTCTGTGTGGCTGGCCAGCCAGTGTTGTAAGTACTGCAGTTTGGGAGGGAATACCTTGTAAGATGTCCAGGAAATGAGGCCAATTTGTCTGCAGGGCTGGGCACAGTGGCTCACACATGTAATCCTAGCACTTGGGAGGCGAGATGGACGGATCACCTGAGGTCGGGAGTTCGAGACCAGCCTGACCAACATGGAGAAACCCCATCTCTACTAAAAAAAAAAAAAAAAAAAGTATGTCTGCAGTATTGATCTGAGGGGCAGAAGCAGATAGGCCTCAGGTTAGCCTGGTCTACACTGAATCAGTAGCAGGCAAGTCAGCTTCATTATTGTTCCCGACAAACTGCCTTATCTGGACCAAAGTGAGGCTGGCCTTAGAAGACCTGGCAATGAATTCTGGGCCTCACCAGCATTGGAAAGATAAAGCTTGGCTCCTATAGCCATTTGTCCCTTCCTCATGCTTTCAGGGTATCTGAGAGATGGCCAGCCTCCTGACACTTGAATGGGGTGTTGGGAACTGAATTATTTACTCTTCCTTCTCCTTACCTTAAAAAGAAAACTTCTAGGAGAAAACAGGACTAACTTTAAGGGTGACACTCTCCTCGCAGGATTCCAGGCACTGCTGCAGACCATTAGAAGGGACTGGGAAAGGCAGGAGTCTGGGGCAGAAGTAAAAGTCATGGCTCACTCAAATTGTGCCATTTAGGTGGTTGGATGCTTGCTTTAGATATGGGTTTCCCTACTTTGTTGACTCAGGTACTTGCCATATCAGTAGCAATAACAACAGGACAGTGCTTTACAAAGTATGGATCTCTCATTTTAGCTTTATATAATAACATTCCTGTAATTATCTTCCCCATTTTACAGATGAGGAAACTAATTCACAAAGAGGTCAAGTGTTTAATCCAAGGTCACTGGTGGAACAAGACCCAAACTTAAGTCTCTTGATTGTCAGTCCAGTAGCACTTGCTCATGACTTCATGTAGTTGTATACAGAGCTTCCATCTTGGTTTACTAAGCTTACTAAACAATTCTAATTTTTTTTTTTTTTTTTTTTTTTGAGACAGAGTCTTGCTCTGTTGCCCAGGCTGGAGTGCAGTGGTGCAGTCTTGGCTCACTGCAACCTCTGCCTCCTGGGTTCAAGCAATTCTCCTGCCTCAGCCTCCTGAGTAGCTGGGATTACAGGTACCCGCCATCACACCCACCTAATTTTTGTATTTTTAGTAGAGAGGGGGTTTCACCATATTGGCCAGGCTGGTCTCAAACTCCTGACCTTGTGATCTGTCTGCCTTGACCTCCCAAAGTGCTGAGATTACAGGCATGAGCCACTGCGCCTGGCCGCAGTACTTCTTTTTTAAAGACAAACTTGAAAGGCCACTTGCAGCTCCAGCCGTTGTAGAGCCAGGAACATTGTTCAGGGCTAATACCAAGAGCAAATCAGGGATACCCAATCCCTACATGGTTGGGGAGAGAAAAAAAAAAAAAAGAAAAAAAGATTATCTTTGGAAATTCAGATTTTGTCCTTGTGGGAAGAGAGAAGGAAGACTTTGACATCCGCTAGACTTGGGAGCATAGTCTACCTAGGCAGCTGGGCACCAAGCCCAAGACCCAGAAATTCTGGTTGTGCACGTAGTGCATCTTTGCAGGCTACACTCAGTTGGCCAGATTAGGGGCGTGGCTGGTCCTGGCCCCATGAGACCTTGAGATGAAGCAGTAATGCCTCACACGATGGATAGGGTTCTTAGATGAAGAATTCCTCAATGAATTAGAGTTGTTAGATAAGCTGGAAAGAAGAGGAGAGATGTGAAATGGGAATACATGCAGTTTGTCTCTTGGTTCTTGGCTTAGTTATTTCTAGTAAAAAGAATCAGCTTCATCTTTATCTCAAGTCTTCTGACTCGTCCTTCTGGTTCCTCCTAGTCTGGGGAAGCACAATGCTTTTAAATTCCAGGCCCACAGACAAGATGTAGGTGGTGGCCTTTCCTGAAAATGGGTTGCCATGAGAGCAGTCTGCCTGTGTTCTTTAAGGCATTTTCCCACTTTTAGGGTTAACTTCAGTACTGGGAAAATAAAAGGAGGCGGAGTTTAGAAGATTTAGAAATCTCCATCAAATCTAGAAAATGGGGAAAGCATCCCTGGTCAAAGAACATGAAGAGTAGCATGTCTCCCACCAATCCATCTTTCCCTCCCAGGAGACCTAGCAGGACTGGAGTATTAGCCCCTGTGCCTCCTGGATCTCTGCTTTCTCCCTTATACTTTTCACTCTACTGCTTCCATCCACTCTCCACATTCTCGGTAAAAAGGGAATGTATTCTCACTTCACATGAGGTAATCATCATCTCTGCCTCTGTAATGCAGTCACCAATAGCTTAGGGTGTAGGGACTAGACTGGTGGCAAGTCTGTCTTTACCTTATTGGAGAAGAGTAAAGCACCCTGGAGCCCTCTGTGAGGTAACCCTCCCCCACGTGTCCCATGTGATATTCTCTCTCGGCCAGGCAGAGGGTTAGATTAACCCTTTGTTATTAATACTTGAGCAGTGGACAGTGTGCTGGACAATCACTTATTGTGGTGCTCTGAAAGATCCTCTGTGGGCCAGGAAAGCCAAACCCAGATATTGATTAGCTGCAGCAAGCCCTTAGAGAGTATTAAGTGGAGCTCAGGAGCACCAAGCTAAGCCTAAACCTCCTTCATTCCCCGTTGTGAGTTCATGATACCTGTGTCTTTGGCTACCTGCCTCTCTAGATTTAAACATGCTAAATGCCACCTACATCTGGACAGTGTGTGCATACTGTGCCACTTTATTCTAGAGTTAGGTAAAGAAATATTTTTCCCGGTAAGTTTAAAATACTTGCCATATTCCTTTCTCCATATTAATGGTTGCCATCACTAAACAAAGGGAAAATACTTTGTGCTATAAGCACAGGCAGGGGTAAACTTTTGAGTAAGTGGAGTCTTCACCAGAACAAACTGGAAAAGAAAGAAAGAAACATTCCTTGTCTTGTCTTTTACTATGTATGTGATTCGAGCCTTGGTGGTTAAGCATTTGTTTGTTTATTTCTGAGCCAGACTCCTAGTACTGAATTTTGTGAAAGTTCAAATAAGGAGTTACTCATTGACCTTACCTCATCTACCTCCCAGCAGCTTGTCTCAATACCGTTGACTTTGGATACTTGCCTAGAACACCAGGACTTTATTTTAATTTTACACTGATACTCTAATGGGAAGCTAATGAGAATGAACTGACTGCCCATAGCCTTTAAGGCTGGGGTTGGGAGGCAGGTCAGGGTTGATTCCTATAGTCTTAGAAGATAATGTTTTTATTCCTGCTTGACAACTTGATTCAAACTAAAATCATCCTGCTACTTTCTGACCTGAGTGCACTATTTTCCTTTTTCACTAGCTACAGGATAAATCAAGCCAGGATCCAGGGGCATGTGCCAGGTTTGGAGGCTACACATGGGGCCATTCCAGGCAGCACTGTGGGCTAAGCCCAAAGCATCAGCCAGCAATAATTGCTAGAAACAAAATGAAAAGAACAGGACAGGCTGTTGCCTTCCAAGGTAATCTCTATTAAGCATCCTGACCAGAAATAAGAGGAAGAAGCAGAGAACCCCTCAGACCCTGAGGGAGAAAATGAAGCGATTGTTGCAAGAGTCAGAGGAAGAAATCATGGTTACCTTGGGACCCTCCTCCAGGCTTTCCCCAGATAAGGCTAAGGCAGAGACCATGTGTAGCACCAAGAGCAAATCCTCTGGCCCTGCTGGATCCTTACCAGAGGACAACTCCCTGCCCCCATGCTGTGGGTCAGCAGCCTTAGCCATTGCTGGAGATAGAGATGGGGACCTGGCCCAGCTTTGCAGCTTTGGGCAGCAGAACAACAGCCAGCGTTCTCTGGGCTCCACTGCCTATGTTTCAGGGTCTGGTTCTCAGGATCCCTCATCTGTCAGCATAACCACAAGCTGTCATGAGCTCCCAGAGAGGAACCAAGCCAAGACCCTTTTGTCCAGAGGCCATGGCCAAGGCTGTAGCCGTGAACAGCGGGAACCTTTGGGGGATGTAGTAGAATACATCATCAGAGAGCTGCAAGGCATCAGCCGTCTCCAAACTGAGATTGCTGAGCTGCGGCAGCACTTGAGCCAAGTCCGGGGCTCCGTGGATGAAGTCTCTAGCTGTGTAGACTCAGTACTGAGTGAAATAGAAGGCTTACAGGTGAGCAGCTGTTCCCTGGCCAAGGTGTGTGAGGGGGAAAAGGCCCAGGAACCCCATGTGGACAGACCCAGTGAGGAAGCCATTCTGTATTTGTATGGCCTTCCTGAACAAGATGGAGAAAATACTATGGAACTGGTGGAAAGCTTTCTAGCCAAGCACCTTTGCGTTAATGGCATGCAGTGCAACAGGTACATTAAAAAGGCTTACAGGGCAGGCACATCCCCTTCCCCTAGACCCACTGTTGTGAAGCTTGCCCATCTAGAGCATAGAGACTTCATCTTGCAGAAATCCATCCTCTTGCAGAATATGGGAGTCCGAATTGCCACCAGAGAAGAACCAAGCTGCCCACAGGCTTGTAAGAATCCCCAAAAGGAGTCTATATCATTTTTTCAACAACAACATCAGGATTATAGTCGGACTTCTTTAAACCAGGATGAACCAGTTCTTCAGATGGAAACAGGGGACAGGGGACCCATAACAGGAACATATCAGATGAAGGCTCAGGATCAACAGAGAGAGCACCAGGCCCCTGAGCAGCAAGGCCCTTGCTTTCTACTCCAGAACAATTTATCAAAGGAAAGTGATGTGCCCAAGCTAGGGGATGAAATAAAAGGAACATCAAGAACATCTCAAGTTATCAGTGGCAGCTGTGATGAACTGTCAGAGAAAAAGCCTTCTCTGTCTACCCCCCATCAATTTGAGGAACCTGCCCTAGTATTAATCTCAAAAGAGGAGGATTCTGGGAAGTCGCAGTTTTTCAAACAGTACAACCACGAAGGTGAAGCATATAAAGTAGGAAAACCAGAAAATGACTGCCACGATAAAAGTGAGGCCAGCAGCTGCCTGTCACTGTCTGGGTTGCTGAAGACAGAGAGAATAAACGCGGAGGACAAGCTCCTGGGCTGTGAAGCTGGACTCGATATTCTGAGCTCAAAGGAACTAGAGGACCTTTTGGCAGACAAGTCCAGAAGGCTTGCAGCTCTGAGCTGCGACAGCATGATGGAGGAAATTATCATAGGGCCTGAGACTTTCAGTGACATGATTCATATTGACCTGAATGAAGAGGAGGAGTGTGCTGCTCACGTCCTTAAGGATGTCTTTGACAAGTCTTCTTGTGTTCTGGGTGGCTCTCAGGAGGATGAGGATGTGGAAATCAAGTTTTATACCAGTAAACTGGGCCGAGCAATTCACCACTTTCGTTCTGCTCTGCAGGGTGTGTTTCAGAAGCTGGAGAACAGTGGGTCCATCAGTCCTGAGGACCTGGAAAGCAATGAGAGTGGTTCCCAGTCAGAGAACAGTGATCGACTTCTTGGGACAGTGAGTTCAGGGGGTGCCCAGGATTGCTCACTGGAGAGTCCTGGGAGTCAGGGGAGTGAAAGCTTGCTCAGTGTGGTCTCTGGTGGAGTTGGCATCTCCACACAGGGAGAGCAAACCCCTCAGGATCCAAGCAACTTCTCTCTTGCTTCTAATAACTCATTGCCAAGTTTTGCTCTGGCTCCATGTCTGGGAAGTGAGACTTGTTCCAGGCCTGAATCTCCCAAACAGGGCAGACTGAGCCTAGAGCAAGTGTGTACAGAGACCATTTATCTCAACAAGTGCATCAACAATTTTAAGAATGTTCTAAGAGAGAAAAGACTAAGGCAGAAAAAACTTTTGCACGAGCTAGTACAGAAGGCAAACCGTCTCTCAGTAGAAGACATGCACTCAGGTATTCTGAGTCCCTATGTAACAGGGTCCCAGCTGGCTAAAGTATGGCCTCCATCTGGCCAGCATGAGACCTGGTGTGGTGGCAAGTTTAATAAGGTGTTGATTGATGTGCATAGCTTGAATCAG
Organism: Macaca nemestrina; assembly: GCF_043159975.1. Lineage (NCBI taxonomy): Eukaryota > Metazoa > Chordata > Mammalia > Primates > Cercopithecidae > Macaca > Macaca nemestrina. The sequence goes on from NC_092138.1 coordinate 64,601,587, forward strand.
GCTAAATTACTCAAGTAGAGAGCTTAAGCTAATCCTGTGGAAATTGGAGTGAAAGAGGGTTCTCAAGCAAGAGGAAGCTGTCCTTAGGGAGCTTCCAATCTCTTGTTGGGGTGCTATACGTGTTCAAAAGAGGGAGGAGCATCTGGAGCGGAAGTAGTTTGCAGCTGCAGAGCTTTTAGGATATCAGATGTAAAGAAGGGGTGGGAGTGAAAGGCAGGAGTTGGGGATGAGACATACTTGCTCACAGGCACTAGAACAGCTGAGAAAGAATCCTGTGTTGCATTTAAAAATTCTTCTCCGTGGGTTTTTTGCTGAGATAAGATTGCCATTTCCCCGGTAGCTGATGAGGCTTCTCTCATAGGCTTCTGTGGGAATTTCCCCTACCCCATCCTGTCTCTTCCTAGTACCTGACTTGCTGACACAGAACCTTATTTCTGATTTGGGGCATCTAGGAGCTACTTATAGTGCTGACCTAGCCCTAGAGCCCAGCGTTGCCCTCCACCAGTCTTATTCCCTTTCTTCCATCTCCCCCTAAAAGCTATTCACCTGAGAGCTGGCGAATGGAATGTTTTTTGACTACAAGAAGTAAGAGAACATTTTTCTAGGCAGTATGGAGATATGTAGCTTTAAAATTACTCCTCCCAATCAAAATTAAATTTATCCAAAGAGCATATGCTATATTCATCCAGTTTTAAATTTAAATGGGGTTGTCCTCTTATGCATGTAACCTGATTAATCTTCCTAAGGCAACATCTAAATTATGAGGCATATTGTGTTGGCAAAGGTGTGAGGGAATATGCACTTGTACATTGCTGGTGGGATGGGAGTATAAATTGGCATAATCTCTAAGGAAGGCAATTGGCAAAATTTATCAAAATTACAAATATATATACCCTTTAAGTCCTCAACACCATTTACAGGAATGTATCCTGCAGACATATTTTCACATGTGGAAGTGACATATGTACAAGGCTATTTTTGAAGCATTGCTTTTAATAGCAAAAATTAAAAATAACCTAAACATTCATCAGGAAATACTGGTTAAATAAATTATTGACATGTCCAAACAATGGGATATAGTACTGTGTAGCTATAAAAAGAAAGAGGTAGCTCTCCTGAAATGGAAAGTTATCTAAGATATATTGACATACAAAAAAAAAAAAAAAGCGAAGTGCAGAGCAGTATGTATAAGATGCTTTCATTTGTATGAAAAGAGGGAAAAATACAATACACTTACTTACAATGTCTGCTTGTATGTGTATAGAATATCTAATGAAAGATATGTAAGAAACGGGTACATTGTTGCCCATGGGGAAATGTATTAGGTGAACTAATGGAATGGGAGGGAGATTTTTCTCTGTGTGCCTTCTTTTAATTTTTAGAATTTGAATCATATGAATATAATACTAAGCCATAAAGTTACATTTAAAAATGAAAATTATGTCATTCTCTTTTCAAATTTCCCTAGAGCTTCTTCTTAGAACTTATCAAAAAGAGTCTAAATTCCTTCACTTTGCATCCAAGGTCACTGCCATTCGTCTCTAGTTTATATTTCCAGGCTTATCTCCCTTTGTCCCACCATAAGTCTTTCAAAAGGAAGCTTTGCTGTCATACAAATTTGCCTTGCACTTTCTATTCTTAGCATATTCATATATACATGCTTCCTTCTAACATAAAATGCTGTTTGCCATTTCGACCTAGCAGAATTCACCTATTCTTCAACATATATCGCCTCCTCCAGGAAGCTTTCTGAGGCAGTAGTTCCTCAGCTGTAAGGGATTTCTCTCTCTACATAACTTTGCAGTCTCTTCTTCTTCCCAGGCACTGAGAAATTATTTCAGTACAGCAACAATAGAAACAACAAATATCAAAGCAATACTTCTTACAAACTCTTTAAATATTGGTGGAGTTGATGTTAGCATGAGCACCAGTGATGAGGACACGTGTGTCTAACTCTTCAGCTTGCAGAGTTTCCTTTCTGGGCTGCATCCTTCTAGGCAATGCAGAAACTTTTGGTGCCGTGGTAGGCAGGTGGTAGTAGCAGCAGTCGTGATGAATAGAAGGTTTTCTAAAGCACCAATAAGAAAGCAAGCCACAGTTCTGGGTCCTATCCAAGACTCTGTCTGGCCTGAGGGCTGCAGAGAGAATCATGGACAGGGTGCTCCAGCACTCCCATGCATAGAGCAGGACAAGCACACAGGCCAGACTCTCACCAAATAGACTTCACTGGAGCAGTCCCCTAAGCTAGTAAACCGATTCAGTATCACAGAGACTACCAGGATAACGAAGCATTTGAAAACTCTGCTTTCTTTACTGTTCTGCCTGGGATCTTTTAGGGCCTAAACTTACTAGTTATAGCTTATGATTAATTTGAGTTAGTTTTCATCTTTTTTTCCTTGGTATGTGCCAGGTACTGTTTTAAATACTCTCAGGTGTATTGTATAAAATTCAATTCTTTTATTCCTGTCACTCAACCAAAATAGCTTTGGTCAGGGCCATTAGATGTCCATCATATTGACAAAGTAATGGTTCATTTTCAGTCTTCTTTTTATCAGTCAGCAATTTGACACAGTTGATAATCACTTCCTTCTTTTTATTATAACAGCTTTATTGAGTTATAATTCATGTGCCATAAAATTCACCTTAAAGTCACTTAAAAAGTATAGAATTGAATGGTTTTTAGTTTATTCATAGTTATGCAGACATCACCACTATCTAATTTCACAACATTTCCATCACCCCATAAGAAACCTCTTACCCATTGGCAGTCACTCACCAATTCTCTTTGCCCCCCAGCCTCTGGCAACCATTAATTTACTTCCTGTTTCTATGAATTTGCCTATTATGGACATTTCATATAAATGGATTTATAAAATATGTGCCCTTTTGTGTCTGGCATAATGTTTTTAAGGATGTTGTAGCATGTATCAGTACTTCATTTCTTTTTCTGGCTGAACAATATTTATTGATGGATATTTTTTTAATCCATCAGTTGTTGGACATTTGAGTTATGGTTACCACTTCTTGCCTATTATGAATAATGCTGCTATGAACATTTGTATACAAGTTTTTCTATGGAACTATATTTTCAGTTCTCTTGGGTATTTACCTAGAAGTAAAATTGCTGGGTCATATGGTAATTCTGTTTACGATTTGAGGAACTGCCAGACTGTTTTCCAAAGTACTGTACTATTTACATTCCCACCCGTAACAGATGAAGGTTCTAATTTCTCTACATCCTTGGCAACACTTGTTATCTTTTTTATTATAGCCATCCTAGTGGATATGAAGTGGTATCTCATTGTGGTTTTGATTTGTGTTTGTCTAGTGACTAATGATGTTGAACATCTTTTCATGTGCTCATTGGCCATTTTTCTGTCTTCTTTGAAGTAATGTCTATTTAAGCCTTTGCCCACTTTTAAATTGAGTTTTCTTTCCTTTTGTTTCTGAGCTGTAATAATTATTTATATATTCTGAATGTAAGTCCCTTATCAGATATATTATTTGTAAATATTTTCTCTCATTCTGTGGGTTGTCTTTTCACTTTCTTAACAGTGTCCTTTGAAGCATAAATTTTTTTATTGTTTTGTTTTTTCAAAAATCCTGTTGGCCAGGTCTGGTGGCTCATGTCTGTAATCCCAGCACTTTGGGAGGCCAAGGCGAGAGGATCACTTGAGCCCAGAAATTTGAGACCAGCCTGGCCAACATAGTGAGACCTTGTCTTTACTAAAAATCAAAAAACAATTTTTTGTGCTAAAATATACATAACATAAAATTTATTATTTAAACCATATTTTTTTCTGAATGTTATGTGGAACATTTTAACCATTTAAAAATGTATAGTTCCATAACATCAAGTACATTCATATTGTTCTGCAACCATCACTACCGTTCATCTCCAGAATGCTTCTCATCTTGCAAAGCTGAAACTCTGTACCTATTAAATAATAACTCCTCACCTCATCTCACCCCAGTCCCTGGTAACTGCCACTCTACTTTCTGTCTCTATGAATTTGACTACTCTAAGTACCTCATGTAAGTGGAATCAAATAACATTTGTCCTTTTTTGACTGGCTTATTCCACTTAGCATAATGTCCTCAAGGTTCATCCATGTTGTAATGTGTCAGAATTTCACTCCTTTTTAAGGCTGCGTTGTATCCCATTATACACATATATCACATTTTATTTATCTGTTCACTCATCAGGACACACATTGCTCCACCTTTTGGCTATTGTAAACAATGCTGTTCTAAACAGGGGTATACAAATATCTTTTTGAGTCCCTGCTTTGATATCTTTTGGCTATGTACCCCAAAGTGAATTGATCGAATTATATGGTAATTCTAACTTTTTGAAGAATCCCCATACCATTTTCCATGGTGGCTGCACTGTTTTACATTCCCACCATCAGGGCACAAGGGTTCCTTCCAATTTCTCTACATTTTCTTCAACACTTGTTATTTTCTGTTTTTTTGTTTTTGTTTTTGTTTTAAGTAATAGCCATTGTAATGAGTATGAAGTAGAGCACAAAAGTTTTAAATTTTGATGAAGTGCAGTTTATCTATTTTTTTCTTGTTTTGATTGTGCTTTTGGTGTCACAGCTGAGAAATCATTGGTTAATCTGAAGTCAGAATGATTTGCTTCTATGTTTTTTTTAAGAGTTTTGTTTTGTTTTTGTTTTGTTTTGTTTGAGACGGAGTTTCGCTCTGTCGCCCAGGCTGGAGTGCAGTGGCGTGATCTCGGCTCACAGCAACCTCTGCCTCCTGAGTTTGAGCAATTCTTCTGCCTCAGCCTCCTGAGTAGAGTAGCTGGGATTACAGGCATCCACCACCCAGCCTGGTTAATTTTTTGTACTTTTAGTAAAGAGGAGGTTTCACTATGTTGGCCAGGCTGGTCTCGAACTCCTGACCTGAAGTGACCTTCCTGCCTTGGCTTCCCAAAGTTCTGGGATTACAGGCTTGAGCCACCGCACCCAGCCAGTTTTGAGTTAATTTTTGTGCATAGTATGAGGTAGGAGTATGCTTTATTCTTGTGCTTTATTCATATGCTTTATTCTTGTACATATGGATATCTAGTTGTCCCAGAATGATTTGTTGAAAAGATTACTCTTTTTTCATTGAATAGTCTTAGCACTCTTATCAAAAATCAATGACTATAAATGTAAGAGTTTATGTCTGGACTCAATTTTATTCTATTGATATTCAGTCTGTCTTTGTGCTCAATTCCTTCTTTTTGAAACACTTTCTTCATTTGGCTTCCAGAACACCTCTCTGTCTTGGTTTCCCCTTTTCCCTCAGCATTACTGGCCATTCCTTCTTAATTATCTTTGCTCTTCCTCTCCCCAACCTTGTAGCATCCTAGGATTCAATCTTGACTTCCTGTACTTACTTCCTAGATGATAATCTTTCAATCCCATGAGTTTCATAAGCATTCCCAGGTTTACATCTCCAGCCCAGACATCTTCCATGAACACCAGACTCCAAATCCACCTAACACCTCCATATGGATGTAAAAAGGCATCTCATTTGACATATCCAAAACCAAACTCCTGATCCTTCTTCCCAAGCTCCTGCCAAACCTGCCTTTCCTATTGTCTTTCTTACCCATCTGTGGCATCTGTATTCTTGCAGCTACTCAGGCCCAATCCATAGAGTCATTCTTGACTCCCCCTTTTCTCTCACAACCTGTATTCAGTCCATTAGTAAATTCCACTTCTTCCAGCTTTAAAAAATATCTTGAATCTTGCCACTATTTCTACTTCCACTACTGTCATCCTTGTTTAAGCCACTATTTTCTCTCATCTAGATTACTGCAATGGTCTCACTAGTCTCCCTGCTTCTAGAATCTTGTTCCTCTACAGTCTGTTCTCACAACAATCAGAGTAATCCCCATAGAGCATGAGTCAGGTTATATCACTTCTCTGCTCAATGATTTCCTGTCTCACTCAGAATAGACACCAGCATTCTTACAAAGGTCTGTAGAGCCCTATTTGAACTGGTACTTTATTGCAAACTTGCTGTTTCTCCACACCAATTATGCTCTCACCTCAGGCTTTGCATTTGCTATATGTTCTTCTGAAAATACTTTTTCCCAGAACTCCAAATGACTTCTTTACTAATTTCTTTCAAGTGTCTGCTTTGATACCACCTGTCAATGAGGCCACCCTAACAACCTGTTTTTAGACTTTTAATAACAACTCTACCTCCATCATCGGGGGGCATTATCTTTTTCCCTTATCTGAATTTTTCAGCAGAGTTCCTATCACATGTGACATAGTATATTGTTATTTCTTATGGAAAGCAGACCCTGGAACAAGAATGCCTGTTAATGAATTTTGGCTTTGCCACTTGCTGGCATCTTTCTTAACCTCTCTGATCTTCAATTTAATTATCAAAGAAGTGGGGGTAATAATGGCATTTACCCAGTGTGGAGTTGTGAGAAATAAATGAGCTTACCCAAATAAAATGCCAGATACAAAGTAAGTATTTGATTAGTATCAGCTACTATCATCATCTTCATCATTGTTTATTATCTGCTCCTCTTACAAGAATAAAAGCCTCTCAGGATCAGGGAGTTTGTTTCATTCATTGCCACATCACCAGCACTGACTGAGAACAGTGCCTAGTGTGCACATTAGGTTCTTTTAAAATTTTTTTAGTTAAATTTTTTTTTAAAGACAGAGTCTCAGTCTGTCACCCCGGCTGGAGTGCAGTGGAGTGATCAGAGCTCACTGCAGCCTTGATCTCCTGGGCTCAGTGGATCCTCCCAACCCAGTCTCAAGTAGCTGCACTGCACATGCAGGCACATGCCACCACTATAGGCATATGCCACCACACCCAGCTAATTTTTTCATGTTTTGTAGAGATGGAGTCTCACTTTGTTACCCAGGTTGTTCTTGAACTCCTGGCTTCAAGTTATCCTTCCTCCTGCCTTAGTCTCCCAAAGTGTTGGGATTATAGGCATGAGCCACCATGACCAGTCCTTAGTATAATAGGTTCTTAAGAAATGAATCCTTGCAATAACGCTGAGAGGTAGTTGTTCTTATACCTATCTTTTTATAGGTAAGGAAATGTAGGCTCAAATAAGTTGAGCATCTCAAGTCTTTTGACTCTCAATAATAGAGTTAAGATTGTATTATTGGGTATACTGAGGGGAGGGCTGGTGAGGAGGAATGTCACTTCCTTATAAAATAGACTGTCTGAAAGAGTGACAGAGATTATTCTTAGGGGGTCAGGGGTTTTCCTGCAAAGCAGTTGTTTTGTAGACATTTATAACTTAACCTGCAAACAAATCTAAGTAGAAAAATCCTAAGGCATTTTAGGGAGTTAGGAAGCACAGAAAGTTTGATTCTCAACAAGAAAAAAAATTGTTTTTTAATGTTTGTCCAATGGGTGGGACAAACTGAACAGCCAGTATAGCAGTTCCTCAGGGTCTGGAAATGGTACAGGCTACTGGTTAAGAGACTTATACCCTCTCTGGTTGGGCAGGTGACACTTCTTAGAATAGCTGTTGTTTTCTAAGTACTGAAAGTTATAGTTTTCTTTTACTACATACAAATGATAGGCGATGTGCTAAGCCCTCAGGCTACAAAGGTGAAATAATATATAATCCTTTTTTTTTTCTGAAGAAGTAGTATAAAGTGAGAAATAGTATAAAGGAAGATGTTTATACAGACATCTACAATATACGCTACTACAAAACAGTATTAACGACATACTGCCTTAGAAGTATGGACATAGAATGGTGGAGACTGGGGCAGCTAGTGGAGAGGCACCTAATACTACCTTGGGAAGGAAAGCAGATAAAGAAATTTCACAGAGTCATTAGTATTTGAACTAAGTCTTAAGGAATATGCCTGAGTCCACCCAGTAGGCTGGGTGTGGGAGGGAGGTGTGAAAAGTCTCAGATGTGATAGACAATGTTCAGTAAGACTTGAATACAGGACATGTAAGGAGCAGAAGGAAAGTAAGCTAGAACTGTAGGGAAAGTACAAATCTTGAAGCACTTTATGTGCTACAGTAAGCAACAGGGAGAATTGATGGAATTAAGCAAAGAAAAAAATGCCATCAGAATTTTGAAATGGGAAATGTGGAGTATGGATTGGAGAGGAGCAAGTCTAGTGGCAGAGAGGTCAGCTTGGAGTCTCCTGTTATAGCCCAGTTAAGAGAAGATGATAATGGCAGTGTGAAATGGAAAGGCAGGAGTGGATGCCAGAGATATTTAGGAGATAGAAGGTACAGAGCTGAGTGATTGGATAGGGACAGAGTGCAGAGAGGGGGAGATCCATTGTCTGGCTGGGGACAGGAAGAGAAGTTTAGAGATGGAAGATACAAGTTTAGTGTTTGGATATGTTGAATTTGAGCTAAGCATGCAATATCTAGGTGATACACACTAAACAGTGGTTAATGTGTTGTGATAAAGTAGGTATCTGAAGGTTAGGTATAACTCCTTTGAGAAGTGGAAGAAGGACCTGACTAATGGAATGGAGAGACTTACCAAGTGACACAGAGGGCCCAGTTGAAGTTAAAAATCTGCATCTATTTGCTCTGGTTCTCATCTGTACAATGGTGGGACTTGTCAAGGCATTGTATGTTAAATACCATGAGAAGGATGAATGTAACTTAGGTGCACTAGGATGGCCTTATTAACTCTTGCTTGGGTGGGCATCAGAGAAGGCTTCCCAGAACTGTGTTTTGGAGGAAGAGTTGAATTTTCCTCTATGGAAAGGTGGTGTGAGATGCTATTTCAGGCTAATGGAACAGAATGAGTAAATAAATATGTGGGGTTTTGAGTATGTGACTTCTTTGTGAAACAAGACAATTACATTCTAGGAATGTATATGGGGTCAGGAAAGAGGCAGAGAAGAGGAATTTGGGGATTTGGGTCAGATCATGGAGAGCCTTGATTATTCTGTCAATGGATTGATTGGATTTTAGTCTTTAGGCATTATGGGGAGATCTGTGGGGAACAGAAGGACACAATCAACTTTGACATGGTTGTAGAATGTATTTAAGATAGTGGAGGGGGAGAGGTACATTTCCATTTTGAGTCATGGGGTCAGTTAAAGGATTGTTTGCCTAATTTTCTTACTCAAAGGGAGCACATTATCCTGGGGGGTTGGGATGTAGATATGGAAGAGGTATGTCCCCATTCCAGGAAGTGTCTTTCTCATCTTTCCCACCTTCCTGGAGCTGTACTGTTTTGGAGGATTCCTGGTCACCTAGTCCAGGACAGGTGACCCATTAAGTAGGCAGAAATAGCTTGAAAAATTGGGAACCTGTGAATTCGATTCTTGAATCCTCCCCTCTACTTGTGATGTAATATCAATGGGCCTTTAAAAGAGAAAAGAATGTGGTGGGGCACTAATGGACCGAGGTGAGTGGACTTTCCTTACAGAAGGAAGCCTGTGGGCCTATCCATGTATGGCCTAGAAGGCAGTATAGACTCTGATGAATAGGAAAGGAGTAATCTTTATTTTTATCCTGTTATGGCTTTATTGGACCCTTCTGGAAATGTCAGTTTCCTTTAGAGTATTGTCCTGGGTTTGATAAATAATCAGATTTGGGATTGCAGTCATGGTTTTATCATCTAGATCACTGTGATTTCCATTAGGAAAGCAGCCAGTCAGTGCCCCCAGGCCTGTAGCCATTCAGCATCCTGGTTCTGGACTTAACTCCAGGCCCTACCCTGGCCCAACTTAAGTTTGGGTCTGAGAAACGGGCCAAAGCTCATTGGGTGAATGCGTGGCCAAGCCTGCACTGCAAAATGGAAAAGGCTCAGCCACCAGGGCCTTTGGAGTTTGAGGACTTATACCAGATCTAGAATAAGCTCATGTGGCTTCTGAGGAAGGAAATCACTCTGTGCTCAGCCAGCTTAGATAGCCTGTTGAAGTGGTCCTTGGTAACAAAGCTGGTCTTGCAGCCTTGGCAGCCCTGACCCTTGATACAGGCTACTTTGGAAAGGGGAAAAGGATGACTGGAACCCCTGGGTAGATTTTGTCCCTTGATTTAAGTAGCTCCAAGGATGTTCCAAACTAAAAAGCCTGGGCCAGCAAATACAGGTAGAAAGGATTCTGGAAGCCAGTCAGCTGGGCTCTGTGAACTGCCTAGTTGTCCCGAGGACCTCTCCCTCTCTTCCATGTCCGTTGGAGTTTAGCTGGCATTTTCTTTGGGTTCCTTATAGGACTGAATCTACTAACCTTTCTGCCCTTTTTTTCTGCTCTTTCTCTCCTTGCAGAAGGAAAGCGAGGAGGCCTTCAGGTTGTGCCTATGACCCTTTGGGTCCTTTTTTGTCTATTTCCCTCCCCTCCTTCCCGAGCACTGTATGTGTGTGTGTATGTGTGTGTGTGTGTGTGTACATGCACATGTGCGTGCATGATCTGTGCCTCTGAGCTTTGGCTCATGCAGTCTATTTTTCTGAAAAGCAGTTTGTGTGCATGCTCCTTGCTTGTGTGTGCTCCTGCAGATATCCCTGGAGCACATTGTGAGAATGTGTGTGTACCAGCATGGATGTGCATTCAGTGTAGCATGTGTGTGCTTATACTTATACCCAGTTTGTCTCCCCCAGACACTGATTACCCTCCTTTTCTCCTACTCTGCTCAGTGTGTGTCCATTTTCTACCTGTTGCTGCAAACTCTGGCGTATGCTGTAAAACCTTGGCTGAGCCTAGCACGCATGTGTACTTTGTATTTGAGAGCAGGCTTTGCTGCAGGCATTTCGTGCCTCTTGCCTGAGGCCCTCAGTGTGAAGGTACTTGTGCTCTGAACAGGCTTCCTGACCTCTCTGTTGAGCACAAGCTTCTGTAGACCTGTTGTGTGGTTTCCCCAAACCATATGAATGCATAGTATACTAATGTCCTGTGCTTGCAGGCACTGGCTTTTGAAGACCATGAGGATTTGCTTTGCCTGTGATTTGGGCCATAGTAAACACTGTGAATCCTCCTCAGATGAGTTTCTGCAGATCACTGTATACTCTGAAGCTTGTATTCTGAAGCCATAAGCCTAGGATCCATGCTCACCATGTGTTTCCTTCAGACACAAGTTGTATGTGCTGTGTGTGCAGGCTTTTGCAGACATATTGTTATCCCCTCTGAGCACAGGAAATGTGCATGATCTCAGGCTCTCAAAGACTTTTTGTGACTTTGTTTCCTTAAGCTCGGTGGTTTCTGGCAAATATCTCACTCTAAGTAGGAAATAAGAATCTGCTGAGTGTGGTAGCTATTGCCAGAGGGAAGATAAGTTCTGGTTGGGAAGATCTGGGGATTTAGGGATTGGCTCCCCCACACTCAACCCTTACCCCTTCCATAAGCAACCTTAGAAGACTTGCAGTTTTTCTGTTACTTCCCACCTACTGTTGTTTCTTCTATACTATCCTCATTGTCTTTTGCTTCAGCCACTTCTGGCTGCCTTTTGGACCTGGCCCTCCCATTACCAATATCATCCTACCTATAGAAAGGATAGGAGGCAGATGGGGTGGAATGGGGGCTCTGGGCATTAGGGAGATAGGCTTGGTTAAAACATAGACAACCTAAGAGGAGTCTTAAATCCAAAATTCATGTGAGCCTACTGCTGACCCAGGTAATTCTCCCTCACTTTTCCATCACCGTTAGCTCTGTCCTGTCTGTCCCTGTTTTCCTTTGTATTGCCTCATTCTATCCATAACTTCTCCCCACTTTAGCTCTCCAAAACATCACTCACTGTTCAAAGCTAAGCACCTTAATTTTGCCTCCCTTCTGGAGCTCATTTGCTCCAGGATAGTTAGGAGGCAGGGAAGTTGTTGGGGGTGGAAGAAAACAAGGAGGGGCAGGAAGCCCCAGACCTGTTAGCCTGAAAAAAGCATGTGCTATTGGATCTCTGGAGCACTCTGGCAGCTTTGGAACTCTCTGCATGCCGCTTGAAGGATTTGCTTTTGTTTGTGTTTTCTTTTGGTACAGAAACCTTTAAAAGGTGATTTTTGAACTGTTCCCTTCCTTGAATTATTTGGTGCCTCAAGTTTTGACTTCTCATTCTAGGGCCTATAGAATTAACTAGAATGATAATCCAAGTGTCTACCCTGGGTTCTGTTGTTATATAGAATTTATTAAATGGAGAGAATATACTCAGTGTCAGTGAGTCAGGGGTTCAAGGCACCCAAACTAAATCCAACCACAAAATGAGATAGGAATCCAGAGAGACCAGGTCTGACTCTGGGACATTAAGGGAGTTTAGGAACATAGCTGGAAGAAGACTGGACTGTATATGAAGGTGTTCTTTTGCTTTAGTGAGGGCTGGAAGCCTACATAGGCCCTTCTCCTGTGCTTGGTTTACTACTGTCTATACCAATGGCTCATATAAGAGTCATATGAGTTCTGCCATTCCAGTAGACTTTAGTCCTGGGACCTCAGTGAGCCAAAGCTCCCTTATGTCCTATTCACCAAGGAGACAGGTATACCACTCATTTCGGCAGCCTGCTTTGTTGCCCTGGCTGATCAGGACATTGGTTTAGATGTCAGACAGGCTGTCACCACATAGTGAATGTGACTTACACTGCTCTGGGCTTGTATTCTACTGCTCACTGCTTGGGTTACAGGCAATCTCCCATCTTTCCCAGGATCTAACTTGTTTCTTATCTCTTTTTAAAGATTCCAGATGATGGTGACCCCTCTCTGCCTCAGTGGCTCCCGGAAGGGTAAGTGATTCCCTGCAAGATTTCTGTGGATTGTATTCAGTATCTCTTGACGCTTTTAGCTTTTCCCCTGAGAAGCAGGGGAAACAGCTTCATAAGCTGCATCCTGGGGAAGGAAAAGGTTCCACTATAGGTTGGTTGCTTCTCTGAGGCAGAGGAGAGAACTCTGCTGACGGATTCCTCGGACGCAGAAGAGGGATCTTTGCAGAATGGTTACGCTGGGGCAGGGAAGGGAGCTTTGGGGCCTTCTCATCCTTGCCTCTGTAATTTCTGGTCCATCTTTTCATAGTGGTGATATACCCTTTAGGTAGAGCAGAGAGAAATTAGAAAAATATCTGCATTTGGAAACATGTTATTTCCATTTCTTTTGTTTTTTAATTTTTGTGAGTGCATAGTAGTCTATGTGTGTGTGTCTATTTATGAGTTACATTAGATATTTTGATACAGGCATACAGTGTGTAATACTCACATCAGGGTAAATGGGGTATCCATCACTCAAGCAGTTATCCTTTCTTTGTGTTACCATCCACTTATACTCTGTTATTTTAAAATGTGCAATAGATTGTTGTTGACTGTAGTCACCCTGCTGTGCTATCAGATACTAGACATTATTCATTCTGTCCATTCCACTGTTGATGGTGTGGCTGATTAAGTTACTCCCTAGGCTTGGTCCTGTTCCAGCTGTTGTGAGTCATCTACTTATTCCATTCCACTGTAGTCAGGACATAAGTAAAACATCCCTTTCTGAGCTCTGTATATGTTCTGTCTGTGCTTCTTGTTTGGGAGTTTCAGACCCATGTGATTGTACCAGAGTCATTTTAAGCTGCTCAATGTGTTATTAAAGAGAGAAGAGAGTTCAAGTACCTTCCCATTCCCCACTCCTTCCCACAAATATCACCAATTACTTATCTGTACCTTTTCCCTTTTTCCTACGAAGGCTTCTAACATCAGAATTTTCAGTAGTTGCTTCCTCTTGTGGCCAGGGAAGAAGAAAGATCAGGTAGATGGTCTACTGTATTTTTACATGCTCCTTTCCCTTGCAATTTGTTGTCTTTAAAAAAAAATTTTTTTTTAACTTTTGTTTTAGGATCGGGGTACATGTGCAGGTTTGTTATATAGTTAAACTCGTGTTACAGGGATTTGTTGCACAGATTATTTCATCACCCAAGTACTATAACAATAGTTATTTTTTCTGCTCCTCTCCCTCTTCCTACCCTTCACCCTCAAGTAGGCCCATGTCTGTTGTCACCCTCTTTGTGTCCATGTGTTCTCATCATTTAGCTCCCACTTACAAGAAAGAGCATGCAGTGTTTGGTTTTCTGTTCCTGCATTAGTTTGCTGAGAATAGTGGCCTCCAACTCCAGCCATGTTCCTGCAAAGGACATGATCTTGTTCTTTTTTATGGCTGCATAGTATTCTGCGGTGTATATGTACTATATTTTCTTTATGCAGTCTGCCATTGATGGGCATTTAGCTTGATTCCATGTCTTTGCTATTGTGAATAATGCTGCAGCAAACATACTTATCCATCTGTCTTTATGGTAGAACACTTTATATTCCTTCCTTCCGGTATATACCCAATAATGGGATTGCTGAGTCGAATGGTGGTTCTGTTTTAGTTTTTTGAGGAATCGCCACACTGCTTTCCACAATGGTTGAATTAATTTACACTCCTACCAACAGTGCATAAGTGTTCTCTTTTCTCTGCAGTTTTGTCAGCATTTTTTTTTTTTAGTTTGTCTTCTTTTAATCAAGAGTGAATCATTGAATGAGCTACTGCCTTCTTTTATTGAAAGATTGTTTATGTTAAAAAAAAATTTCTTGATTAAAAGATACATATTGTAGTTTCTAGAATTAGCTACAAAGTTGTGGCACCAGTTGCTTCAATGATCTTTAGTTTTTTTTCCTTCTAATAATCGTAAATTACATACATGTCAATGGGACATATCCAGACTATTTTTAAATGTAGCCATGCAGTAGTTTTCTAAATAATTCCCTATTGTCTTTCTTCCTTTTGTTTCACCTTAGTTCTTAGAAGCTGTCCTAAGTATAGAACTTCCCTCGGTCTGGTAATCTCATTAAAAACAAAGCTCTCTGCCTATGTTCAGGGAGTTAGTTTATTAGAAATCAGCATATTGAATGGCCTGTTTCAACTTCTGGACTTGACCCAATTTGTGGTTCCATTCTTTGCCTAGATAGCTACAAGTACCTACTTTTTCTGTTGGAATATTTCTGTCTTTAGACCAGCCGTGGTATACAGCCCAGCTACCCAACTTTCCCAATGTCTTTGCTCTCATTAAAACCGGGTATATGAGTTATTTTCATTAAGGCCAGAGAGTTTTTTGTTGCTCATCCATCTCATTTTATAGAAGTATCACCAAGGCCTAAAGTGATGAAGAAATTTTGGGAGAAGACATAGTACATTAATAGAAGAACTGGAGTTAAAATCCAGGTTATCTCAGTGTAATTTCTTTTGGGTACATTTTCTGTTTTTATTGCATATTGTTATAAAAGAACAATAAAATTAATCAGTATAGAAAAGGTATAAAAGTTTTAGAAATATCCAGCTGCTGTAGCTGTAATTTTTCCCCAGGCTCTATTGATGTGTCCATAGGGCTAGGCCACACTCACAGAGTCCCTTTGCTGTTTCCTTCCTAAATGGTGTTTTTTGTTTTTTTTTTTTTTTTCCCTTAAGTGGTCTGTTGGAAGTCTCCCATACCACCTCCCCTGCTTCCACTTGATTATGAGGGCTCCTTTCTCCACGGAGAAGGCTTTTCTTCAGGAGGCCTAGATAGACAGAACTGGTGACTCTTTTACTCTTGGTTGGAGATGGTGTCCTTCTATGTGCCATTATCTAGTAGTCTTACTCACCTAGACTCTTGCCGTAGAGCCACCCTGTGGGTTCTGTTCTAGCACAGGCTTGGCAAGACTTATCTTTGAGGAGCAGTGTCTTTGCCTTGAGTTTGGGGAGAAGCCCTCTTGAGTGCCAATTACTACCTTGCCTTATGGAGCACAAAAGTGCCTTCAGATAAACTGAAATGCCTTCAACTATCACTGTGGGATAAAAGAGGCTCAGTCCTCAGCTGAAACTGTAAGAAACACTGAGGGGTACTGTGAGAACAGATTCTATTGCTCACTCTTCCATGGCTTTATTTCCCTGACTTTCTGTCTTCCCTTCCGGTCTCAAAGGCACATGATAGAGGTCAGTTCATCTTCCTCTGGGGAGAGGGAGAGCAAGGTGAATGGAACACTGAACACCAGTTAACTCAAAGCAAGACTGAAGGTCCTGACATATTTCCTTCTCTCCTCAGGCCAGCCGGAGGGCTCTATGGCATTGACAGCATGCCAGATTTACGCAGAAAGAAGCCACTGCCACTTGTCAGTGATCTGGTGAGTGAAGACTTTTGTGCAGGCATAGGCAGTAGCCTTGGGGTATCCCCCATTGGGCCTTGACAAGCTGTCAGGATTGGAAGTCGTCCATTTAATGACTCAAATTGGTCTGATGATCAATCATTTAAAGCCTTCTGAGACTTAGCAATGGCTTCACAGGGACTGTGTTCTACCTCACTCCCTAGTCGGAGTCCTGAATTTATTAGCTCAAGCTCCTATCTGGAATATTTGTGGCTTGGGCTCTCAAAGTTAGGATTTTGTGTCTTCCTATAGGCATCTAGCTCTTACAGGTATCTCTACAGCCTTCTTTGATTACCTGTAATGGAAACTGCCTCCAGCCCTTGACCTAGATCATTGAGCTTGGTATGGGATGAGCATGACTAGAGCTTGATGCCTTCTTGGAAGTCAAGCAAAAGTTCTTCTCAAGACATAGGCTTTCGAGACTATCTCTGTAACCTAGTGTCAGGCGCTGAGAGGCAATGATAAAAATTTGTGGAATTGAATTGAAACAGGCTTAAGAGTTAAAGCTGATTCCAGGACCTCCTCCCATCCTCCCAGGATGACCAGAAGCCCCATTCTGGGTCATACCTTGTGAGGCACAAACAGCCCAAGGAATTTTCTGTAGCCTTGTGGGTAGTTGGGGGTGAAGTGAGGTCCAGGCTCTCTCAGAGCTCTAAAGCCAGAAATAGGGTGTAAGGGTTCGGTTAAACATGAACCCTTTTCCCTTATTACCATTTTCTGTTTCTGTTTTCTTTTTTGCTCTCTATTCTATCTATTGTTTTTCCTATCCACTCCTCTTCCCTCTTCCCCATTTCCTGCTCCACTAGTTTCTCCCTCCTTAGTTGACTGAAAGTATCATCTGCCATTTTCTCTTCATCATTTTTCTTCCCTTCCATTATTTCTTACCATTTGTTCATCTTCTCCTTTCTCTCTCTTTCTCTCTTTCTCCTTCCTTCCTTCCTTCCTTCCTTCTTTCTTTCTTTCTTTCTGTCTTTCTGTCTTTCTGTCTTCCTTTCTTTTCTTTCTTTTCTTTCTTTCTTTCTTTTTCTTTCTTGAGACAGCATCCCACTGTGTTGCCCAGGCTGGCCTCAAACTCCCAGGCTCAAGTGATCCTCCCGCCTCAGCTTCCCAAAGTGCTGGGTTACAGGCATGAGCCACCATGCCCGACTCCTCCTTTCTAATGTACTTCTTCTACCAGCTCTTCATCTAGCTGGTTGAAGATAAATTCTGATGCCGTCTCTTCTTCAATACCATTTTCCTTTCCTTAATGTCTCTCATCTCCTCTTTTTTCTCTTCCTTTTCTTCCTACTTTTTTTCCTCATCCTTTCTCACTCTTTGCCCACAAGCAAGTATCCAGTTTATTTCTTGCTCTCCCTCTCTGTCTTTTGCCCTATCTTTGGCTTTATGGCATAATACTCCTTAGAGTAGGTACTCTAGGCTTTGGGTCCTAGCCAGTAGTCTGGATTGAAGACAGTTTTTAGTGGACAGAAGCAGAGTGGATTGGGAAATGCTTTGCACTATACAGAAGAACCTCTCAGTTGCCTCTGAAAGTTTTCATGCCTTTTCGGGTCTTTAATATCATGTTGTTCCTTTCTCTGCTGTCCTCTACACAGGCTATGGTGAGTGTCTCCAGAGCCCTTTCCCAACCTCTTTAAAAGTCTGCATCCCTGGCTGGGTGCAGTGGTTCACGCCTGTAATCCCAACACTTTGGGAGGCTGAGGTGGATGGATCATGAGGTCAGGAGTTCGAGACCAGCCTGACCAACATAGTGAAACCCTGTCTCTACTAAAAATACAAAAAAATTAGCTGGCAGTGGTGGCGGGTGCCTTTAATCTTAGCTACTCGTGAGGCTGAGGCAGGAGAATCGCTTGAACCTGGGAGGCGGAGGGTGCAATGAGCTGAGATCGCACCACTGTACCCCAGCCTGGGTGACAGTGCAAGACTCCGTCTCAAAACGAACAAAAAAAGTCCGCATCTCAAATCACTTGGGCCCTTCCCACTGTTCCTCCTGCTCAGGCTGATATTTTGACTTCTGTCTTCTCAGTGTCCTCTGCCTTTAGGAAACCATGTGCCTCTCCAGGGGCTGCCCCTAAAGCTTGGGCTTGGCAGATACATGGGGCCCCCTATGCAAGAGCGTGGCTAGCAAGGTAACCCAAGCTCTCAGACTTAACTCTCTGTCCTGCTTGATTTGACTGAGGCTTCAATGCCCCTTTCACTTGCCAAGTGCCCTACATGTAGACCTGCTGGCCTCTGCAGCCTCCCAGGGATTATATGGGCTTGGGGAGGTGCCAAGGTATAGAGGTTACCATGGAATCATTTTTCTCCATGATGGCTCTTGAATGTGACTTTGACAGAGTTGTGTGTCTCTGTTATTCTTAATTACCTTTTTTCTGCTATAGTTTTAAGCTTTTCATTTTCCTTTTCCTTCCCATAAACAAGGAGTTTCTGTGGGGTAGGACACTAAGAAGAGTGAGGGAAAAAGAAACTCTTTGGATGATAGATACCCTGAAGAAAGTGCTGTTCTAACATAGTTAGAGAAGCCCCCTGAGGGCCTTGGGTTTTGCATCTTAACCCGGGACACTTGTCACCTGTTAGGGCCGTTGCTGTGAGTGACAATAAAAATAGAAAGTACTGTAGTAAGCTATAGTCAAGTGACTTTGGTCACTGAAGCTCCCTTCCCAGGACTTTGCCAGCCCTTGGTGGTGGTCAGGGCTAACAGCAGATCTTCCCTCACAGTCACTGGTCCAGTCTCGGAAGGCAGGAATCACTTCTGCAATGGCTACACGCACTTCTCTTAAGGATGAAGAGCTGGTAAGTAACCCATGTGCTTTCATAAGTCCACTGGCCTCAGGACTGGTGATCATCTCTGTAGTCATACAATTAATAACTGGGAATTCTGGGAATTCAAGAGTGCTGGGCACACATTGCTGATGAAAAAGACAGATAGCATCAGGTGTTAGTTTTCCACACTGGGTAAGGCTCTAAGCGAGTCTAGATCAGAGGGTAAGCCCAAGTCTCATGTTGAAGGGTGTGACCGCTGAACTCAGGGTTTTATGATGGACCAAGTACCTTCTGTTTTCTTAGAAAGTGTAAATGCTGGAACAAGGCTCAGATTCAGCATCAGGTCCAACCTGTGTTGGACAACCAGGAGCACACTATATTGTGGGCCTCATTCTGCTAGGCTGGGCTATGGGCTGGGCCAGGATAGAGCATCTTCTTCATTGCCAGAGGAGACATGAAATCACGGTCCTGATTGTCCCACAGGGTCTCAGTTCTGGTATCTCCCTGCAGAATCCAAAAGTCATGGGGAACAGCCATGGTGGCTTACGCCTGTGATCCCAGCACTTTGGGAGACCGAGGCAGGTGGATCACTTGAGGTCAGGAGTTCGACAAGCCTGACCAACATGGTGAAACCCCATCTCTACTAAAAATACAAAAATTAGCCAGGCGTGGTAGCATGTGCATGTGATCCCAGCTACTCGGGGGCTGCAGCATGAGAATTGCTTGAACCTGGGAGGTGGAGGTTGCAGTGAGCTGAGATCGCAGCACTGCACTCCAGCGTGAGCAACAGAGCAAGACTCTGTCTCAAAGCAAACAAAAAACAAAAATCATGGGATGGGGTATGTATCTTTCAGAAATCCCACGTGTATAAGAAAACCCTGCAGGCCTTAATCTACCCCATTTCGTGCACCACTCCTCACAACTTTGAGGTCTGGACAGCCACTACCCCAACCTACTGCTATGAGTGTGAAGGCCTCCTCTGGGGCATTGCCCGTCAGGGCATGCGCTGCAGTGAATGTGGAGTCAAGTGCCATGAGAAGTGCCAGGACCTGCTCAATGCTGACTGCCTGCAGCGTGAGTGCCCTGTGGAGTGAGGGGCAGGGAGTGGGGCAGTAGGGGCTCTGGAGGGGCTCTCCAAAATAGTCTGTGGCAAAGAGCTGGGATGGCTGAACCAATCATTCCCCCAGTCCACCTGATTCTGAAACCCTATCCATTTCAGAGAAGGTAGGATTCTGAATCAAGGAGCCTTGCCTTTCCAAATAGCAGGTCTTACACTACCTTCTTAAGCACCTTTAGGAAAAATTCTTCGAGCTTTCTGTGGCCTTCTAATGTAGCTAGAATCTCTTCTAGGATTCAGTTGATCCCAGAGACTGAGCTTTGCAGTGTATACAGCACAGCACCCTTATAGTCCAAATGACGAAAGCATCAGGATCTGAGACTAATGAGAGGAAAGAAATAGAGTTTTGTGGGGTTCCAGGCCCCACAGAGGAACCTCCCGAAGCCTGGAATCTAGGACTCAGGGAAGGCAGCATTCATTGCTTGTTTTTAGACAATAGTGCCAGAAATAAAAGTGTCAAATGAATCTGACAGACGTCCAAGAGGAGAGTATGCCAGACCCCCACAGCCTTGGCTAAATATATGACTTGTCCTGCCATGATGGAGTGGGGAGAATAGGAGCAGGAAAAGCAACAAGTTCTTGTCAGAGAAAATGGTAGGGGTCAAAGTTCATATCTCCTTGCTACCCTCCTGCTTTGCTTGCACTCACTGTGGCTGGACCCCAGGAAAAGCAGGGGTGAAGGAAGTGGAAACTATTTTCCTGCTCTCCAGACCTCCCAGGTATTACCGACAAGCCAGGCTGTAGCACTGAAAGCTTTAAGGATTGTGCTAGGAGAAGGGAAGGTCACCTCTAGACAGACCCACAAGTACTTCATTATCCCAAAGACAGCTATGACATATAAAAGGGGACCAGGGAGAGGCCTTGAGAAATTATTCGTGGAAAATGTCCTTTGAAGAGCCTCAAATTGGTGCCAGTGGCATGGCTAAGTTAGACATGAAGAGACAGGTAGGACAGAGTCAGCAGAAGAGATGGGCTCTGAAAAGACTGCCTGAAGACAAATGCTAGTAATGACTTGGCCAAAACCCATCATGAAGAGGTGGCAAGTGCAGGTTCCAGAGGGCCTTTGCCTTAATTGCTAAGAAGTAGCAACCAGGCTGGCTGCATAGTTTCTCCGCTGCTCTGCAGCCTCTCCTGGGCCCCATTCCTCAGCTCAACCCTTGGTCTGGTAGGTGACCTGTTGCTTAATCCTAATTTCTGTTCCTGGCCACGTTCAGGGGCTGCAGAAAAGAGCTGTAAACATGGAGCTGAGGACCGGACCCAGAACATTATCATGGCCATGAAGGACCGCATGAAGATCCGAGAGCGAAATAAGCCAGAGATCTTTGAAGTTATACGGGACGTCTTCACAGTGAGCAAAGCTGCCCATGTGCAGCAGATGAAAACAGTGAAGCAGAGTGTACTGGATGGCACCTCCAAATGGTCGGCCAAGATCACCATTACTGGTGAGCAGGCCACAGTCTGAGGGGACAGGAAGGCCTGGGCTATGGGAAGGAGCCTGGGGAAGAAGCATCCTGAGCATGAGGGAGCAAGGGATTGGGAAGAAAGAAAAAGGAAATCACTGGGAAGGAAAGTCCTCATTATTCATCAGTCCTCCTTACCTAGACCCTGGTGCCGGAGAGGCAAGACTGCTATCTGCAAACAATATGAACCATAATACAAGGATTTGCTAACAACCTAACACTGTAGATTGGCTAACAGTTTGATATTACAAGAGGTGGGGGGAGGGGGAAGGGGAAAGTCAGGGGACCAGGGAGTAGTTAACCAGTGGTTTGCTAACTGGGTGGGGCTGAAGCATGTATATATCAGAGGGTATAAGGACCAGTGTAGAGACAAGTGGTCAGTTAGGGGTTGGGTAGGGAGATGGGATGCTTGGGCTTTAAAGGAAAGGCTCGTGGCCCAGTAAGAAAAATAAATATGGAGGAATGGGATTATGGTATCTGTGCAAGGAGCATAGACTGCTTTAAGATGGAGAGCATATGAGTAGTGCTGTGGAGGGCTTCTGACGGACTCTGAAACCTCCTGTACATGCTTGGGTTGCAGTGGTGTGTGCCCAGGGCCTACAAGCCAAGGACAAAACAGGATCCAGTGACCCTTACGTGACTGTGCAAGTCGGCAAAACCAAGAAGCGTACCAAGACCATTTTTGGAAACTTGAATCCTGTTTGGGAGGAAAAGTTCCATTTGTAAGTCACAGAGAGCTTTGTCTTACCTGGGACTGTGTGTATTGGGGGAGCAGGATCACATCCTGCCATTCTGGGCTTGAACTTGAAGATTGGGCAAAGGCAGGGGAGAAAAATCCATTTCTCACATGCTTTGCTCAGCCATCAGCCATTCTTTCTCCGGTTTTCTTCTCATGACCTGTTGTGTCAGGGTTACTATGCCCATGCCCTGTCTTCACCAGGGCTATTAAAGGGGCCCTAGGGCACCCCATCCTGCTTTTTCTAGCAGTAGAAAGATTTTACTACTTTACTGCTCAGTGACAGAACCAGGGACTGACTGCCTTATTGTACCTCCTACCCTTGCCTAGGAAGGTACAGTAGGGTTAGGCTCTCGTAAGGAAGGCTGTTATACAGAGTGGGGAGGGAGTGTCCTTGTCCTAAAACTGGGTAATTCTGGCTTGAAAGTGGAAATCTGGGTCCTGAAGTTGCTGTTTCCCATAAAGGTAGTGTTTCTTCCTGCCTCAGCTTCTACCCTCACTGATTTTTTTATTATCTCACTTTCTTATAAACTATTTCTTATGACAGTAAAGGATGGTTATTGAAAAATGACAAACTAATATCTGGAGAATCAACATGCTTTGTCACTCCCCAATAAGGACTAGGGTCCAGATTTTGGATTTGAATCAGCCAAGCAGGCTGGCTATGTAGAGGCCTCCTTCTGTTGGGTCCTCAGAAGATTCATGTAGAGAGGGATTAGGGCCAGCACGGTGGCTCACACTGTAATCCCAGCACTTTGGGAGGCCAAGGCAGGCAGATCACCTGAGGTCAGGAGTTCCAGACCAGACTAGCCAACGTGGCAAAACCCCATATCTACTAAAAATACAAAAATGAACTGGGCATGGTGGCAGGCACCTATAGTCCCAGCTTACTCGGGAGGCTGAGGGAAGAGAATCCCCTGAACCTGGGAGGTGGACGTTGCAGTGCACCAAGATCATGCCACTGCACTCCAGCCTGGCGACAGAGTGAGACTCCATCTCAAAAAAAAAAAAAAAAAAAAAAAGGATTAGGATATAGTAAAATTAATCTCTAATCCAGAGATAATATTAATAGCTACTAGGAGAAGCACCTGTTTGAGAATCTGAATAGTTCCTGCTTGAATTCTTCTTATGACTAATTTAAAATCAACTAGCTCTTGGTCATTTTTGCCCACTTTTAGTAAACAGTTTTTTAAGCTCATTTTCTGTACAAGACACTATACATAAAATACTGTATCTAAAAATGAATAGAACAATCCCTGGCTTCAAGAAGCTCATTGTTCATGTGTCTATTATCTTCCCACAGAGTGGTGGTTATACTGTAATATTTTAATGGAATGTGGAAAGATGTCATAAGAACATAGGGAAAGGAACAGCAAATTTTGCCAGTTACAACTTTTGGGTGAAAGAACAGAACCCAGAAAGCAACAGTTGGAGAGGACAGCTTGAGAGAAGACCTGGGAAAACTCCTTTCTCCAAAGCAAACCTGATAGAGGAGATGACATTTCAATGGGATATGATAGGATAATATAGAAGCTCACCAAGCACATAGTTAGGCAGATGGGGGAGTTAGATAGAAAGCTAAACAGTTATAACTATATGGGCCTACCATGGACATGTGTAGCATCTTTACTGAGTTCATGTCTTAGGCTCTGAGGATGGAGCTAGCAGTTGCTTCCTGGAGCTCCGTGGCATATCTAGCTGTTTTCCTCTTGGTGTTGCTGATACAGCTAGCTGTATAGGAAGTCAGAATTGACCTGAATTACTCTTCCCTCCACCCCTTGCCCTTTGTTCTAGGACAATAAGAACTGTACAGTAGTAGATAGAGCCACCCAGGCCGAGGAATGAAGAGTCATTTGCTGGGATAGCCCAACTTTTTTGGAACTTTAGTACTGGTGTCCTCTGACTTCTCCACTTCCAGGCCCTCAAGTGCAGCTGTCAGAGCTTTTGGGAGGGAATAGGAAGTAACAGGATTTGGCGCTACTGGGTCTGCCCCTAACAGAGCCTGCCTAATTCTCTCACAGTGAGTGCCACAACTCCTCTGACCGCATTAAGGTGCGTGTGTGGGATGAGGATGATGACATCAAGTCAAGAGTAAAGCAACGCCTAAAGCGAGAGTCCGATGATTTCCTCGGCCAAACCATCATTGAGGTTCGGACCCTAAGTGGCGAGATGGACGTCTGGTACAACTTGGGTGAGGAAACTGGACCCAAGAAAGTTGCTTGGAAGGGAGAGCATGAAGGGGACCTAGGAATAGTCCTTCTACCAAAACCACCATTTGTCCCCAAAGCATATCTCTATACAGAGCCCGTCTTACCTGCAAAGAACTGACTATGGGGAGGGATGGGGGACAGAGGAGTGGCAGTGGCTGCAACTCACTCTGGCTGAACGTTCTCTGGGTTTCAGAAGGCCCTTTATTCTTCATACTAGTGCCTTTGTCGCCCCTCCACACTCCTGTTCTCCTACCCAGCTAGTTCAAGGGTTATTTGTGGAATATATGGTCACTGGAATGATTCACCCTATATGGTGAGTCCTTGGGTTGGCCCCTTCTTTTCCTTGGGTTAAGCCAGAATGGAACTATCTATGCTGTCTAGTTGCATTGGTGTCAATCTCCAGTCTTCTTTACTTCCTAGAGAAGAGGACAGACAAATCAGCCGTCTCAGGGGCTATCCGACTACAAATCAGTGTGGAGATCAAGGGGGAGGAGAAAGTAGCCCCATACCACGTGCAGTATACGTGTCTCCATGAGGTGAGCCAGCCCTTGGTAGGTGGGGGATCAGAAAGCAGTGCTGGGAGAGGCCTTTGGCCATAAGTAGGATTGCTAGGTGGTTGGAGATCCGAGGCCCGTTTTAAATTTTATCCTTGACTCACTCTGCTACCCTGGAGAGCCCAAGTGATTGAACCCAGACTACATTCTCTTCCACTAATGTCAGAACAGCCTACTGGGGCCATAGGAGGAACTGAGCAATGACTGGAAGGACAGAATTTCTGTGGAACCTTCCTTATTCACATTCTCCTGGGCTTTACCACCAAGTTTGGTTTTGTTTTTCATATGTATTTAACCCATTCCCTTTCTCTGCTCTGTCTTCTGCAGAACCTTTTCCATTACCTCACAGACATTCAGGGCAGTGGAGGAGTCCGCATCCCTGAAGCTCGAGGAGACGATGCCTGGAAGGTGTACTTTGATGAGACAGCCCAAGAAATTGTGGATGAATTTGCCATGCGTTATGGCATTGAGTCCATATATCAGGCCATGACGTGAGTCTCTGCTGGGGCGCTGGGAAGTGGCTACTAATCACTGGGGTGTCTAACTAAGGCACACTGACATGGTGGGCAGGTCCTTAGTGGGTTAGCATGCAGTGATTCCTTTCCTTTCCTCTCTGAGCTGGGTGGGATAGTTCTGTACCCCAAGGCAAGAAGGGTATACGTAGAAAGGGAATGTTTTGTCAGTAACTCACAGAAAAGGGAATGTTTTGTCAGTAACTGCCTCAGAGTTGAGGGAACTCTGCAGGGAAAAAGGCATGTGAGAGTATGCAAGGACAAATCTGCCTAGACATCACAGGCCTGAGCAGACAGGATATGTGTGCTCATGTACATGTGTGTGATAGCCGGTCTGGCCTAGACTGGCCTGGGGGTCAAAGAGGACACTAAACTGCAGGGAAAGCAGCTGTGTGTGGAGTCGATCAGGACTCTTTAAATGGGAATTCCAAATTGCTATGAGAAGCAGAGTAGCCTTTCTGTTAGTGATGCTGCCCCTAGAGCTGTGCACAGAAAGCAGCCCTAGGCAAGCAGAGGGCAGCAATTGCCCTGACTGTGCTTCACTTAGCCCATAAACTTTTAATGAGTTCCTGCTTGGCTTTTGCTGCAAGCCCTGAAGAGTCTTTGAGGCTGAGGGTGCTGTGTTTTTCAGGCACTTTGCATGTTTATCATCCAAGTACATGTGTCCTGGTGTGCCAGCAGTGATGAGCACCTTACTGGCCAACATCAATGCCTACTATGCCCACACAACTGCCTCTACCAATGTCTCTGCCTCCGATCGCTTCGCAGCCTCCAACTTTGGGGTAAGTATCATGTAAACACATATGTCTGCATTGGTTACCAATTAATAAAGTTTGATTTTCTTTTTTTTTTTTTTCGAGACAGAGTCTCGCTCTGTTGCCCAGGCTGGAGTGCAGTGGCGCGATCTTGGCTCACTGCAACCTCCACCTCCTGGGTTCAAGCAATTCTCCTGCCTCAGCCTCCTGAGTAGCTGGAATTACAGGCACATGCCACCACACCTGGCTAATTTTTTTTTTTTTTTAAAGCAGAGACGGTGTTTCACCATGTTTGGTCAGACTGATCTCGAACTTCTGACCTTGTGATGCACCCAACCTGGCCTCCCACAAGTGCTGGGATTACAGGCTTGAGCCACTGCACTCGGCCAAGTTTGATTTTTCTTGGCTGGTCCTGTAGAGTTGCTTGATGTGCTTAAAATTCAGGTAGCTACCATTTTGATAGACGAATCTTGTTTCCTTATGGGTATGCAGACTATACTAATAGCCTCTCCACAGACACAAAGAAGAGAAGGTGGTTGGGGGTGGTACCACCTGGGCTTGGCCAGAATCTCTCTGGGCCAACAACTTGGTTGAGTTACCATAGTCCATATTCTTCAGTCTTGCAGGTCCACAAATGGACTTTTAAAAATCTTGTTCAATCTGTCTGTGACGGATTCATATTACTTGAGTTTATATGAGACTGATGTCTAAGCAACGATGCCAGTGTGCACTTGAACCTGTCCCTTTTCTAGTGTCTGGACTGTTTTCCCTATCCAGGGTGTGCCCTTCCTGGGTTAAGGTACCTGAGAAGTTGAGTCATTACTCAAAATATCACCTGACATTAATTCAGTATAAACTAGATAAAATCATTCTGACCCAACACAAAAATGACCATTTTGGGATAAAGTTACTGGTATCACCCCAATTCACTGAGTCTGTGAGCCCTGATTTTTTGGTACTAATGAATTTTTTGTTGTTGATAAGAGTCTTTCTGTAGATGTGTAATGTATTAAGCCAGTCAAATATTTGTTCCATTTTGCCTCATCTCATTATGTATTGACTTAATCAATATCTACTCATATAATCAATATATGAGTTCTAGGAGTGGGATGCCAACATCCTGCAGGCATATGATTCCATGTTTAATTATATTTTTTCTATGAAAATCAGCTATTAAAATAGTATATGTTAGATATTTTAACATTTAAAAAGTATACACTATGGGAAGTGTGTGTGGAATGTGGTTTAAAGAGAGACCCCTTCAGGCCTGCCCTGTTATCTTTCAAATGCATCAGTTTCTCTCTCCCATCATCACTGCTAGGCTGTGGCTGTATAACTGTTATGTACTACCCCGAGATAAGTCAGGAGACCTCAGACTCAAGAGAGAATGTGTTTGGAGTTTCTTCTTATCTAACTGAGATAAGTTACAGTCCCAAAGGGATAGAGATGCACTGGTCGTGCCCTATTGACTCTTGGATAATCCAAGGAGCCTTTTCTCCTCCCAGGGACTTGGCTTTTTCCTTGCCAGTGTGAGATTTCCCAGATTGGGACAGAGCTGCAAAGAGATAGAACAGGGACTATCTATCTCATTACACTGTTTGTTGTTCTTCCCATGGGCAGGGATGTGTCTCCAGCCCAATGCCTCCCAACTCTTTCTACTCATCCAGAGGTGGTTCTGTTTCTGTTGTAGTTTAGGGGACTGAGACACAGGTTCTCTTTTTCTTCCCCATTATTTGTTTCTCACCCTCAGAAAGAGAGATTTGTAAAACTGCTGGACCAGCTACACAACTCACTGAGGATCGACCTCTCTACATACAGGGTGAGTGAAGACATGGCTGTGGGCAGGATAATAGATATCAAGCACAGTCCCAGAGAGACTGTAGGCCAATCTTGGCTGTAAAGATTGAGGCCAGGGAAAACTGGTCTGTGTCATCACATCCACGCAAATGGCCAATGCTACTGACACCTGTGGTTCTTTTAACTCCAGGGACCATGTGGTGTATAAATAG
Organism: Macaca nemestrina; assembly: GCF_043159975.1. NCBI lineage: Eukaryota > Metazoa > Chordata > Mammalia > Primates > Cercopithecidae > Macaca > Macaca nemestrina. The sequence continues at coordinate 64,629,775 of NC_092138.1, forward strand.
CAGCAGGTATGGTTACTTTTTATGGACAGTTGGCTTTCCAACCTCACTGTTAACACTCTACTAAACTCTCTGGTGACATTCTCATTAGGGAGTTTCCTGAGAATAATCTCTTCCAGGAGTACCCTTTTAAAAAATTAGATACCTAATTACATTTCTCTTTTGCATTTTTCCATACTCTCCTCGTTTTCCAGGGGAGGTGTGAGAATCTGGCTAGGAGGAGAGAGAGTAGCTTGACTTTTGCAAGTAATTTGTATCAGAGAGCATGTCCATTTGTAGTATAAAGGGAGGAAATAGGTGTAGTAGGAGGATGGGTACCTGGGACAGGACAGGATAAGGAAATGGGCAGTTTCTCATTTCCTCCTATGTTAGATCTTAGAATGGCTTCATTACTTGCTTTAAAGTGCTGTGAATTTTCAGAACAGGCAATATACGCACATTAAAAAGTAAGTATAACAACAACCTTAAAGTTAAAAAGAAGTGAGGTTTTAATTGTCTGCTCGAGTGCCCTCCATTTGCACAAATAATGGACAACTGACTGTATGTCTTATATTTGGCATATAAGTAGCCATTTGAAGGTTTAAAAACTGACCATTAATGTGAAGACAGGCTCAGCATCTCCCTTCAGCTCTTCATAGCAGCTCCCTCCTAAGACTCATGTCAAAGTGAATGAAGTAAGGATGGCTGGAAATTCCTAAGGAACTCACTCCAAAAGCAGTTCTGCTCAGAGATCTGCCATCTGCTGGCTGCAGAACAGTAGAAGAGCTGGGGTCTACTGTACAAAAAGTACAGGTCCTGGACCTCAGTTTGGCCTGTAGTGTGGCTCCACTTATATTCCAGGATATACAGTTAGATTGTAACTTTTGAAGAAGTCACTGTTGGTGTGTAAGAATCTTCATCCAAGAAAAGCATGTGTGTAAGTGTGTGTGCGCCTGTGTGTTCCTTTGTACAAGTTCTTAAACATTGCATGGGAAGGAGGACTGGAGGGAGGGTGTGTTGCTTTCTAGGGTGGAGAGTATTAACCCCTGCTTTTGGCAAGAGCCTGTTTGCATCAATAGAAAAAAGAGAAGGAGACCTGTAACATTGCAGTGTTTTTGGCCAGCTCGACTAGAGAAAAACCCAGTAGGTAGCAATTAGGGAAGCTTTTGATATCATCACTTTTGGCAGGGAAGGTTTTCATAGTCCTCTGTTCCTTTCTTACATTTGCTTGATTTGCAACAGAATAATTTCCCTGCTGGGAGTCCTGAACGGCTTCAGGACTTAAAATCCACAGTGGATTTGCTGACCAGCATTACTTTCTTCAGAATGAAGGTAAGAAATGGACTGGGTTTGGGTGGTTCTGGGCTGGAGACCTGGCTACAGGAACATGAAAAATAAGAATCACTGGGCAGAGTCTGAAGCCACAGGATTCATCACCTCTAAGCTTACATTTCTGTGTACCTGTTCCCTGGGTTACTTCTGAGAGAGCACAAGGACTATAAATCCATGAGGATGGGCTGGAAGTTTTCCCTGTCAGCTATCCTGGCAATTTCATCACAGGGAAAGGTCTAGGGACCCAGAGAGGGATGAAAGAATCTAGAGTAGGTTTGGGGTAGTGCTAGGAGAATATCCCACCCAGGTGAGCAGGACCTTGGGCCCATATTTCTTCTTTTAATTGGCAGGTACAAGAACTGCAAAGCCCTCCAAGAGCCAGCCAGGTGGTAAAGGATTGTGTGAAGGCCTGTTTGAACTCCACATATGAATATATCTTCAACAACTGCCACGACTTATACAGCCACCAGTACCAGCTGGTAAGAGGTTCGGGATCAGGTGGGGCCAGCTATCAGTGGCTCTCTAGAGCCTCAGCTTTCCTTCACAATGGTGGTGGAAAGGCGCTCAGGACAAAGTACTTGATGTTCTTAACGGTAAGTGAATTGTGGAGTATGAACCATGTGGACCATGAGATATGTGGATGGAAAGAGACCCCTGGGCAATGGCAACAATAATGATGTTGAAGAAAGTAAACCTAAATTCATGGGGTTCAGGGGTTGAGTAGGTGAATTCTCAGTCCATCCCAGAGTCTTTTTTCTCCCTCAAGTTTAACTTTATTCTGACTCTTGCAGACTCTTGTAAGTTCTGGGCTTCCTTCCTCTGGAATCTGAAGTGGTGTCTGAGCTGCTGACTCCTGGAAGGTTTACTTTTCCCTCTGATTACTTCTCTCTGAAATGTGTGGTTCTTCTGGGCCGTATTCATCCACTGGCTATCAAGGCTGACCCTATCCTTCTGTGAGGCTGAACTACTTCACTTGTTTTAGCCTGGCACCCTAAGTCAGTACCTGGTGACTTAGTGCGTTTTCTCAGATCCTTCTAATAGTATCCCCGATCCATGCTCCCAACTTATTTCAAAGCCAGAACTTCTAGCTCCAATTACTCATTACAGTTCCAGTTTTAGGAGTTTCTTGCTGACCATACATTTGCAGAGTGGATTCCCTTCAGTACAACAAATATATATTGAATGTTTGTTCTAGGCCACGTCTGAGGAGAGCACAGTGCTCCTTCCGTAAGTTTGCAGTCTCATAAACATATATATAACTCTAATCAAAGGAGTCTGGTTGAAGGGCCTTGAAAAAGGGATAAAATTAAAGGAATCCCAAGGAGAAAGAGTCTTTTCCCATTCTTGATCAGATACCGGAAAAAGCTACATAAAATAAGGAACATTTGAGATACACCTTAAAAGGCAGTGGGATTTGGACAACCAATGATGGCAGGACAACCTAAATGTCTTGGACACTTATCTTTAGGTAAATCCAATTTGTAAAGCTTCCTAGGAGCACCCTCATAAAGACTAAGATCTTGTTCCTACTGCCTCTTCTCATTCCCAAGTGTACTTTCTGTGCCAGCCATGTATTTAAGCCTTCTTCCTTTTAAGGTTTATAAAGCCTTCTATTGGTTCTGAAGTCCATGGGAGGTTTTCCTGAGGACTTTGTTTTACTTGACACATTCTATCATCCGTGTATGAAGTCTCTCTGGTCAAGGCAAGACACTGTTCTCAGGTTTGGTCTTTCAACTATGCAGAGGTCTGGTTGAATATTTGGTCTCTATTCCCCAGCATGAGAATGAACTAGACTTTGAAAGAGAGTTCATAAACTATTCAGGGATACTCTTTAGCCTTTGTGTTTTGGTATCTGCTTTTTACTTTCTTTCAATTTCATTTTTTCCTTATTCCATATTTACACTGGCATAAACTCTTCATGTCTTTTAAAATTTCTGTCTGTTGACCTTCAGTCATTGGTTTATTCGTCCATCCATTCACTTAACAGAGCATTAGAGGCAAAGTTGAGTAAGAGGCATTTCAGTCTTTGGGGATCTCATTGTTTAGTGGAGGTCAGAGCAAATTACTACATTTATTTTTTGTTGTTGTTATTTTGTTGTTACTATGTTTTACTGTAGTTGTAGTTTTCTGATACATCTACACCAAAGGTTCAGCGAGCGTGCTCTGGGAGCCCATAACAGGGATGTCAGGAAAACCTCTCAGAAGAGGCAAAGTTCAATCTGAATTTTGAGGAAGGAGTAGGAATTAACTAAAGAAAGGGGCTGGAGGGAAGGGGCATACCACGGAGAGCAAATAGAATGCTTAGAGGCACAGAATTATGTATAAGCATGTTAATTTAAAGAAATATAAGCAGGGCAGGCGCAGTGGCTCACACCTGTAATTCTAGAACTTTGGGAAGCCGGGGCGGGTGGATCACTTGAGGTCAGGAGTTTGAAAGTAGCCTGGCCAATATGGTGAAACCCCATCTCTACTAAAAATACAAAAATTAGCCAGGCATGGTGGTGGGCGCTTGGAATCCCAGCTACTTGGGAAGCTGAGACAGGAGAATTGCTTGAACCCAGGAGGCAGAGGTTGCAGTGAGCCGAGATCATGCCGCTGCACTCCAGCCTGGGCGACAGAGTGAGACTCCATCTCAAAAACACAAAATAAAAATAAAAGAAGTATGGCAATTTAGGGTACTTACAGCATCAGGCTGTGGGATTCAGCTCTCTGGGATCAAATCTTAGTTCTGCTCTTGACTCCGCACAAGTCATATAACCTTGCTGCCCTTCTCTCTCCTCATCTGTAAATGAAGGTGATAATAATTTCTACTCAATGGAGTCGTTGTGAGGATTAGATAGGATAATGTGTATAAAGGTCTTAGCAGAGTGTGTGGCACATAAGCTGGAACAAAAAGAGTTGTATGAGGTTGAGAGAGAGTCATATTCTGGAAGATATAAACTAAGGAATTTAAACTGTATTGAATGCCGTTGAAGGGCTTTAAGCAGAGGAGTAACACGCTGAGATTTTCTTTGTAGAAAGATCACTGATAGCTGCAAGGAGGAGGGATTGGATTGAAGATCAAAGACCAGTTCAGAAATCCTTGAATGATAAGAGCCTGAGCCAGGACAATGACAGAAAAATAAAAGGAAGAGATGTATTTAAGTGATATTAAAGATTCTGTCCTGGTTTCTAGTAACTTCTTGATAATGCAGGCTTATTAAGGACTGTGGAAGCTTTCCAGTGGCATGTGACATCCCACATAAACACAATATGTGTTCCAGGCTTCCTGTGGTGACTCCTACCTCACTTTTCTGGGCTGTGACTATAGAGTGATTTTTTATTCTATATTTCAGGTAAAGCTTTCAGGCTTGCCTCTTCCCAAGTAAGGCCCTTTCTTATCCAGCTAGGCAAATAGCTTCCTAAATGCAGTTCTTCCCCCTAATAACTTCAGGGGGTCAAGGGAAGTCCTACTCCACTGAAAGGCTGAAATGCACCCTAGATCTGTTCAGTAGCTCCTGCAGAAGTTGAAAGAGCTCAGAACTGAGATGTGTATGTGTGTGGTCGTGGCGTGGTGTCAGTAGAGGAACACCACCAGAAGAGGAGGGCTACCTGCCTGTAGGGGCCGCATAGAACTAGACCTGTTAGTGAGGCTGGAAGGACTGTTTCCTTTAGCCAGGGAGTTACTCTGCCCGTAGCAACTGAGAGAAGGAAGAAGGAGGATGGGCATCTTTATATCTCTTGGACTGACCAAGTTTATCAGAGCAGTGCCCTGGGGCTGAGGACAGAACTTCTCAGCGACAGGCTCCCTGTGTTCTGGGATCTCACAATAGTCATTCTTACAGAACAGGGATAGTCTTGTGGAAGACAGGCTCTAGGAGAGGAAAGGTCCTTGATTCTAGAGGAAGAGGTATAGGGAGGGGAAGAGAAAGAGGATCATTGGAGACACCCTTTACATTCTACTCTGACTCTCTCTCCCTCTCTCTCACTGTGTCCTCTGGATCAAGAAGCAGGAGCTACCTCCAGAGGAACAAGGGCCCAGCATTCGGAACCTGGATTTCTGGCCCAAGCTCATCACACTTATCGTGTCAATCATAGAGGAAGATAAGAATTCCTACACACCTGTTCTGAACCAGTGAGTATCACCCTCTTTGGCCCTGTCTGTTGGTGATTGGTCTGTCCATCTGTCTAACAACCTCTTTCTTGCCTGTCTCTGTATGTTTGCAGTGCCACCTCTTCTTCCTGTCCGTCCATCTGTCCCTCTGTCCCTTGTATCTGTCTGGGTAACTGTTTCTGGAGACAGGTGTGGAAACATAATGGGGGTCCCTGCCCAGACTGAGCCAGCCTCCCTGGAGTGAGAGGCTTCTGGGACTGTGGCTGCCATAGGAGCCCCAGGGGATCCAGAGACCATGTGTGTATGTGTCTGTCCACTGTGAATGAAGTGGGCCTTCTTATAGCCCACCCCTCCCTTGCCCTTTCTCCTCCATCTTATTTAGCCTGCGCCTGCTTTCCAGCCACTGCCTGGAGAGTCTCTGCCTCCCAATTGCCTGCCTTCTGGGCATCTTCTGCCCCCAGGCCCATCTTGCCTATGGGGATCCCTTCTGCCCCCACGTGTCCTCCCACTGGCCCCTGGGCCCCTTTTCTCCAGATTGGACCTAGCCCTGTACTCTAAGCTTCTCCTTTCTCCAATATGACTTCCAAGAACTAGGCACTTTCGCCTTGAAATGAATCAAATCAAATGACTCTTGCCTTATTCTCTGACTGTGGTTTCTTCTGTCATCCAGGTTTCCTCAGGAGTTGAATGTGGGAAAAGTCAGCGCAGAAGTGATGTGGCATCTGTTTGCCCAAGACATGAAATATGCATTGGAGGGTAAGGATCTGTCCAAATCGGTGGGCTGCCAGGCTCCTAGCCCAAGCTCCTCATTCACTGTCCCTTTCCTCTTCCGGACAACTACAACAACTTGTAGTTGTTTGGTGAGTGGTATAGTGAGAAACTAAAGGAATTTTAGGCCTGGTGGGAGGTAGGCCCCAGGAGACCTTGGTAGGCAAAGTTGCAGCCAAAGCAAATATGAAAATGGCTGTGTGGCTGTAGGTTCCTCCTTCCAGCTTTGGAGCAACTGCCTGTTCAAGATCTTCCCAGCCCAGAGATGAACTTCTCCCATGGTGGGTGTTCTGAGGTTATCCACTTCCTGGAGAATGGTCTTGTGAAACTTCAGTTTTAAATAATCAGAACCTTAAATATACAGATAGATGTAATTGTTTTCTTATGTTGGGGACTCTCTGGCCTGGCTTTTCTTGAAAGCTGCTCTGGTTTAGTATGACAATGCCAGGAAGATACTTCTTCCCTCACTTCTCCTATAGAGCAGGGCCACAGGCAAATTATTATTCATCTTACTCATTCAGCTTGTTCTTTTATTCATTTCCTACCTTGGTCCACAAAGATATCATTCCATACCTGTATCAGACCTTCCCATCTGTACCCATCTGTACTCACCTATTCAGCAGCCTTTCCTGCCTATTTAGGTGTGGTAGTCTGTCTCCTCATTCTGTGAAAGCCCATCTAGGAGGAGGGGCCATCTGGGCAGGGACGAAGCAGAGTCCGGATCTGTTATTTGGGTGGGATGGCAGGGCAGATGGGCCACCCTCAGACTCTTGAATGTGTGAGGTTTAGAATCAGTGAGTCTTGAGATTGAAAGAAATCTTGAAGATCTGTGTTACATTTGAGCCAGCTACAGACTACACGCGTACATTCTGTAATACAAGCCCAGAGCAGGGCTGCCTGCTGTCAGGCCAGGGAGGAGGTCACTGGTCTCTCCCTCCAGATGCCACTTAGTGAGCCTGATGGGGAGTACAGTCTCAGTTCTTGAAGAACTCTGGTTCCAGTGGGTTTGGGGGAAAAGAGAAAATACTTGTGAAAAGTGAATCAACTCCACAAGAGAAGTAGTGTAAGGTGGGGCAGAGGTTTTCAAACAGAAGTATCTTAGGAGCTAAGTTGAGGGAAAACCCCTTAGGGTGATGTCAGCTCAGCCAGCTCTGCTTTTATCATTCTTACATGGAATTCTAGGTGAGACTTCTTTTGAAAGGAGAGTTCTGCTAATGTATAAAACACAGAAGTATTGAAAACTTCTACTTTAAGAGAAAGAATTAATGTTGGCCTGATTTCAAACATCAATTTCACTGCCTATGTAGCAGTGTGAATTTGGTCCAAACGACTTAATTTTTATGAGCTCCCATTTTCTCATCCGTAAAATGGGAGTGATGATAACATCTATTTCTTTGATGAAATACTGAGATGTATTTAGCATACTGTCTGGCACTTACTCAGCACTGACTAAATCTTAGTTCTTAAGAACAATAAGAAACCATTGCAGGCTCATGAGCAGAGATGCAATGTGAACCCAGTAGTATTTTAATAAGACCTACCTCAGTGGGAGATGAGGGCAGCTAGAACAGGGAGAGACTAGAATCAGAGAACACAGATAATGACGAGCTGTTGAAATAATTTAGGGATGGAGGGCGCTGGGATTAGAGAAGAGAAGTGGAGAGAGGAAAATGGGCTTTGATAGACATTGGAAGGAAGCCAGAACAGGACTTTGTGATGGTCAGAATATGGAGGGCAAGAGAAGGGGAGGAGTTTGGGGGCCTGGATGATAGGAGAGTGGCATTGACTCCGACTATAAAAGGAAAGTTGAAAATGCTGTTCTTCGCCAAATATTTTGTAAGTCAACATTATTAAGGTATAATTTATAGACGATACAGTAAGACCACTTTAAGAATACAATTTAATGAGTTTTGACAAATAAGCCCAACTGTGTAACAACTCTCCCAATTAAAATATGAAACAAAAGTTCCTTCTTGCCACTTTACAGTAAATCCCCAGTCCATTCACCAAATGTTTATTGAATATTTTCTCTGTGCCAGGCACTGTGCTGGTTATTGGAACCCAATGAGATGAACGAGGCATAGTACCATCCCTTAAGAAGCTCACAAAGCAGTCTAGAAAACAGTCATATAAATTGGCAGTTACAACACAGAGTTATGGCTGGGCACAGTGGCTCACACCTGTAATCCCAGCACTTTGGGAGGCTGAGGCGGGCGGATCACGAGGTCAGGAGTTCGAGACCAGTCTGGCCAACATAGTGAAACCCTGTCTCTACTAAAAATACACAAAAAATTAGCCAGGTGTGGTGGTGTGTGCCTGTAATCCCAGCTACTCAGGAGGCTGAGGCAGGAGAATCGTGTGAACCTGGGAGGCGGAGGTTGCAGTGAGCCAAGATCATGCCACTGCACTCCAACCTGGGTAACAGAATGAGACTCCGTCTCAAAAAAAAAAAACAACAAACAAAAAAACCCACAAAGTTATAATGCCACAAGAGGAGTAAGTATAGGGTGCTGAGAGCACACAGGAGAACCATGTAACCCAGACTCTGAGGACCTGGGAAGGCTTCCTGGGGGAGGCGATGTACAAGCTGAAACCTGAAGGGTAATAAGATTTAGCTGTGAGGGTGGTAGTGACAAGATAGGGAGACACAGAACATTTCATGCAGAGGCTACAGCATATCCAAGACCTGGGGTCTAAAGAGAGCTGGCATGCTTGGAGAACTGGAAGCAGCAGTTCAGTGTGACTAGCACTTCAGAGGGTAGGGGAAGAGATAAGTAAGACCTGAAGGTGGAGAGGTGTGACAGAGTCAGATTGTGAAGGAGGTTGTAAGCCATGTCTAGGCTTTTGGACTCTCTCACTCTCTCTCTTTTTTTTTTTTTTTTTTTTGAGCCTTGCTGTGTTGCCCAGGCTGGAGTGCAGTGGGCTGATCTTGGCTCACTGCAACCTCCACCTCCTGGATTTAAGCGATTCTCTTGCCTCAGCCACCTGAGTAGCTGGGATTACAAGCGTGCACCACCACACACAGCTAATTTTTGTATTTTTAGTAGAGACAGGGTTTCACCATGTTGGCCAGTCTGGTCTTGAACCCGTAGCTTCAAGTGATCTGCCTCGCTCAGCCTCTCAAAGTGCTGGGATTACAGGTGTGAGCCACCGCACCCAGCTGACTTTTGGACTCTATCTTGAGGTAGTTGGGAGCCACTGACATATGTTAAGCAAGGGATTGATGTGATCAGATTATTATGTAGAAAGGCCACTCGCTCTGTCTACAGTGTGGAGAATGGATTGGGAGGCAGAATGACCAGTCTGGAGGCTATTGTAGTAATCCAGGTTAGAGATGGTGGTAATGAGACATAGGCAGGTAATAGTGTGGCTAGAAGGAATGGATAGATTCCAGAGACATTTGGAGGTGAAATCAGGAGCTGGTGATTTAACTGGGTATGAATAAAGAGGTAGAAGGAAGATTTGAGGATAAAACTCAGCATTGAACAAGAGGATAAGATTAGTTGGTGTACTCTGTTCCACTTCAGCTGGAGATTTTAAGATGGTGAGAGATGGGGGCAAGTTAAATCCAGGCATGATGAAATGTTCTATCCGAAGCTTATATGGGCTAGGTGCAGTGGCTTACACCTGTAATCCCAGCACTTTGCGGGGCTGAGGTGAGTGGATCACCTGAGTTCAGGAGTTCATGACCAGCCTGGCCAACATGGTGGAACCCCAACTCTACTAAAACTACAAAAATTAGCCAGGTGTGCTGGCACAAGTCTGTAATCCCAGCTACTCAGGAGCCTGAGGCAGGAGAATTGCTTGAACCCAGGAGGCAGAGGTTGCAGTGAGCAGAGAGAGCACCACTGCACTCCACCCTGGGCGACAGAGCGAGACTCCATCTCAAAAAAAATAAGAAGTGTATATAGACACTACCAGAACCGAAGAGAGATTAGGGGGAGATACCAGCAAACTGGGTAGTTGAAATCTTGAGGTTGGACGAGCTCTCCAGGAGGAAAGGAGGGAGTTAGGTGGAAGTCAGGGGCAGGAGGTTATGGATTGGCCCTTCTGACAGACTACCCCACCTCAAACAACTTTACTGGAGCATGACTCCATGGGACTTGTTAGAATAGTTTAAAGTGTGGCCGGTGTTTCAGAACTTGTCAGTTAGTTTTTACACCAGAGAAGTTAATACAGAAATTAGGGATAGGGGCCAGAGTGCAGATAATGAATTGACAGAGAAAGTGAAAATTATATGTAAAAGCGGTAACTTGAAAGTCCCTAAAAGAAAGAGTTAGGGAGTTACGGAGTGATGGGCAGCCCTGCTTGAAAAGGAAGGAGGAGGGCCCTCCTGATGTTTCTAGGTTCTTAGACTGGTTCAAGAACAGCAGGGGAGGGGGATGGAGGAGAGGGTCTCTCTGATGTCCCTGATTTTTTTACTCTCTTTGTTGCTTATTGGTGTCTCTGCTCTGTCACAAGCAACCACTGTTATTCGTATACGAAAAGTCCTCTTTCTGGGTGGTAAGAACTTTTAGTGTCCTTTTGCCCCTAGTCTTATACCTTTTCCCTCTTCTCCTGCTCACTGCTTCATAGAAGAGACTGCAAATGCAACTTTAGGTTGAGACAGTACTGCCTGCAGTGCCAGGGAATGAAATTCCTGGGACTTGATGCCCTTTGAGGCTTAATCCCAGGCTTCCATTTCCTCCTTCGGTGTCTGCTGCACTAGTTCACAAGGGCCAGCTGCCGCAGCCTGAATGTTCCACCTTAACTTGGAGGAGCATCGCCCATGGCAACTCAAAGTTGAGCAACAAAGTCCCCAAGGACAGTGGCCTTCTCTTCTCTGCTGCTTAGTCCTGCTCCCACATCTGACTGCAGGTGGCTTTTACCATTATGTTGATGTGTCAGCATACAATTGATTTTTATTATTTAAATTAGTGCTTCAACTATAAAGGGGGTAGATGAAGAGAACCTATGGGTGTGGCCAGTGCTCCAGACTCTGAGCAAATTGTGAGTTATCTTTGTCCTAGATTTTCCAGAAGGCTCTGGAGATTCAGCAAGATGACTTTTCAAGTTCATAATAAGTGCCCCATTTTCTGCAGCATGATACGTCCTTTCATCTGGCTGTGTTTCCATAGTTTCCAAACTGACTATTCATATTTGCATACTTCCCTGAGAATTCATTTTTTCAGTGTCTCAGCTCTGCCCTAGAGCCCTTCAGTTTGCCTCAAGATTCCATTACACCATGGCTGCCCAACTGCTCTGTCAACTTGGCCCAGTTTGATTTTCCTTGTCTCTGTAGTTGTCATTGACCCATTCATGCCATGTACACCTGCTCATCTCTGCCTTTAAGCCTGTCTGAAGGATGACTCAACTACCATGATCAGAAAGGCCCTGGAAAACCATTGCCCTCTACAGTCATGGGCAGTCTCCCTACTAATCAGCATCAGCACTCATGGCCCTTTCTCGTCCTCTTCACCAGAGGCCAGATGCTAGAGCAAAAAGACCACTTCCAAATGCTAGAACAAAAAGACTGCAGGCTTTATCTGGGAGTCTGGCTTAGTCTTTCTAGAGGAAGATTTGGGCCAAGCTTGTGGAGAGTTGCTCAGCAGAACACTGGTGGGGAGAGATGGCTGTGAGAAGGAGGTTTGGAGTCACCCTTGTCTTAGGACATCTGATGGAGTTGCCTGACCAGATCTGCTGCCTTGGGAAGGCTCAGGAACCATGGACTCTACTGCTGGGACCTGACCCAACCTTTCTCCCTACCACTAGAGCATGAGAAAGACCGCCTGTGTAAGAGTGCTGACTACATGAACCTGCACTTCAAGGTGAAATGGCTCCACAATGAATACGTGCGGGATCTGCCTGTCCTCCAGGGGCAGGTGCCTGAGTACCCAGCGTGAGTCATCATGTGGGCACTACACAGGGAAGGGAAGATGGCCCTCTGGGTGGGCAGGGCTAGTATCCCCAATTCATTTCAACAAGCCAGTCTTGGGTACTGCCTGTTCCAGGTACCACTGTAGACAGAGAAAAGTGTTAAACTGTGCCCTGCCATCCAGAGGATCCCAGTCTAGTGGAGCTGTCAGGAAATGGCATATTCCAACCACGAGTTCTAACCCCCTGTTCTCCTGCTCTGACTGCAGGTGGTTTGAGCAGTTTGTGCTACAATGGCTGGATGAGAATGAGGATGTATCCCTGGAATTCCTGCATGGGGCCCTGGAGCGAGATAAGAAGGATGGAGTAAGTCAGGGGCTTTGGCTGCACAGGGTCCAGGCCAGGTCTCCCAGCAATTAGCTATCGGCAGAAGTTACTGGGCTTTAGCCAGGATGGCTATGCCTGTCCTGTGGAGTTCACAGGAGGGCTGTTGAGGGCCACTAGCCACCCTTGCTGGGTCAGAGCCTTTTCAAACTCTACAAGCTTGGGAAAAGATAGAAGCTGTGGATGGTGACCCTGTGTGTGGTCTTCCTTAGTTCCAGCAGACATCAGAGCATGCACTCTTTTCCTGCTCTGTGGTGGATGTCTTCACACAACTCAATCAGAGCTTTGAGATCATCCGGAAGCTGGAATGCCCAGACCCCAGCATCCTTGCCCACTACATGAGGAGGTTTGCTAAGGTGACCATAACCCTTCCTACTCCCTCCCCCTTACCACCACCACACTCACAGTCTCATCACAGGCCTGAGCTCAGCACTTCTCCATTGTGGCCTCCAGGTAGAGCCTCCTGTGACCCCCATTCTCCTTTGCTTGTTTCTGGGGCAGACAGATGGTTCTGTCTTAGTGCTGTTCTGTGATTGAGAGGGAGCTTTGTCCCGTACTGTGATTCCCCCTTTACCTCCCTGCTGTTACTGTTCTGTGATGAGAAGTGCCACCTTAGGCAAGATCCCCATAGAAGAGCTAAGAGTTCCCTTTCCTTTTCTTTCCTTTTCTTCTCTTCTCAGACCATTGGGAAGGTGCTGATGCAATATGCAGACATCTTGTCAAAGGACTTCCCAGCCTATTGCACAAAGGAGAAACTGGTAGGTTCAGGCCCTGGGACTCTTAGAGAAAGAGAGTGAATGACATTTGAATCCTTGCTTTTGAAGCTGTCCTCAGAATTGAGGGTTGGGGTGACACTCCTGATGCCTGATTCCCACCATGGCTTTGCTTCAGATCCATGCCACAAAATTATGAGAACTTGACAGAGTTCCTGTGAGTCTCATTTGCTACATTATCCTCTGCTAAGCTAGACCTTTGTTTAGTCTTTTATATATAAACTTAAGATATTCAACGAGTTCTAAAGGATAATACATTAATACTTGAGTACCTACCACCCAGCTTTAAAATGAAAACATTTGCTTTTAGTCAAGGAGAATTCTCTGAACTGGCCCCAGCTCTTCGTGCTTAGGGAGAAACCTATGTAATGTGTGAAGTCCCTGTGGCTTTTGTGAGAGAGGGAGGGACCCTAGGCTAATGGGCCCTATGCTGAAAGGAGCCAAGACTCAACAGCTACATCTGTCCCCAAAGCCCTGCATCCTGATGAACAACATGCAGCAACTGAGGGTCCAGCTGGAGAAAATGTTTGAGGCCATGGGAGGCAAGGAGGTAGGTCTTAGGGTTTGGGAGTCACTGTATTTTCCCTTTATTCCTGAGCTCCTTGGCCACAGAACTCTACCCTCTCTTTACTAGGTGTAGGCCAGGAATTCAGCTTGGGGTCTGGGCTGGCTTAATCTGAGAGAGGCATTGGGGTAATGCCCTGTGAGGGAGGAATAGGCATTGGGGTAGGGCCCTGCGAGGGAGGAATAGGCACTGGGGTAGGGCCCTGCGAGGGAGGAATAGGCACTGGGGTAGGGTCCTGCAAGGGAGTAGTAAGGGTGTGGCAGGGTAGAAGAGGGTAAGAAAAGCAGCCTAGCCAGGCTTACCTCCTGTGAATATAGCTGGACCTTGAAGCTGCAGACAGTCTGAAGGAGCTGCAGGTGAAACTGAATACGGTTCTGGATGAGCTCAGCATGGTGTTTGGAAACAGGTCAGTGACCCCACAATACAAGGCCCTCAGAGCCAGATGTGGTCCCTAGCCAATCCCAGAGCCCTTGCCCCACACCTCTCCATATAGCTGCAGGTGTGCGGATCTTCCCTGTACTCCTGCTGACTGTCCCTGCTGGAACTGCACCATGAGCATATGGGAATGGGACCAAATAGCTGGTGCCGCTCCAGGGACAGCATGTGTTTGGGGAGGGGAAGGCTACACTGTGGGCACGTGTGTAGTTTCCAGGTACGGATTGATGAGTGTGTTCGACAAATGGCCGACATCCTGGGCCAGGTTCGGGGCACAGGGAATGCATCTCCAGACGCCAGGGCCTCAGCGACTCAGGATGCAGATAGCGTGCTCCGGCCTCTCATGGACTTCCTGGATGGCAAGTGAGTACAGCATTCAGGACTATCCTGTGGGGATGAGCAAAGCAGATGCCATCTGGCAGGGGAGCTCCTTGGGAAGAGGGGTTCTCAAACTCTCACCCTGGCCTCACCTGTTGCCTGGACTTGCAGCCTCACCCTCTTTGCCACTGTGTGTGAGAAGACGGTTCTGAAGCGTGTACTGAAGGAGCTCTGGCGCGTGGTGATGAACACAATGGAGAGGATGATTGTTCTGCCCCCACTCACTGACCAGACGGTAAGGACACCTCCTTCCACTTCCTCCTGCTGTCTCCCTTCCCCTCACTCCCTGCTTCCTGATGGAGTTGGGGTCCTCTGCTTTTGACTGATTCCCTCTCTGCCCAGGGCACCCAGCTGATCTTCACTGCTGCCAAGGAGCTGAGCCATCTTTCCAAACTCAAGGTACTCTGGGTGTGGGGTCCTCCTGGCAGGTGTGGTCCTTCTGAAGTCATGGAGAGAGGGTGGCTGGGGGGAAGGAAATTGGAGCTTTGGAGACTGAAGAGGAAAAGGAGGAGATGAATATGCACTGTGGGCTGGCAGGTGGGTGCGTGACTGCTCTGAGCTGTCCTGATGCTGCTAATTTCTCTGAACAGGATCACATGGTGCGAGAGGAAACACGGAATCTCACTCCAAAGCAGTGTGCAGTCCTTGACCTCGCCCTGGACACCATCAAGGTGGAGGCCCCCCCTTTTTCAGACAGCCTTACTACCACACTCACTTGGCCCTGGCATTCCACTCTCCTAGACCAGGTGTCCCTCCAGCTCCTAGCACTCCACATCCAGAAGAGAGTTACTATGTACTGCCAAGGATACAAAGAGAATCAGATACGGTTCCTAAGTTCAAGATGCTTATCATTGGTAAGGTGATATAAGGCAGGAACATATGAACTGTGCTTCAAGGCACCTAGGAGAGGTATGTCATAGGTCTCAAGTTCTCTAAGGTTCAGATGGGTAAAAGAGCACTTTTGGTCCTTCTCCTTGCCTGAAATGCTTCTATTCCATTTCTTTGCCTGTCCAGAAAGACCCATCCTTCAAACACCACCCCACCTCCAAGACTGTGGCCATCCCCTACCAATCCTGCCAAATACCCAAATAATACTCTTCACCCAGGAGCCTATGACTCTGGTTCTGTGGGTGTTCCTGAACAGCCTGTTCTCACAGCCCTCTTCTTGCTTCTCTGAGGACAATGTTGGGGAGCTGCTTTCTGTAAGGAGATGAAGCAGTCACAGGTGCTCTTTTATCTTGCAGCAATACTTCCATGCAGGAGGCAATGGGCTGAAGAAAACCTTCCTGGAGAAGAGTCCAGATCTACAGTCTTTACGCTATGCCCTGTCTCTGTACACACAGACTACTGACACTCTCATCAAGACCTTTGTGCGCTCGCAGACCACCCAAGGTAAGGCCCTGAGGGCTTTGGGTTTCCACCTCTCCTCTCTGATACACATCTTCCCCTAGGGAGTCTGTATCTTCATGCCCTTGGGGGCAGATCCAGGTACTTCTTCAGAGAGCCCTTCAAATTCAGATCTTGATTGCTTGATCTCAGTACTTATATCCACCCCACACCCATTACCAGGCAGGAGAATCACAGAGGCCTGGGAGATATGTCTAAGATTTCTTTTCCCAGACATTGCCTGGCCCATGCATGTTTATTGAGCTCAAGGAGTACACCCTGACTGGTAAGCGGCAAGAAGGAAAAATCTGTGAGGAAGACTTGAGCATGAATGAAAGCCATGAGAAATATGAAGGCTCGTAGTGTGGGGAGCTTTGCTGGGAGTTGTCCTGGGGAGAGAAGGCAAAAGACTTTCCAGACTCTGCAGCATGCATAGGGAGACAAGGAAGAGAGGCAAACCATGGCAGCTGCTGGAGGGAGGGTGTGGATCCCGGGGCCCTGTGCATAGCTGTAGTTCCAGTCTCAGGGGTGCTGCTTATGCACAGGGGACCCAGGAAGCCGGCTTTCTCCCAGTGATTTTCAGTGCTCAGAAACCCTTCCTACCTTTCGCGTGGCCTGTCCAAAACAAAACACATCTGCATAGATGTAGCTCAGGTTGAAATTCTGATGCTGGAGCATAGCCCTCCCCAGAGGCACCTCAGGCACATTTCTTACTGCTTGTTCCTAGGAAACCTGAGCAGGCTGCCTGGGGGAGCGAAACTGGTGGCAGAAGTTGACACTTAGGCATTACTGAGCTGTGTGTGAATCTGGGGCACAGGGCTGACCTAGAGGGGTGAGGGGTTTAAGCAGGTAGACTGGTGATGGGAGGTCAGAAAATGGAAGGGACCTAAAGTACTGCTCTGTTCCCCATCTGTTCTCATTTCCAATCCAGGGAGGGAAGAATAGAGAGCAAAGAAGAGCTGTGAGTCTTACTTAAGTGGACAGGGAGAACTTTTACAGAGCTGGGTACATGTGCAGGCACACACCATCAAAGAAGATCTGAGTTAATCCAGAAAGGCTTTTTAGAAGCATTAGGCTTTAAGCTTGATAAAAGATGAGGAGAGCCTGGAATGAGCACACATATGGTGAGAGCAAGGTTGGAGACTGCAGGAAGAATCCCTATGTATGTGTGTGCATTTTCTACCCATTGCTTTATCGTTTAAGGGTCTAAGAAATTAGAGCCTCCAGCCTCTCTCTTGTCCTGCTGGTCTCAGATACCTCCTGTCTTTTTCTACTGTTTCTGCCTATGATTTGGTTGGTCTCTGACCCATGAAGTCTAATTTGGAGCATTCACACACTCACTCCAGCTCTTTCACTTCTTTCTCCACTCTGCCCCACCTCTGTGCTCCCTCAGAATATGTGTAGAGCTGCTTTGAATGGCTGTTAACTCCTTAGACTGCTAACGAATTCTTCTTTCTCTGTTCTGCTGCTGCTACTACCTCTGACTTGCCTGTCCTCATTCAGTGCATGATGGGAAAGGTATTAGATTTACTGCTAATGAGGACATTCGGCCGGAAAAGGGTATGTTGTACACCATGCAAATATGGATCTAACATGGGCTAACACTGACCCCTGGGAGCTAGAATGAGCAACTTGTGCTGGGGGTGGGGGAACCAGCTGTCAAAGTTTAGGAGCTCTATCCCAAGTCTTAGAGATGGGCAATGCCTTCATATAGCCCAGGAAGGGGTTCTGTTGTTGATCCCTGTCTGTGTTCTCAACATTCTCCCACCCCTCTGCCTCAGGACAAAGAAGGATTTTCTCTGGTGTGTAAGATTGTGGTGTTTTTTTTTTTCTTTTCTTTTCCTTTTTTTTTTTTTTTTTTTTGAGACAGAGTCTCACTCTGTCGCCCAGGCTGGAGTGCAGTGGCACGATTTCTGCTCACTGCAAGCTCCGCCTCCCAGGTTCATGCCATTCTCCTGCCTCAGCCTCCTGAGTAGCTGGGACTACAGGTGCCCACCACCACACCCAGCTAATTTTTTTTGTATTTTTAGTAGAGACAGGGTTTCACCGTGTTAGCCACGATGGTCTCGATCTCCCGACCTCATGATCCACCCGCCTTGGCCTCCCAAAGTGGTGGGATTACAGGCATGAGCCACCACACCTGGCCCAGTGTTTGCTTAAAATAGGGTGGGGTCTCTGCTAAGGGGAGCCTATAGATTGGCTCTTTTCAGAGATTGGAACTGGGGAGTTCATTCTATAGAGGGGCCCAGGTTTGAGGGGGATGAAGTCTTTCAGAGCACAGCAGCCACCCAAGCGGGGACCTCTAGGAATCCTGCAGCCTCCCAAGCACGGACCTCTAGGAATCCTGCAGCCTCCCAAGCACGGACCTCTAGGAATCCTGCAGCCTCCCAAGCAGGGACCTCTAGGAATCCTGGGCATAGGTGGAAGGTTGCTGCTTTTGGCTAGAGAAGACCCACATTTTTCCATTAAGAGACACCACCAAGTCAACATAATTCCCAGACACAGATATAAGGCGATGGCACTGTCCTACCCCAACATCTTTTAATGAAAAATCCTTCAGCCTAGGAGATAGTTTTGGGGATCCTTGAGAGAGAGTCTTAGTGCATTTTTGGAAAATGTTGTGCCTAAGATGCTGTCAGCTTAACTTGTGTTACAAGACACAGCCTTGTTCTTTATCCCATTTCTTTCCCTTCTTCTATTGCTTACTTCCCATGGTTACTGTGGTGATTGCTTCTTGCTTTTGGGTATAGGGCGGTGGCCTCCTCACCCCTCAGTTTTACCTCCTAGTGTTCTCCAATGGGGGATCATCTCTCCATTTGTCCCTCAGGGTCTGGTGTGGACGATCCTGTGGGAGAAGTCTCTATTCAGGTGGACTTGTTTACACACCCGGGTACTGGGGAGCACAAGGTCACAGTGAAAGGTGAGTGATGGACTTACAGGTCTGCCCTTTCCTTGCCCAGTGGCCTCACTCATCACTCAAAAGCAGGGGCTCATCTCAGCCCTTCTCCAAGGGGAAGGTCACGTGGGGTTCAAGAACTGGGAATTCCTGGTGGGATCCCTCACAGGTTTCCCTTGTTTGGGCAGTGGTGGCTGCCAATGACCTCAAGTGGCAGACAGCGGGTATGTTCCGGCCTTTCGTGGAGGTGACCATGGTTGGCCCACACCAAAGTGATAAGAAGAGGAAGTTCACAACCAAGTCCAAAAGCAACAACTGGGCCCCCAAGTACAATGAGACATTCCACTTGTAAGTTACAGGGTGGGGGACCTGCAGTACTCTGGGATGGGGGTAAAACTTGAGGGGTGGGTGGGGAGGAGGGCCCTGGGAGATGGCAGACTAGGGTGAAATCAGCTGAAGACTCTCAACTCTGGCCTCATTAACTTCTATCCTGTGCTCACAGCCTCCTGGGAAATGAAGAGGGGCCCGAGTCCTATGAGTTGCAGATATGCGTGAAGGATTACTGCTTTGCCCGGGAAGATCGCGTGCTAGGGCTGGCTGTGATGCCTCTGAGGGATGTCACAGCCAAGGGCAGCTGTGCCTGCTGGTGCCCCTTGGGCCGGAAGATCCACATGGATGAGACAGGCCTGACCATTCTCCGGATTTTGTCTCAGAGGAGCAATGATGAGGTGGCCCGAGAATTTGTGAAACTCAAATCAGAGTCTCGTTCCACAGAGGAGGGGAGCTGAACACCTTCGACTCCTGTTCCAATCAGGCAGCAGCAATTTCGCAAATCAGAGCCAGTGGGAGTTAGCTGTGTAATCAGCTTAGGATCTTTGCAGTCAAGAGGCTGACCCCTTCAGTTAAAGATATTTAAGGAAAAATTTGGGGTGGTGATAATATTGCTTTTCACAGAAAGGGTCATGAAGCCCTGACCCAGCAGGACTGTGGTACTAGGGGCTGGTATGTGGGGTTACCATATGGAGAAATTTCCCATAAAGAGAGAAGGACAAACATTTCTGAGAGTGTCAGCCATTCTTGGTAGACACCCCTCCACTCCTCATTCCACCTCTACCATCTCCATGCCACAGCTTATCCAGTTAGACACATACACACCAATCATTAGAAAAACAAGTGTAGAGGGTGTGGAACTTGTGCCTGGCTGGCTGGGTAGTCAGTTGAGCCTGTTGCTGAGCCCTGTGGTCTGGATTGGAGTATGGCCAGGGCAGGAGTACACAGAATAGAATTTAGACTGTCCCTTGAGCAGAATCCACTGATTTTCTGTGGCTCCAATGAGAACAAGGCTTTGAAACTGAACAAGATACCTTCTAGAAATGAACTGTGCTAATCCCTTTCCCCAGATTGTATCATGAGTAGGACCAGGTTCACGTGGTGCTTCAAAGCCCTGAGAAGAATATTTCTTTGGACCCCAGGCACTAGGGGCCACCTGCCTGGGAGTCTCCCTGCCTCACTCGTCTAGGCAGGGGAGTGATGCTTGAGGACGTGACAGGCTGTTCTAACATGTATCTACCTGAGGGGTAGTTGAAGGATCCAGGAGTATTTTCTTCTTGGGTAGGCCCTGAACAAAGCCAAATAGAAACCAGTCTAGAAAAAGTCCTGCTCATCTGTGTCCACTGCCTTCTAGCCATCCTCCACCTTGCAGAGAGAATCTAGACTTTGGTCTCAGTCTCTCTCTTTCATCTGGGTCATTTGCTATTCCCCTCAGATATTCAACCCTGTAGAAGGAGCCTGGACTCTGATCCCTCTGTACAGGCTGGATGGAGGGGGCCCTCAACATTCCCTGGGAGGTCAGAGACAAACTTTCAGAGAGTCAGATGGACTTCCCAAGACTTGCTCAGAGATATGACATGGTTCTTGGATTTCCTCTGTAGCAGCCTCCTGGACTTCCTGAGGACTCGACATTGTCCACAGATGTACTGGCCATTACATGAAACAAGAAACCAAGCATCTTTGCTGTTGTTAATTATTATATGTGCCATTGTTACAGATTATAGGCTAGTCTGTAATAAATTATCTTATAGCAGCCTTTGGGGTTTGGTAATTCTGCTAATGTGTGGAAAGCCATGGAAATGACTGTCCTCTATAATGGTAGATTTTGGCCTAATGGTCCTTTGCTGCTTCACACTTCTCCACCCCCATGCCTGACAGCCAGTGGGTGAAGCCTAAAGTGGTTCTGGATAAGCACCACTGGGCTAACATCCTGTCCTAGAGCTGAGACCACCAATCTAATTAAGAGAGTCATGGGACATAAGGCAAAAGGTCCAAAAGAGTAGCAGTAGAGGTAGTCTGGTGCAAACTCGTCCATGCTTCTCTTCCTTTTGTCTAGAATCGCTAGGACAGATCACAGCCTGGGTTGTGAGGACAAGGCAGGGGCCCACTGGGGAGAGGTGTGCCTGCCCATCTTGGCAGAGGAGTGAGGCTGCCACAGATAGGACAGAAGATTAGGCTTAGGACTGTACCTTGGCCTTTCATTCAGGCTCTATTCAAGGAAGAAGAGCTGCAGTAGAATGCCTACTCCCAAAGGGGAAGAAATAAGGTAAAGGGCCTCCTGGCATGGAAATGGGAAAAGCTGAAACAAGAAAGATAGTGTTCACCTACTCTCTCAACCTGCACCATCACTACTTGTGAGGCAGGGACTAACGGGGCACCAGGCGGGGTTGCTCCGTCTCCACTGCTTGCTAAATAAATCCTTAGAGTTCAGTTGCTCATTTAAAAATTTCCTCCTCCCTGCTCCTCTCCCAAGCCAACCACTTAACATTTCTGCCTCAAAATTACCTGTTGAATCCATTGGGTCGCCTCAAATTCCCACGACTACCACAAGAGTCGTGGCAGCTTTTACGTCCTCATGCCTGAGTTACTGTGATAATCCCCTGCTTCCGTTCTTACCCTGTTCTCTTCACACACTCTAATATAAAGTCCTTCTCCTATTAAACTATTCAGTGATCACCGATAGCCTCCAGGCTGAAACTCCAGGACCCTTCAATATATGTGCAGCCGGCACCGCCCCCCTTGCCGCTATCCTGCAGCTATTCTAAAGCACTGCCCCGGCAGGTCCCCGACACGCACCATGCGCTCCTACCAGTCCGTGCCTGCACATGCTGCTCCCTTTGCTGGAAAGTCAGCCAGCCCTTTCCACTGCTTTCTAGGTTCTGATATCCGGACGCCTCTCCACAGCACTCTACATTGTTATAATTTACTTGTCCCTCTCCCCTCGTCAGCCGGTGACCTACCCAAAGGCAGGATCTGAGTGTTTCATCTCCATTCCCTCAACGGTCAGCATAGTTCGGGTACTTCAAAGCCAAATCGGCAGCTAGGGGCCCCCTCCTTGGAGAAACATAATGGGTCGGCACCTGAGGACAGGGGTGTGGCCAGGGGCGGGCTCATGGGAGGTGGGCGTGGTTTGTGGGCGGGGCTCTGCTCTAAGCCGGAACCTGGGGCTCTAGGGCTCCTGCGCAGGAAGGTGCGTTAAGATGGCAGTCGCTGGAGTCGGAGGCTGGGCGGTGACGGTGAGCAAGAGGAGCCCAAAGGGGGCGCCCGAGTAGAGGTTATCGCCTTCTCCCTCCCAATATTCCTTGGAGAGAGACTATCCCATCAGTATTTCCAGTAGCTGTCCATCCTCATACTTTCTTGAGACCACTCCCCATATTCGAGTATACTGGTTTTCCAGACACTCCCACAGAGGACATATTTGTCGAGATTATCTAAGAAAGGAGGGCTTTATCCCCCATATAACTCCTAAAGGGCACACATTTTTCCAGTTATGAAGCAGATACCCCCAAACCTCCAGTAATTGCACATTCTTGTTAACTCAGGGAGTTTTCCACTTTTCCAGCGCTATGCAGATTCTCTAAGAAGTCATAATCCTTGTCCCATACTTGATCTGAAGTAGCACTTTTGCTATCATTCCCTCCCACTCTTCGGCATAGGATACCTACTCTAGAGGCAAGAGTCAAACTCTGGCTGGCTACCCATGGCTTCAGCAAGCTTTCAGATTTGAATTAGCCACTGATTTCTGTAGGCTATATCTAATCAGAATTAGAACAGAAGTACGTTTAACAGTGGGCTTTTAAGAAAGAAA
Organism: Macaca nemestrina; assembly: GCF_043159975.1. Taxonomy (NCBI): domain Eukaryota; kingdom Metazoa; phylum Chordata; class Mammalia; order Primates; family Cercopithecidae; genus Macaca; species Macaca nemestrina. Next base: position 64,652,752 of record NC_092138.1, read on the forward strand.
AATCACATCTTTCAGCTTAAGTTGTCGCCGACATATTCATTGTGAATATTCGGACTAACTCCCTGAATGATCCACCCAACTCCAGAAGCAGACAGGCAAAGTTGAAAAAGCAGCAAATAGTGGAGATGGTATTGAAGTAGGAGTCAGAAGACTGGGCCCAGTTCTGCTACATTCTAGTCAGGAGATGACGTTTAACTTCTCAGAGCCTCAATAACTTGCATCTGTCATCTAGGACTAATAATTCCTGCCATGTCTACCTCAGAGGGATCAAATGGGCTCATATATATGAAAGCACATTGAAAACTATACATTTTCTTTAAGTGTATAGGGGATTATTATAAATGATCCTCTGAGTTCTAATTAACTTCCAAGGAATTTGTCTTGCTTGTTACTGGGTTCAAATGCAACAGATATTTTTTGAGCGCTTACTATGTGCCAGGTATTCATCTAGGCATGAGGCCTAGCATTGAACAAAAAGAGACAAAAACCCCTTATAAATTTAAAAGTGAGTCATCAGCATGTTAAGTGCCTACTCATTACCCAGTGCAGCGCCAAAGCATGGTGAAGTAGTAGGAAGAATCTGGATTCTAGATTTAACTCTGCCACTATATAGCTGTGTGAGAAAGACTTTTTCCCTGTATGAGCCTGAACTTCCTCATCTGTAAAACAAGGTAACCTCTAAGGCTCTTTCCAGCTAAAATATGCTTATCACTTGCGATTCTAATTGCTAAAGTTCCCTACCCCTAAGGAGCTTATTGCCCTGCTGTGATAACCAGACTGGCAAAGCTGAACAGTCATAGAACTAGAAGGACAAGAATGCTGATGTCACACTAGGTCCCACACAAGAGTGGTAACAACAGTGTTGCTCTGTAGGTAATGGAGTATTTAGAGAGACTTGTTGGACTTGGGAGGATGGGAAGCTTTGAATTAGAGGAAAAAGAGGAGATTTTCTTGCAAATATTGGGACGTGAATGAATGGAAGTATAAAGGAAAAGAAAATATGCCATTTATTATTTTTCTAGTGTATCACGGTCCTGGCAGAAAAACAGTTGATATTTAAAATGGTTGAACTGAAAAGAACCCATATAGAGGTATGATCAATATTAAGGAGACTAACAAGGAATGGTGAAACAGACTAGCAACAGTGGTGAATCAGTAGCACTTCTAGACCTACAGGGGAAAGGTGGGAAGTGTTGGTACCAGAGCCCAGCTAGAGACAACTTTGTAAGAAGGACTGCCTGACAAGGCATATCCGTAAGGCCAGGTACAGGGGCTCACGCCTCTCAACACTTGGGGAAGCTGAGGTGGGAGGATCGCCTGAGGTCAGGAATTCAAGACCAGCCTGGACAACATAACGAGACCCTGTCTCTACAGAAAAGCCCAAGAGAGGGTTTTCGGATCTTGCGCAAGAAAGAATTTGAGGCAAATTCATACAGCAAAGTGAACGCAAGTTTATTAAGAAAGTAAAGGAATGAAAGAATGGCTACTTCATAGGCAAAGCAGCCCAGAGGGCTGCTGGTTGCCCTTTTTTTTTTTTTTTTTTTTTTTTTGCGACGGAGTCTTGCTCTGTCGCCCAGGCTGGAGTGCAGTGGCCGGATCTCAGCTCACTGCAAGCTCCGCCTCCCGGGTTTACGTCATTCTCCTGCCTTAGCCTCCCAAGTAGCTGGGACTACAGGCGCCCGCCACCTCGCCCAGCTAGTTTTTTGTATTTTTTAGTAGAGACGGGGTTTCACCGTGTTAGCCAGGATGGTCTCGATCTCCTGACCTCGTGATCCGCCCGTCTCGGCCTCCCAAAGTGCTGGGATTACAGGCTTGAGCCACCGCGCCCGGCCTGGTTGCCCATTTTTATGGGGTTTTTTATTATATGCTAAACAAGGGGTGGAATATTTATGCCTCCCCTTTTTAGACTATATAGGCATTCTTGACATTGCCATGGCATTTGTAAACTGTCATGGCACTGTTGGGAGTGTAGCAGTGAGGACGACCAGAGGTCACTCTCATCACCAACTTGGTTTTGGTGGGATTTAGCTGGCTTCTTCACTGCAACCTGTTTTGTCAGTAAGGTCTTTATGATCTGTATCTTGTGCCGACCTTCTATCTCATCCTGTGACTTAGAATGCCTGACTGTCTGACAATGCAGCCCAGTAGGTTTCAGCCTTATTTTACCAAGGCTCTATTCAAGATGGAGGTATTTAAACACCTCTGACAGTATTACTATTTATTTATTTATTTATTTATTTATTTATTTATTTATTTTCAGCATCTATGGGCCATAGTACTATTTAATCAAACACTAATTTAGGTTTTTCCGGCTGGGTGCGGTGGTCCACACCTGTAATCCCAGAACTTTGGGAGGCCGAGGTGGGTGGATCACTTGAGGTCAAGAGTCAAGACCAGCCTGGCCAACATGGTGAAACCCCATCTCTACCAAAAATACAAAAATTAGTCTGGCATGGCCAGGTTTGGTGACTCATACCTGTAATCCCAGCATTTTGGGAGGCCGAGGCGGGCGGATCACAAGGTCAGGAGATCGAGACCATCCTGGCTAACATGGTGAAACCCCGTCTCTACTAAAAATACAAAAAATTAGCCTGGCGTGGTGGCAGGCGCCTGTAGTCCCAGCTACTCAGGAGGCTGAGACAGGAGAATGGCGTGAACCTGGGAGGTGGAGCTGGCAGTGAGCCGAGATTGCGCCACACTGCACTCTAGCTTGGGCGACAGAGCGAGACTCCATCTCAAAAAAAAAAAAAAAAAAAAAAAATAGCCAGGCGTGGTAGTGCAGGCTTGTAATCCCAGCTACTTGGGAGACTGAGGTGGGAGGATCACTTGAACCCAGGAGGTGGAGGTTACAGTGAGCCAAGATGGTGCCACTGCACTCCAGCCTGGGCAACAGAGCAAGACTCCATCCCCAAAACATAAATAAAAATAAAAATTTTAGTTTTTTCTGTTAAGGTATTTTGTAAGTGTGCTTAACATCTACAGTCAGTTGACTTTATGTAAAGGAGGTTACCCTCTATAATGTGAGTGAGCCTCATCTGATGAAGGAATTAAAGGCAAAAACTGGGGTTTACCAAAGAGGAAGAAATCCTGCCTCAAGACTCTAAAAGTCCTACCTGAGTTTCCTGAGATGTATATTTTAATCTGTCTATGTAGACTTTATATATGTATATATAAATATATCTCTTTCTCTATATATAGATAGATGATTTCTATTGGTTCTGTTTCTCTAAAGAGACATATATCATCCCTGCACTGAATGTTGTTTACAGGAAGTTGCAGTCTTCACATTTTTTGAAAAAACAATTCACGCACAAAGTTGTCTTACAAAACCTTAAGTAGCCAAAAGGATATAGAGTGAAAATTGAGTCTCCCTTCTACCCCTAGTGTTCTGCCTCCCAATTACTTAGTTACTTTACTGTTACTAATTTGTTATAAATCCTTCCAAACATGAATATAACTAGAACACCGAATAAATGGGACCCATAAGAACCAATCATAAAAGCACTTTATTTTTGTCTCTTGTTTTTTGAACCAGACTATTAGTTTCCCTCCTGCCACTGAGAAAAAGCAGACCCCATTTCTACCTTTTCAGTGGAAAATATATGGAATATTCCAGATAAAAGCAGTTATTCAAGTTGAGCGAAAGTGCCCTCTTGCTCTTCCTTCTCCTCTTCACACTTAACTCCAGCCTCTGAGAAACCTCCCCTTTCAAAACTCCTTTTGAAAACCCCTGCTTTACATTATTTTCTTGAGTAAGGAAAGAAAGTGACAGGTATTGCCTTTTATTGTAGATAAGAAAAGCTAGAAAACTGGGAATGAATCATTTGTTTTAGGTATAAATGATTTAGGATTCCAAGCTAAGAAACAGAACTGAGTTTTCCAAACTTCCTGTTGGAGTTTTTTTGTTGTTGTTTGTTTATTTTTTTTATCTCACCCTTGCTCCTGATTTTAAAACCAGTAACACTTGTTTAAAGGAAAGCACAACACTTGGTTTCTAAGATGCTCTTCAACAAACTTTTTTTTTGAGAAAGAGTCTCACTGTGTCAGCCAGGCTGGAGTGCAGTGGCTCTATTTCGGCTCACTGCAACCTCCACATCCTGGGTGCAAGTGATTCTCCTGCTTCAGCCTCCTGAGTAGCTGGAATTACAGGCATATGTTACCATGCTCGGCTAATTTTTGTATTTTTAGTAGAGGCAGGGTTTCACCATGTTGGCCAGGCTGGTCTCGAACTCCTGACCTCGGGTGATCCGCCTGCCTCGGTCTCCCAAAGTGCTGGGATTACAGGAATGAGCCACCACCACACCCAGCCAACAAACATTGTTAAATACCTACTATGTGCAAAATAGTTAAGACTAGCTCAGTAAACATTCAGTCATTTTTATAGACCGAAAGAAATAGAAGATAAGCCATCCCAAAGGATCAGTATTATGATACCTAATAAGGAGTTTACTTTGTGAGACTGAGAAGTTACAAGTGCCAGAAGGACATGGTGTGACCTCCAATATTTGTTCAGACCCAAGTGAAAACTCTAGACAGAGGGGTATTTATAGCACACAGTTACTTTATAAAGCCTGCCTTATAGACTGAGAACTCCCGAGGGAGACTGTGAGGTTGGAAATAGAAAAAGGTGGTAGCTAAGAAACTAGTGTTTTGAAGATTCCTCGCCATTCCATTTTGTGTTTAAATATTATTTTATATTCATCTTCAGCTCTTTGCTTTAAACTATTTGAAACCAAAGCTAAGTTTATTGAAAAGTTATCAGGGGGTCCATGAACCACTTTGGGAAGGAGAAAGTTGTAAATGAGGATTTTGAGACTCACTCATTTTCCTTCAGTAGAGGAAACAGAAAAAAAAAAAAAACCTACAATAAAAGAATTTGGCAAATTCTCAAAAGTTGGGAACCAGAAGTAATAAACTGAAGGAGATCTAGTCATCTAAATGGCATCATAGACTAGTAGCTGTTTGAACATCTTCCCACCACTCCCAGAATTTTAAAGTTCCTAAGTTTAGAAGGTTTTCCTAGAGTGTTTTGCTGTGAAAAAGACATTGTAGTTGAAATGAGGAGGGGACAAGACAGGGAGTTTAACTGAGAAGTGTCCTGTGGAGTGCTGGTAGTTTTGGGACTGTGCCTTTTAAATGCATTTTGGGATAAGACTTGCTTTCTATTCCCCCCTCCCCCTTTTTTTTTTTTTTTTTTTTTTGTATATGTTCTTCCATAGCATTAGGGAAAAAAAAAAAAAACCTTTTGTTTTCTTCTGTAATTGTTAGCTTTGCTGAGATTCATGTGCTGGGAATCAGGTTGGGGAACCTTGATTTCTGGAATAACTGGGGATTTGTGCATTGGGTGTAATAGCTAATTCAGAGAAACTCGGACAGAGTAGATTAGAAGTTTTTGTAATTTTATACAACAGTTTGGGGAAAATGTAGCTTTTATTTTAGGGAATGATAGGCATATCTGCTTCTGTGAGAGCCCTTTCCTCAGGTTCTCAAAAGCATTTAAGTCAACCAGGATTCTGTTCATGTGTAATCTCCTCTGATATTTTTTGTTCTGTTTGTTGTTGTTGCTGTTAAAAGACAGGGTCTCACTCTGTTGCCCAGGCTGGAGTGCAGTAGTGTCTTCATTAGCTCACTGTAAGCTCAAACTCCTGGGCTCAAGTGATCCTCCCACGTCAGCCTCCCAAGTAGCTGGGACTACAGGCGTGAGCCACCATGCTTGGCTAATTTAAAAGATATATATAGAGAGATGGGGGTCTCACTACATTGCCCAAGCTGGTCTTGAACTCCTGGCCTCAAGCAGTCCTTCCACCCCAGCCTCCCAGAGTGTTGGAATTACAGGCATGAGCCACTGTGCCTGGCCCTGTGCTGGTTTTTTTGTTGATGAGATGTTTTTCTCCAGAAGACAGATTTATTCATTGAGTGTTCATTATGACTTCTTTGGACACAGTCTAGGTTATTTTAGTCCTAAGAGTCTGGCTATGCTGGTGTCACAGTTATGTCATTTCTATGTTTCATTGTGTTTGCTATATTTTATGTGGTTTTCAGACTGAGCTAAATATAAACAAAGACTTGTGATTAAAGTCTGCCCCCAATACAAAATATTAAGTATTTTATGCTTAATATATTCACCAGCCTTTTGTGTACAAGTAAGTGTGGTGGATGCAGGATGCTGGCAGCACAGAATCACAACTGTGGCTTAGGGGAACTTGAAGTCGGTTTGTAGTATAATGCCAACGGGAAGACTGTAGGCTAATAGGTCAGCACCCTATTCCCAACCCCTAGTTTCAGCCATCTATGTTATGCAATTTCATCTACAGTTTAGGAAGCTTGGAGACTATCAACTCAAGGTTGGACAGGTTATTTCTACCTTTGGATTCTCCTGTCTAAGTGAAAGAACTTTAGTTTCTACAACTATGTCTTATAGAGGCTAGTGCTATTCCTTAAATTCTGTTTGGCACCTCTTTTATTACTCTTAGGTTTTTCAACATGCTTTTTAACATGTCATGATTGTGTCCCCAGATATTTAGTAATTACAAAGGGAAAAAATAGTAAGTTTACAGCAGAAAGTCTGGAAGGCACTATCTTAGCCGAGTGATCTAGATTCACACCACCAAGAATACATAGCAACAGCATGTTTCCTCATGATATCATGCACTGAGAAGGGCACATCACACAAATCCAAGTTTAGGCATATTCTACAGAAAAACTGGCCAGTACCCTTCAAAAGTATCAAGGTCATAAAAAGCAAGGAAAGAATGAGGAACAGTAACAGGTTGGAGGAGATTAAAGGGACATAACAACTAAATGCCATATGGGATCCTGGGTTGGTTCTTGGAACAAAAAAAGATAATTGTGGGAAAAAATGGTAAAATATTAAATTCTTTTTTTTTTTTTTTTGAGACAGAGTCTTACTGTGTCGCCCAGGCTGGAGTGCAGTAGTGCAATCTCGGCTCACTGAAGCCCCGCCTCCCTGGCTCACACCATTCTCCTGCCTCAGCCTCCTGAGTAGCTGGGACTACAGGTGCCTGCCACCATGCCCAGCTAGTTTTTTTGTATTTTTAATAGAGACGGGGTTTCACTGTGTTAGCCAGGATGGTCTCGCTCTCCTGACGTTGTGATCCGCCCACCTCGGCCTCCCAAAATGCTGGGATTACAGTCATGAGCCACTGCACTCGGCCTAAAATATTAAATTCGATACGTTAGTTAATAGTATTATGCCAAGGTTAAATTGTTTGTTAATTATTCTATGGTTTGTGAGATACTAATATAAGGATAAAGTATGGGTGAAAGGTATATAGAAATTCTTTGTATTATTTTTGCAATTCTCTGTAAATTTAAAATCTCCGAACGTTTTTTAAAATTTAGTGCCCCAAATTGGACATACTATTTCAGTAAAGATTATTTTGAAAATTACTCTCCTGAATAAGATAGGAAGAGTATTTTCCTATAGTTGGTGAATTCACTTAATTTTTTTCAGCTTTTTATTATTATATATTGAATAGATATAAGGTTTACAACAAATGTGTAGTTGTAAAGAGTTAGCAATAACAGAAGCACAAGTATAGCCTGAAGCTCCCAGTATTCTCTATCTTATCTCTTTCCCTCTCTCTAACCTCTATCCTGAATTTTCTATTTTTTATTTTCTTACTTTTATTTATAGGTTTACCTTGATCTTTAACTTTATGTATGTAAATGATATAATACTGTATGTCTTCTTCTGCAGATTTTTTCCCTAAATATTATACTCCTGAGATTTATCAATGTTGATGTCATTCACTCATTTTCACTGCTGTAGAGCTTTCCATTGTATGACCATACTAGAAGATACTTACTGATCTTATTGTTAATAACCATTTGTTGGTTTTCAGTTTTGCTGTTATAAGCAGTGCTATTTCATACATCCTTGTGCATGACATGTTATAAGAGTTTCATTAGGATATACACCTAAAAATGGACATGGTAAGATAGGGAGTACATGCTTGATCAACCTTTTAGATAAGGCCAAATTGTTTTCTAAAGTGGTTGTCCAACTTTTAATACCACCACCAATATATAGATGTTCTAGTGGTTCAATTTTTTCTGTAACACAATATTATTAGACTTTAAATTGTTTTACTAATATGATGGGTATGTATGTTAAAATATTTAACCATTGCTATTTATTGATTGACTACTTTGTGCCAAGCACTGTGGCAGGCAATTTCATCCATTAATTAATTTCTCTCACAACTCTTCTATCTTAGCCCCATAATGAAGACTAATGCTATATACTTCATTCTAAATACGTGAGTACCCCTAAACCTCTTTCTGACAAATTTATTAACTGGCCTTTCTCTACCCTGTATCTAAGTTATTTACTTTTAAAAATTTATTTTAGAAGAAATCTGAGACAGAAAGTTGTTAATAATTTGTCCCAAGTCACATTGTTGTTAATTAGTAGCAGACTTTCAACTAAAACCCAATTTTCTGGCTCCTAGTCCACTTTTTATAATTTAACTTTTTAGAACAATTTGTGAATCAAGCAGCCCTCTGAACTAGAATAGGTTCAAAGAGACCCTCTAATCTGTTTTTTGCTGCATCTCTTCCCTTCTTCCTTCTACACCTCAGTTCTTCCTCCTTTCCTTTCACATTCTTCCATGCTTTCTCTGAGTTTAACAGCTTAAATATACTTTCCAGTTGGCTGCCATGTGACATGATGTGTGTGCAGAAAACGTCACAAGATTGATAAGCACCTGGTTCCAACTGGAACAGTCATTACTCAGGCCCCTAGTTGGCTGGTATATGCCTTATACCCATTTCACATTTCAAGGGTGCTGCTTATAGGGATTTGGCCAGACTACCCTCTCAAAGCTGTTAGTGGCCCTGAAGGGGTGGGAGAGCCTCCAGAACTTCAGGCCATCCCATCCTTGGCTTTCCTTTTTCAGCAGTGGTAGGAACCCCAGCTCTGGGAGTACAGGCAACTGGGAGTAGGTCTGGGTGCCCAGAAAATGGTGATATTGGAACTGAAAATGGTGATATTGTTTAGGAGAACACAGATTCTGTGGATAGAAGAGACAGACCTGAAGTGGGGGTACAAAATTTGTAGCCCACAAACTCACAAGTAAATTTTGTTTGGCCTGCACAGCATTTAATTTTCTTTAAAAAAAAATCTGGATACTTTTATAGGAAGCATTTGTTTACCAATTTGTCACAATGCCCAGTACTTCATTTCCTGTAGTTTTATATCTAACTGCTGTTAACTTTCTAGCTTCTAAAGGTTTAGGATGCAACTCTGCCTAGATTCCTGAAATTCGAATTGTATTCATAATGAGGTCACTTGAGACTCACTGAGGGCAGAACTAGAAGATGTATTATCTTTCCAAAGTGATCACAATTGTCAAGGTTATTTTTTTTTCTAGCTGTTGAATATATCATGGCTGGGAACACCATTTTACTTCGACTTTACACCTCTCTCAAGATTATGACTTTCCCCCCTATGTTGGGATGTCTGGGATAATTGAGGTGAAAATACCTATAAAGTTTTCTAGTCTTGACTCATCTGTACTTTAGGGGACCTGAAATAAATTGATTAAAATACATATACTTTATTGGCCTTTTCTGAGTTGGGTTAAGAATGGAGAGAAAAACAGGAGGCAAAGAAGGATATGTCTGTATAGCAAATCATGGAGTTTCATAAAGTATAATTTTTCCAAGTATTAAAAAATTTGACTTTTATATAAATACGAAATGAATAGGTCTCAAATATTTTATTTAATTTATTAATTAATGAGGTAACCAGTAAGATATTAAGATAAGTTCAAATGAAAAATTAAGAGCTAAGTATTTATAGGCAATTTAATAAAGGAATGTTAAAATATGATTTCTGAATTATATACAAAACTAATTAATGTCCTAAAGTGCAATAAGTCATAAACTTTGGAGTCATCTTTTCCACCAGACATAAAACATTCTTATCACTACTAGATAAAAATCTGTAAGTTAACCTCTGCCCTAACCAGTTATAAAATAGTCTAGTCAATAGAAAACTAATCAAAGATATAAACCCAAAACTGTACTAAAAGATCACCCAATAATTTCTTTCACCTGTTTCTAGGTTTCAGATGATTTTTCTGACAACTGTAGTCATCAGTTTCAACTCGGTTGTCAGGAAATGAAATCTGTTTCCCAAGCTTTGAAACTATAACTTTATGATGAAGATAAATAAAGTGAATTCCAAATTACCATATGTGTCTTAGAGATAGATCATTTTGGACTTCAGGGATCAAGTTCCAAGTTTCTTAAGAATGTGTTTGAATGACACGGTATCAGCATGAGAAATTCTCATATTCTGAATCTTTATTTCCTTTATAGAAATTCCATGGAATTATAGTTGGTCTACTCTGCAATGTCTCTATTTGAAAGCCAAAGTGAGGACAGACAAGATGAACATAGGTAAACTCAGGAAAATGTATCTGAGTATGTCACTGTCATTACCTTTGAAGAGTATGTGTGTGTGTGTGTGTGTGTGTGTGTGCGTGTATGTGTGTGTACATGCACATATGACAGATCAACCTGCCAATTAGATTGTTAACCTACCAAACAACTGATCAGGAAAGGAAATATATTTTTCAAAAGTAAATACTTTGTACTTACAAGTATAAGCTCCACTGTTTTATCATCTGAAAATCCTAATTTGAGTACTCTCTTAACTTTTATATTTGGAAATTCACCAGTAAAGCTTGTGTACCTTTCCTTCTCTCCCCCATTCTTCATAACTGCCTCCTGCTAAAAAGAGGTGATCAGTGTGAAAAAAGGCTGTTGAGGCAGATAAGGTCCTCCTTTACAACCTTTTTGTGGACAGAACAAATGGATCTGTCTCTGTAAGGGAGGATTTCCATACCACTTCTGTGCTTTCCTTTGGTGAATCAAGATCCTAAAGGGAGGCCAAGTGTAGTGTCTCACACCTATGATCCCAGCACTGTGGGAGTCCAAGGCCAGCAGATCACTTGAGGCCAGGAGTTCAAGACCAGCTTGGCCAACATGGCAAAACCTGTCTCTACTAAAAATAAAATAAATAAATAAATAAATTAGCCAGGCATGGTGGCGCATGCCTGTAGTCCCAGCTACTTGGGAGGTTGAGGGACAAGAATCATGTGAGCCTGGGAGGTGGTGGTTGCAGTGAGCCAAGATTGTGCTATTGCAGTCCAACCTGGGTGACAGAGGGAAACTCTATCTTAAAAAAAAAAAAAAAAATTCCTAAAGGGGGCAGGAGTAATCACACTCCAGCCATCTTCCATTCTGAAAGAATGGAACTGCCTGTTTTGTAAGAACAACAACAATAAATTATTTCTAACATGAAATTTTGAAAAAGAAAGATTTAGATTTAGGCTTCCTTTTGAGGAATGGAGAAGGTGCAGAATGAAATCAGTTCACTGATTAAAGGTCACAGTGTACTTTCTTTCTTTCTTTTTTTTTTTTTTTCCTTAAGACAGAGTCTTGCTCTGTTGCCCAGGCTGGAGTACAGTGGCGTGATCTCGGCTCACTGCAAGCTCCACCTCCCAGGTTCACACCATTCTCCTGCCTCAGCCTCCCGAGTAGCTGGGACTACAGGTGCCCACCACGCCCAGCTACTTTTTTGTATTTTTTTTTAGTAGAGACGGGGTTTCATAAAAATGTTAGCCAGGCTGGTCTCGATCTGACCTCATGATCTGCCCACCTAGGCCTCCCAAAGTGCTGAGATTACAGGTGAGTGTACTTTATTTACTTGCTGTCATTGGGCAATTGTACAGTTTCTTCATGGAAGAAACCCATGTCAAGGACATTGGCCCTAGTTCCAGAAGGAGAAAGTCAGGAAGCTTCCATCCAAAGGAGAACCAGGGAGTCCTCTGCTACCCTCAGGAGAGCTAAAGGGCTGAAGAACCCAAAAGATAATCAACTGCTCTGCATATTCTTATGAACAGAAAATATGGAGAGCAGAATACTTTAGGGAGTGGTAAGTTCCAGGCAAATGAAAAATGTAATAATCATCAATAAAGACTAATCAGTTCATTCGACAAATATTTATTGATTACTAAATAAGTGCCAGCCACTGTGCTAGGTATGGCAATACAATGGCAACAAAACTAGACAGAATGGAAACTTATTAATTACTTAACAGCATATTTAATAGCACCAATAAATATCAAATATCTGCCATAAATGCAGTGAAATAAATACCATATGGGAAGCACAGTAGTCAAGAGCATGAATTCTGGAGTCATACTGTCTAGGTCTGAATCCTAGCTCCACCACTTACCACATTATCTTGGGCAAATCTCTTAATTTCTCTGTGCTACAGTTCCTCTTCTGTAAAATGGGGATAATAATATAAGTCCTACCACATAAGGTTGCTGTAAGGATTAAATTAGGTAATATTTATAAAGCATTTAGGACAGTATCTGCCACATGATAAACACTGGTAAATGTGTAAAAACTAATCTATAAGAGCTTGACACTTTCAATCAGAAAGATAATTAAGAACATTTATAAATGTGTGTTATTTCAAAAGCCAAACACTTTACCAAGGAAAAAGAATTGAAACCAGTTTTCCTGTTATAAATCACTATAGGTAGGCTAGGACTACATATTGCAGATAGAGTTACTGCTTCTGTCATTTTGAGCAGTAAGCAATTAATACTGGTTTACCCAAGATTTTGGCCTATTGCCCTGAATTTACAAAACAACAGTGCTAAACCCAATAATTTGGCAGGTAACACTATTTTGAATATTCAGAATCTTCAGGCCTATTCTGGTTGGAAATTTTACGGTACATAAATACTGGCCAGTTCTAACATCTTGCTTGTCTACCCTCTCCTTTCTGTTTTCTTTTCTTTTTTTTTTTTTTTTGTTTTTTGAGACAGTCTAGCTCTGTTGCCTAAGCTGGAGTGGAGTGGCACGAGCTCAGCTCACTGCAACCTCCGCCTCCCGGTTCAAGTGATTCTTTTTTTTTTTTTTTTTTTTTTTTTTTTTTTTTTTGAGATGGAGTCTTGCTGTGTTGCCCAGGCTGGAGTGCAGTGGCCGGATCTCAGCTCATTGCAAGCTCCGCCTCCCGGGTTTTTACGCCATTCTCCTGCCTCAGCCTCCCGAGTAGCTGGATTACAGGCACACACCACCATGCCCAGCATTTTTGTGTTTTTAGTAGAGACGGGGTTTCACCATATTGGCCAGGCCGGTCTTGAACTCCTGACCTCAAATGGTCCACTTGCCTTGGCCTCCCAAAGTTCTGGGATTACAAGCATGAGCCACCATGCCGGGCCTCTCCTTTCTATTTTCTATCACTTCGTAGTTCAGCCTTTCATCATTTTAAGTGTTGACTATTACAGCCATCTTTTAAGTGGTCTTTCTGTCTGCACTCTGTTATCATTATCCTAATGTTAAAGTCCTGACTTGAAGTTCTTGTTTTCTGCCTCCTTCAGATTTTCATACTTACTGTACTATCATAGAACTTGTCTAGTCTCAATGCCAAGCCTTTCATTAAGTCCTTTTTCCTGCTTACAAAACTGTCCCCTGCATCTCTACCTAATTAACCTGTGTTCATCTCTTGAGTTTAGTGCAAGTCCTTCTCCATGAAGCCCTTTCCAACAATTCTGCCCTGCCCCCCTTTATCTCTCCTTCCTGAATTCCTGTAATGTTTGGGTTCTACAGTTTTTGTTTGTTTGAGACAGAGTTTCTCTTTGTCACCCAGACTAGAGTGAAGTGGTGTGCTGGCTCATTGCAACTTGAGGCTCATTGCTTGAGCCTCCTGGGCTCAAGTGATCCTCCCACCTTAGCCTCCCAAGTAGCTGGGGCTAAAGGCACATGCAACCACACCCAGCTAATTTTTGTACTTTTTCTGGACTTGACATATAAATAGAATCATATAAAATGTGGCCTTTTGTTACTGGCTTCCTTCACTTATGTTTTCAAGGTCCATCCTTATTGTAGCATGTATCCTTTTTATGGCAGAATACTATTCCAGTGTTTGGATATACCACAATTTGTTTATCTCTTCATCAGGTGATAGGCATTTGAATTGTTTCCATTTTTTGGGTATTATGAATAATGTTGTGGTAAACATATGTGTACAAGTTTTTGTGTGGACATATAATTTTAATTATCTTGGGTCTCTGCCATTCATTTAACATCTTATGTATACCCTGCCTTGACATGCTTTTCTGTTTTACATCTGTATTGTGTGATTCCGCTAGATTGTCTGCCTAGCATAGTGCCTACAGAGTTCTCTCTGTCCTAGAGAGTTTGCAAGACTGTCCCATTATTGTATTTCTCCTTTCCCTTTCCTTTACCTTCCACACACTCCTGCAAATACCATCTTCACCACCAACACCACAAAACAACAATAAAAAGTATCAACAATTATTGAGAGGTAACTAAATAATACTAGGTAGTAATTCAAAAGATTGGAGTAAATCTATATGTATTGACATGGGAAGATGACCAATACATAGTGTAAAAAGAAAAAGGTAACTTGCAGAGCAATACATTTAGTAGGATCTCATTAAAAATATATATATAGAGAGAGATGTGTGTATATACATAAATATTTGTATATAAAATCCTTGAAATGGAAGGGACCCAAAGGATATACACCAATCTATTTAGAGTGGTTTCCTTAGGAAAAGAAGGAGTGGAAGGCACAGGAAAGGAAACTTTAAATTTTTTCTGTATATATTTTTGCTTTTGAATCTTTTACAGTGAAAATGTATTTTTATATTACTTTGGGTAATTCTTAAAATTAATAAAAAGAAAAAAGTATAATCACAAATGGAAAATAACTAAGAGAAACTAAAAAGAAAGGACAGAAAAGGAAAAAAAGAAAAAGAACTCCAGGAAGGAAGAGGGCATAGATATTGTGGCATGTAGAGAGGAAAGTTAATCGGAATCTTAGTAACAGAATGCTTTACAAAAGAGCATTTAAATAAGCACAAAAGTAGACATTTAGGTTGCACAACTCTGTGAACATACTAAAAACCACTAATTTTTACACTTTCAATAGGTGAATTGTATGGTTTATAAATTTTATCTCATAAAGTTGCTTAGAAAAGACAGATCAAAAGTTCCCAGTGGCCGGGTGCGGTGGCTCACACCTGTAATCCCAGCACTTTGGGAAGACAAGGTGGGTAGATCACTTGAGGTCAGGAGTTCATGACCAGACTAGCCAACATGGTGAAACCCTGTCTCTAGTAAAAATACAAAAATTAGCCAGGCGTGGTGGCAGGCGCTTGTAATCCCAGCTTCTTGGGAGGCTGAGGCAGCAGAATCGCTTGAACCCAGGAGGCAGAGGTTGCAGTGAGCTGTGATCATGTCACTGCATAAACAAATAACTTTTTAGTATGTGTGTCCCATCTGGTATTTGGAATATACTTATCTTGTATCTGAATGTTTTATTTGCTAAATCTGGCAGCCCTAAACAGAAGGGGTTAAGGTTTGAATCTTTTAGATTTAAATTGCTTTTTTAGCATCACCAAGGCATTTTGTTTCTGATGGCTTTTCATATAACTCCCAAACCTTTGTCTCCTATCCCAGGAAAGGTTTTATGATTGAGAAGCACTGAAAGTAATGTCTAGCAGTTCAATCAAACAAGACTGACTTTACCTTTACTGCATTGATGAGAAATCATTGGTCCCAGATTCCAAATGTGGTCAGAGTAGAAAAGCACAACTCCCAATTTCCATCCGCCTGGATGTTCCTGTCAGCTTCTGCCCTACAGAAAGGGAGAAGCCAAAGGTCTGTAAGGGGAGTAGGGAATAAGGCCTTTGGTTTTTGAGCATGTCCTAAATTGTGCCAGCCAAACCAGCCTTCTATGGACCCTAGTTAATAAATTGGAAATTTTTTTTGCTTTTATGGTTATTTTGATTTTCTTTAGGCTCTGATCTTTTGAACAATTTTAGACTTGTTTTTGCTTAACTCAGAAGAATTAATGAAGCTGTAGGGGATGGTCAGACTTAGAGGTGCAGGAGATCAGTAGCAGCTCAGGAGCTGGACTTTTCATGACACTCCAGACTTGAGTGAACTTCCTCTCAAAGCTCTTCTTAACACTGCACTCTGCACACCCTCTTCAGCCATGCTGAATATCCTCTGGTTTGCTGACCTTTGCATAGAAGTATCAACAAACCATTAGCCTTAGCTGAGGCTCCTCTTTGAGTCCAGCTGTTTTGTGATTATATAGATCTTCCCATAAGAAGGAGGTGATTGTCCTCTATTGGAGGAATTTGGACAGCAATCTGACCCCAATTTAGCAGAACATGTTTCTAAGCATTTTTCACTTGTGTGCTTGTTCATTCAATAAATCTTTATTAAATCCAGAGCCTAATGCTGAGCCAAGCAGTAGGCTACAGAAATTTAAAGAAAAGAAAAAATATGGTCTGTACATTTTTTTAAAAAATTGACTTGAAATTGTATATATTTATTGTGTACAACATGATGTTTTGAAATATATGCATACCTTCTACAATGGTTATATTAAGCTAATTAACATATGCAGTACCTCACATAGTATCTCTGCAGGGAAGGCTTATGACCTGGGGCAATTTTTAGTTCTGAGCACGATGGCCTGGACCTTAGCTTGCTGCTGCTAGTGGATTACTAGGAGTGTCAGATCTGTTTTGTCATGTTAATGGGAGCTGGGTGGGGCTTACTGCCACCTGCTACTCCTCACTCCTTGTGCAAACTCTTCTGTACAGTAGAAACAGCTATGCTTCTCCTTGGTATAATATCCCAGTGGCCCGAGAGCTGCCCCTCGAGCTCCACAGGGGCTGCTGCTTGCCCTACATGTGGAGAGCCAGAGCACAGACCTGCCTTATTCAGCCTCCACCTGGCTTTGCCCCTCCACCCGCCCTGGTAGCTTAACACAAAGGACAGAAACTTTTGGGAGCTTTATGGCCCTACCCATTGCCTGAGAAACCAGAATACCCTCCCTTGAGAATATAAGGCAAGCACAAATCCCACCACTGCTACCACAGCTGGTGCTCTTTTCCAAGTGCCACCTCGTGGCTAGAGGCCAACATAGTCCATTACAGCACCTCCAGGTAGAGTAACACTACCCAGGAAGGAGGAAACTTGTGCCTGATCTCAGCTATCACCATTGTCTGCACCACCCTGGCCGACCAGGAGGTCCTGAGTCTGTTTATGTGACCGGGTCATTACTTACTACCACTGGCATTTGAGAAAACCAACACACTAAGGCTATCTATAACCAAGGACTCTCATAGAGTCTATGTCACTTCCCTGCAACGCCCATCAGAGCCAGTGCTAGTACCTGCTTCTGGGAAACTTGAGGACAGGTCACATAACTAGATCCCTTGCAGACATTCCCTAGTACCTGCCTGGAGTGTGGCAGCCCCGCTAGGTGGCTAGATCCAGAAGAGCAACAGAATTCACAGTAGTCTGGCTCTCAGGGACTCCTACTTCTAGGGGAAAGGGGAGTATACTACGTCAAGGGAATATCCCATGGGACAAAAGACTCTGGATGGCAGGCCCTGAGTCCCAGATCTTTCTGCTGGTGGAAGTTTCTTTCAGCAGAGGCACAGTTGCAGTCCTGGGCTTAGCAGGGAAAGTCTGCAGCTCTACTCCAACATCCAGGCACCAAGCCTGCTGCTGGTGAAGAGTCTGAGAGAAGGGAACTTCTTTTCCCCCTCATCCACCATTGCAGACGCAGCTGGGGCTTCTCCCGTGGGAGCTTGGTGTGAGTGCATCTATGCATAGCCTTTCTGGAACACTTCAGGGTGACTGTATCTCCATAGGAGGAGCACTCTCCAGGTTCAGGCTTGCACAAGAGGTAGAGTCACGATTCTTTCTTACTTGGAACATCAACATTCCTGCAGATGAAAAAAGGTACCTTTCTGATCTGAACAGCTAGAACATGGTCAGGAGTGTGTCTGGGAGGTAGATAGCTTTCCTGCTGGCCTGGCAGGGGAGCTGAGGTGGCTCCCACCCTTCCCCCTGATAAAACCTCAGTGTTTCTCAGTGAGAGCTCCCCCAGCCACCTCTGACAAAGTTAGGACCTCTGCCCACCATTGGGTACTGCATTTACCCACCTGCTTCAGCCACAACTGGTTTCTACACAGGGATACCTCCTCTGCTGGCCTGAAGCCCAGACTGTTCAACCCAGTAAATAAAATACTAGGGAAAAATAAGTAAACAAAAAGGTGTATACCACAGGGGAATGAAATAAGTAAGTTTCAAAAAGACTCTGCCGTTCCAACCCCGTGTGAGACAGTAAACTTGCTCATACACCGTGCACATTGTTACTACAAACTAGCATCTGAGAAGGCCATCATACAAAGACTCCCGATAACCAAGGAGCTTACATAGAATCTTCACCCCTGAAAGCACCAAGAGCCAAATTAGACTACAGTAAACATTAAAGTCAGATCCTTAAGGGGGTAAAAAGAAATTTTTTAAAAACACAATAAAATAAAAATAAATTCTATAGTAACTAGAAGAAATGGTCTACCCAAAAGAGAAGGAACCAGAAAAATAATTCTGGTAATATGGCAAAACAGGGTTCTGTAGCACCCCCGAAAGATTAGCTCTCCAGCGATGGATCCAAACAAAGGTGAAATCATTTTTTTTTTTTTTTTTTTTTTTTGTGATGAGATCTCCCTCTGTCACCCAAGCTAGAGTGCAGTGGCACGATCCTGGCTCACTGCAACCTCCACCTCCTGGGTTCAAGTGATTCTTCTGCCTCAGCCTCCCCAAGTAGCTGGGACTACAGGTGTGTGCCACCACGCCCAGCTATTTTTTGTGTGTATTTTTAGTAGAGATGAGGTTTCACCATGTTGGCCAGACTGATCTCGAACTCTTGACCTCAGGTGATCCACCCACCTCGGCCTCCCAAAGTGCTGGGATTACAGGCATGAGCCACCACACCCAGCCAAAATGAAATCTTTGAAATACCAGATAAAGAATTCAAATGGTTGATTATTAAGCTTTGGTTATTTTCTTGAGTTCAAGGAGATACCAGAGAAAGGTGAAAGCCAACACAAAGAAATTTAAAAAAAAAAAAAAAATTCAGAATATGAATGAAAATTTTTCTAAAGAGATAGAGATCTTGAAGAATAGCTAATCAGAACTTTCAGAAATGAAAGACATATTTAGGGAATTACAAAATGCAGTGGAAAGATTTAAAAATAGACTAGAACAACTAGAAGAAAGAATTTCAGAGCTTGAAGACAAGGCTTTCAAATTAACCCAATCAGAAAAAAAAAAAGAATAAAAATAAATGAACAAAGTCTCCAAAAATATGGAATTACGTAAAATGGCCAAACCTAAGAATAATTGATGTTCCTGAAGGAGAAGAAAAAGTAAAAAGTTTGGAAAACTTATTTGAAGGAATAAATGAGGAAAACTTCTCTGACCTTGCTAGAGATTTAGATATCCAAATACAGGAAGCATAAAAAAATACTGGGAGCTTTCTTGCAAAAAGACATCACCAAGCATATAGTAATCAGGCTATCTAAAGTCAATGTGAAGGAAAGAATTCTAAGAGCAGTGAGACAAAACCATCAGTTAACCTGTAAAGGAAAACCCATCAGACTAACAGAAGACTTCTCAGCAGAAACCTTATAAGCCAGAAGGGATTAGGGTCCTATCTTTAGCCTCCTTAAACAGAATAACTGTCAGCCAAGGATTTTGTATCTAGCAAAATTAAGTTTCATAAATGAAGGAAAAATAAAGTCATTTTCAGACAAATGCTGAGGGAATTTGTCACTACCATACCAATCCTACAAGAAATGCTAAAAGAAGTTCTAAATCTTGAAACAAAGCTCGATAGGCAGCAAAATAGAACCTCTTGAAAGCATAAAACTCACAAGGCCTATGAAACAATAACACAATGAAAAATACAAAGTATCTAGGTAACAACATGATAGATGGAACAGTACCTCACATCTCAATATTAATGTTAACTATAAATTGCTTAAATGCTCCACTTAAATGATACAGATTGGCAGAATGGATTTAAAAAATCACAAACCAAATATCTACTGTCTGCAAGAGATTCACCTAACATGTAAGGATTTATATAAACTCAAGGTAAAGGGGTAGAAAAAGATACTCCATGCAAATGGAAATCAAAAGCAAGCAGGAGTGGCTATTCTTATCTAAAATAAAATAGACCTTAAAGCAACAACAGTGAAAAAAAGACAAGGTCATTATACAATGATATAAGGCTCAATTACAAGAAGGTATTACAATCCTAAATTTATATGCACCTAACACTGGAGCTCCCAGATTCATAAAACAGTTACCACTAGACTTACTAAATGAGATGGATAGCAACATCATAATAGTGGGGAACTTCAGTATTCCACTGACAGTACTAGAGAGGTCATCAAGACAAAGTCAACAACAACAACAACAAAATGGACTTTAAATGGCACTCTGGAACAAATGGACCTAACAGATATTTATAAAATGTTCTACCCAAGATATGCACAATATGCATTCTTCTCATCAATATATTTAACATTCTCCAAGATAGACCATATGATAGGCCACAAAACAAGTCTTAATAAATTTATAAACATCAAAATTAGATCAAGTATTTTCTCAGACCACAGTGGAATAAAAGTAGAAATTAACTGCAAAAGAAATGCTCAAAACTATACAAATACATGGAAATTAAACAATCTCCTCCTGAATTGTTTTTGGGTTAACAATGAACTCAAGATGGAAATTTAAAAATTCTTTTAAATGAATGACAATAGTGACACAGATCATTAAAACCTCTGAGATACGGCAAAAAAAGTGCTAATGGGAAAGTTTATAGTGCTAAATACCTGCATCAAAAAGTTGGAAAGATCACAAGTTGACAATCTAATATCACACCTCAGGGAACTGGAGAAACAAGAACAAACTAAACCCAAAGCTAGCATAAGAAAAGAAATAATAAAGATCAGAGCAGAACTCAATGAAATTGAAACAAAAAAATGCAAAAGATAAATGAAACAAAAAGCTGGTTCTCTGAAAAGATAAACAAAATTGATGGACTATTAGCTAGATCAACCAAGAAAAGAGAGAAAATTCAAATAAATTCAATTAGAAATAAAACTGGAGATATTACAGTTGACACACAGAAATATAAAAGATCATTTGAGACTACCAACAACACCTCTATGCACACAAACTAGAAAATCTGGAGGAAATGGATAAATTCCTGGAAACATACAGCTCTCCTAGATTAAGTCAGGAGGAAATAGGTCCCCTGAACAGACTAATAACAAGCAGTGAGATTGAATGGGTAATTTAAAAAAATTGCTAGCAATAAAAAAGCCCAGGGCCAGATGGATTCTAATGTGAATTCTACCAGACATTAAGAGAAGAATTGGTACCAATTCTACTGAAATATTTCAAAAGACTGAGAAAGAGGTAATCCTCCCTAAAACATTCTATGAAGCCAGTATCACCCTGAAACCAAAACCAGGAAAGGACATTTAAAAAAGAAAAACAAAACTACAGACCAATATCCCTGATAAACATAGATGCAAAAATCCTCAACAAAATACTAGCTAACCAAATCGAACAGCACATCAGAAAGATCAAGTGGGCTGTTCAAACCTGCCATAATCAAGTGGGTTTCATCCCAGGGATTCAGGGATGGTTTAACATATGGAAGTCAATAATTGTGACACATCACGTAAACAGAATTAAAAACATATGATTGGCCGGGCACAGTGGCTCACTCCTGTAATATAGCACTTTGGGAGGCTGAGGCTAGTGGATCACAAGGTCAGGAGTTCAAGGCTAGCCTGACCAACATTGTGAAATCCTGTCTCTACTAAAAATACAAAAATTAGCCAGGCATGGTGGCATGCATCTGTAGTCCCAGCTACTCAGAAGGCTGAGGCAGGAGAATCACTTGAACCTGGGAGACGGAGGTTGTGGTGAGCCACGATCGTGCCACTGCACTCCAGCCTGGGCAACAGAGCAAGACTCCGTCTCAAAAAAAAAAGAAAAAAAAAAGTATGATCATCTCAATAGATGCAGAAAAAGCATTTGATAAAATCCAGCATCGCTTTGTGATAAAGACTGTCAATAAACTAGGTATAGAAGGGGACTTGCCTCAAAATAATAAAACCTATATATAACAAACCCACAGTCAACATCCTGCTGAATGGGAAAAGTTGAAAGTATTCCCCCTGAGAACTCGAACAAGACAAGGATGCCCACTTTCACCATTTCTATTCAACGTAGTCCATTAGGAAGTCCTAGCCAGAGCAATCAGGCAAGAGAAAGAAATAACGGGCATCTCAGTTGGAAAGAGGAAATCAAACTGTCTCTGTTCACTGGAGATATGGTCATATACCTAAAAGACCCTAAAGACTGCTCCAGAAGACTCCTAGATTTAATAAGCAAATTTTGAAAAGTCTCAAGTTACAAAATCAATGTACACAAATCAGTAGCACTACTATACACCAACAAACACCAAGCTAAGACTCGCATCGGGAACACTCAATCTCTTTTAAAACAGCTGCAAAAAATATAAAATACCTAGGAATATATTTAACTAAGGAGGTGAACGATCTCTACAAGGAGAACTATAAAACAATGCTGAAAGAAATTATAGATGATAGAAACAAATGGAAACACATCCCATGCTCATGGATTAGAAGAATCAATACTGTGAAAATGACCACAGTGCCCAAAGCAATCTACAGATTCAATGCAAGTCCTATCAAAATGCCAGCATAATTTTTCACAAAATTAGGAAAAACAATTCTACATATGGAACCAAAAAAGACCCTGAATAGCCAAAGCAGTCTATAAGTAAAAAGAACAAACCTGGAGGCATCACATTACCAGACTTCAAATTATCCTACAAGGCTATAGTTACCAAAACAGCATAGTACTGGTATAAAAGTAGAAACACAGACCAATGGAATGCAATAGAGAACACAGAAATAAAGCCAAGTACTTACAACCAACGGATCTTTGACAAAGCATACAAAAACATGAACTGTGGAAAGGACACCCTATTTCATAAATGGTGCTGGGAAAACTGGTTAGCCATGTGTAGAAGAGTGAAGCTAGATCCCAATCTCTCACCATATACAAAAGTCAACTCAAAATGGATCAAGACTTAAATCCAACACCTGAAACCATAAAAATTCTAGAAGATAACCTTGGAAAAACTCTCTTGAACATTGGCCTTGGCAAAGAATTCATGACTAAAACCCCAGAAGCTAATGCAACAAAAACAAATAAATGAGACCTAATTAAACTAAAAAGCTTATGCACAGCAAAAGAAATAATCATCAGAGTAAACAGATAACCTACAGAATGGGGGAAAATATTTGTAAACCCGGCGTCCATCAAAGGACTAATATCCAGAATCTACAAGAAACTCAAACAAATCAGCAAGAAAAAAACTAATAATCCCATCAAAAAGTGAGCCAATGACATGAATAGACATTTCTCAAAAGAAGAGATACAAATGTCCAACAAACATGAAAAAAATGCTCAGCATTATTAATCATCAGGGAAATGCAAATTAAAACTGCAATGATATACCACCCTGCTCCTACAAGAATAGCCAAAAAACAATAGATATTGGTATGGATATGGTGAAAAGAGAAGGACGTGGTTGTAAGTATTTTTCTAATACACTGCTGGTGGGAATGTAAATTAGTACAATCTCTATGGAAAACAGTATGGAAATTCCTTAAAGAACTAAAAATAGATCTTCTGTTTGATTCAGCAGTCCTACTGCCGGATATCTACTCAAAAGAAAAGAAATAATTATGTGAAAAAGACACATGCACACATGTTTATTGAAGCACAGGTCACAGTTGCAAAGGTACAGAACCAACCTAAGTACGCACCAACCAATGAGTGGATAAAGAAAATGTTGTATATATACACCATGGAATACTACTCAGCCATAAAAAGGAATGAAATAATGTCTTTTGCAGTAACGTGGGTGGAGCTGGAGGACATTATTCTAAGTGAAGTAACTCAGGAATGGAAGACTAGCTACTGTATGTTCTCACTTATAAGTGAGAGCTAAGCTAGGAGTACACAAAGGCATACAAAGTGGTAAAATGGACTTTGGAGACTCAGAAGGGGGAGGGTGCAAATGGAGTTAGGGATAAAAAACTACATATTGAGTACAGTGTACATTGCTTGGGTGATGGGTGCACCAAAATCTCAGAATTCACCACTGTATAATGCATCCATGTAGCCAAAATCACTTGTACCTCAAAAGCTACTGAAATATTTTAATGGTTTTTTAATTAACACGAAATTATATATATTTATTGTGTACAACATGTTTTGAAATGCACACACACACACAAAACCCCTTCCAGAATGGTTAAATCAAGCTAATTAACATATACATTACCTCACATAGTTGTCATTTTTATGGTGAGAGCGCTTAAAATCTACTCTGAATTTTTCAAGAATACAATGTATTGTTATTTATTATAGTCACCATGTTGTACAATAGATCTCTGGAACTTATTCTTCCTATCTAACTGAAATTTGTAACCTTTGATCAACATTTCCCAAACTTCTCCCTCATCAGCCTCCCAGGCCCTGGTAACCACCATGCTATCCAGCCATAAAAAAGAGATAAATCCAGTCATTTTGCAACAACATGGATGAATCTGGAGAACATTATGTTAAGTGAATAAACCAGACACAGAAAGACAAATACTGCATGATCTGACTCATATGTGGCATCTAAAAAAGCTGATCTCATGACCTGTACCTATAAGGAGATCTTTGTTTAGTGGGAGAATGCTGGTATTGTAAGTAAGTGTGATAAGTAAGTTAAATATAAACCATGGGATGTAGCTGTGGGTAGACTGAACCAGAAACATGCAATGAAATGGTGGTGAGAAAGCAAATTAGTTACTGCCCTTTCTGCAGGGCCGTGGATACTGGCCTTTTCTGTGATGATTCTCTGCTACATCACTTAGCTCTTCTTCTTACCATACATTTTTTTTTAAGAGATGGTGTCTTGCTATGTTGCCCAGACTGGTCTTGAACTCCTGGGCTCAAGCAATCCTCCCCCTTCAGCCTCCCAAAATGCTGGGATTACAGGTGTAAGCCACCATGCCCAGTCATTTTACTATTCCTTACATGGAAATATCTGGTGGTTATGCTCCAGTTTTCTCAGAAATGAAGTCTGGAGAGATGAAAAATAAATTTTCATGTATATTCAAGACTTTAAGCCATATGGTTAGCTAAAATCTTCTGATAGCTGTAATGTTTTAGATTGTTATTTGACTACCATAGGATAAATTGTGATCATTTGGAATCTGTCTGAGACATTCCAGTATTCTTAATGCAAACTGACTCTGTATTAGTTCATTCTCAAGCTGCTATAAGGAAATATCCAAGACTGGGTAATTTATAAAGAAAAGAGGTTTAATTGACTCACAGTTTCCACATGACTGGGAAGGCCTCAGGAAACTTACAATCATGGCAGAAGGCACTTCTTGCAGGGCAGCAGGAGAGAGAATGAGTGCAAGCAGGGGAAATGCCAGAGACTTTTAAAACCATCAGGTCTCATGAGACTCATTCACTATCATGAGAACAGCATGGGGGAAACGACACCTGTGATCCGATTACCTCCACGTGGTCCCACCCTTGACACGTGGGGATTATGGGATTACAATTTAAGATGAGATTTTGGCTGGGATCACAGCCAAATCATAACTGTCTCCAACTAATCTGACCTGAAATTAGCCCTTTATCCTTCCCCTTGCAGCTATCTTCACTTATTTTTAGAGACAGGAAAAGGAAATTTCTATGACACCCATTAAATGACTTGGCTGAAATCACCTAGGCCTGCTAATCTAGAACTACAGTAAGGGGTCATTGTTAAATTTGCCCTGCCAGCACCTGGGTTTAATGGAACTGTGAGTACAGTAGTATGTGGAGAGTAAGCCTTGACTAATCCAGTAGTTAGAGACTTGCACTCCAGAAGATCATCTCATTGTTCTTGCATTAGCTGGAAAATCCCATTTGTGATCAATTCCCCATTGTGAACAAGGAACTATTTGTTCAGAATCTCCTAAGCCTGATTTTCACCTGACTAACTGGTCTTCATTCCTTTTCTGCCCTCCCCCTTCTTTTCCTGGTTACTTATATTTCAGTGTGCTACTTTCTTTTGTTTCATCTTACAGAGCTCATTTTCCATTTTAGTTTCTGCCATTTCCTTGTCTAGGATAATTGCCAATCTTCTGTAGCTTTAACCCCTAAAACCTGAGGTTGTATTACATATATTGCATAAGAGCTAAGTCTTTCACCCTGGCATTTGAGTCAAAACTCTAAGCATTATATCCTTAAACAGAGGCTTCTTCTATTTTGAGACTTCTACTACCTTTTTAACAGGTAGACTGAGAATTCTCCTCACTAGAGTATGGCTTTTGTACACTTCCTTTTCCACTACCTGGATTGGCCTAGTGCATCCACAGAAGGTAGCTGAAAGTTCAAAATCTATTTTGGGCACAGACAACTATATCAGTGATGCATATGGAATCTCCTTGACATATTATAAGATAAATAACAGAATATAACATTTAATGTGTACTTTTTTTTTTTTTTTTGGTTGTTGTTAGAGGCAGGGTCTCCCTCTATCACTCAGGCTGAAGTGCAGTGGCATGATCAAGCTCCCTGCAGCCTCCAACTCCTGGGCTCAAGCAATTCTTCCACCTTAGCCTCCCATGTAGCTAGGACTACAGGTGTGTGGCACCATGCCCAGCTACATTAAATTTTTTTTTTTTTTTTTTTTGTAGAGACAGGGTCTCGCTACCTTGACCAGGCTGGTCTTGAACTCCTGGCCTCAAGTGAGCCTCCCTCCTTGGCCTCCCAAAGTGTTGGGATTACAGGCATGAGCCATTGCACACAGCCTAATGTGTACTTTTGTGTGGTTCTTATTTTTTATTTATTTTTCATTCGCCTTTCTCAAGTTAAAAATGTGTACTTTCGATTTGTCAGGAATCAGATAGGCACTTTACATTTATCATCTCATTTAGCCCTATTAGCATATACAGTAGGTTTTACTACCCCATTTTACACATGAAGAAACTAAAGCCAAGAAACGAAAAGTGCCTTGCCCTAGGTCACTTAACAATTTAGTTGCAGAGTCCAGTCTAGAATAGCTAAAATGTCCTGAGCATTTTCAATTATTAGGAATTGTTCTCAAATATTTTGTATGCCTTAACTCATTAATCCTCCCAATAACCTTATGAGTAGATATTATTGTCATTTCCATCTTACAGAAGAATAAAATGAGTCTCAGGTTAAGTTACTTTCTCAAGGCTAAGAAATCTGGCTTTCTAGCTCCCAATTCCTCTTCTCCTCCTGGTGAAAATCCTACTCTCCTTTTTCCTTCTTTCTTCATGGCAGGTCTGTCATCAAAGAACCAAAATAAGGTGAAGGTTAATCCTGCCCTGACTTTGGAGTCTCAATCTGTCTTCACCAACTCAAGCTCTGAAGTAGAAGACTAAGATTTGAACCCTGACAGCCTGACTCAATTGTCTGTGTTCTTAACCGCTATGGGAGCTTGCTATATTTTTAAACTTTAAGTCTACGGCACATTTTATAACACCAGGTTGCCTCACTTCACCAAGATGTCTGGCCCTTTTAGTTCAATTATTTAACCATGCCCAGGCCAGCTTTTAGGACAGGTCCTTTGAAACCAGTCTTTGACTGAATAGGCTGTAGACTCAACCCTCAGTTCCTAATGGAGAATGAATTTTCCACAGTCACTAGTGGCTAGAAGTAGGTGTTTGTCCCCTTGAGTTCCATAGCTAGGACTTCTTCAACTAAACCATTTCCTAGACTCTCCTTGTCTCAACTAATTTCCGACCTTCTGTCATTCTAACCTCTCACTCATAATTCACATTTTGTCATTCTTGTTTCAGCCAAACAGGAAAAACCTTTGAATTAACAAGTAATGGGGAAGACACTTAGTCACCCAGTCTTCTCTCCCAGTATTTACATGCCCCAGGGAATCTTAAATTAATCTTTATTATCCAGTCTGAAAACTTTCTTCCTGCCTTTATGATCTCAAACAAGGCTGGTTACTTTCTTTCCTTACAGTCTGCCTTTTTTCTCTCTCATACATTTAGTTTATTCTCTTAGATGGTTGTGCAAAGTGATATTTTAACCACTTTTCTCATCATTCCTTTTTTTCCTTCATCATAGACCTCTTAGGAAATCTGACTTTCTAGCCCCCAATTCCTCTTCTTCTGATGAAAATCCTACTTTCCTTTCTCCTTCTTTCTTCATGGCGGGTCTGTCATCAAAGAGCCAGAACAAGATGAAGGTTAATCCTGCCCCTACTTTGGAGTCTCAATCTGTCTTTAGCAACTCAGGCTCTGAATCTTGGAATCTACTGCTTTACTTTACTCTTCAACTCAAAGAGGGAGATATGTGTTCAGTATTCAGTTGTTGTGTAGAGCCTGAACCCCAGGTATCCTTCAGAACTAGTGAAAGAATGGCCTGTTGCACCCAGATAAATTACTGGCAGAGGCTGTTAGACCCTCATTAGGTTAAAAAATAATCAGGGATATTTAGGATTAAATTTAATAAGAAATGTAAAATCCAGTAAGAAAATATTATAACTCTATCAAGAGTTATAAAATAATATTTTTAAACAAATAGGTTTTACTGGTCTGAAGGGATAAATGGCATGGGAGAAACTGATTTTATTAACTAATCCATTAATATATTGAGTATGAACATAGCCTGTCCAGGGACTGGAGAATCTCAGCACAAATAGAAACACCAATACTTCTCTAGTGCCCTGCCTTAATCAGGTAGCTATCTGTGCCCCCTGAGAAAGTCCCTGCACAAAGGGCATAGGCCATACACCAGCTCTAAATCCTAGATGGGACTAAATTTTCTGAGCTATGTATATTACACTGCTTTGGAGAAGCTAAGCTTCAATGATTAGCAGAAGCCCTTGTATCATGCAGTTGTAAATATGCCACTAACCAGTCAAAATAAAGCTCAACAAAATATATCAATCCCATCTCACGTAAGTATAAAACTTCTCCCATGTTTATTCAGCTAGTAATCATCCAGTAACCATTCATCCTAATAATCACAAGAATAAAATATAACAAGGAAGAAATGTACTAGTCCAGTAGAATGAACTACGAGCTGCATAGCTGGGTTGTAAGCATAGTCCAGAGAAGACTCATAGCCATTTGCTTATGTATTGCTGGTAAGCTGACTATATAGACATGATCATCATGCACAAAGGAGTGGCATCCCAGGAGGACGCCAACAGCTATCTCTCTGTCTCTCTCACAGGAATATAGCACGTTACCAGATAGGGGACTAATATTGCAAAAATGTCTACTCTGTCCAAATTAGTGTGTATAATCTAAATCTATTTACTCTCAAATCCTTGGGTAAGCCTAGCTGAACATCCCAGTTTCATCTTGGTAACAATTTGTACAAATGGTAACCACAAAGAAAAAGCCTCTAGTAGATATAGAAAAGAGAAAGATAGGAATCAAAGCACACCACTACAAAAGTCATCAGATCACAAAGGTAGACAGCAAGAGAAGAACAAAGGAACTACAAAACACTCAGAAAACAACAAAATGGCAATAGTAAATACCTATCTATAATTACTTTAAATGTAAATAGATTGAATTCTTCCATCAAAAGACTGACTAGAATTGTTGAATGAAAAAACAAAACAAACAAACAAAAAACAAGATCTAACAATATACTACCCACAAGAGAGTCACTTTAGCTTTAAGGACATACATAGGCTGAAAGTGAAGGGATGTAAAAAGATATTCTGTGCAAATGGTAACTGAAAGAGGGCAAGGATGGCTATACTTATGTCAGACAAATCTGTCATAAAAGACAAAAAGTTCATTATTTAATGATAAAAGGGCCAATTCATAAATAGGATATAACACTAGTGAGTATAAATGCATCCAGCAACAAAGCACTTAAATGTATAAGGCCAAAGGAAGACAGCAAGAGAGGAACAAAGGAACTACAAAACACTCAGAAAACAATTAACAAAATGGCAATAGTAAATACTTACCTATCTATAATTACTTTAAATATATAAGGCAAAGATAAACAGAACTGAAGGGAGAAATAGACAGCAGTACAGTAATAATAGAGAACCTCATTAATCCACTTTCAACAATAGAATCATTCAGAAACAGAATCAAGGAAACAGTAGACTTGAATAACACTGTGACCAAAGGGACCTAGCAGATATATACAGAACATTCCATCCCCAAACAGCAGAATATGTTGTTCTTTTCCCAGTATAAATCATATGTTGGGCCACAAAACATGTCTTAACAAATGTAAAAAGATTGGGAGTATATTAAGTATCTTTCCTAACCACATGGTATGAAACTAGAATAACCAATGGATGAAAAAAGAAATCAAAAAGGTGGAGTAAAAATACCTTTATATAAAGGAAACATAACAAAACTTATGGGATGCAGCAAAAGTTGTTCTAAGAGAGAAGTTTATTGCAATAAATGCCTACATTAAGGAAAAAAAGAGAAAGATCTCAATTAAACAACCTACCTTTATACCTTAAGGAACTAGGAAAAGAACAAATTAAGCCCAAAGTTAGCAGAAGGAAGGAATGAGAGTAAAAATAAATAAAATGGAGAATAGAAAAATTAATGAAACTAAGAATTGGTTTATTGAAAAGATAAACCCAATTGACAAACCCTTAAGTAAACTTTTATTTTTAAAAGAGAAGACTCTAAAATCCAAAATGAAAGAGAAAAGATTACAACTGATGCCACAAAAATAAAAGGGATCACAAGAGACTATTATAAAGTTATACGCCAACAAATTGAATAACCTAGAAGAAATGGATAAATTCCTAGAGACGTGCAACCTGCCAAGCCTGATTAACAAAGGAAAAGTCTGAACAGACTAATAAGTAAGGAGATCGAATTAGTAATCAAAAACCTCCCAGCAGGCCGGGGGCAGTGGCCCACGCCTGTAATCCCAGCATTTTGGGAGGTCAAGGCAGGCAGTTAACCAGATGGCTTCACAGGTTAATTCTATCAAACATTTAAAAAAGAATTAACATTAGTCCTTCTTAAAGTCTTCCTAACATTGAAAAAGAGAGAACACTTTCAAACTCATTTTATCATGCCAGCATTACTCTGATACCAAAGCCAAAGACACTACAAGAAAAGAAAAGTATTGGCCAATACTTCTGATAGATGCAAAAATCCTCAACAAAATACTAGCAAATAAATCCATTATCACAGTAAAAGAATCATATATCCTGACCAAGTGGGTCTTATCTCTAGGACACAAAGATCACTTAACATATGCAAATTAATCAATGTGATATACCACATCAACAGAGTGAAGAATAAAAACCGCATTATCTCAGTAGATACAGAAAACGCATACGGTCAATTGATTTTCAAAAGGGTGTTAAAACTGTTCATTGGGAAATGAATAGTCTTTTCAACAAATGGTGCTGGTAGAACTGGATATACACATACAAAAACATAAAAATAAAAATGGACCCCTACTTCACACCATATACAAGAATTACTGCAAAATAGATCAAAGACTTAAATGTAAGAGCTAAAACTATACAACTCTTTTTAATTTTGTTTATTTATTTATTTTTGGAGTCTTGCTCTGCTGCCCAGACTGGAGTGTGGTGGTGCAATCATGGCTCATTGGCCAGCCTCAATCCTGGCCTCAAGTGATCATCCCACCTCAGCCTCCTGAATAGCTGGGATCACAGGCTGCACCATCATGCCTAATTTTAGTTTTTGTAGAGATGGGATCTCACTATGTTGCCCAGATTTGTCTTGAACTCCTGGGCTCAAGCAATTGTCCTGCCTTAACCTCCCAAAGTGCTGGGATTACAGGTGCGAGTCACTGCATCTGGGCTATAAAACTTTTAGAAAAAGAAATAGGAGTAAATTCTAATGACCTTGGATTAGGAATGGTTTCTTAACTATGACACCAAAAACACAAATGACCAAAGAAAAAATAAATAGGACTTCATCAAAATAAAAAATTTTGTTGCTTCAAAGCAAACTTTCAAGAAAATGAAAAGACAACTCAGAATGGTACAAAATATTCGCAAATCATATATTTGATAAGGGCCTTCTATCCAGAATATATAAAGAACTCTTACAGTTCAGTGATAAAGAGACAACACAATTTAAAAATGGTCAAAGACATTAACGGGAACAGTAGACACTGTGGACTACTAGAGGGGGAGGGGTTGCGGATGCAATATACGTGTGCCACAAAACTGCATGTGTACCCCCTGTATGTAAAACAAAAGTTGAAAATTTTTAAAAATGGTCAAATAATCTGAATAGACATTTCTTCAAAGGAAAAATATACAAATAGCTAATAAGCACATGAAAAGATACTCAACATCATCATTAGTCATTAGGGAAATGCTAATCAAAACCACAGTGAGATACTATTTCACAGCCTTTAAAATTACCAAAGTAAAAAGCATGAGCAATAACAAGTGCTGGAGAGAATTTGGAGAAATTGGGACACTCATACATTGTGAGGAGGGAATGTAAAATAGTACAGATACTGTGGAAAACTGTTAAGCAGTTCCTCAAAAAATTAAACATAAAGTTACCATTCGACCTATTGATTCTACCCCTAGGTATATACTCAAGAGGAATGAAAACATGTTTACACAAAAACTTATGCATGGATATTCATAGCCGTATTCTTCACAGTAGCCAAAAGGTGGAAACAAACCAAATGCCCAAATATGGATGAATAGATAAGTAAAATGTGGTACATCCAAACATTGACATATTGTTCAGATGTAAAAAGGAATGAAGTACTGATACATACTACAACATGAATGAACCTTGGAAACATTATTCTAAGTGAAAGAAGCCGGTTTCAAAAGACCACATATTTTATTGCTTCTATTTATGTAAAATGTCCAGAATACACAAATCCACAGAGACAGAGAGTAGATTAGTGTCCACCAGGGACTGAGAGGAGAGGTGAGATTGAGAGTACATGTATGAGGTGTCTTTGGGGGATGATGACTATGTTCTGGAATTAACGACGATGGTTGCATAACCGTGAATATACTAAAAGCCACTCAATTGTACACTTTCAGGGTGTGAATTTTATATTATATGAATCATAGCTAAAAAAAAAAAAAAAAAAAAAAAAAAAAAAAACAAAACTTGAACAATTGCAGGGTTGGGTTTCTAGGACCTGGAGCCAGAGACTCCTCTTGGAGGAGTGAATCAAGTAGCTCAAGATCAGAGTAGGAGTTGATAGCCTAGGATAGAATTTTTGAGGGCCAAGGAAGGAAGTTTCTTTTTAATCTTGTGAGCCATGGGCCAAGGAGGACCTTAGGGGGCCAGAAGAGCTTTAAAGTAGATATTCAATACAACTCAGAGGCAGAGGGGTTGCTACGGCCCACTCTCTGAGGGGGCAAATTCTATGGAGACATTACCTAGGAATTACCAGAAGCATTAAGGGTAGAAAGCTGCCGGGTGCGGTGGCTCACACCTGTAATCCCAGCACTTCGGGAGGCCAAGGCAGGTGGATCACCTGAGGTCGGGAGTTCAAGGCCAGCCTGACCAACATGGAGAAACCCTGTCTCCACTAAAAATACAAAATTAGCCGGGGTGGTGGCGCATGCCTCTAATCCCAGCTACTCGGGAGGCTGAGGCAGGAGAATTGTTTGAACCTGGGAGGCGGAGGTTGCAGTGAGCCGAGATCGCGCCATTGCACTCCAGCCTGGGCAAAAAGAGCGAAACTCCGTCTCAAAAAAAAAAAGGGTAGAAAGCTTAGGAGCACTGTCAGCCTTCAGGCTAAATTCTAGATTGCTTGGTATAATACATAGGCTTAAGAGAACTGGGAAGCACTTAATCCATATCATCCAAATAACCAAAGCATCTTCTCCTCCAGGAATACCTCTATGTCCTCCTTTCCCTGACTTCCATCCCCTCTTCTGTGCACCTCCAATCTGTATCTCTGCCCTTGCATTAGATTGAAATTTTATTTTGTATTTCTCTTTCCTACTAGGAATAGGAGTACCAAGATGGTCAGGGATGACGTTTTCCTCATCTCATAACCCTAGGACCTAGCACAGGGCCTGAACCTGCCAAGAACTCAGCAAATGCTTGCTGAACCAAGGGAGAACCAAAGAGACTATAGGAATATTTCATTCAGGGGAGAAAGATCTATTGATTATATATATACACACACACACATATAAGAAATATATATATACACACACACATATATATATTTGTTTGTTCATAGCATGGTAACAGGCTCACTATTTGTAATAGTTTGTAACAAACACCTCTATGTTTTGATGTGATAATTTTGTCAAGTAGTTATCAGGCTTCTACTATACTAAAGTCCTTGAAGTCAGAGACTGTCTTACTCATCGTTTTATCCCTCCATGGCATCCAGTACACTGGCCTCTGTGCAATAGATGCTCAGTCATGATTTATTAATTTAAATTTAGTTAAGCAAGTTTAGGACAAGCTGACTTGGAAAACAGCCTCAGATATATTAAGACAGAGTGCTAAAATTGACTTATGAGGGAAGGCTGGGTTTCTGTGTTTGGCACTAAAATTGATGCAGACCATCTTGTTGTCTGTGGAGACATAATCTAGGAAGTACTAGAAGCATTGATGGTGGAGAACTCCTCAGGAGTTACTTGTCCTGTTGCCTCCAGAAAGCTTCAATACTTGAATATTTTTATTTTTATTACATTTCTTGATTATTTTTATTAAAGAAACAAACTCCCATCCTTAAATAGATATCTTCAGCAAGAAAGTGTGGGGATCTAGTGAAGTCTTCACTAGCAGCCAACATCCCAGTCCGATATACACAAGGGCATCCATCTCATCGTTTATCCCATCTTTTTTCAGAACATGAGAGATATCTGCAAGCCAACAACAAAGAATTCAACAGTATTTTTGTATATCCGGTGAGTGTCTTCCCTCTGGCTGTTTCAGAAGGGGGTCAGTATTCTATAATATTCTTCTTTGTTGGGGGAGCATGAAATTCTTTGTAGATGTAGATCCTATATAACACAGATTCTATTACACTTTCTTTCAAGCTCCTAAACAATGAGTGGTGCAATGAAGGCTCAGAAGCCAAAATTAATCCAGTGACATAAGCTAGGGAGAGAATGTCTCAGATTTCAGGTTTATATGTAACTCCCAGAAAATAAATACTGTAGATTTTCTTGCGCAAATGAAAGCATAGTACTACAATTTTATTTTTTCACTTAGACATTTATCTATGACAATACATATAGATATCCCTCATTTATTTAATAGTGACATTGTTTTTCATTATATTGATAAACCTTGATTTATTTAGTCAGTCTTCTATTGATGAACATTTAAATG
This sequence comes from Macaca nemestrina, assembly GCF_043159975.1. NCBI lineage: Eukaryota > Metazoa > Chordata > Mammalia > Primates > Cercopithecidae > Macaca > Macaca nemestrina. The sequence continues at coordinate 64,688,127 of NC_092138.1, forward strand.
TCTCCAGTGTTTTGCTATGCTAAATGGTGCTGAATGAACACCATTATACATATATTTTGGCACATTTGTGTGACTGTATCTTGTGAAAGTTTCCTAAAAGTAAATTGGCTGTGCCAAAAGAAAAACACACTAAAAATTTAAAATTATCAGAGGCCAGATTGCCCCCAAAAAGAATTATATCCATTTATGTTTCTACTTAAAGTAGAGACTGCCCGTTTCTCCACATTCCTATCAAACTCGCTATTATCAATCTTTTTCATCTTTGCCAGCTCTTAGATGAAAATGACATTCATGTTAATTAGCCTTTTGTATTTCTTTTTCTGGAAAATACCTATTAATGATCTTTGCTCACTTTCTATTGGATTGTTCATTTTTCACTTATTTATGTATCTATGACTAAGTAATTCATGAAAAGATATATATTGAAAAGGCGTGCTCCAATACCCCATCCTTGTCCATATCTGCTCCCCTGAGGGAAACACTGTTAGTTTTCTTGTGTGTATTAATCAGATTAGTGTCTCTTTGTGCAAATAAAGCAAATACAAATATATAGTCTTATTTTCCTATTTTTACACTATTCTGAACCTTAACACTGTATCCTGGAGATGTTTTCATCATCATAATTTTATCATAGTTTTTTTCTTTTTTTTCCTTCTTCAGCTATAATATATAGTATTTGCTCTGCAGATTTAACATATTTTATTTAATCAGTTCCTTTTAAATGGACATTTGGGTTGTTTTCAGTCTTCTATGATCACAAGCAATGGTTTTATACATAATATAATTACATGCATGTGTAGCTATGTATACATATACATAGCTATAATTATATAAAAATATATGTTTGTGGTCTCTGTGGGATATTAGTTTATGATTTCTGAGTAAGAGTGGCATATTAGTCCAATCTCACACTGCTATAAATAACTACCTGAGACTGGGTAATGTATGAAGAAAAGAGGTTTAATTGACTCACAGTTCCTCAGGCATAACTGGAAGCATGACTGGGAGGCCTCAGGAAACTTTCAATCATGGCAGAAGACAAAGGGGAAGCAAGCACCTTCTTCACGTGGTGGCAGGAAAGACAGAGAGAGAGTGAAGGGGATCCTACACTTTTAAATCATCAGATCTTGTGAGAACACAAGAATATCATGGGGGAAATCCACCTCCATGATTCAATCACCCCCCACCAGGTCCCTCCCCAACACTGGGAATTACAATTAAACATGAGATTTGGGTGGGGGACACAGAGCCAAACCGTATCAAATGGTTCTGGATAATAATAGTATCCAAGATATGACCATGAGAGCAGGTTTTTCTCTTCTGTATCTTCTAGACCTACATAACAAGCAGTGGGGACAGTAAATCTAGGTTTGGGCATCAGACAGATCTGAGCTTGAATATAGCTCAGCCTTTACTAACCTTAATATCTTTTTTTTTTTTTTTTTTTTTTTTTTTTTTGAAACGGAGTCTTTGCTCTGTCGCCCAGGCTGGAGTGCAGTGGCGCGAACTCGGCTCACTACAAGCTCCGCCTCCTGTTTACGCCATTCTCCTGCCTCAGCCTCCCGAGTAGCTGGGACTACAGACGCCTGCCACCTCGCCCGGCTAGTTTTTTGTACTTTTAGTAGAGACGGGGTTTCACCGTGTTAGCCAGGATGGTCTCGATCTCCTGACCTTGTGATCCGCCCGTCTCGGCCTCCCAAAGTGCTGGGATTACAGGCGTGAGCCACCGCGCCCGGCCAACCTTAATATCTTAGATAAGTTTGTTAACTTCTCTGATCTTCAGTTCTTTCATCTGTAAAATGGGCATAATAATGTTCACCTTGCATGGTGGTCATAGGAGTTAAGTATGGTTCTGAAAATGTTAGTTCTGTTTCTCCAATAATTAGCCCTCGGAAAAAGGGTATCTCATTTATCTCTGCATACAGAGTATATCTGTGATACAGTTTCTATCACAATGTTATGCACACAGCCAACATTCAATAAATATATATTGAATATTTAATGAGTGAATGAACAGATTTGACTGATTCTGATATATTTAACACCATTTCATTTCCCTGGCCCTGAGCATTGCTCATTTTCCTATTTCTCTGCCTTCTTCCACTGTGACTCCTTGTCATCTTCCCAACTCCTAACTACTGATTCTCATTATATCCTTGGCCTTTTATTCTCTTCTATTTTCCCAGTTAACCTTCAGTCCCATATCACTGCCCAAAGAAAAAAATAACCAAACCAAAATTAACCACCTCTATCATGTTTAAATTTTATCACCTCTGCCAAAAGGACTAAACTCTGAGGAACTTCATAGTTAAGGAGATGTTACTAGGATATTGCTTCTGGTTTTACATTTAAGAGCAAAATGAAACACTCTAGTTGCCAAGTTAGTAAACAAATACCTGTACTTCTATCTTGAGGCAGAATGCTACCTACGTGAGTAGAAACCTGAAATATATTAAATGACTATAAAATCAAATGGAAAATCAACAGTGAAGGCTAGCTACATCAGTAAGGCCACCTCTCAGAAGATCTTTGGGTCCAAGTATCACAGCCATCTGGACTTAGACACTGAGAAATTCAAAGTATCTTATGATCAAAGAAAGCTATTTCCATGTTAGAATTATATACTCTCATGACAAGAAGAGCCCTTAGAGATCATTTCACTAGAACTTTGTTGGAGACAGACCATGAGCTTCTCCAGAAGAGACCCTGTCTAATTATTTTTCAGCCTCCACTAGTATAGTCCAGCATAGGACTGTGAACAGAGCAAGACTTGAGAAATGCTATAGTGTCTGATTGATTATTATTTAGAAAATCATGGAGAGAACACCAAGGAAATCTTGGTTTTGGCTTGGATCTTTAAACTCCTAAGTGCTAAGTTATTTGACCGCTTCTCCTCCCTGAGGAAATAGACCTTGGGCAATGCTTGCCTGGATAGCCTATCTAACTTTCTGGGTAGGAACACAAGATTCAGGTTTTAGTCTTAGCACTGAATGGTTTTAATTCTCTGAGAGAAAGACTTTGATGCCCTCCTAAGGCAAGGCCTAGCAAGAATTCTTCATGCTTGGCCGGGCGCGGTGGCTCAAGCCTGTAATCCCAGCACTTTGGGAGGCCGAGACGGGTGGATCACGAGGTCAGGAGATTGAGACCATCCTGGCTAACACGGTGAAACCCCGTCTCTACTAAAAAAATAAAAAATAAAAAAACTAGCTGGGCGAGGTGAGATCCGGCCACTACACTCCAGCCTGGGCGACAGAGCGAGACTCCGTCTCAAAAAAAAAGAAAAAAAAAAGAATTCTTCATGCTTGAGCGGTATCTGTACTCTAGGCCAGCAGGTAGGTTCTTCTTTTTAAAAAAAAAACTGTAAGTTCAGGGGCACATGTGCAGGATGTGCAGGATTGTTACATAGGTAAGCCTGTGTCATGGGGATTTTTTGTACAGATTATTTTATCAGTCAGGTATTAAGCCTAGTATCCATTAGTTATTTTTATTCTTTTGTTCTGTCCTTTTAAATGGAAGAGGTAGGAGATAAGCCTTGAACTTAGAGAATTATTTGGTCTTATTCTCCTGCTTTTAGAGCTCTTAGATTTGAGCTCTGACATCCATCTTAGGACAAATGATTTAAGACTCCAAGGTAGAAAGTAAGATGGTCCTGTGAACATCTTGAGCTCAGAATCGAGGAAGTAGACAAGTTCCCATTTTCACTCAGCAAAATAATAGCTTAGATATAAGCCAAAACTCTTTAAATCCTCTTAGGACAATTAAGGGCCAAATGATTCTCCAATGCTGATAGTGACCCCTATCGAAACCTTCAGTGGGCTAGGGTTGAAAGACAGTATTTTGCTCTTAGCATCTGACATCCTTCAACATTGCAAAAAGCACAGAAAGGCACACCAGACTGAGTTTGCCTGGCTAAGGAAAGCTTTGTTAGAGAGCTCTGGATGCAGTACCTCAATTTCCTCATCCTCAAAAGTACCCCCCTCATAGGGTAGTTGTAAGGAGTAAATGAGTTGCTACATATAAAATGCTAGAAAGTGCCTTTCACGTAGTAAGTACTCAATAAATGTAAGTTTTTATTGCTGTTGATTTGATTATCATTATTACTATCAATAATATGAATAAACAAGAACTCTATCAGGGCAGAGATACATTCCCCCAAGTATCATATAGAGCAGCCTTGCCTTTTTTCTACCCTCTAGGCCTCTCTAGGCCTCAAGAAAAAGGGGGAAATTAGAGATTCCTTCTCTCTCTCCCTCCCCATGCTGGTGGTTGGAGTCGGGGTGCTTTGGTGGCTTTTTCTCATTTCACTCAGTGGTTTTGGTCTTTTTTGTAGGGGAAGGGTAGACTGGGAGGTAGTGGCAGCTGCTTATTAACCCAGTTTTGAGCTGTCTTTTGTCTAATTGTGTATTTCTTGTTTGTTTGTTTACTCACAGAACAATACCATCAAGACCTCAAAATATAGTGTCTTTAATTTCCTGCCTCTGAACCTATTTGAACAGTTCCAGAGACTTGCAAATGCATATTTCCTCATTTTGCTATTTTTACAGGTATTCCTTTTGGGGGCCTTTTTCACAGAGTATTTTACGAATCTCTCTGGGGTCAGGCTGTATAATCAGTTTTTTTCCTCCCTAAACTGGGAAATGTCTTCTGTCTTTAGACAACAGGAACATGGATGACTGGAGTCTCAGACCAGTCCCTTAGAATAGCTGTGGTCAGGATCAGCTAGTGTATAGCAAGCCTCTATACAAGGAAAGGGACAAGGTCACCACATTCTAAGGAAGGGGAGCTCCTCATCATGGCTGCATTGCCACAGTTCAGCATGACCATAGGGGGCTACAGATTCTTCACCCCAACCACAACTCCAACTCTATTCCTCCTTCTTGTCCCAGCCTCCCTGACATAAAATCAACATGTGGGAGTGCTAAAGAAGGTTTAGGATGGTTTAGAATATGAGTGCCAGCATAAGAACAGGAAGCAGGGCAGGGTAGGCCCAAATTGGGAGAGAGGGACAGATCATCTCACTCCTCCTTGTACTGAAGGGTGTGGGAGAGCATGTAGTTTTTCTGTATCTACTCTTACCCACTCTCCACACCCATTACTTTTCACTGTCAAAGGAGAAATGACTCTTTGCCATCAACACAAAGGTTGTGGGGTTCAGTATAGATAGGTAGCAACTTAGAGCCTTTTATTCTTTTCTCCTCCCTTGGGAAATGTTTGCTTATATTTGGGGGGTTATATGAAAGATACCACAGTGGAAAGCAACTAGGATAGTTGGAATTTGTATGAACAAATGGAGGTGAAAATGATGTTGAGGGTGAGGGATGTGGTGGCGGGGGGGAATATATTATCCTTTGAGTTTTCTGACCCAAGATTCTCTCCCTTTCCCTCTCTTAGTTGATTCCCCAGATCTCCTCCTTGACATGGTATACAACTATGACACCCCTGATGGTGGTGCTGTCCATAACAGCTGTGAAAGATGCCATCGACGATCTGGTGAAGTGGCTTCCTCGGCCTCTAGTTCCTCACTGCCCCTAGTCAGATTGTGGGCATGAAGGGCTTCCCAGAACTACCTAGTGCTAACAAGAAACCCTGAATGGAAAGAGATATTTTCCTTTCTCCTTTCCTTATCCATCCCAGAGTAATATGCAGTACCTTTAGGCCCAAGATTGGTGGTCTATGTATGGCCAGAAAAGGGCAAAACAAGGTCTTTCTCTGTCTTCCTACTACCACCACTTTTAGCCCCTCTCCCAAGCTTCCTTCCATCTTTAATAACCCACTCTTTCTTTACTCCTCTCTTAGTTTTTTCTAGCTTTGTTCTCATCGTTTTTCCTCTGCTCCTCCTCCTACTCTATATTCCCTGTCCCTTCATCCATCTGCCCCTGCTTCATCTCTCCTATTCTTTCTCTTTCTTGTTATGTCTCCACATTTCCTGTCTCCTCTGCAACTCTATTTTCCTTTCCAACTTTCAATTCTGTTAAGTGTGCATAGCTAGGAACCCTCTGTCCTGGCCTTGAAAGAGAAACTAGCTGACAGTGAGTGCTGCATGGCTTCCTCTTTGCCTCTTACAGCAGGCCTAGCATAGAGGGGTGAGAGTAAGGACCCAGTACCATGCCTACTAGTGGGATTTGGAAAGCCAGTCCTATAGACCTGCTTGCAGTTTCCCTAAGAGGGTCTTTCTGATTTTGCCAGAATAGATTTTTAGCCTAGTTTGAGAACACCTTGTTTCCTCAGCACTTTATCTCTATAAACCCAGGATTAGCATGTTGTGGTTTACCTTTCAGTCACACAACTTTGATGTATAAAAATATAACTTTATTTCTCTATAACTGAACTCAGTTTAGCTTATAACCAAATGCATACCCCATCTTAACTCTCTCCAATGAGAACCAAAAATTAATTTGCCAATTCACTGTAACCCAATTACTTCTGGTTTAGAATTCAGTCTCTTTATGATAAATATCTGGACAATTTTGAATTCTGACAAATTCAGGATTCTCTCTGCCCCACTCCCAGTCCTACCCTTTACTCAGGGAATAATCTCAACTGGAAGGAAGAGATTTATGTGAATCCTGGCATCAGGACATAGCCTCTATTTGTTTCCCTTCTATTTGGTCTTTAAATATTGGCCTCTTTCCTCAGCCACTGTAGAAGCCTTTGTATGTCAACCATGGTTGGAGGTAAGGTAGGAGTCTGCTTGAGAATACTCAGCTTTCCCCGCACCTACCCAGGCACATGGGATTCTGTAGCCCTGCGCATCATTTGAATTGTGTCCTCTGCAGCTTTTGATATGTTATTCTCATTCCCCCAGGTTTTTTGCTTTTGATATTTAAAACCAAGATTTTGCCTCTTTCTTCTCCCTGGATTCTTTTCCTGCCCTCTCTTCCCAGCTTCCCAGAGATAATCAACCTCTTGGCCTGGTTTTAAGGAGAGAAGGGCTTGGGATAGGAGAAAAGGAGAATTACAAAGAAGAGAACTACATTGTGTAATATTTCAAATGTTAATCTTCTATATGCAGTTTGTTATAGGTCTATTTCCTGAACATTTTCTTGTGTGATTTTAGAAAAGGCATCAAAGTGACGATCGAGTCAACAACCTGCCTGTTCTGCTACTGGTGAATGGCAAGTAAGTTCTTCTAGGGAAGCTAGTTTAGGTAGAATCAGTCCTGAGAAAGGGTTGGGCTTAGTTCAGGACACTGAAAAGAACCTCAGACATAGAAATAATTTGTTTCTAGATCTAGCATGCCCTGAATTTGTCATGTCACCTCAGATAACTGTGTGGGCCTCATTTTTCTTTTCTATAAAATAGAAATAATATTCTCTACCTTAGAGGGTGCTTGTGAAAATAGAAATAAAATAATATATATTAAAGTAATCAATATTTTATGGTATTACTATGCAAGTGATATTATTAGTGTGATAGCATGGAAACATCTGTCTTTAGAACATTAATGGATTCTGACATGGTTTTTGTCCATTCTACTATAGCCTTTGGTCAGGTCATCTTTTGTGTTAGCAATCCAAACAGAGTATTGAAGTTGGCCCCACTGCTGTAGTGTTTGGTCATAGCTATCTAAAGTGTTGCAGGAATGGAAAAAGGAAGGCATATTCCTATGTAAGGCAAAATATGAAGACTGTCCTAAGAGGTACAAAAAGTTACTATAGAAATTAATAAAAAATAAGCAATTATAACTGGTTAAAGGAATCAAGGAAGACTTTCTGGAAGCGGTGTGGTGTTTGTACTAGGCCTTAAGGGAAGGGGAAGAATTCGACAAGTAGAGACTGTGTGAAAGGAAAAGGGACCAGTGTGAGCAGAAACATGATTGCAAGAAAGTGCAAACCTGAAGGAGTTCAGGATTGAGGTCCAGCCTTTATTATGGTGGCCTTATCGAACACACAATAGCTGTAATATTTATCATATAATTCTATCATCTCAAGAGCTTGGGCAGCTAATCCTGTTGTGTATTGTGTCTGCTGATTCTTACTCATGATGGATTGTTTCCGCAAGAGTTTTGACCTGTTGAAATGTCGCATAAGATACCACCAAAAAAGTCAGTTGTAGTTAAAAAGAAAAGAAGGGAAATAGAAATAAAAAGAAAAGAAAAGACAAAACTGAATATATTAAGAATTGCTGACCAAAAGGATTTAGTCAAATCAACTCACCCAAGTAGCTTGAGCACTTGGGTTTTATAAGATTATTGAAGAATTTTTCATAGAGGGATTTTAAGGTGGGATTTAACAGACAAGACCCTGGTTAGACTCTGTAAGCTACCGAGTAACTGATTAGTTTAATATGCAGAGGTGAGGTTGGTTGTTGAAATAGTCTACGTTCCAGAAAACAGCTTTCTTTTTCTAGAACACATGGGTCTAAACAGAGCTGCTATTTTAAACGTTTGTCTGTTTTATAAGTTGTAATTTTTGTCATTTTTCTTTTTTTTTTTTTTTTTTTTTTTTTTTTTTGAGACGGAGTCTCACGCTGTTGCCCAGGCTGGAGTACAGTGGCCGGATCTCAGCTCACTGCAAGCTCCGCCTCCCGGGTTTATGCCATTCTCCTGCCTCAGCCTCCGGAGTAGCTGGGACTACAGGCGCCCGCCACCTCGCCCGGCTAGTTTTTTGTATTTTTAGTAGAGACGGGGTTTCACGGTGTTAGCCAGGATGGTCTCGATCTCCTGACCTCGTGATCCACCCGTCTCGGCCTCCCAAAGTGCTGGGATTACAGGCTTGAGCCACCGCGCCCGGCTAATTTTTGTCATTTTTCATTTCTCAATAATTTTGTTTACAAACACATCGTTAGTAGAACCATCTTTAAGGGAATTCTATGTGGCTGGAGGTGAGGTTGTATCCCTTTATGAGGGTTTGTGTTTGTTTCTGCCAGTTGACTCAAGGGTATTACCTGCTGATACCTAATTTGAAAGAAGTATAAATTTGAGCCCCATCCAATATGAGGTTACAGATTTTCAGGGAAGAGTCCTCCACTCACTAACGCCCGCAACCCTCCAGACTAAGATAGACAAACTTTCTTGCCAGCGAGCCAATTTTTTTTTTTTAGATCGCTCTTTCACTAATAGTGTTGTCCTTCAAGGGTCCTGACTTTATGAGAAATACTTAGTTTTAACTCACTGACTCTCAAAATCATAAGGCTTTATCTCTTGTCCCTCTGGTGGGAGAAACTGAAATTCAAATTATTAGATTATTAAAACTGGCAATCCTTCCCCAACCCAGGGCAAGAACAGCTTCAGAACATGCTTACTGTTTTGGATTACAAGATTGAGTATTTTAAATCAGTAAGGAATGTCTTCACCTCTCCCAGATCTGGGACACATGATTGTTATAATGTCCAGGAACAAACTGGTAATAGTTTGGCAGCTCCTTATGTAAGAAATTATAAATTTTTATATCTCCAGGAGAAGCCAGAATGTGACAGCACTTGTTCCTCTTTATGTTTTACTGGTGACAACCATGGAAGATAGAATGCCAGAGTAACAGTGAATGTCAAGTCAAGACAAAATAAAACAAACACCCAGACGTCTGTCTCCAAGGCTTGTAGCTACTGCTCTACAGTACTGTCAGAAAAGTATTTAAAAGAAACAGTGGATTTATATAAAAGGACTTTTTTTGGAAAAGTTGGCCCTCCTCAAAGCAGCTGTCTTCTTAGGAAAGGTGTTCTAGGAATACCCATGCCTATGCGTAGCTGGCAAAGTGGTGATGTATGTCATGCCCTGAAGATAACAATCCTGCATTCAGAGACAAAACAGACAGTGTCCTGTAGACTCTTTTTCCCGCTCTTTGGGTGCTTGGTATAATATAACTGTTGCAAGGATATAGCTCATGTTTCCAAAATGCTTGTGGCAATATGTACATTCTTCTTAGTCTTTTCTCAGGGAGGAAGGATTTATGGACCCTGTTTATTTGGGGAAATTGAGGTTGAAAAAAAAAAAAAAGAGGAGGGCAGCAAACCACTATTATTGTAGAATCTGCTCATACTGCCAGGCTGCCTTTTATGGAAAGTAGGGATGTGAAGATCAAAGATAATCTAATTTTAACATAAGTAGATAAAGGCCGGGCGCAGTGGCTCACACCTGTAATCCCAGCACTTTGGGAGGCCGAGGCAGGCGGATCATGAGGTCAGGAGTTTGAGACCAGCCTGGCCAATATGGTGAAACCTCGTCTCTACTAAAAATACAAAAACTAGCCGGGCGTAGTGACCCAAGCCTGTAGTCCCAGTTATTCGGGAGGCTGAGGCAGAAGAATCGCTTGAACCTGGGAGGCGGAGGGTGCAGCGAGCCGAGATCATGCCACTGTACTCCAGCCTGGGAGACAGAGTGAGACTCTGTCTCAAAACAAAACAAAACAAAACAAAAGTAGATAAAATTGATGTGACCTTATGATAGAACACATTTAAGTCATCAAAAAGAATGAGCTACATCTTCTATAAATGCTCTCCAAGATGGACTGTTAAATGAAAAATGCAAAGTGCAGAAAATTATGTATCTGGTGTGTGGCTTTTAAATGTGATTTACATGTGTGTTATATGTGATTACATGGATTGATATTTTCTAGAAATAAATATAAAAATATTATTAACCGTGGCTATCCTTGGGGAGCAAAACTAAAGACTGGTAACAGAGAAGACTTTAATATTTTCCTTTTACACACTTTACCATTGGAATTATTTTACTTTAAAAACCTTTTTTTTTTTTTTTAAATATTTTTGAGGAAGGGCCTTGCTGTATTGCTCGAGTGGTCTTGAACTGCTGGCCTCAAGCAGTCCTCCCAACTCAGCCTCCCAAAGTGCTAGGATTACAGGAATGAGCCACCACACCTGGCTAAAAAAAATAAAAATAAAAATAAAAATAAAATAAATGTATGTGCATGTATGTCTACAGATAACGTTTGTAGGGCTTTAGAACCCTTACAGCCTGAAGTCAAGAGAAATGGGTCCCACTCTTGATTGCAGCAAGGATGCATCACAGACCAGTTCGAGCCTTGTCTTTATTCCTTTCAGCCTCTTTTGGAGGTTGGGGAAATCATCTTGATTGTCAAAGCAGAGCTTTGGGGAAATTCTCAGAGCAGATATTCAAAGGTTATTTTCTTATAGGATGAAGGAGGACAAATGGATGAATGTTCAAGTGGGAGATATAATAAAACTAGAAAATAATCAACCTGTCACGGTGAGTACCTCTTTTGGCTGTGACTTGTTCTTTTTTGGATTGAGTGGGTAACCAGGGACTCTTGGAGCACTTCTGCTACCACTCCTTTTGATGACCTTCGTTGCCTCATTTTGCATCAGAAATCAATAGCTCTTGCAGTAAGAAGCTTGTCCTTGCCTATTTCTCACTTTAGTTACAGGGAAAGTGTGAGTAGCTTTGGGAGAGGGTGTATGATAGCAGTGATAGATCCTAGACAAAGAAAGTAAATCAGTGTCTGTAAAATGCTTAGGGTGAACATCTGTTCCTAAGGTGACTGCTTTTGTCACACTATAATGTTAAGAGCCCACCTTCCTGCTTTCCTGACTTTCTTTGACTTTTCTGACCACAGGCAGATATACTATTACTCTCTAGCAGTGAGCCATATAGTCTGACATACATAGAGACAGCAGACCTGGATGGGTAAGTGTTCCCTGCTGACGCTCCATTAAGATGATTTAGCCAGCTTAGAGTGGTCTCTCACTGAGGGGTAGCATTAGGCAGGGAATTAATTTTATTCTCAGATGGAATATTGAATATATGAGCCAGAGAGCCTAGAAATATCCAGATAAGAGAAGATGGACACCACATCCTTGGGACCCTCAAGTCTAAGACTGAGCTCTTGACAGGAACAATTGAGCATTCACTGGGCACAGAATAGGGCAAATAAACCCCACATTCTCCATCTCTAAATTAGAGACACTCTGGCCATATTCTATAATGCTGAGTAGCGGGAAAGAGGATAACAGAACTGTAACATTTCAGAGTACAGTTTCAAAGTTTCCAAGGGAAAAATTTTGAATATAAAAGTATCGGCCGGGCACGGTGGCTCAAGCCTGTAATCCCAGCACTTTGGGAGGCCGAGGCGGGCGGATCACGAGGTCAGGAGATCGAGACCATCCTGGCTGACACGGTGAAACCCCGTCTCTACTAAAAAATACAAAAAAAAAACTAGCCGGGCGAGGTGGCGGGCGCCTGTAGTCCCAGCTACTGGGGAGGCTGAGGCAGGAGAATTGCGTGAACCCGGGAGGCGGAGCCTGCAGTGAGCTGAGATCCCGCCACTGCACTCCAGCCTGGGCGGCAGAGCGAGACTCCGTCTCAAAAAAAATAAAATAAAATAAAATAAAATAAAATAAAATAAAATAAAATAAAATAAAAGTATCTATTCACTGATAAAATGCCATGTTCTATAAAGGATTTAAGGTAGAAATTTATTAACATCCAAAAGCTAAGGTCTTAAGAGGATAGAGCCATCTGCAGAAAGCTTGTCCTGGGAGTTTTGTATTGATCTTCATTCCTACAACTGTACTTCTTGATGCACACGATTTTTTGAAACATGGATTCCATTTTTCTTTTTGTCTATGCATTCCAGCAAGCAGTTACTTAAAAGCCTGTCATGGGCTCCATAAATATTTATGAGGTGTGGAGTATGTTTCCTTGGAGGTATGTGCAAGTTTTTACCAGGATCTGCTCCTTATTCTTTTTTAAAATTTTTAATTTAATTTAAAAAATAGAGACAGGGTCTCACTGTGTTGTCCAGGCTGGCATTGAACTCCTGAGCTCAAGTGATCCTCCCACTTCTGCCTGCCAAAGTGCTAGGATCACAGGCATGAGCGACCATGCCTGGCCAAACTCCTTGTTGTTTGTTTATTTTGTTTTTGTTTTTTTTTTTGAGATGGAGTCTCACTCTGTTGCCCAGGCTGGAGTACAGTGGCGCGATCTTGGCTCACTGCAAGCTCCACCTCCTGGGTTCACGCCATTCTCCTGCCTCAGCCTCCCAAGTAGCTGGGACTACAGGCGCCCGCCACCACACCCAGCTAATTTTTTGTATTTTTAGTAGAGATGGGGTTTCATCGTGTTAGCCAGGATGGTCTTGATCTCCTGACTTCGTGATCTGCCCGTCCTGGCCTCCCAAAGTGCTGGGATTACAGGCATACTCCTTATTCTTGCAGGGAGCAGATACTATCTCCAGGTTATTTACAATGTTTCTTCAGCCTCTAGAGCACCTGACCAGCTAGATCTCATGAGTTAAGTAGTGGCAGTGTGTTGCAGGGAGTCAGAGGAAAGAGACGGGAGTGAATGGCTAACACTCAGCTTCCTTGAAGAGCCATCTCACCTCAATACTGAGAGAGGAGCAGTGGGAGTGACTTTTACAGCTCAGACTCAAAGCCCAGGCTTTACTGGTAACATCTATTTTCTAAAACCCCATGAAAAAGTAGGAGATACTGCACCTGTGCAACAGTCCTGTTTGTGTCCTGTACTCTGGTCACTTGTCTTTTACTCTAGTGAAACCAACCTGAAAGTGAAGCAGGCCATCTCAGTTACCAGTGACATGGAAGATCATCTGGAGCTTCTGTCTGCCTTTAATGGTGAGTTAGGAAATGGGTTTTCCTACCTAAATTTTCATCAGTAGAGGACTGGTTAAATAAAGTATGCTACATCCATAGTGATTTCTATACAACTTATTACAACAATATGCAAGTTGATATTTATTGAAAAATAAAAAATATAACATGTAATTAAAAGAAAAATACAATTTATAAAAGACTGCATGCTGTATATAACATAAACCTGTTTTTGGAAACATGGGTATGTTTATGAGTACTTATATAGAAAAAACATAGAAGGATGTACTTCAAAAGGTAAATAGCACTTTTCTCAAGACACTGAATGAATTTTACTTCCTTCTTTACCATTTTAGTATTACTTAAACACTTACAAAGGGCATATTTACTTTACTAATCAGGAAAAGGTCAAATTGTTTCCATTTTGAAAAAAATACTAGGTTTGCTTTAAGTCATTTTTGAGTTTCTTCAGATTCAGAGCTCATATGATCTGGCAGTACTGATGTCACCATCATGTGGGGTTTTCTCTCTGTCTGGATGATCCATGTCACATACAGAGTTATTCTTCTTTAGTGCTGAGAAAACCTTTGTCTGCCTTTCTTGAAGGAGCTGGTGAGAAATGCGCAGTAACTGAGAAAGGCTAGGAAAAAGATGTGTATGTATTTTGAAAGAAGGATTTTATTTCCTCCTTTCTATTAAGTCTCCTTCCATCCTTAGGAAAAGCCTGAGATTACAGATGCAGAACTCTTATACCTTCATTTGTCTGCAGGAGAAGTGAGATGTGAGGCTCCCAATAACAAACTGGACAGATTCTCAGGAATACTGACCTATAAAGGGAAAAACTACTTCCTGGACCATGACAAGCTGCTACTCCGAGGCTGCATCATCAGGAATACAGACTGGTGCTATGGCTTGGTGATCTACACTGGTACGTTTCCCTTGGCCCCCAGACTAAATTCCATTCATGGCTGAGCTATGGTACTTAGTTTTCAGGATATGGATATGACACTTGGATATATATCAGAACACTATGGCTTTGAGATAGATAGGTGGGTGGGTGGATGGATGGATGGATGGATGGATGGATGGATGGATGGATGGACGGGAGATTTGTGGGAAAACAACCTTGTTTCTGAGGGGAAAAAAAGTGACTTCTGTTTCCAAGCAATGAAATTCCAACATATCGGTTCTACCTTTGTTAGAGGAAAGCATTGCGTTCCAAAACCACAGGGCATTCATGAGTCTCTTTGACCAGATCTGGACACAGGAGAGGGTATACATACAGAGGAAGTACAATAGAATTACCACGTGAAGGGGGAGAGTATACATGTGAACTATTCCCATGAAGAGAGGATGGATACAATGCTTATTACAGAGAAAAATATAATGTAAAAAGTTCATGCCAGAGAAAAGTCACATATGGATCATTAATAGTGGCCCCTCTTGAGATGTCATTTAGAACCACAATTCATTATATTTAGTAAGAGATTTTCTTGGGTTATGATGTGGTTCAGGAAAATGGAGGAAGCCTCTGTGCGACCCCAGTCCCTCAGTGACAACAACCATAGTAGGAAATATCAAGAAAGATTTACCACAGTGAATATTATTCAACTCAGATTCCCAGAGCTCCCCTTCTAGAGCATCTACTCCTAGACATGAGTCTTCTACACTCCTTGCTTCTGTGAAAACTAATGAGACCAAATCCCTAGGGAGAAGCTTAAGAGTCTAGGGAGGCCCTGGTGGAACTTCTTTCATTGGTTCTTGATTTAGAGTGGCAATGACGAGGCTACCTAATTCCCAAACTCAAAAGACTTAAATTAGACTTATTTTCTTTACTGTATATACTTCAGCAACTACTCACACACAATTGCCACTCATAAAATGTTCATTTTTCAGCAAAATGTTTTTCTTTCCTGAAAGCAATAACAGTGAGGCTGCCAACCAGCACAAATGTAGTTAAGTTTTCCCAAGGTTGGTTACATTGTAGTATCTTTGGGAAGCTCTGAGCAGAGACTAATGCCAGCATTTTGAGGTATTTGTATGGAATTGAGTTGCTGTTCCTGCTACATGATGTCCAAGTTCTATGATGATTTCTACCTTCTTCCTGAAGCCTGGGGCAAGTCAGTCTAAGGACCCTTAGAAGATATGGTACCTGTAGCTTCCAGGCTGTAAGCCAAACTTCTCATGTCTTGAAGCCCTTTGAGGAATGTTTAAGAGGAAAGAATGGCATAGCTTATGCTCTGCACTCCCACCATTTGTCCACATATCAGAGATGTCCCAGCTCCCCATGTGTAAACATTGATGAAATTCCTTTACCTGTCCTTTATCAGAACACATGTTGGAATAATGGTCAGATGGTGAAAGGCCAGAAAAATTGCTGCTTACAGTTTCTTCTAAACCTCTTACATTTTCTCTGGAGCCATAGCTCAAGTTAGTAATTTCCAGCTCTAGTCCCATTGGCCATTAAAAGCTCCTTACTTCTGCGTACCATCTGCCCTGTCGTGAAGAAACATGGAATCTCTGTCTCTCAGCTCCAGAGGAGTCTCAGCTCCCCTGCTTCCACCTCAGAAGAAATCACTGCCATTGCCTTTTTGTTTCTTCCATTCCCAGTTAGAAACTTTCAATATAGCCTGAGCCAGCAGTGGGCTTCCTCAAAAGATGATGGGGATCTCTTTATCAGAAAATTCTTTCCCTAAGCTAAATAAACCAGATGGTGATAAGAGAGAAGCTTGCGACTCCTCTTCTAATTTAACTCATCCATGAAAGTTGAGACTGTCTGAGGAGCTACAAAGAGAGGGATCTGCATGAGTGTACTTTAAAGAAGTCATTGGAACTATCCTTAGAAAAAATTTTCCGTTTTTTGAGTTATTGAAAACTGTGAGCCCTTCTCTAGGACTTTATCCTCTAGCATTGGAAAGTGGTTAGGTTAGATTATCATAAAGATACAGTTCAACCAATTCCAAGCCTCTGAGTATGTTCAGTGATTCTAATATCTGATATCTTCCTGTTTTATTTAGGGCCAGACACCAAATTAATGCAGAACAGTGGAAAGTCCACTTTTAAACGAACACAGATAGACCATCTCATGAATGTCCTTGTACTCTGGGTAAGTTAAATACTTTTTTTTTCTTTGTTTCTTTACAAATAGACATACTTCCCTTCCTTTCACAGAAGAAATGGCATTTCCAGTTCAGAATTTAGCTGTTTGAAAGTCTCAAGCAGTCTTAGGATCCCAGAGATTAAGATCTGAGGCAGAAAAGAACAGACAAGTTACAAGAGAGTCTAGCTTATACCTCTGTTAGAAAGAATAGTCACAAAGTATTTAAAAAGATATTATGCTTTGATTAGTGTACAAGAATGGATCAAGGACCCAGTTTAGAAATTAAGACATATTTTTATTTTCTTATAATCAGTTTTATTCATGACCACTTTAATAAAACCTTACTTAGACTAATAAAACACCTAATTTAAACTGAAGATTTTCAAACTCTTTTCTTAGAGGAGTCTTAAGGTCTGGTGCAGTGGGAATAGGGGAGATCAAGTGGATATTATTCTAGCCTCCTCATTTTGAAGTTCTTGCTTTAAAAAGAACAACTTCATGTTTATCTATTTTATACAATTTCAGTTGTAAAAATAGAGGGTGTTCTACTAAGAAGTGAAATTTGAAAAGCACTACAATATATAACAATCAGCTTTGATAAGAGATGTTTAAGTTGAAGACTAATAAATAAATTATTTCTGCTATCTGATATAAGCTGACTTCATTCTTCCTAGATATAGACAGATTAATTTCCTCTCTCAAACAGCTTCTTTGCATAGCTGAACAGTTCCTGTAATGCCTACACTTGATCTCATAACTTTTCAATTTATTTTTACTGTATTGTTTAGACTCTGAAAACTCAAAAAATACCTTTTCTTTGTATATTCTTATCATTAATATTTGAATTATAAACTGCCTTTTCTTCTTCATTATGGGAAACATCCCAGATCCTTTACAAAATCCTTTGGATCTAGCAAAAGGGATTTTAGAAAATTAGGAAGGTTCGTTCAAAAACTAGTATTCATTATACTTCTCTTTCTACTATTGAGTAAGTAGTTTTCAGCAGTTGATCAAAGTTCCATTTCCTAGTTTCTTAATGAGGAAGACAATCATGGTCAAGAATTCAGGAAGGTAACATGGGCAAATATGCTTTTGACAACATTAGCAACATATATCATTAGACAGTAGGCTAGGTCATTTAGCCTAGGCTTGTCTTCAAAACAGGATGTCTTCAAATGGGTGTGATGGCCCACACCTGTAATCCCAGCAGGTTGGGAGGCCGAGACAGGAGGATTGTTCAAGCCCAGAAGTTTGAGAGCAGCCTGGGAAACAGCGAGACCCCATCTCTATAAAAAACAACAACAAAACACAAAAACACAGGTGGAACAAGATGGCTGAATAGAAGTCTTTATTAATCACCCCCCCACACCCCCACAGAAACACCAAATTTAACAACTATCCACATATAAAAGTACCTACATAAGAAACAAAAATGAGGTGAACAATCACAATACCTGGTTTTAACATCATATCACTGAAAGAAGCATTGAAGACAATCTTGAATTACTGATGCCACCATTCCCCCATCTCCTGGTGGCCATGCATGGTGCAAAGAACTTGTAAGCTTTGGGGAGGGAGAGCACAGCAATTGTGGAACCCTGCATTGAACTCAGTGCTGTTCTGTCATAGCAGAAAGCAAAACCAAGTTGAACTCCACTGACACCCACCCATAGAGGGAGCATTTAGACCAACCCTAGCCAGAAGGGAATCGCCCATCCCAGCAGTCAGAACTTCAGTTTTGTCAAGCCTTACCACCTTGGGCGAAAGTGCTCTGGGGTCCTAAATAAGCTTGAAGGCAGTCTAGGCCACAAAGACTACCATTCCTAGGCAAGCCATAATACTTTACTGAACTCAGAGCCAGTAGACATGGGGTGGGGGGGCAGGTGCACAAAACCTAGTGAAACACCAACCAGAGCAGAGAAGGTAATGTTAATGCTACCACTCCCACAACCCCAGGCAGCACAGCTTACAGTAACAAAAGTGACTCCTTTCTTCTGCATGAGGAGATGGAAGAGTAAAGAGGCCTTTGTCTTGCAAATTGGAGACCAGGTCAACCACAGTACCATAGGGCAGTGGACAGAGTCATGAGGCCCCTATTCTAGGCCCTAGCTCCCAGACAGCATATCTAGATATACCCTGGACCAGAAGGGAACCTGCTGTCTTGAAGGGAAGGACCCAGTCCTGGCAGGGTCATCACCTGCTGACTAAAGAGCCCTTGGGCCCTGAAGGACCAGCAGCAGTACCCAGGTAGTACATTATGAGCCTTGGGTGAGACTGTAGAGTGGCAGCATCTAGATGTGCTGGCTTCAGGTGAAACCCAGCACATTCCCAGCCATGGTGACTATGGTGAGAGACTTCTGCTTGGGAAAAGCATAGGGAACGGTAAAAAGGACTTTGTCTTACAGCTTAGGTACCAGCTCAGCCACAGTGGGGTAGAACAGCACGTGGGCCCTTGGTGCCCCTGATTCCAGCCTTGGCTCTTGGATGGCATTTCTGGACCTGCCTTGAGCCAGAGGGTAGCCCACTTCCCTGAAGGGTGAGTCCCAAGACTGACAGTATTCAACACAAGCTGACTAAGCCCTTGGGCCTTAAGTGAACATTGGCAGTAGCCTGGCAGTACCCTCCATAGGTCTTTGATGGTGGCCATGGGGACTGGCTCCTCTGCCTGTGGAAATGGGAGGGAAGAGTGGGAAGGACTTTGTCTTATGGTTTGAGGGTCAGGTCAGCCATAGTAGAATAGAATACCAGGTAGACTTCTAAGGTTTTTGACTTCAGTCCCTGGCTCCCAGACTGCATCTCTGGACATGCTGGGGGCTGAGGAAATTCACAGCACTATAGGAAAGGACATAAGCCTGGCTGGCTTCACCATCTGCTGATTGTGGAACCCTGGGGCTTGAAGTGAACATAGGCAGTAGCCAGGTAGTGGTCACAGCAGGCCTTGGGTGAGACTCAGTGCTGTGCTGACTTCAGGTGTGATTCCAGCACAGTCCCAGTAGTAGTAGCCTCAGAGTTGCTTGTGGCATTCCACACCCAGCTCTAGGTGGCTTGGCACAGAGATAGACTAAATCCGTTAGAGAGAAAAGAAAGAGAACAAGAGTTTCTGCCTGGTAATCCAGAGAATTTTTCCAGATTTATTCAAGACCACCAAGGTGATACTTCTATCAGTCTCCAAGAACTGCAGCATTACTGGGTTTTGGGTGCCCTCTAATGCAGATATGGCTTAGATCACAACACCCAAGTCCTTTCAAATACCTGTAAAGCCTTCCCAAGAAAGGTAAAAAGAAGACCAGACTACAGAGACTATAGAAACAATTAATATCTAACTCTTCAGTGCCCAGACACCAACAAGCATCCACAAGCATCAAGACCATTCAGGAAAACATGACCTCACCAAACAAACTAAATAAGGCACCAGGGACCAATCATGGAGAAACAGATATGTCACCTTTCAGACAGATAATTCAAAATAGCTGTTTTGAGGAAACGCAAAGAAATTCAAGATAACACAAAGAAGGAATTCAGAATTATATCACGTAAATTTAACAAAGAGGCTGAAATAGTTAAAAAGAAACAAATTCTAGAGTTGAAAAATACAATTGACATATTGAAGAATGCATCAGAGTATTTTAATAGTAGAATTGATCAAGCAGAAGAAAGAATTAGTGAGCTTGAAGACAGGCTATTTGAAGATAAACAGAGAAGATAAAAGAAAAAAAAATGAAGCCCTCATACAAGATCTAGATAATAACCTTAAAAGGGCAAATCTGGCTGGGTGCAGTGGCTCATGCCTGTAATCCTAGCACTTTGGGAGGCTGAGGTGGGCAGATCACGAGGTCAAGAGCTCAAGACCGTCCTGGCTAACACGGTGAAACCCCGTCTCTACTAAAAATACAAAAAATTAGCTGGGCGTGGTGGCAGGCGCCTGCAGTCCCAGCTACTTGGGAGGCTGAGACAGGAGAATGGCATGAACCTGGGAGGCGGAGCTTGCAGTGAGCGGAGGTTGCACCACTGCACGCCAGCCCGGGTGACAGAGCGAGACTCCATCTCAAAAAAAAAAAAAAAAGGGCAAATCTAAGAGTTTTTGGCCTTAAACAGGAGATACAGAAAGAGATATGGGTAGAAAGTTTATTCAAAGGGATAACAGGGAACTTCCCAAACATAGAATATATTAATATCCGAGTATAAGAAGGTTATAGAACACCTAGCAAATTTAACCCAAAAAAGACTACCTCAGACATTTAATAATCAAACTCCCAAAGGTCAAGGATAAACAAAGGATTCTAAAAGCAGCAAGAGAAAAGCACCAGATAACATACAATGGAGCTCCAATACTCCTGGCAGCTGACTTTTGAGTGGAAACATTACAGCTCAGGAGTGTTATATATAAAGTTTCAGTACTACAAAAGAAATAGCACTCGAATATAAAATTTTCTTTTTGATTCTCAGCAAGGCAAGTTACTTCTATATAGAAGGGTGCGCCCTTACAGATGGAACAATGGTGAGCGCACACTTGGACAAGGGAGGGGAAGGGGTTCTTATCCCTGGCTCACGTGGCCCTTGCTGCTGTGTTGTTCCCCTATTGGCTAGGGTTAGACCGCACAGGCTAAACTAATTCTGATTGCCTAATTTAAAGAGAATGATGGGGTGAGTGCTTTGGCAGGAGTCAGGGCAGAGCAGGTAACAGGAAATTGGAATGAGTTAGGGTGGAGTAGGTGATTGGAATGTAGGGTGGAACAGGTGATCAGAATGAGTCAGGGTGGAGTAGGTAATCGAAAAAGTTTGCTTAACGAGGAAGTTTAAAAGTAGAAGGCAAAGAATTGAACATATGAACATATTAATTCTTTGAAAAGAAATTTAGGGCCGGGCGCGGTGGCTCAAGCCTGTAATCCCAGCACTTTGGGAGGCCGAGACAGGCGGATCACGAGGTCAGGAGATCGAGACCATCCTGGCGAACACGGTGAAACCCCGTCTCTACTAAAAAATACAAAAAACTAGCCGGGCGAGGCGGCAGGCACCTGTAGTCCTAGCTACTCGGGAGGCTGAGGCAGGAGAATGGCGTAAACCCGGGGGGCGGAGCTTGCAGTGAGCTGAGATCCGGCCACTGCACTCTAGCCCGGGCGACAGAGCCAGACTCCGTCTCAAAAAAAAAAAAAAAAAAGAAAAGAAATTTAGAACTCATATCTAATAATCCCTCCCCTTGTATTTCCTTACAACTTTCTTTTCAAACTTTTTTTTAAAACATGTCTTGGCTTAGTTGTTTCGCTTGATTTTGTAAAAGAAGAAGCTTCTCTGGATAAGGTGGAGGATAGTTAAGGGAGGTTTTAGTAAGTGCCATTTTTATGAGCCTCTGCATCTACTTATGGATGCATGGTATGACACAGCACCTGACAAGAATAAATACACCTATTACGGCTGCGAAGGAGGTATTGAGGCTATTATTCCTTTCCATTTGCCGAACATTTTTTTTTTTTTTTTTTTTTTTTTGAGACGGAGTCTTGCTCTGTCGCCCAGGCTGGAGTGCAGTGGCCAGATCTCAGCTCACTGCAAGCTCCGCCTCCCGGGTTTACGCCATTCTCCTGCCTCAGCCTCCCGAGTAGCTGGGACTACAGGCGCCCGCCGCCTCGCCCGGCTAGTTTTTTGTTTTTTTAGTAGAGATGGGGTTTCACCGTGTTCGCCAGGATGGTCTCGATCTCCTGACCTTGTGATCCGCCCGTCTCGGCCTCCCAAAGTGCTGGGATTACAGGCTTGAGCCACCGCGCCCGGCCTTGCCGAACATTTTTTTTAGCCATCCTGTAAAGGGGTCATTTACCCCTGAGTTGCTGGCTAACTCATTGGATAGAGCAGTCAGACCTTGCAATGCTTTTGTTATACTTTTATTAGGGGTGGTGTTTGGGGTGAACCTGTAACATTGAGTTTTAATCATGACGCAAACTCCTCCTCTTTCTGCTAATATCATGTCTAAGGCTATCCTATTTTCCCAAGCCATCTGGCTAGTAACCCCTAATTGCTCAGCTATTCCTTTAACAGCATCTCTAGTGTAGTTAATAAATCGCTGTTGATTGTAATAGACATAGTTTAGCCAATCTACATTTTTATTAATTGTCACCCACCAAAATATTGACTCAAATCCTGCAACTATTTGATTTTGGGCTTTAAGTTGATCTGGTATTCCCTGTGGGACTTTAATTGTGTCTAAATAGACGTAAGAGTTGAAAGACCTATAATGGGCTTCTCTAGCTTTACAATATCTTATTTTTCCTTTCTCTGGTTAATGAAATGCCAGGGTGAAAGGGATAGCCAATTGGACTAAAGCCCAAGTGCCACTCCAGTTATTTGGCAGAATGTCCAGTAAAGGTCCATCACAATACCACCACACATCTGCTTGGGGATGAACAAAGGCTGACTGATAAGCTCTTTTTTTTTTTTTTTTTTTTTTTTTTTGAGACGGAGTCTCTCTCTGTCACCCAGCTGGATAAGCTCTTGAAAATTCTTAAGCTCATTGCATCCCTTCAGGTCTCCAAGGAACGCTAAGTTTCCTTCCTGTCGTGAGAGACAGGAAGTGAACTTAGTGTTAGGAAATGGAAGCTGGATGGCCTTCGGGGGCTGACCTGCAAGGTTCCGGATTTCGGGATATAGCAGAGTGAGAGCTTGGCATGACTTGTTACCCCAGGCTGTAGAATCTTGGAAAAAAGCTACTATGCAGCCCACGCCTGGTTGACTGGAAGACCAAGTGCAAAGGGGACAATCTGAGCCTCTGGCCTGCTGTGCACACAAGCATAACAATTGCTTTTGTTTAATGTGCCGACAGAATATTTGATCCATTTCAACCAGGCATTTACATCTTGGTATCCTGTCTCAATTGCCAAAGTTTGTTTTAAGTCTTTAACTTCTACCATCACTCTCTTGGCCTTGTCATTAGATGGAGGAGGATCAATGGTTCCGATGTGAGAGGTTTTGGAAAAAGGCTTAGAGGCAGGTGCAGGCGGCAGGGGATCAAAGAAATGCATTTTAAAGAATCCAATAGGGTCTCTCCCTGAAACCTCAGCACCCATACCATAAAACCGGCTTAAAGAAGGGAACCAGCTTAGAAAAGGGGAGAACTTTGGGGGCTTGAAATAATAGCCTGTAGAGGGTTGCACTGGTTTAGCTGACAGGGGGGCTGTCCCTTTAGTAAAATGAATGTATGGTTTTAGGAAATTGCAAAAACGGGTTGGGGCAGTCTATCCTTGCTCTTTAGTGGTCCACAGAACGTTAAATCAACTACGCATAAAAGTTATACATTGGGGGGCAAGACTCCTGATTGACACTGGGGTCTTTATTGAAATCTCCCCAGATTAAATGGTCCCAATTTACTAATGCCCATTCTGAGGAGAGTCAGGAGAGACAGAGGTACTTTTCTGTCTTTGACTTGGCAAGTCCCCACAGGGTATAACAAGGCAATCTTTAAATGCAATAGTTTGAGGCAAAATTGACTTGGTTATGTTAATAACTAGATGGTCAGCAATAGAGCGAGGAAAGAATAAAAGGAATAGAATAGATAAAAGAGTTAAATTTTTCTTAGCTTTAGTTTGGTAGGGTTTTCCCCTGGGATTGTGGTCCATGACTCTTGGGGGGGATGGCGCTTTGACTCGTGTGTGATGAGTCCATCCCTTTTTCGCTGTACGAACAATAGTCTCAGTAGTTAGCAGCACAAGGTAGGGTCCTTCCTAGGCTGGCTCGAGTTTTCCTTCTTTCCACCTTTTGATGAGAATGTGATCTTCAGGCTGGTGCTGGTTTACTGGAAATTCTAGGGATGGTACCTGTGCTAAAAGTCTTTTAGTTTTGAGGGAAAGGAAAAGTGGAAGATAAACCAAGTATATAATTTCTAAGAAATTGACCTTTTGTTTTAAATGTGGGGACATCAGCAGTGGACTTTATAGTCTTTGGTGCCCTTCTTACTGAGAAATTTCCTGTAGCACCTATTTTTATTAGTTTTTAGACCAAAGAAAGCCAAACACCGTTTTGTATTTAATAATGCTTCCTGTATGATTTTTATACCAGGTAAGCTAAATTTCACCTTTATATTAGTGGGTTGTTAATGTTAAACTTAATTTTAATACAACCTTGTAGACATATTTATCCAATTTTTAATGTCTGACCATAAGGTAAGGTTTTTATAGACTCTTTTTAACCTTTTTTATAATTTTTGTTAAAGCGCAGGTTAGTGCTTTAAGAAAAACTTGTTGTACTTTTATTTTAATGTTCAGTTCACAGAAAAACTGTATACCTCTTTAACTTTAGCTAATATGTTTACATACAGAATTTCCTTTACAATTAACATTTTAAAACTTGCTTAGACCTTTAAAACAAAAAAATGTATTTTTAACCTTTTAATGTAGTAAAAATTCACATTCTTATGCCTCCTTATAATCTTTTTACCAAAAGTATATTTTACTTTCCTTACACACTTTGCACATATACTGTTTCTTCAATAGTTTTATATTTAGGAGGCCTAATTACTTTTAAATTATACAACATCTCTTGCATAAATTTCCTTTTATAACCTTTTTTTTCCCCACGACTTTCACAGATAATTCTTTGACATGCCTCAACTTTCTGACTTGTTGTAAATATCCTTTTTTTAAAAAAACAATTAGTTAATTTATTTTAGGACAAGAATTTACCATATAACATTCTTTTTTCTTTAATTTTTAACTCTTTAAAAATTAAACTCTTTAATCTTTAACTCTCCCCCCTCCTTTTTTTCTTTTTTCTTTAATTTTCCTAAAGATGATAACCATTCTTTTCTGAAGCGAACTTCCTTCATGTCTGTGGACTAGACTGCCTAAGGCCACAAGATTAGAAGTTAGGATAATACATGTTACACTGTTAACTTTTAGCAAACTTTACTTTTGTTGAAAACCTTCGGCCGGGCGCGGTGGCTCAAGCCTGTAATCCCAGCACTTTGGGAGGCCGAGACGGGCGGATCACGAGGTCAGGAGATCGAGACCATCCTGGCTAACACGGTGAAACCCCGTCTCTACTAAAAAATACAAAAAACTAGCTGGGCGAGGTGGCGGGCGCCTGTAGTCCCAGCTACTCGGGAGGCTGAGGCAGGAGAATGGTCTAAACCCGGGAGGCGGAGCTTGCAGTGAGCTGAGATCCGGCCACTGCACCCCAGCCTGGGCGACAGAGCAAGACTCTGTCTCAAAAAAAAAAAAAAAAAAAAAAGAAAACCTTCTAAGTTTGGGATTTCAATTCTCCTTTGCTGTTAATAAGCCCTTGTTTAGTCTAAATTAACTTAGAATTGGTATAGATGGTTCCTTCCTGGTTCTGGGAGTACTATAAGGCTTGGCTGAGTGCAAACAACTTGCAGGTTTGAGCAGACCAGTTATCAGGCAATTTTCCTAACTCTGCTTCTACAAGAGTTTCCCTGTCAATTACTGAATACCCACTGTGGTTTGTTTCCCCCCCACCCCAATCACTCAGGGGGGAACCATTTATAGTACCGTCCTGAAGGGAGTTCTTCCTAGGTCTGGTCAGACCTTTGTATGGTAATTAAGATTTAAATCCCTGGTTAGGAAACCTACTGGGTTAAGGGAATTTTCAGTGGTTAATGATAAATCATCTTTTTCTAACAGAATAACCCTATACTTTAAGATTTTTGAGTTAGTAAGCTACCTTTTTGCTTTTTGACAGGATAGTTCTGAACTGGTGAGGTGTGCTCACAATGAGGTTTCCTCTAAAAGTTCTTTTTCTGGTTTCTTCTGTTAGCAAAGGAGTTGCCGCTACACACTAAATGCATTTGGGCCACCCACTGGTTACTGGGTTACGGATTTGTGATAGAAAGGCTACAGGTTGTCAGTGGCCTCAGTGCTTTTGGGCTACACCCTTGTTTACGCTGACAACAAGGTGGTATTGGAGTGTTATAGGGTCAAGGAGAAGACCTTCAATTATCAACTACAGGTTTTAAATTTACCCTGGCTTTTAAGGGAATAGGTGTCACGCGCGTCTGTGTGAAGAGACCACCAAACAGGCTTTGTGTGAGCAATAAAGCTTTTTAATCACCTGGGTGCAGGCGGGCTGAGTCCGAAAAGAGTGTCAGCGAAGGGAGATAAGTGTGGGGCCGTTTATAGGATTTGGGTAGGTAAAGGAAAATTCCAGTCAAAGGGGGCTTGTTCTCTGGCGGGCAGGAGTGGGGGTCACAAGGTGCTCAGTGGGGGAGCTTTCTGAGCCAGGCACAAGATAATGTCATCGCTTAAGGCAAGGACCAGCCATTTTCACTTCTTTTGTGGTGGAATGTCATCAGTTAAGGCGGGGCAGGGCATTTTCACTTCTTTTGTGATTCTTCAGTTACTTCAGGCCACCTGGGCGTATATATACGTGCAAGTCACAGGGGATGCGACGGCTTGGCTTGGGCTCAGAGGCCTGACAATAGGTACACTGTTTTTTCTTTACTACTTCTATTTTTCTCTTTCTTTCTCTCTCTTTGACTCCCTCCTTTGTCTCTCTGCCTCTTCCCCCGGCCCTGCTTCTCTTTCCCCTCTGTCTGCCTCTTTCCCCCCGCCCACCTCTTTCCCTCTCTCTCTCTCTCTGCCTCTCTTTCCCTCTCTCCTCTCTGTCTATCTCTCTCTCTTCCCCTAGGGTAGGGACCTGCAGGAGTGGAGCTGCTCTCTCTTTCCCCAAGAAGAAAGGAAAGGGCGGCAGCGGCGGGGGCCGGGGGGGGGATGGGGGTGTTGTGTCAGATTCAACCCTTGAAATTAGCAGAAGGCTCAACCCCTCAACACCAGGGATGTCTCACCTTGCCTGTCCTGGAAGGCTCAACCCCTCAAACCAGGGGGTGTCTTGCCTGTCCTGGAAGGCTCAACCCCTCAAACCAGGGGGCATCTTGCCTTGCATGCCCGGGAAGGCTCAACCCCTCAAACCAGGGGGTGTCTTGCCTGTCTTGGAAGGTTGACCTGTTTCTCCCCTTTTCCCCCTCTGAAGGTCCTTTGCACACTTCCTACTCGTGCTTTTCTCTCGCCACTCCCCCAAGGTAGAATCAGGACCTTCTTAGTGTTGGCATGCCAGTGTAAATCCTACAGCAGGATCCGCCCTAAGCCATATGAGGTAGCTACGGAACCACAGAGAGGACCCACTCACTCCTTCCAGCAGTAGGACTTGTCACTGTTTCATGCGTCCGTGTGAAGAGTCCACCAACAGGCTTTGTGTGAGCAACATGGCTGTTTATTTCACCTGGGTGGAGGCGGGCTGAGTCCAAAAAAGGAGTCAGCAAAGGGTGGTGGGATTATCATTAGTTCTTACAGGTTTTGGGATAGGCGATGGATCTCACAAAGTACATTCTCAAGGGTGGAGAGAATTACAAAGAAACTTCTTAAGGGTGGGGGAGATTATAAAGAACATTGATCAGTTAGGGTGCGGCAGAAACAAATCACAATGGTGGAATGTCATCAGTTAAGCTATTGTCACTTCTGTGGATCTTCAGTTGCTTCAGGCCATGTGGATGTATACGTGCAAGTAACTGGGGATATGATGGCTTAGCTTGGGCTCAGAGGCCTGACAGTTACCATCCACACGAACAACACCGCAAGCAGGGTTGTTGGTGATCATTCACGCGCATACACATTTAGCCCTCCAGAATTTGACCACCAAGGAAGTACTTTACTGGCTCCCGTGACATCTCCTTCCTTGGTCTGTGCACAAAGTCATTGCTGCAGTATGTGAGGATCCTTTAAGCTAGGTTGCTGGCCAGTACCCCCTGCACCCCCCGTGTTGCTGAGAGCTCAGGTTATTCCTCACACTGGATGGGTCTAGATTTCTCACCCCTGAGGCCACCACAATAGGGCAGGGTGCACCTCCTCACGAGAGAGAACCAGAGACCATCCCGGAGGGGAATGTAATCCCGGATGAGTCCCCCAAATTGTTATATATATAAAGTTTCGGTGCCACAAAAGAAATAGCACTCGAATATAAAATTTTCTTTTTAATTCTCAGCAAGGCAAGTTACTTCTATATGGAAGGGTGCACCCTTACAGATGGAACAATGGTGAGCTCACACTTGGACAAGGGAGGGAAAAGGGTTCTTATCCCTGGCGCACGTGGTCCCTGCTGCTGTGTCATTCCCCTATTGGCTAGGGTTAGACCACATAGGCTAAACTAATTCCGAATGGCTAATTTAAAAAGAATGATGGGGTGAGTGCTTTGGCGGGAGTCAGGGCAGAGCAGGTAGCAGGTAATTGGAATGAGTTAGGGTGGAGCAGGTGATCAGAATGAGTCAGGGTAGAGTAGGTAATTGGAATGAGTCAGGGTGGAGTAGGTAATCAAAAAAGGTTGCTTTACGAGGAAGTTAAGTTTAAAAGTAGAAGAGAAAGAACTGAACATACTGACATATTAATTCTTTAAAAAGAAATTTAGAACTCATATCTAACAGGAAAGAGTGGCATGACATATTTAAAATGCTGAAGGGGAAAAACTTTACCTAGACTAGTATATCTAGTGAAAATATCTTTCAAACATGAAGGAAAAAGAAAGACTTTTCCAGACAAACAAAAGTTGAGCAGTTTCATTAATATCATACTTGTCCTACAAAAAAATGCTGAAGAGAGTCCTTCAACTAGAAAGAAAAGGACGTTGAGCAATAAGAAATCAGCCACCATGCTTGGCTTCATTATAGTTTTGATTTGCATTTCTCTGATGATCAGTGATGTTGAGCACCTTGTCATATGCCTGTTTGCCATCTGTATGTCTTCTTTTGAGAAATATCTATTCAGATCTTTTGTCCATTGTTAAATTGGACTATCAGGTTTTTTCCTATAGAGTTATTTGAGCCTCTTATAATCCCAGCATACAGGCAACCAACGCAAAAATTGACAAAATGGTATCACATTAAGTTTAAAATCTTCTGCACAGCAAAAGAAACAATTAGCAAAGTGAAGAGACAACCTGCAGAATGGGAGAAAATATCTGCAAACTGTCCGTCTGACAAAGGATTAATAACCAGTCCCAAACAAAAGAACTGCTTTTGAAATAAATTTAACAACCTACCTGCAGAGAACTAAGGCTTGTAAATGTGAGTGTCAGCCCTTAGAGTAAAACCCACTTAATTTAAAATTTGGGGGGCTTGAGTTTGCCTGCAAGTTTCTTGTACACCCTAGGGTGAAATTTGTTAAACAACATATTCTTTCTACCTACACAGAACTCATGGTTTCCCATTCAGAGGAGTAGCCTGTTAGGAAAACAAAATTAACCAAAAGAAATGAAATCTACTCCAGCAACCTATAATAATCAAACTATTATTTTACTTATATTTTTAAGCGGACTAGAGGGAAACAAGTAGCATAAAAAGGTGGATGAGGATGAACAAATAGAATAACTGACTCTGGAAGCTGGGTGTGGTTCCCAGCTACTTAGGAGGCTGAGGCAAGAAGATCACTTGAGCCATGAGTTCAAGGCTATAGTGCACCATTACTGCACCTGAGAATAGCCACTGCACTCTACCCTTGGCAACATAGCAATATCCCATCTTAAAAAAAAAATACCTGAACCTAGAATAAACAATTATATTTCAGGGAAGAGAAAAGAAAAGAACTTTAAAACATTTTTATGACTATTCTCAGAGAAAAGAAGCAATTACATATCTAAAGTAAGAATAGGTTGCTTTAAAAGGGGGAAAGAAGAAAAACATCTAAGAACAACAACAAAATAGAATTTGGGGGAGCAAAAATGGGATTGCTATTTTTTTTTAAAAACCCATTAAAGGATTAAAATCTCTCCTGGACCATAAAACAAAAAGACACAGAGATAGAAAATATGAGAGAAATAATTTGTTTTTAAACAGAGGGTCAAACTAGAAAGATTTAGTTATAAAGAGAAATCCCTTTAAAATTCTCATAGAGATAAAAATAAGATATTAACAAAAATTAGACTTAGATTGGTATCAGATTTCTCAAAAGCACCATTGGGTCCTAGAAACCAGTAGGGTCATACCTTCAAAGTGCTTAGTGAAACATATTTTGACCTAGAAATCTGTACCCAGAAAAACTACAAGTCAAGTAAGAGAGCAAACTTGTTCCTACCCTAGGACTTTTACCCTTGCTGGCAATGTCTGCCCCCAAGTCTTTGCATGGCTTGCTTCTTTTTCATCATTTAATGCTACCTTTTCAGATAAAAGGGCTCTAACACCCCCACCAAGACCCTCTATTCTATTAACCTGTTTTATTTTCCTCACAGCATTTATCACTAAATGATATTTTTTTCATTTCTTGTTTGTTGTCTACCTCTCTCCATAAGGATGTTGTCTTTTTTCACTACTGTGTCCCTAAGTCCCTGGAACTATCCTTGACATATAACGGGAGCTTCATTATTATTTGTTGAGTGAGTGAAAAAAATGAATGAACGTCTTAGCCACCAGATTATGAGCCTCTACAGTAGAAATTACACCATATTCATCTTCATATTTTTGGAAGTGCCTTGCACAAAGTAGTTCTTAGTAAATCTCTATTGAATTATTAAATGAAGAAATGTCCTTGAATTAGCTAGGTTCTTATCAGCTCAGCAGTTTTGTTTCTGTGGTATTTGTGCCAGGACATTGCCGATGTAGTGATATGTAAAACACTTCCATTTCTTGAAGTAAGCTGAACCAGAAATCCTTCCTGATTTAAATACTTCATTTTCCCCCATTTTTTAGAAATGCCTCTTAGAAGAAAATCTGACAGACACAGGAAGCACGTTTAGCAAAGCTGCTTCCTGATGAGCCCACAGCTGAGCTGGGGGTTAGATCCGTTCTCTCTCCCCAGTGACCAGAACTCCCAGTGACAATGCCTTCTAAATCATGATCTATTAACTAGGAGTGTATTTGTGAGACAAATGAGCAAAGTGCATGAAATTGAAATGGTGCCAGAGATCCAGGATCTCCTTCTGGGGTAAGGCACAATGTAAAGCACAGATGTGAAGGGTCAAAGGCCCCAAGGAGTGCTTTCTTTTGACAGGCTGCCTAAGAGGCCAGGGAGCACCTTTATGAGACCAGTGGCCTTGGTTCTAGGTCAGTTTTGTCAAGAGTGACAAAATTATTTATTTCACTCTTTATTGAAGCCACGTTTTGCTAAATGGGAGGCTGTCTGCACTTCTTTGGTCTGACTAGGTCTGGTATTATCTCTAGGGTCTGTAGCAATAACCAAACAAACTAATGATTCCTTGTTTCTTTCTCCTTATAGAAAGGAAGTAAAGTGAAGCTTTAAAGACTAAGTACCAAAAATCCCTACCACAATAAAAAGAAATGTAGAACATCTGCAAGGGCTTTGAAGGCCTCATGATGGCAGGAAAAGCTCTAGCAATGAAGAAAGAAAACACTGTGCCCTACACCTTCAGGATTCAGGCTGTGGGGGAAGCCCTGCTTTCTGGGGCTTGGGCTGATGAGAAGTGGTCTTCCTTTCTGGTGGCTTAGTGTGCGCAGTAGAACTCAAACTCAGATCAGTAACTCACTGAGGCTTTATCTGAACCATGCGAATAGCTTTGTTTTCACATGATTAATTGAAGAGAAAGATAAAGAAGTGGGAATAAGATTGAGAAGGAAAGATTGCATGGCCCCAGAGAAACCCTCATCACAAAAAGCTGAGCTACTCAGCATGAATCTGGATTTGGCTAGGAATAAAAGCAGATTTTATATGTTTTGTCCCAATTCTCCTTTGTTTTATTGTTCCCCGGCCCCTCACTCAACTCTCAAATACCAGTTTTTGATATTGAATATTAAGTGTTTAGTGTTAATTTTTAAGTAATACTGGTTTTGATTATGTTTTAAAATAAGATCTTTACCCTTTAGAGCTATATATTAAATTATTTACAGATGAAATTGCATAATGTGACAGATTTGTTCTGGGAAGGCAGGGGAAGAGGAGGTTTGGATGAAATTAGACTGGCTATGAATTGACAATTGTTGAAGCTGGGTGATGGGTACATGGGTGCATGGGGGTTTGTTGTCCTATTTATATACTTTAATTGGTGTTTTAAATTTTCCATAATAAAAAATAATTTAAAATCTCAGTGTCTAGGAATGGTCCCAGTTAGACCTGTTCCTCCTACTTTTCTAGTCTTGTCTTCAAAGACCTGCCCATCAGTGGCACAAAGATGAGCCCTTCCATTACCTAGCAATGGGGATGGGTTGCTTTGAGCCAGCCATACTTTGTGACCAAGGTCACAGATGTGAAGACCGTTGGGTAGATGTAAAGACTGTTGGGTAGACTTCGAGGTGGTTCAATAACATCATGTTGTCTCTAGAGGCATGTGGACATATCGGGCTGGTAGGAATGTAAAATGGCATAATAACTTTGGAAAACATTTGGCAGTTTCTTAAAAAGTTAAAGATAAATTTGCTATAGGATCCAGTGATTCTACTCCTAGATATGTACAAAGGAAATGAAAGCTTATGTCCATGAAAAGACTTGTACACAGATGTTTCATACAGCCTTGTTTGTAATAGCCAAAAACTGGAAAAAACCAAATGTTCAATAAAAGAAAAATTAGTACACAAATTGTGCAATATCAATACAATAGAACACTACTCAGTATTAAAAAGAAATGAACGATTGATAGATGCAAAAACATGGATGAATCCCAAAGTCATTATGCTAAGTAGTAGAAGCCAGAAAAAAGAATATATACTATATGATTCCATTTGTATAAAATCTAAAAATTTCAAATATTCTAAAGTGTCAGAAAGCAGACTAGTGGTTGCCTGAGGACCAGGGGAAGGGAGAAGTGGGAAGGAGGAATTACAAAGGGCACGAGAAACCTAGGAATAATGAATATTTCATTAACTTGAGTATGGTGATGGTTTCACAGATATGTGTGTATATGCGTGTGTGTGTGTATGTCTAGTGTATAGTTGTATACTTCAAATATGTGCAACTTTAGGGGGATAGTGACTGAAATGGGACATAGGGTTGTTTCTGGGTGCTGAGAATGTTCTATTTATTTGTTCTGGGTGTTTGTTCCATTAGTGTGATTACTTTGGGAAAATTCATCAACATATATCTGTGATTTCTGCATATGTCTTTATGTGTGTTAACAATTAAATGTTAAATAATGAAAAATAGAGGGCATCAGATTAATCTGGAACCATGAGTAGTATAGTTGTATTAGTCAAAGTAAGATAACCAAAATAAAAAACAGCCTTAAAATCTCACAGATATGTGACAATACAATGAAGGTTTTTTTGGGGAGGGGCAACTTGCTCCACCAATAACTCAAGAATACTCTAGCCGGCCGGGCGCGGTGGCTCAAGCCTGTAATCCCAGCACTTTGGGAGGCCGAGACCGGCGGATCACGAGGTCAGGAGATCGAGACCATCCTGGCGAACACGGTGAAACCCCGTCTCTACTAAAAAATACAAAAAAAAAAACTAGCCGGGCGTGGTGGCGGCGCCTGTAGTCCCAGCTACTCGGGAGGCTGAGGCAGGAGAATGGCGGGAACCCGGGAGGCGGAGCTTGCAGTGAGCTGAGATCCGGCCACTGCACTCCAGCCTGGGCGGCAGAGCGAGACTCCGTCTAAAAAAAAAAAAAAAAAAAAAAAAAAAATACTCTAGCCATTCTAGCTAATGGCCCCACCAACCTCTTGGATTTCAGGATCTTCTACTGGATTCCCTGCATTCAACTAGCAAATGGGGAAGAAGAGAGAATAGGAAGACTCACACATGATTTTTTTTTTTTTTTTTTTTTGAGATGGAGTCTCGCACTGTTGCCCAGGCTGGAGTGCAGTGGCGTGATCTTGGATCACTGCAACTTCTGCCTCCTGGGTTCAAGTGATTCTCTTGCCTCAGCCTCCTGACTAGCTGGGACTACAGGTGCACGCCACCACACCCCACTAATTTTTGTATTTTTAGTAGAGATGGGGTTTCACCATGTTGACCAGGATGGTCTCAATCTCTTGACCTCGTGATCCGCCCACCTCGGCCTCCCAAAGTGTTGGGATTACAGGCGTGAGCCACTGCACCTGGCCACACGTGATAGCATTTTAGGGCCAAGCGTGTAAGTAGCATAATCACTTCCATCAACATTGCGCTGGCTAGAACAGAGTTACATATAACTGCAAGAGAGCTTGGGAAATGTGCTCTAGATATGTGCTCAGAAGGAAAAAAAATAGAATTTAATGAATACATATGATTATCACTGCCACAATCTACCCTTCTGATCATCATATCCATTTCATTTTTCCTCCCACATATGGAACACCCTCATCATCTCCCCCAAATCCTACCCAGTCACTGCATCCAACTCAGAATCCAAGATCTCTCACTGATGCACAGTTCTCTCCATCAGATCTAAATGAGGTTCCTCTTGGTCTGGAGATGTGAGAGGATCTCCTTTATTCATTGCTCTCAGTGATTTCTGGCTCCACTTCTGAGAAGTTTTCCCTCATTCTTTATCCTTGCTGACCAACCCTGAAGTGGATGTTTGGGAGTATACTCTTCTTAGGGACTGCAGTTTTTATAACCTGCTTCCTGCCCAGTGTGGTTTTAAGGATTTCCAAACAGTCACAGGCTTTTTTAGACCAGGCTTATAGTTACCTAGTAATACCATTCCTCCAAAACCCATAAGACTTCTCATCTGTTTGCTTCCAATTAGTTTCATGTGTCAGTAACCCCCCGCCCCCGAAAATTCTTTCCTAGACATAGTTTTTGAGTTTGTCCTATTTCTTCGCTTCCTTGCCCCTCCATGCCCTTCTCTTTCAACTTAATGGCAAGAAAGTTGAGGCTATGTGGAATAATAGTCATGGGTAAGAAGGTATCACCTTTAACCTGAACTTTGCCTAAAGGCTGAGTCACTTTATTCAGTTGAAAATAATTATTGGGCCTTTTTTGCTTAAGGTTTCAATCTTATCTCTTCCTGTTTAATGTCTAGAAGTCATAGTTCTTTGATGCCCCATGTTTCTGTATCTTCTCATTTCTGCCTACAAATTGGCTAATTCTTTCCCTCGTTTAACTTTAAAAAAAATTTTTTTAGTAAAGATGGGGTCTCAGTATATTGCCCAGGCTGGTCACAAATTCCTGGCCCCAAGCAATCCTCCTGTCTGGTCTTTCCAAAATCCTAGGATGGCATGCATGAGTCACTGCACACAGCCAACTCTTTCTTTCAATACCTTTCAAAGGCAGCCAGTACACAATATTTTGATTCTTTCTAACCATTTCTCTTAGAGCTGCAGGTTCAGTAGGCATATGGTCTACCTTTCAGTTTTACCAAATTCTTTAATGTTAACATGACTACCATATTTTCAGCCTTTTATATCAGTTTCCTTATCGCCCACCCCCTAACTGCTAAGCCCCACACATTTTAGACTTCTATTAAAGCAGCTTCAATAATGGAATGATTAAGTGCTTGGGTTCTGGAACTGGTTCAAA
Organism: Macaca nemestrina; assembly: GCF_043159975.1. Classification (NCBI taxonomy): domain Eukaryota; kingdom Metazoa; phylum Chordata; class Mammalia; order Primates; family Cercopithecidae; genus Macaca; species Macaca nemestrina. The sequence continues at coordinate 64,724,120 of NC_092138.1, forward strand.
ACCTGTTTCTTCTACTCAGTAGCTGAGTGACTTTAGACAAAATTCTTTCTCACTCTTAAGTTCCTCATCTATTATTAAAAGAGGATTATTGTAAATATTAAATAATATGTCCAAGGAGAGCTTCTACTGGAGTTTCTTTTCTGTCCTGTGTACTGCTGCCTAGAGCCTGTGAACTATAGGGCCTCCCCGCCCTCCTAGGAGAGGGTCGCTTTGTTGAGAGAGAAGGCTCTAGACTGTAGAACTGAAGCAGTACATATCTTGGATGAAATGTTCATTTAATTCTTTTTTTTTCATTTATAGATTTTCCTGGGTTTAGGCATCATATGTTTTGTCCTAGCAGTTGGGCATGGCATTTGGCAGAACAAGAAAGGCTACCACTTCCAGATTTTTCTGCCATGGGAAAAATATGTCTCTTCATCAGCTGTCTCTGCCATCCTCATATTCTGGTCCTACTTCATTATTCTCAACACCATGGTGCCCATTTCCCTCTATGTCAGGTAGGCTTCTTTGATCACTTTGGGGTGTGGGGGAGGAGCTGACTTCATACTGTCTACTTAATTCCCCAACCAGAGTGTGAACTTTTAAAAAGCATACACTTGTGCTCTTTAACCCCTTACTCTCCACAGTACCTGGTGTACAAAATGCTCTGAGATATATCTAGAGATTGCATAAATGCCTTCCATGTCCAGAATACTGTGCTAGGAAGACACTGTGTGGTTTATACAAAAAGAAAATTATCCCTGCCCTCAAATAACTTAAAAAGTAAGTGACTAAATAAGACATACAAACACATGAAATAACTAGAAATCATACAGACAAATTTGGTGATGCTAACACATGGGTAGGTTCCCCAGGAAGATAGGCCAGGCAGCCCATAGTTTACCAATGAGATAGGTCCAAACATTCACTTGTAAGTCAATTAATCAGAATTCAGAATGCATTTTCCCACAGAAACAGTGTGACAGATGGTAGATAGGTGTAATTTTGACCTAAGTTCAATTCCTAAAAGTTGTAGAAGAGAAGAAGAAGGGTTTTTCTTACTCTTTTTCATAAGCACCTTGAATGAAAATTTGAAATAGTGGAGAAAAGTATTTACCTTACTCTGATCATCCTTTTCTAGGTTCTGCATTTCCTTACACATACATACACCCAAATACATTTTAGTTTCCTCCTTTCCAGGCTTCTAAACCCTGTACCGGGGCTTTTTGGCAATTAAAAAAAAGTACCCTACGTAACTAGATTACCTTATTTAGTAATATTTATTGAGTATCTACTATGTGCTAAGGTTGAGAGAGATTGCTGTGGTTGCTGGATATGGTAAAGGATGGGAGGAGTCCCAACTCCAGGCATAGAGATTATCAGTAATCAGTCGATGATGAGGACCTGAGCACTTCCCTTCTTTACCTCAAAGGAAAAAAATCCCCATCTCTCAGTGCAGCTGTCTCAGACAGGGATCACTAATAATCACCCTTATAATAAAGCAGATTAAAACACATTAAGTATGGCCGGGCGCGGTGGCTCAAGCCTGTAATCCCAGCACTTTGGGAGGCCGAGACGGGCAGATCACGAGGTCGGGAGATCGAGACCATCCTGGTTAACATGGTGAAACCCCGTCTCTACTAAAAAATACAAAAAACTAGCCGGGCGAGGTGGTGGGCGCCTGTAGTCCCAGCTACTCGGGAGGCTGAGGCAGGAGAATGGCGTGAACCCGGGAGGCGGAGCTTGCAGTGAGCTGAGATCCGGCCACTGCACTCCAGCCTGGGTGACAGAGCGAGACTCCGTCTCAAAAAAAAAAAAAAAAAACAACACATTAAGTATGAATGATGATAAGAAGGAGACCCCTTAAAAGTCTTCACTCTTTTAAAATGAACATGCTTATTAGCCATAAAGAATCTATAATGGATGCTATTTGGAGCAGAAGAGGAGTATGACAAAGGCAATAGGGAAAACTCATATAAAATGAGAAGAGGTTGTTGTGGAAGGAAGCACACCACAGGCAGGCTGGCTCTGCCTGGAAATTTATCAGAGGTTCAGTCCATAAACTATTCCTAATTTCCATAACTTCTTTCCTTCTTCTGAAATAAACTCGAGTGTGTTGAGTTCCTCTGTCTTCCCCATGTGACAGGAGCAATAATCCTCCAGTTGGGCCAACACAGCCTTTTATAAGTTAACTGTTACTCTATCACACCTTGCATTACTGCAGACATTCCAAAACTGTAACTTTTCCTGGATACATTTTAGAAAAAAAAAAAAAAGAATAAAAGACAGGTATGACTCAAAAAAGTTAATCAAATGTATCTGGGTACAGGTGGTAAAGCCTTGAGTGATAATGGCCAAAGTCAGCATTACCATGGGTTGGCTGGTGGGAAGGGTACTTCAGAAGGGTAGAATCCCAAGAAGACACCCTGATTTTCAGATGCTGGCCCTGATCTACCACAGGACTGCTAAGAAAGAAACCAGGATGTTATATTTGCTTGTCCTGTTCTGAGGCAGAACCATTCTTTTTCTTTCTCCTTAGTGTTGAAATAATAAGATTGGGCAACAGTTTATATATCAACTGGGATCGGAAGATGTTTTATGCACCAAGGAACAAACCAGCACAGGCTCGTACTACCACCCTTAATGAGGAGCTCGGCCAAGTCAAATACGTGTTCTCTGACAAAACAGGGACTCTGACTCAGAACATTATGATTTTCAACAAATGTTCTATTAATGGGAAGCTCTATGGTATGCATGTCTTCCTGCTTTCCCCAAGTCCTGGGGAATTTTTACTTTGCAAATTGTTTTCAAGACGAATCTAGCTCTAAATCTATAAGCCTCTGGAATTCACATTTACCTCTTATTCTCACAACTGTCTCTATTCTCTAAGCAAAGACCACCCAGCCCAAACAGTTCTAACCAAAAAGCATTTATTTAGCATCTTATAGGTACAATCTATTGTGTTGGGCATGGAGAATACCAAGATGTACAAGACTTAGTCTCTGTCCTCAAGGAGTTCCTAATGTCTATATACTCAGTTTCACTCCCATTTTAAATCAGATGGATGTTGGTCAAAGGGTACAAAGTTTCAGTTAGGCGGGAGGAGTGAGTCTTCAAGATCCATTGCACAGCATGTTGATCCTAGTTAGTAATAATGCATTGCATATTTCAGAATTGCTAAGAGTTTTAAGTGTTCTCACTATAAAAAAATAAGTTTGCAAGATGATGAATATGTTAGTTAGCTTGATATAATCATTCCATGGTGTATACATATATGAAAACATCACATTGTATCCATAAATATATACAATTATTTGTCAATTAATAATAAAATTAAAAATAAATAAATGGAGCAGTCAATGTATTACTGAAGCTGCTAATTTCCTGATTCCCCTTTAGAACAATAAATATTATTAAGAGAAACCATCAAAGGGTAGTCAGAGTTTGATCAGTGTCTCCCAGGCCCAGTCCCTTATTTATCTTATGCCTTAAGCATAAGCTTGTTTTTGTGATAAAGTCTTCATGTGTGTGAACACTCATACCCAGTGTCCTAGCTAACAGAAGAAGGTAATCACATCTAAAAAACTAGAACACATGGGATAATCTTTCTGGGGTGATAAAAAGGTTTTTAAACTAGAGAGAGGTGGTAGTTGCACATTATAAATGCACTAAATGCCTCTAAATTGTACACATTAAAATGGATAATTATATGTTAAGTAAATTTCATATCAATAAATAATTGAAATTTTTGAATTTAAAAAAAGCTAGGCCGGGAGCGTTAGCTCATGCCTGTAATTTCAATACTTTGGAAGGCTGAGGCAGGCGGATCACCTGAGGTCAGGAGTTCGAGACGAGCCTGGCCAACATGGTGAAACCCCATCTCAACTAAAAATACAAAAATATTAGCAGGCATGATGGCACACACCTGTAATCCCAGCCATTTGGGAGGCTGAGGTGGGAGAATTACTTGAACCCGGGAGGTGAAGTTTGCAGTGAGCCAAGATCACGCCACTACATTCCAGCCTGGATGACAAGAATGAAACTCCTGTCTAAAAAAAAAAACAAAAACAAAAACAAAACAAAACAAAAACTAGAGCACTCTAATATTTCCTATTATTTCCTATATTTCTTATTATTTGTTTGGTAACCATGTCAAACAAACTTTCATTTATATAAACTCTGAAGGCTTATTTTTGGATGAGTTGATTTGGGTGAGCCTTTTAATTCTCTGGCTCATTTTAAGACCTGACCATATACTGGGTAAAGTTGAAAAGGACCATGAGTGTTTCCATGCTTGGCATCAGACATGTCTTCTACCCCAATTCTGTCTGTCATCCACTGGTCAAGAATCCCAAACACTCTAAAACTAAGTCCACATCTCTTCTGGGTAACTCTTATGATTGGAGAGCTTTCTGAGGTGTGAAGCGTTTCACTTCTAGCTTCATCTTATTCTCACTTAGGAGGGAAGAGTTGAGGCCCAAGCAAAACTCTTCTTACCATTGGGTTAGGGAAAGGAGCTTACTGGGCACTGGGAGCTAGGTGGCCTGAGGAGACTGGGGGCAGCTTGACTGCAAGTCTAGGATGAAGGGATCAGAATAAATAAGCTTTTAAGGCCCCTCCTTTAAATCACCATATGACCCAGCAATTTGATTCCTAGGTATATACCCCCAAAACTTGAAAACAAGAACTCGGATACATGTATACCAACGTTCATTGTGACATTATTCACGTAAGTCCAGAGGTAGAAATAACCCACATGTCCATCCACATATGAATGGATAAAGAAAATGTGGTACAGCATATACATACAATGGAATGTTAATCATCCATTAAAAAGTAATGAAATTTGATACATGCTACAACATGGATGAACCTTGAAAGCATTACGCTAAATGATGTAAGCTAAACACAAAAAGACAAAAATTTTATGATTCTACTTATGTGAACTATCTAGAATAGGCAAATTCATAGAGACAGAAAATAGATTAGAGGTTACTAGGGGCTGGTGGTGGGAAGAAATGGGAAGTTTCTGTTTGGGGTGCTGAAAAAATGTTGAAAACATATAGTGATGATTGTTGCACAACATTGTGAATATAATTAATGTCATTGCATTTTACATTTAAAATAGTTAAAATGGCAAGTTTTATGTGATATATATATATATTTTTTTAACCATAATTTAAAGAAATTCAAACCCTCCTTTAAAACCCTTGCCAAATCTCTGCTGTGTTCACTTACCAACAGGTGATACTTATGACAAGGATGGACAGAGGGTGACAGTCTCTGAGGTGAGTGATTACAGCTCCATGGGAAATGCATGTGGGAGCTAAGTGAGGCTGTGCTTCAGAGAAGCACAAATTGAGACTCCCTTAGCCACTGAAATATTAAAGCTTTTATTGGCCCTGTAATATCAGAAATATCAGAAAGCATTATGTAAATGACCTATGTTTAATTCTGAAGATCTTCGTTTGTTCTTTTTAAACAAAAATAGCTTTATTGGCTTTTTCTCTTTAAAAAATAATCCATGCTCATTGTAAAAAAAATTTAAACAATACAGAAATGTGTGAAGAAAGTTAAAAGTATTCCATCCCATTTAGATAGCCAATGTAAAGTTAGGGAGTATATCTTATGCTTTTCATATGTATATACACAGACACATATGTACCTCTAGATCTAGAAGATGGAGAAGACAAAATCATAGTATGCATATTATTTCCAGTTTCCTTTTGTTCACTTGACACTATTATTGTCATCATCTTTCCATGTCAGTAGGTCTAGGTTTACATCATCATTTTGAATGGGTGTCTACTATTCAATTCTATCAGTGTACCTTAATTTATTTAATTTCTTATTTTTATTCCATTTTCTTTTGTGATTACAAATGACATTTTGGTAATCATTATGGCACATACATTTTGTCTACTTTTCTGATAATTATTTCTTTAGAATAAAGTCCTAGAAGTAAAATTTGTTGGTCAAAATGTAGCCATGTTTTAATACATTAGAGAGTGCCATATTGCCCTCCAGGTAGATTTGCATAACTTTATAATCCCACCAAAAATATATGACAATTTCTTTCCCCCCATATGCTTGTCAGAACTGGTATTAACAATTTTTAATCTGTTGAAATTTAATTGATGAAAAATAGTATCTAATTATTTAATTTACCTTTTTTGATTACTAATTAGATTGAATCATTTTTATGTGCTTATTTTTCTTCCCCTTATCATCTCTTTATTGCCCATTTACACTTACTTTGTGAACTGTCTATTCATATTCTTCGGCCTTTTTTTCTTATTTGAAAATGCTCTTTATACAGTAAAAATAGCAGCTCTTCCTTTGTCTGGTGCATATGTTACAGTTATTTTTCCCATGTTGTCTTTTGGTTTTTAATTTGTTAAATAATATTTTGTGTAGAAGTTTTTAAGTCATGTAATCAAATCTATCAGTCATTTTCCTTTATAACTTAAGGATTTGTGACATATTCAACAGTCTTTATAAAATTATAAAAATGTCTTCCTATTAATTTTTCTTATCTCTAGCTGGTTAATTTTTACTGTTTTCTCTAGTATTGGACCCAGCTTTTGTTTATGGGTTTGTTTTTAAGTATCCCTTCATAGGGGTTCCTCTGTTGCCTTCAGGGTATTTCTCACCTTATCCCTGTCTTGCTAGACCCAATTCCAAACTCTTGGCCACTTGACTTATATACCAAACATCTGACTCTAGTTCTTACCCCTATCCATCCAAAGAGATTGGGAAGGGGAAGGAAATTCAATGATTTGCCTTAAATCATCTTCCAGGGTTCGGCTAATGACCTTGGCAATATAGGCAAAGTTATAGCTTCTAGGGAGTAAATCCCTCCTGGAGTTTCTTTCCTGTCCCTCTTCTGTCCACGATTGATTGACCATAACACATTTTTCACTAAATCACTGGACTCTTTGTTCTCTTATAAACAAACTTACCTGTAGCCTCAATCCCTTCATTAATTGAAACATGGTTTTCCCTGAGAACATTTCTTTTTCTTCCATCTCTCTCATACTCTGCATACCATAAACTCTGGATACGATAAGCCCAAAGGTGTTGCCCTCATTATCCTGTGCCATGTTTAACCATTAGGTTTTCTCTCCTACACGGTCTTTCTTCCTGTGATGCTTATGCCTCTGGCTATAATCATCTTTAACTCTTCTTGTTGTTGCTATCTAGGAAACTTCTGGCTTCTACACCCCATTCACTGAGGGCTCTGAAACTTCTCCCTCCCGTCCCAATCACTGCTAGTGTTTTGGGGGGTATTGTCATCTTTATTGGACGACCTATCACTGTGGACTCTTTCAGGTATCTGAAAGAATCCTTCAGATGATCTCTCTGTATCACCCATTTCCATATTACCATGTCATTGTCCAGAGTTGTACTACTGTGGAATTATAAACTTTCTTTTCACAATCTTAGATCACAAACCTTATTCCTCCATATTATCAGTACATGGCTCAGTACTCGAGATTTTTTTTAAGTATTCCTGCTTTTTATCTCATGGAGATTTATAAACCCTTGGCTTTCCTTTTTCTCCACTCTAGCAATTCCTTACAACTTTACTTCCTTTCCTAGCTTGCCTATCTGTACCCTGAGATCATAAGCATCCTCAGTACCTTACTAGTTCTCCTTTTCTTCTCTTTGATCACTAAACAAATCTCAACCTTGAATTAACCAAGCCATCGACCCTGCTCTGTTTCTAATCTGAGAGTGTTGAGCACTATTTTGGAGATCATAAAACCATTACAAAATCAGAGACTCCACTGTCCTCTGTCCCAGTGCTACTTGGCAAAATTTTCACCATTTTGTAATTGGCTTCATATTTTATTCTCCGTATCAGCTTTTCTAAACAATCACCATTCTCAGGCCTTCTACCACGCTCCCCTCGCTCCCCAGTATGTAGCAAATGATATTCCCTTCTATTTTACTGAGAAAAATCCAAACTATCAGCTAAATATCCTCCTCTGTACATATATTTTAACCCACCTTTACCTCCTTTCCTTCAGTCTCAAAAAAGGTATAACTTTTTCCTTCAGTACTAATCTATATATTCTAGATTCCATCCCTTCCTACTTCTTCAGGAACCTCAGTCAATCCTGTATTCTCTCTTTCTTAATATCTGAATATCCCCTTATATGATTCTTTCCCCTCAGCTTGTCTTTTTTCTTTTCTTTTCTTTTCTTTTCTTTTTTTTTTTTCTTCACAGAGTCTGGCTCCATCGCCCGGCTGGAGTGCAGTGGCACGATCTCAACTCACTGCAGCCTCCGCCTCCTAGGTTCAGGTGATGATTGTGCCTCAGCCTTCTAAGTAGCTGGGATTACAGGCATGGCCACCATACCCAGCTAATCTTTGTATTTTTAGTAGAGAAGGGGTTTCACCATGTTGGCCAGGCTGGTCTCAAACTCCTGGCCTCAAGTGATCTGCCCACCTTGGCCTCCCAAAGTTCTGGGATTACAGACATGAGCCACCATGCCTGGCCTCAGCTCAATTGTTTACATTAGTATGTCCATACAATGGAATATTATTCAGCAATAAAAAGAAGTGTGCTATCAAGCTACACACACACACACACACCACAGAGGAACTTTAAGTTCATATTGTTAGGTGAAAGAAGCCAATCTGAAAAGGTTACATACTGTGTGATTTCAAATATGTGACATTTTGCAAAAAGGAAAACAATAAAGGCAGTAAAAACAAAAAGATCTGTGGTTACCAGGGGTTTGGAGAGAGAGGGGAGAGGGATAAAGCAGTGGAGCACAGGGGATGTTTGGGGCAGTGAAACTATTCTGTATGATGTTGTCATGGTGGATTCATGACATTATGTGCTTGTCAAACCCATGAAACACAACACAGAGTCAAAGATGATGCAAACTATGGCCATCAGTTTATAATAATGTAGCAATATTGGTTATCAGTTGTAACAAATGTACCACAATAATGCAACATGTTGATAGGGAAAACTGTAGGGTGGAGGTGAGAGAGGGAGTATGCAGGAACTCTCTGTACTTTGCTTAGTTTTTTTGTAAACCTAAAACTGTTCTTAAAAAAAAGAGTATTAGGCCAGGCATGGTGGTTCATGCCTGTAATCCCAGCACTTTGGGAGGCCAAGGTGGGCAGATCACTTGAGGCCAGGAGTTTGAGACCAGCCTGGCTAACATGGTGAAACCCCTTCTCTACTAAAAATACAAAGATTAGCTGGGTATGGTGGCCATGCCTGTAATCCTAGCTACTTAGGAGGCTGAGGCACAATCATCACCTGAACCTGGGAGGCAGAGGCTGCAGTGAGCTGAGAGTGTACCACTGCTCTCCAGTGACTCTGTCTCAAACACAGTGAGACTCTGTCTCAAAATAATAATAATAATTTTAAATGAAATAAATGGGCTTTTAAAAGCCACAGCTTGTTAACCAGAAGTAACCACTAACAATACATTTTTAATATTTTTTTTGTATTCTATTTTTAAAAATACTTATAACCTTACCTTGTTCTTGAATTTCCCTCTAGCCATTATCTGTCTCCATCGGTCAGTCCAAAATATTTATTGAGTGTCTACCATATGTCAGACCCTGAGTAAGTACAAAACGTTCAGGGAAAACAAAACAGACTTGATTCCTACCTTCGGAGGTGGCATCCTAGAGGAGGAGTCACAGAAGTAAACAGGCAATTATAGGAGTCTCTAATTCCTCACCTTTCATTCATTCTTCAGCCTGCTTTATGTATTCAGACTCTGTCCTATCATATTCACTGAAACTATCCTAGCCAAGGTCATGAATGACTACCTTGTTATTAAATCCTGACCCAACTTCTCTGTGGATTTTAGCACTCTTAAACTCCCCTTTTTCTTAACGCTCTCTTGTCCCTTAACTTGCGTTGAATAACAATTTCTTCTTGTTTTTCCTTCTTTTCTGATTGCTTCTTCTCATCTCATTGCATTGGGTGCTGATGTTCCCTCAGGGCTCTATTATTTAACCTCTTCTCCATCTGTATAGTCTCTTCATGTAATCTTATATATTTACATGGCTTTAACTACTACCTATGTACTGATAACCTCCAAATCCATGTAACCAAGGAAACCTGAATAACTCCCTCCCATCCATGGCCAAAGCTAAAGACATCCTATTAAAAACTGTGTTATAGCTATACCACAACAGTTCAAGAGTTTCCTCAGTTGCTACCTTCTACCCTCCATTCTGAATCCACTTCCTCTCAGGTATCATCCTCAGTTTCCGTCCTTTTGTCTACTACTTGGACTTGCTTTTCAGCATTGTTTGACTGGTTGTCTTGCTTTCAATTTCAGAGTTATCCCTGAGTGCTGCCTCTCAGATCATGCTGTTCTGCAACTCTCAGCCAGTCCTGCCTCAGTTCTGAACCCAGACGGGTTCATTATTCTCAAACATTACTTATCTGAAAGGGGAGATCATAAACTAGCTCATATATCTTTCCTGAGCTTCAAAACTATATGTACAACTGCCTGCCTTCATTACTACCTGTATGTCTTCAGGATCTCCAATTCAGTCTGTCAAAAAATCTTCTCCTGCTCGGTATTCTATCTCAGTGAATGGTCTCACTATCTATCCAGGGGCCCAATTAGGGAATATAAAATTATTCTTAACTCTTCTTCTCTTTTACTCCTTATATCCATGTCCTATCAATTCTAACTCTCTATATTTTCAAATCCATCCCCTTAATTTAATATTTATTGTCACTACTTCATCATTTATCTTGTGAATCACTAAGTGGTCTCCTAACTGGTCTCCCTGCTTCTCATCTTGCTAGTTCCAATATATTCTTCATGCTGCTACCAGAGGACTTTCTCTGACAGGAATCCACATCACTTTTGGTGGAAAACCACTATGACACCTTATTGGTAATAAGATAGTAATGTAGGATCTGGCTCATGCCTTCCTTTCCATCCTTGTCTCTCCTTACTCACTAGCCTCTAGTTTCAAAGAATGTGCCACTGTAAGGTCTCAATTCTAGAAAAGCCTTAGGATACATGTGCTATATAATGGGCCATCTTAAATTGCTGAAACCATGAACTTCCCCGAGCTTATGACTCTATTGTTGGCCAAGTCTAGGGCTTGGTTCTGGACCTGAGCATACCTCCTTGCTGCTCTGACAAACTCCCTCTAAGTAAGATATAGAAAAGAGCCAATATACCTCACTACAAACTTCCTTTTTCCCAACATAGCACCAAGCAACAAAATTGTGTCTGTACTTGACATAGTAGGGCCCAGCCCAAGTAACGCCACATATACAGAGAACTGGAGAAAGATCCTTGAGAGTTCTGGTATGAGCTGGAGAAATGTGTTCATAACATTGTACTCCAGAGTGGAGAAAAGAAAGTCTTAGGGCCTGCTGGGCGCAATCACTAATGCCTGTAATCCCAGCACTTTGCGGGGGCTGAGGTGGGTGGACCACTTGAGGCCAGGAGTTTGAGACCAGCCTGGCCAACGTGGTGAAACTCTGTCTGTACTAAAAATACAAAAATTAGTTGGGCGTGGTAGCACACGCCTGTAATTCCAGCTACTTGGAAGGCTGAGGCACGAGAATTGCTTGAACCCAGGAAGTGGAGGTTGTGGTGAGCCAAGATTGCACCACTGCACTCCAGCCTGGGTGACTGAGACTCTGTTTCAACAATAACAACAAAACAACAACAACAAAAAAGAAAGAAAAAGAGAAAGAAAGTCTTAGGGCCAAGCTGAGCCAGAAAAAAATGTTTGCCCAAGGTGGCTACAAGCTGCCTAGCTGAAATGGAGAATCAGAGTCAAGGGCTAAAGGAGCCAAGGTCATAGCCAGGAAAATGATTAGTGACTATGCACAAGATTGAAGGAAGGATTGAAATAGTAACACAAGCAGCAAAGTCAGTGATCATGAGGGTTAGAGGCAGGAAGAATCAGGTATGCTGACAAGTCAAGCAGGAATTAAGTCTGTGAACAACAAGCACATACTGAAGCTTCCTTGTCATGTGGCCTTGCTCTATCTTGCAAAATTCTTCCCTAGCCTCCTTTTAACTCTGGTGGGGCCAGAGAGGAATAGTGTAACACAATGATACCACTGTATGTAGGACTCTACTCCATACTCAGTTCCCAAAATCAGGCAACGGACAACCAGAAACAATGCTCTTTCCAGACACCACCTACAAATACAGAGCAATTACTCCCTCTGTTTCGATTATTCTCAGGTATGATTATCATAGATTTGGGACCTAGAAGAGCAGAGTTTGAAGATAGCCATTAACCATTCAGAATAGCTGGAGTGAATGAGCCCAAGAGGGGTCTGCTGAGCAGTGCCCAGCTTGTCTCCTGAAGGAAGGATGTTTTCTGGCCCAATAAATAGATGATCCAGGTCAGAGCTACAGGGGCCTTAGAAACCAGCACAGGATCTCCTTCATTTATCTTGCTTTTCCTTGCCATCCTCCTAGGAGTTCTCATTACATTCCAGAAACTGCCTCCAAATTGATCTGAAAAGTATCAAGCTGCTGCTGAGAAGTTTGTTCTGGCTTATGTGTTCCAGAAAGAAAAGGTTGACTTCTCCTACAACAAACTGGCTGATCCTAAGTTTTCATTTTATGACAAGACTTTGGTGGAAGCAGTGAAAAAGGGAGATCACTGGGTGCACTTGTTTTTCCGCTCACTCTCATTGTGTCATACCGTGATGTCAGAAGAAAAAGTAAAAGGTGAGGAGAGGCCTAAGGTAGCTTCATGGACTGAGAATATGTCATGGAGTCTAGGCTGGAGGTAGGGGTGATTTGATATGCTTTGCAATGGCCTAATCTAAGAAAGAACTTTCTATTAGGTAGCTTTGTCTGGCAATGGAATGGATAGTCAAGATAAGTGTTAGCTCCTGTTAATACCAGAGGTATTCAAGTAGAAAACAAACTCTTGGTTTAAAAGAAGATTCATTCATTCAGTAGGAGTCAAACTTGGTGCTGTCTGGGAGCTTCAGATTATTTTCATTTCTTTTAATTTTTTATGGTGCTCTACATTTTCAGAGAAACTTTTCTGGTAACTAACTATAGAATGATCCCTGAGGCTGAGAGCAGTGGCTCATGCTTATAATCCCAGCATTTTGGAAGGCCAAGGCAGGAGGATTGCTTGAAGCCAGGAGTTTGAGACTAGCCTGGACAACAAAGTGAGATTCCCCCTGTCCACCCCTATCTCTACAAAAAAAAATTTTTAAATAAATAAAAAAATTAGCCAGGTGCCAGGCGCAGTGACTCACGCCTGTAATCCCAGCACTTTGGGAGGCCGAGGCGGGCGGATCATGAGGTCAGGAGATCAAGACCATCCTGACCAACATGGTGAAACCCCCATCTCTACTAAAAATGCAAAAATTAGCTGGGTGTGGTGGCGCATGCCTGTAATCCCCGCTACTCAGGGAGCTGAGCCAGGAGAATTGCTTGAACCAGGGAGTTGGAGGTTGCAGTGAGCCGAGATAGTGACATTGCACTCCAGCCTGGCGATAGAGCAAGACTCTGTCACAAAAAGAAAGAAAGAAAAGAAAAGGAAAGGAAAAAAAAAGAAAAAAAATTAGCCAGCTATGGTGCTGCAGGCCTGTAATCCCACTTACTTGGGAGGCTAAGGCAGGAGGATGGCTTGAGGGTAGGAGTTTGAGGTTGCAATGAGCTATGATCGTGCCACTGTACTCCAGCTTGGGTGGCAGAGAGACCCTAGCTCTAGGAAAAAAAAATTATCCTGAGGAGGGTGGTAGGAAAAAGAAAAAAGAATGGTCCCTGAAAGCATAGCCGTGGGAACTTCTGATCTTGAAACTCTGTGATGTTCTGCCCTCCAGATCAGCCCCACTGTCTCTGACAAGGCCTCCTAAAAGATGAGTTGTCATCCTCTTGTTGCTTCACAATTTGAAGATATCTCCCCTATCCTAGCTTTTTTTAGTAACCAGATCTGGCTATGTCATCCATTAATTTATCCAAACCTCTTTAGAAACAATGAATGAGAAATAATTGATTATAAATTAAGACTTGGCAGGGTGCAGTGGCTCATGCCAGTAGCAGGAGGCTGAGCAGGTGGATTGTATGACTCCAGGAATTCGAGACCAGCCTGGGCAACATAATGAAACTCTGTCTCTACAAAAAGTAAAAAAAAACAAAAAAAACAAAAAAAAACAATTAGTCAAGTGTGGTGGTGTGCACCTGTAGTCCCAGCTACTCAGGAGGCTGAGGTGGGCAGATCACCTGAGCCCTGGAAGCAGAAGTTGCAGTGAGCCAAGATCATGCCAGTGCACTTCAGTATGGGTGATAGAGCAAGACCCTGTCCCAAAAAATAAATAAATTAATTAAGAAGACTTTTTTTCCTTAACAAATAAGAATTTATATAACCAGGCCAGGCGCAGTGGCTCACGCTTGTAATCCCAGCACTTTGGGAGCCTGAGGCGGGCAGATCACAAGGTCCAAAGTTCAAGACCAGCCTGGCCAATATGGTGAAACCCCGTTTCTACTAAAAATACAAAAATTAGCCAGGCATGGTTGCGCACACCTGTAGTCCTAGCTGCTTGGGAGGCTGAGGACAGAAGAATTAGTTGAACCCGAGAGGCGGAAGTTGCAGTGAGCCAAGATTGTGCCACTACACTCCAGCCTGGGTGACAGAGCGAGACTCCATCTCAAATTAAAAAAAAAAAAAAAAAGAATTTAGACAACCAAATGAATCACATCCTTTAAAGTCAATGTACTCTTAATACTACCAGTAGTGACACCCTATATTTGTATATCACTTTACAGTTTTACAAATTGCTTTCATTTGTATTATCTCATATAGTCTTCACATCAGCCCTCTGAGGTAGGCAGAACAAGAAAAATGGAAACTGATGCTAAGGGAGCTTAAGTTACTTGCCTAAAATCCTATAGCTAAGAAGAGCAGAGATAAAAACCCAATGTCACGTTCACCGCATGCTTCTCTGACCTGCTGCTATTCCAACAAGCTGCTATTATTTGAAGCATATTTGGCCTTAGCCTTGTTTACTGCCCCAAGTAACAGAGCAGGAAATGCACAAGAAAATAATCTCGATTGTTCAGTAGATATATCTTATATCTGAAAATTATATTCCCCACCTACCATATTCACAAGCATAAGACTCTAATGATGCATAACTGTTTTAAAAATCAAATCAACCTTCAGAAGAGAAATAATCTAAAATATACCTGAAGTTGTGATAATATTCTAACAAAGGAGTTGCAGAAATATCTTGAAGAATATCAGATTGAAAGACTGATTCAATAAGGTGAGTCATTTAGCTTCCCAGGGTGACTTTCAAAGATGACAACACTTGCGTATATATATATCTCTCTATATATATAAACTATATATATATAGTTTACTAAATCATCAATCTTATTTTCTTACAGCAGTGTTTTTAAAAGCGTGGTTAGTCTTATTCAGGAGCACTTATGCAGGACCACCTGCATGAGAATCACCCAGGAGATTTGTTAAAAATTCATTTTCTTAGGCCCTCCTCCCAGATTTTGTGATTATGGATTCAGTTAAGTTTGGGAGAGATCCAGGAACTAGCATTTTTAACAAGCTTCCTGAGCCATCTTTACTCACTAAAGTCAAAGAATAACTGCCTGTTCAGTTTGTTTGTATACATTGTATGTTCCATATACCTCTGTAAAGTAAGTTGAAAATAATGGAAATGAAGGCCAGGTGTGGTGGCTCATGCCCATAATCTCAGCACTTTGGGATGCCGAGAAGGGAGGATCACTTGAGCCCAGAAGTTCGATACCAGCCTGGGCAACATAGGGAGACCCCATCTTTAAAAAAAAAAAAAAAAAGCCAGTTGTGGTGCATACCTGTGGTCACAGCTCCTTGGGAGAGCAAGGTGGGAGGACTGCTTGAGCCTGGGAGGTTGAGTCTTCAGTGAGCTGTGATCACACCACTTGCACTCCAGCCTGGGTGACAGAGTGAGACCCTGTCTCAAAAAAATAAAAATTAAAAATTAAAAAAAGGAAAGGAGAAAACACTGATATGTTCTATGCAATCTGGCCTTGTAGAGCCAGACTTGTCAGGTAGTTTTAAAGAAACATGCCCCTCTCTGGGCTCTATCTTTATATAAACCACTTAGAAGACAGTGTCACTTCTGGGTGGACTTCAGCTACTCATCTCTGTGGGCTCTGGTTGCCCTCTTCTCTCCTGTCAGGCATGCTGGTGTACCAGGCTCAGTCACCAGATGAAGGTGCCCTGGTCACTGCTGCCAGGAACTTTGGCTTTGTGTTCCGTTCCCGCACGTCTGAGACAGTCATACTGGTCGAAATGGGGAAAACCAGAGTCTACCAACTGCTGACTATTTTGGACTTCAACAATGTGCGCAAGAGGATGTCTGTTATTGGTGGGTGCCCTTCCTAGTTGGCCTTCTCCCCTTCTTTGTCCTTCATACCTATTCACACATTGCCTTTCTTTTTTATCTACACGTACATGCTTTCTCCCACTCACATACCTTCTCATAGGTATGTGCCTCAAATACAAACATGCAGCCATCCCTATTTTCTCACATATCCTTTAACTTTTCTCTTACACACATATGTGGGCTTGCTACCATATGCTAAGTCCACACTAAGTCCCTAGTGTTCCTGAGCAGTGGCTTGTCAGCACCCTCAAAGCCACGGTGAGGGCAAATAATAAATTTATAAAGCCTGAACATGGAATAAGAGATGGGAGCAGACAGTAAGGGAAAATTCATACTGTCTCTTTCAGTTAGTTTGAGCCCCTCATACTAAAAAGGAAGGTCATTTTTCACCCGTGGCATTACTAGATATGAGCCTTGGTCTGGGACTTGGAGATACTAAATGTGATTCTACATCAGACTCTTCCATGGGTAGCACTGAACCCATGGAAGAACTGGTTCTGTAAGTTCCTCTCTCACTTTTAGCAGCCCTTGCCACATCATTTATCCTGTGTGACCACTCACTGAGTACTTAGCCTGCATTAAAGGGAGAAACAGTGTCATGGGGAATAGCCTCCTATTATCCCTCATTGGCTCAGATAAGTTATAATAAGAGACTGATAGTTACTTTGCTTAATTTGCTTATCTTTAGTGCGGACACCTGAAGATCGGATAATGTTGTTTTGCAAGGGTGCAGACACCATCATCTGTGAACTGCTTCATCCATCCTGTAGTTCCCTCTGTGATGTGACCATGGAACATTTAGATGTAAGTGTTTAGGCTACAGGAGAAGGAAGGTGCGGGTAGTTCTCTGTATCTGGATATGTAGCCACGTATGTGTCCCTGGGCCATCATGTTTCTATATGGCTATATAATGATGTCTGTGTCTCTTTAATTGGTAGAAGAATAAAACTATCTTATTTTGTGGGATTTTCGCCGACCACATTGCCAACTTCTATATCAAAGAGTTGAGTGTGACAGTACCCCAGAGGCATGATGAGGATTGTGTCCATGGGAGTATTACAACAATCAGAATAGTTCTCTGATTCTTGATTCAGGAGTTTCCATAGTCTGACCTGGAGTTTGCTTTAGAATAGGACCTGTTGTTTCTTTCTCTTGCCTGATTGCCCTGGCCAGAACTTCCAATACTATGTCGAATAGGAATAGTGAGCTAGGGCATCCTTGTCTTGTGCCAGTTTTCAAAGGGAATGCTTCTAGCTTTTGCCCATTCAGTATGATATTGGCTGTGGGTTTGTCATAGATAGCTCTTACTATTTTGAGATACATTCCATCAGTACCTAATTTATTGAGAGTTTTTGGCATGAAGGGGTATTGAATTTTATTGAAGGCCTTTTCTGCATCCATTGAGATAATCATGTGGTTTGCTTTTGTCATTGGTTCTGTTTATGTGATGGATTACATTTATTGATTTGCATATGTAGAACCAGCCTTGCATCCCAGGGATGAAGCCGACTTGATCGTGGTGGATAAGCTTTTTGGTGTGCTGCTGGATTCTGTTTGCCAGTATTTTCTTGAGGATTTTCACATTGGTATTCAAATAGGAAGAGAGGAAGTCAAATTGTCTCCATTTCCAGATGACATGATTGTATATTTAGAAAACCCCATTGTCTCAGCCGAAAATCTCCTTAAGCTGATAAGCAACTTCAGCAAAGTCTCAGGATACAAAATCAATGTGCAAAAATCACAAGCATTCCTATACACCAATAACAGAGAACTAAATCATGAGTGAACTCCCATTCACGATTGCTGCAAAGAGAATAAAATACCTAGGAATACAACTTACAAGGGATGTGAAGGACCTCTTCAAGAACTACAAACCACTTTTCAAGGAAATAAGAGAGGACACAAACAAATGGAAAAACATTCCATGCTCATGGATAGGAAGAATCAATATTGTGAAAATGGCCATACTGCCCAAATTAATTTATAGATTCAATGCTATCCCCATCAAGCTACCACTGACTTTCTTCACAGAATTAGAAAAAAAAAAAAAAACTACTTTAAATTTCATATGGAACCAAAAACGAGCCTGTATAGCCAAGACAATCCTAAGCAAAAAGAACAAAGCTGGAGGCATCACGCTACCTGACTTGAAACTACACTACAAGGCTACAGTAACCAAAACAGCATGGTACTGGTACTAAAACAGATATATAGACCAATGGAACAGAACAGAGGCCTCAGAAATAATGGCACACATCTACAACCATCTGATCTTTGACAAACCTGACAAAAACAAGCAATGGGGAAAGGATTCTCTATTTAATAAATGGTGTTGGGAAAACTGGCTAGCCATATGCAGAAAACAGAAACTGGACCCCTTCCTTACACCTTATACAAAAATCAACTCAAGATGGATTAAAGACTTAAATGTAAGACCTAAAACCATAAAAACCCTACAAGAAAACCTAGGCAATACCCTTCAGGACATAGGCATGGGCAAAGACTTCATGACTAAAACACCAAAAGCAATGGCAACAAAAGTCAAAATTGATAAATGGGATCTAATTAAACTAAAGAGCTTCTGCACAGCAAAAGAAACTATCATCAGAGTGAACAGGCAACCTACAGAATGGGAGAAAATTTTTTGCAATCTATCCATCTGACAAAGGGGTAATATCCAGAATCTGTAAGGAACTTAAACAAATTTACAAGAAGAAAACAACCCCATCAAAAAGTGGGCAAAGGATATGAACAGATGCTTCTCAAAAGAAGACATTTATGTGGCCAACAAACATATGAAAAAAAGCTTATCATCGCTGGTCATCAGAGAAATGCAAATCAAAACCACAATGAGATACCATCTCACGCCAGTTAGAATGGCGATCATTAGGCTGGGGGCAGTGGCTCACGCCTGTAATCCCAATACTTTGGGAGGCTGGGGCGGGTGGATCAGAGGTCAGGAGATTGAGATCATCTTGGCTAACATGGTGAAACCCCGTCTCTACTAAAAATACACAAAACTAGCTGGGCGTGGTGGCAGGCGCCTGTAGTCCCAGCTACTCGGGAGGCAGGAGAATGGTGTGAACCCAGGAGGCAGAGCTTGCAGTGAGCCAAGATCGCGCCACTGCACTCCAGCCTGGGCGACAGAGCAAGACTCCATCTCAAAAAAACAAAACAAAACAAAAAAAAGAATGGCGATCATTAAAAAGTCAGGAAACAACAGATGCTAGAGAGGATATGGAGAAATAAGAACACTTTTACACTGTTAGTGGGAGTGTAAATTAGTTCAGCCATTGTGGAAGATAGTGTGGTGATTCCTCAAGGATCTAGAACCAGAAATACCATTTGACCAAGCAGTCCCATTACTAGGTATATACCCAAATGATTATAAATGATTCTACTATAAAGACACATGCACACGTATGTTTATTGCAGCACTATTCACAATAACAGAGACTTGGAACCAACCCAAATGCCCATCAGTGATAGACTGGATAAAGAAAATGTGACACATATACACCATGGAATACTATGCAGCCATAAAAAATGATGAGTTAATGTCCTTTGCGGGAACATGGATGAAGCTGGAAATCATCATTCTCAGCAAACTAACACAGGAACAGAAAACCAAACACCACACTCACAAGTGGGAGTTGAACAATGAGAACACATGGACATAGGAAGGGGAACATAACACACCAGGGCCTGTTGGGGTGGGGGACTAGGGGAAGGATAGCATTAGGAGAAATACCTAATGTAGATGACAGGTTGATGGGTGCAGCAAACCACCATGGCACGTGTATACCTATGTAACAAACCTGCACATTCTGCACATGTATCCCAGAACTTAAAGTATAATAATAATAAAAAGAATAGGACCTGTTGTTATGGGAGGCCCTACCCCCCCAGCTATGATGAGAACAGACTACCTAGAATAGAAAACATCAGGCCTGGACTGTTCGATACCTCTCTCTGTTGTCTACAGGATTGGAATCATCAAAGGCACCTTCTCTACCCTACCCTACCTTACTTCTACACTCTAGGATTTGGGATGTATCGAAAAGAGAGAGTAGCTCCAGCCATCGGGCACAAGAAAGGAAAACCAGATCCATACTCTTTGAGGTTTTCACCTCTAAATCTGTATATGCAAAGGGTTGGGGGACTAGGGAGAGAACAAGGGACAGAATAAGAATGAAGATAGATCACAAAAATGTTTGATAAATCAGAGAATATTCTATTTTATTAAGTCACCTCAACTTGACTCTCCATTAACACACAGCCAGAAGCCAGAGAACAAATGGCCAATAAGCTCATGAAGAGCTAATTCAACATCATTAGTCATTAGAGAAATACAAAAATCAAACCCACAAAATCCACGTTACACCCACTAGGATGGCTAAAATCAAATATTTGAAGGAAAAAGAAAGATAACCAGACAATAATAAGCATTGACAAGGATGCAGAGAAATTGTAACCCCTCTACATTGCTGATGGGAAAGTAAAATAGCACAGCCATTTTGGAAAACAGTCTGGCATTTCCTTAAAAAGTTAAGCATAAAGTGATCATATAACCTAGCAATTCCACTCCAAGGTATATTTCCTAGAGAAATGAAAATATACACCCATACAAAAACATGTACACAGGTGGAGGGATGGGAGCAAGATGGATAAATAGAATCCTTCACTGATCATTTTCCCCACAGGAACACCATATTTGACAACTATCTACATTAAAAATCACCCTCAAAGAACCAAAAACAGATGAGCAATCAGAGTATCTGATGTTAACTTCATATCACTGAAAGGTGTACTGAAGAGGGTAGGAAAGACAGTCTTGAATCACTAGCGTCAGCCCTCCTGCATCCCCTAGCAGTGGCCACATTGTGCAGAGTATCTGTGAATTTGGGGGAGGGAGAGTGCAGCAATTATGGGAACTCAGCCCGTCAAAACACAACCAGTGCCCACAGAGGGAGCATTTAGACTAGCCCTAGCCAGAGGGGAATCACCCATCCCAACAGTCAGAACTTAAGTTTCTGGCTGGGCACGGTGGCTCACGCCTGTAATCCCAACACTTTGGGAGGCCAAGGTGGGCAGATCACCTGAGGTCTGGAGTTTGAAACCAGTCTGACCACCATGGAGAAACCTATCTCTACTAAAAATACAAAAAATTAGCCAGACATGGTGGTGCATGCCTGTAATTCCAGCTACTTGGGAGGCTAAGGTAGGAGATTTGCTTCAACCCGGGAGGTGGAGGTCGCAGTGACCTGAGACAGTGCCACTGCACTCCAGCCTGGGCAACAAGAGTGAAACTCTGTCTCAAAAAAAGACCTTGAGTTTCTGCAAGCTTCACCATCACAGGTTAAAGTGCTCTTGGGTTCTAAATAAACTTGACAGGCTGTCAAGGCCACAAGGACTGCAACTCCTAGCCAAGTCCTACTCCTGTACTGGGTTCACAGCCACTGGACTTGGAGGGTCATGAGACCCAGTGAGACACTAGTCTGGGTGGCTAAGGGAGTGCCACCCCTACCCCTACCCCAACCCCAGGCAGCACAACACATACCTCCAAAAGAGACCCCTTCCTTCCATTTGAGGAGAGGAGAGGGAATAATAAAAAGGATTTTGTTTTGCAACTTGGACACCAGCTCAGCCACAGTAGGACAGGGCACTAGGCAAAGTCATGAGGCCCCCATTCCAGGCCCTAGCTCTTAGGTGAGATTTTTAGACATGCCCTGGGCCAAAGGGAACCCACTACCTTGAAGGGAACCCAGTCCTGGCAGGATTTATCACCTCCAGACCTGAGAGCCCTAGGGTCCTGAATAATCAATAGCACTAACCAGGTAATACATGCCATGGGCCTTGGGTGAGACTGTGAGATGTGCTGGTTTCAGGTGTCACTCAGCATATTCACACTGTAGTGACTACAAGGAGAGACCCCTTCTATTTGAAAAAAGGAGAGGGAAAAATAAAGAGGACTTTATCTTGCAGCTCAGCTACCAGCTTGGCCACAGCACAAGCAGGCTCCAGGGGCCCCCAATTCCAAGCGTTGGCTCTTAGATGGATTTCTAAACCTACCCTTGGCCAGAAGATAGCCCATTGCCCTGAAGGGGGAGTTCCAAGCCTGGAAGCATTTACCACAGGCTGATTGAAGAACTTTGGGGCCTTAAGTGAACATCATCAGTACCCTGGCAGTACTCCCCATAAGCCTGTCATGATGGTGGACACAGGGAGAAACTCCACTACCTGGGAAAAAGGGAGAGAAGGGAGGGAAGAGTGGGAAAAACCATTGTCTTGTGGTTTCAATGCCAACTTAACTGCAGTGGAATAAAGCACCAAGTGGATTTTTTGGGTTTATGACTCTGGGTCCTGGATCCCAAATGACATCTCTGGACCAGGCTGGAGCCTTGGAGAATCACCACCCTGAAGTGAAGGACACAAGAGTGGCTGGCTTCACCACCTGCTGATTGTAGAGCTCTAGGCCCTTGAGTGAACATAGGTGGTAACCAGGTAGTGGTTACAGAGGGCATTGGGCAAGACCCAGAGTTGTGCTGGCTTCAGGTCTGAGCCACCACAGTCACAGTGGTGGTCACAGGGTTGCTTGTGTCCCAGCCGAGGCAGTTCAGCATAGAGAGAGAGAGAGACTCCATTTGGTTGGGAGAATATAAAGGAAGAAAATAAGAGTCTTTGCCTAGTAATCCAGATAATTCTTCCAGATTTTATCCAAGACCACCATCTTATCCAAGACCACTTGTACTGCTACAAGTCTGCAAAAATGACAGTGTTCCTGGGCTTGGGGTGCCTCCTAATGCAGACACGACTTAGATCACAACACCCAAGTCCCTAGTATCACATTGAATGGAGAAAAACTGAAAGTCTTTCCTCCAAGATCTGGAACACAACAAGGATACCCACTTTCAGCACTGTTATTCAGTATAGTACTGGAAGTCCTAGCTAGAGCAATCAGACAACAGAAAGTAATAAAGGACACCCAATTTGCAGTTGATATGATCTTATATTTGGAAAAACCTAAAGATTCCACCAAAAAAACTGTTAGAACTGATAAGCAAATTCAGTAATGTTGCAGGATACATACTCAATATACAAAAATCAATAGCATTTCTATATGCCAACAGCAAGCAATCTGAAAAAGATATCAAGAAAGTAATCCCATTTACAGTAGCTACAGGGAGAATTAAATACCTCAGAATTAACTTTACCAAAGAAGTGAAAGATCTCTACAATGAAAACTATAAAACATTGATGAAATAAATTGAAGAGGACACAAAAAAATGAAAAGATACTCCATGAGTTGGAAGAGTAAATATTGTTAAAACGTCCGTACTACCCAAAGCAATCTACAGATTCAGCGCAATCTCTATCAAAATATCAATGACATCCTTCACAGAAATAGAAAAAACAATCCTAAAGTTTATATGGAACCATAAAAGACCCAGAATAGCCAAAGCTATCCTGAGCAAAAATAACAAAACTGGAGGAATCACATTACCTGAGTTTAAATTATACTATAGAGCTATAGTAACCAAAACAGTATGGCAATGGCATAAAAACAGACACACAGACCAATGTAACAGAATAGAGAACCCAGAAACAAATTCATACACATACAGTAAACTAATTTTGGACAAAGTTGCCAAGAACATACCCTGGGGAAAAGACAGTCTCATCAATAAATGATGCTGGGAAAACAATATTATTCATATGCAGAATAATTAAACCAGGACGGGCATTGTGGCTCATGCCTGTAATCCCAACACTTTGGGAAGTTGAGGCAGGAAGATCACTTGAGCCCAGGAGCTCGAGACCAGCCTGGGCAACAAAGCACAACCCTGACTCTATTTTTTTAAGTAAATTAAAAAAAAAAAATGTAAAGGAGAATGAAAACAGACCCCTATGTCTCACCATAAATATCAAATCAAAATAGATTAACGACTTGAATCTAAGACCTCAAATTATGTAACTACTAAATGAAAACACTGGGGAAACTCTCCAGCACATTGGTCTGGGCAAAAAATATATTCAGTAATACCCCACAAGCACAGGCAATCAAAGCAAAAATGGACAAATGGGATCACATTAAGTTTAAAAGCTCTGCACAGCAAAGGAAACAATCAACAAAGTAAAGAG
Source organism: Macaca nemestrina (assembly GCF_043159975.1). Taxonomy (NCBI): domain Eukaryota; kingdom Metazoa; phylum Chordata; class Mammalia; order Primates; family Cercopithecidae; genus Macaca; species Macaca nemestrina. Next base: position 64,748,625 of record NC_092138.1, read on the forward strand.
ACAACCCACAGAATGGAAGAAAATATCTGCAAACTACTCATCTGACAAAGGATTAATAACCAGAATATATAAGGAACTCAAACAACTCTATAGGAAAAAAACCTAATAATCCAATTTAACAATGGGCAAAAGATCTGAAGAGACATTTCTCAAAAGAAGACATGCAAATAATAAACAGGCATATAAAAAGGTGCTCAACATCATTGATCATCACAGAAATGCAAATCAAAATTACAATGAAATATCATCTCACCCCAGTTAAAATGGCTTTTATCCAAAAGACAGGCAATAACAAATGTTAGCTAGGATATGGATAAAAGAGAACCTTTGTACACTGCTGTTGGGAATGTAAATTAGTACAGACACTATGGAGAACAGTTTGGAGTTTCCTCAAAAAACTGAAAATAGAGCTACCATATGATCTAGAAATCCCACTGCTAGGTATATACCCAAAAGAAAGGAAACCAGTGTATTGAATAGATATGGTCACTTCCATGTTTATTGCAGCAATATTCACAATAGCCAAGATTTGGAGGCAAAAAGTTAAGTGTCCATCAACAGACAAATGAATAAAGAAAATGTGACACATATACACAAGGAGTACTCTTCAGTTATAAAAAAAGAATGAGATCCTGTCATTTGCAACAACATGGATGGAACTGGAGATCATTATGTTATTAATAAGTGAAATAAGCCAGGCACAGAAAGGCGAACTTTGCATGTTCTCAATTAGTTGGAGCTAAAAATTAAAACAATTGAACTCATGGAGACAGAGAGTAGAATGATGGTTACCAGAGGCTGGGAAGAGTAGTGGGGCAGAGGGAGGGAAGTGAGGATGGCAAATGGGTATTGAAAAATAGAAAGAATGAATAAGATCTAGTATTTGGTGGCACAACAGGGTGACTATAGTTAATAATTTAATTGTACATTTTTAAGTAACTAAAAGAGTATAATTGGATTGTTTGTAACACAAACGATAAATGCTTGAGGTGATAGATACCCCATTTACCCTGATGTGATGATTATGTGCCTGTATCAAAATATCGCATATTTCCCGTAAATATATACCCCTACTATGTACCCACAAAAATTAAAAATTTTTTAAAAAAGTGTACCCAAATATTCTAAGCTGCATTGTTCATAATGGCCAAAAAAGTGACATAAGCCTAATGTCCATCAACAGATGATTGGATAAATAAAATGTGGTTTATCTGTACAATGGAATGTTATTTAGCAATAAAAACGAGTGAAGTACTGATAAATGCTACAGCAGAGATGAACCTTGAAAACATTATGCTATGTGAAGAAGCCAGTCACAAAAGGCCACAAAGATTCCATGTATATGAAATGTCCAGACTAGGCAAATCTATAGAATCAGAAAGTAAATTAGTGGCCATCATAGGGCTAGGGGAAAATGGAATGGGGAATGACTGCTAATGGATACAGGGTTTCAGCTTGGGATAATTAAAATATTCTGAAATTACACATTAGTAATGGGTGCACAAATTTTGTGAATAGACTTTTAAAAGGCCATTGACTTGTATACTTTAAAAGGATGAAATTTATAGTATATGAATTATATCTCAAGTTTTTTTTTTTTAAGTCAGTGAAATGTCCCACACAAGACAGCTCTTATGCCTTATACTGGTTCCCAGAGGCCATAGTATTTTTTATGGACTAGACTTTTATCTTTTAACCTTTCAGAACATGTGAATTAGGGTACCTTTTCTGAAAGCATTTCCACAGACTAGCCTCAAAGGAAGCCAGAAAACTGTTTCAGATCTTTTGACATGCTTCCTGCTTACCATCCTCAACAGACACTTACAGTGAAGCCTGACTGTACTACAGTGTATTCACCACTGATGGCAAATCTGTAAGAGTCAAGCTGTAACAACCCACTCACGCAAAAGCAGAACTCCAGGCCCTCTGAGACAGGGATCAGCAAACAGGTCATGCACATACAGGTAGCGGGCAAGATTTGGCTCCCAGGCCCTAGTTTGCCTCATACCAGCTCTAAGAGAAAAAACACACAAGTAGGGATAAAAGATAATGTTAACACATACCACAAAGTTATTTGTTGAATGGATTAATGAAATTGTCATTGTATTGTTAAGCTTGTCAAGTTATTTTATCTGTGTCCTATACAAAACTAGTTTCTGCCATTGTCACTTCCTTCTTAGAAACTCTCCTGAAATCTTTTCTGGGGCTTCCTAGACTGCCAACATCATAGAGGTTTAAGAGATGACATTCCATCCATATATTGTCTTATGTTAATTTCACCTGACAGCTAGCATCAAACACTTCGGCGTTACACAGGGAACTGAGAGTAAATTCTGTTTCTCTTGCTCTTATAATGCCAAAGTGAATTAGTTTGCCACTCACTATAGCAATGATCGTGTAGAATTGTTGTCATGTGCAGTTCTCGATATTCAAAATCTGTTTCTAACCCACCCTTAGATGGATATGAATTCTCCCCTAAACCACCCACACTCTCACCCAGCCCTCCTATGACCAAGAGTTTATTCCTGCAAGATGGTTAGCTGTGGTTAGTTAGGGTATGTCAGCGGTTAAGGAGCAAAACGATGCTAACTCACCCAAAGAGCATTTCAGTGGTGCCCTCATTAACATGCCGGCTATGGCTAATCAACTGAACCAACCAACTATAGACAAATACACAAGTATGTGCTGTGTAAGATGCCCAATGAATATTTGAGGAAGGAAGGGAGAGAGGAAAATGGAAGTGAATGTGTGCTTGTAAAAACTAGTAACACCTTTGATTATTTTTTATAACTGCTTCTTTTTACTTTATTATTCCCTTCATTCTCATATCATAGTCATCATTATCCTCTCTGTAGAGGGTACATTATCATCCCAATTTTACAAGTAAGAGATCTAGACTTGGTTTTTCCCAGAGTCAAACAGCAAATTACCTAACCACAAGTAAAAGCTAGAACCTTCTATCCTTCAGAATTACTATCAACCTTCCAGCTATGCTGGCCCCCATCTTTGGGACGTTTTGCTGAAAAAGCACATCAGTTGCTTTCTGCTTAGGCTAGGAACTAGCCCCATATTACTAATTATTAAACCCTATTTTGCAGGCAAATGAAGCCTGTGGGGTTGGTCTGCCGCTCCCTTAACTCAGCCTTAATCCAGCCCAGGCCCACTCAGCGCACACACGTGTATGTCTTCCAGGATTATGCCAGTGAAGGCCTTCGCACCCTAATGGTGGCCTACCGAGAGTTGGATGAAGCATTCTTTCAGGACTGGAGCAAGAGGCATAATGAAGCCTGCTTGTCTTTGGAGAATCGGGAAAGCAGATTATCAAGTATCTATGAAGAAGTCGAAAAAGACTTGATGGTTAGTGAGGAAGCCAGGGATAGACTGGGGGCAGTGATGGGGCCTGGCAGTCAGCAGACTGAGCAAGGGCTCTGAAAGTGGCTCCCAGAGGATTGACAGATGCAGGCTCTCTCTGGGAGGAAAGATAGGAAGTCTTGGCAGGCGAGCCCCATAGCTTTGTGCCAGGGAGGCTGGATACTGGACTTCCAGCTGATTCAGTATATCCTGGACCTTCTCAATCCATAATGGAAGAATGCACTGGTTGTAATTTTTAATCTTTCTGGCAGTGTTTCTAATTCCAAAGCTGTTCACAGAAGCTAAGTAATCTAGTTGAAAAGCTGTGTATGTTGTGAGGCAGAATGTGCTGATTTTTATACCACTGAGATCCTCACTCCAGGACAGAGCCGGCTCACTAGAGTACTGAGGTGCCAGTTCAGTCGTTGGGTAGCACTAAATTAAAAATAATTAATTATTTTTAATAAAAGGGGAAAAGCCTCTTACCCTTTTCCTCATTCACTGATACATCTTTTCAAAGCTGTTAGGGGTCACAGCCATAGAAGACAAGCTACAAGATGGAGTACCTGAGACAATCATCATCCTGAACAAAGCCAAAATTAGACTATGGGTTTTAACTGGAGATAAGCAAGGTAAAACCCCTAGACTGACTGATCCTCTTCCCTATCCACCTTAGCCATTTCTTTTCTTCCTCTTTCCTTTTTTTCTTAGCCATTTTTTGACAAGTATCTTGTAAGTCAAATCAAGTCCTCAGAGGACACCTTTATTCTCAATCTTGTATACAATTTGCTGAGCATATACTTTATGCCAGATGATATATTAGTCATTGAAGACAGATGAATCAATCAGACATGACCTGTCACCCAGGAACTCACAAGCTAAACTTTAAAATTGTCTTTGACTGTACCCTATTGTCCCATAGAATCACTCTCCTACTATATTCCACAAATTTGTCTGAAAATCCTCCTATGTTACCCTCCCAGTTCAACCTATTTTCTTTGGCTGTACTTAACACAAACTTCTGAACTCATCTCTCTGTCTCTTGCCCTTATTAATTTCAGTACAGCCAACATACAACCATCAGTTTAATCTTCCTCAAATATACTAATTTTATGATGTTACTCCTCTGTTCAGGGACCTACAGTGACTCCATGTTGTAAAGGTTGAACTCCTCTATCTGGCCCTCAAAACTTTGATAATCTATTGCTCTTCACATCCTTATCTGCATCCTAATGTTACCATTATCTTAAATATGCCCCGCAAAGAAACCAATTCCTACTCTAAGGTCTTGGTTTGGGTTGTTTCCCCACTTAAAATGCCTTTTCCTTCAAGTCTTATTCATCCTCCAAGGACTTCCTTCAAGAAATTTTCTGTGACAATTGCAATCTCTCCTCTGAATTCTGATACCACGTGTAGCCAGGATTCAGGGCTTGATTTTTTTCTTAGTATGAATTTATTCCAAATTCCAGACTATTTTATGGGGGCATAAAATCTAGCATAGAGATGGGCACAGTGCTGTTCAAAGAAACACATCCTGATTGCCTGGAGAGGTAGATAAAGACTGAAATTGTTCTAAGAAATAGGGTAAGGCTTTCTAGAGAAGGCCAGAATGACCATAGTTATTGATAAGTAACCCACAAGTCTGTACAGGTAGACAATCATCTGTGGATGTTTGAACATGATCTCCACTGATTCTTTAAAAATGCACTTTGATTGCATCCATGGCAAATGTGGATGAATGGGCTCTGCAGCCCAATATTAGAGCCTGTGTACGTGTACATTATAAAGATCCTGTCCCTGTCTTAAACACCAGCCAAAATGAGACTTGTGCTCCCCCTTCGCTACAGAGACTGCTGTGAACATTGCCTATTCCTGTAATCTGTTTGAGGATGAAATGGATGAGGTGTTCATCGTGGAAGGCAGGGATGATGAGACTATTCGGAAAGAACTCAGGTATAGATGGGGGATTAGCCACAGCCAGTCTCTGGACCCAAAATTTCCCACCTATCTCTTCCCTTAGTGTGGCTCCCACACAACCGGAAGGAACAGATGAGACATGGAGGAGGGAAAAAAAAAAAAAACTAAAATATTTGAAAAAATTTTGTAAAGCAGCATTTGGGCTAAATGGGGCTGGAATATGGGGGATGGAGAAGTGTAGCATGTGAATGGTCAGGGACCTATGGCAGTGGCAGGTCTTGAGAGGCTGTCAAGTCTGAGGTCTTGGCTGGTGCTTTGCAGAGTTCCTGTATCCCCTTTGCCCACTTTCATCTGGGGACACATTTTCCCTCCTAAATTCTGAGACTTCAGGTCAGGCTCTGACCACTACTCTTTGCTTTCAGGACAGCAAGGAACAAGATGAAACCTGAGTCTCTCCTGGATTCAGACCCCATAAACATTTACCTCACCACGAAGCCCAAACTGCCTTTTGAAATACCCGAGGAGGTGGCCAATGGCAACTATGGCTTGATCATCAATGGCTACAGTCTGGTGGGCAACACAGAGCTACACTCTATTGTCTTCTTCCAAGGAACCCTCTTCCTAGGTCCAACACTTCAGGGAAATTTCAAGACTCCCTTTCCTCTTCCATGAGTCACCCTATTCCCCTTCCCTTCAGGTGCCCTTGCCTGAAAGACTCCTTTCCCTAGGCTTCTCTAGGAAGAAGTAAATAAGGAAAGAGAAGGGCATATTTCTTCCTTATCCAAATTCAAATCCTTCTCTACTGATGTGGCCTGTCACTTAAGGGAAGAGGGAAGCAAGCAGAAACAGGTCCCCCAAGAAGTCACTTGAGCTCTTAGCCCCATCAACAGATTTGGCCCAATGAGAGGTCCCGACTAGTTTCCCATTGGAGGCTGAGTCAGATGTGAGGATGCCTAGAACTGACTTGGGGGCTTGGCCTCCCTTGGGGGTGGAGTGCCTTGGAAGCAGCTATGCCTGCCCTGTGAAGGATAGGAGGGTGTGGAGGGAAAGGGAACCATTTGGGAAGGTCATACTCTGAGAGCTTTTTTGGGCAACCTGAAGAGTGAGTGTGTCCTGGTGCTACAGGCCTATGCTCTAGAAGGGAACCTGGAGTTGGAACTGCTGCGAACAGCGTGCATGTGCAAGGGGGTGATCTGCTGCCGGATGACACCCCTTCAGAAGGCCCAGGTGGTAGAGCTGATGAAGAGGTACAAGAAGGTGGTGACACTGGCCATCGGGGATGGGGCCAATGACGTCAGCATGATCAAAGGCATGTGAGGGGAGGGGGACAGTTAGCTTCCAGCCATGGGCTTGCCCCTTCCTTCCTCCATGGGCAAAACTGATCTGAGTGGTACTCTGTTGCTGGCTCACACTCCTGCCTCTCATATGTGTTACACATTTATATGGTTTTGCAACTCCATTCATACTCCTCTATCCCTGCACTCCCATTTATTGATACATGCAGGCATCAGCCCATATCCACAGGTATGCACACACATTCAAATTCATGCATTTACACTATGAGTGTAAGCACACACACAGATACACATGGCTCCCACAAGAACACATGCTTACATTCACAGAACAGGCTGTGCAACTACCACACCTTCTTTCTGAGATGACTCAAGGTCCACAGAAAGGACCCCTGGGCAGGAGTCATAGTCTGTTTCTTTTTTGAAGGCTGTAGGCTGTGATGCCCAATTCAGAGATCTTTTCTTTCCCAAGTCTATGTTCCCAAGAGCTTGCCCTGCTCCCCTGGCTGGAGGAGAATAGGTGACTTATTGATCACTTTGGACCAGTAGAAGCAAATGGCTGACATTTACTAGGGTTTGTTTTGTTTTGTTTTGTTTTGAGACAAGGTCTTGCTCTGTCACCCAGGCTGGAGGGCAGTGGCATGATCATAACTCACTGCAGCCTTGAACTCCTGGTCTCAAGCAATCCCCCTGCCTCCACCTCCTGAGTAGCTGGGACTACAGGCACACACCACCATGCCCAGCTATCTTTTAATTATTAGTAGAGGTGAGGCCTCACTATTTTTCCCAGGCTGGTCTCAAACTTCTGGCCTCAAATGATCCCCACCATCTCAGTTTCAAAGTGCTAGGATCACAGGCATGAGCCACCACACCTGGCCAAATTTACTGGTTTCAATTTCAGGTGAATGTTGACCTACCAGCCTCCAGCAACATGTAGGTCTGTGAGATATGGACAAATCTAGAGGTCCTCTAGTCCAACTTCTCTGCCCATACAAGGAACTCTAGCAGATATTCCAGCTTCAGCTTTAATACTAGGAAGTATTCTTGCTCTCTTCCCCAGTTTCTAGACCCTAGGGATATTTAGGAGTTTAGAGGTTTGAATTATCCCATCAAGCAGTGCAGTAGGCGTATTCCAGACCAGTGAATTTGGTATATGCCAGAAAAATGGCAAACTACCACAAACTAATTAAAACTTTTAGGAACTTCAGTCTTTCTCTTCCATCAAATATAATTGCTTTATCCAGAAAAAGTCACCTTAGGCCTCCTGAAGAACTTGTTTCTCACTAACAAAGTATGTACATCACATACAGTTAGATTTTAGCCCCTTAGGTAAACTTAGGTAATTAAATACTGTATTAGATTGGCATCCACCCTGCATCTTGAATTAAGTGGGTTCCAGAAACAACAAGAAATTTTAACTTCAGTATCTGGACAGTAGGAAAGAGCCCAGAAGGCTAGAGTAGTGGCAAAGAGCATTCAGGACAGCTTCTAGTACTGGCCATGCCAGGCATTCTAGAGTGGCAGTGTCCAAAACAAACTACAGAAGACGGGGCTAGCACAGTGGCTCACACCTGTAGTCCCAACACTTTGGGAGGCTGAGGTGAGAGGATCGCCTGAGTCCAGGAGTTTGAGACCAGCTTGGGCAACACAGGGAGATGGTGTCTCTGTAAAAACAAAACAAAAAGGTGCAGAAAAGGGAGCTGTTTTCCAGTTTGTGAGGGAGGGGCAATCCACTAAGGAGAAAAGACTCCACTAGGTAAGAGACAGTTTGCACTGAGCCTAAAAGCATTTTCCAAATGTAAAATAAAGGGGTTTGTACAACATCATCTCAGCTTTCCCTTTACACTTCCCAGGCTGGGAGCCCAGCAAACAAGCTTTCTGTCTGAGAAGTTTCTGGGATTTTATTGCAGCTGCCCACATTGGGGTTGGCATCAGTGGCCAGGAGGGAGTGCAGGCCATGCTCAACAGTGACTTCGCCTTCTCCCAGTTCCAGTATCTTCAGCGTCTACTCTTGGTCCATGGCCGCTGGTCTTATAATCGCATGTGCAAGTTTCTCAGCTACTTCTTTTATAAGAACTTCACCTTCACCCTGGTGCACTTCTGGTATGCCTTCTTTAATGGATTCTCCGCACAGGTAGGTGATCAGTGGCAATCTCCACTCTGGTCAACTGGGTTTTCTGTAGTCATCTCTCACTTCAGCTAGCTCCGATCTTTTTTCACCTCTAGAGACCAATGAATGTATGACATGCTGCCATCCATTCATGAAGCCCTTCACCGCATGCTGATTCCATCTCCTAAACCTACACAAACCTTAGATTTCCAAGCCATAACTGTTCTGGCCTGGCTCTGATTTGGTCTTGACTTCTACTTTTAAACTTTCTTTTTATTTATGTATCTACTTATGTTCAGACAAGGTCTTGCTCTGTTGCTCAGGCTGGAGTGCAGTGGCATGAACATGGCCCACTGCAGCCTTGACTTCCTGGGCTCAGATGATTCTCCTACCTCAGCCTCCCGAGTAGCTGGGACTACAGGTGTGCACCACGACACCCTAATTTTTTGTAGTTTTGGTAGAAATGAGGTTTCACCATGTTGCCCAAGGTGGTCTTGAACTCCTGGGCTCGAGTGATCTGCCTGCCTCAGCCTCCCAGAGTCCTAGGATTACAGGCATAAGCCACCTGGCTTAAACTTTCCTTTAAGCTGTTTTCACTGATGTTGAGACTTAGAATTTCCAAACATATGTAATGGGAACAAATTCCTGGACCTTGGAGTTTTCTTAGCATCCAAAGTCATCTTTTTGGAACAGGCTAAGCCTCAAGGAGCTCAGCTCTGGGTCATGCCAGATAGGCCAGATACGACATGTTCACCTGTAGCCATACTTGGAAATACAGCTTCCCTTTGCTTCTCCTTCCCCACTCAGACTGCCTGTACTCCTGACCCCAACACACACACAATTGTTATTTTGATGAATTAATTCCATGTTTGAATGTGAAACCTCCCCCACCTTAGTGGGGAGAAGCGACGCCTGGATTTTGATGTTCTAAGAGGAGTCCCTTTTCCTATGAGAATTTTTTCAGAAACATCTCAAGGATTCCCAAGAGAAACACCCTCAGAAACAATTATCTTGGGAGCCCTACTTTTGTTGCCATAGACTCCAGGAATAACAGGCCAGTCAGCAAATAGTAGCACATTTGAATTCGCCCAAGCCCTAGCAAAGCCAGTCTGCTTTGTGGGAGGTGTATGTGTATGCATGTGTTGCTGCTGACCTCTTGTGGCTAATAGAGAAAAAGCCCTCTCTAGGCCCCAGGGTGGAGCACTCAGCTTGGGAAGGGTCATGGGTCTATTCTGCTTGCCAATATTAGGAGGTATGCAGTGCTACAAAAGCCACTGAATGCCACTAAGCAAGTAAAGAGTCCAAAGACTGGGCAAAGTGGCTCACGCCTGTAATTCCAACACTTTGGGAGGCCAAGGCAGGTGGATCACCTGAGGTCAGGAGTTCGAGACCAGCATGGGCAACATGGCAAAACCCTGTCTCTACAAAAAATACAAAAATTAGCTGGGTGTGGTGGCGGGCGCCTGTAGTCCCAGCTAGTCAGGAGGCTGAGGCAGGAGAATTGCTTGAACCCAGGAGGCAGAGGCTGCAGTGAGCCAAGATTACACCACTGCACTCCAACCTGGGTGACAGAGCAAGACTCCATCTCCAAAAAAAAAAAAAGTACAAAGGTTTACATGCCTAAGAGTGCAGGGGTACAGCTAGCATCACTAGCAATCACTCTGGGTCCTTCCTGTGCAGTGAGGGGCTGTATAGGTTACGGTGGGATTGGTCCGGATCCACCTTGAAAGCTTGGTGTGGCCTTACTGTATCCTAGGACTCAGGGTTCTAACAAGTAGGATCAAGTAGAGACTGGAGTCAACAATCTCAGTCAGGTTTCTCCTGCAGTAGGTTAATGTGGTTGGGCGGGGGGGCGGCGGGGGGCAGGGGTCAAGGGATAAAGGTGGCTATCTTGGACCTGGAAGGTGGAGCTGGGACTGTAGAGAAGAGAGGAGCCTATGAAATCTCCTTGGTATTCTTCCAGACAGTTTATGAGACCTGGTTTATCACGTGCTACAATCTGGTCTACACTTCCCTCCCTGTCCTGGGCATGAGTCTGTTTGATCAGGTAAGATCCAGCAGCAAGCTCCTGGTCAGAGTTGAAGCCCCTGGGCCCTTGAGGAATATCCCTAAGAATGAAGAATACAGCAGGAGCTGGGCTCTACAAAATCCAGTGTAAAGGGAATAATTTCCAGAGCGGGGAAAGGAGCTCATCACCTAGATAGGTATCATGAGATAAAGTAAAAAATCCTCCACAACAGAGAATAATCCTCAGTTTTAGAACGCCAAGTTTTCCTGTATCAATTTTGTCTTTGTAGAGAGAAACATGGAAATTGTGCTGTACAGTAAATTGAGTATATATCAAAGTAATTAAAATATACATGGAAAAAAATAAGGAAAAAATGGAGTAACATAAGCAGAATATGAATTGAAAAAATAAAGAAAAGAAAATAGAATTACTGGGATAGGACTGGGTAACGTATGGGACTTCAAAAAAGACTCCTTCAGGGAGAATGAGGATGAGACAAGCCAATGCAGGAAGGCCTGGGTGGGAGTCCTGAAGGCCAGGCATAGGAGTATGGGTGTGATAGTTTATATCATAAGGAGCCAGACTAAGGGATACCATCTGTCCCTGTCAGAAATTCCCTGGGCATTGAGGGTCCTGCTACCCCACCTCTCCCTTGTCTTCTGCCCCAACCTCTAGTCCTGGGCACATGGAGTAGAAAATGAGTCTCCAAAAAGGAATAAAGTAGCTGAAATAGGACATCATGGGATCATGGCTCCTGGTCTCCATGGGAAACAGCTCTAAAGGAAATTCTCCAGGAAGTAACTGCTAACCTCAGAACAACAAGAGGGATGGGTTGTATTACTCAACAGTCCATCCAGCTTCAGTGGCCTAATTCTAGGGATCCATCTCTGAAGCCATCTTCATCTCCTAAATCTGAAACTTTGGATACAAAGCCCCAAGCTTTGTATCCAAAGTTTCAGATTTAGGAGATGAAGATGATCTAATGTCATCCATTTAGAGTAATTTTTTTCACCTTCAGTTCACCAGTAGCTATGGGAGTGGGAGCCACATCACAGAACAAGAATACCTCTAAAAGACTAACTGGTCTCCATTAATGTCCCTTTCTCCCACATTGACTTTTGACATAAAAAATATTCAACTATGCCCGGGCACAGTGTTTCACACTTGTAACCCCAGCACTTTGGGAGGCCGAGGCAGGCGGATCACTTGAGGTCAGGAGTTTGAGACCAGCTGGCCAACATGGCAAAACCCCGTTTCTACTAAAAATATAAAAATTAGCCAGGTGTGGTGGCGGGCGCCTGTAATCTCAGCTACTCAGGAGGCTGAGGCAAGAGAATTGCTTGAACCTGAGAAGTGGAGGTTGCAGTAAGCCAAGATGGTGCCACTGCACTCCAGACTGGGTGATAGAGCAAGACTCCATCTCAAAAAAAAAAAAAAAAAGTGTATATATATATATATATATATATATATTCAACTGAAAGAACACTTACACCTGGGACTTATGTCCCAGCTGCCTCCCCCATCTCAAGCTCCAGTCCTCCCTCCCAGCTACCCACAAGCCTAGTTGCCCCCAATTCTAACTCCCTCCAAGTCCTTCCCATCATCCTGACCTTCTCCCAAACACTACCCAGATCCTGGCCTAGAGAGTAGGACTTCAGGAAGGGTCTGTGGTCACTGCTGTGTTCTCTGGTTCCACTTCTTAAGTAATCCATAAGGAAGCTCCTAGGCAGCCTGGCAGTAGACCTGGTGAGGGGAGAAGCCTCTCCTCTGATGAAGATGGGACCGTCTATGGAGAGACCCTGAGCCTCCCTCCTTACCCTCTGATGCTTCCAGGATGTGAATGAGACATGGAGCCTCCTTTTCCCAGAGCTGTATGAGCCAGGCCAGCACAACCTCTATTTCAACAAAAAGGAATTTGTGAAGTGTTTAATGCATGGGATCTACAGTTCCTTCGTGTTGTTCTTTGTCCCCATGGGGACTCTTTACAATGCAGAACGAAATGATGGGAAGGACATCTCCGACTACCAGTCCTTCTCCCTGGTGGTGCAGACCTCCTTGATCTGGGTGGTCACAATACAGGTGTGGCCAGTGGTGGTGGGGGTAAGGGGATTGGGTGGGGGTCTCTCTGAAAGAGTGGGAGGAATAGAGGGAGGGAGTGTGGGAAGGGAGCAACCTTCATTACATAATTGGAGGAGGGAGGTAGCTGACAGGTCCCAGATTACAGGTCCCATAAGAGGGTACTTTTCAGATCGTCCTGAAGACAACCTACTGGACAATGATAAGCCATGTCGTCATCTGGGGTAGCCTGGGTTTCTACTTTTGCATGTCGTTCCTCCTGTACAGTGATGGCTTGTGCCTAGCATTCCCTGACGTCTTCCAATTCCTAGGTAAGGCCCTGCCCAGTGGGCGCAGGGTGGGGAACCAGGTATATTTATTTAATAAATGTTTACCAAGAAGCCATTACTATGTGCTAGGGTAGAGATATAAATAAGACATGGTCTCTGTCCTAAAAGGGCTCAAAATGTAGCTAGGGAAATAAGTTACCTTATTCGAGTTTCCAAGGTATTTTCAAACGTCTTATGAGATTTGCGCTTTATCAGCAACAATTTCTAGAGTCATTTTAGACCCTGGAGGGGTGTTTTTGAATTAAAGGACTCACATCTAGGCTTCTTGGTTCCAGTTCAAAGTCCTTTATGCTGTGGCATATTGCCTTATTGTCTCCCAAAATTTTTCCCTCTCTCTCATCTCCACTCTGCTGAAGACAAAATACAGAGAGTAGATATGTAGACATAGTTGGCTCCCATCTTTTTGTTTTTATTTTTAACTTTTTGAGATTCTGTTCCTCTATCTCTGTCACCCCTGCTGGAGTGCAGTGGTGCAATCTTGGCTCACTGCAACCTCTGCCTCCCGGGTTTAAGCGATTCTCATGCCTCAGCCTCCCCACTAGCTGGGACTACAGTCGTGCACCACCATGCACTGCTAAATTTTTTGTATTTTTGGTAGAGATGTGCTTTTGCCATGTTGGCCAGGCTGGCCTCAAACTCCTGGCTTCAAGCAATCTGCCCACCTGGGACTCCCAAAGTGCTGGGATTACAAGCGTGAGCCACCACACCTGGCTCTCACCTTTTGTCAGGCCACTAACTCATTTTTCTCCTTCAAACCTTTTCTTTTTTAAATTTTTTTACCTTTTTTATTTTTATTTGTTTGTTTTTTCCTCCTCCAAAGCTTTCTTTCCCATTTTTGGATGCAGGCCAGTGCTCTAGGATTCCCTCATAACCTACCCCTGCTCTCCTATCCTGCCCTACCCTGCCCTGCCTGTAGAGGGAGAGAGAGGCGCATGAATTCACAGTGACTTTGGCTGCGCAAAGGACCCAACTGCAATTCTTTTGTGTTTATATTATTTCTCAGGAGCCTAAACTAACTCCAAATCAATAACTTCCTTCTTTGGACTAGAGAAGTGTCTACGTTCTGGCTGGTAACTCCTACCCCTGGTCCCACCCCTGTCCTCCAGGCTCTGTTTCAGCCTTCCCCCTCCTGGCTCACTGTTTACAGGTGTGGTCAGGAATGCTCTGAACCAGCCGCAAATGCTTCTGAGCATTATCCTCAGCGTGGTCCTCTGTATGTTGCCTGTGATTGGGTACCAATTTCTTAAACCACTATTCTGGCCTATCAGCGTAGACAAGGTGAGTGGAACAGAAAATCTACCCAGATATAATTCATGGCCTTCTTTTGCCTTTGCCTCTGTGGATGAAAACCCTATCCCCCATGCTCTGGCTGTAGGTTTTTGACAGAATTCAAGAGTGCAGGAGACTTCCACGGCAGTCCCCAGTCCGGACCAAACTGAAACACTCAAGCACTCGACGTTCTGCCTATGCATTCTCCCATAAACATGGCTTTGGGGCCCTCATCACTTCTGGCCAGACAATGAAGTCCAGGATGTCCAAGAAAAACACCCTTTTTTCAAAAAGATAGAGGCCCTAGGGAAATTCCAAAGGAGGCAGTCAGTGCTCTTCCTCCCTCGTATTCATGAAACTTAGGAAGAATTAGAGTCCCTGGGAAGCCAGCATAAACCTGCTCCTTCATTCTCACTAGGGACTAAGCCTCCTAATTGTCCAGAAGGCTATGCCCAGGTAAGGCAAGGAGAGGTAAGGAAAGAGCCCCCAGATGTCTGCCAGAGTTGCAGCATTTCAATAGAAAAAGAAAAAGGAAAAAAAGAAAAACAAAAAAAGTAACCTCAGGCCTGCCTCCCACCGTCTCTTGCAAGTTTTAATCCAGACAAGCATAAGCATATGTAGAGGTAGGGGGTGACAAGGGACAGTATGGGGAAGGGAAAGGATGATTGGACTAAAAAGGATTTTACTCTGGGCCCTATCTCCTATACTCAGAGCAAGCATAACCTTCCCAGGGCCCTACACGAACATATCCCCATCTAGGCATTGTTCTCAGGTTTATCTGGGAGATTC
Organism: Macaca nemestrina; assembly: GCF_043159975.1. Taxonomy (NCBI): domain Eukaryota; kingdom Metazoa; phylum Chordata; class Mammalia; order Primates; family Cercopithecidae; genus Macaca; species Macaca nemestrina. The sequence goes on from NC_092138.1 coordinate 64,763,766, forward strand.
AGAGTAAGTCTTTTGTTGGCGTTGGGTAGCAAAAGAAAGAGGCAGCTGTGAGGAATTGGTCTTAAAAAGCTGAAAGAGGGTTTCTGGACCATAAATAAAAAGAAATGAAGGTGGCTCCTGCCTGGATAGGACAATTCAAGGTTTTCCCTTCTGCCCGCTGTGACTTCTCTGACTCAAGAACTGATACCTGCTCAGGCCTCAGAACTGAGAAAGGGATACTGCAGGAGATTTTAAATATTCTTTTCTTGAGGGGACGTAAGCCATAATTGGTGAGCATATGTCCTTATTCCATAAAATTATTTTGAGAAGAAATTGTATGTACTTGGAAAATTGTTTCTAAGGAGTTTAGAGTTGGAACAATAAATTGCTTATTTTGGAGCAGAGAGATTTGTATGGTCTATTGGGACCCCAGTGACAAAAATATAATCTGAGCAATACCTTTGGTCCAGACTCTCATCAACCTCCCCCTTCAAATTAGACCAATACTTCCCCTTTTCCCCTCTTCTTTTTCTCCTTTTTCAGCTCTACTTCGCTTTTCTGCCCCCTCTTGCTAAACTCTAATTTGGCCTCACTATGATCACATCTTTTACCAATATGACTCTATCCTCTTTGCATATGTTAAGTATTATTTCTTAGGTTCTTTGCTTATCTTTCTCTGTACCCTTTTCCTGGGTGACTTCATCCAAACTCTCGACTTCATTTACCCACAGAAAGAAGATTCACAGTCTCTAGCCCAGATCTCCCTGCTAAGGTCCAGATCCATATATTAAACTGGCTCCCAGACCTTTCACTTTGTCACACCTCCAGAAACTTACACTAAACCTGTACTAATCATTTTCCCTCCCAGTTTTACTCCAGGATGCCACCACTACCATCTGAGTTACCCGAGCCCAGACGATGAGAATCATCCCATACCTCTTCCTCTAGCTCGGTTTTTCTCCGAGCTTTTTCTGTTTGTTGAGGTTTTTCTCCCTCTTTCCTTTGTCTAGATAATGTCTGCTCTTAATTCTTAGCTTGCGTCACTTCATTTAGGAGCCTTTCCTGAGAACACAACCTCCAGTTCTGAGTTGGATGCCTCCTCCTTGCATGAGAGCACCTTGTATCTTTCTCTTATTTTCCTGTCCCAATATTTGACTATATTATCACTCACATGCTCATTTTGATTATGTCTTAATTCTCTGTCTTCTCTGCTAGGCCATGAATAATCTTGAAGACAAGAATTTTGTGTCACTTTTTTATTCCCATCAACCACCAAAATGCTAGCACCTAGATTATTTATTTATTGATTATTATTTTTTTTGGAGATAGAGTCTCACTCTGTCACCCAGGCTGGAGTGCAGTGGTACAATCTCAGCCCGCTGCAACCTCTGCCTCCTGGGTTCAAGCAATTCTTGTGCCTCGGCCTCCTGAGTAGCTGAGATTACAGGCATACACCACCACACCTGGCTAATTTTTGTATTTTTAGTAGAGATGGGGTTTCACCATGTTGGCCAGGCTGGTTTCAAATTCCTGACCTCAGGTGATTCACCCACCTCAGACTCCCAAAATGCTGGGATTACAGGCATGAGCCGCCATGCCTAACTTATCTGCCAAGCCTTAAAATTAGTTTATGACTGTATTAGTCAAGTAAAGACCTTCTTCATGTCTTCTCTCTCCTGTCCTGCTCAAGCCCCGGAGAAAAAAGAATTAGGAAGCTAAGGGAGGGAGGAGAGGTAAGTAGAAAAACAGACATCTACAAAGCCCACTGAACCTGGCCACGTGCAACAGCCAAGCTGAAAGATAAGGAAAAGCATAATTGTAAAGGTTGAAGTTTTAAAAAATTATTTCATTAAATCACTTTAACTATTAAAGTGAAACTTAAAGTGACAAGTACTGGTTGCCACTAAAAAGGACCATTCACTAAGTATATTTCGCATCAGCACTTGTTCCTTCACCTTGTACTTTCATGTTATAGAGATGACTTCTTTCTGTAAACTTCATGAACCAACCTCTGTTGGCATCCAACTTTTCTTCTGTAATTTCCTCCCCAGCCTTCATAGAATTGAAGAGAGTTAGGGCCTTGCTCTGGATTAGGTTTTGGCTTAAGGGAATATTGTGGCTGGTTTCAGCTTCTATACAGACCACTCAAACCTTCTCTGTATCTGCAATAACGCTGTTTGGCTTTCTTATTCGTGTGTTCACTGTAATAGCACTTTTAATTTCCTTCAAGAACTTTTCCTTTGCATTCACAGCTTGGCTAACTGGTGTAAGAGGCCTGACTTTCAGCCTGTCTTGGCTTTCGACATGCCTTCCTCAATAATCTTAATCGTTTCTGACTTTTTATTTCAAGTGAGAGATATGTGACTCTTCCTTTCACTTGAACACTTAGAGGCCATTTGGGGTTATTAATTGGCCTGATTACAATATTGTTGTGTCTCAGGGAATAGGGAGGCCTAAGGAGAGGGAAAGATGGGAATGACCGGTTGGTGGAGCAGTCAGAACAGGCATTTATTAAGTTTGGCATCTTCTATGGGCGTAGTTCATGGTGCCCCAAAGAAATGAAGAAGGAACACTGTCCTGGCCCCAACATATACCCGTGATTCCAGCTCCAAATCGTCTACCAAATCTTCTAAGATTCATGCAAAGCATTTTGGAAAATACACATCATTTGGAGGATCCAGGGAGTCATTCAAGACTATTTGCTTTACCTTATCCCGCCCACCCCCATGACACATTCAATTAATCACTAAATTCTACAGATTTCTATACCCTAAATCATCCTTGAATCTATCTCCTCTTATCTAAGCCTTCAGCCACTGCCTTAATTCAGACTCTCTCAGTTCTCATAATAATGATCAATCTCCTAACTGGTCTCTTTACCTTCCTGTAATTCAATATCCACACTCCTACTAAAGTGAAATTTCTAAAGCTCAGATCTGTTCACATCACTCCCCTGCATGAAATAATAGTGCCAGTAGCCTTCAGAATACAATCCAAACTCAGCCAGGTGCGGTGGCTTATGCCTGTAATCCCAGCACTTTGGGAGGCTGAGGCAGGTAGATCACCTGAGGTCAGAAGTCCAAGACCAGCCTGGCCAACATGGTGAAACCCCGTCTCTACTAAAAATCCAAAATTAACTAGGCGTGGTGGTGGGCACCTGTAATCCCAGCTACTCAGGAGGCTGAGACAGGAGAATCACTTGAACCCGGGAGGCAGAGGTTGCAGTGAGCCAAGATCACACCACTGCACTCCACGTGGGGTGACAGAGTGAGACTCCATCTCAAGAAAATAAAATCCAAACTCCCAAACATACATACAAGGCCCTTCTTAATCTTGCTGCTGCCTCCCTCCTACACTTTGCCCATGCTTAACTATGCCCATACTACTTGAGTTTCCCTAAAGCATCATGCTTGCTTTCTTTGTTTTTTGTTTTCTGAGACAGAGTTTCGCTCTTGTTGCCCAGATTGGAGTGCAATGGTGTGATCTCAGTTCACTGCAACCACCACCTCCCAGGTTCAAGCAATTCTCCTGCCTCAGCCTCCCAAGTAGCTGGGATTACAGGCATGTGCCACCATGCCTGGCTAATTTTGTATTTTTAGTAGAGAGGGGGTTTCACCATGTTGGTCAGGCTGGTTTTGAACTCCTGACCTCAGGTGATCCGCCCACCTCTGCCTCCCAAAGTGCTGGGGTTACACGCATGAGCCACAGCACCCAGCCTCTTCGTTTGTTTGTTTTTGAGATGGAGTTATACTCTTGTTGCCCAGGCTGGAGTGCAACAGTGCGATCTCGGCTCACTGCAACCTCCACCTCCCGGGTTCAAGCGATTCTCCTGCCTCAGCCTCCTGAGTAGCTGGGATTACAGGCACCCACCAGCATGCCCAACCTAATTTTTGTATTTTTAGTAGAGATGGGGTTTCACCATGTTGGCCAGGCTGGTCTTGAACTCCTGACCTCAGGTGATTTGCCTGCCTTGGCCCCCTAAAGTGCTGGGATTCCAGGTGTGAGACACCGTGCCCGGCCAGCATCATGTCCCTTTCTTATGTCCCTGTGTTTTTGTATATTCTTTGATTTGCAAGTTTCTGGAAAACTTAAGAAATACTTTGAAATGGGTGTCCTTTTAACGGAATGTTGGGTGCTGTTAAGGATCCTTGGGAATTATTTGATTATATTAGTGGTGAGAGGCTTTGATTTCCTTTGACTAGGTTCCTATTTTACAAGTAAGCTATTTTCTAACTCGTTGGAGTTAGAAGTTAACTTCAGAATACTGATAATAAATAATGCAAAAGATTTTCTGCCCATAACAATGCAAATGATTCCTGTTCTGGGTGATGCAAATGAATTTTGTCCATTAGAGAACAGACATTTCTAAGTCAAATCTTCATTTGAACTGGTTTTAATATCTTACTGGTTCTCTCATTAGTTAGTTTAATAAAACATTTGAAATATGTTCATTGTATATTTGTATAAGGCTCTGCCAGGTGCAGTGGCTCATGTCTGTAATCCCAGCACTTTAGGAGGTGGTGGCAGGTGGATTGCTTGAGCTCAGGAGCTCAAGATCAGCCTGGGCAACATGGCGAAACCCTGTCTCTACCAAAAATGCAAAAAATACCTGTAGTCCCAGCTACTCTGGAGGCTGAGGTGGGAGGATCGCTGAAACCCGGGAAGTCGAGGCTGCAGTGAGCCATGATTGCACCACTGCACTCCAGCCGGGTAACACAGAACCTGTCTCAAAAAATAAAAAATAAAAATACTTGCATAAGGCTCATTATTTTACCTTTTTGAAAGTTACTCTTTAATATAAACAACAGGAAGTAACCCACAGTAGCTGAAGGAACAATGAGATTCCTATGAATGGATACAAGGATGCATCATGATCCTGGGGAAGGAATCCAGCTGGGCCTCATAAAGAAGTGGAACCAGCTGCTGGAAGGTCCCAAGAACCTAGGGAGTAGTCTCTTTGTGTCTAGACTTGCTTCTCTATGTGCAACCAGTTGATCTTCCTTCTCAGCAAACTGGTTTTCAATGCTGCTCAGGCCAAACGGGCAAGTAGAAGATAGCTACCGCATCGCTCCCAAATTACCCTTAAGTCCAATTTAAGTCTGAGCAGATATGTAGCTCTTTGTCTCCCAATTCCAAATTCTCAGAGAAGTAATTCTAATTGGTCTGGTTTGGCTTAAGTCCCCAACCCAGACTATTTAACTGGAGGATCACACTGTACAAGCATGCGATTCCTCACTGGTTCCCCACTGGCAATGCTAGCCCTCTCCACGTCACCCTTATTTAAGCCCTCAGAACTTTATTTCTAACATTCATATTTGATCTTGTCATTCCTGCCTCTGCAATAAAGCCCTTGTGTCTCTCCCAATTCCTTAGTTGTCATAGGCCCTTCATCACCAAACCCTGACAGGCTCTCCTCAACTCTCTCCATTGCCTCCCACACTTCTCAATTACATCGGTCTTTTTGCCCCTCAGTTGGTTTGCACATGGTAATTCTCCCTTTACCTCCCACTCATTCTTCAATATTCAATTCACACTACTTTTGTGAAGCCTAAAGATGCACTATACATCCTGACATTTATCTGCTTCCTTGACTGTGACCCCCGTCTCTCTTTCAGTGAATATGGAACCTAGAACAGTCTTTTTTTTTTTTTTTTTTTTTGGAGACAGAGTCTCGCTCTGTTGCCTAAGCTGGAGTGCAATGGTGCAATCTCGGCTCACTGCAACCTCCATCCCCCGGATTCAAGTGATTCTCCTGCCTCAGCTTCCCGAGTAGCTGGGATTACGGGCATGCACCACCACACCGGGCTAATTTTTGTATTTTGAGTAGAAACGGGGTTTTACCATGTTAGTGGTCTCGAACTCCTGACCTCAAGTGATCCACCCGCCTCAGCCTCCCAAAGTGCTGGGATTATAGGCGTGAGGCACTGCGTCCAGCCGAACAGTCTTCTCAATGGGTGATATGGTTTTGTTAGTGGTGGAAGAGATGTGAGTTACCCCAAGTTACCTGCAGCCTATCCTTATGGGTCTGTAGCAACTTTGGTCCTTGCTTCATTAGAAGGAAGAATTCAACTGTGGGGCATAAATCAGAAAAAGAGACCAAGGCAAGTTCCAGAGTAGGAAAGGAAGTTTATTTAAAAAGGCCTTAGAACAGGAAAGAAAGTGCCCTTGGAAGAGACCCAAGCGGGCACGTGAAGGTTAAAGAGAGGTCAAGTGCCTAACCGTCATCCTGGGACTTTTACAGGCTCGCCTCTTTCCCATGATTCTTTCCTTAGAGTGGACTTCCCGAATGTGCAGTGCTTTCCTTCCCCTATTCCGGTGGAGGGTGCCCCCAGAAGATCATACGTTACCATTTTTGTCTCTTAACACGCATGCCTGGAAAGTTGCTTCTCCCTGAGGCCTGCATTCAATTAGCATTTTGATGTTAACAGGTGTGGACCATCAAGAAATGGCCTCTTCCTGTGCTGCCGAATTATCCTTTTTAAAGAAGCAATGAGATAATTATGGAATTGTCACCGGTAGAGGGTCTGACTGCAAGTTGTCCAGGTTCTTGGCGTTTTGCACAAAGAATTGGACAAAACGCCCAGCAAAGAAAGAATGAAGCAACAAAAGAGGGAAAGCAGGGATTTATTGAAAACGAAAGCACACTCCAAAGTGTGGGAGCAGCGCAAGCAGCGGCTCAAGGGCCAGGAAACAATCTTCCTGGGTCCAAATACCCGCTAGAAGTTTTCCATTGGCCACTTCATGCTCACCTCATGTAAATGAAGTGGTAGCTCACAATCAGTCTGCTTGGTTGCAGAAAGCAGCCAAGCAGAGGCTGACGTGAAGTTACAAAGGTCACATCCCTGTGCAAACATCTGATTGGTTTCAAAAACCAACCAATCAGAGGCTAGGGTGAAGTTACAAAGTTATACTTCTATGAAAAGTTAGACTCGCCTACAATCAGTCTAATTGGTTGCAGATAGCCAATTTCCCATCTGCTGGGCAGAAAAGGTGGGGGGTTTTGTTACTTAGGTGTGGAAAGTTAGGGTTTTCCTTTCAATTTAGTTCCAGGAAGTTGGCGTGAACCAGTCTTAGGTTCCCTGCCTCCAGTCCCTATTGTCCTGCCTCAGAACCATCACCCGACATCCCTAGTGGGTAGCAGGGGAGAACCCTCTCCCGCCCCGCTCATGCCTAACTACCTGTAAGAGTTTGGCTGTGTCCCCACCCAAAATCTCATCTTGAATTGTAATCCCCATAATCCCCATGTATCAAGGTCAGGACCAGGTGGAGGTAATTGGATCATGGGGCTGGTTTCCCCCGTGCCCTTCTCGTGATAGTGAGTGAGTCTCACAAGATCTGATGATTTTATAAGCGTCTGGCATTTCCCTTGCTTGCACTCGCTCTGTCCTGCCACCCTGTGAAAAAGATGGCTACTTCTCCTTTGCCTTCTGCCATGATTGTAAGCTTCCTGAGGCCTCCCCAACAATGCGGAACTGTGAGTCAAACCTCTTTCCTTCGTAGTATTTCTTCATAGCAATGTGAGAACGGACTAATACAGTGGGTTTCCCATAACATTTGCAGGATTGCCTGCCCCATCCTCCTCTGGCTGTAAACAGCAAGAGTCACACACACATCCGGCCATGAAGGGCAGGGGGCGCATGGGTTCTATGTTTCACCAGGGCTTCCGAACCCTGGCTATGCACGGGAGGCCAACCCCACCTCACCCCACCCCACTCTACTCCAGTGGTTCTGAGTCGGTCGTGTGAAGTCAGGCCTCCGTTTGTCGTTGTTTGGTTAGTTTCCACACTAGGTTCTACTAGGAAAGCCAACGTTGAGAACCGCCGCCTCAGGCGAAGCTGCGCGCCCACACCCACCGGCCATGGAGGCCCGCGGACCCGCGCCCTAGGTTTCCCTGGTTTTCAGTACCCGAGAGCCGCGCGTCGCCAGGCACCACCCCGCGGGGGCGGGCGCGGGCTGCAGAAGGCGGGGCCACGGCGGAAGCCTCGCCGCTCCCCTAGCGGGAAAGCTCTGCGCGTGACTCGGCTTCGCCCATCGCTGCGGGAGCCAGGGAGGGGGCGAGCACCTTAGGCCGGGCGGACCGAACCAACTCGCCGCCCGGAGGGGCGGTCTGAGGGCAATCCAGATCGGACCATCGCGCCAGGCCGACAGGGGCCGGCGTTTCCAACCCGCCCGGAGGGGCCGCCGGCGCCTCTAGCCTGCAACGCGACCCCTGGAGGGCGCGACACGCCGCCGCCGCTGCCGCCACCGGCGCGGAAGGACGAGGCTGAGGCGAGAAACGAGGTAGGAACGCCTCTCCGGAGGCGAGCAGGGTCCCACAGACCCACTGCCCCGCGTTCCAAGGACTCCCTTCGGGGAGGGCCTGTCTGCCCACCTATGTGCTCTCAGCGCCCGCCCTTCCCTTCAGCCCTTCCCCCTCGGCTGCACCCGCCCTCTGCGTCCGCCCCGACCCCCTGGACAGACCTCGTCCCCAGCCCTTCTGACCCTCGGCCTTCTCCTGACCCTTCAGCCCTGCGTCCACGGGACCTTCAAACACCCACCACCCACCGTCCCTTTAGGCGCTACCCCAGATGCATCCCCAACCGTCTCCTCAAATTGCCCCCTTGGGGACACCCTCCCCCACAAAACGACTCGCGCCCAGTAGTCACCTTGGTACCCCAAGACCCTGTGACGGCTTTGGCGAAGCGCGGCCGCCCGGCACCCAGGCCCGCCACTGCATCGGGGTCCTCCCTACTGCCAGTTCCCGGGCGGGTCCTCTGCTCCCTCCACCCCTTTAGTCTCTGCCTCCCGTTATTACCTGCCCGGCGTCGGCGTCGCTTCAGTCTCCGTCCCTCTGCCATCCAGTTTTATCTGGAGAAAACCTTTGGCTTGGCAGTACCCGTCCCCTACTACTGCACTCACTTGCTGCGAAGGGCACTGTGATCCTGTTAGCCACGGTTGGCTGCGGCCCTCCTGGCCGGCCCTGCGGACACGGGGAACTGTCCTGGGGGCAAGGACGGTACACCACTCATCTTTGCATCCCCAGTCCCCAGCACGGTGCCTGGCACATGGTAGTGTTGCCAGTGGAGGGTCTTCACTACCAGTTGTCCTTGGCGTTTTGAACAAAGAATTGAACAGCGAGCGGAGGAATGAAACGCAGGAACGAGTAGACCAGAGTCAGGCAAGGATTACCACTATGTGAACAGTGTCCGTGATAACACAGGCCTCAAAAAAAATTTTTAATTTTTTAAAAGGCGGAATTTTCAAAGGACAAAGGGCCCTGAAACCTGTTTTTGTTTATTCCTAGGTGGGTGACCTGAGCAGGGTGACCTGAGGGTATCAGGGTTTGGGTTCCGTGGGGAAGCAGGTGGTATCGCTGAGGGATGAACAATGGCTGGAAAGCTGCAGGAGTTGATAAGCTAGAAAGTAGTTACCTAATTAGTACTGGCATTATTGTAACTGGGGCTCAAAGTATTAGCAAATAAAAGTAGTGACTGGATTTTCTTAGCCGGCCCCTTAGATATTAAGTAGTGGTGGATGGCTTAATGGAAGGAAGAGCAGATCCAAACTGTATGCCTGGTATTCTGTTACTTATGCCCCTCCTGCTGTGTGGCCAGCCACTGTTTCTCTTCTGTTTTGAGCCAGATTAGGATCCCTCTGATTTCTATGCTGGTGTTTAAGGTTCCTTTTTGAAGCCACAGTTGCCTTAACTAGAGGCTGGGCATGTTCTCATTCACCCATTTCTAGTTTTGATTTATCCTTTTCCACTTTCTGTCTCCCACCCTCTGATATGTCTTTATAAAGTCTTGGATCAGGCCAGGCATGGTGGCTCAACCTGTAATCCCAGCACTTTGGGAGGCCCAGGTGGGCGGATCACTAGAGGTCAGAAGTTCAAGACCAGCTTGGCCGACATGATGAAACTCCATCTCTACTAAAATTACGAAAATTACCGGGCATGGTGGTGTGCACATGTAGTCCCAGCAACTCAAGAGGCTGAGGCAGGAGAATCACTTGAACCTGGGAGGCAGATGTTGCAGTGAGCTGAGATCCTGCCACTGCGCTCTAGTCTGGGTGACAGCGACGCTCCGTCTCAAAATAAAAGCCTTGGATCACAGCATGGGGAGGGGCTCCTGAGCTGGATGGATTAAGCAATACAATTTTTTTTTAACAGTATCTTTTTAATGGCCTTTTCTACTTTTTCTTGTCTAGGCTCCCTGTTAAGACCTCAGTTACCCCAGAACACCCTGGGTTATTTTTTCCTCACCTCCAATACTTCAGTGTTGCCAGATAAAACACAGGGTGCCCAGTTAAATTTGAATTTCAGATAAACAACAGGGAGTCCTGTATTTTTACTTGCTAAATCTGGCAAGTTCATGGGAAGGGCTTATATGTTCTATTTTTCTCTCTGGGGCTTATCTGCAAATTTAGGATAATAGCTCACCCTTTTCTTCCTGTTACTCATACACAATGACTATGCACCCTGCTAAAAGTCACTTGACTGAAGAGATGGTTCACTTCATGTTAGGGTAAGGGCGGGCTATCTAGAGATGGTCTGATTGATCAGTATTGAAGTTACCCAGGAAAAAAACACCCATTCAGACACTGGCATTTAATATAATTTTTGTCAAATGAGTTCATCATATAAAACGAGCGCATTATTTTGAGTAGCCAGATGTCAACATTGCTCTGAGAGAGCTAGGTGATGGGGTAGAAGGGAATTTTAACAGCAACAAAATAACTCATAGCAGAACTTGTGCTGTACCATATTTACTCTTTATTGTGGTAAAATAAATATATATATAACATAGAATTTACCATTGTAATCATTCTCAAGTGGCATTAAATATATTCACATTATTGTACGACCATTACTGACATCAATCTCCAGAACTTTTTTTCATCTTCCCAGACTAAAACTCCGTACCAGTAAGACACTAAATCCCCATTTCTCCCTACTCAGCCCGAGGCAACCACCATTCTACTTTCTATCTTTGAATTTGACTACTGTGGGTACCTCATATAAGTGGAATCATGCACTATTTGTCCCTTCGTGACAGGTTTATTTCGGTTAGCATAATGTCTTTTTTGTTTTTTTGGGTTTTTAAAAAACTTATTTTAGGTTCGGGGGTACATGTGAGGGTTTGTTATATAGATTAACTTGTTTCACAGGGGTTTATTGTACAGATTATTTCATCACCCAGGTATTAAGCCTGGTACCCAATAGTTATCTTTTCTTTTTTTTTTTTTTTTTTTTGAGACGGAGTCTCGCTCTGATACTTTGGTTGCATCTATCTTTTGGCTATTATGAAAAATGCTGCTGTGAACATGAGTGTACAGATATGTTTGAGTCCCTGCTTTTAGTTTTTGTGGGTATATACCCAGAAGTGGGGTTGCTGGATTGTATGGTAATTTTATGTTTGTTTATTTATTTTATTTTATTTTTGAGGAACCACTGTTTTCCACAGTGGCTATAGCATTTTATGTTCTCATCAGCAATGCACAAGGGCTCCAATTTTTCCACATCCTTGGCAACACTTGTTTTCTTTTTTTTAAATAACAACCATCCTAGGCTGGGCATGGTGACTTATGCCTGTAATCCCAACACTTTGGGAGGCCGAGGTGGGTGGATCACCTGAGGTCAGGAGTTCAAGACCAGCCTGGCCAACATGGTAAAACTCTATTTCTACTGAAAATACAAAAACTAGCCAGGCATGGTGGCGCACACCTATAATCCCTGAGGCAGGAGGCTGAGGCAGGAGAATGACTTGAACCAGGAGGCTAAGGTTGCAGTGAGCTGAGCTCATGCCACTGCACTCCAGCTTGAGTGACACAGCAAAACTGCATCTCAAAATAATAATAATATAACCATCCTAAGTAGTGTGAAGTGATAGCTCATGATTTTGATTCATATTTCTCTAAGGAAAAGATATTGAGCATTTTTTCATGTATTTGATATCTATCGGCCATTTGTATATCTTTGGAGAAATGCCTATTCAAGTCCTTTGCCGATTTTTTTTTTTTTTTTTTTTTTTTTTTTTTTTTTTTTTTGAGACGGAGTCTCGCTCTGTCACCCAGGCTGGAGTGCAGTGGCCGGATCTCAGCTCACTGCAAGCTCCGCCTCCCAGGTTCACGCCATTCTCCTGCCTCAGCCTCCCGAGTAGCTGGGACTACAGGCGCCTGCCACCTCGCCCGGCTAAGTTTTTGTATTTTTAGTAGAGACGGGGTTTCACTGTGTTAGCCAGGATGGTCTCGATCTCCTGACCTCGTGATCCGCCCGTCTCGGCCTCCCAAAGTGCTGGGATTACAGGCTTGAGCCACCTTGCCCGGCCTGCCGATTTTTGAATTGGGTTGGTTGTTGTTGAGTTGTAAGAGTTTTTTAATACATTTTGGACATTAATCCATTCTCAGATGTATGATTTGCAAATATTTTCTCCTATTCCATGGATTGCCTTTCACTCTGTTGACAGTGTCCTTTGATGCACAAAAGTTTTTAAATTTGAAATCTAATTAATCTTATTTTTCTTTTGTTACCTGTGCATTTACCCAAGAATCATTGCCAAATTAAGTGACATGAAGTTTTCCCTCTGTTTTCTTGTTTTATGTATATATATATATATATAGTTTTATGTATATATATATTTATGTATTTATATACATAAAACTATATATATATATATAGTTTTAGCTCTTTAGGTCTTTGATCCATTTTGAGTTAATTTTTGTATGTGATGTAAGATAAGGGTCTAATTTCATTTGTTTGCTTCTGGATATCCAGTTTTTCGAAAAACCATTTGTTGAAAAGACTAACCTTTCCCCACTGAATGGTATCGGCTCCCTTGTCAAAACTCATCTGACCAGATATGTGAGGGTTTATTTCTGGGCTCTCTAGTCTCTTCCGTTGGTCTTTATGTCCATCTTTATGCTGATAAAACACTGTTTTGATTACTGTAGCTTTGTAGTAAATTTGGAAAATCAAGAATGTAAGTCCTCCAACTTTGTTTTTCTTTTTCAAGATTGTTTTGGTTGTTCAGGATCCCTTGAGATTCTATATGAATTTTAGGATGGATTTTTCTATTTATGCAAAAAACATTGTTGGGATTTTGGTAGGGATTGTATTGAATCTCTAGCTGACTTTGGGTAATACTGACACCTCTAATGATAGCAAGTTTTCCAATTCATGATCAACCAGATGTTTTTCCATTTATTTATGTCTAATTTCTTCCAGCAGTGTTTTGTATTTCTCAGTGTACAAGTCTTTCACTTCCATGGTTAAGTTCATTCCTAAGTATTTTATTCTTTCTGATGTTACTGTATTGTTTTAATTTCCATTTCAGATTGTTCATTGTTAGTTTTTAGGAATACAGCTGTGATTAGACAAAGTTGCTCCAAAACCAAAGCAAAAGAACCATCAGAGAGTGATGAGCGAGCTAGTAACCAGAGAAACTCTCGAGTCAGTGGTTGAGTTAGCAACGGAGGAGGAGGGCTTAGATCTAGACAGAGTCTGAATGAGAGCATGCAACAAGTGGGGACCTACCTCAAGGCTGCAGAGGTTGAGGCATGAGAGAGCCAAACCTCAATCGAGCAGGTTCTCAGGAAGCTCTCAGAGAGGATCACAGAGAATCAACAGGAAACAGGAGTCTCTAGAGAAACTCGACTTAAAATTAAGTCAGGCAGTATCACCAATTGAGCCATAAATAATAGGCTCATCTCCACAGAAACAAAACTCGGTGCATTAAATCTTCTTTTGTTTCTACAAAGGCTCCCCAAGGGTTGGCTAACCTTAGAGATGCTATGTCTCCTGCACCTGCAGTCACTTATCCTGATCTATCAAGCTTGCACTTGGCCAGCCCATCTGCTCCTCCTGCTGAAGGTAATGCATGGGATCCATGCTCAGACAATTGTGAGCCAAGTTCTGTGATACGTCAACTCCTGGTGTTGTCCTATTTGAATATCCTAAATTTCCCACAAGAGTTGTCATGAATGTAACATGTAAAGTTACTACCACTGATGATTCCTCTGAAGAATTCCATGCAACCATCAGAAGGTGCAAGATCCTAGAGACTTACATATCTTGGGCATTTTCCAGGAGTGCTCCTTCAACTATCGCCCTGCACCTGATCAAGCTGGATGTACTATAGTAAAACAATATGTAACAGATCCATGCACTTCATGGTGGTATTGTGGAAATGGCCCTGACATATGGCCACTCACTTGACAGCTGTACAAAAGACAGTTATGTTTTTGCCTAGAGGATGCTAAGGTTAAAATTGTCTTTATTGCTCATCTTCCCCACTTATACTGAGCACACGTGGCATAGCCGAGATTAAACTAGGAGTGTATATACTTGAATCTGGCACCAAGTTATCATTTAATCCTCCCAAAATGAATAGTGACTACACAGTCAAGCATTTTTAACGGGCAAGTACTTGAGCACCCAACCCATGTAAAATTTGACAATCTGCACCTGTCCTTCCCCTTAGATAGTGAGTACACGTTTCTAGATGACAGGTTCGGTGTAGACTGTTCAGATGCATCTGGCCAAGTTGTCGTGATGATTTCTTATTGAGGGAAGAGAAATACACCACAGCAGTACATTGTGGATATGTTGACTCCATTAATTGATAGTGCAGTCATCACTGAGAAGCAACATTCAGTCTTTTCTTGCAGATCCTCACTGTACAACCCCTTACTGATATGACCCCATTTGTTGAGCACGTTGTGAATGAAAAGAACTTAATTGGGTTAGTAAACTGGAGAACTGTTTTGTTTTGGCGTTGCAAACCCATTTGGGTAGAATTTGTTCCATGGGTCAACAACTCTCTATACCCTGGCCATGTATAATATCACAAGTATGTATTACCAGCCATATACCCAAATACTGTATGCTACTTCTCCTCAAGTCAGCAGCAGATTGTATGTCCTAATAAACACATCCGTGGGAAGCTATCTCAGGACGACAAGATCTTCATCATACCCCAAGAAGATCTCCAGACCTAGGGTGATTAAAACATTAACTGCGGACATTAAAGACATTGATATTATTAATGATATGCACACTCATGTCCACTTAACTGACCCTCTTGCATTGGCAGTGGGCCCATTAGTAGATGTAGAGGCTACTAAACATGAGATCATTGGGCATGCAAATTCTGTCTCTTTCACTCCTTGGGTGCAGGATTTATCACTTCTCTGTCCCTGTGGAACATTGTGAAAAATATGTATCTACATCTGTCACACTTAGACCAAACGTTGTTTCTCCTATCTCTTGTTGTAACTGCCATAGGAAAATTATACATGTACTGCAGGACTGAAGAACAACTTTGCCTATATTCTCAGCCAATTAAATTAAAAAAAAAAAACACCTAATTTCTATGTGTTGACTTTGTACCCTGCAGCATTGCTGACACTAATAAATGATTAGTGTATTTGCAACTAATCATTATTAGTTCTAATGTTTTTGTGGCATCTTTAGGGTGTTCTCCATACAAGATCATGTAATCTTGGAACAGAGATAATTTTACTTTTTTTTTTTTTTTCCCAATTTGGATGCCTTTCATTTCTTTTTCTTACCTAATTGCTCAGGCTAAGCCTTCTAGTACCATTAAATAGAAATGGCAAAAGAATGCCAGGTTTGGTGGCTCATGCCTGTGATCTCAGCACTTTGGGAGGCTGAGGCAGGCAGATCATGTGAGGTCAGGAGTTCGAGACCAGCCCGGCCAACATGGCGATACCCTGTCTCTACTGAAAATACAAAAATTAGCCAGACATCTTGGCGCCTTCTTGTAATCCCAGCTACTTGGGTAGCTGAGGCAGGAGAATTGCTTGAACCCGGGAGGCAGAGGTTGCAGTGAGCCGAGATCATGCCACTGAGCTGAGATCATGCCATTGCACTCGAGCCTGGAAGACAGAGCGAGACTCCATCTCAAAGGGGAAAAAAAAAAAAGCCAGGCACGGTGGCTCATGCCTGTGATCCCAGCTCTTTAGGAGGCTGAGGTGGGTGGATCACGAGGTCAGGAGATCAAGACCATCCTGGCAAACATGGTGAAACCCCGTCTCTACTAAAATTTAAAAAAAAAAAAAAAGCCGGGTGTGGTGGCACGTGCCTGTAGTCCCAGCTACTCAGGAGGCTGAGGCAAGGGAATCACTTGAACCCAGGAGGCAGAGGTTGCAGTGAGCCAAGATTGCGCCACTGCATTCCAGCCTGGTGACAGAGCAAGACTACGTCTCAAAAAACAACAACAAAAAAGAGAAATGGCAAAAGTGAACCATTTCTCTTAACACACAATCCTTATGCGATTGTTAATTTGATATGCAAGTCCTTAATAGACACTGAAAACATTATTTTAGCCTAGTATATTATTAATGTTAACAGTAGTGAGACCGGGCATGGCAGCTTACGCCTGTAATCCCAGCACTTTGGAAGCCGAGGCAGGCAGATCACTTGAGGCCAGGAGTTCAAGACCAGCCTGGGCAACATGGTGAAACCCCAGCTCTACTAAAAATACAAAAATTAGCTGGCGTGATTGCATGCATATGTAATCTCAGCTACTTGGGAGGCTGAGGCACAAGAATTGCTTGAACCCAGGTGGCAGAGTCTGTAATGAGTTGAGATTGTGCCACTGTACTCCAGCCAGGGCGACAGAGTGAAACTGTGTCTCAAAAACAAAAATAACAACAAAAATAGTAGTCCTCAAGAAAAGTTAAATTATAGCCTACATAATACATTTTAAAAACTTCTACCAAAACAAAGTTTTTTAAAAATTGATTTTGATACTTTAGGAAGAAACCCTCTTTTCCTTGGAATTCTTGTTTTAATAAAAGTCTTTTATCTTCAAGAAGATGAGATGGTAAACTCTGAGGTATGTGTTGTATTTTTGGCTTCTTGTGTGAGTTCCTGCAGACAAGGACAATAGACTGATAACTGGGTGTAAAGAAAAATAGGGCCAGCCAACTTCTGGCTAAAATTTAATTATCTTAGGATCAAAAGTCTAAACTTAACTTGTTTATCTTAGGATCCAAAAAAATCTATATTTAACTTACCTGTTTTTATACTTTGCGCTTCCTTTCTTTTCCTGTGTAATTCTTTTAAAAAAAGAAAATGCACCCTTGTATTTAGTATACTTAGGGAAAATGGACATTTATTTTTATCCACGCCCAGGCAAAAGAAAAAGAGCAAAGTTCTCCTAAAGGCAGCATAGATAGGATTTAGATGAACCCAAGGTAAAAAGCAAAAACTGCAGGGGAGAAAGTTGGGAACCTACTACTAGTCCCATTCATCCTGGAGTTGTTTCTCTTCCAAAATGTTACTTGTTTTTTGAAAGTTGTTTATTTCTTTTTAAAGATAGAGTCAAACTTTGTTAAAGTTGGCTGTATTCTATTTATTTAAAGTTATAGCCAAACAGAACAGCTTATTTTTCTAGAGTTCTGGATAGCTAGATTTTTTCTATAAGACTAATGATTTCCTTTTAAACATCTCCCAAAGCCTAGTGATTCAGACATTTCTGTGTTACCGTATTAGTCTCTTTTTATGCTGCTGATAAAGATATACCCAAGACTGGGCAATTTACAAAAGAAAGAGGTTTAAAGGACTTAAAGGCAAGGAGGAGCAAGTCACATCTTACATGGATGACAGGCAAAGAGAGAAAGCTTGTGCAGGGAAACTCCCCCTTATAAAACTATCAGATCTTATAAGACTTATTCACAATCACAAGAACAGCATGGGAAAGACATGCCCCCATGATTCAAGTACCTCCCACCAGGTCCCTCTCACAACACGTGGGAATTCGAGATGAGATTTGGCTGGGGACACAGACACAGCCAGACCATATCACTTATCTATTACTGTATAACAAAACACCCCAAAACTTAGTGACTTAAAACAACAATTGATTATATTTCACAATTTTGTGGGTGGGCTGGTGTTTTTTGTACTTCTAAAAAGAGTTCTAAGAATGCTTTTACTAGGAGCACTACTGGAATGAGTTAAATTTCTCAAGGTGGCTACTTTGTTTTTCGAAGTTTTAAAGATTATTTGCTCTTGCCAATTATTCCCTCATAACCAATGTGACCACTTTGAAGGACACATCTTATTTGGTGATACAAGAGCTATTCTACTTTAAAATATCACTCTCTTTAGTTTTATATTTATAGCTATAGTTAACTTCTTAGATAGCATAATGTCTCTTTCAGTTTATATGATGATTTATATAATGTTCTTTGCCTGATATCCAATGCAGCAGCCTGCAACTGTATTAGTTTATTCATCCTTAATGACAGTGGCTGGAGAAAGGAGGGCTGGAAGCAGGATCACCTGCCTCATTATACATTTGTGAGTCCTTTCTGACAACCAGGTGATGGTGATGAATAGCTAACAAGGAGCATTTATCTTATGAGGAAAAAACAGCTGTGGTTTTTTATTGGCCTGTGAGAATCTGTAGTAGAAAATAAAGAATTTCAAACTTTTTTTAAAACAGACTTTTGTTCAAATATATTCTACAGGAAAGGGACTCAAAAAGAGAAAAGTTGGGCTGTTTTGGTTGAATGCATGGAGTTGGGAGAAGTAGAGTCTAACCTGTTCAGGTTTCCCTCTTTTCGTCTACATCCCCTTCACTTCCTTTTCAAAGTCCCCTGAAGGAACTCTGTAAAGAATAGTTCAGAAGTCATTGATACAGGCCCGGTGCAGTGGCTCACACCTGGAATCCCAGCACTTTGGGAGGCCAAGGCAGGTGGATTGCCTGAGCTCAGGAGTTTGAAACTAGCCTTGGCGACATGGAGAAACCCCCATCTCTACCAAAAATTAAAAAATTAGCCAGGCGTGGTGGGGGGCACCTATAGTTCCAGCTCCTCCTGAGGCTGAGGCACAAGAATCGCTTGAACCTGGGAGGCAGAGGTTGCAGTGAGCCAAGACCGTGCCACTGCACTCCTGCCTGGGTGACAGAGTGAGACTCCATATCAAAAGAAATGTCACTGATACAGATATTTCTCCTACTGAGTTATGACTTCAAGGTAGAAAGAGATAAAGATAAATGGTTGAGTTTGGGATATATATAATCTTCAACTGACCATGCACCAGTAGTAGCCAACCATGGTTCAAGAGACATGTAACCAAAATATGTACTGCATACATACCGTCTCCAAATTCCTATGTGAAATCCTTAGCCTTAATGAGTTTCATGGAACCAGAAATGAATTTACTTACCCCAAATGGACATTTGTGGTTTTATAGTATTTTTTTAAAAAAATTTCAACAGTTTTTGGGATACAGGTGGTTTTTTGGTTACTTGAATAAGTTCTTTTTTTTTTTTTTTTTTTTTAAGATGTAGTTTTGCTCTTGCTGCCCAGTCTGAAGTGCAGTGGTGCAAGCTCGTCTCACTGCAACCTCCACCTCCCAGGTTCAAGCGATTCTCCTGCCTTACCCTCCTGAGTAGCTGGGATTACAGGCACACACCACCATACCCAACTAATGTTTTGTATTTTTAGTAGAGATGGGGTTTCAACCTGTTGGCCAGGCTGGTCTTGAACTCCTGTCCTTAGGTAATCCACCTGCCTTGGCTTCCCAGAGTGCAGGGATTACAGGCGTGAGCCACTGCACCCAGCCAGATAAGTTCTTTAGTGGTGACTTCTGAGATTTTGGTACACCATCACCTGAGCAGTGTACACTATGCCCAAATATAGTCTTTTATCCCTCACCAGCCCCACTCCGCCCTTACTCCTCTAGTCCCCAGAGTCTATTATATCATTCTTACGCCTTTAAATCCTCATAGTTTAGCTCCTACTATGAGTGAGAACATAAGATATTTGGTTTTCTATTTCTCAGTTACTTCACTTACAATAGTGGCCTCCAGCTCCATCCAAGTTGCTAAAAAGACCATTATTTTATTCCATTTTATGACTGAGTAGTATTGCATGGTGTATATATACCATATTTTCTTTATCCACTTGGTTGATGGCCGTGTAGGTTGCTTCCATATTTTTGCAATTGCCAATTGTGCTGCTATAAACATGTGTATACATGTGTCTTTTTCATATAATGACTTCTTTTCCTTTGGGTAGATACCCAGTAGTGGGATTGCTGGGTCAAATGGTAGTTCTACTTTTAGTTCTTAAAGGAATCACCATACTGTTTTCCATAGTGGTTGTACTAGTTTACATTCCCAATAGCATCCCAATAGCAGTGTATAAGTGTTCCCTTTTCACCACATCCGCAGCAACAACATCTATTATTTTTTTTCTTTTTTTTCTTTTTTGAGACAGAGTTTCACTCTGTCATCCAGGCTGGAGTGCAGTGGCACAATCTTGGCTCACTGCAACCTCCACCTCCCAGGTTCAAGCAATTCTCGTGACTCAGCCACCTGAGTAGCTGGGATTATAGGCGCATGCCACCATGCCCAGCTAATTTTTGTATTTTTGGTAGAGACAGGGTTTTGCCATGTTTCCCAGGGTGGTCTTGAACTCCTGGCCTCAAGTGATCTGCCCGCGTCGGCCTGCCAAAGTGTTAGGTTTACAGGCGTGAGCCACTGCTACTGGCCATTTTTATACTTTTTAATTATTAACTTTATGAAAAAATCTTTGTCCACATCTCTGATAATTTCCTTAGGATAGAATTCTAGAGGTGGAGTTACTGAGTTAAATGATTTGAACAGTTTTAAGGCTTGAGATATATATTTTTCTGAGCTCATGAAGATTGTACCAAAATATATACACACTGGCAATGGATGAATATGCCTGTTACACTTGCCTTCACCAGAATTAACTATTATTATTTTGTCTGATAATTGGCAGCCAAAAGGTGGTAATTTATTGTTTTAAAGTTCAAACTTTTTGTATGTTCATTAAGTATATTTTATTTCCTCTTCTATGAAATGTTTGTTCATATCCTGCCAATTTTTCTATTAAGATCTTAGTTTTTGGTGTTTTTTTTTTTTTTTTTTTTTTTTTGAGACGGAGTTTCGCTTTTGTTGCCCAGGCTGGAGTGCAGTGGCACAATCTCGGCTCACCGCAATCTCCACCTCCCGGGTTCAAGCGATTCCCCTGCCTCAGCCTCCCAAGTAGCTAGTATTACAGGCATGCACCACCATGCCCGGCTAATTTTGTATTTTTAGTAGATATGGGGTTTTGCCACGTTGGCCAGGCTGGTTTCAAACCCCTGACCTCAGGTGATCCCCCCCGCCTTGGCCTCCCGAAGTGCTGGGATTATAGGCATGAGCCACCATACCCAGACAAGATCTTAGTTTTAAGTGAAATAAGAAAGTCACAGGACAAATATAGCATGATTCCACTTGTATTAGTTACCAAAATAGTTAAAATCACAGAAGCAAAAACAGAAGGAATGGTGGTGGCCAAAGCCTGGGGTGGGGGTTCTCGGGGGGACTAGGGATTTGCTCTTTCATGGGTATAAAGTTTCAGTTATACAAGCTGAATAAGTTCTAGAGATCTGCTGTACAATGCTATGCTTATAGTTAGTTAACAATACGTGCTGTACACTTAAACACTTGTTAGGAGGTTAGATCTTATGTGTTTTCACCACAATTTTTTTTAATCTCAGTTTTTAGTTATTCACACAAGTTCTTTACACATTAAAGATATATGCCTTTTGTTATAATTATAGCAAATATTTGCTTGCCTTTTAATTTTTGTGATTTTTGACATACAGAATTTCATAAAATCTACATGGTTAAGTCTTCAGTTTTCTTTTGTAATTTCATTACTCCTTCTTTCAGCAAATGCCCTGGGAGTCTATGTCTTGAGTCTGGGACTGTGGAGCTCAGGTCTTTCTGAGGAACTCTTTGTATGCACATGGTTCTAACTGAAATCCCTTCCTTAGCCCCCGACCCTGCCACATATTTCTACTCCTCTAACAGTTCAGTCATTGACCCTCCTGAAACCTTTCTTGATTACCTCATGCAAACTTGGGTATGATTTCCACTATGCCTTCATTTGACCTTGTCTGGAGCTCCATTGTAACAATTAACAAATTATTTTATATGACCATAAACTCCATGAGGACAAGAATAGAGTCTTTGAATCCAGGATCTCTCAGAGATCTAGAGAGAAATTGGCCTTTTTCATTTAATACATGAAATTCTTCATATATTGAAAATGATTGAAATCCAAACCACTATTGTAATAATTTTAGTATATTTTAAATATTTACATTAACAAATTAATTTTAATACTGTAATGATTGTACTTAGGACAAAAACAATATGATCATCTCAGTGGATGCAGAAAACACATTTGGCAAGTTTATGATAAAAACACTCAACTAGGAATAGCATCTAACTTCCTCAACCTGATAAAGGGCATCTACAAAAAACCCACAGCTAACATTGTTCTTAAGGTGAAAGATTGAAAACTTTCTCTCTAAGATCAGGAATAAAAGAAGGATGTCCATTCTTAACACTTCTATTCAATATTGTACTGGAAATTCTCGTCATAACAATTAGGCAAGAAAAATAAAAGGTATCCAGATTGGAAAGGAAGAAATATAACTATTGCTATATGCAGATGATACGATCTTATATATAGAAATCTTAAGGAATCCATAAAAACTATCATAACTAATAAACTAGTTCAGTAAGATTGTAGGATACAAGATCAATGGGGATGGGCTCGCTTTTAGGAGTGATGAAAATATTTCAAAGTTAGATTGTGGTCAAGAGTTGCACAACTCTGTGAACACACTAAATTGTATACATTAAAAAGGTGAATTTTATACTATATGAATTACATGTTAATAAAGCTGTTATTTTAAAAATATACTTATAACTTTGAATATAAGGATGAAAAGCTAAATTTGAAGTCCTTTGTAAGTATCAGGCTTGGGCCTGAGATCTTCCTGTCCCCCTTCCCCACAATTCGTGATAGGCTTTATTTTCCACTATATATTTCTGGTGCCTAACACAATGCCTGACAAATGGTATAAGCTCAGTAAACATTGGTAGAATGAATAGAGAATGAATGAATGAATTACAGGGGTTGAACTGACATTAAGCCTAGCTCAGCAAATCTGTTACATTTCTTAGGTTGCTTTGCTTTCACAAAAGATCTGATTAATTTAGTAACATTCACAGAGATTATAGCCTAGCCCCCAGGATGAGTATGATTTTAGCCCTATGAACAAGTTTTAAAGAAGTACAGAAGACAGAGTGGTCAGTGCTGACTGATAGACTAGATAAAGCTCATACAAAAAAATCTGTGATCCAAGCTGAACATGATCTAAAGCATCTAAGTAGGAATTTTAAAAATCAAAATAAATATATAAAAATGGGACAGGCATGGTGGCTCACACCTGTAATCAATCCTAGAACCTTTGGGAGCCCAAGGCAGGAGGATCACTTAAGCTTAGGGGTTCGAGACTAGCCTGAGCAACATAGTGAAACAAAAAATTTTTTTTAATTATCTGAGTGTGGTGGTGCACGCCTGTAGTCCCAGCTACTTGGGAGGCTGAGGTGGGAGGATCATTTGAGCCTAGGAGGGTGAGGCTGCAGTGAGCTGTGATCACACCACTGCAGTCTGGCCTGGGCAACAGACGGAGACCCTATCTCAAGAAAAAAAAAGAAAAATAATCATCACAAAATAAATTTAAATCACCTACAATCCCACTTTCCTATCCTTTCTGTTTACATGCATATATAAATTTTGCATGGATGTAATTATAGCATTAAAATTATTTTATATTCTGCTTTATTTTAATTTAGTTCCTAAGCATTTATCCATGTTGCCATGTAGACTTTATGATTTATAGCTTAGTGTATTCCATTCACTTGTTGAAGTATCCTCACTAGTAGTCCTTTAACTTCAATAAAACTTCACTGATACTACATTCTTTTAAAAGTATACTTGCCTGATAAAACCCCAACTCTGAATGAATATAACGCCTTACCTTCTCCATGTCTATACTCAAATAGCTAAGCTTTGCTGGAGAAAATTGTACAGCCCAGCATATTTAGCATCACTCTAAATTCATCATTACCAGCTGATAGCGCTCCAGCAAACATGGTTAATGTTCCTAAAACCCACTGAACTTTCTGTAAGAAGTATCGCAAGCACCAACTCCACAAAGTGACATAGTCCAAGAAGGGCAGGGATTCTCTTATATGCCTAGGGAAAGCGGCATTATGACAGGAAGCACAGTGGCTATCGTGGGCAGAGTAAGCCGATTTTCCAGAAAAAAAGCTAAAACTACAAAAAAGATTGTGCTAAGACTTGAGTGTGTTGAGCTCAACTTCAGATCTAAGAAAATGCAGCTATTAAGAAATGCAAGCATTTTGAACTGGGAGGAGATAAGTGAAAAGGTCAAGTGATCCAGTTTTAAGTGTCATCTTTTGTTATGAAGACAATAAAATCTTGAGTTTATGTTCCAAAAAATTTTAAAAATTAATCATTACCAAAGTTAATATTGGCAGCAGTCTTACTATATTTCTCCAACAAGTATCCTACTCTACTCTTTGCAACAAATATTTCATCCCTTCATTACTCTCTTCTACCTCTCACTCTCCCTTTCTCCTTCCCTATGCTGTTGGTAGTCTTGACTCATATTTCAGAAGGAAAAAGGAAGCCATCATATGTGAACTCTCTTACTTCCTACCACCAATCTGCAAACATGTCTACAGCCATCCTCTCCTCTCTAGTTCGAGGAAATATTCCACCTCCTAACAAAAGCTAAGTAATCCCTCCCTGGTGCTCTGGATTGCATACCCTCCTACTTGATCACAATTGGTTGCTTACGCAGCAATGACTTCTCCATTCCTCCTTTGAATTGTAACAGTTTGTTTAGATATCCACCTTTCTCCACACATGCCTGTGAATGTTAACATATCTCAGTGTAATGTTTGAGATGACTACTGGAGCCATGCTTTGCCCTAAGGATGGCAGGTTTAAATGACATGTTGAACCTCTGAATTCACTAACCTGGCAGTCTCTGTGCCTCTGGTCTACTTGATATGTGTGACAATAAATTTCCTCTGTTGTTTAAGCCACTCTGAGATTACTGTCATTCATATGCAGAGGATATCATACCAAAATAGTATACTTTAAGCTACCCCAAATAAAATATTCCAAGTACAAACACTGTGGTTGCTATACAAATGGAACTTTATGACAATTCCCTGATGCTACTCCACTCCCACCTATCCCTTTTAATGTTTGCTGCTCCTAAATTCAACCTATAGCGAAATTCTGGAGCCACTACAGCTTCTCAGGTATGTTATTCCATCATTTAATCTCTTTTCTTAACCTTTCACATCAGTGGGGACAAAAACAAAAGGAAAAGACAGAAAGAATACAAGTACATTTCCCAGAACTGAAGAATATGAGTCTACAAATTGAAAGAGTCCACTGAGCACCCAACATAACAAACAAAAATAACTTATCTCAGGGTCCTTCATCTTGAAAATTTGGAAAACCAAGGATATAGATAAATTCCTAAACTGTTCTTTTAAAAAAACGTTATAAAAATATCAGGAATCAGAATCAGAATGAGGCTGGTCACAGTGGCTCTCACCTATAATCCCAGCACTTTGGGAGGCTGAGGCCAGATCGCTTGAAGCTAAGAGTTCAAGACCCTCATCTCTTAAAAAAAAAATTAAAAATTAGCCAAGTGTGGTGGTGCACACCTGTAGTCCCAGCTACTCAGGATGCTGAGGCAGTAGGATCACTTGAGCCCCAGAGGCATACCACCTTGTCCAGAGAAACTTTTCTAAAGCAGAAGCTGTGGAACTTACAGAGGGTCATGTGGTGTACATGTCTGGAAATAATTAGATCTTTTAAGGATAATCTTGTAAGCCCATGAGTTTACATGGAAGACTTGTTTTTACTGTGTTCTGGTGACAGTGAGCAATTCAAGTAGACCTGTACCTAGCTGCGTTCATTGGGTAGGAAACTCTTGACTTACAGAAAACATAAATTCACTCTAACCTCCTTTCTATATATTTTCCTGAGATGTTGCCTAGGTTAGAGCTGCTTTGCTTTACAACTTACAGGGGGACAAAGAACAGAGCCATGAAGAAAAGTTAAAGAATTTGAGGTAGTATTCCTATTGAAAAGAAAACACTGGCTATGACCATGACATGGTTCCCTGTTGTAAACTGGTAAATTGAACAGTAGTACAGTCTCAAGGCAATAGGAGGGATTCAGGTTAAAGAAAAGAGGAGATTCCTGATTCACATTTATTATAGTTGTCATTTATTGAGCCCTCCCTAAATACCAGTCACTGTCCTAGATGTCTTATATATCTTCTCTCTAACTCCTACCACCACCCTGTAGGAAAGGTATTATCCCCATTTTAAAATGAAACAGAGGCTGAAGGGAATCAAATAACTTGCCAGGTGCTACAGAATTAGTCCTGAGGAGCAGAGTTCTATACCTACCTTTTCTTAGCTCTTTACACTGACCAGAAAGAAACAAAAATGAATGGCCTGATGCTGGAAAGAGCAAATCAGGGTTCTATTTCTCCAGTGTAATGGACAATAGTTTGTTAGTTGAAGGGAGTTCCTATGCCTTAAATAAAAATATGTAATATAAAAATAGTTACTGAACTCCCACAAAATGAATGGGAATAAAAGTGGAGCTTAACCAAGAGTATGTTATTGATAGATTCCAGTGACTTTTCAAGAGTTTTCAATTCAGACATAAGTAATTGGCTGGGCACGTGGTGGCTCACACCTGTAATTCCAGAACTTTGGGAGACCGAGGTGGGAGGATCACTTGAGCCCAGGAGTTCAAGACCAGCCTCGCCAACATAGTGAGACCCCGTCTCTACAAAAAAATTTTAAAAAGAAAAAACATAATTTTAGTTGCCAATACAGTGTAAACTGGACCCTGATTAACAAATATGCTAATTGGCCTGGCTTTGGTGATTTAACTATCTTTCCTTTGAATGCAGCACATTCCAAAGGCCTATTTAATTGAGTATATATCATAGTTATTTATTTGTTTGGTCTCCCTGGGTGAACTGTAAACTCCATGAAGGCAGGCATCAGGTTTGTTTCTTTCACACTACAGTGTCTGGCACTTTGGAGGTGCTCAGTTAAGATTTATTGAGTAATTCCTTTCGTCCTTGGGTGAGACTTTGGCATTTAAGGTTCTCAGGGCCACAGATTCCTTCAAACGTTTGCCCAAAGCAGAGAAGGAAACTCTTCTAGACCACTGTTGTGTACTACTGGGTTGGGCTGTTAGATTTCCCAGGTCCTGCCTCCTTTGGGTGGGCCCATAGGGCTTGATGCCAGATGGGCTGTGTTTTTGGCAAAGGGCTTGTTCTTATTCTGAGATTTTGACTATAAATGGACTATGCGATTTGCTGTCCCCGCTGAACCCAATGGGGCAGCAGCCGACAATAGGAGCACAGAGTTATTACTTTTCCTACTGGAACCTCCCAACATCTACCCAGAGATAGCTCCAGTATAGGTTGGCCAAGCAGGAAATTCCAAACCCTTTTCCTGAAACTTCAAATAGCTTGAGGAGTCTCTTCAGATGTAGCTGGAAAAGCTCCCAGCGAGCAGAGCTGGGTCTTATGTAACTTTATAGACTGCCCTTTTTAGGAAAAAAACAAACTGTTCCTCAGCTAGTGCTGGACTTTTGAAACATATCCTGCATTCTTTCCTAGCTACTCAGCAGTCCCCATTGGAAGCAGCTAATAAGACAGAGTTGAAGACTGTGAGGTTAAAGGGGGAGAAAGGGAGGGCAGGATGTCTGTCATTGTGTCTGGAACCTGCTGTTCTGGGTCCCCGGCTGTGGCTCCCACTAGCAGTAGAGGGAGCGCATTGCCAGGTGTGAAGGAAACTCTAAGAGAGGAGCTGTTGCAAGGATACTCCCCCTGCATATTCCAGAAGCTCATCACTGGATTCCCTAGATCCGTTTCAGCACCCCACACCCTAAAAAGGGCTAGAACTAAGTATGTGTAAATATGTCCGTATCTGTAATGAGCCAAATTCTGCTCTGAAGAAATGTTTCCAGTTTGATGATGATTTCGGTTCCTCCTTAGTTCAACTCAGTGAACATTTTAATTATATACCCTGTGCCAGACTTGAGGCTAGGTTAAGTGACTACAAAGGTGAAGATAGCCTCTGTCCTTAGCATGCAACCAAGAAGGAAATAGGAAATGCATATAAATGGTTATAATATACTTCCTTGCTTTATAATCCGTAGTACTTTTTGTAATTCTTGTATTTTTAACTCTTCTGAAAGATATATATCAGGTTTATGTTATCTACCTGTGAACTAATGTGCTAATTCAAGATAAAAATACAGGACAATCTCAGCCGGGTGCGGTGGCTCACACCTGTAATCCCAGCACTTTGGGAGGCCAGGGCGGGCGGATCACGAGGTCAGGAGATCGAGACCATCCTGGCTAATATGGTGAAACCCTGTCTACTAAAAATACAAAAAATTAGC
Source organism: Macaca nemestrina (assembly GCF_043159975.1). NCBI lineage: Eukaryota > Metazoa > Chordata > Mammalia > Primates > Cercopithecidae > Macaca > Macaca nemestrina. The sequence continues at coordinate 64,792,113 of NC_092138.1, forward strand.
TGGGTGTGGTGGCAGGTGCCTGTAGTCCCAGCTACGTGGGAGGCTGAGGCAGGAGAATGGCGTGAACCCAGGAGGCGGAGGTTGCAGTGAGCTGAGATCGCGCTGCTGCACTCCAGCCTGGACGACAGAACAAGACTTCCATTTCAAAAAAAGAAAAAAAATAGGAAAATCTCTTCAGGTATAACTCTTCTTTTACAAGTTTCTCATGAAGGGGGCAAGCACAAGTTTCAAGAATATTTTCATCTAATTTTTGGTTTTTATTTTCATAATTTTCTGAAGCTAATATAAGGCATTTTAGAACTTTGAATATAATTTGAATCTTTTAAAACAACATTTAGCTTTCTCAATGAATTATAATTTGCCCTATGCATGCCTGTAGCTTTTATTTCTTCTCTGAATTAAGGTATTAGGCATTTAGTGGGCACTCATTAGATACTTGTTCTCCCAGTACAGGTAGCTGTCCTCTTTAAGGCTGTAAGTGGGTAGTCCCTCTTTGTCTCCTGTGCTGATGTTTCATGAGATCCAGGCTTTCAGGCCTGTGAGGATCCCAGATGGCCCAAAAGAGTCCATCATCCCACTTATTGCCAGAAAATACAGATAAGCAAAAAGAAGATGTGTATGCATTTTTAAAAATAAAAATGGGATCATACCATGAGTTATACTTTGTTTTGTTTTTTCCTTCCTCCTCCCCTGCCTCTTTTATACATCAGGCAAAAGAGCACAGCTACTGTGGTACCAAACACACCTGGGTATGAAGCTCAGCTCTGCCACTCCCCAGTTATAAAAACATGGACAATTTTGGTAAAATCTCTGGGCCCCTGGGAAATAATAACATTAAGTTTAACCTTATGAAATGGGCATTTTTGCAGGTTAAAAAAATGCATATTGACCATTTCACATCACCCTAACAGTTCCCGCCTTGTATAGTTTTGTCAGCGTTAAATGACATGATGCACATGCAGTTATCACAATGTCTGTCAGTGAGGTACTCACTAATGACTATGAATGTTAATTGCTACTGCTACTACTAGGATGATAATGATGATGACTGCCAAGAAGCAGAAGCACAAATCAAAGGGAACTGATTGAGCAGCCATTCTTAGGTTTCCAACCATGGATTCTGGACTTGAGAATTATACTTTGTTTTTTTGTTATTGTTGTTGTTTGAGACAGAGTCTTGCTCTGTCATCCAGGCTGGAGTACAGTGACACGATCTCAGCTCACTGCAACCTCTGCCTCCCAGGTTCAAGTGATTCTCATGCCTCAGCCTCCCGAGCAGCTGGGATTACAGACAAGTGCCACCATGCCGAGCTAATTTTTGTATTTTTAGTAGAGATGGGGTTTCACCATGTTGGCCAGACTGGTCTCGAACTCCTGACCTCAAGTGATCCACCTGCCTCAGCCTCCCCAATCCTCCTAGGATTACAGGGGTGAGCCACTGCACCCAACCTGAGAGTTGTACTTTGTAAATTGCTTATTTAAAAGAAAAAGGAAAAAAAAAAAAAAACTCTATCATGAGCATAGTTTCATCTTGACAACAAATCTGACACATCTTTTTGTGTTCTGTAGAATACTTCATTGCATGGATTACATCGTAATTTATTTAACCAATTTTTTACTGAGGGGATTTTAAAAATATTTTTAAATTTTGGCCAGGTGCAGTGGCTCATGCCTGTAATCCCAGCAATTTGAGAGGCCAAGTTGGGAGGATTGCTTGAGCCCAGGAGTTTGAGACTAGTCTGGGCAACATAGCAAGACCCTGTCTCTATAAAAAATTGTTTTAAATAATTTTTTTTTGCTTTTGTAAATAGTGCTTCAACAAACATTCATACATATATAACTTTATGTGTCTTTATAATGTTACTTCTTTTAAATATATTTGATAGAAGTAGACTAGAGAGTATGCTTATTTCAAATTTTGCTACATACTGCTTGGCTGCCCTCTTGAAAATTTCATTAATTCATTTGAAAATATTAATCTATGTATCCCAGACACTGCTAGGTTCTAAGTGTACACCAACAAATAATGGTAGACAGGGTTCCTGCCCCGTGAAACTTGCTGCCTAGTGTTAGAAGCCAAATGAACAAGTATAAAGCACAATATAGAGAAGTGCAAGGTGCTTTGAGAAAATATAGCCAGTAGTCTGGGAAGGGACATTGGATTCGGAATATTTTAGCTAAAAACCTAAAGGATGATTAGGAGTTAGACAAATGGAGGGGCAGTGTTCCAATCAGTACCGAGCTGATCTGAGTTGACAGTATGACTACAGGGCAAAAGATGAGAGTGAAGAGGTGATTTATCAAAGCTAGAATATACCTTTAGGGAATCTGGATTTTATGGAAAGCCTTCGACGGGTTTTTCAGCATAAGAGTGATATAAGTACACTTCATTTGATGTCTATTAAGATGATTCTAGGAAGGAAAACCAGGTTAGAGGTTGATGTAGGAACTTAGATAAGTGATAAATATAGGTTGGTCTTTAGTAGCAGTAGGGATGGAGAATGTGGTAGGATGTATAAAGTAGCAATAGATATGAGTAACAGAAACCCACCATTGGTGACTTAAATAAGATGGAGGGTTTTTTCCCTCTCATCAACAACTGAAGTACAGAGGTAGACAGTCCTGGGCTAGTATGGCAGCTCCACAGTCATTAGAGACCCACACCCTTTCCAGTTTTTTGCTCAGCTATCTCTAGGCCATCCTTATGGCACAAGATGACCTACTATAGCTCTAGTCATCACACCTACCTTCCTAGCAGCAGGATGGAGGAAAGGAGGAAGAAGGATGCACCCTGTTCATCATAAAGAGACTACCCAGAAGTTGCACACAGCAATTCCACCATAACTTGGTCAAATGGTCACCCTTACTTGCAAGGGAGGGAGAAATGTGGAATTTTACTTGGACAGCATTGTACCCAGCCAAATATCAGGGTTCTGTTAATTTGAAAGATAAAGGGAGAACAGATATTTGATTGGCAACTAATAATCTGGGACCTGGGAAGGTGGGGAACTAATTTAATTCAGCTAAATTATTTACAAAATAATAGTTCACACAAAGATACACAATACCACTGTTGAAAAGAGACTTACTTGGCTACGAAGCAAAGATTTAACATTAAAAATAATCCTGTTTTCTTGTAAAGAATAACCAAGTGTTAGCTCATGTACATCTCCAGTTTTGATTGGAATATAGCTGTATTCATTTGACCTGAATCACTACCATGTAAAAGTGTCATACTTGTGATTTTTACTACTTTGTCATTCATTAATATTCAGAGTATAGAAAAAGGCAGACCAATAGATTGCTGCTATTTTTTTTTTTTTCAAGCCCACAGCTAACATCATCAATTGCTGCTGTTTGGAACAAAGTCAAACAAGACCCAAATTAAGGGATTTGCTTATTGTTTTTCTCTATCAAGGATATTAGCAGTATATTATAGTAGAAAGAGCAAGGGCTTTGGATTGAGTCAGACAAAAATTGCAAGCCCAACTCCTCTACTTTCTGGCTCTGTGATCTTAGATAAAGTTTATCTCTGCAAGATCCTCAGTTTCCTCAACTGTAAAATAGAGATGATAATATCTACTTTGCACGGTTATCATGAGGATTAGAAATGCATTTTTGGGCTGGACATAGTGATTCACACCTATAATTCCAGCACTTTGGGAGGCTGAGGTGGAAGGATCACTTGAGGCCAGGAGTTTGAGAACAGCCTGGCCAACATGGGGAAACTCCATCTCTACTAAAACTTCAAAAATTAGCTGGGTGTGGTGGCTCACACCTCTAATCTCAGCTACTTGGGTAGCTGAGGCACGAGTATCACTTGAACATGGGAGGCAGAGGTTGCGGTGAGCCGAGATCACACCACCACATTCTAGCCTGAGCGACAGAACGAGATTCTTGTCTCAAAAAAAAAAAAAAAAAAAAAAAGGAAATGCTCTTATGACAAACATCTAGCATGGTGAGTAACATAGTAGATAATAAATAATCGCTAATAATATTAGAAGAATTACAATTTAGCAATAACTCGTTTCTTCTAGCTTCTGGTGTGCGGGGAGGTATAACTACAAAGATTCCTAACCATTTCTACATCATTCTTAGGATGCTTCTATAGCAGTTTGCCACCTGTTTATAGAACCTGTAACTATTTGTGATGGTGCCTAGATTAAAGTCAGCCCTAAATCTTTGCTCAAAATGAACTCACCCCTACTCTCATGCCTCTCATCCATATTTACTGTGTCCAAATCCATCTGTCTGTTGATAGTTTCCTTGCTATCCACAGCCATACCACATATAGAATGGGGAGTGAGTTCAGGCCTGAGCCAATTCAAGTGTGGATTTGGAACCTGGGAGAAGGGAAAAAAAAAAAGGCCTCATAGAGGCATGGGATAGTATTAAGCAGAAACAGAAAGATAAAGATGGTTTATGGTTCATTCTACACTCCAGAATGATAATGCAATAAGCTAAATCCTATAGATGCTTTTGAAGTGTTTTATGTGAGGGAAATTAGCCAGTCTGTCAGCTCCAATACAAATAACCTCAGGATTCTTCCTTCACATTCCTCAGTGGCTCCTCAGAGGGGAGTTGCCTCTGAGAACTGTGTCAGCCCCATGGAAAGAGGATCTCTAGGCAGGCCCACCAGGGTCAGAATTTTAAGATATAGACCTTGAATAGAGAGGCCTTTAAGGTCTAGAGTAGGAGTCAATCAGCAAATTATGGTCTCTGCCAGGGTGTTTTTGTATGGTCCACAAGCTGAGAATGGCTTTTACATTTTTAAAGAGTTGTTGTTTGTTTGTTTTTTTAAAAGGGAATTGCTAAGAAAGTAAATTTCAAGTATTCTCACCAAAAGAAGATAAGTATTTGAGGCAATGGATATGTTAATTAGCTTAATTTAATTTAATTTAATTATTCCACATGATATTCATAAATCATAGTATCACTTTGTGCTCCATAGATATATACAATTATAAATTGTAAATTTACAAGAAAAAAAGTTTTACAAAGATGTGGCAGTACTATACGGCCCACAAAGCCGAAATCTTTACAGAAAGATTTTGCTGATCCCTGATTTTGAGGCCCCTTCTCTGAAAGGAAGTGGGTCTCACCAGAGGCTGCAGGAGGTTTGAACATCTGTTTTAAATCCCAGGGTAGAGACTTACAGAAAAAGAGGTGTCACCATCAACAAAGAATAGATTTCTAGTTCTCCTCTTCAGGAGTTCCGGAGACCTGGCAAACTAACCCAATACTGAGGGATTGCTGGGCTAGAAAGAGTGAAGTCTTGTGTTGGGTTTAGAATACAGTATCGCCTTTGTTCTAACTGAGCAGTAGAATACATCCCTCATTAATGTTGCTCTCTCAGGCCTTTTAGGCTACATTCCAGTGAGTCCTGCTGCTGAATGCCACATCAGTGGGATACAGGCCCCAGATCAGTGTCCTGGGCCCACAAACAGGGGAGAATTAGCTTTGTGGCTCCTAGATAGACAAGGGAGTAAGTGAAATTGTTTCTTTTGCTTGCATATTTCTAAATTCCTTATTATAAGTTAGTGGAAATTAATACCTTACATCTAGGTAAGCATATTCCTATTTCATCTGTTCCTCAAACCATAGGTGGGGATTATAGGCCTGAAAGAAGGGCACTGCATCTCTGGGCACAGACCAGGCCCACTTCCTAATGCGGCCACTGTGACCCTAGAAGAGGGAGGACACAGGAGAAGGCCAGGGCGTTCTACCTGCATGCATGGATGACCATTATATTTCTGAAATACTTTAGTCCAAAGACTACAGCATTTACATTTCCCTTATTCTTTTTATTTTTCAAATATTTTTTCCTACCACACACCAGAAGATGGATACAGTTAGTCCTTTTACTAGATGGCAAATACAGAGCTTTGAGAGAACAGGTACCCTGCCCCAGATGACCTAGCAAGTTGGAGGAAAACCCAAGAATGAAAGCAGTGTTCCTGTCTTTGGGCATCCTACCACTATCCTAGGCATGAGTAGTTTCCAGATGGAGCTAAGATCAAACTCCTTTATCACTAGTGATCAAATCTGGTTGTTTCTAAGGCTGCACTGTTGTTCTGATGACCGAGTGGATCATCCTTGAATGACAGGGAAAAAATGTATTAAATGAGTCCCTCACCAGCCTACCTTTTTGCCAGCACCCTGGCTTCTTAAGGTATTAACATGTTGTGTCACTGACGATGACCTACGATTGCAGGAAGATGACGGAGTCACTGTTCCTGTGTGCTTGGCTGCTTGGCTGTTTTGTTTGCACTTCGGCATTCCTACCTGGTGAGTGGTACATTTTTGTCGTTCCACAGCAGTCTGCTCTGCTCCTGACTCCAGAGTAAGCTAGTCTACATCTATTTACATCAGCTTTCCAGCTGTCAGCCTCCTCATGCTCCTGTCTGCCTGAGGGGGCAAGTAGACACTCTGGCAGGAGCTGCCTTTCAGGGAGGTTAGTGGGATGTCCACAGAGTTCCAGATACTGTAGTCAAAGTATAAAGTCCCTGCAACCCCAGTCTCTAGGTCTTGCAGGGATGAAGAAGCTTTCAGGAGATTATCTAGGCACAGCTCCTGGCCCAATGAGATTTCTATCCTAGTGTGTCATGTCTAGGAAAAAATCTCTGATGGCAGATCTTCAAGAAATTTGATGTACATGCTAAAAACCATACAAATTGGTTGAGGACTGGCCTAACCCAACCTCTGTCTCAAATTCCTATAAAACCCTCCCAAATAGGCTTTCTCTTTTTCTTTACAACGTCAGCACTCAATGCTCTAGTTCGGGACTTATGACTGATAAGGCTGAGCTTCTGGGTAGCTGAGTGACAGTCTTTCTTTGTTTTTATTCAGATTCTTTCAATGCAGCCAATTTGTGTGTGTGTATGTGTGTACCCTGTCCAGAACAACAGGGCCTGCCTGTCTCAAGAGAGTACTATGAGCAACAGCTTTCAACTTGAGGTCCACCTGGTCCCAGAGGTTTGGTGCTAGACAGCTGGACATATGAAAGCTCTGTTTGTTCCCTTTCATCTTCCCTGTCCTGTTTAATGCTGAACTGTTTTCAACAAGACTTGCTTCCTATAGAATCCAACTTAGCAACCTGGAGAAGCCTGAGGCCACTCCTGGAGCAGGAAGCTGCCCTAGATTTGGGCAGTAACCAGTAGAACTTGATACTGACGCCAGAGTGTAAAAATAAACACCTCCTACAGTTCTGTCTTAATCCATTGGCATCACAGTTGCTATTATTAACCCATAGGCCTCACAGGCAGCTGTGATGGTCAGACAACAGCCTGGACAAAACCTATCCTGCCAACTTGGGATCACACTCTCTCCCCTTCACCTACTGGGATATGATCTGGGGCCCCAGGAGAAGCACCATCAGTGTAGGAGCATGCCCTGCAACAGGTAATACTAGAGGTGGATTAGTATCTTTGGTTTTGGAGAGCCCTGAGGCTCCCAGGGCCAGCCTACCAGCCTAGAGTATGATGGGCACAGACAGGATGACTGAGTCTGTCCTAGCATAGGGGAGGAAAAAAAGGAATGTGACCCTTCCATTTCCTTTGGCTCTTGTAGAGATTTTGCCTGCCACTTCCCTGACCTGAAGCCTTTAGATTTTCTGGGAAATTGGAACAGGAGAGAGGAAAGAGCTCCACTGGTCATCTGCCAAAGATATAGTAATAATAATGACTTATTACTAAGCATCTACCATGTGTTGGGTACTTTATGTACAATGTCTTATTTTTACTTCAAGCTTTTCAGGGAAAATATGACAGTCTTACAAATGAGGAAGGTGAAGTTTAGTGAGGTTGAGTGACCACCCAGAATTCCACAGCTGGCAAGTAATGTGTCAGAGTTGGACCCAGACTTGTCTTAACACCAAAATCCATGTTGTGAATCATTATAGAACCTAGGCTGCTGAATACTCAGGACCCAGGCCAGGCTTCGGCTACCTGCTTTTTAAATTTGGGGGCTTAAGTAAACAAAAATATATAAGTTACTCTCACTTTAGCCCTACAACTAAAGCAACAGTTACTGGTACACAGAAATGGTTTTTGCTGCCACCTGCGAGTGAGCTTACCGTGCACGGTGAGCTGGACTCCAGAGACTAGCAGGGCAAGCCTCCTGGAAGATGAGATGCCTCCGGGGAAAGGCTTTGACCCTGCCTGAGGAGTCTCAGACCATGACTCCTCTGTGGAGAACACGGCCAGATTGGAACCTGGTTCCCCAGGGGAACAAGGCTTTGATGGCTCTGGCAGTCACGCTGAGGGAGGGGGGTGTATTTGAATAAAAAGATTCCTTGAAGGACAACTAGGCTTCCCCCCTCTCTTTTTCCAACCTCCTCCACCCTGGCCCCACAACTGGCTTCTGTAATTCAATCTAGATTCTTCTCATAGCCTACTTTACTGTGCATATGTGGCCTTTTATTTACAGCTTTGGGCATTCTGATTGGATAGCAGCTTCCTAGCTGGCATGCTTCAGTCCATTGCCTGTGGGGTGGGGGAGCACAGTACACTCTGATTTTGCTTCCTTTTAGCCCAGGAGCTAAAAAGAATAGCCAGAGGGCTGCCCACATAGCCAAAGGACTGACCACACTGGGCAATCAAAGAGCAGCATAGGGGCCTTTTTTGTTCCAGCAAACTTGCTCCTGCAAATACACGCTTGAGAGCCATCCTCCAAGCAAAGCAGTCTGTGCTGAGGCTTTCAGCATCCACCCCTTGTACACTGTCTCTGGTCTTGGTGGCTCCCTTGCTGCTCACCTACACCTAGCATTGGGAGGCTTTAGCCTGTGGGCCTTACTCACTGCTGCATTCTCCATCGCCTCATCTGAAGAACTCGGTCTATCAAGGTAGGAACCAAATCTTTCCTAATTCCCTGTAGTCTTCCTCTCTCCCCCTAATACATCCTCAAAAGAAATAGGGTTTACAACAAAATCCCAATCTCTAGATACTTACAGCTAGCAGTTAGAAGCCAGGCACCTGGGAGTATAGGGGTGTTTATGTGTATTTGTATTCATGTTGGAATGCAGGAGGTTTTGTTTTTGTTTTTTTTTTTTAACACACTGCATAGGAACCTTCCCTTGGGCTCCAGATTTTAATTTGGCTTAGGTTATAATTAGACCTGAAAAGGACCTTAAGAGGTCATCTGATTGAGCCCACTGCTTCCAAACAGGTGCTACAGGTTGAGTTAAGGAGGGAATCAAATGGTTGGCCTAATGGAGAAAGGTATATACTTTTGCTGGCTGGATCAGCAGAAGAAAATAATTTTTTGTTTTCTAGATTGAATCCCTTTTGAGCATAGAGAGACCCTAGGGGCAAAGCTAGGCTTATTATCATCAGATTTTTATGGAATAAAGAAAAGCAACCCTTTCAGCTCAGTGAGGTTCAGTGGCTTCAGCGTATTCTTTTCTTGGGTATACGTTCCGAATGCTGCAGTCTGCATTTATTGAACTGGGGCCTTGGGTGCTTGGGGCCTTTTACCTTTTAGGCTGCTAAGCCCATTCTACTTCAGAGCCAAGCCTCTTCTGGAATGTTTGTCTTTGACTTTTGGGGGTGGACATTTAGCTGAACTTTTCTACAACATATGTGAGAAGCCAAAAGCAAACCAAGTTCTGTGCTTCGAAAGAGGACTCTATATTAAGGAAGCCTAATAAGGCAGCAACTGGTGTGTCTGGGACAGCCCTTCAGGCTAGGCCCCTTCCAACACACTCCCAGCATGCTGTCTGGCCTCACTTGGAGTCCAAAATAACATGATACGAGTTAGAAACAGCGGCCTCCTCAGCTAGCAGCAGCTACACTCTACTTGGAGGAAAGACATGACCTTCTGGGCGTTGGCTGCTATTCCATTTATGGAATCAGACTCCTGATGCCATAGCCAGGTGCTCTCAGCATCTAACAACTTGTTTATTCTCTCTTTACAGTTCAGTCCTAGATACCCACAGGAATCACTGTTACCACCAGTTCTGAAATCTCCAAATTCTTTGAGCCTCTGTCACACATTTCACAGAGAAGTACTTGTCTTGTAGGAAACTCAGAGCCTCCATCTAATCTTATGGCAGGGGTGGAGGGTAGTTATGCAAGCTGACTTTCCAAATTCATGTACAAAGTTTTATTTCTGTTCTGGGAAGTTAGGTTTGCTATTGGTGAAGTTAATCAACATCTATTTACAAATATTTGATTTGGGAGGCATGAAAAAAGAGAGATGTTTCTGTCAGTTAATTATTTATTTAACTCCCCATTATCTCTAACTCCCAACAAACCATGGTCAGTTCTGCCTTTGCCTAGGGTCCCCTGGAGGTGCCTTTAGGGGCCCCCACAGTGAGGAGAGGGAATTGGAGTGCATGGGGCATTAGGCCTCCTCTGCTTCAACCAGGGTAGCTGTTTTATGTATTGGGGCTGAAAAATTAAAAGCATTGCTCTAACCCTTACATCCTGAAACTTTCTTTTTACTGTTTCGGCCTTCTCCAGAGGCATACTGGCAATCATAACGAAATTATGAGCCCCTCAAATTGGGCTGTTACCCCTGAACATCCAGCATAGCTCCTTATACACCGGAAGAGTACAGTAGATGCTTGTGGTTGGATTACTTGCTTGATTAATTGCCTCAAGATGATATTAATTGATAGCCTCAGGATAATTCTAGATCAGAGAATAGAGTACAGTATGCAAGAATTTACTTTGATTTGTTATGGTTTGAGCATTTCCAACCTTTGCTACTGGAATCAATCACACAGTCTGAGGTGAAAATTTAGCCAAAAGGAATTACCCTAACTGAGGTTGTCGCTGTTGGAGAGGATACCCAAGTAAGTCAGCACAAACAAAAGTACCTTCTGTTGATTTCCAAAGATTTGTATGATTTCAGTCCACCTCTGTCCCTAGTGTACAGAGGTGAAAGGTCAGCAGAGTGATTATTGGGAAGACCAGCCACAAAAGTGTACTAAAATCATACAGTCCTGTCTGTTGTTTAATACTGCTTACTTTTGCTAAAAATTACCTTCTTGGACAGTTCCCAAAACTACTCATTGTCTTGATTGTGGGAAATGCAAAACTTTTCTCTGCTAAGCTATACTTATTAACAGCATCTAAACTGTTTTTTTTTGTTGTTGTTGTTGTTGTTTTTTGAGACGGAGTCTTGCTTTGTCGCCCAGGCTGGAGTGCGGTGGCGCGATCTCAGCTCACTGCAAGCTCCGCCTCCCGGGTTTACGCCATTCTCCTGCCTCAGCCTCCTGAGCAGCTGGGACTACAGGCGCCCGCCACCACGCCCAGCTAATTTTTTGTATTTTTAGTAGAGACGGGGTTTCACCGTGTTAGCCAGGATGGTCTCGATCTCCTGACCTCATGATCCGCCCGCCTCAGCCTCCCAAAGTGCTGGGATTACAGACGTGAGCCACCGCGCCCGGCCTGAACTGTTTATCTGCAGCCTGCAGTATATATCTGCATATCTTTTGTGAGGGTGACTTTGTTTTCAATTAGCTTATATGTTTTATAAAATTATAATGTTTTGTTTTTTATAAAGCTAAATAACAGGACATACATGAAAAAACCAGCCACATTCAAATAAAGTCTGTAAGTTCAGTTAATTGTAATGTTCTCAATGTTAATTGCTTTAACAAATGTACCTTGATTATGTAAGATGGTAACATTAGGGGAAATGGTTGAAGGACGTACAGGAACTCTGAACTATCTTTTCAACTTTTTATAAATCTAAATTATTCCAAAATAAGTAGTTAGCTTTTAAAAATTCACACACAGCAATAAAGGTCTTCACAATGAAAAAAAAAAAAAAAAAAAGCCAAATAGTGGCTGGGCGTGGTGGCTCATGCTTAAAATCCCAGCACTTTGGGAGGCTGAGGTGGCTGGATCCTTGAGCCTAGGAGTTTGAGACCAGCCTGGGCAACATGGTGAAACCTTGTCTCTACAAAAAATACAAAAATTAGCCAGGCATGTTGGTGTGTGCCTGTAGTCCCAGCTACTCAGGAGGCTGAGGTGGAAGGATGGCTTGAGCCCGGGAAGTGGAGGTTGCAGTGAGCCGAGATAGGGCCACTGCATTCCAGCCTGGGCAACAGAGGGAGACTCCATCTCAAAAAAAAAAAAAAATTAAATAAAAAATTAAGCCAAATAGTGCCAAATCTGGGGCAGTCTGAACGTCAAAATCAGTAATGAATTATAACCCACTGACTTTTTTAAAATCCAGAAGTCCATATTTATACTAAATCAATAAATTAAGAAAGGAAGGAAAAGGGAAATCTTTTTTTTTTTTTTTGAGACGGAGTCTCACTCTGTAGCCCAGGCTGGAGTGCAGTGGCCGGATCTCAGCTCACTGCAAGCTCCGCCTCCCGGGTTCACGCCATTCTCCGGCCTCAGCCTCCCAAGTAGCTGGGACTACAGGCGCCCGCCACCTCGCCCGGCTAGTTTTTTGTATTTCTTAGTAGAGACGGGGTTTCACCGTGTTAGCCAGGATGGTCTCCATCTCCTGACCTCGTGATCCACCCGTCTCGGCCTCCCAAAGTGCTGGGATTACAGGCTTGAGCCACCGTGCCCGGCTTTTTTTTTTTTTTTTTTTTTTTTGAGATGGAGTCTCGCTCTCACCCAGGCTGGAGTGCAGTGACGCAATCTCAGCTCACTGCAAGCTCCGCCTCCTGGGTTCACTCCATTCTCCTGCCTCAGCCTCCCAGGTAGCTGGGACCACAGGCGCCAGCCACCTCGCCGGGCTAATTTTTTGTATTTTTAGTAGAGATAGGGTTTCACCGTGTTAGCCAGGATGGTCTCGATCTCCTGACCTCGTGATCCGCCCACCTTGGCCTCACAAAGTGCTGGGATTACAGGCGTGAACCACCGAGCCCAGCCGGGAAATCTTTTTTATGTTAGAATGCCAATTAATAAATGTAGAAGGAATAATAGAAAATTGTCATTTTTTGGCCAGGTACAGTGGCTCATGCCTGTAATCCCAGCCCTTTGGGAGGCTGAGGTGGGTGGATCACTTGAGGCCAGAAGTTTGAGACCAGCCTGGCCAACATGGTGAAACCCTGTCTCTGCTAAAAATACAAAAAATTAGCTAGGCGTGGGGCACACGCCTGTAATCCCAGCTACTCGGAAGGCTGTGGGAGACGGAGGTTGCAGTGAGCCAAGATTGCACCACTGCACTCCAGCCTGGGCAACAGGGTGTGCCTCTGCCTCAAAAAAACAAAACAAAACAAAACAAACCTGTCACTTTTCAGCCATCATAGTAAATATCTGATTCAGATGAAACTCATCAATGGATGCTAAAATGATTGGATGAAAGTTTGATGGGGAACAGGTTATTTACCTAATCTAAGAGTAATCTCTCCATAGATTGCTTATTAATTAGATGAGAAAATCACTTTACAATGGAGAAACCTGACAGATACTATCTTAACGAAGGGCTAATTCAAAAGTAGCATCATCAATAAAGTGACAAAATGACCTCATGTGTTGGGTTTTGTCTTGTTTTGTTCTGCGTTGTGTTTCTCCTAGACTCCTATTTTATGTTTTTGTTGTACTCTTTGTTTTCTGTTGGAGGCTGTCCTCAAAAGTCTGGTAATCCCTTGGCTACTGATTTAAAAATGAGCCATTTAAAAACACTGGAGGTTCTGTGAGAGTGGAAAGATATATCAACTGGCAAACTTGTCTGGTGGGCAGGTGCAACAGGCTGGCCTTTTTGTGTGTGGGGAAACCCCCAGAGAATTTGACATTCTTTTCTCTGAGGGGGGTTTCTGCAGAGGAATAATCTACCAGGGTTAGAGTGGGATAAATAAGTCTGGCTGTTGGTATTATCCTGAAACAGAAGAAAGAAGTCTAGCAATTCTTTGGAGATTTTCACTTAACCCCCCAGTTTTCAGATTGGCCCCTCATCCTGCTTTCTTCCATGCCTTGTTTTCCTGAGTCGAATGCAGTTCCACTCAAGTTTCTCCAGAAATAAATCTCCAGTAATCTTGAAGAGCAGGAGACCAGTGGTCTCCTGACAGTATGGGGTTGTTGGTGGGGACTGGGAGTCTAATTACTTCTTCCACAAACTTTAACCAACATCCCAATTTTTTTTTTTTCCTTGAAAAAGAATTTTTGGTCGAGCATGGTGGCTCATGCCTGTAATCCCAGCACTTTGGGAGGCCGAGGCAGGCGGATCACCTGAGGCCACAAGTTCAAGACCAGCCTGGCCTACACGGCAAAACCCCGTCTCTACTAAAAATACCAAAATCTGCCTGGCGTGGTGGCGCACTCATGCAGTCGCAGCTACTCGGGCGGCTAAGACAGGAGAATTGCTTGAACCCGGGAGGTGGAGGTTGCAGTGAGCTGAGATCGCATCACTGCACTTCAGCAAGCCTCAGCCAGCTTTTGAACATATTTTTTAGGCCAGGTGTGGTGGCTTCTGCCTGTAACCCCAGCACTTTGGGAGGTCTAGGTGGGCAAATTGCTTGAGCCCGGGAGTTTGAGACTAGCCTGGTCAACATGATGAAACCTTATCTACCAAAAAAAAGAAAAGAAATACAAAAATTAGCTGGGTGTGATGGCACGTGCCTGTAGTCCCAGCTACTTGGGTGGTGGCCATGCAGAGTGAGTTCCTAGCATTTTTCGGAGTAATAACAGTGCTTTATATTTCTATAAAATGGTCAGTTGACAGAGCATTTTCACGTACTGTTTTGAATAGACCACTGTTCAGATCTATAGTAGGGGGCATGTTTCCCCCTAGCCTTCAACTCCCCATAAAGTAGCCTGGTCCAGGCACAGGAAGACTCAGTAACCAATGTTTATATTCATGCCTGCTTTATTTTGAGCACTCCTGGATCTCTCTATTGCTTAGGAAAGCTGCCCAGATCACTACTGAGTTCTGGAGGATGCTGGGATTGAGGAGTGGGGAAAGGTATCCATATCCAGTCTTTTCATGTTTCTCTAAGGTTACCGACCTATTTTGGTCACAGTTGTGTAATCTCCTTTGTGGGGGTTTTGGATATTAACCAACATCTTATCACTTAATAATAGTATTATACTTACTGGGTATTTACTATATGTCAGGCACAATTTAAGTGCTTGATAATATTAATTCACTTAATGTAGTTGGTGGTATTTTTATCACCATTCTACAGGAAATGGGGGCAGGGAAAGGCAAGATAACAGGCCTAGGATCATACAACACTCAAACAGATATTACCGCATTTTGTAACTGTTAAATTTATTGCATTCAGATTTTACTTGGCGGAGTACAGTGGCTCATGCCTGTAATTCCAGAGCTTTGGGGGGCTGAGGCAGGAAGATCACTTAAGCCCAGGAGTTCAAGGTTGCAGTAAGCTAGGATGGTGCCACTGCAGCCTGGGCAAAAGAAAGAGAGACCCTGTCTCAAAACAAAATAAAAGCCACACAAAAAATTTTTACTGATGTACAGTTTAGATACTTGTTACTGATATTCTTTATCCTGAGATAGTTTTACTTCCTGAATTCATGGATTCATGTTTTCTAATAACTTCTGAAATATTATCTGTCATTATCTCTTCAAATATTACCTCTCCTTGATTCTCTACCAAAGATTCTAAATATATTAAACATTTTCATTCTGTCTTATCTCTTAACTTCTCATTCACTTTTCTGTTCTCTGTTTTTTCGTGCTGTGTTCTATGTGATTTCTTCAGATTGATCTTCCAGTTCACTAATTCTCACTTCAACTTCGTCTTTTCTGCTGTTAAATTTGTCCTTTCATTTTGTTTTGTTTTGTTTTTTTCTTTTTTGAGACAAGGTCTCGCTGTGTCACCCAGGCTGGAGTGCAGTGGTACTTTCATGGCTCACTTTAGCCTCAATCTCCCAGGCTCAAGCAGTCTTCTAACTACAGCCTTCTAAGTAGCTGGGACTACAGGTGTACACCACCACACTCTGCTTGCTTGCTTGCATATGTATGTACATGTGTATGTATCTAGTGACAGAGTCTTGCTATGGTGCCCAGGCTCTTACCAAATTCCTGGCCTCAAGTGATCCTCCTGCCTCAGCCTCCCAAAGTGCTGGGATTACAGGTATAAGTCACTGTACCTGGCTGAGTTTTTATTTTAATAATTATTTTTCTAACTTCTAAACATATTTCATTCTTTTTCAGATCTGCCTGGTTATTTCTAATAATTCATTGCCACTCACTTACCTTTGAGATTTATCTTTTAAAACATTTCACACATAGCTGATTTATATTCTGTAACTGACATTTTTGGTATCTGAAGTTCTTGCAATCTAAATATATTATTTATTGTTTTCTCTGTTATGTGCTCATGGCATCTTTGTGATCATTAATTCTAATTTTTGTTGCTCTTTAATTTTGAGAATTCTGTTGACTTAGGTTGGGAAATATATTCCCCCAGAGAAAATTCATATCTGCTTCTACCAAAAGCCGTGGAACACCACCTACCGTGGATCATGATGAACTTCCTCAGGCTTCCCTGTTTCTGCTTAATGCAGAACTCTCAGGTTTAGCCCCCTCACCCTTGAGGGGGCTAAGTCTTCCAGTGGCGCAAGTCTTATCATCTTGGCTGCAGTGATGCTCTGGGAATTGGCCCACAGGGAACCCTGGTCCTCCCCATTGCTTACTGCATAGCTCATGAATTTTTCTCTTTTTGGGGAATTGGGTAGTCACAGAGATGTCTCCTATATACTGAGAGACCTGAAATGCTTTTAAAAGTATATATTGCCCAGGCACTGTGGCTCATGCCTATAATCCCAGCGCTTTGGAAGGCTGAGGCAGGAGGATTCCTTGAGGCTGGAAGTTCAAGATCAGCCTGGGCAACATAGCAAGATGCCATCTCTACAAAAAATTTAAACATTAGCCAGGCATGGTGGCATATGCTTGTAGTCCCACCTACTTGTGGGAGCTGAGGCAGGAGAGTTGCTTGAGCCCAGCTCAAGGTTGCAGCGGGCTATGATTGGGCCACTGCACTCCAGCCTGGGTGACAGAGTGAGACCCTATTCCCTTAAAAAATACATATATATATATATATATTATATAGGATCTCGTATTTCACATATTTTGCAGTGAAAGGGGCCCTGTAATGTCTTGATTACCATAATGTGGGAAGCAGAATTCTCTTTATGTGATTTGGTATCCTTTTTTTTTTGAGATGGAGTCTTGCTCTGTCACCCAGGCTGGAGTGCAATGATGCTATCATAGCTCACTGGAGCCCAAAACTCTTGGGTTCAAGTCAGCCTCCTACCTTAGCCTCCCAAGTAGCTAGGACCATAGGCATGTGCCACCACATCCAGCCAATTTTTAAATTTTTGTGTTGACAGTGTCTCGCTTTATTGCCCAGGCTGGTCTTGAACTTCTAGGCTCAAGCAGTCTTCCCTCCTCAGTCTCTCAAAGCACTGATATTTTACTTTTTAAATTAGCTTAAAAGGGCCGGGCATGGTGGCTCATACCTGTAATCCCAGCAGTTGGGGAGACCAAAATGGGAGGCTCACTTGAGGCCAGGAATTCGAGACAGACCTGGCTGACATAATGAGACCCCCCCATCTCTAAAAACATAAATTTAAAAAAAAAAATTTTTTTTAAGTTTAAAAAAGAAAAAAATAAATAAATTAGCTTAAAAGGCTTTTTCGATACCATTGTGTATACCTTGTATACACAATTTTAATGGTTCTATCATATTCCATTACATGGTTAGCTCACTAGCCATTTTTTCATTGGATACTTAGAATATTCTCAATTTTTCTCTGTTGCAGCTAATATTGCAGTGAACATCATTGGGGAAATATGAGGCAAATCGAGGAGGGTAGAGATATAAAGAAAATGGATAACTGTTATTCTGGGGCAAGAGTTGCAAACTCAGATGCCTTATAGGAGCCAGACAATGCAAATAAGTAAAATGAACCAGTGAAGCTGCCATGAGGAGTGGTGGGAATGTGGCAAACTGAAGGTCACATACTCATCTATTGAGGGGAGCCACTTCTCAGCTCCAGCTGATTGTTATCATGTAGGAATGAGGGCTTAGTATAGCCAGTTCTTTTTTTTTTTCAAGCAAGATAAGATGGAAATCTAGACTTTTTTCTAGAAATTTCCAAAATGTTTATGGTGGCATTTTTACTACACAAAGCACATAAAACCTATTGACATACTAGATGTGACAGTCAGGCTGTCACTTTGCAGCCTTTGCTAATGTTTATGATGGCATTTTTACTGTGCAAGCCACATAAACCTATTGACACACTAGATGTGATAGTCAGGCTGGCACTTTGCAACCTTTACAGCCTTTGCTCCAGGGTCATGACTGTGGATATAAATGGGAGGGAATGTACTGACTGAAGACATAGCTGCTCAGTCATGTTTCCATTCTCAGAATGAGCATGGAGTGTAATGAAGGGTTTAAGATCTCTGCATTAAATATTTATTTACTAAGCACTTTACTATGGCTTGGCTTTCAGTTTTTCTTCTTCCTTACCCTTCTTCTTCTTCATCAAATATGCCATTCTCAGAAGAGGCTGACCTTCTCAAAGCCAGCTGGGCTCCATTTCACCTGCTGTGCTTGCCATCCATTCAGTAGCTTTGTTTTTGTTTGTTTTTGAGACTGGGCCTTGTTCTGTTGTCCAGGCTTGAGGGCAGTGGCACAGTCTCCACTCACCGCAACTTCTACCTCCCGAGCTCAAGCCTTCCTCCCACCTCAGTCTCCCAAGTAGCTAGGACTACAGGTGCATACCAGCAAACCCAGCTGATTTTTGTATTTTTTATAGAGATGGGGTTTCACCACGTTGCCCAGGCTGGTCTTGACTCATAAGCTCAAGCAATCCGCCCACCTCAGCCTCCCAAAATGCTGGGATTACAGGTGTGAGCCACCCCACCCAGCCAGCCATTCAGTAGCTTTATCAGACATCATTGGTCCTCCACTATGTACCAAGGCCCTTTGCTCAGAATTACCTATCAATGTATAAGACACAGTTCCACCATCTAGAAGTGTACTGTCATTAAGAGATAATAAAATGGCCAAGTCTTGATACCAAATGAATTGTACATATAATTGGTATTGAAGTAGTTTAGGAGAATGATTTCCATGAGAAAGAAAAGTGCTTCCAGATATGGTAGAATTTGAGCCACATCCTTAAAATGAAGGGTGGGAGGGAATGGGGAGAACATTCCAGATACCTTCCCAGTGAGTAAGCCAAAACTCAGGGTATATTCGGCATGTGACGGGAATGTGGTTGGATAGGTAGAAAGGAACTTTTGGGGGTTTTGGTTGTTTTTTATTTTTGTTTTTTTCTGAGACTGAGTCTCACTCTGTCACCCAGGCTGGAGTACAGTGGCACAATCTCTGCTCGCTGCAACCTCCGCCTCCTGGGTTCATGGCGATTCTCCTGCCTCAGCCTTCCAAGCAGCTGGGATTACACGCACACACCACCACGCCTGGCTAATTTTTGTGTTTTGTAGAGACAGGGTTTCACCATGTTGGCCAGGCTGGTCTCGAACTCCTGACCTCAAGTGATCTGTCTGCCTTAGCCTCCCAAAGTGCTGGGATTACAGGTGTGAGCCACTGCACCTGGCCGGTAGAAAGGAACTTTGAACGCCACATTAAAGAATTTGGGGCTGGGCACAGTGGCTCACGCCTGTAATCCCAGCACTTTGGGAGGCTGAGGCAGAGGGATCACAAGGTCAGGAGATCTAGACCATCCCGGCTAACACGGTGAAACCCCGTCTCCACTAAAAAATACAAAAAAATTAGTCAAGCGTGGTGTTGGGCGCCTGTAGTCCCAGCTACTCTGGAGGCTGAGGCAGGAGAATGGCATGAACCTGGGAGGCAGAGCTTGCAGTGAGCTGAGATTGCACCACTGCACTCTAGCCTGGGCGACAGAGCAAGACTCGGTCTCCAAAAAAAAAAAAAAAGAATTTGGATTTATCCTGTAGACAGTAGGGAGCCACTGAAGATATTTTAGTAGTAGAGTGACTTGTTGAAGGAAGTTGAGGAGATTACTCTTGTGTCTGTATATGTGATAGCTGGGAACCAAGAGACAATGAAGGTAAGAAAACTAAGTTAGAAGACTATATAACTCAGAGGAGAGGTAATACAGGCCTGAATTTGGAGGATAGAGTAGGGATATGAACTGGAGAGGCAATAGAGGAAGTGGTTAAGAATACTGACTCTGGAATCATACAGGTCTTTATCTGAGTCCCAGCTTAGACATTTACTGACTGAGTTACATTGGGAAGATTATTTAATATCCCTGAGCCTCAGATTTCTCATTCATGAAGAATAATAACACCTAGCTTAGAGAGTGGTTATATGGATTAAATGAGATAATGTAACTAAGTGTTTAGCATAGTAGTGGAAACATAGTAAAAACAAGAAATTATTGGGCCGGGCATGGTGGCTCATGCCTGTAATCCCAGCATTTTGGGAGGCCAAGGCGGGTGGATCATGAGGTCAGGCGATCAAGACCATCCTGGCTAACACAGTGAAACCCCGTCTCTACTAAAATACAAAAAAATTAGCCAGGTGTGGTGGCGGGCGCCTGTAGTCCCAGCTACTCAGGAGGCTGAGGCAGGAGAATGGCGTGAACCCAGGAGAAGGAGCTTGCAGTGAGCAGAGATCGTGCCACTGCACTCCAGCCTGGGCAACAGAGCAAGACTCTGTCTCAAAAAAAAAAAAAAAAAGAAAGAAATTATTAAGTTAATGCCCGAAATATTGGAAGGAAGACTCAGCATGACTTGGTAATTGTCTGAATGTAAAGAGAGTCCAGATGACTCTTTTATTTTCAAGTACAGGCAGTCCAAAGAGACCTAATTTGAAATTTTAAAAATTGATTTGGTTTTAGATGTGTTGAATTTGAGGTAATAGTGAGTATCTGATAGCCTATTGGAGATTTGATTCTGGAAGTTCAGGAAGAATATAAGATTTGGAAATCAACAGCAAAGATAATGGGAAATACTAAAGACTGTTCAGATTGAAAAGACTTCAGATCTGAACCTTGCTGTAAATTTGCATTTAAATATGGGCCCGGAGGCCGGGCGCGGTGGCTCAAGCCTGTAATCCCAGCACTTTGGGAGGCCGAGACGGGCGGATCACGAGGTCAGGAGATCGAGACCATCCTGGTTAACACGGTGAAACCCCGTCTCTACTAAAAAAATACAAAAAACTAGCCGGCCGAGGTGGCAGACGCCTGTAGTCCCAGCTTCTCGGGAGGCGGAGGCAGGAGAATGGCGTGAACCCGGGAGGCGGAGCTTGCAGTGAGCTGAGATCCGGCCACTGCACTCCAGCCTGGGTGACAGCGCGAGACTCCGTCTCAAAAAAAATAATAATAATAATAATAAAAATAAATATGGGCCCGGTATTGTTTTACTAAACAACGAAGAAGGAATTATCTAAGAAGCAGAACTAGGAGGATTGGTTTACAGAAGCCAAAAGGGGCCGGCATGATGGCACGTGCCTATAATCTCAGATATCTCATTCATGAAGGATAATGTTTAAATGTTATAAGAAACCCTGTCTCTACCAAAACCACAAAAATATAGCTGGCTGTGGTGGTATGCACCTGTAATGCCAGCTACTTGGGAGGCTGAGGAACGAGAATCACTTTAACCTGGGAGGTGGAGGTTACAGTGAACCAGGATCAGCCACTGCACTCCAGCCTGGGTGACAGAGCGAAACTGTCTTAAATGTCTCAAAAGAAAAGAAAAGCCAAAGGGAAAGAGGAGTTGAATAGGAAAGGATGACTGCTGATAGTGTCAGATGATTCCAATATTATAAGTTAAAAAATTATAACTGCTTCACACAGCTCAAATGTTGTAAGAAAAAAGATTTCTGGTGGTTAAGAAACGATGAAGGAGAGAGTAGAGAGAGAATTTTAAGAGTCCATTTGTTAAGGAATTTTGGTGTCAAGGCTGGGTGTGGTGGCTCACACCTGTAATCCTAGCACTTTGGGAAGCCTAGGCAAGCAGATTGCTTAAGCTCAGGAGTTCGAGACCAGCCTGGGCAACATGGCGAAACCCCATCTCTACTAAAAAATACAAAAAATAGCCAAGCATAGTGGCGCATGCCTGTAATTCCAGCTACTCAAGAGGCTGAGGCACGAGAATCGCTTGAACCCAGGAGGCGGAGGTTGCAGTGAGCCGAGATCACGCCACTGCACTCCAGCCTGGGTGACAGAGCGAGACTCAAAAAAAAAAAAAAAAAAAAAAAAGAATTTGGTGTTGAAAAAAGAAAGAGAGGACTATCTGACTCTGATGTCCTTGGATTGACGTGCAGTGATATCCTCTGCTTTCTGGTACCCTGACATTCCACCTCTCACCCATACCCCGTTATGGGGTTCTCAAAGACTTTGGCCTCTGTGGATCTGAGCAATACCACTCAAGCTCCTACAGCAGCTGCCACTGTTTTTAACAGCTTTATTGAAATATAATTGACATATCTACATTTCACCATTTAAAGTATACAATTCAATTGTTTTAGTATATTCACAGAGTTGTGCAACTATGACTGTAGTCTAATTTTGGAACATTTCATCATTCCCAAAAGAAACCCCACACCCATTAGCAGGCACTCCCCATCTCTCTGCCTCTCCAGCCTCTGGCAGCCACTGATCTACTTTTCGTCTCTATAGATTTGCCTTGTCTGGACATATCATGTAAATGGAATGAAACAATATGTGACTTTCTGTGTTTCTTCTTTCACCAAGCATGTTTTCAAGGTTCATCCATGTTGGAGCACTTATCAGGACTTCATTCCCTTTTATTGTTGAATTAATTCATTGTGTGTACCACCTTTTATTTATCCCTTCTGTTGATGAACATTTTGGTTGCTTTGCTCCTAGTTTTTGACTATTACGAATAATACTACTAGGAATACTCATATACAAGCTTCTGTGTGGATGTTTTTTGTTTCTTGTAGGTATACACCTAGAAGCAGAATTGCTGGGGTCATATGGTAACTCTTTAACTTTTTGAGAAACTGCCAGAACTGTTTTCCAAAGTGGTTGCGCCATTTTACAGTGCCCTCAGCAATGTGTGAGAGTTCAATTTCTACACATCATTGTCAACATGTGTGACTGCTTGCCTTTTTTTATTTTAGCCATTCTAGTGGGGTCAAGTAGTATCTCACTTTAGTTTTGATTTGTACTGCCTAATGATTAATGATGTTAAGCATTTGTTTATATAAGTACTTGTTGACCATTTGTGTGTCTTCTTCGGGGAAATGTTTATTCAAATCCTTTGCCCAGCCAGGCATGGTGGCTCATGCCTGTAATCCCAGTACTTTGGGAGGCCGAAGCAGGAGGATCACTTGAGCTCAGGAGTTTTGGACCAGTCTGGGCAACATAGTGAGACCCCCATCTCTACAAATAATACACACACATACACACAAATCCTTTGCCCATTTTTATTTATTTACTTATTTATTTTTTTGAGACAGGTTCTCACTCTGTCACCCAGGCTGGAGTGCAGGAGTGCAATCTTAGCTCACTGCAACCTCTGCCTCCCAGGTTCAAGCACCTCTTGTGCCTTAGCCTCCCAAGTAGCTAGGATTACAGGTATGCACCATCACACCCAGCTAATTTTTACGGGTTTCACAACGTTCGCCAAGCTGGTCTTGAACTCCTGACCTCAAGTGATCTGCCTGCCTTGGCCTCCCAAAGCTCTGGGATTACAAGTGTGAGCCACCATGCCCGGCCCCCTTTCCCGATTTAAAAATTTGATTATTTGTCTTTTTACAACTGAGTTGTAAGTGTTTTGAATTATATTCTGGACAGAAGTCCCTTATCAGATATATGATCTGCAAATTTTCTCACATTCTGTGGGTTGTCTTTTGACTTTTTTTTTTTTTTTTTTTTTTTGAGACGGAGTCTAACTCTGTTGCCCTGGCTGGAGTGCAGTGGCCGGATCTCAGCTCACTGCAAGCTCCGCCTCCCGGGTTTAGGCCATTCTCCTGCCTCAGCCTCCTGAGTAGCTGGGACTACAGGCGCCCGTCACCTCGCCTGGCTAGTTTTTTGTATTTTTTAGTAGAGACGGGGTTTCACCTTGTTAGCCAGGATGGTCTCGATCTCCTGACCTCATGATCCGCCCGTCTCGGCCTCCCAAAGTGCTGGGATTACAGGCTTGAGCCACCGCGCCCGGCCTTGACTCTCTTGATTGTGTCCTTTGAAGAACAAAAGTTTTAAATTTTTATGAAGTCTAGTTTATTTATTGTTCTGTTTTCTCATTTTGCCAGCAGGAAGTCAAAGTTTTTCTGTTTTTTTCTTTTGTCACTTATATATTTTATATCATGTCTAAGAATGTGTTGCCTAACTCTAGGTTACGAAGAATTACTTCTTTGTTGCCTAAGCTTCTTTTTTTTAGATATGGAGTCTCGCCCTTGTTGTCCAGGCTGAGGTGCAGTGGTGCAATCTCGGCTCACTGCAACCTCCGCCTCCTGGGTTCAAGTGATTCTCCTGCCTCAGCCTCCCGAATAGCTGGGGTTACAGGTGCCCACCACCACACCCAGCTAATTTTTGTATTTTTAGTAGAGATAAGGTTTCACCATGTTGGCCAGGCTGGTCTTGAACTCCTGACCTCAGGTGATCGGGCCACTTCGGCCTCCCAAAGTGCTGGGATTACAGGCGTGAGCCACTGTGCCCGGCCGCCTAAGCTTCTTTTTAATAGATTTTTTTTTCCCCACATGAAAAACAGTCTTCTCTTCCAAGCTTATTTAGTCAAGTCTACCCACCACTTATTCTGATTTACACACAAGGAGCATCTCTTTTTAGATTATTCTTGTTCAACAAGACTTCCATATGCCAAGCATAAGACACCTTCTGAATGCCAAGCACTATGCTAGGTTTTATGGGAAACACAAAATAAAAATGATATTGTCTTATATACTGGATAATGGAGATGCACAGATGACTATAACTCCAACTTTGCAGTCTAGAAGAGATGTTAAGGCAGATAGGCAAAAAAGAACAATAACCATGTTAAGTGACATGATTTACTTAATCAAAACTTCTCAGGGACTGATTCTAGTTGCTGATGAAGTTCGCCATTAATATGCAATGCAATGAGAAAAGTACAGTATGCTCTTTCTTATAAAGTTATGATCATTGATGTAAAGTTTTGTAATGATGCTACTTGACAATATAAGAAGTTGGCCTTGCAGTGAGCTGAGATCCGGCCACTGCACTCCAGCCTGGGCGACAGAGCGAGACTCCGTCTCAAAAAAAAAAAAAAAAGAAGTTGGCAATCCAATATTGATCCACCTGTTTTTTGTGGAAGTTGTTTTCTTGTCTGTAAAATCAACCACCTGCAACCACTGGTTCAGAGGACAGATTATTTCTGGCTCTGGGGTAATCAGAGGAGACTTGATGGAGGAGTTGCTCTGGGCCTGGTAGGTTTGGATAATTTTGAACAGGGCCAAGTGTAACAGGAAGGAGAGTCTGAATGAACAAATGCAGCAGAGTGGAAATGATCTTCTGAAACATGTTTCAAGGATTGCATGATGGGAAACCAAGGTTGAGTGGAGTAGACAGCCGAGGGTGGGCACGGTGGCTCACACCTGTAATCCCAGTACTTTGGGAGGCCGAGGCACGTGGATCACCTGAGGTCAGGAGTTCAAAACCAGCCTGGCCAACATGGCAAAACCCCATCTCTTCTAAAAATATAAACCTTAGCCGGGTCATGGTGGTGGGTGCCTGTAATCCCAGCTACTCAGGAGGCTGAGACAGGAGAATCACTTGATCCCGGGAGACGGAGGTTGCAGTGAGCCAAGATCACGCCACTGCACTCCAGCCTGGATGACAAGAGTGAAACTCAAAAAAAAAAAAAAAAGAGTAGATAGCTGAGATGGATGACCTCTAAAGCCAAAATGAGGAGGCTCAACTTGATTCTCTGGGTAATGAGAAACCATTAAAATGGCCAGGAGGAGTGGCATGTTGAAGAAAGGTGGTGCTTTAGGGAGATGAATCTGGTAGTACTAAAAAGTAAATTACAAGTGGGGAGACTAGTTAGGAGGTGGTTGAGGTTTATAATGTAACAGTATTTGTGTTTTGTTTCTGGGTGGAAAATAATTTGATCTTTCCTCAAAAGCCCTAGATCTTTGGCAGTAGTGGTTAGGAAGTAAGTGGCAAGGTTGTCTGTGATGTAGTGAATTAAGCCAGGCACTAGAGGTCTGAGAGCTGCCACCTTCCATAGGCAACTGGAAACACTGGCTGTCCAGCACAATGCATGACTTAGCCTCACAGAAATTTCAGAGTCAAAGACCCTGGGCCCAGAGCTCTCATGGTAAGAAGCTTGAACTCCAAATGCTTGGTCATGAAGATTAACTTTGCCCTAACCTACAGATGCTTATCCAACCGTGCTTTGTGTTCTGTATCAGCTAGGCAAGAGGAAGGCAGAGTGACACCATTTCCTCACCTTTCAGTGGCTGGCTAGGAACAGCAGTCTCCCTCCTTCCTTCCCTTCCTCACTGTTCCCTGCTTTATAGGATCAAGGGGCCATGGCTGCTCAAACAAGTCAAGGCTGGAGATGGATCTTTGTGTCTTTGTGTGTTTTTGTTCTCTCTACAATTGACTCAGCTGAGCATGGTGTCAGTGGACACATGGGTGTCATAGGGAATAGGAGAAACAAGAAAGGAAAAGAAGTTACATCTCTTCCGGATCCTGAGGGATAGCTGTTATGGTCTTGGCCAGTGGTTTCTCCAAAGGCTTCTTTCTCAGGCCCTGAAATCCGAGGGCATGGCTGTGGAGTCCAGATAGTAGTCACCTTGGGAGGAGCCCTAGGCAGGGCTAGTGTTTGGGGACCAACCCCTGCTTGAGACTATCTCTGTATTCAAGCGTAGCAGCAGGGAGCAGTGACACAAAGTGGACAGAGACCTCACCGCAACTTCCTGTACAACTGGCTCTAGCTGCAGTTTCTTCCTTTTTTCCTTATTCCCACAGAATTGGCCCAGAACCTGAGGAGGGTGGAGCAGGGAAGGAGCAGAGGACTCTGTAGGTCTCCAAGCAGAACTGAGATTTCTCTCTGGCCTAGGAGAGACCACTGTCCCCTGCCTTCCTTTCCCTGGGAAGATAGGCTTCCTGGCCTCTCAGCCCAGCTAGAGGGATTCTGCCTCCACACAAACCCAGCTGGACCCAGCTGAGCACTGACTGAGAACCGATGTATGTGAGAGGGGCCAGTTCTACTTCAGCCACAGCGAGTAGACCTCTGAAGACCCAGGGAACTGAATTGAATACCGTGTTAGGAAGAGGGCCTGCAGCCTCCAGGTCCTTAAGACTTACCACCCCAGTGTACAGAAGCCTGCCTAGCACCCTGTCTCTCTAGGAAGGCCAGTGCTAAGACTCGTGGGCCATCCACCAGGACTGAGTTCAAGTTACTGCTGGCAGAATGGTGACTGGTCCCTGCAGCCTCCCTTCTGGGCTTCAGGAATCCCCTCCCAGGCTGACTGCCCCACCCTGAGGCTAGTCTGGAATCCTGGTTAGAGGAAAAAGCTGGAAAACAGAGTCATTCACAATGGGCAAAAAGAGGAGGGAGAGGTTTCTGGTTAAGATATAAAAGGAGGAGCCTAAAGAAGGAAGGAAGCTCCAAGGCTCTGCCCAGACATCTTCCCTGAGACGCCTAAGGACAAAAGAGGAGCTAGACACAACTCTCCCCATTTTTCCTTTGCTGTCTTGAGAGTTCTCCATCTTCCAGCACTGACTGCCCTCTGTGGCTGGCTCCTTTCTCTACCCTCCCCCTTCCCTAGGCTAAAGGGCCCACAGGGACTGGAAGGGAGGGAGGCTGAGTGGCTGTGCTGTGGGCCTGCCTGCTCCTTTCCCTTCCCCCTTCCCTTAGCAGCAACGTCACCGCATCACCAGCAGCCGCGGCAGCAGCACGGAGACTGGGGCTGGGATTGCGCAGCCTCCCTGCATTAGCAACGATGCCATTGTATTAGCAGAAATCAGATCTTAGGAAATCGGTCCAGTTCCCCTGTGTGGTCCCGTGGAACAGTGTCTCAGCTGGAACTGTCGAGGTAGAGCTTGGTCGGAGTGCAAAAGGGACAGACACATCAGGGGTCCAGCTCAAGGCTCCTGACAAAGGTATGGCTCAGGGAGCTGGGGGAGGGGCAGGGCAGAGATGCTAGGATACTGATCAGCACATTTGGGCCCTGGCTTCTGAGGGTTGGCTTTGTCTTTCCAAAAGGGAGAGGGGGACGGTGCTGGGGGGATAAAGGGAATGTGCGGGAGCACAGCATTAGACGAGCTCATCCATGCATACATTTGGGCTATGGTGCAGAGATGGGGAAAAGCCAAGGCTTGGGCTAATGCCATTTATGCTATTTTGTCAAGAAGCAGATCGCATCCTTCCTTTTGGGGCATTTCTAATGAAGCTTCTAGTATGGGTCAGGGATGGGGGAGTCAGATCTAGAAACAAAGGCTTAATGGGAGGAGACACCCCTATAGCTACTGTAAGTTTATGATGGAGAACATGCAAGGATCCATGCAGCTTTCAAGAGAAGGGGCTGGGAAGCCTTTCTGTCCACACACACATACATACATACATACATGCACATAGCTATACATGCACATAGACACACATACCATATCTTCTGGTGCTATGGGAGCCACCAGGCTCCAGGTAAGGATGGAGTAAGAAAACAGGGTGCCCCACAGTGTGTGGCAGGGGTAGGGACAGTCATTGTAATGCCTAGGGCACCTGACCTGTTACAATAAGCCTTCAAGAAGAGACCTAAGCGTAAGCTAACACTCCCAAATCTACCCTCCCGCCCTTCTCCCTTTGATCCTACCCAGGAGAGGACCAGTCAGGAAAAGGGTTATCAGCCCTACAGAGGCATCTTATCAGGATCTCAAGTCAAGGTCAGATTGCTAGAGAAGAGCAATTGAAGACCATTGTCTTTCCCGTCTTTATTCAGAAGGCCAAAAAAGAGGGAAGGGTTCTATGACTGGCAGAAAGACATTGATGACCAAAGCTAGAGGAAATCTTTTTTCTGGGGTTTTCCTGCCCAGAGTTGCTCCATTGCTGAGCAGGTAGGAAGAGTTCCCTAAATTCCCATTTCCACACCTGTAATCCCAGCACTTTGAGAGGCTGGGGTGGGAGGATCACTTGAGCCTAGGAGTTGAGACCAGCCTGGGCAACATGGTGAAACCCTGTCTCTACAAAAAATTTAAAAATTAGCCAGGCATTGTGGTGTGCACCTGTAGTCCCAGCTACTAAGGAGGCTGAGGTGGGAGGATCACTTGAGCCCAGGAGTTCAAGGTGCAGTGAGCTATGATCGCATCACTGCACTCTAGCCTAAGCAACAAAGCTAGACTCTGTCTGTAAAAAATAATTGTAAAAAAATTCCCACTTCTAATAACTACCTTGGTAGAGGGTTCAAAAACATAGGATAATAGGAGACAGTAGTGCCATGTTGTGCAAATATATAGTTGAGGAATACACTGGATAGTTATGGGAGTGTATTTGTTCCCAGGAAGTGTCTAGGAATGTGAACCACAGAGCAGGGAAAAATGAGACTTGAGACTATGTATGGGGCAGGGAGATGAGGGCTGGGAACTGGGGCAGGAGGTGAGATTGACAAGTGTGATCACAGCCTGGGGACAGTATGAAAGGGATTGTAGGTTCATAGAATAGAGAGGCAGATAGACATAACCTGCGTAAATGGAGGCTGAAATGTGGGTCTACCCAGGACAGGTAGGGTGCAGCTGCTCTGGGAGCAGAGTAATTGCAAGGACTTTAGGAAGAGGGTGTGGCCCCAATCATTTTCTGTGGAAGGCCATTGTAGTGGAAATAATTACAAATTGGGCAGACCTGGGAATGAATCCCATCTCAGATGTGTAAATATGGGCAAACTACTTATACACTCTAAGCTTTGGTTTTCTCATCTTTACAATGGGAAGGATTATGCCTACTTAAAAATGTTACAGTACATTTAAAGATGATGTATGTAAATTAATGGCATATAAGTATTGAATAAATGATCATTTATAGTATTATAATAGGACAAGAGATACCCATTTGGGACAAGGGCCAGGAAAGAGGCTCTCGTAGAACTTTCTTCTTATTCTGGATCCTCTGTTTCTTCCCCATCCGCATCTTCCATGTCTCTCCATTTAGTCAGGGCAGAAAAAGTCTGAAATGAGCTCTTCCAGCTCAGTGTTTTCTCTTCACCTTCATTAGAGGGGATGGGCCACTTGTCTTGATGTAGAAAAAGTCACTCCCAGGAAAGGAGCCTGAGATACACTCTCAGTAAATGTTCTCTGTGGTGTCATATGTACAGTTTACTCTTTTTTTCTTTTTTTTTTAAGATGGAGTCTCGCTCTGTCACCCAGGTTGGAGTGCAGTGGCACGATCTCAGCTCACTGCAAACTCCACCTCTTGGGTTCAAGTGATTCTCCTGCCTCAACCTCCCAAGTAGCTGGGATTACAGGAGCGTGCCACCACACCCAGCTAATTTTTGTATTTGTAGTAGA
Source organism: Macaca nemestrina (assembly GCF_043159975.1). Taxonomy (NCBI): domain Eukaryota; kingdom Metazoa; phylum Chordata; class Mammalia; order Primates; family Cercopithecidae; genus Macaca; species Macaca nemestrina. The sequence goes on from NC_092138.1 coordinate 64,822,505, forward strand.
GACGGGGTTTCACCATGTTGGCCAGGATGTTCTCAATCTCTTGACCTCATGGTCCGCCTGCCTCGGCCTCCCAAAGTGCTGGGATTACAGGCGTGAGCCCCCATGCTGGGTCTACTCTCATTATATTCTTAACTGATCAAGAAAAAAGGTCAAAAGTTAGGATTCCTGAGTCTCATCTTAATTCTGTTATTTATTCACTGAGTGGTCTTGGGCAAGTCATTTCATTTTTCTGAGTGTAAATTTCCTTATTTTTGAAAATGAAGATGGCTCCGCCTCCTTTGGTAAGTTTATGTAAGGATCAGTAAGATATGACATACATAAAAAGTGCCTTGTAAGTAAATGTGAACCGGGTGGGCAAAGCATGAGTACAAAATCTCATGAGATGCCTGGAGAACTTCCCCTTAGATGGCTGAATTGGAATCGTCTATGGAGGAGCCATTGCTGGGCATTTCCCTTGGTTGTGTGGAGATCAAAAAGGAATAAGATCTTCTCTGAGATACAGAAGTATAAAATAAAATGAAATCAATCAGTGAAAGAGCTTGACAGTTAAAGTAGGATTCAATACAACCTAAATGTAAAAGCTAAAACTATACAGCTTTTAGAAGAAAACCATAGGTACATTTCTTTATGATCTTAGGACAGGTAAAGATTTCTTAGGATACAGAAAGATTTAACCATAGAGAAACAAACTGATAAATTGGTCAATTTAAATTTGATAAATTAAAAACTATCAAAAAACACAGTTAAGAAAACAGACAAGCCACAGGCTGAGAGAAAATGTTCATGAGACATATTATTTGACAGAGGACTTGTATCCAGAATGTTAAAACTCCTATAATTCAATCATAAAAAGACTAACAACTCAGGTTCTTTTAATGGGAGAAGTAGTCAACAAATAACCAGGCACCTACTGTGTTCAAGCACAGAGTTCACTGTATTGCAGTCTCCAGCCTCGGAACTGTGCTCCAGTCTGGGAGATAGATATGTCAACATTACATTACAACTGTTAGTGCCCTCCAGCCAAGGGCTCCGTCATCTCCCATGCTCATGTGTCCTTCATCTCTGATTTAGAGTCAGCTTTCTGCAATCTGTATCTGTGCATCAGGTTTTCCATATTAATGCATGTATGTCCTAGTAATGGTTTTGTGGGCAGAATCATACATTCTTTTATGTGATACTTGTGAATGCCTCTTGAAAATGCTTTAAAAAGGAAGAAAAGGTACTCATTGAAGGTCAGTGATGGCTGCAACCCATAAGTACCCCTAAAATTACTGCTATGTACGTAAGAAAGTTCTCTATACTCCTTTTAGTCCAGGCTTCGAGATTATGGCCAGGACTCCAGGGGAAACCTAGTATGTATGAAAGGAGAAACCCCCTCAAAGAAAAAAAATTGTTTAGGCCCGGCATGGTGGCTCACACCTGTAATCCTAGCACTTTGGAAGGCCAAGGCAGGTGGATCACTTGAGCCCAAGAGTTCGAGACCAGCCTTGGCAACATGGAGAAACCATATCTCTACAAAAAATACAAAAATTAGCCAGGTGTGGTGGCACACGCCTGTGGTCCTAGCTACTCAGGAGGCTGAGGCTACGGTGAGGCTGCAGTGAGCCATGATCGCACCACTGCACTCCAGCCTGGGAGTGAGAACCTGTCTCAAAAAAAAAAAAATTTGCTTAAATTTTTAAAATTGCTTAAAAATTGCAAAAAATGGGTATTTATTATGTACAAATTAGAAAATACAGCTAAAGCAAAAAGAATAAAATTAAAAATCCAAATCACTCAACAGTGATTTTACCCATCCCAGATGGAGAGAAGTAGTATCTTGTTGCAATTTTTATTACTCTAATGACTAATGATGTTGAACATCTTTTCATGTGCTGGTTAGCCACTTGTATGTCTTCTTCAGAGAAATGCCTATTCATACTGTTTGCCCTGTTTTAAACTGGATCATATGTCTTCTTTTCTTTTTGAGACAGAGTCTCACTCTCTCGCCAGGTTGGAGCGCTGTGGCATGATCTCAGCTCACTGCAACCTCCGACTCTCTGGTTCAAGCGATTATCCTGCCTCAGCCTCCCAAGTAGCTGGGATTACAGGCATGCACTACCACACCCAGCTAATTTTTATATTTTTAGTAAAGACGGGATTTCACCATGTCGGCCAGGGTAGTCTCGATCTCCTGACCTCGTGATCCTCCCGCCTCCTCCCAAAGCGTTAGGATTACAGGCATGAGCCACCGTGCCCAGCTTCAAATGTCTTCTTATTGTTGAGTTGTAAGAGTTCTTTATATATTCTGATTAGAAGTCTTTTATCAGGTGTATGAGTTGCAAATATTTTCTCCCATTTTATGGATTGTCTTTTCACTTTCTTGGTGGTATCCTTTGAAGCACAAAAGGTTTTGGTTCTTACCGAGTCCAATTTATGTTTTTTCTTTTGTCACTTGTGCCTTTGGTGTCATATCTAAGAAACCATCACCTAATCCAAGATAACAAAGATTTACTCCTATGTTTTCTTCTATAACCCTTAATCTTGTAGCTCAGACTGTCTTAATGTCTGCCCTTCTACATCTCTACCCATTAGCCCAATAAACACACAAAGGCTTGGAAGCTCAACAGAGGAGCCTGCCTTCCTCTCAGAAGAGGGGAGGAAGCAAGATTGTAAATAATAATTGCTGCTTAAATTTAACACAATTGTATATTAATACCTTGTCCCTCATACATATACTTAGCCATATTTTTTATGCATTGTTTGTTCATGTCCTTGAGTATATGTGACTTGCCTCAGCCCTTACCACATTCCACATGAGCTGGGACCCTGTGGTCTAAATGAGTTAAATTTTAAGAGATTGATGGTGTCAAGGATTCAGTTAAATGATGAAGAGAAAGGCATTGGGGGATTTAGACTCAAGGTGAGTGAAAAGGAAATAATAGGAATAAAAAAAGAAGGGAAATGAATGAATTTGGAACATTACATGTGAGGAGTCGAAGGGAATGAAGACTGTTGCAACCTGAACGTGGAAACACAGCAAACTAGAACTTGAGCAGGCCACACTGCCATGGTGCAGCCAAGAGACCAGAGAAGCTCAGGATGGGTTCTGTGTCCTTGGCACCAGGAGACCTTGAACAAGAGAAAACTTTGCTTTAGCCTATAAGAGGTAAAACTGGGATGAGAAGACTTTCCAGTGGATCCCATTAGTGAAGGTTCTAAGCTAAAACTGGGCAGCATTTGGGCACTTCAGGATGTCTATCCTGAGCTAGACACATGTTAAGAGTGTATTATGCCTTTCATGTTTATCTTATGATGTGTTAGAATGATACAAAAGACATAAAACTAGGTCCCCCCACCCCCATTGAGGAGGAAGAGGTTGACATCAGTCATAACTTGCAGTCACCCTAATGCCCAACTCAGTCTCTGCATTCAAGAAGTTCTAGTACAGCAGTGAGGATAGTAAGGATACTTAGCCCACGGTCATCAGAGAGGGACAAATATTCTGGGGCTCATAGGACGAGAAAGGGGATCAGAGATAACAGTCACTTGGTCAGATCATACCGTATATTTTAAAATATGCTTCTTGCAAAATTACAGCTTATTGCTATGAGTTCATATTATTCATGATTTTCCCTCATCTGTAAACTTGTGTGCTGTAGCTGTGTCTAAGCCTTAGACGTCCTAGATGTTTTTTTCTTAATTGTGTCATTATTCATAGTTGTTTTGTGCTAAGGACTAGTCATTGGTTACTGCCAAGGACATAGTCCTTGAAAGAGAAGGGGAAAGTACTGCCCAAACCTTCATATGTGGCATTAGAAGGACTTGGCCTTTTGTCATAATTTGATGCATGGTGACCTTAAAATTAAGGGGGACCTCAGGTGCTGCACCTGTGCAATGCAGAAAGCATGGTTAGGTCCCCACCCACCTATTGGGCTGTGTGGTCAAGCTCCATCTTGACTCAAGCCTTTTCTCTTCCTGGGCTCTTCTCCATCTGAAAATGCTGTAGGGAAGGGCATGCCCCTGACTTCCAGGGAGGTGACATTAGGTTCCCTTTCTTTCCCTCTCTCTCCAGGTGCCAAGCTCTCCTGATGAAATGTGTTCTGCCCCACTGGGCTCCAGGGACAGTGTCTGGTGCTGTTGAAGCCCTTATTCGAACTTTCCAGAATGGATAGTCCCCCAAAGCTGACTGGAGAGACCCTCATCGTTCATCACATCCCCCTGGTGCACTGCCAGGTCCCAGACAGGCAGTGCTGTGGAGGAGCAGGTGGAGGTAGTGGGAGCACAAGACCTAATCCCTTCTGCCCACCTGAGCTGGGCATCACCCAGCCTGATCAAGACCTAGGACAAGCTGACTCTCTGCTGTTCAGCAGCCTGCACTCTGCTCCAGGAGGAACTGCACGGTCTATAGACAGCACCAAGAGTAGGAGTCGGGATGGAAGAGGCCCTGGAGCCCCCAAACGACACAACCCCTTCTTGCTGCAGGAGGGTGTGGGTGAGCCAGGACTTGGTGACCTGTATGATGACAGCATTGGTGACAGTGCCACCCAGCAGTCCTTCCACCTGCATGGCACTAGCCAGCCCACCTTTCATCTATCCTCTTTCCAGCTGCCACCATCTGGCCCCGGAGTGGGCAGGCCATGGGGGGCAACACGCAGTCGGGCTGGAGTGGTGGAAGGGCAGGAACAGGAGCCAGTGACGACCTTGGATACCCAGCAGTGCAGCGCCAGCCACTGCTGCCGGCCAGAGCTGGAAGCAGACACTATGGAGCTGGATGAGTGTGGGGGACCTGGTGGGAGTGGCAGCGGGGGTGGAGCCAGCGATACCTCTGGCTTTTCCTTTGACCAGGAATGGAAGCTTAGTTCAGATGAATCCCCAAGGAACCCTGGATGCTCTGGCTCAGGGGCCCAGCACTGCCGCTGCAGTAGCACATCCAGTCAGTCCGAGGCAGCTGACCAGTCCATGGGCTACGTGAGCGACTCTTCCTGCAACAGTTCAGATGGTGTGCTGGTCACCTTCAGCACCCTCTACAACAAGATGCATGGCACTCCCCGTGCCAATCTCAACTCTGCCCCACAGTCCTGCAGCGACTCTTCCTTCTGCAGCCACTCAGACCCTGGCGCCTTCTACCTGGATCTGCAGCCCTCCCCAGCTGAGTCTAAGATGTCTTATGAGTCCCATCACCCTGAAAGTGGAGGAAGGGAAGGGGGCTATGGTTGCCCTCATGCCTCATCTCCTGAGCTTGATGCCAACTGCAACTCCTACCGCCCACACTGTGAGCCATGCCCAGCAGTGGCTGACCTCACAGCCTGCTTCCAAAGCCAGGCCCGTCTTGTTGTGGCCACACAAAATTACTATAAACTTGTCACCTGTGACCTGTCCTCCCAATCATCCCCAAGCCCTGCTGGCTCTTCCATCACCAGCTGCTCTGAGGAACACACCAAGATAAGTCCCCCACCAGGCCCTGGCCCAGACCCAGGCCCCAGCCAGCCCTCTGAGTATTACCTATTCCAGAAGCCAGAAGTCCAGCCAGAGGAACAAGAAGCAGTGAGTTCCTCCAGCGAGGCAGCAGCTGCTGTGGGCCCCACTGTGCTTGAGGGGCAAGTATACACGAATACTTCACCCCCCAACCTCAGCACTGGACGTCAGCGCTCCCGCAGCTATGATCGCAGCCTGGAGCGCAGCCCTCCTGTCCGCCTGGGCTCACTGGAACGCATGTTGAGTTGCCCAGTGCGCTTAAGTGAGGGCCCTGCAGCCATAGCCGGGCCTAGCTCCCCACCCAGGAGGGTCACCTCCTTTGCCGAGCTGGCCAAGGGCCGGAAGAAAACTGGAGGCTCTGGCTCGCCCCCACTTCGTGTGAGTGTTGGGGACTCCTCCCAGGAGTTCTCACCCATCCGAGAAGCCCAGCAAGATCGGGGGGCCCCACTGGATGAGGGCACTCGCTGTAGCCACAGCCTGCCACCCATGCCCTTGGGGCCAGGCATGGACTTACTTGGCCCAAAGCCAAGTCCACCCTGGTCCACCCAGGTCTGTCAGGGACCCCACTCCAGTGAGATGCCTCCTGCTGGCCTTAGAGCTGCGGGGCAAGGCCCCCTGGCTCAGCTGATGGATCCAGGGACTGCTCTCCCGGGGAGCCCAGCCAACAGCCATACCCAGAGGGATGCAAGAGCTAGAGCTGATGGTAAGAAGCCTAAGGGTTAGCGAATATGTGGCTATTCACCAGCAGGATATGCATGGCCACCTCCGTGACGGGTCCCCGCCAAACCACCCTGTCCATACCACCAGAGGTTCCACATCCTAGATCTGTTATCCCTCCAGGCCAGGGCAGGTCCCACAGCTACAGTGGAGTGGGCTCACTGAGGAAAGACAGAGGACTCAAAAATACACTGAGCAGACCCGGCGCAGTGACTCACGCCTGTGATCCCAGCCCTTTGGGAGGCCGAGGCGGGCGAATCACTTGAGGTCAGGAGTTTGAGACCAGCCTGACCAACATAATGAAACCCCATCTCTACTAAAAAATAAAATTTGCCAGGAGTGGTGGCACCCGCCTGTAATCCCAGCTACTCAGGGGGCTGAGGCAGGTGAATCGCTTAAACCCAGGAGGCGGAGGTTGCACTGAGCCGAGATCACACCAATGCACTCCAGCCTGAGCAGACAGGGTGAGACTCTGTCTCAAAAAAAAAAGAAAAAGAAAAAATACACTGAGGAGATAAAATCAGCAGGACTTAGAGGCTGATTGGGAAATGAAGGATTCAGAAGACTGATTCTGAACCTGGATGATGGGAAAGATGAGGCCATGGATAAGGGGCTGTAATCACAGGAGATTTCCTGGAAGAGGGATAAGACATCAGTTAGGTTTGGACATTTAGGAATTTGCGGTGCCTAAGGGGCAACCAAGGGATACGTCTAACAACAACACACACTGAGCGTCAGGTTTTTTTTTTTCTTTTTGAGACGGAGTCTTGCTCTTTCGCCCCGGCCGGAACACAGTGGCCTCCCTAGGCCAGCTCTTTCCCTATTTATTTTGTTACATTTTAAATATATATTTTATACTAGTGTGTTAAGGGGGTGCTGGTGACAGAGAGATGAGAGGGATGACTGTTTTCAAGGATTCCAGCTAAGGATGGAAACAGAAAATGTAGTCGATCATTAAAATGCAGAGATGGCAGTGTTGCATACTGGCCAGTGAGAGGGGTATCTAGATCAGACTGAAATGTCGGAGGAACTGCTAATGCAGTTTACATTTAAGGCCAATCTAGAAAGATGATTAGGATTAGTCTTTGTGAAGACTTGTAAGAAGAATGTTCTAGGCTCACAGGATAGTCTGTACAAAACCACAAAGGTACAGAATAGCTTGACCCTTTCTAGGAACTGCATATAATTTGGTGTAGCCATAGTGGAAAACAGGTGGAACCACTGAAAGATTTTAGTCAGAGAAATGGCTTTTGGCATTTGTTTGTTTTTGTTTGGTTTGGTTTTTCTGTCTGCTTAATTGTATGTTTTGATTTGCATTTTAGAAAGATCATGGTTGTTTGCTCCTTCAGGCCTTGTTTAAAAAAAAAAAGTAATTGGGCTGGGCACAGTGGCTCATGCCTGTAATCCCAGCACTTTGGGAGGCCGAGACGGGCGGATCACAAGGTCAGGAGATCGAGACCATCCTGGCTAACACGGTGAAACCCCATCTCTACTAAAAAATACAAAAAACTAGCTGGGCGAGGTGGCGGGTGCCTGTAGTCCCAGCTACTCAGGAGGCTGAGGCAGGAGAATGGCGTAAACCCGGGAGGCAGAGCTTGCAGTGAGCTGAGATCACGCCACTGCACTCCAGCCTGGGCGACAGAGCGAGACTCCGTCTCAAAAAAAAAAAAAAGTAATTGGATCACTGGTTGTTTGGGTAGAAGATGGACTGGAAGGGATGTCTTCCCTGAAGTCAGGAGAAAGCACTGTGCAGATTGGAAAGTCATTGGAATAAAAGTGGTAGCTGGCACTCGCTAGACATGGTGACTCACACCTGTAATCCCAGCACTTTGGGAGGCCAACGCAGGCAGATCACCTGAGTTCAGGAGTCCAAGACCAGCATGGCCAACATGGTGAAACCCCATCTCTACTAAAAATACAAAAATTAGCTGGGTGTGGTGGTGCACACCTGTAATCCCAGCTATGTGGAAGGCTGAGGCAGGAGAATCGCTTGAACCCAGGACGCAGAGGTTGCAGTGAGCCTAGATCATGCCACTGCACTCCAGCCTGGGAAACAGAGTGAGACTCTGTCTCAAAAATAAAAAACAAAAGTAGTAGCTAAAGCTATGCTTGTGGCTGAGAGAGGATCCAGGGAGAATATGTGGAGTTATAAAGGGAAGAAGGGGATACTGTGACTTAAGGGATGAGCAGCAGCCTTAAAAGAGACTGAAAAGAATTAGGACAATAGAAGAAAAAGCAGGAGAGGTCAGGCATGGTGGCTCATGCCTGTAATCCCAGCCCTTTGGGAGGCTGAGGTGGGCGGGTCACCTGAGGTCAGGAGTTCAAGACCAGCCTGACCAACATGGTAAAACCCCGTCTCTACTAAAAATACAAAAATCAGCTGGGTGTGGTGGCGGGTGCCTGTAGTTCCAGCTACACACGCTGAGGCAGAATTGCTTGAACCTGGGAGGCAGAGGTTGCAGTGAGCCAAGATTATGCCACTGCACTCCATCCTGGGTGACAAAGTGAAAGTCCATCTCAAAAAGAAAAGAAAAACCAGGAGAGAGTGAAGTCACAGGAACCAAAGGAGGAGAAAGTTTAAAAAAAGAGTTTGAACCAAAAGAGTTCTAAAGAGAAATCACCTAAGATAATGAAGAATCCTGAAGGCAACATTCGGGAGTAGTGAGAGTGGAAGCCAAATCTCAGAGGGTTTAGAAGGAAAGGGAGGTGAAGCAGGGATAGCAGTCCTGTAGCCTTAGGTTGGGTCTGTTGGCTTTGCAAAAGAAAATGTTTAAAAGCCATAAATAGTATCTGTGCTGTCAGGGAGATCACAGTCCATCAGAAGACCTCTTGCTCCTAACATACGCTGAAGAGCTGTCCTTGGGGTGGGCACAGGAGGGAGATCTCTAGGGAAAAGGCAGGATCAGAAACAGCAAGGATCGAGTGGGTCCTTTGAACCCACTCCCTTCTTAGAGTGCAGTGTCTGTGTGCTGGGTGCATCTCATGGGATACTATGACTGGCGTTCTGAGGGCAAGAAATATCCTGGTCAGAGATGTGAGGAGAGGAGTTAAAAAGTGTTTTCTCTATCAGATTAAGACTTTTCATATCAAGATGCTGCTCTGTTCCATAAGTCTCCAGTCTTCTCTTGATTCTGTACAGCTTTTTTCTAAATCAAAAACAAATGACAATTCATCAAGCTTTGAATGACAAAAGAAGGGACCAGTAGATCCAATCTAGGAATGACAGTATAGAAAGCTGAGAAGGTCGGCTGGGCAAGGTGGCTCACACCTATAATCCCAGCACTTTGGGAGGCTGAGACAGGAGGATCACTTGAAGCCAGGGGTTTGAAACCAGCCTGGGCTATATAGTGAGACCCTGTGTCACCAGAAAAAAAAAATTAAAAATAGCTGGGAGTGGTGGCACACGCCTGTAGTCCTAGCTACTCAGGAGGCTGAGGCGGGAGGATCGCCTGAGCCCAGGATTTTGAGGCACAGTGAGCTATGATCCCACCACTGCATTCCAGCCTGGGCAAAAAGTGAGATCCTGTCTCTAAAAAAAATTAAAGTAGGCCAGGTGTGGTGGCTCACACCTGTAATCCCAGCACTTTGGGAGGCTGAGGTGGGCAAATCATTTGAGGCCAGGAGTTCGAGACCAGCCTGGCCAACATGGAGAAACCCCATCTCTACTAAAAATACAAAAATTAGCCAGGCATGGTGGCGCACGCCTGTAGTCCCAGCTACCTGGGAGGCTGAGGCACAAGAATCACTTGAACCTGGGAGGCGGAGGTTGCAGTAAGCTGAGATCGCACCACTGCGCTCCAGCATGGGTGACAGAGTGAGACTCTGTCTCAAAAAAAAGTAAATTTAAAAAAAAAAAAGGGCAGCTGAGACGGCTCTTTGAGATACTGAGCAGCAGAATCAAGATTTAAAGGGATCTTACTGAATCTTGAAAGAACAAAACTAATAAAGCAGAGACCAATGTGAAATTTGATATGTAACCTGCACTTGAGTTGATTTGGGATACTTGATTGCAAACTCAGAATGAGTCAGCAGTTGGTAGAGCTTCCAAAAAGTTAAGATGAGTGGATTCATTCATAGACTCCAGAAAGAAAGAGTGGATAGTCTCTCACTCCTCCGAACCAGTGAGTGCTCAGTGGTATTCCATTGAGTTCTGGGCACCACATTTTAAGAAGGAACCGGGGGACTGGGGCTATTTGACCTAGAGAAAAACTGACTCGGGTGAATACAGTCTCTGTCTCTGGTTTTCTTAATGAATGTCACATAGAAAAGTAAGAAAACTTATTCTGTGTATTCCCTGAGGGTAGAACTAAGACCCATTCCCCACAGGGACCCCCTTCTTACCTGATCTTATTCCTCTGCCTCAAACTGTATCCTGGGAACTTAGCAGAGAGGAGTTTTAAAAGGGTAGGAATAAGCAGTCTAATTCAGACATATTTTATATAGGGGGTATAAGAAAGCTGTGGTTGGGATGACCTAATCCGATAGCCAGAGTCAGCTCAGCCTTGAAAACTGATAAACAGGCGGAAAGGAAGAACACATTCCCAATGGGAAAAGCAGTGTGCTTTATGACAGGGATGTACCGGGAAGAGTAGGGTCAGTGGGGGCAGGTGTGGAAGTCTGAGGGGAGAGCAGCCTAGCTTGTAGCAGGTGTGGGCACCTAGCTCGCTGAGAAAATTAGACTTTATTCTGGAAGATAAAATTTGTATCTCAGAAGCTAGTTGGTGTATGTAAGAAGCTTCTGGTTCAAGCCAGTGAGACTGGCTTGAATCAAGAGTGACTGTGGAGATTCCCTCATTTAACAGATTATTCACTGCATACTGTGTGCCAGCCTCTGTTCCAGGCATTATGGATCCAGCAGTGAACAATATAAAATCCCACTTTTCTGGAGCTCTTATGAGTAGTAATGGACAATAAACACACTAAAAGGACAACTTTTAATTGCTGGAAAGTTCAACAGTGCTGAAAAGAAAATGAAACAAGATAATGAGATAGAGAGCAACTTGCCAGAGGGGCTGAGGTAGTCAGAGAAGGTCTTATTGAGGGGGTGGTATTTGAGCTGATGCCTGAATGGTGAGAAGATTCAGGCAGAAAGAAAAGCAGGTGCAAAAGGCCCCGAGATGTTCATGCACCTGGTATGTTTAAGGACGGGGAAGTGTGGCTGGAGCACAGTGAGCCAGGGAGAATGCAGAGTTTGTGTAAGCACTGACTGGGGATAGCAGGAGGGTGGAGCTTGCAAGTGTCCCCTGGGAGTGATTCAGAAGCACCTCCCTAATGGGACTGTGGTCCCCATCCCCTCTGACTCTTTGATGTAAATAAGATGAGAGATAGGAAAACCTGGCCTGATACAATTTCACATGTAGTACCAATGTGGTAAAAAGAACAGTGGCTCCGAAATCAGACTCTGGGTTAGGCAGAATTCTAGCTCTGCCACTTCCTAGTTGTTTGACCTTGAGCAAGTGTTTTAATCTGTCTACATTTCACATTTCCTAATCTGTCAAGAGAACTAATTCCCGCCTCACAGAGATAGCCCCCCTGCTGGTGAGCTTTCACCAGGGCTTTAGGCCAGGTGCGTGCTTATAGTGCCATCTTGCGTTTATTCGGAGATCTACAGTGTTTTGTTGGAAGTACAGTCCATCCACTGTCCCACTCCAGTGTCCTGGAGTTTTGTGTTTAGTTCTGAGCACCGTATTTTGAGGGACATTGACCTGAAGACTGCCTGAAAGAACAGGAGAGGCCCAGCCTTGGGGAACATACCTCCGTTCAGGGGGTGCAAATGTGGACTCTGAGGTTCCAATACCAGGATCGTGAAAAGAGTGGGGAGTAGGGGTAGATACGGGTAACAGGAAGGCTGCAAGTAAAGAAATATCTTACTATGGTTAGATATGCTCAAGAATGAGATGTGCTGGCATGATTGGAGATGGGATAATGAACAAAAGCTTGAAATCAATAACATCTGAAATATTTTCATCACTGAAAATGTGTGACTGTGACTCCAAGACTTAGAAACCAAGAAAATGGTTCTGTATCGGAAAAAACGAGAAAGGTAATGGATGAGCTGCTATAGCACATTTTAAATGAAAGCAGAACTATAAAGAAGAATGATCTGGAGATCAAGAGGAAGGTCCAGGCTAAAGCTGTGGGTTTGGGAGTCATCCTGTGGCAGTCTGAACTCAAACTGTGTAAGAAAGAAGGCATAAGGTGATATGTAAGAGTTGAGCCTTAAGATACACTCACCTTTGGAGTCATGAAAATGAAGAGGGACTGAACAGCAGAGAGGTACAAGACAGTCCAGCACCATAAAAAACAATAGGAAACGTTTTACAAAAGAGGGGAGCAGTGTCCCAGTCCACAAACTTCTACCCCATTCAATTCCTGCCAGTCAGGTCCCTGACCCTCTCCCCTCTCCCATCTCTGCTTCTGGGTTTTCTCTCATATGGGTTTCAGTGTCTGTCTACTGATTTCTTCTCCATCCCTTTGCTACAGGGGGTGGCACTGAGAGCCGACCAGTCCTTCGCTACAGCAAGGAACAGAGGCCAACCACGCTACCCATCCAGCCCTTCGTGTTCCAGCACCACTTCCCCAAGCAGCTGGCTAAGGCCCGGGCCCTCCACAGCCTTTCCCAGCTCTACAGCCTCTCAGGCTGCAGCCGTACACAGCAGCCTGCCCCACTGGCTGCCCCTGCTGCTCAAGTCTCAGTCCCAGCTCCCTCAGGGGAGCCGCAGGCATCCACTCTCCGAGCCACTGGCAGAGGTGCCAGGAAAGCTGGGTCTGAGCCAGAGACCTCTCGGCCATCGCCCCTGGGAAGCTACTCCCCCATCCGGAGTGTTGGCCCCTTTGGGCCCAGCACTGACTCTTCTGCCTCCACTTCGTGCTCCCCTCCTCCAGAGCAGCCCACAGCCACAGAAAGCCTGCCCCCATGGAGCCACTCCTGTCCTCCTGCTGTCCGGCCTGCCACCTCCCAGCAGCCGCAGAAGGAGGATCAGAAGATACTGACCTTGACTGAGTACCGGCTCCATGGAACAGGAAGCTTGCCGCCTCTGGGCTCCTGGCGATCTGGCCTCAGCCGAGCAGAGAGCCTGGCCCGGGGAGGTGGTGAGGGCAGCATGGCCACCAGGCCCAGTAATGGTAGGAGCTCCAGTATCTCCCTCCCCAACCCGCCACCTCACACAAGCACCTCCACCACCTCCCCTTTGAGTGGCTGCTTACAGTCTCGCCTGGGGCCAGAGGTTAGGATGTCTGCGTCCTTCCTCAGCATCTGTAGATAATAACCTAGTGTTTCATGCGGGCCGCTGGGTGGGTGTCAAACTGTCTCACTGTCTCCTGCCAACTCTTGTCTTTCTGCTCATCTGTCTGCTTCCAGCCAACCACCTATCCCCTCAAGCCCTTAAGTGGCGGGAATACAGGAGGAAGAACCCACTAGGGCCACCGGGTTTGTCAGGGATCCTAGACCGAAGATCACAAGAAGCTCGGCTGGCCCGAAGAAACCCTATCTTTGAGTTCCCTGGCTCCCTCAGTGCTGCCAGCCATCTGAACTGCCGGCTGAATGGTGTGTGAGCAGGGTCCCCAGTACACCCGGGGCAGGCTCTGCCATGGCTGGGAAGGGCTAGAGAAGGGGTCAGTCCCAAAGGAACATGTCTCAGACAGTACAAGGCACTGAACTGGGCTGGAACTCCTGCACCGAGAGTTGCTCAGGATTGACTTTTCTCTTCTTTCCAGGCCAAGCAGTGAAGCCGTTTCCACTGACCTGCCCTGACTTCCAGGACCCCTTTTCCTTGACGGAGAAGCCTCCAGCTGAGTTTTGTCTGTCCCCAGATGGCAGCTCAGAGGCCATTTCCATTGACCTGCTTCAGAAAAAAGGTACATATAACCCCCAGCTCAGGCCAGGGACTCTGCTGTCACTACCTCCTCACACTTGCCCTACTACCTAGCCAGTCTTAAATCTCTAAGTGCTGGCCGGGCCCGGTGGCTCAAGCCTGTAATCACAGCACTTTGGGAGGCCAAGGCAGGTGGATCATGAGGTCAGGAGTTCGAGACCAGCCTGGCCAACATGGTGAAACCCCATCTCTACTAAAAATACAAAAAAAATTTGCTGGGCGTGGTGGTGGGCGCCTGTAATCCCAGCTACTCGGGAGGCTGAGGCAGGAGAATCATTTGAACCCAGGAGGTGGAGGTTGCAGTGAGCTGAGATCACACCATTGCACTCCAGCCTGGGCAACAGAAGTGAAAACTCCATTTGAAAAAAAAAAAACAGAAACAAATCTCCAGGCTCTAGGGTCGGAGGAGAAAGCTGTGTATCATGAGTGCATATGACTGAGCAAGGGTCATTCATCAGAGGCTTTCGGAGTCGGGCTCCAGTCCCTTCCTGCAGTGAGCAAAGTCTCATGAGGAGGCTTCCATGTCATCAAAAAAATGCCTCAGTGCTCTTGGAGGGGCAGGTGAAGGTACTAGAGGGCCTGGCAGCTTGGGTAAGCGTGTTGGTGACATCTAGTAAGATGAAGACTGACAAGACCCACTCTAAGAACATTTTTAGGGAGATGGAGAGAACTGAGCATAATTGTGGGCTGAAGATGAGCCTGTGAAGAGAGCTTAAGTTCCCTGCAAAGGCAGAAGGGGAGAATCAGAGCTCAGGGAGAAAGAACCCGGGCAAGAAGGGAAACAGCCACCTTCCTCCAGGACATGAAGGGGATGCAAGTGGGCAGGGGAGTGGGGGGTGTACATATGAGATTGTTACGAATTTTGGAGGCAGAGGGAAGTTAAAAGAGTTTATAACTAGGGGCCCCTGTTCTCTGAAGCAGAACCAAGGGCTTGAGAGGAGTGGTGTCGATTTCACATGGCAACTTGAGGGTATGGCAGGGAGTGCTGACAAGGCACGTATCAAAGAATCGCCCTTGTCTGGCACTGGTGTGAGGGACTTGGGTTTTCTTCAGGTCAGTGGCCTGGTTTCTCAGAGTGGAGAAAACTGATAGTTGGCCTGAGCCAGGATTGGAATAAGAGGACTGAGAGGTGAGGACGTTGGGAGGCTTGACAATGGCATCATTGAGGTGGCTCCAGGCTGGGAAGTAGACAGGAAGAGCTTAAGAACTGGGTAGAACCAGAAAAGGGCCAGGCCTGAATGTTCTGATGAGACCCACATGCAGATGTGGAGACTGAGTAAGTGTGGGAGCCCTTTCCCACCCCCGCTGAAGTTTCAGCCCCAGCTGAGTTGGCTAAGGACTTGCTCAGGGACCTGTCATATCACATTCTTCCTTGCAGGGCTGGTAAAAGCTGTTAACACCGCTGTGGACCTCATTGTGGCCCATTTTGGCACAAGCCGGGATCCCGGGGTGAAGGTAGGCGAGGAAATGTGAAGAGCTGAGCTCTGCCTGCACGCCCTTACCTGTCCTGCGCTACCACCTTCCCTTGCTGTCTTGCATTTAGAGCCCAGGGTTGGGTACTTAGGAATGGGGATGGCAAGAGGGGAACCATGAGGGCCTGCTATGAGAGGACCACAGTCAGGCCTGAGGCAGTTTACTGCACTTCCCTACCACACCTACAGGCAAAGCTGGGAAACAGTTCTGTGAGCCCCAATGTGGGCCACCTGGTTCTGAAGTACTTGTGCCCTGCTGTCCGCGCTGTGCTGGAGGATGGGCTCAAGGCCTTTGTACTGGACGTCATCATCGGGCAGCGTAAGAACATGCCATGGAGTGTGGTTGAGGCTTCCACACAGCTAGGTAGGTGCTGGGTGCCAAGACGGGGACCCGGGGCTGAATTTAGGGTTCCAGAAATTGGTCATGTGACCTGCAACCCTGGCTTCCTCCCAGGCCCATCCACCAAGGTCCTGCATGGCCTCTACAACAAAGTCAGCCAATTCCCAGAGCTCACCAGTCATACCATGCGCTTCAACGCCTTCATCCTCGGCCTGCTCAAGTGAGTGCACAGAGCGGCAAGATCCCCTAAACAACTTGCTCTGCCCCCGACCCCCGGGCTCTGCCTGTGCCAAGGAACCAACTCCCTGGACAGACAGAAAGGGTGGATCTGGAGGGTCCTCCCAGTCTGCTATGACCTCTCAGTAAGTCACTGCCTTCCCACTGTGCCCATGACTCTGACACTGGTCACCAGCGTGGGCTGCTTTTACAAATCTGTAATCTGACTTATTTGGAAATTAGTCGGGTTTCTTAATTTCTCTGGACCTTGTAAACCCTGATCCTCTCCATTCCAGCACCACTTCCAAATCCTGCTTGACCCTAAGTCCACCTTGGGACCCACATCCTAGTAACATGCTTTCTCAGGTATGGGCCCAGGCCATCTCCTTTGGCCCTGAGCTGCCTGTACTTTCACACAGTAGCCACCTTGATTTCTTAGGTCTACTGCAGGCTGACTTCACTCCAGGGGGAAGCAATTGGCTTGTAAATCACATGTCCATCTCCCTCCACACATCCCCACTGACTCTCTGGAATTAGGTGAAATGAATCGTGCCATGGAAGGGTGCGTTCACCTATTCTTCCTGTGCCTGACCCCCTGGATCTGTCTCCTTATCTGGCTGTATTCACATAAGACTCAACTGTCTTCACCTGTCTCCCTACAGCATCCGGTCCCTGGAGTTCTGGTTTAATCACCTCTATAACCATGAAGGTAATGCCCAGAACCCTGCAGGTCAAACTCAATGGGTCAGAATTCAGAGGCACAAAAAAGGAAGAGCTCTTTTCATTGCTGGAGGTGGGGAGGGGGACGACACAAGCGTTCATCCTCAGAGCCTCAGGCTTCCACCCAAGGCCTTCCCCAGCCTCTGCTTGAGTTAAAACCTTGGGCCAGGCACCGTGGCTCAGGCCTGTAATCCCAGCACTTTGGGAGGCCGAGGCAGGTGGATCACCTGAAGTCAAGAGTTCGAGATCAGCCTGGGCAACATGGTGAAACCCCATCTCTACTAAAAATACAAAAATTAGCTGGCTGTGGTGGCACATGCCTGTAGTCCCAGCTACTCAGGAGGCTGAGGCACGAGAATTGCTTGAACCTGAGAGGCAGAGGTTGCAGTGAGCCGAGATCACACCATTGCACTGCAGCTTGGGCAGAGTGAGACTCGGTCTCAAAAACAAAACAAAAAACCTTGGAGCCAGCAGGATACTCCAGCAATCTGGGAGTCAGGGTAGCCAGGAATCCCAGCATCTCACTCCTCTAAACTCAGGGCCACCGCCTGGGGTTGGAGGGTTTAGGCACTGCACAGCTGTGGGTGGCAGCGTTTACACTTAGTACATGCAAGTTGACTGGTGCACAGCCTGCGCCGCTGTCTGCCACAGCTCTGCCCAGGCTGTCTTTCAAAGTCCCACTTGGGCCAGGCTCTGCTTCTCTGTGTGGATCAGTCCCTCTCTCTTTTCCCCTAGACATCATCCAGACCCACTACCAGCCCTGGGGCTTCCTGAGTGCAGCTCATACCGTGTGTCCCAGCCTCTTTGAGGAGCTGCTGCTGCTGCTACAGCCCCTGGCCCTGCTGCCCTTCAGCCTCGACTTGCTATTCCAGCACCGGCTGCTGCAAAGTGGGCAGCAGCAGCGGCAGCACAAGGAACTGCTGCGGGTGTCCCAGGACCTGCTGCTGTCTGCCCACTCCACGCTGCAGCTGGCCCGGGCCCGGGGCCAGGAGGGCCCTGGAGACATGGACAGGGCAGCCCAAGGGGAGCGGGTGAAGGGCGTGGGTGCCTCAGAAGGTGGAGAAGAGGAAGAGGAAGAAGAAGAGACAGAAGAGGTGGCAGAGGCAGCCGGGGGCTCAGGGCGTGGCAGGTGGGCCCGAGGTGGGCAGGCCGGCTGGTGGTACCAGCTCATGCAGAGCTCCCAGGTCTACATTGATGGCTCCACTGAGGGTTCCAGGTTCCCTCGTGGTAGCAGCAATAGCAGCAGTGAGAAAAAGAAAGGGGCAGGAGGTGGGGGGCCTCCCCAGGCTCCACCACCCCGAGAGGGAGTAGTGGAGGGGGCTGAGGCCTGCCCTGCCTCTGAGGAGGCCCTGGGCCGGGAAAGGGGCTGGCCCTTCTGGATGGGGAGCCCCCCTGACTCTGTGCTGGCTGAGCTGAGGCGCAGTCGGGAGAGGGAAGGGCCTGCTGCCCCACCAGCAGAAAATGAGGAAGGGGCCTCAGAGCCTTCACCTGGAGGCATCAAGTGGGGACACCTCTTTGGCTCCCGAAAAGCCCAGCGGGAGGCCCGGCCCACAAACAGGTAAGAGCCTGCCCATGGTAGGGATGGAGGCAGTAGGGAGCCTGCTGTAAGCCAGAGCATGGGCAGAGCCTGAGTCCAGCTGCTGTCCCTAGGCTCCCCTCGGACTGGCTGAGCCTGGACAAGTCCATGTTCCAACTAGTGGCACAGACAGTGGGTGCCCGCCGGGAGCCAGAGCCCAAGGAGAGCCTGCAGGAGCCACACTCTCCAGGCCTGCCCTCCAGTCCTCCATGGTGAGCCTGGGGAAATGGAAGGGCTGAGGGACTGCAGTTGGCTTTTGATGGGGTTTCTCTGACCTCCATGTGCTGTTTCCCCAGTGAGGTGCAGGCACTGTGCCACCACCTGGCCACCGGCCCTGGACAGCTGAGCTTCCACAAAGGAGACATCCTACGAGTGCTGGGGCAAGCTGGAGGAGACTGGCTGCGCTGCAGCCGTGGCCCTGACTCTGGCCTGGTGCCCCTGGCCTACGTGACATTGACCCCAACTCCAAGTCCAACCCCTGGAAGCAGCCAAAACTGAGGCCCTGTGCATGCTGGTGGCCTCAGGGACCCTCATAACCCCCAGACTCAGAGCCTGAGAGCCCTTCCCAAGCCATTGGCTTGGCTGCAGAGTAGACTGAGAGCTGGGGCCATGTATCCCTGTGCTGGCACCTGCTCCCTGTGCTCAGTATTAATTACGCCCCCTTAACTGCCCCAGTGGCCTCGTCCAGACCTCCACCCAGGAAAGGAGGGACAGGACGCAGCACTGGGCTGCCAGGATTTCCCTGGCCCGTCTGGGTCAACCTTTCCATGGGTGAAGACAAGCAAGTCCCCCTGGAGGCAGGTGGCCTAGAAAGCCATCTACAGGGTTCCCTAGGCCAGGTGGACCCGAGGTGGGCAGGCCGGCTGGTGGTACCAGCTCATGCAGAGCTCCCAGGTCTACATTGATGGCTCCACTGAGGGTTCCAGGTTCCCTCGTGGTAGCAGCAATAGCAGCAGTGAGAAAAAGAAAGGGGCAGGAGGTGGGGGGCCTCCCCAGGCTCCACCACCCCGAGAGGGAGTAGTGGAGGGGGCTGAGGCCTGCCCTGCCTCTGAGGAGGCCCTCTGAGGTGGAGATGAGGATGGGTAACAGTATTGGGGCCAGATCCCTAAGCCCCCCAGCTGTAAATAGGCTATGGCCAGTGCCTGGTCATCAGAAGAGGGAGGAGGAGCCCAGACGTCTGTTTATGTATTTATTTATTTATTTATTATACCTATTAATAAAAAAGGTGCTCAGCCTCCAGACCATTTTCTCTTTATGCTCCTCCCAACCCACCTTTCTCCCTTCCAAAAGGATGGCTGGGATAGGATGAAAAGGGAAGGGAACTTGATATCCAGGGGCCTAAGCCAAGAGCTGCTTCTGGAAGGTGCTGAGGCCCAGAGCATCATGGGTGAGATGGCCAAATGTGTGGCCAAACTGGAACTTATACCCTGTGTGGCCAAGAGAGTGTCATGTGTAGCCAGTGGCATGGCAAAGCCATTTAATTCTCAGCCAGTTGGCTAGACCTCCAAACGACCCTCTAAAATCTGAACTCCTCACTGGGTAGCTACCTCAGTTTCCTTTTCTGCCTAATGATAAAGCTGAACCACATGATCTGAGCCCTCCCATATCTATTAGTTCCAACCCCCACAAACCACCCCACCCCCATACCCAAACATTCCAGTCCCCAAAGCCTGCCTGGGGGCTCTTCTCACCTGGCACATAGCCCCCATAGTTAGGTAAAAGACCCAGGTTCTGAGGGTATGTCCTGGGAAGTGGGGGGAGATATTTGGGGTCCTTCTGGGCACTGCCTGGTAAGTGCTTCTGCCCAGATTCCTGCAGTGCCTGGTTGCTGAGCACAGGAAAGCTGGAGCCGAAGAGGAAGCGGGCGCGGGGCACACAGCCGGTGAAGCCTGGGGATGGGGACACTGAGCCAAGGCATCCTGGGGCCTCCCCACGCCTCTGATCCTAACCCCCAGCTCTCACCTGACATGAACTTGCGAGGATCCCTGTCATCCATGGAGTAGGGAGAAGCCTGTGAGAGAAGCCCCTGTGCTCTCACACAATCTCCCAGGGAGGCGGAGCTGACAGTCAAGCGCACATCCCCTGAACCCACAGCCACACTACTCATGGCTGCCCCCACCATCCCCACCACTGCCCGACACACAGTAAGGCCCCCACTCCCACCCCTCCACACTCCCCACCAGCTTCTTGGTCTCACTTGTTCCACCACCTCCAGTGCTGGCTGCTCCTCCAGCTGCCCCTCTGGCTCTGGTACCTGGTCCTTCTCTGTGTCCTTTCTTCCCTTGGCCTCCTTTGGCAGCTCTTCACTCCCTTGCTTTCCATGCAAGTGAGTAAAGTCACTCAGAGCCTCGGCCCAGACCTGGCTGCAATTCTTGGCAAAGATGAACTGTGCCCGGGGTACAAAACCTGGGCATGCGGGGACAAGGAAGACTCATTAGTGTTTGGAACACGTGCTCCTGGGAGGGGCACCTGGGCATACCTGTGTACAAACCTGTGTACCCAGGGATCATGCTGGAGCTGAGCCTTTTATGCCCATGCCTGAGAGGTAGGCTCTCCCTGGGAACCTCAGGAGATCTTGGAGGCCGAATGGGAGGCAGAAGTGTGCGGTGGACAGGGGGCCAGGCTAGCCCAGGAGGGTCTCGAAGTAGCTGACCAGTCACCTGCCCATAGGTCTGGCCCATGCTGAACCGAAGTAGTGGGCAGTGTCCAGTGTACCTGCAGCACAGACTCACCCACTCACCAGAATTGTCCTGCCCCGCCATCCCCAGAGGCAGAAGCAGAGACCTCTGGAGCCCTGGTCTTTCTGGACTCAGCAGTGTATACATTTGGAGCAGGCATTTCTAAGTTCTCTGCCTGGGCTTTCGACCATTCCTCTCTGCTGTTACCCTGTTCCCATGGAGAGAACAACACAAAGCTTCGGGGCAGATCTGGGGTCTCACTCGTCCCTTGCTTCTCGTTTTCCATCCAACACCATAGAGACCTCAGCCTCCCGAACCAAGCTGTCCGCTTGGCCCCACGCTCTAAGTAGCTTAATTCCTCCACCTTATACCCCTACTCCCAGCAGCAAGTGGGGAGTTCTGGGTGGGAGTCTTACCCCGGGATATAATGAGCATTCTGAGGGTTGAGCCCTGGTATGAAGGTGCTGGCCACAGCCATGGAGAGCCAGGCAGTTCCTTTTGTTTGCCTTTGAGCCAAGGCTCTGGTCTGTGTGTACCGTGTCCAGGGCTATGGGGCTAGAGGAAGGAGGCGGGGCTAAGGGAGGAGAGAAGGGAGGGGGCACTCGTGTGAGGACAGCCAGGGCCAAGGTCGGCAGAACTGTAGAGCAGAGGCTAGCAGGTCTGTCTGTCCAGCACAAAGGTGGTCCTGCCTCGTGGGGCAGGGCCGGAACCGAAGGAAGCCCTGAGGTGGGAGGTGTGAGGTGAGGGAGCAGAAACCATTTGGGCCACTGAGCTCTGTCTCAGTGACTTCCTTCCTTCCTGAGCGCCTGCGTGAGATGTGGACACTGCACTCCTCGTGAGTCTGGGACCTTGAGAAAGAGGGTCTCTAAGGGAAGCCAGGGCCCAGAGAGGTGAAAGAGGACAGGTGATGGGGGAAAAAAAGGAACCTAGACACCTCTAAAGAGTAACATCGTTTATTTTCACTAATTTAACAAGAGTGGCTTACTGAATACCTGCTATAATCAGAGTCATCCATTCAACAAATGAGCCAGGCTCTGCGAGGCTCCGGCCACGGTGGCCGAGTGTGCACTCCATGGGAGCCAGAAAAGCTGCTGGGGGTTGAGGGAAGGAAACAGGATAAAGTTGTTGTAGGGGTGGGCGGTAAGACTACGGGGCAAGTTAGAATTTGTTTAAAAAAGAAAAAAAAAGATTCCGATTCTAAGAGAAGAAAAAGCACAGACCAGGAAGATGAGATCTCAGAGGAGGGGGAAACATGATTAAAACCCAACTCTGGGCCGGGTGCAGCTACACTCACAGTGTTGGGTCTGAGGTTGGGTCAGGGCCAGGCTGAGGGCTCAGGGCCCACGTTTGAGGCAGAGCTCTGCTCCTCTCCACCTCCAGTGACCATGCCTGCGCTGCCCAAGGACGGCACTGACACCCCAGGGGAATTGCACAAAAGCACTGGGCCCCAAGGCACACATTTCATGTTCCTCACTGTTCTGCCAAGGACGGCCTTAGAATGTGTCATTTAGAGTTGTGGGGACTTAGAGTGAGGGTGGGAGCTGAGGGGCAAGCCCGGAATAGCAGCAGCGTGTCAAGCTTAACAGCCAGACTTGGGATTCTGTGACAGACACTATCACAGCTTATACCTAATTCCTGACCCCCATCTCCTTTCTTCTGAGGAGCCAGAAACTTCATCAGGGAGGCTTGGAGAGCCAGCCTGGAGGAATGAGCTGGATTAGTCTAAGCGTGGTCCCATGATCCTTCCTCCATGACTGCTTAGGCACGGGCTTCTGGCATTCTGGATAATATGAGGGGAAATCTGCTGGGGCAGGGGAGCGTCCTGGGAAAAGTTTCTTTGTTCTTAAAGAAAAGGTTCACATTAAATTAGAGCAAGTGAGAGAGACAGAGATGCACCAGACAAAACGATGTCCATTCCTACTCCTAGACTTTTGGGGGACATGAGGCTGGAACGCTGGCAGGCATGTGGAAGGCTTGTGGAAAGCTAACCTGGAGACAAGTCCTGGGCACATCAAGGATGGATGGTGGAGGAGAAAGGCCAGGGTCCTGAGGGTAATGTAGAGCCATGGAATTAACCAGCCTTTTTATGTGAAATAGTAAATTTCATATTAAGGCCACTTTAAGTTTTCTTTCACTTAGAGCCAAAGGCATCATAGCTTTAAAAAACAAAACAGTCAGGCACGGTAGCTCACACCCTTAATCCCAGCACTTTGGGAAGCCGAGGTGGGAGGATCGCAAGGTCAGGAGTTTGAGACCAGCCTGGCCAACACAGTGAAAACCCATCTCTACTAAAATACAAAAATTAGCCAGGCATGGTGGTGGGCACCTGTAGTACCAGCTACTCAGGAGGTTGAGGCAGGAGAGTCACATGAATCCAGGAGATGGAGCTTGCAGTGAGCTGAGATCACACACTGCACTCCAGCCCGGGTGACAGAGTGAGACTCCATCTCAAAACAAAAGGAAACAAAAAACACCACTAGATCAAATCCTAGCTTCACCAGAGATATGGACTTTGTCCAAATTCATCTCATTGAGCCTCAGTTTTCTCATCTGTAAAATGGAAAAACTAATGTTACCATCTCATAGAGTAGGATATCAGCTAGCTGAGATGATACATAATGAGCAATGACCCCAGCGTCCAGCTTACAGTAAGCACTAACTAAATAGCAGTTCATGGTTAGCATTTGGCAGGAATGGGAGGAAGGAAAAGAGCTGGGAGCACAGATATTAGAGATTCAGGGGAAAGAGTTCATAAAAATGAAAAAGGAAAAGGTTTGAATGGAAGTTGCGGTATACATTAGGATGTAGGGACTAGAACACATTCTGCAGAAAAGACCATGGCGGTTAGAATCCAGGTATGAGTTAAAACATAAGTTAGGAAACATATTAGGATTAGTCTTAGGTTTATGGCTTATGAAGAAACAGCCCTATCCCCTTGGTAGAACGGCCTGTTACTATGATTGTTTCCATCTGAATAAAGAGTATTTCTAGATCCCTGAAGGGTGTTATCTGAGAAAGGAGTGACAGGGCCAGCTGAGGCACCACAGGAATGCTTGCTGCCTCTGTGCCTCCTTCCAGGAACAGGCATCACAGTAACACGACCACAACTTGCTCTGATGGGAGCTGCCACACCCAGTGGCCAGTGCTGGATGTGGCAGTGGAGAGAAATATTTAATTGGAGATTATGAAGGTCCATTAAGGAACACCAGGACAGCGCCCCACTCCGTCCACACAGCCTGCTGGGTCCCCACAATGGCAGCCTACAGCTTTCTGTTCTGCCTTTGATTCTGACCAGGAATTGCTATACAATTTCACACAGATCCCAAATCAATCACTTGATTGTATGTCAACCCTAGGCAAGCATAAATCCCCTCTGCAAAGATGAATAAAAAGAAAATCATAGGACCTTTGAAAAAATTCCTGAAATCAACAGTCCACCAAAATTGAAACAAGAATTGAAAAGAATAAACTCCAAAATATTACATGCAACACAAAACCTTTTTTAGTTTAAAAAATACATGCAGAAGCATAAAACTGCATAAAAGGAAAGCAAGGGAATGATAAACATGGGTTTCAAATGCTCACCTCAGATGGTGGGAAACAAAAGGGGTGGGAAAGGGGGAACCACATAGTTAGATGTATGTTACTGTCAAAGTTTCAGTTTTTGTTTGGGATGGTGTTTTCAAAAATACTTATAATGGGCTGGGTGTGGTGGCTTATGCCTGTAATCCCAACACTTGGGGAGGCTGAGGTGGGTGGATTACTTGAAGTCAGGAATTCAAGACCAGCCTGGCCAATATGGCAAAACCCCATCTCTACTAAACATACAAAAAGTAACCGGATGTAGTGGCATGCACCTGTAATCCCAGCTACTTGGGAGGCTGAGGCAGGAGAATCACTTAAACCAGGAGACAGAGGTTGCAGTGAGCTGAGATCGCGCCACTGCACTCCAGCCTGGGTGACAGAGCATGACTCTGTATCAAAAAAAAAAAAAAAAAAAAAATACTTATAATGCATACATTATAATATAATAAAGTATGAACTAATGATGAGAATGTGTCAAACCAAAGATTATGATGATTGAAATCTATGCTTTTGAGGTCCAAAGAGGTGTGGTGGAGGGAATCCAAGTAGAAATGACAAGGAATTGTGGTATTTGGAGGGATCAAAGGAAAGGAAATGGCCTGGTCTCTATTCTACCTTTTTCTTTCTTTCTTTGAGATAGGGTCTCACTCTATCACCTAAGCTGGAGTGCAGTGGCATGATCTCAGCTCAATGCAACCTTCACTTCCTGGGCTCAAGTGATCCTCCCACCTCAGCCTCTAGAGTAGCTGGGACTACAGGTGCATGCCACCACACCCAGCTAGTTTTTGTATTTTTTTTTTTTTTTTATAGAGATGGGGTTTCACCATGTCCAAGCTGGTCTTGAACTCCTGGGATAAAGCGATCCGCCCTCCTCAGCCTCCCAAAGTGCTGGAATTACAGGCGTGAGCCTGGCCTGGATTTTTTATGTATATAACATTCTTCAAATCCACAACGATCAATATCCATTTATTCAGCCTACTTATTAAATATTTCTACTAGACAGTTGCCTTATAGATCAATACAGACAATGCCTGACCTCAGTAATTGAACCACTTTAAAGAAGAGACAGAGGTACAGAGAAAGGCAGAATAAAATAAATACCACAATGAAGATTTAAACAAAAACAACTGACCTTATAATAGGCCATGAAGAAAAATCTCAAAAATTCCAAGAAGCACAAATAAACCACATTTCCTCACACAAACACAATTTTAAAATTTTAAAATAGGCTAAACCAACAAAAACCTAACATTTAGACATTTAAAAATACTCCCTTGAGCTAGGCTTGGTGGTGCATTCCTGTAATCCCAGCTGCTTGGGAAGCTGAGGTGGGAGGATGGCTTGAGCCCAGAAATCTGAAGCTGTAGGGTGGCGCTATGATCACACACCTGTGAATAGCCACTGCACTCCAGCCCAGGCAACATAGCGAGAGCCTGTCTCTTAAAGAAATAAAAATTAAAAACAAACAAACAAACAAACAAAAAACACCTTAACCCTTGGGGCAAAGAAAAAAATTCAGTTATACACGATCCTTTAAAAATAAATGAGAATTCAATCAAAGATGAATTCAGAGGCAATTTTTAGCCTCAAACACATACTGGCCTCATGATTAAGAATATAGGCTTGATCCGGCCGGGCGCAGTGGCTCAAGCCTACAATCCCAGCAGTTTGGGAGGACGAGGCGGGCGGATCACGAGGTCAGATCAAGCCCATCCTGGCTAGCACGGTGAAACCCCATCTCTACTAAAAATATAAAAAATTAGCCGGGCATGGTGGCAGGCACCTGTAGTCCCAGCTACTCGGGAGGCTGAGGCAGGAGAATGGCATGAACCTGGAAGGCGGAGCTTGCAGTGAGCCGAGATCGCACCACTGCACTCCAGCCTGGGTGACACAGTGAGACTCCGTCTCAAAAAATAAACAAATAAATAAATAATTTTAAAAAAATGAATATAGGCTTGATCCTGGCTCCATCACTTATGAGCTGTACAACCTTGGGCAAGTTAGCAAACCTCTCTGTATCTCTTTTCCCTCCTCTATAAAATGAGAATGCTAATAGTGTAAGGATTAACTTAAATGGTACAATAAAGCATAATAGTTGCTGCCACCTGATAAACTGTCAATATCATTACTAACAAATGTTCTACTGGGAGCTGCTCTAAGAAACAATTGTCTACTTTGGCTGGTCCAAGTAAAAGGAGAGAGCCAAGAATGGAAGGAAGAGAGGATATCTTAAGGATGGATAGATTTCCGGGGTATCCAAGGAAGGAACTGTACAGCCTGCCATATAGCTAGGCCTCATGGAACTGGAATTGAGAACTTGAAAGTGAACAGGAGCTGAGGCAGCTATTTTCACTCTCACCCTGGGGCCACATGCTTCTCTCTGCACGTCTGCTCAACTCTGTCTGTCTCTGTCTCTCTCGCTCCCTTTTCCAAATGGATTTGTCACTATTCCTTTCTACTCCCTCATAACTCTGGTATGCATGTGTTCATCAGGAAATCTCTACACCCCACATCCCCCATCATCTCTACAATAGTGATTTCTTAAGCAGAGTGTGCTGCAGAATTACCCAGAGTTTCTATATCAAACCTATAGAAAAGTTGCAAGACAAATGTAACTTTTACCTAGACTTACCAGTTGTTCACATTTTGCAACTCAGAAGTATAGTCTCCCATGCATCCCAGAAGGAAGGAGAAACAGACACAGGTGAGCATCGTCATCCGGACCTCACTCATCTCTCTCAGCCTGGCCTCACTGCAGACGAAGAGGCCACCAGGCAGCTCGGGAGGGAGGGAGGGCACGTGTGCAGACCATGATGGCTTCGGCCGGACAGGCTGCAGACAGACTAGCCAGGCAAACGAGTCTAAAAGCAACTAGCCAGCTAACTAAATTAACTAGCTAATAACTAAGCAGTCAATTCAAGAAGCTAGAAAAAGAAGAACATCATGAAGTTAACAAATACAGGAGCATGAAACTGATAGAAACCAATAAATCAGAAAACAGAAAAACGATTGAACTGTTATAAGAGCTGTTTAAAACAACAACAAAATAAACAAACCGCTGGCAAAGTTAGCCAAGGGAAAGACTATAAAACTCCCCTAATGGATTGAGGAAGTGGCTAAAAACAGGCACACGGGAATTTGTGGGGTTTGTGTCTCACTCTGTCACCAGGCTGGAGTGCAATGGTGCAATCTCGGCTCACTGCAACCTCCACCTTCCTGGTTCATGCAATTCTCCTGCCTCAGCCTCCCAAGTAGCTGGGACTACAGGCGTGCACCACCACACCCAGCTAACTTTTGTGTTTTTAGTAGAGACAGGGTTTCACTATGTTGGCCAAGATGGTCTCAATCTCTTGACCTCGTGATCCGCCTGACTTGGCCTCCCAAAGTGCTGGGATTACAGGTGTGAGCCACCGTGCCCAGCCAGGAATTCATATTTTAATTACAAAAGAATACTAAGTGAAACTCTATATAATTAAACTAGAAAATGTCAATAAGATTGAATATTGTCTTGGAAAATATAAATTGAAATCAACTCAAAATGATGGAGCATCTGAATAAAATAACAATAGAATTGGGCCAGGTGCAGTGACTCACATCTGTAATTCCAGCATTTTCGGAGGCCAAGGTGGGAGGACTGCTTGAGCCCGCAAGTTCTAGACCAGCCTGGGCAACATAGTAAGACCTCAACTCTACAAAAAATTTTTAAAATTCAGCCAGGCATGGTGGCATGTAGTCCCAGCTACTTGGGATGCTGAGGTGGGAAAATCACCTCAGCCCAGATAGCTGAGGCTGCAGTGAGCCAAGATTGCATCACTGCACTCTAGTCTGCGTGACAGAGTAAGCCCCTGTCTCAAAAAGAAAAAGAAAGAATGGAAAAAGTGGTCAAGTAGATGCCCGTACCAAAAGACCCCTACTCCACTTGATTTATAAAATTAGCAAGAACTTAATTCAAAACAACAAATTCAATACCTAACAAACCTCACACAAGTTCTACAGATAAAAAAAATTCCACCAAACAAAACATCAAACTAGCAACAGCAAAAAAAGCAGGATGCTTACTATCACTGTCTTCTTTCCTCCAATTTATAGCAGATGCCAACAAAGGATCCCAGTCCCCTTTCTGAGATCTTCTAAGATCCTACAAGACAGCATGTTTTGAGTGATTTCTGCCAAAGGTTCAGATGAGGGGAGTGGGGGCAAATGTTCTGCTCTTAATCACCCTTGAATTGACTGACAGCTCAATAAGGGCAGAAACCATGTCTGTCTATCTTGTTCATGATTATATCCTCAGCATCAAGCACAAGTGTCTGGCACACAGTATGAACTACACAAGTCTAGTAATATTGTAAAAGAATAATATACATTAAGACTAGTAGAGCCAGGTGTGGTAGCTCATGCCCGTAATCTTAGCACTTTGGGAGGCCAAGGCAGGAGGATCACTTGAGCCCAGGAATTTGAGACCAGCCTGGGCAACACAGTGAGACCTCATCTCTACTAAAAATAAAAAATTAGCCAGACGTGGTGGTGCATTCCTGTAGTTCCAGCTCCTCAGGGGGCTGACTGAGGTGGGAGGACTGCTTGAGCCCAGGAGGTAAAAGCTGCAGTGAGCCATGATTGTGCCACTGCACTCCAGTTTGGGCAACAGAGCGAGACTCTAAAAAAAAAAAAAAAAAAAAAAAAAAAAAAGACTAGTAGGATTTATTCCAGACCTACCACAGTGATTAAACTAGAAAATCTCTTAGTGCAATTAACATGATAAACCAAAGGATATAAAAGCCATTTGATCACCCTGGCAGATATTGGAAAGGTATTTTATAAAACTAAACATCCACTTGTGATTCTTCTTAAAAAGGACTTTTAGTAAACCAGGAATATAAACATGATAAAGAATATTTGAAATGAATAGCCAATATCAAACTACATCCAGGAGAAACACGAGAGCCAGGACTGAGAAATAAATCTTATCTGTTGTACCAAATCAAATCGGCTATAGTCACTTATGGGAATGTCACTGGGGAGCTTCTGAAATAGGGTCATAGCTTAGCAGGAAAAGGTACTAAGAAGGATTAACTATGTTTGCCATGGTCATAAGATGAATGTTAGCATGTTGGATTCATAGTCCTTCACTTTATAAAAGTCAGAACCAAGACAAGAATGCTCATTATCACCTTTACTATTCAAAGTTATTATAGACAATGCATAAAACAAAAATAACTAATAAGAACCATAAATATCAGAAAGAAAGAAAAGAATTATCATTGGCCTAACTACAAAATCCTGAGAAGCAACTGAAGCACAATGAGAACTAATAAGAGTACTGTATGCGCATCATCACTCGCCATGGGAGAAATGCAAATCAAAACCACAATGAGATACCATCTCACACCAGTTAGAATGGCACTCAATAAAAAAATCAGGAAACAACAGGTGCTGGAGAGGATGTGGAGAAATAGGAACACTTTTACACTGTTGGTGGGACTGTAAATTAGTTCAACCATTATGGAAAACAGTGTAGCAATTCCTCAAGGATCTAGAACTAGAAATACCATTTGACCCAGCCATTCCACTACTGGGGATATACCCAAAGGATTATAAGTCATGCTGCTACAAAGACACATGCACACGTATGTTTACTGGGGCACTATTCACAATAGCAAAGACTTGGAATCAACCCAAATGTCCATCAGTGACAGACTGGATTAAGAAAATGTGGCACATATACACCATGGAATACTATGCAGCCATAAAAAAGGATGAGTTCATGTCCTTTGTAGGGACGTGGATGCAGCTAGAAACCATCATTCTCAGCAAACTATCGCAAGAACAGAAAACCAAATACCGCATGTTCTCACTCACAGGTGGGAACTGAACAAGGAGATCACCTGGACACAGGAAGGGGAGCATCACACACCGGGTCCTATTGTGGGGAGCAGGTAGGGGGAGGGATAGCATTAGGAGATATACCTAATGTAAATGACGAGTTAATGGGTGCAGCACACCAACATGGCACATGTATACATGTGTAACAAACCTGCACATTGTGCACATGTACCCTAGAACTTAAATAAAAAAAAAAAAGAAGAAAAAAAGAGTACTGTAAGATGCTTATTACTTGAAAAATATATTCAAATATCAATAGCTTTATTAGGCAGCATTACCAGTTAGAGGACACATTGGAGGACTCCCACTTCCAGCATTATGGCAGAATAGTTCTGAAGATTATCTGTAGCAATCAACTATACACTACACAGGTCACGTGAGGCGTTGCAGCTCTCACAAAGAAAGGAGTCTTCAAGAACATACCTTCCCCTCAAAAATAACAACACAAAACAAAAACAATAAAATGTAAGGCCGGGCATAGTGGCTCACGCCTGTAATCCCAGCACCTTGGAAAGCAAAGGCAGGCAGAACATTTGAGGTCAGGAGTTCAAGACCAGCCTGGCCAACATGGTGAAACTGGGAAACCCTGTCTCTACTAAAAATGCAAAAATTAGCTGGGGGTGGTGGCACATGTCTATAATCTCAGCTACTGGGGAGGGTGACGCAGGAGAACTGCGTGAACCTGGGAGGCGGAAGTTGCAGTGAGCTGAAACCATGCCACTGCACTCCAGCCTGGGTGACAGAGTGAGACACTGTCTCAAAGGGAAAAAAAAAAAAAGGTCAAACTCATGGAAGCAGAACAGAATGGCCATGACCAGAAGCTATGGAGAGACAGAAAGGGGGAGGTATTCGTCAAAGGGTACAAAGTTTTGGTTATGCAAGAGGAGTAGGTCCTAGACATCTACTGTACAACATCATGCCTAGAGCCTATAGTTAATAATATTGTATTATTATAAAATTTGTTTTGTTTTGTTTTGAGACGGAGTCTCGCTCTGTCGCCCAGGCTGGAGTGCAGTGGCCGGATCTCAGCTCGCTGCAAGCTCCGCCTCCCGGGTTTACACCATTCTCCTGCCTCAGCCTCCAGAGTAGCTGGGACTACAGATGCCCGCCACCTCGCCCGGCTAGTTTTTTGTATTTTTTAGTAGAGACGGGGTTTCACCTTGTTAGCCAGGATGGTCTCGATCTCCTGACCTCGTGATCCACCCGTCTCGGCCTCCCAAAGTGCTGGGATTACAGGCTTGAGCCACCGCGCCCGGCTTATTTTTTTTAATTATATTGAAAAATGTATACCTAAAAATTTGCTAACAGGGCAGATTTTTTTTTCCATTATGCTCTTCTAAGATACTAACAAACCAAAAGATGGTAGATCTTATATTAAATGTTCTTATCACTAAATAAATTGGGCAGCAGGAAACTTTTGGAGATGATGGATATGTTTACGGCATTGATTACAGTGCTGGTTTCTATACTTACCTCCAAGTTCAAGCTGTATACACTAAATATGTATTGTAAGTCCTCAATATTGTCAATAGGTTCTTGGAAACTGCAACTTTCAATGAAATGATGTATACCAAAACCAATTTTACCGTACATTAGGAAAGCATGCAAACTCCACATAGACAGTGGTCCTGGCCTGAATCAACTTTTTTTTTTTGCCCTGGCCTGTAATCCCAGTACTTTGGGAGGCTGAAGTGGAAGGATCACTTGAGCCCAGGAGTTCAAGACTAACCTAGGCAAGATGGGGAGACCCCGTATCTACAAAACTAAAAATTAAATTTAAAAAATTCATTTAATTAAAATTAATTATCTGGGCTAATTAGCGGGGAAAGGTGGTACACAACTGTAGTCCCAGCTACTCAGGAGGCTGAGGTGGGAGGACCGTTTGAGCCCAGGAGTCTAAGGCTGTAGTGAGCTATGATCACACCACCACATTCCAGTCGGGGTGACAGAAACCCTGTCTCTGTAAAAATAAAAAGTTAAAAAAATTATAAAAATAGAATATTTTTTTCTATCAATATTATAAAGAAACAACAGTGAGTGAAACATTATTTGAGAACCTGCTATACAACTTTTTGTATGTCAATAGAGTGATTTTTAAAAAAGGGAAATAATCAGAGGCCAAAAACTAGGCAAAGGACAGAAGGCACTTTTGACGTAATGGCCTTTGCCAAGCCACGTGAACTTGAGAGTTCATTTTCACAGGTTCATGAAGTACAGAGAAAAGGAGATAAAACTCAGTGACCACCCAAGATGGAGAGTCTAACAGAAAACTTTTCCTGCATAAGACTGGCATGCGTAAAGTTATGACCCTTTAGTCTTTTTTTTTCTTTGAGATGGAGTCTCGTTCTGTCACCCAGACTGGAGGGCAGTGGCATGATCTTGACTCACTGCAACCTCCACCTCCTGGGGTCAAGCAATTCTCATGCTTCAGCCACCTGAGTAGCTGGGATTACATGCATCCGCCACCATACCTGGCTAATTTTTGTTATTTACTTTAGTAGAGACTTTCACCATGTTGGCCAGGCTGGTCTCAAACTCCTGACCTCAAGTGACCCACCTGTCTTGGCCTCCCAAAGTGCTGGGATTACACCCATGAGTCACCGCACCCCGCCTTGCCCCTTTAGTCTTTTTTTTTTTTTTTTTTTTTGAGACGGAGTCTGGCTCTGTCGTCCAGGCTGGAGTACAGTGGCCGGATCTCAGCTCACTGCAAGCTCCGCCTCCCGGGTTTACGCCATTCTCCTGCCTCAGCCTCCCGAGTAGCTGGGACTACAGGCGCCCGCCACCTCGCCCGGCTAGTTTTTGTATTTTTTAGTAGAGACGGGGTTTCACCGTGTTAGCCAGGATGGTCTCGATCTCCTGACCTCGTGATTCGCCCGTCTCGGCCTCCCAAAGTGCTGGGATTACAGGCTTGAGCCACCGCGCCCGGCCGCCCCTTTAGTCTTAAAGTGAACTAGAAATCAATCTGACCCCCAACTCTTTCCTCAGGGGACTACAAAGAAAATTGCGTATCTCAAAACTTGGTACCAAGTGGAAAAGGGGGACATATTTCCCCTAAAAATTAATAACTACAAGTTGGCTCATGCGTGATTTGCAGATGGAATTCACTCTACCTGAGTAGTCTGAAATACTATCAAGATAATGAGGTAGGAGGTGGGGCTACCTCCAGAGGCAGGGCTCAGCACTGGACCAAATTGAGGACTAGCTAAAACAGGGATGGGGCAGAAGTGGTTTTCCATATGACACAGCCACCAGTGTGCCATGTCAGTTTACCATTGCCATGGCAACACCCAGAAGTTACCACCCCTTTCCACGGCAATGACCCAATGACCTGGAAGTTACCACCCTTTACATACAGAAATTATTGCATAATCCCCCCTTAATTTGCATATAATTTAAAGTGGGTATAAATCTGAATGCAGCACTGCCGTTGAGCTGCCGCTCTGAGCATACTGCCTGTGGGATAGCCCTCCTCTACAAGGACCAATACCTCTGCAGGTTTATTAGGATATTTCTGGGCATCCCAGATGCCAATCTCACAACGCTTTCTTGGGATGGGTAATTCTGAGATGGCAGGGGGCTTAAAACAACTGTTAACAATTGCACTTTTTGGCTATTTCTTTCTTTCTTTTCTTTTTTTTTAACCTCTTTTGCTCCATACCTATTGTCATAAACTTTAAAGGCCAAATTTAAGTTGGTTCATAGGAATTTAAGGTCCCATTGCTGCTTTCTGTAGCTTCCTCCTAATGTCAGGGGCAGATTGAGTAATAAAATGTAACACAGGAAAGCTTGCCCTTCGGTGGCGTCTGAATCTGCATTAGTATATTTCCTGAGTGCCTCAACAAAATGACCCTGAAACAGAGTGGGATTTTTATCTTTTCCCTGAGTTATTTTTCTAACCTTGTCATCATTAGCTGGTTTAACCACATACTTTTTTCTCCACATTTTTTTCCCCCATGGCACAACAAGCAGACAACAATACGGGGAAGGGTCTCTGGCAAGTCAGGGACTCTACGGTCTCTCTTTGGGCAGTGCTGTTTATCCCCTTCCCTTCCTATCGTCCACAGTCTCCATGTGTTTAGCCACCTTCTCTGAACAACCCTCACTCTTTGTGGAATTTAAGCTTAACATTCTACTGCCCATTTGTGGCTTGTAATCCACTTTTGTAATGCCTTCCTACCTATACTTACACCTTCTCTGCAGGGAGTGGGAATCTAAAAGGGAAAAATAACAAGGGTCTAGTTACTTTCTCTCTTGCTTAGAAAAATTTGTGCCAGTAAAAATCTTTGTTAGTCATGGGGACAATGATGAGTATTCCAGATAACTCACCACTAGGATGCCCTTCAGGCTAATTCAGCTTAAAGAAAAATTCATTTTCTATTGCAACACCATTTGGGTTCAATACAAAGTATAAAACCAACAGATATGGCCTAAACATGGTTCTATATGTTATAATGATATTTTACAATTGGACTTATTCTGCAAAAAAGAAGGAAAATGGGAAGAGGTCCCTTATGTACAGTAAAGGGCTATTATGACCCTTTACTGACTCACATTAGTTAAGGTACCAGAAAGCCATACCTAAGGGATCTTCTTCTAGCTGCTCCCCCTAGAAGCTCTATGCCCTCCCCAGAATCTCCTCAGTCCCCCAATTGTGAGGGGGGGGTCCATCAGTTTTCTAACAAAGGATTCCATCCCAAGGTCATCAGGCACCTCTCCCCCTTTTCCAACTAGTCTCAGCCTATACCCCCAACCGCCCAAGAAAGTAAGCCCAACCAGTACCACCAGGAGTGGGGCTGCCCCTAAAGTCAAACTGTGTCCACTGTGGGAGGTAGCCCATGGAAATGGGGGAACACCTGGAGTGCATGTGCCATTTTTTATGTGTAATTTGGCTTTATACAGGAGAACTTTGGCCAGTTTTCAGAGGAGTTTAAGTTGACCATGTTCTTTGATTTAATTTGTCATGACTTGCAAGTATTGTTGTCTGCTTGTTGTGCCATGGGGGAAAAAAAATGTGGAGAAAAAAGTATGTGGTTAAACCAGCTAATGATGACAAGGTTAGAAAAATAACTCAGGGAAAAGATAAAAATCCCACTCTGTTTCAGGGTCATTTTGTTGAGGCACTCAGGAAATATACTAATGCAGATTCAGACGCCACCGAAGGGCAAGCTTTCCTGTGTTACATTTTATTACTCAATCTGCCCCTGACATTAGGAGGAAGCTACAGAAAGCAGCAATGGGACCTTAAATTCCTATGAACCAACTTAAATTTGGCCTTTAAAGTTTATGACAATAGGTATGGAGCAAAAGAGGTTAAAAAAAAAGAAAAGAAAGAAAGAAATAGCCAAAAAGTGCAATTGTTAACAGTTGTTTTAAGCCCCCTGCCATCTCAGAATTACCCATCCCAAGAAAGCGTTGTGAGATTGGCATCTGGGATGCCCAGAAATATCCCTCGACTCACTGGCCCCTGGGCCAGAATCAGTGTGCCTACTATAAGCAAAAGGGCCACTGACAATCACAGCATCCTAAGCATCCCTGGTGAGAGAGGAAAAGGTTCCCTATCAATAGCATAGCTAACTTCTTCCACTAGCCCCAACAAGCTGCTTGCTCAAGTAAGGTTACTGAAGTTCTCAGCCCCTTGGCCTGACAGCTTCCCACAGTGGCAGATAAGTGGCTGCCCAAACATTTTTCTCTGGTGTCTTGGCTGCTGGGTGAGCTCTCCAGCAGCTCAGGGACTCCAGAATCTCCCCTTGAGCAATGCAGATTACACTGTCCCTTCCTTATTTGATGCTATAGGATCCCCTTCCCTGCCTCTTCCTGTCTTCCAAACCTATCTGGGCAAACAAAATTTGGCTAGGTAGATGGGTTCCAATTGTGTAAATAACTTGAATCCAGTTGTCTTATATAAGTCATTTTATTTAACGTGTTTGTTTAGGTGTATATACAGGTATCGTGATGTGCGTTGTGTCTAGCATGCTATCAAATTGGCTTATAAATAAAAGAGCACTCATAAATAAGACTAAGCTTATTAGTTTGAAGAGAATGTTATATCCTCTAAAATTTAAGAATTTTTTACATAGGTAAATCACTGACGTTCATAGGCTTTAAAATGGTTAAAATGGCTTTAAATGGTGACTATCTTTGCATGGTATCTTGGTTCTGGGAGGTGGGCTAGATACAATTGTTAAAAGTAAAAAGGTTAAGTATATATGAGTGGAATACATGCTTAAATAGTGAGCTTAATGTGAGGTTTAAAATCCTAAAATGGTGGAATGGTTCTCATCTATTGAATGCCACTGTCTGGTGGGCATTTCAGAATTTCTTTTTAACTTCTGTGGGTACATAGTAGGTGTATATATTTCTGGGGTACATGATATGTTTTGATAGAGGCATGCCATGTGAAATAAGCACATCATAGAGAATGGGGTCCCCATCCCCTCAAGCATCCTTTGAGCTACAAACAATCCAATTATACTCTTTAATTTTAAAATATACAATTATTGACTATAGTCGCCCCATTGGGTTATCAAATAATAGGCCTAATTCATTCTAACTATTTTTGTACATATTCACCACCCCCACCCTCCCCCATCAGTTCCCCACTACCCTTCTGATATGGTTTGACTCTGTGTCCCCACCCAAATCTCAGGTTGAATTGTAATTTCCAATATTGGGAGGGGAGCCTGATGGGAGGTGACTGAATCATGAGGGCGGATTTCCCCCATGCTCTTCTCATGATAGTGACTGACTGAATCATGAGGGCGGATTTCCCCCATACTGTTCTCACGATAGTGACTGAGTTCTCACAAGATCTGGTGGTTTAAAAGTGTGTAGCACTTCCCCACTTCACTCACTCACTCTTATGCCACCATTGTAAGATGTGTCTTGCTTCCCCTTTGCCTTCCACCATGATTGTAAGTTTCCCAAGGGCTCCCTAGCCATGTGGAACTGTGAGTCAATTAAATCTCTTTTCTTTATAAATTACCCAGTATAGTTTCTTTATAGTACTGTGAAAACAGACTACAGAAAATTGGTACCAAGAGTAGGGTACTGCTATAAAGATAACTGAAAATGTGGAAGTGACTTAAAACTGGGTAATGGGCAGAGGTTGGAACAGTCCGGAGGTCTCAGAAGATGACACGGAAGTGTGGGAAAAGTTTGCAACTTCCTAGAGATTTGTTGGTTTTGACCAAAATGCTGATAGTGATATGGACAATGAAATCTGAGATGGTAATCTCAGATGGAGATGATCAGATGGAGATGAGGAATGTATTGGGAACTGGAGCAAAGGTCACTCTTGCTATGCTTTAGCAAAGAGACTGGTGGCATTGTGCCCCTGCTCTAGGGAGTCTGTGGAACTCTGAACTTGAGAGAGATGATTTAGGGTATCTTGTGTAAGAAATTTCTAAGCAGGAAAGTGTTCAAGATGTGGCCTGGCTGCTCCTAACAGTGTACAGTCATATGTGTTCACAAAGAGATGGTCTGAAATTGGAACTTATGTTTAAAAGGGAAGCAGAGCATAAAAGTTTAGAAAATTTGCAGCCTGATTATGTGGTAGAAAAGAAAAACCCATTTTCTTGGGAGAAATTCAAGCTGCTGGCTGCAGAAATTTGCGTAAGTAAAGCAGAGCCAAATGTTAATCACTGAGACAACGGGGAAAATGCCTCCAGGATATT
Source organism: Macaca nemestrina (assembly GCF_043159975.1). Taxonomy (NCBI): domain Eukaryota; kingdom Metazoa; phylum Chordata; class Mammalia; order Primates; family Cercopithecidae; genus Macaca; species Macaca nemestrina. Next base: position 64,860,693 of record NC_092138.1, read on the forward strand.
TCTGAGATCTTCACAGCAGCCTCTCTCATCACAGGCCCGGAGGTCTAGAGGAAAAAATGGTTTCATGGGCTGGGCCTAGGGCCCCATTGCTCAGTGCAGCCTCAGGACATGGTACCCTGCCACTTCAGCTCCAGCCATGGCTCAAAGAGGCCAAGGTACAGCTCAGGCTGTGACCTCAGAGGGTGCAAGCCCCAAGCCTTGGTGACTTCCATGTGGTGTTGCACCTGTGGGTGCACAGAAGGCAAGAGTTTGAAAGCCACCACCTAGTTTTCAGAAGATGTATGGAAATGCTTGGATGTCAAGGCAGAATTCTGCTGCAGTGGGAGGGCACTCATGGAGAATCACTACTAGGGCAGTGTGGAGAGGAAATGTGAAGTTGGAGCGCCCCCACAGAGTCCACACTGGGGCAATGCCTAGTGGAGCTGTGAGAAGAGGGCCACTGTCCCCCAGACCCCAGAATGATAGATCCACTGACAGCTTGAACCATGTGCCTGGAAAAGTCACAGGCACTCAATGCCAGCCCATGAAAGCCCCCAAGGGGGCTGTACCCTACAGAGCCATAGGGGTGGAGCTGCTGCTGAAGGTCTTGGGAGACCACCTTTTGCATCAGTGTGCCCTGGATGTGAGACGTGGGGTCAAAAGAAATTATTTGGGGGCTTTAAGATTTAATGATTGCTCTGCTGGATTTTGGATTTGCATGGGGCCTGTAGTCCCTTTCTTTTTTTTTTTTTTTTTTTTTTTTTTTTTTTTTTTGAGACGGAGTCTTGCTCTGTCGCCCAGGCTGGAGCGCAGTAGCCGGATCTCCGCTCACTGCAAGCTCCGCCTCCCGGGTTTACGCCATTCTCCCGCCTCAGCCTCCCGAGTAGCTGGGACTACAGGCGCCCGCCACCTCGCCCGGCTAGTTTTTTGTACTTCTTTTTAGTAGAGACGGGGTTTCACCGTGTTAGCCAGGATGGTCTCGATCTCCTGACCTCGTGATCCACCCGTCTCGGCCTCCCAAAGTGCTGGGATTACAGGCGTGAGCCACCGCGCCCGGCTGTAGTCCCTTTCTTTTGTTTGTTGTTGTTGTTGTTATTGTTGTTGTTTTGAGACAGAGTCTCACTCTGTCACCCAGGCTGGAGTCCACTGGCATGATCTTGGGTCACTGCCACCTCTACCTCCCAGGTTCAAGTGATCCTCCTGCCTGAGCCTCCCAAGTAGCTAGGACTACAGGTATGTGCCAACAGTCCTGGCTAATTTTTGTATTTTTAGTAGAAACAGGGTTTTACCATGTTGGCCAGGCTGGTCTCAAACTCCTGACTCAAGTGATCTACCCACCTTGGCCTCCAAAAGTGCTAGGATTACAGGTGTGAGCCACTGCACTCGGCTGTTTTGGCTAATTTCTACCATTTGGAATAAGAGCATTTACCCAATGCCTGTAACCCTATTGTATCTTGGAACGAACTTTTTATTTTACAGGATCATAGGCAGAACAGACTTGCCTTGTCTCAGATGAGACTTTGGACTTGAACTTTTGGGTTAATGCTAGAATGAGTTAGGACTCTGGGGGACTATTGGGAAGGCATGATTGTGTTTTGAAATGTGAGAAGGACATGAGATTTGGGAGGGGCCAGGGCAAATAATATGGTTTGGCTCTACATCTCCACCCAAATCTCATACTGAATTATAATTTCCAATGTTGGGGGAGAAACATGGTTGAATCATGGGGGTGGATTTCCCCCAGGCTGTTCTCATGATAGTGAGTTCTCATGAAATCTGATGATTTAAAAGTGTGTAGCACTTCTTCCCTCACTCTCTCTCCTGCCATGTAAGATGTGCCTTATTTCCCCTTCACCTTCTGCCACGATTGTAAGTTTTCTAAGGCTAAGGCTTCCCCACCCATGTGGAACTGTGAGTCAATTGAACTCTCTTCTTTACAAATTACCCAGTCTCAGGAATTCTTTTTTTTTTTTTTTTTTTTTTGGCAGAGTCTTGTTCTGTTGCCCAGGCTAAAGTGCAGTGGTGCAGTCTTGGCTCACTGTAACCTCTTCTTCCCAGGTTCAAGTGATTCTCGTGCCTCAGCCACCTGAGTAGCTGGGATTACAGGCATGTGTTGGGAACTGGCCCCCAAAATCTGGCCATAAACTGGCCCCAAAACTGGCCATAAACAAAATCTCTGCAGCCCTGTGACATGTTCTTGATGGCCATGACACCCACGCTGAAGGTTGTGGGTTTACTGGAATGAGGGCAAGGAACACCTAGCCCACACAGGGCGGAAAACCACATAAAGGTGTTCCTAAACCACAAACAATAGCATGAGCAATCTGTGTCTTAAGGACATGTTCCTGCTGCAGATAACTAGCCAGAGCCCATCCCTCTGTTTCCTGTAAGGAATACTTTTAATTAATCTATAATCTATAGAAATAATGCTTATCACTGGCTTGCTGTCGATAAATATGTGGTCAAACTCTGTTCGGGGCTCTCAGTTCTGCAGGCTGTGAGCCCCCTGACTTCCCACTCTACACTATATATCTGTGTGTGTGTGTCTTTAATTCCTCTAGCACCGCTGGGTTAGGGTCTCCAAGACAGAGCTGGTCTCAACAAGTGGGGCTCGTACCCGGGTCAAAGGGTTGCTAGAGCAATGGCTGGAGAACATGGAACTAAACTGGAGGACACCCGAGTACTCTTAAGCAATCCCCATAGTGAGTAAGAAGGGGAGCTCAGAAGCATCAGAGTAACAATGGGACAAGTGTGGGCTCTGGTTCGTTCCACCTTGGAACCTTTTCACACTGATGATGAGGAGTAAGGAGAGCATAACAAAGTAACAGAAGAGGTAACAGAGCAGGTTTGTTTGCCACTTAAAGAGGCAAAGGAGGAAGAGGTTCATCCCTACCCTTCTGCACTCCCTCCTTATTTTGAAGAAAAAGTGTGACCTGACCCTCCAGATCTTTCTTTTCAGGACACTGGGTGAAAAGTAGTTGCCCCAGTGACTGTTTGAGCAGCTCTTCGAGCAACTTCTCTCAGTTCTCTTCAGGCAGGAATCCAGCAAGCTAGAAGAGAGGGTGATATAGAAGCTTGGCAGTTCCTTATTAGGATATACCCCCCCAGAACAACAGGGAAATGTTATAGCTATATTTGAGCCTTTTCCCTTTAAAATACTTAAAGAGTTTAAACAGGCTATCAATCAGTATGAACCAGGTGTATACCCAAAGTGTAAACAAGGAAAACATTGGGCCAATCAGTATCATTCTAAATTTAATAAGGATGGAAACCCGATTTCAGGAAATGCCATGAGGGGCCCATTCCGGGCCCCATTCCAAACCAGGGCATTTCCAGCTCAGGCCATTCCCTCACCCCTATACAATGTCTGGCCCCTACCACGGCCAGTAGTGCCGCAGTAGATTTATGCTGCACAAAAGCTGTGAGCCTTCTGCCTAGGGAACCCTCGCAAAAAGTTCCAACAGGGCTCTGTGGACCCTTGCCAGCAGGGACGATAGGATTACTTCTAGGCAGGTCTAGTTTAAATTTAAAAGGAGTGAAAGTACAAACAGGAGTCATTGGCTCAGATTACAATGGGGAAATTCAAATTGTTATATGTACTTCTGTTGCCTGGAAAGCAGAGCCAGGAGAACATATAGCACAACTCCTGATTGTGCCATATGTGGAAATGGGGAAAAGTGAAATTAAATGAACAGGAGGATTTGGAAGCACAAATAAACAAGGCAAAGCAGTTTATTGGGTGAATCAAATTACCGATAAACATCCTACCTGTGAAATAACTATTCAGGGAAAGAAATTTAAACATTTGGAAGATACAGGAGCAGACATTTCAATCATTTCTCTACAGCACTGGCCATCCACGTGGCCAATTCAGCCTGTTCAATTTAACATAGTTGGAGTTGGTAAAGCCCCTGAAGTATATCAAGGTAGTTATATTTTGCATTGTGAAGGGCCCAATGGATAACCTGGGACTATTCAACCAATTATAACTTCTGTACCTGTAAATTTATGAGGGAGAGATTTATTACAACAATGGGGAGCACAAGTTCTAATTCCAGAGCAATTATACAGCCCTCAAAGTCAACATATGATGCATAAAATGGGGTATGTTCCTGGTATGGGACTAGGAAAAAATTTGCAAAGTTTAAAGGAACCGCCTCAAGCGGAAAGACAAAGTTCCCGCCAAGGTTTAGTATATCATTTTTGATGGCAGACATTTTTAAGCCTCCAGAACCTACACCTTTAAAATGGTTAACAAATAAGCCAATTTGGATAGAACAATGGCCACTGAGTAAAGAGAAACTGGAGGCTTTAGAGGACTTAGTTACTGAACAATTGGAAAAAGAACACATCAATATTTTCCCCTTGTAATTCTCCAGTTTTTATTTTTTTGTTTTTATTTTTATTTTTTTTTTTTTTTTGAGACGGAGTCTCGCTCTGTCACCCAGGCTGGAGTGCAGTGGCCGGACCTCAGCTCACTGCAAGCTCCGCCTCCCGGGTTTACGCCATTCTCCTGCCTCAGCCTCCCGAGTAGCTGGGACTACAAGCGCCCGCCACCTCGCCCGGCTAGTTTTTTTTTTGTATTTTTTAGTAGAGACGGGGTTTCACGGTGTTCGCCAGGATGGTCTCGATCTCCTGACCTCGTGATCCGCCCGTCTCGGCCTCCCAAAGTGCTGGGATTACAGGCTTGAGCCACCGCGCCCGGCCAGTTTTTATAATTAAGAAAAAATCAGGTAAATGGAGAATGTTAACTGACTTAAGGGCCATTAATTCAATTATACAACCTATGGGGACATTACAGACAGGACTGCCTTCTCCTGCTATGATTCCAAAAAATTGGTCTTTAATAGTCACAGATTTAAAAGACTGTTTCTTTACTATCCCCTTAACTGAGCAAGACTGAACAGTTTGCATTTACAATTCTTGCAGTAAACAACCTGCAGCCTGCTAAGCATTTTCATTGGAAAGTGTTGCCTCAAGGCATGTTAAACAGTCCAACAATTTGCCAGACGTATGTAAGGCAAGCAATTGAACCTACTCGTAAAAAATTTTCAGAGTGTTACATTACTCATTACATAGACAATATAATTTGTGCTGCCCCCACTCCAGAAATATTACTCCAATGTTATGATCACTTGCAAAACTCAATTTTTCATGCCAGTTTAATTACAGCTCCTGATAAATTTCAGACTACTCCTTACTCCTACTTGGGGACCTTAGTGAATGACACTACAATTGTGCCACAGAAAGTAACCATATGTGGAGATCAATTGAAAACATTAAATGACTTTCAAAAATTACTAAAGAACATTAATTGGATACAATCTGCTCTAGGCATTCCTACCTATGCCATGAGTAATCTATTTTCTATCTTTAGAGGAAATCCTAGGCTTACTAGACCTCAACAATTAACAAAGGAGGCTGAGGCGGAGTTACAGCTGATTGAAAAGCAAGTCCATGAGGCTCAAATAAATAGAACAGATCGACAGAAGACTCTAGATTTGCTAATTTTTCCAACTCAGCTTTCTCCTATTGGTGTTATTGTCTAAGAGCAGGACTTAGTAGAGTGGCTTTTTCTTCCACATACTAATTCACAGACTCTAACTCCTTATTTGGATCAAATCGCTGCTATGATAGGAAACGGGAGAACTCGGATTGTTAAATTACACAGATATGATCCTGGAAAAATTATTGTCCCTCTCATGAAGGCACAAGTACAGCAAGCTTTTCTTACTTGGCGAACCCATTTAGCTGACTTTTGTGGGTATTCTCAATAACCATTTTCCTAAAACAAAATTATTTCAATTTTTGAAATTAGATTCTCCCTAAAAATAACTAAATTTAAACCAATTGAAGGTTCTGAGAATGTTTTTACTGAGAATGTTTTTACTCCAGAAATATTACTCCAATGTTATCATCACTTGCAAAACTCAATTTTTCATGCCAGTTTAATTACAGCTCCTGACAAGTTTCAGACTACTCCTTACTCCTACTTGGGGACCTTAGTAAATGACACTACAATTGTGCCACAAAGTAACCATATGTAGAGATCAATTGAAAACATTAAATGACTTTCAAAAATTACTAAAGAACATTAGTAATGTAATGGTAATGGTACCATTACATTACTAATGGTAAAGCTAGTAGTAATGGTAAAGCTTCTTATTCTGGCTCGAAAAGTGAAGTTTTTCAGATGCCCTATACTTCAGCTCAAAGAGCAGAACTTGTAGCTGTAATTGAGGTATTAACTGCTTTTAACATGCCTAGTAATGTGATTTCTGATTCTTCATATGTGGTTCATTCCACACAATTAACTGAAAATGTTCAGTTACAATTTCATACAGATGAACAACTGATGACTTTATTTACCCAACTGCAAACAGAAGTTAGGAGTAGAATGCACCCTTTTTACATTACTCATATTAAGGCGCATACACCTCTTCCAGGACCTTTGACTGCAGAGAATCAAATGGCTGATCACCTAGTTGTCACTGCGATATTTAGTGCCAGACACTTTCACAATTTAACCCATGTTAATGCCTCTGGTCTCACATGCAGATACAGCATTACCTGGAAAGAAGCTAAATGGTGCATTCCTCATCTTTTACAGGAGGAGTTAATCCTTGAGGATTAGAACCTAATTCTCTTTGGCAAATGGATGTCACACATGTTCCCTCGTTTGGGAGACTACCTTATGTACATGTATGTGTAGACACCTTTTCTCACTTTGTCTAGGCTACATGCCAATCAGGAGAGTCTTCTGCCTGTGTTAAACGTCACCTTTTGCAGTGTTTTGCAGTGGTGGGCATTCCAGCTTCTATTAAAACAAATAGGCCGGGCGCGGTGGCTCAAGCCTGTAATCCCAGCACTTTGGGAGGCCGAGACGGGTGGATCACGAGGTCAGGAGATCGAGACCATCCTGGCTAACACGGTGAAACCCCGTCTCTACTAAAAAAATACAAAAAAATAGCCGGGCGAGGTGGTGGGCGCCTGTAGTCCCAGCTACTCGGGAGGCTGAGGCACGAGAATGGCGTGAACCCGGGAGGCGGAGCTTGCAGTGAGCTGAGATCCGGCCACTGCACTCCAGCCTGGGCAACAGAGCGAGACTCCGTCTCAAAAAAAAAAAAAAAAAAAAAAAAAAACCAAATAATGCCCCAGGCTATACTAGCCAAGCTCTAGCTACTTTTTCTATATGGAATATTAAACATATTACTGGCATCCCATATAATTCTCAAGAACAAGCCATAATGGAAAGAATGAATCTCTCCCTGAAACAGCAGTTGCAAAAACAAAAAAGGGGAGAAATAGGGACTATGGGACACCCCATATGCAACTGAATCTAGCATTATTGACTTTAAATTTTTTGAGCCTGCCTAAAGGCCAGATGTTATCAGCAGCTGAACAGCATCTACAGAAACCAGCTGCAAGGACAGAAGCAGAATAACTGGTTTGGTGGAGAGATCCGATAACAAAAAGTTGGGAAATAGGTAAAATAATAACTTGGGATAGAGGTTATGCTTGTTTCTCCAGGCCAGAACCAACAGCCAGTTTGGATACCATCAAGACACCTGAAACCTTATCATGAGCCAGATGCCAAGGAAGAGATTCCAGGATCCCGAGGACCCCTCCCTCCCATTGCAGCCATGTCAAGACTGACACTGAGGAGGACCCCAACTGTCACGGGAACACCTGTCAAACACAGCCACCTACCTAGGGACAGATCAAGAAGCTGTCACAGATGGCGGAAGAAAACCTGAGGAAAGCAGGACAACCAGTCACAATGAGTAATTTAACAATAGCTATGATAGCAGTTATCATCACAGACATGAATAATCCTTCATCAAGGGCTGACACAGAGAACAATTATACTTATTGGGCATATTTATCAATCTTGGCTGGCAATAATGCCTGGATGTAATCACTCTATGACATAATTACACATGCTTTCTGATCTCAGTATTTACCATAATAAATCTGCTCCTATAATTGAGGCATATCGTCCCCAAAAACCTATTTGTAAACAGAATTGGACCTGGCCAGAAATAATGAACGTACTTGTTTGGGAAGATTGCACTGCAGAGCAGGCAGAGGTGCTGCGCAGTGATTCCTATGGAATCATTATTGATTGGTCTCCTAAGGGGACGTTTAACTTAAATTGCACCTCTCAGTCTGCATGCCACAGCCACACTGTGTTCAGCTGGTCTAAACAAAATGGTCAGACGGTAGAAATGGTAAGAAATACTGCAAGAGTTCCTATTATCTGGAAACAGGGCAGTATAGTGGCACCTCAACCTTAAATGATATGGCCCGCTCTAGGAGCTAAACATAAGGATTTGTGGAAACTATTAATGGCTCTTAATAAGATCAAAATTAGGGAAAGAATAAAAAAGCATCTAGAAGGACACTCTGCAAACTTGTCTTTGGATGTTGCAAAATTAAAAGAACAAATATTTAAAGCATCCCAGGCACACCTGACCTTAATGCCAGGAACTGGAGTGCTTGAAGGAGCTGCAGACAGATTAGCAGCTATTAACCCATTAAAATGGATCAAGACACTTGGAGGCTTGGTGATTTCAATGATGATTGTGCTTTTAATCTGTGTTGTCTGTCTTTGTATAGTCTGCAGATGCGGATCCCAGCTCCTGCAAGAAGTAGCTCACTGTGACAAAGCTGCCTTTGCTTTTATTGCTTTGCAAAACAAAAAAGAGGGACATGTTGGGAACAGGCCCCCAAATCTGGCCATAAACTGGCCCCAAAACTGGCCATAAACAAAATCTCTGCTGCACTGTGACATGTTCGTGATGGCCATGATGCCCATGCTGAAGGCTGTGGGTTTACTGGAATGAGGGCAAGGAACACCTGGCCCACCCAGGGTGGAAAACTGTTTAAAGGCATTCCTAAACCACAAACAATAGCAATCTGTGCCTTAAGGACATGTTCCTGCTGCAGACAACTAGCCAGAGCCCATCCCTTTGTTTTAGCCCATCTCTTTGTTTCCCATAAGGAATACTTTTAGCTTATCTATAATCTCTAGAAATAATGCTTATCACTGGCTTGCTGTCAATAAATATGTGGGTCAAACTCTGTTCGCGGCTGTGAGCTCTGAAGGCTGTGAGTCCCCTGATTTCCCACTCCACACTATATATTTCTGCGTGTGTGTCTTTAATTCCTCTAGTGCCACTGGGTTAGTCTCCATGACCGAGCTGGTCTTGGCAGGCATGCACTGCCATGCCCAGCTAATGTTTGTATTTTTTTTTTTTTTTTTTTTTTTTGAGACTGAGTCTCGCTTTGTCGCCCAGGCTGGAGTGCAGTGGCGCGATCTCGGCTCACTGCAAACTCTGCCTCCCAGGTTCACGCCATTCTCCTGCCTCAGCCTCCAAGTAGCTGGGACTACAGGCACGCACCACCACGCCTGGCTAATTTTTTGTATTTTTAGTAGAGATGGGGTTTCACCGTTTTAGCCAGGATGGTCTCGATCTCCTGAACTCGTGATCCGCCCGCCTCGGCCTCCCAAAGTGCTGGGATTACAGGCATGAGCCACCGTGCCCGGCTAATTTTTGTATTTTTAGTAGAGACAGGGTTTGCCATGTTTGCCAGGCTGGTCTCAAACTCCTGGCCTCAAGTGATCTACACACCTTAGCCTCCCAAAGTGTTGGGATTACAGGCATGAGCCACCACACCCAGCTTGCATTTTGGTTTTTGGTTTGTATTCCCCCTTTTTATCAGGGTGTGCAGGATGTAGTGTTGATAGCCAAGCTTCTATTTTGTCCTGTACCAATGCTGAAGGTGCGCTGCCTACCCTGGGTCCACTGTGTCCTTCAGTGGTACCCCAGTGGCCAGAAGACTTGGAGTTAGAGGACTTGTAGCCGGTTGGGTGTTCTGGGCTGGACAAAAGTAGAGATGGGAGTGCATTAATTGTCCTTTGAATTCCTTTTGAGCAGTGTGGGAGCCAAGGACTAGGAGTCAAGAAGTGGGATTATAAAACTTGTCTATGGATTCTGTGTGTTGAGCTGCTGTGGTCTTAGCTTGTCATAATTAGCTATCCAAACCCTCCCCCTGCCCTTTGAAGTTTAGGCCAGTTTCAAAAGGCCCTGCAATATAAAAAAAAAAATGCCCTTCCTCCACAAAGGAAAATATAGTCCCTCTTAACCAGAAGACTTAAGTCTTACTAAAAACTTAAAAAGAGAAATCTCCCAAGGATCAATTACAACCAAAATGAAAGGGCCCCCACTGGATATTAAATACTCCCACCACTGTTAAAAGTCAAGAAATAACTACTTGAGTATACCTATCAAGGATTAAACCTGTTTCCTGAGTCACTGGCACAAAGGGAAGACATCCTGACCTACATCTATAAACCTTTGGAAGACTTCTGCTAGCTACTTAAAATAATCAACACTCACCCAGAAGTGGTAATGTGATGCTGTAGGTGGAAACAGCAGTTTTAATTTTTCTTTTCTTCCTGATTGTAATACTTCTTTTCTACCATCTGATCCAGTGTGGGTGGGAACAAAACTCTATACTAAACATTTCAAAATTTATAACATCAGAGAATCATCTTCACAGTTGCTAGATTTGTCATCAACATCCCCAGGATAGAAAGTTCCATCTTCTGGCCTACCTGGAAAATCTCACGGCCATCTCCCCAGACTTGTTAGGTGGAACTCTCCCCGACTTAATGGGTTCCACCTGAACCCCCTCATTGCTATTATGTGGACCTGGAAAGTTGGGTATCTACACTTCTAGTGCACTAATGATTCTATCTTTTGCACCCAGTGTTGTGTTAATGACACAAAAGTCAAGTTTCCTGCAATGCTCTGATCCAACCTTAGTTGCCAAGTTCCCAACACCACAGCAAAGTAAATGGGATAGAACTTGTAAGCAACAAGACCACCTACGGTTCCTTCTCCTGGATCAGAACATACAGGAGAAAAAAAAAAAAAAAGGAATACATGGGAGAAAAAACAACTATATAGTCTGGGAAGGTGGGAGTACCTCCCTCCCCTTTTGGAAAACAAAGATTGTTCAACCACCCCAATTAGAACAGGGAAAAATATCTCTAGAGACACAACTTGGCAGCAAAGGGTAGGCATCACACCCTGTGGGGTCCCTGTTTGTGCTCTAAATGGGCTTGTTTTTGTTTGTGGCCATGAGTGGGAAGAAGTCATGCCCCGTAACCACTCCTGACCCCCTGAGGAGTCACCTGTTCTTTTAAGAGTAGCTTTCCCTTGTATATCAAAAACATGAAGCAGAGGTGACCATATGTTGGCCACCCTTTCCCCTCCAGGAGTCACACAGTCTATAACCCCATAAGACCCAAGAACACCAGAAATAAAGGAGCAATAGTGTTACTGGTTGAGGGTAGTTGTTCAGGTTCTTGGCGTTTTGAACAAAGAATCAGACAAAATACACAAACAAAGCAAGGCAGTAAAAGCAGAGACTTACTTTAAATAAAAGTATGCCCCATAGGGTAGGAGTGGGCCCAAGCAAGTGGCTCAAGAGCATCACTTACAGAATTTTCTGGGATTTAAATACCCTCTAGAGACCAGGCGTGGTGGCTCACATCTGTTATCTCAGCACTTTGGGAGGCCAAAACGAGTGGATCACCTGAGGTCAGGAGTTCGAGACCACCTGACCAACATGGTAAAACCGTCTCTACTAAAAATACAAAATTAGCTGGGTGTGGTGGTGCATGCCTGTAATCCCAGCTATCCGGGAGGCTGAGGCAGGACAACTGCTTGAACCTGGGATGCAGAGGTTGCAGTGAGTCAAGATTGCACCATTGCACTCCAGCCTGGGCAACAAGAGCAAACCTCCGTCTCAAAAACAAAACAAAACAAAAAAACCACAAGTTCAGAAAACATATTGGAGGGAATAATCGAGGAAAACTTCCCTGGCCTTGCTAAAGATCTAGACATCCAAATACAAGAAGCTCAAGGAATACCTGGGAAACTCATCACATGAAGACTATCACCTAGGCACATAGTCATCAGGTTATCTAAAGTCAAGACAAAGGAAAGAATCTTAAGAGCTGTGAGGCAATAGCATCAGGTAAACTATAAAAGAAAACCTATTAGATTAACAGCAGATTTCTCAGCAGAAACCCCTACAATCTAGAAGGGATTTGGGTCCTATTTTTTAGTCTCCTTAAACAAAACAATTATCAGCCAAGAATTCTGTATTCAGCAAAACTAAGCTTCATAAATGAAGGAAAGATAGTCTTTTCCAGACAAACAAATGCTGAGAGAATTCACCACTACCAAGCCAGCACTACAAGAACTGCTAAAGGGGTCTCTAAATCTTGAAACAAATCCTTAAAATACACCAAAATAGAACCTCCTTAAAGCATAAACCTCACAAGACCTATATGACAATAACACAATAAAAAAAGGTATTCAGGCAAAAGGGCATGATGAATAGAATAGTACCTCATATCTCAATACTAACATTGAATGTAAATGGCCCAAATGCTCCACTTAAAAGATACAGAATGCCAGAATGGATAAGAATTAATCAACCAAATTTCTGCTGTCTTCAGGAGACTCACCTAGCACACAGGATTCACATAAACTTAAGGTAAAGGGGTGGAAAAAGATATTCCATGCAAATGGACACCAAAAGCAAGCAGGAGGAATAGCTATTCTTATATCAGACAAAACAAACTTTAAAGCAACAGCAGTTTAAAAAGACAAAGAGAGACATTATATAATGATAAAAGAACTAGCCCAACAGGAAATATCACAATTCTAAATATATATGCACCTAACACTGGAGTTCCCAAATTTACAAAACAATTACTACTAGATCTAAGAAATGAGATAGATGGCAACACAGCAATAGTAGGGGACTTCCATACTCCACCAACAGCACTAGACAGGTCATCAAGACAGAAAGTCAACAAAGAATCAAGGGACTTAAACTATATCTTACAACAAGTGGACTTAACAGATACTTACAAAACATTCTACCCAACAACTGCAGAATACACATTCTATTCATGAGCCCGTGGAACATTCTCCAAGACAGACCATATGATTGGCCACAAAATAAGTCTCAGTGAATTTAAGAAAATCAAAATTATATCAAGTACTCTCTCAGACCACACTGGAATAAAATTGGAGATCAACTCCAAAAGGAATCCTCAAAACCAGGCAAATATATGGAAATTAAATAACCTGCTCCTGAATGATCGTTGGGTCAACAATGAAAATAAGATGGAAATTTAAAAATTCTTTGAATCGAACGATAATAGTGACACAACCTATCAAAACCTCTAGGAAAAGCAGTGCTAAGAAGAAAGTTCATAGCATTAAAAGCCTAGATCAAAAAGTCTGAAAGAGCACAAAATAGACAATCTAAGATCACACTTTATGGAACTGGAGAAACAAGAACAATCTAAACCCAAACTCAATGGAAGAAAAGAAACAATGAAGATTGGAGCAGAACTAAATTAAACTGAAATAACAACAACAATACAAAAGATAAATGAAACAAAAAGCTGGTTCTTTGAAAAGATAAAATTGATAGACTATAAGCGAGATTAACCAAAAAAAGATTCAAATAAGCTCAATTAGAAATGAAATGGAAGATATTACAACTGATACCGCAGAAATACAAAAGATTATTCAAGGCTACTATGAACACGTTTACATGCATAAACTAGAAAACTTAGAAGAAAAAATTTCTAGAAATATAAATCTGGAAACATATAACCCTCCTAGATTAAACCAGGAAGATATAGAATCTCTGAACAGACCAAAAACAAGCAGCGAGACTGAAATGGTAATTTTAAAAAACTGCCAACATGGCCAGGCACAGTGGCTCACACCTGTAATCCCAGCACTTCGGGAGGTTGAGGTGGGCAGATCACCTGAGGTCAGGAGTTCGAGACCAGCCCGGCCAACAAGGCCAAACACCGTCTCTACTAAAAGGACAAAAATTAGTTGGGCATGGTGGTGGGTGCCTGTAGCCCCAGCTACTCAGGAGGCTGAAGCAGGAAAATAGCTTGAACCTGGGAGGCGCAAGTTGTAGTGAGCCAAGATCGCACCACTGCACTCCAACCTGGGCGACAGAGCGAGACTCCGTCCAAAAAAAAAAACTGCCAACAAAAAAAAGTCCAGGACCAGACAGATTCACAGCTGAATTCTATCAAATATTCAAAGAAGAACTGGTACCAAACCTATTGACACTATTCCAAAAGATAGAGAAAGAAGGAATCTTCCTTAAATCATTCTATGAAGCCAGTATCACCTAATAGGAAAACGAGGGAAGGACGTAACAAAAAAAGGAAACTACATACCAATATCCCTGATGAACACAGATGCAAAAATCCTCAACAAAATACTAGTGAACTGAATCCAAAAGCATATTGAAAGGATAATCCACCATGATCAAGTGGACTTCATAACAGGGTTGCAGGAATGATTTAACATTTAACATATGCAAGTCAATAAATGTGATATACCACATAAGCAGAATTAAAAACAAAAATCACATGATCATCTCAATAGATACAGAAAAAGTATTTGACAAAATCCAGCATCCTTTTATGATTAAAACCCTTGGCAAAACTGGCACAGAAGGGACATACCTTAAGGCAATAAAAGCCATCTACAACAAACCCACAACCAACATGACACTGAATGGAGAAAAGTTGAAAGCATTCCACCTGAGAACTGGAACAAGACAAGGATGGCCACTTTCACAACTTCTATTAAACATAGTACTACTGGAAGTGCTAGCCAGAGTAATCAGAAAAGCGAAAGAAAGAAAAGGCATCCAAACTAGTAAAGAGGAAGTCGAAGTGTCTCTGTTACTGATGATATGATCGTATACCAACAAATGACGCTGGGATAGTTGGCAAGCCAAATTGTAGAAGAATGAAACTACATTCTCATCTCTCATGTTATACAAAAATCGCATTATACAAAAAACTTAAGATGGATAAAAGACTTAAATCTAAGACCTGAAACCATAAAGATTCTAGAAGATAACATCAGTTATCTTTGGGTTCTTCATGACCAAGAACCCAAAAGCAAATGTAACAAAAATAAAGATAAATAGATGGGACTTAATTAAGCTAAAAAACTTCTGCACAGCAAAAGAAATAATCAGCAGAGTAAACAGACAACCCACAGAGTGGGAAAAATTTTTCACAATCTATACATTTGACATAGGACTAATATCCAGAATCTACAAAGAACTCAAATCATCAAAAATAATAATAATTTAAAAATCCCAGGGTTCGGCACGGTGGCTCACACTTGGAATCCCAGCACTTTGGGAGGCCAAGGCGGGCAGATCACAAGGTCAGGAGTTTGAGACCAGCCTGGCCAACATGATGAAACCCCATCTCTACTAAAATACAAAAATTGGCTGGGCGTAGTAGTGCGTGGGCCTGTAATCCCAGTTACTGGGGAGGCTGAGGCAGGAGAATGGCTTGAACCCAGGAGGCAGAGGTTGCAGTGAGCCGACTATGCCACTGCACTTGAGCCTGGGTGAAAGAGCAAGACTCTGTCTCAAAAAAAAAAAAAAAGAAAGAAAGAAAAAGAAAAAAGAAAAGGAAAAAACAATCCCATCAAAAGGTGGGCTAAGAACATGAATAGACAGTTCTCAAAAGAAGATATACAAATGGCAAACAAGCATAGGGAAAAATGCTCAACACCATTAAGTATCAGAGAAATGTAAATTAAAACCACAGTGCAATACCATCTCACTCCTGCAAGAATGGCCATAATTAAAAAATCAAAAAATAATAGATGTGGGCCAGGTGTGGTGGCTGTAATCCCAGCACTTTGGGAGGCTGAAGCAAGCGGATCACCTGAGGTCAGGAGTTCGAGACTAGCCTGGCCAACATGGTGAAACCCCATCTCTACTAAAAATACAAAAATTACCTGGACTTGGTGGTGGGCACCTGTAATCCCAGCTACTTGGGAGCCTAAGGCAGGAGAATCACTTGAACCAGGCTGGTGGAGGGTGCAGTGAGCCGAGATCATGCCATTACACTCCAGCCTGGGTGACGAGAGCAAAACATCTCAATAATAATAATAATAATAATAATAATAATAATTAGATGTTGGCGTGGATGCAGTGAAATGAGAACACTTTTACACTGTCGGTGGGAATGTAAACTAGTACAACCACTATGGATAACAGTACGGAGATTCCTTAAAGAACTAAAAGTAGAACTACTATTTAATCCAGCAATCCCATTACTAGGTATCTACCTAGAGGAAAATAAGTCATTATATGAAAAAGTTACTTGCACATGCATGTTTAGCAGCACAATTTGCAATTGCAAAAATACGGAACCAGCCCAAATGCCCATCAATCAACGATTGATCAACACCTATATATACATATATATGTATATGTGTATGTATGTATGTATATGTGTATATATGTGTGTATGTATATACATACACCATGGAATGCTACTCAGCCATTAAAAGAAATGAAATAATGCCATTCACAGCCACCTGGATGGAAATGAAGACTATTATTTTAAGTGAAGTAACTCAGGAATGAAAAACCAAACATCCTGTGTTCTCACTTACATGTGGGAGCCAAGCTATGAAGATGCAAAGGCATAAGAATGATACTTTGGATTTTGGGGACTCAGGGGAAAGGGTAGGGGGGTGGCAAGGGATAAAAGACTACACATTGGATACAGTGTACACTGCTCAGGTGATGGGTGCACCAAAATCTCAGAAATCACCACTAAAGAACTTATCCGTGTAACAAAAAAACCACCTGTTCCCCAAAAATCTATTGAAATAAAAAATAAATAAAAATAAACAACAGAAATTGAAACTAAGTGAACAAAAAAGGAGTTTGATATTCAATCAAAAAGTTACACATACATGCCTTTTGGCCTGAGAAGTCAGACATTAATCATATTGTTGTTCCCCTGTACATCATAAGTCATTATTCTTTTGCTACTTTCAAGATCTTATCTTTGGTCAGGTGCAGTGGTTCATGCCTGTAATTCCAGCATTTTGAGAGGCTGAGGCAGGTGGACCGTTTGAGCCCAGGAGTTCAAGACCAGCCTGGGAAACATGGAACAACCCCATTTTGACAAAAAAAAAAAAAAAAAAAAAAAAAAAGAAACCTTGTAATTCAACTGTCTGACTGATTGCTTTTAATTTTTATTTACCTGTTTTGTTTTTTTTTTTTTAATTTTTAGAGACAGGGTCTCGCTTTGTCACCTAAACTGGAGTGCAGTGGCAGGATCATAACTCACTGCAGCCTAAAATTTCTGGGCTCCAGCAATCCTCACACCTCAAACTTCTGAGGAGCTGGGACTACAGGTGCATGCCACTACACCTGGCTAATTTTTAAGCTTCATAGAGTTGGGGGTCCCACTCTCACTGCCCAGGCTGGTCTTGAACTCTGGGGTTCAGGCAATCCTCCCATCTGAGCCTCCCAAAGTGCTGGGATTATAGGCATGAGCTACCCGACCCAGTGATTATTATTGTAATCCCTACAGCAACCACTAAGAAAGTTATTAAATATATATAACAATATATTTATCCTATAAATGCAATGTAGGTTTAACAGAAAATTAATTAATGTAGAAGACTGATGCCACCAAAATGGCAGAGTAATCTGGCTTCACTCCCTCTCACAGAAAACTAAAATCAAATATCCAGGACCAAAATTACCATCAGCAATATCCCAGAACTCTAATATGAGGCTGAGACAATCCCCAGGATTTCCACACAGAAGTGGAAAAACTCTGAGCAGACAATAAGAGAAACAGACCTCTCTGTGACAACCCTCACTCAGTTTTCCAGGCACCACACATGGAAAATTGCTCCTGGGTTCACAGTTTCTACACCAGAAAATGTGAGATTGAGGTAGACAACCAGCTTTCCCATCATCTTGCATTCCCTTGCAGGAAAACCATTCCTGCCTCAACCCACAGGAGGTATCACCAGTGCCTGTAAGAAGAAAAATCCCCCAAAACAGCTAGAAACAAAGAGAGGAGATAGGACTAGCAACCCTAGCCCATGTAACTCTGTTCATCTCAGCCAAAGGAGATGCCAAATTAAAGTGACTTCTCAGTAGCTCCACACTGTGAGAGAAATACTCCACAAGTTTTCTGGTCACAAACATCTAGCCAGCCTTCCCACATAGCCAGAGTATCCCCTTTGGGATCTCCCCACCTCCCCCCACAACCCCATTTGAGATGGGCAGTGCTCTGAATGTTCACAAGAGCCAAGGCAAACCTGGGCTTAAGGCATCATCTATTACCAAAAAGGAGATGGTGATCTAGGAATAAGGGGACTCACAGGGCAACTGCAAAGAATGTCTAAGCAGGCCGGGCGCGGTGGCTCAAGCCTGTAATCCCAGCACTTTGGGAGGCTGAGATGGGCGGATCACGAGGTCAGGAGATCAAGACCATCCTGGCTAACCCGGTGAAACCCCGTCTCTACTAAAAAATACAAAAAACTGAGGCAGGAGAATGGCGTGAACCCGGGAGGCGGAGCTTGCAGTGAGCCGAGATCGCGCCACTGCACTCCAGCCTGGGCCACACAGCGAGACTCCGTTTCAAAAAAAAAAAAAAGAATGTCTAAGCAAATATACCCTAGAAAGACCTAAACAAGTCAACCAGTGAAGACTAGAATAAATCACAATCCATCTATGCAAAGCCATAGATGTACATCCACAAAAAAAAAAAAAAAAAAGGCAGCCAACAGGGAACCCCTAGCTCCCCAAAGAAAGGAGCCAGTGACCAACCCTAAGGAGATAGCAATGTTGAACTCTCAGATCAAGAATTAAAAACAGCAGTTTTAAGGAAACTCAGTGAACTCTAAGGTAACACAGAAGAACCATTCAGATATTTATCAGAGAAACTTATGAGACAGAAATATTTTTTAACCTTTTATCTCATTGCACTCCTGAGAGCAAGATGGGTCACCAGCAGCTATACTGGAGCCACCCGCGAAAATTCAGCCAGGGTTCTCGCTCTTGTCGCATCTGTTCAAATCGGCACGGTCTGATCTGGAAATACGGCCTCAATATGTGCCGCCAGAGTTTCCCTCAGCATGCAAAGTATATCGGTTTCATTAAGTTGGACTGAATGATCTTCCTTCAAAGGATTATCCAAGGCATCTACTCAATGAAAGACCATGATAATTCTTTGTACATGAAATAAAGATTTGAAAAAACAAATACTTTTTAAAATATTAAACTGAGGCTGGGCATGGTAGCTCACACCTGTAATCCCAGCACTTTGGGAGGCCAAGGCGGGCCAGAGTTGGAGACCACCCTGACCAACATGGTGAAACTCCATGTCTACTAAATACAAAAAAATTAGCCAGGCATGGTGGCAGATGCCTGTAATCCCAGCTACTTGGGAGGCTGAGGCAGGAGAATTACTTGAACCTGGGAGGTGGAGGCTGCAGTGAGCCAAGATCACACCACCGCACTCCAATCTGCACAAAAAGAGCGAAACTCTGTCTCAAAAAAAAAAAAAAAAATTAAACAGAAATCCTGGAACTGACTAATATATTTGCTGAACTGAAAGCGGCATTAGAGGTTCTCAACAGAAGAATGGATACGCAGAGGAAAAAAAATAATTGAGCTTGAAGGCAGACTATTTGAAAATACACAAGACAGAAAAAAGAAAAAAGCATGAAAAGGAACAATGAACACCTACAGAATATAAGGAATAACCTCAAAAGTGCAAATCTCAGAGTCATTGGTGTTCAAAAGGGAGTTTAAAAAGAGCAAGGGGTAGAAAGCTTATTCAAAGAAATGATAACACAAAACTTGCCAAACCTAGAGAAAGATATACCCAGGTGCATAGAGGAAACCATACAAGCCAGGAGGGAGTGGATAACACATTCAGAGTGCTTAAGAGGAAAAAAAAAAAAAAACCTGTCAACCAAGAATACTATGCCCAGCAAAACTTTCCTTCAGATATGAGATAAACAAAAGCTGAGAGAATTCATCACTATTAGTTCCATCTTACAAGAAATGCTAAAAGAGAATTCTTCAATCTGAAAGAAAAGGGAGGCCGGGCGCGGTGGCTCAAGCCTGTAATCCCAGCACTTTGGGAGGCCGAGGCGGGCGGATCACAAGGTCAGGAGATCGAGACCACAGTGAAACCCTGTCTCTACTAAAAATACAAAAAATTAGCCGGGCGCGGTGGCGGGCGCCTGTAGTCCCAGCTACTCAGGAGGCTGAGGCAGGAGAATGGCGGGAACCCGGGAGGCGGAGCTTGCAGTGAGCCGAGATCGCGCCACTGCACTCCAGCCTGGGCAACAGCGTGAGACTCCGTCTCAAAAAAAAAAAAAAAAAAAAAAAAGAAAAGGGAATTCTTCAATCTGAAAGAAAAGGATAACTAACATGCAAAAAGAAAACATTTGAAGTCATAAAACTCACTGGTAAAAGTCAGTACATAGATACATTCAGAATACTTCAACATTGTGGCCAGGCATGGTGGCTCACTCCTGTAATCCCAGCACTTTGGGAGACCGAGGTGGGCAGATCACTTGAGTCCAGGAGCTCAAGACCAGCCTGGCCAACACGGTGAAACCCTGACTCCACTAAAAATACAAAAATTAGCTGGGCGTGGTGACATGCACCTGTAATCCCAGCTACTTGGGAGGCTGAAGCAGGAGAATCGCTTGAACCCAGGAGGGGAGGTTGCAGTGAGCCGAGATTGTGCTACTGCACTCCAGCCTGGGCAACAGAGTTAAGATTCTGTCTCAAAAAAAAACCAAACTTTAATATCATAATTCATAATTGTGATGTATAATCCATTCATATCTCTAGTAGGAAGACTGTGGGGAAAAGAGAGATCAGACTGTTACGGTGTCTATGTAGAAAGAAGTAGACATAAGAGACTCCATTTTGTTCTGTACTAAGAAAAATTCTTCAGCCTTAAGATGCTGTTAATCTGTAACCCTAGCCCCAACCCTGTGCTTGCAGAGACCTGTGCTGTGTTGACTCAAGGTTTAATGGATTTAGGGCTGTGCAGGATGTGCTTTGTTAAAAAAAGTGCTTGAAGGCAGTATGCTTGTTAAAAGTCATCACCATTCTCTAATCTCAAGTACCCAGGGACACAATACACTGCGGAAGCCTGCTGAGACCTCTGCCTAGGAAAGCCAGGTATTTTCCAAGGTTTCTCCCCATGTGATAGCCTGAGATATGGCCTTGTGGGAAGGGAAAGACCCATAAAGGGTCTGTGCTGAGGAGGATTAGTGAAAGAGGAAGGCCTCTTTGCAGTTGAGATAAGAGGAAGGCATCTGTCTCCTGCTGGCCTGGGAATAGAATGTCTTGGTGTAAAACCCAACTGTATATTCTATTTACTGAGATAGGAGAAAACCGCCTTAGGGCTGGAGGTGAGACATGCTAGTGGCAATACTGCTCTTTAATGCACCAAGATGTTTGTGTAGTGCACATCAAAGCACAGCACCTTTCTTTAAACTTATTTATGACACAGAGACCTTTGCTCACATGTTTTCCTGCTGACCCTCTCCCCACTATTACCCTATTGTCCTGCCACATACCCCCTCTCTGAGATGGTAGAGATAATGATCAATGAATACTGAGGGAACTCAGACCAGTGCTGGCGAGGGTCCTGAGGGTCCTCCATATGCTGAGCGCCAGTCCCCTGGGCCCACTTTTCTTTCTCTATACTTTGTCTCTTATTTCTTTTCTCAAGTCTCACGTTCCACCTGACTAGAAACATCCACAGGTGTGGAGGGGCTGGCCACCCCTTCAGAGGACTAAAAGACCCATCTATCCAAAATAATAACTACAGCAACCTGCTAACAGATAGGCAACATAAAAAGATGTATATTGAGAAAATGTAATGTACCATAGTTTAGAAATACTTTCTCCCTTCCAACACCTTTATAGATAGAGTATACTTCGGGCTTGGCCACATGACTCGCTTTGATCATTGGAATGGTGGCAGGCATGATGTGACCCAAAAACATGAAAAGCAGTTGCACAACTGTGCTTATTTTCTTCCCCTTCTTCTATCACCAGAAGATCATTCCCAGCTATCCTACTGGTTCCAGGAAGAGGATGACAGACAGGTGGAGCAGAGCAAAACCTCTCTAGCCAATTCTCATTTAGAATGGGAACTCCAGTCAATCCACAGATTTATAAGAATAGATGATTGTTGTTTCATGTTACTCAGTTTGTTTTGTTTTGTTTTGTTTTGTTTTGTTTTTGAAACAGAGCCTCACTCTATTGCCCAGGCTGGAATGCAGTGGCATGATCTCGGCCCACTGCAACCTCTACCTCCCAGGTTCAGGTGATTCTCCTGAGCATTCTACCTCCCAAGCAGCTGGGATTACAGGAATGCACCACCATGCCCAGCTAATTTTTACTTTTTTTTTTTTTTTTTTGTATTAGAGACCGGGTTTCACCATGTTGGCCAGGCTGGTCTTGAACTCCTGAACTCAAGTGATCCACCAGCCTTGGCCTCCCAAAGTGCTGGGATTACAGGCATGAGCCGTTGCACCTGTCCAACTGAGTTTTGCTATGGTTAGTTACATGGCATTCTTGTGGTAATAGTTAATTGGCATACGTAGCAACCAAGAAACAGTAAACATCATACTTAATAGTAAACCACTAAAAACATTATTTGGCTGGGCACAGTGGCTCATGCCTGTAATCCCAACACTTTGGGAGGCTGAGGCAGGTGGATGACTTGAGCCCAGGAGTTCGAGACCAACCTGAGCAAAACAGTAAAAACCTCTCTCCAGCAAAAAAAAAAAAAAAAGCCAGGCATGTAGTACACACCTATAGTCCCAGTTACTTGAAAGGCTGAGGTAGAAGGATCACTTGAGCCTGGGAAGTGGAGGTTGCAGTGAGCTGAGATCATGCCAATGTACTCCAGCCTGGGTGACAGAGCAAGACCCTGTCTCAAAATGTAACAAGATAAGAATATTTATTGCCGCATTCACTCAAAATTATATTGAAGATCTTAGGCAAGGAAATGGATATTAAAGGTATAAAAATTAGAATGAAAGAAATAAAATTACAGTAATTTACACGTAACAACTGTAATGTGTGATGGCAGAGGGTTTTGAGCAGAGGTAAAATGATCTGACTTACATGTTTAAAAGAGTATTCTGACTGCTCCGTAGAAAATAGGATGAATGGGGGCAAAGGCATAAACAGGAAGACCAGAAAGGAGGCTACTGCAACAATCCAGGCAAAAGACATGATGGCTTAGATTGGGTCAGAGGTAGTGGAAATGTCAGAAGTAGTCAAGTTCTGCATAGATTCCAAAGGTACAGCTATATGCTTTACTGATGGGCTGGCTATGGGATAGAAAGAAAAGAGTCAAGGGTAATTCTGAGCATCTAATACATTGGATTTATTTATTTTTTGAGGGGGGTGGTTTGAGGCAGAGTCTCACTCTTGTTACCTAGGCTGGAGTGCAATGGTGCAATCTCAGCTCACTGCAACCTCCACCTCCCAAGTTCAAGTGATTCTCCTGCCTCAGCCTCCCGAGTAGCTGGGATTTACAGGTGCCCGCCAACACACCCAGCTAATTTTTTGTATTTTTAGTAGAGATGGGGTTTTACCATGGCGTGGCCAGGCTGGTCTTGAACTCCTGACCTCAGGAGATCCTCCTGCATCGGCCTCCCTAAGTGCTGGGGTTACAGGAGTGAGGCACCGTGCCCAGCGCTACATTGGATTTATTGAGATAGGGAAGACAGAGAAAATGATGGAGAAGAGGGGCAGGAATTGAGAGTTCTGTTCTGGGCCGGTTGCAATGGCTCATGCTTATAATCCCAGCACTTTGGGAGGCCGAGGCAGGAGGGTCACTTGAGCCCAGGAGTTTAGGACCTACCTGGGCAACAATAGGGAGACCCGTCTCTACCAAAAATTTAAAAATTAGCCAGGCATGATGGCATATGCATGTAGTCCCACCTCTTGGGAGGTTAAGGTGGGAGAATTGCTTGAGCCCACAAGGGCAAGGCTGCAGTGAGCTGTGACTGTACCACTGCACTCCAGCCTGGACAACAAAGTAAGACCCATCTCCGAAAATGTAAAAAAAAAAAAAAAAAAAAAAAAAAGAATTGTTTTGTACCCACTGATTTTGAAAAGTCAGTTAGATATCCAAGTGAAAATGATGGCCGGGCACGGTGGCTCATGCCTGTAATCCTAGCACTTTGGGAGGCTAAGGAGGGCAGATCACTTAAGGTCAGGAGTTCAAAACCAGACTGCCAACATGGTGAAAGCCCGTCTCTACTAACAACAAAAAAAAATTAGCTGGGCATGATGGCAAGCCCCTGTAATCCCAGCTACTCAGCAGGCTGAGGCAGGAAAATCACTTGAACCAAGGAGGCAGAGGTTGCAGCAAGCTGAGGTCGCATCACTGCACTCCAGCCTGGACAACAGAGCGAGACCCCATCTCAAAAAGAGAAGAAAAAGAGAAAATGAGTAAGCCACTGAATATAGGAATCTAGAATTCAGAGGAAAGGTTTGGGCAAGGGAGAGAAAATGGAAGTCTTCAGCAAGTAGATAGTATTTAAGGCCTTAGAGTTAATGAAATGACCCACAGTGTGTATGTAGAGGGAGAAGAGAAGAGGTCCAATCACAGAGCCCTGTGTATTCCACTGTGTAGAAGTCGGGAAGCCCAGCAAGAGACCTGGGAGAAGGAGCCAGTGAAATATGAGGAGAATCAAGAAACCAAATGAAGAAAGTGATTCAAGATATGGTATTATGTTTTCATAGAAAATGACCTTAGGAGACACTGCTAATGATTTTGAAATGAAGATGACACCTTCGACGTTTTGTTTTGTTTTGTTTTGTTTAGGTGGAGTCTTGTTCTGTCTCCCAGGCTGGAGTGCAGTGGCACAATCTCGGCTCGCTGCAACCTCGGGCTCCCGGGCTCAAGCAATTCCCTGCCTCAGCCTCCGGAGTAACTGGGATTACAGGCGTGAGCCACCGTGCCCAGCCTCAACATATTTTCAAATGGTACAATAAGATTTATATTATAGGCTAGGTGCGGTGACTCACACTTGTAATCCCAACACTTTGGGAGGCTGAGACGGGCAGATCACGAGGTCAGGAATTTGAGACCAGCCTGGCCAACATAGTGAAACTCCATCTCCAGTAAATGTACAAAAATTAGCCAGGCACAGCGGCGCGGCACCTGTAGTCCCAGCTACTTGGGAGGCTGAGGCAGAAGAATCACTTGAACCCAGGAGGCAGAGGTTGTGGTGAGCCGAGATCGTGCCACTGCATTCCAGCCTGGGCAACAGAGCAAGACTCCGTCTCAAAAAAAAAAAAAAAAAACTATATTGTATTATTACTATTATATATTATACCTAGCCTATATTAGAGAGAACTAATAGGACAAAATGTTAACAATTGTTGCATTTAGATGAATGACGTACAGGTGTTCACTATGCATTCCTTCAACTTCTCTGCATGTTTGACTGTTTTCACAATAAAGAGATTAGGGTGATTGTTTTTGAGGGTTTGAGACAGGGTCTTGCTCTGTCACCTGGGCTGGAGTGCAGTGGCACCATTATGGCTTACTGCAGCTTCAACCTCTTGGGCTCAAGGATTCCTCCTACCCCAGCCTCCCATGTAGCTGGGACCACAGGCATGCACCACCACTCCTGGCTAATTTTTTGATGTTTTGTAGACATGGGGGCCTCACTTCATTGCCCAGCTTTGTCTCAAACTCCTGGGCTCAAGTGATCCTCCTGCTTCAGCCTCCCAAAGTGCTGGGATTACAGGCATGAGCCACCATGCCCAACCTGGGGATACTATTTTGAGAATAATGAGTAATAAACCACATTCATTTAACTGTTTTTAAGGTCAATAACTTTATATTCCTCTAATACCCAGGTTGTGGTATCCAAACACCATTTCCCACTAAAAAAGACCATGAATCGCTGGAAAAAAAAAAAAAAGTAGCTGATACCAGCTCTGGTCTAGATATGCACAAAATGAGCCCAGAACATTTTATATTAAATAGCAAGAAAACTGGAAATTTACGTCAGAAGGACTCAGGAACTAACTTGAATAAGTTCCCACTGGCCAAAACTGTCCTATTTTGGCCAGTGGGAACAAAATAGTGATGGCAGCAGCAGGCTGTCTGCAGTGGCTGCTGCCATCACACCAGCTGCAGCAGGGAGGTATGGCCAGGGCTGCACATTCCATGGAGCCAACAGGAGCTAGGGACAAGAGGGATCCTTGTCCCTTCCAAGTTGGGGTGGGAGCTCCCTGGGTGCCGCTGCAGCCGCCCAAGCCACGTCTGTGGACCCGGGCATCCCTGTACTTTCAGGGCCGGGAGCAGGCAGGAGCCCCGCCTTCCCAGGTGTAACTCAAAGAGTGGCTGCAGACTCAGGAATCCCTGTCCTCTTGGGGCCCTAGAGGGCCTCACAGACTCAGAAATTCCTGCTCCCACTGACTGGCTTCTCCCTGCTGTTGATGCCTACTCCAATCTCAGAGCAAAGTCAGAGCAGAGCCTGGGCACTGTCACAGCCTAGCCGAGTGTGCACATACTCGGGGCAGAGCTGACACACCAGTCCCCTGCTGCTTCAGTCCCCTACAGATTTTGGATGCCAATGAGCATAGGAGGGAAGCCAACTGGGGTCTGAAGGCAGCTCAGCACTGGCCTGCAGGCACCTCTTGGCACCTACAGCCTGGGCACCATGAATGGCAGCAGGAGGCAGACAGGCTCCTGGGTGGATGGGGCAGGTCCCTGGTAAGGCCCCACTTTCAGGCCAGGGAGGGCCTGAGGCTGGGGACCGGGCTGCCCATCCCACTATGGGAGTGGGAACTTGTGGTGACCCTTCCAGGCCCACCCATGGCTGCCCATGGACCAACTGGCATGCACTTCCTCCCCTCTAAGGCCCATAAAAGCCCAGGCTCTGAGCAGATGTCAGGACAATCAGCTGCAGAGAGGAGCTACCCACACCAAGGCCTCCTCTGTGGGAGCTGCAGATGTTGGGACAACCAGCTGCAGAGAGGAGCAACCAACTTTCGGGCCTCTGCAGAGACTACGGGATGACATGCCTGCAGAGAGACGCCACCCACTCTAGGGCCTCCCCTCTGCTGAGAGCTGCACAGATGACAGGACAACCAGCTGCAGAGAGGAGCTACCCTCCCTGCTGATAGCTGAACACTTGTCAGGACAACTTGCCTAGCAGAGAGGAGCTACCCTCTCTGCTAGGAGCTGAACACTCCTCAGGACACCCTTGCTAGGGAAAGGAGCTGCCCCCTGCAGGTTTCCTTTGAGCTGTTCTATTGCTCAATAAAGCTACTGTTTGTCTTGCTCACCCTTCACTTGTCTGCATACCTCATTCTTCCTGTCTCAGGACAAGAACTCAGGACCCACCAAATGGTGGGGTTAAAAGAGCTGTAACACAAACAGGGGTGAGACATGACCCTTGCTTGCCATGTTGTGGGTGAAGGCAAGAAGAGCTGCAGCCCTTTGGGGAGCGTAGCCCTGGGAGCTCCCCAAGCCAGGGCTGTGACTCCCTCTTTGAGGCCCCGCTGTTCCTGGTATCTCCAAGTTCCAGGCACCAATATGTTCCCCAGTGCCAGCTGTGGAAGCTGCTTGCCATGTGCCTGGTCTGGCTGCAGGCTCGCAGGGAGCTGGTGCCATGCTGGCACCTGGAACTGCCCGCCCCACTGCAGCACCCGGAATGTCTGACCATGCACAGTGGCTGGACCCAATGCTCACTCACATACCCCTAACTGTTCCACGCCTGTCTCACCCTTGGCAGGCATGGGACCCAGGCTGGTAGCATGAGCCAAGCATAGGCTGCCAGGCTGGGTGCAAAACTGGGGCAAAGGCGCCACCAGCCACAGAAGTTTCAGGCCAGAAAAAGGACACCCCAAAGATCCCCTAACAACAGGACAAGCATCAAAAATGATAACTGGGCACAGTGGCTCACACCTATAATCCCAGCACTTTGGGAGGCCAAGGCAGGTGGATCACCTGAGGTCAGGAGTTTGAGACCAGCCTGGCCAACATGGTGAAATTCTGTCTCTACTAAAAATACAAAAATCAGCCGGGTGTGGTGGCAGGTGTCTGTAATCCCAACTACTCAGGAGGCTGAGGCAGGGGAATTGCTTGAACCTGGGAAGCAGAGGTTGCAGTGAGCCGAGATCACACCACTGCACGCCAGCCTGGGTGACAGAGCAAGACTCCATCTAAATAAATAAATAAATAAATAAATAAATAAATAAATAAATAAATAACTGGGCTGGGTGCAGTTGCTCATGTCTGTAATCCCAGCACCTTGGGAGGCCAAGGCAGGAGGATCACTTGAGGCCAGGAGTTTGAGACCAGCCTGGGCAACATGGTGAGACCGTGTCTCTACAAAAAAATTAAAAATTAGCCTGCTGTGATGGCACATGCTTATAGTCCTAGTTACTTGGGAGGATGAGATGAGAGAATCACTTGAGTCCAGGAGGTCAAGGTTGCAGTGAGCTTTGTGCCGCTGCACTCCAGCCTGAAAAAGAGACCCTGTCTCAAAAAGAAATAAAAGATAACTAGCAATAATTGAGTACATCATATATGCGTTAAATTATGAGTTCATAACGGTACTTAAGAAAAATCTCACTGGTCAACTTTGGAAGATGCTGGGGAACCAATTCATTACTTTGAAAGCTGGTAAAATAAGTGAGAAACAATCAAGTATTTATTCTGCCTTTCCTAGGAAATATATCTCTGTGTAACAAATAGTTAATGTGGAAAAGTTTCTCCTTATAGAAATATTCTACCTAATACTTCTATAGGAATTCATTCAAAGAAGGAATGATAATATTATTTTCTAACTTTTTATTTGAGACAGGGTCTTGCTCTGATGCCCAGGATGGACTCGAACTCCTGGGCTCAAGTAACCCTCTTGGCTCAACTTCCCAAGTAGTTGGGACTACAGTCATGTGCCACTATGCCCAGCTTTAACTCCTCTATTAATGAACCTGGACCAGTGGTTCTTAATCAGGGTCAATTTTGTCCCCCAGAGGACAACTAGCAATGTCTAGACACATTTTTCTATTGTTATAGTTGGGAGGAGGTGCCACTGGCATCCATTAGGTAGAGGCCAGGGATGCTGCTAAACATCCTACAATGCACAGGACAGCCCCCTACAATAAAGAATTTTCCATTCCAAAATATCAATAGTGCCACGGTTGAGAAACAAATATCAGTTATTAACATCACAAAAAGACCACCATTGTATACCTCCAGATAGAAGTGCTAAAACCACCTACAAATTAGTTTTGCCAAAATAAATCTAAATTTGATTAAGTTACCAATTTATATCAAATACAGAGGATGGAAGAACATGCTAAATTACAACAGAAATCAAGACTCTAAGAAACCCTACAGGACAAATGAACTAGTTTAAAACAAGTAGAAAAAAAGATGGAGAATAAGCATAGATCTGCAAAGACTTAAGAAACATGGCTGGGTGTGGTGGCTCACACCTATAATCCCAGCACTTTGGGAGGCCAAGGCAGATGGAATGCTTGAGCCCAGGAGTTGAGACCAGCCTGGGCAACGTGGCAAACTCCATCTCTACAAAAATACAAAAATTAGACAGGTGTGGTGGTGCCCACCTGTAGTCCCAGCTACTCAGAAGGCTGAGACAGAAGGATTGCTTGAGCCTCGGAAGTGGAGGTTGCTGTGAGCCAAGATCAACCCACTGCACTCCATCCTGGGTGATAGAGCCAGACCCTGTCTCACAAAAAAAAAAAAAAAAAAAAAAGAGAGAGAGACAGACAGACATATCACCTGTAAAGTACAGGCCTAATGGATTTTGATTCAAATAAACAATTTTTAAAAATCAAACGTAAGACAGTGGGGGAAATGTAAACAACTGGATGCTTGATGATATGAAGGAACTATCGTTATTTTTTGGTGTGACAATACTGTGATTTGGTTTTAAAGAAGAATCCTTATCATTTAGAGATAACATACTGAAAAGTTTACAGGATGAAATGATATGTCAGAAATATACACAAATACGGAGTGAGGAAGAGGGCACGGGTATAGATGAAACAAGATTGGCCATGAATTGCTCATTGGAGAATCACTGGTATAGAAGGGTAAATGAAAGCGGTACTTTCACCTAGGCCAGGTCAAATATGACAACAGTACAACTGAGGCAAAGGCAAACCAATTTTGCACTATGGGTTTCCAACAAAATGGTCTTACTAATCCAACGTAAATAAACATTCATTATTCTATTCTGCGTGTGTGTATGTGTTAAGACATTTTCCATCATAAAAAGTCTGAAAAACAACAACAAAAGGTTTTTTTTGAGACAGAGTCCCGCTCTTGTCGCCTAGACTGGAGTGTAATGGCGCGATCTTGGCTCACTGCAATCTCCGCCTCCCGGGTTTAGGCGATTCACCTGCCTCAGACTCCCAAGTAGCTGGGATTACAGGTGCCCGCCACCTCGTCACGCTAATTTTTTTGTATTTTTAGTAGAGACGGGGTTTCACTATGTTGGCCAGGCTGGTCTCATCTTCTCCTGATTGAACCACAGACACAGCCTCCTTCCTAATCAGTGTTGGCCAGGCTGGTCTCATCCTCTCCTGATTAAACCACAGTCACAGCCTCCTTCCTAATCAGTCTCCCTGCCTCCATACAACCACCGCAATCATCTTTCCAAAATAGGCATCTGGCTCTTTGGCTTGGAATTACCATTACTATTACAGTAATTCTCAAACATGATAAAGGGCCAGAACCCAATATCGGTTAAAAGATCTATGATATTACTTAAACAAAATGAGGCATAAATTCCTAGTGTTTACAGATGTCATACAACAATAGAAAGCAAATTCACAAATAGTTGTAGATGTTAGCATTAAATATGATGAATGAGCGTGTGCTGAGACCAAACGCCTCCAGAAAAAAGAACAGGATGCATGTGCCCTGGGCAATTCTGAGGCTGGCCTGCCTCCACCGGCTGTGGAAGGATTGCGAACGTCTCCCTTCCTCTCGCTCCAAACTTGTGCAATACCTTCCCTTGTACGGCGCACCAAGACAGCATCTGGCCTTCTCTTGACTCTAAGGCATCATGTATCATTTATGACCGTCTTTATTCTTTTCTCAGTAGCCCTCGACAACTGAGTAGTACTTCTTGGCTCCAACTCTCATAAACGTGTAACCAGACTCCATTGGAAGACGGTAACCCCACGCGATACGGACTGTGCTTGTATTAATTTTCTTTTAAGGTTACTACAGAAATATTAATACAGTACTTGAGAATTCCTGACGGACGCAGCCTCGCTTCCTCAGCTCTCTCAGCCGGCCTCCGCACCCGGTACCGCAGCTTTCACTCCCGCCGCCTACCGTTCCGCCGCTAGGGGGCAAGCGGCTCAACGACGCCCATTTAAACCGTTTGCTCCGGAGTGGCCTGCCGGGATCGCGTGTCACCACCCAACCCTGGCGATGATTGGCTATTTTGCCGAGGCCGGAGGCGGAGCCAGCGGCAGAACCGGAAGTATCTGGTACGGCAAGTGCACAGAGTCCGCAGACTGCATGCGCACCCGGGCACCGCGCCGACTTAAAGAGGCCAG
This sequence comes from Macaca nemestrina, assembly GCF_043159975.1. Lineage (NCBI taxonomy): Eukaryota > Metazoa > Chordata > Mammalia > Primates > Cercopithecidae > Macaca > Macaca nemestrina. Next base: position 64,892,208 of record NC_092138.1, read on the forward strand.
TTGCAGCCCCTCCTCTGGCCTGAGGGGACAGACCGTGTTCCTACGTGGAGGGCGGAACCCTCACACTGAGGAGGGCTGGGTCACACTGAGGGGAGGAGTCACCTTGAGAGGAGGGGTCACAATGACTTAGTGGAGTCACTCGGAGGTGGGGTCTCACTGCGTGGGAGGAACACAGAGTAAGGGGGTGCAGCACTGAGGGGTTCTGACACACACTGACGGTGGCAGTGCCACACTGGGGAAAAGTGCTCCCGAAAGGGAGGTGTCTCCGAGAGAAAGCGTTCTTTGAGGGGGTGGGATCTTGCGGAAGGAGGGGCTTCCCTGCAGGTGGTGACTTCTCTCTTAGAGTCATTTGGACAAAGTAATAAGAGGGAGATCCCGGCTGGGTAGTCACAGGGCGGAGGACCTGGACTCTCTTCTTTATTGGGAGACGGCAGGATGAAGTGAGGAGTCGGGGCTAAGCTGGGTATGGGCCGGCCAAAGGCTCCCTATAGCCCCGAGGTATCACAACCTCCCGTGAAGGTAGAAGGTGTTAGGGAGGCCAGAGGTTCAAGGTGTCGGAGTCGAAGAGACCTGGGAAATGGGCAGGCTGGGCCGCGGCGCAGGCCAGGAAGGTGGACAGGTTGCTGGGCTGCCTCGGATTGCGACTGGGCCTGAGGGGCCTACGTTTCTGCCCCGTTGGTCCCTGGAGCCCAGGAATCCGGCAGGTTTCTGAGCCCGACCCACAACGGACAGTCCCAGGGAGGACAGGGGACTCCCTGGGCAGCTAAGCTTCGCATGCGCACCATCAGCCCTTAATTCCCTTTCGTTATTCAAGTTCAGGCCTAAGCTTATTTGACCCGGGCGGCCCAGGGCCTCGCGGCCGGAGAGCGGGGAGGCGGGGGTGAGCACCTGAGGGGGCGTGGCCGCTGCCGGGAGGCCGGGCTGGAAGGAGTTAAGCGGAGGCCCGGCCCAGCCCCGCCCCCGGCAGGCCGCGGAGCCTGAGCCCCGGCGGCTAAGCGGAGCAGCCGCCGCCCGCCCGCCCGCCCGCCCGCCTCCGCCCGCGGCGAGCTAGCCCGCCGGCGCCCGGGAGCGCTGCCGCCACCGTCGCCGCCACCGTCACCGCCACTGCCCGGTCCAGGCCCAAGCCCAGGCCTACGCAGAGCGGAGCGGCGCGGCGTCCACCCGGGCCCAGCTAGCCGGCGCGGCGGGGGCGGGTCCAGGATCTTCGGCTGATCTTCATTCTCAAGGCGGGAGCGGGAGTCCGGGCGCCCAGGATCTGGCTGGGCCCGCGCCCATGGCAAGCGCGGCCTGCCCGGGCCCCGGGGACCCTGCCATGTGAGGCAGGCCCGGGCTGGGGGCCCGGCCATGGCCGGGGAACGGCCCCCACTGCGGGGCCCTGGGCCCGGGCCTGGAGAGGTGCCGGGGGAGGGGCCCCCGGGGCCGGGGGGCGCGGGCGGAGGCCCGGGCCGCGGCCGCCCCTCCTCCTACCGGGCTCTCCGCAGCGCCGTGTCTAGCCTGGCCCGTGTGGACGATTTTCACTGCGCGGAGAAGATCGGGGCCGGCTTCTTCTCTGAGGTCTACAAGGTAGGACCGGCCGAGAGGGCAGAGGGGCGGGACCGAGCCTTCAACCAGAGGCTGCAACTAGGGGGCCGGGAGTGCGGGGAAGAGGGTCCAGACTCGGGCGACCCTCCCGACCTGCCCGACCCTCGCCGGCCGCCCCCGCCCCCAGGTTCGGCACCGACAGTCAGGGCAAGTCATGGTGCTGAAAATGAACAAGCTCCCCAGTAACCGGGGCAACACACTACGAGAAGTGCAACTGATGAACCGGCTCAGGCACCCCAACATCCTAAGGTGAGCGGCCCCAGTCTCTGGGCAGCTTGCTGGGCGGGAGAGAAAAGGAAAGATCCCGCGGGAAACGTGGAACTGAGGAGGAGCTGAGGCCCTTAACAGCCTACCCTTCTATCTTCCCCCTTCTCTTGCAGGTTCATGGGGGTCTGTGTGCACCAGGGACAGCTGCACGCTCTTACAGAGGTGAGGATAGACCAGGAAGGAGGGATCCCCACCCCCCCTTCACCCCCAAGGATAAAGGCAGTGAACAGGCCTGGTGGATCTACGGAGGACTAGTGAGAGGCAATAGGATCTCCTCCCAGGGGAGGCTTTCCTGAACTTCCCTTTAGGCAAACCACGTATAAAAGGCCTCAGCTGATCTTATTCTCTGTATCCCCTAGAATAGTGCTGTCCAATAGAATTTTTTCAGTGATGGAAATGTTCTCTATCTGTGCTGTCCTATACAGTAGCCACTAGCCACATGTGGTTAAATTTAAATTATGTTAATTGTTTAGATTTTTTTTGTGGGTCAACTTGATTAAATTTTAAAAATTTTAAATTATTTAAGTTGTTGCACATGGCTAATGGCTACTGAGTTGAACAGGGCAACCCTAGAACATGGATGGAGGGTCCTACAGCACAATCTTACCCCTCTGACCTCTGTGATCCTCCGGAGTGTCCCCTAGCTTATAAGTGGGGGACCTAGAATACAGACTGAAGTCTGACATCCATTCCCATTCTCCTCCTATGCACCAGTATATGAATGGGGGGACCTTGGAACAGCTGCTCAGCTCCCCTGAACCCCTATCCTGGCCTGTCAGGCTCCGCCTGGCCCTGGACATTGCCCGAGGCCTGCGGTACCTGCACTCCAAAGGTGTATTTCACCGGGACCTTACATCCAAGGTAGGCTAGTGGGGTGGGTGGAGGCATGAAAGAGGGTTTGAGACTATTAGGTTGTAACTGTCCTGTGGACATTGGAATGTGGATAACAGATATATTAGGATGTTGGAGTGGCGAGGCATTGGAGAATATTGGGGGACCAGGGTGAGGAGAGTGCTCGGAGGGACTGAATAGCACCCTGTGTTTGGAGTGTTGGGTGATGTTGCAATATTGAAGTGCCTTGAAAAACTGGGAGAGCAGAGAGGGTTGGGGTTATGCTGGAGTGACAGGGCTTTGGGTTATACATTGGGAGGCCAGAGGGCAGAAGGTGATGAGTGCTTGGGGATACTATGTGTGTGTGTGTCAGAACTGTCTAGTCCGACGGGAAGATCGAGGCTTCACCGCTGTCGTGGGTGACTTCGGGCTGGCTGAAAAGATTCCTGTGTATAGGTGAGGTGAATGTCCCTGTTCCCCCCAAATCTCCCAGAGTGCCCCTATCTGCTGTCCCCAGAGCCCCAGCGATGTTTCCCTTGGGGAGAGAAGGGAGTTCACCTCATCCCCTTTTCCCTGGGGGAGATGCCTGAGTAGGATGTTTCTGACCACCCTGCCCCTGCCCCTGCAGGGAGGGGGCAAGAAAGGAGCCATTGGCTGTGGTGGGCTCCCCATACTGGATGGCTCCAGAGGTGTTACGGGGTGAGCTGTATGATGAGAAGGTGAGACATCAACCCTTCAGATCCCCAAGGCCTTCCGAGACCCTTGAGGTTTTCTCATAAAGCCCCATCCATCCCCAAAACAACCCTACCAGATCTTCAGGAGTCCCCAAGATCCCTTTGCCCCTCACAGGCACCCTTCCAACACATGAAAACTGTCAAGATCCCCCACCCTCAACCAAATTCAGCTATATTCTGTCAAAATTCTGAAATGAAAACTGTTAATTCTTCCACGACACTGTTATCTCTGACCCCCAGGCTGATGTCTTTGCCTTCGGAATTGTCCTCTGTGAGCTCATCGCCCGAGTACCTGCAGACCCTGACTACCTACCACGCACTGAGGTGAATGTCTCCAGGTTTGCAAATGAAGAACTCCAGACTAGCCGGCTCATAACCAAGGAGGATTCCCTAGAGGTTGAGGTTCTGACTAGGGAGCAGAAGGAGAACCCAAGAAAAGCTGACTTGGAGGTCCCTCCTTCTGTCCCCACAGGACTTTGGCCTGGATGTGCCTGCCTTCCGAACTCTAGTGGGGGATGACTGTCCACTGCCTTTCCTGCTTCTGGCCATCCACTGCTGCAGCGTAAGAGCCTCACAGCCCTTCCGCTCCACCCTGCCCCCATCTATAAGCTGCCATGGCTGCCCTATGGGACCCAGGTGATGGGAGGAAACTCAGAGACCCTCTTTCGGAGCACTGAGTGAAGCCATTCCCGTCTCTACCCATCAGCTGGAACCCAGCACCCGTGCCCCCTTCACCGAAATCACCCAGCACCTGGAATGGATCCTGGAGCAGCTGCCTGAGCCAGCCCCACTCACCAGGACTCCCCTGACACACAATCAGGGTAAGTGAGCATGACCTTGACCCAGCTTAAGTCCTTTGGCCTTTCTCATCCTTAAAACTCAGAGATGACATGGAGGAGGCTAAATATATTTATTAGTTGAAAAGACTGGCAGTCGGGCTGGGGTAGGGTGGGAGGACATCTCAGAGAAGACAGTTTCCTAATGCTAAAGCTTGAGGAAGGGGAGGGGAACAAGTAAAAGGGGCCTGGAGATGACATCGCCCCTTTCCAAAGAACCAGGTGGGACTCCCTTTTTCAAGCTCTAGTCCCACCAGCATCCTGGAGAATAGTGAGGCCCTCAAGGAGCTGTGATCAAATGCTGAGGACAGTGATTCCAGACTTCTCTGTCTACAGGCTCTGTTCCAAGAGGGGGTCCCTCTGCCACGCTTCCTAGGCCAGACCCCCGGCTTTCCCGAAGCCGGTCAGACCTCTTCCTACCCCCATCACCAGAATCACCCCCAAACTGGGGGGACAATCTGACTCGAGTCAACCCCTTCTCACTACGGGAAGACCTCAGGGGTGGCAAGATCAAGCTTTTGGACACACCCAGCAAGCCAGTCCTGCCTCTTGTGCCACCATCACCATTCCCCTCCACTCAGCTGCCCTTGGTGACCACCCCGGAGACGCTGGTCCAGCCTGGAACACCTGCCCGCCGCTGCCGCTCACTACCTTCATCCCCTGAGCTCCCCCGCCGTATGGAGACAGCACTTCCAGGTCCTGGCCCTCCCCCCGTGGGCCCCTCGGCTGAAGAGAAGATGGAGTGTGAGGGCAGCAGCCCTGAGCCGGAACCTCCAGGACCAGCGCCCCAGCTGCCTCTGGCTGTGGCCACAGACAACTTCATCAGCACCTGTTCCTCGGCCTCCCAACCCTGGTCCCCTAGATCAGGACCTGTCCTCAATAACAATCCCCCAGCTGTGGTGGTGAACTCCCCACAAGGCTGGGCTGGGGAGCCCTGGAACCGGGCCCAGCATAGCCTGCCCCGGGCGGCAGCCCTGGAGCGGACAGAACCCTCGCCACCCCCTTCAGCTCCCCGGGAGCCTGATGAGGGGCTGCCGTGTCCTGGCTGCTGCCTCGGCCCCTTCAGCTTTGGCTTCCTGTCCATGTGCCCCCGCCCCACACCAGCTGTTGCCCGCTACCGCAACCTGAACTGTGAGGCGGGCAGTCTCCTCTGCCACCGAGGGCACCATGCCAAGCCACCCACACCCAGCCTGCAGCTGCCTGGGGCACGCTCTTAGCACTGGAGCCTGTGGTCTCAGTCCTCCAACTTTGGCCTTCAGGACACCCTGTAAGAACAGAGCACACTTGCTGGACAGTGCCAGTTCCAGATGGGCTGACCGGCTCTTCTCCCTGTGTAGGGGAGCCCCAGCATGGACTCGAGGGACAGAGCACTTCCAGTTCGATCCCCGGCTCGTGTTCCCATGGGGATCACTGAACCAGACACAGCATTGCTGACACATGAGACTAACACGTGCAATTATTTAAAAAGATTTCAATAAAACTGCCTGGCTGGCTCCGGGCCGCCCCTATCCACTCAACCCGTGCGCCCTCCTCCCCCACCCCATTCTACCATGGGAAGTTCTTGTGGGGAGGCCAAAGTCCCTTCTAGAGGTGGCTTCACCCTTTTCCCAAGAACAGTCCAGTTTCAGGAAGAGGGAGCAGGCAGCAGGCTGGCTGGAAGTGTCAGGTGTGGATCAGCTGGTGGCTGGACACTGCCCAGAATGAGGGAACACAGGGAGGATATGGTCTGAGGACCCGCAGGCCTCAGGTTAGGAAGGAGGGGCACAGTTTCTTCTTGGCATGAGTGTCTGGAAGAGTAAAGTATCTGTGAGCTCCATGGTTGACTTAACTGAACCCTCATCCCGCTCACCCCATCTCCCCCTCAGTTCTCGACAGCCACATCACCAGCCTCCCTTAAGTTCTAGGCCTTACCTGTCCCTCTGCCTGCCCAGCCCATCCTAACATAAGCAGACCAAGCAATGGAGGCTGTGGAGGAACTTTCATCCCAGGTACAAGTTTTCCCTCGGGCCCCTGGGTCCCTGCTCTGAGTCCCTCTGCCCCTGGACTCCCCATGCCTTGGCCCCATCCCTCACTCTTACCGAATCAGTGTAAAGGGCTGTCCTAATCTGGAAATCTGAAAGCTGTCATCTCACAGATGAAGGGAAGAGAACTTCCACATGCCTCTGTCTCCATTGTCCAATACCATGACCAATTTTTTTGTACCTTGGTACATTTTGAACTTTGAACATAAACCCTAAAAAGTAATAAGGTAGAGCTGGGATATGCTCTGGACCCCTCCTATCCCACCCTCCCTTGTCTCCCCTTTCCCTGCATAAAACCTAAGTCCTAACTCGCTTTGCCTGCCTAAGGCCACATCTGGGCATGGTTCAGGACAGATGTCTGGAGTTCAACTAAAACAGGCTTTAGAACCAGCAGAGGGAAAAATCACTCCAGGTCATAAAGATGGGAAGGCCAGGCCGGGCTCGGTGGCTCATGCCTGTAATCCCAGCACTTGTGGGAGGCCAAGGCGGGCGGGTTACGAGGTCAGGAGATCGAGACCATCCTGGCTAACACGGTGAAACCCCATCTCTACTAAAAGTAAAAAAAAATTAGCCGGGCGTGGGGAGGCTGAGGCAGGAGAATGGTGTGAACCCAGGAGGCGGAGCTTGCAGTGAGCCGAGATTGCACAACTGCACTCCAGCCTGGGCGACAGAGCGAGACTCTGTCTCAAAAAAAAAAAAAAGATGGGAAGGCCAATTAGGGAACATAAGGAGGCTGTCACCCTGTTTTAGGGTCCCTAGGGTTGATCCTCAATGGTACCCCACTGCTCCCTTGATCACAGTGAAGTGGAGCTTCGATGGTACCCCCACTGCTCCCTTGCTTACTTCACTGAGGCAGCTCTAGTGCCTCGAGTGGCTGCTACTGAGAAAGTACAACCTCAGTTTGGGTGGCCTTGTCAAAGGATGGAGAAATGCTGCTGTCATCAGCTGTGGAGCCTTAACTAAATCCTTAATGTCTCCCCCTAAAAGCTAGCATAGGTCCCAACCTAGTAGTTACTGAAACAAAAAAGCATGTGCCAGGGACTTCTAGGTGGAAATAGAATGGAGAATAAGATTGCCTTAAGAAGTTATTAATCAAATAGAGAAAACAGACAAATAGGCAATTACAGTGTTGATTTATGGGAGAGTTCTGAGGGAAGCAGGTGGGGAGGAAATCTGATTACCATGTCTTTATGGAGGGGATTATGAAGTTGAAAATACCCAGAGTCCTAACAAACTTACCTAGTGTGTTGTGTATCATCAGTCAACTTCCCATCCTTGTTAGACCTGAGGCCAGTCCAGTATGAATTCCCTGAACCACCATTTGGCAACAGCCAATTTAAGACGAAGTAAGAACGCTAAGGGGAGATTCAGAGAGACCGGAGATATGTGGAGAGTGATGAGAAATACAGAAGAAAATGCATGCCCTAGGGAGGCCTCAGCTTCGGCAAGGGGGCTGTATATATGACACCTCTTTGGTAACTGGTCCCTGAATCCACCAAGTGCCACCCTGCAGATGCAGGCTCAGTGCTCAATTTGCCTTCCAGCTGAGTAAGAATCTCTGCCAGCCTTTGGAGGGGAGTCATTGTGTGTGCTGTTCTGGCCCCAAGGAACTAATCCCTACAATCCAGCCCACCAGGTGTGGGACCTCTCTGCCTGAGAGGCCACAAGAGTCAAGGAACCTGTCAAGCAGCCCAGGGAGCTGACTAGCAAGCTGAGATGAGATACAGATTAAAGTAGAGGCCAGGTGCAGTGGCTCACACCTGTAATCCCAGCACTTTGGGAGGCTGAGGCAGGTGAATCACCTGAGGTCAGGAATTAGAGACCAGCCTGACCAATATGGTGAAACCCCGTCTCTATTAAAAATACAAAAATTGGCCGGGCGCGGTGGCTCAAGCCTGTAATCCCAGCACTTTGGGAGGCCGAGGCGGGTGGATCACGAGGTCAGGAGATCGAGACTATCCTGGCTAACATGGTGAAACCCCGTCTCTACTAAAAATACAAAAAACTAGCCGGGCGTGGTGGCGGGCGCCTGTAGTCTCAGCTACTTGGGAGGCTGAGGCGGGAGAGTGGCGTGAACCCGGGAGGCGGAGCTTGCAGTGAGCCGAGATCACGCCACTGCACTCCAGCCTGGGAGACACAGCGAGACTCCGTCTCAAAAAAAAAAAAAAAAAAAAAAAATACAAAAATTAGCTGGGCGTGGTGGTGTGTGACTGTAGTCCCAGCTACTCGGGAAACTGAGACAGGAGAATTGCTTGAACCTAGGAGGCAGAGGTTGCAGTGAGCTGAGATTACGGAATTGCACTCCAGCCTGGGTGACAGAGTGAGACTCTGTCTCAAAAAAAAAAAAAAATGTAGATATGGTTCCTAAGTTTCTACTCTAATGCCAACTCTAATCAGTTAGTAGGGGCTGCCTGGACCACTGTGCTGAGAAGATGCAGAGGTTGTTTCCAAGCTCAGAGGTCAAGAGTATTGTGATTCTCAGTTTCTTCCACGGAAAAGGAATGGCCACCCCAGCCATGTATGCACTGCCATTCCTGACTTGATGACATATGTCCCTTTACCAAATAGTACCCACCACAGTCTGTGAGTAAGGATATGCTTACTGATTGTTGATAAATTTCACTGAATATGACCAGCTTGGAAGACAGAGTTTCACAATGTTTTTGGCTCTCCTGCCAAGTTTTCGAAGTAGGTGAGATGTAAAAGCAGCTTTTCTGATGCATTGTCCATCCCGTCGGACAGCAGGTGTCTAAAAAGCAGAAAGAGTGTGATAGCAGCAACAGTTGGGATGAAAGTAACTACTCAGCAGTCTTTTGCTAACAATATTCTCCTAGGGCTAATCTCAGCACCTTCATGGACTTCTATGATCTTTGCAATCTTTCTTTCTTTTGCATCCCCTGGAAACACCGTACCTGTCCTTACTTAGTAAAAAGACTTTAACATTCAACAACATTACTTCTTAGCAATCTAGGAGGTTTGTCTTAATAGGGCTAATTTTATTACCCCAATTTCTGGACAACTGCAGTCCACCCTGACACTTTACCTAACATCTCTTGGGCCCATCTCCTCCACTCCCTAAAGCACCCCCCACTGCACATCCAAGACTTCCACTCCTCCAGCACTGGCCCCCTCCTTCCCTCTCCAATTTCCTACAAGCCGAAAATGTTGGGTCCTGTTTTGCAGAAACAGCTCTCTCCATTGCCCTCAAAATTTCTCTTCTCTGTTCTTCTTTTCCTGACTATCCATAAGAAATAAATATCCCTCTTTCTTCAACATCCTACATCCCAATCTGCACTTCTGATCCCCAGACCACCTCTCTCCATTGCTTTGTTCCATCAGTCCTACCTTCATCATTCAAAAATCATTCGCTCCCCACTAGCTCCCTCTCCTCTCTCTACATGATCTCATGTCCCCACCCTGCTACTCCCTTGAGTTACTGTCCTATGGCAACTTAAAGGAATAAAAAGAAATCCCTGCTGGGCACAACGGCTCACATCTATAATCCCAGCACTTTGGGAGGCCAAGGCGGGATGGATCACCTGAGGTCAGGAGTTAAAGAGCAGCCTGGTCAACATGGTGAAACCCCACCTCTACTAAAAATACCAAAAAATACCCAGGCACTATGGTGCACACCTATAATTCCAGCTACTCGGGAGGCTGAGGCAAAAGGATCGCTTGAACCCAGGAGGCAGAGATTGCAGTGAGCCAAGATCACACCACTGCACTCCAGCCTGGGAGTGCACTTCAGTCTCACAGAGTGAGACTCCACCTCAAAAAAAAAAAAAAAAAAAAAAAAAAAAAAAAAAAAAGAACAGAACAGAAAAGAAAAGAAATCCGTATGGCCAAATGGAAGAAAGTGAGGGGATAAGTGGAACACTGAAAGGTAGGCAGGGGTGTTGGAAGCTATGTTAAGGATTTTTTATTTTTATATTATGAGAAAGAGAAAGTCAGTGTAGGATTTTACACAGAGGAATTTTGTTCACTAGCTATATCCCAAGTGCCTGGGCACAGTGCTAGAACATATTATCTGTTATGTATTCCATAACTGTTTATGTAATCAATTAACTGGAATGCTCTAGATTGGGATGACATGATCAGATTTTTGTAAAGAATTACCCTGGCTCCAATATGAAGAATGGACTGCGGGGAGAGGAGTGAGTAGGAAAAACATTTAGAAAGTTGTTGCAGCTATCCTTGCAAAAGATGAGGATGGGCAAAAATCCAAATGGATTTATAGACTTGGTGATGGGAAGTGGAGGGAATTCCTCTCAGAATGGAAGGTGAGGGCATGTGCTGAAAGTGAGGGAGAAGGAGTTATTATGGAGAGCAAGCTAACCACTGCAGAGGTTGCCAGGCAGTGCTGAGAGACTAGAGTCTCAGTGGCACTGAGCAAAATGATTCCACAATTTGTCACACCTTGGTGCTGACTGTGGGCAGTTGGTTTCATCCAGAGTTGAAATTTTGCCCATCAGGTGCACTAGAAGGATAGCGGAACAAAGAAGTGAGTGAGCCATGTGCGGTGGCTCACGATTGTAATCTCAGCACTTTGGGAGGCTGAGACAGGAGGATCGCTTGAGCCCAGGAGTTCGATACCAGCCAGGGAAACATAGTGAGACCTTGTCTCTATTAAAAAAAAAAAAAAAAAAAAAAGTGAGTAGTAAAAGTGATGGGCTCCAAACCCATGATAGGTAGGGAGAGAAGTGTGGACAGGAGACAGCTGATGGGAAGGGAGAAAAAGGGGAGTCAGCAAATTGGAGGCCTCAATGAGATAAAAAAGTTTGGGGAAAACCTGGAGGAGTGGTGGGCAGCTGTGATCAGAGTGGAAGTCTGAAACCATCCTTTTGCCAGAAGAGCAGTTTGGGATGTAGAGGTCTAAGGTGCTGCTAAGAGAATGGGCAGCCCTGGCATGGAACTGATGGTCACAGAGGTTCAGGTTAAGGAAATGAGGGCAAGGGGCGTCTGCACATAATCTTGCTGTCTTATGCCTGGGGAGATCGACCAGATGACCCCAAGCTAGACAGAGCCTAAACCTGATCATAGCCCAAAAACACCCCAGTCCCCTTGGGCCTGGCACCTTGCCTAGACCCTCAGCCTGTTTTGACACAGCCTTGCCTCTTTTATGTGTCCCTTTCCCCATCTCCACCTACTGGCTGGGGTCCTGCTTTCAAAATGAATGGACACCCCATCCTAGTTCCCTACACCACAACTCCAGGCTCCACCTCACTGTGAGTACTGAGAGCCTCACTGCCTTGCCCCACCACCAGGTTGCACTCCATGTCAGTCAGTTAGTCTTACCCTTTGGGGAGATCTCAGCTATAATGAAAATTAATGAAAATTGAGGACCCTGTCTTTAGAAAGATGTGCAAACTGCCAAGTTCACATCCAAATTTGGGGGCGTTCCAGATCTTTGTCACTGATATCAACAGGAAGAAACCTTGGACAGTGTGATTTGGACTGCTGGCTGCCATCCTCCTCTACCCCACAGGATGAGCCTTGGAGCTCGGTGGGTCCCCCTAAATCCAGTATGCAGCTTGGTCCTTCTCTCTGTTGGCCAAAGCTGAACAGCTCATGTCAGCCACCACTCTGGTTCACTGCCCCTTTCCTGAACACCTCACAGGCCCCTGGGTGACAGACCCCTTCCACTAGTATCTCCTTGCTCCAATCCATCCCTCCCTTCTCTCCTCTCCCCAGAGCGGACACCTGATGAGCGGCATGTGAAGAAGGGCTTCAGTCTGTTCTCCATGTTGCTCAGCTTCTGCTCCAAGGCCCTCCTCTGTTGCTCCTCACTTTGCAAGGTCTCCTTCCTCTTCTCGCTGTCTGTCTGGCAGGCCTGTAGCTGCCCTTCGGCCGCCTGATGAGCCCTCTGTTCCACCTCTAGTGCTTCCTGACTCTGCGCCAGCTCTCTCCTGGACCCCTGCAGATCCTCTGCGCTCTGTCCCAGCTGCCTTATCTTCAGGTGGAGCTGCTGCCTCAGGCTGCTGTTAGTGGCTTCCAGAACCCTATTCATCTGCTGGAGCTGCTGAGACACCTGCAGATCTGTTTGGCCACAGAGATTTGGTGGATGTCTTCTCCAGCCCTGCCCTAGTGCCCTGAGACTGCAGCATCAGCCCTTTTTCTCCTTCTTGCAACTTTTTGCATCACAGGCTGAAATACAAGATTTGACTGCCTAAAGTGTAAGGAGGTACTGGATTAGGTGAGGACAATTCAGGAAGACAACAGCCCTGGCAGAAAACCAAACCCAAAGCTAAGGATGTGGTGGTAGTGACTATGAGCCCTGCTGAGGAAGGTCAGCTTTGCGGGGAAAGTCAGGACGAAAGTCGTTCCGTGTAAGTGGGAAGTGGGGACAGCCTTACTCACAGCGCATTCCCAGGCAGATGACGGCTACTCCTAACAGCAGGCAGGTGAGGAGCAGGCCGAGCAGGAAGTATCGCAGGCAGGCTGTGCGGCCTTAGGGGGACAGTGGGATGGATGCGGGCAGTCAGCCCCCGGAAAGAATGTAGAGACGAGGGGACAGGTCCGCGGAGGAGACCCCTGGGGAAGGCATCCCTAAGAGGAGGGAGGTGCAGAGCTGAGGGGGCAACCATGGTGGTTTCTGTTGGGTAGCGGGGTGTTTCGCAGGTAGGGGAGAGGGTGTTCCAGAATCAGAGCTGGTAAGGACTCAGGGGCATAACCTGGGAGAAGGGGAAGGAAATATCAGACCGAGAGAGGGAGAAAGGAGAAGGGGGGCAGGAAGGCGAATTGGGACCATCCGCAGGGGGGCGGTGCACGTCGGATTCAGACGCACCCGATGTAGGTCAACGGGGCAGGGCAGCCGGGGCGGTCGGAAGGGCTGCGCCCGGACTCATCCTGGGAAGAGCTGCACCCCGCGGGGCCCAGCGCCATCCGCAGCCGGGACAGGCGCGAGCACGTGCCCCCGCGGCCGCACCGCACACTCACTCACAGGGGAGAATCCGCCCGACGGCTAGTGACGTCACGGCGCTCCAGGACGCAGTTGACTGCTCCGACTTGACCGCTGTCGAGGGGAGCATTGAGTTTGAGACGGGAAGCCCCGAGTATTGCCCCTTCTCCTCCGGTGCACCCGCTTCGCCCTCGCCACTGGGAAACTCCAGTCTGCCCCACGTTGCCCGCTAGGGTTGCTCTGGTACACCCTGTCACTCTACTGAGTTCCTCCTCTGCCTGGGACTCTCTCGGCTCCCTCCTGGGTCTCACCGTATCTTTTCCCGGACCCCCTCATCTCTCGTAGTTCTTCCTTTATCGCTTCCTCAGGGGCCCCTTATCTGTCGGCCCCAAACCCTCTCCCCCTTTGCTCTCATCCAACTCCCATCCCCCCTTTTCCCTCCCATGGCTCCCCATTTCCCATTAGAACTCATCCCCCACAGGGCTGCCCTATCCCTCCGCAGCCCTTATCTCCCTCACTGGGGTCTCCACCTTGCCGGAGGAATCTTTCTTCCTCCCCTGGCTCCCATTTATCCTGTTCCTATTCTTCCGTTTCCTAAGAACCGCCCTCCTCCTTTCCCCAGGGTATTGTGCTCTCAAGAATATTGTGGGCCATGGCGTGGGGGTGCACGCCTGCAATCCCAACACTTTAGGAGGCCAGGGCAGGAGGATCACTTGAGCCCAGGAGCTCGAGGCTGCAATGAGCCATGATCACACCACTGCACTCCAGCCTGTGTGACAGAGCAAGACCCTGTCTCAACAACAACAAAAACATTGTGGACTCCCCGGCTCAAGACACAGCCCCTCAACAAACACACATCCCCCAGGCTCTCCAGACCTGCTTTGTCGCCTAGTCCAGAAGAAGCCAAGCTTGAGGGTCCCCCTGGGACTGGGGGCACTTGAACATTCTCATAGGTGAGTTCCCCATCATCATCAGCCCCTGGGTCTGGAGAGAAGAGAAGAGGGACCAAGGTGGGAGTCGGGAATAGGATCTGTGGGGTGGGGAGTGGGGATGCAGGACCAAGGGGAGGCCTCATCCCCCTTACCCTGTCCTAACCGGCTGGAGATGCTCTTCTTCAGGGGTGCCTTCACAAACCTCAGATCTGCATAGGTGATGGCCTCAGCCATGGTCCCGAGCAGCTCTGCCCCAACTCGTCTTCCCTGTCATCCACCGTCCTCCCTTGCTCCTCTTTTCTCTGTCCCTTTACAACTAGGCTCTGTGTTCCCTCTGTGACTGCACGGTTTATCACCTGGCCCTGTGACTTCCAGTCACAAAAGAGGAAGGTGTTAGCAAGTCTCAAACAGATGGGCTCAATGAAGCAGAAGGCATCCCTGGGCCAGGGCCAGAGGGGCCACGGAGGGGACGCTGAGGTCCAGAGCACAGGGGTAGGGACTGGGCCTGTCCCCATGTCCTCCCTGTGCTTCCTCTCCATGCATCTTAGACCCATGTGGGCCATACTGGACCCCAAACTCGGTCCTCCTGGTTATCTGCCCTGATCTGCCCCGCCCTCCTCCTGGCTGCCTTGTCCACTGGGGCTTATGATGTGTAGCTGCAGCTGCACTGACTCAGATGATCTCCCCAGCTCCAGGGTGAGGCTCCATTCTCCCCATGAGACTGGGGGTTCCTGGTTTGCATCCCTCACTCCTCATCATCCTGGGGTTTCCAGTAACTGGGCGTTCAGGAACAGGTCCGGGCCAGGGGTGAAGGTAAGGAACAGCCATGGCTGCAGCACCTCTGGAAAGGCATGCGGCAGCACTGCCCCCCATGCATCCTCATGGGGAGCCAGGGAGCAGGTGAGCATGGGAGTTGCAGAGGGCTTAAGAAGGACTGCAGCTTCCTAGGCAGAGGCAAGGCAGGAGCAGAGCCAGAGGCCGAGCACAGATTCTGGACCAGCAGAGGTTTTGACATTTTCTTGGTTTGGTTTTGGTTTTTCTCTTATTTTCACAGCAAAGTTCTTCCTTTAAAAAGTCCCAAAGCTGGCTGGGCGCGGTGGCTCACGCCTGTAATCCCAGCACTTTGGGAGGCCGAGATGGGCGGATCACGAGGTCAGGAGATCGAGACCATCCTGGCTAACACGGTGAAACCCTGTCTCTACTAAAAAATACAAAAAAATTAGCCGGGCGAGGTGGTGGGCGCCTGTAGTCCCAGCTACTCGGGAGGCTGAGGCAGGAGAATGGCGTGAACCTGGGAGGCGGAGCTTGCAGTGAGCTGAGATCCGGCCACTGTACTCCAGCCTGGGCGACAGAGCGAGACTCCATCTCAAAAAAAAAAAAAAAAAAAAAAAGTCCCAAAGCTGTCCCTTCACACACAGCCCCAAGGAAAAAGGGGGCATTTGTGGTGGAGGACCCAGGGACTGCCAGGCCTTCATAGGTGTTGGGGGCCTGGCTGATGGAGGAGACAGGGAACCAGTTGGGGGAGAAGGGGGCAGCTGAGCAGGGGTGCCCAAAGGCGCTCCCTAATGTTCTTTTACCAGGATGTGACCCCTAATAGGAACCCCAAAATGGCCTACATCCAGGATAGGAAGGAGCTGGAACAAGATGTAGTGTGGGGGTGGGAAGACCTAGCCCCTAGCAAAGTGACATCCGCCCCGCAGAAACCCCCTCTCCTACAGCTGTGGGGAGGAAAAAGGAAGGGGAGAAAGGTCCTCACCGCATGCCAACAGCTTGGATGATTGGTGGTGTGTGGCAGGACACACACCTAGAGCTCTGCCAATAGCTCCGCCCAGCCACCCCTAGAGGAAGTGGCCACTGAGGCAAAGCTGTCACTTCAAAAATGTACCTGTAGAGAGGCACATGTGTGCATGTACGTGCATGGACACGCATGTTCCCAGGACTTTGCAGTCTGTTGGGGCATCTGTGAGGTGAGCAGCTATGTCAGAGCCTGCCTGGAGGAGGAAGCCTTCTGTGGGCTGAAGGCTGCCTGCGATCACTGTTATTTTCCACGGCAGGGAATGACGGGTCATTTTCAGAAAAGTCTTCAAAGGTCATCACAAGAGATCCTACAAGTATTTCCTTCTTGAGGCTCACTGTTTCCTAAGGTGCCTCTGCAGCTGTTAACGGTCCTTGCTTGATTAAAGTTTCCAACAACCCAGACCTTCCCCCAGATACAGACAGTGGTGTGTGGTGGTGACTCCCTGGGGGCCTCAGGGGCCCTGAGAGTGAGTGGGAGGGTGTAGAGCAGCTGGTGGCAGGGGTGGGTGGGGTGGGAAGAGTCAAATACTTGAACCTGTGGTGTACAGGGGGTGGGTGTGGGCAGTGTGTGAGTAAATCAATTGCAGGAAAATTTACAGGAGTTCCACAGACTGTAGAATGTCCCAGTTTTCAGATCCAATACACGGGTGAACATGATGTAGATGCCAGGTAAAATGCCAAAATCAAGCTTCTAGTCTGCACTCAAAAAGGAATCCGTGGCCAACATAGTGAAACCCTGTCTCGGCCGGGCGCGGTGGCTCACGCCTGTAATCCCAGCACTTTGGGAGGCCGAGGCGGGCGGATCACAAGGTCAGGAGATCGAGACCATCCTGGCTAACACTGTGAAAACCCGTCTCTACTAAAAATGCAAAAAATTAGCCGGGCGAGGCGGTGGGCGCCTGTAGTCCCAGCTACTCGGGAGGCTGAGGCAGGAGAATGGCGTGAACCCGGGAGGCGGAGCTTGCAGTGAGCTGAGATGGCGCCACTGCACTCCAGCCTGGGCGACTAAGCGAGACTCTGTCTCAAAAAAAAAAAAAAAAAAAAAAAAAAGAAACCCTGTCTCTACTAAAAACACAAAAAAAATTAGCCAGGTGTGGTGGCTGAAACCTGTAGTCCCAGCTAGTCAGGAGGCTGAGGCAGGAGAATCACTTGAACCCAGGAAGTGGAGGTTGCAGTGAGCCAAGATTGCACCATTGCACTCTAGCCTGGGCAACAAGAGCAAAGCGCCATCTCAAAAAAAAAAAAAAAAAAAGGAATACATGGGCTTGCTGCCTAACTTGACTGTGGAGAGGCTTAAGAAGGGGATCTCCTGGCCAGGCGTGGTGGCTCACACCTATAATCCCAGCACTTTGGGAGGCTGAGGTGGGCAGATCACCTGAGGTCAAGAATTTGAGACCAGCCTGGCAAACATGGTGAAATCCCGTCTATACTAAAAATACAAAAATTAGCTAGGAATGGTGGCATGTGCCTGTAATTCCAGCTACTAGGGAGGCTGAGGCAGGAGAATTGCTTGAACCCGGGAGGCAGAGGCTGCAGTGAGCCAAGATTGTGCCCAGCCTGGGCTACAGAGTGGGACTCTGTCTCCAAAAAAAAAAAAAAAAAGAATAAAAAGAATAAAAGGAAGAAGAAGAAGGGAATCCCCAGATGGAACTGCACACCCCATTGTCTTGAATGTCTTAACCAGGCTTGTTCTATATTTTTCTCCTCTTTAGCTCTTTTGGTAATGGTTACGTATCTTTTGATCATAGGCCACATTCGCTTCTAATCTTAGACCAGCTTGTAGCCTTCCTTTGTGAACACAGTAAGAGAGTGGGATCCTTCCCCTTCCCCATGTGTATCACACATTACCTTTAGAGACTGGACATCAGAAAAGATACCTGTAACTCCAAGCTGTACCTCTACTGCCCAAATATCAGGGAACTTTTAAGAGCTGAGGGGTCAGTGCTGTACATTTCAGCTTTTTCAGAACTGTAATATCATCATCTGAGAGCCTGGAGGGCAGACACCAACACCCATGTTTTGCCTCTCTTGGCCTCCCCACTACTCATTACAGGGAATGGGTGTTTACAGTTGACAAGAGGAGGGGGCCCAACCATAAGGGCATCAGATAGAATTTGCCATGTGGAAGGAAGCTCACCTGATCAACTTTGTGTCATTGATACAGTCTATGTCAGGACATCAGGAGCATCTCCTAAGACTCTGAAAGTCAGGCTATATCTGTCTTCATTACTTTAACCTACTGGCCTCCAGGAAGCCCTAGTTTACTGACAGGGTGTGGTAGCCAAAATAATGGCCTCCCAAAAATATTCACACCTGAATCCCCAGAACCTATGACATACGTCACTTTACCTGACAAAATGTAGATGTGACTGTTAATTAAGGCCCTTTAGATGGAGAGATTATTCTGTTTTATCTTGGTAGGCACACTCTGATCATATGAGTCCTTGAAAGGGAGAACCTTTCCCATCATGGGAAGAAAGAGATTCGGTGAGGGAAGGAGGGCCAGAGAGATGCCACAGGAGAAACACTCAACCCATAGGTCCTGATTTTGAAGATAGAGGAAAAGGACCATGAGCCAAGGAATGCAGGCAGCCTCTGAGAGCTGGAAAAGGCAAGGAAGCAGATTTTCCCCTTCAGCATCCAGAAAGGAACCAACCCTGCAGACACTTTGACTTTAGCCCAGTGAGACCTGTGTTGACTTGATCTCCACAACTGTAAGATAATAAATTTGTATTGTTTAAGCCACCAAGTATGTAATTTATTAGAGCAGCAGCAGTTTCCTGAACTGTGGAGGAAGCATGATGTAATAGAAAGAACAGGGAGACTCTGGTTAAAGAGACCAGCCTTGCCACAGTATGTGACTTTGGGCAAGTCACAATTTTCCATATGTAAAATACAAGATAGTCTGACCTCAATCAAGAGTATGATTGCTGGAGACACACTAGGTGTGGACTTTACAAAGGCCTCTTTAAAAGTCTGTCACAAAGGCTTCAGAGTCAGGAGGGAGAAAAATGGGCCACCCGATTGCACCATGAGGGAGACTTGGATTTCTTTGATCACTGAAGCCAAAGAGTACAGATAGGTCTTCGGTGACTTGCCCTAGGCCTCTCCTTGGTCCTGCCTCAAATGGTGACACAGAAAGCACATTCTCTGTACTAATGGCACAGAGCTGAAAAGAAAAGCAAATACATCAAAAGGCCAACTCAAGATTCAAGCCTTGCAACAAGGCAAAATGATGGCTCCAAACCACAGAATGAAATGTCATAAAAATAATAACAGCAGGCTGGGTGTGGTGGGTCATGCCTGTTATCCCTTGGAAGGCCAAGGCGTGCAGATCATGAGGTCAGGAGTTCGAGACCAGTCTGGCCAATATGGTGAAACCCCGTCTCTACTAATAATACAAAAATTAGCTGGGCACAGTGGCACGCGCCTGTATCCCAGCTACCCAAGAGGCTGAAGCAAAAGAATCGCTTGAACCTGGGAGGCGGAGGTTGCAGTGAGCCAAGATGGAGCCACTGCACTCCAGCCTGGGCAACAGAGCAAGACTCTGTCTCAAAATAATAATAATAATAATAATAATAATAATAACAGCAAAGTCAGGCACAATGGCTCATGCCTGTAATCCCAGCACTTTGGGAGGCTGAGGCGGGTGGATCACGACCAGCCTGACCAACATGGCGAAACCCCATCTCTACTGAAAATACAAAAATTAGCTGGGCATGGTGGCACATGCCTGTAAT
Organism: Macaca nemestrina; assembly: GCF_043159975.1. NCBI lineage: Eukaryota > Metazoa > Chordata > Mammalia > Primates > Cercopithecidae > Macaca > Macaca nemestrina. Next base: position 64,911,845 of record NC_092138.1, read on the forward strand.
CCCAGCTACTCAGGAGGCTGAGGCAGGAGAATCGCTTGAACCTGGGAGGCGGAGGTTGCAGTGAGCCGAGATACTACTACTACTGCACTCTAGCCTGGGTGACAAAGGGAGACTCTGTCTCAAAAAAAAAAATAATAATAATAATAATAATTAATTTAATTTAATAAAAATATAAAATGAGCAAATGAGCCTCTGCCTAAGGCTGACCAGTCCATAGACAAGCCAGTGGCCTGGACATCAGGATCAGTTTATCAAATGTTCATTTTCAGGAATTTAAGTGGGAAAATATGGAGATGACCGCTGAGTTGGCAGTGGGAGTTAAAGATGAAAGGATGTGTAGAGAGCATCTACCTTGACCCACAAAGTTCTCCATATCTAGTGATCGTCCCTGGCTACTCCTCGCTCACATACTTAGTGGGGAGCGATTACCCTGGCAGAGGCGACTGAACCTGATTGCCTGATTATCATGAGGGGTTAGGGCTGCTGCTACATACTGTAGGAATGTCCAGGCACACCTCATTTTATTGCACTTACTACACTTCACAGATACTGAGTTTTTTTGTTTTTTTTTTTTTTGAGACGGAGTCTCGCTCTGTCGCCCAGGCTGGAGTGCAATGGCGTGATCTTGGCTCACTGCAAGCTCCGCCTCTCGGGTTCATGCCATTCTCCTGCCTCAGCCTCCCGAGTAGCTGGGACTACAGGCGCCCGCCACCTCGCCCAGCTAGTTTTTTTGTATTTTTTAGTAGAGATGGGGTTTCACCGTGTCAGCCAGGATGGTCTCGATCTCCTGACCTCGTGATCCGCCCGTCTCGGCCTCCCAAAGTGCTGGGATTACAGGCTTGAGCCACCGCGCCCGGCCGATACTGAGTTTTTTTACAGGTTGAAAGTTTATGGCTACCCTGTGGCAAGCAAGTCTACTGGTGCCATTTTCCAACAGTACATGCTCACTTCATGTCTCTGTGTCATCACATTTTGGTAATTCTTAAAATATTTCAAATTTTTTTCATTATGATTGTATCTGTTATGGAGATCTGTGGTCAGTGAGTTTTGATATTAATATTGTCATTGTTTTGGAGCACCACGAACCATACCTATGAGACACTGAACTTAATAAAAGTTGTGTGTGTTCTGACTGCTCCACTGACTGGCTGTTCCCTGTCTCACTCCCTCTCCTTGGGTCTCTCTATTCCCTGAGACAAAACAATATTAAAATTAGGCCAATTAATAACCCTACAATGGTCTCTAAGTGTACAAGTGAAAGGAAGAGTTGCACATCTCTCACTTTACATCAAAAGCAGAAAGGATTAAGGTTAGTGAGAAGGGCATGTCCAAAGCCAAGATAGGCCAAAAGCTAGGCCTCTTATGCCAGTTAGCCAAGCTGCGAATGCAAAGGAAAAGTTCTTGAAGGAAATTAAAAGAGCTACTCCAGTGAACACATAAATGGTAAGAAAGCAAAACAGTCTTATTGCTGATATGAAGAGAGTTTGAGTGGTCTGGATAGAAGATCAAACCAGCTATAACATTCTCTTAAGCCAAAGCCTAATCCAGAGCAAGACCCTAACTCTCTTCAATTCTCTGGAGGCTGAGAGAATTGAGGAGGCTGAAGAAGAAAAATCTGAAGCCAGCAGAGGTTGGTTCATGAGGTTTAAGGAAAGAAGCCATCTCTATAACATAAAAGTGCAAGATGAAGCAGCAAGTGCTGATGTAGATGCTGCAGCAAGTTATCCAGAAGATCTAACTAAGATCATTGATGAAGGTGGCTACACTAAACAACAGATTTTCAATGCAAACTAAACAGCCTTTTATTGGAGAAGAGGCCATCTAGGACTTTCATAGCTGGAGAAGAAAAGTCAGTGCCTGGCTTCAAATCTTCAAAGGACAGGCTGACTCTCTTGCTAGAGGCTAATGTAGCTCGTGGCTTTAAGTTGAAGCCAGTGCTCATTTACCATTCTCGGAATCCTAGGGCCCTTAAGAATTATGGTAAATCTATCCTTCCTATGCTCTATACATGGAAGAACAAAGCCTGGATGACAGCACATGTGTTCACAGCATGGTTTAGTGGATATTTTAAGCCCACCGTTGACACCTACTGCTCAGAAAGAAGATTCCTTTCAAGATATTACTGTTCATTGGCAATGTATGTAATCACCCAAGATCTCTGATGGAGATTAATGTTGTTTTCATGCCTAACAAACTTCCATTCTGTAGCCCATGGGTCAAGGAGTAATTTTGACCTTATTTAAGAAATACATTTTGTAAGGCTACAGCTGCCATAGGGATTCCTCTCATGGATCTGGGCAAAGTAAACTGAGAACCTTCTGAAAAGGATTCGCCATTCTAGATACCATTAAAAACATTCATGATTCATGGCAGGGAGTCAAAATATCAACATTAACAGGAGTTTGGAAGAAGTTGATTTCAACCCTCATGGATGACTTGGAGGTGTTCAAGTAATTAAAAGTGGCGTGATCATGGCTCACTGCAAGCTCCACCTCCTGGGTTCATGCCATTCTCCTGCCTCAGCCTCCCAAGTAGCTGGGACTACAGGTGCTGGCCACCACGCCTGACTAATCTTTTTGTATTTTTAGTAGAGATGGGGTTTCACTGCATTAGCCAGGATGGTCTCGATCTCCTGACCTCATGATCTGCCTGCCTCGGCCTCCCAAAGTGCTGGGATTACAGGCGTCAGCCACCGTGCCCAGCTTTTTTTTTTTTTATTTTTTTATTTATTTTTTGAGATGGAGTCTCACTCTGTTGCCCAGGCCGGAGTGCAATGGCACAATCTCAGCTCACTGCAACCTCTACCTCCCGGGTTCAAGCGATTTTCCTGTCTCACCCTTCCAAGTAGCTGGGATTACAGGCATGCACCACCACGCCTGGCTAATTTTTTTTTTTTTTTTTTTTTTTGTATTTTTAGTAGAGACAGGGTTTCACTGTGTTCTCCAGGCTGGTCTCAAACTCCTGAGCTCAGGCAATTCACCCACCTCGGCCTCCCAAAGTGCTAAGATTACGGGCGAGAGCCACTGCGCCCGGCTGAACATAACTTTTATATGCATTGGGAAACAAAAAAAAAAATCCTGTGATCATTGCAGTGATCTCAAACCTGAACCCACAATATCTCTGAAGTATGCCTGTATCTTCAGGTCAGGGGATTCATGGGTGCCCCTTGGGTGTTCTATGCTCAGTGATATATTGGGCAACTTTAACCACCACAGCCTGGAAAGAACCCAGTTATCAGAACGCTCAGAAATGAAGGTCTGGCTCACCCACTGGGCAAGCAATTCAGTCCAGTAAGAAGTACTGCTTCAGTGAGGGGAGTCTAGTGTGGATGGAGGAGAAGGAAAATGAAGAATGTCAGTTGCAGTCTCAGAACCAACCACAGCATTGGGGATTTTAGCTTGTCCCACTGATGCTCCTATGATAAGTGTTTGTACCTCTTTTTTTTTTTTTTTCTTTTTTAATCAGAGTCAGTGTCTCACTCTGTCACCCAGGCTGGAGTGCAGTGGTTCGACCATAGATCACTGTAGCCTCAAACTCCTGAGTTCAAGTGACCCTCCCACCTTAGCCTCCCAAGTAACTAGGACCACAGGCACTCACCATCACACCAGACTAATTTTGCTGTTGTTGTAGATTCAAGGCTTTGCTATGTCAACCAGGCTGGCCTTGAACGCCTGGCCTTAAGCAATACTCCTGCCTCAGCCTCCCAAAGTACTGAAATTACAGGCATGACTCACTCTGCCTTGCTTTTTCTTTTTTTTTTAAAGAGACAGGGGTCTTGTTATGTTGCCCAGGCTGGACTTGAACTCCTGGGCTCCAGCAATCCTCCTGCCTTGGCCTCCCAAGTATCTGGGATGACAGGCACATGCTACCGGGGCCAGCTTATTCCTCTTCTTCCTCCTTCTTTTTAAAAAAACTATGGGCCGGGCGCGGTGGCTCAAGCCTGTAATCCCAGCACTTTGGGAGGCCGAGGCGGGCGGATCACGAGGTCAGGAGATCGAGACCATCCTGGCTGACACGGTGAAACCCCGTCTCTACTAAAAAATACAAAAAATTAGCCGGGCGAGGTGGCGGGCGCCTGTAGTCCCAGCTACTGGGGAGGCTGAGGCAGGAGAATTGCGTGAACCCGGGAGGCGGAGCTTGCAGTGAGCTGAGATCCGGCCACTGCACTCCAGCCTGGGCGGCAGAGCGAGACTCCGTCTCAAAAAAATAAATAAATAAATAAATAAATAAATAAATAAATAAACTATGACCTGCGCTGGGCGCGGTGGCTCACGCCTGTAATCCCAGCACTTTGGGAGGCTGAGGCTTGTGGATCACGAGGTCAGGAGATCGAGACCATCCTGGCTAACACGGTGCAACCCTGTCTCTACTAAAAAATACAAAAAAATTAGCTGGGTGTGGTGGCAGGCACCTGTAGTCCCAGCTACTCGGGAAGCTGAGGCAGGAGAATGGCAAGAACCCGGGAGGCGGAGCTTGCAGTGAGCCAAGATCGAGACACTGCACTCCAGCCTGGGCGACAGAGCCAGACTCTGTCTCGAAAGAAAGAAAGAAGAAAGAAAGAGAGAAAGAGAGAGAGAGAGGGAGGGAGGGAGGGAGGGAGGGAGGGAGGGAGGAAGGAAGGAAGGAAGGAAGGAAGGAAGGAAGGAAGGAAGGAAGGAAGGAAGGAAGGAAGGAAGGAAGGAAACTATGACATGAAGAAAAAGTGACAGCATGAATTTAACACAAGACATGAGCAGATCTGATTGCTGCTCGCTGCTCAGCAGATACTGTCAGTGCCTCAGCCATTTCTCCTCAGGCCTCACCCGCTGGCTGCACATAAGCCCTGAGGCTAACGGCAGGCCTGCAGCTCCTTGCCTGAAACTTTTGTCTGATGGGAGAGCCGGAGCAGAGGGCCAGGAGTGCTGGAGAGTCCTTGCCTCCCTCCACAAAGCAGCTCTCAAACAATGACTGGTGGGAACTGGTGTTATAAATACACCAGCAACCTTACCCCGGGAGTGGGAGAGTAACTTTGAGGGCACATGTTCCACACTGGCTCTCAGAGTTCCCCACTGGTTTTACGCCCCAGTTTTTCACCATGCATATAAGTGGTATCTTTTTCTGTTTTTTGTTTTTTTGAGACAGGATCTTGCTCTGTTGCCCAGGCTGGAGTGCAGTGGCATGATCACTGCTCACTGCAGCCTCAACCTGCTGGGCTCAAGTCATCCTCCCAGTTTAGCCTCCCAAGTAGCTGGGACTAAAGGCATGCACCACAATGGCTGGCTAATTTTTTTAAAAGTTTTGTGTTTGTTTGTTTTTTTCAAGAGAGGGGGTCTCTCTAGTTGCCCAGGCTGGTCTCAAACTCCTGGGCTCAAGCAGTCTTCCTGCCTGGGCCTCCCAAAATATTGGGATTACAGACATGAGCCACCGTGCCTGGCAGGCATCTCATTTTTACTTTAAGCTGCATGTCCCTGATTCGTAATGAACTTGAGCATATTTTCATGTTTCTTAACCAGTTGGATTAGCTCTTCAACTGAGGTTAGAATCCTTTGTGTATATTTTTCTATCCCCCCAGAATTTTATTTTGAAACATTTTAAACTTAAAGGAAAAGTTGAAAGAATACCACGAACACTTGTATATCCTTCATTTAGTATGTCAGTCAAGGCCCATCAGAGAAGCAAAACCACTAGCATATGCATATGTATGTATGGATATTTATATATACATACACACACATACATATTTTTTCAATTAAGCGATCTGGTACACAGAATTGCTCTTATTTGGCACACAGAATTGCTCAATTATGCAGTTGTGGGAGCAAACTCAACAGTCTCTGAAAGGTGTTGTCTTTGCTTCTGCTGCTGGAGCTTGGATTCTGCAGGCCTGGCAGTGGGGAAGGGAATATGGGCAAAAGTGGGAGACAGCAAGGATAAGCCAGAACCCATGAGGATAGACTGGAACCCAAGTCAGTCTCTCCCCGCCTCCACCTTTGATGACGCGAATGTCCTGCCACAGAAGGTATGCTTTTACCCATCATGCTCTGCTGCTACACGGGTATGCAAGCCCTCCTAGTGCACAGTCCCAGCACATGGTAGCACTCAGTAAGGAGAGCTGGATGTTCCAGTTCCATTGATTATGTCAGCCCACTTTCCCCAATGAGTTGAACTGTCATGTTTTTTTTTTGTTTGTTTGTTTTTTGTTTTTTTTTTGAGACGGAGTCTCGCTCTGTCGCCCAGGCTGGAGTGCAGTGGCGCGATCTCGGCTCACTGCAAGCTCCACCTCCCGGGTTCACGCCATTCTCCTGCCTCAGCCTCCCGAGTAGCTGGGACTACAGGCACCCACAACCGCGCCCGGCTAATTTTTTGTATTTTTAGTAGAGACGGGGTTTCACCGTGGTCTCGATCTCCTGACCTTGTGATCCGCCCGCCTCGGCCTCCCAAAGTGCTGGGATTACAGGCGTGAGCCACCGCGCCCGGCCGAACTGTCATGTTTTTGTATACACAATCACCTTGTATGAGATTCTCTGTTTTATTCCATTGACTAATTTTTTCCCTTTGCTTTATTCATTTGATTAAGTGGCCTTATAATATGTTATCATATTTGGGAAAGTGAATTTCTTTTCTTTTTTTTTTTTTTTTTTTTTTTTTTTTTGAGATGGGAGCCTTGCCCTTTCGCCGCCCAGGCTGGAGTACAGTGGCATGTCTCAGCTCACTGCAACCTCCACCTCCCAGGTTCAAGCTATTCTCCTACCTCAGCCTCCCGAGTAGCTGGACTTACAGGCATGTGCCATCACGCCTGGCTAATTTTTGTATTTTTGTAGAGAAGGGGTTTCGCCATGTTGGCCAGGCTGGTCTTGAACTCCTGACCTCAGGTGATCCACCTGCCTCAGCCTCCCAAAGTGCTGGGATTATAGGCGTGAGCCACCGCATCTGGCCAGTAAAGTGAATTTCTCTCACTATTTTTTTCTCACTATTTTCCTATCAAAATCTTTGTATTTTTAAAAAATATTTTTTTCTTTGCTTGTTCTTTGTTTTACTAATTGGAATTACACACTTTAATTTTTGGAGAACTGACACTTTTTATGATTTTTTCTCTTCCCAAAAGGATATGGTTAATTTTTTGTTTGTTCCCATCTTGCTTTATAGTGTTTAATAATATTTTACTGTATAACTTTATTCATATGAATACTTACGTGTTTCTTGGTTAAATATAAGTAAATATACGTACTACATCATAGTTGTTACAAGGGAAGTATCTGCTAAACTGCCCGGGTTCAAAATCCCAGCTCTGAGATTTTACCAGCTATTAATAGTAATCTGGGGCTAAATCACTTAATCTGTGTGTTCCTCAGTGTTCTCTTCTATAAAATAAGAATAATAATAGTGGCTGGACGCAGTGGCTCACACTGCATCCTGGCACTTTGAGAGGCCTAGGCACGTGGATCACTTAAGCCCAGGAGTTCGAGATCAACCTGTGCAACATGGCAAAACACCCATCTCTACAAAAAAAATACAAAATAATAATAATAATAATAATAATAGTAATCTGTTTCAAGAGGATGTTGTGAGGCTTGATTGAGTTGATACAAAGTGCCAAGAATAGTTCATGGCATTATGGTGGCTATCATTATTATCCCAAGAATTTTTTTTTTCTGAGTAGCTTCATCATCTATATATTTTCCTAAGAATTTTATAACTTTGTAACTCTAAATTGAAACTGCTTCCATTTTCTTTTTTTTTTTTTTTTAGACGGAGTCTTGCTCAGTCGCCCAGGCTGGAGTGCAGTGGCCGGATCTCAGCTCACTGAAAGCTCCGCCTCCCGGGTTTACGCCATTCCCCTGCCTCAGCCTCCAGAGTAGCTGGAACTACAGGCGCCCGCCACCTCGCCCGGCTAGTTTTTTTGTATTTTTTAGTAGAGACGGGGTTTCACCGTGTCAGCCAGGATGGTCTCGATCTCCTGACCTCGTGATCTGCCCGTCTCAGCCTCCCAAAGTGCTAGGACTACAGGCTTGAGCCACCGCGCCCAGCCACTCCATTTTCAATTCAATATGCTTATTGCTAGAGTAAAACAATTTATTTTCATTATATTTATCTTGTATACAGTCAGCCCACCAAATTATATTGTTTTTTACCATGGTTTTTTTTTTTTTTTAACTAGTCTTTTGGTTTTTCTGGTACAATCATGTCAGCAGCAAAAAAGATAATATTATAATTTCTTTTCAGATGAGTGTAACAATTCATTGTCTTGTTTTACCAAATTTGGTAAAACTTCCAAGATATGTCAAATAATAAGGATAATAGCAGGCAGCTCTGTCTAAATTTTTATTTTAATTGAAGTGGTTCAGTGTTTCACCATTTAGAACCATATTTGCTTTTAGGTTTTAATAACTAGTCTTCATTATATTTAAGCAGTTTTCCTCTTTTTCTTTTTTACTTAGAGTTTTTATTGGGAATAGTATCAAGTTGTAGTAGCTTTACACATTAAATCTGGGAGCATTTCTTCGTTTTCTTTTTTTTTTTTTTTTTTTTTTTGAGACGGAGTCTCACTGTGTCGCCCAGGCTGGAGTGCAGTGGCGCGATCTCGGCTCACTGCAAGCTCCACCTCACTCTTGACTAGTTTAAATGGCATAGAACGGCTGGGTGCGGTGGCTCACACCTGTAATCCCAGCACTTTGGGAGGCCAAGGTGGGCGGATCACCAGGTCAGGAGATCGAGACCGTCCTGGCTGACACGGTGAAAACCTGTCTCTACTAAAAATACAAAAAAAAAATTAGCCAGGCATGGTGGCGGGCACCTGTAGTCCCAGCTACTCTGGAGGCTGAGGCAGGAGAATGGCATGAACCTGGGATGCCAAGCTTGCAGTGAGCCGAGATCGTGCCACTCACTGCACTCCAGCCTGGGCAACACAGCCAGACTCCACTAAAAATATATACATATATAAATAAATGGCATTGGCATAGAAATTATTTAAGGTTAGAAAAAACTCATATCTGGTGCCATGTGAATGCAGTATTTCCCAAAAGGAGTCTCTCATCACCTTCCTGTGGCAGTCTTTTCTAAAATAAGTTGGGCTATTCAAGCTTTCCTCTTTCTCCTGGGTCAATTTTCTTGGTAATTTGTATATTTCTTGAAAGATATCCATTTCCTCTATTTTCAAATTGGTTGATTTTCAGTTGTACTGTTTTATAATTCTTCAATTTTCTCCTCTATTTGTAAGAATGTTTTCTTTCTCATAACTAATCTTGTCTATTTAATCTTTCTTTTCCCCCCTTAATTTGGCTTGCAAGAGGTTTATTTTATTAGCTCTTTTTTTTTTTTTTTCGAGGCAGAGCCTTACTCTGTCGCCCAGGCTGGAGTGCAGTGGCACCATCTCGGCTCACTGCAACCTCTACCTCCTGGGTTCAAGCGATTCTCCTGCCTCAGCCTCCCAAGTAGCTGGGGTGACAAGTGTCTGCCACCGCACCCTGCTAATTTTTGTATTTTTTAGGAGAGACAGGTTTTTACCATGTTGGTCAGGCTGGTCTCAACACCTGACCTCAGGTGATCCGCCTGCCTTGGCCTACCAAAGTGCTGGGATTTCAGGCATGAGCCACTGTGCCCAACCTTAATAGCTCTTTTAAAAGACAATTTTTTTGGATTGATTTATCCTTTTTAGGTTTTTTTTTTGTTTTTTTGTTTGTTTGTTTGAGACAGGGTGTGGCTCTGTTGCCCAGGCTGGAGTGCAGTGGTGCAATCTCAGCTCACTGCAACCTCCACCTCCTGGGCTCAAGCTACCCTCCCATCTCAGCCTCCCAAGTAGCTGGAACTACAGGCATACACCACCACACCTGGCTAATTTTTGTAATTTTTTTTTTTTTTTTCCCCAGAGATGGGGTTTCACCATGTTGCCCAGGCTGGTTTCGAACTCCTAAGCTCAAGTGATTCTCCCGCCTCGGCTACCCAAAGTGCTGGGATTACAGGCATGAGCCACTGTGCCTGGGCCTTTTTAGTTTTTTTTTTTTTTTTTTCATTTAATTAGTGTTAGCTTTAGTTATTATTTTCTGATTTGATTTCTTTTCTTACTCTTTTCATAATTTCTTGAAATAAGTGCTCTCTTTATTTTTCCTGTGCATATGTTGTTTAAAGCTTGCTATCTTTTTGACAGTGAAATATATGATACAGGGTAATTGAGAGGGTTTCTCATGTTATGCTGTTTTCTCATTTCACATTTTTATTTTGCGAACATGGGATTTTCATTCTTTTTTTTAAACCAGTTTTATTGCATTGTAATTTATATACAACAGATTGATCTGTTTCAAGTGTACAAGCCTATGAGTTTTGACAAGCGTATTCAGTTGTGTAATTACCACAATTAAGATACAAAACATTCCTATCTCTCCCCAAATCCTCCTATCCCTTTGCAGGCACTCTTCTCCCACCTCCCCGAGCCCGTAACTTAAATTTCTCTTGTTTGATATCAGTACAGATGTTCCTTGACTTAGGATGGGACTATGTTCCAAAAACCCATCATAAGTAGAAAGTAATGTTAGTTGAAAATATATTTAATACCCTGATAAACCCATCGTAAAGTCAAAGAATCCTAAGTTAAACCATTGTAAGTCAGGGATTGTATATAGCCTCTGGTTTTCAAAATAACATTTAATATTTGCCTGGTATCTCTTTCCATGTCTTTATTTTAAAACTTTATCACTTTAAGTGTGTTTCTCTTTTTTTTTTTTTTTTTTTTTTTTTTTGAGACAGAGCCTTGCTCTTTCGCCCAGACTGGAGTGCAGTGGTGCTATCTCGGCTAGCTGCCAGCTCTGCCTCCTGGGTTCACACCATTCTTTTGCCTCAGCCTCCTGAGTAGCTGGGACTACAGGCACCCACCACCGTGCCTGGCTAATTTTTTGTATTTTTAGTAGAGACAGGGTTTCACCATGTTAGCCAGGATGGTCTCGATCTCCTGACCTCGTGATCCACTCACCTCAGCCTCCCAAAGTGCTGGGATTACAGGCGTGAGCCACCACACCCATCCTAAGTGTGTTTCTCTTAAGTAATGTGTACCTAAATTTGATTTACAACAAAATCTGACAGTCTTTCGATGGTAGATTTCAGTCCACTTGTATTTACTGTAATGAGTGATGTATTTGATTTTCTTATTTCCATCTTACTTGTTTTAAAGCTTTTTATATTATTGTTAACTCTTCTTTTTTAAATCTTTGCTAGATTAAATTACTACTCATTCATTCTTTCTCCTCATTAATTTGGAGTTTGTCATTCTATTAATAGAATGCTCTCAGATAGATACACATGACTCTTCTATTTCTACAGCTGCTATTTCCAGAACACTTTAATTATCTTCTACTTCCTCCCCATCCCAATAAAATGTAATCTTTTTTATTTTTTATTTTTTTTGAGATGGAATCTCACTCTTGTTCCCCAGGCTAGAGTGCAGTGGCACGATCTTGGCTCACTGCAACCTCCACCTCCTGGGTTCAAGCGATTCTCCTGACTCAGCCTCCCAAGTAGTGGGATTACAGGTGCCCGCCACCACGCCCAGCTAATTTGTGTATTTTTAGTAGAGATGGGGTTTCGCCATGTTGGCCAGGCTGGTTTTGAACTCCTGACCTCAGGTGATCCGCCCGCCTCGGCCTCCAAAAGTGCTGGGATTACAGGCGTGAGACACCACGTCTGGCCAAAATGTGATCTTTAGATTACTTTCACTTCCCTTCCTTTCTCCCCTTTTTCCTCCCCACCTCTCCCTGCCTTAGACTTCTGGAACACTTTTACCTTCCCCTTATCCCCAACGCCTGACTCCACAGTTTTAATGAGATAATTTAGTCCTTATTAGAATTTCCCTTATAGTGTTCCATCTGTTTCAAGAGTCCTTATTTAGCATATATGTTACACCTCATAAACAGACATGGTTCGTTGCTCCCCACTGGTTTCTTGCCTCTTCTCTTCCCCTGTCTTGAAGTCTCTGTTAGGATTCATTTGTTGTTTATTAGAGTCTCTTCTCAAAAATATTTCTCAGATGAAGTACTCAGTGAATTTTGCAAATCTTTTTTTCTTCCTTGGCTGGGTATGGGTTGCAGGCCTTTTCTTTCATTAGCCCACATTCCATTTGGGGGTCTTTTAACTTTCAGGGTTGCAGATGAGAAAAAAGAACTTGCTTTTTGCCTGAAAGCATGTAAGATTTCCTATATTCTTAGAGTTTTGGAATTTTTGCCATATGTAGCTGAGTGTGTGTCTTTTTGTTTCAACTGGAGCTGCAACTTCAGTCTTTCTTCAGCTTAGAGAAATTTCATCTATTATTTAATTATGACCTCTCCTCTCTTGTTCCTTTTTCTCCTGGAACCCACAGCATTTGCAGGTTAAGTCTACTGTATCTGTTCCAGGCTCCTACCTTCTACCACATATTTGCAATTCTATATTTTTGTGCTAGATGTTGAGACATTTTTCTCTATTTAATTTTCTAGACCTATTTTTGGGGTTTCAGCAATGACTGTCCTCTCCTTTGATTTATCAATGGAATTTTTTAGTTCTGCGATCACATTTTCTAGTTCAAGGAAATCTTTTGTGTTTGAGCTTCACACGTATCTCTTCCAGGCTCTCATTTTTTCTGTCAGGGATTCAGCTGTCTCTGTCAGCAGGTTCCTCTGCCCTCTGCTTTTTCTGCATTCTCCCAGCCTCAAGGGCTGAGAAATTAAATCCACCATTAGTTTTGCTGAGAGTTAAGACCCAGAAGAGTTATGATTGTCCTTGAGAAGCAGGCTGTCTCTGAGACTCGCTTTCTTCCTGAAAGTCCTTGTTTCTGGCTCTGAGGCTATTTTCCAGACCTTGTCTGCAAGGAATTCTCTCTGCTTGGAGCCCAGAGGAGCCCACTTAAAGTTTGTCACCTATAGCTGGAGTTGTCAGAGGAGGTGTGGAATAGAGAAACTCACTAGAGTTTCCTAGAATTCCCTTGCTGTGAGAAGTCTAAGTATTACTATTAACAAACACCAAATCACCAACACACTTAAAGCCAGGAAGCGTTAAAAGGAGTTACCTCTGGGAACTATGACTTGGAGTAGGAACGGGGATGGGGGAAGAGAGCCTTTTACTTTTATTTTTTCCCCTACGGTAGGATTTCTCACCCTCAGCATTATAAATTTTGGGTGAGAAATTCCTTATTGTGGGTAGTTGACCTGAGTTTTGTAGGTTGTTTAACAGCATCCTTGACCCCTTCCCACTACCACCCCCTCCCCAGTTGTGACAACCAAAAATGTTTCCAGACATGCCCTAAATGTTTCCTGGAGGGGGTGGGGAGCAAAGTCACCCCTGGTTGAGAACCACTGTTGTGTAGCCTTTGGTTCTATTTGGGTTTTTTTTTTTTACCACGTGCACGTTATTTCTATAATTAAACATTTAACTGAGGTCACAAGACAGAAGAGGAAATGTGAAGCTGTTAAAAGGAAGCAGAACAACTAAGAGAGAATATACAGTAAAGGACAGGGAAGCAAGTTAGCAAAGTGGGAAGAAATTGAATATAAATAAAAGAAGTAGAAATGAAGAAATGAGAATTGCTTAAATCTGTTCCCTCCTTGTAACAAAACTAGGCTGGAAGTTTAAACCCATCTTTGAGAGACTGCAGAGCAGGGCCAAAGATGGAGGGGCCCTGGCTGCATGGCTTTCAAAGACCCTCCCCACCTATAAGTAATTTCTTAAGAACTTCCTGGCCGGCACGGTGCCTCATGCCTGTAATCCCAGTACTCTGGGAGGTCTAGGTGGGTGGATCACAAGGTCAGAAATGAAGAGGGTATCTCAGTCTTGGAACTAGAGAAGCAGGATCCTGAAGTCCCACATACTCCTGTCACTGAGGTCCCTGTCAGGCCTCTGAGTCCAAGCTAAGCCATCATTTCCCCTATGACCTGCATGTATACATCCAGATGGCCTGAAGCAACTGAAAATCCACAAAACAAGTTAAAATAGCCAGTCCCTGCCTTAACTGATGACATTCCACCATTGTGATTTGTTCCTGCCCACCCTAACTGATCAATTGACTTTATGGCAATACACCCTCCCTGCCCTTGAGATAATGTACTTTGTGATATTCCCCTATCCTTGTGAATGTACTTGGTACAATACAGCCTCCCCACCCTTAAGAAAGTACTTTGTAATATTCTACTTTGTAAGAAGATCTACCTGCTGCCCACAAAAAAATTACTCCTAACTCCACAGCCTATCCCAAACCTATAAGAACTAATGATAATCCCACCACCCTTTGCTGACTCTCTTTTCAGAGTCAGCCCGACTGCACCCAGGTGAAATAAACAGCCGTGTTGCTCACACAGAGCCTGTTTGGTGGTCTCTTCACACGGACGTGCATGACATTTGGTGCCGAAGACCCAGGATAGGAGGACTCCTTCGGGAGACGGGGCCCCTGTCCTCACCCTCACTCTGTGAGAAGATCCACCTACAACCTCGGGTCCTCAAACCAACCAACCCAAGGAACATCTCACCAATTTCAAATTGGGTAAGTGGTCTTTTCACTCTCTTCTCCAGCCTCTCTCGCTACCCTTCAATCTCCCTCTCTTGCTACCCTTCAATCTCCCTGTCCTTCCAATTCCAGTTCTTTTTCCTCTCTAGTAGAGACAAAGGAGACACATTTTTGTCCGTGGACCCAAAACTCTGGCGCTGGTCACAGACTCGAGAAGACAGACTTACCTTGGTGTCTAATCACTGCGGGGACACCTGCCTGATTATTCACCCACATTTCATTGGTATCTGATCGCCACGGGGATGCCTGCCTTGGTCATTCACCCACATTCCCTTGGTGGCAAGTCAATTGCAGGGATGCCTGCTTTGGCTGCTCACCCACATTGCAGCCCAGGGCTGCTCACCACCCCCTGTGCCGTGTCTCTACCTTTCTCTTCGAACTTACCTCCTTCACTATGGGCAACCTTCCACCCTCCATTCCCCCGTCTTCTCCCTTAGCCTGTGTTCTTAAAAACCTAAAACCCCTTCAACTCACACCTGACCTAAAACCTAAACGCCTTATTTTCTTCTGCAACACCGCTTGGCCCCAATACAAACGCGACAATAGTTCCAAGTGGCCAAAGAATGGCACTTTCGATTTGTCTATCCTACAAGACCTAGATAATTTTTGTCGAAAAATGGGCAAATGGTCTGAGGTGCCGTACTTCCAGGCATTTTTCACACTTCATTCCCTCCCTAGTCTCTGTTCCCAATCCGACTTGTCCCAAATCCTCCTTCTTTCCTTCCCGCCTGTCCCTTCAGTCCCAACCCCAAGTGTCACTGAGTCTTTTGAATCTTCCTTTTCTACCAACCCATCGGACCTTTCCCCTCCTCCCCAGACTGCTCCTCCTCAGGTCGCTCCCCGCCAGGCTGAATCAGGCTGCAGCTCTTCTTCAGTCTCCGCTCCCCCACCCTATAACCTTTCTATTACCTCCCCTCCCCTCACCCAGTGTGGCTTACAGTTTCATTCTGCGACTAGCTCTCCCCCACCTGGCCAACAGTTTCTTCTTAGAGAGGTGGCTGGAGCTGAAGGCATAGTTTGGGTACATGTGCCTTTTTCTCTATCAGACCTTTCCCAAATCAGCCAGCGTTTAGGCTCTTTCTCATCAGATCCCAGTAAATATATACAGGAATTCCGATATCTAACTCTGTCCTACAATTTAACCTGGAGTGACTTGAACGTCAGCTAACTTCTACCCTCTCCCCAGATGAACGGGAAAGAGTTTTTTCTCTAGCCCAATCTCACACTGACAAACGCCGGCTTCATGAGCCAGGCCTCCAGAAAGGCATTAGAGCAGTTCCCTAAGAGGACCCCCAATGGAACTATCAGGCAGATTCCCCAGGTATAGCTAGGCGAGATTACATGATTTCCTGCCTAGTTGAAGGGCTTCAAAAGACAGCATACAAAGCTGTTAATTATGGCAAACTAAAGGAAACTACCCAAGGTAAAGATGAAAACCCAGCCCAGTTCATGGCCTGCTTAGCAGCAACCCTTAGACACTTTACTGCCCTAGACCCAAACGGGCCAGAAGGCCGCCTTATTCTTAATATGCATTTTATCACCCAATCCGCTCCTGACATTAGGAAACAACTCCAAAAATTGGATTCCGGCCCTCAAACCCCACAACAGGACTTAATTAACCTTGCCTTCAAGGTGTACAATAAAAGAGAAGAGGCAGCCAAGCGACAACACATCTCTGAGTTACAGCTCCTTGCCTCCGCTGTAAGACAACCCACAACCATGTCTCCAGCATACAAAAACTTCAGAACATCCAAGCCACAGTTCCCAGGGGCTCCTTCAAAACCTCCTCATGGACCTTGCTTCAAATGCCAAAAGCCTGGCCACTGGGCCTCGGAATGCCCGCAGCCCGGGATTCCTCCTAGGCCGTGCCTTGTCTGTGTGGGCCCCCACTGGAGGTCGGACTGTCCAGCTCACATCGCCACCGTTCCTAAAGCTCCTGGAGCTCAAACCCAGTGTTCCTTGGTCGACTCCTTCCCACATCTCCTCAGCTTAGTAGCTGAAGACTGACACTGCCCAATCACCTCGGAAGCCCCCTGGACCATCACAGACGCGCGTGACAGTCCCCAGCACTGCAGAGATCTGAGATCCAATAACAGTCTGCAGAGGTCTACTCACCATGCAGAGGTCTACTCACACCATAGCCACTGTTCTGGGATTCCCATTCCATTTAGACCTCCTGATTGCCCCGTGTCTTCTTACAATAAACACCGCTTCACTTAAACAGTTGATTCCTTACAAACAAAGGCCTGGTAGACTTAGCACGCCCAGTCAGAGATGACCCCTCACTTTGTGTTCCCAGTACTAGTTTCACTTCTTAGTGCCACACTTTAAGGATCAAGCCGAAAGGGGGCGATGAGTAGGCTGCAAATAAAGTCTGTAAAAGAACTGTAGAAGGAGTCAGGCTCAGTGACTCATGCCTGTAATCCCAACACTTTTGGAGGCTGAGGCAGGCGGATCATCTGAGGTCAGGCATTCAAGACCAGCCTGGCCAACGTGGTGAAACCCCGTCTCTACTAAAAATACAAAAAATTAGCTAGGCATGGTGGCAGGCGCCTGTAGTCCCAACTACTCTGGAGGCTAAGCCAGGAGAATCGCTTGAAACCAGGGGTGGGGTGGAGGTTACAGTGAGCCAAGATCACACCACTGTACTCCAGCCTGGGCGACAAGAGCAAAACTCTATCTCAAAAAAAAAAAAAAAAAAAAAAAAAAACCTAGGTCATTTGTAAGGACTAGCTCCCAATTCCTCCAGGGCTGTCAGACCAGTATTGGCAGAACCAGTGAGACAAGGAACAAGGAAGCCGACTTTGGTTCCAAATTTTAAAAGTTCTATCAATAAGAAAGATTGGAAGAGAGTCCTTGGAAGGGTAGTGAGGTCGTTACCAAGGAGAGGTTCAGCTTCTGGAAGTGTTCAAGAAGATACTCATAGGGCAGTTCCTGCAGTGGGTGTAACTTTGGGCCAGATCTGTCAGCCTCCTTTTGGCTATGTGATTCTAGAAATGTATAAGCTAGACAAGAGATCTGATTAACTCACACGTTAAGCAGAAATATCTTAGGGCCAAATGGCATGACAATACATTTAAGTCAGAGGAGGTTGGCTCATGGAGGAATTGGGCAATAAGTGAAGACATCAGAGGTTCAACATCTTCAGCTGACTCTGATCTGTTGGTCTTTCCCCCACAGAATTAGTCAGAACTCATGGTTGCAAGAGATAGAAAACATAACTTTGACTTAAGGAAAAAAAAAAAAAGGCCAGGTGCGGTGGCTCACGCCTGTAATCCCAGCACTCTGGGAGGCCAAGGTGGACAGATCATCTGAGGTCGGGAGTTCGAGACCAGCCTGACCAAGATGGAGAAACCCCGTTTACTAAAAATACAAAATCAGCTGAGGGTGGTGGAGCATGCCTGTATTCCCAGCTACTCTGGAGGCTGAGGCAGGACAATCGCTTGAAGCTGGGAGGCGGAGGTTGCCGTGAGCCGAGATCTCACCATTGCACTCCAGCCTGGGTAACAAGAGTGAAAAAAAAATTAAAGGAATTCCGTCTCAAAAAAAAATTAAAGGAGGCCGGGCGCGGTGGCTCAAGCCTGTAATCCCAGCACTTTGGGAGGCCGAGGCGGGCGGATCACAAGGTCAGGAGATCGAGACCACAGTGAAACCCCGTCTCTACTAAAAATACAAAAAATTAGCCGGGCGCGGTGGCGGGCGCCTGTAGTCCCAGCTACTCAGGAGGCTGAGGCAGGAGAATGGCGGGAACCCGGGAGGCGGAGCTTGCAGTGAGCCGAGATCGCGCCACTGCACTCCAGCCTGGGCAACAGCGTGAGACTCCGTCTCAAAAAAAAAAAAAAAAAAAAAAAAAAAAAAAATTAAAGGAATTCATTAGCTTACATAGCCAAAAAGTTCAGAAGGCAAATCTAGCTCTGAGCATGTCTAGATTCAAGGTTTCAAATGAAGTCATTAAGACTTGGTCTGGGTGGCTCACGCCTGTAATCCCAACGGGCGGATCACTTGAGGTCAGGAGTTGGAGACCAGCCTGGCCAACATGGTGAAACCCCGTCTCCATTAAAAATACAAAAATTCCTGGGCATGGTGGCTCAGGCCTGTAATCCCAGCACTTTGGGAGGCCGAGGCGGGCGGATCACGAGGTCAGGAAATCGAGACCATCCTGGCTAACACGGTGAAACCCCATCTCTACTAAAAATACAAAAAATTAGCTGGGCGTGGTGGCAGGTGTCTGTAATCCCAGCTACTCCAGAGGCTGAGGCAGGAGAATGACGTGAAACCAGGAGGCGGAGCTTGCAGTGAGCCGAGATCCCGCCATTGCACTTCAGCCTGGGCGACAGAGCCAGACTCCGTCTCAAAAAAAAAAAAAAAAAAATTAGCCGGGTATGGTGGTGCACACCTGTAATCCCAGCTACTAGGGAGGCTGAGGCAGGAGAATCGCTTGAACCTGGGAGGCGGAGGTTGCGGTGAGCCGAGGTTGTTCCACTGCACTCCAGCATGGGCAACAGAGCAACACTCCGTCTCAAAGAAAAAAAAAAAAAAAAAAAAAAAAACTTGGTCTGTATTATGCATTGTATGCCTATATCAAAATATCTCGCCGGGCGCGGTGGCTCAAGCCTGTAATCCCAGCACTTTGGGAGGCCGAGACGGGCGGATCACAAGGTCAGGAGATCGAGACCATCCTGGCTAACACGGCGAAACCCCGTCTCTACTAAAAACACAAAAAATTAGCCGGGCGAGGTGGCGGCGCCTGTGGTCCCAGCTACTCGGGAGGCTGAGGCAGAATGGCGGGAACCCGGGAGGCGGAGCTTGCAGTGAACTGAGATCTGGCCACTGCACTCCAGCCTGGGCGACAGAGCGAGACTCCGTCTCAAAAAAAAAAAAAAAAAAAAAAAAAAAATCTCATGTACTCTATAAATACATACACCTACTGGCCGGGCGCGGTGGCTCAAGCCTGTAATCCCAGCACTTTGGGAGGCCGAGACCATCCTGGCTAACACGGTGAAACCCCGTCTCTACTAAAAAATACAAAAAACTAGCCGGGCGAGGTGGCGGGTGCCTGTAGTCCCAGCTACTCGGGAGGCTGAGACAGGAGAATGGCGTGAACCTGGGAGGCGGAGCTTGCAGTGAGCGGAGATCTGGCCACAGCACTCCAGCCTGGGTGACAGAGCAAGACTCCGTCTCAAAAAAAAATAAAAAATACATACACCTACTATGTATCCATAAAAATTAAGAATTAAAGAAGACTTGGTCTTTCTCCACATCCCAGCTCTGTTTCCCTCCTTGTAATAAAACCAAGCTGGAAGTTTAAACCCATCTTTGAGAGACCGCAGAGCAGGGCCAAAGATGGAGGGGCCCTGGCCGGCTGGCTTCCAAAGACCCTCCCCACCTAGAAGTAAGTTCTTAAGAACTTCCTGGCCGGGCGGGTGGGAGCGGTGCCTCATGCCTGTAATCCCAGCACTCTGGGAGGGCTAGGTGCGCGGATCACCTGAGGTCAGGAGTTCACCAGCCTGGCCAACATGGCTAAACCCCGTCTCTACTAAAAATACAAAAATAATTAGCCGGGCGTGTTGGTGGGCGCCTGTATTCCCAGCTACTCAGGAGGCTGAGGCAGGACAATCGCTAGAACCTAGGAGGCGGAGATTGCAGTGAGCCGAGATCCTGCCATTGCACTCCAGCCTGGGCGACAAGAGCAAGACTTCGTTTCAAAAAAAAAAAGGAAAAAGAAAAAAAGAACTTCCTGCTGTTGAACCTTTGACTGTCCCGGAGACCCTTCCTCTTCCGTTTTCAGTGTGTCCCTATCCTCCTAGCTGGGCTTTAAGAAAGAGTGGGGGCAGCTGGGGCCCTAGGGGCTCCCCATGAGGGTCTGTCCCTGGGAATGGGGCGCTGGGGGACAGGCACTCCTTCTGGCTGGAATGCTACACCAGTGAGGGAAAGGAGTCCACTAGGGAAGTACCTGGCCAAGGAGACGGAGAGAGAAATCACAGGTATTTGTGAGTTGATCAACTAGAGGGTGTGGCGAGGGGGGCCCTCGGAAGGTGTCTTAAATTCCAGGTTCAGGAATCAATAGAGAAGCTGCCCAGTCCAAGTGTTCAGGGCTGAGGGCCTCGGTGATGGAGATGAGGTAAGAAGGTAAGAAAACGGACGGTACAGGAGAGAGAAGACAGTGGACCCGGGCTAAGGGACGGAAAACAAAAAGTTCAAATCGTACCCCGCTACAATCACACATGAAAAATAAAATGGGCCGGGCGCGGTGGCTCAAGCCTGTAATCCCAGCACTTTGGGAGGCCGAGACGGGCGGATCACAAGGTCAGGAGATCGAGACCATCCTGGCTAACACGGTAAAACCCCGTCTCTACTAAAAATACCAAAAAAAAAAAAAAATTAGCCGGGAGTGGTAGCGGGCGCCTGTAGTCCCAGCCACTCGGGAGGCTGAGGCAGGAGAATGGCGTGAACCCGGGAGGCGGAGCTTGTAGTGAGCCGAGATCGCGCCACTGCACTCCAGCCTGGGTGACAGAGCAAGACTCCGTCTCAAAAAAAAATAAAAAATAAAAAATAAAAATAAAATAAAATAAAACAAAATGTTTTACAGAAACTCAGTTTACAGACGACTGCTTGGGAGCAGTCATGTCACCTAGTCCAGAGGGAGTCGGTCAGCTGCGTTCCGCGAACTTGGGAGGCGACTGCGGGGGGAGCCGCGGGGTCCTCACTGCGCGCCGTCAGGGACCAGACGCTGGGGCGGCCCCGAAGCGTCAGGACTACAACTCCCAGGATGCCGCGGGCCAGGCTGCATCCCGCCTGCGCAGATGTGGTTGGCAACTCCGCCCCTTACCAGGCGGCGGCGCTGCGGGCTCAGTCCTAAGCGGGCGGAGGCAGCGAGCCGGGTGGGTCTGGGCCGGCTTCGGCGATATCTGTGGGCTGGGTTGGGGGCGTTTGAGCCCTTGGCTTGTCCGGGTGGGTAGCCGGGACCCCAACCCCCGCCTCCTCCAGAGTAAAGCTCTCACGTCCACCTGGCGCGACGCTGAGCCATCTTCAGAAGCACCGCAGCCCTCAGAACCCCACATCACGCTGCCGGTGGTTCCCCGCATCCGGTGTCCGCCCCCGAAGCCTCCCTCCCTCCCCCGCAGGCCCAGCTATCTGCCCTTAACCGCGACCTGGGCCTCTCTTGGGGAGGCCCAGGATGGGGTCCTCAGAGGTCCGGGGACCCAGGGGCATTTGTGGCGTGTGTAGGGGCGTGGGCTTTAGGGAAGGGTGTTCCCCTTCAAATTGGGATCACCAGGACGGAATCAGGCGCACGGCTTCCTCCTCTGTGGCTTCCTGTGGCACTCCAAGTGGGAAGAAGAGAAGCTTGGAAGTGAAAGCCTCAGCTTCTCCTTTCTTCAGCCCCTCAAGCCTCAGAAAGATCTGTCAAGCGCGTCCGGCCTCTACAGAGGCCCTGGGGAGATGGCCTAGACCTTGAAATAGCCTAGAAAAGGTTTAACAGGTTGGAGCTTTTGCTAGAGAGATGGATCACAGATGAGCTTAAGGGGTGGAGGGTGTGTGTGTGTGTGTGTGTGAGAGAGAGAGAGAGAGAGAGAGAGATTGCCAGGTGAGGAAGGTGAAGAGCTGAAACCAACTTGGAGCTATGCTGTATTATTATAATGAGGATTTGGGTTGGCGGATGTTACAGGCTCTAACCAGAAAGCTGGAAGATGTGATAGGTGGGGCTTTTTTTTAAAACCCTAAACATCTCTTTGTAATCCATCCCTCTTCTGCATCCCCACCGCCACTGCCACTATCCCCTCTCGCTTAAATCTTGCAACAGCCTCTGAAAGATGCTGCCTGACTCCAGACTGCTGACCACTAGCTCAGCACAGCAACCACTGCAGTTAGAGCCTTTAGCTCACTGTGTTCATCCCTCGCTTAAAACCTTCAGTGACTCCCTTTCACCTCCCCTGCAGGATAAAGCCCAAGCTTCTTGGCATGACTTACGGGCGCAGTGTGGTCTGGCTCTGTCTGCTCCTCCAGCCTCATCTTACCATTGCCCCCATCTCACTCTACCCTCCGGCTGTGCCTAATGCACTTCTGCCAGGTCCTCTGAATAAGCCTCTCCTTTGCCTGTGGTTCCCTCTGCCTTGAAGCATTTTCTGTCCTTTGCCTCTCCTGGCAGATTCCTACTATGTGTCATGTCTCTACCTAGAAGTCACTTCACCTGTGAGCTTCCATAGAGGAGCCTATATTTCTCTTATTTTAATAATGTGTAGCATTGTTGAGCATTTATTGTCTAAGTGCTTTACAAATGGTAACTCGTTTTGCCTCACAACCACCTTTTTTTGAAGTAAACACCATTAATATCCTCTCAATCTTACAGATTCAGAAACCGAGGCACAGTTGCCCAAGAACACACAGCTGGTAAGTGGTAGACATGGAATTTGAATGCAGACAGATGGGCTCCCGAGCCCAGAGTCCTAACCTCTGTGCCAACTGGCTGATGTATCATACTATATGGGGCAGGAGGCTGGGGTTAAGAATCAGGAGGTAAATGGGTGGACAGGCAGGACAAATTAGATGGGGATTAAAATGAAAGTGGTGACAAGCAAAACTGTTGCCAAGACTGCAGGTGACAACTGAGAGAGTGAAGGCCGGGCACGGTGGCTCGTGCCTGTAATCCCAGCACTTTGGGAGGCCAGGGTGGGAGAGAGTGAGTGGAGATGGACCCCTGCCACAGTGATGGGGTAAGGAGAGGGCCTCTGGGGGTATACGGTGACTAAGTGCAGATAAGGCTACTGATGTCAAAACAGGGGTATAGGTGGGACTCATAGCAGATGGGGAAGGTCAGGTTGGGGGACTTGATGAAGGAATCAGGCTGGCAGGTTGTGGAGGTGCTGGCAGTCATAGAGGTCAAGGGAAGAGTAGCTCAGGACTGTGAGCTTGCAGCCCCCAGGGGGAATGCAGTGGCTCTGAGTGCAGATCCCGGGGATGTTCTAGCAGCAGCAAGAGCAGCTGAGGAGCTGAGCTCCGGCCCTCCACCCCGGCGCCCACCTCTGCCCTGTTGATGCTGCAGCCCCTCTTGGCCCCTCATCTCCAGCTAGGCACCCCCAGAAAGAGCTCTGTGCAGACAGCAAACTCACCCCCATCTGCGGGGCCCTTTGCAAGTCTTCAGCCTTCTAGGTTAAAATCTAAACACTTTTTGGAAAGTTTTATTTGAAAACTTGGGGACAGGGCAGAGACAGCAGGATGGAGACTGTATTCTCCTGCCAGGGTTCTTGGGTCAAAAGCCAGGCTCGGGTCCTTCCCGTCTCTAAGTTCCAGGTCTGCTCCAGTCTGTGAGCTCCCGAGGAATATACCCACCCACCCACTGTCAGGCCCTTACTCCTCCCCCACCGCCTACTTCCTGTGCCTGAGGAGACACTGAGGCGTGGGGGTAGACTATGAGGGAGCGGGGGTGGGGAGGATCTGGTTAAACTCCAGAAGAAGGAAGTGAGAACCTGGGAGTTTGGGGGCTAAGAGGAACAGATAGAAAAAAGAAATGAGGAGGGGGCTACTGTCTTTGCCTCCTCCATCACAAAAGCTTTGCCGAGATGTCTCCCTCGACGCTCAGATAGGAAGTCCAGGGTAGATCACATCCTGTGACTTGGCAATGGCGCCCGTCTTTGGGTGCTGGTTGGGAAACAGTCATGCCCCTGCTACAGGGGGCTGGGGCACTGCATGCCCCGCTGTGCCAGGCCCTCCATCTCAGCTGGCTGCAGGCTGGCTGTTGGCATAGGCCTGATCGGGGAAGGAGGCTCGGGCCCTGCGGGTCTGGGCACATACTGAGGCATAGAGCTCCGGCTCGGGGCCCAAGGCCTGGGACTTTGGCTCAGAGTCCAGCACCACCTCTGAGTACTTGATGGGGGTCCCAGGGCCTGGGATCCGACCCTGAGGAGGCCGCAGCTGTAGGCTGGTGTAGCACATCACTTCCTCTGCAGCCTGGAGATGCAAGGCTGTTAGAAGTTCACTGGACCCTTGGAAAAGCCCGAAAAGCCCCCCACTTCCTTCCCTCCCCCTTTTCTCCAGCCACAGCTGACTCACCCTGGCAGGGCCTCCAGGAGTTGGATCCTGCTGGTCTGGTCCTGGGTCTTGAGACAGCCGTCCTGGGACAGGGAACAGGAATCTGGTCAGCAACTTGTCCCTGCTCCTGCACACCCCCATTCCAGCCACCCAGGACCTGGCCTCTGTGCCCCTCCTCTCTGCCAGCTCCCTACCTGTCTGTAGATAATGCAGGTTCCCATACAGCGGAACCTCTTCCACAGACCCTCCAGAGCTGCAACACAGAGTTCAGGGGATGAGTGGGGACTTCTCGGTAAGAAAGAACTCTCAGTCAACCCATCCCTGTTGTCTGTTACCCACCGTCCCTGCCCCGGATGGCTCCTGCTCCGGCCCCTGATCCACTGGGACAAGTGTGCAGCCAGCGAGATGAGAAACAGCAGCGTCACAGCTCCGAAGAGGACCCACAGTCCCCAGGCCTGGGTTATGGAGGGGATTCCTGTGGATGTGAAAGGAAGGGGGGTATAACTGCCCCGCCCAACCCCCAGGGCCCAGCAGGTGGGACCTGGGGCCACATGACCCCTCCCCCACCAGCCCCTGCCACGCCCAGCTCACCCAGTGTGAGTAGATCCGTGCAGTTGTCACCTCTGCTCATGGCTGCTGATGTGAGAGTCCACAAGCACACTGCTCTGAGCCGAGGGTCAGCCTGGTTCATGGCCTGACAGCTTCCACAGCCCTTCTTACTCCCACCCCTCCTCAGGCCTGTACCCCACAGCTCAGCATCCCCAATGCTGGTGGTGGCAAAGTCTCTGGTTTCCGGGGAGGAAGGGGGAGGGGAGGGATGAGAAAAAGAACAAAGACCCCGCCCTGTGCCTGCACCTGCGCCACTCCTGCAGCTTCTGAGCTTCCCCCACCCTCGCTGCCCGGGGCCCTGTGCCCCCCTTGAGAAGAGAAGCAGGCCTGTGAGTAATGTGCCACGGGCAGTTGAGTCCCTGAGGACTCCAGGGGCGGGGCGTGGGTGGGCAGAAGTGGTGTGAAGCAGGACTAACAAGAACAGGAACGCCCCTTCTGCTCCAGGATGCCCACCTTCCTCCCTGACTCTGGTCCCGGAAGAAAGATGTATTCCTCAATGAATATGATATAAAGTGGAAGGGTCGGGGGAGCCTCCTGGTACCTCTGATCCCATCACACCCTAAGGCTGATCTGAGAGGATATATGTATAGGTGATGCTTGTTATTGTTTCATTGGGGGCATTATAACTTGGGGGACACCCCCAAACCTCCCCTTTCAACCCACTTCATCCAAACTGTCCGTAAGAACTGTCACTCTCAATAATTAATTGCATTTTAAAACTCTTTGCCGTACGACTGTCCTGGGAAGCTGAGCCCTGTCTTTGCACATGTTCACTTCCGGGGGTGTAGTACCTGCCGTACCTAGAGATAACTCCATCACGTGCAAGGCTGTTGATGTACGAAGAGGGATTTGAAGTTGCAAATATAAACCTGAGACCAGAAGTCAGAGATGTGTTTTATCTAGCCCATACAACATTTTTTAAATGTTTAAAATCAGTGCAGTGGCATGCCAACAATGGGGATGGCAGAAGTCCTGCCCCTTGAGTTGCAGGCAATAAGGGGGTGCCTTGTCTGTAGATAATTTTAAAAATAAAAATCAGTCCTCTTCTTATCACCATGTTCCAGAAATTCTGAAAAAAAAATCAGTGATAAAATTATCCTCCCTGCAAAATATTTTGTAGATCTAAGTTTTATTTTATTTTTTGAGACAGGGTCTTACTTTGTCTCCCAGGTTGGAATACAGTAACACAATCTCAGCTCGCTGCAACCTTGACAACCTCCCGGGCCCAAGGGATCCTCCCATCTCAGCCCCTTGAGCAGCTAGGACTACAGGCATGTGCCACCACACCCAGCTAATCTTGTTCATTTATTTTGAGATGAGGTCTCCCTGTGTTGCCAGGCTGGTCTCAATTCCTGGCCTCAGGCAACCTGCCCACCTCGGTCTCCCAAAGTGCTGGAATTACAGGCATGAGCCACTGCGCCCAGCCCAGATCTAACTTTTTTTTTTTTTTTTTTTTTTTTTGAGACGGAGTCTCGCTCTGCCGCCCAGGCTGGAGTGCAGTGGCCGGATCTCAGCTCACTGCAAGCTCCGCCTCCCGGGTTCACGCCATTCTCCTGCCTCAGCCTCCCGAGTAGTTGGGACTACAGGCGCCTGCCACCGCGCCCAGCTAGTTTTTTTTGTATTTTTTAGTAGAGACGGGGTTTCACCGTGTTAGCCAGGATGGTCTCGATCTCCTGGCCTCGTGATCCGCCCGTCTCGGCCTCCCAAAGTGCTGGGATTACAGGCTTGAGCCACCGCGCCCGGCCCAGATCTAACTTTTAAATTGCTGTGGTTGACCAGGTGCAGTGACTCATTCCTGTAATACCAGCACTTTGGAGGCCAAGGCAGCAGGAGGACTGCTTGAGGCTAGGAGTTCAAAACCAGTCTGCGCAATATAGTGAGACTCTCCATCTTTACCAAAAAAACAAACAAAAACAGGAGACAAGCCTGGTGACACAAGCCTGTAGTCCTAGCTACTTTGGAGACTGAGGTGGGAGGATCACTTGATCCCAGGAGTTGGAGGCTGCAAGGAGCTACAATTGTTCCACTGCACTCCAGCCTGGATGATAGAGGGAGAGACCCTTTCTCTACATTAGATACACAAATACCATTGTCTTACAACTGCCTATGGTATTCAGTACAGTAACATGCTGTAAGCATTGGAGCTTAGGAGCACCAGGCTATACCATATAGCCTAGGTGGGTAATAAGCTACACCATCTAGGTTTGTGAAAATACACTCTATGACATTTGCACAATGACAGAATTGCCTGGTGACTCATTTCGCAGAACATATCCCTGTTGTTAAGCAATGCATGACTTTTTTTTTTTTTTTTTTTTTTTTTTTTTGAGACGGAGTCTGGCTCTGTCGCCCAGGCTGGAGTGCAGTGGCCGGATCTCAGCTCACTGCAAGCTCCGCCTCCCGGGTTCACGCCATTCTCCTGCCTCAGCCTCCCGAGTAGCTGGGACTACAGGTGCCCGCCACCTCGCCCAGCTAGTTTTTTGTATTTTTTAGTAGAGACGGGGTTTCACCGTGTTAGCCAGGATGGTCTCCATTTCCTGACCTCGTGATCCACCTGTCTCGGCCTCCCAAAGTGCTGGGATTACAGGCTTGAGCCACCGCGCCCGGCCAGCAATGCATGACTTTTTAGGCTGACATGATTATATTTACAAAGTTCAAGGAAAGAAAATGTTCACTGTCTGAGTTTATTTTCTGGCCCTTATTATTCATTTTATAATTATCATTGAAAATAATTCTGTCATATAATTTTAAAATTTGTTTTAATTTAATTTATTTATTTGAGATGGAGTCTCCCTCTGTCACTCAGACCAGACTGCAGTGGCACAATCTCTGCTCACTTGCCCAGGCTGGAGAGCAGTGGTGTGCCCGGCCATAAAGCATTTTTTTAAATGATCCACTTGAAAAATAAAAATGTGTTTCAGGCGTGGTGGCTCACGCCTGCAATCCCAGCACGTTGGGAGGGTGAGGCAAGAGGATCGCTTGAGCCCAGGAGTTCGGGACCAGCTTGGGCAACATGGCAAAATACCGTCTTTACCAAAAATACAAAAAATTAGCCAGGTGTGATGGTACACGTCTGTGGTCCCAGTTACTCAAGAGGCTGAGTGGGAGGATTGCTTGAAGATAGGAGGTAGAGGTTTCAGTGAGCCAAGATCAAGCCTCTGCACTCCAGCCTGGGCAACAGAATGAGACCCTGCCCCCACCCCCCAAAAAAGAAAGAAAACAAGAAAAATTTGGGTCTGGGCATGGTGGTTCACGCCTGTAATCCCAGCACTTTGGGATGCTGAGGTGGGCAGATCACCTGAGATCACGAGTTTGAGAGCAGCCTGGTCAACATGGTGAAACCTCATCTCTACTAAAAATACAAACATTAGCCGGGCGTGGTAGTGCGTGTCTGTAATCCCAGCTACTCTGGAGGCTGAGGCACGAGAATTGCTTAAACCCAGGAGGTGGAAGCTGCAGTGAGCCAAGATCGCACCACTGCACTCCAGCCTGGGCGACAGAGCAAGACTCCATCTCAAAAAAAAAAAAAGAAAAG
The DNA here is from genome assembly GCF_043159975.1 of Macaca nemestrina. Taxonomy (NCBI): domain Eukaryota; kingdom Metazoa; phylum Chordata; class Mammalia; order Primates; family Cercopithecidae; genus Macaca; species Macaca nemestrina. Next base: position 64,940,512 of record NC_092138.1, read on the forward strand.
AAAGAAAAATTTGGGCCAGGTGCGATGGCTCACACCTGTAATCACAGCACTTTGAGAGGCTGAGGTGGGAGGATGGCTTGGGCCCAGGAGTTTGAGACCAGCCTAACCAACATAGTGAGATTCCCATCTCTGCAAAAAATTAAAAAATTAGCAAGGCATGGGGGCATGTGTGCCTGTAGTCACAACTACTTAAGAGGCTGCAGTGGGAAGATTGTTTGAGCCTGGGAGATAGAGGCAGCAGTAAGCCATGATTGCACCACTGCACCACTCCAGCCTGGGCAACAGAGTGAGACATTGTTTCAAAAAAAAAAAAAGAGAAAAGAAAGAAAAATGTTTTTTAAATGATCCAGGACAGGCAAGGTGGCTCACACTTGTAATCCTAGCACTTTGGGAGGGTGAGGCAGGCAGATTCCTTGAGGCCAGAAGTTCAAGACCAGCCTGGGCAACACTCTACAAAAACAAAACAAAACAAAACAAAAAACACAAATTAGCCGGGCATGGTGGTGTGTATCTGCAGTCCCAGGTACTCAGGAGGCTGATCCAAGAAGGTTGAGGCTGCAGTGAGCACTCCTGACTGGGCAGCAGAGGGAGACCCTGTCTGAAACACACACACACATCCACTTAGTGTCAAATATGCTAAGTATGCCACTGATTCCTTGTCAACAGTTAAAAATTGGGAGATTTCAAATGTTTAAAATCCTGATTTGTTGATTCCTTTGAAAAAAGATCTGGCAATAGTGCCCTGAGTTCTCTAAAGGCAATAATCAGTTGGGGACCGCTTATCATTATTATATCTAGCCTGAACCCCTTATTTACACCGACTGTGCCAACTGGCTTAGATTCAAGGTTTCTATAACCCTGCTCTGTGTACCCAGACTGTCACTGAGTCGTCAGCTAGACCAATGGACCCCAGCCGTTTTGGCACCAGGGACAGGTTTTGTGGAAGACAGTTTTTCCATGCACAGGAGTGTGGGAGAAGGGGATGGTTTGGGGATGAAACTGTTCCACCTCAGATCATCAGGCATTGTGGTTTTTTTGTTTTGTCTTTTTTTTTTTTGACAGGGTCTTGCTCTGTCACCTAGGCTAGAGTGCAGTGGCGCGATCTTAGCTAACTGCAACCTCTGCCTCCTGGGTTCAAGCAGTTCTCATGCTTCAGCCTCCCAAGTAGCTAGGATTACAGGCACGCACCACCATGCCCAGCTAATTTTTGTACTTTTAGTAGAGAAGTTTTTTTTTTTTTTTTTTTTAACCATGTTGGCCAGGCTGGTCTTGAACTCCTGGCCTCAAGAGATCCGCCCACCTTGGCCTCCCAAAGTGCTGGGATTACAGGCATCAGCCACTGTGCCTGGCCTAGATTCTCATAAGGAGCCCACAACCTATATCATGTGCATGCACAATTCACAATAGGGTTTGTGGTCCTATGAGAATCTAACACCGCACTGATCTGACAGGAGGTGGAGCTCAAGTGGTAATGCCAGGATGGAGAGTGGCTGTAAATACAAATGAAGCTTCCCTCCATACTCTGCCGCTCACCCTTACTCCTCCGCTGCTCACCTGCTGTGTGGCCCAGTTCCTAACAGGCCATGGACCAGTAGTGCTGGGGACCCTTGAACTACACTATGACAACTCCCCTTGGTGAGGGTTTCTCCCTGTCCTGTCCTTCCCCCTCCTTTCAGGAAAAACAAGAAGACACACCCATATTTTATTTATTTATTTATTTATTTATTTATTTATTTATTTATTTATTTTGAGATGGAGTCTTGCTCTGTCACTGAGGCTGGAGTGCGGTGGCGCGATCTCTGCTCACTGCAACCTCCGCCTCCCAGGTTGAAGCTATTCTCATGCCTCAGCCTCCTGAGTAGCTGGGATTACAGGTGCTGGCTACCACACCTGGCTAATTTTTGTTTTTGTTTTTGTTTTGTTTTGTTTTGAGGCAGTGTCTTGCCTGTTTGCCCAGGCTGGAGTGCAGTGGCACAATCTCGGCTCACTGCAACCTCCACTTCCCAGGTTCCAGTGATTCTCCTGTCTCAGCCTCCCAAATAGCTGGGACTGCAGGCGCCCGCCACCACACCTGGCTAATTTTTCTATTTTTAATAGAGACAAGGTTTAGCCATGTTGGCCAGGCTGGTCTCCAACTCTTGACCTTAGGTGATCCGCCCACCTCAGCCTCCCAAAGTGCTGGGATTACAGTCATGAGCCACTGATCTTGGCTTCATTCATTTATTTAACACACATGATGTACTGATTGCCTGTTTGTATGCCAGGCTCTGGAGATGAAAATGCGATGAATGGAACATGGTTTCCTGTCTGGCAGCTCTTGATCTAACTAGACAGACTACCCAGTGTATCCCAATTAAGAGACCATGAAAGGCTCTGTGGAACATTAAGAGACTGTGGAACAGGAGGAATACCTGCCTGCCTGGTGAAGTCATGGAAGACAAGGATGGGGAAAGGCTGTTCAACAGAAGGTATAGAGAGCAGCTGAAAACTGGTGAAATCTCCACCCTGCCTCTTACCTATTAATAACATACTTAACCTTCCTGAATTGCAGTTTCCTCATTCTTTGAAAGAGCTTAATTATATTACCCTTTTGGGTCATTTCAACTATTCATTAATTTCATTCAACAATGATTCATTGAGTGCCTGTTATCGCCGGGTGCCACGTGCTGTGCTCGGTTCTGGAAGCAAAATGATAAAGAAAAAAGAGAGGTGGCTCTGGCCCTTGTGGAATTTAGGACCAGCCTAGCTCAAGGGTCTCCAACCCCCGGCCACAGGTCAGCACCAGCCTATGGCCTGTTAGGCTCCGGGCCACATAGCACGAGGTGGGCAGTGAGGCCAGCAATCATTACCGCCTGAGCTCCGCCTCCTGTCAGATGAGCACGGCATTAGATTCTCATAGGTGCGCGAACCATATTGTGAACTGCGCATGGGAGGGATCTAGGTTGCGTGCTCCTCGTGGGAATCTAATGCGTGATGATCTGAGGTGGAACAGTTTCATCCGGAAATCATCCCTCCACCCCGCTTCGTCCGTGGAAAAATTGTCTTCCACGAAACCTGTCCCTGATGCCAAAAAGGTCAATTGGGGACTGCTTGTCTAGTGGTATTGAAGAAAGTGAAATAGTGGCACTAAAAAATAAATTAGAAGTTGAATTAAGGGTTCTGAATGATGGAACACACTTGAGCTGAGACCTGAAGGTTGTGTAGAACCCAGCTATGGCCGGGCGCGGTGGCTCAAGCCTGTAATCCCAGCACTTTGGGAGGCCGAGGCGGGCGGATCACAAGGTCAGGAGATCGAGACCACAGTGAAACCCCGTCTCTACTAAAAATACAAAAAATTAGCCGGGCGCGGTGGCGGGCGCCTGTAGTCCCAGCTCAGGAGGCTGAGGCAGGAGAATGGCGGGAACCCGGGAGGCGGAGCTTGCAGTGAGCCGAGATCGCGCCACTGCACTCCAGCCTGGGCAACAGCGTGAGACTCCGTCTCAAAAAAAAAAAAAAAAAAAGAACCCAGCTATGCAGAAAGGGAATGCAGCAGCGTATCAGGGAGAGAGTCAATGTAATTTCAACTGTCTGGTTTATAGTAGTAGCCGCTCAGGTTAAAAAATCACTAGAGTCCGTCGTGGTGGCATGTGCCTGTAATGTCAGCTACCCCGAGGCTGAAGCGGGCGGATCCCTTGAGCCCAGGAGTTTAAGACCAGCCTAGACAAGAGAGCGACCCGCCGTTCAAAAAAAAAAAAAGAAAGAAAAAAAGAATCACTAATATGTAAGCACGGTTCTGAGTATTTTGCTTGAGTGATTCCATTTAATCATCATAGCTCTTGAAGTAAGTGCTTATCTTCATTCCTCAGAGTGGAAAAGAAGGTACGGAGAGACAGAAGTAAGTTTCCCAAGGTCACCGCTCTTGAGTACAGGAGCCAGGATTCTAGCCCAAGCAGAGTCCGTAAGTTGTGTACCAGCTACACAATGAATGGTGGCTACTAAAGCGTTTGCCAGATGGAGAGGGAAGTAGAAGAGGAGGCATTCCTTTTTCAGGAATGCTCCATATTTGAAGAGTAATGAGCGCACTTCATAGCAAGGCCAAGAACAGAGTAAAGATGGCCGCGCATAAAAAGCAGCCGCGGTGACCGGGCGCGGTGTCACGCCTGTAATCCCAGCACTTTGGGAGGGCGAGGTGGACTGATCGCTTGACACCTGGAGTTCGAGACCAGCCTGGACAACAAGAGAAAAATCCATCTCTACAAAAAAATAACAGTTTAGCCGGCCATGATGGCGCGCGCCCGCAGTCACAACTACTTGGGAGCCTGAGGTGAGGGATCGAGGCTGCAGTTAGTCGCGACAGTGGGCTGAACAAAATCAGCCGCGCTGAGAATGAGCCCCGTGTGGTTAGTGCGCCAAGACGCACTGCCTGCGTAACTAGAAGAGCTGACGGACGACTACCCCGCACCACGCCGCTCAGCGGGCCACGCTTCTTGGCGGACTTTACAGTGGGAAGGGGAAATGTCTACGTGCTTATGCACGTGGCACTCTCTGCCGGAGGTCCGGGGACTTTCCCCTAGGCAGGGGGGGAGGAACATAGTCCCCAGTTTGTAGCCTAGGTTACAGGCCTTCAGCACGACTTGCATAGCTGTTGTCATAGTGTATTACTTTATAGCCCTAAAAAAGACTTTATTTTTAGATTAGGGTGAGAAAGTTGGTGGCGTCAGAGAAAAACAAACCGTTTTTGGGCATAACTTTCTAAGACTATAGGTTTCCAGAGCATTGTGGCTAGCAGAATAGCTTAATAGATAAGGAATGAGCAAATGCAGGAAAGCTGGAATGACACCATCTTATGCAAATATGGTCTGGCCCCGCCCTACGAGGAGTGGGCGTGGCCTCCCCGGGAGGCCCGTAGCGGGCCTGCTCGCTTGCGCGTGCGCGTGCGCACTGCGGCGGCCGATCAACGCCGGACTGCTTCGGGACAGCCCGCCCCATCCCTCCACCCGTGGGCTGGCAATGGCGGGCCCAGTTTCGCTCTTCGGTATGGTGGGGCTGCTGCTTGTGTCTGCGCTGCCCGGGGTCCTAGGAGACCGCGCCAGTCCCGACCTCCGGGCACACCCAGGTATCAGCGAGGGCTGCTGGCGGAGGGCCGGGACTGCGCACCGGTCCCAGGCCCCACCCAGCTCGGCTGACTTGCCTGTGTCCTCCCTCCGCAGGGAACGCAGCCCACCCCGGCTCTGGGGCCACGGAACCCCGACGGCGACCACCGCTCAAGGACCAGCGCGAGCGGGCCCGGGCCGGGTCGCTGCCTCTGGGGGCGCTTTACACCGCGGCCGTCGTGGCTTTTGTGCTGTACAAGTGTTTGCAGGTGCGGGACCGCCGGGGGTGGGGATGCCCTGAGCCCGAATCTCCCATGGGGGCGCCAGGGTACCAAGAGCAAGACACAGCTTCCCTGTCTGTAAAATAAAGACAAATGGTCCGTTGGCCTTCCAATATTATGAGGTTATTTTGAGGATCCAGGGAGGTAACGGATGTGAAGAGCGTGTGGTGAGCTGTAAATAAATAATGACCATCACATTTAGTTCTCCCACAATCTAGTGAAGAGTAGTCACTTGCTCGAGGTCACCCAGCGCTGGCAACTACTGGAGCTGGGATTTGAACCCAGCTAGCAGTGTCCATGCTACAAGAGTGGGGCCACCTTGGCACAGGAGGTTGATTGCTGCAGTGTGTTTCTAGAGTTCCAGATATGAAGTGGTCTTATGTTGTCCTTGGGAAGGAGGCCCTGAAATGTGGGTTGACAGTACATTTTGAAAAGTAGTACCTTCCAGGGCTGTGTCTTTAGCCCTGACCCTCTTACATAGTTGCATTATAAAATAGAACCGATGGAACCAGTTTAGATGCATGAAACTAGAAGAGATAGCTAATAATGACCCCAGGTAGATGTGACAGGCTAGGATGAATGACTGAATTTAATGATGAACTTTGAGGACAGACTAGTAAATTCTATTCTTGGACCTGAGTAGTCTGGAAGAAACATAAAGTAGCAGCAACTCTTACGAAAGAGATTTAGGCATTCCAGTTGACTGAGTTCACTGTGGGATGTGACAAGCCACTTCCCAAATCAGTGCTGGGAACATGGCACTGTGCTTCACCTGTTGATCAGAATGCCCCTGGAGAATTGTATTCGCCTCAGGGCACTGCTTTAAGAGCACTACATGTTCAGTAAACCACCAGAGAAAACCACCGTCAGTGAGCACTGACTGTAAAGACTGAAGTTATTAAACCACAAAAGAGGCCAGGCGCGGTGGCTCAAGCCTGTAATCCCAGCAGGCCTTTGGGAGGCCGAGACGGGCGGATCACGAGGTCAGGAGATCGAGACCATCCTGGCTAACCCGGTGAAACCCCGTCTCTACTAAAAAAAAAATACAAAAAAAAACTAGCCGGGCGAGGCGGCGGGCGCCTGTAGTCCCAGCTACTGGGGAGGCTGAGGCAGGAGAATGGCGTAAACCCGGGAGGCGGAGCTTGCAGTGAGCTGAGATCCGGCCACTGCACTCCAGCCTGGGTGACAGAGTGAGACTCCGTCTCAAAAAAAAAAGAAAGAAAGAAAAAAAAAAAACAGAAAAGACTCAGGAAAGGGGGTGAGGGTGTGGCCATTGTCTTCAAATTCCTGAGGGGCTGTCACATTGAGGAGACATTATTTTGGAAGGCTCCAGTAAGCACTATGGAAAGAATATACATAAAGGACAAATTTTGGCTTTATGCACGAACTGTCTAACAACCAGGGTTTTTGTTTTTTGAGACGGAGTCTCCTTGTGTCACCCAGGCTGGAGTGCAGCAGCGCGATCTCAGCTCACTGCAACCTCCGGCTCCCAGTTCCAGCGATTCTCCTGCCTCAGCCTCTCAAGTAGCTGGGATTACAGGCATCTGCCACCATGCTGGCTAATTTTTGTATTTTTAGTAGAGACGGGGTTTCACCATGTTGGCCAGGCTGGTCTCAAACTCCTGACCTCAGGTGATCCACCCACCTCGGCCTTCCAAAGTGCTGGGATTACAGGTGTGAGCCACCGCGCCCAGCCACCAGAGCTATATTCAAACCGGAGAGAGTTGCTCATTCCTGGAGGTGTTTTTCAGCAAACTGAATGACCGTGTGTGGGACATAGGACATGTTGCTTCATGTGCTGGGTGAGGAGCTACATAGACTAGAATTGCTATTCTCTGAGCTAAAAACCCAATCACCGTCTCCACCTCAAATTGCACTCTCTCCTGGCTGGCTCTGGAGACTGAGGTGATGGAGCAGAACCTTGTTGCTTCAGTTCTGCCCTTTCCTTCCACAACAGGGGAAAGATGAAACTGCAGTTCTCCACAAGGAGGCAAGCAAGCAGCAGCCACTGCAGTCAGGTGGGTTTAGCAGAAGTCTGTGCTGGGTAGAGGGAGATTAGGGGACAGCAGAAGATACGTAACCACTTCTGCCCCCCTTTTTTGCCTTATCCCCAGAGCAACAGCTGGCCCAGTTGACACAACAGCTGGCCCAGACAGAGCAGCACCTGAACAACCTGATGGCCCAGCTGGACCCCCTTTTTGAGCGGTGAGGAGAGCAATGATTCTGTTAATTTTGGGGGAATTTGTGGCAGGAGGGAGGAATGGGGACATAGGTTGGGAGCCACTGAGTGGACATTTCTTCAGTGTGACTACTCTGGCTGGAGCCCAGCAGGAACTTCTGAACATGAAGCTACGGACCATCCACGAGCTGCTGCAAGACAGCAAGCCGGACAAGGGTATGGAGGCTTCAGAACCAGGTGAAGGCTTGGGAGGCGAGTCTGCTGGAGGTGGAGACAAAGTCTCTGAAACTGGAACATTCCTGATCTCTCCCCACAGAGACCAGCAGACCTCTTCCTGAGGACTTTTATTTAAAGCAGGACGAGGAGGAGGTTGGTGACAGTCAGGACTGGGAGGAGCCCACAAACTGGACCACAGAGACATGGAACCTATCTACTTCCTGGGAGGTGGAGCGGGGGCTACGGAGAAGGTGCAGCCAGACTGTGGCAGAGGGCCCCAGTCACAGCCCCGGCTGGGAAGGAGGGACGATAGCTGAAGGTTGAGTAAAACAAAGTCTGTTTTTGTGATGGGGTGCTCCTGTGTGTTTTTTCCATCCTAGCTGGTTGTACACACCCATACTAGGTGCCTAAGGACAACTGGGCCTTCTTGAAGAGCTGTCCTTATTAGGACAAAAAGAGGCTGCCTTCCAGTGTGACAGCAGAAAAGATAGAGGGAGCTCCAGCTCTTTTCCTTGTATTCTTGAGGCTACCAGCATACCCGTGTTCAGGGCCCAAAAATCCCTTTTCTCATAGCAAAACTGAGACAGAAGGGTCTTTCCCCAAAAAAAGAAAAAACTTTACTCAAATCCAGTGGAAAAATAAATGATAGAAACTATACACAACATAAAAATAGCCACATTTACAAAGCTGCAGCCTTGATAAATGATGGGCCATGGACACAGCACGGAGCTTACCAGTCCCAAATCCCCTCATCTGTGTTAGGGGCTGGTTCAGTTGGGTCAGACTTGGTTTCCTGATTCTTTTTTAATAAAATTTCTTAATTATTTTTTCTTAAATAGAGACAGGGTCTCACTCACTGTGTTGCCCAGGCTGGTCTTGAACTCCTGGGCTCAAACGATCCTCCCACCTCTGCTTCCCAAAGTGCTGGGATTACAGGCATGAGCCACTGTGCCTGGTCGTGATTTTTAAGAGTTGGTCAGGTGATCTTGAGTAGCTTGGTCCAGGTAAACACAAAGTGACCTTTGTCAAATCATGAAGGGTTCTGTTTTGTTCAGTACTGAAGAAGATTCCTTTGTACTCCTGGCTGTGACCTATCCCTGAGGTATCCTGAGTTCTGGAATCTGTAAGATTCCTCTAGTTTTTCTGGCTGCTGTGGAGAGAAGACAGTCAGTTCAGGCACTGGCATGAGTGCTCTTTTCAGACAAAATCATCTGTGGGGTTGGTGGCTGGGGCGTGCCAGACCAATGTAGGGCACGAGACAGGAACTGCTTATTTCCTGCTTGTGGGCCTCATCACAGCGCCCTTCCTGGGGGAAGACACAACTTACCTGATAGTCCAAGTCAGACTGTGGTACCAGCGTGACAGCTCCTCCTGGTCTGTGGACATAAGCAGTAGCTTCTCATGAGGGAAGGACAGCTAGAGAGAGAGCACCTCTTAGCGCATGGCTCAGAAAGGTCCAGGCTAAAGCTGAAGCCCTTGCTGTTTCCATGGAGCTAATTCGGGGATGAGACAATTACTAGGTATGAAGCCTGAGCCCCAGCTATCCTCTCTCAATGTAGATGGTGCTGTTCCTATGAAAAGGGACCCACACCAGGAAGATAAACCAGCCTATAAGCATCTGAGACATATTTTGGGTCTAGGGTTCCCACCTATTACTTACACTGAGCAACCCACCACAAGGGCCTCCTGAGTGGCCAAAGACCCTGCTGAGTTGACACTGGGCCATGGGGTAGAGGGCCTTGCAGGCAAAGGTGCCACTCTGCAGCAGGTGCAGTGGAGGTCGAGGCTTGGCCATGAGCAGCACATCAGTGAAGAGGAAGAACATGCGGGGCCGAGGCTCCCCATGGGGAGGCACCACCAACAGCCAGCCCTGGCGTAGGAACCAGCGCCCTGGGGGATGGGAGCGCTGTTATTCTAGGGCAGCTTCAGGATCCATGGGAATAAGAGGAAAGGGAAGCTAAGAAAACAGGGGTTATGTGCTGGGTCAATACCGGAAGAAGGGTGAGTAAGAAAAGAGCAGCTGGTTGGCACTTGGAGAGTTAGATAAAAATAAAAGACGGGGCAGTTGAGGTTTGAGGGGGAAGTAGGCAGGCTACCTGAGGTCAGCCCCTTTGCCTGGCGTCCACTGAGCAGAGCCTGGACACGCCGAAGGTGCTGGTCATTCTTCTGTTTCTGACCAATAGTGTGGACTCTCTGGGCAGTCTCACTTATCAGTCGGGCAGCCCCTGGAATAACATCTCCCACACCTTACTCCCCAAATAACTTTGACTTTGGGTGGCATGGTTGTGAAAGAGGCTATTCTGGAGGGGACCAGGGTCAGGGTCTGACTTCTTGAAGAAAAGGCAGAGCAGTAGGGATACTGTATACATGTCAGTGGAAGATAGGGTCATACCAGACATTGTTGGAGGTCAGAGTCAGAAAGGGACACAGGAAAGGAAGCCTCCAGCCTGCATTGCAGAGGAGCAAGAACCTACGTGTGAGCTGTTGATGGTCAGGGCTGTTGGGACCTGTGTTTTCAGCCAAAGCAACGACGAGATTCTCATACCTGGAATTCAACAGTGGGAAGTCTGAGGGGAAGCACAGCCAGGCAAAACTCCCCCTGCCTGATGTGCAGATCACCCTCTACCCATACTTCAATTGCAAGGCCAGGAAAGATCTGCTTCTGGCTACTGTATCCCCTTCTTTCATGTAGGACTCAGAACCAGGGCTCACACCACACAGCCCTCTTCCATCCCGCACTGAAGAGTCAGTGGCAGACTAGCCATAGTTCAGGAGGCCAGACTGGAAGATGAAAGTTTATCAACCCAAGGAGGATGCTACAGACAGCCTGACTATAGCCCTTAACTCAGGCTTAACCCAGAGACAGAAATTCTAAGCCAGGCCAGCCCCTCATCTGAAACTTTTCCAGAAACCGTGCCTCAGGCCCTGGTAGAGGCCCCCTCACTTCAATGTAAAGTCCCACAGTTCCAGCTGAGGGCCTCAGGCTGCAGACCCTCAGTACTCCAATGGGTTCACATTTACTCTTGCAAAAGGTTTTTAGAAGCAATTTGGCTCAGGGTTGAGGCAGGGCTTTGGGATCGACCCCAAGACATCCCACAAAGCTGAGGGCTGCAGTCATACAATCTCAAAGAGAGAGGCGGCTGGAATCAAGGGAAGTTCACTCACTGCTGGAGCCGCTGCAGAGGCAGAGGGAGTAGGTCCTGGAGCTGAAGGCCCCCAAACTCAGGGCGGCTTTCCTGAAGCCGCACAAACCTCCGGAAACCTTTATTTTTCTTTAGCTGCTCCTGGAGTGAGGGAGAAAGGATTGGAAGCAGGGAGACAAGCCACTCCTTATATTGCATTCATCTGTATCCACATTCCCAGCCTTCAGTAAGCTGTGCGCTCCTAAGAGAAACCCTGTCTCCCTACAGAGAACTTACCACAGAGCTGAGCACCCAGAGGGCTCTATAAATGCAGGAAATGTATAAAGTTTGGGTCTCCAGATGAAGGGGAAAGGTAAGGGGCAAGATTTGAGGTCATCTCCAGGTTACCTGCAGGGTGGTCTGGGATCTCTCTGAGTTGGCAGCAAATTGGTTATAGAGCTCCAAGTGGCGGCAGAAGCCCTCCAGCCCTTGGCCCCAGCATCCTCCTTCCAGGTAGGGAAGCAGCTCCCTGTGTGGGCGAGGACAGCAAAAGGGCAGCTCTAGAGCCACTCAAGCACCACCTCATTTAGTTCTCATGAGAATTAATAGCACTAATAGTAGTGCTATTACCCCATTGTACAGATGGAGAACAAGGGCATGCTAAAGGCACTGGGCCAAGGCCACAGGTGAGGTAACTGGCGGACTCCAAATAGAACCTGATACAACCTGAGTCTCTGACTCCAAGCTCTGTGCACGGCCACAGGCCAGGACTCTCCCTCCTTTCCTCTCTCTGTGCCCCTTCCACTTACTGGCTGGCGCCGTAGATGAGCTCCCAGGAGCCAAACAGGGCCTGGCGCTCAGGTGGTCGCAGGGTCCCCTTGGCTTTCAGGATCCCCAAAAAGTACTGCGGAAGGAGAGAATATTGGTTCCTAGCCTGGAGGAAGAGGAGGCTAACGCCAGGCTACCCCAGAAACCGCAGAAGTCTGCCCAGGCTCCCTGCATGCAGAGGGATAGTCCAAGACCACCCTATTCCGGGTTACCGACCTCGCAGAGACCCTCCCACACCCTGGGGTCCCTGTTCCATAATGGGAGTGTGTGCCAGGTCCCGCACCGTGGCCACCAGCCCCAGCTGTTCTTGGTAGCGCCGCTCAGTCTCTAGCAGCTCCCGGGCGGTGCAAGCGCGTTTCCGCTCCCAGCGGGCACGCTGCTCTTGCACCGGGGACCGCACACCCGGGTAGTGGATCTCCATGCCTGGCTAGGGGATCGACACTTCCGGCTGCAACCCGCGACAGATTCAAATCCTAACCGCTCTAGGGCGGGAGCCGCGGAGGCGGGGCCGGGGAGAGCAGCGCGCAGGAAGGAGCATGCGCGGCGGCCGGCAGGACCGCGCAGGGTCTCTTTCGTCCTGCCCCACCGCCAGGGAGGCGCCTCAGGTGCGCGGCGCCGGCAGGGGCAGGGCGGGGTGGGGCAGGTGTGGGGCCCTCCTCTGAGTGGCACTATGTTGGAGCAGCAGCCTGAACTTTCAGTCAGGAGACGGGCTGCAGATGCTGGCAGGAACTTAGCGTCCTATCTGGAGAATTGGATGGGGGTGGGGCGCGATCATTACAGTACACATTCTGTCCCGAGCCCATGCCGAATGCCAGGGGGTCGGTTGTTCCCAGAATTGGCTAGGAAAAGGTATAGCCATTTGAAGGAATGATATGAAAGTATTAAATATTATAAATGGTGTTGTGAAGAAGCTATTAATATGGGAAAACACACATAGTAAGTATATTGCTGAGAGGAAAAAAGCAGGCTACGAAGGTGTATAATATAATCCCCTTTGTATAAAATACATACAAAAGGTTTGAAGGCGAAACAAGCAAAAGCTAACTGTGTGGCCGGCACGAGAGCTCACACCTGTAATTCCAGCACTGTGGGAGGCAGAGGCGGGAGCATCGCCTGAGCCCAGGAGTTCGAGACTCCATCTCTCCAAAAAAAAAAAAAAAAGAAAGAAAAAAAAAAGTTAACTGTGGTTTTTATCTCTGGGTAATGGAATTGAAGATAATTTGTTTAACAAATGTGTATTAAGTACCTAATCTGTATCTGTGCCAGGCACTGGATCACTGAAGCTAAAGGGATGAACGGGACAGACAGGGCGATTTTTTAAATTCTCGTATACTTCTGCCTTTCCCAAGTTTTCTACATTAAGCATGCATTACTTTGTAGTTAGAAAAAAAAATGTTATAAAAAAAACAAAATGTCGGCCGGGCGCGGTGGCTCAAGCCTGTAATCCCAGCACTTTGGGAGGCCGAGACGGGCGGATCACGAGGTCAGGAGATTGAGACCATCCTGGCTGACACGGTGAAACCCCGTCTCTTACTAAAAAATACAAAAAACTAGCCGGGCGAGGTGGCGGGCGCCTGTAGTCCCAGCTACTCAGGAGGCTGAGGCAGGAGAATGGCGTGAACCCGGGAGGCAGAGCTTGCAGTGAGCCGAGATCTGGCCACTGCACTCCAGCCTGGGCAGCAGAGCGAGACTCCGTCTCAAAAAAAAAAAAAAAAAAAAAAAATGTCAGAAACTTTAGGCCCCCTCCCTACTGATTTGGACTCCTAGGAATCTGGACCCCAAGCCAAGAACCAGGGGATTGTCAAGGTTCTGAGGTCCCCACCACCTCCCCACCAGCTCTGACATTCTAAGAATTCTAAGAAAGAAATAATGCTGGGCTTAGACCAGGGAGGAATAACTTGAAGCGCTTGGTTGAAGGAAGGGGAGAGTTTGGATCAGACTGTACCTTGGGCTCATGTCCCAAGGAAACTGGTAGTGATACCAAATAGGTAGAGGACTGGTTATACTGTCTCAAGTGAATGTGGGACAGTCCACACACTAAGAGCTCGAACATAGAAGAGGACAGATAATCCCGTGGTAATTGGTGTCACTGTGAGCCCAGGTGATGAGAGTAGACCACAACACCTGGGGTGCAGTTGGTGATGGGTATGTTTGTGAATGCTGCCAGTGTGTGTTAGTGCTTTGGGTGGGTGGCAGGGGGTGGAGAATAGAGCCTCCTATAAGCATCGGTTGGGGAAGAGGGCAAAGCCGAGAGGACACACTGAAAACAGTTGGCGACAACTAATTCCCTGGGGACCAAGTCAATCACAGAGCAAGTCAGGCATACCACACTCTACCTGGAACAGCTGCTAAGCTCTGCTCCCACAGCCAAAGATAGGAGGGGCCAACAGGAGGAGGTTCAGAGGGTAGTCAATAACCCCTTTATTCTTTATCCTCAAATTTTGCATTCAACCTGATGGATGCTGGAGAAGCATCCTAGGGATGCTTTGAACAACAGTCATCAGTCATTCAACAAAATTAGGCTGAGTGCGGTGGTTCACACCTGTAATCCCAGCACTTTGGGAGGCCGAGGTAGGCAGATCACCTGAGGTCGGTAGTTACAGTTACAATGGCTGTGTGCTTCTTTATGTGTTGTTGGAAACCAGCCTGACCAACATTGTGAAACCCTGTCTCTACTAAAAATACAAAATTAACCGGGCATGGTGGCACATGCCTGTAATCCCAGCTACTTGGGAGGCTGAGGCAGGAGAATCTCTTGAACCCGGGAGGCAGAGGTTTCAGTGAGCTGAGATTGTGCCATTGCACTCCAGCCTGAGCAACAAGAGCGAAACTCCGTCTCAGAAAAAAAAAAAATTAAATGCCAATCATGTGCCAGGTCCTGTGCTAGGCATGAAGATGAAATGGTGGACAAGAGAAATATGACTCCTGCCCATAGGCAGCTTACACTCCAGCATGGCAGATACAGTAAGGAGTCACCATAAAATGAGGAAACATTACAAGGGACATTTAGGCTTCTACACAATCATGCAGTGAAGGGACTGATCCTAGTGTAGGAGTCAGGGAAGGCTTCTCAAAGGAAGTAATATGTGAACTGATGACCTGAAGGATGAATAAAACCTGGCTAGGCAGAGCTGGGTGCTGGCAGCAGGGGAAGTGGAAAAAAGAGTCAAACAGCACGGACAAAGGCCTGGACACACACATACACAAGCATACGATGAATTTAAGGAACTGGTAGACGTTCTATAAGATGAGAGCATAGACTGCAAGGGAGACAGTGATGACAAAGGAGACTGGAGAGGTAGACAGAGGCCAAACTTAGAAGGAATTTATATCAGTAAAATTGTGATATAAGTAATAATAAATTTAAAGTGGCTAAACATTAAGATAATTTATTAATTCATGCAACTGAAAAGTCCAGAAGCAGGTGGGCCCTAGTGTTGGCCTAATCCAGCAGCTCAATCATGTTACCAAGGACCTCTTTCTACCACTCCACCGTGCCTTCCATGGTTTTACCTTCATCTTAAGGCTGGCTTCCATTGTGGATACAAGGTGGCTGCCCACAGTTACAATGACTGTGTGCTTCTTTATGTGTTGTCCACAGACTTGGTTCCCTTAGCCATCAAATACTTCAGACAGAGAGCTTTACTCCCCTAGGTCACAAGCCCGCCATGGAAACCAGGGCAATAGTGGCACGCTGAAGGCCACGTCAGTTACTGTGAACCTTATCCTAAGAGCAATGGGAAACCATTGAAAGGCCTTAAACAGGGAGTGAGATAATGAGATGTGCCATTTTAGAAACATCACTCTGGTTAGCTGGACTCAGCAAGACCTATCAGGAGGCAGTTGCAGTCATCCAGGTAAAAGCTGATGTAAGTGTGAGCAAAGATGAAAAATGTGGATGAAAAATTTAGAAGATAGAATCTATAGGGCATGGTTATTGAATGCTAGGGTGAAGGAAAAGATGAAAGTAGAGATGGTACCAGGTTTCTGGCTTCTAGGCAGAGGGTGGTGCTATTTACTGAAGGAGGATGAAGAGGAGGTTTGTGGGGAAGACAAATTCAACCTGGGGCCTGTTAAACTTGAAATACTTGTGGGACATTCAAGTGGAGATGTCTTGGGTCTTGTCTATTAGGCAGATGGTTATGGGTCTGACATGGGGAGAGAGTCCAGCCTGGGAATACTTGGGTGTCATCAATTTATAGGAGCCATGGGAGTGGATGACACTGCCTTGCAAAGATAAGGAGCAGGATAAGGGCAAAAGCATGAGAGTCTTCAATATGAACTCATCCCTTCTCATCCTGTGCATCCACTTCAGTTCCACCGTACTGATGGTGGACTAAATGGTGGCCCCATAAAGACACGTCCATGTCCTAATCCTCAAGACCTGCATATGTGACCTTGTTTGGAAAAAGTGTCTTTGCAGACATAATTAGTTAAGGATCTTTTTTTTTTTTTTTTTTTTTTTTGAGATGGAGTTGCTCTGTCGCCCAGGCTGGAGTGCAGTGGCGCAATCTCGGCTCACTGCAAGCTCCACATTCCGGGTTCACGCCATTCTCTTGCCTCAGCCTCCCAAGTAGCTGGGACTACAGGCGCCCACCACCATGCCCAGCTAATTTTTTGTATTTTTAGTAGAGATGGGGTTTCACCGTGTTAGCCAGGCTGGTCTCGACCTCCTGACCTCATGATCCGTCCACCTCCGCCTCCCAATAGTTGAGGATCTTGAGATGAGATCATTCTGGATTATGTTGGTGGGCCCTAAATCCAATGACAAGTGTCTCAATGAGAAACACCCAGTGGAGACACAGGGGCAAGAGAAGGCCATGCGAAGTTGGAGGCAGACATGGAGTAATGCAGCTACAAGTCAAGGAATGCCTGGAGCCGCCAGAAGTTAGAAGAGGCAAGGAAGGATTCTTTCCCAGAGCCTTCAGAGAGAGTCCAGCCCTGCCAAAACCTTGATTTCAGACTTCTGGCCTCCAGAACTGTGAAAAAATCCATTTCTGTTGTTTTAAGCCACCCAGTTGGTGGTAATTTGTTACAGCAGCCCTTGGAAATGAATAAAGATGGGGAGGTGGCCAGAACTACAAGTTAGCCTCAAGGTTCTATAAGGAATTTGATCAGTCTTTGCCCCCGAGCCATGACTTGGGAGAGGGACCATTTTCCCTTCTACCCAACCAGTGAATAGTTTCCTCCTCTGCCACGCTGGGATAGGCAGAGACATGTTTTAGTAACATGACCCTTCAGTGTTTTAAAACACAAACCCTCATGAACAAACACTTGACCTATAATAACCTGGATCAGAGAGGTCCTGATCCAGGTGTGGGGTGCCCTCATCAGTAAGTCCTGAGTACACTCTGTCCCAACCTGGGGAGACTCAGGAAACAATAACTCAAACCTGTTTTAGGGTTTGGCAGACTCCCAGCATGATCCAGGATCAGAGTCCACATTCTCCACTCAGATCAGAGACGAGAGAGACAAGGAGAGAAACGGAGCCATAGGGAATTGCATTTGGAAAATGAGTGAGCTGTAACAGAGAGCTGAATTAGTCTTTACCACATTCTGTCTTGTATAGGCCTGTCCAATTCAGATATTACCATGTACTTCCATGTGTCAGGAGCCAAGCAAGGTCCAAGCCAAAGACAGAGCTGACCAAGACAATCAGCTGGCCATTCAGAGTGTACACTGAACAACACTGCCATGGAGAGCTCTGAATTTGGCTCCAGAAATGGCACCCTAGAATCTTAGGCTGACTACATCTGAGGATGACCATTTGGAGGACAACTGTTATTCAGCCATATATATTTTGGTGTACAATATGACAGTCATCTGACAACACAGATGATTTGGAGTGCCACAAAAATGTGGTGTGAGGCCAGGCATGGTGGCTTACGCCTATAATCCCAAACTTTTGTAGGCTGAGGTGGGAGGATCACTTGAGGTCAGAGGATCACTTGAGGTCAAGAGTTCAAGACCAACCTGGGCAATATAGCAAAACCCTGTCTCTACAAAACAAATTAAAAAAATTAGCCAGGGGTGGTGGCTTGTGCCTGTGGTCCTAGCTACTCAGGAGGCTGAGGTGGGGGGATCACTTGAGCCTGGGAGACTGAACCTGCAGTGAGCTATGATGACCCCACTATACTCCAGTCTGGGTGACAGAGTAAGACCTTGTCTCAAAAATAATAATAATGTAAAAAGTTATGTCCTGTTTATGGAATAGCTGTGGTTTGACATGCACAGGTCATTGACAATGAGCTCCTTGAGGGCAGAGACTATATCTTAGTCAATTTGGTATTTCTCAAGCACCTGGCAAGGTAATCTACAAACAGAAAATGCTCAATAATGGCTGTTGAATAAAAGACGGACTCAATCAAGTACTGAGCCCCGCCCTTATGGAGCTGAAGGCCGTTAGAGCAGATAAAATGTCATAAATCAGGCCGGGCGCGGTGGCTCAAGCCTGTAATCCCAGCACTATGGGAGGCTGAGACGGGCGGATCACGAGGTCAGGAGATCGAGACCATCCTGGCTAACACGGTGAAACCCCGTCTCTACTGAAAATACGAAAAACTAGCCGGGCGAGGTGGCGGGCGCCTGTAGTCCCAGCTACTTGGGAGGCTGAGGCAGGAGAATGGCGTAAACCCGGGAGGCGGAGCTTGCAGTGAGCTGCGATCCGGTCACTGCACTGCAGCCTGGGCGACAGAGCGAGACTCAGTCTCAAAAAAAAACAAACAACAACAAAAAAAATGTCATAAATCACCCTTATATGAGTTAGATGGTGGACAAGGTTATTATTGAGGGCAGGCAAAGAACTGGGTTGGCTCAAAGATGACAGGGATCTTTTCCAGACTAATGGTAGAGGGTTGGTTAAGGAGTTTCCTGAAGGAGGTGGCCTTTCATCTGAGTCTCAAAGAATAGAAGGGATTAGACAGGGAGAACAGTAAAACTTTTTTTTTTTTTTTTTGAGACGGAGTCTCCCTTTGTCGTCCAGGTTGCAGTGCAGTGGTGCGATCTCAGCTCACTGCAAGCTCCGCCTCCCGGGTTCACACCATTCTCCTGCCTCAGCCTCCGAGTAGCTGGGACTACAGGTGCCTGCCAGCACACCCAGCTAATTTTTTTTTTTTTTTTTTTGTATTTTCAGTAGACACGGGGTTTCACTGTGTTAGCCAGGATTTTTTTAAAAATTATTTTTATTTATTTATTTTTTTGAGACAGAGTCTCACTCTGTCCACCAGGCTGGATTGCAGTGGTGCGATCTCGGCTCACTGCTATCTCCGCCTCCCAGGTTCAAGTGATTCTCCTGCCTCAGCCTCCTGAGTAGCTGACATTACAGGTGCCTGCCACCATGCCCAGATAATTTTTGTATTTTTAGTAGAGATGGGGTTTCGCCATGTTGGCCAGGCTGGTCTCAAACTCCTGACCTCAGGTGATCTGCCTGTCTTGGCCTCCCAAAGTGCTGGTATTAGAGGCATAAGTCACTGCACCCAGCCAGTAAAACTATTTGCAACACAGCAGCAAGTGCACAAGCACTGACCCATCAGAGTTGAAGGTGGCTGAGGCACTCAAGTGGGCTCCTGGGGACTCTGTTATGCCAGGCAATACCTCTTTAGATAAGGGATCAGGAGGTCTAGAGGGTCCCTAAGGAAGAGCTAGGGTAGCAGGGGCACCCTGGAGCTAGGGGCCATGGCTATATGCCAACAGGATTAGAAATATCTTAATATATTTAATTAAGCTACTCAACCATATTGGTGTGTGCCTACTGAATATTAGCCCTAGATGGACCCGAAATGGCCTTATTCTCTTGTGGTTTATTGAAGCCAATGGAGCCTTACTAGAATGTGAGCTACAAAACAGTAGAGCTGTTCTCTATTCAATGTTGCATCTGTAGGGCCTAGAACAGCACCTGGAGGACTAGAGAAGGCTTAATAAATTGTTAAAAGGGCAGACTAGCCAGCGGTGATGGCACGTGCCTGTAGTCCCAGCTACTTGGGAGGCTGAGGCAGGAGGATCACTTGATCCCAGGAGTTCCGGGCTGTAGTGTAGTATACCAGTCAGGTGTCTGCACTAAGTTCTGCATCAACCTGGTTGCCTAAGGATAGTTGAACTGACCCAGGTGCAAACTGGAGCAGGTCAAAACTCCAGTGCTGATCAGTAGCAGGGTCGCACCTGTAAATAGGCACTGCCCTCCAGCCTGGGCAACATAGTGAGATCCCATCTCGAAAATAAATTTTAAAAATAATTAATTAGAAAAAAAAACAGCCTGTAATCCCAGCACTTTGGGAGAGCAAGGTGGGCAGATCACCTGAGGTCAGGAGTTCAAGACTAGCCTGGCCAACATGGCGAAACCCAATCTCTACCAAAAATACAAAATTTAGCTGGGCGTGGTGGCACGCACCTGTAGTCCCAGCTATTGGGGAGGCTGAGGCAGGAGAATCGCTTGAACCTGGGAGGTGGAGATTGCAGTGAGCTGAGATCACACCACTGCACTCCAGCCTGGGCAGCAGAGTGAGACTCTGTCAAAAAAAAAAAAAAAAGAAAGAAAAAAGAAAAAAGGAAAGAAAAGAAAAAAACCTGGGAGGCCTAAGCCCATCCTTGGGGTCCTCACACTCTTCTACCCCATCTCCTTGCACCCAGTCTTCCCCTGCAATCTCTGCTCCATACTAGCCTTCAAGCCCTCAACATGACCTAGTATGAGAATTGGATTCTGTCGCTCTCCTGCTCATAATATTTTATGCCTCCCCTTCACCCAGAATATCATTCTCCCTATTGTTTTTACCAATTGAACTGGTATTTCTTCAAGGATATAAACAGATTTGCCTACTTCTATATTATCTTCTAAAGCAGAATTCATCTCTCTTCCCTCAATATTATGATATTGACAGGGTTTGCCCTCACTCACTAGACTGCGAGCTCCTCAGGGCAGGCAGTTGGTTTTTTGTTTCTTTTTTTTTTTTTTTGAGACAGGGTCTTGCTCTGTCACCCAGGCCAGAGTGCAGTGGTACAATCTCAGCTCACTGCAGCCTCAACTGCCTCGGCTCAAGCAATCATCCCATTTCAGCCTCCTGAGTAGCTGGGACTACGGGCACATGCCATTACACCTGGCTAATTTTTTGTATTTCTAGTAGAGACAGGGTTTGGCCATGTTGCCCGGGCTGGTCCAAACTCCTGGACTCAAGCAATCCACCTACCTCAGCCTCCCAAAATGAGGGACTGTGTCTTATTCATTTCCATGTCCTTAGTCCATAGCCCAGTGCTGGACCTGTGGTGGTACTAAATACATATTTGTTGGATGCAATAGTAAATAGCATTTCAGGGAGCAAGAACTAGATTAACAAAGGTGGTAAAAGGTTTGGAGAAAAAAATAATAGTTTAATTTGGCTAGAGTATGAGGGAGAGTAGTAGGAGACAAGGCGGAAAGGTCTCTTGGGCAAGGCTTTGAAGGGACTTGGAAGTCAGAAGTACACAATGTGCATATTGTGGTAGGTACTGGGGAGCCAATGAAGACTTTTGAGCAGTTGAGTAACGTGATGAAAAATAAATATAGGTTAAACCTATCAGAGCCCCTCTGACACATACACTTGCTTTTGATTCAAGCTCAAATTTGTCTCCCACATACCCATTACTTAACTCACCCTCGGGCTCCCCTAGCAGCCTGCCCTACCCCTTTACCTGCTTCCTAGTGGAGTCAGGGATGTATACATAAGCTGCTTTCCCTCTCAGCCAGAGGACACGGGGGCCCCAGCTCCCCTGCCTTTCCCCTTCTGTGCCTGGAGCTGGGAAGCAGGCCAGGGTTAGCTGAGGCTGGCTGGCAAGCAGCTGGGTGGTGCCAGGGAGAGCCTGCATAGTGCCAGGTGGTGCCTTGGGTTCCAAGCTGAGTCCATGGCCCCGATAACCTTCTGCCTGTGCACACACCTGCCCCTCACTCCACCCCCATCCTGGCTTTGGTATGGGGGAGGGGGCACAGGGCCAGACAAACCTGTGAGACTTTGGCTCCATCTCTGCAAAAGGGCACTCTGTGAGTCAGCCTGCTCCCCTCCAGGCTTGCTCCTCCCCCACCCAGCTCTTGTTTCCAATGCACGTACAGCCCGTACACACCGTGTGCTGGGACACCCCACAGTCAGCCGCATGGCTCCCCTGTGCCCCAGCCCCTGGCTCCCTCTGTTGATCCCAGCCCCTGCTCCAGGCCTCACTGTGCAACTGCTGCTGTCACTGCTGCTTCTGGTGCCTGCCCATCCCCAGAGGCTGCCCCGGATGCAGGAGGATTCCCCGCTGGGAGGAGGCTCTTCTGGGGAAGATGACCCACTGCATGAGGAGGATCTGCCCAGTGAAGAGGATCCACCCAGAGAGGAGGATCCACCCAGAGAGGAGGATCTACCTGAAGTTAAGCCTAAATCAGAAGAAGAGGGCTCCCTGAAGTTAGAGGATCTACCTACTGTTGAGGCTCCTGGAGATCCTCAAGAACCCCAGAATAATGCCCACAGGGACAAAGAAGGTAAGTGGTCACCAGTCTCCAAATCCAGGTTTCAGGAGGTTCATGCCTCCCCTCCCATACCCCAGCCTAGGCTCTGGTCACTTAGCGAAGGAGGGGAGCCTGTACTCCCACAGAAGCCCTTCCATAGGTCCCATACCAATATCCCCATCCCCACTCTCGGAGGTAGAAAGGGACAGATGTGGAGAGAAAATAAAAAGGGCGCAAAAGGAGAGAAGTGAGTTGGATAAGATGGGAGAGAAGGGGGAGGCTGGAGAAGAGAAAGGGATGAGAAGTGCAGATGAGAGAAAAAATGTGCAGAGAAAAAATAGGTGAAGAAGGAGAGCCAGAGAGTTTGAGGGGAAGAGAAAAGGAGGTGAAATGGGTGCCAGAGGACAAGCAAGAAGAGCTTGTAGAAGTCATCTCATCTTCAGTCTACAATGAGGAAATTGAGGCCTAGGAAGAAGGACACAGCAGGTAGAGAAACATGGCGTCTTGACTCCCAAGCCAGGAATTTGGGGAAAGGGGTTGGAGACTAGACAAGGCAGAGGGATGAGTTGGGAGAAGAAAGAAGGGAGAAAGGAAAGATGGTGTACTCACTCATTTGGGACTCAGGACTGAAGTGCCCACTCACTTTTTTTTTTTTTTTTTTTTGAGACGAACTTTCACTTTTGTTGCCCAGGCTGGAGTGCAATGGCGTGATCTCGGCTCACTGCAACCTCCACCTCATGGGTTCAAGCAATTCTCCTGCCTCAGCCTCTTGCCAAGTAGCTGGGATTACTGGCATGCGCCACCACGCCCGGCTATTAGTAGAGACGGGGTTTCACTATGTTGGTCAGGCTGGTCTCCAACTCCTGATCTCAGATGATCCACCCGCCCTGGCCTCCCAAAGTGCTGGGATTACAGGCGTAAGCCACAGCGCCTGGCCTGAAGCAGCCACTCACTTTTACAGACCCTAAGACAATGACTGCAAACTGGTAGGATAGCTGTTTGGCCCACCCAGTTGCGGTGATGAGTTTGAGTGCGGTCTCAAGCTTTGCACCTGGCCCGCTTAAGGCATTTGTTACCGGTAATGCCCCTGTAAGGCATCTGAGTTTGTGACATCGTTTTGGCCGCCAGGAAGGGATTGGGCCCTAAGCTTGGGCGGTTCATCCTTTTCATTTATACAGGGGATAACCAGAGACACTGGCGCTATGGAGGTGAGACACCCACCTGCTGCACAGACCCAATCTGGGAACCCAGCTCTATGGATCTCCCGTCCCACCCGCCGCCTGCCGTCCCATCCCCTCACCTTTTCTACCCGGGCTCCCTGAGTTCCTGACCTAGGCGTCAGACTTCCTCACTAAACTCTTCCACCCCAGGCGACCCGCCCTGGCCCCAGGTGTCCCCAGCCTGCGCGGGCCGCTTCCAGTCCCCGGTAGATATCCGCCCCCAGCTCGCCGCCTTCTGCCCCGCCCTGCGACCCCTGGAACTCCTGGGCTTCGAGCTCCCGCTGCTCCCAGAACTGCGCCTGCGCAACAATGGCCACAGTGGTGAGGGGGTCTCCCCGCCAAGACTTGGGGATGGGGCGGGGCGCAGGAAAGGGAACCTTCGCTGCAATGCCTGCCCGGGGATTGGGCTGGCCCTCCCGGGCGGGGCCGGTTTACTTGCCTCTCCCTACGCAGTGCAACTGACCCTGCCTTCCGGGCTAGAGATGGCTCTGGGTCCCGGGCGGGAGTACCGGGCTCTGCAGCTGCATCTGCACTGGGGTGCTGTAGGTCGTCCGGGCTCGGAGCACACTGTGGAAGGCCACCGTTTCCCTGCCGAGGTGAGCGCGGAGCTGGCCGAGAAGGGGCAAAGGAGCGGGGCGGGGCGGGGCCAGGCCAGAGACGTGGCTCTCTGCTACCCTCGTGTCCTCTCCAGATCCACGTGGTTCACATCAGCACCGCCTATGCCAGAGTTGAGGAGGCCTTGGGGCGCCCCGGAGGCCTGGCCGTGTTGGCCGCTTTTCTGGAGGTACCAGATCCTGGACACCCCCTACTCCTCGCTTTCCCATCCCATGCTCCCTCCCGGACTCTGTATGGTGGTGCCAGAGACCCCATCACAGCATGCTCACCCTGGCCCCTGGCTGACAAACTCTTTCACGCACTGTTCGTTCATTTAACACCCACTGTGAACCAGGCACCAGTCCACAACAAGGATTCTGAAGCTGTAGGTCCTTGCCTCTAAGGAGCCCACAGCCAGTGGGGGAGGCTGACATGACAGACACATAGAAAGGACATAGTAAAAATGGTGGTCACAGAGGAAGTGACACTTAAAGCCTTCACTAGTAGGAAAGAAAAGGAAGTGTTCATTGCAGAGGGAACATAATGTGCAAAGTCTCAGAATATGGCCTATTTAGGGAATGGCTCCTGCAGTGCATTAGATATCAGGAAGAGTAATTTCTCTAATACTCCAATGACCCATCATTTCCCCTTTGTGAAATGCAGTGTTTAGTGACCTCTTTGGACCCATAATAATCAAGGCTACATCCACCATAATTAGAGGAGGCCAGTAAAGGGAAGGGATGGTGAGATGCCTGCTAGGTTCACTCATTCACTGATTTTTGTTTTTTGGACAGAGTCTCTCTCTGTCGCCCAGGCTGGAGTGCAGTGGTGTGATCTTGGGGCACTGCAGCCTCCGTCTCCCGGGTTTCCTCCTGCCTCAGCCTCCTGAGTAGCTGGGATTACAGGTTTGTGCCACCAAGCCCAGCTAATTTTTTTTTTTTGTATTTTTAGTAGACGGGGTTTCACCATGTTGGTCAGGCTGGTGTCAAACTCCTGGCCTCAAGTGATCCGCCTGCCTCAGCCTCCCAAAGTGCTAGGATTACAAGCATGAGCCACCGTGCCCAGCCACACTCACTGATTCTTTTTTTTTTTTTTTGAGACGGAGTCTCCCTCTGTCGCCCAGGCTGGAGTGCAGTGGCGCGATATCGGCTCACTGCAAGCTCCACCTCCCGGGTTCACGCCATTCTCCCACCTCAGCCTCCGAGTAGCTGGGACTACAGGCGCCCGCCACCACGCCCGGCTAGTTTTTTGTATTTTTAGTAGAGATGGGGTTTCATCATGTTAGCCAGGATTGTCTCGATTTCCTGACCTCGTGATCCACCCGCCTCGGCCTCCCAAAGTGCTGGGATTACAGGCTTGAGCCACCGCGCCCGGCCACTCACTGATTCTTTTTTTTTTTTTTTTTTTTTTTTGAGACGGAGTCTCGCTCTGTCGCCCAGGCTGGAGTGCAGTGGCCGGGTCTCAGCTCACTGCAAGCTCCGCCTCCCGGGTTCACGCCATTCTCCTGCCTCAGCCTCCGGAGTAGCTGGGACTACAGGCGCCCGCCACCTCGCCCGGCTAGTTTTTTGTATTTTTAGTAGAGACGGGGTTTCACCATGTTAGCCAGGATGGTCTCGATCTCCTGACCTTGTGATCCACCCGTCTCGGCCTCCCAAAGTGCTGGGATTACAGGCTTGAGCCACCGCGCCCGGCCTTCTCACTGATTCTTTAACACCAGCCACACAACGCAAAGTTCAGAGAAATGCCTCTGACATAGCATGTCAATATGTTCATACTCTTAGGTTTATAATGTTCTTAACATTAGGTTCATAAGCAAAATAAAAAAGAATAATAAATAAAAGAAGTGGCATGTCAGGACCTCTCCTGAAAAGCCAAACACAGAATGATGAAGGTGAAGGCAGAGGTGACACCAACACAAAGGTGTATATATGGTTTCCTGTGGGGGTTATGTATGGAGGCAGCAGTGAGTGAGACTGCAAACATTAGAAGGACCCAGGTCACTGAGAGCCTAGTATCCTTGTAAAGTGGCCTCTCTCCCTCCCTCTCCAGCTTGTCATTGAAAACCAGTCCACCAAGCTTGTTGGTTCGCACAGCAAGAGTACATAGAGTTTGAGTACTAATACATAAGATTTTAAGAGGGAGACCCTGTCCCAAAAACAACAACAACAAAAATCAACTACCATTACAATTTTACGTTCCCTCAGCATTTTCAGAGCTGAGGAATGGGAGAGGACCATGGGAACCCCCATGATGTTCTGGCCTTCAGCTATGGTCCTTGATACATGCACTCATCTGCCTTACAATGTCATCCCCCAGGAGGGCCCGGAAGAAAACAGTGCCTATGAGCAGTTGCTGTCTCACTTGGAAGAAATCGCTGAGGAAGGTCAGTTTGTTGGTCTGGCCACTAATCTCTGTGGCCTAGTTCATAAAGAATCACCCTTGGGAGCTTCAGGTCTGAGGCTGGAGATGGGCTCTCTCCAGTGCAGGAGGGATTGAAGCATGAGCCAGTGCTCATCTTGATAATAACCATGAAGCTGACAGACGCAGTTACCTGCAAACGGCTGCCTACAGATTGAAAACCAAGCAAAAACCGCCAGGTGCAGTGGCTTACGCCTGTAACCCCAGCACGTTGGGAGGCCGAGGCGGGTGGATCACGAGGTCAAGAGATCGAGACCATACCGGCCAACATGGTGAAACCCCATCTCTACTAAAAATACAAAAAAATAGCTGGGCATGGTGGGTGCCTGTAGTCCCAGCTACTCAGGAGGCTGAGGCAGAAGAATGGCATGAACCCGGGAGGCAGAAGTTGCAGTGAGCCAAGATCGCGCCACTGCACTCCAGCCTGGGTGACAGAGCGAGACTCTGTCTAAAAAAATGAGACAAAAAAACCACAAAAAACAAAAGAAACAAGACCAAAAAATGGTGTTTGGAATTGTCAAGGTCAAGTCTGGAGAGCTAAACTTTTTCTGAGGACTGTTTATCTTTAATAAGCATCAAATGCTTTAACTTTGTAAATACTTTTGTTGGAAATCTTTCCCTTCTTAGTCACTCTTGGGCCATTTTAAATCTCACTCTACTAGACTTTTAGGTTTCTGCTAGACTAGGTAGAACTCTGCCTTTGCATTTCTTGTGTCTGTTTTGTATCAATATTCATATTTATTTACAAGTTATTCAGATCATTTTTTATTTTATTTTATTTTTTATTTTTTTGTATTTTTAGTAGGGACAGAGTTTCACCATATTGGCTAGGCTGGTCTCAAACTCCTGACCTTGTGATCCACACGCCTCGGCCTCTCAAAGTGCTGGGATTCATTTTTTTATTTTTAATTCGCTCTGGGCTTAAACTTGTGACCCAGCACTTTATGATGGTACACAGAGTTAAGAGTGTAGACTCAGATGGTCTTTCTTCTTTCCTTCTCTTCCTTCCTCCCTTCCCTCCTGCGTTCCCTTCTCTCCTTCCTTTCTTTCTCCCTCTCTCGCTCCCTCAGGCCTCTTCCAGTTGCCCCAATGCCCAGTACTTTTTTTGAGTTATGTCTTATGGGAAGGGCCTGCACTTAGTGAAGAAGTGGTCTCAGAGAGTTGAGTTACCTTGGCTTCTGGGAGGTGAAACTGTATGTCTATACCCTGAAGCTTTAAGGGAGTGCAGTGTAGGTGAGACCCCAACATAGATCCTCTTCACAGGCTCAGAGACTCAGGTCCCAGGACTGGACGTATCTGCACTCCTGCCCTCTGACCTCAGCCGCTACTTCCGATATGAGGGGTCTCTGACTACACCGCCCTGTGCCCAGGGTGTCATCTGGACTGTGTTTAACCAGACAGTGATGCTGAGTGCTAAGCAGGTGGGCCTGGGGTGTGTGTGTGGACACAGTGGGTGTGGGGGAAGGAGGATGTAAGATGAGAAAGAGGAGAAGAAAGAAATCAAGGCTGGGCTCTGTGGCTCTCGCCTATAATCCCAGCACGTTGGGAGGCTGAGGTGGGAGAATGGTTTGAGCCCAGGAGTTCAAGACAAGGCAGGGAAACATAGTGTGACCCCATCTCTACCAAAAAAACCCCAACAAAACCAAAATTAGCGGGGCATGGTGGTGTGCGCCTAGTCCCAGCTACTCAGGAGGCTGAGGTTGGAAGATCGCTTGAGTCCAGGAGTTTGAGGCTGCAGTGAGCTATGTGATCCCACCGCTGCCTACCATCTTTAGGATACGTTAATTTATTTATAAAAGATACCAAGGGGCCGGGTGGGGAATACAGGAGATGGAGGATGGAGCCCTGAGGTGCTGGTTGTGAGCTGTCCTGGGACCCTTGTTTCCTGTCATGCCATGAACCCATCCACACTGTCTACTGACCTCCCTAGCTCCACGCCCTCTCTGACGCCCTGTGGGGACCTGGTGACTCTCGGCTACAGCTGAACTTCCGAGTGACGCAGCCTTTGAATGGGCGAGTGATTGAGGCCTCCTTCCCTGCTGGAGTGGACAGCAGTCCTCGGGCTGCTGAGCCAGGTACAGCTTTGTCTGGCGTCCCCCCAGCCGGGGGTCCCTTATCCTCCCATGTGTGTGCCAGTGTCTGTCATTGGTTGTCACAGCCCGCCTCTCACATCTCCCTTTTTCTCTCCAGTCCAGCTGAATTCCTGCCTGGCTGCTGGTGAGTCTGTGCCCCTCCTCTTGGTCCTGATGCCAGGAGACTCCTCAGCACCATTCAGCCTCAGGGCTGCTCAGGACCGCATCTGCTCCCTCTCCTTTTCTGCAGAACAGACCCCAATCCCAATATTAGAGGCAGATCATGATGGGGATTTCCCCATTGTCCCCAGGGCCTAATTGATTAGAATGAAGCTTGAGAAATCTCCTAGCATCCCTCTCCCCAACCCCCGCCCCCCTTTTTTTAAAGACAGGGTCTCACTCTTGTCCAGGCTGGGGTGTTGTGGCATGATCATAGCTCACTGCAGCCTCGAACTCCTAGGCTCAGGCAATCCTTTCACCTAAGCATCTCAAAACACTGGGACTGGCCGGGCGCGGTGGCTCACGCCTGTAATCCCAGCGCTTTGGGAGGCCGAGGCGGGTGGATCACAAGGTCAGGAGATCGAGACCACGGTGAAACCCCGTCTCTACTAAAAATACAAAAAATTAGCCGGGCGCGGTTGTGGGCGCCTGTAGTCCCAGCTACTCGGGAGGCTGAGCCAGGAGAATGGCGTGAACCTGGGAGGCGGAGCTTGCAGTGAGCCGAGATCGCGCCACTGCACTCCAGCCTGGGCGACAGAGCGAGACTCCGTCTCAAAAAAAAAAAAAAAAAAAAAAAAAAAAAAAAAAAACCACTGGGACTGTAGGCATGAGCCACTGTGCCTGGCCCCAAACAGCCCTTTTACTTGGCTTTTAGGAAGGAAAAACGGTGCTTATCTTGCCCCTTCTTGTGTATCCACCCTCATCCCTTGGCTGGCCTCTTCTGGAGACGGAGGCACTGGGGGCTGCCTGAGAACTTGGGGCAGGGGTGGTGGAGTGCACTGAGGCAGGTGTTGAGGAACTCTGCAGACCCCTCTTCCTTCCCAAAGCAGCCCTCTCTGCTCTCCATTCCAGGTGACATCCTAGCCCTGGTTTTTGGCCTCCTTTTTGCTGTCACCAGCGTCGCCTTCCTTGTGCAGATGAGAAGGCAACACAGGTATTACACTGACCCTTTCCTCAGGCACACCCTTCCCCAACCCTGTGTGGAGTCGCTTCATAAAAAGTGCATGCAAATGAGCTGCTCCGGGGCCCGTTTTCTGATTAGTCTTCCCTGTTGTGTACACACAGAAGGGGAACCAAAGGGGGTGTGAGCTACCACCCAGCAGAGGTAGCCGAGACTGGAGCCTAGAGGCTGGATCTTCGAGAATGTGAGAAGCCAGCCAGAGGCATCTGAGGGGGAGCCGGTAACTGTCCTGTCCTGCTCATTATGCCACTACTTCCTTTTAACTGCCAAGTAATTTTTTAAAGTAAATATTTATAATAAAATATGTGTTCGTCACCTTTTTTCCCCAAATCAGAAGGATGGTATTTGAATTTCCTATTATTATTAGCACGAACTTAGTGGTAATGCATTTATTATCTTACAGTTCGGAGGTCAGCAGTCAGATGTCAGTAGGGCTTGCTCGTCCTGGATGCTCTAAAAGTAGAATGTTTCCTTGCCCTTTTCAGATTCCAGGAACCACCTGCATTCCTTGGCTCCCAGCCACTTCCACACATCACTCCAATCTCTTGCTCCCATTGTCACAACTCCTACCTCTACACTTGACCTCCTTGTCTCCTTAAGAACCCTTGGGATTACACTGGGCCTATCTAGATAATCAAGGATAATCACCCCATCTCAAAATCTTAATCACCAAGTTTCTTCCCATGTAAGGTAAGAACAATGCACAGGATTAGAACATGGACATTTTGGAGAAGGGGAATATTCTGCCTACCACAGATGCTATCAGGAAGAGGACAGAAATGACTGATACTGTTGGGATGGCTGTGTGTATGTGTGTGTGCAGTGTATGTGTTGAGGGGTAGGGCAGACAGCAGCCCAAGGCTTAACATCACACTCAGGCTTTTGGGTTTTCACCTTGCTCAAAGAAAATGTGTCACCTCTTGCAGTTTTTGCTTCAGGATGTGCTGTCTGGCCCAGCTGGCTGCTGGAACAGGGCGGTGCTATGGATGGCAGCTCCTCAGGCTGTAGGGCACAAGGCCTACGATGTCCCCCAGTTTTGTCAGACTTCCTGCTTCACACAGCCTGTTCACAGCCCCTCCTCAATGAGCCCAGGCCCCCCATCCCAGTTTCCCCTGAAAAGGAAGTCCTAATGCAGAGCAAGGACCCAGGCCCTGCTCATTCAGGGGTCCTTCAAACTCCATTGCCAACACCAAAGAAAGGCTTAAAGGGCCTTGAGAAGCTGGTATCATCAGTTTTATTGGGTTGGGGCAGCAGCCACAGCCTGGCTGTGGGTGGGGCGGGCCCTCACAGGTTGTTGAGTTCCAGCAGGGTCTGGTCCAAGGTCTGGTGAATCTCGACGTTCTCCTCCTTGGCACTGGCCAAGGTCTCTGTGAGGGGAAGCAGCAGGTGAGGGAGGAGGGAGACACAAGGGGGAGACGTAGGGGGGCAGGGCCAGGGGAAGGTGACCTATAAACATTGAGTGGGTCAGGAGACACAGGAAGATACATGCATTCAGGGACCTCAGGGCCCCATGGCAGGGACAAATGGATGGACTGACCAGGATGAGAGCAACAAGACGGACATGGATGCCTCACTCAAGGCCTTAGGGTCATGGAGGTGGGGTGGGGAGGCCTGAGTCATAAACTACTTTATCCTCCTCTTTAGAAGGTTTAAGAAAGTTGGAGACAGAAGGTAAGACAAAGACTGCGCCAGGAAAGGAAGGGCCAGACAGACTTGAGGTAGAAAACAGACCTGCCGCTGCAGTGAAAGCCCCATGTTGCAGATATCCAACATTTTTTCCAAGCTCCATTCCAGACCTTTTGCAACCTTCTTGCCCTGTCCTGCACCTCACCACCCTACTTCCTTTCCAGTCACTCTGTTTGATCCTGGAACCCCAGCTAAGTGCTCTGAGGTCAGTGATTGGCACCAGAGGGGGTCATGGTTTGACGGGGCTACACGTGTCCACATGCAGCGGTGAGTCAGAGAGCGACAGCCAGGGAGTGCCTATGCAGAGGGGTTTCAGTGTGGGCCATGGTGTTTTGTGGGTGGGCTCAGTGCAGGGGCTGGGGGTGTCAGTAAGAGTCAGGGTGTCAGGAGTGAACCAGTGCTCCGTGGTGGCGATAGAGGTGCTCTCTGGAGGGCAGGAAAACAGCATGGAGACCAAGTTCAGAGTTTATTAAGCAGCAAAGGGGGGTGGAGGGGACAGGTAAAGGATGAAGCCAGTGCCAGAGTGGGTGGTGGGCATGATAGGGGCTCTCCCTAGGCTGCTCCCAGCCTGGCTGTGCAATGTTGGCAATTTCTGCTCCTCCTGCCTGCTCCCCTCCCCATAGAGAGAATAGAAAGGAGAGGAGAGAAGAGGGCTGAGGTGGCCACGCTGGCGTGGGGCTCAGAGGGAGGTGATGTCATTGAGTGCGTTGTCCAGTTCCTCGCTAATGGCCTTGTACTTCATCTTCTGGGCATAGACTTCATCTGGGGGGGTCCAGGGAGGCAAACAGGTGGGAGTGTGGGAAAGGGAGTGGAGGGAAAGAGGAAGGAGAGAGGGCAATGGAAAGAAAAACAGAATCAGAGGTGCACAAAGACAGAGTGAAAGAGGGAGGCCAGGGAACAGGTTGGACGGCTGTCGGGAACTCCTTCTCCCCATCTCTACCCCATCTCTTTTCTGTCCTTCTCTGTACCCCAAATTGGCTCTACCCACAGAAGCTCCTGTCTCCCCAGGGAGCTGTGGGCACAGTGCTCTCCACAAGCAGAAGTGCTTGCTTTGCAGGAGAGGGAGGGTGCTGGAGCCAGAAAGCGCAAACCTCCTAAAGCCGGAGGTAAAACTGCAGCTGCCTGAGAAGGCTGGAGGCGAGAGAAGTGGGAAAGTGAAAGGGTTATCACAGAATAAAAGGAAAGGCAACTTGAGCCACAACACCATTAACAATAGAAAGAGCCAGACTCACAAATATCTGGATGTTTGCTTTTGCCAAATCTAGCTTAAAACAGTGTTTTCTATGAGTGTTGTCATGCAGACCTAGATGTTCAGTCCAATAGCTCTCTAGTTAATAAGCCAGTCTCTGAGCTAGAACTCTACTGCGTTACACTCGGGGACGCAATTGTCTATATGGGTGCCACTCAGAGTGTGGCATGAGGACCAGCAGCATCGGCAGTACCAGAGAACTAGCTAGAAATGTAAATCCTCCAGCCCAAAGTCAGCAATCTCTTTGGGGCAGAGCCAAGAAATCTGTTTTTAAAAATCTCCCAGTGATTCTCATGCATGCTGAAGTTTGAGAAGCACTGGAGTTGTTGTGCAGCTACAATTACTACAATTACTTGAATTGTAGACGTGGCCCACAGAGCTGGGGAGTTGGTAGGGTCCTAGGTGGTCCAATCCTAGTTTACTGGTAGCAAATAAAATGGGATGAGAAGGTATGGGACAGACTGATAATCACGGCAGGTGTGGACCTACTTATAAAGGCTTCTTTTACCTTCTAGGTCATCAATGGTTTTCTCCAACTTTGCCACAGACCTCTCAGCAAACTCTGCTCGGGTCTCAGCCTGGGGGTAAAGGCAGGGTGGGAGAAATGGCAAAGAATTAGGCCCTCCCACAGACTACTGCCTAAGTCAAGCTTCTTGCCCATCCCAACCCTCAAGTGTCCTGCCACAGGCTGTCTCTGGCAAGGACTAGGGTGGCTTGAGGGGAGACTGGGAACTGGAAGAGGACTCTCACCTCCTTCAGCTTCTCCTCCAACAGTTTGATCTCCTCTTCATATTTATCTTCTTTGGTGGAATACTTTTGGGGACACACACCGGCCATCAGTACAGCACCACCACAGATCCTTCATTTCTCCATTGTACCCCGTAGGCTCCTGGCCATCTTGCCTCTGTTGAACACCCAGCCCCTCCCTGCCTTGGGCCTCTCACCTCCCTCCCCTGTGGGACCCCATCCTCACTGCCCCTCTGCTCCCGTCTACCTTGTCCGCCTGGGCCTCCAGGGATTTCAAGTTGTTGGTAACAATTTTCAGCTCCTCCTCTAGGTCCCCACATTTACTGCAGGGGGTGTGTGGCGGGGGGGGCGGGGTGTGAGGGCACAGCGAAGCCAGACAGTGGAGATGGCACAGCGGGGGATGGGTGGAGGAGAGAAGAGAAGAGCAAAGTTGTGAGAGTGATAGCAGGCAGGGCTCAGAAGCCCCAGGCCCTTCCTGATCCCCAGCAGCTGAGAAAGAGCAGTCTGCAGTGCTGAGACGGAGGGAAGGTGAGCTGAGAGAAGGCGCCATTGCCCAGAAAGGTTCAGAGGGGTCGCTACCTCCTCCTCTGAGGCCATCAGGGACTTGAGGGCCTGGTCCATGGTTCGAAGTTCCTCCTCCAGCTGTCTGGCTCGGCTGGGGGCAGCGGGCAGGGGTCAGAGAACAGGGCCTGTCCCTATAGCCCCAAGCCTAGGACGCTACCTCCCCACTATGTGGAAGGCCCCAGGGCCAATGGGCCCACTTGCCACCCCAGGGTATCTTTACCTCTCAGCCACCTCAGCTCTCTCCTCCGAGCGCTCCAGCTCTCCTTCCAGGATCACCAGCTTCCTGGCCACCTGAGGGAAGTGAGAAAGAGAGGGTAGATCAGTGGAGAAGGACTGGGCATGTTGCAGGCTGGGCAGCGAGCAGGCAGAGGGGCAAGGCTGTCACCTCTTCGTATTTGCGGTCTGAATCCTCAGCGATGTGCTTGGCCTCCTTCAGCTGCATCTCCTGCAGCTCCATCTTCTCCTCGTCCTTCATGGCCCGGTTTTCAATGACCTTCATTCCTCTGAAAGACAGGGAGAGGGTGAGCGTGGGGTCAGGATTAGCAGAGACAGGCTCCCTCCTCCTTCCCGGACCATCCTCTCCAAGGCCCCAACCACCTCTCGCTCTCATCAGCCGCCTTCTCGGCCTCCTCCAGCTTCTGCAGGGCTGTAGCCAGGCGCTCCTGGGCCCGGTCCAGCTCCTCCTCAACCAGCTGAATGCGGCGGTTCAGAGAGGCCACATCTGCCTCAGCCTGTGGGTCAGAGGTCAGGTGTCAAAAAAGCCTCGTTAGCCTTGGATAAGGATCAGAGAGGCTCCAGAGGATGGCAAGATTCTTCTCAGAAAGAACTGAGGCTTCCTGGTTTCTAGACATTCTATGTAATTTTTTCCCAACCAATCATCTTCTCCCCAGACTGTGCTCCAGTAAAAATGTGCATTTGGCCGGGTGCGGTGGCTCACGCCTGTAATCCCAGCACTTTGGGAAGCCGGGACGGGTGGATCACGAGGTCCGGAGATCGAGACCAGCCTGGCTAACACGGTGAAACCCCGTCTTTACTAAAAAAATACAAAAAACGGCCGGGCGCGGTGGCTCAAGCCTGTAATCCCAGCACTTTGGGAGGCCGAGACGGGCGGATCACGAGGTCAGGAGATCGAGACCATCCTGGCTAACACGATGAAACCCCGTCTCTACTAAAAAAATACAAAAAACTAGCCGGGCGCGGTGGCGGGCGCCTGTAGTCCCAGCTACTCGGGAGGCTGAGGCAGGAGAATGGCGTAAACTCGGGAGGCGGAGCTTGCAGCGAGCTGAGATCCGGCCACTGCACTCCAGCCT
This sequence comes from Macaca nemestrina, assembly GCF_043159975.1. Taxonomy (NCBI): domain Eukaryota; kingdom Metazoa; phylum Chordata; class Mammalia; order Primates; family Cercopithecidae; genus Macaca; species Macaca nemestrina. The sequence goes on from NC_092138.1 coordinate 64,975,700, forward strand.
GGGCGACAGAGCGAGACTCCGTCTCAAAAAAAAAAAAAAAAAATACAAAAAACTAGCCGGGCGAAGTGGCGGGTGCCTGTAGTCCCAGCTACTCGGGAGGCTGAGGCAGGAGAATGGCGTAAACCCGGGAGGCGGGGCTTGCAGTGAGCTGAAATCTGGCCACTGCACTCCAGCCTGGGCAACAGAGCGAGACTCCGTCTCAAAAAAAAAAAAAAAAAAAAAAAAAAGCGCATTCAGGCCGGGCATGGTGGCTCACGCCTGTAATCCCCGCACTCTGGGAGGCCAAGGCGGGTGGATCACCTGAGGTCAGGAGTTTGAGAGCCACCTGGCCAACATGGTGAAACCCTGTCTCTATTAAAAATAAAAAATTAGCCAGGCATGGTGGTGGGCACCTGTAATTCCAGCTACTTGGGAGGCTGAGGCACAAGAATCACTTGAATCCAGGAGGCGGAAGAGTTGCAGTGAGCTGAGGTCGTGCCACTGCACTCCAGCCTGGGTAAAAAGAACGAAACTCCGTCTCAAAAAAACATGCATTCCTTGCTTGACGAGCTCCGCTCCCCTGCTGCAGGGCCTCTCCTGCACCGTGCACAGTTAGTTTCCCAAAGGTCACCTGCACACGAGTCCTCCTGTTCCCTGTGAGAGCACTTCAAGTGCTGGGGCCAGGTCTGATGCAGCTCTGATTCCTACACAGCAAAGCCTGGCCCAGGTAAGGGGATGGGGAAAGAATCAGGCCAACCAGACGTCACTGCTGCTAAGAATAGCCCGTCACAGAATCAAGCTCAGTGATGCTGGGCATGGTGGTGCACGCCTGTCATCCCAGCTACTCTGGAGCCTAAGGCGGGAGTTCAGCTTGACCCTAGGAGCCCAGCCTGGGCAACATAGCAAGATCCCATCTCAAAAAAAAAAAAAAAAAAGAATCAAGCTCAGTGATGTAATCTGTTATCAGCTGCAAGGCAGACTCCCAGCAAGAAGCCCAAGAGCAGGCCTATAAGGGACACCCATGGCTGTAGCAAGGGGCTCCCTGCCAAGGCCAGCAGAGAGCTGGGGGCAATGCAGGGGCAGTGTGAGAGATGTCTACTCAGCCCCTGGGCTTGCAGTAGGAGGCAAAACCATGGAGGTTTTGGAAAAAATTCATAAAAACTGCTCAAACACTGAGAAAAAGGGCAGAGCAAGGCAAGTGCCAATAAAGGAAAATGAGAGGAGCAGCGCAGCCTGGTGTTAAGAGCATCAGCTCTGAGTCAGACTTGTCTTTGAGCCACAGCTCAGCCACTCAACACTTGTGTAACTGTGGGCAACTTATTTAGCCTCTCTAAGCCTCAGTTTCCTCCTTCACAAGTTGGAGTTAACAATAACAGTTCCTTCTTCTTAAGGCTGTTCTGAGATAATCCAGTGTTTCTGATACTCAATTAATCAACAGGACCCCCAGTGAGGTCCATCAAACTAAACAGGTTCTCTTACTCCATGCTACATTCACTGAATTGGGATGTGTAGGGTGGGGGCTTGGGAATCTTCTCTTTTTTTTAAAGCCCCCTAGTGATTTTGATGATATACCAAGTTTGGGAAATCGTAAAATAACATGCAGAAAGCACTGAATACATTGCCTGCACAGGGTCCATATTCCATAAATATTAGATTATCCCCTTTCTCTGTCACAAACAAGGACACAGAGACCCTGAGATTTCAGAGTGGAGAGGAGAGAGGACCTGTGTAGGGGAAGGAGGTGGAGGGAGGGGCTGGGGGCAGCACTTGGACACAGCATAGGAAGCAGGTCCTTGGTAGGACTGTAGGGCAGGAGAAACAGCACCACATATAGAGAGTAGATGGTAGCTTGTCTTCCAGGTGCTGAAGGCACCTGGAGCTTGGCCACCTAGAGTGACAAGGGCCCATCATGGGCACAGGGCCGGATGACTCAGTGTGGAAGGATTCTGGGGACAGCATTGGGGGTTGGGAAGAATCACTGTGGGGAACATTGGAGGACTACCCTAGAGAGAGGTGAGACTGTAAAAGAAAAACTCTTCATGATGGTGGAGTGACAAAAGACTGGAAAGTTTGGGAAGGTCCTGAAGTCCTCATCATGGGACTGATATGTGCCATTTCCTGCCCCTCAAGCTCTTCCCAGTTACAGGGGCTGCTCTCTAGCCACAGGACAGGCACTACTGTCCCCATTAGAAAAATGGGAAGCAAGAGAGAGGGAGAAACTGAGGCACCATGTAAGTTGAGTGCTGTGTTCAAGGTCACCAATAAGCTTGGGCAGTCTTTCCTATCTGCTTCTGGTGCCGTGGCTCTGCCTCCCCACCTCTGTCCCTGTCCCCCCCGCCCCTCCAGCCCCAACCAGCTCCTTGGGTTTCCAATCCTGCCTCCAGCTGCACTGGGCCTTGGTTATTTATAGAGTGTCAGATGCCCAGGGTCGTCTGTGCTAGCAGCTGCAGGTCAGCTCCCTCCCAAGTGCCAGGACTGGTGGAGAACCAAAACTGGAGGCTGGAGGTCACAGAAGCCCAACCCTGGGGGGCTGGGAACATGAGCAGTCGACACAAACAGCAATGTCATCTCTGATGTTCAGACCATGCTTTATGCTAATCTAACCATAGGTTCATCTTAAAACAATCCTGGGTGGAAGGAAGATGGGGAAACTGAGGCAGAAAATGGGGAAACTACCATGTCCAAAGCCATATGGCCATTCTCCTACCTTAAGGAGGGGGTTGGGAATGGCAGGAAGTGAAGTCTGGTTGGGGTTGTGGGTGGGCAGAGAAATCTCAGGGTAAATAACCTGTCCAGGTAGCTGCTTTGGCATCTGTGGCCCTGTCCCTCTGCCCTGTGGCCTGGCGTGGTCTCCAGGCTGACAGCTTAATGAGGGTAAATGAGGAGCCATTAGAAACTGAGCCGCTGGGGCCCCAGGGCACAGCAGGGCTGTAGAAGCCAGAGGTCAAGGCCAGGGAATTTCTAATGGCCCCTTAGGGTTGTAACTCAAGTGAGGCCTCATCTCTGGATCCCTCTCCCTCCTCCTGCCTGCTAGTACCTCACACCCACATCCCCCCACCCCCAAATGGCTGCAGTCTCCTCTCCAATTTCAGCTGGAGGATTAATTGAGGTAGATGGTAAATTCTTATACCTTCCACCCCCACAATGACTCACTGCTTGATCACTGTACATTCTAAAAGCTGGAACCAAACAGAATTACAGGGCTAAGTCCTCTGGGGGGAGTGGTAGGTGGTTTTGATTTATCCACTGTCTTGGATTACTTGTGTAAGGTTACCCTAACCCTGGTTACTGAGATGAAACCATTTATTTCCTGGTGCTGGGGACACAAGGGGATAAGGTGCCCCTAATCCCCTTATTCCCATACCTGGGGGGCCCCTCCCTAGTGCCCTAACTCCTCCCATTGTCCCCCAAGTCCACACTCACATCAGTGGCCTTCTTCTCGGCCTGCTCCAGTTTCTCCTGGGCCTCCTTCACGGATTCAGAATACTTTTCCACCTCATCCTCTGTCCCCTTCAGCTTCTTCTGGAGGGCCTGCTGCTCCTCCTCCAGCTGGGACAGAGGGGACTTGGTCAGCCAGGCTGGGAGGGGGCCCAGGCCCAGAATGGAGACACGGTGCGTGTAGGGGCCCTACTAAGATTTGGAGGCTACTGAGATGGAAGCGAATAACAGAAGAGGGACAGTCCAGTCAAGGGTGCTGGTGGGACTTGTACAGAGAAAAAACTTCAAGCTCCAAGGAGCAGGACCAACCACGCTCAGCAAGGGCAGGAGTGGAAATCAGGGTCCTGAGGCTTCCCCAGGCTATGGGTAGGGGAGATAAGCGGCTCTGGCGAAGGCCCTGAGGGTAATGTGAAGGCCCAGCCCACACACTGGGTGGGAGAGAGCCCTGGTGGGCAGGCCCAGGGCTGGGGGACCCATGGCAGCAGCCCACCCCTGCCCTTGGCGCGGGGGAGAGCAGGCTGCATTGGGCCCGGCCCTAACCTGCTTGCAGCGGTCCTCAGCTTGTTTCTTGTCGGCTTCGGCCTGCTCGGCGCGGTCGATGGCGTTCTCCTTGTCCAGCTTCAGCATCTGCATCTTCTTCTTGATGGCGTCCATGGCTGCGGTGGGGGGTGGGCAGGCCGGCAGGCGGTGAGGACTGGACGGACTGGGCTGGCTGAGCGGACTGGGTGCACGGGTGACAGGCGAGGAGGACCAAGCGGAGCTGGGACGTCCCGGCCGCGCGGGCGCCTAAAAGGCAGGGAGGGACCGGGCGGGGCCGGCAACCAGGACCCTCCCCCACCTCGGCCCAAACCTTGTAGGGGCAGAAGTACGGCCCGGCCGGGGGGCGCGCCCGCCCCCTTCGCCCACCCACTGGGGACCGCCTCCCTTGGGGTCCCGCCCCCATTCCCCTCTTCCCCGCCAGCCGTCGGAGGAAAAAGTAGCAGAAGGTCGGCTGGAAAAACTCCGGCGCTGCGGAGGGGAGGGGACCTTTGGGCTGGGGGCTCCGTGCTTCCTCTGAGTGACAGCCGGACCCAGTGGCAGCTGCGGCTGGGGCCCCTGGGGCTATTTCGGGGCGTGAGCTCACGGCAGCTGCCCAGGCGCAGCGACCGGCGTGCCCCCCCTCAGCTGCAGCAGCCGCTACCCTTAATTTAGAAGTTTCCTGCAAATCCCCCTGGATTAAATGTCTCTTGGGAGGCGGAGCTCCTCGGCAATTTGAGTGCCTCAGTTTACCCAGAGTCCCTCTAAGTTTGCGTTATCGACGTGGTGGTAGTAGCGGAGTCTCATCGGGGGCTTGGGGAAACTGAGGCAGGAGGCGAGCCCAGAGCCCCGGTCGCGGTGCGGAGTGTGTCCGGGCTTGCTGCCCCCGGGACCGGCCTGACCTCTCATCCCCTCGCCTCCCCTCCCAGCCCCAGCCCCTGGAGCCAGGCCCTTCCTGCGAGCGCCCGGCGGCTCAGGACCCAGCTCCCCGCCCAGCCCCCCACGTGTCCCGCATATTTTCCACGCGGTTGCGGCTGGGCTGGTCACCGCGCGTTCCCCGCCCCCGCTCCCACCCGGACGGGTAACGAACCCCTCCGCTCCGCGCCCCCGGCTCGCCTGGCCCCACTCCCCTCCGCGCGCCCTCCCTCTCTTCCCCCGCTCCCCGCGGACGCTCCCCTCTTTCCCAGTGGGCCAACTTTATGCTGAAATTTCTTTTCTGCCCTTTTTTGGGATGTTTCCCCATTGGGAGGCGGAGTCGGGCTGGGGCGGGGAAGGCGTAGGGCGAGGCGAAGAGTCACTGAGCTGCGGGGCGTAGGGGGTCCGGGGCGAGGTGCCTTCTCCGACCCAGGCCGCCAAAGCAGTTCCGGAGCCGGGTCGTGGGGTGCGGGAGTCGGAGGTGCGGGGCGCAAGGGTGTTTGTTTTCGTTTTTCCCTGGGGTGGGGTGAGGGGAGAGGAAGTGGAGAGCCGCCCGGAGGAGGGGGAAGGGGAGGAGAGAACAAGCGGAGGAAGCCGGGAGGGAGCTGCTAGCCTCGCCCCTACCCTCCAGTCGTAGAGGGGCGGGAAGCCTGGATTTTGCAGTGGACTGGGGACCGTGGGAACCCGAGGCTGCGGGCCGGGGCGGTAGGGAGGAGGCGTGGAAATGCATTCAGATCTGTTTAGCTGCCTGCTAGCCACACGGAGAGCAACCCTGGCCTGACCTGGCAGTGTTCCTCTAACTCCATGGAAGACCCCTCATCCACCAGTAGCCTATGCTGGACCACTGGGTTTCCCCTGCCCTTCGCGTCTCACATCCCCCTAATCCTGGAGAGGCTGCTTCTACCAATGAGGTTCCTCCTCGGGTCGGTCTGGGCTGGCTTCTGGCCGCTCCTTATGCATTCTCCAGTCTAAGTGTTTTGTAGTTTTACTTCTGGTTCCTCCATTCATTCATTCATTTGACTGTCCCATGACATTGTTGTCAAATATCTTTTTAAAAGTTAATGCGAATATTATCTAAAATCCTCCAAACCCCTCCCTAATCCCTGTTCCCCCACCTTTTTTGAGACGGGAGCTTGCTAGATTGCCCAGGCTGGTCTTGAATTTATGGGCTCAAGTGGTCCTCCCGACTCGGCCTCCTGAGTAGCTGGGATTACAGGCGTGCGGGCACCCTGCCTGTTTTGAGGAGAAAAAAAAGAATCCACATTTCTTAATATGGTATAGAAGCCCTGCTGTTTTGGCTCTTGCCTGCCTCTCCGGCCTCATCTCCTTCCATGCCCAACCTCACCCCCAGTATTCAGACTTGTACCTCATGCTGCATTCGTAATGAGCTACGTGCAGGAGCTGGAAATAGCCATACTTTTCTTAAAGCTTCCACAGTTTATGCATTCTGTTCCCTCTCCCTAAAATGCCCTTCCCCTTGGCTGATTCCTAGTGGCCTTTAAGACTCAGATCAAATGTCAGCTTTTCTGGGAAGCCTTCCCTGGCCACTACTCTTCCCACCGCCTCACCTAATAGGTGCGTGTACTTGGTGCGGGCTCTCACCCTCATCCTAGGCCCATGGTATAACTGTTCTTATACCGGTTTGGCGCCTCCGCCGGTCTGTGAGTCCTCAACAGAAACGATTGTTCTCAATTCTGAATCCCCAAGGCCTAGCACAGCACCAGGCATAGAGTTGGCACTTCATGAACATTTGCCAGATGAGTTTTTTATGTACCAGGTTCTGGGTACTTTTCAAATACACTAATATGGTGTGGGTCTTTTGGTCTTAGAACCCTTCACACTCTTAAAAATTATTGAAGACCCCCAAACAGCTTTTTTGTTGAAGTGGGTTATATCTACCAATAGTTGCCATATTAAAATGAAACTTGAGAAAACTTTTAAATATGTATCAATTCGTTAAAAATAACAAAAATAAACTCATTACACATTAACCATGTTAACATAATGTTCTAAATGAAAGATAACTATATTCTCATTCTCCGAATTAATGAGAGTATGGAAATTATTTTACATTTTTACAAATCTCTTTACTCTCCGGCTTCCAAGGGGACAGCTGGATTCTCAATATCTCCTTCATATTTGATCTGTTGCTTTATGTTGGTTACTGAGACATATGAAGAAAATCTGGTCTCACAACAGGTAAGCAATTGGAAAGATTTATTTATTTATTTATTTATTTAATTTATTTTGAGACAGAGTCTCGCTTGGTTGCCCAGGCTGGAGTGCAGTGGTGCGATCTTGGCTCACTGCAACCTCCGCCTCCCAGGTTCAAGCAATTCTCCTATCTCAGCCTCCTGAGTAGCTGGGACTACAGGCATGCACCACCATGCCTAACTAATTTTTGTATTTTTAGTAGAAACAGGCTTTCACCGTGTTGGCCAGGCTGGTCTCGAACTCCTGACCTCAAGTGATCCGTCTGACTTGGCCTCCCAAAGTGCTAGGATTACAGGCGTGAACCACCAAGCCTTGTCTATTTATTATTATGATTATTATTATTTGTTTTTTATTTTTTTGAGACAGTCTTGTGCTGTCACCCAGGCTGGAGTGCAGCGGGGCGATCTCAGCTCACTGCAACCTCTGCCTCCGAGATTCAAGTGATTCTCCTGCCTCAGCCTCCTGAGTAGCTGGGACTACAGGCATAAGCCACCGCACCCAGCTAACTGTTGTATTTTTTTGTTTGTTTGTTTTGTTTTTTTGAGACAGAGTCTCGCTCTGTCGCCCAGGCTGGAGTGCAGTGACACAATCTCGGCTTACTGCAACCTCCGCCTCCCAGGTTCACACCATTCTCCTGCCTCAGCCTCCCGAGTAACTGGGACTACAGCCATCAGCCACCATTCCCGGATAATTTTTTATATTTTTAGTAGAGATGGGGTTTCACTGTGTTAGCTAGGCTGGTCTCGAACTCCTGAACTCAAGTAATCTGCTTGCCTTGGCCTCCCAAAGTGCTGGGATTACAGGTGTGAGCCACCATGCCAGGCCTGGCCTATTTATGATTTTTTTGAGACAAGGTCTGGCTCTATCACCCAGGCTGTAGTGCAGTGACACAATCACGGCTTGGCTCACTGCAGCCTTGACCTTCTGGGCTCAAGTGTTCTCTCCGACTCAGTCTCCTCCAGTAGCTGGGACTACACATGTGCACCATCATGCCTGGCCTTTTATTTTATTTTATTTTTTTAAATAGAGATGGTGTCCCACTATGTTGCCTAGGTTGGTCTCAAACTCCTAGGCTCAAGCTACCCTCCTGCCTCAGTCTCCCAAAGTGCTGGAATTACAGGCCTGAGCCACTGTGCCTGGCTGATAATTGGCAGTTTCTTAAGGGGCAGTTGCCATGTAGAACCTGAAACAATATCAATGACCTTTTTGTACTGTTAAACTAAAATCCATTGTTTTGGCCGAGTGCGGCAGCTCACGCCTGTAATCCCAGCACTGTGGGAGGCCGAGGTGGGTGGATCACCTGAGATCAGGAGTTTGAGACCACCCTGGCCAACATGGTGAAACCCTGTCTCTACTAAACCTACAAAAATTAGTCGGGTGTGGTGGTGGCACATGCCTGTAATCCCAGCTACTCGGGAGGCTGAGGCAGGGGAATCACTTGAACCTGCGAGGTGAAGGTTGCAGTGAGCCGAGATTGCACCACTGCACTCCAGCCTGGGTGACAGAGCAAGACTCTGTCTCAAAAAAAAAAAAAAAAAAAAAAAAAAAAATCCGTTTTCCTGAACTGCACCTTGATTGGATCTTTTACCCATGCATGATTTTGTAACATCGTGCATTGGTCATATGAAAAATAATTGATTCACTGAGCTATGCAAATCTTCCAAATATTAATGTTTCATTATTTAAAAAATCACAATAGGTTTCAGGCCAGGCGCAGTGGCTTATGCCTTTAATCCCAGCACTTTAGGAGGCCGAGGTGGGTGGATTGCCTGAGCTCAGGAGTTCGAGACCAGCCTGGGCAACATGGCAAAACCCTGTCTCTACTAAAAATACAAAAAGTTAGCTGGGTGTCGTGGCGGGCGCCTGTAGTCCCAGCTACTCAGGAGGCTGAGGCAGGAGAATTGCTTGAACCCAGGAGGTGGAGGTTGCAGTGAGCTGAGATTGCACCACTGCATTCCAGCCTGGGCAACAGAGTAAGACTCTGTCTTAAATAAATAAATAAATAAATAAATAAAAATAAAATAAAAAATCACAATAGGTTTCAACAGTAAAGTCTTTGTTTTTCTTCATAGTATTATACTGGAGAACAGTAAAGTCTTTAAGTTTTAAATTTTGGAAAGCTGTGAAGCTCATGTAGCAAATACAAGTATTCGAAAATTCTATTTTTCACTTGAAAGCCTGAACTGTATCATTGGCAACAAACACTGCCAGATTTTTCCCTGAAGTGACAGACTTACTTTTTTTTTTTTTTTTTTGAGACGGAGTCTGGCTCTGTCACCCAGGCTGGAGTGCAGTGGCGTGATCTCGGCTCACTGCAAGCTCCGCCTCCCGGGTTTACGCCATTCTCCTGCCTCAGCCTCCCGAGTAGCTGGGACTACAGGCGCCCGCCACCTCGCCCGGCTAGTTTTTTGTATTTTTTAGTAGAGACGGGGTTTCACCGTTTTAGCCAGGATGGTCTCGATCTCCTGACCTCGTGATCCGCCCGTCTCGGCCTCCCAAAGTGCTGGGATTACAGGCTTGAGCCACCGCGCCCGGCCGTGTGACAGACTTACTTTGTTCCTTTTTATAAAAGTTCTGCCAGCTACCTAAGTCTGATAACCAGTTTGTCGGTCATTCTTTTGAGTAAACGTGGCATTCCACAAACAAGCAGCTAGTTCAGCTCGGAACTCAAAGAATGGTCTAAGTTATTTTCTCCTGAAAACCATCATACCTTGGTATGCAAAATGCCTTATGCATACTTCCCACTTTATCAGACAGAATGTTGAAAAGACTTTTCCTGCAGGATTAAGGTTTAATTAAATTAATACATTTAGGCTGGGCGTGGTGGCTCACGCCTGTTATCCCAGCACTTTGGGAGGCTGAGGCAGGCAGATCACAAGGTCAGGAGTTTAAGACCAGTCTGGCCAACATGGTGAAACCCCATCTCTACTAAAAATACAAAAATTAGCTGGGCATGGTGGCATGTGCCTGTAATCCCAGCTTCTCAGGAGGCTGAGGCAGAATTTCTTGAATGGGGACCCAGGAGGTGGAGGTTGCAGTGAGCCGAGATCATGCCACTACACTCCAGCCTGGGCTACAGACCAAGACTCCGTCTCAAAAAAAAAAAAAAAAAAATTTTTTTTACTTCATCAAGTACATTTTTTTTGAGTCTTTCTCTGTTGCCCAGGCTGGAGTGCAGTGGCGTGATCTCAGCTCACTGCAACTCTGTGTCCCAGGTTCAAGCAATTCTGGTGCTTCAGCCTCCCGAGTAGCTGGGATTACATGTGTGCGCCACCATCCCCAGCTAAGGAAAATAATGTCTTGGTATTGTTATGAAAATAATTTTGACCTATGGACCCCTGAAAAGGTCTTAGGGAACCCTAGGGGTCTGAGGACCACATTTGAAGAGTTGCTGGTCTAATGGGTTTTAAAGCCTCTCCCCAGATGGCTCCCAAGGTATCACTAGTGAGAAGTATGTGATTGGTCCCAGTTCCTGAGGACATGACAAGGAAATGATAACAGGAGTAAGCAGTTGTCCTGGGCTCATAGCTGGAGTTCAGAGTCTGGACTACCACTTGTCGGGGAGGTTGTAGAAGGGATTTGATCTCCAAGGCCCTCAACTCATACTATGACATTGAATCTAGGATTAGGGAGCCCCTGCAGTATGTACTGGAGTTGCCAGTCCTCTGCGTCAGAGAAGTGATAATACATCTAAATTTTCCAGTGCTTAGCACAAGCATGGCTTAGTAAATATTAAATGAATGAATCACAGGTGATAGGAGTGACGGTAGGAAGTTGGCACCATCTCTAATGGGCTGTCCTAGAGTTTCATCTACTTTATTTCTTAGAGAAGGGCTCTCACTCCATCACCCAGGCCGGCGCATAGTGGCACCACCATAGCTCACTGCAGCCTTGAACTCCTGGTCTCAAGCAGTCCTCCTGCCTCAGCCTTTTAAGTAGCTGGGATTAGAGGCTCGAGCCACCGTACCAGCTACATTCCATCTACTTCAAGCTTTCCCTAATGTGGTGGGAGTAGAAGGTGTTAGTAGCAGATGGGTGGTGTTTGTGTTCTACTTGAGGAAATAATGTACTAGGCGGTAGTGTTGACTAAAGAATCATGCATGAAAATAGAGGCCAACCTGAGATGACTGTCAGAGAGTCCATGCATTATGGGCAGTGTGGGTGGATGAGGACATGGAAGCACACAGCATCCATCTTCCGGACTGGCTCCTTCCACTGACCCACCAGATTAGCAGGGCGGCTGGAACAGGGCTGCTAGCACCTGCCTGGCCACTAGGGGAGCTCTGCCCCTCTAACAATAAATTCTCACACCTGGGTCAAGCTTTTCCCTTTTAGTGATTCTCTAGGCAGGAGTGCCCCAACCCAATCAAGAGTGGTGCCTACCCGAGGCAGCCTCAAGTTGGGATTTTTTTGTTTGCTAATGGCTTCAATCAATTTTGTGGCCATAGTTCTCTTAGGCTCAGACACTTACAGGCTTATTATTTTTAGCAAAGCTTCTTTTGAAAATTTGAATTTGGTCAAGGACTGGATTTGTTGACATACCCTGAGTAGTCATGAAGAACAGAATGTCCTGGTAGCCACAAGGAGCTGTAGTAGCTGCTGTCTCAGCAGCAGCAGAACAACACTTTGTGAGGCTTAAGTGCTGGCCAGTGAGGTGAGGATAACAGGAGTATGACTTCTCAGGCACAGCTTCCCCAATGGATAACTTTAGGGGTCTGGGTGCAAGGATGAAGCGACCTCAGGGGCAGACTGCCAGTCTTCTCTCCCATTTCAAGCCGGATCAAGGAGGGTGACAGAACTCAACCCCACTCTCTCCCCTACTGCCCTGGGAGAAATCTTCTGTCTCCCTTGAAGCCAGGCAGAGGTTGTAGGTAGAATCATTTTTATTGGAACATGACCTGTTTGGGGCTTACAACTCTGCAGCCCCCATGGGTAGCTGGGGGTGGGGGAAGATAGTATCAAAAAACGATGAAGAGAGCTGATGAGGCTGTGGGGACTGGCTGGAAGCTGCTGGCAGGGTGGAGTGGGCTGGGGCCCTGGCAGGTTCAGATCGAGGTACAGCAGCGTTAATAATACTCTTGGAGCGTTAATACTCTGGGGAGGGGCAGGCACTTGGGGGGCCCTAGGGCATGAAGGCACTTGGGGTTAGGGAGGGGAAAGGGGATGTGCTGCGGGATTGGGCGGGGCCAGGCCCTGGGGTTTGGCAGGCACTTTGGGGAGTGCTGGGGTTGGGCAGATTGGGCCCTGACAGCCCAGAAGGCTTTGGTAGTGGCAGGCAAGAGTCTCTGGGCTGGGTCTGCGTTAAATAGAAGCGGCTTCTCTAGTGCTCATCTCGAAGCTCTGAAGGCAGGAACTTATACTGCTGCTGCCGGATCTGGGCCAGTTTCTTCCGCGCCTCTTCTAGCTCTCGTTCCTTCCGAAGCATCTCTTCCTGTGCTGCGATGATCTGAGGGTGGAGATCAGGGACTTAGTTCAGTGAGGATGCACAGCAGGGGCATAGGGAAGTTGGGACCAGTACAGACAACATGACTGCCCTCCTGACAGCATCCCTCAGTGTCTGGGGTGAAGCTCACCTGGGCAATGCCGCCGACCATCTTCTCTTTCACCACCACTGTCTCATTCTCCTGCTCTTCGAAGGCTGCAGCCTTTTGTGCTGCTTTCACCAGGTTATCTGAGGCTCGCTTCACTGCGTTGCCAGCAGCCTGGGCAGAGAGAAAGTGGCCTAAGTTGAGAACTCAGGTAGGGGGTCCCAGTTGAGACAGTCCCTCAATTCTCTCATAGAAACATACATCTCGGGAGTGACAGTTTGAAGCAGTATAGCCCAAGGGACAATGGGATGGCTCAGGGTTCTCACCTGAAGTCGTTTCATTGCCTCCGAGTCCTGGTCAGCCTTGACCTTGCAGGCCACAAGGAGCTGGGCTGTGGAGGCAGCTACCTGCTTGGCTGATGAGATGAGCTTCTCCTGGCTAGCGTGGCCTTGCACAGCTGCATTGGCTGCCTCACACAGATTGTTGGTGGCCGCAGCCACCATCCGGGCCTAAAGCAGGGAGAGTTTGCTTAAAAATATGTCCCTTGCCCTGGTCCATCCCCACTCCAGCCTTTTGAAGTCTCTCAAACTGAAAGAGACCTAGCGGGTATTGCACACTTACAGCAGAAATGAGGCCCTGAGACCACTGTCCATCGTCCAGTGCATTGGCTGGAATGGCACCCACCTGCAGGAAGGAGAAGAGCCTGCTTAGACCTCCATTTTCCTCACTTCAAAGACTCGTTGGCTATGGATGTGGGTGTGGACATCAAAGTGCCGACCCCTCCCCATTCTTGTGGGTATTTAAACACTCACCTTCCCTTGGGCCACTAGTTCTCTCTGGGCAGCCGATGCAGCCTTTACCAGTGCACTGGTGGCTGCTGCAATGGACTTGGCAGCTTCTAGTATCTGTTCCTCAAAGTTCAAGGACTCATCTGCCTCCTGCAATAAGCAAAGGTTGCAGAGAGAGATGTAAAGTCAGAGATGGGGCGGAAGGTGGGGACACCTGCCATGGTGAGGGTGGAAGAGGAAGGGAGCAGGACTGACCTTGGGTTTGGCCCGGGGCTTCAGCTGCTCTAGCTTTTTAGCTGCAGCCTCAATGGCGGCTGCAGCTCCCAGGAGCTCATTCTCAGCAATGACTGTGGGGTCCTCTGGGTCCACCCATTCTGTTCCTAGTGGGATGAGGGAAGAGGAAAGAGGCTGAGGCAGAGTGGAGAGGTCAAAAGCACCAGAGAGCATGGTTAGTATCATCAGGCCCTGGCACCTGTAGGGACTATGGGCAGAGGCTAGCACAGAGCTATCCAGCCAGGAAGCAGAGATCACACCATGATAAGGGTTTTCCATCCATCCCTGTCCCTGGTCACCCCTCACCCTTCATGGCTTCAGCAGCCTGGATGAGCTCAGTGACGGAACCAGCCACACGCTTTGAATGTCCTGTCAACTGCTGCTTCAGTTCTGGGCTTGGCTTCTGCAGGGTCTGGGCAAGAAGCAGGCAGGGGACAAAGAGCATCACATCTTAGGGTCTACCCTGATCTATGAAATAGGGCAGACCATGGCCCCCTCACCCCTATCCCTAGAGCACTCCACACCACAGCCCTCAAACACCACGCTGCCTATCCAAGCACACATCATGCATCACACCTCACACATGATGGAGACAGTGGGGCTGTGTCACTCACCGGCTGCAAGGAGCAAGGAGAATGATGAGATGAAAAAGATGACGAAGGTAGAGATGGGGGTGATCAGGTGGGAAGGGAGGAGAAAAAAGAGGAAGAGGAAGAGGTGACTGGGAGAACCAAAGATGATAAGAAGGATAGGGCCTGGGAGAAAGGGAGACTTGGAAAGGAGAACAGATTTGGGAAACAGAAGGTGGGGTAGGGAGGAGATCTGAGCAAAACAGAGAGCAGGGTGTGAGGCCTGCAGGAAGAGAGGCCTGTGTATTCAGAGAAGCTGGTATGAGGAACAAGCTACGCCCTCCCTTACCAGCAGCACATGGTCCAGCAGTTCCAGGTAGCCATTGGCACACTCCCGGCCATAGTGCAGGGCTCGAAGCCGCACATCAGGGGCCACTTCCGGGTGGTAAGCTGCTTCCTGTCCCCAGAGTAATATGTTAGTTTTAGGATCCCAGATCCCTACAGTTTCTTTCCCACTATGTTCTGCCCCAAAAGCTGCCTCACAGAAATGCCTCAAGGATTTCTACCTTGCAAGCCCGAAGCATATCTGCAATAGCACGGCGGCTCAGATTGGCTGTGGCAATGACATCTTCTTGGCGACAGGAATTGCCAGCGGCAACGGCCTTGGCTGTTGCCATGGTGATACCCTTGGTCATTCGGATGAAGTCTTCTGGGGTAGAGGTCTTGGCAGGTGGCTCTGGGGAACAGAAAACCTGTGGGGGCAGAAGAAGAAAGATTTTACAGTGGCTGAGACTATGAGACAGTGTAGAACTCTGTGTGCATGTGATTTGGTGCAGACATTCACATATCACAGTGAATGTAACAGAAGGCAGCTGGTTATCATTTCTGACTGAAGCAACTGGGGAGTTTGTTTGTTTGTTTGAAATCACAAAAGTAATTACAAAAGTGGCTTTTGGCTGGGTTTTCATTCCCAAAAGAGAGAGAACCCTTGAAGGGGTGAGAGGCAGAGCTGGGCCGTAAAAGATATACATAAAAGATGATAGGAGGGCATTTTAGGTAAATGGTAGGGCATGAACAACCAAGATGTCAAGTGGGAAAGTATCAAGGAATGTTCTGGAATATAGGAATGGTGAAGAAAAGGTTATTGGGGCCTTGAGTATCACACTGAGGAACGTGGAATTTTACATAATATGTGAAAGTCATAAAATATTTTGATGTATGGGTTCAATCTACAAACATTTATTAAAGATCAGCTAGGTGGCAGATTCTATGCAAGGGGCTAGGGATGCTCCTTGTTCTCACGGAGCTTACATTCTGGTTTTGGACACAGGTAATAAATAAGTAAACAAGCAGTAAAACTGAGGACTGTGATTTGGATTATGAGAGAATTTAAAAAGAGTGCTGTGATGAGAACTATTTCAGATAGGTGGACAAGGAAGGGCCCTCTGAGGAGGTGACACTGAAGCTGAAGCCTGAGGAACTGGAAGGAGCACAGCGTTTAAAAAGCTGGAGAAAAGTGAGTGGAAGAGCCTGCAACAGGTGAGAGCCTGGCATGTTCTCAGAACTAATAGGGCAGGGGGATGGGGCACAAAAAGGAGGAAAGTAGGATGAGATTGGAGAAGCAAGCAGGGTCATCACTGATGGGTTTTAAGTAGTGAGGTGACATAATCTAATATATATTTAAGACAGGGTCTTGCTCTGTCACCCAGGCTGGAGTGCCCTGGAGTGATCATAGTTCACTGTAGCCTTGAACCCCTGGACGTGAGGGATCCTCCTGCCTCCAGACTCATGAGTAGCTGGGACAGTCGTGGGCCACCTTGCCTAGCTAATCTTTAAATTTTTTTGTAGAGACAGTATCTTGCTATGTTGTACAGACTAGTCTTGAACTCACTGAAGTGATCCTACCATCTCAGTCTCCCAAAGCGCTGGGATTTTACAGGCATCAGCCACCATGTCCAGCTCTAATTTATATTTTAAAAACATAATTCTGGCTACTGTGTACAAAGAAGGGGGCAAGTGTTGAAGCACGGTGATTGGATAGAGACTACTGTATAAATCCAATTAAGGACTGATGATGGTTTGGACAGTGTGGTAGTGGTGGGAGATAAAAAGAGAAAATGAGCTGTATTTGGAAGGGGCACTAACAAAACTTAGATGTGGGGAATGAGAGAAAGAGAGAAGTCTAATATATTGAAGCTGGGTTTCTGGCTTTAGGAACCGAGTTACTATAAGGTGCCATTTACTGAAATGGTGGAAGACCAGGAAAGGACCAGGTATGGCAGGCAAAGAGTCAAGAGTTCCAACTTGGACATCTTCAAGTAAAGGTGAAAACAGAACCTTAGAAAGATGAATTTAGAAATCAGAAAGGTGACTAGGGAGAGAGGAGAGTGGCAGGGACCGGAATCAGGGAGACCAGGGAGAAAGCTGGTGCCACAGCCAAAGTGCAGTAGAGTATGGAAGTGTGAACCAGAGTGCGGACAGGGCACCAGGGAGGAAGAATGAAAGAACATGGCAATAGCCTGGATATAGTGGCTAAGATGGTGAAGTCAAAGATGACTGAGGTGGAATCTTCATGAGTGCAAGGGTGTTCCCACCATTAGGAGGACCATGTCATGATTCAGAGGCACTGTGTCTAGGTGGTGATGTCAAACAGGCAGTTGAAAATAACTCAACTCAGAACTGGATGTCTGCTTCTTACAGAATAATAATGAAAGTGGTTAAACTTGCCAAAGAAGACAAGAGAGAAAGAAGGCTATTTGTACAACCCTGGGAAGACCTCTACATTTACTAGGTTAAAGGTGATTCAATGATGTTTGAGAAACAAGAGAAAAGCCAGTATCTAGGCCAAGGGAAAAAAGAACTTCTTTTTTTTTCTTTTTTTGAGATGGAGTCTCGCTCTGTCGCCCAGGCTGGAGTGCAGTGGCGCCATCTTGGCTCACTGATACCTCCGCCTCCTGGGTTCTAGCGATTCTCCTGCCTTAGCCTCCCAAGCAGCTGAGACTACAGGCGCACACCACTATGCCCAGCTAATTTTTGTATTTTTAGTAGAGACGGGGTTTCGCCATGTTGGCCAGGCTGGTCTCGAACTCCTGACCTTGTAATGCACCTGCCTCAACCTCGCAAAGTGCTGGGAATTACAGACATGAGCCACCGTGCCTGGCGGAAGAAAGAATTTCAAAGAGAGGCTTGTTAACAGAGTCAGATGCTTTGGAAATGTTTGAAGAGGATGAAGGCCAAGAAGTGGCCACTGAATGTGGCAATTAAGAGGCCACTAGTGACTGGAGAAAGAGGAAGGGTGGTGAAAAGACAGTTGTCAAATGCTAAAGAATAAACAAGTGGGTAGGGGACAGACATGAGTGTAGCTCACTGGCACAGTGGCTCATGAGTGTAATCCCAGCACTTTGGGAGGCCAAGGCGGGAGGATCACTTGAGGCCAGGAGTTCGAGACCAGCCTGGTCAACATGGTGAAACCCCATCTCTACTAAAAATACAAAAACTAGCCAGCATGGTATGCACCTGTAGTCCCAGTGACTCAGAAAGCTGAGGCATGAGAATTGCTGGAACCTGGGAGGTGGAGGTTGCAGTGAGCCGAGATCACGCCACTGCACTCCAGAAGGAGGGCGTGGGAGACCTGGTGTAGGGAAAGTCACATGGTGATTGAGGAAGATGCCATGTGAAATGGAAAGGTTACCCACACCTGGGAGAAGTGACAAGAGGAGAGGGCTGAGAAGGCTGGAGGAGGATGGCTACAGAGCGAGACCCTTCTCAAAAAAAAAAAAAAAGTCTGGCGATAGATGAGAGAGAAGACTGTGTGTGACTCCGTCTGTGAGTATATGTGTGGCACAGGTTCACAGGCTTTCAGGATCCCTCTCTCTGACCCTAGTCCCTGATGCCCCAGACTCTCACTCACCGCCAGTTCCTGCCGTATGTGTTCGGTGGTTGCCTCCAGGGCCCGAGTGCCTTTGGTGGCCTCATCTTCCACGGCTTTTACTGTCTTAAGCAATGATGTCACATTGGTCACCATCACCTGGAGGTATCAGAGGAGTGTAGAGGAATGATTTTAAGGAACAGGGGGAAGTACATTAATCCAGTGCCCCTCCTGATGTTGCTCTCATTCTCTCCAACCTTGGCAGAGTTCTTTAGCTGCCACACAGCAGGGTCATCTCCAACTTTGCCAGCTGCAGCCTTCGTTGCACTGATGAGGTCTCCCAGGGCCTTGGCTACATCTTTCACTGCGTTGATTAGTACCACCTGTATGGGAGAGGGTTGGCTCTGGTCTATGGGAGGAAGAAGCGGGACAGGAAGTGGTTCCAGCTGGAATTAGGGGCATCAGGTTGCTACCTGGGTCTCAGGGTCCTCAGCTCCCAGGCTGGCTGCACCCAGCTTGACCACATCAGTGAGGCGGGTGATGGTCGCCACGGAGGACTGGGCAGCCTGCGCCAACTTCTCCTGGCTCCCGGCTGCGTTTTGCACCAGGACCTTGGTGTCCTCCACCAGCACCTTCGCAGTCTTCAGGATGCCCTCCCTGAAGGAGGGCCCAGCTTAGTCAGATCTCCCCTACCCACTCTAACCTGTCCAAGGTGCCTGGTCCAGGTCTTCCCTATTCCAGCAAATGATATCCTGCCTCTTCCAGCCCCATGCCCTGACCTGTCTGCCTCCCTTAGGCCCAGGTCCTGTCTTACCGGTGGTCAGCAAAAGTTTCAGTACCCTCGCGATTGAGCGTGCCAGCAGTGGCGAACATGATGGTGGTGTCGAGGTCAGCAATGATACCAGACACAGCGCTGGCCGCTGTGATGCAGGCCTGGGTGCCACGATTCCCAGCCTGGAGCGCAGCTAGGACGTGAGAGACCTGGGGTAGGGAAAGTCACGTGGTGACTGTGGAAGGTGCCATGTGAAATGGAAAGGTTGCCCATGCCTGGGAGAAGTGACAAGAGGAGAGGGCTGAGAGGGCTGGAGGAGGATGGCAAAGGCTACAGAGTTTGGAGGCAGTCCCACCATCTGCAGGGATGAGCATTGTCACCTTCTCAGAAACTCTCCGGGCACATTCTATGAGCTCCTTCTTGGTGTAGGCATCACTGGGGCTGCACTGCAGGGCGCCTGCCTTGGTGACCAGAGCGGCACAGCCATGGCCCAGCTCCTGTACCCGGTGTTTGATATGGGAACCTATCTGTGAGCCGAGGGAAAGAGAGAGAGATTTTACAAGGGGCACTCAGGGTTAAAGTGCTTGGAAAAGTCACTAAGGACATAGAAAAAACATGCATCGTAGATTAAAGCAGCAGAGAGAGAAAGTTCCCAGCACAAGGACGTTTCTGGTTTCATGTCCTTTAGACAGGAGGTAACCTCCTACACATGGAAAATAGTAGCATGCAGGCACTAAGTGGTGAGGATTGTGTTAAGCACAGTGGGGAGGAGGGGAGGAGCACTTTATGCTTGAGTGTTAGAATCAGAGGGCCATGGATTACCATGTGGCCTGTATGGGGTTATGGAGGGTTTTGAGGATGGGGATTACATGTGTCCTACTAAGATCCAATTACTTGGTTTCTTGGAAAGCTAGAGGCTTAGGTAAGGAAGAGCTTCATGGCCTTGCAGCAAGAAAGAACAAGAACATGGACTGGCAGCACAGCACAGAAGCAGCTGTAGGCCCAGATGAGGGTCAGCAGAAGCCAAAGAGGCAGGTCCAGGAAGGCTCCAGATTCTGAGCTGTCTCCTTTGTACCCGTGACTGAAGAAGGCTTTGATCCTCTGTCCCTACCCAGAGCCTCACTAGTGTTCAGCAGAGTGGCCCTGAGGCTGTTCCCCTTTCTATGAAAGACCAGAGAGGGTGGGGGTAGGACAGCCCTAGACGCTGACACATCAGGAACAAGGGGCAGGGGGCAGGGCAGAGCTGCCTCCATGTTTACCTCTTCATTTTCAGCAGCCACCGCTGCAGGCTTGGCCTCCGAGGCCAGACGGCCATAGTCACTGGTCAGCTGGTTAGCAAGAGGGCCCAGCTCCTCTGGGCTGGTGTTTGACTTGGTAACCTGGTGATAATGGAAGGAGTGAAGTTATATCCAAAGTCAGCTCTCCGAGGGCAGTCCTCTGGCACTCGCCCAAACTCACCATCTCCTGAACGGTCACTGCAATGGCCTTGGCTGTCCGCACCATAGTTGTTTGGTAATCCACGAAGGAACCTTCTGGTTCACCCATTGGTCCTTCATCTAGCTGAAGGGGGAGGACAGGGACAGGGAAAGACTGTTAAGGTCTCTGCCACTGTGCTTGGAGGCTCTGGCCCAGGGTAGCCTCAGTGTCTACAGGCACCCCAAGACTCTAACCTGGTTGATGGCCTGGGTGATGGAGTCCACCATGCCACCCACGACCCCGGCAGCACTGGCTGCCTCGTTGAGAGTTGTTGTCAGGTCCTCTACAGCCTCTGTCATCATCTGCACAGCCTCCTCCAGGGCTTCCTGGGTGTGAGCTGCTTGCTGTGGGGAGAGAAGAAGAGCTCTGTTGTTCCTGTTTCTCCAGCCTCTTGCTAGTAACAGCTCCTCCCTCCCAACCCTCAATACCTTTGGGTTACCACCAGCCTCCTTGGCAGTGTATAGCAACTGCAGGGCAGATTCTGCCAATGTTTTAGTCTGGTCCAGGAGCGCCATCTGCTGCGGGTGGCTCAGGGTCTTGGAGGCAGCACCCACTGCAGCCAGGGTGAGCGGCTCAAAGTACTGGGCCATCTGGGACACCTGAGGCAAGGGGTTGGACTAGGGGTCAGGTCCCCTCTTTCTCACCCTACTCCCTGGGATTTCCCATGAGTCTCCATAGGTACCTTGTGTCCCAGCTGGGAGGCTTCAGCCCGGGCAGCATTGGCCAGTGGCTCAATGAGATGGGAGATCTCTTGTACTGCAGTGAGCATCTGAGTGTGCAAGGCCTGGGGAGGAAGTGGACTTTAGCCCTGATCGTGACCTGCAATAGGACCCTCTGGCTACACAGGACTGCTCTTCCTTTCATACTGAATACCCTAACCCTCCTTGGCACATCCTAGCCCTTTGATGTCCCTAAGAAGCCACTCCATGATCCCCCAGCTTCTTTGAGTCTGACATTTCTCTTCCTAGACACATCTTTCCAGATAACCCTCTCCCCCTCACCTCTTGAGAGATTCCCTCACGGGGAGCAAGCTGCTGGCTGACTGCAGCGAGGGAAGCCTGGTCTAGGTCCCGTAGACAACTGTTCAGACCTGCAATGGCCGCTTCACACTCCAGCTGCCCTGGAGCCTTGTCCCTGCAGACACATCAGGGGCTCCAACACCAAGAACATCCCCTAGTGCAAGGCCAGCCTATCCTTCCCCTATATCCTCCCAACACCATCCCATCTAATTGCACTTAAGTGCCCATCCTCCATTCTGCCACAATGTGTGCCCCCCAGCCACACTGGTTCTCCACCCCTCAGTACCTCATGCTTGTAATTAGCTTCTTGATGGAGTCTGAGACAGTACGGGAGTGGCCGGCCAGCACTGACCAGCTCGGGGGGTCCCGGGGATTGACTGCGAGGGCCCGGGCTGTCTGGATGAGTCCCCCAGCACTCTCTAACATTGTCTTGGCAGATATCACAATGGGCTCCATGGCAGCCCGACCCTGGGGAGAGGGGAGGCAGGAAGGTAAGTCTCAGGATTCCCTGGAAGATGAGGTGATAAGCTGGCCTGTCAGGTCCCCCTTCACATCGCCTCACCTCAGGGCTGATCTGGGCAGGAATGCTGGAGAACTCAGGGTTGGACGCAAAGGCACTCAGATTGTCCACAGCCTCCAGCAGAGGGGCTGTTGCTGCTCGGCACTGGGCACGGTTCTCCTCTGTGAAGGCCCCATCTAGCGCCTAGAAGTGACAGAGAGGCTCTCAGGACTTGGGATGCAGGCATAGGGGGTATAGGAAGTGAAGTCCAGGTCTCCTTCCCAGGACTTAAAGGATTTGGGGAGAGGCTAGGGGGTCAGTCTGGATAGAAAGAGTTTGGGCTCAGGCAGAGGGGATTTGGTAGAAGGCCTCAGAGAATAACTGGGGGACTCGGGAGAGAAGATCGGACAGGTCAGGGAGAGGCTGGGAATTCAAGCACTGGGAACCTTGATGGTCTTGACAAGATTAGCTGTGCTGTTGGCCACCTCCTTGGCTGACTGTACAAACTGGCGCTTGGCAGTAGGATTGGCGGTACGGGCAGAAGCCAGGCGACAGCTGTTACACAGTGCAGAGGTGTGTTTGGCCACAATGGTGGCTGCGGAGAGCACCTGAGGAGACACGTGGAAGAGCCACAATGAGGGCAGGAAGGAGGTGTACATACCCAAGGAGGAGCCATTTTAGGGTCAGAGGATGGAGAGCAATACCCTGGGGAGTCAAAACAGGAAAAACAGAGTCACCTGAAAAGTCAAGATCTAGGAGACAGAGACACTCAAAGATGAACTGGGCATGGGAGAGGAAAGACATACTAACGGAGAAGCCATAAGAGGGCTGGTGGGAGAGTAAGCTCGAACATCTACAGAGAAGTTGTGAATTTAGCAGTAACTGAAAAATGATGAGACCCATGGCAGAAAAAGATAGTTACTCAAAGAGAAGCCGTGTGTGCAAGGTCAGAGATGGGTCCCTGCCTTCTTTCCCACATGCCTCACCTCCCTCTACTCCACGGGGTTGGTCTGCCCTTTCCCAGACTTGCCTGTGGTCCCTATTCCCTTGAGTTACCTGGGCCTGGGTACAGCCAGGCTCTCCCAAACTGTGGCAGGCCATCTGAATTGCCTGGTTTGCACGGGCAAACTGTGTGGGCTCCACCAGCCCTTGCTGTCCAGCTTGACTATTGGGGTCAGAGACACCAACCAGATATGCAGCCTAGGAAGAGAAAAGGGGGTTGGGGTGAGGAATAAAGATTGCAGGTGGGAAATGAATAGTGATAGCAGGGACAAAAGAGAGCAGAGGTAAGTTTAGAGAACAGGGCTTATTTTTCAGAGTTCTCCATGAGTGGAGATACATTAGCAAACTATGGTTATACTGTAAAGAAGAAAAAAAATACTCTCCTGTTTCATTAAGTATATTCAAGCATTTCAGAAGATTAAAAAAGTTAATCAAAAGGAAAACTATATAGCAAGGGTTTTTATCAAATCTCTATTTAGATATGTTTGTGTATGCTGGGTCTTAGAGTAAAAAGTATGGCTTACTTTAAGTAGCAGTAAAAAGTTTAAGAGTGAAATACAAATATACACCTTCATGCACACAAGCAAAGCCTCTTTTAAAGACAGTTCAAAACTGATGAAGATTATTAGGCTAATTCACATTTACAGCACCTCCATGCAGCAGGTATTTTTGGAAAGGGAAGGGAGGGATTAAAAAGCCGTTTTTATGATGGAAACAACATCTTAATGTTTGATTCATACTTCAATCAATACACATTAGCTTTGCTTTTTCCTCTATGCATTTTCACAAGTTGGGGGAAAAAACAAACAAACAAACAACAAAGAGGTTTAGTGAAACCCCCTCTTACTAAAAATACAAAAATTAGGCGGGTGTGGTGGTGCACACCTGTAGTCCCAACTACTTGGGAGGCTGAGGTAGGAGAATCTCTTGAACCCGGGAGGCGGAGGTTGCAGTGAGCCGAGATTGTGCCTCTGCACTCCAGCCTGGCGACAGAGTGAGACTCCATCTCAAAAAGCAAACAAACAAAAACAAACAAACAAAAAACCAAAAAAAAAAACCAAAAAAAAAACTCAAGCCACTTAGAGCAAGGGACCCATTCTGACAGGGCACAGGGAGGTGGTGGAGATGGAGGGCTAGGATGGTAGGCTTTCAGGGAAAACAGTCTGAGGCGAACTCTCATGCCAGTTTGTTTTAAGGATTCATATACTAAAGCAAAATACTTTAGAGTTAATAGGTAGTTTTATACTTGATAATGTGGAAAAAGGCAAAGTTAAGTGATGACTCAAGTAACTAGAAATTTTGTCACTAGTACTATTTTAAGAAAGTAGTCATTACAGCCGGGCACGGTGGCTCACGCCTGTAATCCCAGCACTTTGGGAGACCGAGGCAGGCAGAGCATGAGGTCAGGAGATTGAAACCATCCTGGCTGACATGGTGAAACCCCGTCTCCACTAAAAAAAAAAAATACAAAAAATTAGCCAGGCGTGGTGGCAAGTGCCTGTAGTCCCAGCTACTCAGGAAGCTGGGGCAGGAGAATGGCATGAACCCGGGAGGCAGAGCTTGCAGTGGGCGGAGATCACGGCCACTGCACTCCAGCCTGGGCAACAGAGCGAGACTCCATCTCAAAAAAAAAAAAAAAAGTAGTAATTAGATGAAAAAATGGTTTGTATAAGCTAATTAGTATATTTTGAGAAAGCCAGCTGGAAAAGGCCTCATGGTTGGGCAGTGTAATCCTAACCAAAGTACCAGGGTTCAGGAATTACAGCAATCAGAACTGTTGATGTTCAGTAATTGCTGACAAGTGTCTCCACTTCAGAAGGACAACCCAGATACCACAGAGCTGGCTTTGCAAACATAAACTTCTTGATTTATCTACAGATATGTCAGGCTGAGAGGAGACAGGGTAAAGAAAGTAGGGGCCATTCAAGGAACCCATCTCAGGAAAATAACCTGTGCAGCTGCCTCTGTGAAGCCACAAAGTGCCTTTGAGGCTGTGGAAATGGCCTCTCCAAACTCTGGCAGATTTCCATTCTTGGCATTTTGGGAGATGCCAGTCATAGCCTCGCCCAGCACCTGAGGAACAGGACATCAGGGGAGTCACAGCGTGTTCTCAGAACCCCAGGGCAGCATCTGGTTAGCTCCATCCTACTGCCCTCTCTCCTCCGAGTTCCTGGCTGTGCTGACCTTTGAGTTCTCCATTACACTGTCCAGGCAACCAAAGTAGGACATGTCATTGATGGGCTGGACTGGGTTCTCCAGGAGTTCCCGGACTGTCTGTGTAGGGGGAGGGCAAAGTGAGATCCAAGACACCTCCCTCAGACCCAAAACCAGAACACTTCCCTCAACCTCAATGCCATCAGCCTGCCATGTGCCTACCTCCAATTCCCGCAGGGCATTATCACACTCCTTCTGGCCGGGTGCCTGCTGGGTGCACATAGTGATGAGCTGATTGATACTGTCAGTTACTGCCCTGGGAGGGACAGAAAGTTGAGTGAATACGTGAATAGGTCATCATTTCTGGGTCCTATATAAGTATTTATCTTTTGCCTATAGCCACTCTTAAGCTGGGAAGCTCTCATGAACTGCCTGCTCCCCAGTGTCTCTCACACAGTCCAGGGCTGGGCATGTCAGTAACTATTTACCTGGCAGCTGCAGCCAGCTGACTCTTGAGGTTAGGGGCAGCAGGGTCCGTGGACAGGGCCTTGGCAGCCAGAAGAAGTTTGCTTGAAGACATGGAGATGCCCTTCAAGTTGGACACAACTTGGGCTCGGTCCTCCTGGCTCTGTTGAAGTTGACAAGGTCAATGCATTGTCCTGTCCTTTCTTATCTGTCTCTAAAAGGGATCTTCTTTCCCAGACACTCAAGTAGTGCTAGAGACTGGGGAGGGAAGGGAGCCAGGAGCAAGTCAGGACTGGTCACCCAACTGCCTCCTATCTAACCCTTAGTGGGAACCATTCAACCAGACCCTCTGCCTCTTCATACCGGAGCCTGGCCTGCCATCTCCACACCCGCTTCCAGGAAGGTGCTGAAGTCCTGTCCAAATCGGCCTGAGGCTCGAGCCAGGTCCTGAGGGGTTCCCCGAGAGGCCTGCACCAGTTCTGTGGCTGCCTGATTCAGCCCAGCAGCCGCTTCATTCAACCGGCTCTGAGCTTCTTGAAATGTCCCAGTGCTAGGAGGAAGCTGCAGGATGAGAGGGGAAGTCAGAGAGAAGAATGGGGAATGATGCAGGGAGAAGTTTCGTAAAGGAGGGCTGAAAAGGTGGGCACATAGCCTGGGAGTAATGACAGGGGACAGATCTGGGAAGTCAGGGTCAAAGGACAACCGAGAGGGAAGAAGGAGAGGCCTGGCATTCTTTGACTCCTACGTTCCCCCACCCCCTACTGTCCTCCTACCGAGTCACTCAGGAGTCGCTTGCTGGCATCTCCAACTGCCCTCAGGGCATTATCCACATCGCGCTGGCCAGGTAGGCAGCTGACACAGCGGTTCAGAGCCTGGGTCACTGCTTTAGCCACCTGGGGTGAGAAAGGAGACAGGGTTACCCAAGTGAAAAAAATTTGAGTGATCGCCTCCATTCATGCGACCTGGGAGATGACTAGCTCTACTGCCTCTGAAAGTGAAAAAAGCATTGTAGGTGAACAGGCTGAGGTAAGGCTTTCAAGTGACAGTAATTAAACTTCCCCAAACTTGGTGTTTAGCTTGGCCCATGACTGAATCCAACTGAGACACTTCTACAAGACCAAGAGGGCTGGGCACGGTGGCTGACGCCTGTAATCCCAGCACTATGTGAGGTCGAGGCGGGCGGATCACGAGGTCAAGAGATCGAGACCATTCTGACCAACATGGTGAAGCCCTTTCTCTACTAAAAAAAATACAAAAATTAGCTGGGTGTGGTGGTACGTGCCTGCAGTCCCAGCTACTAGGGAGGCTGAGGCAGGAGAATCACTTGAACCCAGGAGGTGGAGATTGAAGTGAGCCAAGATTGCGCCATTGCACTCCAGCCTGGGCAAGAGCGAAACTCCATCTCAAAAAATAAAATAAAATAAAAAAAATAAAAGACCAAGAGAACATAAGGGTGGAATCCACAGAGGGGCTCTCAAGAGCAGACACGAGAAGACATCGCTCTGTCAGTGTGGACGAGGCTTAGAAGCTTTGGCCTCAATCAGGGTGGGCCTTATGAAGGAACCTGGGGGAGAGGGAGAGGGAGGGAGCGGCCCCTCCCCAATACCTGACCTGGGCAAGCCGCTGCTGGCTCTCAGGGTCCCCTGGATGGCCAGCTGCCTTTTTCGCCTCCTCA
The DNA here is from genome assembly GCF_043159975.1 of Macaca nemestrina. Taxonomy (NCBI): domain Eukaryota; kingdom Metazoa; phylum Chordata; class Mammalia; order Primates; family Cercopithecidae; genus Macaca; species Macaca nemestrina. The sequence goes on from NC_092138.1 coordinate 65,002,850, forward strand.
ATAAGGCTGCTAGCTTTGTCCAGCACATCACTGGCCGTGTCAAGTACAATGGCCTGCACTGCAGGATCTGACGTCAGTGCAGCAACTCCCCTAGCGGCCTGGGCCAGTGACCGAAGCCCACCTGCCACATCCCGAGCTGCAATACCTGGGGAGATGAGGAGAAGAGGGAAGGGAAGGTGCCTTCATTGCCAGGCCCTGATTCCAGTGGTTTCCTCTGTCAGTCCCATCCCTCATCCAGCTCCCATTTTCCTACCTCCCTCACAATATGCCCCATGCCTGGCCCTCTGCCCACATACCTGCATAATTCTCATTGCCCTGGGCAACCTCTCCCAGTAGCTGGGCGATGGCGGAGCTCACGGCTTTGGTGCTGTTGCCCAGGTCCTGGGCACACTTCTCCATCTAAGGATGAAGGGGGAAGAACTGGACTTGAGAAAGGAGGAGGTGAGAAGGAACCTGAGAAGGTACTTGGGGACAGGTGGCAATTTAAATAAAGGTTTTGGGCTGGGTGCGATGGCCCACACCTATAATCCTAGCACTTTGGGAGGCCGAGGCAGGTGGATCAGCTGAGGTCAGGAGTTCAAGACCAGCCTGGGCAACATGGCGAAACCCTATCTCTACTAAAAATACAAAAATTAGCCAGGCATGGTGGCGCATGCCTGTAATCCCAGCTACTCAAGAGGCTAAGGCAGGAGAATGGCTTGAACCCAGGAGGTGGAGGTTGCAGTGAGCTGAGATTGCACAACTGCACTACAGTTTAGGCGACAGAGCGAGACTCCATCAAGAAAAAAAAAAGAAATAAAAGAAAGAAAAAGAAAAGAGAAAAGGAAAGAGGAAAGGAAAGAAGGGAAAGGAAAGGAAATGAAAAAGAGAGGAAGGAAGAAAGAAAGGAAGGAAGAAACAAGGAAGGAAGGAGAAACAAGAGAAAGAGAAAGAAAGAAAGAGAAGGAAGGAAGGAAGGAGAGAAAGAGAAAAGAAAAAGAAACGACAGAAAGAAAGAATATAAAAAAGGAAGGAAGGAAGAAAGGAAGGAAGGGAGGGAGGGAGGGAGGAAAGGTTTTGAGCAGCTCTGGGGCACGGAGGGGAAGGAAGACGTTAGGATTTGAGTAAGAATGAGGTCTTAAACATACTTACTGTCTCCCCAGGTAAGGGTTTAAGCTTGCCATCTCGAGCCGCTGCCTTCACTTCCTGTAGATCTTTCTCTAGATTCTGTACCAAACTCAGGGCAGAATCCATCTCCAAAGGTCCACATGCTTCCTGAGCCTATAAGAAAGGGGTTTTGGGTGTAGGAGGTCCTGCTGTGTCTCACCAATGCCTCTGATCACACAATTATCCACGTATCGGGTTATTCTGCACAGATTTCCTCTCATTACAGGACTCCAGCCTCATCTTCCAAAGCCACAACCAGCTTCCATACCTTCTGGGCAGCTGTCCGGAGTTCAGCCAGCGCGGTGCCCAGGTTCTTGGCACACTGACTCAGCTGCATGGCTGAAGCCTGGTCCTGAATCGTTGGCACTGAGGCCTTTGCAGCTGCCACCATCTTCCCACCTGGCTGTTGGGGAATAGGCAGGTGGATGAAGCGTGCCATCCTCCCTCTGGGCTTGGGTACAAGGACTGATGATGATCAAGACGTAGGGAACACTGGGGCTTGGTATTGGGAAAGAGGCTGTTGGCAGAGATTCAAACTATGGGAGATGGAGGCTTAGAAAGGTGGGAAGGTCAGGTCAGAGAAGTGCGGAGAGGGTGCCTTGCCTGCAGGAAGCTCTGGCTGGCAGCAATGAGGGCAAGCTGAGTGCTGGGGCTGTCAGGCTGGGCTTGGCTTCCTCGGACGCCCTGCACCAGCAGCGGAATCTGCTCTGCCACTGCCTGTAGGTGAAAAATGTCATAAGAGACGCACAAGTCTCCCTCTTCCCACTCCCACATGCTTCCTAGAGTTTTACCTTGCAGCTCTGCACCAGCAGGGGCTGGGGGCCGGCAGAGGCCTTGGGGGTAGAGGCTGCATGCTGAGCTGCAGCGATGGTCTGTGTGGCTGAGGCTGCAGCCTGCTTGGCTGCATGCTGTGAAGACAGAGTAGTCAGACCAAGCCCATGGATATCCATGCCCAGTCCCTGGCCTACCTTGCCCAGACTATGCCCCAAGGACATATGAACTTACTCTCCGCACCTCCCTTCCAGCTAATGCCTCCCACAGCACCCACACTCTCTCTTGCTCCTGGTGAAACTCCCAGCCTCACCTCCAGGCGCTGCACCAGCTTTTTCTTGATGGCATTCTGCGCGGCTGCATTGGTGGCCATGCGCAGCCCCTCAGCTGCCTCCCGCAGCCGCTGCTGCTGCTCCTCACTGTCAGGGTAGGCGGCTGCTCCCTGTGGGAGAGGTGGAAAGAGAGTCATCACCCAGCTCTCCTGTGGATCCTAAAGAAGCTCCTCTCTCACTTCTCTAGACTCGGTTTAAAATTCACGTATTTTCCTGAAGTCATCTCTAACTGGCCCCACCAAAAAACAATCACCTTTGAGAGGAGCTGCCTCATGAAGGTCAGTGGGAAATCTCAGGGGGCTAGGATTCCCACTGGATGCTGAAATCCTTTCTTAAGGTGGAATTGTTTTGCCTTCCCCTCCTTGGGGAATACCACACATGAGTGAGGTGAGTAGGGGGGCTCCCTGGGCAAAGGAGGACTCAGTTTAGAGCAGGCATCTCAGGAATACTAAAGCAGGGGACCTGCTTACTCCTGCCAACTGAAAAGCCCCAGAGCCCAGGGGGCCTAGGAATCATCTGGGCTTCTTTCTGATGGTTCTCTGCATCCTGGTGTCTCAGTGTCCTACTGCCTTGTCTTTCTCTGTACGGCTGGCAGCAGAGGCCCCGGAGACTGAATGCCTATGTGTATTCACAGGGGAGACCAAGAAGGAGAGGAATCCCAGGCAGGCTAGCAGCAAAGAAGGTAAAAATAGGAATAGAAGACCTTGGACTTAAAGAAAAAGGATCCGGTTGCCTACTACAGAGGAATGGGAGAGATTTATTAAAGGACACAAAATTACAGCTAGATAGGAGTAAGTTCTAGTGTTCTACACTACTGTAGGATGACTAAAATTAAGAATAATATATTATATAGTCTCAAATAGTTGGAGAATACTGAATGTTCCCAACACAAATGATAAATATTTGGATAAATATGGCTATGTTAATTACTCTGATCTGATTACTATGTATGTATTTAAATGTCACTGTATACCTCATGAATATGTAAAATTATGTCAATTAAAAAATAATTTTAGGCCAGGTGCGGTGGCTCACGCCTGTAATCCCAACACTTTGGGAGGCCAAGGTGGGAGGATCACTTGAGTCCAAGAGTTTGAGACAAGCCTGGGCAACATAGTGAGACTACCTCTTTAAAAAAAAAAAAAAAAAAAAAAACCTGGGCCATGGCTCACCCGCAGCCTTAGGGCTCATTCACTTCCTGAGTGCTCCTCTACTTGTCCTCTTGTATTTTCTGCTTTTCCTGGGTCTCCCCTATCAGATGAGGGTGACCATCTGGACCTCTGTACTTCCCTCCAGGGCCCAGTCTGGGGGTGTGCACAGAAGACTTTGTACCTTGGCAGCCTCTACCATCTTGGCTGTGGCATCAGCTAGGATCTTGGCAGCACTTAAGAGCTTGCGGGAGTTCTCCAGATCACTTTCCCCCTCAGCATCAGCCTTGATGGCATTGACCAAGTCAGATGTGGCTTGGGCCAGGATGCGGGCCTGTCGCACCATCTCCCCTGAGAGCACAGGGCATAGTCAGGCAAGGAAGCCAGAGATACTGAGGTGTCAGGGGTGGGGACAAAGGTGGGGAAAAGTGGTGTAGACAAGGTAGACGGGGGCTTTAGGGACAGAAAAGAGACTGCCAAAAGCTCTTGCATGATTTCTTTGGGGTTTTTTTCTGCGTTTAGGATCTTGAGAAAAACAGATTCTCCAGTGGGTTCTTATGGGAGGACAGTCTCCAATGGGTATTTTCAGTCAGTAGCCTTGAGAAGACGAGACACTCTCTGAAAACTTTTGGGGTCAGGGGTACAGTAGGGAAGGCTATACCACTTTCATGCCACTTTCTATATATTTTTGTGCATACTTTGGTATATTCTTTAAATGCTCCAGGGAAGGTAGAGAACTTAATATTCCTTTTTTTTTTTTTTTTTTTGAGACGGAGTCTCGCTGTGTCGCCCAGGCTGGAGTGTAGTGGCCGGATCTCAGCTCACTGCAAGCTCCGCCTCCCAGGTTCACGCCATTCTCCTGCCTCAGCCTCCCAAGTAGCTGGGACTACAGGCGCCCGCCACCTCGCCCGGCTAGTTTTTTTTGTATTTTTAGTAGAGACGGGGTTTCACCGTGTTAGCCAGGATGGTCTCGATCTCCTGACCTCGTGATCTGCCCGTCTTGGCCTCCCAAAGTGCTGGGATTACAGGCTTGAGCCACCGCGCCCGGCCTAATATTCCTTTTACAGAAGAGGAAGCAGAGGGTTCAGAGAGCTTTAATGATGAGCCTATGGTTGTGTGGCTGGCAAGCCCACACTGTGCTGAGTTTCTTGGGGTAAAGTGGTTGGGTCCGCAAGGGGATGATGTCCAGTGGGCTTAGGGAACCCTGGTGGGGTTTTTTGTTTTCCTGGGGGTGGGTGTCTTACCAGCATCACCCATGGAGCTAAAGATGTTCTCAGTGACAGTAAGGATGGTGTCAGTGGCCTGGTCATAACGGCCAGCAGGCCCAGCCCCTGTGGCATGGGCCTTCACATGCTGCAGCAGCTCATTCAGGGCCTGGGTGACAGCTGTGGCTGCTGCTCCTACCCCTCGCAACAGTTGCCCATCCTCTGTAGCTGCCTGGGAAGCAGACACACAGCCCTCCACGGCTTTGGCTACCAGTCGTCCAGCCTCCACCAGTTGTTCTTGGCAGACAGGTGAGCTGATTGTAGGTGCCACCACCTGTAGGTAAAGTGAATGTCAGAGATGTAGGCAAGGGAAAGGAAGTAGAGTGTGCTGCTCATAGCAGTAACTGGGATGAGTGAGGAGGCCTCCAGAGCCAAAGAAATAAAATGAGAGGCTCACATGTGTGTGGTAGTATCACCCCTCAGCACAGACTAGAGCAACCTTTGGGGCTCACCTTAGTACAGGCCACTAGTTGGGAAGTGGACAGGGCACACTGTGTTGCTGCAGCAATAACTTGGGTCTGAAGTCCCGAGTCCTCTGTCCGCTGGGCCACACTCTTGGCCTTGAGGACCAGGGCAGCTGCAGCACTTGCCACAGCTTTGGCAAGCTGCATTAGCACATCCTGTAAGAAAACAGCAGTTAGCATGACCTGAGATCAGGCTTGGGATTCACAGACACTTCTCAGAGGCGTAAGCTGCTTCATTATTCCCATTAATCCAATCAAAGGAGAGCACACGCAGAAGCAATCAGAATCTACCCCGAGCCACTGCCCTGAGCACCCAGCATGACAGAACCTCCACTGAAGAACAAACCCACACCGAGAGAAATACAGCCTACACCAAATGGAGACACACATGAGGCGGATACACTCGATGATGATGGGGAAAGAACGGGGTGGCGCTGTTACGATGGGGTGAGGAGAGGAGGTATCTCCTGGGATCCCTTCACCCCCAGCTTCTTTACTCCACTTCTTGATCTTGGATTGGAAGTGGTCATCCTGGAATCTTGGGAGCAAGTCCCTGTACTACCCTACCTGATCCCATTTCCCAAAGCCTGCCTTCGCCAGGCCTCTTCATCTCCCACCAAGTTCTGGTCCCCTAGGAGGCTGAGGGAGAAGTACAGAAACGAGTGTATGCGGCTCAGAGAGGACAAAGCTGGGAAGGCCCAGGCCAGAGGCTGTTACCGTAGGGGAATCGGGGGGAGATCGAACCCCAGCCCCTCCGGATGCACATATCTGCACGGGAAATCCAGGGTGAAAAGTCAGCTGAGGATATTGGCATGGAGTGGGAAGGGGGAGAGCTAGAGGAACACTATCCTCAGGGTGGCATGGTCTATAGCATTGTGGGGGTCCTCAAGTTGGGGCAAGGGCTATGTATGGGGAAGAGAGGGAAAAGATGACAAGGGGCTAAAGAATAAATGAGGGCCAATAGTAAACCAGCAGGTTAAGTTTGGATTCAGAGGTTCTGAATTCTAACCCCTAAAAGAGATCAGAAGTTACCAGTATCATCCCCCGGAAATAGAGGATCATATTGGTTTTTAGGGGTCAATTCATAGAAGCCAGGACTAGGAACTAGATTCAGGAGCAGAAGTTACTTCCTAGATTCTGGGGTTCTGGGGGGTTGGGTAAGTCACCAACCTGGAAGTGGGGGTCAGTATCACTTTCCCCAATTTGTTGCAACAGCTCCCCACTGGCCTGGCCCACGTTCCCAGCTGCTTGCAGCAGGTTCTGACGGGGCTGTGGAGAGTGAACACCAGTCAGAAGCTGCCCAATCCCTGCCCACATGCCTGTACATCTCACAGGCCCATGGGACCCAGGTTTCCATCCTGTGGCTTGGATTGTCCCTTCTCTTTGGGCTTGAACCCTGTCTCCGCCCTAGCCCAACCCTGTGGCCCCTGACCTCAGCACTGGCTGGTTGCGCACTGCGCAGCAGTTCTGACACTGCCCCCGCAAGGCCCTTTGCTGCCTGCAACAGCGGCCGGCCACTGCTGCCTTCGTCCTCCAGCAAGGCAGCCAGCAGCTTCACCCCACGGGACATCTCCGTCAGGTTGGAGGAGATTGTGGTGACTGCACAGCCCACTGCGGTATAGTCTGTCTCAGCAGGGTCCCCTAAGGGGAAAAGGAGAAAGAGGAACATGAGAGACGGGCAGGCCAGACAAAGGGCTGGGGAAGGAGCAAAGTCACACCCAGTTAGTCACACACACGTCCACGGAGAGACGCACACACACAGTCCCTTCCACAATGAGTCAAGGCACAGTCATACACAGCCAGTCACATGCATGCCTGTGCACACTCGCATCCTCTCTCCCCATCACACACCCGGAAGCTAGCATCCGGCCTACCTGCTGTCAGGTTCACCACAGACGCAGTACCAGCTGTGATGGCATCTACCTGAGAGTGGATCTCATGCTTTGATTCATCCATCTTGTTCTTACGCCAGGCCTTAGAGGCCTGAAAGAGAGAGGAAAAGACCTCAGGATCTGCCCTGGTTTGGTTCACCTCATCCCTATTCCTTGGAGTCTCAGCTTCAGTACCACGGGCCTCTCCTCCATCCCATACTTACAGCATCCTGGCCAAGAGGTGGCAGAGTGTCAAAGTCATCCAGGGTGGCCTGGGCAGCCTGCACGGCCTGCATGCTGGAGTTAATGGTTCCAGTGAGTGCCTGCTGGGCCGAAGTCTAAAGACAAATGGGGAGAAACAGGGACTGGAATGGATGTTTGGAGAAAAGAGAAGGTAAAAGAGAACCATGGGCTAGGGAGAGAATACAAATAGGGACCTGGGAAAAGACTGCCTAACTCCTGGCTCAGCCCAGCTGAGGGTGAGAGAAGGGCCCTGGCACCATGGTAGACATAGGACACTTACCAGAGGAGGCATGTGTCCTCGGTGCATCTGGCCGCTGGTAATCTGCTGCTGGGCAGGGGGCATGCTGCCCACCTGGAAATTCTCAGGACCAGAGGCTCCAGAGCGCATGATGGCAGGCAGGGCCACAGAGCCATGCTCCACTTTCCCTACCCGGTTGTACTGCTGCTGCAGGACTGTTGACCTGTAGAGGGGTGAACTATTGAGCTCACAGAGGACTCCTCATCTCTACCCCTCCCACCCGGTTACACGACCTTTGCAGGTGTGTGAGGTTTCACTACAGCCTGCAACTAGTTAAATAACCATTTTAAGGACTCCCCACCTCCCAAGAGTCCTTAGAGTCAGGCCTTGCCTTCTCTACCCCTGGGAAATGGGATCAGCCCAACTCCCTTCGTACTTTTTGGGGGACACTGAGTCCTCCAGCATAGTAGACTCCTCATCTCCTTCCAGCCCAAAGTGATCCTTGCTTTTTTTCTGTAGGAAGAAAAAAGGAACAAGAGTTGGGATACTTAAAGAAGAGGGAAGTGGAGAAAAGGCAGCCTCTTGTTTCTACAACCAGCCATTTTCCAGAAGCTACGTGCCCATTTCATTTTTTGTTTTTTTGACAAAAAAGGGCTCTGTCACCCAGGCTGAAGTGCAGAGGTATGATCTCGGCTTATTGCAACCTTCGCCTCCCAGGTTCAAGCATTCTGAGTGCCCATTTCTAAAGGACTGGCTTGTGGAGAGGGCAAGGGGAGATAAGGGGAAGGCTGGGGCAGGCAGTGCTCACCTTCTTCAGGATGATATCAATGTAGCCAGCAATGAGCTGTGCAATCTGTTCCCCTTCAGTTGTCTGTACTGAGTAGTAGCCATCTTGGTAATCTCCAAAATCCTAGGGTGACAAGGTGGCGGACTCAGTGGCAAAGCTCTAATCTATCCAGGATGGAAATGGCTAGGATGGGAGGCCCAAGGTTGAGCTGATGAGATGCCTTCCCGTGCAACAGCCCTCTTGGAAGATGCCCACCTTTCTTGAACCTCCTCTTTATTTTCCTCCTTGGAGGGAAATTTTTTACTTCTGAGGAGTGGCCTCTACACTACATGGTTTCAAATACATATTTAGGAAGTCTCTTATTTTTGCTCTGATGATAAAATTGGGAGGATATAATATTTGGCATTAAATGGCCACACTTTAAGGTTGGCTGCAGTATCCAAAAGGGAAAAAACAGCATTTCCTATAATTTCTATTTCTGTCATTGGGGTACTTCATCAAGTTGGTATCAGTTTTCAATTCATAACCCTATAATATAAAGTCAAAAATTCACTGTACATAGCTGCTGCTGCAACAGGGAGGTTATCACATTTTTCCTTTCACCAACCCCCTAAGAATTCCAGTGATCTCAGTTTGCTGATGAGATTTTTGTTCTGCTGATTTTAAAGAATAAGTCCGTCACCCATTTCATTTAAGCCTCACACTCTCCCAGAGGAAGATTCTCTATCTACTCTAACCTCCTTTTTTTCTGGAGTAATACTCAGTATACTTACCCCAAGAGAGGGAAAAGACCTCTGCAGCTGCCCCTTTTCTGAAACTCCCAAAGCACTTCCTTGTTGGAGTCCCCAGACTCACCAGGGTGAAGCTTTTGGGAGAGGCAGCCCAGCGTTTGATGTTGGTGAGGTTCCACTCCTGGATCACTTCCTTGGTTTTCTCATCCACTCGCATCACACACTCCTTGGTGATGCCCAGAAGCCTGGGCACTAGCTTGTTCTTCCCTTTCATTTTTTCCTATGAGGCAGAGGTTGGTGCTGGTGTTACAGGTCAGAGGTCAAATGAGAGATGAATGATCAGATCAGCTTGCAGCCATAGGGGATGTTGAGGTGGCCCGGAGGGCTAATGGACAAGGGAAAATGCAGAGTAGGGAGGGAAATGGTGGTGGAGGGCTGATGACAGGCAGGTTTTCATGAGGTCAGAGCAAGGAAGAGAATGAGGAATCTTAGGGAATGGTGGGAAATGTGACTGAGGGCAAGGTCAGAGACTTTCAGAGACAGAAAAGGGCAAGAGTGGGAAACAAGGAGGGCAGTGAAAAGGGTCTATAACCTACCTTCACCAGGAAGAAGGAGACACCGTAAGTCTTGAGAGAACGGGCTAGCTTCACGTAGCGGACCTTGGCCTCAATCTCACTCATCTGCCCACAATTCTTGTGTGCCTGAGCATAAAACGGGGAAGAATTTAGCAAATAGTTTAACATCACAGCTAAGGAATTAAGGTTGGATGCTAATTACAACAAGAGAGAATTATGGGGAGACTGGAAAGGTTGAGGAGTGCAAGATATGAGAATGAGACCGCAACGGGATGGAGACTGATAAGGGCTATGCAGAAGCAATGAGTCGAGGGATACAGTCAAGGAACTTGTAGACATTCTGGAGATATGAACAGAGTTCGGAAGCAGAAGGGCAAAGAGAAGGCCTTTTGGGCTGAGTATTCAGAGTAGGGGGTAACATCTTATACATGGACAAAGACTGTACTCTTCCACAGTAATTTCAGATTATGCTACCTCATTTGATCCTCCTATCAGTCCTACACAGGGCAAATACTGTTATCCCAAATTAGAGAGAAATAAAAGAATACAAGAATATTGAACTGAATTGCACAGCAAAAGCAGGGATGGAGCTGAGACTAAAAGCCCAGGTTATCTTCTTTCTTGGCAGAGGTGAGGTGGGATAACAGTCTGGTGGGTGAAAGCTGAGTTAGGGGAGACAGGGAGGAGGCGGGGGGCCATTTAGTCAGTAAGATTAAGCAGCAAAGCTCCGCGGTCATCCCAAATACTTTCCCCTACCCACATTCACCTGGAAGATCTTACGCTCTCCCTTCTGCTTCACATACTCCTTGGGCAGGAAGTCCTTCAGGCTACACCAGAAAAGGGAGGGTCAGCATGTGGTAGACAGCATCAGGGGACATGTGGGCCATGAACTGTGGGCCTGGGGGTATGAGGAAATACCTACGACAGTGTTATCTTTGGGGAGAAAACAGACTCTTAGGGAATAGAGTCTAGATTATCTTCTGAAATAGAGGTGACTTAGTGTAAACTCTTCTTTTTTTTTTTTGAGATGGAGTTTCGCTCTTGTTGCCCAGGCTAGAGAGCAATAGTATGATCTCATCTCACCAAAACCTCTGCCTCCCAGGTTCAAGTGAATCTCCTGCCTCAGCCTCCTGAGTAGCTGGGATTACAGTCATGCACCACCACACACAGCTAATTTTGTATTTTTAGTAGAGATGGGGTTTCTCCATGTTGATCAGGCTGGTCTCAAACTCCCGACCTCAGGTGATCTGCCCGCCTCGGTCTCCCAAAGTGCTGGGATTACAGGCACGAGCCACTGCGCCTGGCCAGTATGAATTCTTAACGTAACCTGTGTCTCTCCCTGTAGGGAAAGGGACTGAGGAAAATTAAGTTAGAGGCTCAGTCCCTGAGGGAAAGTGGGTCTAGAGCACCATTTTAGGGAATCAAGACGAGAAAGAGCTTTCCAGAAGGATGACCATGCACTTAGGAAGCTGAGAAAGCCACGCCAAACTCTGCATTCCAAGAAACACCAGCAGATGAGGCTTGTGAGACTTTTAACCCACGTTCCCTATAGGGAAAATTTTACCCTGTTTCCCTCTGGCTACTGCAGCAAAATTCTTCAGACAATCTCAAAAAAAAGTGACATGCTTGCTTCAGAGATGGGGGTAGGGGCAGAGATACTGAACTACATTCATATTCCAGAGGTAGAGAAGAGACAGTGGATGATGGCAACTAAAAGGGTACCTATGTCAGTCAAACCCTGGTACCTCGGAAGAAGAAACAGGGGGAGCAGGCTTGGAATGGAGACAGGCCCACTGGGGTCACAATGGCAGGGAGTGCTGGGCCCTGAGAGGGTGTAGGATATGGGTCACTCACTCGAGGAAGCCAGCCTTGTGTTTCTGCTCATTGTGGGGCCCAAACTGGATCTGGCATTGGAAGCCAGCAAACTCACAGGCCTTGTCAAAGGAGACAGGGTGGGAGCCATTCAGGATGTCATCTCGTGCCTGGAGAGCACAGGGCAAGGAGGCAAATGTTGTGTGTGGGTGCAGGGACAGGCACACTGTGCTTCCGACCCCTCCTTATTCCTGCCCCACCCCAGCCAAGTCCTCTGCATACCTGCACATACAGGAGGTTCAGCTGTACGGGGTCCCGGGAATCCACATTCTGGTCTGAGTAAAAGAACTTCCTCCGCAGCAGCAGCGTCTCATGCTCCTCTACACCCTGCTCCCTCAGTGTCCGGCCATGGTCCAGCCAGTTCACTGGGATACAGACAGTCCCCTCAGTGCCAAACCGCCATGGCCCCTGTGTTGTCTGGTCTCTGTTTACTTCTCCACTTCCTACCTCTCCTTACTTAAATGTAAGTTCTGTGAATGTAGGACTTTGTTTTCTTACTGACGTATCCCCAGGGTGTAAAACAGTGCCTGGCAGAAGCACAGAAGGCTAAAGCCCCTTCCCACCCTTCCCATTTCAAAAGCCCTCTTTTTTCTGGTTCTGCTTACACTCGTCATCTGTGTGTAATTTCTGCTTTAGTTTCTCCATCTTCTTTTCATCTCGCAGCAATGTCTTGTCTTTTCTTAAGGTCCCTGTCACTTCCTCCTTTTTCTCTTCCATCAGCTCTCGAACCAATGAATATTCATCATGGTTGGTGATGCCTGGGGAAGGAGATGGCTTGTTAGCTTCCCAGGTACTACATCAATGCCTTTTGAGAGAGCTGAGGCCTTCTGGCCCAGGCCTTCAACTGTACTGGGGCCCCTTACCAATGCGGGCACAGATGGTCATGAGCATGTCAGTGACAGTCTTAGAGTCATCCACCATGATCGTCTTCACAGTTCCATCCAGCATACGGATCTTCAGGGGTCTCTGTTTCTTCCTGTACTCCATAGTGTCCTGTTAGGGTAGGAAGAAGAGACAGGGGCCTACTCTGAGCTAAGGATATTATTTCCTCTTTACACAGCCTGAGGGGAGAGAGTGGAGCACTGAAAGGAAGACTATGGTGGTTCATTCAAAAGCAGGGAATTATGACTGTCTGTTAATAGGAAGAAAGCATGGGGAGGGCTAAGAGACAACAGATGTGGGTGCTGAAAACAGGAGGTGGAACAGGGAGAAGCTGATGGAAGGGGATGTAGTGGTCCTTGATGAAGGGATACTTACCCCATTTCGGAGCATGTAGTAGTCCAAAGCTTTCCCAGCCTCCAGCCATATACCCTTTTTGGGGTCATCATCTGACAGAAAGAGCCCAAAGTCGCTGGCTAAAAGAGAGGATGGATCACCTTAGGCTTATGAAGACTCCAATGTGGCTGAACAGCTTGTACCATGTTGCCCCTATTTCTCCCATGAACTTAGGCCTAAAGAAGGAGGGAACACAGACCTGAGGGGTGAGTAGTCTTAGGGGACAAAGGGGTCAACTCTCAAGGCCGAGAGCCTGGGAACAAGAAGGGACTGAAGACTCCCACTCCAGCCACCTGGGGAGTCAGACTCACGAGGACCAGCCGGGGCCTCTGGGATCCGCTCACGAATGATGCGACAGGCGTCGTACACCATGGTAGACGGCTCAAACTGCATCGTCTTCACCACATTCCCAATGCTGATCTTCAGCGAAAGTGCAACCATGGTGGCAGCTTTTCTCCAGCCTGGCTATACCTGGCCCATGGCATCAGGGCATTAGAATACACTCTTCTGGTGGGAGAAGAGGCCCCCCAGATGGTGGAGTCCCAGGGAAGAGTGTTTTTGAAAGGGACTCACCAAAGTAGATAGTAATAAGGTTGTTTTCACTGTATTTAATAATTTTAAAGAGTGAAAAATTATTTACATCAAAAGAATGAATCCTGACAATTTTTTTTTTTGGAGACAGAGTTTCGTTCCGTTGCCCAGGCTAGAGTACAGTGGCGCGATCTCGGCTCACTGCAAGCTCCACCTCCTGGGTTCACGCCATTCTCCTGCCTCAGCCTCCCGAGTAGCTGGGACTACAGGTGCCTGCTGCCACGCCCAGCTAATTTTTTGTATTTTTAGTAGAGACGGGGTTTCACCGTGTTAGCCAGGATGGTCTCTAACTCCTGACCTCGTGATCCACCCACCTTGGCCTCCCAAAGTGCTGGGATTACAGGCATAAGCCACTGCGCCTGGCCGAGTCCTGACAATTTAAGACGTCTGAGGGAAAGGAGAAGCTGGTCTGCAAGGTACAACAGCAGGTCTGAAATGCAGTGCTACCTGAGGACACTGCCCTGCCCCACCACTGGAACTTGTACCTCCCTACTTTCATCCAAGTGTCTCTCTTGCCCCTTGTCCCTGATCACCTTTCTTAGCCCTACTCCTGCTTGTTTTCATTTTTGCCTGGTTCAGTATTTTTCTCTCTTTGTCTCCTGCTGTGTCCTGCTGGCTCTTCCCTGTCTGGGATTTTCCGAGCTCTCTTCTCACCACGTGACCTTCCTTCTCATGGCTTTAGCTGCCTTCTCTGCAAAATGAAGATGTTATAATTCCCTAGGGCTCCCTGTCAGGGAGACCAAATACTGGTTGCTCAAGCCATCCAGAGGTCCGCTCTTGCCCCAGCTTTTCTCTAACCTGAGATGCTGAGGGCCTTCTCAAGGAGCCTAGCCCTGTACTGGGCTTCCCAGGCAGTCAAGCTAGAAATGTGATTCTCTAACTCAAAAGGGTCTATCTCAGAAGTTATCTGATCAACTCTTGTGTTTTGGAGAAGGGGAAATAGACTCTGGGTGGCCAGGAAACATTTTCAAGGCAGGCCAGAGAAAGTCCCCAGTTCCTGTAACTCAGTCCTTGCTTGTTCCAAGTCACCAATACTCAGTCCTGCAACTCCTCCTATTTCTCCTCTTCAGCAAGTCTGTCTCAAATTCTGCTCTGTCTCACCCACTTCCCCTGACAGTATTTTCAGTGCAGCTCAGAATACTAGTCCTACCCTACCTTGTTCCACCCTCCTGGCACCCCCTCTCAGCGGCTAGAGGAGACACTGGAGGCAGCAGGCGGCGCACAGGCTGCAAGGGGACAAGTCTGCCCAGCAGCTGATGATGTGCCCCAGCTTGGTACAGGGATTGGGTGCCTCTTAACTAAAAGAATGAGCAAATACAAGCTGCCCATTCCCCTTCTGGCAAACTACAAGCCTCAAGTGGGGAAAAGCAGGGTGAGAGGGGAAGGCTGGAAAGCAGAGATGGGGGTGTTAGGATACAGAAGGCATTTGAAAGCCAGGGAAGTTAAGGGGTAGAGGGTAAAGAAGTTAGGAGAGATGGGATGAGGAGAAATGAAAATCTAAGTAGAAACAAGAGACAGGACACAGGTGTGAAAAAGGTGTAGATCAGGGGTCTGGTACCGAGCGGCAGATAGACAATTTCTGACCTTACAAGCAGTCCAGAGTCTCAGAAGAACCACAGCTCTCTGTCTTTACTCCCAAATAAGTGAGGACCCTCCCAGTCTCCCCAGTTCCAGCTCTCTGCCCCCCTCCCCACTCCTGGGGCACTTTGCCCAACCTTATTACTATCCGCTTTGGTGTCCCAGCTGGACAGACCTGGCTATGGGGTTGCTGACCATGAAAGAATGAGGGCTGGGCTGGAGGATCCGAGAAGCTGGAGGAGTCTGTGGAGCCGAGAAGCAGGACTGAAGGGACCCTTCATACCAAGCTGAAACTGCATGTCTCCCCCCATTTCCTCCGGACACTTACACACCCCTTCTTCCTCAAGCACGGAAGCCTCTGGTGAGACCCCGATAAGGGAGCTGAGTCATGCCCACCCTTACTCCCGAGCTGGTCTAGAGTAGATATTCACACAGCTACAAGAGGGTGAGCGGACGTGAAGAACTGATCAGTGAATTGGAGGTGATGGTGGCAAATAACAAGGCTGCTACAAGTATGAGTAGAAGCTAGCTCATTCCTGCTTTGGCCTGAGAACTTTGCTCCCCTTTCCATCGTGTTTTATGGAACAGCAACTCCCCACTGCAGTGTCCCCCTCCCAGGGAACTCCTCCTCCCTCAATACATTCCTGAGATGCATTCCAAAGGAGTTGGGCAATTGGAGAGGGGGAATGGAGGACAGGAGGTCAAATCCCAGCAAGGAATGGAATGTAAGGGTATTGGGGCTAAGAAAGTTGGGGTACTTGGAGAATACAGGCAGAGCAGATACCCACAAGGGGAATTGGAGAAAGATAGGGAGTTACAAAAAGAGGGACAAAAGGAAAGAGCCTAAGACAGTCAGAATATAAGAGGGATGGGGGAGTAACACTCAGTCTGTTACCAAATTTGGCCTCTGAGTCCGCAACCACTGGCAGCGGGGGAGGGCTGTGGGTGAGACTGACATATCCGGCCTCAGGCTGCTGGAGGCTCATTTAAAGCTGGACTGGGCAGCTAGTTGAAGGGCTGCACAGAACTTCCCCCAGTATAGCCCCTCCACACCCACATGCACACTCATTCTCCCCAAATGCACCCCAGCCTATGTAGAGCTCTTTCCCACAAAGCTACCTTACTGTCTCTACATACACATTATCTCAATCACACAGCCCCTACACAGATCCCATCAGGACTGCGTTACCTTCTTCTAGGGAGCCCATCCTACGCACACGGCGTTCGCATAGATAACCTCCATAACAAGCACACCCGGCACCCAAAGTCTCTCCTCCTATTACGTAGACATTCTCCATTCACCCAGCAAGCATTCCTTGAGGGCCAGTTGTGGGGAAGACCCTGGGCCAAACTTTCAGCGGCTGGGGACCAAGATCAGTAAGACCTAGCCTTTGTGTTCAAAGGGCTCCCAGTCCATGAGGTGAGTGAATAAGCCAAGTACAGAATCACAACAGAGGGCAGGATGTGGTAAGAGCCAAAAAGTGTGTGCTCAGAGAGATCCCTTTAGGTTAGGGAAGGGGAACCAAAAAGTCTCCATGATAGGTATCATCTGAAGTTAGAATTTTAAAAAATAGAGATAATAAAAAATAATAGTGATCTGCCATTTATTGACTCTATGTCACTTGCACTGTATACATAATTTCATTTAATCCTTACAGTAGGTGCCATTATTTCCATTTTTACAGATCAGAAAACAGAACTCAAAGATGTTAAATACTTGTTCAAATACTTCTCCAAGTAATAAGTTGTGAAGCCAGGATCCGAACCCAGGTTTCTGACTGCAAAACCCAAGCTCTCTCCACTACGCCAGCCAGCTGGAGATGTGTCAGGGGCAGTTTTCACTCCAGGCAGAGAAATAGTATAAGCAAAGATGGAGAAGCAGTAAATTGTGGAGGAGCATTCAGGGAAGTGAGCAGGCAGGCTGGTTGAAGCACAGGGTACCTGCAAGGGAGCAGTGGTGGGGAAGTCAGGGTTAGGATGGAAAGGCAGAGGAAAGCTAGAGAGGGGTATGAGGAATTTTACTTATTGGAGGACAAAAGGAGGCCAAGGGAGTCTTTGAGCAGAGAAGAGACATAACCAGAACTGGATTTTAGAAAAATAACTCCGGCAGTTACCTTGGAGATTAGTTAGAAGGATACTGTATTAGTACAAAATAAAGGTAACCAAGCCAGAGTTAGAATGGCATTGAGGAAGATGTCACTCAGAAGAAGTTTGGGGAGGTAGAATTGACAGGACCTGATATCTACTAAGGTAGTCAGGTTAGGGTCCCATAGCTTCCTATCATCAGCAGCCACTTTAGTGGCTGGGGCAGCTTGAGTTTAGGTGAGGAACTGGGAAGAGAGGAAAGGATCAGGTTGGGCAGAGAATGTGAGGATGAGGCTATGGTTAGGGGATGTGGTTAGGCTGTGGGAAAAAGCCGATGAGTATATGATTAGTAGCCACTAGGGGCAGATGGGGTTGGGTTAGTGACTGCATCGGGCTGGGAATAGGGAAGACAGGATGTAGAAAAAGGATGGGAAGACAGGGTGTAGAAAAAGGATGCTGGTGATGACGGTGTTGGGAAAAATACCTATACATAAGATACATATATGACCAGTCATTGGATCAGGTTGGGGGAAGGGGAATGATTACATAGATGGTGGCTAAGTCAGGGAATGATGGGGTGAGGTCAGAGGCCAGGTCAGGCTATAGGAGGTTGAGAAGAGATAGGCCTGTGGTCAGTGGCTAAATTAGACTGGGGTGGGGGTGGGAAAGTGAAAGGACATTGTCAATGTCTAAGTAAACTGGAGCTGGGATGGGGGATGGGGGATAGGGTATAGCCAGTGGCTGGGTCAGGCTGAGTAGAGGACAGTGCTGTGGTCAGTGGCAGGGTCAGGCTGGGAGTGAAATGGGGGTGTGGTCAGTGGCCTGGCTGGGCGTGGGATCAGCAAGACCCAGTTTCCTCTTTGGGTCTCGTTTCCTCTTTTCTGTTGGGGAGTGGGGGAAGGGGATCTACAAATGGTCCAAGAAATTAAAAGAGGCTTAGATCTAGGGGGTGGCACACAGCAGGGGCTGGGAGTAGGGTATTCAGCTGATGACCAGGTGGAATGTAGGTACATGACTGGGTGAAAATGGTAGGAGAGTAATTTAAAATGATGGGAAAGCTCAGGTTATGATGAGGCTAAATTCAGGTAGGATGTGCGGATTAAGGGTTGGTGAGGGAGGTAGAACTGAGGATGGGAACGGATGATAAGATGAGCATGGGACAGTTAAAGGCAAGGGAAGTATTTTGTAAGGGGATAGTCAGGATGGATGTGAAATGCAGAGTCAGGGATGAGAGTTGGAGAGGAGGCCTTAATACCTAGAGAACAAGTGAAGTGGGAGACAGCAAAGCTAAACTTTCAGGGGATTCAGTTATTCCCTTCTCCCGTGGCAACAGTGATTCCTTGGTCAGCTTCCCCCATAGTCAACAGCTCCTTCTTCCCTAGGCAGTCTCCAACTTGTGACTAGGCCTTGTACATCCTGGGTCCCTATTTCCCACCTATGTTGTATGTAAACAACATAGTCCAGAATCTCTGTCCCCTAACTGTGGTGGCCACAGCAAGGGCCTTAGGCTTAGAGAATGGAATAAAGATGCTGGAATCCCAGATGCCTGCAATAAGCCAGAACACTAGCCTGAAATTAGTTTGTTATCTCTCTGGGTGAAAAGAAGCCCCTGTAACTACACAGGAATAAAGGACTTCCCTACAAAAGAAGGGCATTTACCTACTGCCAACCTCTTAAATTTCATCTGCTCAAGGCCAACTATGCTAGCCTCAATTACAACCCCTAAAGTTGCCCCAAATTCCTAACATTAACCCCACCTCTAATTTGTTTCCTGATTCCCACTACCGGCTTGGACATTCATCCCTTTCCCAGCAGAGACTCATATCCAATCCCTGATCCCTGATACTGATCTAAGTTTTACCTTTAGCACCAAATCGCCTGATGTTAACCCTAAATGTTGACCCCTAAGCCTAAAGTTCATTTGTAACTTGATTCCTAACTCACGCTTTCACTGTTTATCCTTAATACCGACCATGTCAACATTCTTTAATCCCTCAAACAGGCTCTAACCTGATTCCTGTTGTTGACCCTTAACCCGACCCTGAACTCAAATTATGACGTATGATGGCCATCCCAGCAAACAAAATAATGACCTTAATCTAAACCTTACCTACCTAAAACGGACCTGACTCACACTACTAACTCTTAAGTTTTAACCCCAGCTTTTAACTCCTATAGCGACCCTTGATTCGTAAACGGACCCCACCTAATCCCCAACTCACCCAAAGCTTTCCTACCCACATGGCCGCTATCAGATAACACCAAAGCCCGTCCCCGTCCTGCGCCCCGCTGCCACCCGACTCCTCACGCTCCCTAAAGCCTATCCCAGGCAGAGGACTGCCCCCAGGAGAGGCCTGTCTCCCCTAAGACGGCCTACTTCACGATGAGCCCAAGTTGAGATGCGCTGGACGCTGACCTCTCCAACTAACAGGACCCGAACCGGACACGCAGGAGAGGCAGGGCCCCGCCCGCCCCCGGGGCCAGGCTCCGCGGCCCCACCCTAAGGCCCCCGCCCGGCCCGGTATGGCCTACCTGCGCTGCCCGGCTCTGCGCCCCGCCTGCCGGCCCGCCGGCCCGCTGCCCTGCCGCTTCTCGGGTCGCCCTCGGGCTCCGGCCTCGCCCTCCCTTCGACACTCTCTCGGCCACTTCCGTCCTGGGAACGTCCCCCACCCGCGGGCGGCGCCCTGGGGCAGCGCTCTATGGTCGCGGGGGGCAGGCAGGAAGCTGCTCTGGCCGCGTTCTCGATGCTCGGGGGCCGCCAAAGGCCGGCAGCCCCTCCCTGGCAGGAAGCGAGGGTGCGGCGCAATCCGGAGAGAACGCCAAGACGACGCCCGAGTTCCCTTTCAGGCCAGAACTCTTCCTTTTTCTAGCTTGGGGGAGAAGGCGGAGCCGGAGCCCCGGAACCCCCGCCCTCGGGGTGCGAGGCGGCAGCAGGGCCGTCCCCTACATTTGCATAGCCCCTGGGACGTGGCGCGGCACCCAGGGCTCTTCTCAGTTGGAGGGAACTCCAAGTCCCACAGTGCCACGGGGTGGGGTGCGTCACTTTCGCTGCGTTGGAGGCTGAGGAGAATTGAGCCTGGGAGGCGGGTCCGGAGAGGGCTACGGAAAGCCCCCGGCCGGGAAACCCGGCCGTAGAGGGACAGTGGATAGGTGCCCGAGGCCTACAGCTGGCCTGGGGCTCGTGTCTGGGCTTCGGACGTTGGGGCCCGGTAGCCCACCCTTTCCGTAGTTGTCCCAAATGGAGCTGGAATTGGACGCTGGTGACCAAGACCTACTGGGCTTCCTGCTAGAGGAAAGTGGAGATTTGAGGACGGCGCCCGATGAGTCCGTGAGGGCCCCACTGGACTGGGAGCTGCCGCTTTCTGAGGTGCGTTGGGGTTCTGACTGGGGAAAGCGTGGGATGTCCATGAGGTCAGGGGATGGTGATAGGTCAAGGCCTGTTCACTGGAACCCTGCGCAGGTACCGAGCGACTGGGAGGTAGATGATTTGCTGAGCTCCCTGCTGAGTCCCCCAGCGTCGTCGTTGAACGTTCTCAGCAACTCCAACCCCTGCCTTGTCCACCATGACCACACCTACTCTCTCCCACGAGAACCTGTCTCTATGGATCTAGGTGAGTCTGAAATAAGTTTGCGGGGAGGACAGGGTTCATGGGCCTGGCTATTCATACTTTCCCTTTTGCAGAGAGTGAGAGCTGTAGAAAAGAGGGGACCCAGATGACTCCACAGCATATGGAGGAGCTGGCAGAGCAGGTACTTGACTTGATTTTCAGGAAGATTACTCTCACATTCCTCAGGTGGGGGCAGGATTCCCCATTCCTCTGTGACATCCCCATGCAACTGCCGCCCACTTTCTGGTTACCCTAGGATATTGTTAGGCTGGTACTGACAGATGAGGAGAAGAGTCTACTGGAGAAGGAGGGGCTTATTCTGCCTGAGACACTTCCTCTCACTAAGGTAAGACTCTCGTTAGTTGAGCAAAGGCTGAAAAGGGATTAAAAGTCTCAAGTAGGCCAATTCTGTTAACTTTATATCAATAACTTTAAAAAAGGATTGAGGTGAGAAACTTAGCAGATTTATTGCTAATAGGAAGTTGAGGCAGGTACCCAATATGCTAGATGCAAGGCAGATCCTCATTTTCGTTGGGCTTACACAAATTTTGGTGTTCTGTTAAAAAACAAAAAAAACCCTCAAAATTATCAGTGCAACATTAGTATTGGCCCTTGGAAAGGACTGTGTAAGTGAAGGGCCTTGACACTTCATTGGCTTCATAGTAATCCACCTCTTGCTGAATGGTAGAACTGTTTAGAGAGTTCAACACGATTGGACTAAGCAGTACATGAATAAATGCAAAATCCTTAGTTTCCAGTTTTAAGCAATCAGTGGCAACTTCACAAGCAGAGTACTGGGATACTATGATGAAATCAGTGCTCATTAATAGAAAGGTTCCAGGAATTTTTTTTTTTTTTTTGACAAGGTCTTGTTCTGTTGCACAGGCTGGAGTGCAGTGATGTGATCATGGCACACTGCAGCCTTGAATTTCTGGACTTAGGTGATTCTCCCACCTCAGCCTCCTGAGTAGCTGAGACTACAGGTGCACACCACCCTGCCCGGCAAATTTTTTTTTGGTGTTTTTAGTAGAGATGGGGTTTTGCCTTGTTGCCAGGCTGGTCTTGAACGCCTGTGCTCAAGTGATCTACCCACCTTGGCCTCCAAAAGTAAAGAATTTTAATTCCTTCAAAGTACAAGATGAGTTAGCAGTGCGATGTGGCTACTAGGAAAGTTAATGGGATTTGGAAACTGTAGCAAGAGTTATTGTCTCCACAAGTCACTATCTTGCTTTCCTTTATACTGGCTAGAGCACATCTTTGACAGATACTAAGAAGATGCAGTCTATCCTAAGAAGATGAGTTAAAATTTTTGTCTAAGCTGTTTTTTTCTTGAACTTTTTTTCTCTGAGGAAATGTCAAATGCCTGAAAATAGCTAAACAGGGTTCATTCTATTTGGCCCCAGAGATACTAGGTAAGTCCAACGTATAGAAATTATAAGGAGACAGCTGTTGGTTCAGGATAAGGAAGTTTTTGTTTGAAGACAGATTCTTGCTTTACTGCCCAGGTTGGAGAATAGTGGTGAGATCATGGCTCACTACAGCTTCGACCTCTCAGGCTCAAGCGATTGTCCTTCCTCAGCCTCCTGAGGAGCAGGGACCACAGGCATGTGCCACCACACCCGGCTAATTTATTTTTAGTAGAGACAAGGTCTCACTGTGTTGCTCAGGCTGGTCTTAAACTCCTGGGCTCAAGCGGTCGTCCTGCCTTAGCTCCCCAAAGTGTTGGGATTACAGGCATGAGCCATGTCACTTGAATATTGCCTGACCAATTTTTTTTTTAATAGTTTAAAATGGTCTGGCTTGTTAGGGTTAACACCTGGTCCGTGGAGGCATTCAGAAAGAATGTGAATGCCTATTGGTCAGGGAAGCTGTAGAAGGGATTTCTGTATTGGAAAGAGATGGATCTCAGTTGCCTTTCAACTTCTTGTTCTAGAGTCCCTCTAATGATACCCCTTTCCTTGTTTCCTTTCAGATGGAAGAACAAATTCTGAAACGTGTGCGGAGGAAGATTCGAAATAAAAGATCTGCTCAAGAGAGCCGCAGGAAAAAGAAGGTGTATGTTGGGGGTTTAGAGAGCAGGTATGAAAGGGAGAGGGACTCAGTTTTAAGTGTTAGGTTTTTGAAGGGAGGACACAGGCCATATCCCCATATCTTTGTTATTTCCCCCAGGGTCTTGAAATACACAGCCCAGAATATGGAGCTTCAGAACAAAGTACAGCTTCTGGAGGAACAGAATTTGTAAGTATCCCTCCAAACCATTCCCTTCCTACGCTCCTCATTTAATGTTTTCTCACTCTTTCCCCTGCCCTACATTTGATTTCTAACAGGGTGGCTGCCTTCACTAGGTCTCTGATTCTAAGAAGCTCACAGTAGTGGGGAATATATTTATAAGTAATTAAGAATAAGCTAAGTACCTAGAAAAAGAAAGGGGGTAAGAAAGACCTCATGGGCTTTCATAGGATTCTGGGGTTGGGTTGGGAAAGCATTCTAGGCAGAGAGAAAGCATCCTAGGCAAGAGGATTAGCCCAGCATAGTCCTCTTGGGCTGGAACACATGTGAGCTGGGACAGAAGGTAGAGAACGTAGAGAATGCCCGGTGAGGATTATGTGCATAGCTGATCAGACAATGGGGAACTACTGATGATATTTGCAAAGGAGGTTAAGTCCTGGAAGTGTTTGTTTTGTTTTGTTTTTGCTTTTTTTGTTTGTTTTAATGAGGAACTTCAGGCATTTTTTCCAGAGTGGAAGAAGTCGTTTGCAAAAATAGAATGAAAAGTAAGAGAGAGGATCCAGTGCAGAGATGGAGGAGGTGGCCTGAACAGGAGTTTCATTGTGTCTCAGGGTGCTAGGCCAGGGGATGCTCACCATTGGCCCCTCTCTTCCTCTAGGTCCCTTCTACATCAACTGAGGAAACTCCAGGCCATGGTGATTGAGATATCAAACAAAACGAGCAGTAGCAGCACCTGCATCTTGGTGAGGATAGTGATGAGGGGAGAAATTCTTTTCTCAGTTGCTGGGGACAGTTGTGCAATCCAGAGCCCTTCTTCATCTCCTTTTTCCTCTGCTGTAGGTCCTACTAGTCTCCTTCTGCCTCCTCCTTGTACCTGCTATGTACTCCTCTGACACAAGGGGGAGCCTGCCAGCTGAGCATGGAGGTAAGAGGCTTAAGGATAGCTCTCAGACATGGGCAAGGGGAGAGGCCTGGGTTGGCCTCTGAAGATTCTTTGTCTCCTCAGTGTTGTCCCGCCAGCTTCGTGCCCTCCCCAGTGAGAACCCGTACCAGCTGGAGTTGCCTGCCCTGCAGTCAGAGGTGCCAAAAGACAGCACACACCAGTGGCTGGACAGCTCAGACCACGTACTCCAGGCCCCTGGCAACTCTTCCTGCCTACTGTACTACATGCCTCAGGCTCCCAGTGCAGAGCCTCCCCTGGAGTGGCCATTCCCTGACCTCTTCTCAGAGCCTCTCTGCCGAGGTCCCATCCTCCCCCTGCAGGCAAATCTCACAAGGAAGGGGGGATGGCTTCCTACCGGTAGCCCCTCTGTCATCTTGCAGGACAGATACTCAGGCTAGATATGAGGATATGTGGGGGGGTCTCAGCAAGAGCTTGTGGGGCTCCCCATCTGTGTCCAAATAAAAAGGGGTGGGCGAGGGCTGGCTGCAGCTCCTATGCCCTATCAGGAGGACTGAGGGCTCAAACACACCACACTTACTGGCTTTCTGGGTCTTTTATTTGTACCCATGTGTCTCACCCCATGAATGTACCTGGGGAAATCAACTGACCTCCCTGAACATTTCATGCAGTGAGGGAACGGGTGAGGAAAGAAATAAATAAGTGATTCTAATGCTGCCTAGGTCACCCTCAACCCCCATTTACTGGCACAACTGGGTGGGGAGAAGGGAAGGGGTATGATTGTCCTGATGGCTCAGGGTTGCAGAAGGTTCAGAGGGGAAGGAGGAAAGGCCAGGCTGGAGGCTGGGCTATTAGTGCTTTCCTCCCACAGTTCAGACGGTTCACTCTGGGCTCACGTTTGCCATGGCTTCCTTTGGTCCAAACACAGGCCCTGTCCTTAGTCCTGTGCCCTGTTCAACTTTTGGCCTGGAGGCCTTTTTGTGCTGCTGCTGTTGCAGGGCTAGCTGCATGGCCCAGATGCTCAGTGGCCGCATGTAGGCCAGTGAGCGGAACACCCGCTGCTGGCAGTATGCCTCTGGGGTCTGGAAGGCCAGACCCAGGCGCTCCCACACGGTACGGTAGCAGCCTTCAGCTGTCTGGAAGCCCTCCCAAGTCAGGCCCTGTTGGGAGAGATGACAGTCATACATACTAACTTGCACCCTCTGAATAGCCATTTCCACTGGATAGATGGAGGCAGTATAGTCTTTGCCTTCAAGGAGCGGGAAGGAAGTAGAGGAGGTAACTGTGACCCACAGGCAAGCCTGAAGGCAGGAGCTAGAATGCATACCAGGGAAAAGCGGGAGGCTTTATAGATGGATAAGATGGCATTGGATTATGCCTTAAAGAAATTTGGTGGCTGAGGAAGTTTTCTGGGCCAGGATACAGATGGTAGAGAGATGGGAAAGGGAGTGTATTACCTCTTGGATCATGGTAGCTGCCAATCCGTAGACCACACCCACCCAGACTTCATCAGACTGCACACTGGATTTATCAGGGACACCATGGGGCTGCATCCCATTCACAGCCCCCATGGCCCCTCCTGCAAAGGCCTGGACGTTCAGCTCAAAGATAGTTTGGAGAGCACGGACCACATGTGGGGTAGGAAACACCTGGAGGGGCAATGGCAGGAACATAGTCTCATATACTTACTTCCCACCTTCAGGGAAAACCCAGTTTTCTCTCTGGCTCCTCCTCCTAGTCTCACCTCAGTCTCTCCTTCTCCTAGGCCACAGGCCTTCAGGAACCACTGTCCAGCACACTGGTCAGACATAACACTACGAGACTGAGGCTGAGAGCTGCTGTCATAGTTGTAATAGCGGCCTGGAGTCGAGGAAGAGAAAATAAGGCTCCTGGTGTCCCTTCAGCTGCTTTAAGACTACTTAGGCTCCCCGAACTCACCATTCCACAGCAGTCTCTCATAGGCTTCTTGGCCCCGGTGGAGGATGGAAGAAAACTTATCCTGAATGTCCTGTGCCCCACACAGAGCAGCCATCTGGACCATCACAGCCACAGCTGCCAGCCACAGCCCTCCACAGTAAGCACTGATCAGGGACATGGGTTTGGGGGTCAGACTGGCAGCTCCAGCTACTCCCATGCAGTGTAACAGACAATGAGTCATTTTTTCTTGAGCCCTACAATCCCTTGGTGCCCAGTTTCCCACCTCAGGCCTCCTGGAAACCCCTACCCACTAACCTGGGGCCTGTGGTCACCCATCCATCATAGGTCTGGTCTGCGTAGCCTCCATTTTCAATGAGTCCATCATGATCCTTGTCAAACTTCATTTCAGACTCCATCACAGCCTAGAGAGGGGACCAAGATGCTGAAGACCTAGGTACCGAGGAAAGGCAACAACCAGCTAGGCTCTTCCCAGACACCAGCCATACCCCTGGCACACTGGTCACTGCATGTGCATCCCTTACTAGACACACAGGCCACATGTCCTTCAGGAAGTTTTGATCACCCGTCAGGTAATAGTCCCGATAAACCTGCAGCACAAACTTCAGGTTCAGGTCCTTCCAGTCAGCAGTATCGTGGATCAAATATGCATTGACCCGGAGCCATGGTTCATCATCTGTGGGAGAGGCGGGGACCTGGGTCATTTGCATTGGTGGGTAGGGTAGAGGGTACAAAAGTTGAGGGAGGGAAGCTGACCTTGGGGTGGACTTTTACCTGGGTCCCCAATATCATGGGGGATGACGTTCCTCCTTTTCACAGGTGCCATCACCCCACTCATCAGGTACTGTCGCCGTGTCAGGTCCTCCCTGAGAGTGGCCAGAGCTGCGGGAGCAGACACAGAAGGGAGGCAGGGAATGGGCATGCTTGAGGAGGGGCACAGAGCTATGTGTGTGACCGCAGTGGGGAACCAGTAAGCAGCATGCAGATATGTATAAAGGGAAGGGAAAGAAGAGACAATCTGAGGGACCACAGAAGTTCAGGGGTATGGGGAGCCAAGAGGGCAGAAGAGGCACAAAAGAGATCCTCACCCATGTCATACTGTAGGCTGAGCTCAAGTTTGGGCCATAGCATGATGAGGGCAAAGGAGGCATAAAAGTGGACATCATATGTGTTGTACATGCGGTACTCCTGGCCTGGAGGAATGAATGAGAAACACTGTTGCCAGAATTCCTGCTTCCCCTTCAAACCCCTCTGTAGCTTGTCCTCTAGATTTGGAAGTGGGGCACTGTCACTAGTCCACATCCATCACCCCCTCACCCTAACCAATATCCTGGGGTAGGCAAATCTATCATCCTGGCTTAGGCATGGCCTGCCATATCCCAGCCCACCAGCATCTTGTACCCTCAAGGTAGCCAAATCGACCGTAGTCCCGTAGGGTGGGGCAGAGGTGACACATGTTTCTGCCCAGCTCCTCTGGTAGGGAGTCCTCACGAACTTCCAGCCATACTGTGCCTCCATCAGCCAGGAAGTATAGTTCATTGAACAGTGCAGATTTGTACCAGGCAGGCAGTGATCTGGGAAGTGAGGAGGAGGAAATGGTTTAAGGAACATGCATCTCCCAAGATGGAAAGGATTTGGGGGTTCAGCAGAGTAGAAGCATCAAATTAATCCCAGTGCAAGTCTACTGACTTTGGTGGGTGGAGAGTAAATCGAGGAGTCCCATTCGGAGTGAGTGCCTAGGAGAAAGGCAAGAGATGGGCCCCACTGGCACCTGTCATCCAATACCGGGCTCTGCCAAGCTGAGATCCTCTCTTCCCACTCTGCGTATCGGCACAGTGCATAGTGGCTGAGGGCAGGTGCTGCATCTCCATCCTGGCCAAAGAACCTTGTATACCGCCTGGGGTGGGAAGGGGAAGGATGAACACAAGCCCCAGGTCAGAGCTTTGGATCCTTACACTTTCTTGCTCCCCTCACCTGTAGTGGACTTGGCCTTTAGCTCCAAACAGGATCCTGGGCATGTCCCAGGCCAGTGAAAACTCCAGGCGGCCCTGGCCTCGAGGTCGCAACTTGCTGGAAACACACACAGCTCCAGCAATGCCTACTCCTTTCTGCGTAGGGGTGCTTTGGCCTGAGAGAAGCACAAGAGAATTCAGGACAGGAGCCCCTGCAACCCCAGGGATAGGGATCCCTAACAGGGAAACAAGGCCTACTTATTGCCAGGCCTCCCACCCTTGGTCCCAAGACAGGGACAACCTCTCTTCCCACCATCTCCCAGTCAGACCCCCCATCACCAGCAGGAGAGTCCAGCTGTCCATCCTGAAGTAGATCCTGCCACACCTGCTGCCCCGTGCTGTCAGGGTCAAAGGCTGTGATGTGGGTTACCGTGGTATCTGCCTGTGAAGGGGCCAGGGACTGTGAGGGCAGGCACGAGTACACTGGGTCCCGGCTAGCTCCCCAGCTCCTCTTACCCAGACCTAGGGGCTTACGGGAGTATGATGAGGGTGGATGAAGAGACCATGGTGGGGTGGAGATGGGGTTCAGGGGCTAAGGTATAGGGCAGGCTCTTTCCTTACCGTGACTCGTGCGGCCACAGCCATTGTGTAGGGGTTTGGAAGGGTTGGATGATGCAGCAGCAGCCCCTGGACAGTTTCCCCGCCATGCTCCAGACAGAAGGGCTCATTCCACAAACCCCCTGGGGCATCATCTCCACCCCCCAGTCCATTCCGCATGGAGAACATGATGGACACATCTAGAGCTTCGTCCCCTTCATTTTCCACATCCCACACAAAGACTCCTACAGGCAGGCTGCTGTCCTGGGGGCAGAACATTAGACTCAGACGGTCCCAGTAGAGCCCCTCCTGACCCCACTCTCCTAGGATCAGTCCTGGGCGCACACAGGACCTGACTCAAATACTCCTCAGTATACTCTTCTTTTGTCCACTTGCATCTCCCTGTATTCCCAGGCAAGCTGCCTATCGGGACATAGAAGACCAGAACCAATCGGGCGGTGGTTCTGGGAAGCCAGTGTGATGGCTTCAATCTCCCTTTCACAGGTCATGCAGTTTCTTTTCCTTTTTTTTTTTTTTTTTTTGAGACGGAGTCTTGCTCTGTCACCCAGGCTGGAGTGCAGTGGCATGATCTTGGCTCACTGCAAGCTCCACCTCCTGGGTTCACGCCATTCTCCTGCCTCAGCCTCCCGAGTAGCTGGGATTACAGGCGCCCGCCACAATGCCCCGCTAATTTTTTTTGTATTTTTAGTAGAGACAGGGTTTCATGCGTTAGCCAGGATGATTTCCATCTCCTGACCTCGTGATCCGCCTGCCTCGGCCTCCCAAAGTGTTGGGATTACAGGCGTGAGCCACCGTGGAGCCTGGCAGGCCATGCAGTTTCTAGCAGAGGCAAGGTCCTGGGGAAGGGAGGGCAATGGAAAATACAGACATGGGGGCCTCACCTGGTAGTCATGGGGCAAGATGGGTGTGATCTGACGGCAGGTGAGGGTGACATCCTGGCCAGGAAGCTGATAGACAGTCCAGGCTCGGGGATAGAGGGCGTGGTAGAAAGCAAAGTACCCACACAGGCCCCAGTTCCAGCTGCGGAGGACACTTGGGCGCTCCAGGGACAGGACTTGCTGGTACACAGTCTGCCCTTCCCGGCGTAGGCACACTGTGAACTTAAAGAGGGCAGATAAGCTGGAACGGGGTAAGCCACAGGCACCACAAACTAAGTCTTCCCTCTCCTCAAATCAGCTCCTCCCCTTTCAGAGCCTGCAGCTGTTACCACTGCACCATCAGCTTCAAGTCATCCCCCAGGCTCAGTGAATCACCAAGTCCTGCTACCTCCTCGTCCATCTATCTCCCAAGCTTTCTCTCCCTTCTCCACTATGGTGGTGTTAGCATCTCATTTAAGCCCAAACAATCTCCTGCTTTTTCTGTGGCCTTTTTCATCTGGGTAGCAGAGTGATCTTTCTCACAGGCAAATCTAGATATGTCGTCCTTGGTTAGAATGTTTCAGTGACTCCCCATGGCCCTCAGGCTAAAGTCTCAACTCTTGCCTGGCTTTCAAGGCCCTTCTTGAGCTGGCCTCTCCCTGACCATCAGACTCATCACCTCTTCAAGCACCTATATTCTGCTCATATAAAAATACTCACTGTTCCTTGAGCACACTACATTCCCTCCTCCATGCCTGTGCTCATACTTATTCGCTATCTGGTGAAACCTTTCATCCTTCAAAGCCTAGGTCAAAAGCCATCTCTTCCTCTTCCTCTCCTTCCTCCAGCAGTGAGTCATTATATGTGCCCCCCTCCCGCTCTATTCTAGCATTTGGTGTATTATCTTATAATGTATTGACTGACCATTCTGTGTCCCTGACTGCTCTATGGGTTCTTCTGAGGGTAGGTACATTTTCTAATTCACTGATGCACCATTCTTCAGAGTTGGTGTGTATGTGGAGGGAATGAGTGAAATCTGCAGCGCCGTCCCTTTTTCCGCAGTATACTATCCACCTCTCTTCTTTTAGCACTGATGTGGTCTCTGTCTCCATTTCCCCTAAGTCTTGTTTTCTCAAAAAAAGTTTTAGCTCTTGGAGGGTAGGAGCTATGAGGGATTAATATCCCTTTCCCTGGTTCAAACTATGCCAAATATTTTTATTGTATACAGTCGGCTCTCCGTATCTGTGAGTTCCGCATCAGTGGATTCAACCAACCAAATCTAAAATATGCGGAAAAAAAGTTGCATCTGTACCGAATATGCACACACTTTATTTCTTGTACGGTATGACAAGGGTTTATGTAACAATGTATGAGGTATTATAAGTAATCTACAGATGATTTAAAGTATATAGGAGGATGTGCAATGGTTATTTGCAAATACTATATGCCACTTCAAATCAAAGACTGAGCATCCTCGGATAGTGGGTCCTGGGCCCAACCCCCAATGGATACTGAGGGACAACTATATAAAATACTTTTTCATTTTGTTGGAATGGTACATAATGGTTAAGACCACAAGCTCTTCACCACAGAAAGAAATGGTTCTGAATCCCAACCTTTCCGTTTACCAACCTTGTGACCTTGCGCATGTTACTAAACCTCTCTGGATCTTAGTGTCCTCATCTGCAAAATGAGCATAATAGTGGTACTTCCCTTGTAGGATTGTTTTTAGTATTAAACAGTATACAAAGAGCCTAGAACAGTGTCTAGCACATGTTAAGCATGCAATAATTACTTTAATTGTAGAGTCACAATTCTAGAAGCCATTCCCCTCAGGATACCTAAGGGATGAGGCAGAGAGGGATCTTGGAACATGGGCAGGGCTGGTAAACCTGAACCAGGAAGGGCATTGTCATTAATTGGACTAAAGATTTGCTAGTCATTTTTCCTTTGAAGATGAGGCTGAATGCTGGAGCCAGGAAAGAGGAACTTCCTAGACAACTCTAAAGGGGTGGTCAACTAGAGAGATATGATGAAAGGCAGGCCACATACTTCTGGCAATTTAAGGCCCAGATGTGATGCAGGAGCAAAAGGAAAAAAGTGAAGCTTCAGAAGAGGGAAGAAGGCTAGAGATCTAAGCCTGGGAGAGAAGGAGCTTTTTAGATCCTAAGCCAGAGAGACCTCCAGGGAAGTGATCAGCAGAGGAGCTGAACTTTGGTGAAGGTTCCTCAATCAGGGTGAGGAACCTTGTACTACATGTCTTTTTTTCCCATGAGTTTATAGACTTTGGGTTTTCTTCTCCCTTCCAGTCCTACCAAATCTTCTTTTAGCCAGGTTAAGTGATTTGGGAATTCTCTGCATTCTTTGTGGTTGGGGGCTGCCTCAGCTAGTTGGGTTGGGCCAGTGAGGTAGACAGGAGGCATTTGCTAGAGAAATGCCAAGTCTGTTTACTCTTTCAAGGAATGTGTGCTCTGTGTGTGTCTTATTCCTACAGTATATCCTAGCACAGGGCTGGGCACACAGGAAGCATCCTGAGAGTACTTACTGGATTGAATCATATTCACATCTAACTGCTACCTCCTACACTAGCCAAGAGGTCCTTCCTTCTTGGCCTGGGGAGGTACTGTCCTGGCCTCTCCACCTCCTGGCTCTTACTTGGTCAGCGATGACTGTCCGGTGCTGATACATTCCAGGGTTAAGCTGCCAACGACAGAACTGGCCTCTCCAGCCACGGGTAATAGTGCCTCCCCCGATGCCACCCAAGGGACAACCTAGAGAAATCAGGATGGTTAGTGGGGTATTGGGAGAGGAAAATAAGCATATTTCTAACTTTCTAGACTATAAAGCCTGGTTCTTCTGAAAACCTAGGGAATGGAACAGTGCAATTTGCATAAACTGGAAGCCTCTGCCTAACTGTGGTAGACCTGGAGGCTGGGCCTTTTCTGAGCAGAGCACAGATGGGGTGAGGCTCACCATAAATCTGTCTTAGGGGTACAGAATTGATCATGTCGATGAAAGGTGTCTTCTTTTCCACCTGGGTCTTCCGGTACCACCACTGCAGGTACCTGAGGAGCAAGAGGCAATGTGAGTGGAAGGGGGCAGGTGGGCAGTTGTTCACAGGCTGTCACCTGCCTGTCTCTGTGACCTCCCATTAAATGTCCCAAGGACATCTGCTTTCAAATCTCTCTTCCTCTTGATTTCTATACAGTTCAAGGTCCCTTCATCTTCCCAGTCACCCCAGCTAAAGTGTAGGAGTGGCTTTGTTTCTCTCCTTTTTTCTCCTCAGAAGGGGCTTTCTGATCTCTCCTTATCTCTCTAGTGCCACCACCACTGCTTTACTTCCAACATCAGGAGCTTCTGTCTGAGGTGCTGAAAGGACCGTTTATGGTTTCTTGGCCTACAGCCTCCACCCCCAATCCCCTACCTCCAAAACAGGCATAGACTGCTGGGGATAACTTTCTTATTTTTATTTTTATTATTTATTTATTTTTTTTTGAGATAGAGTTTCATTCTTTGTTGTCCAAGCTAGAGTGCAGTGACGCGCAGTCTTGGCTTACTGCAAACTCCGCCTCCTGTGTTCAAGCAATTCTCCTGCCTCAGCCTCCCAAGTAGCTGGGATTACAGGCGTCCACTACCATGCCTGGCACATTTTTTTTTTTTTTTTTTTGTATTTTTAGTAGAGATGGGGTTTCACCATGTTAGCCAGGCTGGTCTTGAACTCCTGACCTCAGGTGATCTGCCTGCCTCGGTCTCCCAAAGTGCTGGGATTAGAGGCGTGAGCTACCGCTTGTGGCCTTTCTTCTTTTTAAAATGATCATTTTTCTTTCTAATTGTGAAAGGTGAAAGGGGGAAAAAACCATCTCACCCACAGACAATCAGTGTTTATATTTATTTCTGGGCATTTCCTCTCAAGTCTTTTTTTTTTTTTTTTTTTTTTAATTCAGCATTTAAACCGTGAAGCTTTCTGATTTTGCTCTCGGTAAAGCCTTCAAAAAATCCCAACATTTTCCTGGGCTTGCTACAGCCCTGTATCCAAGAGGCAAATGATTGAGGCTGTTTTCAGTAGGCAAATGATTCTGTTTTCAAGGCTCTGACATCTGTCCCAGCCTATCTTCTAATCTTATTTCCTACAAATTCTCATTCCAGATGGGTCCTCACCAAGTAGCCCCTGCCTTGCCAGGCTCTTTCCCATTTCCACTGTCCTCCCTACCTAACCACATTATGCCTACTGTTCAGTCACACCACTTCTAGCCAAATAATTGGGTAAGTAACCCCTAAGTCCCAGTTTCTTCATCTACAAAATGAGGATACCACCTGCTCTAGCTACCTAATAAAATGGTTGAAAGATCAAATGACATAATAGATAAGAAAGCCATAAAGTACAGGTATGATTATTACTCATATATACAAACTGCTATCTCAATTCCTAATCAGACATTGCCTTGTTATTTCAGTGTTCCTCATGTGAGGCTGACATATTTTTAAGTTCCTTGGGGAAAGAGACAATGACAAAGACTAGTTGAATATTACCCTCAGGTCCAAGCACCGGGCAGGACATATGGTCTGCAGTCAATGCATATTTGCCAAATTTACAAATGAATGAACATACAAATGATGGGGCACAAGAGAGATAACAGACAGACTGGAGCAGAGGAGGAGAAATGTGATTAAAGAATAGGGACAGCGGCCAGGTGCAGTGTGGCTCACACCTGTAATCCCAGCACTTTGGGAGGCCGAGGTGGGCGGATTACCTGAGGTCAGGAGTTCAAGACCAGCCTGGCCAACATGGTGAAACCCCGTCTCTACTAAAAATACAAAAAAATTAGCCGGATGTGGTGGCGGGCACCTGCAATCCCAGCTACTTGGGAGGCTGAGGCAGGAGAATAGCTTGAACCCAGGAGACAGAGGTTGCAGTGAGCTGAGATCGCACCATTGCACTCCAGCCTGGGTGACAAAAGCAAGACTGTCTCAAAAAAAAAAAAAAAAAAAAGGGACAGCACATTCTAGGGGTGGAAAGAAGAGGGAAGGAAGACAAAGGATGGGATGACAAGAAGGCAGAGAATCCTCTCTGCCAGCTTAGAGAAAATTGGACTTTGAAACTAGAGGCCAGAAAGGACTGGTAGAGGGAGGGTGCGGCCGAGGATTAGGGCAACCAGGGAGAGTAACTGCAATCTATGAGGATAGGCAGAACAAAGGACTATCTGGCACGGAAGAAGCACTCAATAAATATTTATTGAATGAGTGGACTCTGGCTGGAAGGGAGAACAATTGAAATTGAATTCTTACCGAGGTAAGGCCCAGAGAACTCTGTCTTGCTGGAGCTCCTGGTC
Source organism: Macaca nemestrina (assembly GCF_043159975.1). NCBI lineage: Eukaryota > Metazoa > Chordata > Mammalia > Primates > Cercopithecidae > Macaca > Macaca nemestrina. Next base: position 65,037,252 of record NC_092138.1, read on the forward strand.
AGAGTGTCCCCAGTTCAGCTCCGTCTTAGGAGCTCTCTCACTCCCTTAATATGGTAGCTGGCCATTCCTGACCTATTTGGCCTTCTCCACAATTTCAACCTCAAGAGTTATCACTTAGAATTCTTGTCTCACCTGTGCTTTCTCCTCACAGGAACTCATCCTATTCCAAAAACCTTGTATCAGTCCCCCCTACTCTATCCTGGAATGGGGAGCCAGGGTCCAGGGGGTTGAGCACAGCTTCAGGCCTCTATGACTCAGTTCATATTTAAGGGCTAAGAGGCTAGGATGCCCATCTTTTCTTGATCTCATTGTTCCCACCACATGCAACTCAGTGTACTTCTCTCTGTACACTAGATCCTATTTTGACCCAAAAGCTTTTGGGGTCAAACTTGGACTGAATTGATTTCAGAAGCAGCCTGGAGGGATGATTCTTCTCTGCTGCAGGCCACCCACAGGCACCAGCAAAGCCAGATGTGCAGGCAGCGTCAGGCCCTTCCCACTCCCCAGGGCTGGGGTTAGATAACTGACCTCCCCATCACAGCCCCACAGCACTTACTGGGGAAATGAAGGGTCTCCTACTCTAGAAGCTGTCAGGGCAGGATTTCCCAAGCTTTATGCCTCCCTCCACAGTTCTGTGTTTATTGTGTAGACTGAGTCAGGATGACCTCAGGGTGATGCTTTCTGTCCTCACATCCACCTGTTCCTGTTAGTGGGTCTGGCTCCTCATCACTAGCCTTTGAACTCAGTGGGGATCTAGACGGGTTCTACATCTATGGCAGTGCCTCTCTGATAAATGACTTAATATCAAGAGCTCTCTCTCCCAGAATAGAATGACGGCACCTTTTCATCACTTCAGAGTTGAGGGCAGGGAGGCTCTTACCTACTCCCTGGAGCTAAAGCTTGAGGAAAGAAGCAGTAGTGTTGGGACTCTAACAATGTGCCTGAAGAGGTACAGAGAATGCCCCAGCTGTTTGCAGGAAGTAAGGGGTTGAGACTCCCCACCCCCAAATAAAACAACATTGTGTTAGTATCACAGCAGCCAGATTATCCTTTCCTACCTTGCCACAAAGTATAGCTAATCCCAAAGGGAAGTCATTGGAAACCAGTATGTGAGAAGGAGCCTGAATGGGAAAGGCTGACTGCATGACCAAATGTTCCTACTGTTTCCTTCTGAAAAGACAAAACACTGGGAGGGAATGGTGTTGCAAAGAGATGGGACCTGGTCTCATGGTCCAAAACCATAGGCCTAAAATATGCCAGGGATAAGGGCCGCTTCACTGGGACAAGAAGCCCAACTGCTTTCTTGCCCTTTCCCACCTCTGCTAGTTTTGAGCTGGAACAAAGTGAAGCCAAAGGCATTCTAGGCAATGGGGTCTACTCACCTCAAGCCCATGCCTATATGCTTTATCATGTTCCTTAGGGAGACATTGTTAGCTTGAAAGGGTTTCCTCTTCTCTGTAAACTCATGAGCCAGACAGATGCGCCAGCCAAAGGGAGGCACCTGGTAGCCCATAGCTTTACCCTCATAGGAAGCCATCAGCTGCCCAGAGTCCTCCGGATTGCAGCAGCCCGTCTCTTTTTGGGGTCGGTTGTCTTCGGGACTCTTGCAGTCTGTAACCTGCACATCCTTGGTGCCTACAGTCTCTTCAGGGCAATAAACCTGTGGATCCTCTTTGGCACAGCTTATCTGCTCCGAGGCTGGGACGCCAGTTCCCATGTTTCCTGGATCCTGGGTCCCCATGACCTCGATGGCCCCAAGTTCCGAGCCCTCGGATACTAAGTATCTGGCCAGCCTATTCCAAATGTGGGCGCCGGTGGTTGTTAGGTATCGTCCCGGAGGGCCGGGCGTTGGGGAAAGCTTAGATGAGCTGGTGTTTCAGTGGAGCCGGGGAGCTCTTGCTTCAGTGGCGGCGGCGACAGCAATGAAGCCGCCTTGGGCTCTCCTTCGGTTGTCTCTGTAGGTCCTGGACGGGAAGGGTCGGGCCTCGTCGTCATTGAGCCGCGATGATCAGCTCGCCCGGCCAAAGGGCGACTGGGCCCGCAGAGAGGGGAGGAGCCGCGGGGCCAGCCCACCAGGCACCGCCCCGGGACGGGCCCGGAAGGCACCGCCCCCAGGACCTCGGCCCGGCCCCTGGGCCACGGCACCGGGTCCCCCAGGATTGGGCGCCAGGTCCCGCAGGCCGGCTCCGGGGCAGCGCCCGCGCCCAGGTGCCAGCCCGTGGGAAGGTGACCCTGGGCGCCGGGACAACCCGAGCCCTTTCCGGTCTGGCCAGCCGGGCGCTTCCGGCCGGAAGGGACTCCGCGGAGGGTGGAGGACCGAAGGGAAGTCCCGCCTCTACCGCCCCCCGGACGCTGCCGCCAACGTCGCCGCCGCCGCTGCCGCGCACCTAACCGGGACCCAGAGGGGCGGGCAGGTGAGGCCTGGGGGTCCTGATCCCTAGTGTCGACTATGCGAGGTGACGGGCGGCCGTGATCTTGGGCTGGGACGTGGAACTTTGAGGAAAGGAGGAGCGGAGGCCAGTTTGGCAACTCCGCGGGGGTGCCCAGGGAGAAGAACCCGGCGCACAGGGGCGGGGGTCCAGGGCCCAGAGCGACGTCCTCCCCCGGGCAGTACTGAGTCTTCAGCCGCCTCCCTGCCACCCGCTTACCCTTCCTATATCCAGGCGCTCCCTCGGGCACCACGGTGCTGACCACCCCTGTCCTCAGCCCTAGGTGCTCACCGCAACGCTCCTCCCTGTCACGGTGCTGACCTCCGCCCCACCTTGTTTCCTTCTAGATCTGATTCCGGAGCTGCCATGATTGAAGTGGTAGCAGAGCTGAGCCGGGGTCCTGTATTTTTGGCTGGGGAGGCGCTGGAGTGTGTAGTGACCGTCACCAACCCCCTTCCCCCCACGGCCACTTCTGCATCCAGGTGGGGATGCTGGCACTGAAGGTGGTGGCCCTTCTGGGAAGAAGCCAGAATTATCTCTGGGGCTGAGGCAGAGCTCAGGTTGTCCTGTAGCGACACTACCTCCTTTTGCTCATTGTGCTCTCATTGTAGGAGAGGGCTCTTTAACAGAAGATGTGGATGACATAGCTGTGCGCTTTCCTTCCCCTCCCCCTTTCCCCGTTTTACCCACAGTTTACTACTCTTTATGGTTTCTCTTTGGAGTTCTGGATTTCCTGATCACTAGGACAGTCATCTAACCTTGTTGGTTAAGACAGTGCGATAGGGAGCTTGGAAAAGCATTTGTGAGGTCGGGAACTACCTCGAATACCTCCTTTTCCTCTTCCCACAGTGAGGCCCTGGCCTGGGCCAGTGCTCAAATCCACTGCCAGTTCCATGCCAGTGAGAGTCGAGTAGCACTGCCTCCCCCTGACTCTAGTCAGCCAGATGTCCAGCCGGACAGCCAGACCGTCTTTCTGCCACACCGAGGTTAGAGAGGGGCATTTGCCTGGGAGAGGTGGGGTGTGGGGGGTGTGTGTGGAGGCATTGTCACCCATGGGTGAAGTTGTTAATTGTTCTTGTTCTTATAGTCCCTGTTGTGCTGGGAATGTTGGGGAGCATGACTATTTCTGTAGGGGTAGAAGACTATTCTCATTTCACAGCAGGGAAAGAGGGCCTGGCAGCTTTTCACTGTCTCCACTTGCCATGCTAGTCTTGTTCAGTACTGGACAATGGGTCATTAAATTAGTCATTCTTACCTTTTTCAGGTGAGAGGGGTCAGTGTATCCTTTCTACTCCACCAAAAATTCTATTCTGTGACCTGAGGCTAGATCCTGGAGAGTCCAAATCATGTGAGTGATTGTCCCCATCCCTGAATTGCCTTCTAAGCCTCCTGGAGGGAGAACTCCTCTGGTGCCTCTGGCTGCCCTGACAACTACTTCCCAACCAGACTCCTACAGTGAAGTGCTGCCCATAGAGGGACCACCCTCCTTTCGGGGTCAGTCAGTCAAGTACGTCTACAAACTGACCATTGGCTGCCAGCGTGTCAACTCCCCCATCACGTTACTCAGAGTCCCTCTGAGGGTTCTTGTGCTGACTGGTAAGCAAGGGCTCCTGGAGGGAAGGGCTGGGGAAGGACCTTGTCAAAGCAGAAATTGTCTTAGAGGACTTGCAAGAGGGGCTGCAGGGAAAGTTCCTGGTCTCAGTGATGGTGCTCGGGAGTTGGGAAGGAAGGGAGGGTTCTGGAGATAGAGATGTACACCTCAGCTCTGGCGCCCCTTACCTTCAGCCGTCTCACGTTGGAATGTAAAACCCTAACCTCTACTGTCATCTCTGTTCCCTCTCAGCGTTACCTCTCCACTCATTCTTTCTCTAGGCCTTCAGGATGTCCGGTTTCCCCAGGATGAGGCTGTAGCCCCATCCAGTCCATTCTTGGAGGAGGATGAAGGTGGGAAGAAGGATTCATGGCTAGCTGAGCTGGCTGGGGAGCGCCTAATGGCTGCCACATCCTGCCGCAGCCTCCGTGAGAATTCTTTCAGAATTGTCCTACCCCATCCTTCCCCTCATTGTATTCCCATCTCAGACAGTCTCCTAACCACCACACACTTCTGTGGATCCACTGATACCTCACACCTCCAATTATAAAGAAAAGCCCCACCTTTTGGCCTGTGGTGCCCAGTCCTAGACGTTCCCCAGTGTGTAGACTCCAGGCTTATAGTGTCCTATTCTCCCCAGATCTATATAATATCAGTGATGGCCGAGGGAAAGTTGGGACGTTTGGCATCTTCAAATCTGTGTACAGACTTGGCGAGGACGTGGTGGGGACCTTAAACTTAGGGGAAGGAACTGTAGCTTGTTTGCAGGTAAGAAGGGAACAGAGCTTCTTATCCGCTGGGTGCTGGAGTTGAAGGGCTAGGGTGGAAGGCCTGTAGAAAGAGGGGTGGCATGTAGAAGGGGATAGTGGGGTCATCCAGGGTCCCTTTGTAAAACAGCTTGAGGTTGGGCTGTCCTCTCACCTACAGACAGCACTTCCTGTTAGCACACATCTCTTGCTCCCAGTTTTCAGTCAGCTTACAGACCGAGGAGCGTGTACAGCCTGAGTACCAGCGGCGACGTGGGGCAGGGGGTGTCCCCTCTGTGTCACATGTGACTCATGCCCGGCACCAGGAATCCTGCCTGCATACAACCAGAACCAGCTTCTCCCTCCCAATCCCTCTCAGCTCCACCCCAGGCTTCTGTACAGCCATTGGTGAGACCCTCACTGTTACTGGAGAAGGGAGAAGGGGACAGTAAAATGCTGTGCTAAGGGGGGGTGTAATGCATCCTGATTCCTTATACACACTCCCAGACATACCCACATCTAGCCTCTGACCTTGAACAGTTTCTCAGACCTTCAGCCTCTTCCCGTTTCTTAGATGCACTGACCCCTAAACTCCTAACAGCTTGATAGAACTCCTTCCCAATGCCTACCTACTGGGAGCTTGTGATACACTGATTTTTGATTACTTCACACTACCTAGACTTCACTGCCTCACTCTTGGGTTGTTAGGTATTCTATTCTGCTATGTTAGGTATTCTTTTCATTCTGCTATCTTCAGCTGACATCTATGGGACTACCCAATTGCTTCAGAAAAACCCTTAATCACAGCTCCCTGCTCTGTGACTTTTGCCTGTCTTCCTGAATACAGATTGTTTTTTTCTCATTCACTAACTATATCCTGTCATTGGCCTTTACTCCCGCTGGCTTCTAATGCTTGTACCTTAATCTTTTTCTTCCGTAGTGTCCTTGAAGTGGAGATTGCATTTTGAATTTGTAACGTCCCGAGAACCAGGATTGGTACTCCTACCCCCTGTGGAACAGCCCGAACCTACCACCTGGACAGGTCCTGAACAAGTACCTGTAGACACCTTCAGCTGGGACCTCCCCATCAAGGTGCTGCCTACCAGCCCCACCCTGGCCTCATATGCTGCCCCAGGCCCTAGCACCAGCACCATAACCATCTGAAACTGGCCCACCCTGGCGCTAGTTCCTTGCGAATACTGAGAACTCAGCACCTGGACTCTAGTGGAACCCACTTTTTCCACCTGGGGTCCAATGTCGTGGACAGTGAGAGTCAGGCTTTCAGCTATAGCATTAATTTATTTATTCAGAATACATTGGCAGCTGCTAGTGGTTTCCCTGGAAGTGGCAGCAGCAGTGAGCAGTCAGCAGATGGGTGATCAGTTGAGTTTAGCTGGAGTGGGGAGCAGGAGCCCCAGGAACAGGGGTGTTGGCTGAGCCCCATTCTGGGTCAGGCCCTCCCCCTTTGCAGGGCAGCCGAGGGTCAGATTTTTGCACCAAGGAGAACTGGCAGGTTCCTGCCTCCTGACGTACCTCACACCCAGCCGGAAAGTCGATGGGATGCTGGGACCTGGGAAACCAAGGATGGGGGAAGGAATCAGCACAGTGAAAGGCTGCCTTTATCCCTGCCCACATGTTCCCTCTCTCACAGCTTTCTCCACTAGAGCCCCTTTCAGTGGCCCCTTGGTCCTCCTAAGCTCTCACCTACCATATGTGGGCCTTTTTGTTTTATAACAGGAGTATTTTCTCTCCAGGTACACCCCAACCTCCCCTGATTTATAGCCTGAGGCCTTATCTTTCACACTAGTGTTGGGCCCTTCATGTTCGGCCCATCTTGTACTGCTCTTCTCTTCATTCTTACATCACAGCAATCTAGTCCCTCCCTGGTCATCCCTCAGTCATTCACATCAGAGTCATTCTCTCTGGCTATCTTTGGTCACTCACGTGTCACAGCAGCCCACACCAACAGGATGCAGACAGGTGCAATGGAAACAGTCCTTGCGGAGCCAAGACTCACCCAGGGTGAAATATTTCCCCTCATAGTGACAGGGGGCTAGGGAAGAACGGAAAATGTTAGTGGGTGTAGGAGTGGGCAGAGTCTCTTCAGGTCTGGGGTGGAGACGGTAAGTACATACTATATCCGTATTTAGTTTGTCTTTCCTCTTTCACAGCTGAAGGGAGCCTGGGTATTTTGACATGGGATCATCTCTAAGGCCCCGTCCTCCCTGTGCCCTCTCTGCTGCTCCTTCATTCCTAATGCCTCACCCCACTTTACCTTGAGCTTGGAAGTAGCACTTGCTGTAGACTCCTGGGTGCTGGAGGAGTAGAGACATCACCAAGCAGACGATCCCCCAGCCTCCTAGGATCCCCTTGGCCTGTCCAGCCCAGAGCATCCTCAGGGCCATTACTGCTGCACAGCCCTCTCGGACCCTTCTTGGCCTCTGCTCAGCTACTCTGGTCTTGACTCCTTGACTTTGCTTTGCGTTGCTCCTTGAGTCTTAGTTTCTTTCTTTCTCCCCTGGGCTCCTGTCTCACACTATCTCCCTGCCCTCTGCTCTCACAGGCTGGGGATGTTTATAAAGTGAGGACCCTGGCCCCCTGCTGAGTAGAGCTGGAAAAGCTGTAACTCTGTTTCCTGAGGTGAGGGCATGAAAACAAGAGGTCTAGCTTTAACAAGCTGTGAGAGCTGATTCATGCCCCGGCACAGCTAGAGGGAGGGAGGTGGCCATGGAGCGGGCACTGGACTGGGCACTTCCCCAGCAAGGAGGCAGGAGGGGTGAGGGCCCCCAGGTGGTCCCCAGATCTCTTCCCTGACCTGGAGAGAAGGAAGCATTCCACCTTCCCCCTTTCTCCCCCACTGCCACCACCAGGGGTGTGTACGCTGGGATCCCTGCCTGGACCGGAGGGAGGCATTTCCTGGGGATGGTTAATCCTGTGCCCCAGCCAAACCCAGGAGCTGCAATAGGGTGCGACGGCCAGAGGCTCCAGGAGAGTGAGCAGGCACCTGGAATGGAGACTGTGTTTCTCTCAGATCCTGGGGCAGGGTTTCCCTAATGTATCCAAGAAATAGGGCTGCCCCTCAGAGATGGTGGGGAGGGTCTCTTTTCCTCAGGCATTCCAGAGGTGAACTGTCCATTGCTTATCACCCTCAAACATACAGCAGATGTGGGATCACCCCACCTCTAGGGATGGTTCTTTCCCCCTTTCAAAAAGGAACATCGCTATGTGCCCTGATAGGATGAATCACTCCAGGTTCACAGAGGTGTCCTCTCTTTCCTCCCATATGTAATAAGTGTGGTTTTTAGGAATTTATCATTTGGCATCCTCTGAGTTTCCCACAGGTTCTGGAGGAGCCCAGGATGCATGATTGAGAGCATAGGCTGCAGAGACAATCTTCTTGGATTCAGATCCTGACTCTACTTAGCTATGTAACCTGGTCAGATTACTTCACCTCTCTGAGCCTGTTTCCTCATCTATAAATTGGGGATAGTAATGCCAACTCATCGGGCTGTTATGAGGATTAAATGAGATAATGCATGCAGTGCTCTTATCACCATCTCTGGTACGTAAGCATCAGGAAATAGCAGTTGCTGTGATTGGGGTTAAAGCTCAGAGGCAAAATGGGTGACATCCTTTTCTTTGAATGACATTAAGCAGTTTGTGCATAGCTGAGGGCTTCTGTTGGGGATGGCTGTCTCCTGGCATAGACCTCTGCCCCTTTCACACTCATGCTCCATGTTAGCAGTCCCCAACCTTTTTGGTACCAGGGACCGGTTTTGTGGAAAACAATTTTTCCAGCAGTGGATAGAGGGGGATAGCAGTGAGGGGATGATTTTGGGGTGAAACTGTTCCACCTCAGATCATCAGGCATTAGATTCTCATAAGGAGCGGGCAGCCTAGATCCCTTGCATGTGGAGTTCACAGTGGGGTTTGCACTTCTCTGAGAATCTAATGCCCCTGCTGATCTGCCGGGAGGAGGAGCTCAGGCGGTAATGCTCACTCGTTCGTGGACCATGTCCTGCTTTGTGCTCCCGCTTCCTAACAGGCCACAGACTGGTACTGGTCTGTGACCTGGGGGATGGAGACCCCTGCTCCATGTCACCTTTCCCACCTCTTTCAAAAACAGGTACCTCCAGGAGCATTTTGGTTTTGGCCCTTGTATTGACTTCTGAATGTCTAGTTTGAAAAACTGTTCCCAATAAGCCTTCTTCCCCCAGATCTGCACCCTTATCTCTACCATGGGACAAGGTGTCCTTTTAAGTCTCCTGCTTTTTCTCACTGGGATTCGGATCCATTTCTTCCCATCTCTGCTCATGTGAACTCTCCAGTTCTTTCTCACCACTCTCCTGCTAGCCATCTCTTTGGCACTAAAGGCCCTGGTCAAACTGGATTTCTTTCATTTTCCATACTTCAAAGACCCATGTTCCACGTATTCCCCATAAGGACAATTTCTTTGGCGTTTATTTGATTTTTCTAAGTTTTCAGTCCCGTTTACTCCAAGACTCACTTCCTGCCACCTAGTGCATCAGATACAACTTCCCGCTGACTTTTCAAGGGGGGCCGCCCTACCTGTCATCTCTTCATTGTTCAGAAATGACTGTGTCAGTGCACCTCATACTGCCTTCCTGTCCTCTTCCAAGGAGACAGCTAAGGTGGATGGAGATGCAGAATGGACCTCACGTTCGCCCTAGTCAGGACTGATGCCCTTTCTGTTTCAGAGGAGTGCCAAGAAAAAACTCACAGTTGCACAGCAGGGTGCTGTGAGGTCGGCTGCAGTGTGGGAGGCACGGCCTGGGCCTGCTCTCTGGGCGGGAGCAGGTGGATTCGAAGGCCTGTCTAGCACGAGGACCCAAAGGTCTTGTCAGTGGCCAGTAGCTCTGCCGCCTTTCCCAGAGAGGGGGTCCAGTGGACACCTTGGAAGGAGGCTGGACTGTGGGCCATCTTCTGCAAGCTAGAGCCAGCCCAATAGGGGGCGGACGTGAGTGGGTAGCAGGGGCGCATGAAGGTGGGGGTGATGCTGAAGGGGAAGGGAGCCCTAGTGGGGATTGGTGCGTGTGCAGAAACGGGGACAGAAGTGAGGGTTCATCGCCTGTAACGAAGATGAGGTAGGCATACAGGGGCTTCTGGAAAGCTAGAGGCTGGGCTGAGCCAGGAGTCCTCTCCCAGAAGTTGGGGGGCGGCGCAGAGGTGTGGGTCGAGCCCGCATGCATGCCTGATGGGGAGGGGGTGAGTCGTTGAGGACCAGGCCCGCTGGGTCCCCGGGGCTCGGTGGCTGGCGCGCAGGGCCCGGAGGGGGCGGCTGGCGAGCACCGCACGCATGGGGACAAGGAAAACATCCGCCGGAGGCCCGGCCGGGCGGCGCTCCAGCCTCGGGGCAGGTGCGCGGCGAGGAAGTGAGAGTATTCCGGCCCCACCCCCAACCCCGGCGGCCCTCCGGTGAGTCACCGCCGACCCCCGCCGCCGGAGGGAGGGGAGCTGCGGGCCAGAGCCCCGGAGGGTTTCTGGGAGCAGAGGGTCCCTTAGTGGGCTTCTGTCCTGATGTCGCTACGGGCGCGAAACGGACACTGAACACAGTCTGACTGAATGGAGGCAGGTGGGGAGGGATCCCTTGGGAGAACTTGGCGGACCGAGAGCAGACCCCAGGGCAAGGAGGAGCCCCCGAGGAGGAAAGGGGAAACCGGCAGATGGCGAGGCCCAGAAAGGGCAGGGGAGCCGGGTTGATTGGGGTGACAGAGGAAGGAAACACGCCAAGTTAGGCCTGGGAGAACTGAGGGACCTGAGGAGGGAGGAGGGAGACCAACATCAGGTGGGAAGGTGGAAATGGCTAAACCCCAGGCATCAGGTCTGTCCAGAGGCTGGCGTAGACAGTGAAGGGTAGGTTTTAGGGGGTAGGGGGAGTTATGATTATTTGGGTACATTTTGGGATTATTTGGTCTCATAGGTAGAAGGGAGCCTGCTGGTCTCGTGTAACGGATGGTTTAAAAGCAAGGTTGTCTGCGTCTTGGATTACTGTCTGCCATTCAGCCTTTGCCAAAAAATTTGGCACTGATCTGCACATTTTTATAGTCATTTAAAATTGTATGACTCTATTTGTCAAACGATTTAGGTAATTTTGGATTTTTAAAAAATAAAAAATTTAAAAATAAAAATAGAAGAGTTGCACAATCTAATTCAATATTTGACTTAAAACCCAAAGTGAGGCTCTCAGATTAATAATATGGTGTTGAGCCTTTTTCTTGTTTGACTTTTCTGCCATTTTCCCCTCACTGACTTGATTGAATTCTTTGTGACTGATGCCTCAGTTTTTCTGGATCAGTAGTGCTGCACTTCCACTTTTCCTCTCCCTCATTTTACTGTCTTTATTTTTAACCTTTTTTCTGTGTAGCCCTCTAACAGGCCCTATACATTTTGAACCAAGTAAAACATTTCTTGGAATGGGAGCCTTGGACTACAGTATACAAAGACAAACAACTCACAGTTTTAGCATATATGTTAGGCTACTATCTTCTGTGGATGTGTATGTAACTATACAGTTTCTGTATTTATCCTGTGGCTGACAGAAAAAGTTAAAGCTGTTTAATTCACCATAGTATTTCTACAACACAGCAATTTATTAGCCTGACTTCTCTTCTAAAATCAACACTAAAATGGTATTTTGTATTTGTCTCAGAGACACTAATTCTGTCATGATCCTTATGATCTGTGTTGGGCCAAAGGCGATTACTTTATAAATTATAAAGAACCTTAAACTCTGCATTGCCTTTGGTCCCAAACAAGCAAATCTGGGTCAATTAATAATAACAAAAAAAAAAAAAGAAAAATGTCTTGCTTTGGGCCCTGTTGCTTTCTCCCATGCTGTTTTAGCCCCAGCCCTACCCTATTCCCAGTGGCCTTTGCCTTCATTCCTTCTTTGCTCTGCTGGGCATCTTGAGAGGAAAACTTCACACTAACTTCCTCTACTATAAATTCTCTCCCTTCTCTCAACTCTACACTTCTCTTCGCCAACATACACCATTACTGCTTCACTGATTTTTTTTTTAAAGCCCCACAGTCCTTTCTGGCTCTTTTCCACCTTTAACACTCTTATGTTGAAATCCTCCCTTTTCCTCCTTTCTCTTTAGTAAGACCTCAGATTTTTTTAAAAGCTAGGCTTGATTGTTTATTCTGTATGGTCCACTTCTGCCTTCCTTCCTCTTCTATTACCCTTTTCTTATTCTAGACTGTTTTTAAACTCAGTTATGCTTGCTTTCACCAAAACCTTAAACTTTCCTGTGATTAGAAAAAGATGCTTATGTTTCCATTACTTTTCCTACAATAAAACACATTCTCAAATTCATATCCACTTCAAACTCTCCCAACGTTTTGCATCCAGAAGCATAAAGTGGCCATTATTGTGAAGTCTACTGAGTGACCATTTAAGCTTGGTGTTATGCCAGACACTGTATAGTTAATTTCATAATCCTGGTGCCAGTTTTCTAAATTATTACAGACAATAGATGATGGGCCGGGCACAGTGGCTCACACCTGTAATCCCAACACTTGGGGAGGCCAAGGCAGGCAGATTGCTTGAGACCAGGAGTACAAGACCAGCCAGGCCAACATGGTGAAACCCTGTCTCTAAAAATACAAAAATTAACTGGGCGTGGTGGCGCATGCCTGTAATCCCAGCTATTCCGGAGGCTGGGATGGGAGAATCACTGAAACCTAGGAGGCTGAGGCTCCAGTGAGCCAAGATTGCACCACTGCACTGCACTTCAGCCTGGGTGACAGAGTGAGACCCTGTCTCCAGAAAAAAAAAAAAAAAAAAATTCTTTGATATGCAATTGCTTCTCCACTTTCCCTTCCCTCTCATGATCTCTGCTCAGTAAAACCAAGGTGCAGTTTCTGAATCCACCTATCTTGGGGGTGATTAGGAGTAGAGGGTTGTAAATACCTAGAATTTTTTTCCTTTCTGATATAATTCTTGACCTCCTTCTAGAAGTCCTGTTGTCTTTGCCGTAGAATTTTTATTTAAGCATTCTTTTGCAGAAGAATCTCTAATGTCCTTTTTTCATCCAGATTTACACTTGACAAATCCTAAAGCTACTTCTACACAGTTCCTTTATCCATTTTTCCTTTTTTGTGCCTATGTTATTTTTCATGGGTTTATCATCTCTTTACAAATGGGCTGCATTCACTGAGGGGCAGCATTGATTTCCCGCTGCTGTCACCCAGTGCCTCAGCCTCTCTTGATTCTTTTTTTGGTTCACCCTTGTTTCCCGTACTTACTTTCCTTTATTGTCTGTTCTAATCTTCTCCATATCTATCTGTTTAATGAAATTCACTATTTTGAAAAAGATTTCTGGGGTCTCAAAAGTTTTTCAGGGGATCTCACATAAGTCTCTGCATTGTGACCTAAACTGTGTAGCATTGATTTCCAATAGATTGAGGCTAATGGGCGAGGGGAGGGGGTGGTTGTTGGGAGAGTGGAATATTCTCATGCACAGAGTTTCTCAGCTGTGACACTGTTAACATTTTGGAGGATAATCCTTCGTTGTGGGGTGCTGTCCTGTGCGCATTGTAGGATGCTCAGCAGCTACTCAGTAGATGCCAGTGATACTATCTCAGTTGTGACAACCAAAATGTCTCCAAATCCTGCCAAATGTTCCTGGAAGACAAAATATGCCCTCTACCCGAGTGTTGAGAATTACTGTGCTAGAATATCAGCTTTTTGAAATTGATTAAATGGTTATACTTTCTCTTCCTAACTGCTGATTTGTAGCTGGAGTTTTAAAAGTGTGGTCTTTGACTTACTTGGTAGGTGGTAGCTTCTTAAAATTGCAGGTTCCTGAGCGTATCCTAGACCTACTGAATCAGAAATGCTGAAGGTAGAACCCAGATCTGATTTTTACAAGACACTACCTTCCCACCCCCAACCAGGTAATTCTTCTGCCCTAGGCTTGACCCTCCTATGGCATAACTGCTGCATTATCTACATTTTTTTTCCCTGCAAGTCTTCCTGGTGTTCCAGCTTTGCTTCCGCTTTTGGCCCCATGATGCCAACACAAATAAGGAGGCCTCAGGTTACCAAGACAACTGGAGCACAGGAAACCGTAAAGGCTCAGTGTTCCCACAGGCATCACGGACTGTGGCTATGCTGGCTTGCTTTCTCCTTAGGGACTCAGTCATACTTCCTTTTCCCTATCCCCCAAACTACCCAGACTGGCAGATACTGAGGCCCAAGCCACAGATCCTGATTTCACAGACCTGGTAGTAGATTTATGGGGTGGGTGGGATAGGGAATGGTGAATGAAGCTTTCCTTCTAGCATTGATATTTCATGGCATTTTGGTGATAACTGAATTTGTAATCATGAGAACTACATTTCCCTGGGAGTTGGTTGTTAGATGCAAGCTTTGAAATCAGGATGCTTCTCTTTATTTATGTTATTTATGCCTACTTCACTGGACCTTGAGTCTTAGATGTTTTTGCATCCCTAGCTAAATTTCTTTACAATTTGCTTTGGGCCAAAAGGTTTGGCAATCTACTTCTAATACACTGGAAGCAGCTAATGTTTAGCAAGAAAACAATATTTTTAGGGCCAGGTGCAGTGGTTCATGCCTGTAATCCCAGCACTTTGGGAACATGAGGCAGGTGGATTGCTTGAGTCCAGGAGTTCAAGACCTGCCTGGGTAACATGACAAAACCCTGTCTTTACAAAAAAGAATACAGAAATTAGCCAGGTGTGGTGGTGCACTCCTGTAGTCTCAGCTACTCGGGAGCCTCAGGTGAGAGAATCACTTGAGCCTGGGAGGTCAGTGCTGCAGTGGGCCATGATTGTGCCACTACACTTCAGCCTGGGTGACAGAGCAAGACCCTGTCTAAACAACAACAGCAACAACAACAACAAAAACAAATAATGAATTTGGGTTCTGTTTACACTTATCAAAGGTAGTCTTTTTTTTTTTTTTTTTTTTTTTTTTTTGAGACGGAGTCTCGCTTTGTCGCCCAGGCTGGAGTGCAGTGGCCGGATCTTAGCTCACTGCAAGCTCCGCCTCCTGGGTTTACGCCATTCTCTTGCCTCAGCCTCCCGAGTAGCTGGGACTACAGGCACCCGCCACCTCGCCTGGCTAGTTTTTTGTATTTTTTAGTAGAGACGGGGTTTCACCTTGTTAGCCAGGATGGTCTCGATCTCCTGACCTCGTGATCCGCCCGTCTCGGCCTCCCAAAGTGCTGGGATTAACAGGCTTGAGCCACCGTGCCCAGCCAGCTAGTCATTTTTTAAAGGAGGATCATCTGGCTTGATTAATTAAGTCTCTTTAAAGCCATGAATAAATGAAAACCTACTTGCGCTTAGATGCTTAAAAATACTGACTCAGGCTGGGCGTGGTGGCTCACACCTGTAATCCTAGCACTTTGGGAAGCCAAGGCAGGCAGATCACTTGGGGTCAAGAGTTCGAGACCAGCCTGGTCAACATGGTGAAACCCCCATCTCTACCAAAAATACAAAAAAGTAACCAGACATGGTGGCACATGCCTGTAATCCCAGCTGATGCAGGAGAATCACTTGAACCTGAGATGGAGGTTGCAGTGAGCTGAGATCAGTGTGAGATTCTGTTTAAAAAAAAAAAAAAATCCGACTTGATCCAAAACAGGAGCAGGCTGCCTCCCTGGGACATTCATGCCATGCCAGAGCAAGGGAGAATACAGGGAAATAAGGCAGATGTGATAGCTCTCCTCAAACAATTGAAGGACTGTCATGATGAAGAAGCGATTAGATTTACTTGGTTTAGTTCCAGAAGATAAAGAACTTATTTAGTGATGGGGGACAAGCTTTGGCTTGATAAGGAGAACTTCTGACTCATTTGCGGACCCCGAAGTGGAATGAGCTGAATTGTTAGGCAGTAAATTGTGTCCATATTGTTTATATACGGGTTAGATGACTGTTTGCACAAGGGTTAGATAAGGTTTTAGACATTAAATTGGGTTCAACCTGCAAGAAGAAGCAGGCAGATTTAGGAAAAGTCAATTCGCCCTTTCTGTCATGTGATTCTGTGGCACTATTAAATTCATTGTTACTTTTCTAGGCACCTCTGTCAATTTTACCCCCTTAAGTAAGTGATAATAGAGTTGATAGTAAAGTCTTTAGAGATTTCTCAAACTTTGTTCCTCAGCCCTCTGGAGATTTCTGAAGGATGCCTCAGAAGTGGCTGACAAGGTTGAAATGAAGGCTAGCTGAGGCTCTGAGCCCTTTACCTATGCTTCAACCAGAACAATCTTGCTTTTATTTGTTTTACAAATTAAATGTACTGGCTTCCTTGAAGATTTTCTTTTTAACTGAAAAAAAAAAAATAGTTCTGCTGTTAAAGAAAAAAAAAAGTTAAAGGCTCTGATATTTCAAGATGTTCCTTTTATTGACAGGGAAACTGAGATATGGAAGAAGGGTCTTGCCAAAGGTCACACAGCTAGTAAATTTCAGAGCTGGGACTCAAATCTAGCTGTTCTAGTTCAAATCTTTTGTTTCCTCCGCTCTACAAGTCTGCCTTGTTAGAATTCAGTAAAAGCTTCTCTCCATTCTACTGGCCACCACTGTAATCCAGAATCTCATTTCTTCTAATCTACTATTCTGTATTAGCCACTTAACTAGTCTCCTTGCTGTCTAATTCAATTCTATTTTATATATACTGTTGCCATTTTATTCTTCTTGTAACATTGTTTTCATCCTGAGATTTCCCTGTTTAAGAACCTTCTCCCTATCTCTTATAAGAACTTTTCAGGCTAGCCTTGTGTTAGCATTCTTTAGGATCCTCATTGTTCAGCTGAATGTGAGCCTAAATCCATCCTATTATGAGTAATTAATGGGCTATATAATAGTGAGATTAACTGAGTTCCTCCCTATTCCTAGACTTCACCTTTGGCAGGATTTTCATGTGTACGGTTTTAATCAGGCATGACAAGAAGATACAAAAGAAATAGAAAATCACAGCCTATAAAAAGCAAGTTACATAATAATACCAATAATATAATCCTATTTATATCTCACATGCATGCATTTTTTAAAACAAGAATGAATATATAGAAATTGCCTGGAAGAAAACACATTAGGCTGGGCGCAGTGGCTCATGCCTGTAATCCCAGCACGTTGGGAGGCCAAGGCAAACAGATCACCTGAGGTCAGGAGTTTGAGACCAGCCTGGCCAACATGGCGAAACCCTGTCTCTACTAAAAATGCAAAAATTAGCCGAGTGTGTTGGTGTATGCCTGTTATCCTAGCTGCTTGGGAGGCTGAGGCAGGAGAATTGCTTGAACCTGGGAGATGGAGATTGCAGTGAGTCAAGATCTTGCCACTGCACTCTAGTTTGGGCAACAGAGCAAGACTCCATCTCAAAAAAAAAAAAAAAAAAAGAGAAAACACATCAGACTGATGACAGACATTAACTGATAAGAGAGATTGAGAAAGGAGAGGAGGTGAGGAAGAGAGACTTCCTTTTTTTACTCAGGAGGCTGAGGTGGGAGGACGGCTTGAGGCTAGGAGCTTGAGGCTATAGTGAGCCATGATCATGCCACCACACTCAGCCTGGGAAACAGTGAGACTCTGTCTCAAAAATAAAATAAAATAAAATAAAATGAAAAGAAGAAGAAAGAAGAAAAAAGAAAAGAAGAAAAGTGTTTAGTTTTCCCTCAATGGAAAAAGGTTAATTTTAATTCTTATTGCTTGGTCTGATTTTTTAAAATTTGACTTAAGCTAATGATGAGAAGTGTGCATATTCACACTCTTTAACTTCTGTGAATTGAATAAGAAATTAACCTCCATTTCCACTGATAGAGAACTCGTTCTTCTGGTATGTTTCAGAAGGCTAATGGAGCAAGGATAACCTTATATTACCAATGGGCTGCTTAATCTCTATAATGATTTGTTGGCCAGCTACTATTGATAACAAAAAATACTTTTAAATAACCGTTTCAAAATACTTTTTTCAACTTTATTGAAATATAATTTATATACAAGAAGATGTACCCATTTAAAATGTACAATTCAGTGAGTTTTAACAGATGTATATACCTGTGTAATCATCTTCCCAATCAAGATATAGAACATCTCTGTCACCACCCCACCACTGCCCCCAAATTTCCTTATTACCCTTTGCATTTACTCCCCACTCATTGCAATCCACACTGATCTGGTTTCTATCACTGTAGATTTGTAGAGTTTCATGTAAATGGAGTCACAGAGTATGTATTTTGCATTCTGCATTTGGCTTCTTTTTTTTTTTTTTTTTTTTGAGACGGAGTCTCGCTCTGTAGCCCAGGCTGGAGTGCAGTGGCCGGATTTCAGCTCACTGCAAGCTCCGCCTCCCGGGTTCACGCCATTCTCCGGCCTCAGCCTCCAGAGTAGCTGGGACTACAGGCGCCCGCCACCTCGCCCGGCTAGTTTTTTGTTGTTGTTGTTGTTGTTTTTTTTTTTTGAGACGGAGTCTCGCTGTGTCTCCCAGGCTGGAGTGCAGTGGCGTGATCTCGGCTCACTGCAAGCTCCGCCTCCCGGGTTCACTCCATTCTCCCGCCTCAGCCTCCCAAGTAGCTGAGACTACAGGCGCCCGCCACCACGCCCGGCTAGTTTTTTGTATTTTTAGTAGAGACGGGGTTTCACCATGTTAGCCAGGATAGTCTCGATCTCCTGACCTCGTGATCCACCCGCCTCGGCCTCCCAAAGTGCTGGGATTACAGGCTTGAGCCACCGCCCCCGGCCTCGCCCGGCTAGTTTTTTGTATTTCTTTAGTAGAGACGGGGTTTCACCGTGTTAGCCAGGATGGTCTCGATTTCCTGACCTCGTGATCCGCCCGTCTCGGCCTCCCAAAGTGCTGGGATTACAGGCTTGAGCCACCGCGCCCGGCTGCATTTGGCTTCTTTAACTCAGCACACTGTATTTGATATTTATTCATGTTTTTATGTATATTAATAGTTTGGCCAGGCACGATGGCTCACTCCTGTAATCCCAGCACTTTGGGATGCCGAGGTGGGCGGATCATGGAAGGTCAGGAGTTTGAGACCAGCCTGGCCAACATGGTGAAAATCTGTCTTGACTAAAAATACAAAAACTAGCTGGGCGTGATGGTGTACGCCTGTAGTCCCAGCTACTCAGGAGGCTGAGGGAGGAGGATCTCTTGAACTCAGGAGACAGGTTGCAGTGAGCCAAGATGGCGCCACTGCACTCCAGCCTGGCAACACAGCAAGACTCTGTCTCAAAAAAAAAAAAAAAAAAAATTGTCCATTTTTACTGCTGAGCAATAATTCATTGTATGGACATACAGCAGTTTATTCATTCATCTGATTATGGATATTTGGGCTGTTTTCCACTTTTTTGGAAGCTGTTATGAACACTCACATTGAAGTCTTTGTGGACATATGTTTGCATTTTTTAAGATCAATGCCTAGAAGTGAAATCTTAGGTCCTGTTGTAAGTGAATGTTTTACTTGATAAATAAAAATTGCCAGTTTGGTGCAGTGGCTCATGCCTGTAATCCCAGCACTTTGGAAGGCCAAGGCAGGCAGATTGCTTGAGTCCAGGAGTTTGAGACCAGCTTGGACAACATGGCGAAACCCCATCTCTACAAAAAATACAAAAATTAGCTGGGTGTGGTGGCCCAGGCCTGTAGTCCCAGCTACTCGGGAAGCTGAAGTGGGAGGATCACCTGTGTCTACAAGGCGGAGGTTGCAGTGAGTCATGATCTTGCTGCTGTACTCCAGCCTGGGTAACAGAGCATGACCCTGTCTCAAAAAAAAAAAAAAAAAAAAAGTTACTAATTTATTAATAAAATAAGATACGTTTTTTAAAAAGAGAAGTGCCATTCTGTTTTCCAAAGCATCTGTACAGTTTTCCACTTACTAGCATTATATGGGAGTTCTGGTTGCTTTGCATCCCTGCCCGCACTTAGTATTGTCAGTTTCTTTTTAATTTTTTTATGAGACAGAGTCTCGCTCTGTCGCCCAGGCTGGAGTGCAGTGTCATGATCTCAGCTCACTGCAAACTCCACCTCCCGGGTTCAGGCCATTCTCCTGCCTCAGCCTCCTGAGTAGCTGGGACTATGGGCGCCCGCCACCACACCTGGCTAATTTTTTGTATTTTTAGTAGAGACGGGGTTTCACTGTGTTAGCCAGGAGGGTCTTGATCTTCTGACCTCATGATCCGCCTGCCTTGGCCTCCCAGAGTGCTGGGATTACAGGCGTGAGCCACTGCACCCGGCCTTAGTATCGTCAGTTTATCAAAAAAAAAAAAAAAAAAAAAAAAAAATCACTCTAGTAGATGTGTAGTGCTGCCTCATTGTGGTTTTAACTTGCATTTTCCTAATGTTTAATGACTTGGAGCATCTTTTTATGTGCTTTTTTGTCATCAGTATCTCATATTTGGTGAAATCTATTCAAATTATTTGCCCATTTAAAAAACTGGAATGTTTGGCTTCTTGTTACTGAGTTTTAAGAGTTCTTTATATATTCTGGATACAAGTCCTTTGTGAGTATATGAATTAAAGATATTTTCCCCCACTTGGTGGCTTGCCGTTTTGTTTTCTTTATAGTGTCTTTTGAGGAGCGGAAGTTTTAAATTTTGGTGAAGTCTAATTTTTTGCTTTTTTCTTGTATGGCTAGTGTTTTTTGTATCCTGCATAAGAAATCTTCCCTTATACCAGGTCACAGAGATTTTTTTTTCCTACATTTTCTCATATATCTAAAAGTTTTATGATTTCAGCTTTTACATTTAGGTCTTTTATGTCTATGATCCATTTTGATTGCATGCTTAATTTTGTTCTCACTGCACAAAAGACACAGTAGGAAAGGAAGAATCTGGAATAAAGATGACTGCCTCTTTCAAATGACAGACAGGTTGTAGAATAGAAATATTAAACTTTTGTTCTGTGTATTATCTTCATCTAATATTTATTAAGTAGTAACTGTTCAGTAGTAAAATATATATAGATTACCTACTATGAGTCAGGCACTGGAGTTACAGTAATGAAAACACTGGACGATGTCCTTGCTCCCTTGGAGTTTTTATTGGAGTGGGCAAAATTGTGTTTTTATTTTTTTAAATTTAATTTAATTTTATTTTTTTTTGAGACGGAGTCTCGCTCTGTCACCCAGGCTGGAGTGCGGTGGCCGGATCTCTGCTCACTGCAAGCTCCGCCTCCTGGGTTTACGCCATTCTCCTGGCTCAGCCTCCCGAGTAGCTGGGACTACAGGCGCTCGCCACCTCGCCCGGCTAGTTTTTTGTACTTTTTAGTAGAGACGGGGTTTCACCGTGTTAGCCAGGATGGTCTCGATCTCCTGACCTCGTGATCCGCCCGTCTCGGCCTCCCAAAGTGCTGGGATTACAGGCTTGAGCCACCGCGCCCGGCCTAAAATTGTGTTTTTATTATAACGAGCATCCATTGTATATATGTTAAAGTCAAGAAAAATGTTGTTGCCTCTCTGTGGTTTCTCAAATCCTCAATTGAAGGAAGCATTGTTGGTAATCTTCTTTTTTTTTTTTTTTTTTTGAGACGGAGTCTTGCTCTGTCGCCCAGGCTGGAGTGCAGTGGCCAGATCTCGGCTCACTGCAAGCTCCTCCTCCCGGGTTCACGCCATTCTCCTGCCTCAGCCTCCCGAGTAGCTGGGACTACAGGCGCCTGCCACCTCGCCTGGCTAATTTTTTGTATTTTTTAGTAGAGACGGGGTTCCACCATGTTAGCCAGGATGGTCTCGATCCCCTGACCTTGTGATCCGCCCGTCTCGGCCTCCCAAAGTGCTAGGATTACAGGCTTGAGCCACCGCGCCCGGCCGATGGTAATCTTCTTAATATTATTGTGTGATAGAGCATGAACCTCTTTCCATGAAGAGTCACTGATCTGCAGAGAAAAGGGAATCTTGGGCTGCATACAACCAACTGTAATATAATGTGTCATGTGGTAGAGCAGTACTGGATGCAGAATCATATCAAATGATCTCATGTTCCTGTTACTATTGAGGTGTAATGACCAGACTTAATGCTCTTTTCTTTGGTTTAAGTGAATTGGTTTTATTTTATTTTATTTTTTTTTCCAGAAGAGTTCATTAATACTATCTTTGGAGAACTCTTAGATCTCTTTTCTGATAGCCAGAGGACCAGACACCTTCTATAATTAGCCATTCATGTATTCCTTAAAACAAGTCATACTTTGTGTTAGTGATACCACCATTCTTCAAGCCATTTCAAGTATTAAAAATAAGTTCTATTTACTATTAACCTTTATAAACTAATACCAGTATTAAATAGCCAAATAATAAATGGTGTTAAGTCAGAGCAGGATGAGCTGTATGACCTAGTCTTGGATGATGAGTAGGATTTTAGTAGATACAAATAAAGAGGGCAGATTAATTTATATTGATGGATTTGAGGAAACAGATGATATCAGCAAATACACTATTCATGGCTTGACTCCTTTATCATCTGTCCTTAACAGACATCATTAAATTCATCATGGCATTCTTTCTTGCTGAGCGTGGACATAGCCTGGTAAGACTAGAACTAGATGATAGGAAAAGAAACGTAGACATTAAGTGGACATTTGTTGTTGTTGTTGTTGTTGTTTTGCACTCCGTCGCCCAGGCTGGAGTGCAGTGGCACAATCTCAGCTCACTGCCATCTCCGCCTACCAGGTTTAAGCAATTCTTGTGCCTCAGCCTGAGTAGCTGGGATTATAGGCGTCCACCACTACACCCGGCTAAGTTTTTGTATTTTTAGTAGAGACAGGGTTTCGCTATATTGGCCAGACTGGTCTCCAACTCCTGACCTCAGGTGATCTGCCCGCTTCAGCCTCCCAAATTGCTGGGATTACATGCATGAGCCACTGTGCCTGGCCAGAATTTTTTTTTTTTCTTTTTTCAGACAAGGTCTGGCTCTGTCGCCCAAGTTGGAGTGCAATGGCTCACTGCATCCTCCCACCTCACTCTCCCAAGTAGCTGGGACCACAAGCATGTGCCACCACTCCTGGCTAATTTTTGTCTTTTTTGTAGAGATGAGGTTTCACCATGATGCCCAGGCTGATCTTGAACTCCTGAGCTCAAGCGATCCACCCACCTTGGACTCCAAGAGTGCTGGGATTAGACATGAGCCACTGTGCCTGACCGTGGAGAGGTTATTTTGAAAGAGACATCAGTGAGATTTTATGGAGATATCTGACCCTGGAGGTGAAGATGTGGGGCATTCCGTATGTGCAACAGGGAAGCCCTTGGCGCAGAGACTATGAAGGGTTTCTGTTGCATGCGTCTGAGGGGTGCAATAGGATCACAACCGCACTCAGAAAAAATAGTTCCGGGGAAGACAGTGCAATTTATTCTGCCAGAGGGTACCACTCAGGCTGTCTCCAGGCTGAGAGAGACCCTAGAGTTATACTAGCACAGAGTTGGACCATGGTTGCCTGCAGAGTAAGCAGCAAACAGGGGCAAAGGAACATTGGCCTGGAGATCTTAAGAAGCTGGAGGAGCACTTCCTCAAGGGTTGCAACTTTTTCCTGCTGCTATGAAGTCCCCTTCCCCTGATATATCCAGATCCATCTCAGGTAGATAAGCAGGAGAGGGGTTGCTATCTGAGAGACTGAGCAATTTTTATTCAAGAGAGTCTGAGCAGTACCTAAAAAGACATTAACTGATCAGATAGGACTATGTTAAACTGGTTTGGGGCTTATGAGGGACAATGTAGGCAATTGTGAAGATGCACAAGACCTTCATGTGAGTAGAGGGTGCCCTCAGCTCACCCACCACTTTCGATAAAGTGAGACAGGACTGAATGTGGAATGAGGCATGCCTGTTTACAGTGTCCAACGGGGACTGATTGGGTCCATTTGAGGTAAGTTAGGTAGCAAGCGGCCTAGCTGAGCAGGGAGCTAGGTGCACTCAGCTGCAGGGGCACTGCGTGCCCATGTGTACCTGCCTCAGCACCACCAGTGTCACAGCCCTGGCTGCACCCATTGCCAAGGAAGAAAGAACCATGTGGTTGAAACACATCTACTGTACCTGGCCCTGTCAGACTTGGGAAGACAGGTTCTTGTCTTGTTGTCCTTGATGCTGTTTCCATCAGCATCCAACTGTTATCTCTCCTCACCCTGAGGAGCTCAACCCATCCTGATTTTGTCATTCGTTTTTTTTTTTTTTTTTCTCATTCACTCATTCTGTTATTGAGTCTGTTATGCCATACACTGTGCTGGGGACTGAGGACACAGTATTTTGTAGAGGTAAGGGAATAAACACACACGAATACAATGAAGTTTGAACAATATTAAGCTTCAGAAATGTTACTGAGAAAATACAGAGTCTTATTGGAGTACACATTTTTGGGGGAACATAATTTGTAAAGGAAGTAGGGAGGTTTGTGCTGTGACCTGAGAATGATTTTGAGGTAATCAGATGAAAAGTGCAAAGAAAGTTTCAGGCAGAGGGAACAACATGTGCAAAGATGAGAGAGAAAGGAACGAAAGTTCAGTGTGTCTAGAGTATAGAGGGTGAGGAAGAGGGATGTGACGTGAGACGAGGCTGAAGAGAGGCAGGGACCTGACCATGGGGCACCTTGAAATTCAGGATCAGTTGTTTATATTTCATCCTAAGCACAATGGGAAGCTATTCAAGGGTTTTATGCAGAGGAGTGACTGCCAGCATTGCATTTTAAAAAAAAGAATTTAAAAAATTTTAATATAGTTCAAATCTGCATGTCTGGTTCATTTCAGCTCCTTCACTGCCAAGCCTCGGGGCAGGGATTGCTTCAGTTTCTCTGCCTAAGATTCTTACCAGCACTGCATTTTGAATGTTTATAGTGTGGATTGGAGTGGATCAACACTAGATGCTGGGAGACAAGTTAAGGTATTGTTACATTAGTCCAGATGAAGGATGATGGTGGTTTGAACTGCATAGGGTAGAGGTAGTAGAGAAGATAGATTTGGGGCATATTTTGGAGGTATGTCCAGCAAGGCTTAGATGTGGAGAGTAGTGAGGGAGATGGAGAATTCAAGGATAATTGAGGTTTTTGGCTGAGCACCTATGTGGATGATAGTGTCCTTTGCTGAGTAGGAAAACATTGGGTGGGAATATATTTTGGAGGGAAATCATGTGTCTTGTTTGGATGTTGAGTTCGAAGTTCTTGCAAGACATCAAGTGAAGATATCCTGTGGACAATTAGATATATGATTTGAAAGCTGATAGAAATGGACTAGCGATTCATTCTTGGCATACAGAAATTGGTTATTGGAGCAACAGGCCTAGGTATTACCGTAGACAGAGAGAGTTGAGTGGAAAAAAAATCTAGAATAGATCCCTGAGGATCATCAATCAACCCAGGGGCAGGTAGAGAAGGAAGAATCGGTAAGAGACTGAGAAACAGCTGCCAGGTGGTTGGAAAAAACCTGGACAGTGTGGTGTCATGGAGGGTGTACCACTACAGTCAGCTGTAGGGGAGTGTCAGAGTGTTTGGCTGCACTCCTGGAGATGCTCAGGTTACTTATAATAATTGAATGAGTGGGTAGGCTACAGAGGATCAGAGGAGCACACCTGGAGCTCCCAGCCTCCCCTAAGCCTCTCCCTAATAAACACAGCAACCTTCTGCCTGTCAAATCAGAAGAAAACCTGAACTCCAGGAAGTAGCAGGGGTTCAGAGGAAAGAGCAGGTGCTCACACAGGTGTATTATACCTTCAAGGTAAACCTTTAACCTGGTGAGGTTTGGTAGGATCAGAATGAATTTCAGTCTCTGGATCTGAAGCATCCCATTCATTTTGTTGCCCTCTTATCACTTCCTAGAAGCTGACCTTACTTTTTTCTGTGTCTGTGCCTCTATCTTTGCCCCTCTGATTCTCTAGCCCAGTTGATTCTCCTTGGCTCTTGATCTTGGTTTAGTTTGGCTAGCACCCCTTTTCTGAGGAGTAACTTCCATAACAAATATTTACAGTAACTCCTCTGCTTGGCTGGCAAGTCCCGGAATCTGTGTCCTTACGCACTGCCCTAAAAAGCAGTCATCCCAGAACACAGCCCAGCTTTATTGGCCTAGATATGATTAGATGCTTCCTTTACCCCTTCTGGAGGTGTTAGTGGTTCTGAGCCTTGGAAGTTCTGTTCTCCTTAACCATCTCCTTCTCTCCTGTATTGCTTGTCTGAAACATATTTATTAGCTAGATGTTAAGGTTAGTAGTTCTACCCTTCAGTTAAGATTGATGAAAAATTAGCCCAAAATTGCTGTCTTCTAATTCCAAAAATCTATAATCTTTATGTTCTATGAATTGGGTCTGAGGCTAGCTCTTAGCTTATTTCAGGACCTAAATTTAACATACCCTGGGTTTAAGTGGTGGCTTGTAATTTATATGTAGGAGAAGCTTAAGGGGAGAAATCTGATTGGAAGAGAAGGGAGGCAGTTAGGTTTGCCTTAAAGCTGAGTACACGAGAGTAATCTGATCAGCTGGCTGGGACTGACTGCTAGAAAAATTAAAAAACAAAGATGTGATTGATAAAAATGGGTACTTTGTTCATGTAAGTGAGTTTTAAAAATGTAGACTCTAAGACCTTTTTTCTCTACCTTCCATTGGCCAATTATTGCATTTACATAGTTCCTTCCTTCCTTCCCCAAACAAGGTATAACACCATTAACCTGAGAATTTTAAACCCATACTTTGCTCACTTTTTTTCTATTTATGTATTATTTTTATTTGATTTGCTTTTGGGGGAGGGGAGGCAGGAGTTGCCATTTGTGCCAACAACTCTTCCTCAAATCTTCCAAGCAGTCTTTTCCTTGGGGAGTTGTACTACAAAATTCTATTAATTACGGTTGTGCAATTTTGAGATACCTTACATATGTAGTGACAATGACACATATGCCCACACCCAGTGAAACAAGGTCATTTTCTACTGTCAGTTATATGCATCAAGGTGACGGGTGATGGCATGGTTATGGATTAACTCACCAAGGAAATGAGTGTGGAAAGAAGAATGCAGAAATCTGAGGACTAGAGCCTGGAGATTGGGAGCTTCGAGCTCAGAGGAAGAAGAGGATCTTCATCATGGGGAGACATCAGCTGGATATTGAGATGGAAGGATGACTACGAGTATGAGCTATTATAGAAACCATGGTAAGAGTTTTAAGTAGATGACAGTAACATCAAATGTGACTGATGTGTAACTGGAGGAACTTACTGTCATATGCAAACTAACAACTCCACTGTATTCTTCTTCAGCTAGATCATTTGTAAAAATTTTATACTAGACTACTCAATTCTACTCAACAAATATTTTTTGAGCTGCATACTAACTGTGGTGGGGTTGTATAAAAGAGCTATAAAGTTGTGTTTTAAAGTGATATTTCTTTTTTTTTTTTTTTTTTTTTGAGACGGAGTCTTGCTCTGTCCCCCAGGCTGGAGCGCAGTGGCCGGATCTCAGCTCACTGCAAGCTCCGCCTCCCGGGTTCAGGCCATTCTCCTGCCTCAGCCTCCCGAGTAGCTGGGACTACAGGCACCTGCCGCCTCACCCGGCTAGTTTTTTCTATTTTTTAGTAGAGACGGGGTTTCACCGTTTTAGCCAGGATGGTCTCGATCTCCTGACCTCGTGATCCGCCCGTCTCGGCCTCCCAAAGTGCTAGGATTACAGGCTTGAGCCACCACGCCCGGCCTAAAGTGATATTTCTTTATAAACAAATATGCTGCAAATTTATATGTAAAACTCTCAGACTTTACTGGTGTATTCGGTAAGTGGAGACTACAGACCTATTTCAGTGACATTCACAAAAACTCCTTTGGTATTCTTTCATCCTTGTGGTACCTTAAAAAACCCACATGTAGCTTCTTATTACAAAAGTAATACATAATTATTGAAAAATACAGCCAGGCATGGTGGCTAACACCTGTAATCCCAGCACTTTGGGAGGCTGAGGCAGGAGGATCACTGGAGCCCAGGAGTTCAAGACCAACCTGGGCAACATAGTGAGACCTTGTCTCTACAAAAAATAAAAAACAAATAGCCAGGTGTGATGGTGAATGCCCATAGTCCCAGCTACTCGGGAGGCTGAGACAGAGGATTGCCTGAGCCCAGGAGGTTGAGCCTGCAGTGAGCCGAGATCGCACTACTGCCCCTCAGCCTGGGTGACAGAGCGAGACCCTGTCTTAAGTAAAAAGAAAGAAAAGAAAAGAAAATAAATAAATATATATATATATATATATATATATATATATATATATATATATATATATTCTAGCACATACTGTTCCTAAAGAGACAGTCACTCTGAACGTTTTGATTTATACTGTTCCAGGTTTCCTTTTTCTTTTTTTTGAGATGGAGGCTTGCTCTGTCACCCAGGCTGGAATGCAGTGGTGCTATCTTGGCTCACTATAACCTCTGCATCCTGGATTCAAGCGATTCTTCTGCCGCAGCCTCCCAAGTTGCTGGGAGGACCAGGCCTGGTTAATTTTTGTGTGTTTAGTAGAGATGGGATTTCACCATGTTGGCCAGGCTGGTCTTGGACTCCTGACCTCAGGTGATCCATCCACCTCGGCCCCCCAAAATGCTGGGATTACAGGAGTGAGCCACCAAGCCCAACCCCAGGTTTCTTTTTAAAAATTATTTATTTATTTAATTTTTAAAATAAATAAAAGAGACGGGGTCTTGCTATTTGCCCAGGCTGGTCTTGAACTCCTGGGCTCAAGCAATCCTCCTGCCTTGGACTCCCAATGTTGGGGTTGCAGGTGTGAGCCACCACGCCTGGCCCATATTATTATTTCTGAAGATCTTTTTTTAATGTGAAAAAGTAGTCCATTGTTATTTCAGTTTTAAAGCCACTTTAAAAACATGTGTATTGGTGCAAAAACTTTATTCTTTGATGATAAATTTCATTAAAACAGTAAAAAATTATTATAATTTGGTTGAATGAAGTGAATGGTTAATCTGGGTTATTCTGGTTTTGGTTGAATGGACATGGGACTCTGAAGGGGTCATACCCCAGTTCTAACACTGCTGGGTCCTCAGGAGACTTAGCTTCAGCACCTTACTCCCCCTTGGCAGCAAACGCCTCCCTCCCTGAGAGACTGATTGTGCTGAGTTCTGGTCAGGGCAGGCTGCACAGGCCTTTTGCTGGATGACCCGGTAGGCAGACTAAGTGTGTGCCTTTAGGGGCTCAGCAAAGCAGTGGTACTAAATAGATTTGGAGGAAAGAATATTTTTGTTTGTTTGTTTGTTTGTTTGTTTGTTTTGAGACGGAGTCTCGCTCTGTCGCCCAGGCTGGAGTGCAGTGGCACGATCTTGGCTCACTGCAAGCTCCGCCTCCCGGGCTCACGCCATTCTCCTGCCTCAGCCTCCCGAGTAGCTGGGACTACAGGCGCCCACAACTGCACCCGGCTAATTTTTTGTATTTTTAGTAGAGACGGGGTTTCACCGTGGTCTCGATCTCCTGACCTTGTGATCCGCCCGCCTCGGCCTCCCAAAGTGCTGGGATTACAGGCGTGAGCCACCGCGCCCGGCCCAGGAAAGGATGTTGATGTGTTTTTAAAAACGTGGAAGTAGTTGGCCGGGCACAGTGGCTCACGCCTGTAATCCCAGCACTTTGGGAGGCCAAGGCGGGCGGATCACGAGGTCAGGAGATCAAGACCATCCTGGCTAACATGGTGAGACTCCCTCTCTCGGGAGGCTGAGGCAGGAGAATGGCGTGAACCCGGGAGGCGGAGCTTGCAGTGAGCCGAGATCGGGCCGCTGCACTCCAGCCTGAGCGACAGAGCGAGACTCCTTCTCAAAAAACAAACAAACAAACCACCAAAAAACACAAAACAAAACAAAACAAACAAAAAACAAGGAAGTAGTTGCTATGGGGAAATTTGAATTTATTGATTTTATTTTTATTTCTTGTTTGGAGGAAGGGAGTACTATAATCTTTTTAGTGTTTTTGGTTTTTATATAGGTCAATTCCCCTCTTTGACTCATCCCAACTTTTGGTGGTGGGGGCTTCAGTCACATCCTTGTCTTTTTAAGTAACCCCCTCCCCATATTGTCCCGAGGATTGGGAAGCAGGAAATTTATAATGCCCTTTTCTCTCTCTTTTCTCCAAATTCATTTTCTCTCCTGTGTTCCTTTGGGAGAAAAGGGAAATTAGATCTGTCTCTTCACTCTTCTATATTACTCCATCTGGATGGACCCACACTGATAGCAGTGAACCTTGAACTTGGCAGTTTTGGAGCCAGAGTCTTTGCTCTCAGTGCAGTAAATTCATTTTTTTTTTTTTTTTTTTTTTTTATTTATTTAGCTGCCAGATTTAGAGTCCAAACAGGAAAACAGAACTCACTCTGAGCATTTAAACCAGAGGGCATTTAATCCAGAGAATTAGCTGGCTGTGAATGTGGTGGAAGAGCTGAGAAGCCTTTCAAGGGAAGGTGAGGCAATGCGGGGGAAGATTAGCAACCTTAGGAACTTTCTGTCATCCCTAGGCTGCGGGAAGTGGGGGAAGTGCAAGGGTCAGGGTAACTTAGAAGCCAGAACTTTGGGGGCCTTTTTAAAGATGGGGTCTGTTGCCCAGGCTGGAGTGTAGTGTTGTGATCATGGCTCATTGCAGCCCGAATCTCTTGGGCACAAGTGATCCTCCTGCCTCAGCCTCCCGAGTATCTGGGACTGCAGGCATGTGCCACCACATTTGGCTAATTAAAAAAAAAAAATTGTTTTAGAGACAGGGTCTCCCTATGTTGCACAGGCTGGTCTCAAACTCGTGGGCTCAAGTGATCCTCCTGCCTCAGCCTTCCAATGCCTTGGGATTACAGGCATGAACCACCGTGCCCAAGAAAGATAGCATTTTGACATCTGCCAAACAGCAGTTTGGCATGGACTGTCAGCAAACAGTGGTTTGTGATAACTAGCTTGTTAAATAAAAAGAGAGTTGTTCTTTTCCTCCCTTCCCTCGTCTTAGTTCCCAACCACCAAGGAGCTAAAACCCTTCAGGAGAACCTTCCAGAGAACTAGAAGAGGAGGAGCAGAATCAATAGAAGGGATCATATTCTCCTCTCCACCGCAGGTTCCTTAAGCCATGGCTTACGATGAGTTCTGCATTGGACCTGAGACTGGAGTTTTAAGCCATATTGGACTGAGTTTTTAAATAACCAAAAGGGAGCAGAGTGTTATGGACTCTGACCATGATGTTGTGAAGAGGTACAAAAGAGACATTTGTCATGGCACAGATGAAGACTGTGATGAGTGGCAGGTTATGTTTATACCTGACCAAGCTCAATGCTCAACAGATAAGTTCAATTTATCCATCACTAAATCTATCCCTGAATCCATTGTCCCACCTTTCCCTGAAGTCTCAGAGGAATTTCTTTTTCTTTTAAAGTGAATTCCTGGCTGGGCACAGTGGCTCACACCTGTGATCCCAGCACTTTGGGAGGCTGAGGAGGGTGGATCACTTGAGCTCAGGAGTTCAAGATCAGCCTGGGCAACGTAGTGAAACTCCATCTCTACCAAAAATACAAAAATACAAAAAAAAAAAAAAAAAAAAAAAAGAAAGCAACCAGGTGTGGTGGTGTGTGTCTGTGGTCCCAGCTACTTGGGAGGCTGAAGTGGGAGGATTGCTTGAGTCTCGGGGGATGGAGGTTGCAATGAGCCAAGATGGCACCACTGCACTCCAGCCTGGGTGACAGAGTGAGACTCCATCTCAAAATACAAATAAAAAAATAAAAATAAAGTGAATCCCTTCATCCATACTCATATATCCATTAAGAAAACATTTATTTGAATTCTAAAATGTGTTGCCAATGTGAGGTACAAAGATTAAGGACAATAAAATTCCTTCTCATGGAATGCACAATCTAATGGGGTAGAAAGTACCTACTTTAAAACCAATGTATTAAATTAAATTGAAAAGTGGCCTGATTAAGCCTCAAAGAAGAGTAATTAGAACGCAAGGGAAGAGAAAACATTTCAGGCTGACAGAAAACCCATGGGCCGGAATAACGTGGCCCACTTAGAGGATTATAGATAGTTCTATATGTTTAGAAGGCATATGTGGCTGCAGAGGAGGCTGGAGAGGAAGATGGAGCCAGGACCACCTGGTGGGCTGAGATTCTTGTTCTCCACCCTGCAGGCTAGTGGCTCTGAACAGCAGTAGTACTTTTCCTGGAGGGGCACTTTGGCAGGTGGTGGGTGTGCAGGAGGTAGTGGGGGCAGGGGGGAGGAGGGAGGAGGGCAGGCGGGAGCTGGTGGGGAGGAAGGGGGCATTTTCTTGGTTGCTATAGTGATGAGAGTGGGTGCTACTGGCATTGTAGTAGTTGGAGGCCACAGATGTTAGACTCTGCAATGTGAGGACAGTTCCACATAATTAAGAATGTATTCCATGAGAGAAGGAATTTTATCTTGTTTTGGTTGTTAATCCTTGTACCTTGACACTGGCAATACCTTTTAGGTGTCAAATAAATGTCCTGCATTCGGCATGATTTAGAGATCCTGAGTTCTGCAGAGTCTTCAAATATTGCACCAAACAGTTGTGTAGGGTGTTATATATAAACACATCTGGTCTATTATTGCTTATCCTAACACTGGTGTTTAATGCCGTATCTTTCTTTATGGAGTGGCTTCTGATCTCTTAAATCAAAATTTGTTCATTCCTTGTAATTAGATGATGGAAGCATCTAATTACAATTAGTTGAGTGCCTCCTTTGGTGTTCTATCACAGTTATATGCAACCATTTACATATTGAAATACCTATTTTTAAAAATAAGTTATTGTCTTTTATTTCTCTAGTTTTATTTTTTTTTTTGAGATAGAGTCTCACTCTGTTGCCTAGGCTGGAGTGCAGTGGCGTGATCTCGGCTCACTGCAACCTCCACCTCCCAGGTTCAAGGGATTCTTGTGCCTCAGCCTCCCGAGTAGCTGAGATTACAGGCGTCTGCCACCATGCCTGGCTATTATTTCTCTTCTATATTACAGTTAGGACATTTTATTGATGTTTTGAAATTATGTGTAGAGATAGGTTGTATTATCTATGCATTTTATTTTAAGTTAGTAAAGGTGCCGTTAGAAAATAATTATTAGAAGGAAGATTTAGGTTTGGTAGCATCAAGAGTCATTGTTTAGTCACTGATTTTCAAAGTGTTATTTTGAGCTGTAGAGCTCAAACATTTTTGTTCATGAGCTCCTTAAAATAATAACCCACTCACACAATTTTAAATTGAAATCTAACTTTATTATTACAAGATTTTTTGTTTTTGTTTTTGTTTTTCGAGACGGAGTCTCGCTTTGTTGCCCAGGCTGGAGTGCAGTGGCGCAACCTCGGCTCACTGCAATCTCTACCTCCTGGAATCAAGTGATTCTCCTGCTTCGGCCTCCCGAGTAGCTGGGATCACAGGTATGTGCCACCACGCCTGGCTACTTTTTGTATTTTTAGTAGAGATGGGGTTTCTCCATGTTGGTCAGGCTGGTCTCAAACTCCTGACCTCAGGTGATCCACCCTCCTCAGCCTCCCAAAGTGCTGGAATTACAGGTGTGAGCCACTGCGCCAGGCCAGATAAGGTAGACTTTTAACTATTTTATTGAATAAAGTACACCAACTATGAAATAAGTTAATTTTTTTTTTTTTTTGAGATGGAGTTTTTCTCTTGTTGCCCAGGCTGGAGTGCAATGGTGGATCTCGGCTCATTGCAACCTCCCCCTCCCAGGTTCAAGCAATTCTTGTGTCTCACCTCCCAAGTAGCTGTGATTACAGGAATGCGCCACCACGCCTGGCTAATTTTCGTATTATTAGTAGAGACGGGGTTTCTCCATGTTGGTCAGGCTGGTCTCGAACTCCTGACCTCAGGTAATCCACCCACCTCAGCCTCCCAAAGTGCTGGGATTACAGGCGTGAGCCACCATGCCTGGCTAGTTACTTAATTTTGTTTTGAGACGGAGTCTCACTCTGTCCCCCAGGCTGGAGTACAGTGGTGCAATCTTGGCTCACTGCAAGCTCCGCCTCCCGGATTCACACCATTCTCCCGCCTCAGCCTCCCAAGTAGCTGGGACTACAGGCGCCCGCCACCTTGCTCGGCTAATTTTCTGTATTTTTAGTAGAGACGGGGTTTCACCATGTTAGCCAGGATGTTCTCGATCTCCTGACCTCATGATCTGCTGGCCTCAGCCTCCCAAAGTGCTGGGATTACGGGTGTGAGCCACTGCGCCCAGCCCTTAATTTTTTTTTTTTTTTTTTTTTTGAGGCGGAGTCTGGCTCTCTTGCCTAGGCTGGAGTGCAGTGGCCAGATCTCAGCTCACTGCAAGCTCCGCCTCCTGGGTTCACGCCATTCTCCTGCCTCAGCCTCCCGAGTACCTGGGACTACAGGCGCCCGCCACCTCGCCCAGCTAGTTTTTTGTATTTTTTAGTAGAGACGGGGTTTCACCGTGTTAGCCAGGATGGTCTCGATCTCCTGACCTCGTGATCCGCCCGTCTCGGCCTCCCAAAGTGCTGGGATTACAGGCTTGAGCCACCGCGCCCGGCCCAGCCCTTAATTTTTTTATTCATGGATTTTATTCAATGTAGCTGAAGTATTTTTGTGGCTTGTAAAACTTTTCAGTTTAATTTTCTCTTTTTATTTTATTTTTAATTGACAATAATTATATATACTTATGAAATACAATGTGATGTTTTGATACATGTATAGTGTTTAATTATCAAATTAAGGCAATTAGTAGCTCAAAAATTTATCATTTCTTTGTGGTAGGAACATTCAAAATCCTCTCTTCTAGCTATTTTGAAAAATACAATAATATTGTTAACCAAAGTCACCCTATTGTGCAATGGAACACTGGAACTTACTCCCCCTGTCTATCTGTGACTTTGTACTAGTTGGCCCACCTCAACCCATCCACCCCTCCTACCTATGCTTCCAAACCTCTGGTAACAATTATTCTACTCTTTACTTCTAAGAGATCAGGTTTTTTTTTTTTTTTTTTTGTTTGTTTGTTTGTTTGTTTTTTTTTGATTCCACATATGAGTGAGATCCTGTGGTGTTTGTCTTTCTGGCTTATTTTACTTAACTTAATGTCCTCCAGGCTCATCTATGCTGCTGCAAATGACAGGAATTCATTCTTTTTTTTTATGGCTGAATAGTATTCCATTGTGTAAATATACCACATTATCTTTATCCATTCATCTGTTGATGGACACTTGGGTTGATACCATATCTTGGCTACTGTGAATAGAGCTGCAATAAACATGGGAGTGCAGACATTTCTTCAGCATACTATTTCCTTTGCATAAATACCCACTAGTGGGATTACTGGATAATATGGTAGTTCTGTTTTTAATTTTTTGAGAAACCTCTATACTGTTTTTCATTATGACTATACTAATTTATGTTCCCACTAGTATAAAAGTTCTCCTTTCTCCACATCCTTATGAGCATTTGTTACTTTTTGTCTTTTTGATAATAGCCATTCCAACTGGGATGAGATGATATCTAATTGAGGTTTTGATTTGCATTTCCCTGATGATTAGTGATATTGAGCATTTTTTCATATACCTGTTGGCCATTTGTATGCGTCCTTTTGAGAAATGTCTATTTTGCCCATTTTAAAAATCATATTATTTGGGATTTTTTTTTTTTTTTTTTTGGCTATTGAGTTGTTGAGTTCCTTATATAGTCTAGGTATTAACCGTTTAGATGTATAGGTTGCAAATATTGTCTTCCATTCTGTAGCTTGCCTCTTCATTTTGTTGACCGTTTCCTTTGCTGTGAAGAAGCTTTTTAATATGATGCAATCCAATCCCGTTTGTCATTTTTGCTTTGGTTGCCTGTGCCTTTGAAATCTTATCCAAAAAATCCTTGCCCAGTACAATGTCATAAAGGGTTTTTCCTGAAATTTTTTCTAGTGCTTTCATGGTTTTCAGTCCTTACATTTGTCTTTAATTCATTTTGAGTTGACTTTTGTAAGTGGTGAGAGATAGGATGTTTATATATTTATTTATTTAGAGACAGAGTTTTGCTCTTGTCACCCAAGCTGGAGTGCAATGGCACTATTTCGGCTCACTGCAACCTCTGCCTCTTGGGTTCAAGTGATTCTCCTCCTCCCTCAGCCTCCCAAGTAGCTGGGATTACAGGTGCCTGTCACCACACCTGGGTAATTTTTGTATTTTTAGTAGAGACGGGGTTTCACCATATTGGCCAGGCTGGTCTCTTGGCCAGGCTAGTCTTGAACTCCTGATCTTGTGATCTACCTGCCTCGGCCTCCCAAAGTGCTGGGATTACAGGTGTGAGCCACCGTGCCCTGCCTTATCTCTATATATTTTTAAAACAGAAGACAGGGTCTCACTATGTTGCCCAAGCTAAACTTGAACTCCTAGTCTCATGAGATCCTCCTGCCTTAGCCTCCTGAGTAGCTGAAACTACAGGCACACACCACCCCGCTCAGTTGAAAACACCCCATTTTAATGCCAAGCTTTACTCTTCACAGAACATGGATATGGTGGGGAAAGACAGGAAGCCCCATTCATTGAAGGCACTTTGATTCATCTTCACAAATTTCCCTAGACCAATACTTGATGTATATATCCTTTTTCTTGGTGCTCCAAAAGTTTTTACACCCTAGAATAATTCATCATAATAAAATTTGGCTTAGGGGAGGGACATGCCTTTCTGTTGTAAACTGGGAGGGTTGTTGTCAGCACAACTGTTGTGAGCACAGGTCATTCTCAGGCAGATCAGTTTTGGGACTGAGTACATAAGGAAGTTCAGGGTCTGGAGATGGATTCCCTTAAAGCTATCTGCACAAACATAGTCCCTGGAAAGCCTTTTTGTGCTACCACTGTTTGAAGGCTGCTGCCCAGAGGTTCCCTGAAGGTGCCTCAGGGGTTCTGTTTGAGAATGAGGTGAAGGCGAAGGGTTTCTGGGCCCACCCCCACTGTTTCATCTGGAGCAGCTGGGGTTTTTTTTTTTTCTTTTTTCTGTTTTACGTGTACGTTTTCATCTGAAGGAATAGTTTTGCTGCTAAAAATAACAGTGTGAAAAACATAGCCTCCAAGGGGGACCATTTAAAGATTTTAAGCAGTGACATGACATAATTAGGTTTTTGTTTCAAAAGGTCGCCTTGGCACCTGAACATATCGTGGAGGCTGGACTGGAGGGAAGTGAGACTGGAGACCCAGAGAGAACACGGAGTAAGAACTGGCCACTCTGGGCTCCATCCCAGGGCCAGCATCCACTTTAGATGGAGCCAGGGTTCATGGCTTGCCAGTCTCCACTCAGCTCCTTCTCCCATTTGCATTTCCTGCCTGGCCTATGACCACCTTTGCCTTTGCAACCCCTGCCTTTGACTGTTTTTCGTCTTGGATATCCAGTTGGCCACCTAATCCTGTTGTTTCTTTCCTCTAATTACCTTAGATTTGTTCCTCTCTCCATTACTATCCCATCATCCTAGATTAGGCACTTAGCATTTCAGGCTTGGGTTTCTCCAGGAACCTCTTCACGGTTCTTCTTGCTTTCAGTCTGTCTGCCCACCAATCTTACATCACTACTGCTTAGCTTCTCTTTGTTCTTCATGACATATTGCAGTACAGTTTTGTCCATTTTTACTTCAGATTTCTTCTCTTCTTCCCAGTCTTTGGCTTCCATAGAAAATTCTACACAGAGCAGAAGATTAAAATAGTGACTAGTGCATTTCCAGTCTCTAGAAGCAGTGACAACCATGTTTCCTTTGCCTCTTTTTATGCCAGATATTTGTGGAGTTAGCAGGACTTAAAAGGCAAGG
Organism: Macaca nemestrina; assembly: GCF_043159975.1. NCBI lineage: Eukaryota > Metazoa > Chordata > Mammalia > Primates > Cercopithecidae > Macaca > Macaca nemestrina. Next base: position 65,074,719 of record NC_092138.1, read on the forward strand.
GGACACCTTTCCCTCTTGCCACTTGCCTCTTAACACTTTTTCTTCAGTGAAAGATTTTGTGAAGTGGAATTTCAAATTGAGTGGGGAGGAGATTATTTCAGGGAATATTATATTTGAGACTTCATGCTATCGGACGCTCCCAAGGGGTCGTAAATAACTATTGGGGTTGGTAATAATGACAAAGGGTGGAATAGGAAAATAGGGAAACAATCTATATACCTAGGAAGATGGGCCAAGTGTGAGACGGCAGAGAAGACCACCAGGGCCTTCCTGGAGACTCACAGAGGTGCCGGTCCAGGCCCGGATGGAGCAGACAGGTGAAATATGGTTCACCTGGAGCTTGAATCATCAAGAAAATAAATGTTTGTGGTTGCTTCTCCTGACGATTCTCAAATTCCTCTCTAAGGAATCATTGGCTGTCTATGAAACAATTTCCATGGGAAAATGACTTGTTTGGACTTTATTTTCACAAAGCTGATATTTCTGGTCCTTAGAATATGATACCTATTTGTCTTTTAAAACATATATCTATTCAGGTAAGTTGGAAGCTGGGATCTGATTTGAAAACATTTTGAACTTACAAAGATGTGTATGAATTCAAAGTAAAAACCCTTGACCCTTTAAACAATCACAGCAGTGCCATCCCCCTGCTTTTTTTTTTTTTTTTTTTTTTTTTTTTTTGAGACAGAGACTTGCTCTGTCCCCCAGGCTGGAGTGCAGAGGTGCGATCTCAGCTCACTGCAACCTCCACCTCCTGGGTTCAAGCAATTCTCCTGCCTCAGCCTCCTGAGTAGCTGGGATTACAGGTGCACGCCACCACGCCTGGAGTTTGTATTTTTAGTAGAGATGGGTTTTTGCCATGTTGGCCAGGCTGATCTTGAACTCCTGACCTCAGGTGATCTGCCTGCCTTGGCCTCTCAAAGTGCTGGGATTACAGGCATGAACCACCACACCTGGCCCACAGCAGCCTTTTGAGGCTGTTGAATATCTGTGAGAAGATGAACTGGATCTTAGATCTCCAACCATACTGTGCACTGCTGCATGGCTGGGAGGGAAGTAGGAGTTGGAGGGGAACTAGAGGTTTGACCTGATTTCAGGATTCTGTCTCTCCCTTATGGGGCTAAAGTAAAGAATGCAGAATTTGAATAAAGTCTGTATTTGCTTTCTATATACTTTACGACATTTCTTTTTCTACATTACTTTCTCCTTTTCCTATTGAGATGTGTTGTGAAGTGTATCTTTCCTGCGTTATTCGATCTACCTTTCCATGGCTGTTCTCTGCCCTCTGTTGGCAGGTTCTCTTGGACCTGTCTGTCTGTGTGCAGGGGAAAACTGCATGGAGTCAAAGCCCATTTCTGCTAGTCAGGTCAGCAGAGAGAAGTCTGGAAGATATTTTGTTTTCTGGATTTCTGTAGGCCTAGGAGGCATGATCTGGTGTAGAATAAACCTGAGGATCCAGATTCAGCTGCACATATAGGTCAGTTATAAAACGTTTAATGCTGTCAGTTTGGGGCATCAGAGCCTGTCATGAAGATTAGCATGAGCCTGAATCCCATGGTGGTTGCAGAGCTCAGCTAGGGTCTTAAGGCACCTTTGGCCTGAGTGAAACCAGAATTAGGATTTCTTTTGAAGAAGGAACAGGGCAGCTTGGAAACCATAGGAGATTCTAGCAGCTGGCCAATTTGATGCTCTGCAGTTTAGTTCTGCATCAGAAATAAGGTGTTTGGGGCTGGGCATGGTGGCTTACACCTGTAATCCCAGCACTTTGGGAATCTGAGGCGAGTGGATCACTTGAGGTCAGGAGTTTGAGACCAGCTGGCCAACATGGTGAAACACTGTCTCTAATAAAAACAAAAATTAGCCAGGCATGGTGGCGGGTGCCTGTAATTCCAGCTACTTGGGAGACTGAGGCGGGAGAATCACTTGAACCTGGGAGGTGGAGGTTGCAGTGAGCCGAGATTGTGCCACTGCATTCCAGCCTGGGTAACAGAGTGAGACTCCGTCTCAAAAAAAAGAAAAAAAAAAAAAAAGAGGTAAGGTGTTGACTGACCCTATCCAGAAGAAATTATAGCTGGTATCTGTCTGTGAAGTAGAAGAAGGCCATGACAGTGCTACAAAGAGAAAGTTGGACCCTAGCTGGTTGCTGCTTAGGCCAGTAGAATCTAAATTTCCCAGGTTTTCTATGTATTGCAGCAGGGTCACCAAATACAGCCAAAATATTATTGTCCATATCAATGAGAGCAGTGATAGCTTGGATAGTGGGATATATACATAACCGAAGGTCTCATTTATCTAATATTTTCAGCTTCCCCTCAAACATGAAAAAATAAATACCAAAAGCCTTTCACTGTATGTTAATAAAAAACCTCATTAGGTGATTTATCTTTTATGTCCCCACTCCTTCCCACTTCCCTTTTGTCTTTTAAAATTGATTTTTAGTTTTTACTTGTGTTTTCTTTTTCTTTCTTTCTTTTTTTTCCTTTTTTTTTTTTTGAGATGGAGTCTTGCTCCGTTGCACACTGGTGTGATCTCTGCTCACTGCAACCTCTGCCTCCCAGATTCAAGCGATTCTCCTGCCCCAGCCTCCCAAGTAGCTGGGATTACAGGTGCCCGCCACCGTGCCCAGCTAATTTTTCTATTTTTAGTAGAGATGAGGTTTCACCTTGTTGGCCAGGCTAGTCTTGAACTCCTGACCTCAAACGATCCTCCCACCTTGGCCTCCCAAAATGCTGGGATTATAGGTGTGAGCCACTGCACCAGGCTCCTTCCACTTCCTTTTTTTTTTTTTTTTTTTTTTTTTTTTGGAGACAGGATCTTGCTGTCACTCAGGCTGCCTCTATCCTCTGGGCTCAAGCGATCACCCCACCTTAGCCTCCCAAGTAGCTGGGGCCACAGGTTCATGCCACCATATCCGATTGATTTGTTTGGTTTTTAATAGAGATTATAGGCATTACAGGCAAGAGCCACTGCACCTGGCCCCTTCCTACTTTCTAGTTAAGTGGCCAACTGGAAGGAAGAGGGAAAGGCAAGATGCTTGAATGTTTAATCCCTAACATAATGAATTGTCCTTAATGTTCAGAATAATGACATATCATGCACTTGTACTTGCTTAGGAGTCGGGGTGACAGTGGTAGTGGTGGCTGATCCTCACTGAGGGCTGCAGGTGTTCCAGAGAGGCTCACCTGGGTATTTGGTAGCTATTATACTGTAAGCACAGCTTTCTGTGGTAAGTTCCATGAGTCAGCAAAATATCTGTAAAGAGCCTCTCCTTGGAGACCATGAAACCTGCATTTTAGTCTCTCTTTTGCAACTAAAAAGCCATATGGGATTGGGGGAGAGGAGCAAGTAAGGACACTGCGACTTTCCTCTCTGGGATTTGGTTTTCAATTATCTTTAAATGAGAGGGCTAAACAATATAGTTATATGATTCCTCCTAGCCCTGCCATTCTGTAATTCTTTCAGGAATTTTGTCATTTTGGATTTGCTTGTCTCATAAAACAGTGAGTAGTTGCTTAAAAATCAATTATTCCATTTGGTTGACTTGGTCTAAAGTATTTCTCATGTTGTCTCGTCATTCTTTTGACCGTTCCTTTTTTTTTGCCTTGGCCAGATAGGACAAATTCCTTTTCACTACAGTATTGGGAGCCTGGAACTAGAGTTACCACCCCTCTGAGTTAAAGAAGGAGCTGTCCTGAGGCTTCTCTACTGGGCTTGAGGCAAGAACATTGTCAGGGGCGGTCTGCTCTTGGCCTCTTGCCCCAGGGATTGCAAATGTATGTTCCTCAAAGGTAAGGGCTGTATCATTCGGCTTTCTTTGTATTCACAGTTACAGCTTGTGCTAGGCAGCCTGTGTTCAATAAATACCGTGCCTAAGGATAAAGTAGCATTGTCCTTAATTTCCCCCCCCAAACCACTAGGTGTCGCCTTCATCTCAGGGAAACCATGCCCATCCTCGCCCTATACACTCCCACCCCACTCCAGGGCTCCAAGAGCGCTCTTGGTGATTTCTGGAGAAATAGCTTGAAGGGGGAGAGAAACCGTGGCTCTCAGCGCGGGCAGAGAATGGGCTTATGTGCATGTCCTTTATGACAGTTGGAGGAAAATCCCCAAGGTCCCATAGCAGTCCCTCTCAGCCACCATGAGATCATCCCTCACAAGCTGTTCTTGGGGTCAGATTGGCACTCCAGATATGGGGGCCCCGGGGAGAGCTTCCTAAGGCTGGAAGCCTGGGAGCAAGGTGGAACCCCAGGAGAGGGTGGATGGGCTTCCACTGCGGGGGGGTGTCCCGCCCGTCCGTTACAGGCTTTCCCCAGGCGCCAGCCCGCGCTGTGCAGGAGACAAAAGAAAATCGAGGCCCTGACTGAGCAGATGGTGTGGAGGAAGCCGGTCGGGCTGCGGTGGGCCTCTGAGGACACGGGGAGGGCAGGGGGTCATGGAGACAGCGGGGGGCCTAGGGTTGAGTCCTAAGCAAGAAGGAGCCTCGTGGACTTTCTAAGGACTGGTGGGAAGTGTAGCGCAGGGGCCCCTGGCTGCTGGAGGGGCCCGTCCAGGGAGCGGGCATGGTCCTCGGTGGAGTAAGCGGCACTGCCGTCGGGAGGGCGCTATGGTTTGCTAGGTGGGGGGGCTGGTGAGGACACCACACGTCTGGGGATCCTCGACTGCTTCCTGGAGACTGGAGCCACTGAGGGACTCAGGGAGTTCACAGGGGAGACCCAAGAAGAGCGGGCTAAGCGAGGGGAAGAGGACAAACCCTGGGGTCGCCGGCGTGTGTGAGATGGAAGGAGAGGCGGCGGGGGGACCAGGGGCGTGGGGGAGACCGGGGTAGGCCCTGAGAGTGAGGGAGCGCCCGGGAATCCTGCTGGTCGGCGAGGCCTTGGTGCGGAGCCCCCAAGTGCTCACCGGGGTGGGTTTGGGACCTGGCGGTCCCGAGCGCCCGGGTGGGGGGTGGGGGAAGGCAGCCGGCGCCGGAGGGTGGGGCCGGGAGGGAGGAGGAGGGGCAGCGGGGGAGGGGCGGGGGCGGGCGGCCTGCCCGGGGGAGTCGCACTCGGCCGCCGGCGCAGCGAGCGGAGACGGGCCGGGCCGAGGCGACCTGACCCGGACGAGCGGCGCGCGCGGGGCCCAGGCGGGGGGCGGGAGGAAGCGCCGGGCAGGGCCGGCCACCGGGGCCCAGGAGAAGCGGAGCAGAGAGGAGCGGGGACACGGGCGGGGCCGCCGTAGCTCCGGATGGGACCAGCGCCCGGGCCCGTTAGTCCAAGCAGGAGCTTCGGAAGAAGTCTTCACAGGGAGATTTACCCCTGCCTTCCCCTGCCCTCCGGCCCAGGCCTCGCTTCGCTCCCCGCCTGCCCATGATCCCAGTCCGTCCTTCCGCGGCGCGGGCACCCTCCCACCTTACCCCCTTGGTCCTATGTGTCGCAGCGTCCTCCTGCCCTCCCGGCCCTTTCAGCTGTGAGGTTCCCCCAGGCCGTTTCTTTGAACCACCCGCCTCCCACCCCCACCCCATCCCAGTCCCAGATCCCCTTTTCCTTCTCAGCTTTGGATTCATCAGGCTACTTCACCTCGCACTGTCCCCATCCCGGCCGCAGGACCCCTCGGCGCCTCCCTCCCCCTGCCACCCCGCTCTCAGTCCTCAGTCCTTGCCTTAGGCTGGTAGCCCACTCCTTGCCCGCCCCCCGCCTTCCTCCCATCTCTCTATCCTCTCCCTGGCCCCCAGCACCTTTTGCATCCCAGCCTACCTAGCCTACTCCTCCTTCTCTTCCTGGCCTTCTTCCCCAGGCTCCAGGCTGGGGGGTGTTCGTGTCTCCCCTGTAGGCCAGAGCAGCCCCAAGTTCTGGGGGCGGTGGGGCTGCTGCTTTATCCCCATGGCGCTGCCATCACTCCTGCTGTTGGTGGCAGCCCTGGCAGGTGGGGTGCGTCCTCCCGGGGCGCGGAACTTGACGCTGGCGGTGGTGCTGCCAGAACACAACCTGAGCTATGCCTGGGCCTGGCCACGGGTGGGACCCGCTGTGGCACTAGCTGTGGAGGCGCTGGGCCGGGCACTGCCCGTGGACCTGCGGTTTGTCAGCTCCGAACTGGAAGGCGCCTGCTCTGAGTACCTGGCACCACTGAGCGCTGTGGACCTCAAGCTGTACCATGACCCCGACCTGCTGTTAGGCCCTGGTTGCGTGTACCCTGCTGCCTCTGTGGCCCGCTTTGCCTCCCATTGGCGCCTTCCCTTGCTGACTGCGGGTGCTGTGGCCTCTGGTTTTTCGGCTAAGAATGACCATTATCGTACCCTGGTTCGCACTGGCCCCTCTGCTCCCAAGCTGGGTGAGTTTGTGGTGACACTGCACGGGCACTTCAATTGGACTGCCCGTGCTGCCTTGCTGTACCTGGATGCTCGCACAGATGACCGGCCTCACTACTTCACCATCGAGGGCGTCTTTGAGGCCCTGCAGGGCAGCAACCTCAGTGTGCAGCACCAGGTGTATGCCCGAGAGCCAGGGGGCCCTGAGCAGGCCACCCACTTCATCCGGGCCAACGGGCGCAGTGAGTGTGGCCCGGGCTATTTTAGGGTCAGGGGAGGAGGGTCGCTGTGTCCTTAAAGCTCAGCACTGGGGAACTGTAGATGGAGATAAGCATTGAGCAGCTGTATGTGGTGGTTGGGATCAAGAAGCACACATGGACAGAGCACCTGTGAGAGGGCCAAGGCTTCATGATGGGAGCTCGTGAACACCCTAAGCAGATGCAAACAAGGCAAAAGAGAGCATGAGGGGTGAAGCTTGTATCAAGGTGGAATGTGAAAATGAGGGGATATTAAGTTTCAGGAGCAATGTGTGCGCCCTAGAGTAGTGAATGTGATTGATGGCCACTCTGAAATGTGCCCTGTCTGTGATCAGAGCTACCACCCAGACTGGGCGCCAAGACCCCTTGGTGGTGTAAAAATAATGAGGGCTCCATGAACGGGCTCAAGGCTCAGCAGATTTGGGAAAGACAGGTAAAGCTCATACTGAGAAATCTGTGCTGTCAGTGCCTTTGAGCCCAGGGAAGGGCAGGGAAGAGTCAGGGAGTGAGGCAGGTTGGGTGGGGAGCAGCAAGGGAAGCTCTGGGAAAGGGAGGGGCTTGAGAGTGACAGCTCCCTTCCTCTGGGGTCTGGACAGGCTCTGACTTCTGCCAGATGGTCCATATGGTCCCAGGGTACTTATGGTGGACTCCAAGGGGTACAGGCTGTGGAGCATCTGCTTTGGGGTTGATAGGTTAGGGCACTCTCTTTCTTGCTGAAGAGGGACATCCCAGTGATTCAGAGAGGGGGCTGTGTGGGGGACCTGGATACTTTCTCAGGGTGCTCCTCTGTCATGTACCTGCTCCCAGTTGTGTATATCTGCGGCCCTCTGGAGATGCTGCATGAGATCCTGCTTCAGGCCCAGAGGGAGAATCTGACCAATGGGGATTATGTCTTCTTTTACCTGGATGTCTTTGGGGAGAGTCTCCGTGCAGGCCCCACACGTGCTACAGGCCGGCCCTGGCAGGACAATCGCACCCGGGAACAGGCCCAGGCCCTCAGAGAGGCCTTTCAGGTATCATTTGAGCCAAATCTGAAGGAGGAGGGGGAAGAGGTGCTTCGTTGGAAATTCCCTATCTCTCACAAGACCCCACAGAAACCCTACGAACCAGGGAGGAATTGTGAGCCACAGGAGTAAAATGAACAGAGGCGTTCTGAGTCTAGTGTCACCCTTTCTTACTTCTCTACTTTTGTGACCCTTAGTGTGCTTGCTGCCAAGACTGACTTTGGCTGCCTCCAAAATCCTAAAACACTGACTTTCCTAAGTGCCAGTAGTAGGCTATATTGTGGGGGAGAAAAGTTCAGGAAAAGATTTGATCCTAACCCTTGGGTGGGCTTCCACTCTTTATGGAGAGGTGAGGCATCGTTCTGGTACAGTTAGACAAAGTTTGAGAAAGGGTATGATTATGTGTCCTGGAACAGACACTAAGAACTTTAGTGGCTCAGAGGAGGAAGAGTCAATGTGGGCTGTGTTTAGGGAAAACTTTTATACAGAAAGTGAGACCCTATTGTGACTTTAATGATAGATGTCATATTCATAGTTAGAGTGGGAGAGGAGATCCAGGCATCCTGAGCAAAGAGAAAAAGATAGGAATGGGCGTGTTTGAGAGAGCAGGAAGATACTGACCTGACAAGAATGAGGGGTTCACTTAAAGAAGATACAGGAAATAAAGTTGCAAAGGTATAATCAGATTAAGGAGACCTCTAAGTCTTAATGCACTAGGACTTGAATTTGGGGTCCTTGACTTTTTGTGTGTGTGTGTGTGTGTGTGGAGATAAATATACAGTAGTGACAGAATTCAGGATTAGAAGAGAGGGAGACCTGGGGCAGTGAGACCAATTGTAACAGGTTAGAAGGGGGTGAGGTGATATGCTTGAACTAGTGTGATGATAGCAGGAATGGAAAGAAATGCATTTCAGATTTCAGAAAATTTGTGGGGAATGTTGGCATGACTCTGTTCATTTCACTCCTGCTCAAAACTTTCAGTGACTTGTGTTCTAGAGAATAAAATCCCGACTCCTTATTGTGACATTTAAGACCTTCTGCAGTCTGTTCTGAAACCACTTTTTCAGTTTTACCTCCTGGTACCCTCATGCTGAGAATTGCAAACCACCAGGCCTCTCTGAGTTCCCCCAACCCCAGGGCCTTCCTGCTCCTATGCCTTTATGTTCTTTTTCCTTTTGTCTGGAATGCTCTTCCTTCCCTCATATAAGTGTTTCCCATGTATTTATCCATATCCCTCCTTTTTACCAAGAAGGATGGGAGGTGGCTTATGGGATAACCTTAAGGTCCTTTAAACTCTGGGATTATTTGGTCCTAAGTAGCTGTGTATAAGGGCTGGACCTGGGTGGCCATTCTTCTCCAGTGAGTAAGGTTTTATGTGGCTGTGATTATATATTTGGTTGCGACTGACGAGTGTGTGTGTCTGACTGTGGATGACATAGCTGTTTACATGCCTGAGAATGAGTCTGTGATCGTCACACTTGAATATGGGCAGTGGCAGGACAGGTTTTGTTTATGCTATAATGTTTTCCTAAAACAATCTTCTCACCTTTGTCTGGGTAATGCTTCCATATTCTTTAAGATTCATACCAGTTATTTTCCCTTCTAGGAAATGATCCCAGAATCCCTAAGTGGGACTGAATTTCCTACTCTTTTGCTTAACTCCATCTATGATAGAACTAACCATATTATTCAGTCAGTGTTTGATTTATTTGAAGGCTGACTCATTTCATTAGTATTTACTGAGCACCTATCATGTCCAGTCACTGTGCTAGGTACTGGCATACAAGGGAGAGCATACCAGACTTAGCTCCTGCCTTTTTGGAGTTTACATTTGGTAGGATGGGCAGGCAGTAAACAAGTAAGAAAATAAATACAAATGTAGAAACATATTGTGATGTGTTACTAAAACATAAAGGGGAAAGGAATAGAGTGCTATGAAGAGAAGAACGAGGGGATTATACCTCAGCTGGTGTGGACTTCAGAAGATCTGTGGCCCTCTCAGATGGGAGCACTCCATAACCTTCCTGGTGATATCCTTTTTCTTTTTGAGTCAACTCCGTTGCCCAGGTTGGAGTTCAGTGGTGTGATCACAGCTGCTCACTGCAGTCTTGACCTTCCAGCCTGAAGCAATCCTCCCACCTCAGCCTCCCGAGTTGCTGGGACTACAGTCATATGCCACCACGCCCATCTAATTTTTTATTTTTTGTGGAGATGGGGTCTTGTCATATTGCCCAGGCTGGTCTCAAATTCCTGGGCTCAAATGATCTTCTTGCCTTGGCCTCTCAAAGTGCTGGGATTACAGGCGTGAGCCACTGCGCCTTGCTGGCTGTATTCTATTTGTGGAAGAAAAGCCTCGCTTTCTTCTGTGAGAATTATTGGCCAGCCAAGGGTCCCCAGCATTAAGGGTAGGGAGAGGAGGGATCTAGTCATCCAATAATCAGTTATATCAATTAACTCTCAGTTCTCCCCCTCACTGTGGGCATTATTCAGACAGAAATAAAGAGGGAGCCTTTGCTGCAACACAAGCGAAGGGAACTAGGCAGCCAGGAATATGCTGACAGGAAGGTCAAGGCTTTGGGTAGGTGGGGCTGAGGGGTGATGAGGTGCCCCGCCTCTCCCCCCCACCTTCCAGTGTGGAAGCAGGGGAGGGGCTGAGGGAAGTTGGGCAGTTAGCTCCAGCCAAGCAAGAGCCCTTCTCCCAGAGACACTGGCCCTCTGAGGTCCCAGACCAGGCCAGCCTGGAAAAGGTGGCAATAGAGGAAAGGAGGCCTTGACACAGATGCCCACAGCTTTTCCAGGAGGGTATCATGCTCAAGGAAAGGCCCTAGCTCATGCTGTATTGATACTGGCTACTGGGGAGAGAGCTCTGAAATCAAGTATGTTGATATGATTTTTCTGTCCCATTTAGAGCTAGCTGCTCCAGGGCAGGGATCATGCTCATCTTCATATTCCATATGTCTAGTATGTAGTAGGTGTTTAACACATATTTGCTGAATTGAATTAGGTGTGTGTTGGGGAGAGGGGGATAGGATGAGGGATTCATCTAGACAGGAGTAGAGCTGGCAAGTAATGTAAACTAGGTGATCAACCAGGATAGGGAAGAAAAGATTGAGTGGAACTAAATAAGCAATGACCAGGCTCTGAGGATCCAGAGGCCCAGGCTGGTCAATGGAGGGCTGCAGGGTTAGAAACCCAGGCATAGGTCATAACCTACATGACCAGCATGAGATTGGGTTACATGCAGGGAGCACCAGTGGCAAGAATGGAAGAAAGCACCAAACCAAGGGCTTGGAGATCACTCGTCTTGTCAGGCCACCGTTGACCACCCTCCTACCGTTGCCAGGGCAGGTCTCAGTGGGCGGGTCCGCAGGTAGAGGCAGGTGCCTCCTGATGGTGTACATTTCCTAGGTGTGTTGCTGGCACCCACCCACTACTGCACCCATTTGTGGTGGCCTTTGCTTGTTTTTTCCACCTGGGGTCCACTGTGAAATGAGACACAATTATCCTAAACAATCTAAACAATCTCAAGCCCCTGAGCAAGCCCAGAAACTGTTTGAGGTTGGGGTTTTTTGGTTTGTTTTTCATTTTTGTCTTTTGGTACTACAACTATAACTAGTAACCACAGCAAAAACAGTTCTAGCATAGCAGTTTAGGGGGACCATGGGGTCAAAACTATTTAAAAATAATACTAAGATCTTATCTGCCTGTCATGCTTGTTCTTTTGTGATTGTGTAGTGAAGTTTTCCAGAAGTTACATGGCATGATGATGTCATCACTTGGACAGCTATAGAAGGTGTACTTGTGTGTTCTTGCATTTTCAAAATTTATCAGTTTTAATTTCTAAGATGGTCAATACTGATATAGTCCACATAAATAAACTTTATTTGGGGGTCCTTAATAATTTTTAAGAGTGCAAAGTGATTATGAGACCAAAAAGTTTGATAACTGCTAGCCTAGCAAACCAGCCAACCTAGAGAATTGTGTTAAAAATATGTTAAAAACTTTTCATCGGCCTTTATTGAAATATAAATTGTGTTGAACCTGATCTTTTCTCGCTCTTTTCCTGACTTTTTTTTTTTTTTTTTGATATGGACTCTCGCTGTCGCGCAGGCTGGAGTGCAGTGGCGCGATCTTGGGTCACTGCAAGCTCTGCCTCCCGGGTTCACACCATTCTTGTGCCTCAGTCTCCCAAGTAGCTGGGACTACAGGCGCCCGCCACCATGCCCAGCTAATTTTTTGTATTTTTAGTAGAGATGGGGTTTCACCGTGTTAGCCAGGATGATCTCGATCTCCTGACCTCGTGATCTGCCCACCTTGGCCTCCCAAAGTGCTGGGATTATAGACGTGAGGCACCGCGCCCTGCCTTTTCCTAACGTTTTATATTGCTTGTCAAAAATATTCTACCTCTTTCTTTAATTCTTGGAACAGGTGCTACTGAATGAACTGTTTCAACCCTTTCCTCAGTTCCCTTGTCTTTTTTTTTTTTTTTTTCGCTCTTGTTGCCCAGGCTGGAGTGTAACGGCATGATCTCGGCTCACCACAACCTCCGCCCCCCAGGTTCAAGTGATTCTCCTGCCTCAACCTCCCGAGTAACTGGGATTACAGGCATGTGCCACCACTCCCGGCTAATTTTTGTATTTTTAGTAGAGACGGAGTTTCTCCATGTTGGTCAGGCTGGTCTCGAACTCCCGACCTCAGGTGATCCGCCCGCCTCAGCCTCCCAAAGTGCTGGGATTACAGGCGTGAGCCACTGTGCCCGGCCTCCCTTGTCTTTTTAAAAAATTTCTACCTGAGACTGGGAGAATATTAGAAGTGTGTAATCAGGGAGCCAAATGCTCTAGTAAGAATAATGATATCTTGAGGCAAGCTGCAGTCTAATGTAATGAATGCATATTAGAAATAGACTTTATTATTTCCTATCTGAAATGAATTGATACATAATAGGCCATATGTGATGTGTCTAGTGCAGCGTACCTCTATGGTCCATGTGTACTTTCTACGACAAGAATAAACAAAACTGGGATAAATGACCAGATTTTAAATTATCATTTCACAAAGTCACGTTTCACAAAATATATTGAACTGAAGTCTTTCCTTGAAGTTGTGATGCCAGTTTCCTGTTGGAGCAGAGGTTGGTCTCAGTGACTATGTGGCCTGAGGCAGGGCCTGAGGCTGGGAGGTCCAGCAGCTCAGGCAGGAGAAACGTGTGAGACTAATGGGAGCCAAGCAGGCACTTCGGTGAGAGACAGAGATGCTGACTCATGCTCCAGTGAGATGTGTGCATGGCTGAGATCACGTGTCATTTGCTTACCTGTGAAATGTGTGTGGGCATGTGACTGTGACACATCTGTTACTCAGTGAGCAGGACAGTGCTGTTTGTGGTAGGTGTTCCACACATGTTAAATGGATGAGCACACAGCTCTTCACAGGTGGAATAACTGTCTCAAAGGATCTCCCTCAGTTGTCATAGGGCCTGAAATCTCTCTTAATTCACTGGGCAGAGACACTGTGTTCAAGTGGCCCAATGACAATGTCAGTATTTTACTGATGACATTAACAGTGATTAACACCTCAGAGAGGAGCTGTTGGTGGGTGTTGTCCTTAGTCATGAGCAGATACCCAGAAAACATGGGACAGAGGAGCAATGTGAGCTGTGGTGGCCTGGCGGGAACGTGGATGCTGGAAGGGAGCTCTGGAAGATGTTGGGCTGGGCTTTGGGGATGGGGTTGACTATTATTTGCCAGTTTCCACCTTCCCAGAACCAGTCCTATCTACCTTTCAGGAGGAGTGCCACTCCCTCTTCCCAGATGTATGAAACACAACACACACACACACACACACACACACACACACACACACACACACACACACACACACAGAGGTTAGTAGCCCTTTCAAAGCCTTCAGACACACCCGTGTATATTTTATATTGTGTATATTTTACCAAGTTTCCCTGTCCTGCATCTTCTCTTCCCCTAATGCCTATCTTGAATCCTGTTCACTCTTCCCCATATGCTGCTGGTACAGACTGTATTGGTGATCACATACCGAGAACCCCCAAATCCTGAGTATCAGGAATTCCAGAATCGTCTGCTGATAAGAGCCCGGGAAGACTTTGGTGTGGAGCTGGGCCCTTCCCTGGTAAGTAGATCTCTCCCTTCCTGAGAGTCAGACCAGGCTTTGGGGAAGGGCTTCTCTCCCAAACTCAGCATCAAGTCTTGGCTGTGGAGCAAGCCCAACTTTGGGGGGTATCCACTTCCATCCAGGATTTTTCCTTCTGCTCTAGGGAGTAGTTAGGAAGGGATGGCACTTTAGGAATGAGAGGAGGGAAGAAAGCAAACCAGTAGAGAGACTAGGTAGAAGGGAGACCCCAGAGAGTGGGCAAGGGGCCTTGCAGGACATTTGGAGAGTACTGCTGAAGTTGCCACCCCCAGATGAACCTCATCGCTGGCTGTTTCTATGATGGGATCCTGCTATATGCTGAAGTCCTGAACGAGACAATACAGGAAGGAGGCACCCGGGAGGATGGACTTCGAATTGTGGAGAAGATGCAGGGACGAAGATACCATGGTAATGAAGAGGGGTCGATGGGGGTCTGAGGGCTGACGTCAGGAATAGAGTGGGCTGAAGATGAAACAGATGTCAGGGTCACCACAGCTTTAGTGGGGGTTAGTGAATGTGGCAGAGGTGCCCACACCTCAAGATCAGGGAGGGGCAGACTCTGAGGGAGCCGTAGGCATGGGTGAGTGGGAGAGGAGCCCAGGGTAGAACTCACAGTAAGGACACTCTTTTCTATCTTAGGTGTAACTGGACTGGTTGTCATGGACAAGAACAATGACCGGGAGACTGACTTTGTCCTGTGGGCCATGGGAGACCTGGATTCTGGGGACTTTCAGGTGATGGGGGAGGAGGCAGGGAAGAGAGTGTGGCCTTGCAAAATTCAGCTTTCAAGGGTTCAGTGGGGGCAGAACCAAAAGTACTAGAGGAGGGACTTGTTTTATCTGCTGGTGCTGCATCCTGGCTGGGTGGTAGGCTGGGGAGAAAAGCAGCAAAACAGCTGGGGTCTGGGGAGGAGGCTGGTGGGAGTAGGCCTGTGGGCCCAGCTTTTTGCTTCCTTACAGCCTGCAGCCCACTACTCGGGAGCTGAGAAGCAGATTTGGTGGACGGGACGGCCTATTCCCTGGGTGAAGGGGGCTCCTCCCTCGGACAATCCCCCCTGTGCCTTTGACTTGGACGACCCATCCTGTGATAAAAGTGGGTGTGTGCAGGGACTGGGAGCAACCTTCCTCCCTTTGCTTTCCATTCGTGGTCTCCACCCTCACTGACCCTCCACTCTTAACTGTGCTTCTGCCTTTACGTCTGCATCCCTCCCTCATTTCTTCCTACTCCCAAGGAATCTGTCTATGCACCTATGCACCCCATTCTCCATTCTGCCAAGTCCACACACAGTCTTCCTCAGGGTCTCTATCTCCCCTTCAGCTCCACTTTCAACTCTGGCAATTGTGGCTCTGGGCACAGGAATCACCTTCATCATGTTTGGTGTTTCCAGCTTCCTAATTTTCCGGTGAGTTCTGTGTTTCCCGCTGACCTACTCCCTACCCCCACTGCCACACAGCCTCTGGCTGAAGCCAGGTGGTCACTATAATGTGGGATAGGGTAGCAGGTTTCTTAATTTGCTGGTTGTTTCTTAGATCCAACAGTGTCTTCCTCTCTAGCCTCTCTCTTTAGTTGTCTTTTAGCCTAGGTGTTTGTTCCACTTTTGGTTCTAGACTGGATATACTAACTAGTGTTTTTCAGTGGGGTTAAGATCAAAGGTGAATTTTCCATTGGTCTTCTTTTAGGAAAGAACTTTCACCCCCAATCTCTGTGTTTGTTAGTGAGCATAGGGCATGTGCCAGATATGCCGAGAATGCAGCCTCATCTTCCAGCCCTATCTCTTAGGTGTAACAGTTGCAGCTTCAGGAGCTGCAGGGAAGCCCCTGCAACCCCGCTGTTGGCTTGGGGGTGGCAGGATTTGGCTTGCCAGTCAACTGAGGTGTGCAGTCCTTACAGAAAGCTGATGCTGGAGAAGGAGCTGGCTAGCATGTTGTGGCGCATTCGCTGGGAAGAACTGCAGTTTGGCAACTCAGAGCGTTATCACAAAGGTGCAGGCAGTCGACTCACACTGTCGCTGGTGAGCCCTTGTCTCAGCTGTCCCTCTGCCTCCCTCTGAGTTCCTGTCCCTTCTTACCCTGGATCTCTCCCAGCACATTGGCTTGTAATGATAGCCCCTGCACTACCACCATCATCTAATGTTCCTTTCATCCTTCCGCCTCCATGTTGCCCTTGGCCCCAGCGGGGATCCAGTTACGGCTCGCTCATGACAGCCCATGGGAAATACCAGATCTTTGCCAACACCGGTCACTTCAAGGTGAACAGTCATCTGCTTGTTCTGGTCCCCACCATTTCATCCTTTCTCATCCCCATCTGCCACCTCTGCCCCTGCACCTCTGCCCCTCATACCCCCCTCTCTGTGCCCAGCTGAGCTCCTGGATGCTTCCACTGCTCTCTAGCATTTCCTTGCACCCAGAACTTCCGATATTCATTTTCCTTTCCCCTTTCACTCCCACCATCAGGGAAATGTTGTCGCCATCAAACACGTGAATAAGAAGCGCATTGAGCTAACCCGGCAGGTTCTGTTCGAACTCAAACATGTATGTAACGGAGGATGGGTTGAGGGTGAGGGGTAAACAGGGATGGGGAAGAGGAGTGGGGAAAACTACGAAATAGTAAAATTGGCTGGACGGGCAAGGGGTTGATTTATAAATGATTTTAAAATTGTAGATACAACTAAGAGAAAGGTCCTCGTATGTAGTGGTAAGTTTCTGTATCTAATTTTTAACTCTTCCAATGTTCTTATCCTTCCCATTGTTTTTTTCTGCCAGATGAGAGATGTTCAGTTCAACCACCTCACTCGCTTCATTGGCGCCTGCATAGACCCTCCTAACATTTGCATTGTCACTGAATATTGTCCTCGTGGGAGTTTACAGGTGAGAGATAGGTGTAGGAGATTATGGCAGGGGTGGGGAGGATAGACCCAAAATTATACTGACTCTATGTCAGGTGATAGCTAGTGGGACCAGGACAGACAATCTATTCCATGTCACTTACCAGGATATTCTAGAAAATGACAGCATCAACTTGGACTGGATGTTTCGTTATTCACTCATTAATGACCTTGTTAAGGTGAGTCTTCCCCACTCCTTAAAAGTTCATCCACTTTTAAATCACTTCCACTGTTCTTTGATTGTGGTTTTTCTCCTTCTAGTCCTCTGAAAGTCCTGTTCTCTCATCTCCCCTTATTCCCATGGGGGGGGGGTAATAATGGGTAAATAAGGAGTCTGGGACTCATAACTGGGAGAGTGAGTTTTACCTGCCACAAGGAGTCCTGTCCCTGTAGAGAGTTTCTGTCTTTCTGTCTTAAATATCTCAGGTCTCTTTCCATCATCTCTTTTACCTCGAAGAGCTCATAAAATGAGTGGGGTCTCTGAACATATTTATCTCCTATATTTCCTCTCATTATTTTACTCTCTGACCAATATTTGGGCATGTCTGCCCTTTTGTTCAGAAAACTGAAATTTTAAAAAGGAACTTTTACTAGTAGAACTAAGAGAAACCAAGGAAGAGTGTATTAAAAACCTTTGGTACTCTTCTGTTATACTAGGTTTCAGCTATATTCAAATGACTCAGAGGCTCATGGATTTGTGGAACATAAAATAGAATCTTGCATGAGTTGGACAGGTTTTCTGAAATAAGTCTCATAGCCAGTGAGCATCCCAGTGGATCACCCCATGCTGTATTTGAAGCTAGCTTTGGTTTTCTGCTAACTTCTCATGAAATTATTTAAAAAGTATTTTTTTGTGTGTGAAAATTTGCTATCAAGTGAGAGATAAAATATTAGTAAAGCCAATGTCATGCTCAACTAGAGGAGTGATGATAAATATAAGAAAAACATGACTCTTGAGAGAATAGTGATTTGGTGGAAAAGTGATTTACAACAAAGCCAGAAGCCTAATCCTGTGATTTTTGAAGGCATCCTTTGCACAGTTTCCACACAAGTAAATTCACAACTTCAGAGATTCCCAAAAGTTTTGTTGATACCAAAAGAAATAAAAAGGAAGAGTTCATAGAGATTAGAGATTAGACATTAGAGTTATGAATTAAGTCCAGAGCTAAACATTTAGACAAAAATGTTTTTCATTAGCATATTGAACCTTGTATCCTCTTTCTGTCTCACCTGAACTGACTTGGGTGGCTCCTAGGGTTTCATTTTTGGGGAGCATCATTAAGACTTTTTTTTTTTTTTTTTTTTCCTGAGACTGGGTCTTATTCTGTTGCCCAGGCTACAGTGTAGTGGCTAGATCACTGCTCACTGCAGCCTTGACCTCCTGGGCTCAAGTGATTCTCCCACCTTAGCCTCCTGAGTAGCTGGAAACACAGCGTGTGCTGCCGTGCCCAGCTCAGTTTTGTATTTTTGGTAGAGATGGGGTTTCACCATGTTGCCCAGGCTCGTCTTGAACTGCTGGGCTCAAGCAATCTGCCAGCCTTGGCCTCCCAAAGTGCTGGGATTACAGGCATGAGCCACTGAGCCTGGCCTTTAAGGCCGTCTTTCAGCTCTTCAGAGGCAAATGTTCTTCCCTCTGTGGACCCACGGAGCCAGCAGTTTTAGACTTCTGCACTGGCTTAGCAGATTTTGTCCATTTTCCAGGTTTTTCTGATTTATGATGTTCTGTACTTTCTCTCTGATCCAGCATTCCCTCTAGTAGATCTTATTCCTCCTCTACCCGGACTTGCCCACCTACACATGGTTATGCATTAAAGTTTACAACTGGTCTTCCTTGGTATATCCAGCTACTCTTGATACCTGGGTCTCAAGTCATGTCTTTCTAATTAGTAGCCAGGTATCTGAGGCCACCATGGGTGTCATATCATTTTGGTCTTCACCCAAGTTCTGTTCTCTTCACTAATCAAGATTGACTGCCCTTTCCAGGGTAGTCACTGGTAGCTCCACTTATCCATCTTTTTAAGCATTTTCCCTGTCCCTGGTGGCTGGGTGCCTGTGTCCTGCTTATGATACCAGGAAGAGATGACTCTTCTGTTCTTCCTGCTTCCTTGGTGATAAAGGAAGCTGCAAAGGATGCCTTCCAAAATCAGCTTATTATTTTTGTGGACCTAAGATCTGTAGACAGCTAGCCAGCGCCCATCTCATGGAGAGAGGGTATTCTAAGCCAGATATGATCTAGTCCCATGACTTGATCTGTACCTTGCAGGGCATGGCCTTTCTCCACAACAGCATTATTTCATCGCATGGGAGTCTCAAGTCCTCCAACTGTGTGGTGGATAGTCGTTTTGTGCTCAAAATCACAGACTATGGCCTGGCCAGCTTCCGATCAACTGCTGAACCTGATGACAGCCATGCCCTCTATGCCAGTGAGGCCCACCCCCACAACCCACTTTATATATTGCTGCTCTTTCCACCTAGGGATGGTGGGAGAGGGAGGTGGAGTGACAGTAATATAGGGATGAGCCCAGGTGGGCTTGGGGGTACCCCATTTTGGGGGACCTGGCCAGCCTGTTTCCTCTTTTCAGAGAAGCTGTGGACTGCCCCAGAACTGCTCAGTGGGAACCCCTTGCCAACCACAGGCATGCAGAAGGCTGATGTCTATAGCTTTGGGATCATCCTGCAGGAGATAGCACTTCGCAGTGGTCCTTTCTACTTGGAGGGCCTGGACCTCAGCCCCAAAGGTAAGAGTCAATCCACTACCCACAGCCTCTTCTTCCTGGGGGAACTCAGTTCCTCATCCAAACCTTTGATCACCCTCAGAGATTGTCCAGAAGGTACGAAATGGTCAGCGGCCATATTTCCGACCAAGCATTGACCGGACCCAGCTGAATGAAGAGCTAGTTTTGCTGATGGAGCGATGTTGGGCTCAGGACCCAGCTGAGCGGCCAGACTTTGGACAGATTAAGGGCTTCATTCGACGCTTTAACAAGTGAGAGGGCATTATAGGGCAGGGGCTTCCCAGGGATAGAAGCCTCATTAGTCCTAGTGCATGAAGTGGGGCAGGTGGGACCAGAGGGTGGGTTGGATAGGAAGTCCTGGGAGTCTTCAGAATCTTAGAGCAAGTGCCATATCCTGGCCTCCCCACAGGGAGGGTGGCACCAGCATATTGGACAATCTCCTGCTGCGCATGGAACAGTATGCCAATAACCTGGAGAAGCTGGTGGAGGAACGCACACAGGCCTATCTGGAGGAAAAACGCAAGGCTGAGGCTTTGCTCTACCAAATTCTACCCCAGTGAGACTTTGTCCCCCTTCCTGAATTTTCCTTTGGGATTCTGCTCTGTTGGGCTCTGCCTCATCAGGCACCTGCAAACTTGCCTCCCGACCCTCAGAACGCTGCTGGCCACAGGGAGTCCCCCTGGCTATAGATTTTTTGCTGTCATTCTGTCTTTGCATCAGCTGTGCTGCCTTCTTACTGGCTTCCCATCCCTTCTTACAACACTGCTCTACCATGCCCTTGCTTCAGCAAGTGTATGTAAAACAGTCCCAACTTGAGACAGCTCCCATGCACAGGAATCTCCTCAAAAGCCCCTGCCACTTGTGCGCCTTACCTTGCATTTGACTGTAATGTCTTCCCAGCCACTTTCCTCCCTCCCACTTGCAAAGCCCAGCTTTCTTGTTTCAGCTCATATCTGCTGCAGCCACATGCACCTTCCCTCTCTCTTCTGCTCCTACTCTCTTGGAGTTTGGCTCACACAGCACCCTTGCTTCCTAGTTCAGTGGCAGAGCAGTTAAAACGGGGAGAGACTGTACAGGCTGAGGCCTTTGACAGTGTTACCATCTACTTCAGTGACATTGTTGGCTTCACAGCATTGTCAGCAGAGAGCACCCCCATGCAGGTGAGAGCCATGGGTGAGAGGTAGTGGGTGGGGTCGGGTGGGTAGGGACCTGGGGAAGCCTCATTGATAACAGGGAAGATGAGTTTGTTCTAGAGTTCCCACATCTTGTGATGGCTCGTGGGTTAAGAATTCTTAGAAAGTTGGGTACAAGTTTCAGGGCCTCTGCTTTTCTATCCCTTTTAGGTAGTGACACTTCTTAATGACCTGTATACCTGCTTTGATGCCATAATTGACAACTTTGATGTCTACAAGGTGAGAGCTGGGGTGGCTCTTCAATAGAAGACTCTTTAATAGAGACCCCCTTTGAAAGCCAGTCTCCCTGAACCCCACACACCTTACCCACCCCATGATCAGCTTTCCCTCCAGGGGTCCCAGCATCCTGGTGCTGGAGTGTACTTTGTAAACAGATGTAGCTCCAGCACTGTCATTGTACACTCCAGTCGAATTTCTTGTGAATCCTTTGGCTTCCCTAATTAGAACCATCATGAGATTTAGCTCCTATCTCCCTGGAGTATAAATGCAGCCAATCCAACATTTCTCTCCAGTCCTCTCCAGACATGGAAGAATCATATAGGATGTGGGTCCAGACTGATTTAGTGGGGTGAGGGAAAATATATTTTAAAAAGTAAAACTTTTTGTTGAAGTCATTGAGTTGGATTTATTGTCTTTGGGAGTAAAAATCATCTGAATTTGAATATTGGCTTGTTACTATGTGGCCTTATAGGTAAGTAACAGAATCATCCTGAGCCTCAGTTGTTTTATCTGTAAGATGGGAATAATAGATTTGTTGTATAGAAAGTGCCTAACATTGTTTGGCATGTGGCAGAACAATGACATTCATTCTCTTACATACCTTTGGTACAATTACCAGCATCAAATGCCTGCTTTCTTCCTGACAGTTTGGGCTGTCTGGTCATTTCATTGGGCCTGCTTTACCTCCTTACCAGCCTCTGTCCTCTTGAGTTTAGCCTGTTGTCTTGCTTCCCATTTCCTGATGGCAGAGCCTATTTGTCCATGTCCTGCTGCAGACAGGGTGTTCATTCATTCAGCAAATGTGTACTGAGTATTCACCAGGTGCTGGGTGGAGAAAGAGGACTTAAAGACTCCCTTGACATCTCGTCTCCCCTAGACTCTCAGGACCATGGCACTTATTTTCTAGTCAATATTCTGGCCTCCAGGATGTCAGGATGATGTCCAGCTTGTCTCCCTCTACTCTTTCCCATCCCCATGGATACAAATAGAGGTGACCTTTTAATCCCCCTCTCAATCAGGTGGAGACGATTGGGGATGCTTACATGGTGGTATCTGGCCTCCCAGGCCGAAATGGTCAACGGCATGCACCAGAAATTGCTCGTATGGCCCTAGCATTACTAGATGCAGTTTCTTCCTTTCGCATCCGCCACCGACCCCATGACCAGCTGAGGCTACGCATAGGGGTCCATACTGGTAAGGCTGAGTCTCACTCCAGCCCTAATCTCCACCTTTCCCAGACTCTCCCAACCTGTTTCTTCTCATAGGGCCAGTCTGTGCTGGGGTTGTTGGCCTGAAGATGCCCCGTTATTGTCTTTTTGGAGACACAGTGAACACTGCTTCTCGAATGGAGTCTAATGGTCAAGGTAAGACACTAGCCCTCAACCCCACTGTTGGCCTCAATTTATCTTGCCCTTTTCTTCTTTTCATAGTTCCTCCAATCTCTTAATCTGAGAGACCACCGTTCCTTAGTGTTGCATCCTTGGGCATATTTTGGTTCTAATAGATATGCATTGGGAGGTCTGGGAGCTTCCCTGGAATGGTTGGTCGGGCACGGTGCTATACAGTATCACCAATTCTTTGCCTTTTCTTTGATTCCTTTTTCCATCATCCTCCCTATCCCACCCACCCCAGCGCTGAAGATCCATGTCTCCTCTACCACCAAGGATGCCCTAGATGAGCTAGGATGCTTCCAGCTAGAGCTACGGGGGGATGTGGAAATGAAGGTGACAGCAGGCCATGGGGAGGGAGGCATGGGAAAGGGGGGTGAAAGTGATTATGGGAATCATGGGGAAAGAGAGGGAGACAAAGGGACTAACGCTGAAGCATCTGAATCCTGTCCACTCTCCCACTTCCAGGGAAAAGGAAAGATGCGAACATACTGGCTCTTAGGAGAGCGGAAAGGACCTCCTGGACTCCTGTAAACCCCCATTCTTCCCAAGTCAGACAGTCTCCTGCTGCTGGTACCTGGGTGGGCAGTGGCCACCATGTCTGCCCACACCAGAAATGGACATTTTCATATGTAATGGAAAACAGCCACAAAAAACCTACCTTATATGGAAGTTGTAGCCCTCTGCAGCTCAGCCCTGTACATATACCTGTCCCTCTCTGGCTTGGTCCCCTTCCTCCCTACTTTCTGTAAATATCTGTATCTAAACCAGAATATTTTGGTCAAATATAAAACAATAATAAAAAAAGTTCTGATGTCATAGTGTGGGATGGGGCAATCCCAAGGAAAGGTTGTGGGGTATGCACGCAGTGACTCACAGAATCACTAAATTAGCAGTCTTGGGATGAGAGAGAACCCTTTATGTAAAGCCTCTTCAAGTACAGTGAGAATTAACTTCCTCCTGACCTCTCTAGTGCAGACAGAAATAGATTCCATATTCCATATCCCACTTCCCTCCTCACCCCTGACAGGAGTCATTCACCCCCTCCACCACCCAGCCTTCCTCTCTGACAGGGAAGGGAAGAGATTTCTCCCAGTTGGTGGGGGTAATTCTCAGGTTCATAGGGCAAAAGTTGCCCCAGAGACAAGGGTACTGGTGTTGAGAAGCTGCAGTTCTTCCGGAAAGGTGTATCCAATGTCCTGATGTTACTGACACCCTGGAGGAGTGCCAGGATGAGGATGGATCTCGCTTTCCCCAAGCCAGAACAAAACAACTCTGCCCTACCTTTCCTGCCCCGCTCTGCCCCCAATACCTAGTCACCCTCACACACCGGTAGCTGTGGTGCCCTCTGTATCCAGAAGGTCTCAGGCTGCTCCTGGCGGTAGTCGTGAGGCTGTGAGGGAGGGTACTGAGTAACTCCTGGCCTTCAGCCCTCTCTCTCAACCTCTGGGCCCGGTAATTGACCACAGCCTGTCAGAGCCCAGCTGTGCAAGTGGCAGGGGGTGGGGAGTGGGTTCTCACCTTTGCTGGGGCAGGAGTCCCTGATTGCACCAGCTCCATTCGGTAGTCATGGTGTGTCACAGACTCGACCTCAAAGAGCTTCCTTGTGGGTTCCTGTTCTGCCTGTACCTCTTTACTATGTAGCCCGAGAGGTGTCAAGGCCATTCTCACCCAATTTTTCTCCTCCCCCTCCCTCTTCCCTTTTACCCAATCCCTTACCGGATCTGATGCTGCAGAAGCATCTCCAGCATGGCTTCACGCTTCCCTGTGAGAGGGTGGGGGGTGGGCAGGGTGGGGTCTGGTTAAGAAGGAGGCCCAGAAGAAACTAACTTGAGAAAAGGAAGAAAGACCTTGGGGGTTCTGCCCTTATATCCATTGGACAATCCACAGCCCCACCAGAAATTCCTTCCTCTTTTTCCCTCTGACTATTGGACTCGTTCTGGCCTACACTCTTTCACATTTCACACCTCGAAGTGGCCAATAGACATTTCCTGGTGGCTGGTAGGAGTCTTTCTGGGTGGTGCTGCGGGGCATGGGTGACTTTAGTTGCATAGTCAGCAGTCCCCGGTGTCCGTGTCGGAAGAAAAAACTCTCAGAGCCATCCTGCATGCTTGGGACTTGATCCAGGTGGTTGGTGGCTCTCTGTGGATCCCAAGTTGAATGACTATAATATCCCTTCTGGTACCCACCCTTATGTGAACTACTGCCTCCCCTAAGAAACTGAGGGCAGCCTTCAAGAAAAGGGAGCAGGCCAAAACTTTAATACCTCTTCCTCCCAGTTGTAGAGGAGGCACTGGCCCCGTGGCAATGTTTCATAGTGAATCGTAGGCTTCCCTTTAATGTCTGGGGGTTTCCATAGTCCTCGGGTACCCGGTTCTAAAACTTGCAAAAATTCCCAAGGTGGTTGTTTCTGGGGCTCCCAGGGGCAGTGCTGACTCCCGGAGGTATAGTTAGGGACTCGATCTGCCCCCAGGTTTCTGAACCCTGGAGGAATAGAGGGGCTGAGCTCAGAGTCAGGGCCAGTGCCTGGACCAGGCCCAGAGGCAGGACCAGGATGAGAGCCAGAGCCATGACCAGGACCAGAGCCAGAGACAGGGACAGAGCCACAGCCAGGACCAGAGCCAGAGCCAGAGCCAGGGACAGAGCCATGACCAGGACCAGAGCCAGAGCCAGAGCCATGACCAGCATCTGAGCTGGAGCCAAGAACAGGCCCAGAGCTAGAGCCTGGAACAAGGTCAGAGTTAGAACTATGGTCGGTTGTAGTGCAAGGGTCCTGAGCAATACAGGAAACATAGCCGGGCTCAAAGCCAAGACTCCCATGGGCTATATTGTGGGTAAAGCTGGGTCCCGCACAGGGCTCCCCAAGAAGGCTGGGGTCAGAGGATGGCTCCATGAACTCAGAGCAGGGCGCTGGGGTCTTTGTAGATAATGCAGCTGCTTTGGTGGTGGTGAAGGCTGCGGTAGCTGCAGCAGCTGATGCAGCCGCTGCAGCTGCTGCGGTTGCAGCTGCCAGGGCCGACCTAGGACTGTCATCTGAAGAAGGAAACGGTTCCGAAGTGGGCCCCAGTCCTTCGGAGCTGGGCTGTATGTCTAAAGATCTGAAAGAAAGCAAACACGACAAGGCTGTCAAAAGCGCAGCAGAGGAAGTCCGCTGACCTTGCTCGTCCCCTTCTGCCTGCAGCCAGAGCTGCGGCTCTCACCGCGACCGCGATCCCTCGGTAGACTCGTTGGTCTCCATCTTCAGACTCCAGCTACCGGGTTGCCATAGAGACAGCAAACAACTCCTGGAGCCTGCGCAGAAGTAGAGCTAGGCGGACTTGCAGGTGGGGGTGGAGACAAGTCCTCTGCGGGGCGGAAGTCTTCAGCCTAGTGCTGTCAGGGAGGACCGCTTTCCGGTCCCGGCGGCAATCCGCCTCAGACTGGGTTTTAGGGTTCCGCTGGCTTAAGACCTCCCCCTCCACGCCCGAACAGAACAGTCTTTGCGGTTTTCTAAGGTGATGCTTTATGGGGATATGTTGTAAACAGGCACAGGCCTGTGGCATTAGGTAACAGCCTACTTGGTGTTTGCAGAGACGCAACAGTAGCTTTCCTTTAGTTTGCTTAGTTCATTCTCAAAAGTGAGTAGGGTCTTTAACAAATGTTAAGGTTGAAAATAAACTAGCTTGAGCAAAATGGGAGACATGGAATAGTGAAAAGGCAGCCGCTTTTTGTTTGGGTGATTACTCCTCCTCTAATAAAAGATCCTCATATTGACAGCCCTCCTCCTAAGCCCCCTTAGAACCTGGTTTGACCTATGAAGAAGGGCCAGGATGGGCTTTCAGTTTCTTCTGGCTTTCAGTTTCTTCCTACTCATTTAGGCTCATTCCTACTGTTAACTTTTCTAGAAGCTTGACCTAGGGTGGACCACTTGTCAAGAAGACTTACATATCTGCAGGCAACCTTTAACCACAGGTTGGACCCTCCTCAGTGTCTTTCACTCAGACCAGTCAAGGGGCATCATAGCCCTGAATCAGTTTTCTTTCCCCTTTGTGGTATAAAATTTTATATTAAAGACAAAAGAGCATAATTAAAGGATAACAGTTTTATTAGTATCACAGGGTCAATTTTTCCCTTTCCATCCAAGCATCCAGAGTCTGGTGTCCTTTGGTCAATTGGCAGGTTCAACCTGGAGGCCACTGGAGCTGCCGGCCCCCAAGTACATGAATGTGCAGATGATACACAGATTGTGCACCCAGCTTCCCATCGTTGATCACTGAAATTGAGCTTAGGGTTAGGGAGTCAGGATCACGGCAGAGGTCAAAGAATGAAGATCATATTGAGAAGTAGGAATGAGAATTCATAGGTGAGGGACCAAGGGCCAAAAGTCACTCACCAAGTCGGTATCCATCTCCCAGGCCCTCAGCCTTTGCTATCTTCTTGGCCACAAGGAGTAGGTGTCCTAGAAGCTATAGGGAGAGCAGAGGGACATAGGTGGCTTCATTCATAGGGAGCAAGACCTCTAGCTGGGTCCAGGGCTCTTCCCAGTCAAACCCTGGCCCTGTTCTTCCCACCTGCTGGTCGTCTTCTTCAGCCTGGCTAATCCGAGGAATGGGCTTCTTAGGAATGACCAGGAAGTGCACAGGAGCCTGAGGGGCCACATCACGGAATACAAGACACTGGGGGCAGTGACAGGCCAGAGGCCACATTAGTTCAACAGGGTGGATGGTATCGACAACATTCCTAAGGGGATGGGTCCTAAGAGCACCCCACCTGCTGGTCCTCATAAAGAATGTCAGCTGGGAGGCTCCTGTCCAGGATCCGGGAGAAGATGGTTGGGGCTGCTCCCCCAGGAGTTGCCTGTTGGGCCTTGGCCACTTCATTCCCATCAGTCACACCTGCAGCTCCTCGGACCTGAAGGTAGATCGACCATATTCAAAGGAGGGAGCTGGCAGAACCTGTGATCTGGTTTTGTTAACTTCGTCCTTCTAAGAACCTATTTGTGGTTCCCACCCAGGAGGAAAATTCCTGAATTTCAGAGCACCAGCAGCAAAGGGTAGGGCCAGATGGTGCTGGACCTGGTTAGATAACAGGCAGTATTATTATCCAGGATTCAGCAGTGCAGTTGATTCCTGCTCACATGTCTATGAAATATAGCACTGTTTAGGGAAAGGATCTAGAATGAGATACTGGGGATTTTGGTCTCAGTTCCTATCTTACCACACCACTGAATTACCTCAGATAAATTCCTTCTCTCAGCTTCTAAAATAAAGGGGTGGTTTCCATAATCTCTTACGATGGCTTGAATCTCTTTCCACTCTCACCTTGTTAGTACATTTCCACTTATTTCCGTTGTTTTCTGATCTTTAAGCCTTGTCGCCTGTTTTATTTAGGTTTTAATGCAATCGCCCTGTTTGACACTAGTTGACCCCTCATCTGGGTGTCACATGTGACTCTGAATTTTAACTCTTGTCCCTTGAATGAGTGGAGGTAAGAGTTCAGCTAAGTGATCTCTGCTTCCCTAGCCCCAGGGGACTGCGGGTAAGGCAGTCCCAGTTTCCAGGGGATTCAGAGAAGGCTGACGTCAGTGCATCACGTTGGGGGAGAATGGGAGGGAATGAATTCTCTGACCTCCCAGCCACTTCTGGCAAGTGCAGAAGAGAAGTTAACACTAGTGCTCATTAGGAGGCCAGAGGCCTGAGGAGGGCAGAGCACTGGCTCCATGAAGAGAAAGCTCATTTCCTGCAGGGGGCACCGGGCCAGCTGGGCTGCAGGCAGTGGAAAGAAGGCGGCAGCCGCTGCAGTGACCCTGTCCCGACCTCGGCGACCGGGCCTGCGCAGGGCGGGGATCATCACTAGTTCGTTCTCTGCAGCCACCAGTTCGACCTCACCGCACAGCCCCGGAGCTTGTGCCTCGGAGGGGCAGAGGCCACAGGCAGGACCTCTGCGCGGCTCTGCGCGCCTTCGGGAGCCCTGGCCCCGGATGGCTTCGGAGCCCGCAGGACCCCCTACTCGCTCCCGCGCCACTTCTCACCTGCCCCCCGCGCGCCCCCGTGGCCGCCACGGCTCTGCGCGCCGCGCGCAACCCGGTGGCCAGCACCACGACTGCCGCCATCTTCCCGGAGCCGCGGGAATCTCTCACCCGGGTCAGCACTCGGCTCCGCGGCCGGCCGGGGGTGGGGAGTCCGGGAGCGGGGAAGCGCGGTAGCGGCGGCCGGGCGAGCCCTGCTACCCCATTGGAGCGCGCCCCTGGGCACGATTCGTCCCATTGGCTCTGCAGCCACTTTGGAGGCGGGCTCTTTTCATCTCATTGGCTGCTTCTACCAACGCGAGGACAATTTTCCATTCCATTGGCTTCGTCTTGTAGTCCGTGTGAACGTTCTTTTCCCATTGGATCCCCTAACTAGTTTCGCTGTGAGCGAAACTTCCGCTCCATTGGAAGGATTAAGGAGCCTGGAGGTGGGATTTTCTCCTAGTTGGATTTGATACACAACCCTGGCTTCTAGGTTGCGGCTCCCGAGTGGGTGGGGCTTTTCGTTCTTGGTTCGTCCTCTTCAGGTCTGGTTCCTATTGGTGCGCGGGGAGGAAGGGGGCGTGGCTCCGTCACCTGCTGCAGAAAGGGCTATTTTAGACCCTCTCGCTGCTTTGGCCAGGAGGAGGGCGGGGCTCTGGGGACATCCGGCGCTTATTGGCTCCAAGAACCACCCGGGATGGGGCTAAAGGTGAACGGGGATGAGGTGTGTTTTTTTGTTTTTGCTTATTTGTTTTAACTGGCGGGGCTGATGCGCAGCATTTTCTCCACAAGGGCAGTTTTAGTCCCTTGAGCATTTTGGAGATTTTAATGTACTTATCTAAGGGAAATTCTTCCTTAATTCTATGTTCTTGTTAACGCATTCACTCTATAGGTTAAAAATTCTGTGGTTTTTGCATTTGTTTTTTTTTGAGCAGGCGGAGATAGGAGTGTCCTATCTTGCCGCACAAGTATTATAATAAGCAAAGGAGTATGTATTCATTGTTCTTTTCTAATCAGAAAAGGTGTGTGATACAGTTAGCTCGGTGCCTGGCTTTTTTTTTTTTTTTTTTTTTTTGAGACGGAGTCTTGCTCTGTCGCCCAGGCTGGAGTGCAGTGACGCGATCTCGGCTCACTGCAAGCTCCGCTTTCCGGGTTCACGCCATTCTCCTGCCTTAGCCTCCCCAGTAGCTGGGACTACTGGAGCCCGCCAACACGCCTGGCTAATTTTTTTGTATTTTTAGTAGAGACGAGGTTTCACCATGTTAGCCAGGATGGTCTCCATCTCCTGACCTCGTGATCCTCCCGCCTCGGCCTCCCAAAGTGCTGGGATTACAGGTGTGAGCCACCGCACCCGGCCGGTGCCTGGCGTTTTCAATGAGTCAGGTTTGCACTGCTGGAATATATATTTTTGACATAAGAAACGTGGGGGTCACAAAATACTAATGTTCTCAGACACTAAGTAAGTTTTAGTATGACATCACATAGAACAAGTTACCACTGTGTTTCTTTGGTTTTTCTTTTTTTCTTTTCTTTTTTTTTTTTAACACATGGCCTGATACATATAGGTGCTCAGTAGTTGTTGAATGAATAACATCTGGTGTTTCCTGTCATTTTTTCACAATATGTAATACTATGTATTGCATATGATACTAACCCATGTGTAATCAATTTTTCATATTTGTACAGTCTATGTAAATATAGTTTGTATTAGCTGCTTGTTATTTCCTTCAATGAGTTTATCATAGAGTATTAATAGAGTAATCCTAACTCTATTGTTGACTATTAGTTGAATTAGTTTTAGGTGAATGGTTATCATGGCGCTTATAACTACTGTCGCGAACTCTCTTCTAGAGATAGTACAATCTCTTTTGTATAGCTGTATTATTGTTAGAAAGTCCTTTCTCCTCCAAAGGGCAGACATTTGATTCTGTGATTTTCCCCAGGGATCCTAGCAGTCCAGATTACATTCCTTCCTTTGGAGGAACAGATGGCCCCCCTAATTGTGAGGAAATGTAGAATGGCCTCTTTTCTGGGCCCCAGAGGTTGCAGTTCTCTGTGGTGCCTCTGGGACACTGGGAGACCCTAGAATTGTCCTGGAGAAGGGCAAGAGATAAGTGGATCTGGGATCTAGGAAGAGGAAGGAAGCCAGTCTGGAGGATAGGTGGATACAAAGCACTTTGAAATTAGTTATTTCTTTGGTTCTCATAGAAAGCAGGCAACATAGAGGTTATTCCTATTTTACAGGTTCAGAAACTCAGCCTAAAGAGGGACAGTGACTTGCGTGGGGTCACAGAGCCTATTAGTGTTAGAATCTCCTACTCCCATAAGAATCTATGGACTTCCTAGTCACTTCCCACATTCACTGATTTTGATCCCTGGCCCACAGTCTTCTCTACTCCAAGCACTTATCACCTACAGTTGCCCTCGTCTGAAAGATGTTATGCTCTGCAGCCTCTGAACACTGTCTCCTGTACTTCAACCCCTGCCCCTGTATCTGCTACTGTACCTCATTAGAGACTTCTCTTCCTTTGACTGCTCCCTTTTTCTTTTTTTTTTTTTTTTTTTTTTTTGAGGCGGAGTCTCGCTCTGTCGCCCAGGCTGGAGTGCAGTGGCGCGATCTCGGCTCA
Source organism: Macaca nemestrina (assembly GCF_043159975.1). NCBI lineage: Eukaryota > Metazoa > Chordata > Mammalia > Primates > Cercopithecidae > Macaca > Macaca nemestrina. The sequence goes on from NC_092138.1 coordinate 65,105,460, forward strand.
CTGCAAGCTCCGCCTCCCGGGTTCCCGCCATTCTCCTGCCTCAGCCTCCCGAGTAGCTGGGACTACAGGCGCCGCCACCACGCCCGGCTAATTTTTTTGTATTTTTAGTGGAGACGGGGTTTCATTGTGTTAGCCAGGATGGTCTCGATCTCCTGACCTCGTGATCCGCCCGTCTTGGCCTCCCAAAGTGCTGGGATTACAGGCTTGAGCCACCGCGCCCGGCCGACTGCTCCCTTTTTCAATCTGACATTTGCCTCCTGGCATCACTTTCTTTCCCTGTTGGTACCGTATGCTCCCTTCACATCCTCACGCCTTCTTTTGCTTAGTTTTCCTGATCATCCTCCCTGATATCCTCACATCATCAACCCATTAAATATTTGGCTTCTCTGCTCCTCTAACTAGGTTCTCACTTCCAACTGTGCCCAAATCCTAAACTACCCACTGATCAGGTTTTTCTCCAGTTCCCTACATTAGCCTTCCCAAACCTTCCCCTTTCTTCTCTTGTCTCCTACTCCCTACTCTTATCCCTCTCCCCCTGGACCCCCAGCCATTGGCCTTATCTCCTACTTCACAGGGCATATAGAAGCCATCAGAGGGGAACTTCCACAGGTTCTTGTTCCCTGAAACTCTGGGAAGGCTCCATCCTCTTCCTTCCTCTTGGTCATAGGAAGTAGTGTTTCTCCTGTCCAGAGCAAATCCCTTTACCTCTGCTTTGACCTCATCCCTTTCCTCCATCTCTGGGATCTTGTCTCACCAGGCATCTCTTCTCTCTCTTCTGGGTCCTTCAAGGTCCTTTAGTTTACTGGCCTCTTTCCCTTTTCCTGTCTATGAAAGTGCTTCCTTGACTCCACAACTCCCTCTGGATATTGTCTGACTTAAGCTTCTTTAAGAGACTCCTTGAAACTCACTGCTGTTTGACTCCTGCCTCCACTGCACCAGTGTGAAACTGCACTCTCTGAAGCTCCCAGAGATCTTCTAACTGCAAAACCCAATGGATACTTTTCAGTCTTTATCTTATTGGTGCCCCAACTGCATCTAACATCACTTCCCACTCTATCCTTCTTGAAACTTCCTCCCTTTTGGCTTCCTTGAAGCCACTTTCCTTCAAGCAGGCAGCTTAAATGTGGGTGTGATGGAGGCAGATGGCCAGATCCAGGCTTTCTCCTGTGCCTAATAGGTGTCAACTCTAAGTTATTAGGCAGTCTCTCCCTGGGCTGGGATCTACCTGCCCCATATGGAGCCAAGTCAGGTTCCAGTGACTCCTCTTTTATTGCTGATCTGGGCCAGACTCACAAAGGCCTGTGCCAGTTGCTGACAGTGTCTGTCCCTGGAGGAGGGAAGAGCAGAGGTGAAAGGGTCAGGTATGGGGGTCAGAAGGAAGGCCAGGCTGGAGGTTGTGTGAGGCAGGGAGTCCCGGGGAACTAGGGTGGGAGCTGGGAAGGCCAGAGGGCCCCTGTATCGGCAGGGCCTCGAAGTCAGAGTTGCTGAGGATGGCTTCTCGGAGCACAGACATCTCTGCAAAAGGTACATAGTCTGCTCCTGGGGGTGAAAACCAGTGCAGATGTGGGATGCAGGTAGGTGGGGGGTGGGGAGGTGGGCTGAGGGAGCGCACTAGTTCTGGAGGGGATGGTCGAGGATGGGAGTGCCTTCCTGCCTGGCCTTCTGACTACAGACCCCGGAATGGCCCCCTGTCCCAGGTTTCTGCCTCACCGTGAGGTCTCCCTCCTCGTCGCCGGGTCCTCTGGGTCTCAAAGAAAGTCCCGTGTTCCTCCCAGCGCCGGTCACAGGCCGCACAGAGGAAATTAGACTCAAAACAGCCGCAGCAACAGCCTGGGGCAAAATTGCAACCAAGAAGAGTTTAGGAAATGGTGGTATCCCCAGGAGCTGATCACATTCTCATCTCTTCCTCAGTGACCGCATGCCCAAGGCTCTCATACTCGCTCCCCATCATTATCCCCAGACTGCATCCTATCCCCACCTACCCTGTTCCCAATATGCCTCTTGCCCTAGAAGTTACCATGATGCCTGCAGGGATGGGGCCCAGTGGCTGCATGTTCTTCGTGGCTGTGTTTGCAGCGACATTGGGCCCTCCAGGCCTTGGGGTCAAAGGTGGCCCGTCTCTTGAGCCAGAACTCACCCACCTCCTCTGGGCGTGATGGGATAAAGCAGAACATGAGGCAGCGGCACTTGCTCACCTTGCAGGGCACGGATATGTCTGTGGGATTGGGGATGGATGGTAGGGTTAGACCAGTATCTGATAGGACCTTGCCTTCTTGTGCCAACCCCATCCTCCATCCCCGCCACCCCCATGCACTCAAACATGCTTTTTTTTTTTTTTTTTGAGACAGAGTTTTGCTCTGTCACCCAGGCTGGAGTGCAGTGGCATGATCTCAGTTCACTGCAACTTCCACCTCCTGGCTTCAAGTGACTCTCCTGCCTCAGCCTCCTGAGTAGCTGGGACTACAGGCACGTGCCACCATGCCCAGCTAATTTTTTGTATTATTATTATTTTTTTTTAGTAGAGACGGGGTTTCATCATATTAGCCAGGATGGTCTTGATCTCCTGACCTTGTGATCTGCCTGCTTCCGCCTCCCAAAGTGCTGGGATTACAGGGGTGAGCCACTGCGCCCAGCCACATGCTCTCTCTCATACTTCCCAAGACATGACAGAGTACAGTTATTCCTCCACACTCAAGAGGGGCTGGTCAGTTCTCCCTTACCTGAGATGATCCGGTGCTCTCTCAACAAGTGTCCACAAAAGCATCTGGACTCATCCCCAATCCGGAAACAGTCCCATAGGTAATGGGGGCAGCGCCAGCCAATGTAGAGACCTAGGTATGCAGGATTAATAAGGAAAAGTGAGAAGTAAAAAAATTCTAAGCTCCCCCAAAGTGTTCTTACCTATCCCTTGATGGGGGTGAGGGGGTGGGGGGAACTTACCTCTCCCACCCCCAGGTATCTTTATCTCCACCTGAAAGTCCTCACCTCTACCCCTTAGATTTTCTTTTTCCTTGGGATTTTCTCATTACCCCACAAGTGTCTTCAGTTCTCTTTCTACACAGGATCCACTCCATCTCTGTCAGCCTGCCAGAGATGACTCAAGAGAGTCTTTGGTTTCTGAGCAGGAAGATTATAGATGAAATTTTGTTTGAGGCTGAACATGAATCTCACTGAGTTCTCTGTGACCACAGGGATTCTCATCTCCTCTCCTGATCCCACTAAAGCCCAACTTTGCTTTGTTTTCTTGAAGTGTCTAAGGTGAGGGAAAGGGAAGATGATTGGCCAAGTGTACAGACAATGGGATTGAACTTTGCTTTGTTTTCTTGAAGTGTCTAAGGTGAGGGAAAGGGAAGATGATTGGCCAGATGTATGGACAATGGGATTGGCTCCTAGGTCCCGAAGAGGAGGAGGAGGTTGGATAGCCCTGGTGCTGGAAGGTAGGTGGAGGGTTTCCTCTCAAGTCTCCAGGTTGGTACCTTAATACCTCCCTCTGTGTTCCTGGTGCTATTGTCCCAGTGCCCTCTATGTACCTAAGAAGGGCTGCCAAAGGTTCTTCAAGGGTCAGGAGAAAGGGGTAGGTAGCAGTCATGAGCGGTGAAGACCAAAAATTATACGTTGTGAGGCTAAGCAAGGAGGCGTGGAAAGGAAAGTGAGGCTAAGAAGTGTCCCTGAGAGTAGGCACCAGTAAGAGGTCACAACCCTTGAGAGCTGGTGTTCAGCAGTGAGGTCTGAATCCCTGACTTCGTGACCAGTCTTGAGGTGAGGGTGGTGCTCCTCACCATTCAGATTTTCTCATTCTCCATGAGAGCTGAGAGTACCCCAACTTCTAGCCAAGAATCCTGTATGAGGCCCCATGGAGTGGACCTCCAGGTGTAGGATTCTTAGTCCCAATTAAAGGCTCAACTGAAATGTCACCTCCACTAAAAAGGTGTCCCTGACTTCCCCTGTCTGTCTGGGCTCCTCCTCTTGCCATCCGTAGCTCCTTGTGCTACTCCCATCGCAGTACAGTGCATTATAATAGACCATTCCTTTGTATTCCTATTAATCCATGAGTTCTCCAAGGGAGCTGTCTTTTCACCCATATCTCTAATCCTAGTACAGGGCCTGGCACAAAATGGTTGCTGAGAGAATGTAGATCGCCTGATTAAACAAATGAGCTCATTCCTTCAAGAGGAAGAGAGAGCCAGTATTCAGGCATAACCCTGAGGCTCCGTAACACGAATAAGAAGAGTGGCATCGTCTGGTCTTTGACTCTGGTCAGGGCCACAATTCACAATTCCGTGCCTCAGATTAAGTTTTCTTGTCTTACCCATAGTCTGTCAGGATCTAAAGCCTGTCTAGATGTGGCTTTTGGCTTTGCTGCTTCTGTCTCGATGCTGATTGCCTGTAGTGCCACTGCCCCCTTACACCAGGGAGGCTTTGTTGAGAGAGCAGGGTATAGGCAGTCACAATGCGGGTGGGCGGGAGCCAGGATTCCACTAGAGGAGTTCTGAATTCTGTCTGGAGTAGCAGGATACATTAAAAAAACAGGAGGTGAGGCCCATAGATCAAGGCCTGCTCGGAGTACCCGGGGAGGGGGAGTCAAGTCCAAGCACTAGTGTAGGAATCAGTGCCCAGCATTCAGATGAAGAAGACTGGAGTTTGAACAGGGAGACTGGTGACTATACTTCAGATTCTGTTACAAGTGTTAGTGCTCTTAAAGTGGGACAATTGGAAGGTGGCTGTGGATTCCAGTGGGACCCTCTACTCTCTGTCTTGATTCCAAACTCCCTTCCTGTTGTGGGTGGACAAGGCCTGGCGGAGGAGGAGACATTGTTTGGGATGCCGTTTTGATTCTGTCTAACACAGTCCAGTTCCACAATCACATAATCACATTTGCATGATGACATCTCTTTATGCATAGTATGGCTCCATAAAACACACAGCTGTCTTTACAGGAACAATGTCTCCAGCCTAGCCCTTTCTCCCGAGCTTCAGACCCGTATGGCCAGCTGTCTACTAGATTCTTGGGCCAGCATGTTTCATAAGCGCTTCAAATGTCTTATGCCCAATTATTCCCTCCAAACCTGGCTTTCATCCTTTGTCCTCTGTTCATCCAACACATGCCTACCAAGCATCTACCCTTTTCCAGGCAGTCAGTTAATGGCACCATCATCCTACCACTTACTTATGCCAAAACTTAGGTGGCATTCCAGGCATTTCCCTCTCTCTTATCCTATACATCCAGTGTTCCAATGGTCAGTTTCACTTTGTTAGCTTTTCTTTTCTTTTCTCTTTTCTTTCTTTTTTGACAGAGTCTTGCTCTGTTGCCCAGGCTGGAGTGCAATGGTACAACCTCAGCTCACTGCAACCTCCACCTCCCGGGTTCAAGCAATTCTCCTGCCTCAGCCTCCCAAGTAGCTGGCATTACAGGTGCCCACCACCATGCCTGGCTAATTTTTTGTATTTTTAGTAGAGACAGGGTTTCACCATGTTGTCCAGGCTGGTCTCAAACTCCTGGCCTCAGATGATCCACCCACCTTGGCTTCCCAAAGTGCTGGGATTACAGGTGCAAGCCACCATGCTCAGCCTGTTAGCATTTCTTGAACCTGTCTACTTCCTAAGCCCATCTACTTCTTACCTGGTTATGACCAGTGCCTCACAATGTATTCACTTGCCTTTCCATACCTCCTCTCTTAGCCTCACAACTCCAGTCTTGTCTTTCTCCGGTCTAGCCTATTGCCAGAGTGATCTTTCAGAAACAGAAATTCGCTCATGTTATTGTCCTACTTAAAACCTTCTAGTGACTCTCAGTTGCCCTCAGGATATAATTCTAGCTTTTAGCTTGGCACAGAAATGCCTACAGAATTCTGCCCTTCTAGAGCAGAGCTGGCTCTTCTCCCCCACCACTCTATGCATCAGGCATAGTGCATTGCTGTAGATTCCTGCTGTGCCTTACCCTATCATGTCTCATCTTACAGCACTCTTTACTTGGCCACCTCTTCTTACTCATCTTACAGATATCAGCTGAGAAGTCATTCCTTCCAAGGCTTATTATTCCTCAAGCACTCCAGATAAGATGCCCCTTTTTTCCTGCTCACGCAGCAGTCTAGGATAACCTTGATTATAGCAATTATTAGAGTGAATTATAATTGTCCTTATACTTATTGGTATCTCTCATTAGAGTGCCAAGTATTTTGGCTTTGAACCCCCACCAGCATTACCACTTCCATAGCTAGCTCAATGCCTGGCACATAGTTGGTGCTCAATAAATGTTTGTTGAATGAATAAAAACAAAGGTTACACTTGATATTTCTGTACACATCACATATACTGTTATGGACTACCCAGGACTCAACATCCCCACTATTAGGAGGGGACCTCGAATATAATTGTTCAGGGTTGAATGACACGAATTTCTTTATAAAACTTCCTGTTTAACAGGAAGATGAAGAAGTTCAATTTGAAGAAGAAAAAGAAATACAGTGGCCTTGAGGAGTGGGGAGTAGACAGGAGGTTCTAAGAAGGGGAATGAGAGAACTGAACACATCCTGCATTTTTTTTTTTTTTTTTTTTTGAGACATTCTGTCACCCAGGCTGGAATATACTGGCACAATCACGGCTCACTGCAGCCTTGACCTCCTGGGCTCAAGTAATCCGCCCACCTCAGCCTACTAAGTAGCTGGGGCTACAGGTGTGCACCATTATGCCTGGATTATTTTATTTTATTTTTGTAGAGATGGGGTCTCACTATCTTATCCTGGCTGGTCTTTAACTCCTGGGCAATTAAGTGAGCCTCCTGGCTCAGCCTCCCAAAGTTTTGGGATTACAGATGTAAGCAACCTTGCCAGCCAGAATTTGCAAGAAAATAAGAGTAACCGAATATGTTAATATAGCAAACAAAGCCATTTCAATGCCTGAATTGAGACTGGGAAACAAATGAGATCACTATGACTTTCTTGGCTCGGTGGCAGGGCGGGGTGGGGGTGGGGGGGCAAGGGCAGGGAGGTGGAGGGTTCCTGCATGGGAAAGGGGAAAGTAAATTTCACGGAGGAGGGATAAGCATTTAGAATTACTTGGTTGTCTTTATATTTTAGGCCTGTCATCAGAGCTCTGTTCCCATCATAAAGGGAAAGGAAGTATGAAGGACCGAAATAAATGTCATAACATCTATTGAATTCAGTCTAGAAAGACCTGAATCCTTATAGCAGGTCAGGGTGGCCCTCTTACTGAAGGTAATCCCTATAGATACGAATTTCCATAACACAGGTAGACATGCTCATGCACAGGATGGCATGTTTTTACAAGTTCATCTGTACGCAGCATGCCACTAACAGGACTTTCAGGAGGACTAATCGTAGGCTGTGGCTTGGAATCAGCAGGGCCAGAGGACACAGCTCTCCCCTTTGGTAACAGAACTCAAAGCTTTTGGGCACCCAGCATGGGCCTGGCATGCAGGGGTGTCAGCCTTTTAATGGAGTTCCACCAAAGGGACTAAGGTCTTTGTCATGTCAGAACAGCAAGTCTCCTGGGGACTGTCCAGGGTCCTGGGCCATCTCTGCTTTAGGGTCTGTAGGCTCTCTAGGCCCTATATCTGGGGTGGGCCCATGACCCTTCTGTTTTTAATAATTTTAGTTCAGCTACCTGTTTCTACCTGGGCTTTATATGAATCTCCCCACTTTTTGTCTGCATCCACCCTTGTATTCCTTGGCCCACTTGCCTGCTTCTTTTCCACACAGGTGGTACTGCCATTTCCAAAAGGGGCAGCTATCTGCTGAATGTTCAGGTTCCCAGATCTTTTGGATTAGAGGATGCCCATGGGCCTGTCACAGGCCTCGGTAAGGCCACATGGGCTCACCTGTCTGGATGGCATTCAGGGCTGCATCCTTCTCCCACTGGAAAAGATTGTTCACCTGAGCACCAAACTCCTCTCTATGCATTGCCTTAGCCACTTCCACCAGCTCTGTCTGCTTAGCAGGGACCACTGGGCGGGCTGTGTAACCTAGGATGGGAGGGGATGAGTAACCAGGGGGAAGTGAGAAGGCCCTAAAACTAAGAGAAGGGGCCGTGTCCAAGAGTAACCCAGTCTCCTCCTCCTGGGGCAAGTCAAGAACAGTGAACAGTAGTGAGAACAGGACAGGGGAGAGGACAGGTGCAATTACAGCTAACTCCTTTCTTCTTCTTCTTCTTGCCTAGTTGGTGTCCAGGTTGGGCTGTGTGATCAGTGCTGTCACTGGCATCTACTCCCTTTTCAACCTCTCCTGCTTCTTCCTCCTGCTTTTCAGATGCGTCCATTTGGACCTGGGCTGAAGGGCCTGAAGGAGAGTGTTCTGGAAGGCTCTCAGATTCAGAGAAATGGGTAGACCTCCTTGTCCATGGGACCTCATTGGAAGAAAACTCAGAGGAGAGGTCTTCCTTCAAAGTATCAGAGGAAGACAGAGAGACATAGTTTCGTGATTGGGGAGGAAGAGTAAGGTGTTTCTCTGGTACCACTGAGATGGGACTATCCAATGAAGCCTCATAGGTAGGGGTCCCTGAAGGAGTCTCAGAGATGGAAGGCTCCTGATGGATTTCAGGGGAATAGGCCTCTACGGGGATCTGGGAAGGGGATGGCACCAAAGGGGATTCAGAGGTATGGGGCTCTAAGGGGGTCTCAGAGGTGGAAGGCTCCAAGAAGCTTTCAGAGATACGGTTCTCCTGTAAGTCCTCAGCAGAGGGGTCCTTTGAAAGGGGGTGCTCCTCTGCATCCATGGTGGTATGAGGCTCTTCTGTGATCTCATCTGCTTCCATCTAGTGGTAGAACAGGGTACAGGCTTCATTAGTTTGGAAATAGAGGGCCTGTAAGTCAGGGCACAGCCCAGGGTTCGCAGTGCATTATGGAATTTGGATAAGATTCTCAGTGCACCTGAGATATCAGAGGGAAACAACATGAACTCTGGGTCTTAGAGTGTGATGCCAGGAGGTTCACCCATGTGTCCAGACCTCATATGGCATGCTGCTGTGGCTTGTTAGGGAGGTGGAATTTAAAGATTGAAAGACTGAAGTAGTTAGAATCTCATCAGTAGATGGTAGCAGAGAACCATGTCCCAGGAGGGAGTCTGAACACCGCCACTTGGCCAGTCCAAGAGCAGGGTCCTTGGCATTTCGTAAAACCCTGGAGGTCAGACCATGGAGTTTTAGAGACTGGCAATACCAAGCCAAAGTTGGGGTTGGCTCCTGAGAGTGCAGGGGAATGCTATGTCGCATAAGGCAAGACTCTGCATGCAGCCTGGTTTTGTCTAAGCACCACACACATCTTCCTCCCTTAATGATGTCATTCATGTTCAAAGCTTCAACTACTTCCAGTTGTGTACCAATGACTCCTAAATTCAAATTTCTAGCTCAGACCTCTTTCAACCTCTGTACTTCACACTCATATCCACCTGTCTGCTGGCCTTCCCTTCCCTTCCCTTCCCTCCCCTCCCGTCCCCTCCTGTCCCCTCCCCTGCCCTCCCCCTCTCTCTTCCCCCTTCCCTTCCCTTCTCTTTTCTTTTGTGATGGAGTCTCGCTCTGTTGCCCAGACTGGAGAGCAGTGGCGCAATCTCAGTTCACTGCAACCTCCTCCTCCTGGGTTCAAGTGATTGTCCTGCCTCAGCCTCACGAGTAACTGGAATTACAAGCATGTGCCACCATGCCCGGCTAAAGTTTGTATTTTTAGTAGAGACGGGGTTTCACCATGTTGGTCAGGCTGGTCTTGAACTCCTGACCTCAGGTGATCTGCCCTGCTTGGCCTCCCAAAGTGCTGAGATTACAGGAGTGAGCCACCATGCTTGGCCCCTGCTGGGCATTTCTAACTGAGTGTTTCCACAGGCATCAAAACTGAACTTTGGGAATTATCCTAGTCTTCTCCTTTTCCCTTAGACTCCATCTTCAAACAGGCACCAATAACTGTATTTCCTATCTTCTAAATATTCCCCAAATGCATTCTCTCCTCTCCCTTCCAATTTTATTCAAGTTCTCATCATCTTCAGCCTTTGTGTGACAACTTTGCCCCTCTACTTCCATCCACAGCATTTTAATCCATTCACCCATTCTTTCATGGATTTATGTAACTTATACTTTTACAAAGAGCCTAATCTGATGCTTTTACTGAGCCACTGTGCTAAGCTCTAGATTGAGCTGAGTCTGAGAGAAAGACCGAATAACCAACAATGGCAATACAAATAAATTGATGTTGTGCTGGGGTGAGCCTAGGATACTGTGGGGAGGGGGATATACCTAATTTATCCTGTAAGGATGTAGTCCTCCTTCCTGACCCAGTCAGGATCTTTCTAAAGTGCAAACCCAACACTGGCACTTTGTGGCTTAAAAACATTCCATGACTCAGTCTAAAGGATTAAGTCCAAATTTCTTGGCCCTGGCATTCAAGGCCTGTCATCATTTTCAACACAGCCTGAGGATTCCTGCCTTAAATTTCCATGCTCCCTAATTTCCCCCCATGTTCCAGAGAGACTAGATATATCACTCCTTAAACTAATCAGAGCCTTTTTGAAGTGGACGTTTGGGAAGGGAATTAGGGGCAGAGGTAGGATTATGGGGAGGAAGATGACCAGAGTCAGCTAGAGAGTAAAGGGGCCTAAGGGTGGAGAACCAGAGGATGGAAGGTGAGGAAGGGGAAAGAGAAGGGGAGGAGGAAATTGGGTGGAGGAGGAGAGTAAGGATGAAAAGTACAGAATGTGGGCCAGGCATGGTGGCTCATGCCAGTAATCCCAGAACTTTGGGAGGCCAAGGCGGGTGGATCACTTGAGGTCAGGAGTTCGAGACCAGCCTGGCCAACATGGTGAAACCCCGTCCCTACGAAAAATACAAAAATTAGCCGGGCATGGTGGCCCGTGCCTGTAGTCCCAGCTACTGGGGAGGCTGAAGCAAGCAAATCACTTGAACCTGGGAGGTGGAGGTTGCAGTGAGCCCAGATCACACCACTGCATTCCAGCCTGGGGGACAGAGCGAGACTTTGTCTCAAACAACAACAACAACAACAACAACAAACGACAACAAGAAGTACAGAATGTGAAGGGACTGAGGGGTGGGAGAGAGACAGAGGTCTTAGGGGGAGGAGGGGGAGGGCTGTTGGAGAAATTACCTACCTCTGGGTTTTGGCTTGGTTGTTACCAGTCCTTAGGTCAAGACCTTGCCTTAGGATGACAGGGGGAGGTGTTGATCCTCAGGGAGGGAAAGCTCTTGGTTGTGGACGTGCCCCAGCTGCAGGCCCTGCGTGTTGAAATGCCTTGCCTGAAAGTCTGCTATCTGGGGAGGGGACTTGGCTATCTGCAGAACTTCGCAAAGGAGCTCTGGCATGACCTGGGGAAGTGGGTAGGGACAAGGGGTCCAGGGCCAATGAGGGAGGGGCTTGACTGAAGCCTCCGGAACCCGGGCCGGGAGAGTAGGCACAGGTCACCAGGGCAACTGGAACGCCTAGTAGTCTCCGTGGCAACGGCGGTCTAGTCACTTCCCCGGTGGGTGCGGTCTCCTGAGGAGCTTGCATTGGGCCTCGAGGGGGCGAGCCCAGGGGGTTTACTTCTGAAAAGTGGGGTGTGTGTTGCGGGATCTCTGTGAGCGAGTGTCTGGGTAGGATCTGCGGAGATCTGTGCGTATATCCGGGGGAGTCTGGGATTGTGAGGATAGGTTTCCTTTGAGACATCTGTGGGCCGGTCGTTGGGGGCTGTGAGGATCTGAGGGGACCTCGGGCTCTGTGCTTGGGTGAGAAAGGCAGGGTCTTGGGTAGCGGGGCGGGGGCGGAGTCTGTGTGTCCTCGAAGCCCGGCAGGACTAAGTTGGAGACCAATAGAGTAGGGCGGGGGCGGGCTTTACTGACAGGGACCAATTGAGCCGGCCGGGGGGGCGGGGCGTCATGCTGACGTCAAGCCGAGGCCGCCGCCGCGGGGCCTGGTTATCGCCGGTTCAGCGCAGCCCGGAGTCGCCCAGGCCTGAACTCCCACCCAGATCCCCGGCCCCCACTCCGGGCCCGTGAGGACACCGGAGGTCACCCCCCGGGGGTGGGGAGCGGAGCCGCGGGTCAGCTCTGCGAGCGCCCCGCGCTGGCCTGTCCGGCCCCGCCCCCGCCCCGGGCCATGGCCCAGCCCTTGTCCCGGCCCCTCGTCCTATCCCGATCCCCGCCTTGGCCCCCAGTCCCGCCCTCGCCCCGCTTCCCAAATCGGCCCCAACCCCTGCCTGGGTCTCCATCCAGGACCCCCTTCCAGTCCCTGCCCCTGGCCTGGCCCCCATCCCGGCCTCGGCCCTCGTTCCACCCCCTGTCACAAATCTCAGCCCAGGGCCTGTCCCAACCCCATTCCCAGTGTTTGCTTAAGGCCCTGGCTCAACCCCGTCCCTTGCTGCAGTCCCCATCACAGCCCCTCCTTCCATCCCACTCCCTGCCCTTGTTCAAGCCCCAGTGTCCAGCCCAGCCCAACCCATTATCTCAGCTTTTGCCCTCATCTCTGTGTTTACCCAAGTCTCTCCCGCTAGTCCCCCCCATCTCTTATACTCTGCCCCTCTCCCAGCCTAGACTCAAGTCTGGGTTTCAGCTGCCGCCAGCCCTATTGCTGCTGTTGCTGTTCTCTGTCCTTGGCCCGGGGGCTGGTGAGTGCAGAAGCAGGGAAGATTGAGGCAGGAATGGGGTTCCGGCAGGGAGGGGTGGGCTGGAGAGATTCAGGAGTGGTGGGACCTGGGGAACTAGATCACTGGGGAGCAAGTGGGAGAAATAGAGAGGAGAGAAGTCTTACAGAACAGAGGGATTGGCAGGGTCAAAAGAGTGGTAATTAATTGGGTTTGAGGCTCAGCAGGTGGCTTACAGTTTCTAGGACAGAGACTCCAAGATATTTTCTGGTGTCTGTCCTGACCCCACTTTGACTCATGCTTTTCCAGGGAAATCTTGTGGGCTTTGCCCCTGCTCACAAAGTTTGATGGGGGAGAGACAGTCCCACACCAGAAGCCCCTAGTGCAGTCTGGGAATATATAGCCTAAACCTTTGAGATATTGGGAATGCATTCAAACAGCATGAAGAAGAGTTTTAAAGATAATATATAGCAAACAGATGAATATGGATTAATTGCCATTATAATGAGTTTTCTTCTTGTAATGATTCTTGTTCCAAAGAAGATTGATTTGCCTAGGAATAATTCCTGATACTTTTAGAGCAGGGCTGAAACTCGGAGGCCATTTTACAGATGGGGAAACTGAGGCTCAGGGAGGGAGCAGTTTGTCCAAGTTCAGGTAGCTTGTGATAGGCTGCATGCTGGGGCTAGAAAAAAGGTTTCCTAATTCCTATCTCATACTAGTGGGTTTTTTTTTTTTTTTTTTCTCTCCACTGCAATGTATACTTAATAGAAAAACAGACCCAAGTGGGGAAAGGCTCAAAGCGTAACCTCCCTTCTCCCCAGTCTGCCCACAAGGGGGCTTTATCCACAAACTGTTCCTTATTTGCTGGGCATCAGTCAAGGGCCACCCTCCAGTGGGGAAGTGACTTGGACAGGAGAGAGGTCCAATATTTTAATGGGTGGAATGTGGGAGGAGGAGGGGGTGTCTTGGTCTAGGGGATGTGCCATGAAGATGGCTACATCATGAAATGACTCTAGTCTTCATGGCCCAAGTCCATAGCCACCTCTGGTGTGTGTCACTCTAGGATGGAGATGTGCCTGATGGAGTCTTAGGAAATAACAGCCAACAGAGCAGCTAGGGGTGGAGAGTGGGTATGAGTGAGCTCTGGGGGCCTGGTTCAGTGTACAAACTTAAGGAGATGAATGCACATGAAAGGTCACAGCCCCTGCAGAGATGTCTGGTCACTTACGTGTCTATGTGTGTAACTGAGGGATTGTGGGAAGGCTGGCAGCGTGTGTACATGCTTGTGTGTTGGTGAGTGTAGACACATGCATGTGTGCGGGGTGCATGTGAGCCAGTGTATCTTCTGAGCGCCTGTGTTACGGTATGAAGGGGAGGGGACATGTTGTGGCCCATGTACATTCCTCTTCAGCTCTGCCTGCTCGTCATATGAGCAGATCACTAAAGTTGTGAATGGGGCTGGAGACCCTTTCTCAACAGTTCCAAGGGTGAGGGCAGTGTTGGGTGCCTCCCGGAACGAATATAAGTTATCCATCCACCCCCAGCCAGTCCCCTTGAAGGAAGGAGCCGTGGAGGCACTCAGTGTTGATTATTGCTGCTGTCAAGTTGGGCACTGGGCAGATGCAGTAGCCAGTCAGGTTTTCAGTTTTGGTAACGGGGAGTTTATGCTGTTGAGCCAAGTTCCTAGCTTCTATCCCCTGCCATCATGGCTGCTTCATGCGCCATTGAGCAAGCATTGGGCGGGTGAGGAGAGCAGGGTGACTGATGGCCACAGAGCATATACAGCTGAAAGTTGTGGATAAAAATACTGTTGCCCAGAAGCGGGTTCAGGTGCTTTGGGGAGAATTGTAATGAAGTTGGAAAGGAGTACCAGTCCACCCAAAGGGAGGCAGGGCTGCCTTTAGTGCTGTTAATAGTGAATGCCTTGGCAATTTTGGACCTAAGTGCAGGGTGCTCTGTGACCTAATGGTCGCGATGGGTTTTGTCTGAGAAGAGGCTGGCAGGGTCATAGGATCATCATGGCACAGGACTGCATAGTGCTTATTGGTTGCTTCGGTTTCATTTCAGGAATGGAAGTTATCTCTTAGGTCTAGTGGTCCCATTCCTGATCCTTGGATCTTTTCCTTGGGCTTAGTTGAGGACCCACACATGCCTTGCTAGTCAAAAAACAATGGGCTTTTATTCTACCTAGTGCTGTTACTAGCAGGGCTAGCCTCAGCCTATGTGTTGTGTGGGGTGTGCGTGTGTGGTGTGGGTGATGGTCGGAATCACCCTAGCTTCATCATAGAAATATTGGGGAACCTGGAATAAGTTCATCCGAACTCGGTAAGGGCCTTACTCATGCTTCCTCTGGACATAGCTCTGAAAGGCCCTGTTCAAACCACAAACCAAAGTTTGGAGTGAATGGGGCTGTGGACCCTTTTCAAGCATCTGCCCTCAGAACTTCTTCCAAGTTCCTCCTAGCATTCCCAGCTGCTGCTCACTCCTTTATCTCACAGGCCTATTCTGTGACCTCTGTAGCCCCTGGCCACGTGGGGATGGCTTAGCTAGTTCCCCAGTTCTCCAGGCCATACCGTGGTCCTTTGAATTACAAGCATCTTTGTGCTTGTCTGTCCATGTTTCCCAGAGGTCATTAAACTTTTCACCACTAGCCCTCTGAGGGTCTGCACTGAGAGACTGACCAACATTTCTCCTAACAGTAGCAATGGTTGATCAGATGACCCATCCCTGGTACCAGCTTTGAGGAGGAACAGCCCCTCCCTAACCCCATCAGAAGGCGTGCTAGAGTTCTGATTTCTTCTAACAATAGTATCCAGGCTGTTCACCTCTTAGCCTTCTGCCTCCTACTTAGCACAGCGAGGGTTCCTAGGAAACCTGTCTCCCCCATCAGTGGGTTCCGTAACCTTTATCCCTCTCGGATGCATCTCTGTCACTCTCTGAATGCTGCACTGGTAGCCTCTCTGGGTTCCTGGGCAGTGCTTAGCTTGCAAGGTGGCAGGCTTTCCTTCTTGACAGTTGAAACTGATCATGTGGTCTGAACTGGACAGACTAGTCCTTGAGTGTAACCATGACCTCCAATGGCCCCCACCTATGTAGGGCAGCTCTCTGGGGTGACTCCTGGGATTGCTCTGGTTCAGCGTTCCTCCTTCAGCAGCCTCCCTTTCCCTTTCTTTTTTATTTCAAAAACACCTCATTTTTGGAGTTAATCTCTCCCATCTCCAGAGAGGGAGATAATTGGACTAGGTTAGCCCTAAGGGTATTTCCTGCTTGGCTGAAAATGCCCCTCCAGAGTAGTCGGTACCCCAGCCCCGGGTGTGTCCTGAAGCTGCTGAGTTCCCCACCTTCTCACCTGTCCTAGAGGTGTCATCTTGGGCTTCTTTTCAGGCTGGTCCGAAGTCTCCAGAGCAGTCAGATTCCCCAAAGGTTTACTCTGAGAGACCTTGCCTGCCATTTGGGACCCTCTTCCCCTGTCTGCTACTGGGTTGCCTCCACTGTGACAGCTCTTCTAGTCCCTTGCCTGGCTAGCTGCTGACACGACTTCTGCTTACCTTGGCTCTGCTCCTGACAATCATGATCAGGTATCTTGGCATTTTAATGAGAGATGACCACTTCCTCCCCACCTGCCAACTCAGCCTGCTCTGAAGATTCCCAAGGGGCTTGAAATCCACTGGGTCACCAACTTACTGCCTCACTGGGCCTCCCTTTGGGAGAACATTCCCCCCGCCCCCACCTACTAGCTGTACATTCTGACCCGGGAGGCCTGATGAGTCTCCTTTCCTGGGGACTCTCATGGTGGCCTGCCAACTCCTGTCCTTCTGCCACCCAAGCAGGCCCCTGGCAGCCGTACCACACTTTCCCCTCCCCTCTCCTGCCCTGAGCCAGTATACAGGCAGCGCTTGTGAGGCTGCTGAGGGTTTTTACTGCTCCTAACCACAGGGGAACAGAGAAGGGAAGAAAATCAACAAGGAAGTTACACAGTTCCATGCTGACTCCCAAGCCCCACAGGTGGAGTTCCAGCCTGCTTAGTGGCTTAAGAGCCCATGCCAAGATACACACACACACACACACACACACACACACACACACACACACACACACACACCCCTTCCCCACATCTGTTTTTTTTTAAGTTTGGTAAGTGGAGAAAATGGCTCCTAAGTGAGGGGCAGCTGTGAAATCAAAGAAAGGGTCTTAGTTTTGGATTTAGAGAGAGCTAGATTTGCATCCTCAGTTTGATCTAGGTCTGAGCCTCAGTTTCCTTATCTGTAAAAGGAGGGTTTTTTTTTAAATAAGATTAAGGTAAGGATTAAACCAGATGATGGCTAGGTTTCAGATCTGCAGCCTGAAACCTAGTTCCTGGTTCAGAGGAGAGCATTTGTGGAGTTGATGCTATCAGTGAGGAGGACTGGCATGCCTGTTGCTTAATGGAAATGCCCTCTGTCCTGCCCTGCTCCTTTCTCTCTCTCCTGCTTCCCAGGAGGCCTTTTCCTGACTGATTACTCCACCTGCTCACCCCGCAAGCTGAGTCCTTTCCGCTCCTTTGCCAGCACCGAGCTCTTCCACTTCCATGTTCCCGAGGACACATTCCTGGCTGTTTGGAACCTCATCATCTTCAAGGAGCAAGGGGGAACCTTTGGGGACCACTGCCCAGACCAAAGTGTGACTGTGTGAGTGTCTGAGTTAATTTCCCAACCCCACTTCCAACCCCTGACCACTTTCCAGACTAAAGTGTGATTTTAACTGACCCTGACCCCAACCCGTGTCCAGATTGAAGTGTGACTGAGTGAGGGCCATGACCTCTGTCACATGACCACTTCCGGACTACTGTATGACTGTGCGAGTGCTTGAGCTGATCTCTCACCCGTGGCCCCTGACCTGGAACCACTTTGTTGAATGTGTCAGTATAGGGAATCTATTTGTTTTACCGGTAATGAGTGACAGTTCTTTCTTTCTTCCATTTCCTGCCTCCCACCCCATTGCCTGCTTTTCTCCTCTCCTAATTCTGGTCCCCCAGGTATTTCCGGTCCGGGGCACCCCCTGTCATCAATCCCCTGCATACACACTTCCCAGGGGACACAGCTGTGCCTGGGGTTTTCTCACTGACCCTCAGCTGGACACTGCCCAACCGCACCTCAGGCATCTTTAACGTCAGCAGCCCCTTACCTGGGGACTGGTTCTTGGCTGCCCACCTTCCCCAGGCCCATGGCCACATCTCTGTCAAGGTGGGTTAATGTTGCCCAGGCTTGGGGGTCTAGAACTGCCCTTCCATCTTTGCTGAACTCCCCCCACAGGCTCCCTGGCATGCCAGCCTTGTGTCAGGGTGGGCAGCAGCACAAGGGTGGCTGGGGTGGGGCATGGCTAAAGGCCAGCAGGTCACCTAGTGGGTCAGAGGCCATGATCTGGAGGAGGCAACTTGGGAGACCCAGGAGGACATGCTGGGTCCAGGTAAGCTGAAGGGAAAGTTGAGAATCTGGAGTCAGAGGCTCTGGCATGGGGGAGCAGTGCCGCTTCCTAGTGGAAGGCACAAGTGTTCATCAAGGTGAGCAGAAGCCAACTATGGGCTGGTCCAATCTGCTGCACACACCCAGGACTGGTTTTATTCTACATCTTGATTGACAATAGCCCTGAAGACTCTCTTAGCCCACGGCCCAGCCTTTAATCCATCTGGGAGAATGCATTCCTCTTGCATCATAATTTCAGACAGCTTCCTACACCCTTCAGAAGACCACAAGAGAAGCTCTTTCCTGCTAAAAGGAGGCTTTGGGCAGCTGGTGTCCATCCTGGCCTTTGCCTCACTTTTCTCCAAATATCAGCCACCCCAAGCACTTATTTCACAGAGGTTGTTAAAGACTGAAGGGCAGGTTCAAAGGTCAGACGCCTCTCTGGTTTGGAGTGAAAGGAAATGCCACAATGTTTTCCTGCCACTCTCATGGATTAGGCCAGACAGGTCTCCTACTCCTGTTCACTGGAGGAGGAGCAGGGGGTGTACTGAGCTGGCTGTTGTCAGCGTGGGATGACCATGTGCATGGGGCCTGTGGTGAGGGTGAATAAATGAGCAAGAACAGAGCGAGGATTTAAAGAACAGGACTCTAGCACTCAGAAATGTGGTGAATAGTGCCTTTGAATGAGCTGAGACTCACATAAGGACAAGGGTGCTGGAACTGCTATTGTCAGAGATGGGAAGTAGGGCTGAGGTAGTGTCTCTAGGCCTCAGTGACGGCCATTTTTCCTGAGACTGATGTGGATGTGCAAAAGAACTCCCCATCAAGGCCTGCGAGCCTGCTGAAAGACAGCATGTTGGGAGCTAGCTTGGAAGGGGCCCTAGGTTCTAGGTAGGCCTTGACTCTCATCAGAACTGAGGGTTCTTCTGTTAGAAGGAACTTCTTCGTAGGTCTTTGGCAAAATCCCAACAGGGATGTTCCTTATCCTAACTCTGATCCTTGACCCACTTTGTGAGAACTCACAGGGAAAATCCTCCTGAAGCCTGGCTGTAGTTATCCAAAAACCTTTCTAGGTAAGCAGGAACCTAGGGCCTAGGCCTGGGCTGGGATTGTGGGAGCTGAGGCCCAGTTAGAAGTGGTCAGGATTGCTTATGGCTATCAGATTGGGACAGTGGGGAACGGAGATAGTAGTGCAGAGAAAAGCTGATCAGACCCTAAAGGGTGATTCAAGTACCCAGACCAAGGGGGAGCTGGGCAGTGAGAAAAGAACTAGGCCTGACAAGTACATTTGCATCTAGACATGGGAAGTGGGGCCTGGGGAACTTGGTACCGAACTGGAATCCTGGTCAGAGCTCCCCCAGGTATGTGGTGAGGCTAGACAGAAGAGGACCATCCCGCTCTGCCCACAAGCAGCAGTGGGTCTGGATGCCATGAGAGATGTAGTGCTTCCGCCAGGCCTGTTTGAGAGGTTGATGGGGCAAGGATCTTATGTCGGTCCTTCTAAGAATTAGATTAACTTCTGTAATCTTATATGGTCCTCTAAGGGTTCTTCAGCTCTCCAGATCCTGGTTAATTTCCAGGATTCCAGCCTGTGGGTTCATTGTCTAGAGCATTCCTCCATCTTCTCAACTTGTTTCCTCCTGCTACTATGGTATGCTTCCTGTGAGGCTTGGCGAACACAGGAATTTATGTGGGTTTAAGGATATCCTTTGGTGGGAACTGAAGAGTCCCAGCGATAAGAAGGCAGTGGTTTCTAGGGCCCTTCTCAGCTTTGGGGATGAACTCAGATCTCCCTTTAGCCTCAGTCCTTTAGTACCTGCTTTGTGCCAGGCCTTGGGTTGTGTGCTGGGGACACAGAAATAAATAAGATGCATGTTAGATACAGGAGATGTTTTAGGAGGATAAAGGGGAGATGGCTAACTTAGCGTGGTGGAGGTGGTATTGGAAACTGTTAAGTGGCGAGGCCTGAGGTTGAGAAGGTAGGGAAGGGCATACCAGGTGGTGGGAGTAGCATGGCCCAAAGTTTAGAAGGAACTGAAGTGGTTCAGTGTGGGCTGGTTTTGGGGTGGTGAGGAAGGTAGAGGGATGAGCAGAGGCCAGATCATGAAGGGCCTTGACATTGGAACTGTATCCTGAGTGTGATAGGGAGCCCTGAAAGGTTGTGAAAAAGAAGTGACTTACCTGATCTGGGCCACCCTCATGAGCTCTAGTCCCACACTTCTGCCAGACCCTGTGTCTGTGTTATTTACTATGTATTCCTAGCCTTCAGTGCAGAGTCTGGCACATGATGCTGTTTCACCACCTTTCCCTGTCACCTTCTTCCTACCAGCCACTTCTGTCCTGTCCCTGGCCTCCATCTCCTTGCCTTTCCTGTTTTGGATCCTGTGTTCATTCTAAGGTGCCCAGTTGCCAGTCTGCTCTGAGGGGCTGGCCTTTGGGTTGTGGATACCATTTGGCACCCAAATGGCTCATAAGGGGAAAGTACTCCTAAATGTCTTTAGAGCACAGGTTCTCTTCTTATCCTTCCTCTTCCTGTGTCTAAGATTTGAAAAAGTAGGTAAAATAATGAAAGCAACTACAAGGAAAGTGAAGAAGTCAGTTGTACAGGAGAAAGGATTCTGTTGAATCCACCAACTAGGACCACACGTGACTCAATATCTCAGCAGAGGTGGTTAGAATCTGCTAATAGTGCGGCTGCTTTTCCTCTTCCTCCTAAATTATTTTATTTATAGTTTGAATAGGCAATCTGTGCACCTGGTACAACATTCAAAAGGTACAAAAGACATACAGTGGAAAGTAAGTTTTCCTCTTCCCTTCTTTCAGTCTCCAATTCCCCTCCCCAGAGTTAACTAGTAACTAGCTGTTAACTAGTTCCCTATATTACTCTTTCCTTTTTGAAACACCTTCCCTTCTTGGCCTCTGTGACTTTACAGAACTGTCATGGTTTTCCCACTGCCCACTCCTCTGTCTCCTTTCCTGGCCTCTCCTCTGCTTGATCTCCATGTTGTAGTGGCCCAATGCTTGGTCCTGGAACAGCTCCTTTTTTACTTTTCTATTCTCTTGCGTGGTGTTCCAGCACAATAGTTTAAAATACCGTCTGTATGTTAATGCTTCCAAGAGTATTCATCCAGTCCTAATTTCTTTGAATCCCAGACTTTATATCCCACTGCTTACTTGACATCTCCAATTGGATGCCTAAGAAATGTCTCAAAGAGTATTTAATAAAACCAAATCAAAGTGAAGCTAAAACTATAAAACTCCTTAATTTCTATTTCACTGCTCCCAGTCCATGCTGCTGCTTTCTGTAGTTATTGTGATCTTCCTCAGGAAATTGCACTGTCATCCACCCATTGCTCAAGCCCCAAATTAAGTGCCCCAAATCCTTGATTTTTCTTTTCTTCTGATTCCTCACAACCAATCTGTAAAGAAAAAGTCTTGTTGACACTACTTCTGAGGCATGCCCTGAACGCATCTACAGTTCTTCATTTCCACTTCCAGCACAGTTTCTCTGCTTTCTGCAGGGCTACCACAGTAGCCTCATAAATGGTCTTCCTGCTTTCACCCTTGCCCCCTGAAGTCTGTTGAACACTCGTTTGCTTCTACACTGATTGGGTGCTTTCTGACTGTGGGCATGGGCTCAGCTGTGCACTCGCTATTCCCGCAGAGAACACTAAGTGTCTTTGGGCATCTTCAGTCTGCAAGCCCCACCCAGAGTCTGGCACTGGCCACCCCGCTCAGGTCTTTCTGAAGAAACTCAGCCCATACGTATGAGGACATTCTAGGAATCTACCTACCATGCCTTCCACTCCAGCATCTTTCAGCCTGTAGCCCATCTATGTCTCACTTTTGCCTCTCCTAATTTCTCGAGCTTCCTTGCCTGGGCCCTGGGCCTCCCCGACTGCTGATGTTCTTCTGGCCTCTTGGCTCAGTTGGGACACTCTCACTTGGCATCTGCCCTGGCAGCTCTTGAGGACCTGACTTCTGGTGCTCTTTCTCTGGCCCCATCACTGGGTGACGGTTCCCTGCATCTCCCCTGGTCTCCACTGACTAAACACTCCCTCCGCATGAAGAGGGGGGACTGGCACGTTACACAGTTGAAGGAAGGAGCACATCTTAACCAAACAGGTCATGTCCACTGATCTTTCATTGAATCAAACACAAGCAAAACTCCAAAACGTGGAGCAAAGCGTTCCTGGACTGTCTAGCAAGGAAATGGGCCACCACTGGAGCATGAGCCCCCACCCTTGGGACTCATTCACTACAAGATTATTATGGTGGTAATTCTTGCCTTAGGAGGTGGGGTCAATGCAGTGACTTGTGAGAGTCTTTTGGTTCTTAGGGTTTGACACCAAACCTGAACATCTAGGTTGGTTCAGGAGCTCTCTGAAGGGACCCCCTTTTTGACACCCATTCTTTAACAGCTATTTTAGCACCTAGTATGTGCCAGATGGTGTACTAGACACTGGGGATGCAAAAGGCACAGACCTTCTAGCCTTGTCGAGTTTTGCTGGAAGTCAGTGCCTTGACTGGCTTGTTCTGAGCCATGGAACTCAGTGGGATGTCAGGGCCTGGAACTTTTGTCACAGAACAGAGTTTGAAGGTATGACCTAATTAGGAGCCCCCACTTCCCCTTAACTGTGAGATCTGTAGGGCTCATATAGCTGCACGTGCTGCAGAAGAGGAACTGCGACAAACGGGACTGTGCTCACTGGAGAGTGATGAGGCTGTGCGGGCCAGGGGGTGTCAACAGAGAAGGAGCTGGGGATTTTCTCCAGAAGCGAAACTGGGGGAGACATGGTTGATATCCTTTAGCAGCAGAAGAAACACAGTCTGAGGCTGAGGGACCAGACTAGTGGGTCTCCTGAAGGCAGAGTTGGGGCAGGGGCATCAAAAATGACAGGATTTGGCTTTAGCAAGGTCAGCACTTCCCCCAGATGTTGTGATCCATTTACTGATTCGTTAATTCAGCAAACATTTATCTGTGAGGTATGCACTCTATGTGAGGCCCTGTGTCTAGAGGAACAAAAATCAAATAGGACAGAGTTCCTGTTCTCAAGCTGCTTATAGTCTGAGGTTGCCTGGAAGGTAATGAGTGGCCCAGCACTCATTACCTATGCAGGGCTGCTCATTGCCTGGGTGTAATGAGTGTGAAAGCAGAGGCTGGACAAGCATGTGGGAGTGGGGCAGGGTGGGGACTAGAGGAAATTAAAGGTTGAGATTGGTGGCGGGGAGAGTGAGGGGGTTGGATTGGAGGCCTTGAAGGAGCTTTCCACCCCACCCCACTTTGCCTAAAAGAGCCAGTGTTCTAAGTTCCTGAGCCTGGTCGGGAATGGGCTGGTTGGAGATCACAGTGCTGCTGGGCTGGCCCAGAATGCTCAGGGGGAGAGGTTAGCTTGGGAGAAGGGGCAAGCCAGGCCTGATTGTCAGGAGGGCCTGGGTTTGAATCCCAAAACCTTAGCCAGTGCTGAGGATCCCAGCAGACCTTGCAGACTGAGGTGGGACAGAGATGACCAGAAATGACTGCTCAGGCAAGAAGGACCTAGAGTTTAGAGAGACCTGGGTTAGAGTCCTGGGAGTGGTGGCCAGGGTGGGGGTTTCTCCCTGGCCCACCCAGCAGGTTCTGTTTGCCTTGGTTTAGTCACGCCCCTGCTGTCTCTCCCTCTCCTGCTACCCCTGCTTTTGTCCCAGGGTCTCCAGGATGAGTGTCAGTACCTCCTTCAGCCCCAGCTGATTGTCCGGCGTTTGCTGGACGTTGCTGTACTGGTTCCTGGCCGGCCCTCAGAGCAAACCCTCTCCCCACACAATCGCTCAGCACTCTACAAGTAAGTCAAAGACTCCCCACACCTGGTCCTTTCCCACTTCTCTGGCCTCAAATAGGCTGCAGGGTTCTCTCTTCTCCGCCTACCTGCCTGGTCCCTGGGTGGGATCCCTGCCTCCCTCCCTCCCAGAACAGAGCGGGAGACCTGAACAGGCCTCCTTCCCACCCCACGCCCCCTCCTTCCTAGTGCTTCCCTTGCCCTGTGTTCCTCTCGTCTCTGTTTTTGCCTTCTTACCCCCAACCTCTCCTCTGCCCAGGGTCTTTGTGCCCAGCTTCACTTACAGGGTTTCAGCACAGCTGGCGTGTGTGGGGGGCCGCGGGGTATCTGCCTGCCCCCTGTCACTGCGTCTGCGTCCCAAAGCCCCACCCCTGCACAACTCAAGCTCTGTGTCCTGTGGAGGTGCCTCGGGATGCCAGCTGGAGCTGGCACTGCCTCCCTGGGGGCACTGGGTCTACGTGCGTGTGGAAACATCATCCCGGGGCCCTGGTAGGACCATCCGCTTCCAGCTGTGTGTGCGGTTGCAAGGTCAGAACCCCTGCATTTGCCCTAGTCTGTGCAGATATCCGTGGCTGGGACGTGACTTGGGGTGGCTCTGTTCAGTGGCCCTCTGCCACATCCCTGCAACTTCCCCTTCCCCACCCAGGCTCCTTCACACTCCCTGAAGCCATCCCGCTTGGAGCTCCAAGTTATTGGAAGGCTTTTAGATAACTTTTTTTTTTGCATCTGACTTGAGACAACTAAAAGACCTCATTACTTTCTTTGATTTAATCTCTCAGTTTCCTGGGGTAGGCAGAGACATCCAGGACCTCTGGGACACTGTCCTTGCCGAAGCCCTTGCAAGTCAGTGAGACAGGCTGTCATACTTAATATCTGTTTCAATAGCATCTTCACTGCCTTTAGGGAGGGATAGATGACCTCGGTTCCCTCCAGTGTGGTATTGTGTTAGCTGTCACCATTAGGAAACCCCTATGACCCTGGATGCCCCACACTCCCAAGGGACATTGCATTCTAGTTCTCATCCTTCCCCAATCTTTGTGAAATCCTGTCTAGCTCAGATCTGTTTATGAGTAAGTTCAGGACTGTAAAGGCTGCAGGCCCAAGCTCTGGTTTCCTCTGCCCCACAGAGTGCCCACAGCCCGGCCTGCTTCGAGCCCTGGTCCCTGGAGCTGCCATGAACATGCCCCAGTCACTGGGCAACCAGCCACTGCCCCCAGAGCCACCATCCCTTGGAACCCCTGCGGAGGGGCCTGGGACCACATCCCCACCCGAGCACTGCTGGCCAGTGCGCCCGACTCTGCGCAACGAGCTGGACACCTTCTCTGTCCACTTCTACATCTTCTTTGGCCCCAGTGTGGCCCTTCCCCCTGAGCGCCCAGCCGTGTTCGCCATGAGGCTGTTGCCAGTGCTGGACAGTGGAGGCGTCCTCAGCCTGGAGCTCCAGCTCAACGCGGTACTCTTTATGGAGAGTGGGGAGGTTGCTCTCCCGGGGAGCTTGCAGGGAAAGGTGCCAGGGGTGTTGGGGTCTTTACCTCCTCCAGGAGGTAAAAGCCTATCCAGGTTGCTCCCTCCCATCCTGACAATTAGAGACCATGACTTAGCCCAATTCTGGTCAACAAACATGTTCGCAGTATTGACTCTGCTACAGATGGGCAGGTCAACCAGGTCGACTCAGTGTCTGGGGTTTCCCAGTTTTGTAGGCTCACCTCCTGCTCATTACTGGCCTTTCACTATGGCAGTTGTTAACCTTTTCTTGCAAATCTCTTTTGATGGGGAGTTTACCACCTCTTGAGGCCACGCAGTTCATGTTTGGATAGTGCTGATTGCCAGAGGCATTCCTGACATCCCATCAAAATCTGTCTCCATGAATTTTTTACCCACTCATCTTTGATTCAGTGGGTAAAAGCCATATCCAGAAGCCATTTCCAGTAAATCTGTCTCTGTCTTGTTCTTTTTTAAAGCAATAGACTTAATTTTTTTTAGAGCAGTTTTAGGTTGAACAGAAAGCACAAAGTCCTCATATACCCACTCTCTCACGTTTTCCCTATTATTAATATCTTACATTAGTATGATACATTTATTGCATCCCAGTCCTATTTTTACAGCCCTTCAGATGTTACCTCCAACCTCCCAAAAGCTGAAGAACCTCAGTGTCTTTGGGGTCTTGGTATTTGGATCTCTCCCCTTCCTTCACTGTTTCACCTGGTATACTTCTAGCAGTCACTGTGTCTCTGAAATAAGTGATCTGAGGTGGTCTGATCGAGGTGGCAGGTAACAAGACTTGCATTTGTGCTGCCTGAGATTGAGTTACTTTTTTCAGCAGCTGCATTACACTGTGGGATCACCTAGGGCTTGTGGTGAATTGAGATCCCTGGGTCTTTTTCCTTCCTTTGTATTTTCTTCAAACCAGTTGTACACATTTTTTTTTTTTAAATTATAAGAGTAATAGGATCACATACAAACTTTGGAAAATAGGGGAAAATATCTCCCTAATGCAACTGTTTAACTTTTTTTTTGAGACAGAGTCTCACTCTGTTGCCCAGGTTGGAGTGTAGGGGTGTGATCTTGGCTCACTGCAACCTCTGCTTCCCGGGTTCAAGCGATTCTTGTGCCTCAGCCTCCAGAGTAGCTGGGATTACAGGAGTGCACCACCACACCCAGCTAATGTTTTGTATTTTTAGTAGAGACTGGGTTTCACCATGTTGCCCAGGCTGGTCTCAAACTCCTGGACTCAGCTGATCTGCCTGCCTTGGCCTCCCAACATGTTGGGATTACAAGTGTGAGCCACTGTGCCTGGCCCACTGCTGTTTTTGGTTTATGTCCTCCCATTTCTTTTCCCCATTAATTGCTTTGTTTCTCTAGTTGTAATCAAGGGGCATACACATTTTGGTGCCAATTCGCATATTGTATTTTTGCAGTGAATTTTTGAACCTGAATGGAAGAATTTATGTCCCTCCTTGAGGCATTGTCTAATACTGGTTTGGGACTCGGGCCTTCTCCACTTTGTGTAATTCACACACTTGCAAAGCCAACTTTTTGTACTTCTTAGTCATTACTGTCAGCATTAAGACTGAGATGAGGGCGGAGCCCTATGCTGGCCCATTAGAGAATATCTTCAGCTTAGCTTTGATCCAATAACTTACATACTGTTCCCCCAGCCAGGGATCCTTTTAACTCTACTATCCTCCAGCTCTGAGGGCAGGGACCACTTTCCCATCAGCCAACCTGAGGCCTGGTCTGTGGCTTCATGTGGCCTTTTATGGGACATGGCTTAGAACTTTCTAGTGGTCCTGTTAGAGTCATTTATTCACCCTGAATATATTTCTCATTTAAATAATCAAATTCTCTCTTTGTTCTCGCTAAGACTGTATGTATTTTGTGTTTGCTTATTGCCATGCCTCTGGGCAATGACAGTGAGATCTTGATTAGACCTTGAAACTGTAGACCCTGAATTAGAGGACAGCCTTGCCCATACTTGTTGTTTCTTCCTCAGTACCCTGAGAATAGAAGCCTAGCCCTTTCCCTCTCTGCATTCCCATCCATTCACTTTAATGAGCATCTGTTTACATTCCATCATCTGCATTCTATGACACGTGCTACCCACCTCAGCCTGTTCTGTTTATTCTGAAAGGTATTTCCTTCAAATATTTTGATTTTTTTTCTCCCCTTGGATCAAGAACTGGACATTTGGATCAGAGAACTGCATATACTTTTTTCTTTGGCTCCCTCCTAGAAAGACTTTCACTGAGTAATACTTTGGCATATTGCCCCGGGCTTGCATTGAAGGAAGTTATATAAGCAAGTTGTATGAAACTCA
Source organism: Macaca nemestrina (assembly GCF_043159975.1). Lineage (NCBI taxonomy): Eukaryota > Metazoa > Chordata > Mammalia > Primates > Cercopithecidae > Macaca > Macaca nemestrina. The sequence continues at coordinate 65,133,109 of NC_092138.1, forward strand.
CTCTTGTGGCTGAGGACAGGATGCATGACAACACACAGTGCTGCTTTGATGAGAATTTATCTCAGAACTTCCCCTTTGGATGCTGTGATTCTCCAGAGACTCTGATTAGCTTTTATATTATGTAGTTGCAAATCTGGTAACTCATTATACTTCCTTTGCTTTGGTTGCTTGGAAGTCAGTATCAAATATATGGCCTACATTAGGGACAGACTTTATTTTCCTATCCTGATTTTTAAGTTTCCCTCAGGCATTTATTGTATTCTATTTTATGTAAGCTGCCTCAAATCCTTCTTGAATGAGGTGAGCTTATGGCATCCTGTTACCTTTATTCTTGTAGACAACCCCTTACATTTACTCTTGCAGATTATCTGGTTTCTTTTAATCCCAGCCATGTTGCTACATTTAATCTCTTGGGCATTCTGTTACCACCGTTCAGTACCTAGGATCATTTCACCTGAATTGGAGTGAGTGTCTTCATGCTCTGCCTGTCTTGGGGTCCAGGTGAAGATGATGGAAAACCTTACAATTGCCTTTGTCCACAATTAGTTTCTATAACTGGCAACAGCCCTCCTTCCCCTCAATGAGCTAGATAGGACTGAAAAAGAGGGTGTTCTCTCTTGCTCGGACAGAATTGAAACACTTCTGCCCAAAGAACAGATTCAGAATTGGGCCTTGTCGTCTCATCAGTCCTTGAAAGATTTCTGCTGTGGAGGATCTGTTGTTTTTCAGTTTTTCTGTTCTGAGAATGGAGGTGAGAGGGCAGCTTTGGCGTGCAGAGCGCCGGCAGGAATGGGCTGTCCTTGGAAGGTGTGGGTTAACAGGGGTGGGAGTTCGAGGGTGGCTGTGGGTGGAGCTGGAGGATGTGGCGGCCTCACCTCCATACCTACCCTCCCCAGAGCTCCGTGCGCCAGGAAAACGTGACGGTGTTTGGATGCTTGACCCACGAGGTGCCCTTGAGTCTGGGGGATGCAGCAGTGACCTGTTCCAAAGGTGGGGTGAGGAATGGGGGAGGAGAGGAAGCTGCAGTGTGGTAGGGGTGGTGGTGGTGGTGGCGGGCAGAGGTGAAGGCGGGGAGGGATGGAGTGGAGGAATGGTAGGCCAGGGTTCCGGGAAGTGGGGGCAGGTGGGTGAGGGTTCTTGGGTCCTGACCCCTCCTTCCTCTCACTGACCCCTTCCTTCTCCCTTCAGAGTCCCTGGCCGGCTTCCTCCTCTCCGTCAGTGCCACTACCAGGGTTGCCAGGCTGCGAATCCCATTCCCGCAGACGGGGACCTGGTTCCTGGCCCTTCGCTCCCTGTGCGGGGTGGGGCCTCGGTGAGCGGGGAGGGGCAGGGCCAGGGCTGGGACCGGGACTCGGCGGGGGTGGCCCGGGGCCCCAGGTGACTGCGAGTGTGTGCGCAGGTTCGTGCGGTGCCGCAACGCGACGGCCGAGGTGCGGATGCGCACCTTCCTGTCCCCATGCGTGGACGACTGCGGGCCCTATGGCCAGTGCAAGCTGCTGCGCACACACAACTATCTGTATGCAGCCTGCGAGTGCAAGGCCGGTGAGCGGGCTGCGGTGGACTGGAGGTGGACCTGTGGGCCTGTGGGCAGGCGGCGGGAGTAGGGGAGTGCACAGCCTGAACTGGGGACGGCGTTGGCAGAGCCAGGGTGAGACCACCCTCCACGGGCAGTGGCATAGGCCCATGGCTGCCGTCTGTCCTCTTCCATCCTGTTCCCTCCCCAACCGCAGGGTGGAGAGGCTGGGGCTGCACCGACAGTGCAGATGCGCTCACCTATGGATTCCAGCTGCTGTCCACACTCCTGCTCTGCCTGAGCAACCTCATGTTTCTGCCACCTGTGGTCCTGGCCATTCGGAGTCGATATGTGCTGGAAGCTGCTGTCTACACCTTCACCATGTTCTTCTCCACGGTATGCGGCTGTGTCTGCATCTTATCACTGGGTGCTTGTGAGTGGTGGTGGGTCACAGTCTGTATTTCCACCATGTTCTCCAAAGGTTTGGGAATGTACGTGCCTTCACTGTGTCTTCTACAGACAGAGACAGCAGTGCTTCCCAACCTATCATGCATAGAAAAGGGTCGTTTTTGTAAGGCACATTGGAGGAAATGAACAAAACTGTTCGCAACTTAATAAAGTAAGTTTGGGCCTCCAGCTGTTCCACACTCTGTCCACCCTGAAGGCTGAGGGGACCTTTACTCAACACATGGGCCAAGAAACTGGCCTACAGTATGGATTTGTGTCTACACAGTCACCGTGTTCTGTGTATGGGGGCAGGAAATCTGTGCTTTCCCCCACACCTCTGCATGGAGTGTCTTCATCTTCACCACATTCTTCCATGATGTGAGACCTAGCTACTCTGAGCTCCCCTTCTCCATCACACTGGGGACTTCTACACTGTTAGCACGTTCGTTCCTGTGGTCTGAAATGGTGTCCCCATTCAGTCGCCGTGCCACCTTGATTTCTCATGGGAACTTTGGAAAGATAGAGGGGATCTCTGTATTGGGGGATTATAGGACAGTCTGACTTTCAGAGTCCTGAGAAGCTTTACAGACTCAACTATGTCCTGAGGCATTGTCAGATGTGGCAGTATCATATCACATCCCAGCTCAAAGGAGTGCATTTTGATGAAAATTAATATAGTTTAAAACCCCTCCATTCCCATTGCAGAATCGCCACAATCTCTTTCCTGTGTTTTCCCCACTCCTCCATAATCAGAAAAGTTCATTATAAGCAAGTGTCCAGAAACTATAAGGAAAGGTAGAGAAATGAGCCTGCTGATATGACTTAACCCCCAAGTAGACTTTTTAACCCCTGAAGTGTCACATCTGGGAATCTTTTCAACTCATCTCTAGGCTCTTGACACCATGTGACATGCATGTGAGCACTGCAAAAACTCTTAGATGGTTTCAGACTCTCAGGCCTTGGCAGCAAGGATATCACAGAAACCAAAACGGGCCTTCCTGGCGTCCAGCATTACTAGGTCAGACATATGTCTAAATTAGAAAAATCATACCTCTCATCTGGGAGAAAGCAGGGGCAAATGTGCTGAAACTGAGGGGCCTGGGTCCTGCTGGAGATTCATCCAGAGATGAGGAAGAAGAGGCTGCAGCCATGCTGCAGAGAGAGATCTTGGCTCTTTAAGCTGGGTGAGAAGCACATACCCCAGTTTTGCTTGATTGGCCCCTTTTTAGGCCTGCTCCCACAGTGCCTCATTCTATTTTTATATTAGACACTGTTTCTCTTTCGTATTGCCAGATGCCCTTTCTACTGTGGCTCACCAAATCCTCCAGCAACAGCTGTTCCACCAGCCCACTCTCGGCTACATGCAGATCGAATGTGATTCATAATTAGTAAGCCTACCTAAGTGTGTCAGGAGCCTGCAGCATGTAGGGAGAGCATATTCACTCTCTGGACTTGACACAAGCATCCTGATTGGCTCCAGAGTGTTCAGTGCTAGATGATTCTTCCTTATCTGGATACAGTGTCTGTCAACCTGAAAAGACCTTCCTTGTAGCAGGGAGAGCCTCAAGTCACATAAAAAGCTCCCACTTTCTTTCCTTCTTTCTTTCTTTCCTTTTTTTTTTTTTTTTTTTTTTTTTTTTTTTTGAGACAGAGTCTCACTGTCGCCCAGGCTGGAGTGCAGTGGCGCGATCTTAGCTCACTGCAACCTCCGCCTCCCAGGTTCAAGTGATTCTCCTGACTCAGCCTCCTGAGTAGCTGGGACTACAGGTGCACACCACCACACCTAGCTAATTTTTGTATTTTTGGTAGAGACAGGATTTCACCATGTTGGCCAAGTTGGTCTCAGTCTCCTGACCTCATGAACCACCTGTCTTGGCCTCCCAAAGTGCTGGGATTACAGGCGTGAGCCACTGCACTGGGCCAAAAGCTCCCATTTTCTTAAGTAAGGCAATAAGGAAAAGCTGCTGGCTTTGAGGTGTTGCCTAAAGCCCTGCTCTAACTCCTGTTCTTTTCCACATGGCCCAGAACATAAAGCTGTGTTTTCTCTTTTCCCTGTAGGTTCTCTGTGGTCCCTCCTTGCCATTCTTAGACTTATTTCATTCTGCAGCAGTGTCCATTTAAGGGCCCATTGGTCAAATTGCAGTTGTCAGTACTAGGACAGGAGATGACAGTTATCTTCCTTGTCTTCAAATAATCCAGGACAGTCTACACTTGGGAGTAGTAATTCATTCTTATCTGGGACATAGGAGCAGACAGTAGGGATTCAGGAGTTTACAGATGTAAAATATGTTTTGAAAAAAAAACAGGCCACAAACTTAGCATTTGATTTTTGTATATAGGCACACAATTCAGGTAATGTTTACAACAAAATGACATATACTGAATATGTGCTGTGTTTCAGACACTGCTAATTTAATCCTCACAATAGTACTGTAATAGTTGATACATGCTTTTATTCTTGTCATCGTTTTTTTTGTAGATAAGGGAAAGTTAAATATTTTGCCTGAGGTAGAAGGTGAGTATCTACCTTAGAATCTGGGTGAGCCTGACTCCAGATCCCTAGCAAGTAACAGATGAGCTATGTTGCTCCCTTTGCACTAGGGCAGTGAGCATGCATTGAAATGCTTTTAACCTGACTTCAGTTTCTCCTAAGGCCTGGAGTATGTAGAAAAAGGCATGGCCGCAGTTTAGTAGTTCTCACCAAATTCTTTGTTTTGTTTTGTTTTTTTGAGAGGGAGTCTTGCTCTGTCGCCCAGGCTGGAGTGCAGTGGCCGGATCTCAGCTCACTGCAAGCTCTGCCTGGGACTACAGGCGCCCGCCACCTCGCCCGGCTAGTTTTTTGTATTTTTTAGTAGAGACGGGGTTTCACCGTGTTAACCAGGATGGTCTCGATCTCCCGACCTCGTGATCCGCCCGTCTCGGCCTCCCAAAGTGCTGGGATTACAGGCTTGAGCCACCGCGCCCGGCCCCAAATTCTTAAAAGATAGGAGCCAGTCAAGAGATCTGAAAATATAACTAAGCCAAATATAAGAAACCATCAGGGCAAAGATATCAAAAATTTTAGCTGTGCAATTTGAACCCATACTGTTCAAACTGTGTATCCGTCACAGTGTTCCTTGAATCCTTATAATTAGATCTCAGAAGACCCAGACAGAGCTGGCATTCTGGGGCTGTGCAGGTGTCCTTGCTGATTGCCGACATCCTGGCTACAAGGCCACCTTCTCATTACCCTTTACATCCCTCAGACCATCCCAGGTCATTCTCAGTATCCCTTGGCAAAATCCCGTAACTCTTTCCAAGAGAAAATGAAAGCAGAAAACAGGAAATAAGGGAGTAATAGCGAGTTCCGTTATATCCCAGTATTGGTATGGATTAACTATGTTTGCATTTATAGTCCACATTCTGCAGTACCTGGATAGCCCATTTTGGAGCATTAGATGTACTGTTATAAAAATGTAAAATTCCGGCCGGGCGCGGTGGCTCACGCCTGTAATCCCAGCACTTTGGGAGGCCGAGGCGGGCGGATCACAAGGTCAGGAGATCGAGACCACGGTGAAACCCCGTCTCTACTAAAAATACAAAAAATTAGCCGGGCGCGGTTGTGGGCGCCTGTAGTCCCAGCTACTCGGGAGGCTGAGGCAGGAGAATGGCGTGAACCCGGGAGGCGGAGCTTGCAGTGAGCCGAGATCGCGCCACTGCACTCCAGCCTGGGCGACAGAGCGAGACTCCGTCTCAAAAAAAAAAAAAAAAAAAAAAAAAGTAAAATTCCACAGAAAAAAATGTGAGGATAATTTCCCTACATTGCTTCATAAATAATGTCCAAAACTGAGAAAGTTATCAACTTAGATTAGTTTGTAGTCTAATTTTTTTTCTTAAATTCCCTGATTTTTCTGTGTCACTTCTACTTTTTTATTGCTGTTGACAAAACAAATGCCAATCTAAAAATTAGTCCACAATTTTTAGTGGACTAATTCCCTCATGCTACAATTTTAATTTAACTCTATCCCTGTGGATTTTTCACAACCTAAAACAATCTCTTTGACCTTTTAGTATACTTGGAAGATAATCAGTCGTAAAATATTCGTGAGATGATTTCTTCAAATCCTCTCCACTCTGGAGATAGTATCTCCATTTTTCTTTATTCCTTTAGTGCAAACTCCTAGGAGAAAGTCAGCCCTTAATTATTCCCCTAGATGTGTCTTCAGTGTTTAGTGATTCAGCTTTGCCTTTTTTCTGCTGATATATATCTTCCTTTATCTGAAATATAGTACAAATCCCTCTTCCAGAAACTTCTGGGCATTTCTTTCTATATACTTGAAAGTGAAGCATATGGAGCCAGTGTTTGGTTAAGCCTGGATGTAAAATTAGTGCTTTAAAATAAAATCCAAGTCATAAAACAGTATTGGGGTAATTTAGTGGCCTATAGTACTTATGTCTGGTCTTGGGGGCAGAGAATAATCAATGTCCTATAACTAAAATAGAAAAAGACCAAAATATTGATTTGTTTAGGAACTAAATTAACTGCCAATGAATCAGCACATATAAATAGTTGAAAAATAAGCCAGTCTCTTAGACATATTCAAACATTAATTACTTAACCATTTTTATTTATTTATTTTTGAGACAGGGTCTCATTCTGTCACCCAGGGTGAAGTGCAGTGGCATGATCATAGCTCAGTGCAGTCTTGACCTTCTAGGCTCAAGCAATCCTCCCACCTCAGCCCCTTCTGCCCCCACCCCCAATTCCCTGTTCCCCACCAAGTAGCTGGGACTATAGGCACACGCCACCATGCCCAGCTAATTTTTGTATGTTTTGTAGAGATGGGGGTTTCACCATGTTGCCCAGGCTGGTTTGAGCTCCTGGGCTCAAGTGATCCACCCACTTCATCCTCCCAAAATGCTGAGATTAATAGGCGTGAGCCACTGCATCCAACCTAAAAAAAATAATTCTAATGTTGATATGGACCTACATGAAAAGTCTCTGAAAATTTCCCAGTAAGAACTCACTTTTTCAATTTAACAGTATATTAAAAGGGAACCATGTCCCCAAAATAACAAGCCCTTTTGAAAGCCTGGAACACTCACTTAAAACATGTTCATCCTAAGGCAGTCTCTTCTTGCAGGAACAAAATTATTTACCTCCAAAGTGAAGGAAAAGAAAGAAGATAGATAGACAAGCTTGAGTCTTGCAGCTTAAAATTTAAAGGAATCAAACCCAAAGTTTCCCGATGCCAATTCATATCCCAGGTTTTCTTCTTCATTTTGTTTTCTTTTTCTTAGATCCTAGCTTCTTCCTTTCCATATTTGTCTGTTGGAGTTGTAATTTTTGCAATTTGAATGACTGGATGACATCTTCAGTAGGGTCAAAGGAAACAACGATTTCTTTTTCATCTTTTGTCTCTAGCGACTGACTTTGAGTATGTTTTCCAGTTCTTTTGGTGGCATCTCTGCCACTAAAGAGTTATCCCTAGAAAACTTTTTTCACAAATAAGGAAACACAGAATGCTGGAAGCCATGGCATTGTCCAGAGAGACAATCTGGACGTGGGTCAGGACTACAGACAAGGGAGCTAGTGGCAGACTTTGCTTGGTTCCTTAATTAGGATGTCCAGTCGAGTTTGATCCAATTCCACTTCTGTTCCCTGCATCCCCTTTGAACCTCCTCAATAGTCTACTCTTCACTATGTTCTCCAGAATGTAGGATGGGTGGACACTGTCCCCTCTCCATGTTCTTCCCCATGGTGTGAAGTGCCATGCCTCTCTCCATGGCCTTAGGGACTGCCTTTTTTCTTACCTGCCACACACTCCCCACATTTGCTGGGAGGGGATGAAGAGGGTCAGTTGGTGGAAGGCCTGAGAGTGAAGCCCAGTTCAGAGTCTGAGCTATCAGGGGAAACTGGGACATAGCGGGGAGATTTGGATTCTGGGTAGCCCAGAGCTTGGGCCAGGGATGGGGATTATAGGTGGGATCCATGGTGAGCATGAGGAGATGGGGACAGGACTGGCTTCAATTTGAGGATATCAGAACCCCCTGGCAGGGCACTCTCCACAATACCTTCCAGAAGCAGGAAGATTAGGAAGGTCAGGACCAGGGTCAGGGCTGCCAGATACATACTAGCTATGCAGCAGACTGGACCTCCTTACCACATTCTTCTCAGGATTTGGGGAGTCAGGCATTTCCCAGATCTTCTCATCTGTGACCTTTCACCTCTGCTGCTCTGACAGCAGCACACCACCCCTGGGCCCACCCCCTCCAGTTTTGTAGACCTGGACCTCTGCCTCACGTTCTCTCAATGCCTGTCATTTCTTCCTTCAGTTCTATCATGCCTGTGACCAGCCAGGCATTGTGGTTTTCTGCATCATGGACTACGATGTGCTGCAGTTCTGTGATTTCCTGGGCTCCTTAATGTCCGTGTGGGTCACTGTCATTGCCATGGCTCGTTTACAGCCCGTGGTCAAGCAGGTCAGTCCAGAGTGGGCCCTGGGGAACAGCCATGGCCAAGTCTTCTTGAAATCCACTCCTGATCTCTCCCTGGGAGCATTTCCAAGTGCCTCTCATGATTCTGACCCAGCCCCTGGAGTGCTGTCTGTCACCTGGCCCTAGCCCAGCCCTGGAGTCTCTTTCTCTAGGTGCTGTATTTGCTGGGAGCTATGCTGCTGTCCATGGCTCTGCAGCTTGACCGACATGGACTCTGGAACCTGCTTGGACCCAGTCTCTTCGCCCTGGGGATCTTGGCCACAGCCTGGGTAAGGGTGGGGAGGGACGTTGGGGGAGGGTCCTAGCAGGACTTGGGTGTGGGGCCCCAGGTATCTGGTCCCCAGTTTAAGGTGGGCTTAGCTCTGTCATCATCACCTGCTGCTGGCAGTGTCCGCTCCAGTCTTAGAAGATGTCTTTAGGTCACAACCTAAAGAGGAAACCTGAGAGTGACCAACTGTGGCTTGGGTCCCAGGGCTTGGAATTCCTGAGCCCCACTTCTCTGTCTCCCCCAGACAGTACGCAGCGTCCGCCGCCGGCACTGCTACCCACCCACGTGGCGCCGCTGGCTTTTCTACTTGTGCCCGGGCAGCCTTATTGCAGGCAGCGCCGTCCTGCTTTATGCTTTTGTGGAGACCCGGGACAACTACTTCTACATTCACAGCATTTGGCATATGCTCATTGCGGGCAGTGTGGGCTTCCTGCTGCCCCCTCGTGCCAAGACTGACCACCGGGTCCCCTCTGGAGCCCGGGCCCGGGGCTGTGGTTACCAGCTATGCATCAACGAGCAGGAGGAGCTGGGCCTCGTGGGCCCAGGAGGGGCCACTGTCAGCAGCATCTGTGCCAGCTGAGAAGGGCTTTGGGCCTGGCCCTGGGGGGATATGGACGCTTCCTAGAGTTCTTTCTGGGGGCGTGGAGCCCTCTTAGAAGGAGACAGGCTGTATTTCTTGAGGACATGGAGTCTTTCTCAAGGACACAGAACTCTTCCAGGGACCTGGAGCCCTTCCCAGGACATGGAGAACTTCCTGAGGGCCTGGAGTCCCCCTGCATCATGGAGTCCTTCTTAAGGACTGGAGCCTATGCAGGCACAGAGCCCCTCAGGACCAAGGAGTCCCTCCTGCAGGTGTGCAGCCTTTCCTGGGATATGGAGCCTTCCCAAGACATGGATTCCTTCCCAGGGAGACAAACCCCTGTCAGGAACACGGATCATTCCAGAGGAGGTGGAGTCTATCTTGGGGAAACCAAATTTCCAGATTTTCCCAGAGGCTCAGCAACTCTGGCCTCAGGCTCCCTTTCCAGAGGCAGCGTCTGGGCTGTGCTGTGCTGCGGAGGAGGGATTGCAGGATGGATGAAGCTGGGACTGGGGCTGTCTGGGTGGCTGGTATCCTCGTTTGATACAGGTGGAGTCTGTGTGTCTCCAATGAATGATTGGTTCAGAATGGTTCTGTGCTGCCTTTTTTACCCCTGGGGTCAGGGGTGTGGGGAATGGGGGAAAGAGGGCCCCTCAGGGAATCAGCAGGGCTGATGGGAGCTACTGCTGGAGGCTTTTGTCATGCCATGTACACAGTCTGATCACGCTCATCTGGGCCTTGCATTCATTTCTAAACACCTTCTAATGTCCATTCCCCAATTCATATTGAGCCCAGTTTGCAATAGCTGAGAGGGGTGTGTGTGTGTGTGTGTGTGTGTGTGTGTGTGTGTGTGTGTATGCATACGCTGAGATGGTTTAAATCAGCGAGACAGACTTTCCTCATGACGCCCACACCCAACACAGAAGGAAGCCGAGATCCCAGGAAATTGGAATAGCAGGTACACATCTCAGGTGTGCAAGAAATATCACAAGAATGTGACTTCTGTTTTGAGCCCCCATTTTTCCTGAGTGCCAGAAAAGATCTTTTGTCTATTCGGGATTCCTTCTCTTCCCATGAGGGTCATAGCTGAGTTCTGAGGGTCTTACATAATGCCAAGAAGTTGGGAGAGCATTCTTACTGATCACCAGTGTCCATACTTCATCCATCCCTGAGATTTCCATCATTCCATCTGGTCTCCAGTCAGAGGTCCAGACAGTTCATCTGGGATGCAGAGAGATTTCTTGTTCCCATTTGCATAACCCTCTCAGTCCTAAGGTTCTCTCTGCCACTTCTGGGCCATATGTGGAGAACTGTGAAGTTGTCTGAGGCCTTGGCTATGCAGACACGCCTTGAAGCCATTTCTGTTCTGGGTTTTCACAAGGCATGAGTTGCTGCATCTTTTAAAACCTGCAAATCTATCTTAGCCTGGGATGTGGGGCTCAGGGACCCTCCCTTTTGGTACCCTCTGTGTCAGTATTCTCACTACATTCTCTCCCCTTCTCTCTTCTTTCTCCCTTTTGTTAATATTGGAGGTGAGGAAGCCTTACTTAATGTTTTCTCCTGAATCTTTTTTTTTTTTTTTTTTTTTTTTTTTTTTTTTGAGACAGAGGTTTTGCTCTTATTGCCCAGGCTGGAGTGCAATGGCCCGATCTCAGCTCACTGCAACCTCTGCCTCCCGGGTTCAAGCGATTCTCCTGCCTCAGCCTCCCGAGTAGCTGGGATTAGAGGTATGCGCCACCATGCTCAGCTAATTTTTGTATTTTTAGTAGAGATGGGGTTTCTCCATGTTGGTCAGGCTGCTCTCGAACTCCTGACCTCAGGGGATCCTCCTGCCTTAGCCTCCCAAAGTGCCGGGATTACAGTCGTGAGCCATTGCGCCCGGCCTAGCCCGAATATTTTATTTATGCCTTAAGCCTTTTCTGTTCCCTTCAGGACCTAGGCTTTTGAACCCCAAAAGCCAGGCAAACATGCCTTTGTTATCTGCTTTCTGCAATCACATCTCTTCCATGGGGCACTGAGCAGAGAATGGTGTGGCCAAGTAAGTAGTGAGAAGCAGTAAGGGGATATGAGCTACGTGTCTGTTCCTATTTTAGAAAATACTGTTCCTACATCAGAAATACCACATTAAGATGTATAGAGCCACGTCACTGGGATGCTTGAACCCATATAGCTGGGATTCTGGACGGAGTCGGGAGAGTACAGAAAGCTCTGAAGTGGGAGATGGAGCTGGGGTGCATCCCACCCAGTGAGGGGGGGTCATAAGGGGCATCCTGGAAGAGGGACATTTGAACTAGGATTAACTGAGTTGCCATGATGCCAAGATAATGGAAGAGTGTTCTTTGTGGTCACCAGTGTCCATATGGCATCCCTCCCCTGAGATTTTCATCATTCCATGTGGTCTTCAGTCAGTAAAGCTCTTAGAACACTTGTATAGTGCCTAGTCTGGTATGTGATGTGGTCCAACATATGTTAGCTTAAGGTCACCAAGTGTTTGGACATGGAGAGGGAACAGCAAGAGGGCATGCAGAGGCAGGAAAGACTGATATTTACTCTGGGCACTGAATAGTTCAGTGTGCCTGGGCCGGTGCACGTGCGCATGCTTTTGTGTGTGGAGTGGGATAGTGGAGGTAAGCAGCCAATGGTGTGGTTGGATAGGTAAGTGGAGGTTGAGTCTTTAGTCTATGGGAAATGAGGAGCCACTGGAGAGATTTAAGCAGGAGAGTAACATGATCAGATTGGAGTTTTGATGGCTGGGGCAGAGGATGGACTTTGGGAGACCTTGGAGGACAAAGTACAGTGACACAGCTATTGGAACATTTGAGAGAGAAATGGTGAAGCCTTCTTAATGCAATGTCGGTGGAAAGGAAGGGACTCTTTAGGACTTGGTGACTGGATGTGTGGGGCGGTGAGGTATGAGAGAGCCTAGGATGATGGTAATATTCTGATTGGGGGTGGTGGTGCCATTCCCTGAGATGGTGACACCACTTTGGGTCGGGGGACGATAAGCTCCACTTTGGACAGTTTGAGGTGCATGTGGGATTCCCGGAGGGAAAGGGGCCAGCAATATGACAGTGCTGGACGTAGCTGCTGAACCAGGCCTGTCTCCAGGCTTCCAAAATGGGGATCCTTGGTTGTCTCCTGACCTGTCTCAGTGGGAGAGATCCCAAGATTCAAACAGCCCTTCCTTGCCTTGAATACAGGGCTGTGGCTGGCAGATATTGCTGCACCCTTGCACGTATCTGTACATACGACTGGACTGAGACTTCTGAGCACCTGCAGCTGCCTGGGGCATGTTCAGCAGCACAGGGCTCAATCCCCACAGGGTGATGTTCTGAAGGCTTCTGAGTGATGATTCAGTCCCGCAACCCTTCCACAGGGAACGTGCTGTGGGAGCTACAGAGATGAGCCAGACCCGACTGAATCCTGCCCTGAAGGAGCTCACACGGTGGTGAAGTGTCATGAATGCGAGTTGGTGGGACAAGTGTGAAGTGGAAGATCTGACAAAGTGCTGTAGGATGTAAAGAGAACGATCTTAAAGTGCAATGGGAAAGGATGCATGAAAGAGATGATGTCTAACCTGGCTTTGAAAACTAGTCCCAGGTATCATCAGAGAACAGCACAATACGTGCAAGGGTACAAAGACATGGGGGTGCGGCAGTACAGATAGTGTAGCGAGCGGACAGCCATGTGAAAGGTGTAGTGGAAAATCAGGCTGAAGAAGCAGGTGGGGGCAGATTCTGGAGGGCCTTGAGGACTCAACTGAAGAATTTGGACTTAATGGTAATGGGAGCTGTCAAAAGTCCTTGATCAGAAAAGTGATGAATCAATCCGGGTTTGACCAAAGTAACAGAACCACTATGAGTGATAAAAACACGAGAACTTTACAGTCATGGGAGCAGTTGGAGAAATCTGTGCAAAACTGTTAACCTCTGCATTTGGTGTTGGGCCTGAAGCTGTTACTGCTCAGCTGGGCCAGCAGTTAGGAAAGAAGGCTGAGTGTGAAGTGAGGGGCAGTAAGGGCACACTAGAATCCAGGAGGACAAACTGGAACCTGTGCCTGGCCCTTGTGCCTTCAATCTCAGTGACTGGTGACCTGCAGGAGAAGCTGGCACCTTTGCCATGGAGCTTGCACTTGGTCCAGCACTCAGCACAGTGGAAGGAAGTGTCCTGGTGGGGACTGGACAGGCTGTGCTAACGGGGAGCCAGCAGATTAGCGACATGTGAGTGCCCTCACTGTGTCTGGTGCTGTTCCATTTTTTCTTTCTTTCTTTCTTTTTTTTTTTTTTTTTTTGAGACGGAGTCTTGCTCTGTCACCCAGGCTGGTGTGCAGTGGCGGCATCTCAGCTCACTGCAGCCTGCACCTCCCAAGTTCAGGCAATCCTGCGTAGTAGCTGGGACTACAGGTGCACCACCACACCCGGCTAATTTTTTGTATTTTTAGTAGAGGCAGGGTTTCATCATGTTGCTCAGGCTGGTCTCGAACTCCTGGCCTCAGGTGATCCGCCCACCTCGGTCTCCCAAAGTGCTGGGATTACAGGCATGAGCCACCACAGCTGGCCCACTTTTGCCTTCCAAATCTCATGCAGACTTCTCTGTGGCTAACACTAACCCAGACCCTCTAACCTAGTTTGGTTGACTCAGTATAAAGCTACCACAAGTGAGCTAACCAGAGCTTTCTTGGGATGATTAACCTGGCAGCAACCTGTGAAGGATAGATGGTCAGGATAAAGAAAACCAAACCTCCAATAGCTCTTGGGTTGACACTGTCAGCTGGTGTGGTAGTCATTAGGCCATTCACAAATCTCTCTGTCCCTCTCTTTTGCCGTCCAGACACGATAGCGTGCTTCTCCCCCTTCACAATAGGTGTGGTCCTGTGCCTTCCTGTTGCCATTGTGTTGGCCACTGAAATGTAGGTGGAGGCAACACACCCACTTCTGAGTAGAAGCTTTAAGAGTCTGTGCAGGCTTTGTTACTTTCCCTTTTCCTTTTGTCATGGTGACCAGCAATGTTCCCAATGGTAGCTGCTTTGTCATCTTGAGTCTCAGAGGGGTGAAGACCATGATGTGGAGCAGAAGCCCCACCAGCCTCTGGTGGACCTGCAGCAGGAGCAAGAAACAAACCTTAATGGCTTTAAGCCTCTGAAGGTTTGAGGTCATGACCACAGCACAACCTAGCCTATGCCGGCTGACAGGGGCAGAGGGCAGCAGTAGCAGTGGGATGCTTTCCTGGAGAGCAGACCTCCTCTCAGCAGAGCTAGGACAGCAGTTTTCACCTCTGCGTTCCTCAGGCTATAGATGATGGGGTTCAGTGAGAGCATCACAACCCCATAGAACAATGTGACAATCTTATCCATGTTGGGGTCCTTGGCCTTGGGTTTGAAGTACATGAAGGAGATTGTCCCATAAAAAACCACCACCATTGTGAGGTGAGCTGAGCAGGTGGAGAAGGCTTTGTGCCGGCCTGCAGCAGAGGGTACCCTAAGGATGGCAACCAGGATGAAAAGGTAAGACAGGCAGATGAGCAAGAGGGGGGCCAGTGTCAGGACAGCTGTGGCCACCATTAATGCCAGCGCATTGAGGGAGATGTCCCCACAGGCCAGTTTTAGCACTGCCAAGATCTCACAGAAGAAGTGGTTGATGACGTTGTGGCCACAGAAGGGGAGGCGCCAGACAAGGATGGACTGTAGCAGTGAGTTGGCAAAGCCTGTCCCCCAGCTCAGCACTGCCATCCGCATGCAGGTCTGCCCACTCATGAGCTCTGGGTACCTAAGCGGCTGGCAGATAGCCACATAATGGTCATATGCCATCACAGCCAGCAGCAGGCACTCTGTTGATCCCAGCGCCAGGGTCAGGTACATCTGCAGGGCACAGCCAGGGAAGGAGATAGTCCTCTGTGTTTCCAGGAAGTTGACTAGCATGAGAGGCACAAAGGAGGAGGTGCCGCAGATGTCCATGAGGGAGAGGTTGCTGAGAAAGAAGTACGTGGGGTTGTGCAGGTGAGGGTGCAGCACATTCAGCCCTATGAGGAGGGCATTCCCCAGCACATTCATGGAGTCGATGCCCAGGCAGAACACAGTCAGGAGCACCTCCAGGTTACAGTGCTTGTGTGGCCCCAGCAGGACGTATTCTGTCACAGCTGTCTGGTTTGCCCCCTTCATCTCATTCTCTCTCCTTTTCCATCTGGACCACCCAGCTTTTTGGAAAAAGCTGCAAGTGGCCTGGGAGCCCAGTGACCTGATGTCTGAGCTGCAGCAGGTCAGCCTCCCTCTCCGTAATTTAGTTTCACCATCTGTATAATGAGGGAGTTGGACTTCAGATCTGCATGCTGGCCTTCTCAGTGCTGCGGTTCTGCGGACATCACTGAGGGGAGGATGGGGCACATTCTAGTTCCCTAGGTTCCTCTCGCTCTCCCCAGGATGGGGTCAGAGGAGACAACAGAGAAGGATTCATGTTTAAAATGATCCTTTGGAATCCAAAGTGTTTTTGGCCATTAACGGGAAGCAACTTTTCTACATTACGGCTTCATATGACCAAGTTATGGCCATAGAATTTCAGATTTATCCATCCACTAAATATTAAGTACCTATTCTATGCTAGGTATCAGGTGCTGGGGCTATAGCAGTAAGGAAAATAAGTGGACAAAAGGATTCCACACCTGTCACAGGCGCTGCCCCACTCCCTGAGTCAAGTGAGATGAGCTCCGGAAGGCAGGTGGGTAATGGATGACGCTCACCTAGTGTTCCTTTGGGCCATGAAGATCAAATATTTCAGCCCCACAGGATATGTAAGCTTGATTTCTGGTCATCTCTCCTTAAGGAATCATGGACTATTCATTAATTTTTTTTAAAAGGACACATAAGAACATACATGTCTCAATAGAGTTACTGGTCACAGGATTGAACTCTGGTCATGAAAGCCAGGTGACTTACTTTCTGGCTTCCATATTGCTTTGTAGGAGACATGATACAATGATGTCACACGAGGAGGGAAGCCAGACACGAATCTGGTGGAGGTGCGGTCAGTCGTGACCAGCTCTGCAAAGGGAGCAGTGGGCGAGGCTGTGGTCTCTCCCAGGTGACCTCCATCGCCATGCAGAGCTGCTCTCACTTCTCGGGAAAGGCCAGCGTCAGGTGTTCATAGGAGGAAGCCCAGGTGTCCCCAGAGAACAGTAGTCTTGTTAGGACTGGAAAACCGTCTTATGGCCAGGTGGTCCCTGGTCTGAAGGAAAAATAGGAGCTGAGTGTGAACTTCTATCACTCAGAAGATATAATTCACCTCTCCCCTCCCGCTCCTGGATTGGTTGTGAGGACAATGCTTTGCGACAGCGATGGAGCCTTGTCTGTCCTTCCGGGCTAGATTTCTTTTTTCTCTTATTCCTCCTGTTTCGTTTTTTCCACCATTTTTCGAGTTGCAGGGCTCACCCTTTCCTGAAGAAATCATCTCTTTTCCCAGCTCCGCACCTTTGTCCTAGATGGAGGCATGTCTTTCCTCCCATCCCCAGTGGGGAGTGTTCTGCCCATTCTCCAGAGCCCAGTGCTGCACCGTCTCTTTTCCTCCCCCTCCTTCCCCTTGCTGTTACCTGCTCCCATCTTGTGCTCCCACCGCCCTTGGCCATCCCTCCGTGTCATTGTGTGCTGTGTGGTGCACCTGTCTTCCCTACTACACCTTAAAGTCAGGAGTCTGCCTCCTTCCTACCAGCACCTCACGCAGCAAGTGCTGCGAACTGCAGGCACCTGACAGATAGTGAATGCATGACTCCAAAACCCAGCTTTGCCTCCTGGCTGTAGCTCAGACCAGCTGTGTGATACTGACCAAGACACTTGACCTCTCTGAGACTCAGCTTCCTCCTTGAAGACTGGGATGCTGTGTAGCTCAGAGGAAACATACACCTGAAGGTGCTGCCCCGGGGGTGCAATGACCTGTCACTGAGGCTGGATGGAGGACGGCATCCATCGTCAGCTACAGGTGCCTGCTCCATCTGTACTAGCCACCTCCTGGACAAAGGCTCCAGTGTCCTCCATGACACCAGCTTTCTCCAGGACCTGTGCAGGTTTCCTTCCTCTACCCTGAATCAGGGTGATTCTTTTTTTGTTTTGTTTTGTTTTTTGAGACAAAGTCTGGCTGTGTCGCCCAGGCTGGAGTACAGTGGCGTGGTCTCGGCTCACTGCAAGCTCCACCTCCTGGGTTCACACCATTCTCCTGCCTCAGCCTCTCGAGTAGCTGGGACTACAGGCGCCCGCCACCACGCCCGGCTAATTTTTTGTATTTTTAGTAGAAATGGAGTTTCACTGTGTTCGCCAGGATGGCCTAGATCTCCTGACCTTGTGATCCACCCGCCTTGGCCTCCCAAAGTGCTGGAATTACAGGCGTGAGCCACTGCACCCGGTCAATCAGGGTGATTCTTAAAGGACAGTTTCAGGAACATACAGGGGGCACTTGGGTAATCTTGGTCAGTAACTGACCTTTAACTATGATCCACGTGAACATCTATAGTTAGGGTTTTTCTTGGCGAGGCTTGGCAAAAAGTAAAGAATTCCCCAAGTGTGAAGCCTCATTCATTCACTCATTCAACAAATAGTTATTGAGCACCTACTATGTGTTAGGCCCTGGGCTATGTACTGGGAATACAGCAGAGGCAGACCTGGCTCCTGCCCTCGTGGAATTTGTAGTCATTCATTTACTCACTCGGTGACTTTGGACACCTCCCCTCCTCTCTCCGGGCTTTAGATCTCTGAGATTCTCTCTGCGTCTGGGATGTAAAGACAAAGTAAAGCCTGAAATCTGGAAAGCAGAACTGTAAGATCTTTGTTTTTGATGGGTGTGTTGTTACAGAAAGAACTATGTTCATCTCAAATTCTGACAATGGACACAGATGTGGGGGTTTCCAGCAGGTGAAGGGTGGGAAACCACCTGACTGCATTTTTCTTCATCACTCACACCTCTAACAGTAAGACCAAGTGGGCATGGCGGAGGCATTTGAGGGCTTTTGTGTGTAGGCTGTGGCCCATCCTCCTGCCTTGCCTCCACTGCATCCCTCACGCACAACTGCTGCAGCCTCACCAGGCCACTCCCCGTCTTTTGGACAAAGCCTGCGTGCTCCAGTCCCGTCCTTCTTCTTGGGCAGTTTCTTCAGGCTGGAGTGCCTTTTTTTTCTACTCATCCTTCAAGGCTCAGTTCACACACCACTGTCTCACGCAGCCTTCTCTCAGATGGCTTCATACAAACTGACTACCCGGACAACAGGATGGTCACATAGCTTTTAGCAGAGTTTACATTCATTTTGCCTTCATTATAGTTCCTTTTTCTTGTATATCTCTCTCTGACTAGACTATGAGCTATTGCAGTGAAAGGGCTGTGTCCTTCATCACTGTCACCCTCCAGTGACCTGCAGCCAGGAGGTGTCAGTGGTTGCCATTTGAGTTGAACTGTTTATTGACATCCCGCGTTGTCCTGCCAAAAATCCCAATCCTAGAAATGGTGGTTTGCACCTGTGCACCCAGCTACTCAGAAGGCTGAGGTGGGAGGAGGATTGAGCCCAGGAATTCGAGGTTACAGTGAACTATGATAATGCCACTGCTCTCCAGCCTGGGCAACAGAGTGAGTCCTTTTCTCTAAAAAAGCAAACAAAGAATGCTGAACCCAAGGTCTTGCCTCAAAATCCATTCCCCCTTCCGCCTCCAACACATATACCGCAACAGAATGATGCAGCTATTGTGATTGCTAGGAGAAGGGCTTTGGGGGGTGCCAGTCTCCTATTTGCAGAAACACCCGCTCTTTCTGAAGAGCTACGTCAGTAACATGGTGGATTTTCCTCAACTTAAGAGTCTGATCGTAACACATTCATGGAAACTAGAACCAGCACACGAAACCATTGGCTTATGGCCCTAAGGAAATAACTCTATGTCCAGAAAATGCCATTTTACCACGTTGCCAACAGCTTTGCCTGTAACATGGGCACAGGCTGGGACATCAGAGAGGAGCTGGTTCCCTTGGTGGGTGGGTTGGGATGGGCTAAATTATGTCACAGTAACGTACAACCTCGTCATTTTAGTGGCTAGCATGACAAAGTTTTATTTCTCATGCTACATGTCTACTGTGGCTTTCCAGGTGGCTCAGAGTTCTCAGAGCCGCTGGCAGATGAAGGCTCCACCCTGTGGGACGTCACCAGTGGTTATGGCTGGGGAAGGACACACTGGAGCCTCTCATACCAGTTCACTGCTCTGAGCCACAAGAGACATTTGTCATATCTGCCCACAGCCCACTGGCCCTGTGACATCCTACCACCTGCCCAGAAGGAAGAGAACCAGAATTACTGCTGAGCAGCCCCTCTGCGTGTGGGTGCAATGGCGTCTTACGACTCTCAGAAAGCTACTCGAGCGGCCATCTACCAGTGTCACACAGTGTCATGCTCGGTCATGGCCTGGAAGATCAGAGTCGCAGAGGGATAGGACCTGGGGTGTCTCTGAAAATAACTGCCTGGTTTCACTCCCCAGTTTTACGTCTCTTAAGAGGCAGAGTGATGCCTAGAATGAGCCCTGGACTGGGAGGGCGGGTCCCAGGTTTGAATCGGGGCCTTTGTTCCTCCTCTGCTGTATGACTTTGGTCAGATTTCTCTTCTGAGAAGTGGAGCCAATTAGGCGATCTCTGGTATGCTGTAATCTCTGAAACATTTCCTCATATGTTTCCAGCAACTTCCAACCTAAGGTCTGATAGACCCAGGGTTACTCTGCAAGCTAACTGTCATATCAGTCTCATTGTCTGGTAAATCTAATTTTAACCACTTAATACTTATTTTAGGCTTCACAAATTATTTTAAAAGAAAAGAAAGGGGCATAATAAGAAGAAGGCTTCAGTTACAATTTCCCCGAAGAGCCTGGATCCGGGATTCCTGCTTCACTGCTTTCTGGCTGTGTGGCAGAGAAGATGAGGATGGCCCTGGAGTCAGACAGGACCAGGGTCCAAGCCCCAGGTCTTCCACTTGTTAACAATGTTCTCAGCCTCAGCTTCCTTACCTGTACCATGGAGATGGCAGCATCTCCTTGTGGGCTTGTTTTAAGGATCCAGTGAGAGGAAGCATGCAAAGCTCTTAGAACAGAGCCTGGCACTGGTGAATAGTCAGTGAGCGGTAGATGGTATTATTCCCATCCTGTCCCTGTCCCCCAGCAAATATTTTGGCTTTTAAATGTTTTAAATGATTTCATGAGAATAAGAAATGGGTCAGATGAATTCTCCTTACCTCCCACCTACTGGCCATGGCCTAAATGTCTGTAGGGAGCTGGAGCCAGGTGAGGCGAGCTGAGGTTTGGGAAGTGCCGAGTTCATTACCAGCAAGTGCACGGTGCTGGGATGGGCTAGGTTCCCCCTACCTCACCCTGCCACTGCCTCCCAAGACCTGCCCCTTGTTCCCCTGCCACGTAGACAGTCTGCTTGCTCCCTGCTCTCAGGGAACTCACGGTCCCTGTCCAATTTAAAGTTCAAACTCTGCAACTACACAAAGGTGCAGGTTTGGCAGCTGTGGGACCTGGGCTTCAGAGACTCCAGGTTCCTTGGCCTGCCCCAGGAGGGCCCTGCTGAGGTAAAGTGGGCAGAGGAGAGAGAGTGAACAGAGAATCTGAAGACTGGGTCACATTGCAGTTCTGCCCCTTGGATGCCATAGGCTCCAGGCCCATGAGCCTGGCTTCACTAGGCCTGGGTGTCTGGGTTGTAGAATGGGGTGTCTCCTTCCAGGATTGCCGTACGGACCTGGATTCATCGAAGCTTAAAGTAAATTGCTTTGTAAGGTAGGAGACACCAAGTACAGGCGAGGGACTTTGTTAGGTCAGGGAAGTTTTTACAGATTTCTTTATTCCTATTCCCTTCCCTCCCCTTCCTGTCCTTTCACAATAAACAATAACAACTTGACACAGCTTAGAGACTAAAAGTCATCCTTCAATAAGAAGTTGCAAAGTTTCCTATGATGCTATGATTTGTCTTCTGGATTTTTTATCAAGAACATAGGTCGAAGTAAAAAATGGAAAGGTTGTTACTGTTTATTTTCTATATGCTCATAGTATATTGTCCTCTTGCTGCCCCCATGGATACCCTGAACTCAGCAGGTCAAAGACAAACTCACCATCTCCCCACTTCCCCCATCTACTGTGCTCATCCTCCCCACTCAGTGTCTTAGTCCACCCCAAATAAATCAGAAACCCGGGACCAACCTACGGTCCTCACTCTTCCTCCTCCACCTCTATAATCCCAAATATCTCTCCCAAATAGTATTTTACACATATATACAGCTGACCCTTGAATAACATTGATTTGAACAACATGAACTCACTTATACTTGTATTTTTCAAATAATATATTGGGAATTTTTTTGAGATTTGCTACAGTTTGAAAAAACTTTCGGATGAACCGCCACCCCTGAGACAGCAAGACTAGCCCCTCCTCTTCCTCCTCCTCCTCCACCTACTCAACGTGATGTTGACAATGATGAAGACTTTTATGATGATCCACTTTCGTTTAATAGATAGGAAATCTATTCCTCTTCCTTATGATTTTCTTAATAACATTCTCTTTTCTCTAGCTGTATTGTAAGAATGCAGCACATAAAACATATAACATACAAATTATGTGTTAATCGACTTTTTATATTATTGATAAGGCTTCCAGTCAACGGTAAGCTATTAGTAGTTAAGATTTGGGGGAGTCAAAAGTTATACATGGATTTTTTTTACTATGAGGAGAGTTGGCTCCCCTCACTCCCGTATTGTTCAGGGGTTAACTGTAATCCCAAAAATTGTATCTCTAGCTCCCAAATACTATTTTGCATCTATATCTATCTCCCCAATATTTCTTGGGGCCACCCTCTCCTTTACTGACCAGCTGGCTCAGGCCTCACTGAGGGACTGGGTGACTGCAGCAGCTTCCTGCAGCAGCTTCCTCCCATCCCTGCCCTCAGGAGGAAGCCTTTCTCATCTGTCCTGTAGTATGGGCAAGGTGGTCTTCCATATACCATTATTTTTTAAGTTCAAAGTCATGGTCATCATAGAAATATTGGACAATATTACAAATAATAATTTAAAAACCAGTATTTATCTGTAACCCTGTCACCCAAAGGAAACAACTGTTAGTTAATATTTGGTCATCATTTTCCAGTATTTCCTGGATACCCACTTATTCAGAGATCTGTAAGAAAAATATTTAAAAAGTTAAAATTGAGATCATACTAAAATACAGTGTTATGTGTTCTGTTTTTTTTTTCTATTAGTTACATTATGAGCATTGCCCATTATCATATACCCTTCAAAAAATAAGATTCCTGGCCAGGCATGGTGGTTCACGCCTGTAATCCCAGCACTTTGGGAGACTGAACTGGGAGGATCAGTTGAGCCTAGGAGTTCAAGACCAGCCTGGGCAACATAGTGAGACCTTGTTTCTATTAAAAATAAATTAGCTGGGCGTGGTGGTGCATGCATGTAGTTCCAGCTCCTCAGATGGCTGAGGTGGGAGAATTGCTTGGGCCCAGGTAGTTGAGGCTGCAGTGAGCCAAGATTGTACCACTGCATTCCAGCCTGGATAACAAGTGAGACCCTGTCTTGAAAAAAAAAAAAAAAAAAAAAAAGATGCTTAATGGCTCCATCACATACTACCACTGGACTCCACCAGGATTTGTTTAAATATTCTTCTATGGTTGAACATTAAGATTATTACAGTTTTTTTTTGTTACTACAAATAATGCTGTTATTAATATCCTTATGTCCAAATCTTTGTGCCCTTTATTATTTACTTAGACTAGATTCCTAGAAGTAGAGGTGTTGGGTCAAGGGGTCTGGAAGTTTTAAAGGCCCTTGATTCATATTTCCAACTTACTTTCTAGGAAGTTCATATTAAATTATCCCCATTTCCACCAGCAGTGTATGACACTGCCTACCTCACTACACAGTACCTAACAGTGGACATTGTGTTACACAAGAGAGGGAATGGTATCTAATTAGTGACCTTGCTAAAAATCAATCTGATTGTAAACCCCCAGAGCCCACAGAATAAAACCCAAACTCCTGTCATGTATGCAAGGCCCAGCAGAATGGCATGGCCACTGGCATGGCTGCTGACAACCTTCTCTCATGCGTGGTCAGGCAGGCTTGGGTGTCTCTCACTCCTCCAGCTGTGCTTCTCTGTGCCTCTGTTCTGGCCAGCAGAGGAAGCAGGGAGAAAGCCCTGGGAGGGGAATCATGCAGGAGCTGTGCTTACCTATAGCCGGGGGCAGGAAAGGTACTGCTGCTCACAGGCCAACCCCACTGCTCCTGTTGTACAGATGGTACCATAGAGGCGAGGGCAGGGCAGGGAATGGAAATACTCTGTGAATCTGGGTCAATGTCCACTGCCTGTCCACTGAGTCATCAGGAAGGAAAGCTGGAAGAGGCTGAGCACCAGGCAGGGACAGCTATGGCAGGGTCCCAGGGCATGAGGTGAGGATGGGTAGAACAAGCCCCCTCAAGTCAGGTGAGGCCTGGATCCCAGGAAAGGGGGCACTGGAAGCTGCTGCTGCTGCTGCTGGGCGGGGTGAGGTGGGAGGAATGGTGAGGCTCCAGGCTCTGGCTGGATGATTGGTGTCCCAGGGCCTGACAGGTCTGGGAATCTTGGACTTTGGGCCTTGTTTTGGTTAATACTGA
The DNA here is from genome assembly GCF_043159975.1 of Macaca nemestrina. Classification (NCBI taxonomy): domain Eukaryota; kingdom Metazoa; phylum Chordata; class Mammalia; order Primates; family Cercopithecidae; genus Macaca; species Macaca nemestrina. Next base: position 65,157,050 of record NC_092138.1, read on the forward strand.
GTGTCAACTTGATTGGATTGTGGGATACAAAGTATGAATCCTGGGTGTGTTCTGTGTGGGTGTTGCCAAAAGAGATTCACATGTGAGTCAATGGGCTGGGGAAGGCAGATCCACCCTAATCTGGTGGGCACTATCTAATCAGTTTCCAGTGAATAGAAAGCAGGCAGCAAACTGTAAAAAGGAGAGACAGGCCTAGCCTCCCAGCCTACATCTTTCTCCCGTGCTGGATGTTTCCTTCCCTTGAATATTGGACTCCAAGTTCTTCAGTTTGGGGACTTGGACTGGCTTTCCTTGCTCCTCAGCTTACAGACAGCCTATTGTGGAACCTTGTGATCATGTAAGTTAATACTTAATAAACTCCTCTTTATATATATATATCAATATATACATATCTTCTATTAGTTCTGTCCCTCTAAGAGAACCGTGACTAATACAGGCCTCATCGCTGCCTCTACTTTCACCTGCCAGGGAGGCTAGGCCATTCCCGTCATCTGTGGACTCCGTCTCAGCTCTGCTCAGATTTGGGAAGAACTCCAGGCTCTGCCATTGTCACCCCTACACTGACATGTTTATATCTCTAAGACACTTGTGCAGGGCCTAGGGTTGGGCAAGGCTGGGCCTTGGGAGAGGGAAGAATCTGACACTCCCTGCTCTTGGAGTAATGCTGAAAACACAGAGGCACAGCAAGAGGAGCAAGGCAGGGTGGCTTCCTGGTGGAGGTGGTGTTTGAGCTGGGCCTGAAGGGTCGGGCAGTCAGTCCTTTTACATATGGAGTAGTGTGCTGGGGATGGGGGAGGGGGTGCTGCTTCGTGGGGAGGACCCAAGGAGAGCACAGAGCTGGGCGGTGCAGGGCATGTGGGGGTCACATCTGGCTGGTGTGTGAGGCTGTGAGGAGGGAGATAGGGTGGGAGGGGAGGAAGGCTGGGGAGTCAGTCAGGCAGGACCAGCTTGTGAGGGCCTCAAATGCCCCACTGAAGAGCTTCCACTTTGTCCTGAGAACAGTGGGGAGCCACCTAAGGATTTCAGTGAGAAGAGTGATACAATCACATGTGCATTTCAAAAAGATGCCCCATGAAGGAAAGATTGTAGGGAGGAACAGGACTGAAGTCTTGGGACCAGCCAGGAGGCGGGTGTGAAGGCCAGGGTGATGCTGAGAGCTGACCTATGGCAGTGGCAGGGGCAGGAGCAGAGGGTGATTTGAGGGCTGTTCTGTGGCAGGATCGGCGGGACTTGGTGCTGCCTTGCTGGGATGAAGATACCAGACCGGTAGCCCTAGCCCTGCCACATCCTCACTGGCATTGGCATATGATGGCCTCAGCCACTAACCTGAAACTTGCATCTGTACAGAGCCCCACCGTCCCTCACCTGGAGGTCCAGCTCCTGCCCCACGCCTTCTTGGTGGCCTCCTTCACCTCCTTGCTCCTCAGGCTGTAGATGATGGGGTTCAACATGGGTGTGACCATGGCGTAGAGGACTGTGAAGACCTCATCAGAGATGTGGGCTTCCTTGCTCTTGGGCTTCATGTACATGAAGATGATGGTGCTGTAGAAAAGCAGCACCACAGCCAGGTGTGCTGAGCAGGTGGAGAAGGCTTTGCGGCACCCAGCAGCCGAGGGCACCCTCAGGATGGTGGCCAGGATGAGCAAGTAGGACAGGCAAATGAATGCCAGGGGCACAGGCAGCAGCAGGATGGAGCCCACCAGCAGGAAGACTTCGCTGACCGATGTGTTACCGCACGTCAGCTTCAGCACCGCCAGGATCTCGCAGGTGAAGTGACTGACCACGTGGTGGCCACAGAAGGGCAGCCTCATGGCAATGACTGTCTCAGTCACCGACTTGAGGAGGCAGAGGACCCAGGCAGCTCCCACCAGCAGCACACAGAGCCGGTGGTTCATGAGCACGCGGTACCTGAGTGGCTGGCAGATGGCCAGGTAGCGGTCGTAGGCCATGATAGCCAGCAGCAGGCACTCCGTGGAGCCCGTGGACAGGCTCAGACACATCTGGATGGCACAGCCAGTAAAGGAGATGGTCTTCCGGGATGACAGGAGGTGGACCAGCATCAGGGGCACAAAGGTGGACATGTAGCAGATGTCCAGGGTGGATAGGTTGCCCAGGAAGAAGTACATGGGCGTGTGCAGGTGGACATCTAGCACGCTCACTGCCACAATGGCTGTGTTCCCCAGCAGGGTCACCAGGTACATGACGGAGCACAGAGGGAAGAGCAGGTGCTCTAGGGCTGGGTAGCCAGAAAATCCTTTCAGAAAGAATGTGGACACCCCTGTTCCATTGAGCGGCTGCATGCTGCAGAGTTCTGAAGGGATGATCCACAGTTGGGATGAAAGGAGAGAGGGTACGGGGCGCGGGGAAGCTCACAGAGCCCCTTCTGGGACGAGATGGACTGTCAGGATCTTTTCCAGCACTACCACACTTGCTCTCTGTGATGTCGGGCAATCCCTTTACCCTCTCTAGGCCTCAGTTTCTCCATGTGAAAAGTGAGGATTGATTTAGATCAGCATTCCCTGAATGTTAATCAGAATATTAGTAAGCAATCTGAAAAACCAATTTGAGACAACATTTGATTAATAAAAAATAAAGCTCTTTACTGCAGGACTTCTCAGAGCCTTTAAATGCTAATGTGATCTATGACTCCCACAAAGCAATGTAGAACATGTGTACCCCAGACTTATTTGATCATGGATCCCCTTTTACAGAACACCCGTTAACCTACTGCAGATAAGTGTTCTATGAACATAGTCTGGGAAACAGTGGGCTAGATCAACAGTTCTCAAACTTTAACATGCACCAGAATCACCTGGAAAATTTCTTAAAACAGATTGTTGGGCCCCAAACCCAGTTTCTGACTCAGTGGGTCTGGGTGATGCTTCTGCTGCTGGTGCAGGTACCACACTTTGAGGAACTATTGGGCTAGATGGTCTCTGAGCAGGTGGAGATTCTCCTGGCTTTAAGGAAGCCTCTGAGCCATCGCATTTGCTATTCCCACTGTCTGGAATGTCCTCGGCCTGCAGTGGTCTGACCTGTCTCTTCAGGCCTACTGTAGTGTCCATGAACAAAGCATACACCATGCTGTGTGTCAGAGGGGCTGCTGACCTTGAAGGCTGTTGGTGGGCATGTTCCCCTGCCCCCTGCCCAGGGCCTGTTTCATTAGCTACCCTCTGTGGATTGGACCTTCATAATCTGCCTTCCTGTGGGTATCCCAGCTAAAATCTGATGGAGCTCTTGGCTCAGCTCCAAACCCCTCTGTTCTGTGGGCCAGAGCCAGGGTTGCTTTGACTTCATGAACTCCAAGGGTATTAGCATGGAACATGCCCAGAGGCCAACTTGTTGGATCTCCCATTGTATAGATGGGGATGCTGAGGTCACACAACAGGTCTCTGGTGAGGTGAAGCTAGAATCCAGCCCTCCCAACATACACCATGCTCAGAGTGGGTGTATGCTTCTATTAGGTTTCAAACAATGCTTGTTCTTTTACTATTCTAGATGGATATCTGTGCCCCACATGCTGCCACTATCCTCTCACCAGCAAAAGAGCATGAGTCACCTCTCTTTAGTGTTCCAGGGTATCTGGCATGGTGTCATAATTCCCATGGGACATGATGCCAAAGCCTGGGCCGAGCACAGTTCCTCTCAGTGCCTCCCTTACAGGAGACCACTTCTATCTTTTATTCCTCCCTCACTTACTCACCCCAGAACCCGGAAGTGACTGAGGACCTACTACATGCCAGGTGGTGCCAGATGTGAGGGACCACCGAGGACAGGTGTACTCCCAGGCTGCTGAGTGCAAACCCTTCCTAGGCAGAGAGGACCCCCAACTCTCCCATACCCAGCCTCCCCTCCCCCGACTCCCATACCCAGCCCCCCCTCCCCCAACTCTTCCATACCCAGCCTCCCCCTCCCCCAACTCTCCCATACCCAGCCTCCCCTCCCCCGACTCCCATACCCAGCCTCCCCCTCCCCCTCCCCCACTCTTCCATACCCAGCCTCCCCCTCCCCCGACTCTCCTATACCCAGCCTCTCCCTCCCCCAACTCTTCCATACCCAGCCTCACTCTCCCCCCACTCTCTCATACCCAGCATCCCCCTCCCCCAACTCCCCCATACCCAGCCTCACTCTCTCCCAACTCTTCCATACCCAGCCTCACTCTCCCCCTACTCTCTCATACCTAGCCTCACCCTTCCCTGACTCTCCCATACCCAGCCTCACCCTCCCCCCACACCTCCAAACCCAGCCTCACTCTCCCCCCACCCTCCCATACCCAGCCTCACCCTTCCCCCACCTCCCATACCCAGCCTCACCCTCCCCCCACCTCCCATACCCAGCCTCATCCTGCTTCTGTTTGCTTCCCTCTAGTGACAGGAAGCTCATTACTCCTGTACATATTTTTCTTCCTTTCTTTCTGCTGTCAGGCTACTTGAAGGGTCACAAGTGGAGTCTCTCTGGGTCTCACTGGGCCTTCACCACTCATGAGGTTTCCAGGTGGGTGGCCCCTATGGCTACTCGTTCTCCCAGAGTGTAAGTGTAGGGTTCAGAGCTTAACCCCACACACGGAGGCCCTCCCTCAGGGAGTTCGGGGGTGCCTTTCAGCAAGATCTCTGATCCAGTCCTAGGGCCTGAGAGAAAAAGTCTTGTCTCACATGACTGTGTCCAGACTCACCATGGGCCCAGGTATATGTGAGCCACAAGTTTCCTTCAAGACTTTGGAGTCTCCAGCAGGGAAACTCTGAGGCTGGGTTCCTGGAGAGGGACCCCCATTTAATAGGGCACAAACAGAAACAAGCACTGTGCCAGGGCTGGGGTGCGACACAGATGGCATCATGAGGCCCCAGTGGCTGGCTAGGCACCACTTCCTCTTTGCGTGGTTCCAGGTACTACAGTTTATTCCCAAAAGTCACAAGGAAGCATCTGCAGTGTTGGCTACCTATTGGAATATACATACAGGCCACCGCATGTGCACTCACCTACAGGAGAATGCACAAATACCTGTGTGACATACAGGTGCACAAATGTGTGCCTGTGAGTATAAGCCACACATAGGCTCATGTGTGTACCTGTGTTGTCATTCATATGAGCGTACACACATTAGGTACCGCTCACTGTCTCTTACACATATGTGTGCACACACATATCCAGCTCCAGTAGTGCATCCCCTTGAATCCGGGGCCAGGGTGCTTCAGAGGGCTGGGCAGATGCCTTTGTCCCTGGAGGAGGCGTGTGGAAACCACGGCCAGGAGGGGCAGCAGGGGCATCTCTAGGAAGGGGCAGCTCTGAGGGAAGGGAGCAAACCCGGCCTACAACAACCCAGAAGGACACGGCAGCCCAGGAGCAGGGGCAAGCCGCAAAAGACTTGGGCCCCCCCGCTCTTCCTTCTGCCCTTCAGCCGGGGGGTGGGGCCTGCGGGAGGAGGAGGAACGTGACCGATGCTGTGGACTCTGGTTCCCAAAGCAGGGCCAGAAAGCTTTGTCTGCAGAGCCCATGATGTTCTTTCTGCCCCCACCTCCCTCCTGGCAGAATGCTACGGAAAAACCAGTTCAAATGGCACCTCCACAGGGAGCCTTCCTGTGTCCTCCCTAAGGCTGCGCCGAGCCTTCTCTCCTTTTCACTCTGTGGCCCTATGTTTGGACCTCTTGGATAATGCCCACCTTTCTCCCTCACTTCTTATCTGCTTCCTATCCCAGCCAGCCTGCAGGGATGTCACCCTTCCTCTCCTCTCCCAGGTTCTGAAGGCCAAGCTGAGACTGCCAGCCGGGCCACGGCTGACTTCCTGTCTTGCTGTGATGTTCTGTGGCTAAGGCAAACTGGGAGTGAGCCGCTGGATGCCAAACATGGGCTGGTCCCTGCCTAGGTGACACCTTGGCAGAGCTGGGAAGGGTCTCACAGATCAACTGGACTGCCCCCCTGTTATACATGGAGAAACCGAGGCCCAGCGAGGCGAAGAAGCTTGCCCAGTGTTGCACAGTCGATCAGAGGGGGAAGCCAAGGCCCCTGTTCTTCTCAGGCTCTTGACTCCCTCCTCTGCCTTCACATCCCCATTTCTCACTCACCTTCAGGCTCTCTGGATCCATTTCCTTGGCTCACTGGAGGATGTTTCAGAGGGTTTGAGACCAGGGACCTTTTCTCTCTGGAGCCAGGGGGACACAGTTCAAAGAAGGAAGCCCAAGCCTCCTAAACATAGAGAATTCTGGTGGACAGGACATGGAGTTTCACACCAGCCCAGCTTTCCAAACTCTGAAAACATGCCTGAACTTTCATAGAATTCAGCAAAGCGTTTGCAACTCGATAGAATTAAACGGAACTTTTGGAATTTGGCAGAATTACACAAACTGCTTAGAATTCAGTGGGTTTCTTGGCAATGTGTCAGGTTTGGTAAAATTAGGAAACGGAGAGGCCAGTAGGTTACTGTGGGCAGCCAGGGACCCCCTGACCTGGTAGCGCCCAGCTCCATCTCAGCCGACAGCTTCTGGGGAGCAGGCAAGCCATATGGAGGTGGCACCTTTCAAAGCACTCTGTGCACCAAGGGACTGTGCAATCCCTGAGGAAATTTAGAGGGAAAAGAGGAAATGTGCCCAGCTTAGAAACTTTGGGGTGCCTCAGGGATAATGTCCCAAAGACCCAATTACAAAGAATCTATTTAGAAATCTTAATTGGTGTGGAAAAGTCGGAGAAAGTGGCTAAGGGACAGGAACCATCCTCTTAGGCCAGGCCCCAGCCAGTGCTGACCCAGGAATGTTTACAGAATGAATATGTGAATGGATGATGAGCAATTAAATGAACACATAAGCAATTCTCAATGAATAAATAAATGTAAAAATAAATGAATGAGTGAGTGAACAAATGATAGGCAGACTTGCTTTCCAGGTGAGGAGCTAGAGGTCTTGGCTCAACTCTCACAGGGATCTTACAAAAGTGCAAAATCTAGGAAAGTGAATAGGGGAGTGAACTGAACTGGATGAAGAAGCACAGCAGAATTACAGACTATCAGAGCAGGAAAGTGCTTAAAGGCTATCATAACCCATGCTCACTGTCCAGGGGGAGAACTGCCCTAGAGGGGTGAAGGGGTTAGCTCAGCACCACCTAGTGAGGCAGGAGCATGGCCCTGGGTTAACTCTGACACTGACTTGTCCACCCTTGAATCCTATCTCCCTCAGTCAATGCAAAGCCTGTCTGCCCAGGCAGCCAGTGACTGGGTTCCTCCAGTTGGTCCCTCTTCCCTGTGCTCAGAGCATCCATCTTGATGGTTCCTCCATGAGGTTCTCGACAGTTTTCAGAGTCCATGTCTCTGCAGGTTTAACGGTCTCTTTATTTACTTATTTATTTATATTTATTATTATTATTATGTTTGAGACAGAGTCTCCCTCTGTTGCCCAGGCATATTCTTAGCTCACTACAACGTCGGCCTCCTGGGTTCAAGCGATTCTCCTGCCTCAGCCTCCCGAGTAGCTAGGACCACAGGCATGCGGGCATGCGCCACCACACCTGGCTAACTTTTGTATTTTTAGTGGAGACACAGTTTCACCTGTTGGCCAGGCTGGTCTCGAACTCCTGACCTCAAGTTATCTTCCCGCCTTGGCCTCCCAAAGTGCTGGGATTACAGGTGTCAGCCACTGCGCCCAGTCAAGGGGCTCTTTAAAAATTAGGGTCATTGGGGGGCGGAGCAAGATGGCCGAATAGGAACAGCTCCAGTCTCCAACTCCCAGCGCGAGCGACACAGAAGACCAGTGATTTCTGCATTTTCAACTGAGGTACTGGGTTCATCTCACTGGGGAGTGCCGGACGATCGGTGCTGGTCAGCTGCTGCAGCCCGACCAGCAGGAGCTGAAGCAGGGCGAGGCATTGCCTCACCTGGGAAGCGCAAGGGGGAAGGGAATCCCTTTTCCTAGCCAGGGGAACTGAGACACACAACACCTGGAAAATCGGGTAACTCCCACCCCAATACTGCGCTTTAAGCAAACAGGCACACCAGGAGATCATATCCCACACCTGGCAGGGAGGGTCCCACACCCACGGAGCCTCCCTCATTGCTAGCACAGCAGTCTGTGATCTACCGGCAAGGCAGCAGTGAGGCTGGGGGAGGGGCGCCCGCCATTGCTGAGGCTTAAGTAGGTAAACAAAGCTGCTGGGAAGCTCGAGCTGGGTGGAGCTCACAGCAGCTCAAGGAAACCTGCCTGTCTCTGTAGACTCCACCTCTGGGGACAGGGCAATAACAAACACAGCCGAAACCTCTGCAGACGCAAACGACTCTGTCTGACAGCTTTGAAGAGAGCAGTGGATCTCCCAACACGGAGGTTGAGATCTGAGAAGGGACAGACTCCCTGCTCAAGTGGGTCCCTGACCCCTGAGTAGCCTAACTGGGAGACATCCCCCACTAGGGGCAGTCTGACACCCCACACCTCACAGGGTGGAGTACGCCCCTGAGAGGAAGCTTCCAAAGCAAGAATCAGACAGGTACACTCGCTGTTCAGAAATATTCTATCTTCTGCAGCCTCTGCTGCTGATACCCAGGCAAACAGGATCTGGAGTGGACCTCAAGCAATCTCCAACAGACCTACAGCTGAGGGTCCTGACTGTTAGAAGGAAAACTATCAAACAGGAAGGACACCTACACCAAAACCCCATCAGTACATCACCATCATCAAAGACCAGAGGCAGATAAAACCACAAAGATGGGGAAAAAGCAGGGCAGAAAAGCTGGAAATTCAAAAAATAAGAGCGCATCTCCCCCGGCAAAGGAGCGCAGCTCATCGCCAGCAACGGATCAAAGCTGGACGGAGAATGACTTTGACGAGATGAGAGAAGAAGGCTTCAGTCCATCAAATTTCTCAGAGCTAAAGGAGGAATTACGTACCCAGCGCAAAGAAACTAAAAATCTTGAAAAAAAAGTGGAAGAATTGATGGCTAGAGTAATTAATGCAGAGAAGGTCATAAACGAAATGAAAGAGATGAAAACCATGACACGAGAAATACGTGACAAATGCACAAGCTTCAGTAACCGACTCGATCAACTGGAAGAAAGAGTATCTGCGATTGAGGATCAAATGAATGAAATGAAGCGAGAAGAGAAACCAAAAGAAAAAAGAAGAAAAAGAAATGAACAAAGCCTGCAAGAAGTATGGGATTATGTAAAAAGACCAAATCTACGTCTGATTGGGGTGCCTGAAAGTGAGGGGGAAAATGGAACCAAGTTGGAAAACACTCTTCAGGATATCATCCAGGAGAACTTCCCCAACCTAGTAGGGCAGGCCAACATTCAAATCCAGGAAATACAGAGAACGCCACAAAGATACTCCTCGAGAAGAGCAACTCCAAGACACATAATTGCCAGATTCACCAAAGTTGAAATGAAGGAAAAAATCTTAAGGGCAGCCAGAGAGAAAGGTCGGGTTACCCACAAAGGGAAACCCATCAGACTAACAGCAGATCTCTCGGCAGAAACTCTCCAAGCCAGAAGAGAGTGGGGGCCAATATTCAACATTCTTAAAGAAAAGAATTTTAAACCCAGAATTTCATATCCAGCCAAACTAAGTTTCATAAGTGAAGGAGAAATAAAATCCTTTACAGATAAGCAAATGCTTAGAGATTTTGTCACCACTAGACCTGCCTTACAAGAGACCCTGAAGGAAGCACTAAACATGGAAAGGAACAACCGGTACCAGCCATTGCAAAAACATGCCAAAATGTAAAGACCATCGAGGCTAGGAAGAAACTGCATCAACTAACGAGCAAAATAACCAGTTAATATCATAATGGCAGGATCAAGTTCACACATAACAATCTTAACCTTAAATGTAAATGGACTAAATGCTCCAATTAAAAGACACAGACTGGCAAACTGGATAAAGAGTCAAGACCCATCAGTCTGCTGTATTCAGGAGACCCATCTCACACGCAGAGACATACATAGGCTCAAAATAAAGGGATGGAGGAAGATTTACCAAGCAAATGGAGAACAAAAAAAAGCGGGGGTTGCAATACTAGTCTCTGATAAAACAGACTTTAAACCATCAAAGATCAAAAGAGACAAAGAAGGCCATTACATAATGGTAAAGGGATCAATTCAACAAGAAGAGCTAACTATCCTAAATATATATGCACCCAATACAGGAGCACCCAGATTCATAAAGCAAGTCCTTAGAGACTTACAAAGAGACTTAGACTCCCATACAATAATAATGGGAGACTTCAACACTCCACTGTCAACATTAGACAGATCAACGAGACAGAAAGTTAACAAGGATATCCAGGAATTGAACTCATCTCTGCAGCAAGCAGACCTAATAGACATCTATAGAACTCTCCACCCCAAATCAACAGAATATACATTCTTCTCAGCACCACATCGTACTTACTCCAAAATCGACCACGTAATTGGAAGTAAAGCACTCCTCAGCAAATGTACAAGAACAGAAATTATAACAAACTGTCTCTCAGACCACAGTGCAATCAAACTAGAACTCAGGACTAAGAAACTCAATCAAAACCGCTCAACTACATGGAAACTGAACAACCTGCTCCTGAATGACTACTGGGTACATAACGAAATGAAGGCAGAAATAAAGATGTTCTTTGAAACCAATGAGAACAAAGATACAACATACCAGAATCTCTGGGACACATTTAAAGCAGTGTGTAGAGGGAAATTTATAGCACTAAATGCCCACAAGAGAAAGCAGGAAAGATCTAAAATTGACACTCTAACATCGCAATTAAAAGAACTAGAGAAGCAAGAGCAAACACATTCGAAAGCTAGCAGAAGGCTAGAAATAACTAAGATCAGAGCAGAACTGAAGGAGATAGAGACACAAAAAACTCTCCAAAAAGTCAATGAATCCAGGAGTTGGTTTTTTGAAAAGATCAACAAAATTGACAGACCACTAGCAAGACTAATAAAGAAGAAAAGAGAGAAGAATCAAATCGACGCAATTAAAAATGATAAAGGGGATATCACCACCGACCCCACAGAAATACAAACTACCATCAGAGAATACTATAAACACCTCTACGCAAATAAACTGGAAAATCTAGAAGAAATGGATAATTTCCTGGACACTTACACTCTTCCAAGACTAAACCAGGAAGAAGTTGAATCCCTGAATAGACCAATAGCAGGCTCTGAAATTGAGGCAATAATTAATAGCCTACCAACCAAAAAAAGTCCAGGACCAGATGGATTCACAGCTGAATTCTACCAGAGATACAAGGAGGAGTTGGTACTATTCCTTCTGAAGCTATTCCAATCAATAGAAAAAGAGGGAATCCTCCCTAACTCATTTTATGAGGCCAACATCATCCTGATACCAAAGCCTGGCAGAGACACAACAAAAAAAGAGAATTTTAGACCAATATCCCTGATGAACATCGATGCAAAAATCCTCAATAAAATACTGGCAAACCGGATTCAGCAACACATCAAAAAGCTTATCCACCATGATCAAGTGGGCTTCATCCCTGGGATGCAAGGCTGGTTCAACATTTGCAAATCAATAAATATAATCCAGCATATAAACAGAACCAAAGACAAGAACCACATGATTATCTCAATAGATGCAGAAAAGGCTTTTGACAAAATTCAACAGCCCTTCATGCTAAAAACGCTCAATAAATTCGGTATTGATGGAACGTACCTCAAAATAATAAGAGCTATTTATGACAAACCCACAGCCAATATCATACTGAATGGGCAAAAACTGGAAAAATTCCCTTTGAAAACTGGCACAAGACAGGGATGCCCTCTCTCACCACTCCTATTCAACATAGTGTTGGAAGTTCTGGCTAGGGCAATTAGGCAAGAGAAAGAAATCAAGGGTATTCAGTTAGGAAAAGAAGAAGTCAAACTGTCCCTGTTTGCAGATGACATGATTGTATATTTAGAAAACCCCATTGTCTCAGCCCAAAATCTCCTTAAGCTGATAAGCAACTTCAGCAGAGTCTCAGGATACAAAATTAATGTGCAAAAATCACAAGCATTCTTATATACCAGTAACAGACAAACAGAGAGCCAAATCATGAAGGAACTTCCATTCACAATTGCTTCAAAGAGAATCAAATACCTAGGAATCCAACTTACAAGGGATGTAAAGGACCTCTTCAAGGAGAACTACAAACCACTGCTCAGTGAAATAAAAGAGGACACAAACAAATGGAAGAACATACCATGCTCATGGATAGGAAGAATCAATATCGTGAAAATGGCCATACTGCCCAAGGTAATTTATAGATTCAATGCCATCCCCATCAAGCTACCAACGAGTTTCTTCACAGAATTGGAAGAAACTGCTTTAAAGTTCATATGGAACCAAAAAAGAGCCCGCATCTCCAAGACAATCCTAAGTCAAAAGAACAAAGCTGGAGGCATCACGCTACCTGACTTCAAACTATACTACAAGGCTACAGTAACCAAAACAGCATGGTACTGGTACCAAAACAGAGATATAGACCAATGGAACAGAACAGAGTCCTCAGAAATAATACCACACATCTACAGCCATCTGATCTTTGACAAACCTGAGAGAAACAAGAAATGGGGAAAGGATTCCCTATTTAATAAATGGTGCTGGGAAAATTGGCTAGCCATAAGTAGAAAGCTGAAACTGGATCCTTTCCTTACTCCTTATACGAAAATTAATTCAAGATGGATTAGAGACTTAAATGTTAGACCTAATACCATAAAAATCCTAGAGGAAAACCTAGGTAGTACCATTCAGGACATAGGCATGGGCAAAGACTTCATGTCTAAAACACCAAAAGCAACGGCAGCAAAAGCCAAAATTGACAAATGGGATCTCATTAAACTAAAGAGCTTCTGCACAGCAAAAGAAACTACCATCAGAGCGAACAGGCAACCTACAGAATGGGAGAAAATTTTTGCAATCTACTCATCTGACAAAGGGCTAATATCCAGAACCTACAAAGAACTCAAACAAATTTACAAGAAAAAAACAAACAACCCCATCAAAAAGTGGGCAAAGGATATGAACAGACATTTCTCAAAAGAAGACATTCATACAGCCAACAGACACATGAAAAAATGCTCATCATCACTGGCCATCAAAGAAATGCAAATCAAAACCACAATGAGATACCATCTCACACCAGTTAGAATGGCGATCATTAAAAAGTCAGGAAACAACAGGTGCTGGAGAGGATGTGGAGAAATAGGAACACTTTTACACTGTTGGTGGGATTGTAAACTAGTTCAACCATTATGGAAAACAGTATGGCGATTCCTCAAGGATCTAGAACTAGATGTACCATATGACCCAGCCATCCCATTACTGGGTATATGCCCAAAGGATTATAAATTATGCTGCTATAAAGACACATGCACACGTATGTTTATTGCAGCACTATTCACAATAGCAAAGACTTGGAATCAACCCAAATGTCCATCAGTGACAGATTGGATTAAGTAAATGTGGCACATATACACCATGGAATACTATGCAGCCATAAAAAAGGATGAGTTTGTGTCCTTTGTAGGGACATGGATGCAGCTGGAAACCATCATTCTTAGCAAACTATCACAAGAACAGAAAACCAAACACCGCATGTTCTCACTCATAGGTGGGAACTGAACAATGAGATCACTTGGACTCAGGAAGGGGAACGTCACACACCGGGGCCTATCATGGGGAGGGGGGAGGGGGGAGGGATTGCACTGGGAGTTATACCTGATGTAAATGACGAGTTGATGGGTGCAGCACACCAACATGGCACAAGTATACATATGTAACAATCCTGCACGTTATGCACATGTACCCTACAACTTAAAGTATAATAATAATAAATAAATTAAAAAAAAAAAATTAGGGTCATTTTATTTTGGAACTAGGTATTGTTGTTAGATTTTTATTTCACTATTTTAAAAGTAAAAGGAAGTTTATTAGAATTTTATTTATTTACACAAAATAAATTTACACTTTTACTTTTCCAAAAGTAACTATTGTTATTAGTTTTGTGTATATCTATCCAGATACTTTTCTGATCATTTGCATATGTATATCTATACATAGAAATAGGTCTTGTGATTATATATGTATATCTATACATATAAATAATCTTGTGACTTTTTAGTATGCTTTTTTGTTGCAGGTTTATTGAAGGATGATTGATGTACAACTATATTTAAATAATATAATTTGATTAGTTTTAATGTATACAGTCATGAAACTATGACCACAATCAAGATAATGAACTTATCTAATATACCCACAATTTTTCTCATGCTCCTTAGTAATCCATTCCTTTCTTCCCCAACCAGGCAACCACTGATTTGCTCTCTGTAACTGCAGATTACTTTCCTTTTCTAGCATTTTACATAAAGGGAATTATGCAGAATGTACTCTTTTTAAAATCTGGCTTCTTTCACTCAGCGTGATTATTTTGAGAGTCATCCATGTTGTGCGAATCAATGGTTAGTTCTTTTTAAAAATAGCATCTTTATTGAGCTATAATTCAAACACCATGCAGCCGCCCATTTAAATTCCGCCGTTTAAAATGTACAATTCAAATACAAAACTGTTGCATTGTACACTTTAAATGGGGGAGTTTAAAGTGTACAATGGGCGAATTTAAAATGTACAATGCAATAGTTTTGAGTATCACCACAGTTGATTTTAGAACATGTTTATCACTTTCAAAAGAAAGCCCATACTGTTTAGCAGTCACTCCTCTTTTCCCCTCAACCTCCTCCAGTCTTAGGAAATCTACTTGTTGTCTCTATTGAGCTGCCTATTCTGGACATTTTATATAAATGAAATTATAAAATATGTTTCCCTTTGTGACTGGTTTCTCTTACTTAGCTTAATGTTTTCAAGGTTCATCTATATTGTAGCATGTATCAGGACTTAATTTCTTTTTATTGCTAAGTAATATTCAATTGTATGGATATACTACATTTCATCTGCCCATTCATCAGTTGATAGACATTGGGTTGATTCCACTTTTTGACTATTATGAATAGTGCTGCTACGAACATTTGTGTACAAGTTTTTGTGTGGATGTATATTTTCGTTTTTCTTGGATATTTTCTTTTTTTTTTTTGAGAGTCGCCCAGGCTGGAGTGCAGTGGTGCGATTTCGACTCACTGCAAGCTCTGCCTCCTGGGTTCACGCCATTCTCCTGCCTCAGCCTCCTGAGTAGCTGGGACTACAGGCACCCGCCACCGCGCCCGGCTAATTTTTTGTATTTTTAGTAGAGATGGGGTTTCACCGTGGTCTCGATCTCCTGACCTTGTGATCCGCCCGCCTCGGCCTCCCAGAGTGCTGGGATTACAGGCGTGAGCCACTGTGCCCGGCCTTTCTTGAATATTTTCTTAGGAGTGGAATTTCTGGGTCATATAGAAACTCTATGTGTAGATTTTTGGGGAACTGCCATTTTCCAAAATGGAAAGTATCATTTTACTTTCCCATTTTACATTTCCCCAACACATGAGGGTTCCAATTTCTCCACATCCTCACCAACAATTGTTATTATTTGCTTTTTAAATTATAGCCGTCTTGGCCGGATGTGGTGGCTCACGCCTGTAATCCCAGCACTTTGGGAGGCTGAGGTGGGCAGATCACTTGAGACCAGGAGTTCAAGACCAGCCTGGGCAACATGGTGAAACCTCGTCTCTACAAAAAATACAAAAATTAGCCGGGCGTGGTGGCATGTGCCTGTAGTCCCCACTACTTGGGAGACTGAGGCAGGACAATAGCTTGAGCCCAGAAGGTTGAGGGCTGCAGTGAGCCATGTTCATACCACCCTACTCCAGCCTGGGTGACAGAGTGAGACCCTGTCTCAAAAAAAAAATTTATATATGTATAGCCGTCATAGTAAGAGTGAAGTGGTATCTAATTGTGATTTTGATTTGCATTTCTCTAATGGCTAATGACGTTGAACATATTTTCAAGTGTTTATTGGCTATTTGTATATCTTCTTTGGAGCAATGTATATTCAGCTCTTTAGCCTATTTTAATTTTAATTTTTAATTTTAATTTTTTTTCTTTGAGATGGGGTTTTGCTCTGATACCCAGGCTAGGGTGCAGTAGTGTGATCTGGGCTCACTGCAACCTCTGCCTTTTGGGGTCAAGTGATCCTTCCACCTCAGCCTCTCGAGTAGCTGGGATCACAAGCACACACCATCATACCCAGGTAATTTTTTTGTATTTTGGGTAGAGATGGGGGTTTCACCATATTGGTCAGGCTGGTCTCGAACTTCTGATCTCAAATGATCCAACTGCCTTGGCCTCCCAAAACGCTAGGATTACTGGTGTGAGCCACCGCACTTGGCCTAATTATATACTTAAATTTTACTTTACATACGTAAGATCACAGTTAAGGAGGTTAACTATAATTTCAAATTTTATGTGCTATTTTATCACATTTGAAAATATTCACTCTTACTATTTACTTTAAACAGTGATCTATAAATTTGTTTAGACAATAATAATTAAGGACCTTTTCTTCTTTAGGATGATAAAAAAATTAATGATGTATTGAAGATACTACTAAAGAAACTTTACTTTTGGATTATGGCCTCTGCACTGAAGATCTGTAGGATTTTTAAAAATTAATTTTCAAATCTTTCCATGACCTCTCTGTTCTAAGAAATATCACCTTTGTAATAATTTGTGTGAATACTTTTTAAATCAAAAATTGATTCACAAGACTGTATTACCATAATCACCAATTTTAAGTCTCTTAAATATTTTCTATATTTCTTTTCTTGATCATAAAATGTCAATAATATGGATATGCTCTTAATATAACAAAATATTTAATTATCTCAGTTTCCCATCAACCCATCAGTCATTTATTAATTACATTGGCCATTTCCATTGATTGGCAGGCGGCTCCTCCATGAACATCTCCCATGGTTTCCACTGCATCATTTTTCTTGCCAGACTTAGTTCATTTTCAACCTGAAGAATCACCTCTTTTATTTGAACACCTTGAAGTTGGTCTTCTGATTGTTTAACGTCTGGTTCTGCTTTAACTATAGCCAGCTTCTCATTTGCAATCTGTTCTGTATACTTTCTATATGCTGCTTTTTTAGGTGTTCGCTTAAGAACATCAAGGATCTTTGTGTACAATATTCTTAGCCTCTTACATTTTAGCAGACTGATTTTAGCTGCTTGTCTTGTGTGGACTCTTGCATACAGCCAATCCCACAAGGCCAGTGGTCTTCCTCAGCACACCTGCCATGACCGTGCCGATGAGCCAATTGGATCTTCTTTAATTTCTTTCAACAATATTTTGTAATTTTTAGAGTATACATTTTCTCCAAGAATATAATTATATATATAATGTTTTATATAATTTCTTTAAAAAATAGGAGAAGAAATAAGAAATATGCACTTAAAACTGCCTTTTATAATCATATAGTTATCTTTATCAGTGCTCTTTGTTCTATCACGTGGATTTGAATTTCCATCTGTATTTGCTTGCTTTCAGCCTAGAGGATTTCTTTTAGTATTTCTTGTAAAGTGGGTCTGCTAGCAATGAATTCTCTTAGTTTTTGTTTATGTAGGTATGTCTTTATTTTGCCGTGGTTTTTGAAAGATAGTTTTTCTGTTTTTAATATTTTTGGTTGGCAGGCTTTTCTTTCAGTACTTTGAATATGTCAGCCTGCTGTCTTTTGGCTTCCACTGTTTCTGATAGGAAGTCAGCTGCTAATCTTATTATCATTCCCTTGTATGTGATGAGTTATTTGTCTCTTACTGCTGTCAATGTTTTCTCTTTGTCTTTCAAGCACTTTTACTATTATATGTCTGGGGTGGGTTTCTTTGAGTTTGTAGAGTTTCTTGGATGTGTAATGTTTTTCAACAAATTTGGGAAGTTTTCAATGTGTAATGTTTTTCAACAAATTTGGGAAGTTTTCAATCATTATATCTTCTAATACTTTTTCTGTTCATTTCTTTCTCTTCTCTCCTGGTAATCCTATCTCACTCATATGTTAGTACACTTAAGGGTGTTTCACATTTCCCTAAGGCTATGTTCATTTTTCTTTATCCCTTTTTCTTTCTGTTCTTCAGATTATATAATCTCTATCAATCTATCTTCAAGTTTGATGATTCTTTTGCCAATTCAAATCTACTGTTGAACACCTCTAAGTGAATTTTTCATTTTGGTTATTGTACATTTAATTTTGGAATTTCCATTCAAAATAGTTTCTATCTCTTTATTAATATTCTCTATTTGATGAGAAATTGTCACCATAGCTTCCTTTACTCCCCCACCCCTCACCAGAGGTAGAATTGCTGGATCATATAGTAATTTTATTTTTAATTTTTTGAGAAACTGCCATACTGTTTTCCATTTTATATTTCCACCAACAGTGCACAAGGGTTCCAATTTCTCCATAGTCTCACCAACACTTGTTATTTTCTGGTTTTTTTTTTTTTTTTTTTTTTTTTTTATAGCAGCCATTCTAATGGGTGAGATGGACTATCTTATCTCATTGTAGTTTTGATTGCATTGCCTTAATGATTTAGTAATAAACATTTGTTCATGTGCTTATTATCCATTTGTATAGATTTTTGGAGAAATGTCTATTTAAGTTATTTGCCCTTTTATTAATAGCACTGTTTTTCTTTTGTTGTTGTTGTTTTGGGTTTTAAGAGTTCTCTCTATATTATGGATGTGAATCCCTCATCAGATATATAATTTATAAATATTTTCTCCCATTCTGTGAGTTGCCTTCTTACTCTGTTGACATAGTCTTGTGATGCACAACATTTTAATATTTTCATGAAGTCTAATTTGTTGATTGTTTTCTCTTTTTTTGCCTCTGCCTTTGGAGTCATATCCAAGAAATTATTGCCAAATTCAAATTCATGAAGTTTTTGCCCTGTGACTTCTTCTAAAAGTTTGATAGTTTTTGGTAGGTCTTTTGTCCATTTTGATTTTTTTTTTTTTTTTTTTTTTTGTATTTGGCACTACAAAAGAATCTCTTTTGCATGTGGATATCTAATTTTCCCAGCATGATTTATTGAAAAAAACTGTCCCTTCCTAAATAAATAGTCTAATTTCTCTTGACAAAAATCACTTGATATGAGGGTTTACTTCTGGGCTTTTCATTCTATTCCATTGGTCTATGTGTCTGTCTTTATGCCAGTACCACACTGTTTTGATTACTGTAGCTTTGTAGTAAGTTTTGAAATCAGGAAGTGTGAGTCCTTCAGCTTTGTTATTTTTCAAAGCTGTTTTGACTACTCAAGGTCCCTTGAGATTCCATACGAATCTTAGGATGGATGTTTCTATTTCTGCAAAAACATCACTGGGATTTTGATAGGGGTTGCACTAAATATGTAGATCCTTTAGTTCTTTAAGCATGAATTCCTTTAATTCTTTGAATATAGTTATAGTGGATGCTTGAAATCTTCATTGGCTAAATATGACTTGAGGCCTTTGGCTGGCAGTTTCTCTTGCCTGTGTTCCCCCTTCATGTGTGCATACTTTCTTGTTCCTTTGCATGACTCATAATTTTTTTGTTGAAACTTTATATTTTTGGTAATATATGGTAGCCACTCTAGATATCGATCTTCCACCCCTCTTTGTAGCTTGCTTTTGTTATTTTTTACTTCTTTACTACTGACTTGGCTAGACTATTTAATTTAGTCTATTATCCCACAGCATGAAGCCTCTGTCTTTCCTTAGAGACTGTAGCCTTGCATATGTGCACATTCACCCTGGGATAACAGTGGTTTTAGCAGAGCCATTTGACTGTCGCTTTTCCTGATCTATTTGTAAAAGTATCTACTTCTGCTGGTATCACACCCAGTGTTAGGCTCCACACATTGTCATCTGATTGCTTTATTGTTTTTGATCATGTGCTGGGGAATACATTGCACCACAGTCTGATCCAATTACATTTGGGCAGGAGTATTTTTGAGGCCAGTCTTTGAGGTTTGTTTTGACCTCAGGAGAATTCTCCTTAGCTGTCTTTTTCCATGGTGTTCTGCTGTTGTTGGGTGAAGGGTTTTATAAATATCAATTAAGTTGGATGAAAGTATTGTTCAAGTCTCCTATATTCTTACTAATTTTCTGTTTACTTATTTTTCAACTACTGAGACAGGGATGTTGAAATCTTTGGCTGCAATTACAGATTTGTCTGTTCCTCCTTTCAGTTCTGTCAGGTCTTGCTTTATGTATTTTGAGGCTCTGTCATTAGATATATAAGCTTTTAGGACTGTTACGTTATCCTGACGAATTGACATCTTTGTCATTTTCAACTAACCCTCTTTATCCCTGTTAATATTTTTGCTCTAATATCTACTTTGCTATTAATATAGAGTTGGATCTTTAATTTTTTTTTTTTTTTGAGATGCAGTCTTGCTATGTCGCCAGGCTGGAGTGCAGTGGCGCGATCTCAGCTCACTGCAACCTCCACCCTGGGTTCAAGCGATTCTCCCATCTCAGCCTTCCGAGTAGCTGGGATGACAGGCATGCACCACCATGCCCAGCTAATTTTTGTATTTTTAGTAAAGACGGGGTTTCACCATGTTGGCCAGGATGGTCTCGATTTCCTGACCTCATGATCCGCCCTCCTTGGCCTCCCAAAGTGCTGGGATTACAAGCGTGAGCCACCGTGACTGGCTGGATCTTTAAAAAATTAATCAGACAATCTCTGTCCTTTAATTTAGATGCTTACACAAATTACATTAAAAATGACCAGGGATATAGTTGGATTTAAATATTTCATCTTGCTGTTTGTTTTCTATTGTTCCATCTGTTATTTGTTCCCCTTTTAATCTACCTTTAATTAATATAATACCACCTCACCTATAGTATATAAATGTTGCAACAGTGCACTTTCACTTTGCCTCTTCTGGGTTTTGAGCTATTGTTGTTATATATTGTAATTCCACATCTGTTAAAATTCTATAATACCTTATTACTTTTGCTTCCAATAGTCAACTATGTTATATATTCCTTCCTTTAAAAAATTTATTAGCTTCTTATTGGCCACATCCAAGTTATGTTTTAAAAGGTTTAAAAATTAGAGTAAAAATATTTTATATTTATTCACCTATTTACCATTTCTAGAGCTCTTTATTGCCTGGTATAGATAGGTATTTCCTTCTGATAACATTTTTCTTCCACCTGAAGGACTTCTTTTTAATATTCTTATAGATCTGGTCTGTTGGTAATAAAGTCTTTCAAATTTTGTATGTCTGAAAATATTTTTATTTAACATCGGTTTTGAGAGGTATTTTGCTCAGTATAGAATTCTGACAGCTGAATTTTCCTTTTAGCATTTTGAAGCTACTGCACCACTGTCTTCTGGCTTGCATTGTTTCTGACAATGACTGCCGTCATTCTTATGTTTGTTCTTCTGTATATAACGTGTCTTTTTCTATGATTGCTTTTAAGATGTTCTCTTTACCACTGATTAAAGCAATCGTATTATAATTTGCCTTGGTGTCGCTGTCTTCATGCTCTTCTGCTTGGGCTTTGTTGAGATTCTTGGATCTATGATTTCGTAGGCTTTTTTTTTAAGTTTGGAAAAATTTTGATCATTTTTTTCCCATTTTTTTTTTTCTGTCCATTGCTTCTTTTCCTGAGATTCTAGTTGTACATATATTAGGCTACTTGAAGTCCCAAAGCTCACTGATACTTTATTTATTTATATATATTTTTATTTTATTTGGTTAATGTATATTGCTATGGTATCAAGTTTACTAATATTTTCTGCTGCAGGTTCTAGTCTGCTATTAATGTCATCTAATACATTTGAAATTTGTTTTAAATTTTGAAATAATTTTAGATTGGCAGAAGAGTTCTAAAGATAGGATGTAGATTTCCTGTATAACTTTCAACCAGCTTCTCCTAATGTGAACATCTTATATAGCCATGAAATGTTTATCAAAACTCAGAAATTAGCAGTGGCACAACTAAACATAATTGGCACTATTAATTAAACTATAGGCTTATTCAAATTTTCCCAGTTTTCCCACAAACATCCTTTTTCTGTTCCTGGATCCAATCCAGGATATCATATTCATTCATCCATTTGATTTTTTTAATTTCAAAAATCGTATATTTTTATTTTTAAAAGTTTTGAGTCTTTTAAAATCCTCTGTGTCTTTCTTTAATATATGAGGCTTGCTTTTAACAATATACCATGTCTTGTGTATATATATACATACACACTTTCTCTCTCTATATATATATATATTTATACACATACACACACACACACTATATATATATATATATATATATATATATATATATATATATAGAGAGAGAGAGAGAGAGAGAGAGAGAGAGAGAGAGAGAGAGATGGAATTTCCCTCTTGCTACCCAGGCTGGAGTGCAGTGGTGTGATCTCGGCTCACTGCAACCTCTGGCTCCCAGGTTCAAGCAATTCTCCTCAGCCTCCCAAGTAGCTGGAACCACAGGCATGCACCGCCACACCTGGTTAATTTTTGTATTTTTAGTAGAGACGGGGTTTCACCATGCTGGTCAGGCTGGTCTCAAACTCTTGACCTCAGGTGATCCACCTGCCTCGGCCTCCCAAAGTGCTGGGATTATAGGGGTGGGTCACTGCACCTGACCGTAGATATTTTTATGTAATTGTTTCTTTGAAAGTTATATGTAGGGCCAGGTGTGGTGGCTCATGCCTGTAATCCCAGCACTTTGGGAGGCCGAGGTGGGCGGATCATGAGATCAGGAGATCGAGACCATCCTGGCTAGCACGGTGAAACCCTGTCTCTACTGAAAAATAGAAAAAATTAGCCGAGCGTGGTAGTGGGCACCTGTGGTCCCAGCTACTTGGGAGGCTGAGGCAGGAGAATGGTGTGAACCTGGGAGGCAGAGCTTGCAGTGAGCTGAGATTGTGCCACTGCACTCCAGCCTGGGCGACAGAGCGAGACTCCGTCTCAAAAACAAGCAACAGAAAAAAGTTACATGTAATATTCTATTGTGTGAATATATTATAGCTTATTTGAGTATTTCCTGTTGTTAGACATTTAGGTTATATCTAATGTTTCCTTTGGCCATGCAAACAATGCTGCAAATCATATCATTTTACATGACTCTTTGGCACATGTACAAATACTTCTCTAGGATAGATATTTTGACAGCAAGTTATTGGATTGAAGGTATGTTTATTAAAATTGTTGAAAGATGCCCTAAATTGCCCTCAGAAATGCTGTCTTAATTTAAATCTCCACCAAGAATACAACAGTACCCATTTCTCCATATCCTGACTGATACTGGGTGTTATCAGTCTTTTATTTTTTATTTTAAAATTTAAATTAAATTAAATCAAATTTTTAAGGAGACAGAATTTTGCCTTTTTGCCCAGGCTGTAGCACAGTGGTGCAATCATAGCTCACTGTAACCTTGAACTCTTGGGCGCAAGTGATCCGCTCGTCTCAGTTCCCGAGTAAGTAGGATAAGTAGGACTACAGGAGCTTGCCAGTGCACCCTGATGATTATTTTAATTTTTTTGTAGAGATGGAGTCTTGTTATTTGCCTAGGCTGGTCTTGAACGCCTGGTCTCAAGTGATTTTCCTCCCCTCAGCCTCCCAAAGTGCTGGGATTACACGTTTGAGCCACCTTACCCGGCCTCAGTCTTTTACATTTTGTATTACAATGGGTGAAAAAGGATATCTTGCTGTTTTATTTTACATTTCCCTGATCACTAAAAATGTTAAGAATAATTCTATTTGTCATTTTTTGCTATTAACATTTTTCTTCTGTTGATTATCTCTTCATATTTTATGCTCATTTTTCTAATTTTGAAAATATTGATTTCTAGAAGTTCTTTATATATTCTCTATAGTGTTTCTTTGTGTATTACATATGTGGCAAACATTTTATTTCAGTTACCTTTTTTATTTGTGTATGATATCTTTTGTTATATAGAAGTTTAATTATTTGGGGTAGCAAATTTCTTTTTCATTTTTGTCTCTTGTGTAATATCCCCAAGGTTTTAAGTACAGTCTCCTTTTTGTATTTTCTTCTAATGATTTAAAAGTTTTACTTTTCAATTTAACTTTTATTTTATCTTGAATTTACTTATTGAGTCACTGAGGTAGGATAAGTAAGCTTATTTACTTGCCACAATAAAATTTATTATGAAGGTCATTCTTTTCTCATTGATTTAAAAAATGCCACCTTTCTCATATATGAATTTCTTACAAATTTATTAGTCTCTTTCTGGACCCAGTGTTATGTTCTAAAGAAATTTTATTGTCTCTTTCTGTCCTCATGTCACACTGTTTTAATTACTATAGCTTTATAGTGATTTATAGCTTTATATTGATATCTGCTAGGCCAAATCCTCTCTTACCAGCCTTTTTGAATCATTTCTTGGCTGTTCTTGCACATTTTCTTTTTCAGATAAATTTTGCAATCAGCTTGTCACATTTCATAAAGATTCTCCTGGGATTTTGCTTTTAATTTATTGGCTAATTTGGGACAGAATTGACATCACTACAAAATCAAGTTTTCTCATCCAAGAACATTGTCTTTTGTCTTTCCATCAATTCAGGTCTTTTATTTTGTCCTGACCACATGGCTCCTCTCCTTTCAATATGTTAATAAAGTGATTTATATTAACGTGTTTTTTTTTTTTCCCTAATGTTGAATTATCTTTTTATTTCTGGGATAAACCCTTCTTCTTTCCTATGTTTTATTCTTGTCACGCATGGATGCTGGATTGATTTCAGGTGAACTGATCAGCTTCTGGGCTCCCCCTGGTGGCCATCAGGCTCTTCTCTGTGATCTTTGGGGATGGGGTTTGGAATAGCTGTGAAATCCTGGGCTCCAGGGCTCAGGCCCAGGGAGTTCCCTATGGCAGCAGGATCACAGATCTAGGAATCTGGTAGACATAAAATCTGTGTGCCCGAGTTATGTAACCATCTGTTTTGCCTCTGTGGGTTCTGTTAGTTTCTGTTTGCTAGGAGACCCTGAGGAAAGAGACCATATGTATGTTAAAAGAATCTACTCTCTCAGAATCCAGCAGTCCATTCACTGACTTGTCCCTTTCTCTAAGCTTTATAATTATCTTTATGTCATTTTCAATGAGGGGAAACCCTCAAATGTCGTTTCACTTTTATGAATTTGGATGGCTTTTCATATCAGTAAACTTATAAATCAGAAACTTATGTCCCAAATTTGGTCCAGAAAGTAAGATCTTGCGTCTCTGGTATTTTGATAGGGATTGCATTTAATATGTAGGTCGCTTTGGTAGTATGGTCATTTTTGCAATATTAATTCTTTCCATCCATGAACATGAGGTTTTTTTTCTATTTTTTGTGTGTCCTCTTCAATTTCTTTCATCAATGGTTAATAGTTTTCCTTGCAGAGATCTTTCATCTTCTTGGCTAAATTTATTCCTAGGTATTTTAGAAAATAAATTCTTAACAGTGCTGAAAAGCAAGAGAAAGTGCTACCAGCCAACAAGAAATGTTCAGGAATTCCTGAAAAATGGTAAGCAGATGAGATTGAAATGTTGGAAGAAACCACAGCCAAACAGAGTAAGGAAGGGATTACTGCAATAAGGGGAGTGGTTCTGGAGGCGTTCTTAGTTCAGAGGCAACAGTTACAAGGAAAAGAAGGAGGGACCTGGGGCAACCGTCATGATGGCTGGTTAGGGACTCTAATTTGCAGCAAGTGGGCAGGTTGAAGCAGTGAGCATGACAGATATTTGCCCTTAAGCGGAGTCAGTCATTGCCAATGCTTGAACTTGAAACTCAGAGAAATCTCTGAAGGGATGAGGGGCACAAACAATATCCTCCCATTTATAATTTCTGAAGATAGTCAATGAAAACCACATCCACAGACAGGCCAATATGGAACGTTAAATAAAAAGATAAACCTGACAATAAGAATAAGCACACGCCGAAGGAAAACTAACATCATAAAAGTGAGAAACCAAATCCAACAAAGAGAAACTAACGTTGAAGAAAACCATGAATAAAGTAAACAAGACTTTGAAAGAAGTGTGATTTATACCACTGGAAGGACAAGAAAGGATTTTTCATCCATGGAACAATAAGTTCATATGAAAACAAAAACCAATTAGAGATTCTGTTGATTGTTGAAATAAAGGCAAAAACAAACAAAAAACCTCAGTGAATTAGTTCCTCTAATGATAATACACTCCTCAAATGTGTTCACTTGAGGAGTAGATTATCAAGCCAGAAGGTCAAGTTGACCAATACTCCCAAATGTGATATAAAAAGGGAAATATATGGAAAGAAATGTTAGATAATGTGAAAGATATATTCATCATTTCAAATCCAGATAATAGAAATTCCAAGCGGATAGAATGGAAAGAATAGGGCCTGGCCCTTGAGTTCTTTGTTTAAAGTGGGCGATTTGTCTATCATTGCAGCAATATTGTACCGTCTTGATTACAAGAGCTTTAGGATAATTCTTGTTATCTGGTAAGGCAAATATCCCTGCTTTCGTATTCTCTTTACAAGAATGCTTTGATGATTGCTTACAAATTTTAAAATTAGCTTGACAAATTCTAAAAAAACTTTTCAGAAATTTGATTGGAATTGATTTGAATCTATAAAGCAATTTTGAGATAACTTATATCTTTTTTATATTGAGTCTTCCAGTCCATAAACATGGTATATTGCTCCTTTTACTTTCATTTTCTTTAAATGTATTTCATTAAATTAAAAAAATTTTCTCATTAAAAGGTTCTGTACATTTGTTATTTTTGGAACAGCTGTTTTTTATATTTTAATGTTATTGTAAATAGGATCAATTTTAGAAATAACATTTTCAGGGTTTATTGTTGTTATACTAGAATGCAATTAATTTTTGTTATTTTTGTTTATTGATTTTAAGACCTGGATTATTGCTCCACTATCACATTAATTGTAGTAATTTATCTATTTTGGATATTCTTGTAGACAAACATCATCTGCAAATAATGACAGGTTTGTTTCTTCTTTTTCAATCCGTATTCCTTTTTACATATTTTATTATGCCTCTGTGCTGGCTAAGATCTTTGAGAATAATGTTGAAAAGAAGTGGTAAGAGCAGCCATCTTTGTCTTGCTTTTTTTTTTTTTTTTTGTGTGTGTGTGACAGAGTCTCTGTCACCCAGGCTGGAGTGCAATGATGTGATCTTGGCTCAATGCAACCTCTGCCTCCCGTGTTCAAGCGATTCTCCTGCCTCTCAGCCTCCTGAGTAGCTGGGAGTACAGGCATGTGCCATCATACACGGCTAATTTTTGTATTTTTGGTAGAGCTGGGTTTCACCATGTTGGCCAGGGTGGTCTCAAACTCTTGACCTCAGGTGATCTGCCTGTCTCAGCCTCCCAAAGTGCTGGGATTACAGTTTTGTCTTGCTCTTGATCTTTAATGCTTTCAAGTATCTTTTATTTATCTATTTATCTGTCTATTTATTTATTTGACACAGGGCCTTGCTCTGTCACCGAGGCTGGAGTGCAGTGGCATGATCATGGTTCATTGTAGCTTTGATTTCCCGGGCTCAAGTGATCCTCCTGTCTCAGCTTCCTGAGTAGCAGCAGGGACTACAGACACACACTATCAAGTCCCGCTAATTAAAAAAAAAATGTTTTTGGTAGAGACAGGATATCATCATGTTGTCCAGGCTGGTCTTGAACTCCTGGGTTCAAGGGATGCTTCCATCTCAGCCTCCCAAAGTGCTGGGATTACAGGCATGAGCCAGCATGCCCAGCTGCAAATATCAGTGATGTTTGATTTAGATATTCTTTATCAGGTTAAGACAGTTTCTTTCAATTCCTAATTTGCTAAGCATTTTTTACAAATGTAATTTAATTGTTAAGTTAAAATTTATTTTTAATAGTCTGTTCATTTTTGCGACGCAATATTCAAAAGGCAGAAAAGGATATGTAGACAAACTCTCCCTTCCACTCAGGTCACCTCATAACCTAGTTCTCCGCTCTGGACACTGTAACGACAGTCATCACACTCACACGCACACACACACGCGCACACACACACACATTCTCCCTTTATTTTTCACCCAAATGAAGACATAATATATTACTGTTCTTCATTTTATTTTTTTCTCTAAGAGTTTTAAAATCATAAATGAATGTTAAATTTTGTCCACTAGTTTTCACATCTATTGGGATGATAATGTAATCTTTCTTCTTTGTTTTTTTTAATATGATGAATTATGTTAATTGATTTTCTAACACCTTTGTATTACCGGAAGAAATCTGTCTTTGTCATGATTTATAAGGTTTTCCATACACTCCTGGATTTAATTTGTTAATATGTTTTCAGGATTTACATATATATTCATAAAGGCTGTTGTCTCATAATTTTCCTTTTCTATAGGGTCTGGTCAGGTTTTGGTTTCAAGGTTATGCTAGCTTATAATATTTTTCTATACTGGGATAGTTTGTGCAAGTTGGACCTATTTGCAACTAGTGTTCACCTTGTGGGAGGATTTTAACTACTGACAATTTTTTAAATGGTTATAAGTTTTCTGTCATATCACAAATCAGTTTAGGCAAATTATGTATTTTTAGGACTTTTTCTACTTCATCTAGGTTTTCAAGTTAATTTGTTATATTTTCTTTTTTGTTTTTTTTGGGGAGGAAAAACTTTATTGAGATATACCATACAATTCAGCCATGTTAAGTGTATAATTCAGGGCTTGTTGCAGTGGCTCACACCTGTAATCCCAGCGCTTTGGGAGGCTGAGGTGGGCAGATCACCTGAGATCAGGAGTTCGAGACCAGCCTGGCCAACATGGTGAAACCCTGTCTCTATGAAAAACACAAAAATGGCCGGGCGCGGTGGCTCAAGCCTGTAATCCCAGCACTTTGGGAGGCCGAGACGGGCGGATCACGAGGTCAGGAGATCGAGACCATCCTGGCTAACACCGTGAAACCCCGTCTCTACTAAAAATACAAAAAACTAGCCGGGCGAGGTGGCGGGCGCCTGTAGTCCCAGCTACTCGTGAGGCTGAGCCAGGAGAATGGCGTAAACCCGGGAGGCGGAGCTTGCAGTGAGCTGAGATCCGGCCACTGCACTCCAGCCCGGGCTACAGAGCAAGACTCCGTCTCAAAAAAAAAAAAAAAAAAAAAAGAAAAACACAAAAATTAGCCAGGTATGGTGGTCTGTAATCCCAGCAATTCAGGAAGCTGAGGTGGGAAAATCGCTTGAACCCGGGAGGCGGAGGTTGCAGTGAGCCAAGATTGCGCCATTGCACTCCAACTTGGGCAACAGAGTGAGTGAGACCCCATCTCAAAAATAAACAAACAAATAAATAAATAAAATAAAATAAAGAGTATAATTCAAAGATTTTTAGTATATTCACAGAGTCGAACTGCCATCACCACAAGCAACTTTAGAACATTTTCATCACCTCAAAAAGAAATTTGGTACCCTGTAGCTATCCTCCTGTGCCCCCATCCTCCAATCCCTAAGCAACCACTAATCTACTTTCTAGCCCTATAAATTTGCTGATTCTTCAAGTTTCATATAAATGTAATCATATAATATATGTTTTTTTGTAACTGATTTTCCACTTAGCATGTTGTTTTTAAGGTTTATCTATGTTCTAGCATGTATCAATACTTCATTCCTTTTATGGCTGAATAATATTTCATTGTACAGCTATACTACATTTTATTTATCTATTCATTAGTTGATAGATATTTGGGTTGTCTCCACTTTTAGCGATTACAAATAGTGCTGCTATAAATATTTGTGTACAAGTTTTTGTGTGAACACAGATTTTCATTTCTCTTGGGTGTATATCTAGGAGTGGAATTGTTGGGTCATGTGGTAACTCTGTTTAACCTTTTGAGGAACTGCCAGGCTGTTTTCCAAAGCAGCTGCACAATTTTACATTCTCACCAGGACAGTATGAGGTTTCTGACTTGTCCACATCCTTGTCAATACTTACTATCACCTGACTTTTTGATTTTAGTCATCCTAATGGGTGTGAAGTGGTATCTCATTGTGGTTTTGATTTGCATCCTGATGTTTAATGACATCGAACATCTTTTCATGTGCTTATTGTTCATTTTTATATCTTCTTTGAAGAAATGTCTATTCAAATCCTTTGCCTGTTTCTAAGTTGGGTTGTTCGTCTTCTTATTAATGAGTTGTAACAGTTACATATTCCACATATAAGTCCCTTATCAGATATATTATTTGCAAATATTTTCTTCCATTCTTTGGATTCTCTTCTCACTTTTTTTTTTCTTTTTTTGTTGGCAGAGTCTCGCTCTGTTGCCCAGGCTGGAGTGCAGTGGCATGATCTTGGCTGACTGCAATCTCCACCTCCCGGGTTCAAGCGATTCTTGTGCCTCAGCCTCCCGAGTAGCTGGGATTACAGGCACATGCCACCTCGCTGGCTAATTTTTGTATTTTTAATAGAGATGGGGGATCACCATGTTGCCCAGGCTGGTCTTGAACTCCTGACCTCAGTTGATCCATCTTCCTCGGCCTCCCGAAATATCCCTCGCTGGGATTACAGATGTGAGCCATCATGCCCGGCCTCTTCTCACTTCTTAATAGTGTATTTGGAGCACAAAACTTTATTTTTAATGAAGTCCAATTTATCTAGTTTTTCTTTTATTGCTTGTGTATTCGGTATCATATTTAAGATTCCATTGCCAAAGTCAAGATCATAAAGATTTGAGCTTATGTTTTATTCCCAGAATTTTATAGTTTTAGCTATTACATTTAGACTTTCATTCTATTTTTGTATTTGGTGTATGGTAAGTGTCCAACTTTATTCTTTGCATTTGGATATCCAGGTGTCCAAGCACCATTTCTTGAAAACACTGTTCTTTTTCCATTAAATGTTCTTGGTATCTGCTTCTAATTTTTTGAAGAGTTTGTGAAACATTCATATTAATGCTTTAAATGTTTGGTAAAATTCACCAGTGAAGTTATGTAGGCCTGTACTTTTCTTTGTAGGGTAGCTTTTAAAAGTAATTTTTAAATTACCCTTTATAGGTCTATTCAGATTTTTAATTTATTCTTGAGTCAGTTTTGGTAATTTCTTCCTTCCTAGAAAGTTGTCCATTTCATCTAAGTTATCTACTTTTTTTTGGTACACAATCGTTATAGTGTTTTTATAATTTTTTTTTTTATATCTGTAAGATTGGTAGTGATGTCTCTCATTTCTGGTTCTAGTAATTTGAGTCTTTTCTCTTTTTTTCTTGGTTAATGTAGCTAAAGATTTGAAATTTAGTTAATTTTAAAAAATATCCAACTTGGCCAGGCACGGTGACTCATACCTGTAACCCCAGCACTTTGGGAGGTTGAAGTGGGTGGATTACCTGAGGTCAGGAGTTCGAGACCAGCCTGGCCAACATGGCGAAACCCCGTCTCTACTAAAAATACAAAAATTAGCTGGGCATGGTGTTGTAGGCCTATAGTCCCAGCTCCTCAGGAGGTTGAGGTGGGAGGATTACTTGAGCCTGGGAGGTGGAGGTTACAGTAACTGAGATTGTGCCACTGCACTCCAGCCTGGGTGACAGAGTAAGACCCTGTCTCAAAAAAAAAAAAAAAAAAAAAAGAAAAAGAAAAAAAGAAAAAGAAAAAAAAATCCAACTTGTGATTTTGTTAATTTTCTCTATTGTTTTTCTATTCTCTATTTCATCAGTTTCTACTCCAGTGTTTATTTCCTTCCTTCCTCTTGCTATATCTTTTCATTTGTTTTAAAATATATGAAGTATCTGTGATATCCTTTTTAAAAAATTTGGCCGGGCGCGGTGGCTCAAGCCTGTAATCCCAGCACTTTGGGAGGCCGAGGTGGGCGGATCACAAGGTCAGGAGATCGAGACCACAGTGAAACCCCGTCTCTACTAAAAATACAAAAAAAAATTAGCCGGGCGCGGTGGCGGGCGCCTGTAGTCCCAGCTACTCAGGAGGCTGAGGCAGGAGAATGGCGTGAACCCAGGAGGCGGAGCTTGCAGTGAGCCGAGATCGCGCCACTGCACTCCAGCCTGGGCAACAGCGTGAGACTCCGTCTCAAAAAAAAAAAAAAAAAAAAAAAAAAAAATTTGATTTGTGCTTTCACTCTTTTTGTTTATTTTCTTTCCTTCTTTATTTTATTTTATTTTCTTCCTTTTGAGACAAGGTCTTGCTCTCTCACCCAGGCTGTAGTGCAGTGGCATGATCACAGTTCACTGCAACCTCAAACTCCTGGGCTCAAATGATCCTCCTGCCCCAGCCTCCCTAGTAGTTGGGACAGCAGGCAGGTGCCATCATGCCTAGCTAATTAAAAAAATTAAAAAAAATTTTTTTTTGTGATGATGGAGTCTCACTGTGTTGCCTAGGCTGGTCTTGAACTCTTGGGCTCAAGTGATTCTCCCACCTCTATCTCCCAAGATGCTGGTATTATCGATGTGAGCCACTGTGCCTGGTTTCTTTTTGTTTCTTAATAAATATTTCCCGAACTTTCTTAATTCTATTAGTCTTTTCAAAGAATCAATTTTTGGTTTTGTTAACTGCTCTTATTTTAATTATTTCCTTTCTTTTATTTTCCTGTATTTATTCTGTTTGTCTTTTTTCAATTTTTAAACTCATTAAATCCCAGACTTTCTTTTTTCTCAATATAAATGATGATTTCATTTAATCTTATGAGCTTGACATATAGTATTTTGTTTCTGTCAGGTTCCAAGTAATTTCTAATTTCTGCTGTTACTTCTTTTAATTATTTCAGAAGTGTTTATTTCTTAATTTCTCAACAAATAATATTTTTGTGTAAACCTTTTACTTTTTAAAATTGATTTTAGCTGAATTTCTAATGTAATTTCCTTGTGGTCAGAGAATGTGGTTTGTATGATACCATCTTTAAAAAGTTTTTTTCTTTCTGTTATTGGTTATAGCAGCAATAGGAAAAAACATTTTTATTCTTGCTTAATGACTTGATTTCTGGTCATTTTTCATAAATATATTCTGTGTGCTTGAAAATAATGTATCTTGTTTGTTGAGGGTAATGTTTGTGTATATGTTCATTTGTTCAAACTTTATAATTAATTTGTTTAAATCTAAATATCTACTGACTTTTTGGTTCTGAATTACTTAAAGATATGTGTTAGAATTTTTTTATTCATTGTGAATTTGTGAAATTCTCCTGATAGTTCTATAAGTGTTTGCTTTACATATTTTGAGACTATGTTTTCGGTGCATATGAGACTAGAATTGGTATAGCTTCCTGGTGAAAATTATCTTTTATATTTACATACAGACTCTCTTTATCTCATTTGGCCTTAAAATTTACTTTGTTTGTTATTAATATAATTATACCAGTTTTCATTAGTATTTGCTCTATATTCCTTTTTTCTTTTTCTTTCTTTCTTTTCTTTCCTTTTTTTTTTTCTTTTGAGACAGAGTCTTGCTCTGTTGCACAGACTAAAGTACAGGGACATGAAGATGGCTCACTGCAGCCTTGACCTTCTGGGTTCAAGCAACCTTCCCACCTCTGCCTCCTGAGTAGCTGGGACTACAGGCATATGCCATTATGCCTGGCTAATTAAAAATTTTTTTTTGCAGAGACAGGGTCTTGGCATGTTGTCCAGGCTGGTCTCAAACTCCTGGCCTCAAGTGATCTTCCTGTCTCAGATTCCCAACGTCCTGGGACGACAGGCATGAGCCACTGCACTCAGCCTACATTATATATCTTTTGTATCCGTTTGCTTTCCACTTTTCTGTAACTAGTCTTGTGTTTTAGACTTTTCTAGTACATAGCACATAGGCTTAGAAATTTTTTTTTTTGGCCAGGTGCAGTGGCTCACGCCTGTAATCCCACCCAGCACATTGGGAGGTCGAGGCAGGCAGATTGCTTGAGCCCAGGAGTTCGAGACCACCCTGGACAATGTGGTGAAACCCTATCTACACATACACACACACACAGACACACACATACACACACACATCCAGGCATGGTGGCACACATCTGTAGTCCCAGCTATTTGGGGGACTGAGGTGGGAGGACTGCTTGAGCCCAGGAGGTCAAGGCTGCAGTGAGCCATGATCGTGCCCCTGCACTTAGCCTGGGTGACACAGCAAGACCCTGTCTCAAGAAAACAAAAATTTAATATGGGTATAAAGAGAGAGAGAAGTGAGGCCCAAGGAGGGTCGTGTCAAGGTTCTAGAGAACAGGAGACTCATGACATTGGGTACTGAGACAAAACATCAACCTCAAAACATCCTACTCCACCTCTCCCTGACTCTAATCCCTCTCCCTTCTCTGGGGACCTCATTCTGCGAGTCCTGACCCTCTCCTCTGGTGACTCTACTGAGAATATAAAGCTCAATCTTCTTTACCTTTACAGTAAAAATCTTTGGCATAATTCTCTCTTTCAGCTGCTGCCTCATCTCTCTCTTCGCCTGCACTGGCAAGTTTCTCCAAAAGTTACTCCTGCCTGTTTTACCACACAGTTGCCCAATCCAGATACGTAGGAATTATGCTTGGCTCTTGCTTCTGTTCTCCTCATCAAATGACTCAGAAAGTCTTTTTAATTCCATCTCAAAAATAGATATGGATTTGAAATCTGTTCCACCTGCTGCTCTCTCTGCCACTGCTGTGACATGGGTATCCATCATCTCTTGCCTGGACCTCTGAACCTCCTCCTGGGAATGGATTTCTGATCCTTTCACAAGCTGACAATGATCCTCTTCTCCTGTCTGAGTCCTCACACCCTTACTTGTTCCCCAACCAAAGCTTTCTGGGATTTCCTGAGGTTTGGGAACTCCAAGTCCTTCAACCTGAGTTACACGGGACACCCACACACTCTCCAACTCCCATAGCTCCAGCTCCTGAGATTAGACCAGAGAAGTGACTCATTTTCATTGGGTACCATCCCCAGAAATGCTCTGCCACCGTGGCACTTTAGGGTCTGATGCTGGAGGCTGGCATGCTGAGCTCTGGGGACAGCCTCCCAGAAGCCCAATTAGTCTGGGTTAATTGAAACTTGCTATTGGCAATCTCCATAATCAGACAGGTTTCCTGCAAGTCAATCCCTTGGGTGTTCCTGACTGTCCCAGGTGTTTTTCTTACCCTTAAGGAGGCATGGAATTGGATTATGTGACTCAGTATCCCAAGAAGTTCCTTGTTCTTGACTCCATAGAAATAATGATATTGCTGGCCAGGTGCGGTGGCTCACGCCTGCTATACTAGTACTTTGGGAGGCCAAGGTGGGTGGATCCCCTGAGGTCAGGAGATCAAGACCAGCCTGGTCAACCATAGTGAAACCCCATCCCTACTAAAAATACAAAAAAAGTCAGCCAGGTGTGGTGGCAGGTGCCTGTAATCCCAGCTACTTGGGAGGCTGAGGCAGGAGAATCGCTTGAACCCAGGAGGCGGAGGTTGCAGTGAGCCGAGATCGCACCACTGCACTCCAGCCTGGAGGACAGAGCGAGACTCCATCTCAAAATAATAATAATAATAATAATAATAATAATAAAATAAAATAATAAATAAATAAATAAAAAGAAATAATAATATTGCCCCAATGTGGGATGGAGAACAGACCTCAGAGTCCTCAACCAGAGGAAAGAAAGGGGAGTGTTACTTTCCCTCTACTTTTGGGTTTCTCAGCAGATGCACTACTGATGTTTTGGGCAGGACAAGTCTTCCTCCAACGGGACCATCACACTCATTGTAGGATATTTGTCATGCTTGGATCCTGCACACTAAATACTTACCCAGTCATCCCAATAACGCCAGATGCCCCCACATATTTCCAAATATTCTCTAGGAAGGTAGTTATGCCCCAAGCCTAATCCAAACACACCTAGTGGACATCCACAAGCAAGAAAGTCACTGAGATTACAGTGTGCTGAAGTCATCTGATGATTTTTAGGCTTGTTTTGTCCACAGGACCTAGACCTTCTGCTCTCTGAGATCAGTGTCTACATTTGATTCATCTAGGTGTGAGGTGTGCCACTGTTCAGTAGAAATACAATGCAAGCAACAGAATTTAAAATTTTCTAGTAGCCACACTAGAAAAGTGAAACGAAACAGGTGAAATGAATTTCAATAACATTTTATTTCACTAAATATATCAAAAATACGATTATTTTAACATGTAGACAAGATTTAAAAGTTACTAATGACGTGTTTTACATTCTTTTGTGTACTAAGTCTTTGAAACCTGGAGTGTATATTATACTTACAGAAATCTTTTTTTTTATTATTATACTTTAAGTTCTAGGACACATGTGCACAACGTGCAGGTTTGTTACATATGTATACATGTGCCATGTTGGTGTGCTACACTCATTAACTTGTCATTTACTTTAGGTATATCTCCTAATGCTATCCCTCCCCCCTCCCCCCACCCCACAACAGGCCCTGGTGTGTGATGTTTCCCTTCCTGTGTCCAAGTGTTCTCATTGTTCAATTCCCACCTATGAGTGAGAACATACAGTGTTTGGTTTTTTGTCCTTGCGATAGTTTGCTGAGAAGGATGGTTTCCAGCTTCATCCATGTCCCTACAAAGGACATGAACTCATCATTTTTTATGGCTGCATAATATTCCATGGTGCATATGTGCCACTTTTTCTTAATCCAGTCTATCATTGTTGGCATTTCAGGGATCTAGAACTAGAAATACCATTTAACCCAGCCATCCCATTGCTGGGTACATACCCAAAGAATTATAAATCATGCTGCTGTAAAGACACATGCACACGTATGTTTATTGCAGCACTATTCACAACAGCAAAGACTTGGAACTTACAGAAATCTTAACTCAGACTAGCCACATTTCAAGTGACCAATAGCCATGTGGCTAGTGGGTACCATATTGGACAGCACTAGAAAGCTCTGTTCACTTACTTTCTCCCACAACTATTGTCTACTTTTTTCTCCCAATATTTTTTGTGTGTTTTCTTCATATTTCAAACATATAGAAAGGTTGAAACATAGGGAAAAGTTCAAACATATTTCAAACACACAGAAAGGTTGAAAGAATTGTACAGTTGAATAGCCGTATACTTAACACTAGTCTCTACAATTGCTAACTGCTTGCTACATTTATCACATATCAATTTGTCTATCCAACCATCTCCCCATAACATTTTTTTATTATTGTCTACTTTTTAGAAGTGTTTCTTTTTACGTGTGTGTAGGATAGGTTGAAAACCCACTCAGGAAATTATTATCTCTTTGAACATTGTTC
This sequence comes from Macaca nemestrina, assembly GCF_043159975.1. Classification (NCBI taxonomy): domain Eukaryota; kingdom Metazoa; phylum Chordata; class Mammalia; order Primates; family Cercopithecidae; genus Macaca; species Macaca nemestrina. The sequence goes on from NC_092138.1 coordinate 65,194,170, forward strand.
TACAAAAGTTTAATCAGGAGATTTTTCAAATTTCAGGACAAAAGAACTTGAAAGCTTCTCTCCTTTTCCTCTTTATTATCCTCTTATGCCTGTGTTTTGATTTTCTCTCCTGTGGATTCTCAGAGACATGACTTTTTTTTCCCATCAGAGAGCAAGCTTTCTGAGTGAAGCATCATGTTCAGTTACATCTCTCAGTCTAGCACAATGTTGTTCTGGGTTAGAGGCAGGCTTTGGGGTCAGGCAGGTCTGCACTTGATTCTGGCTCTGTCGTTTACTACTGCGTGACCCAGAGTGGGTGCTTTATTTATTTATTTGTTTACTTTTGGAGACAGAATCTCACTGTATCCTCCAAGCTGGAGTGCAGTGTCGCGATCTTGGTTCACTGCAACCTCTGCCTCCCAGGTTCAAGCGATTCTCCTGCCTCCGCCTCCCAAGTAGTTGGGATTACAGGTGCCGGACACCACACCCGGCTATTCTTTTGTATTTTTCGTAGATAATGGAGTTTCGCCATGTTGGTCAGGCTGGTCTCGAATTCCTGACGTTACGTGATCCACCCACCTTGGCCTCCCAAAGTGCTGGGATTACAGGTGTGAGCCCCCGTGCCCGGCAACAGTGAGAGCTTTAACTCTCTAAGCCTCCTATGTAATGTCAGGACAATACGTTTGTTGTGAGATTTAAATGAGATACATTTGAAAGTGTAATTATTCTAGCAATTATTAAAATAGGGAGGAAAAGGAAAAGAGATTATTGCTTATAAATGACTTCTTTTGTGCTTTCTTTGTGAACACTTAGGTCCCAGAATTTACGCAGTGTGTTGTAATAATTTACATTTCTGTCTCCAGTCCTAGGTAAAAAGCTCTTGGAAGGCATGGATTGTCTTTTTTCTACCCAGCCTCAGCACCAGGCACAGAGTCTAGTTCAACAGATGTTAGTCACATCAATGAATATAATTCTAAGTGTCACAATTATCTTTAGATAATGATTTCAGAAAATTACAGAGACTTGAAAATCCAGAGAGCAATAAACCTTAGACTGCACAGATTCAATCTCTCTCCAGTTCTTCCTTCTTTGTGCATGAGGGCAAACTTAGGCTCAAGAAAGTTCACTGCATTTACTGTATGTACATGTCTCAAAGCCCATGGACACGCTGTCCAGGGAGGGTGGGAGAAGCAGTCCCCTCGCATTAATCAGCTCCCACACATCCCCAAGGAAAGCGAATCTAGGACACCTCTTCCACTTGTTGGCATCTTTTTTTTTTTCTTTTTTTTCGAGACAGAGTCTCTCCCTGTCACCCAGGCTGGAGTGCAGTGGCGCAATCTCGGCTCACGGCAACCTCTGCCTCCCGAGTTCAAGCAATTCTCCTGCCTCAGGCTCCCGAGTAGCTGAGACCACAGACACACGCCGCCACGCCTGGCTAATTTTTCGGTATTTTAGTAGAGACGGGGTTTCACCGTGTTGCCCAGGCTGGTTGCAAACTCTTGAGCTCAGGCAATCCGCCCCCGTCGGCCTCCCAAAGTCCTGGAATTACAGGCATGAGCCACCGCGCCCGGTCGGCATCTTTAAAATGACACCAATGAAGCTTATTATTCTGGGGTCTAGCTGCTCTCTTTGCTGGTGAATGGGGTGGATCACTTGGCTGGGATGCAGACCTGTTCTACTTGGTGGGCGTGCTTTCTGAATATTTTTCTAAAGGTGCTATAACTTTTGTTGCTTTCATTATTATACAAGTAAAATGTTTATTGTTGCAAGTTTTAGAAATGTAGAAATGCCAAATAAAAAGCAGTCACCTGCAAACTCACTGCTCAGAGGAAGCCCTGTTAAGATTGCATCATGTAGCTCTTCAGACTTCTGTCTGTGTGTGTTTATATGTGTAACACAAACATTGCCAGCACTAACCGCCCTGCATGTACAAATGAGGTCACATTTTCATGAATACCTAGATTTTGTAGACCATACTCCCCATCCAAATAACATCAGTGCCTCAGTGTATTCACCTGTAGCCCTGTCTTCCTGTAGCCTTCTCCATTTATTTTTGAAGCTCCCTAGTAGCTGCCACACACATTTTGTACTTCATGCCTCTCTTCTCTCTCCTTCCCATCATCCCTTGGGGCCAGAAGGAACCAGGCTTCTCCCAGGCCTGGATATCATGGCCTCCGTCTACCCTAGAGCTTCAAACTTCAGCTACATGGCTGTCGCATGTGGAATAGGGGAGCTTTCTACATTATGGGAGATCTGCATGGGCTGGGTCCTTATTTGGTTCTTGATTCAGTATGTTGAAAAGGAGAGAAAAAAGAATTTGGAAAATCCTCTTAGGAAACTGGCTTGACTTGCAGGGCAAAGGCCAATTTTGAAGGTCAAAGATTGCATGCATATTAAACTCCTTCTCCTTACATTCTTTTTGTAATAATTCAACTCTCTCTCCAGGCGAATGCTCTGCAACAACTAGGAAGAAACTTACATATTTGGAAAAGTAACTTTAAAAAGCAGGTTATCAGTCTAGGCAACATAGCGAGACCACCTCTCTACAAAGAATAAAAAAATTAGCCAGACGTGGTGGCACACAACTGGAGTTCCAACTACTTGGGAGGCTGAGGCAGGAGGATTGTTTGTGCTCAGGAGGTCGAGGCTGCAGTGAGCTCTGATCATGCCACTGCACTCTAGCCTGGGCAACAGAGCAAGATTCTATCTCAAAAAAAGTATATTAATACTTTTCAAAAATATTACCTCTATAGCATATAAGAATTTATTTAACAGATGCTTGTGGCAGGTTGTTTGCAAGTCTCACAGGAGCCATATCCACTGAAGTGTAGCCTGGACTATAATACGGGCTCCTCCCTTTCAGACACACAGTGTGGCGCTTCAGTTAGGTCTTCTTTCATAGCTGCCAGTGAAGAGCTGCTTTTTCTTTTGTTCATGTTGGTCTTCCACATCTCTTGTTAAATTTATTCTTGTTTGTTTTTAGAAGTTTTATATTTTTTGTTTTAAATATCAGTAATGCCTTCATTCTGTTTTTGAATTAGTTATTACTGTTATGTAGGAAAATCACTGATTTTGTATTTTTTTAATTTTAGAATCTAAATTTATTATTATTATTATTTAGAGATGGGGTTTCATCATGTTGGCCAGGGTGGTCTTGAACTCCTGGCGTCAAGTGATCTGCCCACTTCAGCCTCCCAAAGTGCTGAGATTGTGGGCATAAGCCACTGCTCTTGGTAAAAATTTTAAATTAAGTTTTATTTAAAAATTTGAATGTTTAAATTAACTCTTATTAGTGTTAATAGTTCTCCAGCATATTATTTCAAGTTTTCTAGATACATAATCAGATCATCTCCAATATTTCTACCTTTTATTATATGTTGTTATTGTATTAAGCTAACTAAAAATGGTGGAAGTAAGCATTCTAGCTTGTTCCTGGTTTCATTGGGAATCTCAAAGTGCTGGGATTACAGGCCTATTTTTTTTTTACCATTAATCATGATGTTGACTACTGGTTTGAGATATTTTCCTTTTAATAATGTTAAGAGAGTATCCTCCTAATAGTACACTTTTTTTTTTTTGTTTTACTCATTTGCAACACAGGAGTACCTTGGAGATACTGCAGGTTCAGTTCCAAATCACTGCAATAAAGTGAGTCACATCAATTTTTTGGTTTCCTAGTGCATAAAAAATTATGCTTACACTATCCTGTAGTCTGTTATGTGTGCAATAGCATTATGTCTAAAAAGTACATATCTTAATTTAAAAATACGTTATTGGCTGGGTGCAGTCGCTCACACCTGTAATCCCAGCACTTTGGGAGGCTGAGGCGGGTGGATCATGAGGTCAGGAGTTCGAGACCAGCCTGGCCAACATAGCGGAACCCCGTCTCTACTAAAAATACAACAACAACAAAAAATTAGCCGGGTGTGGTGGCATGCACCTGTAGTCCCAGCTACTCCAGAGGCTGAGGCAGGAGAATCATTTGAACCCCGGAGGCAGAGGTTGCAGTGAGCCGAGACCACACCATTGCACTCTGGCCTGGGCAACAGAGTGAGACTCCATCTCAAAAAAACAAACAAACAAAAACCTTATTGCTAAAAAATGCTAATGATCACCTGAGTCTTCAGTGATTTGTAATATTTTCACTGGTAGAGGGCTTTGCCTTCACGTGGATGGCTGCTGACTGACCAAGGTGGTGATTGCTGAAGGTTGAGGTGGCTGTGGCAATTTTTAAAAATAAGTTGTTAATAAATTTTGCCATGTCGATTGAGCCTTCCTTTCACAAAAGATTACTTTGCCCAGATTCATCAAAGGAATCACTCTGTATGGCAGCTATAGCCTTACAAAATGCATTTCTTAAATAAGATAACTTGAAAATTGAAATTACTCCTTGATTCATAAACTGCATTATGGAAGTTGTGTTAGCAGGCATGGAAACAACATTTATCTCCTTATACATCTCCATCAGAGCTCTTGAATGACCAGGTGCATTGTCAATGAGCAGTAATATTTGGAAAAGAATCTTCTTTTCTGAGTAGTAGGTGTCAACAGTGGGCTTAACATATGCAGTAAACCATGCTGTAAACAGATGTGCTGTCATCTGGGCTTTGTTTTTTCTTTTATAGAGCACAGGCATCTATAAATCAATAGAGTGGATTTAGCATAATTCTTAAGGGCCCTAGGATTTTGGGAATGGTAAGTGAGCACTGGCTTCAACATAAAGTCATCAGCTGCAATAACCCCTAACAAGAGAGTCAGCCTGTCCTTTGAAGCTCTGAAGCCGGACATTGACTTCTCTCTAGCTGTGAAAGTCCTAGATACCATCTTATTCCAATAGAAGACTGCTTCATCTACATTAAAAATCAGTTATTTAGTGTAGCCACCTTCATCGAGTATTTTAGGTAGACCTTCTAGATAACTTGCTGTAGCTTCAACATCACAAAAGTACAAGTGCTGCCTCACCTTGTACTTTTATGTTATCAAGATGGCTTCTTTCCTTAAGCCTCTGCTAGCATCGAACTTTTCTTCTGCGGCGTCCTCACCTCTCTCAGCCTCCATAGAAATAAAGAGCGTTAGGGTATTGCTCTGGATTAGGCTTTGGTTTCAGGGAATGTTGTGGCTGGTTATCCTTTTATCCAGACCACTCAAACTTTCTCCATACCGGCAATAAGGTTGTTTCGCCTTCTTATCACTCATGTATTCACTGGAGTAGGACTTTTAGTTTCCTTCAGGAACTTTGTCTTTGCAATCACAAGTTGGCTAACTGCTTGGCGCAAGAGGCTTTGCTTTCAGCCTGTGTTGGCATTCAACATGCCTTCCTCACTAAGGTTAATAATTTCTAGTTTTTGATTTGAAGTGAGAGACGTGACTTTTCCTTTCATTGAGCATTTAGAGGCCATTATAGGATTATTTATTGGCTTTATTTTGATATTGTTGTGTCTTAGGGAATAGGAAAACCCTAGGAGAGGAAGAGAGATGGAGGAAGGGCTAGTCAGTGAAGCAGCCAGAATACACACAACATTTATTGAATAATATTATATGGATACAGTTCATGGTGCCCCAAAACAATTACAATAGTAATATCAAAGATCACTGACCACGGGCTACCATAACAGATATAACAATGATGAAAACATTTGAAATATGGTGAGAATTACTAAAATGTGTGACAAAGGGACATGAAGTGAGCACATGCTGTTGGAAAATAGTGTCGAAAGTCTTGCTCGAAGTGGGTTGCCACAAACCTTCAATTTGTTTTTGTTTATTTTTGAGACAGAGTCTCCCTCTGTCACCCAGGTTGGAGTGCAGTGGTGCAATCTCAGCTCACTGCAATCTCTGCCTCCCGGGTTCAAGCAATTATTGTGCCTCAGCTTCCTGAGTAGTTGGGATTACAGGTGCAAGCCACCATGCCTGGCTAATTTTTGTATTTTTAGTAGAGATGGGGTTGGCCTCACCATGTTGGACAGGCTGGCCTCAAACTCCTGACCTCAAGTGATCCATCACCTGGGCCTCCCAAAATGCTGGGATTACAAGCATGAGTCACTGAGCCCAGCCCAAACCTTCAATACGTTAAAAGGAAAAAAAAAAAAAAAAAAAAAGAAAGCAATATCTGTGAAGCACAATAAAAATGAGGTATCCCTGTATTTATCAGGAATGCATAGTGAATTTTATTAACTACTTTTTGACATCTGTTGAGATGATCATATGGTTTTACTTTTTTAACCTATTAATATAATTAATTGCAACATATTTTTAAAATATGAAACCACCCTCACATTCCTAGAATAAATTTATTTTATGGCGTGTTCGTCTCCCAATGTTCTGCTAGGGATATAACATAAATTTGTTAGAATTCTGAGATTTGGGACAGGTGCGGAGGCTCACGCCTGTAATCCCAGCACTTTGGGAAGCTGAGGTAGGCAGATCACGAGGTCAAGAGATTGAGACCATCTTGGCTAACACAGCGAAACCCCATCTCTACTAAAAATACAAAAAATTAGCCAGATGTGGGGGCATGTGCCTATAGTCCCAGCTACTCAGGAGACTGAGGCAGGAGAATCGCTTGAACCCGGGAGGCGGAGGTTGCAGTAAGCCAAGATCATGACACTGCACTCCAGTCTGGACGACAGAGCGAGATTCTATCTAAAAAAAAAAAAAAAAAAAAAAAAAAAAAAAAAAAAAATTCTGAGATTTGTAGTGTTTTTGTGATATGATTCTTATACTTGGTATCAGGTTACGCTAGTTTTATAAAGTAAGTTATATGAATTTAAAAAATAAAAAATGGTCTCTTTATTTTTTGAAACAGTTCAAACAGCTCCTGTTGTGGTTTGTAGGATTATTTTCTTTACTCCTTTTGTTTTTTAAAAAAGTAGACTTTATTTTTTAGAGCAGTTTTAGGTTCACAGGAAATTTGAGTGGCGACTACAGAGATTTCCCATATGAATCCCCCCTCCGCTATTACCAGCGTTCCACAACACAGAGGTACATTTGCTGTAATCTACTCTATGTTGACACGTCATCACCCAAAGGCCATCGTTCACGTTAGGGTTCACTCTTGGTGTTGTACATTCTACGGATTTTGACAAATTTCGAAATGACATGTATCCACTATCATAGAGTTTTATAGAATAGTTTCACTGCCTTAAAAAATTCCCTGTGCTCTACCTCCTGCCTCCTTCCAGCCCCTGGCAACCACTGATCTTTCTACTGTCTCCATAGTTTTGCCTTTTCCAGAATGTTAAATAGACGGAATCACACATATGTAGCCTTTTCAGATTGGCTTCTCTCACTTAGCAATATGCATTTAAGTTTCCTGCATGTTTTTTCATGACTTGAGAGTTCATTTCTTTTTAGTGCTGAATGCTGTTCCATTGTCTGGTGTACCACAGTTTATTTTTCCATTCACCTGCTGCTTCCATTCACCATCTCAGTTGCTTCCAAGTTTTGTCAATTATGAATAAAGTTGCTATAAACATCCACATGCAGATTTCTGTGTGAACAAAAGTTTTCAGCTAATTTGGGTAAATTCCAAGGAGTGTGAGTGCTGGTAAATAGTTAGAAACAGTAAATAGCTGGTAGAGTGTGTTTAGTTTTATATGAAAATTCAAAGTGTTTTCCACGATGGTTATACCATTTGGTTTCTCTTTATTGTTTTAATGTTAAAATTTTACCTGGATATAACTAGATGATCTGGCCTCTTTAAATAGTTTCCTTAAGCGGGGTGTGGTGGCTCACACCTATAATCGCAGCACTTTGGAGGCCAAGTTGGGAGGATTGCTTGAACCCAGGAGTTCAAGACCAGCCTGGACAACATGGCAAAACGCTGTCTCCACAAAAAAATTAAAAAAAAATTAGCCAGCATGATGGGATCCGCCTGTAGTCCCAGCTACTTGAGAGGCTGAGGTGGGAGGATCACCTGAGCTCAGGAGGTCGAGGCTGCAGTGAGCCAACTGTGATTGTGCCACTGCCCTCCAGCCTGGGTGACAGAATGAGACCCTGTCTCTAAATAGATAGATAGGTAGATAGATAGATAGTTTGCTGAGTACTAAGTCACTTTTTGATCTAAGGAGTTAATTCTTCAAGTCAGGAAATTTTCTTTATATTTCTTTCATGATTGTTTCTCCATGGGCTCTATTTTCTATTTCTGGAATGCCTCTTATATAGGTGTATTTGATTTCTGGGTTTTTCTTTTCTTTCTCTCTCTTTTAATCTATTTATTTATTTCTGAGTTATACAGAAGGTTCTCGAAGCAATCTTTCCAGATTTGGTTTTTAACTGGAAAATAAATTTCCTGTTTTTGCATATTTTCCATATTCATACATAGACTGACTTTTGGAATTGTATTTACAATATACATTACGGAATTTTACTGTTTTTGTTTCTTAGATTCTAGTTACCCTAATGATAAAGATACAATAACTTACATCTTTTTTTGTATGTCTAGATATTATTACATATTTGTTCACTTTATGGAGGGACCTAGATCTACATATGTTTGGAATTGAGATTTGAAATGGGCCCTCTGAAAGATATATAGATCATTTTCAAACATGTTGGTTCCAGGCAATGGGAAAAGAAGAAAAATGGAATATTTATAGTTTAGTTTTCTAGATTGGGAGATCCCATCGACCATGATTAGGGCAGGGAGAGCTTCTGAGAACAGGAGAGAAATTTGCTGTTCTGCTCTGCAACTTGTTTTCACTATTTGTTGAGGTAGTCCAAGGTTGGCTGGAAGAATGTCCCCCCTTCTCTAACTGGCACGAGCACCTGGGTTAGAAACCTGCTGGCCAATGTCCCTACTTTTCTGTGCAAACCAAAAGACGAGCTGAGCCTTCGCTACCTTCTCTGTGAGTAGGCATTCGCAGTTCCCAAGGTTGCTCAATTTGTTTCCCGCTTATGCCCATCTCAGCCTTGTTCCTAGTCCTGGCTGTCTACTATGGGGCTTTAGGGAGGCTCTCCTGGGGCGTATCCTCCATTATTTCCCAGGAATGTCCTTCTTTAGTCAATACACCCATCAGCTTGGTTCCATTTGTACTGTATCTTGTTGAAATTCCTTAAAGTTTGTGGGCCAATAATTTGATTTTTTTTATTGATTTCTGGTGTGGAATAGGATTTTCCCTCTTTTGCCTCTTTGTCTATTTTAATAGGAACTTGGAATAGAGAGGATTTAAATGCATGGGTACAAATTATGATCTATAAACAACCATCAGATACTGTAACTTTTGACAGGTCAGAATACAAAACTGATTTATTTACAGTGTCACCACTAGGTGGTGCCACCAATTAGTGAAAACAATGTGGTTGCTATGGCTAGATTGCCAAGAACCACCTGCAGCTACTACAAGCACAAGTTTGAGTTGTCTGGAACTTGTATTCACCTGTGCATATTTACATGTGTGTGTGCACACACAATTATTGGTGTATGAGTTTTCCTACAGAGCAATGTTGATTTACAAGCATGTGCATGAGTCTGTGTACCCTGGAAATATGGGCATGAAGCTAAATAATATGAGTTTTGAAAAGCTTACCCATCAGCTGTGTGGTCTAGAACTCCCGTTCCTTGGCTAGGAAGTCCCAACCCTGGGGAAGAAATACAATGACAAGCTTTTCTGAGGCGGGGGATCTGGAAATACAGCCACAGTGTCCTTAAAGTTATCAGTCCTGCAAACCCTTGTGTACAGTGTACAGTCAAGCCTCCAAGAAGGTCTCTGTCACTTTTTTTTTTTTTTGAGACAGGGTCTTGCTCTGTTGCCCAGGCTGGAGCACAGTGGTATGATCTCAGTTCACTGCTGTCTCAACTCCCCAGGCGCAAGCAATCCTCCTGCCTCAGCCTCCTGAATAGCTGGGATTATAGACATGTGCCACCATGCTCAGCTAATCTTTTGTAATTTTTAAAGAGACAGGGTTTTGCCATGTTGCTCAGGCTGGTCTTGAACTCCTGGGCTCAAATGATTCACCCCCCTCCGCCTCCCCAAATGCTGTGATTACAGGCTACTGCACCTGGCCGTGTCACTTCTTAACATTTATGCCTGGTGTTCCATTATTGGAACGCTAAGCATGTGGGAGTTATTTTTATCCTACTGATCAAGGTCATTGCCAAGGTCTGATTGCAAAAATTCAAAAAATTGCAACCTTAGGCATAAATGGGTTAAGTCACGGAGGACTGTATTCTCAATGGCTGTCCCTCATTGCCCCCATGAGTGCCCAAAGCATCTAATCAAATGTTCACTTTGGGATCCTACTACCCAGATGGGGAGTGAGCCTGCACCTAATGAAACAGATGTCATGTGTATGTGTATGTGTTAGGGGGCCCCCCAACCCCTGCGCCCTCCAGGTTTATTCGCATCTCCACCTCATCTTCCCACTGTCTCTGTGGAAGGCCCTGCTGATCTCAGGCTCTCACTCTGGACGGCTCCCTCACTGCAGGGACAGTACTCTGTTGAGTACTTGCTGTGTAGATTAGCACACAAGGCCGGGGGAACTTAGGGAAGTCTTTCCCTTCTCTGGCCTCAGTTTCTCCATCTGTCAGTGAAGGCTGGGTCTGGGTGATTCCAAGGGGCCCTTTTTGCTGATTGAAGTTCTTCAGGTTCATAGTTGTAAGGTCCTGCCCCGCCGCCAGCGGCTGGTGTGGGGTGGGAGTCTTCTTGGAGAAGTTCTGAGGACGAAAATCCCGTTTGGCTTCCTCCTCCTCCTCACAGCAGACTTCCCTGCTTAACTTCCCTAGGGAAGGCAGCCAGGCTCCCAGGGCCCCAGGAGTCTGCAGGAGGAGTTCTTATTCCAGCATCATTAAAAGTTCAAGTGGCTCCCCCAAGGGCCAAAGAAGTGCCAGGATTCATTAAACCTGCTGCCCCCTGAGCCCAATTTGGTTGAAGGGAATGTTTAGCCTTTTCATCTGCTGAGGGTTTTCATTAAGGGTTTCAGGCCTCCCTGAGAGAACTCACCTCAGATTGAGGTCAGAGGGGGAAGGGTCCCTGGAGGTCACTTCTTGCCCTGGGAGTTCTGCAGAGGAGACAGGCTGGGTCAGGGCGAGGGGTTTGCCCAACATCACAGGGTGGAGGTGCCGCCAGAACTCAGAGAACCAGCCCTGCGGTGTCTGCTGACATTCCTCCAGGCGGCGGGGAAGTGAGCCTGGAGGGAGGGGCTGGGGACTCAGCCTGGAGGGACCCTGCAGAGCCAGACACAGAGCTGGGGCTTTGGGGAGCCCCGCTGCATGTGAGGAAGAGCTTGGAGAACAGCCCAGCATGCCCACAGCAGAAAGGGTTGCCAGAGAGACAATGAGCACCTGTGGCTGAGGCCTGTCAGCAGGATGGGGCGGCGCCTCCCAGGAGGAACACAGAGGATCTGGGCCTAGCGGGTGGGCTTGGAGGGAGAGTCAGTACTGCTCAGATCCTGCCGCTCTGTAAATGCTCCACTGGGTAGGAATGGCACTCACCACCGCTGGGCAGGGAGGGTGTGACAGAGCAAGGAACATGCCATTTATGGCCAGTTGAGACTGCTGAACTGGGAACCAGGAGGCTGGGCCTGTGCCTGCCCTCTCTGAGCTCAGTGGCCTCCTTCTTGCCTCCCAGCAAACTTGGGCGGACACCCAGACCCTCCTGCCTCCCAGCACAAGCCGGATGGAGGACCTCCCTGGATGGCAAAATCTGCCTGCGGTGCCTCCCTGAGCTTCTCAAGCTCACTGAGCTCAGGATGGCTCATCTGACAGAGCCTGACTCAGCCCCGGAGGGTTCTGCAGGCTGCAGGACAGGGAATCACAGACTCTCAGATGACAATGTCTCCTGAGCCATGGAGTCCATTGCAGTAATATCAATGGCAAACGTGTGCAGGAGCTGGTGTTGCTGATTTATGCATCTCAACTCCTTTAGTTCTCAGAATGCCCTATTAAGGACGGAAGTGTTAGCAGCCATTTTACAGAAGAGGAAACAGAGGACAGAGAGGTTAAGTTAATTGTGCACAATCTCACAGCAAGTGAGTTGTCTGGCTCCAAAGCCCGTGTTGTTCATCTCTGTTCCACACAGTCTCTGAGAGGAGACTGAAACCCGGAGAGGGAAAGTCACTGAGCCAGGGACCAGGAGGGTTTCTTTCCTCTAGACTCAGGGCTCCTCCCTCAACCAGATCCATCCTGACAGCTCCTCTGTCTCCACCCGGCCTCCCTGCCAGGCCTCCTCAGAGTTAACAGCAGCCTGGCTTCACTCTTGGCCAGCAGTTGCAAGTCCAAACAGGCTTCGCCCACATTCCCTGGCTGCTCTCCAGCCCGCAGCGGAGACAACAAAGTTCAGTGACTGAGAGGGCTGAGCGGAGGCTGCTGAAGGGGAGAAAGGAGTGAGGAGCTGCTGGGGAGAGAGGGACTGTCCGGCTCCCAGATGCTGGGCCTCCTGGGGAGCACGGCCCTCGTGGGATGGATCACAGGCGCTGCTGTGGCGGTTCTGCTGCTACTGTTGCTGCTGGCCACTTGCCTTTTCCATGGACGGCAGGACTGTGACGTGGAGAGGAACCGTATAGCTGCAGGGGGAAACCGAGTCCGCCGGGCCCAGCCTTGGCCCTTCCGGCGGCGGGGCCACCTGGGAATCTTCCACCATCACCATCATCCTGGCCACGTATCTCACGTGCCGAATGTGGGCCTCCACCACCACCACCCCCGCCACACCCCTCACCACCTCCACCACCACCACCACCACCACCACCCCCACCGCCACCACCCCCGCCACGCTCGCTGAGGCTGCTGCCGCCGGTGCCTGTGGACAGCAGCTGCCCCTGCCCTGCCATCCGTTCCCAGGACAAGTGGACCCCATGTTTCCATGTGGAAGGATGCGTCTCTGGGGTGAATGAGGGGAACAATGGCCTGGGGCTTGCTCTGGCGGCATTTGCATGCTATGCCCCAGTGTACTACGGCCGCAGAGAACTGAAGAACACTGGGGCCTGAAGTGCTGAAGGGTTTGGGGAGTGGAGAGTAAGGGTGCTCTTTTGGGGCTGGACAGCCCACCTTGTGACTGTAACTACCAGTGAGCCCCAGAAGTGACAAGGGTGTCTTGGCAGAGCCAGCACACAAGTGGATGTGAAGTGCCCGTCTTGACCTCCTCATCAGGCCGCTGAAAGGCCTCTGGCGGGCGGGGCACTGGGAGAGGCCCTGAGAATGTCCTTTTGGTTTGGAGAAGGCAGTACGAGGCTGCACAGTCAATTCATCGGTGCCTTAGTCCAAGAAAATAAAAACCACTAAGAAGCTTTTGTGAAGAGGCTCTTGATTGCAGCGGGAGGGAGGGAGCTGCCCGGCCTGTGTCCTCATTGCCCTGGGACCTCCCTCTCTGATGGGAAGTGTGTGCCTGGAGCAGGCGGCTTCTGTCTGGGTCTTAGGGGCTGGTTGTGGAGTGGGAAGAATTGGGTGGGCTCTTTCTGAGCTCTGAGGGAGGATTCAGGGTTTGCACAAAACCCTGTCCACAGCAGGTCCTGTGTGCACTAGCAGGGCTCTGGCCTTCCATGGGACAGTTCAGGGCCTTGGGGAGAGGAAGGTTGGAGCCACTGTGAGGCTCGCTTCCCAGGGCTCTGCCCCGTACTCTTTTCAGCCCATGTCAGAGGCAGACTGAGCTCTGAAACTCGAGGAAGCCCCATCCACTGGCTGCCTTGAATCCACTTTCCTTGGTAACTGGGTCAGGGTTTCTTCTCCAAGCCTTGTGTCTTCAGCCATCCTGCCCCAGTTGGTGCCTGTGCGTGGTGGGAGGGCTGGGAGGCAGCGAGTGGAGTTTTTTAAAGTGGAGTCTGTGGTGCTGGGGTGCAGGGTGTTGGATGGCCTTGGGAGAATGCTGGGGTCTCACTGTCCTCTTCTCTGCAATGGGTTGGATAACAGAGATGCCCCCTTGCCAAAGCCTGGAGGCTCGTTGGAATATGCTCTGTGAACAACTGGTGGGATCCACAGCGAGGGAGGAAGTCTGGCTCTGAGGCCTTCAGCCTGTGCCTGTGAGATGAGGTGGGAAGTTGGGGGAGATGAGGACTGGGGGCCAGGAGAGGCAGTGGGGAGGGGCTGGAGAGCAAGCCAGAGAGTCAGGGGCCTGGTGACTCACGGGAACAGAATGTCCTCTTTCCTTTCTATTTCCCAGTGGATTCTCTGTGAGGGCTGGAGGAGGAGGGTGTGAGAGAGAGAAGGAGGCAAATTCACACTGATTTCCTCCACCTTAGGTTTCTGGGTTGGGAAAGTGGACCCTAGGCTGCGGTGCAGCGTTGATTTTCTCTGCAGTGTCCTTCAAATCCAACCCCTTCTCCATTCCCATGCCCTGCCTAGCCCAGCCCCCTTCATCCCCCTCCTGGATTCCTGCCACGACTCCTCTGGCTGCTCCCTGCAGCCCTGCCCCTTTCCCAAGTATCTCCAGGCTGATTTCACAGATGAATCAAAGATGGAGAGGAGGTTCCCTGAAAGCCGGAAACAGGAAAGGAAGCCTATGCAGGGCAGGAGACAACCTGCTGAGCAATCGGACTTTATTCCAGTTTAAAAATGAGGAACCACTCAGACAATCTGCAGGTGGCCTACAGCTGCATGCACACAGGAAGAACAGGCAATGAGAAGTCAAAGGAACATATGTTCAAGCTTGAGGCATAGTCCCCTGGTGCCCTCTATCACCCCAGTTAAGGAGGTGATGTTGGTAACTCAATCTGAAACCACAGGCCCTGCAGATCTGCCCATCGTCTCCTTCCTTCTGGCCATCCCAGTTAATACAAATAATCCAAGGAACTGGTTTCCTGTTGCAGCCCACAGCCTGCTCCATGTGGAGGAGGAGCCCACGGCCCAGCTGGTCTCATCATCTCAGAAAAGGGACAGATTGAGAATACGACAGGCCATCGCTTGCTCTGAAAAGCTGCTCTCCCATTCTGTGCAAAGTGCCAGTTTCCTAATACTGGTTCTAAAGCAAGTTCCCTTGGGCCTTGGAGAAACTGAAAAGGCCCCAGGCTGTGTGAACTTGGGCCAGCCCTCTGCCCTTTCTGGCACTTTGCACCCAGATCAGTAAAATCACAGAATCAGATGGTCGCTCTGTGGAGCGACGGTAACTGGAAAGTGCACTGAGCTAGGAGTGGAGGGAGGGCGGTCCCTCCTCAGCCACTGCTGCTTCTGTTAACATGGCTAATTCAGAATGGGCTACAGGCAGGTCATGTAACCTCTATGACCACAGGATCTTTATCTATAAAATGGAGGCTGTATTGCTATCGCTATGCAGGGGTGCTGGGGAGGTTATATGAGATCATGTCTGGTGAGGTCCCATGCCTGGAGTTATTGTTCTCACGACTCTGTTTCCCAGAATAGGGACAAAGTGGGGCTAATAGTCCAGTCTCCTTTCTAGAAGTGGTGGGGGTCTCAGGAGGTGTTGGGTGTGAAAGGGCTCTGACCTGGCAGACTAACTCAGTTGCCTGGGCCTAGCTTATTCCCCTGACCTCCTGGCAGGGAGCAGGGTGGAAATGGCCTGGGGTGCGCCTGGTGGGGCAGGATAACTGCTGAGCGGGGGCTGGACAGCTGCAGTGCGGGTCCTGGGCCCTCGCTCACAATTGGAGGAAAGAATTCAGGAAGTGTTCACAGTTGCTCAGACATCTTGGAGCCAAGTTCCAAGTAGGACGGAGGCTGCAGCACCCAGGGAGGGACGCCAAGGTCCCTGGGACAGCCACCAGTCCAGGAGGTCGCAGCACCAGGTACAGCCAGGGCTGGCCCTTGGGAAGCCCAGGGTAAGTCTTCATAGTACAAGAGTGTGAGCAACGGGCTGAGCAGGCAGCAAAGAGGGCGGGTGAGGCCAGCACCTAAGAAGGCTCTTCCGGGACCTCTGGGTAAACAGCCCCACAGTCATGGACAGGGCAGGGATTCCCGGGGAAGAACACGATACTCTATCTAAACTGCATGATCCCAGCGCCATGCAGAAAAGGAGGCCAAATGCAACCTGCCCCTGCCTCCAGCCCCCGCTGAAGGCCCTGGCACCTGGGGTGACCCGTGAGTGTCCCCTGCCTTGCCCAGAGCTGGCGCATGCCTTCCTCCCTCCTCATGTCCCTGCCCCCACGGGCTGGGGAGGCAGCAGATAGGCCAACTGAAGGACTGGCCCAAGGTCCCTCCTGGGGAGGAGCCGGGATACTCCTGCATCCACAGTAGGGGGAGTATTTTGTCTTTGGTCTGAGTGTAACTTGCTCTTGAAATCCGTAGGCGTCACGGGAGGGCCAGGGCTGGCTAGGCTGTCTCTGTGCGACGTCTTCTGACCCCTCCTCTCCACCTCCTCTGTGTCCAGGGAGTCTGTGCTCACGTCTTCCAGGACAGTGCTTCTTCTAGAAGCTGACATGGAGCTGACCATAGCTCTTGGAGGCCTGGCCTGAGGCTTAGAAAATAGAGATCATCTGAGATTTGAGCAGTGGGGCCACGTGGTGGTGCCGATGGCCTGGAGCAGGAGCAACCCAGGGACTCGGAGCAGCATCTTCTTAGGAGACAGAGGGAGAGCCGCTGGAGGAGCACCGGGCACCTGTGATCGCCAAGAGCCTCCTGTTCTGGATGGGAGCGAAGGCTCTGAGAGGACCTAAGGTTGCTCAGCGGGCCATGGAAACGGCAGTGATTGGGGTGGTGGTGGTGCTGTTCGTGGTGACTGTGGCCATCACCTGCGTCCTCTGCTGCTTCAGCTGTGACTCGAGGGCCCAGGATCCTCAGGGGGGCCCTGGCCGCAGCTTCACGGTGGCCACGTTTCGCCAGGAGGCTTCTCTCTTCACAGGGCCTGGTCGCCATGCCCAGCCAGTGCCGAGTGCCCGGGACTTCTGGACCTTCATGTGAGGCCTGAGTCCCCAGGATTTGCTGTGCTGATGGGTCAGACTCACCCACCCCTCAGCAGGCCTTCCTAGGCCTTCCCTTCCTCCAAGGGCCTTCTCCCTGTCCTTCCCCTCCTGTACTGTGAACTTCCTGTTTCCTCCCATTCCAGCCTTCTCTGCCCTCCAGGCTTGGGGATCCTTGTTATTGGGACCCCTGACAGCCCAGCCAGGGTCGACCCACAGGATGGGGCTTAGGAGGGGTCTGAGGAGTGAGTGAACAGACACAGCGCCGGACTGCACAGTCGGCTGGCTTTGCGATCTACACCGGCCACTGAAATATCACTGGAATGTATTGTAAACGGTGTGCCTATGACTCCCACCTGAGCACGCAGCACCCTCGAGTGGCCATTTTTAGAAACCGCTTCTTACTTGCTCTCCCAATTGATTACTTTTGCACATTGCACAGAACCCAACCTGGAGGCCTGCTCCCTGCCAGTTGCCTGAAATCAGCCCTAAAATTCTGAAACCAAAGAGGTGCTTCCTGGGAACAAGTGATTTACTTTAGATTTGAAAATGTATATCCTTTTATGGGCCTTTCCAAATCTGATTTGAAAAACCACAAAAGGAAACAGAAGAGAAAATAAGAGCCACAGAAAGTACAATATGTTTTATTGACAGGAAAGCCAGAAATAAGATTTTTAAAACATATTTTTAATGAGACTTTATTGCTATATTCCAACAGGTCACTTCTATTCTTAGAGAATGTGAATGACTTGTGTCACTTCAGAGTGACAGAAAAATCAGGAACCGAAAGATAATTCCAGACAAGTTAAAATGTTATGTTACATTCAGAGCTCTTGTTTTCATCACAAATAAGGAGATATTCAGTTTTTATTAACAGAAAACCCATTCTCCCGTGGCCATGGAATAAATGCTGTGCTATATTTAAGGAATTTGGTTTGAAGGGTGCAAAATTGTGAGCCTCCTGGCTCTTATGTCTGTGTCCAGCCCTGAATAGATGGCTCTCCCAGGACCTGTTTGTTGAGGAGGGCAGGACTGAGCTTTAGGGGGGCTCTGGCCTCTAAGGGTGTTCAGACAGGCTGCCCTTGCCATGTGGCTGCCACGGGAAGGGCTCTCAGAGAGAGTGGCTTGGAGCTGGAGAGGTGTGGGAGCTGGGACGACGGGGGGAGGGGGGCAGGAAGGGGCGGGGAGAGAGTGAAGCTGACAGAGAGGGAAGGGGAGGAGCATGGTGGGCGGGGCTCAGCCCAGGTCCAGGAGGTCCTGGGACCATGTTCTGGACACTCCTGACGCCAGCCCCGCACACAGGGCTCTCAGAGATGCACAGAGAAGGGAACTGGCACGTGTGGGGAGGCCCTGGAGATGGAGGGAAGAGAACTTTTGAGGGCTGTGTTCTCTAAAAGCAACAGTGAGACAAAGTTTGGGTGCAAGATATTTATCACCTTTAAGGGGAAGAAGGAAGAAGCAAGATTGGGTAGAGGAAGAAGTCAAACTGTGATGCAGGTCATTAATATCTCCACAGCTTTGCTCCATCTCTGAGTCTTTCTCCCCTCCCCCAGGGTCTAACCTCAGCCAGGGCAGCTCTCTGCAGCTGAGGCAGGCCTCGAAGTCCTTCCTTTCTATTTTATTATTATTATTTCTTTTATTTTATTTTAGGAGATGGGATCTCACTCACTCTGCCACCTGGGCCAGAGTGCAGTGGTGTGATCATAGCTCACTGCAGCCTCAAATTCCAGGCTCAATCAATCCTCCCACATCAGCCTCCTGAGTAGTTGGGACTATAGGTGCATGCCACCATGCCTAGCTAATTAAAAAATCCTTTTCTTGTAGAGATGGGGTTTCACTATGTTTCCAAACCTGGTCTCGAACTGTCCTGGCCTCAAGTGATCCTCCCACCTTGGCCTCCCAAAATGTTGGGGTTACAGGTGTGAGCCATTGCATTTGGCCGAAGTCCTTCCTTTAAAGGGGACCTGGGCAGCACATCTCCATAGGAACTCAGTGGGGTCCTGTTCTTGGAAGAACCTGGACTGGTCAGAGGTGGGTGAGTGTGTCCAGACACAAAGAAAAACCTGGGCACAGGAGATTCGTGATGGGAGAGACGGCTGTGCAAGATCTGGAAGGGAGAAGAGTGGGCCTCAGTCTCCCCCTCTCCTCAGCCAGAGTCAGCTCTGCTCCAGCTCAGGCACCCTTCACCAGGAGCCAGGCCCAGGGCTCTGCTCTTGTACTGTGTGGTCACAGCGCTCACTACGTCGGTCCGGGAGGGTCTGCAGGCTGGAATCACAGGGCCGTGGAAACAAAGTGCTGATGAAGTGGGCATGGGGAGGGAGCCTGGCTTCCCTCTGCAGGAGAATGCTGTCTGCCAAGCCCGGCATGCTCTTCATTTGTTCACTGGCCCATCTGCCCACCCATCCACCCACCCATCCGTCTCCTCCTGGAGTAGATGCCGCCTCACTTACCCATGCATTCATTCACGTATTCATTCACTCCTCCATTCAGTAAACACTGCCTGGGCACTGACTGTGTACCCAGCCCTGCCAAGGGAACGTGGGGGTCAACTGGACATTTGGACCCCGTGGACACCTAGATAAGCCTGCAGATAACACACTATAGGTGCTCGGGGAAGGAAGCGGAGCTGGGAGGAGGAGGCCTTGTGAGCTGGACTTGGAGAAGAGAGGGGACTTCAGAAAGCAGAATTTGGGGGAGGTACTGCGGGCAGGAGGAACAGCATGAATGGGGGTTCTGAGCGCATGTTGGGGAAGGAGGTCAGCAGCTCAGCTTGGCCAGGCACAAGGAGATGAGGCTGGACAAGAGCCGGCTCCTGGGGAAGCGCTTCTGGCCACATCTGGCCAGCATGTTTCCGGACAGTGGATGACGCAGGCAGCAGAGACGCAGCCTTGCTCGCCAGGCTGGCAAGCCCAGCCTCTGGAGGCACTTGCAGTGTGGCAACATGCTGTCGCTGCAGGGAGGGCGGCTCCTGTATCCGGAGCTGGAGAGAAGGTCCTCGGAGGATGCTAGTGAGGCCAGCCCCATGTGGAGGTGGATCCAAGGGGTGGAAGAAGCCGTCCCAGGAAAGCAGGAGTTTGAAAAAAGAGGGTTGCCAAGGCCAGCACCCTGGAATGGGCTGACAAAGAGAGGGACCGAGGAAAAGCAACAGGAGTTGAGACAGGAAGGTGGGGAGAGTGGGGAGCAGAGAACTGGGGGTGTGGGGTTGCCAGATTTGGCAAATAAAAAGACAGGACATCCAGTTAAATTGGAATTTCAGACAGATAATGAATTCGTTTTAGTATAAATATGTCCCATGCAACATTTGGGTCATAGTTACACTAAAACATTGTTCATTGTCTATCTGAAATTCAAGTATAACTGGGCACCCTGCATTTTATCTGGCAACCCTATGGAGGGGGAGAGGGTTCGGAGAGGGCAGACCCGCCGGGCAAGAGCACAGGGGGCTGGTCAGGAGAGCTGAGATGAGGCTCCTGCACTTTGCAGCGTGAGGGGTGATGGTGATGAGGACACTTTGAGTGGAGGGAAGTGGGCAGCCCCCTACACACGTTCACACCAGATGTGCATGTGGGGTGTGTGTGTGGTGTGTACATAAACTGTGTGTAGTGTGTGTAGTGTGAGTGCATGTTGTGGTGTGTGTGGTGTGTATGTGATATGTGTGGTGTGTGTGTAAGGTGTATGTGTGTAGTGTGTGTGTTTTGTATGTTAGTGTGTTTTGCGTGAGTGTATGTGGTGTGTATACGGTATAAGTGTGTATATGGTATATATGTGTAAGATGTGTGTGTTCTATGTGTGTAGTGTGTTTTGAGTGTGTATGATGTGTATGTGGTGTGTAAGCTGTATGTGTGTAGCGAGTGTGTGTATTTTTGTATGCTGTGGTGTGTGTGTAAGCTGTATGTGTGAGTGTGTGTGTATTTTTTTATGCTGTGGTGTGTGTGTAAGCTGTATGTGTGTAGCGAGTGTGTGTATTTTTGTATGCTGTGGTGTGTGTGTAAGCTGTATGTGTGTAGTGAGTGTGTATATTTTTGTATGCTGTGGTGTGTGTGTAAGCTGTATGTGTGTAGTGAGTGTGTGTATTTTTGTATGTTGTGGTGTGTGTGTAAGCTGTATGTGTGTAGTGAGTGTGTGTATTTTTGTATGCTGTGGTGTGTGTGTAAGCTGTATGTGTGTAGTGTGTGTGTATTTTTGTATGCTGTGGTGTGTGTGTAAGCTGTATTTGTGTAGCGAGTGTGTGTATTTTTGTATGCTGTGGTGTGTGTGTAAGCTGTATGTGTGTAGTGAGTGTGTGTGTATTTTTGTATGCTGTGGTGTCTGTTGGTCCCAGGTACTCCTGCCATTCTCCCCAGTGCATCCTGCTGTGTAAGAAGTGGGAGGGGCCCAGCAACAGGGCAGCAGAAGCCTCTCTCTGTGACAGTGGCCTCTTCTACTGTCCCCAAGGGCAGGAGGTGGCCGTGCAGGGACAAGACTGAGGCTGGCGCCAACATGCAGCAAAGCCAGGAGTGCTTATCTGGCGGCAGTGAGGGAAGCGGCTGTGCAAGGTCACCCTGGAATCGGGGGCGGAGCCACACTTGCACTCAGGCCTCCTAGCTTCCAAACCGAGCGTTCTCTCCATTCATTCTACTTCTCTTGCTGGTTCCATTTACTGGACTGACTGACTGACTGACTGACTGACTGATTTATTTATTTATTTATTTATTTATTTATTTATTTATTTATTGAGACAGAGTCTGGCTCTGTCGCCCAGGCTGGAGTGCAGTGGCGCGATCTCGGCTCACTGCAAGCTCCACCTCCGGGTTCACGCCATTCTCCTGCCTCAGCCTCCCGAGTAGCTGGGACTACAGGCGCCCGCCACCACGCCCGGCTAACTTTTTGTATTAGTAGAGACAGGGTTTCACCGTGTTAGCCAGGATGATCTCGATCTCCTGACCTCGTGATCCTCCTGCCTCAGCCTGCCAAAGTGCTGGGATTACAGGCGTGAACCACCGCGCCCGGCCCATTTACTGGACTTTTATGACACATCAGGCACATCGTGCTTCCTCTGTGTCCTCTCATGAGTGTTTACAGCAACTCCATCGCCTCCATTTTACAGATGAGGGAACCGAGCCCCCAGGCTGTGAGCCACTTTGGGCGAATACCAAATCTGCAGAACAATGTTAAGCTGTCATTTTCCTCCATAAGTGATATCTGCACCCAGCCAATTCTCAGGGGCCCTGTTCATATCTTCAGGAGGAAGGGAGCCAGGGGATCTGATTTGCCCCAGGTTCACCTGAGCAAAAGCCTTGCTGGCACCTACCCATCTGCTTTTTTTTTTTTTTTTGAGACAGAGTCTGGTTCTGTCGCCCAGGCTGTAGTGCAATGGTACGATCTCAGCTCACTGCAACCTCTGCCTCCCGGGTTTCCAGCGATTCTCGTGCCTCAGCCTCCTGAGTAGCTGGGATTAAAGGTGCACACAACCGCCCCTGGCTAATTTTGTATTTTTTTTTTTGCAGAGTCGGGATTTCACCATGTTGGCCAGGCTGGTGTCAAACTCCTGGCCTCAAGTGATCCACTGGCCTTGGCCTCCCAAAATGCTTGGATTACAGGTGTAAGCCACCACGTCCGGCCCCGTCTGCATCTTTGACTTGAAGAAGAAGCAGGTCTTTGCCCTCTACAGTTCTAATGGACAGTCCAGGAAGCCTCCCCCATAGAGTAAACTTCTGTGGTGGGCTGGAATTAAGGGTTAACAGACATCAGTCCTGACCCAGCCTGCTTAAGGCCTTCCTAAGGCTTTGCACCTGCAGAGATACAGGTCGTGCCTCTCTGAGCAACGGGTCTTGCTTCCCCTTCACCTCCTGGGGCTTCTGTCAGCTCTACATGGGGCAAAGGGCAGGGAGAACCCTGCTCAGTCCCATCCCAGCCCCCACGGGGATGTGGAAAGGCTAATCCAAGCCCCACCTCTGCCACTCATTTGCTGGGCTTCAGTTTCCCTGGCTGTATGGAGAAGATGAGAATCCCATCCTGGCTTGTCTAGAGGATGTGTGAGAGTGAAGATCCTGGGAACACAGCTGTGAGGAGCGGTCAAGGGAAAGAGGTCCGCCCCGCCCCGCTGCCCCCCGTCCTCCACCTCCATCCCTCGCCCTGCTCTTTCTCTGCATTCCTGGACCTGAAACCCGGGTGGCGTTTCTCGCTGGGACAGGCTTTATTCCGGAATCTAGGAGGCCTTGAAATAACATGTTTTCCGGAAAAGTACCTTCCTTAAAGGAAACCAGTTTTTCCAGGCAGTAGAAGAGGGTCATTGTACCTTGCCAGGTCCCCATTTCCCTGAGGACATGACATTTGAAAAGGCAGACTCAGTTGAAGACAGAGACCTGCACCCCCTGCCCAGTGCCTCCATCCAGCATATTCGTAATAGTGAAAAGTTAGAAATCACCTCGACACCAACAGCAGGAGGCTGGGCTGGCAAATCGCAGCACAGCCACAGAATCAAACGCTAGGCAGGCGTAACAACAATGAGGTAAATCTAAACTCATTAACTTGAAAGGGCATTTATGATGTATTGGTAAATTAAAAGGAAATTAGAGGACTATAAATGTGGCTGCACACTTAGATGCATAGAAGACGATGTGGAGGAGCTGTATGCCGAGGTGTTGATAGGCCATTGTCTCTAGGTGGGTGGGATTGTTTGTGCATTTTATTTTATTTTTTATTTTCTTACTTTTTTTTGAGATAGAATTTTGCTCTTTTTGCCCAGGCTGGAGTGCAGTGGCACGATCTCGGCTCACTGCATCCTCTGCCTCCTGGGTTCAAGTGATTCTCCTGCCTCAGCCTCCCGAGTAGCTGGGATTACAGGCAGGCACCAACACACCTGGCTAGTTTTGTGTTTTTAGTAGAGGCAGGGTTTCACCATGTTGGCCTGGTTGGCTGGTCTCGAACTACTGACCTCAGGTGATCTGCCCACCTCGGCCTCCCAAAGTGCTGGGATTACAGGCGTGAGCCACCTTGCCTATTTGTGCATTTTAAATGTTTTCCCTTTGTGTTTATCTGAATTTCTCATAATGAATGGTTTGCTCTTGAATAAGAAAGCAAGAACCTAACAAAGGAACAAAAATGATTTTAAAAATTATAAAACAAACCAACTCCAATTTAAGATAGAGATACAAAAACACAGTCAGACACAGACACAAAAATGGGGGCAGATGAATTTCTCAGAACAGATACAATGATAAGGACATGCACACGCACCCCTCTTCTGCCTAATTCACATGGCTGAGGTAGGCAAGGCTGGGGAGTTGCAGGGCATGGGGGTATACCAAGTTTCCAGGAACACTGGACTCTGGGAGTTGGGGTTGTTGCTGGAGCTTCTGGGCAGGTTGGGTGGGCTGAGGAGAGTAGAGGGAGCGGCCTGGGGCTCACTAGCCTGAGTGAGAGGCCTGGCTGTACCCACACCCAGCCTGCACCTCCTGGAACAGGTAAGGCTCCTAATCCCGGGTCCCCGTTCCGGCAAGGCTAAGGAGCCTGCCAAGGCAACTCTTCCCCATCCCAGCAGTGGAGGGAGACAGTAGGGTCCACAGCTGGGGAGGGGCTTCCTGGCAACCACCTATGACTTCCAGGCTGAGGCCTTGTCAGCTGCTTATGGACCCACTTAGGAAGCCAGGGCTGTGGTGGCCCATACAGGGTCCCTCTGTCCTCATCCTCCTGAGATACAGGCACAGCTACAGCCCTGGTGTGGGGCCTGGCCCAAGGCAAGGGGTGGCTGCCTCCTATTTCAGGTGCCAGTCAACTGGCCCACCCCATGTCCTCCATCATCCCCACTGTCACTGTCCTTGCGCAGACCTCACCATGTCATCTCCTCAGGGGCCTCCCTGGCCTCACCTCACCCCTGCCCACCCAGCTGCCAGACGGCTCTTTCTTGGACACAGACCTAACTCCTTAGAGGGCTACTGGGTGGGCCTCTGTTCCCACCTTCAGAGTTCGCTATCTGTGGTAGGCATAATAATGGTCCCTCAAAGATGTCCATGTCCTAATCCCTAGAAGCTGAGAAAATGTGTTCACAAAGGGGAATTAAGATTGCAGATGAAATCACAGTTGCTAATCAGTTGACCTTAAATAAGATTATCCCAGATTATCTGGGCAAGCCCATTGCAGTAAGAAATGTCCCTTCACTGTGGAGGAGGGGGGCAGAGGAGTCAGGGCAGGTGATGAAAGAAAGACCTGAAGACAGAAGCAGGCCACCAGCCAAAGAATGTGAGTCTCTAGAAACCAGAAAGGAAAAGACAAGGAAATGCATTCTCCCCAGTTGCCTCCAGATGGGAACATAGCCCTGCCAACATCTTGATTTTAGCCTAGTGAGTCCTATTTTGGACTCTGATCTCCAGAACTATAAGATAATGCATTTGTGTTGTTTTAAGCCACTATATTTATGCTAAGTTGTTATAGCAACAGAGTATTCTTAGCTCAACCATTAGTGCTCACAAAGACTTAGCCTTGAATTAGCTCCTCTAGTTAAATCTATTCCTGGCCACCAAGAAACAAGAGAAAGGTGGCGTCTGAGGGGGTCAGGTCTTAGAGCTGAAGAAGGCTGTTGGGTCTGGAGTATGGGTGGGCTGACCACTTTAGAGACAGGGATGGGAGTCGGAAATTACACTTCTTTCTGAGTAGGATGAGAGTGGTAATGTGGCAATTGTCAGGCCCTGTACCAGGTGTCGGGCAATGTGCAAACCCAGTCATCCTTATCCTTACCCTACACAAGCACCTGTGCAAGTGTGCAAGCATGTATGTCCAAGGATGTTCTTATAGTATTGTTTCTATTAGCAAAACATTATAAAAATCCAAGTACTCATCAATTGGGAAAGATATAAAGATCATGATACAGCCACAAAAAAATGGAATAATAGGCAGCCATTACAAAAATGTACTGACTTGGAAACTGCCTTCTATACATAGAGAAAACACAGCAAGTTACAGAATGGTCTCATAAAACAAAAACAGAAACAAAAAACACTTTTCCTTCTCAAGAAAACAAAAATAAGAACAACAAAAAAAAACTCCTAAATTACACATATGCATATGTGTTTGTGTGAACCTAGGAAAACGTCGGGAAGGATGTGATGGCCTCTGGGGGACAGGCTTGGAGGAAAGAGGAAGCTTACGTTTTACTTCACATCCTTCTGTCCTGTTCGACCTTATTTGAACAAGCATGTGTTCCTTTTAATTACAATGTTAAAAGGAAAAATCCTTAGACTAATTAAGTTCAACAATCTACTTGAGCAATTAAAATTATTCAAAACAAAGAGAAACAGAAAACAATTTAGGAATCAGGCAGCCCCAGAACCAAAACAGGTTCAGAGAACTCCGGCCAACACCATGATTAGGCAACATTTGTAGATAGAGAACAGAAGTGAATTACAGAGACAGCTTAATTGGTTACAGCTTAATTGGTTGATTAGTTCTATCTAAACATCTTACCTTATTCAACTCAGCTGACCTACTGTAATTCATGAAGTTCAGCTGTGCGACTTACTGAACCTCGACCATTTGCAAGAACACATTCCTAAAATAATTAGTTTCATTAAGCGTGATGGCTTCATATTGGTTTGGTCTGCTGGGCTCAATAAAGGAGCCTAATTCAAATCAATGGCCTTCTATTTTAACACATAATAACTTTTTAAATGTTAAGATAGTACAGGTTAAGAAAGCAAACTTGACTATCCTGTTCTGTGACAAACAACTGTTATTTGCAAAAAGGACTCCCTGGGTTGAGGGAGACCAGAGCTTCACTTAGCAAGGCCACTCAGGAAACAGATGGACCAACTTGAGTTCTTTTTCTGCGTGAGCTCATCTGGGGAATGAGACGCTGTGGATCTTCTGAGTGGAAAAGTGGAGTCATTCAAGCCCTGCTGGCTTCTACGGAGGTGAGAGCTGAAGTTCTGAAAGGGGAACTGACATATTCCTTTACATTTTATGGCACTTCCAGACTAAAATATAACTTTCTGGCCTCCATTTCAATGAACTTTGAACTTCCTCAAAACTCACACTCCGTTTTTCATAATCCATAATTTTTATGTGAGGGATAACATTTTCTGTTTTACAGCCTGATCCTGGCTACTTACAGAATGACTGCACTTTAAACTCAAGGTGTTGTTTACACCCTGTAGCCCCAGCCTGTAAAAGAGACAAACACTGGCAGAGAGATGGTCCCAGGAGAGCGGCCGGGAGGAGGCACTGGAGTTCAGGGCTCCAGTCCCAGCTCTGCCCATCTGACTCCTATAACAAGGGTTGTATCCAGTGTGTGGACGTCCCCTCTCCTCAGTGAGGCTGCAAACCCTCTGAGGTCAGTGCAGAGCTTCGGAATAGCGACATTGACATCTGTCTGGCACATAATGGCCTTCAGGGAGTCCTAAGTTTACAAAGCTCTTTCCCAGGCATCTCTCAGTTGTCTCCCATAACAAGGCTCGGGGCCCAGTAGAGCAGGCTGAATTAACCGTAGTTTACAAATGAGGAAACCGAGACTTAGAGATGCAAAAGTGACGCACCCACCACAAGTCACTCAACAAACCGGTCGCGAAGTTCAGCACGGGACCTTATTCTCCCCTCTCCTTCAGCCAGAGCCTCCTTTTTGCCTCTTTTATATCTTCTGTTCCCCAGGTAGATTTTGCTTGATAAAAAGGGGTCTGCTGCTTTAAAAGGTTTGAAAGCTCCAGAATAATGTTTCCAAATTCCCAACTAATACTTCTGTTCAGTATTCAGGAATGAGAAATTGAAATTTCTGGGAATTCATGAGCATTCCTGAAATTATACGCTACATTTTTTTGTTTGTTTGTTTGAGACAGGATCTTACTCTGTCACCCAGGCTGGAGTATAGTAGCACCATCATAGCTCACTGCAGCCTCGAACTCCTGAGCTCAAGTGACCCTCCTTCCTCAGCCTCCCGAGTAGCTGAGACTATAGGTACATGTCTGTAGAGTGTGCCCCTAACATCTTCATGTTAGCCATTAGGGTACTCCTGGCTATTTTGTTTTCTTCTTTTGTAGAGACAGGGTCTTACCATGTGACCAGGCTGGTTTTGAACTCCTGGCCTCAAGCTATCTTCCTGCTTCAGCCTTTCAAAGTGTTGGGATTACAGGTGTGAGTCACTGTGCCTGGCTCATATTTTCTATAACATATTTACATGCTTTTAAATAATGAGTGACCAGAATAATAAACAGTTAATAATTGTCAGTGACAAATTGATGCTAAAAGTTTCAGACTTTTTCCTTGTGGTTTATTATTATGAACCAATATGTTGTGACAAGATTATTTCAATAACGTAAAAATTATCTCCACCTGATATAGGCACTGGCTATAGAACACATTAAAAAGGAGGGAAACTTATTGCAAAATAAATGCCAGATAAAAATTACTTAAAATGGAAAAATAATAGCACAAACATTTAATGTTAAAAGTTATTATTTTTAAAATGAACTTTTAAAACACAAAACTTTAATTGCTCCATCTGATAGTTTTGATCTTTGTTTTGTGACAAATATTCTAAATGTAGAAAACTTTTTTTTATTCATTTTTCATTGATGTTGGTTGAGTGTGCCCCTAACGTCTTCAAGTTAGCCATTAGGGTACATGTTGCTTCATAGAAGCTGATTTCCTTTTTAAATGATGCTTTATTTTTATTTTTACTTTTTGGTCTGCTTATTCTGGTCTTGATTTTGCCATTGAGATCAATATTGCTCTTACTAATTCATATTTTAGAGCAATTTCTGATTTCCTTTTGGAGTGTTCTACAACAGCAATAATGTCTTCTTTTTGCATCTCTTCTGTTAAAGTATTTACAAAGAACTCTAGCCTATAGAGAATATTCAACACGTGGAAATGCCATCAATCATTATTGGGAAGTGTTCAAATAACTAACATTCAGACTCACTAATAAAGTTCACAGAATCACTTTGTTGGACTTGCCAATTTCAGGACTTATTTTGCTTTCAAAATTTGTTATTTTTTCCGACACTGCTCATAGGACTTGTATAAGTATCCTATGTGTACAAACTTATCAATATTTGTTTTATTTGCAAAAATGACTTACCATTAGAAGCAGACTAGGTCACAAACACACACTTGTAACCAGTGTGTGCTGGTAAACTGACTCTCCTGGAAAAAAAAAAAAAAGCCCTGATATGTAGGGTTTGCCAGATTCTGAGGGGAGGCATAACTGCTCCCACGATGGTCAACGCCCAGGTACTGAGGTGATGTCACTGAGAGCTGGGAAGAGCGGCACACAACTGGCTCTTCCTGAGCCAGCTCTAGCCCAGCACTGCCTCTACCCAGGCAACAGCATTCGGAAGACTGATTAGATGATGGCCTTTTCTCTCCTCTACTCCCCAGTTCCATTCAGAACTTAACTTTCCGATGGGTGCCTCAGTATTTTCTACTCTCGCTTTTGATTTGGTGTCAGTGGATTCCTTTGAACTAGTCACATCTAGTTCAACATGTTGATTGCTAAGCTTTAATTAGCACACGAGAACACTTTTACCAGGTTCCTATCTAGAAACCTATCTTCTTTTTCTCGGAAATTGACATTTGGAAAAACATAATATTTCCGAGAAATGCTGGGAAGGAATTCCTGCATAAAAACACAAATCCGGCCGGGAGCGGTGGCTCACGCCTGTAATCCCAGCACTTTGGGAGGCAGAGGCAGGCGGATCATGAGGTCAATAGATCAAGACCATCCTGGCCAACATGGTGAAACCCTGTCTCTACTAAAAAGACAAAAATTAGCTGGGCGTGGTGGCACGCGCCTGTAGTACTCGCTACTCGGGAGGCTGTGGCAGGAGAATCACTTGAACCCAGGAGGCGGAGGTTGCTGTGGGTCAAGATTGTGCCACTGTACTCCAACCTGGGCAACAGAGGGAGACTCCATCTCAAACAAAGCAAAACAAAACACAAATCCAGGAAACCCAAGTTAAACCCATTTGCTTGACTGATCATGATCCTACTGGATACATTCTCACGGGTCCCAATTTTGGCCACTGCTCATTTTCATTGATTTCATTTTAGGGGCTTGTAGGTCTGGAGTCCTTAGGATATGGTGTTAAGTTTGGTGATTTTTCAGAGGGGCTGATCAGCAGAGCTGCATCAGTGATCATTTGACTTTATCTCTGACCCTGTGCACAGGGGGCTACCTGCCTCCTAACCTCAGTTTTCCTCTTTTTCCTTATTAGAAAACAACAATAACATCAACACAGGCCCTCTTGGAACTAGGAATGGCCAATAGAAGTGGTGTGTGACTTCTGGGAAATGTCCTTAAATAGAGGTGGAATACTCTTCTTTGTTTTTTCTCCTTCATCTGGCCAGAATGTGGATATAATGGCTGGAGCCACATAAGTCAGATTGGAACAGAGTGGCCTTGGGAGTAGAAGCCACATTTGGGGGAACAATAAGATAAAAGGGGCCTGGGTTCCTGATACTGTGGGAGCCCATATCAGTCCTATACAGACTTCTTCCAGGCTTTTATACCAAAGCAAAACAGTCTTATTTAAACCACTATTGATATGTGGTTTTCTATCACTCAGAGCTGAAACAAATTAAACAGCATACCAATGCATTGTATTCTGTTAAATAGTTTAGAAGAGGCCGTTGTTTTGGACGAGCCTCCTACACTGGCCCCAGCAGACCGGATCAAACCAGAACGGAGTCACCTGTGCTAACTGCCAAGTCATCAAACTGGACTTTGAAATGAGGCAGTTTTCCAAAAACACAGGAGATTCCAATCACCCTGAATCAGCACAATAATAAGTGCCCTCTGCTTTAACCCTATAAGCAAAGCAGCTTTGAAATGACCAATCTGCTTTTTGTTCCCTGTTTCTGCTTTCTTCAGCCCTCTTTTATCCGTAAAGCCAAACTTCTCTGCCCACTTCACTGGAATACTCATTCTATTTCATAGAATGAGATAAAGCAAAGGCCACTAGCAAGAATCCTTGAAAGGTTTGTAGTGAAGGTGAAAATGAAAGACCGTAGCATTACCCAGTGACTCAGAGGGTGTGGGGGAGGCAACTGCATCTAGTGATAATGGATGATACATTTGGAATAGAAGAGGCTGTGGTTTCATGCATGCCTGTCTTCCCAGCTGCCAAGAAGGCTGATAAATAAGTAAGCTTTTATACTGCTCTAAGTTGGTAAAAGAAGTTTTCAGATTTTTAATATTCAAAGGTCTTTTCACAAATGACTATGATCTTTTCTTTTCGAGACTGGGTTTCACTCTCGTCGCCCAGGCTGGAATGCAGTGGTGAAATCTCGGCTCACTGCAACCTCTGCCTCCTGGGCTCAAACGATCCTCTCGCCTCAGCCTCCTGAGTAGCTGGGACTACAGGCACACACCATCGTGCCCAGCTAATTTTTGTATTTTTTCTAGAGACAGAATTTTGCCATGTTACCCAGGCTGGTCTCAAACTCCTGAGCTCAAGCGATCCACCTGTCTTGGCCTCCTGAAGTGCTGGGATTACAGGTCTGAGCCGCTGCGCCCACCCTCTATGCCTATGATCTTTAGTTTGTAGGAACCAGACCACTCAAAGGCTAGAACATGTACCTTACTGCTCTGCCAGTGAATGGTTTAGGAACTGGCTGAAGGAACTGGGGATTCAGTCTAGGAAGAACTTATAGGAGTTGGGATTGGGTTTGAGAGCTGCTTTTACACATGTAAATAAAAAAGATTTAGCCTTCTTCATGGAGGGCTCTAGGTCAAAACCAGAACCAAAAGGTGGAGGCTGCCAACTTTACCCTACATTAAAGAGAAACCTCCTATCCATCAGAACTGGAAGGAGGTAGCTTTTTGATAGAACCTCTCCACTGCTGGGAATATTCAATCAAAGGATGCAGAAGGAATCATTAACTGAGCAGCAGTTCCCATATACCAGCCTATGTATTGGTACCTACCTGTCTATAAAATTTTTCCAGGTCTCAGCCAGGCACGGTGGCTCATGCCTATAATCCCAGCACTTTGGGAGGCTGAGGTGGGAGGATCTCTTGAGCCCAGGAGTTACCAGCCTGGGCAACATAGGGAGACCCTGTCTCCACAAATAATTTAAAAATTAGCAAGGTGTGATGGTGTGTACGTGTGGTCCCAGCTACTTGGAAGGCTGAGGCAGGAGAATCAATTGAGCCCAGGAGGTCAAGGTTGCAGTGAGCTGTGACTGTGCCACTGCACTCCAGCCTGGGTGACAGAGCAATATGCTGTCTCAAAAAAAAAAAAAAAAAAAAAAAAAAAAAAAATCCAGGACTCATTTTCTAAATGAGAAAAAAAGGCAATGTGGTGGTACATTTTTAAAATAAAATTAAATATTTGCAATTTGAAGTACATTTTGTTTATTCCAGGATTGTGTTCTTTCTATTTCAGGAGGTGTTATAATGTCTTTTTTTTTTAGTAGTAGGTGGTATTAGCTATTATTGTTTAACATCCTAATTAGACAAGATAAAATCTTGGCAATCCTATATAATTCCATTAAAATTTACACTGGCTGTAAGATCCGGAAGTCTGGTAACCATATGGTAATATGGACGAGATGACACTTGCTTGTCTGAATTGACCTTCCAAGGATTTGTAGTTCATTCGAGTGTCTACTAGATGCCATTCTTGTGTACTTATAGCAACTAGATAATTTCACGGTACAAATCAGAGAAACCAGTAATGTGATCCACTTGCTTACAGTAACTTAAACTTTATTGACTAAGTATTCAGTTTAGGCACATATAGATACTTTTTGATAGACATGAATTTTCTATCTGCATTTAAAAACAAAACTAATTTTCAAAGTTCTATTCTCAAAATGGCAATGATGACCTTTCTAAACGCTCTCTTTAAATAATCCTCCAATATTCTCAGAAATTTAGTGTACCTACAACGAACTATTTCTCTGGTAAAAGCCTTCTGTGAGCATCTAAACTGTCTGATGTCTTTATCCACGTGAGCAGAGACTGGGTCCTGTCCTTTTTTTTTTTCTTTTTCTTTTTTTTTTTTTGAGATGGAGTCTCCCTCTGTTGTCAGGCTGGAGTGTAGTAGCACGATTTTGGCTCACTGCAACCTTCGCCTCCAGAGGTCAGCCTCCCAACTAGCTGGGACTGCAGGTTCACGCCACCATGCCTGGCTAATTTTTGTATTTTTGTACTTTTAGTAGAGACAGAGTTTCACCCTGTTGGCCAGGATGGTCTCGATCTCTTGACTTCGTGATCCTCCTGCCTCGGCCTCCCAAAGTTCTGAATTACAGGCGGGAGCCACCACTCCTGGCCTGGTCCTGTCCATTTTTACAGAGCACAGAGCATCTAGCATGCCACCACATTAATGTAATGATAATAATTTCCATTTGTCTAGAGACTTATGCTTTACAAGGCCCTTATAGTTTACTTCCCCTTAATGGTAGTTCAAGTAGCAGAGAATGACCTTCTCATTGTCCTTCTCTGTGATAAGCCAAAGTGAATGTAATGCACATTCTTCATAGTGAAGGCTTTCTACCTCATTCATTTATTCACAAAATATTTGCTGAGCATGATTATGTGTTAAGCACAGAACTGTGCTCTGTGCTGCTGGGCACTGTGTGTTAGGTACGAATACAACAGATGGACCCCCTTCCCCCATGGAATGAACATTCTAATGGGGCGTTAGTCAATAAACAAATAAATAAATAGATTGTCGGGGGTAATGAGTGTTATGGGGAAGAATAAAACAGTAGGAGCTGGGAAGCAATGGGAGGATGTCGATCTTAGGGACATGAGAAGGAGCCCTCATGCAGAGAATTGGGCAATGTGAAGGATCGCCACAGTGTGACGAACTGGAGGAAGCACATTCCAAGTCTTGTGGCAGAAAGGAGCTTGGCTATTTGAGAATCAGCAGTGACATCAGTGTGGCTGGAGGGCAGGGAAGGTGGGGTGAGTGGGTGGGAGATAATTTCAAGAGGTGGACAGGATGCAGATTATATGAGAGTATGGATTTGATTCTCAAGTGTGATGGGACACCACTGGAAGGTTTTGAGCTGGGGAGAGACATGCCATGAAATGTGAAGTCTGGCCTGTAGGGAAGCAGGTACACTGACCGAATGAGTTCAATTTGGAGATATATATATTTGAGATGGAGTTTCGCTCTTGTCGCCCAGGCTGGAGTGCAATGGCAGGATCTTGGCTCACCACAACCTGTGCCTCCTGGATTCAAGCAATTCTCCTGCCTCAGCCTCCTGAGTAGCTGGGATTACAGGTATGTGCCACTGTGTTCCACTAATTTTGTATTTTTTTAGTAGAAATGGAGTTTCTCCATGTTGGTCAGGCTGGTCTCAAATTCCCAATCTCAGGTCATCCTCTCCCCTTGGCCTCCCAAAGTGTTGGGATTACAGGCGTGAGCCACCGTGCCCAGCCCAGTTAGGATATATGTTAAAGGACTACCTGATGCATTACATGTAGAAAATGGGGGAATGTAGAATGCTCTGCAGAGTTTTGTCCTGAGCAGCCAGGTGAGTGGTGATGCTTTTATTTACTTCCATGGGAAAAATTGGGAAGGAATACATTAGAAGAGGAGACTTGAGAAACTAAGAGTAAATGTTTTGGATTAATATTAAATTAAATTGGAAGATTCTATGACACATCCAATTACAGATGTCAGATAGGCAGGTGGTTATTCAAGTCTGAACTTAAGAAGGATGGGTTAGGGCTGGCAAAGTTGCTATGAGACCCATCCTTGTGGATCTCTGCTGCCTGGTCAGCTTAGATACAATAGAAGCCATTTAACTTATTCTAGTGGCACCTAGAAATTTAGCATGATCTCCTAATATCTTCACTACATTACATCTGGAATATTTATTAAATTCTACATCTACTGAAACTATCAGACATTAGACCAATACATTTCAAAATACAGAAAGTATATTTTGAAAAGTTAAAGAATATGATTTTCTATTGAATTTACTTAGCTTGTTTAGAAGTCACTTTGTTTCTGAATGACAGCTGTATCAACATGATAGAGCTTTCCTTGAGGATCCACTGGTAAGAGCTTTGTGGTACAGATACCTGTTGAGCCAACAGTCTCTTTCTAGAATTCAACCCTAAGGAAATAATCAAAGACTGGATCATTTTCTCAACAAAAATGTTCATCTCATCATTATTTGTAAAACAAACATTGGAAACAGAGTAACCACCAATAAATGGTAGAATCAATAATTATGGCATAGGATGGGCGTAGTGGCTCACGCCTGTAATCCCAGCACTTTGGGAGGCCAAGGCAAGCGGATCGCCTGAGGTCAGGAGTTCAAGACCAGCCTGGCTAACATGGCGAAACCCTGTCTCTACTAAAAAATACAAAAAATTAGCCAGGCATGGTGGCAGGTGCCTGTAATCCCAGCTACTCGGGAGGCTGAGGCAGAAGAATTGCTTGAAACCAGGAGGCAGAAGTTGCAATGAGCCGAGATCGCATCACTGTACTCCAGCCTGGGCAACAGAGGAAGATTCTATCTCAAAAAAAAAAAAAAAAAAAATTATGGCATATTGATAAAATGGAAAATTATTCACACATTAAAATGATGGCAACAAGTTTTTAGTAACATGGTAGGTATAGTTATGATAGAAAATTAAATGAATCATAAGATATAAATGTGCACATATAGTATGATCTCAATTACATAAAAATACACATGTATAAAAATGACCAGACAGAGGTAAATGACTTCAAAATGTTTAGAGCTATACCACAAGGGATGGAATTCCTTCTTATATTTTGTCCAATCTTCCTATCATGGGCATGTATCATTTAGTATTCTGAAAAAAATCCAGCATTTGGGTTGAAGACCATGAAAAAGAAACTGGAAAATAGAACTAGATTTGGCCTGGGATTTGGGCCTGCAGTCCTGGTTTGCCTTCCTTCCCGCTTTGAGCAGAGGGAATGCCATTCTTTCTCTAAGCCTCAGATTTCTCACCTGCAAAATGTGAACAGGAATCCTGCCCTGTCTCCCCCTTGGGGTTGGTGAAAAGATTCAGTGGTTATGTCAGTCAAGGGGCTGATCACAGATGCAGTTCAAAGTTTGGAATGTGAAGTGTCCGCCCCAGAGTTCCAGGATGTCCTGCTTCCTGAAGAGCACAGTTAGTCCAGGAAGGAAACTGAAGGGGAGCAAAGTTCACAGCTTTTTTGGGCTCGTGTCCAGGGTCCCCTAGGAGGTGAGTCTTCCAGCGTCCATGACATGTGAGCCCAGTCTTGACTCCTTCGTGCCTTAGGGCTTGGTAGTTAGATGGGAGAGACCTCAGCGATCACCTGATAATAATACTTGTTTTATAGTTATATTTAGTGAAAATTCACAAGTGTCAGGATTGATGCCTTTTACTCATTTTATTCACGAATTCCACCAATATCTACCTGTGTAGTGGAGTTATTAAATTCATTGTTATGTGGCAGAATTTCCCTTTTGTAGGGCCTGACGCACACCAACTCCTGCTTTTGGGATGAGTGAGATTCACACTAAGCTTGGATAACAGAAGTTTGCCTTCTGTAAGACAACTCAAAGCTCAGAGAGAGACAGAGATGCTGGGGGCATAATAGTGTAAATCTAAGTGACGTACTATGAGACAATCACTGGGGTTGTGCTAAGAGTCTGAATGTCTCTGGGTGCTTGAGGCTTGGGTTGTTTTCTTTCATCTCCTCCTTCATGTTCACCTATTTGAAATCATCTCTGGCTCCATTCAGGAGAAAACAAGATGGAACCCAGTGACTGACCACCATGGACAGATGCATGGGAGAAGGAGAAGGCCCCAGTGGGAAAAGGTGAGTTGGGGGGAGAGTTTAAAGAGCCCACAAGGCTTAGGGCTGGAGCTTAGTAGTGAAGGAAGAAGGCTAGAGTCAAGAGGTTCCCAGGTAGACTGAAAGAGGGGCAACTGCTTGGGCACCAGCCAGGGTTGAGAACAAAGGTTGCCAAGACCTTTGAGGAACATAAGGGGCAACATCAATAGGGCACAGGACCCATCCCCAATCCTTCCTCTATGGTGGATGCTATGGACATTGCAACAGGCAACTGGAACCCAAGGAAAGAATCCTTGAACTTCTTGCAAGTGACTACCTAGCTAATCCTCAGACAGACACTCTTCTCTAGTTATGGTCTTTACTGCCTTACCCTTCTGAAATTAAGGGTATGGTAAGAGGTTTCAGTTAGATGAGGAAATTAAGGCTTAAAGAGGCAAAGCACCAAATGCAATGAGAGGACCTTATTTAGATCTTAATTCAAACAAAGATACCATTAAGAGAGAGAGAAAAAAAACATTAGGACATTATGAGACAATTATAATTTTCAAATTTAGAAATGACTAGGTATTTGATGACAATAAGACACTACTAACATTTACACTTGGTAATAGTATTGTGCAATATGTTAAAAGAAGTCATTATCTTCTAGAAATACCTTTTTAATGGGTATAATAAAATATTTATGGGTATAATGATGCAGTGTCTGCCATTTGCCTCAAAATAATGATGGAGTTGTAGAAGCTGGATAAGGTTATAAATGGAAGAAGATTGGCTATGAGTTGGTCATTGATGAGTGATGAATAGAACGTGGTTGTTAGTCAAATTATTCTATTTTTATGTATGTTTAAAACTATGCATAATGTTGAGGTCTAGCAACTTGTCTGTTTCTGTGGCTAGTAAGTGATGAAGGTGAAAGGGACCTGAGGGCTGTTTGTTCCCTGAGCCTGTGCCCTTGATGACTTTGCTCCTCTACATCCTTCCAATCCACCTAGGGCAGGAAATGTCCTCCTCAGCATCCCCCACGTGTGCTCTGTCTTCTGTCTGGACACCTTCTGAGTCAGGCCATTTCACTGAAAGATTCCTCTCCACAATGAGCTGTAACTTTGATCCCCTTATTCTGTGTCTTGTCAGAGAAGCCTTCCCTGACCACTGCCACCCCAGGCTAGAGTACATAGCCTATGCTAAGCTTCTAAAGTGATCTCTACACTCCTTCATGGGACTCATCACACTGACAGTTACTTATGTCTTCAGTGTCCACCTTCTTTTCTTGGCTACAGCCCCATCGAGTCAGGGTCTTGCCTGCTACATATAGTGCTATGTGTAGCTCATTGACCAGACAATTTGCCTTAGGTATATGAATGCAGAAGGGGTTGGCTGTCAGTATGGCCAGGTCACTATATAAGGGTGAGGTCCCTGGAAGGTTGGTACCCGGGGAGGCCCAGGTCAGAGGACCCATAGAATCCTCAGTTCTTAGCCCATGGTACTTGCTTTGGGTTAGAGATATATGTGGTGGGTTGGTGCATGGGAAACAGTGCAAGAATTAGGTTACTTCTATGGGGTTTGACATTTTAGAAGTAACCAAGTATTGCCAGTTATTTTTCAAGGCAATAGAAAAGAAAAAACAGTGAATGTAAACATGACATGTCTAATGTTTATGAGCCCACCTAGGGCACTTCGAGCCTAGATTGTCTTAGAATTGCTGAAGGGTGGCTGCTCTGTCAATTTATGCTCTTTCTGGTTTTGTTTCCTGCGGGAAAGCTTCTGGGATTTGGCCAAAGGGGCTGGAATTACATGCAATGGTCCCTAGGATGCCAGATGAGTGTAGAAAACCAACTGGAATGTGCTGTGGAGGGCGCCCTGCTAAAATCACAGCCCGCTTTTGTGATCTGGTTCTTAGGAACAGGAGGACGTGTGGGCTTACAGAAATTGTCACACTTGAACTGTTCAAATAAAAGTTGTCTGATGGTAGTACTTGCTGTATTTTCTATGATAATCTTTATTCATTTTCTATTTTCTTTTTATTATGTAAATTCAAAGACAAAATACATTTAAAAGGAAACTTAAGCCAGGCTTGGTGGCTCACACCTGTAATCCTAGCACTTTGGGAGGCCGAGGTGGGCAGATCACAAGGTCAGGAGATCGAGACCATCCTGGCTAACACGGTGAAACCCCGTCTCTACTAAAAGTACAAAAAAATTAGCTGGATGTGGTGGCGGGCGCCTGTAGTCCCAGCTAGTGGGGAGGCTAAGGCAGGAGAATGGTGTGAACCTGGGAGGCAGAGCTTGCAGTGAGCCGAGATTGCTCCACTGCACTCCAGCCTGGGCCACGGAGCGAGACTCCATCTCAAAACAAACAAACAAACAAACAAAAAACCTTAAAGATGGGATACGGTGGCTCATGCCCGTAATCCCAGCACTTTGGGAGGCCAAGGCAGGAGAATTGCTTAAGGCCAGGAGTTCAAAATGAGCCTGAGCAAAATAGGAAGACCTTGTCTCTACCAAAAAAAAAAAAAAAAAAAAAAGGGATAGGTGTGGTGGGTCACGTCTGTAGTCCCAGCACTTTGGCAGGCTGAGGTGGGCGGATCACCTGAGGTTGGGAGTTTGAGACCAGCCTGACCAACATGGAGAAACTCCGTCTCTACTAAAAATACAAAATTAGCTGGGTATAGGGGCACATGCCTGTAATCCCAGCTACTTGGGAGGCTGAGGCAGGAGAATCACTTGAACCCAGGAGGCGGAAGTTGTGGTGAGCCAAGATCGCGCCATTGCAGTCCAGCCTGGGCAACAAGAGTGAAATTCTGTCTCAAAAAAAAAAAAAAAAAAAAAAAAAATCAGCTAGGTGTGGTGATGCATGCCTGTTGTCCTAGCTACTTGGGAGGCTAAGGTGGGAGGATCACTTGAGCCCAGGAGGTGGAGGCTGCAGTGAGCCATGATCATGCCAGTGCTTCCAGCCTGGGTGACAGAGTAAAACTATGTCTCAAAAAAAAAAAAAAAAAAAAAATAAATAAATAAATATATAGAAAGCTAAAATTGCCATCAGGGAAGACTAAGAGGATAAGCTTTTTTTTTTTTTTTTTTTTTTTTTTTATTTTTGAAAAGAATATGTACTTTTTCTTCAAGAATAAAAGTTAGTTTCTAATCCTCTGTATTCAGATTTTATTGCTATTTTTCATTTTTATTTGTGCTATCCATAATAAAAGTAGTACTTTTTATTTATAAAATTAAATTGATATATTTTTTCACCATGGTAAAATATACATAATGCAGCATTTACCATCTTAACCATCTTTCAGTGTATAGCTCAGTGGCATTAAGTCCATTCACACTGTTGTGCAGCCATCACCACTACCTATCTCCAGAACTTTCTTCATCTTCCCAAAGTGAAACTCTGTATCAACCAAATACTGTAATAATTCCTCACTTCCCTCTCCCCCTAGCCCCTGGTAACCACCATTCTACTTTCTGTTCCTATGATTTTGAAAACTCCAGGTACCTCATATAGGTGGAATCATACAGTATTTGCTGTTTTGTGCCTGGCTTATTTCACTTAGCATAAAATCCTCAAGGTTCATCCATGTTGTAGCATATGTCAGAATTTTCTACCTTTCAAGGCTGAATAACATTCCATCGTATACATATAATAATTTTTACTTTAAAAATTATTAAAAATTTATTTTTAAAAAAATTATTTAAAAATTATTATTATGGAAAATTTCAAAGACACATAAAAACACAGAGAATAGTATAATGGGCTCCCAGATACCCGTTCTCCAGCTTCAATAAACTCGCTTTATCTATACTTCCATCCACTCCATCCCCTACCTTATAAAGCTAATTCCAGGAGTATAATTTAATTTGCAAATATTTCAGGATGTATCTAAAAGATAAAGGCTTTTACTAAAAACATAACCACAATACCATTCTTATGCCCCAAAACATTTCACAATGAGTCTGTAGTATAATTAACTATCAAGTTGGTATCTAAATTCCTGTATAGTTTTTTTATTTGATTGTATTTTTTAAAATGTAACTAGCCATTTAAGCTTCCAAAGAGCTGAGTGGTAGAGAGGGGTAGTTTGAAACCAAGATAAATGGAATTTGTACAAATTGGACTCCAGTTAAATTTCATGTACTTGAAACAATCTTTTCAACAATCTTTTCCTTGCCTGTCTGTTCCAGCCTATCTGCTCACCTGTAAAAGCAACAAGAGTAGGTAGTGAAACA
Source organism: Macaca nemestrina (assembly GCF_043159975.1). NCBI lineage: Eukaryota > Metazoa > Chordata > Mammalia > Primates > Cercopithecidae > Macaca > Macaca nemestrina. The sequence goes on from NC_092138.1 coordinate 65,234,874, forward strand.
GTTGCTCCTTTGCAGTTGAGACCCTCCAAAGATTAAGCCTGTTAATTACTTGTACTCTCTGTTCTGGATTTGGCTTCTTCTTACTCTTCTCCAGGAAAATTGAGTAATGCCTAGTTTTGAGATGGGTAAAAGAATTGTCTCTGAATGTACCTGGAACTATTAACAGCAACTTGAAAATGAAAAGACTTATGACTGAAAAAGAAAGAAAAAAATGAATAAGAGATACTGGAGGACATTGTAAGATGGATCTAAGGATAAGGATAAAGTAACAAGATTGCCAGATTTTCCAACCTGGGAAAATCATACCCTGGGTAAAGGACAATGTGAAAGAGGAGATTTGGGGCAGGAATTTTACCACCAATCTAAGATAAAACTTTCCTATCTTGTTATCATTATTGTTTTATGTTAAATTAGAGTTGCCAGAGAAAACACAGGATGCTTAGTAAAATCTGAATTTCAGATAAACGATGAATACTTTTTAAAAGTATAGCTATGACACAAAGTATATAGACATGCTTATACTAAGTATTGTTTGGCTGGGCGTGGTGGCTCACGCCTGTAATCCCAGCACTTTGGGAAGCTGAGGTGGGCGGATCACAAGGTCAGGAATTCGAGACCAGCCTGGCCAACATGATGAAACCCCGTCTCTACAAAAATACAAAAAATTAGCCAGGCATGATGGCGAGTACTTGTAATCCCAGCTACTTGGGAGGCTGAGGCGGGAGAATCACTTGAACCCGGGTGGCGGAGGTTGCAGTGAGCCGAGATTGCGCCATTGCACTCCAGCTTGGGAGACAGAGCGAGACTCTGTCTCAAAAAAAGAAAAGAAAAGAAAAGAAACACACACACACACACACACAAAAATACATAAATAAATAATAAAAATTTAAAAAATATATTAAATGTATGGTGATTCAACTTGTAAAACTGAGGACTATTTGGCCTTTAGGCTCTTAGTTTTCTTTCTTGGAATATGGTTGAGTTTTCCTTATTCAGCCTGCTTTTCTTGTGTATCTATCTAACATTATAGCATTATATTTTAAAAATTGGCCCAGTTTAAATTAGCACCAAATATTGTGTATAGTCATGCACTGCACAATGATATTTTGATCAGTATGTATGTTTTGGCCAATGATGTGTGGTCTGCATATATGACAATGGTCCATAGTTTATGATTCCATATTTTTACTGCTCCTTTTCTATGTTTAGATACACAAATACTTACCATTGTGTGACAATTGCCTACAGTGTCCAGTACAGTAACATGCTGGTCAGGTTTCTAGCTTAGCAGCCATAGGCCATACTATATAGCTTAGGTGTATATTGGGCTAGGTTTGTGCAAGTCCAGTCTGTGATATTCCCACAATGATGAAATCGTCTAATGACACATTTCTCAGAATGTATCTCGGCCTAACAACGCATAACTCTACTTATTTTCTTATACACTTAGCAATATCAGGTCTGACTAGTCCTTTCATTTTTGCTAACCTGCAGGGCAAAATGTTTGAGAGCTATTAGTTTAGAGCACTTCTTAAATGAGGCAAACTTTTCTCTTGTGATTCCTAGAATCAATATTTCATTCAAAAATAATTTTAAATTGTATTCTATATTATAGGAATGTGTACAATGAAATGTAATGATGTATAATATGTTGGCTGTTTTTAAATTCCAGCCATGGATTTCCCAGTTACTGGCAGTGAAACTGATCTTTTCTGTACATACTCAACACTCAAGAATTTCAACTCACCTTTAGCAAAAGCAAATATTTATATTTAAAAAGAAAACACTTGAATTCAGAATTCATTAAGATAAAAAAGTTAGCAAACTAAAGATGCCTTGTTAGCTGACAGCCCTAATGGCGACGTCTAGGTCAGATAACTCATATTGACTTAAAACAGCGTTGCCCTTGACTTTCCACAGTCACATTTGTAATTATGGAAATAATTTTAAAAAGCTAGTCTCTTTAATCTACATTTTCACAACATGCTGTTGAAAGAGCAAATGTCTGCTCAGTTGTTTTTTCCTTTGCTTAAAAAAAAAAAAGTGCCAGGAATCCCACCCCACCCTGCTGCTGGGTAACAGTCAATCATTTATTATTCCTGGATCAAACACAAGCATTCATGCCTATGAAAACGTTTGGCAATGAATGGGATCTTAGTCTCTACTAAAAACAAAAAATGGCTAAAAGGAGACTTCAATTTATTTTCAAATTCTATGGCTGAATTCCTATAATTCCTAACTGGTGAAAATATTGGCAAGCTATAAGATTTTACTGAGAGTCAGATTTACTTCTTTGGTGTATGCCCAGAGGTGCTATTGAAAGCTATTTGTGGCCAGCTTTCCAGGAGACCAAATGGGCCTTAAATGGAATGAACATTTACCCTGCAGTATAGTGCACAGGGAGAAGGAGGAGAATTAGACACTTTTATTAAAAAAAAAAACTAATTTGTTATACTTAACTAACTTCTACATAGAAGTTTTAGTATTTGGCAAAGCGAAAAGTCGTATCTCAAAATCACCAAATTTACTATAGCTGAACCTTTTCTGTTGTATTTTGATATTAATCCAGGAGTTATATATATTATTTAAATTCTAATATAATCATGTAATTTAGTCAGCCTCACTACATATTAATACAATCACTTTCAATCCAGACTCAACAGTCGTTCCCTCCTCAAGCCTAATCATCCTGATATGGTTTAGATGTTTTGTCCTTTCCAAATTTCAGGTTGAAATGTGATCACCAGTGTTGGAGGTGGGGCCTAGTGGGAAGTGTTTGGGTCATGGGGGCATATCCTTTTTGAATGGCTTAGTGCCATCCCCATGGCAATGAGTGAGTTCTCGCTGTGTCAGTTCACGTGAGAGCTGGTTTAAAGAGCCTGACATCTCCATGCCCTCTCTCTCACTCCCTGTCCTGCCATGTGACATGCCTGTCCCTCTTTGTCTTCTGCCATGAGTGGAAACTTCCTGAGGCCTCACCAGAAGCTGAGCAGATGCTGGTACCAAGCTTGTACAGCCTGCAGAACCACGACGCAAATAAATCTCTTTTGAAAATAGATTACCTAGTCTCAGATATTCCTTTATGGCAATGAAAAATGGACTAACACACAGCCCTAAACCTAATTAAACCCCTAGAAACCATTACATCCTCCAAAGTAATCAATTCCCCCAAAACTGATCATACCTCTTCCCCTAAGCTCTCCCAATCACCAAGTTAACCACTAGCCATGATCCACCAATCATCCATGAAACAAATGTCACTGTGGCAGAGACCACTAATCTTTCAATATCCATTTTTCACTTCCTCATTTCACGAATAAAATCCTCTACATTTTAGCTGAGCACATGACCTCACAGATAGACATGATATGTCCTGCAATCCTTTGCATCTGGGTACGGCCACATGACTAACTTCTGGGTAATGAGATGTTTGCAAAAACAATGCATTCAACTTCCAAGTCAAGTCCTCAGGAAAAACTATCCATTCTTTCCCTGTCCCCCTTTCTTTGGGCTGGTCAGTTTGAAGGGAAGTGGTGAGCTGGATTTAATCATCTGCATGAGGACAACACTATAGGGGAGGGTGGAGCAGGAAGAAAGAAGAAGGCGCCCAAGTCTTGGGGAGCAGCGCAGCCTACATGCCTTGGACTGTCTACTTTGGCCCCAGATGTCAATGTAACCAGACTACGAAATTTAGGAAGATGAAAAATTGTTTAAAAAATTAAGTTTCCACTTTGGGAGGTCAAGGCGGGTGGATCACGAGGCCAGAAGATCAAGACCCTCCTGACTAACACGGTGAAACCCCGTCTCTACTAAAAATACAAAAAAAAATTAGCCGGGCGCGGTTGTGGGCGTCTGTAGTCCCAGCTACTTCGGAGGCTGAGGCAGGAGAATGGCGTGAACCCGGGAGGCGGAGCTTTCAGTGAGCCGAGATTGCACCACTGCATTCCAGCCTGGGCGATAGAGCGAGACTCCGTCTCAAACAAAACAAAACAAAACAAAAAACAAACAAACAAACAAAATTAAGTTTCTTCCTATGACTAATCTCTGTGTAGAATCAAGCAAACAAACAAAACAAAAGACCCTGGCGACCTGATAACCTCCCAAGCCTCAGTTTCCAATGTAACCCACAAAATGGAAAGTTTTCCTTTAAACTGTCTGAAAATTTTAGCCAGAAAATAAAGTGACTTTCTCATTATGTATCTGAAATCCTGTTATTCTTTAAAAAAAAAAAAAATGTTTTTATGCATGACCTCCTCTGAGTTAAAAAAAAAAAAAATCCTATGAAACTATAAAGCTACTTCCTTAAACTAATTTAAACAAGGATGATGGTGGCTATTAAAAACTTCTTAAATTTCATTCAGTTCAGAATGGTTAAAAACAGAACACATGAGCAAGGTGTATCAACGGCTCCCGTAAAAAGCAGGGGCAGGATGCTGTCGGCGCTCATGCCCCAGGGTCCCCCAGCTCAGATGCACGTAGGGCCAGGGCTATTGTCTCCCCCTACAGTTGCAACATAGTGTCTGCCTGCCCCACAGGTCAAATCCCAGGTGTGGTCAACCCACAGAAGAATTTTGGAGGGCCCAGCACTTTCCAGGGCCTGTCACTTGGGCATTAAAACCTGTGATCATCCAAGAGAAACAGAGGTTGGCCCCCCAAGTATCCCTGTTACAGTCCAGGAAGGTGAAGTCACTGGAAACTTTTGGTGAGAACTTTGTGTTCCCTTAGCGGTGAGGATTTGGGAGAGATCAGGGAGGTACTTTAGGGTTAGGGACTTTTAAAACTAAATCTGGATTGTAAATCTAGATAGAATAGGAGCCCTTAGTAAGGCTGGTGGACCATAACTACAGACATTCAGCACCTGTGGGATGAGTCAACCTCTTCTCAATCCTCAGTATTTTGAAATGGATGGTGTTGATTTGTACCACCATGTGTATTATGTGGGCCTGTGGCTGTCTGGCCTAATGTTGCAGGGTTTTTGCTGGAGTTGTATCGTTCAGGTTAACTGTCACAGTGATAAAAAATATGAGAGTGGTTTGTGCAGATGATAGTTGTGTGATCCAAGCAAAAACCACCACTTGGTAGTTCCTGTAGCACCCTTACCCAGTGAGTTTGGTGAAATGGGGTTAATTAAAGCCTCAGGCCCAGCTGTCTCTTGTAACGGGATTTTCTACCAGAAGATTCAGTTGAGCCATAATGTGCACTTTGAAGACTATTTGTGAGGGTTGCTGAAGTGGAGGAATGCCAGTGTTTTACTAGTGGTGAAATCGATTCTGTTCCAAAGTGTTTTTTATGCTATTACAATAGCAACATTATGAGGAGGAAAGCAACTCAGGCATTTAGTTAGAGTACAGCTGAAGATTTACTTCTGTACGGAGAAGACAAGGGTTTCATAGATCATCTCCTTGGACAAAGGTAAAGGCAGAGTATATGAAAACAAAACCTGGCCGGGCACAGTGGCTCATGCCTGTAATCACAGCACTTTGGGAGGCCGAGGTGGGCGGATCACCTGAGGTCAGGAGTTCGAGACCAGCCTGACCAACATGGAGAAACCCTGTCTCTACTAAAATTAGCCGGGCGTGGTGGCATGTGCCTGTAATTGCAGCTACTCGGGAGACTAAGGCAGGAGAATCTCTTGAACCCAGGAGGTCAAGGTTTCAGCGAGCCGAGATCGTGCCATTGCACTCCGGCTTGGGCAACAAGAGCGAAACTCCATCTGAAAAAAAAAACAACCTCCAGATGGTCTGTTTGTCCTTGAGTGCACTGATCAGCTGCAAAGAGGCAGTTTGTCCCTCAAAGGGCTGACAGAGTTGTGAGGGAAGGCAGTTCTTAGTTGTACGCAGGTTTTCTGAGAACTCTGGCTACTTTAGCTACGGAGTGTTGGTCATGCATCCCTGTCTGTGTCACGACGGCCTGTATCTTTCCACTGGCACCTGCACTGTTTCTCTCACTGGAATTTGTTATGTGTTTAGGTTTTAGGAAATTAATAATGTGTGAATTCTGCAGTGATGCTTTGGGGCCTGAGTTGAAACATGAATGTGCAAATGTATGTCATAGCTGTTGATCCTTAGCTTGCAGAACAGGAGATGAAACCAGCATACTGCCTTATTTGTAAGGCCGTGGGTCATCTGGCTGCATGTTGGATGCAGAACAACACACAGTGAGATCTTAGAAAGCCCATTTCCTAAGATAGAGAATTGTGAAAACAATCGTAAAAACATCTCATCTTCTCTGAGAGATATAAAAGTGAGAATTTTATTGTCATGACTTTTGGGAACATGTCACAAAAGATGAAAGGCATTCTCGTTGTCTGGAAACAGTGAAAGAATCCAAGTCCACACATAAATACATAATTTATTATTTCAGATGCACATAAGGAAATAGTACCCATTATCCAAATTACAATTATGTTGTCCACTTCATCAGAACCGGAGTGAGACTCAAGGGTAAAGAATGAGCTGATCATGCTCTTTCTCTCCGATCAAGACCATTCTTTCCCTTTCTCCTCTCACACCTGCACACCCAGGAAAGGCATGCAGCAAGAATCTCAAAATCTACAAGCCAGGAAGAGAGCCCTCACCAGAAATGGAAACAGCTGGCACCTTGATCTTGGACTTCCTAGGCCTCCAGAACGGTGAGAAGTAAGTGTCTGTTGTTTAAGCCTATAGTCAGCCCAAGCTGACTAAGACACATGGTCGCCCAGAATGAAGGCTTTATTTTTCAGCATTTTCTGCAGTGAACTGCATCTTCTGTGGCCACATGAATAAGTTCAGGCCAATGAGTTACAAGCAGAATTAAAGCATGGTAGCTTCTAGCAACCTTTCTTAAAGGACAGCTGGTATATGGCCTTTGCATCCCTTCCTCATTGTCACTCTTTCTATCCTACTGCTTAAAATGTGGTGTGAGAGCTGGAGCTCTTGCTGCCTTCTTAGACTGTGAGGTAAGGACCACATCATAGGGATGATTAAGAAGTAAGCTAGAAGGAGTTTGAGACCCTGAGGACTTGAAGGAATAGAGCTGCTACCACAGTCCCAGATTGCCTTTGCTTCAGTCTTTACACAGGACAGAGAAATAAACTGCTATCTGGTTTAAACAGTGCTTCTGTGAGACTCTATTATTTTCAGTTAAGCCTAATCCTTGCTGATGCACACCTTTTCCCTTATGTTAACTTGACTTCATGGGGCATAGTCCGTGGGTCTCTAGGTCACTTCCTCTTAGTGGTGAGAGGCTAAATCTTGGTCCCTCTGATCACAAATGCAACATGTTGAGAATGCTGTCTTCCTGCCTGCAGCAAGGAATAGGGACATGTCTAGTCATTCCAGGGACTTAAGTTTTCCAGCTGCTTCAATTGATTCCGGAAATAGTAGCCATGAGCTCCATGGGGGCAATGTGACTTCACTTTTACTCTGTAGGGAGCATCACATATACAAACAAAAATAAGACACCTTTCCTTTGCTTAAAGATGTCAATTCTTTCCTGAAAAACCCTGCTGCTCAGGGGAAAATAAATCATTAGATGGAAAAATATTTCCATTTATTTCAACGGGAAACATATGATGCATTTCATTCTGACCAATGATATCCTCAATATTCACATATAGAAAAATCTATTGACTGAACAATGAAAGCAAGTCTATGTAAGAAACAATAATTAGAAAGTACATAGGTCGAAGTACATAGGTAAAAGGCATTTATATGTGAAAGATACTATAATGGAGCACATTTTACTCTCAAGGGAGGAAGAAAGATGTGAGTGGGCTGGTAGAGAAGGGATTGGAGAGGTCATTCTTTGGCAGGTGCAGTGTTCTTTCTGTACTATTTTCTTCAACAATTTTTCAACATTTTGAGGCTTCATAATCATCTTGCACTCAAAGGGCACCACAAATAATATCATAGTACAAAAAATACTTGTAGGACAAAACAAAAACTAGGTATGTTTGTGCTTCAAATAATGTAAAAAATAGTGCACGTGCACAGCCCAGTGACATATCACAGAAGATGCTGCCTATCTCTTCATCCCCCTTGCATGGCAATATGTTTGGGATTCTTTTTTAAAAAATTGGATTGCACATCACTCCTTTATTTTTTATTTTTATTTTTGGAAGACGGAGTTTCGCTCTTGTTGCCTAAGCTGGAGGGCAATGGTGCAATCTTGGCTCACTGCAACCTCCGCCTCCTGGGTTCAAGCGTTTCTCCTGCCTCAGCCTCCCCAGTAGCTGGAATTACAGGCATGCGCAGAAAAAGGATTTCGTACAGTTATGCTTAAATGAACACTGGGCTGTTGTGGCAGGGCCAAGCAACTAGAACATGATTCAGAAATCAGTCAGTGAAAGACACACTTGGATAGGACGAAGAGGCATTTCACTGCCACGAAACAAGGCAGGTGAAGGATTCTAAAACACACAGCAGGAGGCACTCCTACCCCTCAGAGCTTATTCCATCTTGGTGTGAGGGATGGCTTATTTTCTGATGACCACATGTGGGACTATTTCAACCACCACAAGAAACACCACAAGGGTTATTGTTTTGTATTATTTACATATACTATACTTTTTTTTTTGGTAAAAGTAAATGTAACACATAAACTAAATTCAGGACTGATCCCAACCTTCTAGAGCCAGCTCCTCTGGGGTCAGGGAGGAAACGTTGTTTGTCACATCACCGTGCAAGTTACATTCATCTTCCACTGGAATGACTAGAGCCCCCAGGCAGTGGTCTGACTGCAGAAGAGCAGAGAACTGGCTCCTGGGGGCAGATAGGCGCTCTTGTGTCTCCTTATTGGTCATGGTTTAGCATGGTTCCTCCCCACAAGTCCTTAGTAAACAAAGCACTGGCAAAAACCCAAGTCACTACCTTTCAACTCTCTTGGACAAGGGGAGCTTTTCCTCAGCTTGGACTGAGAACCTGTGCCCTAGAAGTGCTATTCTGACTAGATCGTATGAAAGGAGTGGGTGCAGGAGACAAATGGCTAAAATGAAAATGTGAGCCACTGGTCCCCATCTGCAGCTACAACTTAAGATGCCTACAGATGTGGTCAGTGTGACATGTGCAGGGGGCAGAGGAAGGGATGGCCAGGGAGGGTGTTCCCAGGGACAGTAGCATGCCTGCTGGCCTTCACTTCTTAGCCTTGCCCTGGGCAGCCACAGCTTCCATGGCTTTATGCACAGTAGCTTCATGCCCCAGGAACTGCATGGGCTTGATGGGCTTCAAGTTCTTTTCCAGTTCATAGACAATGCGAATACCAGTCGGCAGGTTCACCTCCACGATAGCCTCTTCAGAGAGACCCTCCAGATGCTTGACAATGCCCCAAAGGCTGTTGCCATGGGCTGCAGTCAGTACCCATTTCCCCTCTTTGATCTGAGGAACTATTTCCTTCAGACTCTCACCGGAGGATAGCTGATCTTCAGTGAGGTCTGCATACCTGCAATTCTTACTGTTGTTGCTGTAGAAAAGATGGTTGGGCTCCATCGGAGGTGGTGGGACATCATAGGAGCGCCTCCAGATCTTCACCTGGGCCTCGCCATGCTTCGCAGCAGTTTCTGCTTTATTGAGGTCAGTCAGACCCTCATAATGCCACTCCTTGAGGCACCAAGTCCTCAATACTGGTAGCCGCATCTGATCAATGGCATCTAGCACCGTCCAGAGGGTTTGATCGCTCTCTTCCCTAGAGGGAAAGCAGATGTCAAACTCATAGCTAGCATCTCGCAGAGCCTGCCCACCGCGCTTTGCCTCCTCATGGCCTACCGGGATTAGGTTGGCATCATACCAGCTGCTGAAGTGATTCTCCAGGTTCCACGTGCTGTCAACACACCTGATCAATACTAACTTGTAGGTGGCCATGGCGGTGGGCTGGGGATGCAGCCTATGTTTTGGATTCTTGCAAATAATTCCTATTTGTTTCATATGATATTCTCTGACTGGGACTTGCTATGTCAAGTAATAAGTTGGTGAGTGTGTCTTTGCCTGAAATCAGAAAGTCAGAATATTCTTGTAGCATATGTCATTGGGTAAAAACATTGTTACACTTGGGGGAGAAAAAGGAGTCCTTGTCTGGGATGTAGTAGAAGCTTTCAAAGCCCTAATGGCAAGAAGTTGTCACTGAGCTGTTATTATGTGAATAAGTATGTAGTTGAGATGACAGGGGTCAGAAAGAGTCAACACCTCAAATTCTCTTCTTAGGGTCTTACTCTGAGACAGTGAGTTAAGTCTTTATGAAGTAGGTGTGGCGAAAGTCAGGGAAGCTGCAGACGAACCTCTGCCACACATAGGCTTTTTGCCAAGGGCCCCAGGGCCTCAAATCTCTCTTGTTTTCTTTCAGTCAGACTTGAGGGACATGGGGTGTGGGTAGAGAAGAGTTTTAGTACTTCCACGAAGTTGCTGTAGGTATTACCGAAATGCTATTGACTTAGTGACTTTTAAAGAACAGGACTGAGATATACCTCTGCCAGCCAGAGTCCACCTGAGAGTTTGTTTTGTGAAAGGAGGACCTGAGCTGTGTTGGGCAGTGAAAGCCCCTCTGGGAGAAGAATGGGATAACTGACCTTCACCTGCTTGCTCTGTCTCTGTTTGTTCTAAAATACCAGCCGCGCAAGCTCTATTCTTACTTGTTTCTGGGCCCTACCAGGTCCTAGCAAAGTGCTGTCAGAGACAAAAGGGCATGGGCTTTGGAGTTAGAGTTGGATTCAAATCCCCACATTTCCTTCTCTGAACACTTTTAAGCCTTTCTTATCTGCACGACTACTTCCCAAAGAAAGTCCTCGTCTGCCCTCGCATTCCCCTTGAACTGCATCACATAGTGTCTTCTCTTCTTAGCTAACTTCACTATATGCAAGTGTTCAACCTGCTGTCTTATCAGAGAGCCTTTTTTTTTTTTGTACTGGACTTAGAGCTCCTTGAGTGCTCTCGGCATGTTCTGGTTCCTCCAGCAGTTCAATTACACTAGGAGACATGTTTCTCTGGTTCTGTTTGCTCTTGTGTCTGGCTGCTGGGTTCCCAGCTGCTAGAGGTCTTTAGGGAGCGGCTATCCTGAGAGAGAGGCAGACACCATAGTCTGTCCATGGGGATAGGGGTGTGAGCCACTGGCCAGTTATCAATTCTTTAATAGGCCCCGAGTTGCAAGGGCTGTTAACACCTAGGACATTCCCTGCTGGGGGACAGAGACAACTCAGCTCCTCCTTGAGGACAGGGAGAATCCTCCCAGACCTCCAGCTCTTTCAGCAACACTGACATGGAAGTCACAGACCTGCCCCTCTGTGGCCCATGGCCTGTTCAAATTGACTCCTAGATACCACAGTATTCCTCCTTTTTCTTGCCCCAAGACTTTTTGAGGCTTGTTTCCAGGATCTCCTCTGGCACAGAGGTAGAAATTCCTGTTCCACTCCTGTCTTATATGCCCCCACCCGAGCCACTGGCACTGCCCTCACCTTTCAGCCTTAGCAGCTCCCTAGCTTAGGAGAACAGAGCAGCTGGGCTGCAGCTGGGTTGGGATGCATTGTGGATGTCATAGAACAAACTGCCATTTTCCCAGACTCCTCCTTACCCCTCTCGTCTAGAATCTGTAATATATTTTTTAATATTTTAATCTTTGGTCTCTCTGGAATTCATTTTGGTGTTTGAGAAAGGGCATTCTGGAACTGAGATCCTGAACAATGAGCCTGGTTCTGAGAGTGTGGAGAAAGCAGAATAGAGGACCAACCAACGAACACTGCGGGGCTAAGCAGACAGGAACAGGAAGCAAACCGGAAGGAGCAAGAAGCTCGTCCCTCTTTTCCCAAGAGAGAGAGAAAAAAGGAATCTTTTCCCTCGTCTGGTCCTCCCCACTCCCTCTTGCGCCCCCTGTGGGTCGGTCTACAGGGAGTCAAAGTAGAAATGGATTTTGAGTCTCAGTCAAGTCACGAATTGAGTGTAGAGGCATACTTCAGAAGGGGGGGGGACAATAGCTTAATGATTAGCGCATTAACTTTATCACAAATTAAATGGCCATATGTCCTTGGGTCTAGTTCTAGACTTTATTCTGTACCAATGATTGATCTATTTATTCTTTACCAGTACCAAACTTTTTATCACTGTACCTTTTGTACATGTTGATATCTAGTGGGACTAGTTTTCCCCTCCTGATAATTTTCCAAAACAAGTTTTCTATATTAATTAATTTATATATAATTGTTTATGTGAATTAGAATTAGCTTGTTAGTGATTGAGGTTGCATTGAATTTATCTATTAATTTAGAGGACTTGAAAAGTTTACATTTTTGAGATTTCTTTTCTTGCTTTCTTTTTTTTTTTTTTTTTTTTTGTCTTTCTGGAGACAGAGTCTTGCTCTGTCACCCAGATGGCGATCTCAGCTCACTGGAACTTCTGCCTTCCAGGTTCAAGCAATTCTCCTGCCTCAGCCTCCCAAGTAGCTGGGATTACAAGCACGTGCCACCACATCCGGCTAATTTTTGTAATTTTAGTAGAGACAGGGTTTCATCATCTTGTCCAGGCTGGTCTCAAACTCCTGGCCTCAAGTGATCTGCCCACCTCAGCCTCCCAAAGTGCTGGGATTACAGGCATGAGCCACAATGCCTGGCCTTGAGATTTCTTATCCAGGTTATATCTTTCAATTTGTTAAAATATTTCTTCGAGTTATCACAATAGAGTATTAAGTTCTTATTTATGTACATACTGTGGACTCTTAACTTTATTCTAAGGCATTTTCCCTCCATTTTATTGCTAATATAGAGGAACACTTTTTTCCTTATTATATTTTCTTCTTGGTAAGGGTCTGTATGAAAAACTGGCTTTTTTCATGTATAGGTATACTATCATCTATTTAACCATTATGCTATTTTGGGACATTTAGATTATGCTGTTTTTCTCCATGGTAAGTCACATCATAGAGATTATTCTTTTTTTCTTTTTGAGACGGAGTCTCGCTCTGTCGCCCAGGCTGGAGTGCAGTGGTGTGATCTCGGCTCACTGCAAGCTCTGCCTCTGGGTTCACGCCATTCTCCTGCCCCAGCCTCCCGAGTAGCTGGGACTACAGGCACCTGCCACCACGCCCAGCTATTTTTTGGTATGTTTTAGTAGAGATGGGGTTTCACCGTGTTAGCCAGGATGGTCTTGATCTCCTGACCTTGTGATCTGCCCGCCTCAGCCTTCCAAAGTGCTGGGATCACAGGGCTGGGCCACCGCGCCTGGCCATAAAATCTCTATCTCCATCTCTGATTTTTTTTTCTTTAGGGTAAATTTTTAAGAATTCCATTATGAGGTCTAAGTATAAGAGCACTTTATTAGCCAGGCGTGGTGGTGTGCGCCTGTAGTTACAGCTACTCCAGAGGCTGAGGTGGAAGGATTGCTTGAGCACAGGAGGTCAAAGCTGCTGTGAGCCATTATCATACCAATGGACTCCAGCCTGGGCAACAGAGCCAGACCCTGTCTCAAAAAGAAGAAGAAAAATAACATTTTATTTATTTGTTCATGAGACAGAGTCTCACTCTGTCACCCAGGCTGGAATGCAGTGACATGATCACGGCTCACTGCAGCCTCAGACTCCTGGGTTCAAGTGATCCTCCCACTTCAGGCCCTTGAATAGCTGGAACTAAAGGTGCTTGCCATCACATCTGGCTAATTTTTTTTCTTTTATTTTTTCTTGTAGAGACAGGGTTTTGCCATGTTGCCCAGGCTGTCTTAAACTCCTGGGCTCCAGTGAACTGCCTGCCTCCGCCTCCCAAAGTGCTGGGATTACAGGCATGAGCCACTGCACCCGGCCCTAAAAAAAAATTTTTTTTTTAAAGAGATGGCATCTTGCTATATTGCCCAGGCTGGTCTCCAACTCCTGGCTTCAAATGATCCTCCCACCTTGACCTCCTTATAAAGCATTGGGATTACAGGTGTGAGCCACCATACTTGGCCTGATAAGAGCATTTTAAAGTCTGAAATGGTTTTTCAAAAACAGTGTCCACTTACTAGCAAGGACAAGGGCTCCTGTGTCACTGATCCATGATGGATATTACATTATCCTTTTCTGCAGTAGGTTAATAGGATTTGATTTTTAATAGTACCATTTTGCACCACTTGGGTTATTAGTGATGTTGAGCTTTTTCATGTTTATTTGAATTGCTGATATTTAAATAGTCCTTCCACGATTTTTTTGGAGTTCTTCTTCACTTTCTTTTTGACATTCATTTTCTTTGAAAGAATTCCAAACTTAAAGAAAAGTTGCAATAATCATATAAAAAACCCATATGCAGTCTATCAACTTGTTAACATTTTACTACATTTGCTTTGCTTTATTATTCTCTGTGTGTATGTATACATAGTTTTTCTGAACGATTTCAAGGTAGGTTGTGTATCTCATGTGTATTCCATAAAAACAAGTATATTCTCTCACTGTACTCCACTACAATGATCAAACTCGGGAAATTCAGCGTCATTACAATACGATTATCTTATCTACAGTTCACATTGGTTGCCACAGTTACAGTCAATATAGTTATAGCAACACTTTCCAGTACAGTATCCAGGCCAGGATGATATGTTGCATGTTTTCATCACATCTCTTTGATTCCTTTAATCTGGAACAGTTCCTCAGCCATACTTTGTCTTTCATAATATTGACATTTTTGAGGAATACAGGCCAGGTGTTTTATAAAATTGGGGTTTGTGCAATGTCTCATCATGATTAAAATAACCACATAAGTGTCCCCATTCCTTTTTAATAAAAACAGGTTGGAATGTACTGCTGACAGCTTGACAATGAGGGAGGAGACCAGAAACGGAGAACAGATAGTACTCTAGTGTGGGCGTGGAGGTGAGTCCCTCCCTCGCAGCCCTGGGAAGTGATCTTTACTAGGTCGTAGGGTGAATGTGTAGAGCAGGGAGGTTGAGAACCATCAAGAACAAGCCACTCAGTCTTATAGGCCTGGAATGTCACCTGTCCATGGCCACTAGTGCTCAGGGGTGGCACTGCCACAGATATTTTAAAAATGTGAGTGGAGGAGGGGAGAGAAGGTGGTTGATGCTGAATTCCATTTCAGCCTGTGGCAATCAGGAGGCAAATACCTTCCTGTCTCAAGCTTCCCAGTCTCCCTAGACCAGCTGAATTACGGAAGGGCCAGGTGGGTGTCTCAGAGCACAGCAGCGGAAGGACGAGAACCTTGGTCTTAGCAGCTAAGGAGAGGAAACTCCAGGCTGAGACATTTGGAGGCTCCCTCTCTCCTGACCTCTTTCTATCTCCTCCTCACACCCTTTCTGCTCCTAACAGCTCCTCTGCAGGTCACATGCCCAGAAGCCACACATCCCTTACTTTGGGAACTCTATCCTTTCCGCCTCTCAGTGGAAAACTCCAGAGCTCAGGCTTTGCCCAAAAGTTAATGGAGACTCCCCTCTGCCCAAGTCTGTCAACTCTGAAGTGTGAGGAATAGATCCCAATTCCACCAGCAAGAATCGTAACCGTTCAAGTTATCTGTGAGCAAGCACATCTCTCCAAAGCAATTATTATTATTATTTAGGACAAAACACTATCTTGTCCCAGAGAAGGGGAGCTAACTCTTGGACTCTGTTTTTCAGCAGGATGGCACTGAGGAGCCTCTCCTCCATCCTGTTCTAGGCTGGTATAACTAGAGCCACCATCTGAACTGAGACGGGTTCGTCTTAGCCATCCTGACCCCCAGTGGTGCCAATTCCAGGTAGCCTCTTTTGGACCCCGAGTGTGTCCCTTGGGAGATGCCACTTTTATCCTGCACAATTACCTTACAGTAATCATAAATGCTGACTGTGACTCACTCACAATGTAACATTATAACAAATAAGCTCTGTTTAAGAAAGCAGGGAAATTGATCATTTTCAAATGTGCACCATCCAAACTGTAATAATAAAAACTTTTCCACCCGAGTACGTTGGCTCACACCTGTAATCCCAGCACTTTGGGAGGCCAAGGCGGGCGGATCACTTGAGCTCAGAAGTTCAAAACCAGCCTAGCCAACATGGTGAAACCCTGTTTCTACTAAAAATACAAAAATTAGCCAGGTGTGGTGGCATGCACCTGTAATCCCGGCTACTAGGGAAGCTGAGGCAGGAGAATCGCCTGAACCCAGGAGGCAGAGGTTGCAGTGAGCCAAGATCGCGCCACTATACTCCAGCCTGGGCAAAAAGACTGAAACTACATCTCAAAAAAATAAAAAAATAAAAAATAAAGGTGAGGAGGCACAGGTTACAGGTAAGTCATAAATCAATATATTGGTTTAACCTAAAAAGGCAGGACAT
The DNA here is from genome assembly GCF_043159975.1 of Macaca nemestrina. NCBI lineage: Eukaryota > Metazoa > Chordata > Mammalia > Primates > Cercopithecidae > Macaca > Macaca nemestrina. The sequence continues at coordinate 65,251,118 of NC_092138.1, forward strand.
CTCAAAGCTTGTGTATGTGTGTTAGGGGGTGATTAGGAGGGGCCCACAGGTCATAGGAGGATTAGAAGATTTTCTTTTTTGTTTGTGTTTTTTTTGAAACAGAGTCTCCCTCTGTCACCCAGGCTGGAGTGCAGTGGTGCAATCTCTGCTCACTGCAGCCTCCATCTCCCGAGTTCAAGCGATTCTCCTGTCTCAGCCTCCTGAGTGACTGGGATTATAGGCATGTGCCAACACGCCCAGCTAATTTTTGTATTTTTAGTAGAGACGGGGCTTTGTCATGTTAGCCAGGCTGGTCTCTATCTCCTGACCTCAGAGGTGATTCTGCCTGCAGCCTTGGCCTCCCAAAGTGCTGGGATTACAGGCATGAGCCACCGCGTTCTGCCGATTTGCTGATTTTCTGACTTGGTTAAGGAAGTGAGGCTTTGTCTAAAAATTTGTTATCAACAGAAAAGAATGTTAGCCCTGGCTCATGGGTCTGACCTCTTCCAGGCCTCTCAGGAAGAAATCTAGAACAAAGGACAGCCAGTAGAGTTCAGTCCTCAGTTCCACCTTATCAGAGGTCTGTGTGCCACAGGATTCCTTTGGTAAGAATCTGGGTTTCAAAAAAACAACTCAGGGACATATGTTAAGATGTTATCTCTACGTTCTCCTGACTCTAACTTCCTTGGCTATTGTTTTAAGCTACTATTACCTTCTAGCTTATCGAGTTGCTCATTCACTTCTTAAGGCTAGCTAGGTCCCTGGAATTTCCTTCAAAGGAACTCAAGATTTTATTTTATTTCTATGCTTTGGTGCCCTCAAGTCCCTAGGAAGAGTCCCTGCTCCATCTCAGTTATACCAAGAGCAATCAGTGTTATCAACCAACCTTGAGCTCCTGTTTCGTTTCTTTTCCATTTCTTCCCATTCTAATTGAATTACTTGGAATAGTATAAATTTGTGCCTGTTTATTTTCTTTTGTCAAAATACTGTGGCATAACCCATACGCCCCTTCTCTCAACAGCACAGTTTAATCTGATTAGTGACGGAGAGAGAATTGATAATGATCCATGAAATCCCTATAGGATTGTGTTCTAGATACCGTCTATGATAAACCACTTGAAATCTCTATTTCAAAATCTTGCTGCGTAGTCTCTATAAAAATTCTTCCATATCTTTCCCCCGAAAGAAATATGCAGGTTCTTATTGCTGGAAAGGGGACTAGTTTTGTGACTGTGATCTTTTCTTATGACATCACTGTGGAGAAAAAGGCAGATTTTGCCTCAAGCCAGAAGATGAGAAAAGGCCCTGTTTAGCTGGTAGGGAGGAAGGTGATGGCTGCTGCCGAAGGCTCAAGAGTCCAAGACAACCGGTTTCTCTGTCTCTCTCCTTCTCTCTCCCTCGCCCTCTCTTCTTTCCTTGTCTCTCCCTCTCTCTCCTCCTTTTTCTTCCCCCAAATCTCCTCCCCTCTCTTTCTCCTTCTCTCTCTCTCTCTTCCTCTGTCTTTTTTCTCTTCCCCTCTCTCTCCTCTCCCTCTTTCACCCCCTTTCCCCTCTAGAACCTGGAGTTTTGCATATTCATTTTGCATGCAGCTTCCGTCTTGAATTCTCCTTCTGTTTTGCAAAATTACCTTTTGATTGATTTTACTGTTTTGTCCAGGTATAAAATTATGAGTGTATCAGGTAACAATAATAGTATTATTCCTTACCTTTCTTCTAGTTTCACCTTTTATTCATTTATCTCTACTCTCTAATTAAATGGTTGGTATATCCAGAAAAGTGTTAAAGTGTAACAGATTTGATTCAGTTCATCATTAGGCATGACACATACTTTTCATTAGAGACATAAATTTAATTTTATTAAAGAACACATCCATTCCTATTTTATTAGAAGGAATTTAAAACTAAGAAATTGATTTTCAACTTTTTCAAATAATTTTGAGGATCTATTGAGATGATCATTTTTCCCCTTTTAACCTATAAACGTAGTGAATTGTACCAATAAATATCCTTAAATTATTCTAGCTTTATTTTTAAAAAATAAGTCCATTAGGCTATGGTTTAATATTCTTTCTATGTGCTGCTGAATTCTATTTTATATGTATGCATGCATCTACATACATACACACATATGTAAATAGGTGAGATAGGAAAGGAAAAGGTGGTATTTTCCTTTCCTGTACTTCCTTGTTATGTTTTTAATGATATGGTATCAATGTTATGCTGGCTTGGTTAAAGCAATTTGGAAGATATCTTTCTCACTTTATTCTCTGAAATTGTTTAAACAGTATTAAAAACCTTTTGTTCCTTGAATGTTTATTACCACTCATCTGTGGAAACAGGTGGCCCAGAACATCTTAAGGTGGTAACTGACAAGTTCTCAACTTCTTAGGTAATTGGTATTTTAAGTTGTCTATCTTTTTAATGGTTAATTGGGTAATCTATTTTTTCTTAGAATATAAATTTCCCCCCAAAATTTTCACATTTCTTTCTGGGAGTGGAACAAAATATCCTTACAAAATGTCTACTTTTCTTGGCACCAGTGGTTTGGATCAGATTAGTGTTTGGTGGTGCCTGTGGACTGGGGACCCTGGGGATGGGGATGAAGACTGGGCTGAGCAGAGGGAGCCCAACTCCCTTCCCTGCCCCCCACATCTATTCTGCTCCCCACCTCCATTTAAACCAAAGTAGATATACTTTATATTTGGAGTTTTAACTTAAAAGATTTCATAGAGGATTTGGTCACTAGAACAAAAGCCTAAAGCACCCACTAACCCAGAACTGTGATTTTAAAAGTAATACATTTGTCTGTATGATTAAGTATAATAATATAATAGTTTTGTCTCCCCTTGACACCCAAAAGAGAGTGGGAGTGAAAGGTGCCACTGTTCCTAGAGGAAGCGATGTAATTTCTGACTCAACAGTTACACTATAATAATGTAATCTGTAATATAAGTGCATATGACTGCCATCCCTCAAGGAAGAGAAAGTGAGTAGAGGACACCTCACAAGAAGACAGACTTGTTCAAGCACCTCTCTCTGCCAGACAGATCTCCACTGCCCGGGGGAAACAGAGTTAGCTTAGCACCATCATTATTATTCCCAAGGTATTTAAAGAAATATCACACTGGAATTAAACAGATGATACTGCGGACACAATTTAGTACCTGTCAGTTGGGTAAACTGGGTGATTTTGGCACAGGTGGAAGTATGGGGGCTGTTTATGCTTGAGGGAAAAAGACCCAGGAACCAGGAGATCAATTTTATATATCAGAAGAAAGAAGAGATAAGGTGTATTTCATGTAAAGGCACGAAGCTGAATTAGGACTGGAAGATGCTATCAGAGACAGATGTTAATGTTAGCACAATTCAAGGAATAATTTGCTAGTAGGGCTGAATGAAACAGCTAGAACCTGGAAGTGTTAATTCTCTATCACTGGAGGTATCCAAGCAGATGCTGGATGAGTGGGGTCAGGGATATTGGAGAGGAACTATGAACTATGCAGTTAGGGATGAAGAAAGAGACCTGTACAGCTGCTTCTAAAAACACCGCCCGGCTTGTAAATGTCTGAAGTTGGCTTGTGTGGCCACTAGATGTCACTCTGTGTATCTGTAGTAGCAAGATTGTTTCTCTTCCAGGGCAAGTAGAAATCAGAACCTTAGGCCGGGCGTGGTGGCTCAAGCCTGTAATCCCAGCACTTTGGGAGGCCGAGACGGGTGGATCACGAGGTCAGGAGATCGAGACCATCCTGGCTAACACGGTGAAACCCCATCTCTACTAAAAAATACAAAAAACTAGCCGGGCGAGGTGGCGGGCGCCTGTAGTCCCAGCTACTCGGGAGGCTGAGGCAGGAGAATGGCGTGAACCCGGGAGGCAGAGCTTGCAGTGAGCCAAGATCCGGCCACTGCACTCCAGCCTGGGCGACAGAGTGAGACTCCGTCTCAAAAAAAAAGAAATCAGAACCTTAGACTAACACAATACAGTGAAATTTTATTAGCAAAATATACATCCTTATCTTATGCAATTCAATGTTTTTTTTTTTTAAATAGAGATAAGGTCTCACTACGTTGCGCAGGTTGGTCTCGAACTCCTGAGCTTGAGTGATCCAATTCATTTTTAACAAGTATAAGAAAACTTAAATATATCACTTGAAGCAAAAATATTCCAAGAACTATTCTTAAAATCGGATTCACTTTCTAAAGTTTCCTTTTAAATAAGTCTTTCGATATTCTCAGACTTTGATATAACTTGCCATAAAACTGCTGCTTTTCATCCACAGCAATTTCTGAACCTCTTGTCTGTCTTCTGTGTCTGTGAATAGACAGGCAAAAGAGGTTAAGGAATTTGTCCAAACCCTTAAGTAAAAAAAATGCTGGCTGGGTGCGGTGGCTCACGCCTGTAATCCCAGCACTTTGGGAGGCTGAGGTGGGCGGATCACCTCTGCCTGGTCAGGAGTTCACCTTGGACTTGGTCAGGAGTTCAAGACCAGCCTGGCCAACATGGTGAAACCCCACCTCTACAAAAATACAGAAATTAGCCGGGAATGATGGCGGGTGCCTGTAATCCCAGCTACTCGGGAGGCTGAGGTGGGAGAATCGCTTGAACCTGGGAGGTGGAGGTTGCAGTGAGCCGAGATCATACCATTGCACTCCAGCCTGGGTGACAGAGCAAGACTCTGTCTCAAAAAAAAAAAAAAAAAAAAGCTTTCCAATTTTTATTGTGCTGAATTTTGGAGGCTCAGGAAATGCTACAACTTTATACCCTGTTGAACATTCACAGTGGACCTTTGCATAATAAAAGCTCTGAGAAGTCTTAGAACAAAGAAACCTATGAAAATTTAGCCCCATAGACTAGGACACTGTGGCTCACGCTTGTAATCCCAGCACTTTGGGAGGCTGAGTCGGATGGATCACTTGAGGCCAGCAGTTTGAGACCAGCCTGGCCAAAATGGTGAAACCCTGTCTCTACTAAAAATACAAGAATTAGCCAGGCATGGTGGTGTATGCCTTTGTCCCAGCTACTCAGGAAGCTGAGGGACGAGACTTGCTTGAACCTGGGAGGCAGAGGTTGCAGCGAGCCGAGATTGCACCACTGTATTCTAGTCTGGGCGACACAGCAAGACTCTGTCTCAAAAAAAAAAAAAAAAAAAAAAATTAGACCCAAAGTCTTCAAAACATGTATAGCCACCATCTGTCTAATTCTATCTATATCTATCTATTTATCATCATCTTTTTTGTAGAACATGACTTGGCATCTATCAGAATACAAGCTTTCCTGTTGTGAAATTCTGTAAGAATGTCAAATTTGAACTCATTACTCCTTGAAGTTTATTTAATTTACTAGGCGGTGTTTAATCATCTGCAGTGCATCAAGAAAAAATAGCCTAAATTTTCTCATAGCTAAAAAGATATCCAGTCATTAAAATAGATTATTCACAACCAGAAGCTCTCTAAGTGAAGAACTTATCTTTTCTTAGCCATTCAGGCAAACTGAGTGCATTAAACTAAAGCCTCAATGAAAATTTCCACTCCTTCCTTATTCCTCTGATTTCCCTGATGAATCCAGTAGGGCTGGTAAGTTGCTGTGAGAACCTTCCCACGTCCCTGTTCTAAATCTAGAGCTGAGATACTCTAAGGGCCATGCATCATGCTTTCGTGGCTGCTCTCTTGTGTGGTTTTACCATGTGTTCAGAGTGCCTTCATCACAGTTGATTATTTATTGAGTCTGGTGTCTGCTGAAGCTGTCAGACACAGGACTAAAACTTAGGAGATATCATCTGAAAAGTTTAACATTTCCTGCAAATGGACTTAGGGTGAGAGACCATTATATGCCACATGACTTGGCTTTTGAATGGCAGCTGATGTGATTGTGATTCCTTACTTCCATGTGGGTGACAATCACAGAGGACCCCTCCACCATCACTGAGTGAAGCCTTTTGGTCTCAGCAGGCTCCTCACAGCGGCCTTCACGTCCTTGTTCCTTAGGCTGTAGATGATGGGGTTGAGCATGGGGGTCACCACCCCATAGAAAAGAGGGATGAGTTTGTCTGAAAGATCCTCTTTGTCTGCTCCCATGGAGTCCTTAGACTTGGGCTTCCCATACATGAAGAATAAGGTCCCGTAGAAGACAATCACCACAGTGAGGTGGGCAGAGCAGGTGGAGAAGGCCTTTCTCCTCCCCTCAGCTGAGGGGATCCTCAGGATGGTGGCGATGATGAAGACATAGGAGAAAGAGATGAACAGAACCGGGACTCCCAGGAAGATCACATTTGTCACCTCCATGCTGATCACATTGATGGAAATGTCAGCACAGGCCAACTTGAGAACAGCCAGAATCTCACAGGTGAAGTGGTTGATGATGTTGTTCCCACAGAAGGGCAGCTGAATTGCCAAGGATGTGTGTACCACGGAAGCAGCACCACCAATAGCCCAGGAGCTGGCAGCCATGGGCACATAGGCAGCCTTGCTCATGATCACAGGGTACCTAAGGGGGTTGCAGATGGCCACATAGCGATCAAACGCCATCACACTCAGGAGCAAGCACTCTGTTCCTGCCATGGCAAAGGAGAGTGCCATCTGCACAGCACAGGCTGAGAAGGAGATGGTTTCCTGGGGAGTCAAAAAGCTGTCCAGGACCAGTGGGACTGAGGAGGTAGTGAAGCAGATGTCCAGGAAGGAAAGGTTCCCCAGGAAGAAGTACATGGGTGTGTGCAGGCGGGAGTCAAGGATGGTCACCAGGATGAGGACCCCGTTGCCCAGCAGGATCACCAGGTACATTAGCAGGATGAGCACGAAGAATGTCTTTTCCAGCTCTGGGTGGGCAGAGAGCCCCAGGAGAGTGAACCCCATCACAGGGGAGGTCTCATTGGCTCTTTCCATGTGATATCCCCTCTGCCATCAGCAAAGTACTGAGCAGCACATCAGGCTTTTTGGAAAGAGTCCTAGGCATCTGATATGTGGTCAAGTTCCACTGCATAATAGAAGAACATACCTGTGCAAGAGAAAAATGATGAAAAGAGACAGTAGGGGGTATCTTAGAAGACAGAAGGTCAGAGCTGAACAGGTAGTGGGTGAGGGCCTCAAATGTCCAGTTGTGCCTGAGGGATTTTTCTGATGTTGCTGCACCCTCTCGGTGTCCACAAAGGTAATAGAGGCCTAGGGAGGAGAAGTGACCTGTCCAAATCTTCTGAGCAAGTTGGTGACAGAGACAAGACTTGAACCCAGCAGAGCATATCCCTGGCCCAAGGTGGGTTTTTCCTCTGCATTATAATTAAGTACTAGGAAATGCTATGAATTATTTCTCTTTAATGTAAATCCACAACAATTTCATTTGATCTGGGCTTTCTTAGATTCTCAGAGAGGAAAATTCCCAAGAAGATGCAATTCTTGGACCTAGAAAGTGATTAAGTTTCTTTGAACTTTGATTACACGTGGGAGGAAATTGTGCAAAATTGTTCAACTGCATTCACACAGAAACCAGCCTAGTTAATACTCAACCATAAAGAGGATTACTTCTTCAGTCTAGTGACACAGGCTTGAGCATTGACAGAATAGATCTGCCTATTTGAAATATGGATTTATTTCTATACATGGGGAGGTCCTATAGCTGGGAAATTTATGAAGCCAACAAATGGATTTGTTGGAGTGACTGAACTCACAACACTGTGCAGCTTACCAATTAGTTAATGCAATATTAACAACCACACTCTAACTACAGTTATCGATAGTAGAGTATATGGCATTAACTTCTGATCCCATCTCATTAGGATGCTTGTGAAATTCCTAACTGTGATTGACTAAGAACATTTTTTCTTTGTCCTTTTATGTTTGCATTTTATTCTTGTGTTATCTTCTGACTCTCTGACTCCATTCTTGAGTTCTATGCAAGCAGTTGGCTTTTAGGAAGACCTATATGCCTTTGTGTAGAGGATATCTAGTCTCTTACTTGCAATTTCCCTGACTCTAAATTCAAAGTACTCATATATAATATTTTGATAGCTCCTTCTTAATGACAGTGGCTCTATGGGTGTGTATAAGAGTGGGTGGATGATGGAAGATGAGTGGTTAATATTAACATTAGTGAGAATCTACCCTGTGCCATATTCATTGAAACAGCTCATGGAGAAGATATTATCATTCAGGTTTTACAGGTGAAGTAACTGGAGCTCAGAGGATAAATTTGCTCCTTGGGGTTGAATGGCAGAGCTGGAGTTGGATCCCAAGCCCTAGTACTGATTTCTTTCATGAAACAGCTGCTTTTCTCTTTTGGTGCACAGCTTTGCAAAAGATTCTGTCCCTCCAATATCAGACAGACTTGATAGTCCTATTTATAATTTTCTCTGTGCTAATATTACTATAGCATAATGATAAATTAAAAGGACAAAGTCAAACTTGTACACTGCTTTGATCTCAGTCAGCACTGTGTATTCTCTGGCCAGTCTCACCGTCTGTCCAATACTCTCTTCAGTCATGGGGAGGGTTTATGTCAGATGTGTTGTCAGGCAGTGCAGCTCCCATCCTAAATGGAACTCAGGGTTTCTCAAACTCTTTACGATTGACATTTTGTGCTGGATAATCCTTTGGTGTGAGGGCTGTCCTGTGCATTGTAGGATGTTTAGCAGAGTCTCTGGCCTCCACTGATCAGTTGCCAATAACATCTTCTACCCTGAGTTGTAACAACCAAAATGTTTCCAGATGCTGCCACATGCTTCCAGGGGAAAGACGGTGGGTGGGGGGGGGAGGGCAGGGGTTGGGGGGGCAGCGAAAAATTGTACTCAGGAGGGAACCATTGGTCTAACCCAGAAGAAGCTTTCCCCATTACACAACCATGGGTCTCAAGGTATTTCCTGTGCAATCCAATTCCCCTCTTCCCATTCCTTCACACGCACAGGAGGGTGTTCCTGGTTGCTCAGTGCAAGCCAACACCCTCTGAGTGCCCCACCCTGAACTTCCACCCCAGCTTATCTCCTGTTCCTCCTAGTGCACCTGTCACCCACTCCAGAAAATGAAGAAAAGCAAACATTACATTCAGTGCCACAAACCAGATTCAAGCAGATGCTGTGGTTGCAGAGGCCAAGGAAAATGATTTCTGTTAGGGAAGCCACACTGCCCATTCCCACAAGATAAATCTATGCACACAGAAGTTTCTATCTATGAATAACATCCTGTGGGCATGAATGATGCGTGGGATTTGGCCTCCTTGACAGCTGCCTTCGTGGAAGCCTCTGTCTTTCATGAAAAGTTGCTGAGTACACTTGTTTAATTGAAATGAACTGTAGAGCTGGGAAGACTCTGCACTCTGAGATCAGAGCTAGTAGAACTACCCCTACCTGGGTGATGGATATTCTCTCAAGCTGGAGCAAGTCTCTTCTCCTCCCTTGGCCTCAGTTTCCCCATGTGCTCCATGAGAAGGCTGAATAATTGCTTCCCAGGGCATCCCAGCTCTGAGGGTTGTCATGGACTCTCCAGCGCCAACCTCTGCAAGCCGGGAGCAGTCCTTGGTGAAGGTGGCTGCCCACAGTGATGAATGTGAGGTGTGTGTGTGTGTGTGTGTGTGTGCATGTGTCTGTATGTGTCTGTGTGTGTCTGTGTGAAGGGGAGATCTGAATTCCTGGTTGTCCATCAAGAAACATTCAACAGTTAGTCGAGCTATGCCAGGTTTTGGAAGGGATTCAGAATGAAAGCAAACAAAGAGGTCTGGTACCTGCAGCCCCGTAAGAGGAGGGAGAGAAGCGGGGAGGTGGGAGACAGCCAGGGAGAGCAAGCGGAAGAGGGGAAGCTTTGGGCTTGGTGGCCGCTTCCTGCAGGCATGGAGCCTCAGTTTGTCCCAGGGACCTGGCTTGGCTCATGGGCTTGTCTCTACCTGTTCTGGAGCCAGCAGGCAGATGAGAAGCAGGAAGCAACGTGGTGCTGTAGAAAGAGCCCCATGCACTGTCAGGCAGCCTTTCTGGAGGAGACTTTGCCTAGAAAAAGGAAAAATTCAGAAAGCCTGCCTACTCCTCACCTCAGCCATTCTCCCTCAAGGAAATGTTTTAAAGAATCAGTGAGCTTGGAGGCCAAGATCTCTCAATAAAGGTACTTATCACAGCAGTATTTGTGAATGAAAATAGGAAACAATACAGCTCTCCAACAATAAATGCTTAAGTAAATCATGCTTTTCACATAATGGAATATTAGACAGACCTTATAGTCCTATTGGTAATTTTCTCCATGCTAATATTACTATAGCATAATGATAAATTAAAAGGGCAAGGTCAAACTTGCACACACTATTATGATGTCAATTACGCAAACAGTCATGTGGATAGAAAGTGACTGGAGGCCGGGCGCAGTGGTTCATGCTTGTAATCCCAGCACTTTGGGAGGCCGAGGCAGGCAGATCACTTGATGTCTGGATTTCAAGACCAGCCTGGTTAACATGGTGAAACCCCGTCTCTACTAAAAATACAAAAAAAGTTAGCAGGGCATGGTGGCGCGTGCCTGTATTCCCAGCTACTTGGGAGGCTGAACCCGGGAGGCGGAGGTCGCAGTGAGCCAAGATCGCGCCACTGCACTCCAGCCTGGGTGACAGAGAGAGACTCCATCTCAAAAAAAAAAAAAAAAAAAAAAAAAAAAAGGTACTGGAAAGAAAAGATAGCAAAATCCACAGGGGCAGGGCTTTCCTCGGTGTCTCTTCAGTACTTCCCAAATTTTCTCTGAATACCATGGTACGAGTTGTTTTGTATTCAGAAAAAATCTCAATATTTCTCAGAGGAGGGTGAGAAAAACGGAAAACGCTAGCCGTAGAGTGGGCTTAGAGACAGGGCTGGTGCCGGCCCACCTGCCTCTCGCCCCCTGACCCTGAGGGAGTCCGCTTTTCCTCTGAGCCTCCCTTCCTCACCTGTGGAGTGGGATGGAAGCCCTGCCAGCCTCCCTTGCGGCTTGTGTGGGGACAGAGCAGCAAGGACAGGGAGGGGACTTGGTTCAAGGGGTCCCTGGAGGGCACTGGGAGCCCAGCAGCTCGTCTCTGCGCCAGCAGCAGCTGTTTAGGACCAGTGGCAGCTGGGAGGTTTCTGGGAGCAGAGGCCGGCGAGGAGGAAAGCGCATCTGAGGGAAACGTCCTGCAAGAGGCAAGGCCCCATCTCTGCCACCGCCCCAGCCCAGCTCTCCCCATCTGCTTCCTGTGCGATGGCCGCTTCTGAGTCTTCTGATCCCACACGCAATTCTCAGTTCCTCCCTGAGCCTCCGGCCAGACACTGTGCCAGAGAAAGACCCCCGTCACGCCCCTGCCTTACCTGGGAGACCCTCTTTCTTCTTTTTCCTCCTAAATCGTGTGGGGACTTTAGCCTCTGGTGGTGTTTCTCACACTTCATTCCTTTCAGCTGTGCTGGTGTCCCAGCTCCAGACTCTTCATGAAGAGGATCTGGCATCCTGGCCTGAGGCCCAGAAATCCCGAAGGTTGGTTTTCCCCAGCAGCCGAAGAAATTCTCAAGCCGCACCGCGGACTCCAGGGGGCCCCTGACACCTTAGTTACTCCAGGGCCCTGCTAATCCCACAAGTAATTTAAAGTTTGGAGTGCCACATGTGCACAGGACACAGGTCGATGCATACCTGGGAGCTCCAGGGACCACACCCCATCCCAATTAGAGGTGGTGACAGGGGCCCAGACTACTGGACATGGAGAGGAGACCTCAAAAATGCTGACTCCCCCCTGAGCTTTCCCTCAGGTGTCAGAGGAGCAAAGACGGTGCTCGCTTCAGGGAAGAGCACCTTGTCCCCAAGTTGAAGTCCTAGAGATCCAGAATGGTTGACAAGACAGATGCCTTCCAAACGCAGCAGCAGCAGCGCAAGCTCCATCTATGGAGTGTCACCATGTGCCGGGCACACGACAAACACCGTACATACATGGTATGCATGTGACGCATGTGTGTTGAGCGCCTACTTTCAGTCGGCCCAGAAGATTCGTATTATCCCCCGATGTTTTCGGGGACAGTCTTCAAAAAGTTAAGCAATTTACCAATGATCACTCCTGAGTGGCAGAGCTGGGATTTCAGTCTGGATACACCTGATTTTCTTTTTCATCACTTGTAGTCATCATCGTCATCACCACGACTGTCATCATTATTAGTAGGTATTACTTGACTTGGAACAAAATTAAGATACAGAAGTGGAAATATTAAAAATTAAGCCTCACTCTCCAATTACCCAGTCATTCTGTCTTGTGGCAAGCAATATTAGCAATTTCTTGTGATTTTTTTTTCCCCAGAGATATTCTATACTAATAGATATTTTTGAGACAAACTAAGCAGAAATATACTTTGTTTTACTATCTTCCTTTTCTCATTTAAAAATATACATTGGAGAGTTTTCCTGAAAAAAAAAAAAAATTGCTGCCCCATTCTTTTAAATGGCTACATATACTCCATTGTATATGTTAAAGGATGGGTGTGCCATCTTTTAATTAGCCAGTTGGCTACTGGTGGCCTTTTTTTTTGTTGTTTTAGACGGAGTCTTGGTCTGTCACCCAGGCTGGAGTACAGATCTTGGCTCACAGCAACCTCTGCCTCCTGGGTTCAAGCGTTTCTCGTGCCTCAGTCTACAAGATTACCAATGTGCACCACCACGCCAGCTAATTTTATTTTATTTTTTTTGACAGAGTCTCACTCTGTCACCGAGGCTGGAGTGCAGTGGTGCAATCTTGGCTCACTGCAACTGCTGCCTCCTGGGTTCCAGTGATTCTCCCACCTCAGCCTCCCAAGTAGCTGGGATTACAGGAATGTGCCACCATGCACGGCTAATTTTTTGTATTTTTTAGTAGAGATGGAGTTTCACCATGTTGGCCAGGCTGGTCTTGAACCCCTGACCTCAAGTGATCCACCTGCCTTGGCCTCCCAAAGTGCTGGTATTACAGGCTGAGCCACTGCACCCAGCCACTGATGGTCATTGATTTTCCAGCCTTGGGCTATTACAATCAATGCTACAACAAATACCATCGCATAGTCATAATTTAGCACATGTGGTGAAAATATATCTGTTTTATGCTCAGTTGTAATTTTGATAGAGATTGTCAAATTCACACGTTTCTCCCTTTGCACACTCTGCCAACATAGTGTGTTGGCCTTTGGGGCTTTTTGGTCTTAGCCAATCTGATAGGTGGGAAATTATATGGCATTATAGTATCTAAAACTTGGTACTTGAAACTTTTGGTATTTGTAATAATTTAAAATGTGAAATATAGCACACATATACACATTAATATGAGTATATAAAACATATTTTTAATCTAGAGAATATTAGCAATTACCACCTAATTTAAGAGATAGAACATTGCCAGTACCTTTGAGGCTCCCTGGGTATCCCTTTCTGATCCTAGTCCTCTTTCCCTCCTTCCAGAGATAACTACACTCCTGGTTTTAGTTATAACCATTTCCTTGCTTTTATTAAATTTTGTCATCTATGTATGCATCCTTAAACAGTATAATTTAGGCTTGCCTCTTTCTAAACTCTGGATAAATGGTATCAGTCGTAGGTATTGTTTTTGACTTGTTTCTTCACTCAATATTGTTATGTTTGTGAGATTCGTCTATGTTTATGAATGTAGCTAACTTTGTTAATTTATATTGTTAAAATCCATTAAATGAATGCAGCACAGCTTATGTATACATTCTACTTTGATGAATAATTGGGTTGTACATTTCTCCTGGTATACATACATATTCCTGATTTTCCTAATTGAATTTACAACCCATCCTTTCTCCACTGATCTGCAATACCATCTCTGCCATGCATCAGGTCTCCTAATAGGAATGGATCTGTGTGTGGCGTTTCTAATTGTTTCAATTGGTTTACTTGTCTATTCCTGTGTCATCACTACACTGCCCTCATTGATTGCTTTACAGTATGTGTTCATTTCTCGTAGGGTACATCCTTTCATCTCCACCCAATACTTCTTCAAATATGTCGTAGCTGTTGTTAGTCCTTTTGTTCTTCTACATAAACTATACAACCAGCTTATTAAATTCTACAATATTTCTTTCTATGATTTAAAAATTGGGATAGAGCTGAGGGCGGTGGCTCACACCTGTAATCCCAACAGTTTGGGAGGCCATGGCGGGTGGATCACTTGATGTTAGGGGTTCGAGACAAGCCTGGCCAACATGGTGAAACCCCATCTACTAGAAATATAAAAATTAGCCAGGCATGGTGGCGTGTGCCTGTAATGCCAGCTACTCAGGTGGCTGAGTCAGGAGAATCGCTTGAACCCAGGAGGTGGAGGCTGCAATGAGCTGAAATTGCGCCACTATACTCCAGCCTGGGCAACAGAGTGAGACTCTGTCTTAAAATAAATAAATAAATAAATAAATAAATAAATAAATAAAATTGGGATAGCATTGACTCTATAGATGAAGCTGAAGAGAACTAACATCTTTATAACATTGAGTTTTCTCACCTGTGATTGATAAATTAGTTTTTGCTTTATTTTAATATTTATTCAAAATTTTTTATAATTTATACTTTCATGCCTAAAGATCTTGGAGCAGTTTGCCAGGCTTACCCTTAGTTAGTGTATATTTCTTGGTATCTTTTAAAAAAATGTCATTATCTCTTGCTGGAATGTAGAAATGCAGTAGATTTCTTTTTACTATTAATTTAGGGTCTAGTGACCTGGCTAAACTCTCTTTTCTATTTTAAAAAAAATGAAATTTTTATTTTCTATTTCTTTTAAAATGTATTTTCATTTAAAAAAATCTGTCCTCACAATATATTCTCATAAACTCTTTTCAATTCTTATAATATATCTGTAAATTATTTTAAATTTTCTCGTAGGTCACAGTAATATCATCTGTGAATAATGACAGTTTTTCTTGCTTCATAAAGTTTAGACTTCTTGTCTCTTTTTCTTGCTTTGCTGCACAAGCTGGTTCCTCCAGTTCAACGCCGAATGAAAAGTGGCAATAGCAAACATCCTTACCTCATTCCCATCTCAGAGAGAATACTTTCACTATTTTCACCATTTAGTATGATATTTGCCAGAGGTTTTCATAGATAACATTCAAAAGAATATTCCCCTTTTGTTCCTCGTTGGGTAAGAATATTTATTATGAAAAGGCATTGAATTATTGTTACCTGTTTTAAAAACCTCTAAACTTTGAAATAATTATAGATCCATAGAAAGTGGCAAAGGTAGTACAAATATGTCTCTTGCATCCTTCTGCTAGTTTCATCTGCTTGTTACACCTTACCTAAATACACAATATTCAATATGCAATAGCATACCAGGAGATTAACATTGGTGCAATGTGTATGTGTATAGTTCTATTTCATTTTATTGCATGTGTGGATTCATACGACCACCAGTGCAATCAAGACACGGTATTATTCTGTCACCACAAAGGTCTCCCCTATGCTATCCCTTTTTAGTCATCCCTACTCCCTCCCACACCATCTATAACCCCTGGCAGCCACTAATTTGTTTTCTATCCCCAAACTTCGGTCATTTGAGAATGTTATAGAAATGGAATCATACACTATGTAATCTTTTGATACTGACTTTCTCTCACTCAGTGTAATGCTGTGAGGTCTATTCATGTTGCTGAATGTATCAGTAGTTAATTTCTGTTTATTGCTGAGTAATATTCTGTGGCATGGATGTACCAAAGTTTGTTTATTCATTCACCCATTTTAGGACATTTTGGTTGTCCCAATTTTTGGCTATTGCAAATAAAGCTACCGTGAACAATTGTATAGTAGCTTTTTGTGTGTGTGTGGACATAAATGTTGATTTCCTGGGATAAATGCCAGAGCATTATTTAGTTTAGTGTAATTGCTGAGTTATATGGTAAGCATACGTTTAGATTTTTAGGAACTGCCTGTTTTCCAGAGTAGGTGTGTCATATACACCTCCCACCAATAATGTGTGAGAGATCTAGTTTCTCTGAATCCTTGCCAACTTCAGTGCTGTGAACATGTTTTATTCTACCTGTTCCAATAGGTGTGAAGTGGTACTTTATGGTCTTAATTTGCATCTCCATAAAGGTTTGTGATGTTGAACATCTTTTCGTTGCTATTTGCCACTGTCTATCCTGTTTGGACAAGATGTCTCTTCATGTATTTTGCCCATTTTCTAATTGAATTATTATTATTGTTGTTTTATACTGTCAGATTTTAAAAGTTGTTTTAGTGACATCCAAATTTATCTTTTTTTTATGAATTTTGCTTTTTTGTTGTTATGCCTAAGAACTCTCCACCATGCTATATGTTTCAAAGATTTCACTCCTATATTTTTTGCTAGGAGAGTTATAGTTTTACACTTTAAATTTAAGTCTGTGATCCATTGTGAGTTAATTTTTATTTGTCACTTGGGGTACAAGGTGACATTTCAATATCTGTATGCAATGTACAATGATAAAATCAAGGTTTTTTTTTTTTAGCATATCCATCAACTTGAACATTGAGCATTTCTTTCTGTTGGAAACATTCAAAATACCCCTCTTCTGGTTATTTGAAAATATAGCATAAATTATTAATAACTATAGTTACCCTACAGGGCTAAAGAGCACTAGAACTTATTCCTTTTCTCTAGCTATAATTTTGCATGCATTAGCCAAATTCTCCCTCCTCCCCAACCCCCACTTCCCAGCCTCTAGTCATCACTACTCTATTCTCTACTTCTATGAGATCAACTTATTTCACTTCTACATATTAGTGAAAACATGTCATATCTATCTTTCTGTGCCTGGCTTATTTCACTTAACATGTCCTCCAGGCTCATCCATGTTGCTGCAAATAACAGGTTTTATGCTTTTTTGTGGACAAATAGTATTCTATTTTGTATATAAACCACATTTTTTTCATCCATTCATCTCTTGATGGACACTTAGGTTGATTCTATATCTTTGCTATTGTCAATAGTGCTGCAGTAAACATGGGCATGCAGATATCTCCTCAACATGCTGATTTCTTTTCCTTTGGATATATAACCAGTAGTGGGATTGCTGAATCATGTGGTAATTCTATTTTTAGTTTTTTGAGGAACCTCCATACTCTTTTCCATAATAGTTGCAGTAATTTATATTTTCAACAACAATGTGTGCATTCTCTTTTTTTCTGCATCCTTGCTAACATTTGTTATTTTTCTCTTTTGATAATAGTCATTCTAACCAGGGTGAGATGATGTCTCATTGCAATTTCAATTTGCATTTCCCTGATGATTACTGATATTGAGCATTTTTTCATATACCCATTGGTCATTTGCATGTCTTCTTTTGAGAAATGTCTATTCAGATCATCTGTCAATTTTTAAATCATATTATAGTTGACCTTTGAACAATGTGAGGGTTAGGGACTTCAACCCCCAGCACAATTGAAAATCCATGACACCTTTTGACTCCTCAAAAACTTAATAGGCTACTCTTGACTGGAAGCTTTACCAATGTCATAAGCATTCAATTAACACATATTTTGTATGTTATATGTATTATATACTCTATTCTTACAATAAAGTAAGTTAGAAAAGGAAAATGCTATGAAGAAAATCATGAGGAAGAGAAAATATATTTGCTATTCATTAAGTAGAAGTGGATCATCATAAAGGTTTTCATCCTTATTGTCTTCATGTTGAGTAGGCGGAGGCGGAAGTAGAGAAGGGAGGGTTTGTCTTGCTGTCTCAGAGGTGGCAGAGATAGAAGAAAGATTATGTATAAGTGAACCTGTACAGTTCAAACTGCTGTTCAAGGGCCAACTGTGTTTTTGTTGTTGTTGTTTTTGGCCACTGAGTTATTTGTATATTCTGGATATTAATCCCTTGTCAGATAAATATGTTCTCCCATTCTGCAGATTGTCTCTTCGCTCTGTTGATCATTTCCTGTGCAGTGCAGTAGCTTTTTAGTGTAATATAATCCTCTTTGTTTATTTTTGGTTTTGTTGCCTGTGCATTTGGTTTTGTTGTCTCTGCATTCTTCATAAAAATATTTGCCCAGACCAGTGTCCTAAAGTGTTTTCCCTATGTTTTCTTCCAGTAGTTTCATAACTTTGGGTCTTTAATTCATCTTTAGTTTATTTTTGTATATGATGAGAGATGGGTATCTTAGTTTCATTGTTCTGCATATAGGTATCCAGTTTTACCAACACCATTTTTTGAAGAGACCGTCCTTTCCCCAATGAATGTTTTTGGCATCTCTGTCAAAAATCAGTTGGCCATAAATATGTGAATTTATTTCTGAGTTCTGTATTCTGTTTCACTGTTTTTTTTTGTTTGTTTTTTTGTTTTTTTTAGACAGAGCCTTGCTCTGTCACCAGGCTGTAGTGCAGTGGTGCAATCTTGACTCACTGCAACCTGCGCCTCCCGGGTTCAAGCAATTCTCCTGCCTCAGCCTCCCAAGTAGCTATGACTACAGGCATGCACCACCACGCTCAGCTAATTTTTGTATTTTTAGTAGAGATGGGGTTTAACCATGTTGGCCAGGATGGTCTCGATCTCATGACCTCGTGATCCACCCACCTCGGCCTCCCAAAGTGCTGGGATTACAGGCATGAGCCACCACACCTGGCCCTCCCCCCTTTTTTTTTTTTTTTTGAGATAGAATTTCACTGTGTCACCCAGCCTGGAGTGCAATGGAGTGATCTCAGCTCACTGCAACCTCCGCCTCCTGGGTTCAAGCAATTCTCCTGCCTCAGCCTCCTGAGAAGCTGGGATTACAGGCACCCACCACCATAACTGGCTAATTATCATATTTTTAGTAGAGACAGGTTTTTACCATATTGGCCAGTCTGGTCTCAAACTCCTGACCTCAGGTGATCCTCCTGCCTTGGCCTTCCAAAGTGCTGGGATTACAGGCGTGAGCCACCCCACCCAGTTGGTTTCATTGTTCTATATATTTTTTCTTACACCAGTGCCATACTGTTTTGGCCACAATAGCTGCAGTAGGAGGTCACATAGTGTGATATCTCCAACTTTTTTTTTTGCTCAGGATTACTTTGGCTATTCAGGGCCTTTTGTAGCTCCATAAGAATTTTAGGACTTTTAAAAATTTCTGTGAAGAATGTCATTGATATTTTGATAGGAATTTCATTGAAGCTGTAGTTTGTTTTTGGTAGTATGATCATTCATTTTAACAGTATGAATTCTTCCAATCCATAAACATGGGATGTCTTTTTATTGTTTTGGACCCACTTTAATTTCTTTCATCAGAATTTTATAATTTTCCTTGTAGAGGTCTTTTACATCCTCAGTTAAATTTTTTTTCTAGGTATTTTTGGTGTGACTATTGTAAATAAAATTGCATTCTTGATTTCTTTTTCAGCTAGTTGTTATTGGCGTATATAAACACTACTGATTTTTGTGTATTAATTTTTGTATCCTGCTACTTTACTGATTTCATTTTTTGGTTCTAAGTGGGTTTTTTTCTGGTGGAGTCTTTAGGTTCCTCTCTGTATAAGGTCATGTCTTCTTCTATAAACAAGAATAATTTTACTTCCTCCTGTCTAACTTGAATGTCCTTTATTTCTTTCTCTTACCTGCTTGTTCTGGCTAGGACTTTCAGTACAACGTTGAGTAAGTGTGGTAATTTTATAATTTTCCTTGTAGAGGTCTTTTACATACTCAGTTAAATTTATTTCTAGGTATTTTTGGTATGACTATTGTAAATAAAATTGTATTCTTGATTTCTTTTTCAGCTAGTTTGTTACTGGTGTTATAGAAACACTACTGATTTTGGGGTATTAATTTTTGTATCCTGCTCCTTTACTGATTTCATTTTCATTTACTCATATTTTATTCTTTCCATTGTTCTTTCTTCCTGGTGCTTCAGGTTACTTTATTTTATAATTTTTTTTCTATTAGAGAACTTGTTTAGCCATTAGTTTAGGGTAGAGTTGCTGATTACAAATTCTCTTACTTTTCCCTCATCACAGAATGTCTTCATTACATTTTCATTCCTGAAGGACTGAATTCTTACATCACTAGACATAGAATTATGGGTTGACAGTTCTTTATTTTCGGTACTTGAAAAATGTTGCACCACTCCTTTTGAGCCTGTTTCGTTTCTTGTGAGAAATTCATTGTTCTTCAAATTGTTTTTTCCCTGTGGATGAAGTGTTCTTTCTCTTCCACTGCTTCAATATTTTTTCTTTGTCTTTTAGTTTTCAGAAGTTTGACTGTGATGTATCTTGATGTGGATTTTTTGGGTTTATCCAATTTGGAGTTTGGACTGGGAGGTTTATGTATTTTGAAAAATTTGGTAAATTTTCAGCCATTATTTTTTCAAATACTGTTTTAGCTCCACTTTTCTCATCTCCTTTCCATATTATGATGACACATGTATTAGATCTTTTGTTATAATCCTACAGGTCTCATGGCTCCTTTCATTTTTTTATCAGTGGATTTTTTCAGTGTTGTTGGGATTGGGGTAATTTCCAAAGTTTTGTCTTCAAGTTCACTGGTTCTTTAATCCTTTCCCTCCATTCTGTTGTTGAGCCTATCTATTAAGTTTTAAAAATAAGTTGTTGCATTTTTTTCAATTCTAAAATGTCCATTTGCTTTTTTCTTTATATCTTCTATTTATTTGCTGAGACTTTCTCTTTTTTTCTTTTGTCCCAAACATGTTTATAATTGTTTGTTGAGGAATTTCTATTATACTCCTTTAAAAATCATTCTCAGATAATTCTAAGTAATAGCATCTATCAATTGTCTTTTATCATTCAATAGGAGATTTTATTTTTTTCTTATTTATTTATTTACTTATTCATTCATTTTTTATAGACAGGGTCTCACTCTGTCACCCAGAATGGAGTAGAGTGGTGAGACCATAGCTCACTGCAGCCTTGACCTCCTGGGCTCAAGTGATCCTCCCACCTCAGCTTTCAGAGTATCTGGGACTATAGGCACATGCCACTGTGCCTGCCTAATTTTTTATTTTTTGTAGAGATGAGGTCTCACTATGTTGCCCAGGCTGGTCTCAAACTCCTCACCTCAAGCAATCCTCCTGCCTTGGCCTTCCAAAGTGCTGGGATTACAGGCATGAGCCACTGCAACTAGCTCCAGTTACTTTTAGATACTGAACTATTCTTCTTCCTCAGTTCTCTCTCACAATATAGACAGAACCCAGCAGTATTTAAGCATTTGTCTATTCACCAGCCAACTCTTCTGAAGCACTTGGTGTGTGGAGCCATGACAGTGTTTGTAAGGGACTGAGATGGCTTCAACCTGGCCAGAGTGTGGGAGGCTCCTAGGTGCTTGGGGAGGGAGATGGGTGACCCAAAAGATTATATACAGTGACTTGGGTGGTGAATGGGATCAGGAAGTCTTTTCAGGGAATGACTTGAAGGACAGGAAGGGCTATACGGGAAGAAACAAGAATGGGAAGCTGCCGTCATCTCCTGGAACCACAGGTGCCATTCTTGTCAGTTTGGAGTTGGTCTGCCTGAGTAATAATAATGTGTAGCCTCACCTGAGAAGACAGCAAAGCTCACCTTGGGAGAGTCTGGCCCTCTGTGTGCCTGGAGCAATGTTTTTTCTCACCTCTCATCCAGGGTAAATGCAGTATGTTGGTCACCTGTTCCTGGAGCTGGCTCTTTCCCAGGAGAACTTATCTGTCTTTATGTCTTTTCATTTATTTCTAGTTGTTTCTCATGTCTTATCTGCAGGGAAGGCACCTCCTGTCATTTATTCTGACTCTCTGACTACATCCCAGCTTGTCACCACTTGCCTTCCTATTATCTGTTTGATCTCTTTCTGAGAAGGCATCTCATTGCCTGCCCAGGTTCATCTTTTCTCTTTGCACAGTTCTGACTGCCAGAAAGTGTTTCCTCATATTGACACAGGCAGGGAAATCTCTAGGTTTGCCCTTGTGAATGTGATGATGGTTCAGCTTCACTCAAGGATTATAAGTTAATAGGAAGATATCAGACTTAGGCACTGGGGAAACTGGCATTTGCCAATCACTCAATGCATGGAAATCATTAAGTCCCTTTTCCTCTCTGGGCCCCAATTTCCACATTGCTCACTTTGGGATAGATTATTTTACAGAATATTCCATCCCAGGAACTAAATGTTCTCATACATTTCTCTCTTGGACTTCCTTTTGCAACACTGAGAAGTGTTTTTTTTCTTGTCCTTCCTCGTGTGCCACTGTATCTGAGGCCAGGGATGGGGCTGAGTCAAGAAGAGTTCGAATTATGAGCAAAAAAGAGTTACAAATCTTTAAAAAGTTGCCCCCTTTGTTTTTATCATAAAACATGTTGATAAGGGGCTATAAATATCCAATCTTGTCTGAAAGCAGCAGTCAGATGAGTTAGCACCTGAAATGGGTGAAAGTTACATTTCTTGTCTTTGTTCTGTGTTTGGGCAAAAGCCACAAAGGACCACACATTGCATATATGAAGCAATTTAAATTCCACTCTGTAATGGGGTCTTTTCTAGTCTCTGAAGTGATTTAAAGCTTATAAATTCAAGTCACAAAGTTAAGAAACTTCCTATACATCTGGGATCATGTCCCCATGATCCAATTATTCTGAAGTCTCTCCAGAAATAGTTTCTTCCCTCCCTCCCTCTCTTCCTACCAATTCTGTGGTACTGTTGGAAAACATTAGAGAGAAAGGATCATCCTGGCCTTGCCCAAATTAACATGAACCCCCGTCAATGAGAACTCTCACTAGAGTCCATGATAGATCTGGGAGACTGTGAAGCCCACCACACAGGAAAAATCCTTGTAGCTCAGTCCCTTTGACCATTTCCAAATTCAGGATCCTAGGGTTGGATGAAAGCCAGCAACCTAGATGATCTCTTGTCTGTATCCCACCAAATAGGTTCTATTAGGCAGCTGTTACCCAGGCCAGCCTTTTAAAGGGTCATAAATAAACCTGGTCATGGCTCCTACCAGAGAGTTTCAGAGGCACAGCAGCTGTGGACTTCAAAAAGAGCAGTCAGTCACAGAAGTGGCATCCTGTTGTGCACAGCTGAGTCTTCTCCTGTGTGTGTGTGCGTGAGTATCCTCTATCTGTGCATTCATGAGAGTATTGCTGGTTTACCACTGGGATCTGGTAACCTCCACTTCTAAGATCCAAAGCTGAAAGCTGTGACTGCCCAGGCAGCAGCCAGAAGCATCTTCAATGTGGATCACTGTTTTCTGATACACTATAGTTTCTTAATCACATTCCAGTTTTCCCTTTCCCATTTAATTCTAATACTGGTGCTGTTGTGATGAGCTCTCATTCCACAGATGTCCTTGGTGTACAAGAGGAGCCTGCCCAGTGTCAGCAAGAAATAAGAGTTGGGCAATCCTTTCCACCTCTTCCACAAATGAATACACCTGCCTTGTACACCAGCTCTAAAAGTCCTAGAATCAAATACATGCCACATTCATGGTCATAAGCCATTATGCCTTGCATTGAATTTTTTCTTTTTGTAAGATATATTATATATACAAGAGTATAAAAAGCAAATGCAGGCCAGGCACGATGGCTCACGCCTGTAATCCCAGCACTTTGGGAGGCTGAGGCGGGCGGAATCACAAGGTCAAGAGATAGAGACCATCCTGGCCAACAGAATGGTTTGTGTTTTGTAAAAATACAAAATTAGCTGGGTGTGGTGGCGCATGCCTGTAATCCCAACTACTCAGGAGGCTGAAGCAGGAGAATTGCTTGAACTCGGGAGGTGAAGGTTACAGTGAGCCAAGATCGCACCACCGCACTCCAACCTGGCAGCAGAGCAAGACTGTCAAAAAAAAAAAAAAAAAAAAAAAAAAAGCATATGCATACCATTCAAGGAAAAATATGAAAATACACACCATGCACCCCTTACCCAGGTCAAAAATTAGAATGTTCTAGTACCTTAGAAACCCCTCTTACTTCCCTCCTCAATTACATTCCCCTCTCTTCCCTCTCTCCTAGAGGAAAACACTATTCTGACATCTGTTAACATCTATTAGTTTTGCTTTTTTAAAATTTTATATGAATGGAATTATATAGTATATAATCCTTTGTGTGTATCTTTTTATACATCATAACGTGAGATACATTCACGTTGTTGATGTATCACGTTTTCATATGTACTGCAAGTTTTGCTGCAGAAATCAGTAGCTTGTTTTTTTAATTGTAGTGCAGCATCCCATTAAATAAGTATAATAGAATTTATGTATTCATTCTACTGTTGATAGACTTTTGTGCTATTTCCATTTTCTGGCTATTAGTAAAGCTGTTATAAACATTCTTGTATGTGTTTTTTGGTAGAAATTTACCCTTATGTCTCTTGCTTATATAGCAAGAACTGGGATTTCTGAGATACATTTCTTTCATTTTAATAAGCATTTGTTGAGCTCTTACTGTGTGCCAAGCTCTATGGTGGGCAACTGGGGCGATTGCATAGATGTATACCAGACATGTAGCCTGTCTTTAAGGAGCTCATAGTTTAGAGGAGGAGACTGGTATGTCCATAATTCAAATAAGGCTGAGTAAGGTCAGTGCTAACTTTGCATTAGAAGCAACATGTTATAGGCAGGCAAAGGAAGGAGTCATTAGCCCTCACTTAGAGTCAAGGAAGTCTTCTCAGAAAAAGTGATATTTAAGCTGATCTCCAAATAGTAGCATTTTCACTGGTAATAAATGGAGAAGGAGAGGGCATTCTAAACTCAAAACAGCTCAAAGGCAAGGTGTTTGAAAATGTATGGTTGGTCATTGATGTAGATAATAAGGTCTGGGGTAGTATAATTAGAGGACAGGATGTAAGAAGGAATTTAGTGGTCTATGAAGATTTTGGAAGATCTTAAAGGTTCAGCTAAAGACTCTAGGTTTCCCTCCAGAGGCCCTGAGGGTGAGTACTTCGGATGACAGAAGTTACATCTTTTGCCTGTTTCAAATATAATGAGACCATCAAGAACCCAGTTTTGTCTGTGCCCAAGTAAGCACCGTGGTGGCCATAGTGTCGGCAAAGATACACCTCAGACTTGCTGGAAAGTGTGCAGTGTGCAAATAGACTGTTGAGGAGGAAGGCGTGGTCTGTGCTGCAGTTTTACAGCGAGACATTACTTGGCTCAAATTCCTTTAGCCCCACCCCTTGCTGCTTGGTGATTCTCCCATAGTTGAAGAGAATATTGATATTGTATGAGAATCAGATAATTTAAGAGCTGAGAATAATCTGAGATCACTGTACAATTGTGGAGACTGTGAGTCAGGGAGGAAGGGTCTTGCCCTGGACAATGCAGGGCATTTGAGGAAGAGCCAGGCTCAGCATCCAAACTTAACTTCTAACGTAATTATTCTGATATTGCCTCTCATAAAATCTTGGACCTATTCACAATTTATTAATGTTAGAAGTCTGGAGCAAATCTACTGAAGTGAAAAGGGCTGGGGCAGAGAAAGTGAGTTGGTGAATAATATATTGTAGTAATTACATTCCCCAAACTTACTCAAATGTGACTTCTCCATCTCTATGTACAACTATGGAGTAATCATTAGGAATTACCATTGAGTGAAGAAGGCAATGTGGAGAAAGCGTGTATTGTGTGCTATCTTTTAAGTGGGAGAATATGAATATATCCATATATTATATTTTTTACATGGAAAGATAAACCACTAAATTTGAGAAGTGGTTATCTGTAAGTGAGGAAGGTAACGGGACAAAGGGGACAAGGATAAATGTTAGATTTCATTAAATATACCTTCTCTTGTAGATTTGACTTTGATTTTTTAAAATTATTTTTTCTTTTTATTTCTTTCTTTCTTTTTTTTTTTTTGGAAACAGGATTTTACTCTGTTGCCCAGGCTGGAGTGCAGTGGTACAATCTTGGCTCACTGCAACCTCCACTTCCTGGACTCAAGCAATCCTACCACCTCAGCCTCCCAAGTAGCTGGGACTACAGGCATGTGCCACCATGCTTGAGGAATTTTTTCTTAAGTTTTAAATTTTTATGCAGATAAAGTCTCACTATATTTCCCAGGCTGATTTTGAACTTCTGGGCTCAAGTGGTCCTCCCACCTAGCCTCCCAAAGTGCTGCCATTACTGGCATGAGCTTCCGCACTCGACTAGATTTGACTTTAGAGCCATGCATTTTTATAATTAGAAGATGGAAAAAAGCAAAATTCAAAAGCAAAATGAAATACATAAACCAAATAACTATAAGAGAGGAATTATCCCAACTAACTTTAAAAATCAATAATTTGTACATATCTAGCAGGAACTACCCTAAGGAGAAAAGGAATATAAAACAAAACAAAAAATAAAAAACAAGAATAAGAGGAAAAGTTCTTTAGAATCTTAAGCTTTTTCTTTTTTTTTTAGTATTCCTATTGATGAAGGTAGTATTAGTATTGTTATTCCAAAATTATTTTGTGTATATATTTGTGGAGTACATCAAATGATCAATTATGTTAGTGTCACTGAGTATCAAGATTTTTGATACATTGAGAAGCTACAAATGTATATTTATTGAGGTTATCTGGAAACTATAGACCTGAATATAAGGTGGAAGTATCAGTGTAAATTGTCATAGTTTACCTTAAAAAAAAAAAAAAGAACAAAACTATATTTTCTAACATTTTCCATGAAAAGGGATTAGAAATGATGACAAATTCAGTAGCAAGGAACACCTCTAGCACTCAGATTATGGTATCTAAACATCATTTTCCAATAAAAGAACCAGAGCTCTTGGAGAAATCGCTGATTCCCAGGCTGGCACAGGAAACAGAAAAGTTGAACCTGAATCATCTTCTTATCCCAGAAAGCAAGGAAGCCATCAAAGACTATTAGCGGCATGTGAAAAGGACTTAGGAATCATGAGTCATTAGCTACAGCTAAAAGAAAACATTTGGCCAGGTGTGGTGGCTCACACGTGTAATCCCAGCACTTTGAGAGGAAGGAGGGTGGATCCCTTGAGACCAGGAGTTTGAGACCAGCCTGGCCAACATGGTGAAACCCCATCTCTACTAAAAACACAAAAATTAGCAGGTGTGGTGGTGCACACCTGTAATCCCAGCTACGTGGGGGGCTGAGGCAGGAGAACCACTTGAACCCAGCAGGTGGAGGTTGCAGTGAGCTGAGATTGTGGCATTGCACTCCAGCCTGGGTCACAGAGTGAGACTCTGTCTCAAAACAAAACAAAAAACTGTTAAGTTTCTGCATCTAACCTCTGGTATGCAGGAAAAGGAGACACATATCACAGGAAAGCAATCAGTAAAATGCAGGCCGTGGGGAATTCCCCAGCACAAACAACTCAGTTTCTTACACAGACACACACAGTAAGGAAACAAAGGCAATAAAGGGAAAAATAGATTAAAAGAGATTTATCCACTAATTATAATGGACCTTTTAAAGATCTTAAGTTAAACAAATTGAAAAAGAAATATATTTAAAAGACATTTGGGGCCAGGCACAGAGGCTCTCTCGCCTGTAATCCCAGCACTTTGGGAGGCCATGGCGGGTGGATCACCTGAGGTCAAAAGTTCGAGACCAGACTGACCAACATGGTGAAACCCCGCCTCTGCTAAAAATACAAAAAAAGCAACTGGGCATGGTGGCGCATGCCTGTAATTCCAATCACTTGGGAGACTGAGGCAGGAGAATCGCTTGAACCAGGAGGTGGAGGTTGCAGTGAGCTGAGATCACGTCATTACACTTTAACCTGGGCTATTGCCCAGAGTGAAACTCTGTCTCAAAAAAAAAAAAAAAAAAAAAGGACATTTGGATAAATGTGAATAGTGAGTGAAGAGTTGGTGGTATGATATTAACATAATATTTAAAAAGTGTGATGCTGGTAATTTAATTTGCTTAAAAGACCATGCCTGTAATCCTAGCACTGTGGGAGGCTGAGGTGGGCAGATCATTCAAGTCCAGGAGTTTGAGACCAGCCTGGGCACCACAGCAAAATCTGGTCTCTATAAAAAAACTTTAAAATTTGCTGGGTGTGGTAGTGCACACCTGTAGTCCCAGCCACTTGGGAGGCTGAGGTGGGAGGATCACCTGAGCCCAAGGAATTTGAGGCTGCAGTTAGCTGTGGTCATGCCACTAAGCTTCAGCCTGGGTGACTGAGTGAGACCTTATCTTGAAAAAAAGAGAAAAAGAGAGTGTCTACCATTTATTATAGATACACACTAAACTATTTAAAAATGAAATGCTGCTGGCTGTGGTGGCTCACGCCTGTAATCGCAACACTTTGGGAGGCCGAGTCGGGCGAATCACAAGGTCAGGAGTTTGAGACCAGCCTGGCCAACATGTTGAAACCCCGTCTCCACTAAAAATACAAAAATGAGCTTGGCATGGTGGTGTGCACCTGTAATCCCAGCTACTTGGGATGCTGAGACAGGAGAATCATTTGAACCTGGGAGGTGGAGGTTGCAGTGAGCCGAGATCACGCCATTGCCCTCCAGTCTGGGCAACAGGGTGAGACTCCATCTCGGAAAAAAAAAAAAAAAAAAAAAAAGAAATGCTATCGTGATCTGGGATTTGCTTCAACATAATTCAAGCAAGTGAGGAGAAGTGAGGAGGTGCATGGCTGAACAAGATATACCACAAGGTGATTACTGAATCTGGATAAAAATACCTGAAGTTAATGATCTATTCTTTCTAATTTTCATATAGAGGTTTGAACTTCTCCATTATAAAAACATTAAAAATAAGACTTCTTCTAATGTTGTGCCATGTGCTATTCCTAAGAATACGCCGGTGGGTAATGTATGTTATTTGTTTAATACACATTGGCTTTCATCAGCTAATACACATTAAAAATGTTTTCATTTATATCAATTTTTTTGCATTGTCTTTATTAAATTTTGGTGTCAGAATACTCATTCCATACTCAGCAAATACCTACTGAGTATTTAGTGTGTACCCAGCACTGTAATTGCTATGAAGAGTAGAAAAATAAATAGGACAGATGTAATTACTGTCCTCAAGGAGCTGTTATGCAGAAAATGATTTGGCAAGGTCTCCATATTATTTTATCCTATGAAAACCACAGATAACACAGAAATCATCCATTCTTTGAAAGTTTGGGGTCATGTTTTTGACCATTTTTTCAACTTTCCATGGGTAATGGAATCAGCAATTCAGCATCAAGAATTAATTAGACTTTACGGGTCTTTGCGGTTCATTATTTTTCACTGCATTGTATACATACACTGTGTCTCCCTCATTCTTGCAGTCATTTATTTTTAACTCTTTGTTGAATTTCTTAAATCAAATTTCTTGTTCAAAACAAAATTAGAGAGGTGTGTACTTTCTTCGTTTTCACATAATGGCAAATGTCTTTTTAACCTTCAGGCCTGTGCAATGGTCGTCTGTGTGTAGAACTTCTGACCCTTAACCCATTTCCCTCAGAGCTCTGTGAACATTGTTCCACTGACTTCTACATACAGGACTGAAGAGCAGAAGGCCAGTGGCAGTCAGATCCTTATTCCTTGTTAGGTAATCTGTTTTCTTCTATGGAAAAGTCTAGAAATATCCTGCTACATATGGAAATCAAAACATATCCTTGGATCTAGATAAGGTATCTATTTTGCCACAGTTCTTACCTGGTGGTGAACCGTTTATGAACAAAAGACCTAAAACTTCTCTGTTTTTCTTTAATTTTTCCATAGTTTATTGGGGTACAGGTGGCGTTTGGTTACATGAGTAAGTTCTTTAGTGATTTGTGAGATTTTGGTGCACCCATCACCAAAGCAGTAGACACTGCACCCTATTAGTAGTCTTTTATCCCTCACCCCACTCCCACCCTTCCCCCCAAGTCCCCAAAGTCCATCGTATCATTCTTATACCTCTGCATCCTCATAGCTTAGTTCCCACATATCAGTGAGAACATACGATGTTTGGTTTTCCAGTTACTTTACTTAGAATAATAGTCTCCAATCTCATCCAGGTAGCTGTGAATGTCGTTAAATCATTCCTTTTTATGGCCGAGTAGTAGTCCATTGTATATATATCACAGTTTCTTTATCCACTCGTTGATTGATGGGCATTTGGGTTGGTTCCACAATTTTGCAATTGCGAATTGTGCTGCTATAATCATGCGTGTGCAAGTATCTTTGACCTAAAACATCTGTTTGAGGAAATGTTTCTTTTTTGGTTTTAAACATTATTTGTTTTCATCTGCTCTGTTTTCTTCTTATGAATTTCATAATGGGTTCCTCTGCTCTGTCTTCCATGCCTCTAATTTTTTCTCAATTTAAACCTCCTTGTCCTTTTTTCCCCTTTAAGTCTAGGAGAGCAGCCTATGTAACAAACTTGCACATCCTGCACACGTACCCCTGAACTTAAAATAAAAGCTTTTTAAAAAGTTGTTTTTTTATTTTAATTTTTTTTTAGATGAAATCTCGCTCTGTTGCCCAGGCTGGAGTACAATGGCGCGATCTCGGCTCACTGCAAGCTCCGCCTCCCGAGTTCACGCCATTCTCCTGCCTCAGACTCCTGAGTAGCTGGGACTACAGGCGCCCGCCACCTCGCCCGGCTAAGTTTTTGTATTTTTAGCAGAGATGGGGTTTCACTGTGTTAGCCAGGATGGTCTCGATCTCTTGACCTCGTGATCCTCCGGCCTCCGCCTCCCGAAGTGCTGGGATTACAGGCTTGAGCCACCGGGCCTGGCCAAAAAGTTATTTTTAATTTAAAAATTCCTTTTAAGATTTGTCTTAACCTAATACCATAAAAACCCTAGAGGAAAACCTAGGTAGTACCATTCAGGACATAGGCATGGGCAAAGACTTCATGTCTAAAACACCAAAAGCAACAGCAGCAAAAGCCAAAATTGACAAATGGGATCTCATTAAACTAAAGAGCTTCTGCACAGCAAAAGAAACTACCATCAGAATGAACAGGCAACCTACAGAATGGGAGAAAATTTTTGCAATCTACTCATCTGACAAAGGGCTAATATCCAGAACCTACAAAGAACTCAAACAAATTTACAAGAAAAAAACAAACAACCCCATCAAAAAGTGGGCAAAGGATATGAACAGACATTTCTCAAAAGAAGACATTCATACAGCCAACAGACACATGAAAAAATGCTCATCATCACTGGCCATCAGAGAAATGCAAATCAAAACCACAATGAGATACCATCTCACACCAGTTAGAATGGCGATCATTAAAAAGTCAGGAAACAACAGGTGCTGGAGAGGATGTGGAGAAATAGGAACACTTTTACACTGTTGGTGGGATTGTAAACTAGTTCAACCATTATGGAAAACAGTATGGCGATTCCTCAAGGATCTAGAACTAGATGTACCATATGACCCAGCCATCCCATTACTGGGTATATACCCAAAGGATTATAAATTATGCTGCTATAAAGACACATGCACACGTATGTTTATTGCGGCACTATTCACAATAGCAAAGTCTTGGAATCAACCCAAATGTCCATCAGTGACAGATTGGATTAAGAAAATGTGGCACATATACACCATAGAATACTATGCAGCGATAAAAAAGGATGAGTTTTTGTCCTTTGTAGGGACATGGATGCAGCTGGAAACCATCATTCTTAGCAAACTATCACAAGAACAGAAAACCAAACACCGCATGTTCTCACTCATAGGTGGGAACTGAACAATGAGATCACTTGGACTCAGGAAGGGGAACATCACACACCGGGGCCTATCATGGGGAGGGGGGAGGGGGGAGGGGGGAGGGATTGCATTGGGAGTTATACCTGATGTAAATGACGAGTTGATGGGTGCAGCACACCAACAAGGCACAAGTATACATATGTAACAAACCTGCACGTTATGCACATGTACCCTACAACTTAAAGTATAATAATAATAAATAAATTTAAAAAAAAAAAAGATTTGTCTTAAATACTATCTATTGAATTGTATTTGTTCAATAATTGTGAACTTTTTTTTTCCAAGAAAATGTTCTTATTGCTCAGATATCTTTTCTCCTAGCCTCTTTTTTTTATAGACAACTCTTGTTTTATTGATTCAAAAGCCTCTTTAATTCCATTGATAAAACTACTGAAAATTTTCTTTAACATTTTCACCATCTCCCCACGTTAACTGATTTCCAGCAAAGGCCGTTTGTTTATTTATTTATTTATTTATTTTATTTATTTATTTTTTTGAGATGGAGTCTCACACTGTCGCCCAGGCTGGAGTGCAGTGGGGCAATCTTGGCTCACTGCAAACTCCATCCCCCCCAGGTTTACACCATTCTCCTGCCTCAGCCTCCCGAGTAGCTGGGACCACAGGCGCCCGCTACCACGCCTGGCTCATTTTTTGTATTTTTAGTAGAGACGAGGTTTCACTGTGTTAGCCAGGATGGTCTCAATCTCCTGACCTCGTGATCTGCCCTCCTCGGCCTCCCAAAGTGCTAGGATTACAGGCGTGAGCCACTGCGCCCAGCCAAGGCTGTTTATTTTTTTATGTTTTTGAGATGGAGTCTCACTCTGCCACCCAGGCTGGAGTGCAGTGGCATGATCTCAGCTCACTGCAGCCTCTGCCTCCCGGGTTCCAGCGATTCTCCTGTCTCAGCCTCCCAGGTAGCTGAGATCACAGGCATGCGCCACCACGCCCGGCTAATTTTTATATTTTTAGTAGAGATAGGGGTTTCACCATGTTGACCAGGCTGGTCTCGAACTCCTGACCTCAGATGATCTGCCCGCCTTGGCATCCCAAAGTACTAGGATCTTTATTTTAATTGTCAGTTTGTTTCTATGGGGTTAAAAGTTTATGTCAGAAATTTTCTGTTCTGCTGATCCTTTTAACTGGACTTCTAGACTGATCACTATTTGGAGCCGACTTGGAATTCCTCACAATCATGTGGGTGACTCTTAGATGCCCCTGGTGGGCATTGTTTCTATCTTCCTCTGACTACTATGTGGCTTCAGGGATTCTTCAGTGAAAAACAAGTGATGGCTGCCACTTGGCTGCATGCTTGGTTAAGCCAAGTCAGGTGGTTAATACAATTTATTTGATCCTCCTGGACTTTTTTCGGTTTTTGCATTACTCTGATGGCTCATGAGAGGCCACTGGTATCTAGGACAGAGCCCAGGGATGAATGATATCTTCCAAAAGGAAAAAGAAAAGAGGCCTGTGCCCTTGACCCTTGCATCAGTTTTGCCACACCTTCCTTACTCCCCTCTCTTCTCCAAGACCATGAATGATTTTCTGGTGAGGACTCTGAGTGAGGATGAGAGAGAGACAAAGCTACAGGTTAATTTATGAAGATACAGAGACAGAAAAATTCAGCAAACAGTTTAAATAATTTATATGACAAGGAGAAAAAAAAACAATGAAGAGAAAAATAAAACTATTATTTAATATGGAGTAGGAAGAGCTTGAAAGGTAACATAAAAGTAAGGACCCACAAGAGTTTCTATATTCTTTTAAAAGTGCTCGCTTATCTTTTCAATAAATGTGTTGATTCAAATTACTTCTCTGGGATCTGGGAGTAGTCCAGAAGCCAAAAATAGCCAATCTGGTCAGAAAGCAGCAGCCAAATATGTTCAAATATGTTCAAAGAAAGAAGCCATGGAGCAATTGAATCAAAGACCTACAGACTAGAGCTTTTCATTCATCCAACAATAAAAATGTGAAGAGTTACTTTTGCTTGACATCAATTCGTTCGGTATCTATCACGGAGAATGAGAACTACAAGATTAGACAAACAAGAACATACTTTGGTGGAGATGCATTAAATGTTTCCTGTTCCTACAGAGCCCTTCTATGTAATGAGATTCTGTGTAATGAGGTTACCTATGTAACCTTTGATCTACTTGGTCTTTCACCTTGTCCTCTGAGACTCTCAGGTGGGAGCAATCAGAAAGCACAGAGCCATCAGGACCCCTCCACCATCACTGTGGGAAGCGTTTCTGAAATACCAGGCTTCTCACAGCACCCTTCACGTCCTTGTTCCTCAGGCTGTAGATGATGGGGTTGAGCATGGGGGTCACCACCCCACAGAAAAGGGAAATGAGTTTGTCTGCAAGGTCCTGTTTGTCTGCTCCCAGCAGGTCCTTAGACTTGGGCTTCCCATACATGAAGAGGATGGTCCCATAGAAGACGATCATGACAGTGAGGTGGGCAGAGCAGGTGGAGAAGGCCTTTCTCCTCCCCTCAGCTGAGGGGATCCTCAGGATGGTGGCAATGATGAAGACATAGGAGAAAGTGATGAGCAGAACCGGGACTCCCAGGAAGATCACATTGGTCACTCCCATACTGATCACATTGACAGAGATATCAGCACAGGTCAACTTCAGGACAGCCAGAATCTCACAGGTGAAGTGGTTGATGATGTTGTCTCCACAGAAGGGCAGCCTCATTGCAAGGGATGTCTGCACCATGGCAGTGAGGCTTCCAGCTACCCAGGAGCTGGCAGCCATGGGCACATAAGTAGCTTTGCTCATGACTTCAGAGTACCTAAGGGGGTTGCAGATGGCCACGTAGCGATCAAACGCCATCACGCTCAGGAGAACACACT
Source organism: Macaca nemestrina (assembly GCF_043159975.1). NCBI lineage: Eukaryota > Metazoa > Chordata > Mammalia > Primates > Cercopithecidae > Macaca > Macaca nemestrina. The sequence continues at coordinate 65,285,478 of NC_092138.1, forward strand.
CTGTGGCTCCCATGGCAAAGGAGAGGAACATCTGCACTGCACAGGCTGAGAAGGAGATGGTTTTCCTGGGAGTCAGGAAGCTATTAAGGGTGAGTGGGACTGAGGAGGTTGTATAGCAGATGTCCAGGAAGGAGAGGTTCCCCAGGAAGAAGTACATGGGTGTGTCCAGGCGGGAGTCAAGGATGGTCACCAGGATGAGGACCCCATTGCCCAGCAGGATCACCAGGTACATCAGCAGGATGAGCATGAAGAATGTCTTCTCCAACTTTGGATGGGCAGAGAGGCCCAGGAGAACAAACGCCATCACAGGGGAGGTCTGATTGGAACTGACCATTGTGTCTCTATGTCACTTGCACAAACTCAGAGGGCCAGCTCCATGATTCTCTGATGCCTAAAGTGCCCAGACAGCCAGTGAGGAAGCCCAGACTTGCTGAGCAATTGGAGAACATCTCTGACAATTCAAAGGGTTTTCTATATTGCTTTAAATAAAATGCAGGAAATTTGATCAAAATCTACTTGGTGGTATTTGGCCACCCCATAGAGAGGTTTCAAATGTCACCTGATTAGATTTAATTTTCCTCATCATATTTAAGACAGGCATCACACATTTACTTCAAGTTACAGGTGTGGATGATTCACTTTGCTCAATTTTGGCAAGAAATGTTATATTCAATTTGTATGTTTTTTCCCCTTGAGACCTAGGACTGGTAGAAAAAACTGGTACGCCTCATCCCCAATCCCTGACCATTCTGCTCTGTGAGCACTTTTTAAAATTATTATCATTATTTGAGACAGAGTCTCACTCCATTACCTAGGCTGGAGTGCAGTAGGGCAAATACAGCTCATTGCAGCCACAACCTCCAGGCTCAAGCGATCCTCCTGCCTCAATCTCCCAGGTAGCTGGGACCACATGCCTGGGCCACCACACCTGGCTAATTTTTAATTTTTTGTCAAGACGAGGTGTCACTTTGTTGCCCAGGCTGGGCTTAAATTCCTGGACTCAAGCAATCCTGCCACCCTGGCCTCCAAAGTGCTGGGATTACAGGCGTGAACCACGGCACCCGGCCTGTGAGCACTTTAAGATGCTCTCTGCCTCCTCTTTTCTAGATCGCTTCCGAGATCTACGGAGCCCTGGGCTATTTGTCCATTCACTCACTCACTTGCCAGACTCTTCTGGAGCACGTATTAACAGGACTGGCATTTGCCAACCAATCAATGCACGGGAATCGTGAAGTTCTTTTTCTTCTCTGGAACTTCATTTCCTGACGCTTACTTTGGAATAGATTATTATCAGAGATATTCCATCCCAGGGACTAAATGGTCTCATGGATTTCTCATTCTTGGACTGCTGCACCATGGGGACATCCTTTTCTATTTCCTTCAAAATTCCCTCTGTGCCACTTAGTCACCAGGTATGCCACCGGGGATGGAGCTGGGCCCACAAGAGTTTCTATATTGTTTTAAAAGTGCTCACTTACCTTTTCAACAAATGTGTTGATTCAAATTTACTTCTCTGGGCTCTGAGAGTAGTCCAGAAGCCAGACATAGCCAATCTGGTCAGAAAGCAGCAGCCATATGAGTTAGTGCCTGAAATGGGTGAACGTTTTCTTGTCTTTGTTCTGTGTTTTGGTAAAATCCACAGAAACCATTCATTGCTCATACAAAGCCACTTAAATCCCATCCTGCTATTGGGATTATTCTAGTCCCTGAAGTCATTTAAAGTTTGGAAATTCAAGTTACCAAGTCAAGAAACTTCTTATACATCTGGGATTATGTCCCTGTGATCCAATTACTCTGAAGTTTCTCCAGAAATACTTTCTTCTCTCTTCCCTCTCTTCCTACCCATTTTGCTGGGCTATTGGAAAGTATTAGAGAGAAAGGATCACCCTAGCCCTCCCCAAATTAACAAGAACCCCCAGTCCATGAGAACTGTCACCAGAGTCCATGATAGATCTGGGGGAATGTGAAACCACACAGGACAAATCCTTGTGGGTTAGTCCCCTTGGCCATTTACAAATTCAAAGGGTTTAGGATCTCAGGTTTGGATGAAAGCCAGTGACCTAGAAGATCTCTTGTCTGCATCCCACCAAATAGGTTCTGTTAGGCAGTTCCTACCCAGACCAGACCTTTAAAGGGTCATAAGTGAATCTGGTCATGGCTTCTACCAGAGAGTTTCAGAGGCAAGGCAGCTGTGGACTTGAAAAAAAGCAGTTGATCACAGAAGTGGTGTCCTGTTGCGAACAGCTCAGTCCTTTCCTGTGTGTGTGTGTGTGTGCATGAGTATACTATATCTGTGCATTTGTGAGAGCAGTGCTGATTTATCACTGGGATCTAGTAACCTCCACTTCTGAGATCCAAAACTGAGAGCTGTGACTGCCCAGGCAGCAACCAGAAGCATCTTCAATGTGGATCACTGTTTCCTGATACACTATAGTTTCTTAATCACATTCCAGTTTTCCCTTTCCCATTTAATTCTAATACCGGAGATGGTAGGTGGCACATGTGATGAGCTCTCATTCCACAGATGTTCTTGGTGTGCAAGAAGAGCCTGCCCAGTTTAGCAAAAATGCTTGGGCAATCCTGACCACCTCTTTCACAAATGAACATGCCTGCCTTATACTCCAGCTCTAAAACTCCTAGAATCAAGTACATGCCACATTCATAGTCATAAGCCATTTTGTCTTGCATTGAATTTTTTTCTTTTTGTGAGATATACATACAAAAGAGAGTAAAAAGCATATGTAAACCATTCAAGAAAAAATAAGAAAATATACTACCATGTCCCCCTCCTCCACTCAGGTTAAAATTAGGATGTTCCAGAACCTCAGAAGCCCCTCTTATTTTCTTATCCAATTATATTTCCTTATTCCCTCCCTTCCAGAAGTGACCATTATTTTGACTTCTATGGAAATCATTTTGTGGTAGGCAGAATCTTAGTGATCCCCCACATGATCACACAATTCCCTTCGTGCGGTGATCAAATACTAACCTAGGTACTGCTGTGAAGGGATTTTGTCAATGTAACTAAAGTTCCAAATCAGTTGTCTTTAAGATCAGAAGATTGTCCAGCAAGGTCTGACCTAATCAAGTGAGCCCTTTAAAAATAATTTTCTCTGGTTAGTAGCAGAAGGAGAAGCCAGATTCAAAGTGTGGGAAGGATTCCACATGCTGTTTCTTGATTGTGAGATGGAGGGAGCCTCGAACAAGAACCAGAGAGCTGCCACAAGGAGCTAAGCATGACCCCTGGCGACGGCCAGTAAGGAAACCGGGACCATAGTCTAAAAAACACAAGGAATTGAATTTTGCCACCAATAGCAATGAGCTTGAAAGCTGACATTTTCTCAGAGCGCAGCCTAACTCACCCAACCTTCTCACTTCCGGAACTGTGAGCTACTAATGAGGTGTTTCACGCTGCTGATAGTGGGGTGGTTTGTTATGCAGCAAGAGAAAGCTAATATGTATTCCCTTCATTTCCTTCACAGTTTGACCTTCTACAATGTACTAGTATACAATGGATTGTTCCATTTTGAAAAATGGAGTAACAATTACAAACCTAGCTTTTAAAACAATACATTTAAGGGGTACAAGTGAAGTTTTGTTACACAGATATACTGAATATGGTGAAGTCTGGGTTTTTAGTGCAACCATCACCCAAAATAATGTACATTATGCCAGTTAAGTAATTTCTCCTCCCTCAGCCCCCGTCACCATCCCACACTTCCAAGTCTTCAGTGTCAATTATTCCACACTTCATGTCCATGTGGACACACTGGTATTTGACTTTCTGTTTCCGGGCTGCATAACTTAAAAGACTGGCCATCCAACATGGCCAGTTCCATCCATGTTGTGCAAAACACATGGTTTCCTTCTTTTCTATGTCTAAAGAGTACTCCATTTTGTATATAGATGACATTTTCTTTATCCAATCATCTGTCTATAGATGCTTAGATTGATTCCATCTTTGCTGTTGTGAATAATGCTGCAATAAATATACCAATGCGGGTATCTTTTTTACATAATTAATTTTTTACATAATTAACACAAAAATTAGCTGAGTGTGGTGGTGCATGCCTGTAATGCCAGCTACTCGGGAGACTAAGGCAGGAGAATCACTTGAACCCAGGAGGCAGAGGTTGCGGTGAGTCGAGATTGCACCATTGCACTACAGCCTGGGCAATAAAAGCGAAACTCTGTCTCAAAAAAAAAAAAAAAAAAAATCATTGTGTAAAAAAGTAGATTGAACAGTAGTTCTATTTTTAGTTCTTTGAGAAGTCTCGATACTGTTTTCCATTGAGGTTGTACTGACTTGCCTTCCCACCAACAATATATAAATATTTCCCTTTTTTCACATCCTCACTAACATCTGTTATTTTTTGACTTTTTAATAATAGTCATTCTGGCTGACAAATCTAGCTTTTTGATTGAAAAAAATATTGCCACTATTTTGGGGAAGACTCACCGGAGAATCTAAGCTGTCAGTTTCAATAGTCCCTTCTGCGTAAGTCAGACAGTACTGTAGTGTGGCCAGGTACCAGACATCTGGCAGAAATATCATCAGAGAGAGTGGATTGTTTTATGTTTCCTGCTTCTAAGCTCTGAGTATGGCCCTCTTCCCACTCTTGGGAATAGATCAAAGCAGAATACTCTCTGGAGTGGAATGAGTGTCCTCCGCTAACCCAGTCAGCGAGACACGGAGAGAGAAGAGGGCATTTTATACATGCATGGCCAAGATAAGGCCAGTGCAGGAAAGAATGTGGGCCAGGCTGACTGGGGCATTCTGTCCTCAAGTTAATCACCATAGGCAGCAGGGGTCTATGAATGAGAGCCCTTGACATACCAGTCTCTGGAGTCGTAGGGCTGCCCTCTGGGCTGGATGCATTCTCTGCAGGGTGTACAACTGTCATGCCAGGATCTCCTTTTACTGTCCCGGGGACTCCTTACACCTCTCTTATGGGTTGGAACTTCTGTTTCCTTTGTCAATTTCTTTCTATTTCTTGGTTTAATCTCTTATTTTGATAGAGCACTTTCTTGAATAACTTCTTTTTCTTTTTCTTTTTTGAAATGGAATCTCATTCTGTCACCCAGGCTGGAGTGCAGTGGCACAGTCTTGGCTCACTGCAACCTCTGCCTCCCTGGTTCAAGTGATTCTCCTGCCTCAGCCTTCTGAGTAGCTGGGATTACAGATGCACGCCACCACACCCGGCTAAGTTTTGTATTTTTAGTAGAGACGGGATTTTGCCATGGGCGCCAGGCTGGTTCTGAACTCCTGACCTCAGAAGATCCACCCACCTCAGCCTCCCAAAGTGCTGGGATTACAAGCATGAGCCACTCACCAAGCCTTGAATAACTTCTTGAGAAAAAGTGTATTGTATACACATTTTTGAAATCTTATGTGTCTGAACATATTTTTATTTAACCTCCTGACCGATAATTTGGTGGGTGTCTTAACCAGGGTTCTCGAGAGGAATCGTATTAATAGTGTGTGTGTGTGTGTGTGTGTGTGTATGTGTGTGTTTGTTGTAAGGAACTGGCTTATCTGATTATGGAGGTTGACAAGTCCCAAGATTTGTAGTCAGCAGGCTGGTTGGCCAGGAGAGCTGATGAAAACACTAATGTCCCAGCTCAAAGGCAGGAAAAGTTCCCTCTTACTCATCCTTTTTGTTCTATTCAAGCCTTTCACTGATTTAATGAGGCTTAGTACATTAGGGAGGACAATCTGCTTTACTCAATCTATGCATTTAAATGTTAATCTCATCCAGGTGCTCCCTCACAGACATATCCAGAATAATATTTGACCAAATATCTGGGCACCCCATGACCAGTCAAGTTGACACATGAAATTAATCATCACAGTAGTGTGTGGAATTCTAGGAACTTATTGGAAATCATCTTCCTTCTGAATTTGAAGGTAATTCTGGTGCAATCAGAAGCCATTTTGATTCTTGATCTTTTATGCTAATTTTTTTTTACTCCATGAAAAAATAAAGAATCCATGCTCTCAACTGTGGCTGTTTTCTGCCAGTCCAGAGAGCCATGATTTTACCCTCTATAGAGAATAAAACTTTTGTTGGGGTGGGCAAGAGATAGTTGACTAATGTCATGGAATGAATGAAGGGGTGTAGGGACTCTGTTTCTTACATATTTGTCACCTAGTCTTCCTTTTTTAGCAGTGCTTCCTTCACCCCGGTCCTAGAGGTACTTGGTGCAGTGAGTTACTCTGTGCTACAAATCTAGTTGTTGCCAATTATTATGGTTTGAATGCCCCCTCAAAAACTCATGGTGAAATTTAATTGCCATGGTAACAGGGCTGAGAGATGGGACCTTTAAGAGGTGATTAAGCCAAGAGGGCTCAGCCTTCATGAATGGATTAATGCCATTATTGTAGGAGTGAGTTACTGCAGGAGTTTGGCCTCCTTTCTCTCCTTGTTTCATATACTTGCTTGTTCTTTCACCTTCTGCTGTGGGATGATGCAACATGAAGGCCTTCACTAGATGCCAGTGTCATGCTCTTGGACTTCACAGCCTCCAGAACTGTGAGCCAAATAAATGTCTATTATTTATAAATTACCCAGTCTCAGATATTCCATTAAAGCAGCAGAAAATGGAGTAAGACACTTACCTTTCCAAGTTTCTGGCTTGGGATTTGGCTCTGTCAGATCTGCTATGGCAATTAGCACAATTCCTAACTTTCACAGTGTTCTCACTGTTGATGTCTTACTTCTTCTCCTAACCTTGTGGATTTTATTGGAAAGAAAGAAAGACTATAGTTTTTATGGGTTTTAGGAGGAATGAAATTAGATGCATGTGTTCAGTTATCCTTTATGCAGTCTTGAGTCCATAAAATTTCTAACATCCTATTTATTTTCATAATTGTTTATTGCTTATTTCTCTCCTGTTAGAATATAAGTTTTACAGAGGTAAGTTTTTTTCTGTATTATTCACAGATGTCTCCTTAGTATAAAAATAGGGCCTCACTCACAACTGACTCTCAATACATAGATGCTGAATAAATGAATGAATGAATGTGTGGCCTACTCTCATTTTCCTCTGATTTTGTCCAATGTTTGCTCTTTTTTTTAAAAAAAATTACTTTATATTTGTCCTATCTTTTTGAACTTCTATTTTTGTAAACGTTGTAAATGTCCATAACATATTGGTACAGTAGAATACCTATATACTTTATAAATCAATAAACAAATACAGTTTAAATTGTAAGGAAGCATGATATTAAAATCTTGGAGACCATGGACCCCAGATACGTAGTTTTTGACTGTGACTCCATCCTTCCAAATGTTTAACAAACTTCTTTTTTCTAAGTGGCTCTTACATATTGGAAACGTCTATTTTGAGCAGAGCAGGCATGCAGAATTCAGGACTTTGGACCCCATTTAGAGGTGATCTGCCAGCTTCCTTCTTGACTGCATCATGTGCCCTTCTTTGCCAAAGTCTCCTGGTGAGCAGGGCCCTGTGACTGCCCTCATCACGATTTAGGAAAGTCATTCCCAAGCTGCAAGATGCCCTGAGGTTCCAGTCTGGAATCTGTTTTTCCAGGCTTGAATTTATCTTGCAACTATTTCCTAGCCCACCGCCACCCAGTGCCTCACTCCCAGACTCAGATCTCCTGCAGGAAGCTCAGGAACAAGCAAGAGAAAAGGGCCCACAGCCCACATCATCACCTCAACTGTTATGATCAGCCCCGGTACTCCCAGACACACACCACTGGACAGCTTGATTGAATTCTGCCCTTTACAGAAGCTGTGCTCAATGTTAACTCCTGACATCATTATGTGTGTATAACTTCAAGGCATCTCCAAACATTTCTGGAATGAGGAGACAGTATATAGAAGAAGGCGATATAGGTATAAAATCAATGAAGCTAGGTAAAAAATCTATAGCTCTTAATTTGAATTGTATGTATGTATGATTTATGTATTTGATCTAAATCTAAATATATATTTATATATCATGCATACATATAATTCAATTATTATATATATATTTTTCATAGCTCTTTCCACTGAAACATTTAGAAACCATGGGAAACTCAATAGTAACCCTAGCACTCAGATTATGACTTCTAAATACCATTCCCCATTAAAGGAAAAAAGGAGCTCCTTAGACAAAATAGTTGTTTCAGGTCTGGGAAGGAAGTGTGAATATTGAGCTTGTAATATCTTGACATACAGATAGCAGGAAGTCATCAAAGATACTAGTGTCATGCAAAAGGTCTCAGGAGCCATGAGCTCATAACTCCACCAAAAAAAAAAAGAAAAAAAACTTAAGTAACTAGATCTAATCACCAATATATGGGAAACACAAAGACAGACACCACAGAACTGCAATCAGCAAAATCAGACTGTGGTAAACTTTATAGTTTCCTATAATGAGAAACTATTCCTTCCCAAAAAAATCTAGCCTAAAAGCAGGGTGCTGGTGGTAGGAACAGAGATAGAGGGAAATATAGAAAAAGGGAGGGGGAAATGAAGATTGAAAGAGACTGTCCTGGTCCATTCTCACACTGCTAATAAAGACATACCTGAGACTGGGTGATTTATAAAGGAAAGAGGTTTAATTGACTCACAGTTCAGCATGGCTGGGGAGACTTCAGGAAACTTACGATCATGGCAGAAGGGGAAGCAAACATGTTCTTCTTCACATGGCAGCAATAAGGAGAAGTGCCAAGCAAAAGGGGGAAAAGGCCCTTATAAAACAATCAGATCTCATGAGAACTCATTCACTATCATGAGAACAGCAGGAGGGTAACCACCCCCATGATTAAATTACCTCACACCAGGTCCCTCCCATGATATCCCACAACACGTGGAGATTATGTGAACTACAGTTCAAGGTGAGATTTGGGTGGCGACACAGCCAAACCATATCAGAGACAAATCACAATGTATGTTGTTATTTGGATCCTGGTTCAATTTAAAAATTGAAATAAATAACTTATAAGGCATTTCTGGAAATATAAATGCTGGATAATTGTTGATATCAAGGAATTATTGAGTTTTAGGTGATTTATATGTTAAATATTAAATGGTACTTTATAATTTTACAAGAGTACTAATCTTTTATGGATATAAATACCAAAATATTTCAAGATGGAACGTTATTACCATCTGGGATTTGCTTTAGAATAATTGAGGAGAGGGAGAAATAATCTACAGGGCTATCAGAAGAACAAGATTGGCCATAAGCAGCACAGAAAGAAAAACTGCATATTCTCACTTATTTGTGGAAGCTAAAAGAACAATTGAACCCATGGAGATGGAGAGTAGAATGATGGTTATCAGAGGCTGGGAATGGTGATGAGAGGGTAGAGGGGAAGTGGAGATGGCTTATGGGTACAAAAAATAGAATAAATAAGAACTAGTATTTGATAGCACAACAGGGTGACTATAGTCAAAAATAATTTAATTGTACATTTAAAAATAATTAAAAGAGTATAATTGGATTGTTTGTAACACAAAGGATAAATGCTTGAAGTGATGGATACCCCATTTACCCTGATGTGATTATTACACATTGTATGCCTGTATAAAAATATCCCATATACTCCATAAATATATATAGCTACCGTGTACCCAGGAAAATTTTAAAAATTAAAAATTGCACACACACACACACACACACACACACACACACACACACACACACACACACACACACCCCAGCCATGAGCAGATCATCTTTGGATCTGGAAGATGAATACCTGTTATTCTTTCTACAGGATTAAATTTTCCCATAAAATAAAAGAAAAACCTTCTCCAATACCTAGCCTAAATATTGCAGCCTTTATTTCTGTTTCATGTAGGTCTGGTCCTCTTTGTGCATTTGCTTTATCATCTCTCTCTGCAGACCAGCTTTCTCTTCTTTGCTAGACACAGGGCCACATTCGTGCCCTCTTTACATGGTCTAACAGTTCAAGAGCTTTGTGCCAACTATGAGCTGTCTCTATGTCCAAATTGCAAATTCCCTGGAGAGAAAATATGATTTGCCCAGTTTGGGTCAACTCGCCAATTATCTGTAGCCAAAGGAGAGAGCATGACTGTCCTCTCAGCAGGGGCTAAGGGAAGACACATTCTGCTTCAGGCAGAACATTTCAGTGAATGTGCCACAGGCTACAGACCTACGAAGGTCGGAATCCTCCTGGGATTACTAAGCAGAACCTGTGGTGACCTAAGCCCCCAGGTGAATTGCCTTCAGCCATGAAAAGATTCATCCACTCACCCCAGGGTGCCTACACATCCCATTATTTTCTATGTGCTCCAAGGCAAGACATAGGTTGGGAAGCACTGTGCTAGGGAGGTGGGCAGGGTCATGAAGTTCTGTCCCATGGTGTCTTCAGTGCCTCCTTTCAAGAGTAGAATCTTGGCTTTACATTTTTGTAACACAGAGGTACCCTAGGGTGTTTTTCCCAAAACAGAGGAAACATCTGCACACAAAGGTGAATTCAGACTTGAACAATGGAGAAACAGAAAAATCATTCCTTGTATATTCAGCAGCATTCTGCTTCCATCCCCTCAAGCCACACTTCCCCTGGGTTCTAGGTTTCAACATTTTAATTGGGTCCAATCACAGCTGAAGTGCTCTGTTACATAAGTACTTCAATTTTCCGGTAGTCATTCTTCACATGTATCTTCTTTAGGGAACATTCTCTTCTGAGATTTGTGGGTAAAAGCAGCCAAGAGGCAAAGAGTTACAGGGACATCTGTTCCCCCAAAACATCAAAAGGCAAAGCGTTTCTGAAACACCAGGTTCCTCACAGCAGCCTTCACATCCTTGTTCCTCAGGCTGTAGATGATGGGGTTGAGCATGGGGGTCACCACCCCATAGAAAAGGGAAATGAGTTTGTCAGCAAGGTCTTCCTTGTCTTCCCCCAGAGGGGCCTTAGACTTGGGCTTCCCATACATGAAGAGGATGGTCCCATAGAAGACGATCACGACAGTGAGGTGGGCAGAGCAGGTGGAGAAGGCCTTTTTCCTCCCCTCAGCTGAGGGGATCCTCAGGATGGTGGCAATGATGAAGACATAGGAGAAAGAGATGAACAGAACCGGGACCCCCAGGAAGATCACATTGGTCACTCCCATACTGATCACATTGACAGAGATATCAGCACAGGTCAACTTCAGGACAGCCAGAATCTCACAGGTGAAGTGGTTGATGATGTTGTCTCCACAGAAGGGCAGCCTCATTGCAAGGGATGTCTGCACCATGGAAGCAGTGCTTCCAGCTACCCAGGAGCCGGCAGCCATGGGCACGTAGGCAGCCTTGCTCATGACCACAGGGTACCTAAGGGGGTTGCAGATGGCCACGTAGCGATCAAATGCCATCAAGCTCAGGAGGACGCACTCTGTGGCTCCCATGGCAAAGGAGAGGAACATCTGCACTGTACAGGCTGAGAAGCAGATGGTTTTCCTGGGAGTCAAGAAGCTGTCAAGGATGAGGGGGACTGAGGATGTTGTATAGCAGATGTCTAGGAAGGAGAGGTTCCCCAGGAAGAAGTACATGGGTGTGTGCAGGTGGGAGTTGGACACAGTCACCAGGATGAGAACCCCATTGCCTAGTAGGATTGCCACGTACATCAGCAGGATGAGCACAAAGAATGTTTTCTCCAGGTTTGGATAGGCAGAGAAGCCCAGGAGAACAAACTCTGTCACAGAGGCTGTCTGGTTGGCACTTACCATGGTGTATCTCTGTCAACTGAAGGAAATACTTAGAGGTCCAAACTCAACATTCCTTGCCTTGCATAGGAACAGTGCATCTGGACTGGGGTTCCAGTCTGGTTAAGAGATTAGAAAATAGTTTTGAAAGTCCACAATATTTATTTATTTCCAAGAAAAAAGAGACAACAAAATAAAAAATTATTTGAGGGACACAGGGCAAATGCACAAGGTTTAAAATGATGACTCTGATAATGTAACACGTGATCAGTGACAAAAACACATAACGCATTCATTTAGGGGGGCTATATCCTACAAGGCAATTTACCTCGTTAAACTTTGATCAGAAAAGTGACTTAAAGTTTGCTCTATGGTCCCCCAACTTTGTGCCAAATACTAGTGACTTGATTACTTCTGAATCCTCACCTTATAACGATTTCTTCTCATTAGACAATTTTTATGTAAAACAAACTCCGGTTGTTGCCTGAGATCTTTCTCATGGGAAACTCCAGCCCTAGCTGGGTCTTTCAGGAAAAGAGGAGACTGGACATGGAGAGATGCAAGGGAAAGGGGAGATGGTTCCAAGGTAACTTCATGCTCTGGAAATTTCAATATGTCTCTAATATTTGAATCTGATATTTCATGAAGATAAATAGAAGGCTGGCCCCAGAAATGCATAGTGGCTCACAATTTCTGGAACTCTAGTTTTCTTTGGTAACTAAGGCAGTCGGGGTGAGTGTCTACACAGGAATCAAGAGTTCTTGAACCTAAATATGTCAACCAGATGTAGACCCTGACACTGATTATGCCCCCCAAATAAATCTAGTCCCACCCTCTGTCCAATTCTAGATCTTCTTCTGCAGAACACTGATGTATGGGTTTTCAGCTTGATCTTTTCTAGTGATGAAGAGCTCACTACATTCCCAAACAGCTTGCTTCCTGTTTACAGAGCTCTGAAGTGTCAGAACATTCTTTATTCTAAACCAAGCCAGCAGCCTTCTGAGTTTCTCTCATTCATGTGATGGTGGTTTCACCTCCTTCTGGAATTGCCTGAGTTTGTGAAGTCAACAGAAGAAGCTCTGAAACCATAGGACCATCTTATTTCTGGGGGAGTCTCTAAAGTTAGGCAAGTCCATGACCTAAGACTGAAAAGTTTCATAGGCTCCTTGCCATCTAGATTTTCTGTCCCATGAAGAAAGAGTTTTGCATGGGCCTCAATCTTTGTGATAGCGCTGAAATCGCTTCATTCCTTCCCTTCTCAAGTCCCAACCCCTTTGAAATATCAAGTCAGAAGTTAGAAATGTTACTGTGCTAATAAAAAGGTTAAGTATTACTCTTGTAAGAACCCTCACTTACCTTTGTCAGGAGCCTACTAAGAAAATGTGCCCATGGCTTAGGAATAGTGTGTGGGCCAGAAATAGCAGCACTAGCTTGAAAGACTCAGGTTGAGATGGCCACCTCTGATTTGAAGAAAAGAGTGAAAGCTAGTTCTTCCTACTCAGTCTTGTTTTTATGTTTTAAGCAAAATTTCCAAATGAATAACCAGAACATGAAAAAGGCAATTTGAAATCAGTGCTGCAATTGGGACAATTATGCTCCCTGAAGTGATTAAAAGTTTGAAAGTAGAATTGTACAAAGTCAGGAAACTTTTTATACTTCTGAGACAATGTCCCCAAGATCCAATTATGCCAAAAGCACTCTAGGAAGACTTATTTTCCTCCTTCCTTTCTTCCTGTTGGAACTTTCCACACTTAGACTATTGAGGGATGTTAGAAAAAGCATTTTCATGTCCTTTTTGAATTTCTGCAAACTTTGAAATGCTAAAAATTCTTGAAAAGAAACTGGAGAGCTAAATGTTATTTAGGAATGCCTTCTGTTCATGCACTATGGGACCAGCAGGTGTGGGCACAATGATTCCAAATCAAGTGCTCAGGGGCATGGCTGTGGACATTTTGGGGCAACTTCTATATAAAGCCCTGGGGAGAACTGGGGATTCAGTCTCTGGAAAGTCCTTGAACAATGGGGGAGAATTTACACATGAAGAGACAGGCAAGGGATGGGAGGAAGGAGAAGACCATCTTGGAGACAGACCTTGGCACAGCTCTTGGGCTTGCTTTTTTCTTCTACAACCTCAACAAAGCATTTGTTTGAACAGCTTCATGGAACAGGAGGGATAGCATAGAGTCCAGGGAAGACATTCTATGTTGGTAGAATCTGGAGTAGGACAAGCAGCATATAATTTGGCTTTAGTGATTCTTGTCTCCTAGTATTCATGGCTTTGTGTCGTCCTCTCCTCTGGAGTAACTTGATTTTCAAAAGAATACACTCACTTGCTGGCTTTAGTGAAACCAACTTCCAGATTGGAGAGACAAATGTGGCAAGGAACTGAGAGAGGTCTCTGGCCAACTTACTCAGGACCTCAGCCCAACAACTCTCAAGGCACTGAATCTTGCCAACTACTTAAGTGAGCTTGGAAGTAAACTTTTCCCCAGTTGAACCTTCAAATGAGATCCCACCCCTAGTCAAAACCTTAGTTATAGCCTTGTGAAAGACCCTGAAGCAAAGGATCCAGTTAATCTATAATCATATCTTGACCCACAGAAATTGTGAGACAGCACGTGTGTTATTTTAAGCCATTTAGTTTTGAAGTTGTTTGTTACACAATAATAAATAACTATTATGTAGAGGATGGTTATGAACTATGAGGAAGAAGCCAAGGAAAGAAAGAGGCAAAATATCTAGAAAACAGTGGTTCAGTGAAAGGGAGCCCTCTACTTCCTCAAAAGTCTTTCCTATTGCCAGAGGACATCAGTGTTCAGCAAGTTTTTTCTCATCCTGGGTCAAAGTCTGCTTATCTCCCTGCACCTCTATCCTGGGTGTTAACTTAGCCTTTGGCTACATGGGACATAATCACTTCCTCTTTTGTGTATCAGCCCTTCAGAGACAAAAAGACAATAAATCACTGTAGATATGTGCAGCTACACGGAAGATACGGCCCTGAACTAGGCACACTACTCCTTCTACTGCCTGCTATGAACACTGTTTCTGTCAATGTGTCAGAGATCCCTTTGGCTTACCTTGGCAAAGAATCATCTTCTCCAGGAAATTTCCCACGGCAATTTCTGCCCACAGAACTCTCTCTCCTCTAAACTTTAAAAGCTTCCTTCCCTGGGATGTCCAGTTTTGTTCTGAACTCTGGAAATTAACTTGTATAATTCATTTTCTCTGGGTGTGTCCATATGCATAGCTCTATTCACACATCCATATGCTTAATGTGTGTATGCACATATAGGTGGTTTTGTAACTCTTTTTCTCTTCAGCCTCAAGGATCTGGTGGTATCCATTTCCAAGATGAAATGCTAATAGGCTTCCTGGTGAATCATGAACTTGAATCTTGATGTTTGAATCCCCCTTGGTTTGTCTAATTGATGTTCCAGAACTCACCTGCATTCATTATTTTCATTCTGGATGGAAACTCAGTGGTGACATTATTTGTCAATAGTTCTTTCAACTATGTTCCTCATTTCTCCATAGTAGAGTTAGACTTATGATCATAGTGGCAAAGAGCAGGAATCAAAATGATGACTAGTGAGCTCAGTTTCCCGGACTCACCCCGTATCTCATTCTTGAACTGAAAACACTTTGTTGTCATGGTTAGCTTCTTCCTTACTTCATTTTTTCATTCTGTGGCTACTCATGGGAGTCTCTAGAATCATACCCCTTGGGTCCACAGTAAATTCTAATGTCTTAGATGATCCCTGCAGAATAATGGAGCTTTGAGAAACATCCTTGTGTTCTCTCTCTCCACTTAGGAGCCACAGTTATAGAAATCATTGTTCTCTGCAAGCTTCCTTAGTTGGTAAAAAGCTTGTTCCAATTAGGACAGGTATGTCAGATATTGACAGATCAGCTGGAGTTTTGCTTATCTTTTACACAAAGAAGTTTTATATCTTTACTTTTGTATTTGGCCTCAGAAATCTTAGAACACTCTACCAACTCTGAAACATTTCCTTCAGGGCAGCAGGTTCATTGACTTCCCTCCTGAATTCAGTGTTTGACATCTGCCTGGTGTACACTAGGGAGTATGAAGAGTCCTCCAAGTTCTGCCACATCACCACTCAAGCACATCCCAATGACCAAACACACTTTGGGAAATATTCTTTACCCTTGTGTACTAGTTTAGACTGTCTGTCATGATTGCTAATCAATTCTCAAAGCAATTGAGACAGTGGCACATATAAATAGTAACAATAAATATATGATAAAATCATGACTGGATGCCATCCTGGAAAAACAATCTCTGCCATGAGTCCAAGAGGCACAAAGAATCTTGGACCCTCAGGTGACCTACTGGAGAGAGGAGCTGTTTACTATTTAGGAGCAAGGTAACCGTATATAAGAACAGGCAACAAGCAAAAAAAAAGTCCTTTTGTATTTTGTATTGAGACTGCTAGAAATTTTACTAGACAAATGTATGGCTTGCCAATGGCAGTTATTATGACAAGTTTTTGCATTTAGATAGACATATAGATACTCACATTTTGGATAAAATTTACTTACAGTGAAATGCACAATTCTTAAGTGCATCATACAATGAGTTTAGACAAATATACAGACCCACGTAATCCAAACCCAATCCAGCCGCAGAATATTTCTATCACCACAAAGAGTTTTCTCATGTGCCTTCCCAGTTCATCCCCAATACCACTCTGCCCAGAGCATCCCCATTGTTATAATATTTTCACCTTCATATATGTCTACCTTTTCAGAAACATCATATTAATAGAATCATTCATATTCTTTCATGCGAGTCTTGATTCAGAATGTTTTTGAGATTCATCTATGTTGTTACATGATTTAGCAGAATATCCCTGTTGTATTTTCCTCCAGTTTGGTCTTGAGGTCTCTCTTAGGAGTGAGGGTATAAACTATAGCCCTAGCTCTAGGGATTTAGTCATGAATGTTTACAGTGCACCTTTCATGGGATACTTCTTTATCCTGGCCGATGGCCTAAAGCCTAAGTGTCCAACCTGTGACCAAGTGTCCCTCTCACAGGAAACTTGTTTATACTGGCAGATTTTTATGGGTTTTGTCTTACCCATGTCCAGTTTGTTCCTACCAAGATAGCCATTCTTTAGGAGAGTCTTGACCTAGAAAGAAATTAGGTTTGGGTGTGTTGGTAAGGTGAGACACAGAGGAGGCAACTCAGCAAAACACATGAAATAATAGAAGCAGTGTATTACTTACAGATCTAAAGAGGAGATGGCAGCAAGCCTCACAAGGTGAACAGGAAGAGAGACAGCCATCCGGGACATGCACACTGAACCAGTGGGTGGAAAGCAAGAGAGACCAAGCGAGGGATCTGTTGGTATCCAGGTTATTCCCATGCAGTTTTCCCACGCGGAATTCTAATTGATGGGTTTAGAGAAAGCAAGCATAAGTTCTACGGAGTCACACTGTGACTGAGATGTGATCACTGTGGCATTTCTATGTAGTACACGCAGGGTGTGGGGGGCAGTAGGGCAAGTCAAGTAGACTATATCTAGTTATCCCATAGGAAGGTGGTCACTAGCAGGCATTTGTATAAAGAAGATATCTGGATTGACCACATTAAAGAACTGGGAAGAGGCAGAGAATTGGAAACTGTGTTTTAAGGAGCTAAGCCCTGTTTCTTGTATGAAAAAGATAAATATATATTCAAAACAGGTGCTGAGGCAACATAAAATTATAAGAATTCACTACAATTCCTTTTCATTACTAAGTAGTATTCCATTGTATGAACATCCTGTTTGTTTATCCATTTTCCTTATTAATGAACGTCTGGGCTCTTTTCAGTTTTGGCTGATATAAATAAAGCTATTATGAATAGTCTCATACAAGTCTTTTTGTAGACGTATATTTCCATTTTTCTTGGCTAAATAATCTGAGAATTTGATTGCTGGGTCATGCCGTAGGTTTTGCTTAGTTTTATAAGAAGCTGACAGATTTTTTGCCAAATGTTTGTATCATTTTACACTATGGCCAATGATGTGTGAGAGCTCTAGTTGCACTACATCCTTGTCAACATTTGATATCGTCAGTCTTTTTCATTTTAGTCACTGGTTGATGTGTAGTGGTTTCTCATTGTGGTTTTAATTTGTATTTTCCTGATAACTAATGATATTGAATGCTTTTATTTCATATGCCCATTGACCATTCATCTATCTTCTTTGTGAATTATCTGTTCAAATTATTTATTATTATTTATTTTTTTCAATATTGAGTTGTAGCAGTTCATTATATATTTTGGATTCAAGTCTTTTGTCAGGTATTATGTTGTGAATATTCTTCCAGTCCATGGCTTGCATATTCATTTTCTTAATAGTGTTTTCTGCTAAGCAGATTTTAAAAAAGCAGAGATTTATTTTTCACAGTTCTGAAGGCTAGGAAGTCCAAGCTGCCAGCCAGTTCGGGTCCTGGTGGGCACTATCTTCCAGGCTATGGACAGCTGCCTTTTGCTGTGTCCTCTTATGATGAGGGGAGGGGGGCACAGCGAGAGAGCTAAACAGATGATTTTAAATTTTGATCAACTCTATCAATTTCCTTCTTTTTTAGTTATTATTTTCCAAATCCTCCCTAAGAAACTTTTGCCTACTCCCAGTCACAAAGATATTTTTCTGTGTTTTATTATAAAAGTTTCATAGTTTTAGCTTTTATTTAGGTCTACAATCTACAGTAAATTAATTTTTGTTTATGCAATTAAAATTTATCTTTTCCAATGTGGTTATCTAGGTGTCTTAGTGTCATTTATTGAAAAGAACTTCTTTTCCCCCATTGAATTGCTTTAGTACCTTTGTCAAAAAATCAAACGACCGTATAAATGTAGATCTATTTATCTATTCCATTCCTTTGATCTGTTTGCATTATTTTGCTAGTATCATACAGGCTTGATTCTTATAGCTTTATATTAAGTCTTGAAGTTAGGTACAACTTTGTTCTTCTTTTCTAAGACTGTTTTGTATTTCTTTTACATTTCTGTGTAAATTTTAGAATCAGATTTTTATTTTCTGCAAAAAAAAAGCCTACTGGGATTATGATTAACATTACATTGAATCTATAGATTAAAAGGGGGGGGTTCAGCAGTTTTACTATGATGTGTCCCTATAGAGTCTTTCAATCAATGGACATGATATATCTCTTATTTATTTAGGTCTAAATATATGTACTTTTCAATGTAGAGGACTTGTACGTACTTAATTTACTCCTAAGTATTTTATCTTTACTTTATCATAAATATGCTAAAAACAATTGGATATTTATGTGTAAAGAAAATGAGACCCTTACCTCATACCATACAAAAAAAAAAAAAAAAAGTGGGCCAGGTGCAGTGGCTCACGCCTGTAATCCCAGCACTTTGGGAGGCCGAGGCAGGCAGATCAGGACTTCAGGAGATCCAGACCATCCTGGCTAACACTGTGAAACCCCATCTCTACTAAAAATACAAAAAACTAGCCGGGCGAGGTGGCGGGCGCCTGTAGTCCCAGCTACTCAGGAGGCTGAGGCAGGAGAATGGCGTGAACCCGGGAGGCGGAGCTTGCAGTGAGCCGAGATCGCGCCACTGCACTCCAGCCTGGGCGACAGAGCGAGACTCCGTCTCAAAAAAAAAAAAAAAAAAAACCATGGGACAGAATCTTTGTGACTCTGGCTTAGATAAAGATTTCTTAGATAAGACACCAAAAGCAAAATTCATCAAAGGAAAAATTGATAAATTTGACAATAAAATTTTAAATTTTGTTCCTCAAATGGCACTGTAAGAAAATTAAAAAAAAAAAGGGACTGTGGGAAAGTATTTGCAAACTGTATATATGATAAAGGGCTTGTATCCATCATACATAAAGAATTCTCCTAAGCAATTAAATAACAAAAAGACAACACAATTAAAATATTGTCACCATAAAACATATATGAATGGTTAATAAAAGCATGTAAAGATAATCAATATAAATAGCCATCATAAAAATGCAAGTTAAAACTACAATGAGATACTACTATGCATCCACTAGAAGAGCTATATTTAAAAGACTAATAATACAAGGGTTGGGGAGGATGTGGAGAAACTATCATACATGCTTGTGGGAATTAAAAATGATACAGCCACTTTGGAAACCAGTTTGGCAGTTTCTTAGAGTTAAACACATTCTTACTATATGACCCACCAACTCCATACAAAACTGTGTACATGCATGTTTATAGCAGCATTATCCATAATAACCCCAAACTGGGAACAATACAAATGTCCATTAGTGGGTGAATAGATAAACACAATGTGCACAAAGTGGTATATCCATACAATGAAATAAATATTGTTTCACAATAAAAAAAGTGCAAGCTACTGATACATGTTACCACTGGATGAGACTCAAAAAATATACCAAGCGAAAGAAAC
Source organism: Macaca nemestrina (assembly GCF_043159975.1). Lineage (NCBI taxonomy): Eukaryota > Metazoa > Chordata > Mammalia > Primates > Cercopithecidae > Macaca > Macaca nemestrina. Next base: position 65,305,569 of record NC_092138.1, read on the forward strand.
CAGATGAAAAGATAGCATAGGATTCCATTTATTTGAAATCTCTAGAAAGACCAAACCTTTCCAAAAAAATTATTTATTTTATAATTTTTGTGGGTACTCAGTAGGTGTATATATTTATGGCTATATACCATAATATATACCAAAATATTCCATAGGATATTTTGATACAGGCACACAATGTGTAATAATCACATCAGGGTAAATGGGGTATCCATCACCTCAAGCATTTATCCTTTATATTACAAACAATCCCATTATACCTTTTTAGTTATTTTTAAATGTACAATTAAATTATTATTGACTGCAATCACCCTGTTGTGCTATCAAATATTGGATCTTATTCATTCTTTCTAACTATTTTTTGTATCCATTAACTATTCCTACTTCCCCCCAACCCCGCTACCCACTCCCTGTTGGGAAAAAGGCTTATGGGGTGCCTTATTTATTTAGGTCTAAATAAACTGGTCATAAAAATATGGGACAGTAAGTTGTGAAAAGCCACAACAGGCCTCTGGGGAGGAAAAGCCTTCTTATCGCCATTATGTTCCCATTCTCAGAGCAAGAACTGCTCTCTTATCTGTAAACGCTGTGTTCAAGGAGAAAGATACTCCTTTGAAGCATTGGAATGTGGACAGATGTGCAGGCTCCTGGTTAAGCCCGCTCCCACCAGCTACTCTCCAATAAGTTAAAGACATGCTGTTTAAGCGCAAAGGAGATTCATTTAAACCGCTGTTGCTATAGGTTACGCGTATGACGTACTGCCTTCCTTTCACCGTTTTGCTCTGAACGTCTGCTTCTTAAATCTAAGTGATTATACTTAATAAAGTGTGGAGACCAGGACTCTGAGCCTTTTGCAGCCTCCATTTTGCAATTGGCCCCCTGGCCCCCACTCTTTATGCAATCTTAACCTGTCTCTTCTCATTCCTTCGTCACCACCGGACTTTGGGTACCCTACGGGTGGTGTTGAGGCTGGTCCCCAAGGCTACCCTTCCCAGCCTCTGGTAACCATCATTCTGTTCTCTATCTCCATGAGTTCAATTGTTTTAACTTTTAGCTCCCACAAATAAGTGGGAACATGTGAAGTTTGTAAAAGAGCAAATCTTTCTAGAAATAAGTAAGTTGGTAGTTGTCCAGGCCTTCTGGTGGGGATTGACTGCAATTGGGCATGGGGGAAGTTTTTGAAGTGATGTAAATGTTCTAAAATCATTTGGTGGTAATGATTGCATAACTGTATACATTTATTAAAAATAATTGATTTGTACAAGGGATGAATTTTTGGGTATATAAGATATACCTCAATAAAATGCTAAAAATGTTTATTTGGATTCTTTCTGTGTCCCCCTGATATAGTCAGTTCTCTGGGAACTGAAATAGGACCCTTAGACCTGCAAAGCCTAGATAGAGTTGCAGGGATGGGAAGCACACATTTCCCAAATAGGTCCCTGGAAGTGATGGTAATCAGAGTGACTCTTTCTACCACCCTGTATTTTACTTATTTGGGGCACAGCACCATAAAATGATCACTGATTTAGAGTACATACTGCATTCTGGAGGAAGGTGCCCCCTTCTCACCTGGCATTATTTCTAAGCTGGTGGCTTAGCTGTGCTATCAAACGGCCATTATGTCACTCTCTTGGGCCAGTTGCTTCTGGATGGTGCAGTATATTGAAGGACTGTGAGCTCACAGTTACACCTATTTTGCTGTGGACCCCGGCATCTGTCCCCTACTGGCTTAGAGGTGTGTGCTCCCACTACCTGGCCTCTCTCCTCTGCTGGTGCCCACTCCAGTCTTGGAGCAGAGTTGAGGCTGAGCCAGGGTGCTGTTGTGACCCATCTGGGTGTGTACACACTTGGGGCAGCACCAACATGCCAGCTTCCTGCCACCTCTCTGGACTTGAGGCACCAATGAGCATAGGATGGAGGCTGAGGTGGGAGCACTGAGAGCAGCTCAGGGCTTGCCTGCAGGCGTCCCTCAGCACAAACAGCCTGGGTAATGGCAGGAGCCAGAGATGTTCCTGGGCAGAAAGGGTAGGTCCCCAGTGAAGCCCCATCTTCAAGTTAGGGACAACCTGAAACTGGGGAGCCAGGCTGACAGACCAGAATGGGAACTTATGGTGCTTTTTCTGGGCCCAGCCATAGCCAGCCATGGACGAATCAGCATGCACTTCCTCCCCTCTGAAGCCCAGAAAAACCCAGGACTCAGCCAGACTCAAGGAGACTATGGGAGGACCTGTCTGTGGAGAGGAGTTACCCACTCCAGTGCCTCATCTCTTCTGAGAGCTGAGAAGAAGTTGGGATGACCAGCTGTGGAGAGGAGCTACCCACTCCAGGGTCTCCTCTCTGCTGAGAGCTGAGCAAATGTCCGGACAACTGGCTATGGAGAGGAGCTACCCACTCCAGGGTCTCCTCTCTGCTGAAGGATGAACACTTGTCAGGACACCCTCACTGTGGAGAGGAGCTATCCACTGTGAGTCTCCTCTGAGCTGTTATATCACTCAATAAAGCCCCTCTTCACCTTGCTCACCTTTCACTTGTCCATGTAGCTCATTCTTCCAGGGTGCAGGACAAGAACTCAAGACCCACCAAATGGAGGGGCTGAAACATGCCCCTTGCTTGCCACATTGCAAATGACAAGAAGGAGAGAAGAGCTGCAGCCCTTCAGGGAACCCAGACTTAGGAGCTCCCCAAGCCAGGGCTGTGACACCCTTTTTAGGGTTCTGTGATTCCTGGCATCTTCAAGCTTCCAGGCACCACCATGTTCCCCAATGCCAGCCATGGAAGCTGCTTGCAGTATGCCTGGTCCAGCTGCAGACTTGCAGGGAGCTGGCACCCATGCTGGCACCTGGAGCTGTCTGCCCTGCCACAGTCAGCGTGCCTGGATGTACGCAGAGGCCATACCCTACACTCGGCTCGCTCACCCCTCACCACTTGGCTCACTGGCAGGCAGGGGATCCAGGCAGGTAGTGTAAGCTGAGTGCAGCCTGCCTGGCCAAGTGGGCCCAGTGGGCCTGAGCAAAACTTGGGCAAAGGCAACACTGGCCACAGAGGTTGCTGCCTGGTGAAGCAACACCTCAATGATCCTGTAACATTATGTTGGGAGGGCAGGGACTTGAACACTAGACCTCTTGAATAACATCAATCCCTGGACATGTTCCAGATTTACAGGTGATAGAAACCACAAATGGCAAAGTCCCAGTAGCAGGAAGGGAGTCTTTGATTACAAGAAGCACTACATGTTGAGTCCAGAATAATTGTTTCAGAACTGATTTCTCCAAGACTTGTGCCAGGCATGATAACGTGGTACTGTGTGCATGAGGCTTATGAAAAGGAATATATATTTTACGTAAGCTAGTAGATAGTAATTATATTAGTTGTGACTTTTGTTGCTCCCCCTCCTAAGAAAGCAACTTAATTTAGATTAGCAAAAACCAGAATCCACTATAAAGGGTTGTCCATTAGAAACAAAAGTTCAGGAATGTGAATGTAGCCAGGTTTTAGGAAAAATGGAAATGAAAAAATAGGAACACATGAGGATTCTCTAAACTAAGGGTCCACAAGATTAAACAGTTTTTTTTAAAACAGGCCTGAAGTTACACAGGCAGAGGCACTCCATGTTAGTCTGGCTGCAAAGTCCATACTCTTAACCATCTCTCAACTTTGCTCCTCTCTCTCTCTTTGGCTACTCTTTTCTCTTTGCAGACATGGTTACTCTTGACCTCTCCAGTCCACATAGTCAAACATGATTACCTCACAGCTCCCAAGTTTGCATGCTATGGATCCAATGACTCACTCTCTGGTACTAATGACAATTCTCGAAACCTGGCAGAAAGAATCTGATTGCTCTAGGGAGAGTCAGTGTCACTCAGAGCAAACATGAGTGACTCACTCTGTGGATGGGGAAGAAGGATGGCTGGAGAAAATGCTCAGAGAAATCAGATGGTTAGGTCATAAACTGGAAAGCCACCCCGAATGTGCTACAGTGATAAATCTGAACTAACTCAGTTAAGTGTGGTGTTATAGTCTGTCTTCAAGTGTCATGAGGCTTCCTTTGGGGAGTTGTTTAACATATTTCATTAATAATAAAAATGTTAATGTATTAATTGGGAGGTTACTTTTTGATAGTCACTGTGCATTTTTTTTTATTGTTATACTTTAAGTTCTAGGGTACATGTGCACAACGTGCAAGTTTGTTACGTATGTATACATGTGTCATGTTGGTGTGCTGCACCCATTAACTCGTCATTTACATTAGGTATATCTCCTAATGCTATCCCTCCCTCCTCCCCTCTCTTCACAATAGGCCCTGGTATGTGATGTTCCCCTTCCTGTGTCCAAGTGATCTCATTGTTCCATTCCCACCTATGAGTGAGAACATGCAGTGTTTGGTTTTCCATCTTGAGGTGGTTTGCTGAGAATGATGGTTTCCAGCTGCATCCAAGGACACGAACTCATCCTTTTTTATGGCTGCATAGTATTCCATGGTGTTTATGTGCCACATTTTCTTAATCCAGTCTGTCACTCATGGACATTTGGGTTGATTCCAAGTCTTTGCTATTGTGAATAGTGCTGCAATAAACATACGTGTGCATGTGTCTTTATAGCAGCATGATTTATAATCCTTTGGGTATATACCCAGTAATGGGATGGCTGGGTCAAATGGTATTTCTAGTTCTAGATCCTTGAGGAATTGCCACACTGTCTTCCACAATGATTAAACTAGTTTACAATCCCACCAACAGTGTAAAAGTGTTCCTATTTCTCCACATCCTCTCCAGCACCTGTTGTTTCGTGACCTTTTTAATGATTGCATTCTAACTGGTGTGAGATGGTATCTCATTGTGGTTTCGATTTGCATTTCTCTGATGGCGAGTGATGATGAGCATTTTTTCATGTGTCTGTTGGCTGTATGAATGTCTTCTTTTGAGAAGTGTCTGTTCATATCCTTTGCCCACTTTTTGATGGGGTTGTTTGTTTTTTTCTTGCAAATTTGTTTGAGTTCTTTGTAGGTTCTGGATATTAGCCCTTTGTCAGATGAGTAGATTGCAAAAATTTTCTCCCATTCTGTAGGTTGCCTGTTCACTCTGATGGTAGTTTCTTTTGCTGTGCAGAAGCTCTTTAGTTTAATTAGATCCCATTTGTCAATTGTGGCTTTTGTTGCCGTTGCTTTTGGTGTTTTAGACATGAAGTCCTTGCCCATGCCTATGTCCTGAATGGTATTACCTAGGTTTTCTTCTAGGGTTTTTATGGTTTTAGGTCTAACATTTAAGTCTGTAATCCATCTTGAATTAATTTTCGTATAAGGAGTAAGGAAAGGATCCAGTTTCAGCTTTCTACTTATGGCTAGCCAATTTTCCCAGCACCATTTATTAAATAGGGAATCCTTTCCCCATTTCTTGTTTTTGTCAGGTTTGTCAAAGATCAGATGGCTGTAAATGTGTGGTATTATTTCTGAGGGCTCTATTCTGTTCCATTGGTCTATATCCCTGTTTTGATACCAGTACCATGCTGTTTTGGTTACTGTAGCCTTGTAGTATAGTTTGAAGTCAGGTAGCGTGATGCCTCCAGCTTTGTTCTTTTGGCTTAGGATTGTCTTGGCAATGCAGGCTCTTTTTTGGTTCCGTATGAACTTTAAAGCAGTTTTTTCCAATTCTGTGAAGAAAGTCATTGGTAGCTTAATGGGGATGACATTGAATCTATAAATTACCTTGGGCAGTATGGCCATTTTCACGATATTGATTCTTCCTATCCATGAGCATGGTATGTTCTTTCATTTGTTTGTGTCCTCTTTTATTTCACTGAGCAGTGGTCTGTAGTTCTCCTTGAAGAGGTCCTTTACAACCCTTGTAAGTTGAATTCCTAGGTATTTTATTCTCTTTGAAGCTATTGTGAATGGGAGTTCATTCATGATTTGGCTCTCTGTTTGTCTGTTACTGGTGTATAAGAATGCTTGTGATTTTTGCATGTTTATTTTGTATCCTGAGACTTTACTGAAGTTGCTTCTCAGCTTAAGGAGATTTGGGGCTGAGACGATGGGGTTTTCTAAATATACAATCATGTCATCTGCAAACAGGGACAATTTGACTTCTTCTTTTCCTAACTGAATACCCTTTATTTCTTTCTCTTGCCTGATTGCCCTAGCCAGAACTTCCAACACTATGTTGAATAGGAGTGGTGAGAGAGGGCACCCCTGTCTTGTGCCAGTTTTCAAAGGGAATGTTTCCAGTTTTTGCCCATTCAGTATGATATTGGCTGTGGGTTTGTCATAAATAGCTCTTATTATTTTGAGATATGTTCCATCAATACCGAATTTATTGAGAGTTTTTAGCATGAAGGGCTGTTGAATTTTGTCAAAGGCCTTTTCTGTATCTATTGAGATAATCATGTGGTTTTTGTCTTTGGTTCTGTTTATATGTTGGATTACGTTTATTGATTTGTGTATGTTGAACCAGCCTTGCATCCCAGGGATGAAGCCCACTTGATCGTGGTGGATAAGCTTTTTGATGTGCTGCTGGATTCGGTTTGCCAGTATTTTATTGAGGAGTTTAGCATCGATGTTCATAAGGGATATTGGTCTTAAATTCTCTTTTTTTGTTGTGTCTCTGCCAGGCTTTGGTATCAGGATGATGTTGGCCTCATGAAATGAGTTAGGGAGGATTCCCTCTTTTTCTATTGATTGGAATAGTTTCAGAAGGAATGGTACCAGCTCCTCCTTGTACCTCTGGTAGAATTCAGCTGTGAACTCGTCTGGTCCTGGACTTTTTTTGGTTGGTAGGCTATTAATTATTGCCTCAATTTCAGAGCCTGCTATTGGTCTATTCAGGGATTTAACTTCTTCCTGGTTTAGTCTTTGGAGAGTGTAAGTGTCCAGGAAATTATCCATTTCTTCTAGGTTTTTTAGTTTATTTGCATAGAGGTGTTTATAGTATTCTCTGATGGTAGTTTGTATTTCTGTGGGGTCGGTGGTGATATCCCCTTTATCATTTTTTATTGTGTCTATTTGATTCTTCTCTCTTTTCTTCTTTATTAGTCTTGCTAGTGGTCTATCAATTTTTTTGATCTTTTCAAAAAAACAGCTCCTGGATTCATTGATTTTTTGGAGGGTTTTTGGTGTCTCTATCTCCTTCAGTTCTGCTCTGATCTTAGTTATTTCTTGCCTTCTGCTAGCTTTTGAATGTGTTTGCTCTTGCTTCTCTAGTTCTTTTAATTGTGATGTTAGGGTGTCAATTTTAGATCTTTCCTGCTTTCTCTTGTGGGCATTTAGTGCTATAAATTTCCCCCTACACACTGCTTTAAATGTATCCCACAGATTCTGGTATGTTGTATCTTTGTTCTCATTGGTTTCAAAGAGCATCTTTATTTCTGCCTTCATTTCGTTATGTACCCAGTAGTCATTCAGGAGCAGGTTGTTCAGTTTCCATGTAGTTGAGCAGTTTTGATTGAGTTTCTTAGTCCTGAGTTCTAGTTTGATTGCACTGTGCTCTGAGAGACAGTTTGTTATAATTTCTGTTCTTTTACATTTGCTGAGGAGTGCTTTACTTCCAACTACGTGGTCAATTTTGGAATAAGTGCAATGTGGTGCTGAGAACAATGTATATTCTGTTGATTTGGAGTGGAGAGTTCTGTAGATGTCTATTAGGTCCACTTGGTGCAGAGTTCAGTTCAATTCCTGGATATCCTTGTCAACTTTCTGTCTCATTGATCTGTCTAATGTTGACAGTGGGGTGTTAAAGTCTCCCATTATTATTGTATGGGAGTCTAAGTCTCTTTGTAAGTCTCTAAGGACTTGCTTTATGAATCTGGATGCTCCTGTATTGGGTGCATATATTTAGGATAGCTAGCTCTTCCTGATTAATTGATCCCTTTACCATTATATAATGGCCTTCTTTGTCTCTTTTGATCTTTGATGGTCTAAAGTCTATTTTATCAGAGACTAGGATTGCAACTCCTGCTTTTTTTGTTTTCCATTTGCTTGGTAGATCTTCCTCCATCCCTTTATTTTGAGCCTATGTGTGTCTCTGAATGTGAGATGGATCTCCTGAATACAGCAAACTGATGGGTCTTGACTCTTTATCCAATTTGCCAGTCTGTGTCTTTTAATTGGACAATTTAGTCCATTTACATTTAAGGTTAATATTGTTATGTGTGAACTTAATCCTGTAATTATGATATTAGCTGGTTATTTTGCTTGTTAGTTGATGCAGTTTCTTCCTAGCATCGATGGACTTTACATTTTGGCATGTTTTTGCAGTGACTGGTACCTGTTGTTCCTTTCCATGTTTAGTGCTTCCTTCAGGATCTCTTGTAGGGCAGGCCTGGTGATGACAAAATCTCTAAGCATTTGCTTGTCTGTAAAGGATTTTATTTCTCCTTCACTTATGAAACTTAGTTTGGCTGGATATGAAATTCTGGGTTGAAAATTCTTTTCTTTAAGAATGTTGAATATTGGCCCCAACTCTCTTCTGGCTTGTAGAGTTTCTGCCGAGAGATCTGCTGTTAGTCAGATGGGTTTCTCTTTGTGGGTAACCCAACTTTTCTGTCTGGCTGCCCTTAACATTTTTTCCTTCATTTCAACTTTGGTGAATCTGACAATTATTTGTCTTGGAGTTGCTCTTCTCAAGGAATATCTTTGTGGCATTCTCTGTATTTCCTGGATTTGAATGTTCGCCTGCCTTACTAGGTTGGGGAAGTTCTCCTGGATGATATCCTGCAGAGTGTTTTCCAACTTGGTTCCATTTTCCCTGTCACTTTCAGGCACACCAATCAGACGTAGTTTTGGTCTTTTCACATAATCTTATATTTCTTGGAGGCTTTGTTCATTTCTTTTTACTCTTTTTTCTCTACACTTCTCTTCTTGCTTCATTTCATTCATTTGATCTTCAATCGCTGATACTCTTTCTTCCAGTTGATCAAGTTGGTTACTGAAGCTTGTGCATTTGTCACGTAGTTCTTGTGTCATGGTTTTCATCTCCGTCAGCTCGTTTATTGTCTTCTCTGCATTGATTATTCTAGTTATCCATTCATCCATTCTTTTTTCAAGGCTTTTAGTTTCTTTGCACTGGGTATGTAGTTCCTCTGTTAGCTCTGAGAAGTTTGATCGACTGAAGCCTTCTTCTCTTAACTCGTGAAAGTCATTCTCCATCCAGCTTTGTTCTATTGCTGGCGAAGAGCTGCATTCCTTTGGAGGGGGAGATGCACTCTGATTTTTTGAATTTCCAGCTTTTCTGCACTGCTTTTTCCCCATCTTTGTGGTTTTATCTGCCTTTGGTCTTTTATGATGGTGATGTACTGATGGGGTTTTGGTGTGGGTGTCCTTTTTGTTTGTTAGTTTTCCTTCTAACAGTCAGGACCCTCAGCTGCAGGTCTGTTGGAGTTTTCTTGAGGTCCACTCCAGACGCTGTTTGCCTGGGTATCAGCAGCGGAAGCTGCAGAAGATAGAATATTGCTGAACAGCGAATGTTGCTGTCTGATTCTTGCTCTGGAAGCTTCGTCTCAGAGGTGTACCCAGCCGTGTGAGGTGTGAGGTGTCAGTCTGCACCTAGTAGGGGATGTCTCCCAGTTAGGCTACTCAGGGGTCAGGGACCCACTTGAGCAGGCAGTCTGTCCGTTCTCAGATCTCAACCTCTGTGCTGGGAGAACCACTGCTCTCTTCAAAGCTGTCAGACAGGGATATTTACATCTGCAGAGGTTTCTGCTGCTTTTTGTTTAACTATGCCCTGTCCCCAGAGGTGAAGTCTACAGAGGCAGGCAGGCCTCCTTGAGCTGCAGTGGGCTCCACCCAATTCGAGTTTCCTGGAGGCTTTGTTTACCTACTTAAGCCTCAGCAATGGCAGGCTCCCCTCCCCCAGACTCGCTGCCACCTTGCAGTTAGATCTCAGACTGCTATGCTAGCAATGAGGGAGGCTCCGTGGGCGTGGGACCCTCTGGGCCAGGTGTGGGATATAATCTCCTGGTGTGCCGTTTGCTAAGATCCTTGGTAAAGCGCGGTATTAGGGTGGGAGTTACCTGATTTTCCAGGTGTTGTGTGTCTCAGTTTCCTTTAGCTAGGAAAAGGAATTCCCTTCCCCCTTGCACTTCCCAGGTGAGGCGATGCCTTGCCCTGCTTCAGGTCTCACTGGTCAGGCTGCACCCACTGACCAGCACTGACTGTCCAACACACCCCAGTGAGATTAACCCAGTACCTCAGTTGAAAATGTAGAAATCACCCATATTCTGTGTTGCTCACGCTGGGAGCTGGAGGCTGGAGCTGTTCCTATTCGGCCATCTTGGGCGCCCCATCCCGCTATGCATTTTTAACATATACACATACTGATCTTCACAACACCTCTATGGAGTTGGTTTAATTATTTCCATCTTACAAATGAGGAAACTAAGGGTCCACAAGATTAAATAGTTCTTTCTAAACAGGTCTGAAGTGTGCAGGCAGAGGTACTCCATGTTAGTCTGGTTGCAAAGTCTATGCTCTTAGCCAGAAGGGTAATTATTAGTAGGCTTGGAAATTATTGCCAGCATCCAATCTAAAATCATAAAGAAATGAAATGGACTGTGAATATAAACTTCATATTGTAGTAATGATTTATCTAGAGGAAGACTGCTAAAGATTCTCTTCTTGGGCTGTATTATCTAGTTTGGTGGTGTTGCAGCAAACTCTTCAGTGACTTTGGGTAGAAAATAGACATGCTCTATGTATATTAAGAGGAAAAAGAGTTACCCAAAATTTTCTCTAGGATATTAAGCAGGAAATAATTAAACAGACAACACTCTGAGCTCCTATAGTCAAAGAGGGGTTAAATGATGTCATTCAGGATGCATCTTGATATTGGCAATTTTCTAAAATAGCAGATTGGTTTTCAATTTGGATGCCAATTAAGAAGTGACTTTTCCAACTGCTGAAAGCAGCAAGTGGAGGTGCGGCCCTAGCAGCCAGGACTCTGAACTGTGGCAGCTAGTGATACAGAATGAGATGGACTAACCCCACAAAGGACATCACCAGATAGAGATAAGAAAAAAGAGTAGTCAGATGTATCTGTTCCTCCTGGAGCCTCAAAACATCATTATTCAAGATCACGATCAAGGTCAAGAGAAAGAAAATGAAAGTCAAGTAATAAAGGAAGAAAACACAGGAGCTGGAACAGAAGCAAAGAGGCAAGAAGACATGAATCCAAAGAAAAATCCTCTAAGAAACACAAATCTGAGGAACATAATGACAAAGAACATTCCTCTGATAAAGAAAGAGAGCAACTAAATTAATCTGAAAATAGTGAGGACAAGCACAAATGCAAAAAATGAAAGTCATCAAGAGGCAGAAGTCACTCAAGATCTAGGTCTCGTGAAAGACGCCATCGTAGTAGAAGCAGGCTGGAGCAGAAGTCTCGATCCAGGAGTGGGGAGTGGAAGAAGTCTCAACCTAGAAGCAGAGAGGGGAAGAAATCAAGATCCAGAAGCAGGGAAAGAAAAGGGCATATCAGATCTCATTCCTGCTCAAGATCGAGACACAGGCATAGGACTAGAAGCAGGAGTAGAACAAAGAGTAGGAGTCGAGATAGAAAAAAGAGAATTGAAAAACCGAGAAGATTTAGCAGAAGTTAAAGCTGGACTCCGAGTCCACTTCCCTTCAGAAGCAGAAACACAGCAATAGACACACAAGAAGCTTTAGCTAGGAGGTTGGAAAGGGCAAAGAAATTATAAGAACAGCGATACAAGAAAATGGTTGAAAAACAAAAACAACAAGAAATAACTGCAGCAGCTGCAGCTACTGGGGGTTCTGTTCTCAATGTTGCTGCCCTGTTGGCATCAGGAATGCAAGTAATACCTCAGATAGCCATGACAGCTCAAATGGCAGCCCTGCAAGCTAAAGCTTTGGCAGAGACAGGAATAGCTGTACCTAGCTACTATAACCCAGCAGAATTTCCATGTGAATCCATTGAAATTTGCTGAACAAGAGAAAAAAAGGAAAATGCTTTGGCAGGGCAAGAAAGAAGAGGACAAATCTTAATCTGCTGAAATACGCGAAAAATTGAATTTTGGAAACAAGGACCAAAATGTCAAATTTAGGAAATTGATGGGTATTAAGAGTGAAGATGAAGCTCGATGTAGCTCAGTTGATGAAGAAAGTTACAAGACTCTGAAGCAATAGGAAGAAGTATTTAGAAGTTTAGATGCTCCGTATGAAAAGGCAAGATCACAAATCCACACACAAAGAGGAATGGGTTTGGGTTTCACATCTTCAATGTGAGGAATGGATGCAGTTTGAAAAAGATCATACTTTAAAGTTTGGGACTTTATATACTTCTTGTTCTGATATCAGGTCCTTGTTCACCAAACAGCTAGCATTCTAGCTTGCATGGGTGTTACACTGACTTTCATTTATTGAAAAATATGAATTTTTATAAATATCAGATAAGTGACACTGGTGTTAGTGTTGTAATCAGGTTAAACCCACTTACACTAAACTTGACAGGACTATAGAAGGACAATATTTTTTAGATCATGAATTCTACTTTTCAATACATAAAAGCTGTAGGTGGGATAAAAATCTCACACATGGATCTTTTTCGTGTCTACTGTCTTGTGTACTTTTGTACTTAATCTTGTACAGTTATTTTCATCTCTTGAAACATGAAAGAAATGTTATGTAGCTGTTCTTTAGAAGATCTGGCCATTTGGCACATAACTTAGCACAGATAACCTGGGTGGTGATGATAATAAAAATGGTTTTCTCAAAAAAAAAGTGACTTTTCCTCACTGTCATGCTCCCCATTACACAATACAACAGAAAACAACGTAATTGTCACATACAAATTGAAACTGGTCTGCACATGAACAAAGAAATAAGTGTTTGTTTTACAAAGTTCTAATTTTTATTGCTTATTTTTTCAGAATAAAAATACAAAGAAAATTTAATAGTCACTTATTCTCGGTTCTAGGTAATTTAGCACATTCTAAAGAGTTAGTGTTCCATCTTCCATCACGAAGAAAGCCCCATCTCAATGAACATCAGTTTGGAAACTGTTGTGTGGGACCATTAAGCAAGTCTGTGCTTACTGAGTAGACCCCTTGTGTAAACAGAACCAAAAGACACACCGCTTCCTCTCACTATCGCTGGGTGAAGCATTTCTAACTTACCAGGCTCCTCACAGCAGCCTTCACGTCCTTGTTCCTCAGGCTGTAGATGATGGGGTTGAGCATGGGGATCAACACTCCATAAAAGAGGGAGATGAGCTTGTCTGAAACACCCTGTTTGTCTGCCCCCAGGGGTCCTTAGACTTGGACTTTGCATACATGAAAAGAATAGTCCCATAGAAAATCACCACTACAGTAAGATGTGCAGAGCAAGTGGAGAAGGCCTTTCGCCGTCCCTCAGCTGAGGGGATCCTCAGGATGGTGGTGAGTATGAAGATGTAGGAGACAAAGATGAACAGGACTGGGACCCCCAGGAAGATCACGTTGGCCACCCCCATGCTGATCACATTGATGGAGATGTCAGCACAGGCCAACTTCAGAACTGCCAGGATCTCACAGGTGAAATGATTAACGATGTTATCCCCACAGAAGGGTAACTGTACTGCAAGAGAAATCTGCACCAAGGAGTTGGCTCCACCAGCCACCCAGGAGCTGGCAGCCATGGGCACATAGGCAGCCTTGCTCATGACTACTGGGTACCTAAGGGGGTTGCAGATGGCCACATAGCGATCAAACGCCATCATGCCCAGGAGCACACACTCTGTGGCTCCCATGGCAAAGGAGAGGAACATCTGCACTGCACAGCCTGAGAAGGAGATGGTTTTCCTGGGAGTGAGGAAACCGTCCAGGACCAGAGGAATGGAGGAGGTTGTGTAGCAGATGTCCAGGAAGGAGAGGTTCCCGAGGAAGAAGTACATGTTGTGTGGGACCATTAAGTACATGTGTAGGTGGGAGTCGGACACAGTCACCAGAATGAGGACCCCGTTGCCCAGCAGGATCACCAGGTACATCAGCAGGATGAGCACAAAGAATGTTTTCTCCAGCCTTGGCTGATCTGACAGGCCGAGCAAGACAAATTCTGCCACAATGGATTGGTTGGCCACTTCCATTTTAAATTCTCTCTTCCCCATTTAGGGAAACTGAGAACAGCAAACATGTTTATAAAGATCAGTATGTGGTATTTATAATGAGATGCTTCTAGAACATATAATCAAATTTACCCTTTGAGATGCCAAACTGTAATATCAGCAGCTAACAGATAAAATTCACTGCCTACTGAAGTTACCTTAAAAGTCAGGACATGTCAGATCAAAAGTAGGAGAAGCAGACCCTGGAAATCTAATCAAACCATGATAAATGAAAGAATTTTCATCAGATCAGTGGTATTAACACACTTGAAGGAATGGATATGCAAGGAAGGATCTGCATAAGCTCCATAAAAGAGGACCTTTGAGGGCATGCTGCATGGTTCCAACACTGACCAGGGAAGTGGGCTCCTCTGGCCAGCCCTGCTTGTCCCTGAATTGTCCCTGCAGTGTCCTTGGAGGCTTCAGGCTGTCACACTCAGTGATGCTGGCCACTGACATCACCCCACCCACTCCCCTGGCTCTAATTCTCTGATGATAATTCAGCTCCAAATACAGTCCTTCCCAGGGAGTATGTGATGAGCAGAGATCGGGAAAACTAGGGTCTATCCAGCATTTACATTTGTTACTTGATTCCTGGTTTCTAGTTCATTTCTCGTGAGTTTGGTTGGGGATCTCCCTTGGCTGCCCTGTCAATGAGGAGTTTCTGAGCAAGAGAGCTTGGAGACACTAACAGAAGCACTTCCATATCCCCTCTAACCAGCCTTTGTTCCCAGTACTGCTGTTTCCCAGTCTGCTCCAGACCCATGAAGGAGCAGGAATAGAATCCAAGGACAAGTGTCCCTCATGCCTCCCAGTGTGAGTTTGTGGGTAGATTCTGTGCTTTGGGAGCAGTTTTATGTCACAGCTCGTAACTCAGGGCTTTCTATATCCAAGCTGACCATTAAACCACTGCAATGTCATGGTAATGGTTTCTCCACGGAAGAGCAGACAATTCCACCCAGGCTTACAGAGGGATCGCTCAAAGGAGGCTGAAAGTGGCACCGCAGACCTATAGATCCAGCACACTAGAGAAAACCTCAAGCCTTGGCTGGGCGCAGTGGCTCATGCTTGTAATCCCAGCACTTTGGGAGGCCGAGGTGGGCAGATCATGAGGTCAGGAGATCGAGACCATTCTGGCTAAAACGGTGAAACCCCGTTTCTACTAAAAATACAAAAAAATTAGCCAGGC
The DNA here is from genome assembly GCF_043159975.1 of Macaca nemestrina. Lineage (NCBI taxonomy): Eukaryota > Metazoa > Chordata > Mammalia > Primates > Cercopithecidae > Macaca > Macaca nemestrina. The sequence goes on from NC_092138.1 coordinate 65,320,845, forward strand.
ATGGTGGCGGGCGCATGTGGTCCCAGCTACTGGAGTGGCTGAGGCAGGAGAATCACGTGAACCCAGGAGGCGGAGCTTGCAGTGAGCCAAGATCATGCCACTGCACTCCAGCCTGGGTGACAGAGCGAGACTCTGTCTCAAAAAGAAAAAAAAAAAAAAAAGAAAGAAAACCTCAAGCCTTGACTTCTCATGTTAAGATGAGGAAGCTGAGGCTCAGAAAGGAGCATAGGCAGCAAGGACAGGGCCAGGTGGCTCCTCACCTTCTCCCCAAGGCTCCTTCCCTTACCACTCTGATTAGATCCTTGCTGGTCCATTTGTGCCAGAGTAGAACTACCAAGCACTAAAGAATCGACTATGAAGTCTTGATTATCCTCTCTCCCTAGGATATTCATGAAGAGTAGAGGTATCACACCTTTCTCCGAGATCTCTGCCTCATGTCAGGGCTTGGGTGGGGGTGGATGGTGTCCCTGGGAGCCACACATTCCATCTGTAACTATCACACTGTTGCTGGCTGCAAAAGATCTGGTGGGAGAAACTGGGCCCAGTTTGAAGCCATCCTCATGCAGTTATCAGAGGAGATTGACTGTGAACATCAGGAATATGTGGGGAAAAGAGATCCGTCTTTAGAGTTACTAGCACTGCTGCCTGGAAAATCTTAGACTTGGCGGAGATATTGTAAAGTAACTGGTCTTGTCTCGCTTCCCTCCATTGCACGAATACCTTCCATGCAACACAATTTTCCAATTTTTGTTTGGAACACCTTAAGGTAGGTAGAGCTCATACCTCCCATTCCTTTGTCGGATGGCCTCCATTGCTAGAAAGGTTTTCCTTACACTGGGCAGAAGCTTCCTTCTAATGTTATCCCCCATTCTTCCCCCTACTCTGCCCCATCCCCACACAGGCCTAGACTCCCAGAACATGCCTGCTCCCTTTCCCTTATAAAAGACCCTATGGAAGCTATGGCCAAGTTCCCACTCACAACCTTTGCTCTTCTGCTCACCTACCTGAAGAAGGTTTAGCCACAGAGAGAACCCAGTCTACATCCAGTGTGGAGACAAGTCCATGATGGAGACAGGCACTTACCTGGACAAAAGGTCTCATAGCAGGGGATGATGCTGGAAGGTCTCCAGGCTTGAGAAGTGATTGTTCCAACTGCCCACATTGACCATCTCCAGCTAGCCCCATCGGTTGGGGCTGTGCCTGGAAGCATATAGCAAATTCTATTTAGCTGTCTTGGAACTAAACAATTTCTTCAAATTTCATAGCAAGGTAAAGGGAATGTGGGGTTGGCCATAGCTGAAGGGGCTCTAGCTGCTAACTTTCCTGCTAACTTTCCTCACCTCCATGCCTGGTGAGATGCCAAGAGGAAGGACAGCTCGAGGAGCTGCTTCCCGCTGATTCTGCAGTCATGCCCTGCCTGCATGCTCAGGGTGGGCACCCTGTGCCTTCACCCAGACCTGCTCTCCAGAGATTCTATCAGGGAGCCATGGAGCAGTTTAGAGCCTTGGTTGTTTGGGAGCCAGTTTTAATCCCAGAAGCAATTTAAAGTTTGGTGAAGGGCCTCACAGGAGTTTAGGGTGTGCGTCCCACAGACCCAATTATACAAGTTGCGGACAACTCTATGTAAATCTTAACTCTCGCTGCAAAGAAATGTTCCTTGGATTCCTGAACCCGGGAGGCGGAGCTTGCAGTGAGCCAAGATCACGCCACTGCACTCCAGCCTGGGCGACAGAGCGAGACTCCGTCTCAAAAAAAAAAAAAAAAAAAAAGAAAAAAAAGAAATGTTCCTTGGATTAAAAAGTTTTTATCCTGTCCTTGTTGGCACTCCTGCAAGTAGAGGCAATAACTAAGTTCTGACCATGCTTTGGCCACAATGTTATGTCTGTCTGAGGAGGCTGTGCCACTTGCCTTTGCAACCCTAACTGTCAAAACAAGAGGGAAAAACTTTGCCTCTGCTGAGACAGACACACTGGTCATCTACATGTGCCCTGAGCATGGCCTCCCCTGCAGCCCCTCAGCACACATCCAGAGCTGACCAGCCCTGGCCCCTGCCCTTGAAATCAGGAAGCAAGGGACATGTGCCATGGGCCAGCACCAGATGCTAGAAAGAGAGCGAAATGACAAGGATAGGGCCTCTGGCCTCCAGAATGTTCCTGGTGACAGCTACATTCTGTGAGATAATTGCCAAGTGCCCTTAACTTATATGAGAGCCTGGGGTCAGGGAAGAGTCAGAGGAAGAAAGTCAGGGAAAAGGGCATGAGGGGGGTCCAGTGTAAGAGACCTGTCAGCAGAAGACATTGCAGGGCTTAGGGACAGATCAGGGATAAAGAGAAAGGTTGAGCAAAGGGCAGGGTTTTAAAACCAAGAAAGAGAAAGAAAATGAAATAAGACAAAACAAAACAAAAACAACAATAAAAAAACAGAGGAGATACAAAGGAGAGGATATTTAAACTAGCATAGGGGACTGGGGACTGAAGGGTTGTTTAGACTTGGTATCAAAATATTCCCCAAGTTATCCCCACTGTGATGGTTACTGAAGATAAGGATGAAAATAAGAAGTCTTTCTTATAATTGAGGATTATGGATTAGTGGGCAAGGAGGGTTTGAGTTAATAGTCGGGCACTAATATTAATAGTGGTTTCCACGTTTTGCAAAATGCTTTTAATCAATCTCCCTTTACCTGGCTACCGAGATTAACTTATACTCTCCATTCCCACTGCAAAATGTGGGGACCAGCACCCATGTCAGGTTCCTGGCTGCCCAAAATGCCTGCTCCCTGTAGCTGGGAGTTACACAAGGGTAGTTATGATTATTTCCCAGCCTACTCAAGCCAATTGTTAATCTTGTAGTTGTATTAAGTTAATTTAAATTACACAAACTGACCTAAAAAGAGAGTGGAAAGTGTTGTCTTTATGAAAATTAAGTTGAATGCTTTGGATAGATTCATAGTAAAATAAATTGCTGTCATATTAGATGTCAGGGAGAAAATTGTTAAAATCGAGACAGATCCCGCACCACAATTCTTCTGCAAAAATCTTCAAATTCTTACTCTGCTTTAAGAAATTTAAATTGAAAATTGTAGACAATGTGCCATGGGTGTGATTTATTTAAGAGTCCAATTAGTGGACTCACACACAAGAAAATATCCTCTCTCTGTGTCAAAAGATTGGAAAATAAATACAGTTGTATGTTTTCTCGAAAATGTTTAAAGTAGTGATTCTCAAACTTTTTCTTAATCTCAAGACTCCTTTTTTTTCAGATATTTCTCTTGTCCCTTTCTCTATTCTTCTTTTGCGTATGTTACAGTTTTTGTATTTGTCTCACACTTCTGGGATATTCTTTCTGGGTTTTTTTCCCACAGTCTTTTTTCTCTTTGCCTTTCAGTTTTGAGAGTTACTATTGCAGATTCTCAAGCTCAGACATTCTTTGTTCAGCCATATGTGGTCTATTAATGTGCCCATCAAAAGCATTCTGCATTTCGGTTACAGTGGTTTTGATACCTAGCATTCCTTTTTTATTCTCTCTCAGAATTTCCATCTCTCTGCTTAGATTACCCATCGGTTTTTGCATGTTGTCTGCTTTTTCCATGAGAATCATTAGCATATTAATAATAGTTATTTAAATTCCTAGTCTGATAATTCCAACATCTCTGCCATATCTGAGTCTGGTTCTGATGTTTGTTCTGTCATCAAACTATGTTTTTTGCCTTATAATATGCCTTGTGAGTTTTTGTTGAAAGCCAGAGATGAGGTAGTGGGTAAAAGGACCCGCAGTAAATGGGCCTTTTGTAATGTGGCGGTAGAGGGTAGGGTGGGGAGAGATGGGTGGTGGGAAGTGTTCTATAACCCCATGATTGGGTCTCAGTCTTTTAGGAAGCCTGTGTCACTGGAATGTGATCAGTACAAGTGCCTCTTAGTTTTTTTCTCCCCTTTAGATGGGACAGAAGGTCTGGAGCTTGCTAGAGTTAGGCATTTCTCTTATGCTGGGTCAGTTAGGCTCTGATAAAACCCCAGTAGATTAGACCTTGGTAAAAGAATGCTCTGGGCCAGGCATGGTGGCTCACACCTGTAATCCCAGCACTTTGGGAGGCTGAGACAGGTGGATCACTTGAGGTCAGGAGTTCGTGATCAGCCTGTTGCAAACAATTGCTTGGAGTCACAAAGAAAATGAGCACTCAAACAAAGGATTTCTCAACAAGGCAAATTTACTTCTGCTGAAGGGTGCTGCTCATGCTCTTGGTTGCTGCAAGAGCACAAGGAACAAAGGAAAGCAGGGGTATTTATTCCTGACACTGTCCCTACTTCTGTGTCCTGCTTCCATTGGCTGGAACTGGACCACACATGCTAAACTGATCCCAACTGGCCAGGATCTTAAACTTTTCCTAAATAGGTAAACGCGCAATGGAGGAACAAAGGAAAGGAGGAGGTCACTTTTGGGGGAACTAGGAAGCTAACACATTCCCAAATAAAGAAAGGGACGTGAGTTATAGACTGACTAAAGCTAAGGCATGCGTGGACATGTCTAAGCACGGCAAAGGCAGGAAAGATTACTTGCAGAACAAAGAACAAGAAAGTTGTACATACTGTGTCTTTGAAGAGGAACTTTACTGTATTTAACAAGCCTGACCAACATGGTGAAACCCCATCTCAAAATACAAAATATTAGCTGGATGTGGTAGCACATGCCTGTAGTCCCAGCTACTCAGGAGGCTGAGGCAGGAGAATCACTTGAACCCAGTAGGCAGGGGCAGAGGTTGAAGTGAGCAGAGATAGTGCCACTGCACTACAGCCTGGGCAACAGAGCGACACTGTCTCAAAAAAAAAAAAAAAAAAAAAAAAGCTTTGTTGTATTTCAAAATGGTTACTATAAAGTATGGGGAGCACCCCCCCCTCCCCCACAAGGGCTTTTGAACTCTGAGACTTGTCCACACTGAGCCTCCAGCAATTTGTTAGTTGCAGTTCATGTTTTCCCACCCTGGTACTGTCCAATGGAGGTTTTGCCTGTGGGTCTCTGCTCCAGTAAATTGTAATTCTCTGTGTCTGCCTGACAGATCTAAGAAGAGTTGTTGATTTTTCAGTTGATTCAGCTTTTCACTTGTTATTAGAATGGAATGACAACTTTCAAGCTCCTGACATGCCAGACCAGAAACCAAAAGACCCCCCCTTTACTTTCTTAGAAATTATTGAGCATTCCAAAGAACTTTTATTTATGTGGATTATATCTGTCAATATTTACCATGTTAGAAATTAAAACTGATAAATTATTTGTTATTATGTTTCAAATTAACAATAATAAACACATTAAACGTTAATATAAATTAAAACATTTAAATATTTTAAAAATAACTATATTTTCCAAAACATTTAGTGAGAAGAGTGGCATTGTTTTACACTTTTTGCAGTCTCTTTAATGTCTGGTTTAAGAGAAGACAGTTGGATTCTCACATCTGCTTCTGCAGTCAATCTGCTTCATTGTCACTTGTCATGTAGCTTCTGGGAAACTCCACTGTACTCTTGTGGGAGAATGACAGTGAAAAAGGCAGATAAAATCTTAGTATTATTAGAAAAATAGCTGTGACCTCATGGAGCCATCAAAGTGTGTCAGGGACTCTCCAGAGTCCCTAGATCACATTTTAAGAACTATTGGTTTAAGACTAGATGTAAACATAGATAATACTGCCCCCTCTTCATCAACTTTGAAAAAACTAATTAAATTAACTATCCAAATGTTGGCCCTGACTACAGCAGGTAAGAGGGCTTCTCTTCTACTTAAGTAGCAAGCACTAGGTAAAGTACATTTCCTCTTTCAAACCTCACAACAACCTTATGTGGTAAGTAATATTATCAATCCCTTGTTTTAGATGTGGAATCTAAAACTTAGAGAGATTAATAAACTTTCCCAAGGTCTCTAGTGAAATAGAAATAACCTAGAAGCTATGAGATATACAAGACTAGAACAAAAATCATGTACTCAGGCGAGTTGAAGCTGGAGGGATAGTTAGGGAAGTCTCTAAGGCATGACAACTGTGTGAAAATAAGGAATTAAGTGTCCTTACAGGTCATATGCCTTCTGCCAATCAGTAATAATCATAATAGTAATAAAGTAATAATAGATATTATTTGTTAGTTGCCTATTATGTTCTGAGCATTGTGTGGACATTCATTCTCTCTTTTTAATTGAATCTTCTCAAGAACCCAATGAAATAGGTATTTTTATTCACATTGTAGAAATCAGGAAAAGGCTTAGAGAGTTTAAGTAAACTTTTGAAGTTTATCACAACAGGAAATTTTAGAACTGTGATTCAAACCCAGTGATATGGTTTGGCTGTGTCCCCACCCAAATCTCATCTTGAATTTGCACATGTTGTGGGAAGGACCCAGTGGGAGAAAACTGAATCATGGGGGCAGGTCTTTCTCATGCTGTTCTCATGACAGTGAATAAGTCTCATGAGATCTGATGATTTTTTTTTTTTTTTGACAGGAGTCTTGCTCTGTTGCCCAGGTTGGAGTGCAGTGGCACAATCTCAGCTCACTGTAACCTCCGTCTCCCGGGTTCAAGCAATTCTTCTGCCTCAGCCTCCCGAGTAGCTGGGATTACAGATGCGTGCCACCATGCCCAACTAATTTTCATATTTTTAGTACAGATGGGGTTTCACCAAGTTGGCCAGACTGGTCTTGAACTCCTGACCTCAGGTAATCTGCCCACCTCGGCCTCCCCAAGTGCTGGGATTACAGGCATGAGCCGCCATACCCAGCTGATCTGATTATTTTATAAGGGGGAGTTTCCCAGCACAAGCTCTCTCTTTGCCTGCTGCCATACACGTAAGACGTGACTTGCTCCTCCTTGCCTTCCACCATAATTGTGAGACCTTCTGTCATGATCGTGAGGCCTTCTGCCATGATTGTGAGGCCTTCCACCATGATTGTGAGGCCTTCCGCCATGATTGTCCAGCCATGTGGAACTATAAGTCCATTAAACCTTTTTCCTGTATAAATTACCCAGTCATATATGTCTTTATTAGCAGTGTGAAAACAGACTAATATACCCAGGTTGGTCTAATTCTACATACTGTGATTTTAACTGCTATGATATATTGCCTTCTGTAAAGTAAGTGCTTAGATTTGATTGTTATTTGTATGCAACCTTGGATTCTAGAGAGAAGTAGCCCTGTTGTTTGACTGCTGGGTCTGGATGGTAGTCAAGGTAAGTCCCATTAAAACCAAGTCCATTGTAAGATACTTAGAAAAGCCTACATACTGAATGACTCATTATGTGGCTTTCTGGAAAAGAGAAAACTATAGGAGTGGAATTCAGATCAGTGGTTTCCAGGAGCTAGAGGTAGAGAGGGAACTGACTGCAAAAGGGCATGTAGGAACATTTAGGATAAAGGAAATATTTTATTTTTTGATTTCAGTGATGGTTACATGACTGTAGTATGTATCAAAACTCATTGAATTGTATACCTTAAAAAGGTGGGTTTCTTTTACACTCCAAGGGTGTATGCGTATGTGAATTATACTTCAATAAACCTTAAAAACAAGCTCATTGTAATGTTTTGAACTGAAAAAAAAGTGAGATGTAATTCAATACCATAAAATTAACTCTTAAAATATACAGTTAGTGGCTGGGCATGGTGGCACACACTTGTAATCCCAGTGTTTTGAGAGGCTGAGGCGGGAGGATCAGCTGGGCCAGGGAGTTCAAGACCAAGCTGGGAAATAGAGCGAGACCCCATCTCTACAAAGCAAAAAACAAAAATCAATTAGTTGGGCTTAGTGGTGCATACCTGTAATCTAGCTGAAGTTAGAGGATTGCTTGAGCCCAGGGATTTGAGGCTATGATATGTAAGCTATGATTGTCCCACTGCACTCCAGCCTGGGTGACAGAGCAAGACTGTATCACTAAAAAATAAAAAAGAAAAATAAATAGACAATTGGTGGTTCTAGTATATTCACAAGGTTATGCAACCATCACCACAATCTAATTCCAGGATTTTAAAATATCTGAACAAATTTCAAACACTGTACCAGCTAGCAACTGTTCCCTTTTACTCCCCCTCCTTTCAGTCCTCAGTAGCCACTAATCTACTGTCAATGGATTTGCCCATTCTAGACATTTCATACAAACAGAATCATACAATATATGGTCCTTTGTGTATGTCTCCTTTCACTTAGCATAACATTTTCAAAGTTCCTCCATGCATGTATCAGTACTTAATTTCTTTCCATTACTGAATAGTATTCCATTGTACCACACACATTTTGTTTATCCATTCACAAGTCAATGGACATTTGAGCTGTTTACATTTTTGGCTTTTATGTATAGTGCTGCTATGAGCATTTGTGTGCAAGTTTTTGTGTGACTATGTGTTTTTAATTGTCTTGGATGTATATGTGTGTGTATATGTATATATGAATGAAATTGCTGGATCATATGGTTAACTCTATGTTTAACTTTTTGAGAAACTGCCAAACTGTCTTCCAAAGTGGCTGCATCATTTTACATTCCCACCAGCAGTTTAGAAAGGTTCCCATCTCTTCACACCTTTGCCAACACTTGTTATTGTTCATCTTTTGTATTACAGTCATTCTCATCAGAATGAAGTGGTATCAGTGGCATCTAACTGTGGTTTCGATTTGCATTTTCCTTATGACTAATGTTATTGAGCATATTTTCATGTGCTTATTGGGCATTTGAATATCTTCTTTGGAGAAATGTCTATTCAAATATTTTGCCCATTTTTAATTGGGTTGTTTTTTAGATTCTTTAAAAAATGATTGAGGTTTTATTGACATAACATAAAATTCACGGAAGTGAATACTTCAGTGGCATTTTGTACATTGATGATGTTGGGTGACTACCATCTCTATCTAGTTTCAGACCTTTCCATTACTCCAGAATCAAACTCTGCACCCGGAAGAAGTTTTTGCCCATTTCTCCTCACCCCCAGCCCCTAGCAACCACCAATATGGGTTCTGGTTGTGTCACACTCACCATTATTTCATTGACCTGAAGCAAGCCTCTTGGCTGAGCCAGAGTCCAAACGGGAGGGCAGTGCAGAGTTCCATGACAGTGATTTGGACACAGGGAGGGATTTGAAACCATTGTTGCAATGACCATATATATAAATACAGACAGGGTAAATGACATTAGGTCTAAAACATGTAAGAGACATATTTTCTCCTCTCTAAGGACTCTTCTGCTTTTGAAATATGTACTTACTTTAAAAAAAAAATTTTTTTTTTCTTTTTTTGAGATGGAGTCTCGCTCTGTCACCCAGGCTGGAGTGCAGTGGCGTAATCTTGGTTCACGGCAACATCCACTTCCCAGGCTCAAGCAATTCTCATGCTTCAGCCTCCTGAGTAGTTGGGAGTGCAGGCATGCACGACCTCACCTGGCTAATTTTTGTATTTTCTTTTTAGTAGAGACAGGGTTTGGCTATATTGGCCAGGCTGGTCTCAAACTCCTGGCCTCAAGTGATCCACCTGCCTGGGCCTCCCAGAGTGCTAGGTTTACAGGTGTGAGCCACTGTGCCCAGGCAAAAATAATTTTTACTCATTTTTTAGAGATGGAGTCTAGTTATGTTGCCCAAGGCTCAAGCGATCCTCCTTCCTCAGCCTCCCAAGTAGCTGAGACTACAGGTGTGCACAACTGTGCCCAGTGAAATATGTACTTCTTTCAGGAAATGTTCCTTCCCTTATTTAAACTATACTATACAAATGGAAGGTAACTTCCTAAATAGATACCACTGCTCCAAAACCTGCAGTAACTCTAATTGACCAGGATTGGAAACTATCCTAAGCCAAGTCAATCACACACCTCCTCTGGGATTTATTAACTTGGAATTCTATAAATCCATTGGAAAGTAGACAGGACTGAAGCAAAACAGGTGAGCTTCAAAATTGTTGGAGACCATACTGCCAGCCTTGTGGAAGATGCCTATATGAGAAAACAAAACGGAGGCAAGAAACAGAAGATGAGATACTAAATTTGCAACAACATGGGTGAAACTGGAGGACATTATGTTAAGTGAAATAAGCCAGGCACAGAAAGACAAATACTGCATGATCTCACTTATATGTGGAATCTAAAAAAGTCAAACTCTGTTATAGAAACAGAGAGGAGAGTGGTAGTTACCAGAGCCTGGAGGGGGTGAGGGAAATAGGAAAATATTAGTCAAAGGACACAAAATTTCAGTTATACAGAAGGAACAAGTTCAAGAGATCTATTGTACAACATGGTGACTATAGTTAATAATAATATATTACATATTTAAAAGTTGCTAAGAGAGTAGATTTTAAGGGTTCTCACCACAAAAAATAATAAGTATGTGAAGTAATGCATATGTTAAATAGCTTGATTTAGCCATTCCACAATGTATACATATATCAAAACATAGTGTTATAGCTGGGCACACTGGCTCACGTCTATAATCCTGACTCTTTGGGAGGCCAATACAGGAGGATTGCTTGAGCCCGGGAGTTTGAGGCCAGCCTGGGCAACACAGCGAGACCCCATCTCTACATAAAAATTTTAAAAAATTAGTTGGGCATGGTGGCATGTGTCTATAGTTCCAGCTACTCAGGAGGCTGAGGTAGGAGAGTCACTTGAACCTGGGAGGTCAAGGCTGCAGTGAACCATGATTGCCCCACTGCACTCCAGCCTGGGTGACAGAGCGAGACTCTATCTTTAAAAAAGAAAACAAAAATACAATGTTATACAACATAAATACATAGAATATTTACCTGTCAATTAAAAAAATTTAAAGGTTACTCTTGTGATGTCTTTTTAAAAGTATCTGGCCGGGCACGGTGGCTCACACCTGTAATCCCAGCACTTTGGGAGGCCGAGGTGGGCAGATCATGAGGTCAGGAGTTCGAGACCAGCCTGGCCAACATGGCAAAACCCCATCTCTATTAAAAATTAGCCAGATGTGGTGGCGCGCACCTGTAATCCCAGCTACTCAGGAGACTGAGGCAGGAGAATCGCTTGAACCTGGGAGGCAAAAGTTGCAGTGAGCGGAGATTGTACCATTGCACTCCAGCCTGGGTGACAGAGTGAGACTCCGTCTCAAAAAAAAAAAACAAAAACAAAAAACTGGATAAATAATTTCTGCTCACACACACACAAAAGAGAATATAGAGAATGTCTGGGCAGCATTCAAGTCCCTTGTTATACCTTACTTCCTCTCTTACCTCCCAATGTTTGGTCACATAAATCAATAAATTCAACCTTTTGCCTAAGCTGGTTCGACTTTGGGTTTTTACCACTTACAACTAAAAAATTATTCATCAAATAATAATCAAATTAATTAACTAATCAAATTAATTAAACAGGGCCAGGCCCTGTGCCAGTGCGACCAGAGAGGACATTAAATGGTATCCTATAGTAAGTGTCATGGTATCCATAATTTTAGATGATGGGGAATTTATTTGCAGCTTGGATCCCAATTAGGAAGGGACTCTTTCTGCCAGAGGTATTGACACTACCCTCCCTATTACAAGAGGATAGCATAGAGATTGAAGCAGAGGAAATGAGGACAAGAGAGAGCTCTGAGGGAGCAACATGGTCAAGCCTTAGATAGAAGCAGCTCTGGTATCACGGGCAAGGCAGGTAACTAGCATTTTGCTAAGGCCTGTTTGGTTAGGAATCTTCGACAACAAGGGGCAGAGAATCTTTCAAGTCACCTCAAATAGGGCCAGGGATATGAGAATCAGTTAATATGGAATATGGCTGTGCCTGCTTAGCAGGGCCTGAGGATGTGAAGTTTTTCTTAGGATGGATGAGGGGAGAGGGTGTAAGTGATGAGCCTTGGGTTGAAACTTAATTTCTATCAAAAGCAATCAATATATTTGCAAACAAAGCATCTGACACGGGGTTAATATCCAGAATATATAGGAAACTCACACAACACTAGAGCCAGAAAACACAAATAATCTGATTTAAAAATGGGCAAAAGATCTGAATAGACATTCCTCAAGAAAGACATACAAGAAAAAAAGCTCAACATCACTAATCATCAGGGAAATGAAAATCAAAACCACAATGAGATATCATCTCACCCCAGTTAGGATGGCTATTATCAAAAAGATAAAAAATATCAAATGCTGGTGTGGATGTGGTGAAAAGAGAACTTTAATATACTGTCGGTGGGAATGCAAAGTAGTCCAGTCATGATGGACAGCAGTGTGGAGGTTCCTCAAAAAACTAAAAATAGAATTACCATATGATCCAGCAACCCCACTACTGGCCATTTAGCCAAAGGAAACGAAATGAGTATGTTAAAAGCGATAAAAGCATTTCCACGTTTATCACAGCACTATTCACAATAGCCAAGATATGGAATCAATCTGAGTGTTCATTAATGGATGAATGAATAAAGAAAATGTGATATATTTACACGATGAAATCCCATTCAGCTCTTTAAAAAATGAAATCCTATCATTTTTGACAGCATTGATAAACCTAAAGGATATTATGTTAAATGAAATAAGCCAAACACAGAAGAAAAAATCCCACATAATGTCACTCATATGTGAAATCTAAAAAAGTTGATCTCATAGAAGTAGAAAATAGAATAGTGGTTACCAGAGGCTAGGGGGGAGAGTGGGGTCACCAGGGATGGGGAGTGGTTGGTGAATGGTTACAAAGTTACAGATAGGAGGAATAAGTTCTGGTGTTCTATTACACAGTAGAGTGACAATAGCCAACAATAATGCATTGTATACTTCAAAATAGTTGGAAGGGAGGATTTGGGGTGGTTGTTCATTTTTTGTATAAATTTGTGGGGTACGAGTGTAATTTTGTTAATGGATATATTGTGTAGAAAAGATAATTTTTGAATATTATTACCACAAAGAAATGACAAGTGTTTAACATGATAGATATGTTAATCATCCTGATTTGATCATTACATAATGTATATATGTATTGAAACATTACACTGTACCCCAGTATATGAATATAATATGTAAAATTATTATATGTCAATTAAAAACAAAATAAAACATAAAATAAAGACTAGTGTTAAAGGGAAATTGAGGCCAGCTACAGTGGCTCATGCTTGTAATCCCAGCACTTTGGCAGGCCGAGGTGGGTGGATCACCTGAGGTCAGGAGTTTGAGACCAGCCTGGCCAATGTGGTGAAACCCCATCTTTACTAAAAATACAAAAAGTTAGCTGGGCGTGGTGGCAGGCACCTGTCATCCCAGCTACTTGGGAGGCTGAGGCAGAAGAATCGCTTGAACCCAGGAGGCGGAAGTTGCAGTGAGCTGAGATCGTGCCACTGCACTCCAGCCTAGGCAACAAGAGCAAAACTCCATCTCAAAATAAATAAATAAAGTGAAGTCGATGTTGTCCCCACAGAAGGGTAATTGTATGGCTAGTGAGATCTGCAATAAGGAGTTGGCTTTGCCAGCCACCCAGGAGCCAACAGCCATGGGCAGTAGGCAGCCTTGCTTTTGACCCTGGGGTATATAAGGGGGTTGCAGATGGCCATGTAGCGATACAGAATGATTTGCTAATAAAAGACTCTGGGTACTACTTATGCCTTGGTAAGAAGGAAAAGGAAGTTGGTATCAGAGTTCTTTGACCATCTTTGGCATCCTTATAGATGTCATTGCACACGTCACTGCAGGGGGACATGCGCAGAGTTCTCATTACGATGTGTGGGTGTGGCCATCTCCACTGATGCTTTTGTCATTTCCCTGAAGACTGAGGAAAAGAAGCTCTGAAGCTCCCTGGTTTGGAGTCCCCATGCCCACAGACTACCCCAGACCTTAAGCTAGAGACTGGCATATTTTGGATTTTCTCTTAGGAAAAAGTTTCACCCATCTGAGCCCTCACTTAAGCCCTCCGTAGAAGTCTACCAGTCACACATGCCACAAGTCTCTGAGCACAAGAGTAGGAGCAAGAGAGATTGAAAGACACTAGGGGAAAGACAGTTGTGTGTCTTTTTAAGCACTTGTATGCTAATGACTTCTCCAGGTGCTGCAGACAAATATGATCTGGAACTATCGCGTACCCCTCATGGCTGTTCCAGGCCTGGGCACTCTTACTTTTAGAGGTCGTAGCCCACATCATGTCAAAATGAACATGTATTCCACTTTATGTATAATTTTGTGGTAAATTTGAGATGATTTTTCTACTTCTAAAAATTATTTGTCTTATAAGTGGCTCATTTAATTTACAATTCTATGATTTCTCAACAATAACTATGAAAATGCAGGAATTCTTGCAAAGTAGAAGTGTCTAATCCACAGATTGTTTTAAAATAATGATGCATGAATAAAAGAGTTTACTTAATATTGAAGATTACATAATGTTCCCTTCTGTAGAGAGAACATTATGTTCTCTCTTATGTAAATAATTAATTAAGATTTTTTTTTTAGGTTTGGTTTTGTTTTGTTGTAGTCAGGGACTAACAAGTTTTCCAGAGCTCAAACATCTTTGTCCTTGATTAAAATGTCAAAGACCTGGCTACTGAGCCCTCCTGCCCTGTAGCTAAAACAGCCCTGTTTACTCTCTGCACCCTCTGTTCAGGAGTAAAAATACTTACATAGTAAACACAAATCAAGTTTATGTATATAAATGAAAATTAGAGGAATTTAATTTATGAAAAACATTTTAGGGAACAACTGGTATTTTTAAACAAAAAGAATTCAAGAAGTTACTGTCCTTGGAAGTACAGAAAACACCTGAGAAGGGCGTGTACATACATACGGTTCACACACCTGTGCTGAGATTGACTGTTGTTATCTGTCACTGGTTGGGTTCCCTGGAAGCTGGTGCTGATGGGAAGATTTTCATGCAGAACATTTACTGAGAAGTGCTTTTAAGATCAAAACCTCTGTGCTTAGAAAACGGAATATCCATATACAGAAGGAAACTAGACCCCTATCTCTCACCCTCTGCAAAAATCAAATCAAAATGAAAGACTTAAATCAAAGACCTCAAGCTATGAAACTGCTCAACGAAAACATTGCAAAAACTCTCTAGGACATTGGACTGGGTAACGATTTCTTGAGTAATACCCCACAAGCACAGGATCAAAGCAAAAATGGACAAATGGATCACATCTAGTTAAAAAGCTTTTGCTCAGCAAAAGAAACAATCAACAAAGTGAGGATACAACCCAAAGAATGGAAGAAAATATTTGCAAACTACCTGTCTGACAAGGGACTGATTACCAGAATATATGAGGAGCTTAAACAACTCTGTAGGAAAGAAGCTTTATAATCTGACTGAAAAAATGGGCAAAAGATCTGACTAGACATTTCTCAAAAGAATACATACAAATGGTAAACAGGTGTATGAAAAGGTGTTCAACATCACTGATCATCAGAGAAATGCAAATAAAAACTACAATAAGATACAACCTCACTCCAGTTAAAATGGCTTTTATTCAAAAGGCAGTCAATAACAAATTCTGGTGGAGATGTGGAGAAAAGGGAACCCTGGTACACTGTTGGTGGAAATGTAAGTTAGTACAACTATTATGGAGAAGTTTGGAGGTTCCTCAAAACAACTAAAAATAAAGCTACCATATGATCCAGCAATCCCAGTGCTAGGTATATACCCAAAAGAAAGGAAATCAGCATATTCGAGATATGTACACTCCCATGATTACTACAGCATTATTCACAGTAGCCAAGATTTTGACACAACCTAAATGTCCATCAGCAGACAAATGGATAAAGAAAATGTAGCACATATATACAATAGAGTACTATTCATCATCAAAAAAATGAGATCCTGCCATTTACAACAACATAGATGGAACCGGAGGTCATTATGAAAGTGAAATAAGCCAGGGACAGAAAGACAAACTTTGCATGTTCTCACTGATTTGTGGGAGCAAAAAATCAAAACGATTGAACTCATGGAGATAGAGAGTAGAACACTGGTTACCAGAGGCTGGGAAGGTTGGTGGGGAGGAGAAGTGAGGATGGCTAATGGGTACACAAATATAGTAATAAGATCTAGTATGTGATACTAGGTCTAGTATGTGATAGCACAACAAGGTGACTACAGTCAACAATAATTTATTATACATTTAAAAATAACTAGAAGAGTATAATTGGATTGTTTGTAACACAAAGAAAAGATAAATGCTTGAGGTGATGGGTGCCCCATTTACCCTGATGTGATTATTACGCATTGTATACCTGTATCAAAATATCACATGTACCCCATAAATATCTACACCTACCATGTACTCATAAAAATTAAAATAAATAAAAATTTTAAAAGATCGACACCTGTACAGGATGTGAGCAGATAGAAGAAGCAGGGATAGGCAGAGGGAGAGCTGGAACTACCATGGGAAAGCTCTCCAGCTGGGATGACCCTTTAGAGATAACCCCATTGAGGCAAGGAGGACTGGGTCTTTATACTGACATTGATATCATTGTGTATGAGTTGACCTTGAGAAGGGCATGTGACTTTGGGTGAGGTAGTACTCTTTAGTCAAAGGCAACCCTGCAGAGAGACTCCATTGAATGCTGTTGACCATCAGTACTCACAGGGCTCATGAGTGCTTCAGTGCTAGGTGGAGTGAACAGGAATCCGGGCAGCACACCACAGCATCCACTACAGACCCTTAACCGATACTTCTCAAAGTTTAACATCCGTACAAATCACCTGGGGGAACTTGTTAAAATGCAAATTTCAATTCAGGAGTTCTGCAATGGGTCCCAAGACTCTGTACATCTCATAAGCTTCCAGGTGATGCTGATACTGCTGATCCATGGACCACATTGTGAGTAGCATGGCTCTAAACTGAGCTTGCCCCTCACCTAGCTTTGCTTGGAATTGAGATTCTCAAGTGAGAGCCATCAGAGTGCATGGATCATGGGATATAACTCATCACTGAGTCAAGCATTTCTGAGCCACCAGGCTTCTCACAGCAGTCTTAACATCCTTGTTCCTCAGACTGTAAATGATGGGGTTCAGCATGGGAGTCAAAAGTCCATAGAAGAGGGAGATGAGTTTGTCTGAAAGGTCTGTTTGTCTGCCCCTAGGGAATCCTTGGATTTGGGCTTCCCATACACTGAGAGGATGGTTCCATAGAAGATAATCACCACAGTAACGTGGGCAGAGCAGGTGGAGAAAGCCTTTTTCCTCCCCTCAGCTGAGGGAATCTTTAAAATAGTGGTGAGTATGAAGATGTAGGAGACAAAGATGAACAGGACTGGGACCCCCAGGAAGATCACGTTGGCCACCCCCATGCTGATCACATTGATGGAGATGTCAGCACAAGCCAACTTTAAAACTGCCAGGATCTCACAGATGAAATGGTTGATGACATTGTCCCCACAGAAGGGTAACTGTACTGCAAGAGAGATCTGCACCAAGGAGTTGGCTCCACCAGCCACCCAGGAGCTGGCAGCCATGGGCACATAGGCAGCCTTGCTCATGACTACTGGGTACCTAAGGGGGTTGCAGATGGCCATGTAGTGATCAAACGCCATCATGCCCAGGAGAACACACTCTGTGGCTCCTATGGCAAAGGAGAGGAACATCTGCACTGCACAGCCTGAGAAGGAGATGGTTTTCCTGGGAGTGAGGAAACCGTCCAGGACCAGAGGGACTGAGGAGGTTGTGTAGCAGATGTCCAGGAAGGAGAGGTTCCCAATGAAGAAGTACATGGGCGTGTGCAGGCAGGAGTCGGACACAGTCACCAGAATGAGGACCCCGTTGCCCAGCAGGATCACCAGGTACGTCAGCAGGATAAGCACAGAGAACGTTTTCTCTAGTTTTGGATGGGCAGAGAGGCCGAGCAAGACAAATTCTGTCACAGAAGACTGGTTAGATACTTCCATTTCAAACTCTCTCTTTCATCCCTAGGAATAATGAAGGCAGAAAATACATGTTTATTTTTTGACGGCTCGCTTGAGTCAATTCATGGGAATTACAGTATGATGTCTCTAAAATTATAAACAAACTTATCCTGTTAGACTCAACTGTAAAAAACCAAGTTATCTAAAAGCCAGGCTGTGTAGCAGGCGTTGGAAGAATAGACCTTGGAAATCTAATAAAACTTTGAATGAAAAAAATGAAGGACATTTCTGCCTAAACAATGATATTAATATACCAAAAGCAATATCACACGACTGCATGTGCTGTCTGTAGCACTTTGTAGGAAATCAGGGGCTTCTGAGCAACTCTGCCTCTGCCATATAATTGGAGACCTCAGGCTGTCATGGCTTGGTGACCCTGGCCCTTGAGGTCACATGACCCATTCCTCTGTGTCTGGCTCCCCCTCACCCAGCAAGTTTCTATTATAATTTAACTTCTCATACAGACAGTCTTACAGGGAGAGAATGTGCTGGCTTCAAAACATAAAACTTCTTATTTCTTTAACAGTTTTATTTGTTACTCAGTATCTTTTTGCAGTTCTATCTTTTGTGAGTTTAGTTAGCATAAATCAATTCATCTGATCTTGACCAGATCTACAAAATCTGACAAAACAGAGTTTCTGGAACCTATAACATGGAGTCCCCTCCAAAGGCTTCAGAATTCTGGTTTGGGGAGAAGGAATCATGTGTTTCCTCCAGTAACCATGTCTGACCTGCCTGCCTCTTTGCTGTTCCAGGACTAGACTGGTGGCATATTGCCTTGCCTGATTGTGGGAACCCACTCATAATTCACACCCCCAGCCTGGGTTGGGTGAAGCCTTGAATCACACCCACATCAAGTTCAATGAGAAACGCCATCCCATTAATGCCATTTGGAAGATCTGCAGATATGCTCACACACAAACCTACTCCAGCTTCTAGAATACAAAAATCTGCACTGTGGATTATCACCACAATTTCATCTCCAAAGAGATCTGGAACACCAGATGTCATCAGGTCCTGACACAGGGTGCCCAAAATGACAAAAAGCCAACTGCCTCATAGCTACCCAAGTGCTGGTTAGAAATACAGATTTCTGGATCCTACCTTGGCAGATTGTCTTAGCAATCTGTTTTTGTTCATTGCTTTGCTTTTCAAATAAAAGCTCCCCCATGTACTTCTGATGTATACCGGTCTTGGGAATCACTAATCTGTTTCAACCCTTCTCAGTTCAAAAGTGGAGAAGCTGAGGTCAGGGAAGATGTTTGTGAGCAGCACACGCCTCTGAAGAAGGGGAGTGGGGGTGCTTTGTTCTAAATGGTAATGATACAATGTCCAAAAAAGATTATCTCAGGATATTAGGAATTAAGGGACGGGGAACTATTTTTAGAGAAAAACTCCATTCGGTATCAGGAAGTGCAGAATCTGAGGCTTGACAGAATCTTCAGATATTAAACCAATCCAGTCCCCACCCCTGAGCCACCTGCCATAGGATCCTCTCTTCAATACGTGATTTCTCAGCCTCTGCTTAAACATTTAGGACAACAAGGGGCTCAAGGTAATGTCATTGTCAGAAAGCCCAGGTGGTTAGAGCTCTTCAGGGACCTGAAATCTGCCTTTTTCTAACTTTTCCCTTCCTCCACTAATCCTAAGCCTACCTTATGGGCTCTTCTTGTTAGACTTGCCTGATTCCTTGACACACTTGCAGCCTTCAGAGCTTTGGAATTAGTTGCTTCATCCCCAAACCCAATTCTACCCCTAGCCCTCCCCTTGCACAGACCTCTTTGTACATGCCTCTTTCCCCCAGCTGGTGAAGAACTGGCCATAGAGGTCCCCTAGCACTTACCCAGTTTAGGGTCCAGTCTGGGATCCTATTGGGCTGCATCTATTGTTTGCAGGAAGGCAGGCCGGTGGAGTGGGGAGGTTGCCAGTTTACCGAGGTCAGGACATGTCACTGGCTCTGGTTTCACCTGTCCTTCTGAGTGCTACCCTGCCAAAAACCAAGCAGGCCAAGAGGCCATGTCTCTCAGAGCTGCCCTGGCAGCACAGGTGCACACTCTCGACTTGGGCATGTACTCTTTAACTGCTGTCTCCTGTCCTGGTGTCTCGAAATGGCCCTGGGTGTAGAGGGCTCTAAGGTGCAACTGCAGCCCCAGAAGTCTTTGCCTGACCTTGGGACTCAGTGAGACAAGGAGACACAGGCTGGCTCTCAAACTGGAGGCTCAGCCAGGAGCCCCAGCCTGGAGGGGCTGCACCCCAGGGCGGGCTGGGAAGCCATGCCCAGGCACCAGGCCCAGCTCCCTCTCTTCTCTGTACACCACACTCTCTCCAGAGAGTCCCATAGAGACTGTCTTGGGAATTTAGGACCAGTTGCTTTGGGGCCAGGTCCTATCCCAGAAGCAATTTAAAGTTTGGCAAGAGGCTCAGAGTTTAGACTTCACCCGATAGACCCAATTAGGCAACACTGTGGAAATCTACCCAAAATTCTCCTCTATCAGGAAACCTCAGCTCAAAACATTTGCTGGTGCCAGGTACTCAGCATTCTCCTGGGCTTTGATCACAGCAGTTAGTTCAAGGTAACTGTCACTGACCCTCAAAGAGCCTAGAAGGCAAGAAGAGCTGTGCCTCAGTGATCCAGATATTCCCAGAAACTTCGGGTCACATAGATTCCCCAGCCACTCAGGTATCTCCTCCCCTTCACCCAGTAACACAGCTCTCTCTCCTCTCTCTCTGTCTCACTGCTACTGGCTTGCCCCTCACTCTGAATCTCTCTATGCTACAAACATGTCACATGTGCCAGGCACCAAAGAGTGGTTGGATGGGGAGGACACAATGACCAGAAATGGGTGCTTGTCTTCAGAGAATACCAGGAAGAATGGAACTGTCTGTAGTCTAAGGCGGGACTAAGAATGCCACAAAGCCACCCTGGAGGCTGGGTACTGGAGGAGTGTACAGAACTAGCCCAGGATGAAAATAACATGAATGAAGAAGAGAGTGGCACTGGGAGACATTTAGAAGGAAGGAATTGGCCAGGCGCAATGGCTCATGCTGGTAATAATCCCAGCACTTTGGGAGGCCGAGGCAGGCAGATCACAAGGTCAGGAGTTCAAGACCAGCCTGGCCAATATGGTGAAACCCCGTCTCTACTAAAAATACAAAAATTAGCTGGGCATGGTGGCACGCGCCTGTAATCCCAGCTATTTGGGAGGCTGAGGCAGAAGAATTGCTTGAACCCAGGAGGCAGAGGTTGCAGTGAGCCAAGATCACGCCACTACCCTCCAGCCTGGGCAAAAGAGTGAGACTCTGTCAAGTCAAGAGAGAGAGAGAGAGACAGAGAGGGGGGGGGGAAGGAAGGAAGGAAGGAAGGAAGGAAGGAAGGAAGGAAGGAAGGAAGGAAGGAAGGAAGGAAGGAAGGAAGGGAGAGAGACAGGAAAGAAAGAAAAAGAAAGGAAGGAAAGGAAAGGAAAGGAAAAAGAAGAAAGGAAGGAAGGAAAAGAAAGAAAGAAGAAAGAAAAGAAAAAGGAAGAAATTGTAGGATTTAGAGAGAGATCTCAGGTGGGAGACACAGGAGGGAGAAGAATCAACAATGGCCAAGATACCTGATGGATTCAGGGCATACTACCTGAAAATATAGCACCTTGGTGTTTGTTGTTGTTGTTGTTGTTTGTTTTTGTTTTTGTTTTTGTTTTTGAGACGGAGTCTTACTCTGTCGTCCAGGCTGGAGGGCAGTGGCACAATCTCCGCTCACTACAAGCTCCGCCTCTGGGGTTCACGCCATTCTCCTGCCTCAGCCTCCCAAATAGCTGGGACTATAAGCGCTCACCACCCTGCCCGGCTCATTTTTTGTATTTTTAGTAGAGATAGGGTTTCACCATGTTAGCTAGGATGGTCTTGATCTCCTGACCTTGTGATCCGCCCGCCTTGCCCTCCCAAAGTGCTAGGATTACAGGCATGAGCCACCGCGCTGGGCCGGCATATTGAACATTTTAAGCTGAAGGAATTTGGGAAACAGTATGTGCAGGGAGGTCTCTCTGACCTTTCCCTGTTTTCCTCCCCTGAGGCAAGTTATAAAACCTAGGAAGGATTTTCTGACCTTCCCCTGATGCAGGTCATAAGACCCTCATGTGAGAGGCACCCTCCCTCTACCCAGAGCAAAGGAACCATCCCTATCTCCAAAGACAGGGAGGCCAAGAGCAATCTGAACAACAGGCCTGGCTATTTCCCTCCATTTGCTACATTTAGCTCATTCTTCTGCCCTAACATCCTTCACTACTTTCCATTCAAACCCACTAATAAAAAAATTACTTAGATTTAACTTTCTTCAGGTCCACATTTCCTTATGGAGGCTCCTGTGTCATGAAAAACTTATATTGAATACATTTGTTTGCTTTTCTCTTCTTCATCTGTCTTTTCTTACAGGGTCCCCAGCCAATGAACCTAATAAGATGGGTAGAAGGAAAAGACATTTTTCCTCCCTTACACACCAAATCTTAAGCTAGGAGAAAGTCAGTGATGGAGTAAGGAGGGGAGCCTGTAGGGGCCAGGGTCGGGGGACTAGGGGGTTGTTTCTGACATTTCACTGTACAGTTCCTGTACATCTATCACGCCTAGCTCTAGGCTGGTTACTAGGAATAAAGATATGACTAAGAAACAGTTTCTGTTGAGGAGTTTACAGTCAATTGGATTTATTGTATTTGAGATAATGGTGAGGGATTAATATTAATAAGAGTTGCCATTAATTAATAACTCTTTTCCGAATCTTGTCTTATCTAAGGCTCCCAACAACTCTGACGTAAGTATGAGGGTGTGATATTGTGATACAATAGAACATATATATATATATTTGGTCTTCATTCTCAGTTCCCAGCACAGAGCTCCTAAAACCCTTGGAATTTCCTTATTCCTAGGAGTGAGGGGAGCATCTTTCACTACTCATCATAAGCCGCTTTCAATCATACTTGAGTGTATGCAAATGAAGTGACTCTTGGTGGGTGCCTAGATAGCTCAGGATAGGGGTTGGTTACTAGAGGAATCAATCATGTGATTAAAGGGATGGAACATTCAGCCTCACCCCTAATCTTCAGGGAGGGAGACAGAGGGCTGGAGATTGCATTCAATCACCAATGGTCAGTGATTGAATCAATCGTACCTACATAATGGAACTACTATAAAAAGCCCAAAACTAAAGGGGTACAGGGAGCTTCCAAGTTGGTGAACACTGGGAGAGTGGCACCCCAGAGAGGCTCTGGAAGCTCCACGCCCCTCCCCTACTCCTTGCCCTTTGCAGCTCATCCATTTGGCTGTTCCTGAATTGTAATATAATAACAGTATATATAATAATAAACAAGTAAATGAAAGTAAAGTGTTTTCCCAAGTTTTTTTAGCCTTTTCAGTAAATTATTGAACCCAAGGGAGGGGTTGTGGGAACACCTCTAACTTCATAGCTGGTTGGTCAAAAGTATGGGTGGCCTGGACTTGTGATGGGCATCGGAAGTTGGGGAGTCTTGTGGAACTGAGCCCTTAACCTGTGGGGTCTGTGCTAATTCTAGGTAGTTAGCATCAGAATTAAATGATAGGATACCCAACTGGGGTCTGGAGTGTTGGAGAATTAATTGGTGTGGGGAAAACCCCACACATTCCATGTCAGAAGTGTTGTGAGCAAAAACAGATCCTAGAAGTAGAAGGATACTTGGATTGTGAGCAACTGTGTGACCTCCCACACTGGGCTAGAGCACCTAGCATTCATGATGTCTACCATATTTGACCTCTGCCCTCTATGTGCCAGGCAGCTCCCTTCCATCCACCCACATTTCCTTAAGAGTTGGGGGATACTGTGGGGTTCATGGAAGAACAGCGGTACAGTCGGGCCTCGGCACAGTTGAACGGGCCCTGGAATGTCAGTCAGGATCCAAGTGGCTCCTGTTGGCTCCTCTGTGGCAAGGCTTTGTGTCCCCATCTCAGGGGCTTTGCCATTTTGGAGACTCAGCCACCTTGGCCTTGCTTCCTTTCCTGTTTATGCTGCGGCCTCAGCCACCACAGATCAGGCTTCTGCTCACTGCCTTCTGTCCTCATGTTACTCTGCCTTCTCTTTCCTTCCCTTCTCTCCTCACACCAACTGCTGACTGTGTCCCCCTGTTATGAGTTCACGCTCACTGAGAGGCAGCTCTGAGGGGTTTGGTAAGTCCACAGGCCACCTCGTGGCACTGGCTAACCTGTGTGTTGACTACCCCTGGGTCAGGCATCCACCTGGCTCAGTCAGGTGGGTCCTCGTGACCAGGGTGCCTCATGGTACAGAGCATGGAAACAATGTCCAGAACTTCTCAGAAGGAGAATGTGGGGATATCAGGTAAGTGAGGCTTCCTGAAATGAAGCCACAAACCAGCTTGTCTGGACAGCCCAGCATTCGGACTTCAGGAATTATACTCACTCCTTGCCTGCAGGAGCGGTCTCCCCGCCAGGAGGCAAAGCTTGGCCTCCTCGCCTTGCCTGGAGACAACCGCTCCTTCCCTCCTCTTTCCTCTTCCCTCTTCAGAGAAGTTCTGCTTCTCTGATCTTATAGTACCTGATTCCTGTGCTGGTTTCATCTCAAAATGGGGGTGGTTCTTTTCCTCCTCCACTGAGGACAGTCTGTTTCCCATGATTCCCAACAGAATGTCTAAGTCTTTGAGGAGGGTCAAAGCTCCTAGACCAGGGACCTGGTCAAAGACTGTGTGAATTCTGCGGTCCACATTTGACCTGAGGAAGCCACAATTAACACAGATGTCTCTGCAGGATGTGCTGGGGTTGCTGGGGTGCAGACTACACCTTTGGTCAGCTCCACTCATCCTTGGCAGACTCACATTTACATACCAACACTCACACACACGGAATACGGAGATTTCTGACACACAAAGCTTTGTCTTGACCAATTAAAACTCAAATATGCCACGGCTGATCTCTCTGAGGCTTCACTTCACTAGGCAGTAAGGAGAAAGAAGAAGAGACATTTTTAGCAGTACCCCAAATCTCAAAACCCGGAGTCCTCACACAGTGAGTGAGAAATCCGGCCCCGAGCTACTCAAACGTGACCCACAGACAGGCAGCATCAGCATCAGCATCAGCATCAGCATCAGCATCACTTGGAAACTGGTTAGTTATGCAGATTATTGGGCCCCACTCTGGACCTACTGGGATGGGGCCCGGCAATGCAGTGTGTGTGTGTGTGTGTGTGTGTGTGTATGTATGTGTATGTGTGTGTATATGTGCATGTGAGTGTATATGTGTGTGTGTTGTGTGTGTGTGTTCGGTCTGTTTTAATAAGTCCTCCAGAAGATTCTGAGGCATACTAACGTCTGGGAAGCACTGATCTAACCAGACTTTTCTTAAGATTGGAGTTCCAGTTATTCCTTTCAAGGAATCTAAGTGTGTTGTAACCGAGTGAGTTACAGAGAAACGCCACACTCTGAGACAAACTCAGGAGTCCTTTATTAGCTGGTGACTGAGAGATGGCTAGCACTCAAAATTCTCTCGGCCCTGAGGAAGGGGCTAGATTTTCTTTTATGCTTTGGTTTAGAAAGGGGAGCGGGGGAGTCTAGTTAAAACAATCTTACAGAAGTAAAGCAGGCAAAAAGTTAAAAGGATAAATGGTTACAGGAAAGCAAACAGTTCCAGGTGCAGAGGCTTTAAATCTGTCACAAGGTGATAGGCGCGGGGCTTTGGGCGTTATCAACCGGACACAAACACGGACACAAATGCAGGGGCTCTGGGCGCTACTAACTGGGCGAATTCCTGGGAACTGCGGATATAGCTTGCCACAGTATCTTATCAGTTAATTACATTCTTGGATGTGCTGGGAGTCAGCTTGCACAAGTCCTTGAGGAAGGGGAGTGGGTAGGGAGCTGCGAGTGAAGGAGCCAATATGGAGTCTGTCTGGCTCTCTTAGCTAAAGGAGAGTCAGTTCAGGTTAAAACAAGGTAAGGTACCACATTCCCCACTTGTGTTTTTGGGGAATAAAATCATTGATTCCTCAGTTATAACAAGGGGGTTATATTGGGTTTTAAGATACATAAGCTTGACAGAATTGCTTTATAAAGTTAAGAAACCAATTTAATATACAAGGCCCAAAGACTAAGCCTAACAATAGGAAGGGAAGGGGTCCAGCTAACCCAGTGATTAGAGTAGTTAGCCACGGATTCCAGTTAAACATGCTTTGGTACCAGGGGGTGTTATTTTCCCATTCCTGTTGGCGTCTATCTAGATTTTTTTGAATTTTTTGGAGAGGATTTTTTATGACCCCAGACTGATTGGCGTAGAAGCAACAACTCTCTCCCAGAGTGGCACATAACCTTCCTTGGGAGAGAAACAGCAGATCTAAGCCTTGGCGGTTTTGAAGAGCTACTTCAGCTAGAGACTCTACTTGGGTATGTAGTATATTTATGGCTGATCAGAGATTGCTTAAATCAGCATCTACTTGTTGAGACAGGGACATTAGCCCAGTTTCTCCCTGAACCAGGGCGGCTGTGATCCGGCTATGCTAAGGCTGGTCAGAAGGGGTACGAGGAGTGGGGCGGCTCGGCGAAACCTGGAATGTAATTCAGGGGGAGCGATGAGAAGTTGTCCTTCTGGCCCACTATACACGTTGACCTGGGGGAGCACATGAACCAACACACACAGGAGAGGTTCTGGTTCAGTCCCACTGATGCAGCGTGTGAGACCTGAAGTGCAGGCTAACCAGGTATTGTTAGGTGCCTGGTAGGAGACTGCGGCACTTAAGGAAGTAAGTAGAGACTGATTACAGGTAGCCTGAAAGGGAGAAGCAGATAAGTTATATCTGGTGCTAATTAAACAAGAAGCATTTCCGGACACGTCTCCTAATGTGAGGACATGGGCGCGTGTACGACAAGAAAGAGAGCCAATTTTAAGTGCGGCTTTCACTCCTAATCCAACATAACATGGGGGTTTGGCCTTTAGGCACAACCAACAATCTTGGGCTAGTTTAGGCTGGGTAAGATTGAGGAGGTGATGTACCCCGCCCAGAATGGACAGCAGGCTGGGTTGGAGGTGCTGTCATTGCAGCTGAGGTTTGGGAACCAGGAATGGTAGCAGGACAGTTAAATCGACCCTGTCTGGGTGTTTTTGGAACATAGGGTCACCTAAATCAGTTAAAGGCCCGATTGTCTTAGGAGGGCTCCATGAGACCAGGATTTTCTTCTGGATGGTGAACATAGTTCTGACATCAAATCCTGAGATATAAAGCCTTAATCCCCATGACATGATGTAATACCATTGAGCTAAATTAGGGTTATGGATAGTTATAGTAAGGGGATTACAATTTCTCTTAATACACAGTTTAGGTCAGGAAGCACGAGCTGTGGAAAGGGTAGAACATCGGGTTGATCCCCCAGAGTAGGTGGCCAAGATTACACATGTCCAGTCAGGGCAGAAAAACTGGTAAGAATCTCAACAACTAGAGTCAGGGTGATTTCCAGGAGGTAAAAGTCAACATTCTGAAGTTCTTGTTCTGCACCTTTGGAGTTTCTTCCGGAGTGTCCAAATCCCACAGCAAGGTCGACACTCCCCGCTCCCATGACCGGCAGATTGCATTGTTCTTCATGGGCACAGGAAGGCTCTGGGAACAAAGCACATTAATCGACTGCAAAAGAGACTTCCTTGGAGGTTCCTGCCCTCCAAGTAGTGTTTGCAAACACACGTCCTGTCATGAAAGAGGTGCGGAGGAAAGAGTAGGATGGAGTAGAGGGCATAATAGGCAGAAACAAACAACAGAGGTAAATAAAAAGAATTAATCTGATGGCTTCACTCGACGTAGGCTCTGTTTTAAGGGGCCTGGCCCAGGCCTGGGGACCCGTGTTTCTTGCTGGGCTCTGTTGACCTTTTTGATGCGAGAGTGATGAATCCAAGTCGGAATGCTGTCCACTTTCAGGGCCGTTGGTGTGGTAAGGATGACAGTATGAGGTCCTTTTCAGGCAGGAGTGAGTCCTTCTTTCTGGAAGTTTTTAACATACACCAGGTCACCTGGCTGGAAAGAGTGGCACGGCCCCATCTGGTCAGGAACTGGGTTGGGATGAGCTCCCCGGATCAGTGGCTGGATGATGTCTTGTACCTGTTGGAGAGACTGCAGGTACTATAATAAATTAGCTTGTGAGATTTCTGCTAAATGGGTATCCCTTAGCTTAGGCAAGATAGGCGGAGCCCTCCCATACATGGTTCAAAAGGTGAAAACCCAGCCCGGTAAGGGGTGCATCTTACTTTCAGAAGGGCTAGAGGAAGGAGCTTAATCCAGTTTTCACCGGTTTCTAGGATTAATTTTGTAAGAGTACTTTTTAGGGTGCGGTTCATGTGTTTTACCTGCCCAGAGCTCTGGGGTCGTTAGGCACAATGGAGTTTCCATTGAACGTTTAGTGCCTTATTGACTGACTGAGCTGTGGATGAGGTGAAGGCCGGTCCATTATCAGACCCTATGGGCAGCAGGCAGCCCATGTTGAGGGATGATTTCATTGAGTAAAAGTTTACCTACCAAGGTGGCAGTCTCGTTTTTGGTGGCAAATGCCTCAGTCCATCTGGAAAAGGTGTCTACTAGTACCAGGACGTATTTATACCCTGCCTGGTGTGATTTTTACCTCTGTAAAATCAATGTCCCACCTTTCTCCTGGCAAGCCTCCCCAGAGGTGGTGACCTGGGCTGGGTTTAGGACCTTGCTTGGCATTTACCTGAGCACAAGCCGTGCACCGGAGAGCTGCTTGGTTAGCTAAGTCTTGAAGGTGGGGATCTTGAAACAGCTCCTTAGAAGCTGGGACAGTTTTACTCCTCCTAAATGGGTGGTAGAATGCAGACGACTGACTGAAGTTTCCCCGAGGGCCCGGGGCATGAAGATTCTGGAATCAGGAAGAATTCACCAGCCTTCCTGATTCTTATTAACCTGAAGATCTGAAGCTTGTTTTTCTTCCTCTGAGGAGTATTCTGGGTGGTCTGGTAAGTCAGGTTGCGGAAAGGACACTGCAGGCAGCAGGGTCAGAGGCGCGACTGGAAGCCGAGCTGCCTCCCCGAGCTGCAGAGTCTGCTCTTTGGTTAGCACGAGAAACGGCCATGTCTTCTTTTTGATGTCCTTTGCAGTAAATTACAGCTACCTGTTGAGGAAGCCAAACAGCTTCAAGCAGGGCCAGAATTTCTCCTTTGTTTTTAATACTCTTTCCTGCTGAGGTGAGTAGTCCTCGCTCTTGGTAGATGGCTCCGTGTACATGTACAGTAGCAAAAGCCTATCTGCTGTCAGTGTAGATGTTAATACGTTTGTCCTTACCCCATTGGAGAGCCTGAGTGACAGCAACCAATTCAGCCTTTTGTGCTGAGGTATCTGCCGGCAATGCCTGAGTCCACAGTATTTCTGTCTCTGTTGTAACAGCTGCACCAGCCTTTCGTATTCCTTGTTCAAGGAAGCTGCTACCATCTGGAAACACGGTGGCGTCCATTTCCTTTAAAGGCACATCTTGGAGATCAGGTTGGCCAGTTTCCGTAGTCTCTAGCAGTGCCTGGCAGTCATGGACAGGTGTAGTGAAGTCTGGATCAGGGAGTAAAGTAGCTGGATTTAAACACCTTGTGGGAGAGAGAGTTAAACGAGGTTGATCTAACAGTAAACTCTGATACTGCAGGATGCGAGCGTTTGACATGCATTTGCCAGAAGCACTTTGTAGCAATGTCTCTACAGCATGAGGAGCTGTAAGGGTTAAATTCTGGCCTAGAGTCAGTTTATTAGCCTCTTGGATTAAGTTTGCTGTTGCCACTACGGTTCGCAGACAACTTGGCTACCCGGAGGCCACAGAGTCTAGCCTCTTAGACAAGTAGGCTACTGGATGTCGCCATGCCCCTCTACTGTGGTGGTCACCGTGGGCTCCCAGGGTCCAAGTGAGAGGGAGCCCCCGCCCTGTCAATCATCAGATTCCTCTGCTGTGGGGAGGATGAGGACCTCTTTTTTCTGGTTTTTCCTCTGGCTTTAATGGGCATTCCTTCTTCCAGTGTCCTATCTGCTTACAATTAGCACACTGGTTTCTTTGCAGGGAACCCCGCTCACTTTTCTGGCCTTTCTGGTGTGGATCCGGGGTCCCCTGGCTAGTGCTTTGTAATGGGGGCCCTTCCTTTCTGGCTTCCTGGATGGCCGCCACTAAGATTTTCGCTTGTCTTTCGGATGCTTTGTCAGCAGCCCTTTCAGCTGCCTGAGCTACTTGTTTTTGCTTTTCAAACTCTCTATTGTCAAAAACTTTCTGGGCTACTTCTAAAAGCTGGCTAATGTTCATTCCAGCAAATGCCTCCAGCTTTTGTAATTTTCTTTTAATATCAGGAGGTGCCTGAGCCACAAACACCAAATTAATAGCACAGCTATTCTTGGGAGCTGCCGGATCAAAAGGGATGTAAGTTCGATAGGCCTAGAGGTGTTCTAAAAACACTTCAGGCGACTCATCGGGCCCCTGGACAACTTGAGTTGTCTTAAACAGATTCATGGGTTTTCGAGCAGCTCCCTTGATTCCCGCAAGGAGATACCGGTGAAAATCATCCAAAGCCCTCCTCCCACCAGAGGAGTTAGGATCCCAATTAGGCCAGGTGGAGGGAAAAACCTCCTCAAGGAGGTTTTGGGCTTCTCCCCTCCGGTCTACCAGCTGATGTAAGGAAATACTTTCTGGCTTCTCTTCAGATACGATCCCTCTCTTCAGAGGTGAAGAGGGTTAAAAGGAGTTGCTGACAATCATCACAGGTGGGCCGGTGAGTCCAGAGCATGGACTCCATCAGTGAGGTCAGAACCTGGGGCTTTTCAGAGAAGGGGGATTATGAGCCTTCCAGATGTACAGGTCAGAAGTAGGGAAGGGGACATAAACCAAGAATGGGGCTGAGCGCTCATCACCTGGAGGGATTTGTGCCTCTGTTAGCGGGAGGAGGGGGGCTACCTCCTCCTGCCACTGCCACAATCGGGAGGCTATAGGCGGAGAGCCCACAGGGGATGTAGTTGAGGAGACTAGGGAAGATTCTGAGGGAGCAGGAGGGTTACAAGGTGGCAGAACTGTGTGAGAAAAACTTTCCTCTTCTTCGGAGGGAGGCAATACAGGAGGAGCTGAGGGAGCTGAGGATCGGGACAAAAGGGTGGTCTGGATTAAAAGGACCTTGGAGGTGGGATCATGAATGGCACATGAGCGGAGCCAAGAGGGAGGGCTCCAGACCAAGCTCAGCCATTGATCAACATAGGGAAACTGATCGGGGTGACCAGGAGTTCCAGCAACAACCCACCATACAACCTGAACAGCTGTGAGGTTTAGTGACCCTTCTGGGGGCCACCCGGTTCCAAACTTTGGCCATTCTAATTCACAGAGTGTCCGGAGTTTGCCTTTTTTAAGGCGGACTCCATAATCATCTGAGAAGCCCAGAGAGAAATTCTGTAACATACATTGGAGAGGGCTCCAATCTTTACGGGGCTGGGAAGAAGAATTTCCCATTCTGGAGACAATTAACAAGGTTTGAGCTGAATTGTTAAACCCAGCACGGACAGAGAAATTCACAGCCTCGGGGGGCTGTGTATCGGAAGAACAGAAATAGTATAACTAGAAGGAGTAGGAAGATGACTATAGCCAATGCTTCTTGCCACATACGGCCTGTCTCCTCAAGCTTTGAGATCTAGGGAGAGGACAAGAGGCGTATCCGAGGCCAGTGGGACTTATGTGATTTCCCCCTCCTTTTTAACTTACAGCCCAAATATTGTTGGTGTCTCCATGACTCGAAGGCAAAAAGTTCAAACTTGGCCATTTCTTGTAAGGGTTTGAGAAGAGAGGACATAAACCAAGTCCTGGATGCGCTGGGCCTGCTGCGACACAGGAAAACGAGATGTGCAGGGTAAGGGATGGGGATGAAGAGGAAAGGGGCCACTCGGATCATTCCTAAGGTAGGAGAGTAGCCACAGAGGAATAGAATAAGAGTCCAGACGGAGTAAAGCAGCACGGGCGTAGGTTTCTCTGCACAGTGCCTTATCCAAGGGCACGGGAAAAATTACGGGATGACAGAAAAGGTGAGCAAGGAGGTCAGCGGGGCGGCTATTTTGGATCCACCACTGGTCTATGGAGAAGGTGGACCCGTTGTTGGGGTGTGGGGTATGACAATCCAAATGCCAGCAACCTTTGTGGTGCCAGAAATCTCACATGGACGAATGTTTCCCACACCCCTCCCCATAACACCACCTGATTTGTTTCTAACAGAAAAGGCAGGACTGGGAAGGCCAGCCCAAACGACTGATGAGAAATTTGACCTCCTGTGTTAGAAAATCTGCACTCAGGACTTTGAAGAAGTCCTTGCCCAGTCGTCTTGGGCAATATTGATGACCTGACATATGAAACTTAGACACCAGATAGGACAAGAGACACTGGGGTATATAAACAATTATGACAATTTTTATAGACAGACAAGGGGAGGGAGTCCTGTGACGGGATCAGTCAGATGCCCACCTGGCCGCTTCCCCAGAGGGGACTTAGGCTCCTCTTGGCATTGGCAGGCCGGTATAAACCCCCAGCTCGGACTGAGCTATGCCCGATGCTGCCTTAAGCCTTATGAGGTCGCCACAGAACCACAGGTGAGGGCCCACTCGAACTCCGTAACTTTCGTCGTAGGGCTACAAACTGGAAATTCAAGTGCAAGCCCTTGAACTCCACATTCACACACTCATTCACACAGAGTTTATTACAATTTTCTTATTCCCACTCTAAAACAGAGGTCTCCAGGAGAACTGAACAAGAGAAGAAGAGATAGAGAAAGAGTGACTAGTCTTACAGAGAGACCTGACAGAAACCAGGACTCTGTCCTCCAGCATCCTGGAATATGGGATGCCCTGGTTCAAGGCTGCTTCCCTCCCAGAGAAACAGAATCAGACAGAAACCAGAAACCAGGACTCTGTCCTGTAGCGTCCTGGAATATGGACAGAGTCAGAGGGGTGCCCTCATCAGGGCCGCTGCCCTCCTAGAGAAACAGAGTCAGATCTGACTTACCTTCCTGGGACCAGAGACGGAGGACTCAGGAGTTGATTTTGGTGGGCACACACCGGCTGTTGATCCGTTCCCCTCCAGAAGACAGTGGCCTACAGGGCCCTGGAACATCTCAGGTGGTGCCTCCCCTATAAGCCCACCATCTGTCCAGGGGATCCCAGAGTGAGTCCGGCACTCACCCGGTGGTGAAATCTTGCTGGCGCCTCCAAATGTAACCGAGTGAGTTACCGAGAAACGCCACACTCTGAGACGAATTCAGGAGTCCTTTATTAGCTGGTGACTGAGAGATGGCTAGCACTCAAAATTCTCTCGGCCCTGAAGAAGGGGCTAGATTTTCTTTTATGCTTTGGTATAGAAAGGGGAGCGGGGGAGTCTAGTTAAAACAGTCTTACAGAAGTAAAGCAGGCAAAAAGTTAAAAGGATAAATGGTTACAGGAAAGCAAACAGTTCCAGGTGCAGAGGCTTTAAATCTATCACAAGGTGATAGGCACGGGGCTTTGGGCGTTATCAACCGGACACAAACACGGACACAAACACAGGGGCTCTGGGCGCTACTAACTGGGCGAATTCCTGGGAACTGCCGATATAGCTTGCCACAATATCTTATCAGTTAATTGCATTCTTGGATGTGCTGGGAGTCAGCTTGCACAAGTTAAGTCCTTGAGGAAGGGGAGTGGGTAGGGGGCTGCGAGTGAAGGAGCCAATATGGAGTCTGTCTGGCTCTCTTAGCTAAGGGAGAGTCAGTTCAGGTTAAAACAAGGTAGGGTACCACAAGTGAAGGAAGGATATTTTTTATAAGTGATTGGAGTAACTGCCTGTTACTTTGCTGCTCTTTCACTCCTTCTTTGCCTCCAACCCCTAACCCTTGACCCTTGACTGCCCACACCTCTGCTGACATCCTCTGGGTCCCTGATCTCTGGAGTGTGTCTCCCTTGTCAGCAAGGAACCTCCTTTATATCCCCAGGATCTGCTGCCTCAGAGGATTCTTGTAACAGAGCAGCTGGGGCCTTAGTGGCCCAGAGGTCAAGAAAATCCTACAGATAGGAATCTGCATTTCAGGAGGCCTCCAAAAATTTCCAGTAGCGATGCCGTTGGAGTCACACTGAGAGACAGCCAAGCATTTCCAACATCTCCAGGGCTCCAGCCACTCTCCTCACATGATGTGTAAGCTGATGAGTGACAAACCTTTATCTCCAGCTCGGACATCTCCATCCCTACCTGGATGTTCCACAGGCCCCTCAAACATATCACGCCTCAAGCTGAATTTATCTTCTCTTCTAAAACCAGCAATTTGGCCGATATTCTCTATGTTGGTGGTACTACCCTCATTTTTCCATCATTTGAGCTAATAATATTGACTCTCCCCTCCCCTGCCTGCTATATACAACCAAACTCAAATATTTTCATCTATTAAATATGTCTTGAATCTTCCTGCCTTAGCCATCCCTCTGTAACTCTCCAGTTCATATCCTCATCTTCCCCTGCCTTCAAGAACCATCTCTTTAGTTCCTATCCTTCTGCTCCCAATATTCCCCCAACACTGTGCCCAAAATGATCAACCTAAAATGCAAATGGTATTTCACTGGGCCTTTAGTTAAAACCCCTCAGTGCCTTCTACTCCCCTGGGAGAAAGTTCTATTATAACTTCTTAGGATGCCCAAAGAGACCACCCCCAGGTCTGGCGCCTGCCTTCCTCTCCATCAGCAGCACCTGCCCCCTTTATGAGCCAGCAACACTGCACTGCTGGTCTCTCCCTACTCCTGGCTCTTTCTCATTTCTGTACCTTTGTTTACACAGCCCTTTCTGCCTGGGATGCTTCCTCACTTCCTTTTATCAGGCAAAGTATCATTCATCCATTCCCATGATGTGCTAGTGAAGTTTAACAACTAACTTTGCAGGTCAAAAAAGCCCTGATCTGTAGCACTTCCTGATTTCTGTGGTGTAAATACTCTCACTGCAGCTACCCATGAAGTTACCGAATGGGAATTGGGAGA
This sequence comes from Macaca nemestrina, assembly GCF_043159975.1. Lineage (NCBI taxonomy): Eukaryota > Metazoa > Chordata > Mammalia > Primates > Cercopithecidae > Macaca > Macaca nemestrina. Next base: position 65,355,681 of record NC_092138.1, read on the forward strand.
TGTGCTAGTTGATGGGCCAGTGCTCTAGCACACTGCAGGCCTTGAGATCACTTTTCTGGGAAGGTTAACCCCTGCCTCCCTCTGGGCTTTCACCGCAGCCTGGAAATTCACCTGCTCCCGTGCTGCCTTCCTGGCTCGGTAACTACAGTTGACTCTCAAACAACACAGGTTTAAACTGTGTGGGTCCACTTAGAAGCAGATGTTTTCCAAAAGTATATTGGAAAAAATTTTTTGGAGATTTGCGACAACTTGAAAACACTCACAGACAAACTGTGTAGCCTAGAAATATCAAAAAAAAATTAAGAAAAAGTTAGGTATGTCATGAATGCATAAAGCACATGTACATGCTCATCTATTTTATCATCTATTGCCATAAAATATACACAAATCTATTATAAAAACTTAAAATTTATCAAAACTTATGCAAACAAACACAGATCATACATGGCACCATTCACAGTTGAGAGAAATATAAACAAATGTAAAGATGCAGTATCAAACCACAACTGCATAAAATTCACTATCGTATACACTGTGCAACTGTAATAATTTTATAGCCACCTCCTGCTGCTGTTGCAGTGAGCTTAGGTATTTCAAATGTCTGCTTAAAATGCTGTGTGATGCTAATCATCTCCAGGAGAGCAGTTCTTCTCTCCAGTAAATTGAGTGTCCCAGTAAAAAGTGATCTCTTGCAGCTCTTGGATACTTTTTATCACATATAGTGTGGTACTGTTAGAGGCGTGTGAATCACAGCAACTCCATCTTGAGTAGGGGCTGGGTAAAATGAGGCTGAGACCCACTGGGCTGCATTCCCAGAAGGTTAAGACATTCTAAGTCACAGGATGAGATAGGAGGTTGGCACAAGATACAGGTCATAAAAACCTTGCTGATAAAACAGGTTGCAGTAAAGAAGCTGAAGCCAGCCAAAACCCACCAAAACCAAGATGGCAATGAGAGTGATCTCTGGGCATCCTGACTGTTACACTCTCACCAGCGCCGTGACAGTTTACGAATGCCATGGCAATGTCAGGAAGTTATCCTATATGGTCTAAAAAGGGGAGGCATGAATAATCCACCCCTTGTTTAGCATATTGTCAAGAAATAACAATAAAAATAGGCAACCAGCAGCCCTTGGGGCTGTTCTGTCTGTGGAGTAGCCATTCTTTTATTTCTCTACTTTCTTAATAAACTTGCTTTCACTTTATGGACCCACCCTGAATTCTTTCTTGTGCAAGATCCAAGAACTCTCTCTTAGGGTCTGAATTGGGGCCCTCTTCCTGTAACAGTACAGTAAACCTTGAATAACACCATGGGACTCATATAAGGTGTCACTAGTGATGCTGGAAGTGCTCCCAAGAAGTAGAAAAATGTTATGACCTTCCCAAAAAAAAAAGTTGAATTGCTTGATATGTGCCATACATTGAGGTCTGCATCTGTGGCTGCCTGCCATTTCAAAATAAGTGAATGCAGTATAAGAACCACTGGGGAAAAAAAAAAAAGAAGAAGAAGAAGAAAGGAAGGAAGGAAGGAAAAAGAAGGAAGGAAGGAGAAGGGAAAGGAAGGGAAGGAAGGAAGAGAAAGAGAAAGAAAGGGAAATTCATGAAGCTGTTGCTCCAGCTGTGCCAAGAGCCAAAACCCTACACTTTTTGCAAAATATCTTTTTATCTCATACCGAAAATGCAGCTTTTAAGTGGATGCAGGATTGCTATACAAAAGGCATATCTATAGAATGTAGTATGTTCAAGAAAAAAATGAAATCATTATATAACAACGTAAGGCAAATAGAAGGTGAAGGATCTAAAGCTGGAGAATTTAATGCCAAAAAAAGATGGTTTGCTAATTTTATTTATTTATTTATTTATTTAAAGAATCTCACTTTGTTGCCCAGGTTGGAGTGCAGTGGCGTGATCATAGCTCACCACCACCTTGAATTCCTGGGATCAAAGGATCCTCCCACCTTAGCCTCCCTAGTAGCTGGGACTACAAGCGTGCACCACCACACTCAGCTGATTTTTAAAAATTTTTTTGTAGAGACGAGGTCTCACTAAATGCCCAGGCTGGTATCAAACTCCTGGGCTCAAGCAATCCTCCCAAATCAGCCTCCCAAAGCGCTGGAATTACAGGTGTGAACCACCGTGCCTGGCCATTTGCTAATTTTAGAAAGAGATTTGGCTTTAAAAAAATATATCAAGATAATAGTAAAAGCAGCTTCTGCAGACCAATAGGCAGCCGACGAGTTCCCAGACGCCATTAGGAAAATCAATGAGGATCGCACCACTGCACTGCAGCCTGGGTAACAGAGCAAGACCCTGTCTCTAAAAGAAAGGAAAGAAAATCATTGAGGTGGGAAAAAAATGTTACATTTATTAGTAAGAAAGAGAAGTGAACACCAGGATTTAAGTCAGGAAGGAGTAAGCTAACTCTACTGCCTTGTATAAATGCAGTCAGGTTTATGGTCAGGGCTGCCCTTATCTATAAAGCTGCTAGCCCCTAATCCTTGAAGGGAAGAGATAAACACAACAAGAAAGCCTGGACAATGAAGACCCTTCTTCTGGATTGGTTCTGTTTCTGTTTTGTCCCCGAAGTCATGAAATTCCTTGCCACTAAGTGTCTGCCTTTTAAATTTCTTTTGATACTGGATGATGCCTCCGGCCACCCAGAATCCCACGAGTTCAACACTGAAGGCAATGAAGTGTCTACTCATCCCCCCCGCCCCCACATCTCTAATTCAGCCTCTAGCTCCTGGGGTCATAAGGACCTGTAAGGCTCATTACACATGGTGCTCTATGAAAAGGATTGTCAACACTGTGGAAGAGAACCCCAATAGAGAGAACATCATAAAGGCACCATGGAAGATGTCATTGTTACTTCAGAAAAAGCTGTGAAGGCCATCAAGTCCAAAACAATTATTTCATGCTGGAAAAAAACTGTGTCCAGATGTGCATGACTTCACAGAGCCAATCAAGGATATCATGAAAGAGATTGCGATGATGGCAGAAGAAAGGCCAGGAGTGATAGATTTTAATATATGGATCTTGGAGAAATTCAAGATCTAATAGACACCACATTGGAGAAATTAACAGAAGATGACTTGACGGGCATGAGTGCTTCAGAACCAGTGCCAGACAATGAGGAAGAAGACATAGAAGAAGCAGTGCCAGGAAATGAATTGGCATTAGACAATCGCGCAGAAGGGCTCTGAGTATTCAAGGCTGCTGTTGACTTATTCTGTGATATGGGCCCTTCTCTGATAAAACTAAAACTAAAGCAAATGGTAGAAGAATTGGTACTGATAGAAACATTTTTAGAGAAATGAAAAAGCTAAAACATCATACAGAAATTACCATGTATTTCTATAAAGTTACACTGAGTGTGCCTGCCTGTCCTGCCTCCCTTTTACCTCCTCCACCTCTTCCTCCTCTTCCTCCTCAGACAGCAAGACCAACCCCTCCTCCTTCTCCTTCTCCTCAGCCTATTCAATGTGAAGACAAGGAGGATGAACACCTTTATGATGACCCACTCCACTTAACCAACAGTAAACATGTTTTGTCTTTCTTGTGATTTGTGTGTGTGTGTGTGTGTGTGTGAGAGAGAGAGAGAGAGAGAGAGACAGGCAGGGTCTGGCTCTGTCATCCAGGCTGGAGTGCAGTGGCATCATCTTGTTTCACTGCAACCTCTGCCACCCAGGCTTAAGCCATCCTCCGTCCTCAGCCTCTAAAGTAGCTGGGACACAGGCACGTGCCACCACACCCGGATAATTTTTGTATTTTTCATAGAGGCAGGGTCTCACTTTGTTGTCCAGGCTAGTCTCCAACTCCCGAACTCAGGCGATCCGCCTACCTCGGCTTCCCAAAGTTCTGGATTACAGGCATGAGCCACTGCACCCAGTATGATTTTCTTAATATTTTCTTTTCTCTAGCTTACTTTATTATAAGAATACACTATAAAAATACCTTTAACATACAAAATATGTGTTTATCGACTGTTTATGTTATCGGTTAGGGGTTCAGTCTAACAATAGGCTATTAGTAGTTGTTTTGGAGGAGTTAACAGTTACACATGGATTTTCAACTGCAATGGGGATCAGCACCCTAATTCCTGCGCTGTTCGAGAGTCAACTGTATTTTTTTCATGTGCCTCCCTCTTGCCGCTAGAGGGTGCACTCCCAGAAGGCAGGTACCCTGGGTTACTCTACACATTTCTGCCTTTTAAGGAGCATACGCTCAATAATTGTTTGCTGAATAAAGGAATGTGCCCATTCTCTAGACTCAACCCTGTCCTGGGTTACATTCTGTCCATGACTCGTATGAGGGCTGGGAGCACATGCACAGATGACAAGAAGCTGAAAGGACAGTGACTTGGGTGCCCACTAAGAATTGAGGCAGAACACAGCAGGTTGCTTCAAGGTGTTTAATCCAATGAGATGAACATTTAGAGGGAGAGTATAGGTCTTTCACCCAGATGCCCCAAACCACTGCGTAAGCATAGACTGAGGATGACGGGGCTTGGCTGCAGCACAGGAGAAAGCACTTGGGGTTTGAATGAATCCCGGAATCACTGACCCACAGGTTGTTGGACCCTGTTAATGGGATTATGATGTTCAGAAAGAAAGAAAGGAGACAAGGAAGGAAGAGAAAGAGGAAGGGAGAGAAGGAGGGGGAGAAGAAGCAGACAGCTGACTTCCTCCAGTGCTGCCAACATAATTGGTTCTTGGGGATGTTATCCCAGAAGGATAAAAAGTTTCTAAACTGAGTACAACTCACTTTCCAAACTTTAAATGACTTCAGGGACTACAGTGGTCCCAAAGAATAAATTGCAATTTAAATTATCTTCTAAGGGTGATGGCCAGTCCTTTGGAGATTGTGCCCCAAGCACATGAGGCAGGAGAAGCAGAAAGAACCCTTCACCTGTCGCATGTCCTGAGCCCTCACCCTGGGCCCTCACCCTGGGCCCTCACCCTGGCATTCAGACCCAGTGTTTCTGTTTCTGACACATAGCCTCTTTCCAACCGTTGGAAAATTGATCCTTCTTGCTCACGATGTTTTTTTTATAAAGGTAAGGGCAAGTTTTGGTGAAAGGAATTCCACAATTTTCATTAGCATTGGCTACATTTATTTTTTAAAAAACAGTTTCTTATTGATATATAATAGATATACATGGTTTTAAGGTACATGTGATAATTTAATACATTCATATAATTTGCAAGGATCAAGTCAGTGTAGTTGGGATATCCATCACTTTAAACATTTGTCTTTATGCTAGAAATATTTGAATTATTCTCTTCTAGCTATCTTGAAAGGTATAGTAGCTTATTGTAAACTATAGTCACCCTCCTGATCTATTGAACACTAGGTCTTATTCCTTTGATCCAACCATATATTTTCACCCATTAATCAACAGCTTGGTTACATTTCTATCATCAGACTTGATTGTAATGGAATGGGGGCTTGAGGATGGCTGATGTGAAGCCATTTCATTGGTATGATATTATTCTCACAAAATCAAATAGACCTCCTCAACCTGCAAGAATGTCTGAGCTCATCTGGCCTCACCCTGTCATCATGCTGAGGAAATAGGCGCTTGCCAGGGACCATACAGCTAGTAGTCTTCTTCTCACAATTGGTTGTACTTTCTTGATAAAAACTGTTGGGCTCTTTCTCACTTCAGAGTTAGATACAAAGTCTGGCAATAATAATAAGCATGTTTCTGGATCTGATAATGATGATGTAGAGGGAATATTTTCTTCATATGATCTGATGCAAGTTCTTGAGTGTTGGCTGATCAACCTACAGTGAGAAACCCAGCTGGGGACAGATGCACTGCCCAACATACACGTCGCAGTGGCAGTGTGTCTCGGACACCTCAGTCATCCTCAAGCGTAGGGACCATTCTCAGTGTCAGCCTTTGTAGTGAGCTCCTGGATGATTCTTTTGCCTCTAGGAGATACATCTACTTTTTTAAGACCTTAAGAGAGAAAGGGAGATTGATTCTTATTTATCTTCATGCTGAAGCCGTGCTATTTCTCTATATTTAGGCAGTTTTGTGGAAGAGAGATTAACTGCCTTTAGGGGCTCCAGAAGACAAGGTCAGGTAGAAGTTGCATGGAGGCAGATTTCAGCTCAATATCACAGAGTAACTACTTCAAAATGAAGTGAGCTTTACCAGAAGATAAAGAACCTCACATTATTCAGATAGTCAAATCTAGGTTTTAGGACTATCAGGAATGTGAAAGGGGCTTTCTGCATTAGAAAGGGAGCAATTACTAAATAGACCCTAAGACCTGTTATCCTTAGCATTCAAGTAATTGTTATGGTTGATGATGATGATGATGATAGTGATGATGATGATGATGATAATGATGATGATGAAAGTATTTGTTTGCATGACTATTTCCCCACTAGAATTTGAGCTCTTTTTTTCTTTTTTATCAGCACCTAGAATTATGCCTGGCCCAAAGTAGATGCTCAATAGATAAATGTTAACCTGACCTGAATTATTAGGGCACTGACTTGGTCACAGCTGTAATGTGCTAACCACCAACATAGGAGTATCTCAGAGCTCATTAGGCAGGAAGCATCCCTGCAACAGCAGAGGAGGGGGCTGGATTACTGAGTGTTCTTGGAGAGATAGATATCTGGGAGGTTCGTAAGTATTTTAGATACAATGCTAATAAAACCATATTGTTCAGTTGCCTACAAGTTTTTTACTGGTCCAGAACAAATCATAGTTCGAGTAGTTTGAGGAGCACTTTGAAGTCTGAGGAGTGTTGAGGAAACAATGATTCATCAACACTTGTTAAAGCATGGCAAATCCAACTTTATTAAGGACTATCTCAAAAGGTATAGAGACCACTGCCATGGGAATTTTCAGTAAGGGAGAGAAATTGGGCTCAACTCCAAATACAGCAGGCACAAGTGGGAATTTTTAGCCAAGGAGGGGGCTGGAGGTCAGTGGATGGAAAATTACTAAGAAGAAACATCGGGGGTAAAGGGGATTGTGGCTAAATGTACCTAACAGAATTCTTGCTGAAGAGAGGACACGGTAATCAGACATTACCTGGGGATGGTGGAGGATGAGGAACCTCATCAAATATTGAGGATGATCAGATATTGAGGAGGGGGGGTTCTTGCTGAACTGACTTAGCAGGGCTTTTTGCTGAAACTGAATTTTATAAGCAAGTACACAGATGGACCTAGAAGAAGGTTCAGGTGCCTGGCCAAAGTTTGGAAAATCCGAGAATCTTTTATCAAGAGTGATTTAACCTTTCCATTAAAAAAAAAAAAAAAAAAAAAAAAAGCTAGCAGAGCAGGACCCAACGTTCTGTGAAGAGTCTCAGGAACAAGTTAATGCCTTGGCCGCAGGCAATGGAGAATGAAAAGAACAGGGGAGGTTCAGTCGGAACTCTCATTCAACTTGGCCATGGGGCATAGGGGACTACTTGCTGCCACAGATGCATAAAAGGATCAACCAAATGTTGAGACCTTGGCACCAGAGGTGTGAAGGTGGCCTGGGCTTATTCTCTCGGCAAGTGTCACTAGAGCTATCCTCTTGGCTGCTACATGCCCCAAGAGACACTTTATTTTCTATTGTCATTTTTTTTCTGTTAGTTGTGATTTGTTTTCTTGTCTCCTTGTGTGCCTTATTCTTTTTTAGTGTGTGCCAGATGTTGTGTTTGCAAAATTATTTGTAGAAATGATTTAGAGACTGGGGTGATATTATCTTCCTCCAAAGTGGATCTATGTTTGCTTCTGTGAGGCATTTGGGAGCACCAAAACTCTGGTATCACCTCAATTCAATTTCAGAGCTTGAGAAGATATGAAGCGGAACTACAGCATTGGTAAATGTCTGTTTCCTTCTGATTTGCCCTTATTCTTATGGTGCTGCCCTTTAACAGTCCATCCCGAAGGGAGAACATTTAGTGAGGGGCCTTTCAAGGTGAGTCTTTCACAACAAAACCTATTCTCCATCTCCATGAGGCTGTCAGTAATGTTTCCCAGTCTCTCCATGGCTCTCTCCAGAAGCTGCAAATGCTGGAGTTGAATCACAGCCACAAGTGCTAGACTTACATCTCTAGGTCCTTGCTTTTCCTCAGAATCAAAACCCTATGTTCCTCATTGTCTTATTACTTCTCCAATGTTTTATATATTTTTTCCAGTTTGTCTAATTGTCATCTGCAAGACAGTTAGTCCAAATTAGCCTGTTTGTTCTTACTGGAAGCAGAAGTTAAATATTGACCTGTACTACACTGTTCCTAGAACCCCATAGAGATGAACAAATCGTTATTCCCCAGTTGTTCAGCAGGGCAAGGATTTGTGCCTGGCCTTCCAGGTACTTTCGGAGTAAGAGAATGCTGAGGTTGACCTCTGAGTTCCTCCAGGTGACAGAGCAGATGCACCATGAACAGGTCCAATGAGACCTCCCCTATGTTGGGGTTCATTCTTCTGGGCCTCTCTGCCCACCCAAAGCTGGAGAAGACATTCTTCATGCTTATCTTGCTGATGTACCTGGTGATCCTGTTGGGCAATGGGGTCCTCATCCTGGTGACTATCCTTGACTCCCGCCTTGACACACCCATGTACTTCTTCCTCAGGAACCTGTCCTTCCTGGACATCTGCTATACAACCTCCTCAGTCCCCCTTATCCTTGACAGCTTCCTGACCCCCAGGAAAACCATCTCCTTCTCAGCCTGTGTAGTGCAGATGTTCCTCTCCTTTGCCATGGGAGCCACAGAGTGTGTTCTCTTGAGCTTGATGGCGTTTGATCGCTACGTGGCCATCTGCAACCCACTTAGGTACCCTGTGGTCATGAGCAAGGCTGCTTATGTGCCCATGGCTGTCGGCTCCTGGACAGCTGGTATCACCAACTCTGTAGTACAGACATCCCTAGCAATGCGACTTCCCTTCTGTGGGGACAATGTCATCAATCACTTCACCTGTGAGATCCTGGCAGTTCTAAAGTTGGCCTGTGCTGACATCTCCATCAACGTGATCAGCATGGTTGTGGCCAACATGATCTTCCTTGCACTCCCAGTCCTGTTTATTTTTGTCTCATACGTCTTCATCATTGCCACCATCCTGAGGATCCCCTCAGCTGAGGGGAGGAGAAAGGCCTTCTCCACCTGCTCTGCCCATCTCACTGTCGTGATTGTCTTCTATGGGACCATCCTTTTCATGTATGGGAAGCCCAAGTCTAAGGACCCGCTGAGGGCAGACAAACAGGACCTTGCAGACAAACTCATCTCCCTCTTCTATGGGGTGGTGACCCCCATGCTCAACCCCATCATCTACAGCCTGAGGAACAAGGATGTGAAGGCTGCTGTGAGGAACCTCGTGGCTCAAAAACACCTAACAGAGTGACTGTCACAGATTCCCAGACTGCCAGAATGCACAACCTCCAAATTCCTCATTGTTCTCTTGGGGAAATAGTAACCAGGGAGGACCTTAGACTGTCAGTGGAAAGAGCCATAAAATTTCTGAGGCTGCTGGTTAGTTTGTTGGCTTTACACAGAACTATACTGTGTCATAGTGTAGCTATATTTTACTGACTAAATCTTAAATTCTTTGATACAGAATTTGATGAATATCCATAAGAGTTATAGAGGTGGTCAAAAGAGACAAACAAACAAAAATTTGGGATCTTGGAGGATACAGGATATGGTGTGGCTCTGTGTCCCTGCCCAAATCTCCTGTCAAATGGTAATCCCCAGTGTTGGAGGAGGGGCCTGGGAAGAGGTGATTGGATCATGGGGGCAGATTTCCCCCTTGCTGTTCTCATGATAGTGAGTCAGTTCCCATGAGATCTAGATGTTTAAAACTGTGTAGCACCTCCTGCTTCACCCTCTTCCTCCTACTCCATCCATGTAGGATATGATCGTTTCCCCTTTACCTTCTGCCGTGATTGTAAGTTTCCTGAAGCCTCCCCAGCCATGCTTCCTGTACAGCCTCTGGAATCACAAGCCAATTAGAACTCTTTTCTTTGTAAATTACCCAGTTTCAGGTATTTCTTTATATCATTGCACGAATGGACTAATACAATGTTGTTTTGTCCTATGTAAAACTGCTACTTACTTTACTCTGATTTGGTGTCACCCCAGAGACCTTTGCTCTTTCTCATGTAGGGATAAATTGGAAAATGTCATCTACCCCAACATGTAATGGTGAGTATTAGTACTACGGCAGGAATTCTTTTCACATCTTAGCACTAGAAATAGTGAGACCTGAGCAGCTGCTTTGTTTTGATCTCATGGACACTAAGAATCTTGTCATTCACAACATTCATCTATTTATTGTCACCACAGGGGAATTCAGAGGCAAACTTGCCACCTGACTGCAGCAGTAACTAAGTACTGTATGACTGGGTGCCAGCAGCTTCCAAACTTTTGTCCATGCAACCAACGTGACACATAGCAGTTACACATAGCACACATTCCATGAGTATGCCCACATTGTTCTGAAACACCAAAAAGACTGTGAGGAAGCAAATGCAAAAATAATTCTCAATCCTACAACTAATAACAGGCCAGCAATAACAGTCATCACACACCAGTGAGATTGGCTATGTGTCCTTTGCAGCCCAAAGAGCTCTAAGTCCATGACTTCCTCCTACACTCAAGAAACAGACTGAGATAGGAGTGAAACTTAATGTATTATAGTGACTATTTTCAGTCCACTTTATATTTGTAAATGTCAGCGTCTTCATCCATTTTTGCTGCTTTAACAATATACCTGAGACTAGGTAATGTATAAATAGTACAAATTTATTTCTCACAGTTCTAGAGGCTGGGAGGTCCAAGATCAAGGCACCAGCATGTTTGATGTCTGGTGACAGTCCAGTCTCTGCTTCCAAGATGATACCTTGAACACTATGTCCTCACATGGCAGAAGGGATGAAAAAGCAAAAACGGGGCTAGCTGGTTCCCTCCAGCCTTTTTATAAGGTTACTAATCCCATTCATGGGGTTGTACCTTTTAATACTATTACATCGATAATTAAGTTTCAACATCTGAATTTAGGGGAACCATTCAGACCATAGCTGTCAGTTATTACCAAACTTTGGTCCTTTAGCCATGCCAGTACATACTAGGTTGTTTTCTCCTTTTCTTTTCTCTTTTTTTCTTCCTCATCCCCATGTGAAATAAGACTCAGGTCTTTGCCCTAAATGCGTTTTTACTGGTGGGAGTGTAATGAGGACATAGAGAGGGTGGCCTAGATAATTAAAACAGCTGGAATTCACTAGTTCCCTTCACTTTTTAAAAAGCCTAAGCCCATTAAAGAGACACATTTAGGTGTCCAGAAGGGGAAGAAGAAAGAGCAGACATGAAAACAGGAAGGAGGAGAGATTCCTTCCAGAGGCAGGGGAGAGGTGGATGTCGCAGATCCCACTCTAGGCAGGACTCACCCCTACTGCAAATGTGAGAACAGCTATTATGTATGTCTGTGCCAGTTACACATTTGGAAACCTGGAGAATGACTACCAGTGGTTAGTTCCATAAAAATCCATTTGTCCTATCAGGAAACAAACTTGGGTCTAGACCCCATTTATCATCTGATTTCCATATACTCCTACAGTAAAAGGGATCTGTGATGCTCCTTTGGGTTCCTTGGTATTAGTGTCAGTTAAGATTCATAACAAACAGCCCTCAAAATATTGGGGTATTCCATTTTCCCCAGTGTATAGCTACTCAGGGAAATAGTCACAAGTCCCTGAAGGGAAATATAGAGAAAATCACTACTATATACATGCAAGGGCATTGCAGGATTCCTCCTCAGAGACCAGCCTCTCCTTCAATTGAGGTATTTTGGATCTGAGAATTAATTTAGGTCTGGAATTGAGTGAATAATCATAATTTTTCAACAGGGAAGCTGTTGTCAGGCTTCTGCTCATCCATGCTTGATTTTTTTTTAAATTACATACATTTACAACGTTTTAAATTGCCTACCTGTCTTGCTCCTAGGAACATCACAGTTTCATACTCATCACCATACATTCCTGTGGGTCTGGTCCTCTGGTTGCTATTCTGACCTTGCTGTCTATTACAGCAATTAATCTTCTTGCCCCTAATAGTTAAGTGCTGCCATTAGGCATCTACTATTCTAGAAAATTATCATCTCCATTAAATAGGAGACCCCACTTCCAAAACAGCACCTCCTACAGTCAGCCTCAGCTGACAGAGGATAAACACTGCTGAACTTCTCGATAATGTACCTCACTAGTGCATTTTCTTATTAACTTAGTGAAGAGAGTGTCCCCTAGCCTTCCTAGGGAACATAGCCATCTGGTAGGTCTAATTTAAAAGTCCATTTAGCATACCAAATTCTTTGAGCCTTTTGGCTCCTTCCTCTACACTCTGCCAAGGCAGTTTGATGTTTCCAGGAGCCATCCCAACCTGAAGGATCTCTTGGTTGCCAGACACTCTCTCTAAAGCAGTGGCCAGCAGAGCAGCAGCGTATTCCTCTGTGGGGGCCGTGATGGCCTGATGACTTTTAAAGAAGTCCCTTTCAAGGAGCAATTTGAAAAAATTGTGATTCCTGGCATACATCCACTCTCATCTCCTTAGAAATAGCATAGGTTCAATATGAATTTAGGCACAAAAGATAGAGAAGCCTTATTTCACAAGACATGAGGCATTTCTGTGACTCTGACACCAGATAACGTAAATTCTAGTTCCAGGCATATTCAGAAGGAAATAACACCAATGTTATTTGTACAAAAGTGAGTGGGCACCTTTTATGAATCATTATAGGTCTGAAATGCCTGGGAATGTCTGAAGACAGAAGGGAATAAAGGCAGCCAATGATGATATAAATGGAGCAACTGACCATTTGAGCAACTGAATATAATTGGAAGCAATTGGCATGGGTGAGGACAGGAACCAGAGGAGGTGTCAGTAGAAAAATGGAGTTCTGAAGTCCGGGCGCCGTGGTTCATGCTTGTAATCCCAGCACTTTGGGAGGCCAAGGTGGGCGGATCACCTGAGGTTGGGAGTTCGAGACCCACCTGGCCAACATAGTGAAATGCTATCTCTACTAAAAATACAAAAAATTAGTTGGATGTGGTGGCAGGCACCCGTAATCCCAGCTACTCAGAAGGCTGAGGCAGGAGAATCGCTTGAACCCAGGAGGCGGAGGTTGCAGTCAGCCGAGATCACACCATTGCACTCCAGCCCACGTGACAGTGTGAGACTCCATCTCAAAAAAGAAAAAAGAAAGATGGAGTTCTTGGCTGGGCATGGTGGCTCATGCCTGTAATCCTAGCACTTTGGGAGGGTGAGGCAGAAAGATCTCTTCAGGCCAAGAGTTTGAGACCAGCGTGGGCAACAGAGTGAGACCCCCCACTCCATCTCTACAAAAACATTTTTTAAAGTTAGCCAGGTGTAGTGGTGCATACGTAGTCCAAAATACTCGGGACTGAGGCAAAGGGATCACTTGAGCCCAGAAGTTCAAAGCTTTGGTGAGCTGATTGTGCCACTGCATTCCAGCCTGGGTGACAAAGCCAGACCCCAGAAAGAAAAATGGAGGTTTGATGGCTCTCCTCATCCCCAAGGTATTTACTTCTGGAAAAATTAATGGTTAGGATTACCCAAGTACACATAAATTATAAACAAATGTATCCTATGTACATAGAGCTCTTCTCAGCACAGGGTGCTGGAAGAAAGCTGGCTGACAATTTTTCAACTTTACAATGGTGCAAAAATGATACGCATTCAGTAGAAACTGTACTTCGAGTACTCATACAACCATTTCTTTTCACCTTCAGTATAGTAGTCAATAAATTACATGAGATATTCAACACTGTATTATAAAATTGACTTTGTCCTAGATGATTTTGCCCAACTGTAGACTGCTATAAGTGTTTTGAGCACATTTAGGATAGGCAAGGCTAAGCCATGACACTCAGCAAGTTAAGGGTATTCAATGCATTTTCAACTTACAATATTTTCCATTTATGATGGTTTATCACTACATTGCGCCATTGTAAGTCGAGGGGCATTTGTATTCCAGCTGAGCCTGGAGGACCATGATCAAGAAGTAGTAGGGCCTGTATGCTTTGCATAGGAGTTGGCCTGATTAGTCCCTAAGGCCCCTTCTAAGCTTGGACCTACCATTGTCAATGAGCAAAACAAAAGCCAGAATTGAAGACTGGCCTGTATGGTGGTGTGTTTTAGGGAACCCCAATTAAGCAGACAGCATCTATCCCATGGCTGTTTCTATGACTATTTTGCATGACCACTGAAAGAAAAACACTGGCAAACACTCCAAACATGAATACTTCCAAATCAAATTAATTAGGCTTAAGTGATCCCAAAATAGAAACATTTCTTATCTTTATTCTTACAAGAGAATGAAGGTTTGAACCATGATTCCATTTGTGGAATAAACCAAATGGCTTTCTCCCTAAGACAGAAGAGGAGTTCCTCAAGGGAAATCAAGACATCCAGCCCTGGGTCAGAGAGGAATCTGACCTTGGAGACATGGGGCCTAGACAGAGTTCCTACAGATCCTGACCTGTGTATGGAAGATGTCAGGGGTAGATGGATATTCATTCAGTCTTTTAGTCTGACCTTTACATTTAAAAGCAGAGAGGAAAACAGGGCAGTTATATGGCTGGGACTCAGATCCAGCTTAAAAGCCTACCAGTGGATTGAGAACATCTGCCCCCATTCTTTAGCCACATGTTTTGGATTTTATTGCGCTTTCTCTCTTCATCTGAGAACAGGAATGATAGCTCTTTCCTTCTGAGGATGTTATGAGAATGACAGTAGATAAGGTGCCTAGTATATAATCTTTCTTTTTTTTTATTTTTTTTGAGACAAGGTCTTGCTCTCTCACCCATTCTGGAGTGCAGCAGTATGATCTTGGTTCACTGCATCCTCAACCTCCTGGGCTCAAGCAATCCTCCCACCTCAGCCTCCTGAGTAGCTGTGGCACTAGCAAAAGGATCTGGTTGCTCACTGCTTGTAGAAAGAAGTCAAAATAATAATGAGTTATGATAAGGAAGAGTAATATTCCTTTATTATCTATGCCAGCAAGGGGAAAAGTAGACAGCAAATTCCACTCTTCAATTTGTGGAGGGAATGCAGGGGTTTTTAAAGAAAACATTTTGGAATGTGGAAGAGGCAAGGGGGGCTAGGAGGTACCAGGTTCCTTGACACTCCAATGGCTCATCTTGAATTATTGTTCCATTTGGTGAAGGGGCTGGTGCCATCGTGGATCCTACCAGGTTATAAATTAATCACAGTCAATCTTGTGGTCACTCTTCAGCTGAGAGTGGGTTCCAACCCTGAGGTAACCTTTTGTTGGAGAGAGAATTCTGGAGGTGTCTGGTCCCTATCAGGATCTGACCCTGCAGCATCAAAGGAAGCATATGACCAGATAAGTGAGTGTGGTATGTGCTTAACAGGCATCTAGGTAAATAAATGTGCATAAGGCATGGGAGCACAGAGTGGGAAAAGAAAGGGAGTGGAGGTTCACAGCCCATTCCGAGGCTGTATTTCAAGATGAAAGGTAACACATATGCAGTCTGTCTCAAAGTTGTATCTTGAGACTGGGGGTGGGAGGAGGAAGAAAGGGGAAAGTAAAAAGAGTTTTAAAATGCCTTTTGAGGCTTAACTGCTAAGCTGCTTGATTATAGCTGGGACTACAGGTGCATGCCCCCAAACCCAGCTAATTTCTTTAAAAAAAAAAAAATTGTAGAGATGGGGTCTCATTGTGTTACTCAAGCCGGTTTTGAACTCCTGAGCTCAAGCAATCCGCCTGCCTCAGCCTCCCAAAGTGCTGGGATTACAAAGGTGAATCACCGCATCTGACCTCCTAGTACAAAACATATTCAATTGATAATAGCTCCTACCACTGCTTCTACAGCTGCTGTTGTTGCTGTTATAGCCCTTGCACTGATTTCTTGGCATGTCTGTCTTCTCCTAAATATTGAGCTCTTTAAAGTAGAAACTTTGATTTTCATCTCTGAGTCCCCAGTGCTGAGAATCATGCCTGGCACAGAAGGTGTGCTCAGTAGCCATCTGTTGACTTGAGTCAAATGGCCATGGCACAGACACTGTGTGCTCGTGAAAGTACAGGAGAGTCTTAGAGCTCCTGGCAGGAAGTGCTCCTGTAACAACCTGGAAAGGGGTCAGGTCACAAAGCAGAGCTCGGAGGAGATGGATTTCTAGAGAGTTTGTATGGTTTTCAGGCACAGGGTAAAATAAAGCCAACTGCAAAACCCCTGGATTGTCAACAAGCTTATGATAACCCAGGATAAATCACGTGTGAGCACCTAGAAGTCCCAAACAGAGATTTTTTAATTCCCTGAAAAAAGCAAGGGAAACCTCAGGACCAGCCTCAGAAGCAAGTCAGTGTCTTTCGTGAGAGCTGATGGGAAATGGGGAGGAGGGAGGTTCAGAGAGAAATGAACTTCAACTTGGCCAGAACGTGCAGGAGGCCCCTTGCTATCCAGTCATAGAGGCTCGCTGGTGAAGTGAAATTTACTTAAAGGTCAGTAAAAGTTTAAGGTCTTGGCACTAGAGTTACAGGGTACCTGGGACTGACTCCTGGCTGATATCACCACAGCAGAGGAGTTCTTGGCCCATCTGCCCTGAGGGAAGGGAAGAGACTAAACGTGGTCAGTTGCCTGCCCTTCTATGGGGACAATATCATCAACCACTTGACCTGTGAGGTCCTGGCTGTCCTGAAGTTGGCCTGTGCTGACATCTCCATCAACGTGATCAGGCAAAAGGCCTTCTCCACCTGCTCTGCCCACCTCACAGTTGTGGTTGTCTTCTACAGGACCACCCTCTTCACGTATGGGAAACCCAAATCGAAGGACCCACTGGGGGCAGACAAGCAGGATTTTGCAGACAAACTCATCTCCCTCTCCTATGGAGTGGCCACCCCCATGCTGAACACCATCATCTACAGCCTGAGGAACAAGGGCCTGAAGGCTGCTGTGAGGAACCTGGTATTTCAGAAACCCCTAACCGAGTGAGTGACTGTCAAGATCCCAGGTGGCCAGAACATATGATCTCTAAGCGCCTCACGGTGCTCATGGAGAAATGATAACTCCGAGGAAAGAAGGGACTTTCCCAAGGTCCAGGCCGTGAACCATGGGACTAGGACGAACAAGTAAACTGAGTTTCCCTGTTGTGTCACAGGTAATGGAAGCTTCTATCAAAGGACCTGGAGGGAAAGTGCCTCTACATCTGTACTTTTAGTTTCCCATTGCCCCATTTCCTCACCTATCTATTTTTAATTTTTTGGCCTTGAATACATTTTTGGGTTACTACAAATCCTTTAGACATGAGAGTAGGCCTAATTGGAACCAAAGAAACAAAGCAATGAAGAAGCAAACAAAAAACCCAAATGAACTAATGGCAAGACATGGCAGTGTGGGGGCAGTGGGCTGGCTGTTGGAGCCCCTCTGTGGCCTCAGCTGTCTCTCTCCCTTGCTGGAAGCTAGTTTTAGGCTTCATGGCTTTGAGGTCCTTTCAAAGTTGACCTTCCTAGGCAGTGATTCTAGCCACAGGACCTTGAGTATTGTGGTGTATTAGGCCATTCTTGTACTACTATAAAGAAATACCTGAGACTGGGTAATTTATAAAGAAAAGAGGTTTAACTGGCTCATGGTTCTGCGACTATACAAGCATGGCTCCAGCATCTGCTCAGCTTCTGGGGAGGCCTCAGGGAGTTTTTACTCATGGCAGAAGGTGAAGTGGGAGCAGGCACTTCACATGGTCAAAGCAGGAGTGAGTGAGAGAGAGAGAAAGACAAAGGGAGAGACAGAGCAGGCAGGAGGTGCCACACTTTACAACAACTGAATCTTGGGAGAACTCACTATCACGAAGATAGCACCAAGCCATAAGGAATCTGCCCATGATCCAAACATCTCCCACCAGTCCCCAGCTCCAGCACTGGGGATTACAATTCAGCATGAGATTTGAGCGAGGACAAATATCCAAACTATATTATGTGGAAATACCACTGGCCATCCAAATTGAATTATTATAACAGCAGCTTCTAGCACTTCCAGAGAAAATTAGATAGCTGTTCAAAGAGCATCTGAGGGGAGGGAGTGGAGAGGCAGCTGCTCAGGTCAGCTTAGACCGTAGAGTGCTCTCAGCCCAGGCCAGGCAGCCTGACACCTGCCTTCCAAGTCCAACCCTGATACTACTTCCTGCTGCTGAGCACTTGGCTAAGTCTCCCTCCCTCTCTGGGCCTTGATTTCTTTGTCTGTAAAATGAGAGGGTATAGCCTATGCCTCTCACTAGACAATACAACTGGAGACTGCCCAGACAGGAGGAACTTGTGGCTCACACCCCCCACCCGCCACTCTTTGATTAGGGGTCTCCTCTGGAGTCACTCCTCCACAGTTCATGAGCAATTGTTCCTAACTTCTAGTGCCACTTAGAGACTTGGGTGGCCGGTTGCAGCTCTAGCTACCTGTGCCTATTGCAAACCTGCCACCTGGTGGACACTGCTGAAGCTGACAATTGAAATTTCTGCAAGCTCCTGAGATGGGTGCTTCTCAAACTTGAATGTTTTCATGACTCATCTGAAAATGTGGATAAGGATTCGGTGAGTCTGAGGTAGGGTCTGAGATTCTACATCTCTAACAGATTTCCAGATAATGTCTATGCTGCTGAACTCTGCAGGCCACGCTTTGAGAAGCAAGGCCCTAGAAGATTTGGGACCAGGGCAGAGGGGTTGAAGGAAGAGGCAGGCTAGGAAGACTTCCTCGCGCAAGTCTCCTCCTGTGGGCCAAGCCCTTGGGCATCACCAAGCCTGTGAGGTGTTCACCAGCCTGGCAAATTCCCTCACAGCAAAAGCCTAAAATGTCAATGCTTTTAAGTCTCTGGGGGGGCAGATTTCACTTAGTTTTTGGCCTTTGAGTATCCCTTAGTTTCTGGAAAGCTCATCAATACCTTTTAAAAAAATGTTTTTAGATTTTATTCAGCATGTTCAGTTATGTTCCACACTCAGCAAGATGAGAATACTCAGAGAATCTAATTGTTCATGCTGCCAGAAGAGGCACCCTTGACCAGTGTGGTTTTATATTCCCAAAATCAAGTTGCCCACTTGTTCCCCCTATTCAATCAATAGTTTCATTAATTCATGGGGATGAACAAAGACTCCCTAGAATAAAACATTTGGTTTTCTCGTAGAGTGTCAAGTTAGACAATAATCTTAAAAATTGGGCTTTCTGGCTAGGCATGGTGGCTCATACCTGTAATCCCAGCACTTTGGCAGGCAAAGGCAGCAGGATCGCTTGAGGCCAAGAGTTTCAGACCAGCCTGGGCAACATGGCGAGACCCCATCTCTACAAAAAATTTTAAAACTAGCTGGGTATGATGGCACATGCCTGTAGTCCCAGCTACTTGGAAGGCTGGGGCAGGAGGACCACTTGAGCCAGAGGTTCAAGGCTGCAGAGTGCACCTTGATTGCACCAATGCACTCCAGCTGTTGTCAACAGGATCACCATGGTGAGTGATGGAGTGACCCCATCACTAAATCTTTCCATTTAATGGGTCAAGGTCATTGAATGGAAAGATTTAGAACAAATGGGAATATTAGGCACATCTTCAGGGGTCCATTGTATCAGCAGAGTCAAGGCAGGCCCAAGCCAGTTGGGCGTTGATGTTTCTGGAGCAACTGGAGAGTCATATGGGGAAAAAATGAACCTTGACCTTTACTTCACACCATTCACAAAACTTCACTTGAAATCAATCATAGACCTAAATGCTTAAGCTAGAACTATAGAAAGTCTAGAAGAAAACATAGGAGAAAATCTTTGTGACCTCAGAATAGGCAAAAGTTTCTTAAGATGCAAAAAAGCATGAACCCTAAAGGAAATAAGTGCCAAAGTGGACTTCACCAAAGTTTAAAACTTTTGCTCTTCAGACAATACCATTAAGAAAATGAATGGGTAAGCAACAGATTGACAGACAATAGCTGCAATGCATATATCTGGTAAAGGACTTGTATCCATAATATGTAAAGAACTTTTACAATGCAATAATATGACAGTCCCCCAAAATGAGGGAAAGATTTGAACCGACGCTTCACAAAAGAGTTTCACAAAAGATTTATAAATGTCCAAGAAGCACATGAAAATTGTTCAACATCATTTGTCACTATGGAAAATCAAATTAAAACCACAATGAGATTTCACCATACACTCATTGGAATGTCTAAAATTTTAAAGACTGACAACACCAAGTGTTATGGAGGATATGTAGCTGCTAGAACTCTCATACATTGCTGATGAGAATGTAATAAGGTACAATCCTTTGGAAAACAGCTACTGGTTTCTTATGAAGTTAAATATACACTTCCTTGAGACAGTAGTTCAAGTCTTCAGTTGTTCTGTGTTTTCTTAGATTCTGTATTTGTCTATTTGACATCCGTTAATTTCAGGGCCAAACTAACAACCAAAGTTGTTTACATTTCCTCTGAGATCCAGAGCCTATACTCTGAATCACCTCCTTATCTAACTCACATACCAACCAATATTTCCCTGCCCTAAACCACCCAGGGCCATGTATTGGACAACCAGAGACCACCCTCATAGCCCAGAGCCCACATATTTTTCAGTCCTATGCTGTCTACCCACACCTGCCCTGTCTTTCCCATGGAAACTCTAATAGAGTCTCTGGCCTAGGCTTTCCCCTCACTCTTGCTTCTGCCTCCTGAAAAAACCTTGGTGCTTCCCCATATGGCCCCAGCATGGTATGGTGTGATCTCTCCTCTTGGGAAATGTAAGTAATAAAAATCTTCTTTCAAAGGCATTGGCCTCCATGTATCTCCACTCGTTCATCTACATAAATTAAGATGCCTTGAGTACATCTTGAGACATGAGTGTTTACACAAAAGAAATAAAAATACATCCACACAAAGATGTGTATACAAATCCTCATAGAATCTTTATTCATAATAGCCCCACATTGAAAATAACTCAAATATCCATCAATAAGTCAAAAGATAAACAAATTGAGGGCCGGGCGCGGTGGCTCAAGCCTGTAATCCCAGCACTTTGGGAGGCCGAGACGGGCGGATCACGAGGTCAGGAGATGGAGACCATCCTGGCTAACACAGTGAAACCCCGTCTCTACTAAAAAATACAAAAAACTAGCCGGGCGAAGTGGCGGGCGCCTGTAGTCCCAGCTACTCGGGAGGCTGAGGCAGGAGAATGGCGTGAACACGAGAGGAGGAGCTTGCAGTGAGCTGAGATCCGGCCACTGCACTCCAGCCTGGGCGACAGAGCCAGACTCAGTCTCAAAAAAAAAAAAAAAAAAAAAAAAAAAAAAAAAACAATTGAGGTACATCCATACAATGGAATACTACCCAGCAATAAAAAGGAACAAAATACCCAAAAATTGCTAAGACATGGGATTATCTCAAAAACATTGCACTAAGTGAAAGAGGCCAGACACAGAAGAGTCCATGGTGTATGACTGGAATTCTAGAAACGTCATAGCTAATATATGGTGACAAAAATCATACCAGTTGTTGCCTGGAGCCTCGGGAGGTGGTGGGGTTGATTGCAAGGGTATGAAGAAGCTTTGGGGAGTGGTGGGAATATTTTATATCTTGATTTTGTGATGGTAGTCACACAAGTGCATACATTTCTTAAGACCCATAGAACTGAGTCTTAGAATGGGTACTTTTACTATTATTATTATTATTATTATTATTATTATTATTTGAGACAGCATCTCACTGTCGCCCAGGCTGGAGTGCGATGGCACGATCTCGGCTCACTGCAAGCTCCACCTCCTGGGTTCACACCATTCTCCTGCCTCAGCCTCCTGAGTAGCTGGGACTACAGGTGCCCGCCTGCACACCCAGCTGATTTTTGTATTTTTTAGTAGAGACGGGGTTTCACCATGTTAGCCAGGATGATCTTGATCTCCTGATGTCGTGATTCTCCTGCCTCGGCCTCCCAAAGTGCTGGGATTACAGGCGGGAGCCACTGCACCTGGCCTAGAATGGGTACATTTTATTGTGTGCAAATTATACCTCAGTACAGTCAATTTTTTAAAAAAGAAGCAACTTCTTTCTTCAGTTCTCATTCTTATCTGAATTGTTATGTGTAATTTTTTAGCTGACTGAACTAGTAATTTTCTTTAGCTTATACACTGTCCCCACCCTAATTCTCATTTCAAATAGTTCTAAAATGTAGCCAAGTGCAAATAGATATAAAAATGTGGTCAAGTGCAAAATAAGAGACATAAATATAGTGGAGAAAGAAATATAGGTCAGTTTTTGCAGAAAACCCATTACAGTATTTCTAAAAATTAACCGGAAAACTATTAGCAGTAATATGAGTTCAGAAAAGTTAGAAAATAGAAATAAGTTCCCCAAAATCTATTGTATTCCCACATACCTACATATATGTTCCTGTGTTCAATACACAACAACACAAACCAAGAACCAAAAAAAAAAAAAAACCAAAACAAAACAAGGAATACTATTGTATTCATAATAATTACAAATATCAAATCATTGAGAATAATCATAATTCCAGACATGACAGATCGAGTCAAGAATAAAAGCATAAGACTGTTTTCTTTTTGTTTTTATTTATTTTTTTTTAGAGACAGAATCTTGTTGTGTTGCCCAGCCTGGATGGAGCACAGTGGTACCATCGCAGCTCACTGCAACTTTGAACTCCTGAGGCTCAAGCTATCCTCTGGCCTCAGCCTCCCTCAGCTAAGACCACAGGCACACACACTATGCCTGGTATAGATAGATAGACAGACAGAGACAGACAGATAGATTTGGTAAAGTTAGGCATACACACACACACACACACACACACACACACACACACACACACATACATATATATATTTGGTAGAGTTAGGATCTTGCTATATTGCCCAGGCTGGTCTCAAACTCCTGGCCTCAAGCAATCCTCCCGCCTGGACCTTCCAAAGTATTGGGATTGCAGGTGTGAGCCACTGCACCCAATCAAGACTAGTATAAGAGTATAAAGGAAAGCAGGGGGATTGGCCAGGGATTTGGGGAAAGAATTACAATAAAAGTGACCTTTATTCCTAAAGTAGAAGCTCTCAAATTGTAACAAACAAAAAGCTTCTTTAATATGGCTGGGCTTGGTGGCTCACACCTGTAATCCCAGCACTTTGGGAGGCCGAGGTGGGCAGATCACTTAAGGTAAGGAGTTCAAGACCAGCCTGCCCAACATGGTGAAACCCATCTCTACTAAAAAAAAAAAAAAAAAAAAAAAAAAAATATATATATATATATATATATATATATATATATATATATATAAATAAAACTTAGCCGAGTGTGGTGGCATATGCCTGTAATCCCAGCTACTCAGGAGGCTAAAGCAGAAAAATCGCTTGAACAAGAGAGGCAGAAGTTGTAGTGAGCAGAGATCACACCACTGCACCCCAGCCTGGGTGACACAGCAAGACTCTGACTCAAAAAAAAAAACAAAAACATAAACAAAAACAAAAACGAATGTCTTTAATATACATATTGCTGGGCTCTGTCCCCAAAGATTCAAATTCCACTATGTTTGAAGTAGGGCTTATAGGAAATCTGGCCTTATAAGCACAGTTATTTGGTGTTTTAAATGATCCAAAAGACTCTACTGAACACCATAAATTGCTAGTGAAGAATAATGGAACAATACAAGGACCTTCTGAAGATCACAATGTCAGATTCTTCCTACCAGATGTGAAGTTATGTACGAGGTAACAATTATTGAACTATACACCATTGGATTTTTGTTTTGCAAAATCATTCATATTCATGATACCAGAAAATGAATCCAAACTGTAAGAATTTAATACATATACATCAGACCAAAATTAATAGCTTAAAGAAGGAATCATGTTTTAATAAATAGTGGAACAGCAACAACATTCAATTGAATGAAGGTTGCCTTTGATCCGTACATCACACTATACACTTCCATAAATTTCAGCTGGATTAAGCAACAAATGCTGTTATGATTACAAAAAGCTAAAAAAGAACACAATGACATATTTAAACCAGCTGTGGAACAGAGTGTGATTCATTATTCTGGGAGAGAAAAAGGGTATCAGAATTAAAATAGATATGTTCAAACATACATTATACAAAACTCTGGAATAATACAACCTGATTAAACAAAAATCTAACTTTTCCCCAATGGAGGTTTGTCACATCCCACAAGTAGTTAATTTGAGTTTCTTTAAAAATACAGATATTCTAAATAACATTTAATATGCAAGACAATGGACATACACAAATGTGTTCTATTTTTCAATTTTTGACATACTAGAGGCTACTACCACATTAACATTTGTTCTGTCGAATTGACTCACTTTTGATTAGAACTTGGAATAATTATTTTCCTGCCATCTCTGTGCAATCTTCTTTAAAAGTCCTTGATTCGAAAAAAGTGTGGCTCTGCACTTATCTTTTCTCTTTTTTCTGTTTATTACCAGAACAGATTCAGACGTGAAATGATCTTTCTTTAATCCAAGCCTATGCACAGAGCTCACGTAAAATTATGCAAAGAAGTACAAATATGTGCTGTTCTCAATTAAGTGTTGGGCAAGGCTATGAATCATCTGCTTGGTGTATGTTCTTTTTATGGCATCATGGCCAATTGCACAATAGCAAGTGAACACGTCACACAAAAATAATACGCATTATAAATAGTATCAGGATTAACCACAAATTTTGGTTGCTACTACCTTATAAATAGCATCAAGATTAAAAGTGAGTTTTGGTTGCTACATCTTTGATTCTTTTAAATGTGTGATAAGGAATTCGAGCAGCTATCATATCTTATTAGTGAATCAGGTTTTTCAGATTTTTAACATCTAGCATTTTTTAAATTAATAAACTTTTTTAGCACACTTGGGTTCACACTGAGTGGAAAGTACAGGGAGTTCCCACATATCCTCTGTCCTCACATATGCACAACCTCCCCCATTATCAACCTTCTGCAACAGAGTGGTACATTTGTTTCCATTGGTTAACCTATATCAACGCATCATCACCCCAAATCCCTCATTTGCATTAGGGTTTACTCTCGGTGTTATACATTCTATGGGTTTGGTGTTATACATTCTATGGGTTTTGACAAGTGTATAATGACATATATCTACCATTACAGTATCATGCAGATTAGTTTCACTGCCCTAAAAATCCTCTGTGTTCTGCCTTTCATCCTTCCCTTCCCCCAACCCCTGGCAACCACTAATCATTTTACCATCTTCACTGTTTTACTTTTTCCAGAATGTCATATAGTTGAAATCATAAAGTATGGAGGCTTTTCAGACTGGCTTCTTTCACATAGTAATATGCATTTAAAGTTCCTCATGTCTTTTCATGATTTAATAGCTTTTTAGCACTGAATAATATCCCACAGTCTGCATGCACCAAAGTTGTTGTCTTTTTTTCCTCCATTCACCTGCTGAAGGACATCTTGGTGGCTTCTAAATTTTGGCAATTAGGACTAAAGCTGCTATAAACATCTGTGTGCAAGTTTTTATGTGGACATAAGTTTTCACGAACCAATATTTAAACAGAAATTTATCAGCGCTTCATTTTCAAGATACCATCTTAATTTAAATGAAGAGTTGTGTGGGATTGCAAGGTAAGTTATTTCAAAAACTGTGACCATTTGCAAGGTACTCATCTCTATGAATCAGGATTTTCTCTATGGCAGGCAACCAAAGAGAAAATGCATAAATAAATTGGAAACTGAAACTTGTGTGACTGCAACAGTCATCCATAATTCCAGAATTCAAGTTTTTATATTTATCAAAATCTTACTCATTGTCTTTGAATTCTCATTCATTGTCTTTGAACTGTCATTCACTGTCTTTGAACTAAATAATTGCTATAAATTTGAACTTATAAAATAAGTATAGCAATATAACACAACTTTTTTCTGGTTTATACAGCAGAACTCTAAGATTTTGTTGGGAAAAAATGATTCTATAGTTAAAAAAATAACAAATAGGGCCGGGCGCGGTGGCTCAAGCCTGTAATCCCAGCACTTTGGGAGGCCGAGACGGGTGGATCACAAGGTCAGGAGATCGAGACCATCCTGGCTAACACAGTGAAACCCCGTCTCTACTAAAAAATACAAAAAACTAGCCGGGCGAGCTGGCGGGCGCCTGTGGTCCCAGCTACTCGGGAGGCTGAGGCAGGAGAATGGCGTGAACCCGGGAGGCGGAGCTTGCAGTGAGCTGAGATCAGGCCACTGCACTCCAGCCTGGGCGACAGAGCGAGACTCCGTCTCAAAAAAAAAAAAATAACAAATAATAGTTTTAAGTTCAAAAATTGCTAAAATAAACAGCCAAAGAGAGTAAAGAATGGCGGGTGGTGGGGGGGCGCGTATTTTATATTCACAGGCTTATGTCTTTAGAGGGCTTATTGGAAGCTGGCAGGATATTGTACCAGCATCATAAGCTGGGGTCTCAATGGTGAATTTCATAACATGTGGGTGTTGGATGCCTAGGGCTTCTCTTCCTCCTCTTAGATCTTACTGTAGGGATCAATGAGGATGTTAGATATGCCAATTCTGCTCCAAGGCACAGGGACCCTTCGTTCTCCAAGGCCTTACTCCCAGTTATTAAATTAACCGTGAACATGACACACTAGCAATTGGAAAATGTCTCTGGTTGGTAGTTGCTTTCAAGCAACCACTTCTAGAAGGGTTGATCAAATCTTCAATGGACAGTTAGTTGACTCTGCACATCCCCTTCCTGCCGAATGACTAAAACTAAATCTCAGTAAGTTCAGTGGGATCTCAGTTTAGTCAAGGCCTCTCACAAACCCCTCCCCAGCTTTGAGAGGTCTATATAGAGCCAAAGCCAGCAACTGGGACTGGAGAAGAAGACAGGACATCTGGTCCTCAGTCATTATCATCAATCCCTGTTGACATCTGCATTCTCATCTGGTATCCATTTATACAGACGATTCAAATAACAGATGCAGCCTCCTCATCCCAATCTTGAGGTCGCTTCAGGCTCTCAGCTGTCTCCTACCTTACATTTCTTGAGGGGCACAGAAAACATTTGGCTGCTCTTCTGTGTGGAGCATGAAACAGGACACATTTGCAGCGATTTCTACTCTATACCCACATCGTATTAAGTGCAGAGGAATTTTATGAGGTCTGTCATTTCCTGAGCTCCACATGGTAAGGAGAATCAGATCCCCTCTTATCTCATAGTCTCAAGACTTTCTGGGGGTTCTATGTCCCACCCCACTGCATCAGAAGAAGGAGACCAGAGACCCCTTCTTCTCCTCCAGTGGCTCTCCTTCTCCCACATCAGAGGGAATCAAATTGCTGGGGACTGAGGGGGTAGGAGGGACTATGTCTGACTAATCATAGTATTCTTCCGTGTCTGTTCTTCATACAAATATTTTAAGCTCTCAGCTATAAAATAGACGAGGTTCTGATATTTCAAAGGCTTTTTCTCTTTAAAGCCATTGTCTGCCTGAAATTTTAAGTGTATGTTTTTTAAAACCAAGAGCTAGGAATTGTCCTCTTTGACTATTTTTCTACTCTAACGATCATCTCTGAAGATATGAATGCCTTACCCTCATGTTTTAGTTCTAATGAAGGAATTACTGGGAACAGAAAATACATTAATATTTCATGAAATTGTCCTATTGTACATATATGGAATCAGATGCCGTAAAGTCTTAGTTAGCTGACTCAAAATGGACCTCTTCCTTATTAAGCTAGGTCAATTCATTATGATCAAATATGTTCAGGCTAAGCAAAGTCAGAAAAAGTATTTCCATTAAAGATTGGCTTTAGAAATTTACTATGCACAAGTTCTAAAAAACAATACTCCTATTTAATTAAAATTACTTAAAAATCTGCCATATTCTTAATTTAAGAAGTTTCTCTTTCTGAAACAGATTCAGGCTCTGCTGCAGGAAGCAATTAAGAAATGAGGATAGTTGGCCAGGAACGGTGGCTCACAGCTACAATCCCAGCACTTTGGGAAGCTGAGGCTGGAAGATCTGAGCCCAGGAGTTCGAGACCAGCCTGGGTAACATAGTGAGACCTTGTCTCTACAAAAAATTTAAAAAATTAGCCGGGCATGGTGGCACACGCCTGTTGTCCCAGCTACTCAAGAGGCTGAGGCAAGAGGATCACTTAAACCTGGGAGGTTGAGGCTTCAGTGAACCATGATCATGCCATTGCACTGCAGCCTGGGTGACACAGCAAGACCTTATCTCATAAAAAAAAAAGTGTGTGTGCGTGTGTGTGTGTGTGTGTGTATAAAAGAAATAAGCATAGTCTATAGTCTCAGACAAAAATCTCTGCCCTCATGAAGTAGGGAAACAAATAATAAACGAGCAACACTTTGGGAAAGTAAGTAGTATATTTTATAATATTGTATATTAGAACCTATTAATATATTAGAAGGTAATCATGGCTTTTAAAAATGTAAAGTGTGAAAGGGGAGAAGAAGTTCAGAGGTGGGGTTGAGTTGTGATTTTTAAGAAAGGCAATTAAGGAAGGCCACTTGAGTTAAGACCTAAAAAAGAAAAGGGAGAGTATAAAACTATCTGGGAGAAATTAATTCCAAGCAGAAAGAACTCCAAGCACAGGGGTCCTGAGGCAGGCGTTACATGGAGCAGTTAGGGAAAGGCCCTGAGCAAGATTGGCTGGAGGTGATGGCTGGACAAGACAGAAAAGTAGGAAATGAAGTCAGAGATATAAAAAGAGGAGGAAAGGTGAAAGACCTTGAGAACCATGGTTTTTTGGCTCAAAACAAAATCATTGGTAAGTAACATTTTTAAAATGTCTTACTCATCTCTAAGCATTAACCTTTTTTTAGAATGAAAGATAATTACTCTTATAGTGCCTAAAATTGCATATTTGGGCTGGGCATGGTGGCTCATGCCTGTAGTCCCAACAGCTTGAGCGGCCCAGGTTGGAGGATTGCTTGAGTCCAGGAGTTTGACAGGACTGGCAAACATAGCAAGACCACATCTCTACAAAAAATAAAATAAAATAATTAGCTGAGCATGATGGCATGCACGTGTAGTTCCAGCTATTCAGGCAGCTGAGGTGGGAGGATCACTGAAGCCCAGGAGTTTGAGGCTGCAGTGCCCCGTGGTTGTGCCACTGCTCTCCATCCTGGGCAACAGAAGGACACCCTGTCTCAGGAAAAACAAAATTACATTTGTGGTTCACTTTGGGCTCACATATGTAATTTTAAGTTTTCCGATGGCTACATCTTAAAAAGTAAAAAAGAATAAGAGTAGATACATGTTTTTATACCTTTGTCGAAACCCACAGAATGTACAACACCAAGGGTGAATCCTAATGTAAACTATGGACTTCGGTTGATGATGTGTCAATGTGGGCTCATCAGTTGTAATAAATGTACCATTCTGGTGCAGGATGCTGACAGTGGGAGGAGGTTATACATATGTGGGGGCAGGGACTGTCTACCCTCTGTACTTTCCACTCAGTTTTGCTGTCAACTTAAAACTGCTCTAAAAAATAAAGTCTACTTTTTTTTGTTTTTTTTTTTGAGATGGAGTCTCGCTCTGTCACCCAGGCTGCAGTGCAATGACACGATATTGGCTCACTGCAACCTCCGCCTCTCAGGTTCAAGTGATTCTCCTGCCTCAGCCTCCTGAGTAGCTGGGATTATAGGTGCGAGCCACTACAACTGGCTAATTTTTGTATTTTTAGTAGAGATGGGGTTTCACCACATTGGCCAGGCTAGTCTTGAACTCCTGACCTCATGATCCACCCGCCTTGGCCTTCCAAAGTGCTGGGATTACAGGCGTGAGCCACCGTGCCCAGCCCCTCTCAAGAGTTTTAATGCTTTCCAGCAGCCACACATCAAATGATTGCCATCAGGATTAGACAACTTGAAGAACTTACCCCAACTGCTAGAGCCTACATGCAATTCTACATCTCAATGTAACTATTTACTTATTTTTTTTTCTTTTAATTGAGATGGGGGTCTGACAATGTTGCCTGGGCTGGTCTCAAACTCCTGGGCTCAAGTTATCCTCCCACCTCGGCCTCCCAAAGTGCTAGAATTACAGGCATGAGCAACTGTGCCCAGCCGCAACTGTTAATAATGATAGCATCATGACTCTTTGGCCCAGTGACTGTGTCAATAGTAGTACTATTACTCTCAGAGGGGACTTGTTAAAATAAATTAAAATGAAGACCGAGTCTGCAGAATTCCTGAGCAGATAGTCAATTTAGTCCTCATAAGTGACCTTAAACTTACTTGAGTTAATCTGAGCTATATCTTGTAAATGCATATATTAAAGAAAAACAGAACAAGCTCAACCAATCAGAAGTAGTCCACAAACTTGTATAACTAGAGGCTTTTTAATGGGATAGACCAAATAAGGCAACTTTATAACTGTAACCAATCAAATATTTTCTTTTTATTACTTTCCCATTCACTCTGTAAAAATCTGCCTCTTCAACAGAGCTGAGCCCCAGAACCACTTCTGGTTTGCAACTTCTCAATTCATGAATCACCGTGTGCTGAAATAAACTTTAAAATTTTATTGTGCCTCAGTTTACCTTATACGCGGAAGCAAGAGAGTCATCAGAGCAGATGTTTTAGAGATATTTTAACATATTCATGTTTTCCTTTTGTAAACTCAAAAGAGAGAATAAATGTAAGAGCCCAAAGACATAAAACCCAACTTTAATATATGGATTTTGTTTAGAACTTGAAAAATTGTAAAAAGAAATCATGAGACAATAAGAAAAATATAAATAATGACTGGATATTTAATACTATTAA
This sequence comes from Macaca nemestrina, assembly GCF_043159975.1. Lineage (NCBI taxonomy): Eukaryota > Metazoa > Chordata > Mammalia > Primates > Cercopithecidae > Macaca > Macaca nemestrina. The sequence continues at coordinate 65,386,453 of NC_092138.1, forward strand.
GGAATTTTTAAAAGTGTTTTAAGTAATTTAGCCCAAGGTGTGTTCATGAGAATTTAAAACCGTGGTTATGCTTTTTCAAAAAAGGAGGAAAAAGGGTTTAATTCAGGAACACACAGAGAAAAAAAAGAGAGAGACAATGAATTAGTTTTGCTAGCCAGTGAGTCATCTTATACATTCTTCACAGTAGCTGCTGGGCTGATGGGTGGGGTGGGACCCACTTCTAATTTGTCTCTTGGACAAAGTCTATACTTCTCAGCCGGATATTCAAGGCTCTCCACATCTAGATATACAAGCGTTCTCCTATCCTCTTTTCCTAGCAGGAATAGGTGCTTAATAGTAACATGAAGGCCAGGCGCAGTAGCTCACGCCTGCAATCCCAGTACTTTGGGAGGAGGAGGCGGGGGGGTTGCTTGAGGCGAGGAGTTCGAGATCAGCTTGAGAAATATGGTGAAACCCCTTTTCTGCAAAAAAAAAATATAAAAATTAGCCAGGCTTGGTGGCCTGCGCCTGTGGTGCCAGCTATTCAGGAGGCTGAGGTGGGAGGATCGCTTGAGCCTGGGAGGTGGAGGTTGCAGTGAGCTGAGATCGCGCCACTGCACCCCAGCCTGGGTGACAGAGCGACTCTTGTCTAAATAAATAAATACATAATTTTTAAAGTACATCAAAGACACATTGAGGCTATATGTGCCAAAGAGCTTTAGTGGTGAACCCTTGTCAGGGGGCCGAGTCTGCAGGAGGCCGAAGGATCCCGAGTGACACGCCTTCTTTGGGTGCGAGGCAGCGTCTCGGCAGAAAGAATATTGCGAGTATTACTGAGTGTACGTGAAGGAGAGAAGCCCCTTCGGTTCGGCCTTGGACTAAGCCCTTGTTCTCAGGTGAACTTGCAGTGTCATCTTGTCAGTCTCCTCTCTCAGCCTCAGTGGCCCCAAACCTCAGGAGCTGGCAGAGGCTTTCTAAGGACTCTCCCAGCTCTGACATCCTCTGACTTCACTCTGGGAGAACGTGGGCTGGTGGACTCCGGGCAAAAGCCGACACACAGCTGGGCCATAACAAAGAGCCTGGGTAAGGGGCACGTTCCCGCCCCCAGGAGGTTTTGGAAACACTGTGAGACAGGGGGCGGGGCTTGAGCGCGTCGCAGCCAATCACCAAAGGACTGGGGCGCTGGGGGCGGGGCCTCGCGCGAGCGGCGGCGGCGGCGGCGGCGGCTGCGGCCAAGCTGGGTCCGAGCATCCCGCGGCTCTGGACCCGCCCGGCCCGGACATGGCGACCGTCCGGGTCTCTCTGCGAGGCGCGCTGCTCCTTCTGCTGGCCGTGGCGGGGGTCGCAGAGGTGGCAGGGGGCCTGGCCCCGGGCAGTGCGGGTGAGTAACCTCCGGAGCAACGGTTCGAAGCTGTCGGGAGCGGCCGCCTCAGCGCTCCAAGATGGCGCGGGGCAGGGGGCGGGGGTGCGCGCGACCCCCAGACCCGGCCTACGTCCGGTGACCCCGGGACCTGAGGTCTCAGCGCTCCAGAGGGGGGTGCCGAGGCGGGGCGAGTGAGGAACTCTCTCCGCCCCAAGATCTGAGCGGTGACCAGGGTTCGAGGCCTTGGTCTGTCACCCACCGACACGGGCCCCCTATTCGGCACTGACCCCTTCGCTTGCCTCTGGTGCTTGTCAGAAAAGGGTGCGACGCCCCTTCCCAGGATCGTCGCGAGGTTTGGATGGGATTTTGGATACGCAGCCGCCCTACCGCGGCCCCAGTTAGTTATTGTTACTTGTTGCTTGACCCGCACTTGATTCAGAACGACCTTGCTGGCGGTGAGCACTGACGGTCCCCACGGCCCGCCTGGTCGGTGTCCTGTCTCTCAGACAGGACTGGACTCGGGCAGGAGACATTAAGAATCAGTAAACCCTGCCCCCCGGGGGCTGGCAGGCTTGAGGAGAGGAATTCTTGCTCTACAAGAATTAAACCAAGGATGGATAGGAAACTGTTAGGTGCCTATTGATTGCTTTCCACTTGCTGGCCTTTTGAGTGTACCCCGTCTCCTTCCCTCCACAAGCTCTCTGGTTAGGAGATGGGGTACAGCAGGAGCTTGAAGTAACTCGAATTCAAGGCAGAAATGTCTGGAGGAAATGAAGGGCCATGTATGAGTGCACAGAGGGAGAGAGAGGACATCCACCTAGGATGAGTGGAAAGTGGAGTGATTCCCCCTAGCTGTACTAGACATTAAAAGATGGCTAGGATGTGTGCATGCAAAAGTGGTGAAGTGCATTGCTTACAGGGAGAGACACCTGAAAAGAAAAAAAAAAAAAAAAGCAAAGTCAGCCGGGCGCGGCGGCTCACGCCTGTAATCCCAGCACTTTGGGAGGTGGAGGCGGGCGGATCCCTTGAGCCCAGGAGTTCGAGACCAGCCTGCTTAACATAGTGAAACCCCGTTCCGTTTCTACTGAAAATACAAAAATTAGCCGGGCGTGGTGGTCTATGCCTGTCGTTCCAGCTACCCGCGAGGCTGAGATGGGAGGATGGCTTGAGCCCTGGGAAGTTGAGGCTGCAGTGATATGCCACTGCCCTCCAGCCTCGGGAGTGAGACCCTGTCTCAAAAAAAAAAAAAACAAAAAAAAAAAAACCAAAGTCACTTCCAACAAGGGTGTTAACTATAGCTGGGCTTCAAATTTAGCTGTAAACTATCCCAAAGAAAAAAAGAGAAAATGCTGTGTATTCTTGGCTAAATCAGATTACTTTTCTGGGCCCCATTTTTCTCTCTGTTAAGTTAAAAGAGATTGAACTGAAACACTTACAAAATTATGAAATACTAGTTGTCCATTCTCCTCCCACAACCAGCCAGTTCTGCAGGAGGTAGTACAGTGGAGTGGTTAAGAACATTGAGCAAATTACTTAGCTTTAATCTCTTTGTGCTCAAATAGCCACATTATTATAAATGGTACCTCACAGATTTTGTTATGAGAATTAATCGAGTTAATACATGTCCAGCATTTAGCATAGTAAGCACTGAAATGTTAGCTATTAAGTATGTTTGGGAAATACTGCACATGGTACCCTGTCTTATAAATTCACAAAACACATTAGATTCACAATAAAGGGTCCAAGGATTCCTATGGTAAAACAAACAAACAAACAAACAAAACAAGAAACTTTTTTGCCAGGGGAATGGCAGTAATTGCTAATGAGTATGAAGTTTCTTTTGGGAATAATGAAAATGTTCTAAAATTAGATAGTGGTGATAGCTACACAACTCTGTGAATATACTAAAAACAACTGAATTGTACACATTAAAAGGGTTAATTTCATGGTATACAAATTGTATCTCAATAAAGTTGTTACAGAAAGAAACTTGTTTGCTCATAAAATTCTTTTTTTCTTCATAACACCTAAAGCACACTTCAGAAAACAGTGGGTTAGTTGATTTCTAAAGGCCCTTCTAAGTAAGTTCATGACAACATATAGTTTGCATTGTTTGATAAAAAGAAAAAAAAGATTCCAAGTTTGATCTACAAGTGAGACATGTTCCTTATACTAAATTCTAGGAAGCATATATTGCCTGGTTCCTTACATAAAGGACATTGAGTAATATAATGGACAGAGGTTTCCACTGTGAATTGTAGAAAGCATAGAAAATGCTTTTCAATCCTAAACAGAATTAAGAACAGAATATAAAATTTTATTTCAGTGAAGGCTTTGCTTGTATTCCTGCTCAGTCTTCCTACCCCTCTCCTTAACCACATCCAAGACTGGGTACTTCTGGCTCCCGTGGTATAAGGCTTTGCAGGTTATTGACCCTCTCTACTATACAGCTTTGCAAATCTTATCTACCTTGATTATTCCTGCTCCTGGGGGATGGAAAGTGTGAAAGTGAAATGATTTTCTCTTTGGAGGATGAGAAGGGACCCTATCCTGCAGTATCAGCATTGTGTGTCATGGCACCTGATAATGGCTCTATTTTTATGTAAGTTGCTTTGTAATAGTACAAAAGAGGGAAGGATATAACCTTAAGGGCCAGGTTTCAGTAAATTGACATTTAAGGAATTGTGTAATAGCAAGCCTAGAATCCAGAAGAAGAATGTAATGAATTTTAAGTTAGAAAAAGCAAACGCCTATCTGGAGCAAAGTAGTAAGAAATAAATTCTCCTACCAAAGAAGTATCTTGGCCCACACTGTAGAAAGAGCTAGAATTGGTGATAGACCAGACATGACAGTTTATTCTGGTATGCAGCTAAAAGTTTCTGTCTGGCATCCATAAATTTAAGCAATCTTTCATTAATCATACTTTTCACCCTGTGCCACTTACAGAAGAAAGGGGGAAGAGGTCAAGGAGTTTATTTTTACATATTATAAATGTGGTCTTTAAAAGAACAAAAGAGATACTATGAGGTTTGTTTATCCAAAGACTACTATATGAGTACTTATTATGTGTCAGGCACTGTTCCAGGTGCAGAGCTGCTGCTCCAAGGAGCTTACATTCTAGGAGAGAGGTGATAGACCATAAATAGATAAATACATAACAAAATGATTTCTAGGTATGATAAGGATGCTATGAAGGAACTAAACCCAAATGGCTAACAGAGAATTGTGTGAGTGGAGTGGGAGTAGTTCTTTATGTAAAAGAACTTCAAAAGAGTTTGTAAGAGCTGCCTCTTTGAGAAGGTGAAGTTTAGAACTGAGATCTGAAGGCTGAGAAGGTGGTGGACATTCTTATGAAAGACAGGGGTGAGGTCCAGGAAGTGCAGAAGCCTTAAGGCATAAGGAACAGAAGGTTATATGGTTGGAATATAGTGACCAACAGAGTGTGCTAGGGCTAGATGGTGCGGAGCCTTGCAAAAAACTGCATAAGGATTATGGATTTTATTCTGTGCACAGATAGAAACCAATAGAGTTTTAAGTAAAACTGGTATGATTTTATTTCTATTTTAGGTCACTCTTGCTGCTGAATGAAAAAAAATTATCGTAGTGAGTAAGAGTATAAGCAGGATGTCTGGAAGGCCATTGCACTAGTTCAAGCGGGAGTTAAGGGTTGACTCAAGAGTAGAGTGGTGTGGAGATAGGAGAGGGGATATTTAAAATATATTGCTGATGGATTGGATGTGGGAAGTGAGGGAAGAAGGAATTAAGGATTACTCATAGGTTTTCTTTGTCGTAATTTAATAAAAGTTGATGCCATTTACTGAAGTAGGGAAGATGGAGGAAAAGCATTTTGGAGGAGGGTCTGAAGGTAAGGAAAGGAGAGAATAAAAAGTTCTATTTTGTACGTTTAGGGTGAATATTAGTAATAATTACACTAGGTCCATTGCTTATTAAGCCAAGTTCCATACCTGTGAGTAATCCATTCAGCACATATTTATTAAGTTATTAATACTGACAGACACTGTGATAGGAAGAGGTATAAAGTGGTAAGCAAAAATAAGGGCTTAAGTTTAGTGGGAAATTCAGACAGGAAATATCACCCCAAAATGTATAATACCTACATTGCTAATATGTGGTTATATTAGTACATACCTATTTATATCCTAAATCTGAAGAATATATTTGAGGAAAAGGCATGTGGTTTCATCAGGTATATAGCACATAGTATGATGGATGCTGTAAAGCACATAGATAACTCGAACAATACTGTAAGTGGAGTATTAAGAGATGTGTTCTGACCATGAGATAATTGAGAGCTACACTTTTAGATCCTTTGTTTAGAGATGGGAGCCCTGCCGCAGAGTGGGGAAGAGAATTATCTAAGAGTACTGACTGTTAGCATCTGGGAAGAGGACTTCAGAAGAGTCATTTGCTTTAGTTGTTTCATAATGATGAATGTCTAGGTTACGGCTCTTTTGACTCTAAGGAACAAAACCCCAAATAAGTCAGGGTTAGGGAGCTGGTTATATAGCATTTAACAGGAAATCACATGGAAAGCCAAGGGTAGGAAATTCAGCACATCTCTACCTCAGGGACTGCTACAGGAACTAGAAAGTTGACAGGAACCAAGACTGAGAGGAAATTAGACTTCCTATGTGTTTTTTTAGAGACAGTCTGTATCTCACATAGCTTCTCTCTGTGCATCTCTTCCAGTTTCCTCTCTCCCTCAATCAGCTTCCTTTTTTTTTTTTTTTTTTTTTTTTTTTTTTTTTTTTTGCACATGGTTTCCACACTCTTATAAAATGTCAGCTTCCCAGCCCCAGCTCTTCTTCTTGACCTTGTAGCTGCAGAGCCCACCACCAACTGGCTGCCTGCCTCTTACCTGAGTGTATGATTTAGTCCAATTTATCTTTTGATTTAAAAATCATATGATGTTTTCTAAATTATAGGTGAGTTACCATATGAAATATGGTACTGAAGTAGTATTAATATAGTAAGAGAAAATTTTTTGTACTTTTTTCCTGTTAAAAAGGCATTGTATAACTACAGGATATTACTACTTTTTAAAAATAGGTTTTAGGGGAACAGGTGTTGTTTGGTTACATGAATAAGTTCTTTAGTGGTGATTTCTGAGATTTTGGTGCACCCATCACTAAAATGTACCCAGTGTGTAGTCTTATCCCTCACCCCCCACTCACTCTTTCCCTGCCGCCACCGAGTCCCCAAAGTCTATTTTATTGTTCTTATGCCTTTGTGTCCTCATAGCTTAGCTGCCATTTATAAGTAAGAACATACAATGTTTGGTTTTTCATTCGTGGGTTACTTCACTTAGAATAATGGTCTCCAACTCCATACAGGTTGCGCAAATGCCATTATTTCATTCGTTTTTATGGCTGAGTAGTATTCCATGGTGTGTGTCTCTGTGTGTGTGCGTGTGTGTGTGTGTGTGTGTACACACATATACTACATTTTCTTTATCCAATGGGCATTTGGGCTGATTCCATATTTTTGCAGTTGCTAATTGTGCTGCTACACACATGTACCACATTTTCTTTATCCACTTGTTGATCTGTGGGCATTTGGGCTGGTTCCATATTTTTGCAGTTGCTAATTGTGCTGCTATAAGCATGAATGTGCAAGTGTCTTTTTCATATGACTTCTTTTCCTCTGGATAAATAGCTAGTAGTGGGATTGCTGGGTCAAATGGTAGATCTATTTTTAGTTCTTTAAGGAATCTCCCTACTGTTTTCCATAGTGGTTGTACTGGTTTACATTCCTACCAGCAATGTAAAAGTGTTCCCTTTTCACCACATCCACTCCAACATCTGTTATTTTTTAATTTTTAATTATGACCATTCTTGCAGGAGTAAGGTTTTGATTTGCATTTCCTTGGTAATTAGTGATGTTGAGCATTTTTTCATATGTTTGTTGGCCATTTGTATATCTTCTTTTGAGACTGCCTATTCATATCCTTAGCCCACTTTTTAATGGATTGTTTTTTTCTTGCTGATTTGTCTGAGTTCCTTGTAGATTCTGGATGTTAGTCCTTTGTCAGATGCATAGTTTGCAAAGATTTTCTCCCACTTTGTGGGTTGTCTGTTTATTCTGCTGATTATTTCTTTTGCTGTGCAGAAGCTTTTTAGTTTAATTAAGTCCCATGTATTTATCTTTGATTTTGTTGCTTTTGCTTTAGGGTTCTCCGTCATAAAGTCTTTACCTAATTCAATGTCTAGATGGGTTTTGCCGATGTTATCTTCTAGAATTTTTATGGTTTCATGTCTTAGAATTAAGTCTTTGATCAGTCTTGAGTTGATTTTTGTATGAGGTGAGAGACGAGAATCCAGTTTCATTCTTCTATATAGAGTTTGCCAATTATCCCAGCACTATTTGTTGAGTAGGATGCCCTTTCCCCACTTTACGTTTTTGTTTGTTTTATCAAAGATCAGTTGGCTGTAAGTATTTGGGTTTATTTCTGGGTTCTGTATTCTGTTCTTGTGTGCCTATTTTTATACCAGTACCATACTGTTTTGGTGACTACAGCCTTATAGTATAATTCGAAGCTTCCATATGAATTTTAGGATTGAAATTGAAATTTTAGGAACTAGAATTGTTTTTTCTAGTTCTGTGAAGAATGATGATGGTATTTTGATGGGAATTGCATTGAATTTGTCTATTGCTTGTGGCAGTATGGTCATTTTGAGAATATTGATTCTACCCATCCATGAGCATGGGATATGTTTCCATTTGTTTGTGTTGTCTGTGATTTCTTTCAGCAGTGTTTTGTAGTTTTCCTTGTAGAAGTCTTTCACCTCCTTGGTTAGGTATATTCCTAAGTATTTTGTTTTATTTTTTGCAGCTATTATAAAAGAGGTTGAGTTCTTGATTTGATTCTCAGAGTGGTCACTGTTGGTGTATAGCAATGCTACTGATTTTATACCTTGATTTTGTATCCTGAAACTATTGAATTCATTTATCAGATCTAGGAGCTTTTTGGATGAGTCTTTAGGGTTTTCTAGGTATACGAACATATAGTCAGCAAACAGCAACAGCTTGACTTCCTCTTTACCAATTTGGATGCCCTTGATTTCTTTCTCTTGTCTATTTGCTCTGGCTGGGACTTCCATTATTCCTTATTAATCAATGAATCTAATTTTTGAGCTGAGCACTGTGCTAATTGTACCAAGAAGCTTACAGTCAATCTGGGGATACCAAGAGAACCCACATGAAATGATTAGAGAAGAGTTAAGTGTTAAAGTTTCCAACTCTCACTAGAATAGTAGGGCCTTAAATAACAAAAAACATCAACAAGGCCTAGAGTTGTTGGAGAAGAAAGGCTTACTAAGAATTAAGACGGTAGTTAAGCCTTGCAATATGTTTGGAGTCAGCAGGAAGTGGGCATCAAGCATTTCAGTCAGAGGACTGTGTTCTAGGTAAGTGTAGATTTTCTTTGCTAAAAGTAATAGAAGTTTAGGGAAGGGAAGGCTAGAGAAAGACTTTGAAATTTTAGAATTGGAATAGCAGGAAGCCATTGTAGACCCTTGATTAGAAAAGTGATGTCATGAAAGGTCTGTTAAAAAAAGTAATCTGGCAGTCATATTGGTACTACAATTGACTTAATATAATTGGCTGATGCAGCAGTGCAATATGAGGCAAGCAGTGGAGAAGGATATCTGTAACTTGCAAATGATTCGGGAAAAAAACAAAATATGTATTTATCCATCCATACATACAGATAGATACGGCAGTATGACAAGAAGTTAGCAATGTTGAATCGAGGTGGTGGGTATGTGGGTAATCCTCTCACTATTTGGCTCTTCCTCGGCTGACTGTATACTTTATCTGTCATGCAGTATATCTGACATGCAGATATACCCACGTGTATATTTTTAAAGGGTTAAATGTGACAATTGCATGAATGTATTTATAAGTTAAAGTTGCAGTTCTCATTTAAATGTTTTTTAAGTGATTGTCGTTTTCCAAGTTGTTTTGAAAATAAATATTTGATTAAAAATAAGATTTTACATTAAAAAAGATTTTTAAATTAATTTTTAAAATTCAGAATGACCTTTTTCCAGTATCAACTCAGATTTAGTTTTTTCTCCTGAAGTGTGTAATACACAATGCATGTGCACGCACACACATCTATGTATGTATATGTGTGTGTATATATATTTATACACATACACACTGTTTTAGTAGTTCTTTAGGAAGACGTTAATTAGAGGGAATCTCTTTTTTTTTTTTTTTTTTTTAAGGAAACACGAATGGCTTTTCATTAGCCAACTGAATTGTAGCTTTTGTGAGACATCTGTGGCAAAATCCCTTTTAACTTCAAAAATCTTATAATTCTATGGATGTTTCTTAGTTTTGGATTAGGGTGTATATTTGTTTTTTTAAAGCTAGTTGGCTTTAGAAGCTGCGTTTTTCTGCATGTGGCTGGAGCATGTGCTTCCTGCTTACTTGCCTGTCTTTAGTATACACATGGCCAAAACCAGCAGCTGAAACTTGATGTTTCTAATTATTGGATAATTCTGCTTGCTTATTTTCAGGCTACACTAATACCTTTTTAAGCCCAAAAAATGTGGCCTTTAGTAATCAATTTTTAATTTTTATTAATTTTATAATCACAGACTTTTGGAATAAGAATGCAAGATACGACATACTGATGTCTTTAATGAGGATAACACTGTGTTTTTTATTTTCATCATAGCAGTGTCACATTTTATTTTGAACTGTTCCATCTTTATCTGTTCAATTCCACTTTACAAGAATAAGCAGAGTTTTAAACTATTATTCTTGAAGAATATATTAGGATCAAATTATAAACCCAGAATATATCTAGAACTCATTATCTTCTCTTATAGAAAGCATTAGGCCTGGCAGAGTTTTGTTTTGTTTTGTTTTTTTGTACTGTAATGTTGAATGACCCAATTAATCCCTTTTAGTTGCTCTGAAAAAGATAGACCCTTAATTTTCACATTAATTGCATTTGAATTCTTCTCCCATTCATAACAAAATCATATGAATGGATGCCTATTTGTAGACATTTATTTCTTGAAAAATATGCAATGTTAAATATTCTAATAAGCTTTTACTATTTCAAAGAAAGAAAAATGTGTGCTGATACAATAATGGCTAAGGGTAAGAAGAGAGTGTAGAAAATGTGATGGAGCAGAGGTCCCCTGTCCTGTTCGTGGAGAGTGGCAATCCTCTCAAGGGAAGACATACGCTGTTATAGAAGAACGTTTGGTTGGGAGAGGGAGAGGAGTTACTACCAGAAGACTTTAGGCTGCCCCCTTTCATCGCATTTTGTCAGAAGTATCAAAAAGTCTTTTGGAAAGACTAGAAGGAATATATGCCAAAATGTCAACAGATGTTGTGGCAGGACAGTGGAAATATAATTTTTCTTTTTCTTCTTGTTTTCCAAATTTTTGAGGTTTTTTTTTGTTTTGTTTTGTTTTTTTGAGACGGAGTCTCACTCTGTCGCCCAGGCTGGAGTGCAGTGGCCGCATCTCAGCTCACTGCAAGCTCCGCCTCCCGGGTCTACGCCATTCTCCTGCCTCAGCCTCCCGAGTAGCTGGGACTACAGGCGCCCGCCACCTCACCCGGCTAGTTTTTTGTATTTTTTAGTAGAGACGGGGTTTCACCATATTAGCCAGGCTGGTCTCGATCTTCTGACCTTGTGATCCGCCCGTCTCGGCCTCCCAAAGGGCTGGGATTACAGGCTTGAGCCACCGCGCCCGGCCTTTTGAGGTTTTTTAAATGAAAAAAAGAATTGTTTTAAAAACTTAACTTTGAGGGATACTCCCCTATAAATTTGACCTTCACCATTAAATAGGAAAAAAGGCTTTTATAGTTATATTTTAGTAAAACCTCTGCTATAAAAAAAACTGCTAGTTGCGTTTTAATTATAACACATTTTGTGTTTCTGTTCTAAATAGACCTTTGCTCTGAGAAACTGTTTTTCAAAAATCCCTAGGCCCAAATCAGACTCCTCTCTGCCTGATTGTTTACTTTTTGCTGAGCCTTTTTCTGTTTATTGGGACCATATGTTATCCTGAATTATCTTTGCTTACCACCAGCAGGATTTTCTGCCCTCATATGACCTTTGTGTTAGAGGCTACTAGTAGAAAGTGCGAACTTCTAGAGCTCTTCGAAAGAGCGCATCAGTGTCACTCAGGAGAGCCTTTTTTCCTGACTATCCTCCCAATCTAATGAGGGTAGAGACATAGCAGAGTCTTAGGAGATGGATGTAGTTTGGTGTGGCATTGCAGAGGAGTTGTTATAAGAAAGCTTCGGCCAGGTGTGGCGGCTCATGCCTGTAATCCCAGCACTTTGGGAGGCCAAGGCGGGCGGATCACTTGAGGCCGGAAGTTCAAGACCAGCCCAGACAACATGGCAAAACCCCATCTCTACTAAAAATACAACAGTTAGCCAGGCATGGTGGTACACTCCTGTAATCCCAGCGATTAATACTTGGGAGGCTGAGGCACAAGAATCACTTGAAGGTGGAGGTTGTAGTGAGCCAAGATGGCACCACTCCAGCCTGGGTGACAGCACGAGACTCTCAAAAAGAAAAGAAAAGAAAAGAAAACAAACCCTCATGAGTGCTTCGGTCCTCCTTTGTGTTAGCCCTTCATAGAAAGTAACTACAGACTTACTGCAATCAAGTTACATTTTTTTCCTTCTGAAATGTAGTGAAATTTTTATGTGTTCTTCAGAATTTTGTAAACCAAATGTTTAGAACTTCAAGACACGTTTTGACATAGAAATAGTGTTAGAAAGCCAGTCTCAAAAAAAAAAAAAAAAAAAAAAAAAAAGCCAGCCCCACAACAGTCTTTTATGAAACTAAACTATAGTAATATGGCAGTAACATCCTAGACCCTGTCATTGTTTTACGGAAAAATGATTGCCAATTTCAAACTTAGAAACCTGGTTGGTAAGATCTGAAGAGGACTTCTTTTATTCATTTGTTTATTCATTCATTTCTCCTCAATACCAATTACTTTTATCTAATATGTGTACTGAAGTTGTATAGATTTCATTTGAAGAGAGGATTATGTTGCATACACACCACAGACACACAGGTTAAATATATATAAATATAAAAACGGGTGTTTTAAACCATTGTACCAGATCTACCTGCCTGAAATGTAGTATTTTTCCCTCCTGTGTCTTTTGACTTGCCAATTCTAGACAGCTGCTGACCATTCCAACTCTATCCTCTTTTCAGTCTTCTGCGCTCTACAATAGTTACATGCCTCTGATGATTATCACTATAGCCAATTTATTAATTCCTCTGGAGCCATAATGCTGCTTGGCAACCTTTTTCCTTTTCTCTAATTTGACATTTCTTTCTCTAAGTTGATGAAGCAGTGTTGTTTTGAACACAGGTTTGAGAAACATATTTATAGTTGTTTCCTTTCTCTGTTTTCCAAAGTGACTGTTTCAGATCTCTATAATTTCAACCCAAGCCCCCAACCTTATCTCAGCCCTATTTATTTTCAGATCTAATCACTATTTCACTGAGAAAATGAGATGCTGTCAATTTCCCTGTTATTTTATCGGTGTCCTTGAATTCTTTACTCTTGTCTAGATTTTGTCCTACTACCAAATGGTAACCTGGGTGAAGTTAGAGAGCATAACTTTTGTTCACTATTGTATCCCTATTCCTAAACACAATGCCTCTTTTTAAAATCCACATACCCTTCTAGGAACCACCTAGTTTCTCTATATTCTGTTTTACTTCCAACTGGATATAATATAATATAATTCAGTTCTGCCACCCAGAATCAGCATCTATCCCTCAAGTTAAAGGGCATGGCCCCCAACAAGATTGCCCTTACTCCAGACACTAGTTTCAGTTCAAGGGTCCCCAGGCCACCCACACTTTTGACCAACTGGCTATAAATCCAGGGTTCCCATGACCCCCTCAGGTTCAATAATTTGCTAGACCAACTCACAGAACCCTGGGAAGCACTATACTTTAAATAATGGTTTTAATATAAAGGGTACGATTCAGGAGGACCAGCCAAATAAAGAGCGTCATAGGGTAAAATCTAGGAGGGAATGCAGAGCTTCTGTGTCCTCTTGTGGAATCAGATGCATCATCTTCCCAGTACATCAATGTGTTCAACCAGAAAAGCTCCACTGAGCTTCTATGTCCAGAGTTTTGATTGGGGTTTCATTACATAGGCATACTTGATTGAATTATTGGTCATATGGTTGAGATCAATCTGCAGTCCCCCTTCAATCCCTGGAAGTTGGGAGGTCAGATTGATACCATGTGGCTAAAATCCCCACCAGCTCTTTAAACACATGGCTGTTCTTTCTAGTGTTGCCAGCCATCCTGAAACTATTTATTTAGGTCAGGGGTGTCTAATCTTTTGGCTTCCCTGAGCCACATTGGAAGAATTGTCTTGTGCCACACATAAAACACACTAACACTAATGATAGCTAATGAGCTGCAAAAAAAAAAAAAGTTTTAAGAAAGTTTACCAATTTGTGTTGAACCACATTCAAAGCTGGGCCTGGGCTACATGGGCCACCGTTTGGGCAAGCTTGATAGGTGAGACCGTGGGTCACCTTATTAGCATGACAGAGGCACTCCTATTACTCAGGAAATTCCGATGATTTAGAGTCTCCCTCCCAGGAATCAGGGAGAAAGGCCAGTCAGATTATTGATTATACAACGTTCTACAACTGCTCAAAAGTAGAATTCCTCAAAAGAATTGTCTGTATTTTCTTTTCTTGAATTCTCTCTTGAACTCACTTCAGTCAGGCTTTTGCCCTTTATTTCACATTGATGACACTTATTTAAGGTCATCATCAGTATCTTTCACATTGCCAAATACTGTGATCAGTTTGAAATCCTCTTTACTTGATAGCAGTATCTAACATGGTTAACATCTTCTTGAAACATTTTATTTGGCTTTTTGGATACCATTCTTTCTCTTAATTATCTTCACATACATTGATCACTGTCACCTGTCTCTGAAGGATGGAATGCAGTGCTCAGTTCTCAGATCCCGTCGCTCCCAGATGCCATCGTGGCTTTAAATATCATCTACATAGTGTGACTCCCAAATTCCCATCTCCAGTTTGAAGTCTTCTCGAACTCATATATTCAACTCCCTACTCAGTATATTCTTTTAGATATATAATAGGCATCTCAAAATTATATCTAAAACTGAATTTCTAATCATCTCTCTGTCTCTCTGAGATCTCCTCCCTTAGTCTTTTCCATTTCAGTTAATGGTATTTCTAGATATTTGTGTTTTCCCACTTTCTTGGACCAAAAACCTTAGAGTCGTTCTTAATTCTTTTTCTTCCATGTTTCACTTCCAATCCATTAGCATATCCTGTCAGCTTTATAGTCATAATATATCCAGATTCGGACTACTTAATACCATCTCCACTGCTTCCACCCTCGTTGAAGACACTACAGTCTCTTATCAAGACTACTGCAATAGCTTATTAGTGTTTCCTCCCTTAGTCCTATGTATTATATTTTTAACACAGGAACCAGAGTGGTCTTTTTAAAATGTTATTCTGATTATGACATACTGCTCAGAACCCGTTAGTGGTTTTCCATCCTTCTCAGAGTAAAAGCCAAAGTTCTTAACGATGGCCTATAGAGACCTGTATGATCTGGTCCCCCTCTCTCATTGCATTATGTCCTACTCTACCGTTCAGTCATTCTTTTCTAGCCACACTCTTTGCTCTTCTTTGAACACACCAGAAACTTTGCACTTGCTGTTTCCGCCTTTTGGAAAATTCATTGTGGCTTGTTCCCTTACTTTAAGGTATCTGCTTGAGTGACATCTTTTCAGTGAAGCCTTCCTAGCCTGCCCTATAAAATACCCACTCACTCCCACACACACATCCTCCTTACTCTTTAACCGGCTTTATTATTACCATAACATTTACCACCATTTCACATTCATATTCTCTCTCTCTGTCTCCATATATGTGTGTGTGTGTGGATACATATATAGTTTAATATCTGCTCTTTAATGTAATCTTCAAGAGGCCAGAGACTTACGTTTTTTTTCAATGAATGATCAATGCCTAGTACTTAAGTTGCTCATAAAATTTTTTAAGTTAATAAATATCTTGGAAGAAGAAATAGTCCCTGTTTCTTTCCAGGGATAGTGCCTTCTCATATACACTTGGTTTTATCCCCTTTGGAGTCCTCTTGAGACTTGTTCTGTCAGAGGAACATTAGCTCTCTACTGCTCTTTTCTGTCTGTAAAGAAGGTAAAGTCTTTTCCACTCTGAAAAAGGGGGAAAACTTGTAACCTTG
Organism: Macaca nemestrina; assembly: GCF_043159975.1. Lineage (NCBI taxonomy): Eukaryota > Metazoa > Chordata > Mammalia > Primates > Cercopithecidae > Macaca > Macaca nemestrina. The sequence continues at coordinate 65,402,097 of NC_092138.1, forward strand.
CATCTTTGTATAATTACTACTCTTTTTCCTTCCCATCGCCGCTAGACTTCTTATGACTCTATTTTTGATGTCTGTACTTCCTCACCTGTGGTTTACACCTTAATATCATTCACTTCTACCAGTTCCATAGAAAGTGCCTGTAAAGCTAATTAGTAAACCCATTTCCTTTTTTCATTCTTCCGTCTAACTTGACTCTTGTGGTGCATGACACTATTCCTTCTCCTCTGATGCCACTCGCATGGTTAACCTATCTTTCTGACTCTTCCATCTCAGTCTCTTTCCTTTCTTGCCATATCTCAGATGTTGCTCTTCTTTAGAATCTGGTGCTATATTCTCTTCTCACTAGAAACTCTCCCTAGACAATAGCATTCATTTCCATATACTCCTTTATGTTGATGAGTTCCAAATTTGGATCTTTAGGCTTGGCTTTACCTGAATTCCAGGCCTGAATTTCTGACTTTACTGGAATTTCCACCAGGATATTCTATAGGAACCTCAGATTCACATGCTCAAAACAAAATTCACTATCTTTTTATCAGTTGACTTTTTATTATTGGTTTAATAATAGCTCTAGTCCATATGGTAATTGTAAGGATTAGATAAGAAAAAATAGCTGGGTGCGGTAGCTCACGCGTGTGATTCCAGCACTTTGGGAGGCTGAGGCGGGTGGATCACGAGGTCAGGAGATCGAGACCATCGTGGCTAACACGGTCAAACCGTGTCTGTACTAAAAATACAAAAAATCAGCCGGGCATGGTGGTGGGTGCCTATAGTCCCAGCTACTTGGAAGGCTGAGGCAGGAGAATGGCGTGAATCCGGGAGGCAGAGCTTGCAGTGAGCCAAGATTGCGCTACTGCACTCCAGCCTGGGCAACAGAGCGAGACTCCATCTCAAAAAAAAAAAAAAAAGAAAGAAAATGCATACAACAAACTTACTCAAATTCTGGGACATAGAAAGCACACACTAAATAGTAGCTATTATTATTACATGACAGTCTCCCCTGTTAGACTGCAAGCTTCTTGAGGACAGGGACCATGTCCTCAAACCTAACACTGTCCTTTACTTGTAATAGGTGCTCAGTAAAGGTTTGTTGAGTTAAAATGAGTAATGATAATAATAATCTACCGAATAAATGGTTTGTGTAACCATCTGAATTAGCTTAGTCATCTTGTTTAACAGTGGAACATTTGATGTTTATTTTTTTCTCCCTAGGTGCATTGTGTTGTAATCATTCAAAGGATAACCAAATGTGCCGTGATGTATGTGAACAGGTAAGATTGCATAATAATTACAGAGGCAACCAGACACAGTGGTTCATGCCTGTAATCCCAGCACTTTGGGAGACCAGGGTGGGAAGATTGCTTAAGGCCAGGGGTTCAGGACCAGCCAGGACAACATAGCAAGACCCCTGTCTCTAAAAAAATAAAAATAAATAAATAAAATTATAGAGGCTACTAGTTATACAACTATTTATTAAGTATAATTGTTTTTGGAGAAGTCTGTTGTATAGTACCTTAATTAATTGTCCAGGGTTCACATCACCAATAATGGGGCAAAGTAACTGTCTCCTGACGTGATACACTGAGAAGGAAAATATTATAGAATTCCTGCCAAAAATGTGTAATTTGAATTATGAAGAAATAATTGGGCAAACCCAGTTTGAGGAATATTCCTCAAAACATCAATGTGTACTCTTTAAAAATGTCAGTGTTACAAAAACAAAGAATGACTAGTTAATGGGTGCAGCACACCAACATGACACATGTATACGTATGTAACAAACCTACACATTGTGCACATGTACCCTAGAACTTAAAGCATAATAAAAAGAAAATGCAAAATAAAATAAAATAAAATGCTAAAAAAAAATAAAGGCTAAGAAGCTGTTACAGATTAAAGGAAACTAAAGAGATGTGACAACAAAATGCAATATGCGATCCTGGATTGGATCCTGGAATGAAAGAAAATTGCTATAAAGGACATTATCAGGATAAATTGGTAAAATATGAATATAGATTGGATATTAAATAATAGTATTATACCAATACTGTGGTTCTGAATTTGGTGATTATATTGTGGTTGGGTATGATGGTGTCCTTGTTCTTAGGAGATACATGCTAGGATTTAGAAATGAATGAACATAATGTCTATAACAAATTCTAACATAGTCCTTCAAAATAATACTGTGTAATAATAATTTGTGTATATATAGAGAGAATTAAAGCAAATGATGCAAAGTGTTAAGGATGGGTGCATCTTGATGAAGACCATGTAGGTATTCATTGTACTATTCTTAAAAGTTGTCTGTAGGTTTGAATTTTTCTGGTTGAACCTGTTTATGAAAGTTCCACTGAAGCACTACCCATTCATAAAGTCCTACCTTTCTTTCAGTCTTGGTCATGTATGTCTAGCCTTAGCACTCCAGAAATAATAGTCTCAATCATCTTTTAGAGGAGTCTTCAAGTAATAACCTGGATCTTATTATTTTTAAAACTGAGAGAACTACTTAACTGGGACTATAACTTCTCATAAGCAATAATAATGTAGACGTAGAAAGATTTTGCAAGATATGGTCTGCTTATAAGACATGACACTGATTCAGTTCATCTAAATGGCTACTAGAGAATTCAGTGACATGTCAAATCACTGTTGCAAATTAAGTTTGCTGCACATTTACTGCCAGAAGAATAGCTTTTTAAAGCAAAAATGGCCCCTTGATGATATCATAAGAAAGCTTTTAAAGTAGCTCTGCTACTTTGGGAAACATGGCTTACCTGACTTTTCACTTTGTTTCTTGCTTTTTCTACTGATGTTCTATAGGGTGAATGATTTTTAGGAGGTATCTTGTAATGAGGCACCAGCAGCAGGCAAGGTCTAATTTCTTAAAATCTGGAATATTAGAAATTCTATAACTTAGCAAATTAATTGAATACTATAATCACCCTAATAAAGAACATTCTTCCCCAACCAAGTTCGTAACTAATTGAGAAATAAGGGAGATAGATCCAAAAATATTACTTTTATTACTAGTTACACAGATGTCGAATGTGACTTTTATCTCTAGGCACACACTAAGTGACAGAATTATACTTACTCCCAGAGAGGAGAGGTAAGGGCTGTGTTACATATGTTTACTTTCTCCTACCAAATTCAGTGGTCAGCTGAGTCAACCATCCTGATCATGGGAGAAGTGTTATCAGGGGTGTGGAGAGAGACCAGGGCTGTTAAAACTCATAGAGCTCACTTCAAAGAGAAGGAAATGCTGTGAGTGAGGAATCATTATTTCTTCAACCAGTAGGGAATGCAGACAGGATGGAGTCTTCATGACATTTTGATTTTGAACTGAGTAAACAGCATTCTTGATGACTCTAGGAGGTTAGGGAAAAGATTTGGTTTGAGGAGAAGGTGATCTGTTGAATTATCATGAAAACCACTATGTGGGCCGGGCACGGTGGCTCAAGCCTGTAATCCCAGCACTTTGGGAGGCCGAGACGGGCGGATCACGAGGTCAGGAGATCGAGACCATCCTGGCTAACATGGTGAAACCCCGTCTCTACTAAAAAATACAAAAAACTAGCCGGGCGAGGTGGCGGGCGCCTGTAGTCCCAGCTACTCGGGAGGCTGAGGCAGGAGAATGGCGTGAACCCGGGAGGGCGGAGCTTGCAGTGAGCTGAGATCTGGCCACTGCACTCCAGCCTGGGTGAGAGAGCGAGACTTCGTCTCAAAAAAAAAAAAAAAAAAAAAGAAAACCACTATGTGAAGATAGGTAGGGATTTGGAATTAAAACTTTTGGAATTTGAATTTAGATAAGAAGTCAGGGCTGGTGGCTTATAATATTCAGCAAAATACATGTGATGGTTTACAGTGAAACTGTCAACAAGTGTCAGATGCCAAAGAAAAGTCAAGGAGTTTGAGATCTGAGAAAAGACCCTTAGTTTTTGTTTGTTTGTTTGTTTTTTAAAAAGCCAGTTAGTGGAGATTCTAAAAACATCTCCCTGCAGCAGGGATTTTTGTTTGCTTTGTTTATGATGAATTACTTGGTGCCTAGAACAGTTAGAACAGTATCTAACACTCAAAACTCTCAATAAATATTTCTAGATCGAATGGAGCAGCGGAGCTAAAAGTCACACTGTAATCATTAAAAATTTTTTAATAAAAATATTTATAGTTATGTAATTTTTCAGACTTACAAAAATATATTCAGTTTTTGCATATGTCTTACCTGTATATATTATGAATTCCTTGAATATAGGGATCATGTCTTATTTGCCTATGTTGTACTCATGTCCCTGCTCATGCAAACTGATTAGTTAATATTTTTGAGTTGATTGGTGAAGAAATGGATACAATGAAAGGAAAAAGCTGTTAAAGTCAGTAAGTGCAGGAAGTAATGATTTGTTTCAAGATGAAACATTTTTACTTGTTTGAAGACAAAGGAAAAATGAGTTATGACAGAGAAAGGAGATAAGTATGGGTAAAAAACTTCTCAAAATTCAAGATTGTAAACCCTAGGATCTGATAACTTCTGCCTTGAGTGGCATACAAGTTTGGTTATTAAATTTTTTGCTCGGAGATGATTTGTATAATTATAGTATGTATTCTAGTATGTATTCTAGTATGTATTCTGAATAAGGATTCGTCTTTCTTTTTAAGTGTGATTACTAGTTGTTTAGCACAAAAAGTTACTTTATATTCAAGTCTACCTTATTATCTGAAAGTTTACATAGTATGTGCTGGTTTCTTTAAGCTAAATGTATTCCTAATAAGTATATGTTTATTAGTTTAATTCATTTGACTTTATAGAATCATAATTTTAGAGACAGAAGGGACCCAATAAATTATCTAACTTTTAAATTTTACTTATTAGCTATTCAGGAAACCAGAAACTGTGACCTAAATTTTATTTTACACTTTTCCCTAAGTGTCATGCCCTTTACTGTATCTGTTTACATGCATTATTTCATTTAATTCTTACACCCAGCCCTTGAAAGAGGTATTGTCATTATTTGTATATTATAAGTAAAGAAATTGAAATATAGAAGACTTAAATAACTTACCAAGGCCCTAGCCAATAACTTAAGGAACAGGGACTCAGACTCAAATGTGTCTGATTACAAAGCCATACCCTTAGCCACCAGGATATAACTACCTACTGTGAGGCCAAGTAGTTTGCCCAACGGTATTCAGAGTATATTTCCAACTCTCAGTTCCATATTCTTTTCATTGTTCTAACCTGTTTCAAGTGCTTGTAGTTTTTTTGCGCTTTGTTGTTGTTGTTGTTGTTGTTGTTGAGGGGAGATGGAATTGCAGAAAGAAGGTACGAGTGAGAGAGCGTAGCCTTCCCTGTGCTTTTTCCTAGTCTGCTACCAATGCCATATCTTTCATTTTTTCTTCCTCTTTCTCTTTTTCATTCTTTATCTTTCATTTTTGTCTTTTTCAATCGATTTTTCTTTTCTTTCACTCTTCCTTTTATCTTTTTATAATAGAAAACTTTAAGTATATACAAAGGTAGAGAGAAAAGTGTAATAAACCCCCATATTCAGCTTCAACATTCTTAAGTCATGACCAGTTGTGTTTCATTTAATTCTCTCTTTTTACTTTCCCCACTATATTGAGGCAAATTTATGTAGCAGCAAAATCTCAATTGTCATATTATTTGATACATAAATTTTCCGTTTGGAGCTACAAATGATAAGTCATTTAAAAAAGAGATAACCACAATACTGTTTTTACTTCTTTGAAAAGGTAATATTCAAAAATCTAGTTATTCAGATTTCTTAATTATTTTATAAAGTTTTTTTAGTTTGGATCAGAATTCAAGTGATATATATATATTGAAGTTGGTTATATGTTTTTTAAATATCTTTTGAACTGTAGGTTTCTCCTTGCAATGTATTTGATGAATTAATTTGGTCATTTGTCCTATAGAGTTTCCCATAGTCCAAAGTTTGCTACTCACATCCCCTGGTCATTTAACGTTTTCCTCTTTCCTCTGTGTTTCCGCAGTTAGATTTAGAGCAGAGCTATCCAATGGCTCTTTCTACAATGATGAAAATATTCTAGACCTATATGGTAGCCACTAGCCACATGTGCCAGGTGAACACTTGAAATGTGCTTAAAGATACTGAGGAACTTTAATTTTTAATTTTATTTAATTTTACTTGATTTAAGTTTAAATACCCACACGTGGCTAACAGCTACCTTAGGAGACAGATCCAGAGGCTTAGTTTTGTTTAAGTCTTCCCCCCAAAATGTCTCTTTTTGTGATGCTAACAGTCTTTGTGATAATTGTCTAAAAGCATTAATTCACTAGGGGTTGCAAAATAGTGATATTCTATCTCTTTTCACTTCTTAAATGTAGTTGGTAGTTTTGGAGGAAAATTGCTAATAAATAAGCTAACTGGAGATAAATCCTTTTTCATTGTCCATAGCATTCATGGATTTTACCGTCTCAGCTATTTGCAGGTAATCATGAAGGTCTGTCTGATATGTGTAATGATTTATTATTTACTGAAACACCATATTGTAATTGCATAACATCCTGTTTGGAAGTGAGCCATTTAGCTTGGTGAGTGAACCTTTGTCAGCTCATCAGCATCAATTAAAAAAAAAAAAAATTTGTTTCTATCTTACAGCATTTTATGGAGAACTTATGTGCCATAATGCTGTTTACAAAGTTTATCTTCACCAGTATCACGGGTTTGATGACAGTCTGTTTTTCATTGTTATCAGTTGACTAAAAGCAATTTACAGAACAGTTTAGAATAAACTTATCTTTTTTTACTTCCTTGTCTCACTCTCTAACCCCCAGCCTCTAAACAGGTTGGTAGCCTGGGTTTCTCCACTTTTTTTGGTCAATAGAAAAGGGTCTCGACTTGCTGTATTTGGACTTTTCTTGCTTATTTGCGAAACTAATCAACACTTTTTAAGAAATGTTACCTAACTTAGATCATTCTAAAGGTTTTCCACTTATAAAAGGAGCCGGGCATGGTGGCTCATGAGTATGGTCCCAGCACTTTGGGAGGCTGAGGCAGGCGAATCGCTTTGAGCTCAGGAGTTCGAGACCAGCCCAGGCAACATGGTGAAACCCTGTCTCTACAAAAAAATACAGAAATTAGCCAGGCGTTGGTGGCTCATGCCTGAGGTCCCAGCTACTTGGGAGGCTGAGGCTGGAGAATCGCTTCAGCCTGTGAAGTGGAGGTTTCAGTGAGCTGAGATCACACCACCACACCCCAGCCTGGGCAATAGAATGGGACTCTGTCTTAAAAAAATAAATAAAATAAATAAAAAGGAAGTTGGAAAATATTTTAGACAACTGATAAATCGAGAGGATAATAAGTTTTACCTCTTCTTATTTCTTATAGAAAAATGCCACAAAACCTTTTTTTTTTTTTTCCAAATAGATTTTCTCCTCAAAAAGTGAATCCCGACTAAAACATCTGTTGCAGCGAGCCCCAGATTATTGCCCAGAGACAATGGTAAGTCTTATTGTAACTTAACTGTAGAAGCTTCTGTCTAAATGAAACTATCCAATGAATTACTTTCAGAGTTAGCAAATTTTTGGCCGGGCGCGGTGGCTCAAGCCTGTAATCCCAGCACTTTGGGAGGCCGAGACGGGCGGATCACGAGGTCAGGAGATCGAGACCATCCTGGCTAACACGGTGAAACCCCGTCTCTACTAAAAAAAATACAAAAAACTAGCCGGGCGAGGTGGCGGGCGCCTGTAGTCCCAGCTACTCGGGAGGCTGAGGCAGGAGAATGGCGTGAACCCAGGAGGCGGAGCTTGCAGTGAGCTGAGATCCGGCCACTGCACTCCAGCCTGGGCGACAGAGCGAGACTCTGTCTCAAAAAAAAAACAAAAAAACAAACAGAGTTAGCAAATTTTTTAATGTGATTGGAATTTGTGGTCAAAATGTTAGGTTTAACTTAAGTACTTCAAAAAAAATCTTCATGTAAATTGCTAGATAGAATATTGTTTTTCATCTTTTATTATCCTATGATATAGATCTAAAAACAATCTTAAATATAAACGTGTTCATGTCTTTAAATTTCATTATAGTATTTTATCTGGGGTCGGGCGCAGTGGCTCACGCCTGTAATCCCAGCACTTTGGGAGGCTGAGGCGGGTGGATCACCTGAGGTCAGGAGATCGAGACCAGCCTGGCCAGCATGGTGAAACTCCGTCTCTACTAAAAATACAAAAATAAGCCAGACATGGTGGCACACGCTTGTAGTCCCAGCTACTCCGGAGGCTGAGGCAGGACAATTGCTTGAACCCAGGAGGCGGAGGTTGCAGTGAGACAAGATAGTGTCATTGCAGTGTCACTGCACTCCAGCCTGGGCGGCAGAGTAAGACTCCATCTCAAAAAAAAAAAAAAAAAAAAAAAATCTGGAATTTAGAATTTTATTTATTATTATAGTTTGACTAATTTTATGAAAACTTTAACAACTAAATATTTATTTTGATTTTGGAAAGTTGAATTTGGGGTAAGGGAAAATATATGATTTATTATCTTTCAATTTTCTGACATACTATAGATATATTGCTTACCTGTCTGAATCAGGTAACTTAAAATGTCTCTAATACTTGGGCTATCCTCAGTGTTTGGGATGCTCATGTGCCAGACCAAGAAAGTGTGAGCTTGTTTGCAAGAGCCTCTTTAGATATGGTGGCTTGTATTATGTGAAAGGGAAAATAAGTTGATGATTAAATAGTTCTGATTGACACATTCCCTTTAGTCTTCAGTTTTGTCTATATGCTTGGAAACAGTGATTCTAATAAGTATCCTGAGTAACTAGACTCATCCTTAATGCTCTCAGATGAGAAAAGAACAAGGAATATTTCTGTATCTCAGCTTTGTTCCCCCCGAATAGCTGATTGATGTACATATAGTTCTAGAACTTTGACTATATAGACATAGCCATAATCAAAATAGCTGTACATAATTTCTGTAGAAATTAATTGTCATATTTAGGAACTGGTTATCTACATAAAAGCCTTTTGTTGGTTACACTTTTAGGTTGAAATTTGGAGTTGTATGAATTCATCTTTGCCAGGTAAGCAATAGAAGTGTAAATTTAGGCCGGGCGCGGTGGCTCAAGCCTGTAATCCCAGCACTTTGGGAGGCCGAGACGGGTGGATCATGAGGTCAGGAGATCGAGACCATCCTGGCTAACACGGTGAAACCCTGTCTCTACTAAAAAATACAAAAAACTAGCCGGGCGAGGTGACGGGCGCCTGTAGTCCCAGCTACTCGGGAGGCTGAGTCAGGAGAATGGCGTAAACCCTGGAGGCGGAGCTTGCAGTGAGCTGAGATCCGGCCACTGCACTCCAGCCTGGGCGACAGAGTGAGACTCTGTCTCAAAAAAAAAAAAAAAAAAAAAGAAGTGTAAATTTAGCACTTAATTTTAAAAACTTACTGTGTGAGTGTAAAATTGGTGTCATTGTCCTGGAACCTAATTTATACTCTGGAGTTTCTATCCTCTCCTTCCCTTCAAAACCTAATTTTTTTTTTTTTTCTTAGTGTGTTGCCCAGGCTGGTCTTGAACTCCTGGCCTCAAGTGATCATCCTGCCTTGGCCTCCCAAAATGCTGAGATTACAGGCATGACCCACCATGTCCAGCCCAAATTTTCAAATATGTAATTTATTCTCATTCACTCAATCCTTAACTTTGTTCTCCTGTCTCCACTTCTGCCATTCTACTGAAACTAGTATTTGAAAGATTACCAGGATCTCTTGGTTCCTAGATCTTAGGGCTCTTTCTCAGTACTACTCTCTTTGACCTTCTTGAAACACTTGATATTATTGGTTACTACCTCCTTATGACTCCACTTTGGCATCAGAATCTATTCTGCTTTACCTTTTTTTTTTTTTTTTTGCAGATGGAGCCATAAGGACTATGGTTATTTCTGTGTGTGGTCTTCTTCCCTTCTGTCTTCACATTCACCTTAGTAATCTCATTCCTTCCCAGAACTGTTAACTAATCAGCTCTGAGAAGGTAACTCTCAAATCTAAATCGTTTGTAACCTCTAGATATCTTTGTAGATATCTCTACCTGGATCTCTGCATCCAGGTGCCATCTGAAGCACAAATCCAAGCTCAAACTCATAACTGCACCTGTTGTGAATGATACTAGACTGGAAACCCTCAAGTTATATTTTACTCCTTGTTCTTTCTAGTTCCATTGACTCTCCCCTTGCAAAATTACACTTGTTCTCTCTATTTCTAGTTCAAGTCTGTATTTTTACACTCTTGGGATAGAATATTATAATAACCTTATAACTGATGTTTCAACACTTTATATCTTTCTTTCCTATCCTCTTCAAAAATAATTTCTCAGGGGATATTCACTTCCCTCAGAATAAAGCCCAAACTCTCTAGCCTGGCACTCATGATCTCCCAGGATTACAGCCCATTTTCTAGCCCTGGATAGAGCCAAATTCTTGGGAAAAAAAAGAAGTATACCTTATGTATCTCTGAATTCTAGAGGCTATCACACTGTTTAAAGTTGGTATTTCAAACAGGTTGCCTTCCTGAAATTGCCCACCTCCTTGCCTGTCTCCTAGTTATCCCTGCACCCAGCATCCTACACACACACACACACACACACACACACACACACACACACACTTGCTAACAAACTGTAATCTCCCTAATAGGATAAATCATATATTTTATTTATTTCATAATTTCATAGCCCACATAACACCTAACAGAGTACCTTGTACATAGTAAGAGCTCAGTAAATATAAATGCTTGTTGAATAAGTTAATATTTTCTAAGAGGCCACTGGATACCTGGATACAGCAGCATACTTCATTATGATATAACACGTCACAGAGTTTATGACCTACGTTGATTCCATTTAAAATTCTTTCCAACGTGTGAGGAACCTGAATAGCAAGCAGCAAAGATTTAAAAGAAACTATACTAGGCAATGAGGCTAGATGTGAATTTGTTACCATTTGTACCTTTAAGACACATAGAGATAAGTTTATAATATGCAGTATTTTTAGTCAATTTTTATAATTGGGGTAGTTGATTATATTTTGAGAGCTTTGTCTATCTGTGAACCATTTATTTGCTTTGTTTTACTTTTTAGCAGAATGCTTCTATTTGTTTTGTGAAGTCTTAGTTTCATTTGCAGAACTATGTTACTTATTACCTTGAATCCGACATTTTTTTTCAAATATAAATAATAATCTAACTTACTTCAGATATAGATTCCCAAATTTATGTATTACATAGAAGCAGCATAAGGCAATTTTAAAAGAAATAAGGATGAATTTGCAGCATTCCTACAAGTATAAGACTTTTCTCTTTTCATAATTATTTCTTGTATCTCCTACTGTTTTTTTTTTTTTTTTTTTTGAGGTGGAGGTTTGCTCTTGTTGCCCAGGCTGGAGTACAGTGGTACAATCTCAGCTCACTGCAACCTCTGCCTCCCGGGTTCAAGCAATTCTCCTGCCTCAGCCTCCCAAGTAGCTGTGATTACAGGCATGCACCACCATGTCTGGCTAATTTTGTATTTTTAGTGGAGACGAGGTTTCACTATGTTGGTCAGGCTGAACTCGAACTCCTGACCTCAAGTGATCCACCCACCTCAGCTTCCCAAAGTGCTGGGATTACAGGTGTGAGCCACCACACCCAGGCTTTTGTTGTTGTTGTTTTGGTTTTTTGTTTTTTTGAGACAGTCTTGGTGTTGCCCAGGCTGGAGTGCAGTGGTGCAATCTCGGCTCGCTGCAGCCTCCACCTCCTGGGTTCAAGCAGTTCTCCCACCTCAACCTCCCGAGTAGTTTGGACTACAGGCATGCACTACTTATGCCCCCCTAATTTTTGAATTTTTAGTAGAGATAGGGTTTCACCATGTTGGCCAGGCTGGTCTTGATCTCCTGACCTCAAGTGATCTGCCCGCTTTGGCCTCCCAAAGTGCTGGGATTGCAGGCAGGAGCCACTGAGCCCGGCCGTATCTCCTACTTTTACCTTAGGAATAATTCATTGACATTTATGATTGCAAAAGCAAATTAGAAGCCCGGGCATGGTTGCTTACACCTGTAATCCTAGCAGTTTGGGAGGTCAAGGCAAGCACATTATCTGAGGTCAGGAGTTCAAGACCAGCCTGGTCAATGTGGTGAAACCCTATCTCTACTAAAAATACAAAAATTAGCTGGGCATGGTGGCAAACGCCTGTAGTCCCAGCTACTCGGGAGGCTGAAGCAGAAGAATTGCTTGAACCTGGGAGGCGGAGGTTACAGTGAGCCAAGGTCGCGCCACTGTACTCCAGCCTGGGTGACAGAGTGAGACTCTGTCTCAAAAAAAAATTAGAATACTTTTTATGATTTTATCATCTTTTAGTTTCACAATAATTTGGTTGGAAGAGTCACTGCTGAACAGAAATTGAACCAGCATAATACATAATCATTTTGCCCCATGATTAAATGTGCCCATGAAAGCCGGATATACCTGACTCACAAAAATTGCCCCATTTACTAAGTATCAGTTTTTAAACAGGATCATGAATTTTATGCTATTCTAGGTATTTACTGTTTTGAATACAGTAATACTCGTGCCCTTTCTTGTTAGTTTGCTTAAGTTAAATTAAAACCTTTGCCTCTTATCAACAGTCTAACAGTAAGAAAGCCCTCTTCCTTGCTTTTCTTCCCTTGTATGTCCTCTGGTAAAGATGTTACCTACCCAAGAGTGAGAATGACTTAAAGAGCATTTAGGGTGGGAGGGAAAAGAGAAAAAACAAAGGACTTGATAATTATGCTGTGAGGGACTTTGAAAGAGACTGATAGTAGAAGTAAGAGTAAAGGGAGGTCCTTAATAATTTTGAGGCCCTGCTGTCTGAACCAGTTTTCTTATGGATACCTGCTTTAACTTTTAGTAGTAGCCATGAAACATCTGGCATGCTATTTGTTTTTATTGCTACTTATGACCAAAACATTTAAACATTTTGTTTTTAAGGTGTGTTTAAGAAGTCTGATGGCTGGGTTGGCTTAGGCTGCTGTGAACTGGCTATTGCCTTGGAGTGTCGACAGGCATGCAAGCAGGTAACACTGGGCAGTGAGGCTCTCAAGCATCATGGAGTGCAGTTTGGTTTTAGCTGTGCATACGTCTTGGGCCTTGCCCACCTCCTAGCTTTGCAGAGGTAACCCACAAAAACTGCAAATTTAGCATTTGTTGTATAGACCATTTCCTTTTAGACTTGCTGTTTTATTTATGACTGCTGCATATGGCCTCATCCTTCTTTTATTCTTTCTTATCTTTCCTTGTCTCTGCCATGCAAAAAACAATATTATATGATTTTTAAGTCTTCCATACTTTGCCTGCAATCATGCTGAGTCAATCTGAGTGACTCTAAATGGCTGGGTAAATTTAGGGTATGCTTGGATGAGAACATTTGACACAGTTGGCTTATTTTTTCATCTTCTTTTCTCTGTTTCATCATGGCTTTACCCTAAGTGTGTTCTTATATCCCTTCTCTGCTCCTAAGATGAATGTGACTCCTACAATGAGTTATTACTTATTTTTGATTTGATATAGTTCTGCCCCAATTCAGCTTACGTGCCTGAGTTTGTCCTCACTTCGCATATTTTAGTAGTGGTTTCTCAGAGAGGAAATACTAGCCTCCTGTTTCCTCTACTGCAAGTGGCAGGAATAAACTTAATTGGGAAACTAGAAATGATTAGATGGAACTGAAACCACAGTTGGAAAGCCTTCTTTTATTTTCTTCTTCTAGGGTCTTATCTCTGGACAAGAGTATATGAGATATGGTATCGCCTTCACTTTCACAGAGATGACTATCCTATAGCCTGACCAACAGTCTGGGCAGCACATGACCTAGCTGTCTGCTGCTGTCCTCCAGGCATTGAGGTGAAGCTGAGTTGCAGAGGATTTGAAGTATAATGGGTTTAGTGAGTTGTGAAACGGTTGCTCGCCCATTCTTCTTGCTCTCCCTGTCCTCATCAGCCGGCCTATTCTAAATTGCACGGGCCTAGGTGATAGAACAGGAAGAATGGAGCAAGGAACCAGAGCCCACAGCTCTGGAATAGAGACTGACTCATGTGGAAAAACAACCTCCCCTCAGCAGAATTTTTTTTTTTTTGGCTTCTTTTATATAGAAAGTATATATTTAAATATGGTAAATAACTTCCTACTTCTCTAAGCACCAGTTTCCTCATCTGTAGAGGGGTTAGTATCTTCTTTATAAACTTGTTAAGAGACTTACACAAAAATAACTTGTTAAATGCCTGGCATAGTACCTCTTCCCTATTTAGTTGCCCCCTCCATCATATACTCAGCGAGTTCAGATTAAAAGTTTAGAATGTGAAGAGTTAAAGAAAAAGCAAAATGTAAGTGCCCTGGCAGAACTTCACAAGAAAATTTGCTACAGAGTGGAATTCAGCTAAAAACAAAAAAAAAAGTCCTGATTTACAATTTCCTTCAAAGACATCTAGTTTCTGAAATAACAAAAGGACTGTGTTATTATGTGAGATTAAAGCCATAAAAGTTAGAGCAAAGCTCTAGAATATTGAGTAGCCCTAGGGATGATGTTCATTTTAAGAAATTGCATGAAATTTGTTTATTGTATTTTAGGGACTTTAAAATATTCAAACATAAGGTTTTCCTTGATGAAATAAAGGATACTGTATCAGTAATTAACATATGCTAATTTGTGTTCTTTTTGTCCTGTGCTAAATAGCATGTATAATAAATTAATGGAGAAATTTGTTGGTTTTTAGGCATCTTCAAAGAATGATATTTCCAAAGTTTGCAGAAAAGAATATGAGGTATGCATTTTATTTAACAAATGTAGATAGCCTATTCAGATGTTATCAGAATTAACAAAATTACTTAAATTTTTTAAATGAATTTATTTTTATACAACTTCCCTTTTACCTTACAGAAAATTTAGCATTGACAAAAATGTCATTTACTGTTTTTGGAAATGTTTTGGTTTTAGTTGATTTTTGTTGAAATGAAGTATTAATTTTAAAGAAATGCCTAAATCTCACATACAAAGGATTTAACCTATAATATTTTCATAACAAAGCAACTAGTTGTATCCAAGCTTGTGAAATAGTTTTTCTCAGGTTTCATGTTCTCTTTTGTCCCATCTCCTATCTCTTGACCCATCCAGGTGGTATTCATTTCTATAAACTACCTCTAATCATAAAGAAAAGTAATGAAAGAAAATCACAGGGCTAGTGTGAATAGCTCAGACTTTCCTAGAATCTTGCATTTGGGGAAAAAATACTAAGTTACAAAAGCTATATTAAATCTGAAGGACTCTCCTCTCAATGGTGGGATTTCTAACACTGGTATCTAGATGGGGTAGATATTAAGGCAGGGGTATAGCGGAAGTATTTTACACCATACAAATATGTGCAGAAGATTGTCCCTGATATGAAAAAACCTCCTCATTGGGGCTACTTTGTTCATTTTCTAGAACTCTGTTCTTAAATGTGACAATATTACTGTTTTTCATAGTGTAAGGCTGTGTAATTAAGGATACTTAAGTGCATATATCTCATGCACCATTTTTATATACAAACATTGGGATTCCTATTGCTGTGTTTTCTTGAAGAAGATAGAATAACTTTCTTAACTACTAGGTTATAGTGTTTTTTTTGTTTTTTTTTTTTTTCTCAAAGCCTGTCTCTCTTATTTTTAAACTGGACAGTCTTATTTATCTTTTTTCCCTTTGTACTGTTTGCTAAGTTATATCTATTCCTCTGAAGACAAATTTCCAAATTATACTTTCCTCTGTTCTTATTGAAAGGAGCCCTGCTACAGAGAAGTAAAAGATCTTTATTTTCTTATCTCTCTATCTTTGAAATAACCAGTTTTAGTTTCTCTTGAACAAAGTGGCTAACTGTGATAATTCCTTCTTTTCTCCTACATGATGTCTGACACTGTCCATGTTCCATAGCCTGTCCTCCATTATTTTAGTGTGCTTCCTTCTCTTGTCTGGATTTCTGCATTGCCCTAGGAAGTCTGCCAGTATGTGTTGATGAAGGACGAGACAGGAAAGGTAAGAGAGACAAACTGTCCTATGATAGAAATACTAAGAATAGTTTACTTTTCTCTATCTTCCCTAATTTGGCCTAGAATTAAGCAACCATTTTCCAAAAATCTGTATGGCAGAAGGGTTCTTTTGTTTTTATATTAAGAGTTGATCCCACAAATTCTTCAATATAAGACTCAATTTGATTTCTTACACATTATTTAGAAACGAAAGTAGAGATAAGAGTACTTTAATGCAGAAAGGGTTCTGCATTATAAACCTCATATAACAGTCACTGTCATGATTGTTGAAGTCTAGTCTAGACATAAAAACTATTTGTTACAAAGTGAATTGGGTAAATTTGGTGTAATATAGCCTATTTTAACTGGACTGGTTGTTTATCAACATCAGAATAATTTATAAACTAGGCTTTTAATATCTTTTCCTTAACACTGGAATGGTCCCTGAGATGAACTTGTAGATGTATAAGCCATTTCCATAGGCTTGCAATTTTAAGGGTAGCATTTACCCCAGAGAGTGGTTTTATGTATAGTTTGATTTGAGTTTCAGATAATGAGTAATTACATTTGTAGGAGCTAATGTTTTTCTTTTTTTTTGGTAAGCTGTTTTAGAGTTCCTTTTGAGGGGATTTGCTAAGAAATTTACTTAAATAAAGCTTTAAAATTTTAATGCCATTTAAGATTTTGTCTTGTTCTAGCTAACCTAAGATAAACCAGTTTAATGTAAAGCATTGTTACATCTGATTTTATAGTCTATGTTTTTCGTATGCAAATTAACAAGTACCTGTGGAATACCAAGAGTTTTATATATTAGAGCATTAACCGGAATCAGACTTAGTTTAGAATTCTGATTAAGCAACTTTTAGCATAACTCCAAATACTAAAGAATTATATCTAATTGAGTCAGGCTAATTAAAATATATACTGCACACATAAGTGCTCTGGGAAATAAGAAAGCAGAGCAAGAATGTTTGGAGTTATCAGGAAAAAAGTTACAAATGAGAGAGGCCTGAAAGGATTGGTATAATTTGGGTAAAGACCTAAAGACCTGGCCGGGCGCGGTGGCTCACGCCTGTAATCCCAGCACTTTGGGAGGCTGAGGCGGGCGGATCATGAGGTCAGGAGATTGAGACCATCCTGGCTAACACAGTGAAACCCCGTCTCTACTAAAAAATATAAAAAATTTAGCCGGGCTTGGTGGCAGGTGCCTGTAGTCCCAGCTACTCCGGAGATGGAGGCAGGAGAATGGCCTGAACCCGGGAGGCAAAGCTTGCAATGAGCCGAGTTCGTGCCACTGCACTCCAGCCTGGGAGACAGAGCGAGACTCCGTTTCAAAAAAAAAAAGACCTAAAGACCTAAGACTGTGGATCAAAGGTATGTTGTCAGAAATGCACATGGCTTATGCGGGAGGAAAAGAGAAGACAGACCTATTTTGGTCTGCAAATCTGTGCTCGGACAGGTAAAGTGGGACCAAATCCTGAAAAGATGGCATTTTGAGGCTCAACTCATTATTAATGAGAGGGTGATGATGAAGGTTCTTAAAAGGAGACCAATATATAACAAATAACAAAGCCAATATTTTAGAAAACTTAAACTCATAATCCTGTGCAGGCTAGGTTTTAGATCCCACAAACCCCTCTAGCTTAGCTAAAAAGAGACAATAAATCCCAGACTAGGATAATAGTAATAGAGTCAAATATTCAAGAATAAATCAGAGATTCAAAGGCAGAATCCATCAGCAAGATTTGTTATGATGGATTGAATATAGATAATATTCAGGGACATAATCTAATCTTTTAAGCTTAGTTTCCTGGCATTCATTTACTATTCTTCTATACTTAAAGGTACTAGTTAAAACTTCTCTTTCTGGCAATAGAGCAGACTTGGTACCTGGACCAATCCTCCAGGTGAAAATAACTTAAAATGCTAGATGAATTTGCTAGAAAGAAAATATGGAATGCTCAAGCCAAAAACTAAATGAAGGCAGGAATCCAGAGAAGTAAGAGCAGTAAAGAAGGCATTAGCTTTGAGGGCATTTGCTGAATCAATTTTTATAGCTTTTAGCTTCATGAGGCTCAGAAGTCAGGAGACAAATCCTGGGTTCTGATTGAAGGTGGAAAATCTGATTGAAATCCCCTCCCCTTCCCACCAATAAATTTGGGATTCCAAAGGGACTATACACTTAGTATTAGGGTGACCAGGAAATATGCTCATCTCCCTTTCCAGGGGGGGTCTGCAAGGAAAACTGTTTCTCTCCAACATTAATCTTACCTCCATTGAAAATTCATAACTCTAAGCTGGTCTTCACATGAGTTTGCAGCCCAAATTTATATCAAGTGAGTGTTTATAAAACCTCAAGCTGAGAATTTTATTTCAAGTGGTTTTGAAATGGTAGTGGCCCTTAGATGCTTGAGAAAAGGTAACACAGATTCTGTCTGGAGGAACTGATCTTGTATTTCAGACCTCTTGGGATTTCCACAGATAAAGTCCTAAGGAAAATAAGCAGTTCACAATAAAAAAGTCACAGAACTCACCAGAAAACATGATTCATCAAATAAAAGCCAACAGGAACAATGGTGAACAGAATCAGACCTAAAGATACTTCAGATATAGAAATTATCAGATGCAGACTAAAATGTTTAATATGTTTAAGAAATAAAATAGGTTTACAAATATGAAGAGCAGGCCAGGTACGGTAGCTCACACGTGTAATCCCAGCACTTTGGGAGGCTAAGGCGGGTGGATCACCTGACGTTAGGCGTTTGAGACCAGCTTGGCTAACATAATGAAACCCTGTCTCTAGTAAAAATGCAAAAATTAGCCAGGTGTGGTGGTGCACACCTGTAATTCCAGGTATTCGGGAGGCTGAAGCAGGAGAATCACTTGAACCTGGGAGGTGGAGGTTGCAAAAAAAAAAAAAAAAGAAGAAGAAGAAGAGCAAGCACACTTGAAAAATAATCAAAGAGAATTTCCAGAACAGTATAATTGAAATACAAACACAATGGATGGATGTTGTAATAGTTTAGGTACAGCAAAGAAAGTTAGTAAATTGGAAGATAGAGCTAAAGAAATTATATGGAAAAGAAAGAAGGACATGAGGCTGAAAAATAGTTTAGGACACAGGAAGGATAGAGTGAGAAAATCCTCTCTAATTGGAGTACTAGGAGAAAAATAAATAGGATGGGCAGGAGCAGGGTTTAAAGAAGCCCTACAAATACCCAGCAGAATCAAAGGGAAAAAAAATCCACATATTATAGACAGACATCATAGCCAAAGATTTTAAAAGTAGTCAGAAAAAAAGGCATTGTCTTCAAAGAAGACCAACGACTGATTTCCCAGTAGCAACAGAGGAAGCCAGAAGACAGTAGAATGATTCCTAAATGGTTCCGAAAGAAAGTAACTATCAATCTAGCATTCTATATCCAGCAAAAATATATTTCAAGAAAGAGGCAAAATTAAGCTATTTCAATTCTATTCTAGAATTGCCATTAGTGGACCCTTTCTAGAAGTTCTCTGTAAAGGAAGTTCTGAAATATCTACTTCAGACAGAAAATTATTTGAGATGCAAAAGAGAATGTGAAAATAGAAAGTGGGTAAATTAGGACACAGATTTTTAAAACAATAGTAATGTATCACTGGATTTTTAAGAAAGAATTAAAACATAGCAGCAGTAGCATTTATGTTGTGAAAGGAATTTGAAGAAATTGAAGCATATGGTGTGTTAGGGTCTTTTAATGTAAAGACCTATATCTCAGAGGTGATTAGGAATCCAGACTAAAGATGAGGAGAATTATCATGCCCACAGTCAACCTTGAAGTAACCCTTGAACCTCGGAGTGAGTGAGAGCTCCATAGAAGATAAAGTATAAAAAGAATAGAAAGCTGGGTTTTGAAAGAGAATATAATCTTTTAGAATCTAATAGAATCTAAAATAATCTATTCTTTTGAAAAAATTAGAGAGCGGAGTTTCTTTAGGGAACTAGAAAAGAAGGAGCCAGATACTGATCTGAAATTGATCAAAATGGAATGAGATATTCCAGAAACAGAGAACTTCCTCTCACTGGAAATGTTCAAGTAAAGACTTACCTGGATTCATCATATGAAGGGGATTTTTGCAACAGATAGGAAATTTGATGATCTCTCTTCCAACTCCATAGCTCTCTTATTCTGATGAATACCTAAGAAATAATACATCATTCGCTGCTTAAGAGTACTTCTTTTGAGAATCACATTTGTTTTGATTGTGGGGTCACCAAACCCTGGCCTGTAGGAGCTACCCAAATCAACCATTAGCTTGATAACTCCTTTATGGGCATGTTCAAGTATTGTGGACATGCTCAGTTCTAGGTTCTCTGCATTTTCACAGGCTTTGTCCTTTAACCCACCTAAAAGTATTGGTTAGGCCACATGGGGTTCGTGAATGTGTTGTGAAGATAGAACCAGAGATGATATTCAAAGTATTCAGCAACTGTAGTTATATAGGCACCAGTAGTCAGAACAGATGCTGGCTGTAAACCATAGGAATAGCCATACTTGTGCACACTGGCTGATTAGAACTAAAGTAAAAACGAATTCGTGTTTTTCAGGGGGTGTGAAATACAGTGTAGATTCTTTTTGCATAGTCTTCGTTCACATGTTGGCTGTGAACATTTTCTTCTAGCTACCAAAATTATGATTTAAAAATTTTTTTGGTTGTTGATGGTTATTTTCTTCCTTGAATGTCAGAATAAGCTTCATTAAGGTAATATGAGGCTGATAAATTCCCAGAGACTGGCAATGGCTATACACTGATGAGATAAATTTTAGTTTGAGGTTTGTAAATCCATTTTATACCTTTAATGGCAGACCTTGCCTGCCATTCTCTTAACATGATGGCCATAAATATAAATGCTTTCCATTTGCTGTGTGAGCCACTGAAGTACAGTGCTACAAATTTGCCATCATACTTTTTATATCTTTTACTTGTTTCTTCCTTCTTTCTCAGATTCTTCTCTAGGCTTTTCTTTGTATTTTCAGAAATGTCATTTTCATGTCTCTCTTTTCTTTGCTAGCTTTCTTCAATACATTTTTTTGATGTTATTTCATTAAGGAAGGTGAGAAACTATGAAGGAAAGTTAGTAGCGGGTATTTTTGTGAGGACTAACTTTTTTTTCAATCTTAAGGCAGTTAAGTTTTAAACTAAACAGTTGCCAATACAGCTAAAATATTGTTCTGCCATGGGGCTCTGGTTCTGTGAGAATGCTAAAATTAAGACTCTGAGGATTCTGTCTTCTGTTAGCCCCACCTATCAGTACACAGCTAAATGTATAGAATGGTGCAGGTATGTGTTAAATTTTATTTTGGGGATGTTCACATTGTTCAAAATTCAAAATGGTATATAATGAACTATCTTTCCCACAGCCATCCAGTTCCTAAAGTTACTAGAGATATTTTCTGCATATAAAAGTAAATATATATATGTATAGTCATCCTCTACCCTCCTTTACCACAAATGGTAGTTTACTATACACTTTGTTCTGTCCCTGGATGCCAGTGTTTGGTGTATATTTATGTATGCCTACCCAGACTGTATGCTGTTTCCTCAGGAAATGTCACAGTAAAATGTTCTGCTTAAAGATTTCTGTGTATCTATTAATTTTATTTTGTTTCTTTTCTTTCAAATTAACTTTGATTCTAGATTTACTACCAGAAGCATAAAGGAAAAGGGATGAAAAAACAGCCCAAATTAGAGATAAGAGGAGCAGGGATGTCAGGACCAACAGGATTCTCTGGACAGCTAGAAGCCTCCTAAGCTTCAGTATGATTGGATCTGTGCTACAGTGGTTCTAAGAATAGAGGAGACCATCTGGTTGTGGCAGACGACAGCCTAGGCTATGGACAGTTTTGTTCCTTGCCCAGTCAGCTTTTAGGGATTTTAACAAAAGGAATCGTGTGGTACTTTGCCCCAGCAAAGCCCTCAGGACCTAAAAGTAAAGCATCTTTTAGTTTATGCTGAGGCAACTTCACAGATTGCCAGGATATAGTAAATAGAAGACTGTGAATGAGAGGCTTTATAAATGGTAAAATGCTATACAGGTATACTGTATCAGAGTAGATTTGAGCCGTTACCTGCAGCTGATGAGCTCCAAAAAGAGCGAAACCTATTAGGTCCTGCAGTACTGGCTTAAGATAGTATAAAACTTTGTATGTTGTTTTGGTTTGTCATATTTGTTTTGTAGTTTGGGGAGGGGAGTAACTCCTATTTAGTCTTCTTGCTGCTAGTGTATTTCCTTTTCCAGTTCATTCTTTTCAGAAGTCACCTGAATGAGATCATTCCAAAAGGGAAATTTGATCAAATCAGATTAGATTGTGACCTGGTCTCATCTTAAGTGGCCAAGGTTTTCCCCTTAAGCAGTCTCATCTCCCATAGATTTAATTGTTCCTATATGCTGACAACTTCAGAATTTTCATTGCTAACTCGTTTTTCTGAGCTCCTGAACACTATTGGATACGTGTACTTTTGATGTTCCCTTGGAACAACAATCAAACCAAAATTGATTGATTTCAAATCAACCAAATTGATTATTACTTCCTCCACCTTTTCTGCCTTCCCTTCCCTCCCTTCCATCCCTAAGCAGCAACACACACACACACACACAGACAGACGCACACACACACATACACACACATACCAAAGTAAAACTTATGATTTTTCTTGCATTTCTTGTTTGGTTGTACCAATACGATCCTTCCAAGCACATCAACTTAAATGCCTAAGAGGTATTGTCTACTGTTTCATCTTTCTCATCACCTCCTACCAATTACTGTCTCTCAAGCCTAAAGAGTTGCCTTCTAAATATACCTAAAATCAGTCTCCCTTCCAGATCCTCAGTCAGGTATTGCCTTAGCTCAGGTCTTTCTGCCACTTTTCTGGATGCCTATAATAGCTGCCAAACTAGTTTTCCTGTGTCTTAATTTCTCCTCTTATCTACTATATCCACTTCTAGATTCATCTCTTTAAAGACCAAATTTGATCCATGTCACCACCTTCCTTAAACCCTTCAGTTGCTTCCCTGTAGAACACAGCGCATGCTCCTCAGCCCAGTATCCCAAGCTTTTCTCAGTCTAGCTCCTGATTCTTCTCTCTGTTACACTTAAGCAGCATGCTGCTTATAGATTCCCAGATTGACCCTGTTGTTTTATTTGATAGTTGTAGTTGTACGAATTGTTTGTTCTACCTGGAATTCCTTCTTCTGAATCTTGGAACAAAAAGTGTAGTATATTGGAGCTGGCAATACCAGCTCCCTACCTGCTAGGGAGTACTGCTTGTTAAATATTCAGGGATTTTGCAAGCTAGCTTGTAACTTAAAATCAGCTGTGGGTGGAGGTATTTGCACCGTGAACATCAGCAAATACTACAAATCCAGATTTTTCTCCACAACTACCCCCCACAAAAAAAAAGCTGGTCCCAGAACATCACTACCTCTATTGAACTAGAGTAACCTTTGCCTTAAATCCTGGTTTAAATGGCACCGCTTTAAAGCCTTTCCTGCCCATTCTTCTCTCCACACACAAAACCGATCACTATTTCTAAGCCCTTTGCATGCTTTATTATAGCATTTGTCGCTCTATAGCATAACTATATTTACATGTCTCTTTTTAATACTAACCCCTGAGTTCCTGGGACAGAGTTCATATAATTATCTTTGTCTCTGTCATTCATTCACTTAACATTCATTGAACTGATACACAGTGAACCAATATATTTAATAGGTATCAGGCATTGTTCTCAGGGTACAAAAATGAAAGGATTTAGTCTGCAAGAAGCTGATAGTTAGTACATGGGAATAGAGAAATCCAAATAGTCCATTACAATACAGTGAGACAAGTACATTGCTAGAAGTCTGTACAAGATATATTGAAGCCTGGAGGAAAAAAAACCCTGCCTAGGGAAATGGGGAAGCCTTCACAGAGCAGGTAAGACTTAAATGATGAGCAGAAAGCTGTTGCCTGTAACAAAGTGCTGCAGTCACTACTTTTACAGATAGAAAAATTTTATAGACTTTTTCCCACTCTGGAGAACAGAATTATTCAAGGTTCTTTGTAACACAGTGTATCAGCTTTATGTGGAAACCCTGTGTGAATGTTTTATACTCTTGGAATGCATGGAGAAAGTGCTCATTCTCTACTGTACTGTGGAGAATGTTGTCATTCTGAGTACTATCTATTATCCCAATAATGTTGTATAGTAAGCCATCCCAAAACTCCATAGCTTAAAACAGTAACAATTTATTATTTCTCACAAATCTAAGGGCTTACTAGGCAGTTCTGCTCTGGCCAGGCTTAGCTGATTCCAGCTGGGCGCACTCATCCATCTGCAATCAGATGGCAGGTCAGCCTGGGGCTGCCTGCTTTAGGATGC
This sequence comes from Macaca nemestrina, assembly GCF_043159975.1. Classification (NCBI taxonomy): domain Eukaryota; kingdom Metazoa; phylum Chordata; class Mammalia; order Primates; family Cercopithecidae; genus Macaca; species Macaca nemestrina. The sequence continues at coordinate 65,426,528 of NC_092138.1, forward strand.
CCTTGGCTAAGTCAGCTCAGATCTCCATGTTTTCCCCTCCCTCTAGCAGACTAGCTCAGGCATGTTCCCGTGGTGGTGGCAGGAGTCCAAGAGAGAAAGTGGAAACATGCAAGTGTAGTTCGGGCAACTGCTTGCTTCAAGCTTGCTAGTGTCCACTAGGCCAAAGCAAGGGAAGTCACATGGCTAAGGCCAGAGTTAGTGTACAAGAAACAGATAAAAGGAAACGTGAAAAATTGGGGCCATTACTGCAGTTAGTTCACCACAAGCACATACTCTGTGCTAGGCTCTCTTCTAGACCTTGTGTTTCTCTGCAGATGTTACTTGCCAGTGAATTTGCTTCCAGCTGGTTGGGTGCCCTGTGGTGATAATGAGCAAATTTTTCTGAGCAGTCTGACCTATAAAGCTCATTTCTGTTTTGGGTGTTCATTGTTATTTGCGTATCTATTGAAATGACACATCATTTGGAAGGCTGAAGAAATTTAAGAATCACTTGTTTAGTGATATATCCAAGTCATGACATTAAACTCCTTTACATATTCTAGTCTCCTATACTTTTTGCCAGTCATGGTATCCACAAGGAAAACACACCTTGTAGAGGCTTAAAAACATTGATGTTTTTAAAGATCAGTTATATTTAACCTCTCCTACTTAGCATTTCATGAGCTAGATTTCTTGTATGAAATGCAAAACTTTAAACTGGAAAAAATTTCAACCCATCTGTGAAAAGGAAACAGATTTCTATTATTGAGGCCTTAGAAACAAAGTAGCCCCTTTACTTTTAACTAGTAACCTAGTTAAGTAGAAAGTACTGGGCATATAAAACATTAACATAACAGTTAATAAAATGTTCTCTGTTTGGTCTTTGTCCAAAAGTAACTAAATCATCCAAAATTCAAATCTGCAATTTTTTTACAAGATTCATATGATGAGTGTTTTGTTGTCATCATCCTTATCATTGATGAAAATGAGAGAGAGCTGGAGTAGCCAGTAGTAAAAGGGCAGTGGACAGAGAAAGGATTGAAACAAGTGGACAAATGGAGGAATGAACCATTTTTTTCAAGTCCAAAAGCCAAATCCAACTGGACAGCCAAATATACATAGCACCAAAGGGCAGAGCCAAGGCTAGAACCCAGACTGCCCTACCAGTGCTCTTCCATGACACTGCATTGTGAGAATAGTCTTGTCTCACTGTATTGTAATGGACTATTTGGAATTCTCTCTTCCGAATGCAGCCAAAGCAAGGTTGAATGTTTGTTCATAGATTAATCTATTTAACCAGTTTCCTATTTTTAAAATCAGTAGAAAAGGGTCACTGAAGAGGCAGAAAATAAATTGCAAAGCGAACTTCTGGGCTAGAGGTTGGACCAGCAGAGTCTACCACCCAGGCGCACCCAAAGGCTCTTCCCCACCAAAAGGAAAACCAGTATGGCATGAAGGATCACATAGGGCTCCCTCAACTTTGATTTACTCTGTTTTTCTGCCAGGTTTGCCCACAGTTCATATGCTCCCAACACTGGATCAAAGGGCTTGTTCTACCTGGAATTCCCTCTTCCTGAATCCATCCTGACACACCCCTATGTAGTAATATATTGGAGCTGACATCTACCAGCTTGGGAGTACTAATTGTCAAATATTCAGGAATTTAATAGTGAGACTAGGGCAGGGAACTAGTTATTGAGAGCAGCTACCACAGGAAAGATTTTAAGAACAAGTTTTTTTTTTTAGGATCAAAATATTTTTAAGGAAAATAATATTAACCTCAAGAAAATGGTGACCTTTTTTGGTTACAATTTAAGGTACTGACTTTAAAAACAGGGGACTGGTTAAATAGATTACTCTGTGAACAAACATTCAACCTTGCATTGGCTGCATTGAGAAAAACAATCCAGACTATTCTCGGTGCAGTGTCATGGAAGAGCACTGGCAGGGCAGTCTGGGTTCCAGTTCTGGCTCTGCCCTTTGCTTGCTGTGCATATCTGGCTCTTTGACTAGATAGTGACAGCTTTTGGATTTGAAGTTCTCTTGAGACCCTGTCAACTCCAGTATGCTGGCATGTTCTTTGCGTCTTTGAGGTTATGGTAGATCCTCACCTCCACACCGCTATAGTTTTGACCTATTCTTGAGTAACATGAGTAGGGGAGGGATCTGTTATATGGGGGCACATTGGGTGTGGCATTAGTAAGCAGGTGAAAAGAGACTCCCTAGTAGTGAATACGAACCCTCAGTTACCTCCAAAAGTCAGAAAGTTACCTTTCAAAAGTCAGATGGCAGACTTTTGAAAGACTTAAAAATTGACTAGCTAAGACTTCAAGACAGGCTGACTTAAGAAATGAAGAAACTATTAAGTTAATCCTATAACTCATTATGTGTATGTCCTAAGCCCTGTCAGACTAATCAGCAGTAGTTAAAGTGGTAAAAAGGTAGAGTTACATATAGTAAATTTAGGAGTCATTCAGCAAAGAGGGAGATATGATCAGTCTATTAAATCATGATAGGTGTAACAGAATTTATTCATCAATTGCTGGATAACTGGAATGAAGGAACATTCTTTTAAACCTTAAAATGGGTGAAGAGGTAAGATGGCATTTATTAACACTAAAATGTTAGTAGTTAATGGTAGTTTTCACATGATGCTGCCATCTGAAAATATACAAGATTTTTAGTTCAACAAATTCAGGTAAACTTAGGCATGAAAGGTCTATTAATGAACATCAAGAGAAATAAGAGATGCTTGAAGAACATCTCTGGACTCTGGATGTGACATCAAGGGAAGCAACTGTGCTGTTTCCCTTTTTCTTCAGGTGTTGGGAGACTTTTTCTGTAAAGGGCCAGATAGCAAATATTTTAGGCTTGGAGATCATTCACTCTCTGTCTATGCAACTTTGCCATAGAAGTGTACTTAACGTGTGAGGTAGCCATATAAAATATGTAAATGAGCTTGGCATGCACCTGTAGTCCCAGGTACTTGGGAGGCAGCAGGGTGGAGGCCAACCTGGGCAACATAGCAAAATTCTGTGTCTTAAAAATTTTTTAATTTAAAAAAGTATGTAAATGAAAAATTACAATTTTAAAAGTATGTAAATGAATGGGCATGTCTGTGTTCCAGTAAAAACTTTATTTCCAAAAACAGGTGGCAGGCAAGATTTGGCTTGTGTGCTATAGTTTGCCAGCCCCTGTTTGTAAGTAAAAGCTATTGTCTGTAAGTATTTCCCCTTTCTAGGCCTTGGTCTCTGGCTTCTGTTAAATAAGGAAGTTGTACTAGATGATTTTTGACATTTCGCAGGATTTGCCTCCTTTAGTAGTATCTCTCTCTGAAGCTAAGTGATCCATAGGCTGAGTGACATTTATTTGTAAGGTCAGTTTTTTAAACATCCAGGTTGAACAAATGTGTAAGTCTCTAGAGCAGAGTTTATCAGTCTTGGCACCATTGGCATTTTGGTCTGGATAATGTTTTGGGGGAGGGAGACTGTCCTGTGCAGTGTAGGATGCTTAGCAGTGTCCCTGGCCTCCTGGCACTCCCTACCCCTCAGTGTGACAACCAAAAATGTCTTCAGGCACTGCCAAATGTACCATGGGAAGCAAAATCACCCCTGGTTGAAAACCACTTCTGTGGAAACTTTAAAAATAACTAGAAAAATGTCAAATACTAGAAAATCAGGCCATGCAACCCAAGACAGCCACCAAGATATCAAACATATTTATTCAGGTACCAGCTCAAAAAAAGCCAAACCAAAGGGAACAAACATCTTATTAGAAAGAAAAGAGCAATGAGAGTTGTATTCATCCAGTCAAAGAGGGCTAGAAAGTTGATGACCGACTACCTTTTTTTTATTTTTTTATTTTTTATTTTTTATTTTTTATTTTTTTTGAGACAGAGTCTCGCTCTGCCGCCCAGGCTGGAGTGCAGTGGTGTGATCTTGGCTCACTGCAAGCTCCGCCTCCCAGGTTCATGCCATTCTCCTGCCTCAGCCTCCCGAGTAGCTGGGACTACAGGCGCCCGCCACCTCGCCCGGCTAGTTTTTTTGTATTTTTTAGTAGAGACGGGGTTTCACCGTGTCAGCCAGGATGGTCTCGATCTCCTGACCTCGTGATCCGCCCGTCTCGGCCTCCCAAAGTGCTGGGATTACAGGCTTGAGCCACCGCGCCCGGCCTTTATTTTTTTATTTTATTTTTTATTTATTTATTTATTTATTTTTTATTTTTTATTTTTTTTTGAGACAGAGTTTCGCTGTTGTTGCCCAGGCTGGAGTGCATTGGCCCAATCTTGGCTCACCGCAACCTCCGCCTCCCGGGTTCAAGCAATTCTCCTGCCTCAGCCTCCTGAGTAGCTGGGATTACAGGCATATACCACCACACCCGGATAATTTTGTATTTTCAGTAAAGACAGGGTTTCTCCATGTTTGTCAGGCTGGTCTCAAACTCCCAACCTCAGGCGACCCACCCACCTCGGCCTCCCAAAGTGCTGGGATTATAGGTGTGAGCCACCTCGGCCGGCTGGTAGCTCACTACTTTTTAATATTGATTTAGATCATTTTATAAGTGTTCCTGAGTCTAGTGAATCCATTTAAATAGAGAGTTATTGATAATGGATAACTGAAAAGTCACACTAAAACAAGGAAACATGAATGAAGAGAGATATAAACAAGATCATTGTTAATGAACACTAAGAATATTTACTTTTTCACTCCTGTTATATTGCTTGATGGAGTCTCCAGCAGAAAGAATTCATATTGGGTAAATTCAGGAACCCTTATCTATGAGGCCCAGGGTTTTCTGTTTTATTTTGTTTTGCCTTAAATTGTTAAATCAAGTGTGGCATATTCCTACAATGGAGTATTATTTAGCAGAGACAATGAATGAATACAGCTTCACAAAGCTACATAGAGGGATCTTTGAAGCTAGGTTTTAAATGCCAGTAGCTGATCCTTTAACAAATCCCTATCACCTAGACAGCTTGCAATTTGGCTGCAATTAAAAGCCAAAATCGGGAGGCCGAGACGGACGGATCACGAGGTCAGGAGATCGAGACCATCCTGGCTAACACGGTGAAACCCCGTCTCTACTAAAAAATACAAAATACAAAAAAAAAAGGCAAAATCATCTTGTTTCAACAATAAGGGTGTGCTTGATTTTATTCTGCCTGTAATTTATGCCCATATTATTTCTTTTAGGAAGTCATTATCTTCCCATTGTGATTGATATTAATCATAGCTGACAAGCCCTAAATATCCAAATGGCTTTGTATAAGTTTTTCATTTTTGTCTTGTTTTGGATTTTATTTTCTTTACGTTGACTTTAATACTGGGTGTGTCTTCTGAACAATACGCACTCTAGAGACACTAATTATAGTCTCAAACTCTGCTTTTGACTTTTTCTGTTACCTGGGTCGGGTCTCTTCCCTGCTGAGGAAACAGTTTCTTCATCTGCAAAATGATAGATTCCCAAACTCTGGTCCCAGGATGGCTATAAAAAAACCATGTTTGAAGTCTTGTTTAAAATTTGGATTTCTGGCCGGGCGCGGTGGCTCAAGCCTGTAATCCCAGCACTTTGGGAGGCCGAGACGGGCGGATCACGAGGTCAGGAGATCGAGACCATCCTGGCTAACACGGTGAAACCCCGTCTCTACTAAAATACAAAAAAACTAGCCGGGCGAGGTGGCGGGCGCCTGTAGTCCCAGCTACTCGGGAGGCTGAGCCAGGAGAATGGCGTGAACCCGGGAGGCGGAGCTTGCAGTGAGCTGAGATCCGGCCACTGCACTCCAGCCTGGGCGACAGAGCCAGACTCCGTCTCAAAAAAAAAAAAAAAAAAAAAAAAAAAATTTGGATTTCTGTGCCTCACCCCTAGATTCTGAATCTGTAGTCTAGGGTAAGGTCTAGGAAACTCAGGTGATTCCGGTGTACAGCCATGTTTGAGAACAAGTAGAGATAATGTCTAAAGTCCTTTCAAATCTAAAATGCAGTGGTTACATGAAATATATATTTCCCTAGATGTCATTTATTAGATTATTTTCTGGAAAGTTTTTTATATCCTGCAAGGAATAATTAAGATTAATACTTTGTAGCGCCTCCAACCCCACACAGACACAGCTTTATATAAACTTGGTTTGCTATAACTGGTCAGCTTATGGCTCCGAGTAGTCATCTTGATCCTGATATATGTTGGAAGATGGTTTCCCTTTTTACCAGGTTATCATTTCATAACTTCTGTGTTTTCAGTCTTGGATTTAGAGAATAAATAGTTTTAATATCATGATTTCCATGTAACCATAAAGTGGAATTAAATTACAAATTCTGTCTGGTTGTTAATTTCTGTTTATTTGTTTTTCTTTAATTTACAGAATGCTCTTTTCAGTTGCATTAGCAGAAATGAAAGTAAGTATATTTGTCAATGGTTGTACAAGCAGTCCAAAGATATAATTAGCCATCTGAAGCAATGTGCACAGCAGGATTCCGATAGACTGTTTCCCATGGTGTATTTAGGTCATTCATGTATTATAACAATTCCCATGTCCTAACTGTAGATCTGCAATGCAGAGACTAAAGCTCTATGTGCTAGAGGATGATCACAACCCAATAAATAGGCCCATTTTCAGAAGTTAAGTACACCCACGCTATGTAATGTAGCACTTGCCGAGTGCTGTGTCTCAGTTTATTCAGCAGACGTTGATTGAGTACTTGGTCAGTGTGGGGCAGACACACATCTGTGGAGGACACGACCTGTACACAAAGAACCCTGGGATATGGTAGGATATGAAATAGTGTCACTGGATAAAGTGCTGCAGGAGTTCAGAGAGAAGGGATCATATTTTGCAGGGGTACTTAGAGGTGGCTTCATGGAGTTGGTAGCTGATCCAGGCCGTGAAGGATGGGTAAGATGTGAACAGCAGAGAATGGAGGAAATGGAGATTGGAGGAAGGGCTTACAGGTGAAGGGAATAGTGAGCGCAGTTAGAGATGGGAAAACACATGTAAGGAACAAAGAGTTCTTTAGCTCAGCAGGGAAGTATATTGAAGGATAATAAGAAACATTTGCTGTCTGTACTTTATCTTCTATCCTTTCTGACTGGGGCTTAGGTCAAGATTTTCCAGGTGGTCTCAGGCATATAATCTTATGTCCTCCCACACTGGTGAAAAAGCCAGCCGATTGGAAGAATCAAGAAGATAGGCATCTTGTCCTATTCCTGTATGCCTATTCTTACATGTCCTCACTATTCCCCACCACCACCCCCAGTGTATCCTCACTGAGGTTTATAGTGATAAATGTGGCCATTAATCATTGTTCTTTGGCCAGGCGCTGTGGCTCACGCCTATAACCCCAGCACTTTGGGAGGCAGAGATGGGTGGATCCCTTGAGGTCAGGAGTTCGAGACCAGCCTGGCCAATATGGTGAAAACCCATCTCTACTAAAAATATAAAAATTAGCTGGGTGTAGTGGCATGTGCCTGTAATCCCAGCTACTAGAGAGGCTGAGGCAGGAGAATCACTTGAACCCAGGAGGTGGAGGTTACAGTAAGCCAAGATCACACCACTGCACTCCAGCCTGGGCGACAGAGCGAGACTCTGTCTCAAAAAAAAAAAAAAAAAAAAAAGTGTTCTTTGTGAAGAAAATGAACTCTTTGGCAATAAACACAATAAGTTTGGTAGTAGTTGCAAGTTTAAAAGAGGTGGTACAGTAGGTATGGAATAGTTTCCTGGTCTGGGAAACTGAGGCTTGTCGTACATCAGTTCAGTCCAAGTTCAGTTTCTTCGATTATGACTTTATTATCATTATCATTATTTCTGGAAGTCACCTGAACTCCCTACTCATTGGTCTTTGGAATTCACCGGAAACCTGATTCTGGTTCCTCCACATCAATCCCTAATAATTATCAAGAATTTCCTCCCTGATTTCTCTCTCTCTCTCTCTCTCTCTCTCTCTCTCTCTCTCTCTCTCTCTCTCCTTTTTTCTTTTTGAGAAAAGGTTTGGCTGTGTTACTGAGGCTAGAGTGTGGTGGCGAGATCTTGGCTGACTGCAACCTCCACCTCCTGGGCTCAAACCATCCTTCCACCTCAACCTCCCTAGTAGTTGGGACCACAAGCACATGCCACCGCGCCCAGCTAATTTTTGTATTTTTAGTATAGATGGGGTTTCAACATTTTGCCCAGGCTGGCCTCAAACTCCTGGACTTCCAAAGTCCTGGGATTATAGGTGTGAGCCATAGCACCCGACCCCCCTGCTTTCTCTTAACCTCTTCCTGCCATACCTCTACCTCTCCCTTCAGCCTCCCACAGACTCCCTTAGATTCCTGTGAGGGGTTCTTGTTCTTGTCCATTACAGATCCCACATCTGCACCCCCAGGTACTCATCTAGGTCTCCCAAAATACCTTCAATGGCAGCCCATTAATTGTTTTAATACATAAATCCAGAGTAATATTTATTTCAAATGAGTTTTCTTTTCAGTGTTGAAGCAGGTCATATCAATTGTGAGATGAAGTCTATCTCAATTTAGGCATACTCTTACAGATAGATGTTCAAACTGTATAGAACTTTTGGGATTTTGTTTCAAGATACACAGTTATATAAATGTCAGATTTATTAAATGATCCTTTCATCACTTAGTTTTTACTGGCCCTGTTTTATAAATGTGAGGGATTTGGGGTTTTGTTTTATTTTGGTTTGGTTTGGTTTTGCTTTGCTTTGTGTTTATAAACCTCTACAAATCTAACACAGAAAGACACTGCTTCACTGGTTTTCAACATGGGCACTCTTGGCATTTTGAGAGACAGTGTTTGTTGTTTGAGACTGTCCTATGCGTTACAAGACATTTAGCAGCCCTAACCCCCATGTACTAAATGCCAGTTGTAGTCCAACTCCTTGTGGGGTGTGGTACTGTTCCTGTAGAGAACCACTGGACTACAGACTGTAAGTTGATAAATAATGACTTTCTTATACTAGTGAGCACTTGAATGTCCCCATGATTAAACATACAGAAGTGCCTATTTTAAGTGTTCATATTCTGTGGCATAGTTTTATTTCTCAAATTTAGAAAGACATATTGTTCCATCATTATGAGGATGATTTAACGTTAAGAAAAAGCTGTTTTCATTTCAGTGCCTTCTCTTTTTTTCTCCATAGTGGGCTCGGTTTGTTGCAGTTATGCAGGTCATCACACAAACTGCCGAGAATACTGTCAAGCCATTTTTCGAACAGACTCTTCTCCTGGTCCATCTCAGATCAAAGCAGTGGAAAATTATTGTGCCTCTATTAGTCCACAATTAATACATTGTGTGAACAATTATACTCAATCTTATCCAATGAGGAACCCAACAGATAGTAAGTAAAAGGGACATATTCTTCTCATTTCAATCTTTGGTAAAAGAGTGTACAAAGAAGTGATATGTTCTTGTAGATATCTGCAGTCTGGGTCATTTGAGAAATATCAGACTTCCTTTGGTATTTAGATTTGGCGGATTGAAGAATATCATCACAGCCAAAAGGGGCCAAGAAAGATGAGACTGTAGAGGGTATGAGGAAACAGGAATTCTCAATTCTGAGGGTGGGAGAGTTCACTGATACGGGTTTTTTGGAGAGAAGTTAGGTAATGACCATGAGTATTTCAAATTATCATAAGCTTTTGATCTAGCAGTTCCACTTCTCACAATTTATCTCACAAGAAAACTTATACAAATTTGCAAAAATATATATATATATGCATATAAATGATGTTCACTACAATGCTGGTATAATAGAGAAAAATTACAAACAACCCAAATATCCATCAATACAGTATTGATTAAAATTGATTAAATAAATTATGGCATACCTATAGAATAATAAAAACTTGGCATCCAACGAAAAAAGGACTTCTTACATAGAAAGAAGTCCAAGGCTGAGTGTGGTGGCTCACGCCTGTAATCCCAACACTTTGGGAGGCCAAGACAGGCAGATCGTTTTGAGCTCAGGAGTTTGAAACCAGCGTGGGCAACATGGTGAAACTCTGTCTCTACAGAAAATGCAAAAATTAGCCAGGTTCACACACTTGTGATCCCAGCTACTTGGGAGGCTGAGGCTGGAGAATCGCATGAATCTGCGAGGCTGAGGTTGCAGTGAGCCAAGATCCCGCCACTGCACTCCAGTCTGGATGACAGAGAGAGACCCTTCTAAAACAAAACAAAACAAAAAGGCCAGGCACAGTGGCTCATGCCTGTAATCCCAGCACTTTGGGAGGCTGAGGTGGGCAGATCACCTGAGGTCAGGAGTTCGAGCACAACCTGACCAATGTGGTGAAACCCTGTCTCTACTAAAAATACAAAAATCAGCCAGGTGTGGTGGCACGTGCCTATAATCCCAGCTACTCAGGAGGCTGAGGCAGGAGAATTGATTGAACCTTGGAGGTGGAGGTTGCATTGAGCCAAGATTGCACCACAGCACTCCAGCCTGGGCAACAGAGTAAGACTCCGTCAGGAAGGAAGGGAGGAAGGGAGGGAGGGAGGGAGGCTGGCCCGAGTTGGCCAGCATAGTGGCTCACACCTGTAACCTCAGCACTGTGGGAGGCCTAGCTGGGAGGATTGCCTGAGGCCAAGCGTTCAAGAGTAGCCTGGGTAACATAGTGAGACCCTATGTCTCAAAAAAATTAAAAAATTAACTGGGCATGATGGCACATAGCTGTAGTCCTAGCTACTTGAGAGGTAGAGGCAGGAAGATGGCTTGAGCCCAGAAGGTCAAGGCTGCGGTGAATTATTACTGTGCCACTGCACTCCAGCCTGGGTGACAGAGCAAGACCCTGTCTCTAAAAAATAGTGAAGTCCAAGATGTATTAAGCAAAAAAAAGTAAATCACAGAACTAAAAATATAGTGTGATACATTTTTAGTTTATACCTAATTGTTTCACTTTATATATTTTCCATAGTGTTTGAATTTTTGCCAATGAGCAATTATTACTTTTGTAATTAAAAAGTCATAAAAATGAGAAGACAGCCTGATATCTTTTAAAAATCAGGGCCTCCTGATGAAACTGCACCTGATATGGCTCTTCAGAGTCTCAGCTTTGTACATCCTGGAATCCATTTTCTTCACCTAGAGGTGATCAGATTTATAAAAACTGATTGACCAAACTGACCAAAGGCTGATGTATAAGATGTCAATGTTTTGATTTACACTGGGATATTGAAAGAGACTCTGTGGCTTACGTCTGTAATCTCAGTGCTTTGTGATGCTGAGGCAGGAGAATCACTTGAGGCCAAGAGTTTGAGACCAGCCTAGGTAACAAAGCGAGAATCCAGCTCTACAAAAAAAAATAGTAATAATTAGCTGGGTGTGGTGGCACACCCAGCTCCTCAGGAGGCTGAAGCTGTAGGATTGCTTGAGCCCAGGAGTTCAAGGTTGCAGTGAGCCATCATCGCATCACTGCACTCCAGCCAGGGCAAAAAAGCAAGACCCTGCCTCAGGGGGTGGGAAAAAAAAAAGACAAAAAGAAAGAAAGACTTGTTTTTTGTAACTCAAAGGCAGTACTGTGTGCCTTGCTTGGCCACCATCTAAATCAGAACTCTAATGGCTTTTGACATCCTGTGGTGTAGCCGTGTGGTCAAAATCACAGGATGAAGCATTGCCCCAATAACCTTCATTTGTTTTAAAGGCAGATCTGTGCTCTCTGACATTTAGTCTATACAGAGGTACTGCTGGAGCTAAGGAGATGGCAGCTCAATAAAAAAGCCGAAAGAGGTTTTAAGGGTAGAACAACCATCTCCGTCTTTGCCAATACAGAGGAATCTGGAAAAGAAGGCGCCAAACAGATATGCACAGATTTCTTCCAAAGTCAAAGAAAACTACTTCAAAGAAGCCCTTCTGAATTCTGTAGTATGGTTGAAAGTGTTTTTTCATTTCTGATTCTTTGAGAAAATTAAAGGCAGAGCCAAACTGATACCTTGTCAGAGGTCGCTACTGTATTATTTACATTACAACATAGATTAATTAGTATAAGATACATAAAATCTTTATGTGGTCCTGGAATGTGATGAAATATTGTGTCCGGAATTGGTTCCTTCCGGTGGCTTCTTGGTCTCGCTGACTTCAAGAGTGAAGCCACAGACCTTTGCAGTGAGCGTTACAGCTCTGAAAGGTGGCATCTAGAGTTGCTTGTTCCTCCCAGTGGGTTTGTGGTCTCACTGACTTCAGGAGTGAAGCTGCAAACCTTCGCAGTGAGTGTTACAGCTCATAAAGGTAGTGCGGACCCAAAGAATGAGCAGCAGCAAGATTTATTGTGAAGAGCGAAAGAACAAAGATTCCACACCATAGAAGGGGACCCAAGCAGGTTGCTGCTACTGGCTCAGGTGGCCAGCTTTTATTTCCTTATTTGGCCCCGCCAGGTCCTGCTGCTTGGTCCATTTTACAGAGCGCTGATTGGTGCGTTTACAAACCTTTAGCTAGACAGAAAAGTTCTCCAAGTCCCTACCCAACCCAGAAGCCCAGCTGGCTTCACCTCTCAATATGGTGTTTGTGTTTGCTGCTATAAAAATTAATCATTTCTCTCATGTCAAGAACATAATCCCTTTTAGGTAATTGTTTCTAGCAGGAAATAATTCCAGCTTGATCTACAATACCTTTTCTAAGAATGTCAAATACCTCTCCTGTGAGAACTTCTTAGGTGTAGGATAGCCTTTCATTTTTGTAAGGATGGTGCTAAAGATTCCATGACTGGGGACAGTGGTGAATTCTGGTAATAGATACCTTGTCCACCTTTAGCTCCTCACCTTTTTGCTACACTGCAAAGTAATAGAGAGAGAATTTGGTAGGGCCTGTATTCTGCAAATACTGACATATAACTAAGAGTAGTAGTAATGGCTTCCACTATACTGCCATGTTCTGTGCTAAGCAGAGCATGACCAAAAAAAAAAAAAAAAAACACGCACATTTATGTTTGTTGCAGCACTATTCACAGTAGCAAAGACTTAGAACCAACCCAAATGCCCATCAGTGATAGACTGAATAAAGAAAATGTGGCACATACACACCATGGAATACTATGCAGCCATAAAAAAAGGATGAGTTCATGTCCTTTGCAGGGACATGGATGAAGCTGGAAACTATCATTCTCAGCAAACTAACACAAGAACAGAAAACCAAATACTGCATGTTCTCACTCATAAGTGGGAGTTGAACTATGAGACCACATGGACACAGGAAGGGGAACATCACACACCAGGGCCTGTCAGGGAGTGGGGGGCTAGGGGAGGGATAGCATTAGGAGAAATACCTAACATAGATGACGGGTTGATGGGTTCAGCAAACCACCATGGCACCTGTATACCTATGTAACAAATCTGCACATTCTGCACATGTATCCCAGAACTGAAAGTATAATAAAAACAAACAGCTAATTAAGCCACTTATATTCTGAAAATGTAGGTTTATATTGCTGTGACAGAGCTGAAGACCACGCTTGCCAAAATGCCTGCAAGAGAATTCTGATGTCCAAGAAAACGGAAATGGAGATTGTTGATGGTCTCATCGAGGGTTGTAAGACCCAGCCCTTGCCTCAAGATCCTCTTTGGCAGTGTTTTCTTGAAAGCTCACAATCTGTTCACCCTGGAGTCACTGTACACCCTCCTCCGTCTACGGGCCTTGATGGGGCTAAATTGCATTGTTGTTCTAAAGCAAACACTTCAACATGTAGGTTAGTATTTCATTTTCCTTTACTAAAATCAGTAGAAAATGGCATTTTAATTAATGATTTTAAGCCTAGCAAACGTGTTATATTCTTACATGGTATAGGCTTAGCATTTAGAAAATATAAAATACTCTTTCATCCAAGAAATGTGTATTGAGCATTGTGTACCATATACAAAACATTGTTCTGTATATTGAGTGCTTTTAGCACAGCATTTTGGGGTGTGGAGGATTAGCATTGTCAGGGTAATAAATATTTAGGATGATGCAGTAGATGAATTCTATCCTTATAGAGATCATTAAGTAAACTTACAGTTTAGAAGATGTTTTGATCTGACATCTAAGGGACATTCTCTTTATTAAATTATGAAACTTCAAACTTTTTATTATATTGGTGGATAACCTGGGTTAACACTTATAACCAGAGTTAGGTGGTAGCATATTGGCATTCATCTGGGTGATACACTTAGGGATGAAAAATTAACAATACAAATATAGGATGTAGGAATTGCAGTCTAGAGACAAAAACAAATGGAGATAACTAAGATCATGGTCGAACACAGGTACAATAGAAATGTGCTTTATTAGAGATATTTGGGGTAAAAAGGGACCCCATGTTACTAGGATATCCTGAAATGAATATAAAATACCAGGAGTAAAACAATATTTCCTGTGGTTTCTAAATTGGATGGACTTTTAGCAAAAAATTTTGCCTGGAATAGCTCATCAAACTTTAGTAACTGTCAATCAAACTTTGGCAAATTTTTTTAAAGACATGAAGGTCAGGCGCAGTGGCTCGTGCCTGTAATCCCAACACTTCAGGAGACCGAGGCAGGGGATCACCTGAGGTCAGGAGTTTGAGACTAGCCTGGCCAATATGGTGAAACCCTGTCTCTACTAAAAAACATACAAAAATTAGCGGACGTGGTGGCACATGTCTGTAATTCCAGCTGCTTGAGAGGCTGAGGCAGGAGAATCACTTGAACCTGGGAGGCAGAGGTTGCAGTGAGCTGAGATTGCGCCACTGCACTCCAGCCTGGGTGACGCAGTGAGACTCCATCTCAAATTAATTAATTAATTAAAGACAGGAAAAAGAGCGAGACTCTGTCTCCAAATAAATAAAGACATGAAAAACCTGAAAAATATCCAAAGAAAATTAACAAAAAGGCTTAAAGGGAAATTAAATTAGGCTTGTAATTAAGGAAATTGGGTTGCTTATAGAAGTTAATAAGTATATTTATGGGAGGGATGCTGAGTATTTCTTTGAATGCCCACAAAAATGTTTATACCTACATAGAGTCACTAGAGATTGGAATGGCTGTGTTGTCCCAAAAGAGCTTCAGTAAGGAAGGCTTTTCCCTCTCTCTAAACTTGATACAGGGTTTTATGGTTTGCTGAAGGCTTTCATTTTCATCAGATTTCATCTTCATAAAACCTTAGGAGATAATTGGAGAAATTTATGTAATTTTTCTTTTACACTTAAGAAACTAACAATGAGATGTTAAATAACCTGTCCAAGGCAAATACAGATTGACCACCCTTAATCCAAAAATCTGAAAACCAAAATGCTCCAAAATCTGAAACTTTTTGAGTGCTGACATGACACCACAAGTGGAAAATTCCACACCTGACCTCATGTGATGGGTCGCAGTCAAAATGCAGTCAAAACTTTATATCATGTGCAAAATTATTTAAAATATTGTATAAAATTACCTTCAGGCTATGTGTATAAGGTATATATGAACATAAATTAATGTCGTGTTTAGACTTGGGTCATAGCCCCAAAATATCTCATTAGGTATATACAAGTATTCTAAAATTTAAAAAAAAAATCCAAAATTTGGGTCCCAAGCATTTCAGATGAGGGATACCTAACCTATAGAAAGTTAAGGACTAGCCAGGTGCAGTGACTCATGCCTGTAATTCCAGGGTGAGGCAGGTGGATCACCTGAGGTCAAGAGTTCCAGACCAGCCTGGTCAACATGGCAAAACCCCATCTCTACTAAAAATACACACACACACACACACACACACACAAATTAGCCAGGTGTGGTGACAGATGCCTATAATCCCAGCTACTTGGGAGGCTGAGGCACTAGAGTCACTTGAACCCAGGAGGCAGAGGCTGCAGTCAGCCGAGATCACGCCACTGCACTCCAGACTGGGTGACAGAGTGAGACTCTGTCTCCATAAACAAAACAAAAAAGAAAGAAAGCAAGTTAAGGACTAGAAAAAGGAAAGTTCCCAGATCAAGGTACCTGATGTAACTTGATTGCAGCTTCCTTATTCCCATAATGTGTAAGCCTCCCTGATAGCAGGGACCTTGTCTGTTTTATTCACCGTTGTATTTCCAGTGCTTTGAACAGGCCCTCACACAAGATAGACGCTCAATAAACATTGGTGAGGTGAATGAACAAATGTAAAAGTAAAGATATCTTCATCATAGGGGTAAATATGACAGTCAAATAAAATATAAGGTGAATGAATTTTTACTTACAGTTTTATATATTTCAATAATATGAAAATTATATTGTAAACATGTATTTCATAAATGAATGAATATCATGTGTGAGAGCACTTTAGAAATGGTACAAATGTTTTAGCTGTATACACATACTTAAGTTGCTTTGTAATCATTGAGTACTAAAAATAAGAATATCGTGTATTAATTACAATAGTATATAGAGGCTTTGGAATATTTTAGGGAATATAAATGGCTTTTGTATAGTTTTTCAAGAAGAAACTAATGTACCCTAAGTCTATCATCATGCTTCTTAAAACAAATCAGAGAACCATGTCCTAGTTTTACCTTCTGTGACTGAACATAAATATAAGGGAATATATCTTTGTGGAGGCAAAACCATGTGCTTTAAGTAAAAGTAAAAAAGAAATCAGAAAGATATAGGGGGAAATAATTGTGCCAGCAATTAAGGATGCACAAATACTGTAATTGAACATTAAATTTGGCACTGAGATTTCTAGCAACCTTGACAAAAAGAGAAAAGGTAGACGATAAAAGAAGCCTGTTTTCCATGGAAAGCAATCATTTTTTCTGGCTCTATTTTCTAGGAAATAGTCATTTGGTTTTTTTACTTTTTTTCTCACATATATTCCAAAGTATATAGTTCATAGAGTTTTAGTTTTATGCAAATCAAATATTTACTTGGTTGGCTCATGTCTGCTTCTGCATTTGTGCTCTTGTTTCAGGGAACTCTGCACTAAACTTTACAGCATGAGCTGGGGAAATACACAGAGTTGGCAGGAGTTTGATCACTTTTGTGAATATAATCCAGTGGAAGTGTCCATGTTGACCTGTTTAGCAGATGTCCGGGAACCTTGCCAGTTGGGCTGTAGAAACCTTACTTACTGTACTAATTTTAACAACAGGTAGGACAAATTATTATACATGGAATAGAAATATTTTATCACTAATTATAAATAAGTGAAATACCACTTTATTCTGATTTTGTTCCTGTTGGGTTAAAAGAAAGTCATATTTCTTTATGATTTCATCTTTAAATGCAATATTCCATCTGGTAAGTCACCTCTGGGAAAGGAAACACTATTACAAAGTCCCTTCCAATCTAGAGATACCTCAAGCTTCTGGAATTCAAAGAATCTCTTCTGCCGTCAGTCCCCTCTCCCTTCTACTGTACCACCAGTGGAAGTAATTCATTGTAGAATAAATTATTGTGAACGATTTGGTCATCCAAATGTTCACTTTTAAACAATTTACTTTAAAGGACCTTGAGAATGGTTGAGGTTCCTTCTCTGTGAGTCCCCTGTTTCATACAAAAATATTTCTTTACAAAAGCAATTCAAATAGATGTTTTCCTGGGGTATCAAGTATCATTAGAAAAATAAGGGGGCAAGAACTGAACCTTGGAGCATATCAACAGTTAATGGTTGAAGAAACCGAAGAAAACAGAAAAGGGCACCGGAAGCACAAAATGAGAGAACTCCATATAGAAATGAGAGAGAGAGAGTTCCTAAAGAAGAGGTGGCTGGTTTTATAAGTTACAACCCAGAAATAAAGAGGGCAAAAGGGAAGAGAGTCATTCAGTTGGGCCAGAAGGAAGTTCTAGATATTTTTGTCAGATGGTGTTTACTTCAAGCTAACACACATCTTATCTTTTGATAGCTTTAAAACTGGTGATAGAGTATTAGCCAGTAAATACCTGATTTAGAGATTGAGTTCATCTGAAATGTTTGATAGTTAAACTTTGGCACATAGTTCTGTTCTGGTTTCTAGTAATGGTGGAGTAGCTTGTATGAGAATAACAGCCCTACCAATACCAATTATGAAATATAAAAGAACAGTTGTTTTGAAGGTATTGGAGACTGATCAAAAACAGGAGGGTCTACATCTTTCTTTTTTTTTTTTTTTTTGAGACAGAGTCTCACTCTGTCTCCCAGGCATGATCACCCAGTGGCGTGATCTTGGCTCACTGCAACCTCTACCTCTGGGTTCAAGTAATTAATTCCCTTGCCTCAGCCTCCCAAGTACCTGGGATTACATGCACCTGCCACCATGCCCAGCTAATTTTTTTTTTTTTTTTTTTTTTTTTTTTTTTAGTAGAGATGGGGCTTCACCATGTTGGCCAGGCTGGTTTCGAACCCCTGACCTCAAGCGATCTGCCCGCCTTGGCCTCCCAAAGTGCTAGGATTACAGGCGTGAGCCACCACGAGCGGCCAACATCTCTTGAAAGATAGAAACCACACTGAGCAAAAGCCACATTTGTCCTCTTCTTCCTCATAGGCACTTTCAGTTTCCTTTCATGGGAAGTAGAGTTCAAGCAAAAAGCAGCAGTCTTGGCCTAAGGAGTGAGATACCAGAGTTTGGTCCTGCCAGAGAGGCTAGATATTAAAGGGAAAAAATCGCACAAGGGAGGGAACCACAAAAAGAAATGTCCCAAAATCCATGAACAGACTCCCTTTAAGTCCTTGGCTGACTCCTAAATGGTACTTTTGCAGGATGAGACTACAAGGAACCCAGGGGAAGGTGAACATAGATTATAGCAGTTAGCATTTGCTGGGCAGACAATTTAGAATTCAGATCATGCCAAGTTAGAAGGGCCTGGTAAACCCCATAAGGGCCAAACCTTGGGAGTACATACAACATCCAAGAGCTAAAGGTAAAGCTGAAAAACCTTAACAAAACCTGAAACTGCCTCCAGAAGGAGGTATTTGTCAGTAATTTAACTGCCTGCTGGTGTGAAAACAGCATTCCTCCAAAGAAGGTAACAAAATCCTAAATCCCACAAAGTATCGTGCATAATGTCCATTATACAATCAAAAATTACTAGAAATGAGAAAAATAGGAAATATGACCCATAGTTAAGAGAAAAAACAATCATACCCATTGGTGACCCAACTATTGGAATTAGCAGATAAGAATCTAATTATGATATGTTGAAAGATCTACAGGTAAAGATAGATATAGGTGAGATATGGAAGTGCTAAAAAAAAGCCACATGGAAACTCTGAAACTGAGAAATGCAATATCTAAAATAAATTTATTGTAGGGAATGGAAAATAGATACAGCAGAAGAAAATGGTCAGTGACCTCAGAGATCGCTCAATAGAAATTATCTAAACCAAAGCACAGAGAGAATAAGTGATATAACATCTCTGGTAGTAACCCAGAAGGAAAGGAAAGAAAGGAGCAGAAAAATATTTGATTAAACCTTGGCTGAAAGTTTTCCAAATATGATCAAATACATTAACCCACTTTTTGGGAAACGTTAGTAAACCCCAAGCCAGATAAATACAAAGAGAGACACACCTAGCACATCATAGTCAAACTGTTGAAAACCAGAGGCAAAGAGAAATAGTTAAAGCAACCAAAGGGAGAAAAAAAGACACTTTACATATGGTGGAATAACAATAAAAATGACAAGTGACTTCCTTTTAGAAACAGTGGAGAACCAAAGACCATCAAGTAGTGTCCCAAATAGTATCCTTAAAGTACTCAGGAAAAAAAAAAAAAACTTACATTTAGTGAAAATATTCTTCAAAAATAAAGGTATTTCTAGATATTACCAAAAAACAAACCAAAAAAAAAAAAAAAACTCAGAATTTTCTGCCAGCAGCCTCTCACTACAAGAAATTCTTCAGTCTGAAGGAAAATACCACATGAAAACTCAGACCTATAGAGCACTGGGATTGGTAAATGCCGGTAAACATGAAAAATATTTTTTCTTTATTTTCTTTTTCTTTTTTTCTTTTATATTTTATTTTTCAAAAGTAATTGGTTAAAGCAAAAATAATAACACTGTATTGTGGAATTTATACATAGAAGTAAAATATATGATATATGACAGTAGCAAAAAGGATGAGAGAGGTAAATAATTATACCGTTATAAGTTTCTTACATTATTTGCGACATTATATAGTATTAATTCAAGGAAAACTATAATAAATAATGGACATATATTATGCGTAGAGCAACCACTAATTTAAAACACAACGCAAAGAGGTATAGCTTAGAAGCTAATAGGAAATATGAAATGGAACACTAAAATAATACTTGATCCATCCAAAAGAAGACAGAAAGAAAAAGGAGACAAATTGAAAACCACAGCAAAATGATAGAGACTTAAACCCAACTGTATCAATAATTACATAAATGTAAATGAACTAAAAACATCAGTTGAAAGGCAGAGGTTGTTGGAAAGACAAAGAATAGTATTGGAGATAAAGAGTATCACCTTATAATGATAAAAGTTCAATTTATCATGAAGATACAATTAACATAAATATATATGCACCGAATGTCAGATAGGTACATATACTCAAAATACTTAAAAACAGAAGTAAACCCTAAAGAGAGAGAAATATTCAATCATATTCAGAAATGTTAACACCTCTCCCTCACTAATAGAACAAATGGAAAAAAATCAGTAAGGATATAGAGGATTTGAACAACATATGCTGGGTTAAAAAGCAAGTCTCAACCACTGTCAGAAGATGAAAATCATAAAAAGTGTATTTTCTGAACACAACAGAATCAAATTGGAAATCAATAAAAATAAACTATATTGAAATCTTCCCAAATATTTGGTAATTAAACATATGCTTCTAAATAATCTGTGCTACAAAGAAGAAATCACAAAGGAAATGCTTGAACCCGGGGGGCGGAGGTTGCAGTAAGCCAAGATCACACCATCACACTTCAGCCTAGGCAACAGAGTGAGACCCTCTCAAAAAAGGAATACTATGAACAACTTTATGCTAGTAAATCCTACAATTTAGATGAAATGGATGCATTCCTTAAAAACCAAAACTAACACAAGAAGAAATACAAATTAGGACTATTCTTATAACTGTTAGAGAAATTGAATTTGTAATTATAAATCTTCACACAAAGAAAACTTCTGGTGTTACTGGTAATGCTTACCAAACACATAAGGAAAAAATTATGCAATAATTTTTCAGGAAACAGATAACATATCCCAACTCCTCTTATGAGGCTAGCGTTACCTTGATACCAAAACTGACATGGACATTAAAAACAAGATAACTATAGTCTTGTGTCACTCAGAGATGCCAAAATCCTCAATAAAAGATTAGGAAATTCAATTCAAGTATAGTAAACTATTTTCAACAAGAGCAGCAAGGCAATTCAATACAAAAATAAACATCTTTTCAACCAGGCATGGTGGTTCACACCTATAATCCCAGCAGTTTGGGAAGCTGAGGCAGTTGGAATGCCTGAACTCAGGAGTTCGAGACCAGCCTGGGCAACAAGGTGAAACACCATCTCAATCAAAAATACAAAATATTGGCTGGGCACAGTGGCTCACGCCTGTAATCCTAGCACTTTGGGAGGCCGAGGCAGGTGGATCACCTGAGGTCAGGAGTTCGAGACCAGCCTGGCCAACATGGTGAAACCCCGTCTTTACTAAAAATACAAAAAAAAAAAAAAAAAATTAGCTAGGCATGGTGGCAGGCCCCTGTAATCCCGGCTACTTGGGAGGCTGAGGCAGGAGAATCGCTTGAACCTGGGAGGCAGAGATTGCAGTGAGCTGAAATAACATCATTGCACTCCAGTCTGGGCAACAAGAACTAAACTCTGTCTTAAAAAAAAAAAAAAAAATTAGCCAGGTGTGGTGGTGCGCACCTGTAGTCCCAGATGCTCAGGAGGCTGAGGTGGGAGGATGGCTTGAGCCTGGGAGGTGGAGGTTGCACTGAGCCAAGGTCATGCCACTGCACTCCAACCTGGGTGACGGAGTGAGACCCTGTCTCAAAAAAAAAAAAAAAAAAAGGCTGGGTATGGTGGCTCACACCTGTAATGACACTTTGGGAAGCAGAGGTGGGTGGATCACCTGAGGCCAAGAGTTCAAGACCAGCCTGGCCAACATGGTGAAACCTCATCTCTACTAAAAATACAAAAACTAGCTGGGTGTGGTGTCGGGTGCCTGTAATCCCAGCTACTCGGGAGGCTGAGGCAGGAGAATCGCTTGCATCCAGGAGATGGAGGTTGCAGTGAGTCGAGATTGTGCCACTGCACTCCACCTGGGCAACAGAGCAAAATCTCTGTCTCAAAAAAAGAAAAAATAACATAAAATAAAAAAATAGAAACATCTTTTCAACAAATAATACTAGCATAATTGAATATCTTTATGGAGGGGGAAAAAAAAGAAGCTCAACGTGTGTTTCACACCCTACACAAAAATTGCTTCCAGATCATAGAACTAAACATAAAAACTAAAAATATAAAGCTCATAGAAGAACATCTTCACAAACTTGGTGCGGGCAAACATTTTGTAGACAGGACACAAAATATACAATTTTAGAAGAAAAAAATGAATTAGACTTCAACAGTAAAATCTTTTGTTTGCCAAAAGACAACATTTAAAACTTGAAGGGGCAAGTCATAGACTTGAGAGGGAATGTTCAACATATCATGCACAGGTGTGTGCATACACACACACACGCACACACACACACATATTTGTCAAAGAACTTGTATCCAGAATATATAAGTAACTCCTACAACCTCATATAAAAAGTAAAACAACTCAATTTTAAAATTGTGCAAAAAAAGGCCAAGCGCAGTGGCTCACGCCTGTAATCCCAACTCTGGGAGGCTGAGGCAGGTGGACCACTTGAGGTCAGGGGTTCAAGGCCAGCCTGGCCAACATGGTGAAACCCCGTCTCTACTAAAAATATTTTTTAAAAATAGCTTGGCGTGGTGGCAGGCAACAGTAGTCCCAGCTGCATGGGAGGCTGAGACAGGAGAATCGCTTGAACCCAGGAGATGAAAGTTGCAGTGAGCCAAGATCATGCCACTGCACTCCAGCCTGGGTGACAGAGCAAGACTCCATCTCAAAAAAAAAAAAAAAAAAAGAAAAAATTGTGCAAAAAACTTTCACAGACCCTTTACCAAAGAAGGACATCAAAATGGCCATTTAATCAAGTATATGAAAAGATGTTCAACATCACTAATTATCAGGGAAATACAAATTAAAACCACAATGAGCTATCCCTTCACACGTGTTAAAATGGCTATTATCAAAAAGATGGAAGATAACAGTTGTTAGCAAGGATATGGAGAAAAGGGAAGTCTTGGACACTGTTGATGGAAATGTGAGTTAGTACAGCCATTGTGGGAAATGGTATGGAGGGTCCTCAAAAAATTAAAGATAGAAGGTACCATATGATCCAGCAATTCCACTACTAGGTACATATCTAAAGGAAAGGAAATCAGCGTATTGAATAGATATTTCACTCCCACATTCACTGCAACATTATTTACAATAGCCAAGATATGAAATAAACCTGTATTCATCAATGAATGAATGGATAAAGAATATGTGGTATATATACAGTGTGGAATCCTATTCAGCCTTTATAAAGAAATCCTGTCTTTTGCAACAATATGAATGAACCTGGAGGACATTAAATAAAATAAGCCAGATGCAGAAAGACAAATACTGCACGATCTCACTTATATGTGGAATCTAAAAAAATCAAACTCATGGAAGCAGAGAATAGAATAGTGGTTACCAGAGGGTGGCTGGAGAGGGTGGTGCAGGAGGAGGAGAGGGAAGAGGGAAGAGGGAGGGGAGAGGATTGGGAAAATGTTAGTCAAAGGACACAAAATTTTATTTAGACAAAAGGAATAAGTTCAAGAGATCTATTATACAACATGGTAACTATAGTTAGCAGTGAGTTGTATACTTGAAAGGTGCCAAGACAGTAGATGTTAAATATTCTCACCACAAAAAAAGAGATAAGTATGTGAGGTAATGCATATTTTAATTAGCTTAATTTAGCCATTCCACATGTGTCGTATTTATATATATTATGTTGCACACAATACATATATAATTTTTGTCCATTAAAAAAAGTTTAAAGGAAATAGCCATCTAGTACATTAAAGGGTTCATTATTATTAGTCATGGCAAAATGCAAATTAAAATAGCAATTCAGTGCCTCCTCACCCTCACAAGAATGCCTGAAATTAAAAGACTGGTAAGCATATGAAGCATATTGAAGCAAGTGGAATTCTTATAGTATGTTACTACTGGGAATAGAAGATAGTTTAAGGACTTTGGAGCTTTTGTTCAGTTTCTTCAAAAGTTAGATCTATGACCTAACAATTTTATCCTGAAGCATTTACCCCAGAGACATGAAAACATATGTCCAAATAAAGACCTGTCTGGTACCCTTATTCATAATAGCCCGAAAAATGGGGGAGAGGACCCAAAACATCTATCAGGAGAATGAAAGAATATAACATTGTGGTGCATCCAAACAATGGGATAGCAATGGATGAATCTTATGTTGAGAAAAAAAGCCCAACACAAAATACATTCTTGACACATGAGATCCAAGAATAGGCAAATGTAATCTATGGTAATAAAGATCAGAATATCCTTTCCTCTGCTGGAATCAGGGATTGACTAGAGGGGGGCACAAGGGTACTTTATAGAGTGATAAAAATGTTCTAGGCCAGGCACGGTGGCTCACACCTATAATCCCAGCACTCTGAGAGGCCAAGGTGAGCAGATCGCTTGGGCCCAGGAGTTTGAGACCAGCCTAGGCAACATGGCAATAAAGAAAATACAAAAATTAACCAGGTGTGGTGGTGGGTGCCTGTAGTCCCAGCTACTTGGGAGACTGAGGTGGGAGGATCATCTAAGCCCAGGAGGTCAAGGCTGCAGTGAGCTGTGATCATGCCACTGCACTCCAGCCTGGGTGACAAAGTGAGAACCTGTCTCAAAAACAACAACAACAAACAAATTTCCAGTGGCTATACAACATGTAATACAGCAACAGATTGAATGCAGAAGCAGGTATGAAAATCCACCTGAGTTCTATTAAGCCAGACATTACAGAGATTTGCAAAACTGTAAAACAGTCCTATTCTTCTCGCTAATGTTTACTTTGGAAAAGAGTTATTTTTCATAAAAATAATACTTATATTAACATGTAATGGGTTTGTTATAATTTTAAATAACTTGATAACTACTTTAAAATTTGCTTAAACTCTTTTCAAGATGGGGTATTGCCATATTGCCCAGGCTGGCCTCGAATTCCTGGGCTCTCCTGCCTCAGCCTCCTGAGTAGCTGGAACTAGAGGCATGCCATCACACCAGCTAATTTTTTTTTTTTTTAAAGTAGAGATGAAATCTTGCTGTGTTGCCCAGACTGATCTCAAACTCCTGAGCTCAACCTATCTTCCTGCCTTGGCCTCACAAAGTGCTAGGATTGCAGGTGTGAGCCACTGTACCCAGCCTAGAACAGGCAAAATTAATGTATGGTGATATAAGTATAAATAGTTATGGCCTCTAAGTTACAGTCAGCAGGGAGGCATTAAGTCAACAGTGGCACAAGGGAACTGGCTGAAATGTTGGATGTGTTCCTTAATTGATTTAGATGTGCTTATGGATGTACACATTTGTCAAAGCACATCAAGCTGTACCCATAAAATCAGTGCTTTTAGTTTTTGTAAATTATGTCACCATTTTAAAAAGTTGGCCTCATAATATTTATTTTATGAAATGAAATGGGACAGTCTGGGGATAATAGTCCTCTTTGGAGCATTGTGAAGTTTTAAACTGCCTCACAAGAATCTGTTAAAAAGAAAACATGCAATCAGAGTTTAATGCTAGTGTCTACACTTAATCTTCATACAGTCGAAGCTATCCCTTCATGGGTTGTATGTGCTTTCTTAAAAACACCAGATTTTTATGATGCTTAAATGAGTAGGATTTTACTCATTGCTTCTCTCTAGAAAATAATTGCCTCTTGATTCTTTCTGGACTTTTTTCTCTTTAGGCCAACGGAACTTTTCAGGAGTTGTAATGCACAGTCAGATCAAGGAGCCATGAATGATATGAAGTTGTGGGAGAAAGGAAGCATCAAGATGCCATTTATCAATATACCTGTTCTCGATATTAAAAAGTGCCAGCCAGAGATGTGGAAAGCAATAGCTTGTTCACTGCAGATTAAACCTTGTCATAGTAAATCCCGGGGAAGTATTATTTGCAAGTAAGTTTCTTTCATCCTAATGATTCTCCAGCTTTAGTTCAGACCCTCCATGATCTCTCGCCAGAGCCTCTCCATAGAATTTTCTCTCTCTCCACTTCCTTTGCCTGTCACCCCCATAAGTCAAATGCTTTCCTACTTTTTCCTCCTCTAGTTGAAATACTGCTCCCCTCATCACCACCTGCTGGCTGTCCTTGTCTCCTCTGAAATACCAGACATTCCCATAGAATCTTCCCAGATTTCTCCAGCTGAAAATAATTTATCCTTACTACAGATTCCTATAGACCTTTATTTGTACTTCTCTTATGGAACTTGGTTCATGAAACATTTATTAAATGCCTCTAATGCACAATTCTATTTTTATATGTTAATTTGTGTACTTGTCTTATATTCTGTTAGACTTTGCTCTTTTTTTTTTTTTTTTTTTTTTTTTTTTTTTTGAGATGGAGTCTTACTCTGTCTCTAGGCTGGAGTGCAGTGGCATGATCTCAGCTCACTGCAACCCCCACCTCCCAGGTTCAAGCAATTCTCCTGCCTCAGCCTCCCAAGTAGCTGGGTCTTACACGCCCAGCTAATGTTTGTATTCTTAGTAGAGATGGGGTTTTACCATGCTGGCCAGGATGGTCTCGATCTCTTGACCTCGTGATCCACCCGCCTCGGCCTCCCTAAGTGCTGGGATTACAGGCGTGAGCCACTGCGCCCAGCCAACTTTGCTCTTCTTAAGGAGCTTATTTTGCTTAGGAAATCTAGGATCAAGTAAAGATGGGAGCTGCTATAGTGGGTGAAACCAAAAGCATTTAACACATAGTAATCTGCCCATGGTTCCTCACACATCTTTTTTTCCAAAAGTTTTCCAAAACCAAATTAATATCCAGTCCCTCAGCTGTTGGTGTGTGGCTCAGTGCTGCTGGGTACCTCAACAATTTCAACCTTAAACAGAGTCCAGTCTATTCTCTGACTTGGCTTGGGGATAACCTGATGGGGAAATACTGAGGTATAACAATTAGATGACAAGCAAGAGGCAACAAGAGGGCAATATGTAGAATCTTAGCACAGAAAACTTGTAGGAGTCAAATCCCTATTGAAGACTAAGAACATTTTAAAGTAAGTGGGCTTTCCAGTTGTTATAGGCCAGATGCTAATGTTGATAACTAAAAAGAGACTTAGATAAGGAAAGGAAGGAGAAAAGAGGCAAGCAAGCAAACAAGCAAGCATAAGGTCCTAGAAGTGAGGATATATGATTTTTGCAGGGAGTAAATCAGACTAGCTTCGTTTAATTTCCTTTCAAAGATATTGAAAAGCCACATTGCTTGTAGTAACAGTACGAAGAAGTACACAATTTGAGTAAGGGCTTTGGTCTCAGACAACAGAAAGTTAGGGATGCTTTGAATTTATTATTCAACCTGAGCTCTACTGTGACTCCTGTTCTCTTTTGCCATACTTAACCAATTATGAAACATGTTAAGTTATGACAACTCACTTTCTGGAAAGCTTCAGAAAAAAGTGATGCTAACTAGACAACATGAGGAGGTTCCTCAAGCTCTAAATTTATGTGCATTTTTTTTCAAGATCAGATTGTGTGGAGATTCTTAAAAAATGTGGAGATCAGAACAAATTCCCTGAAGACCACACAGCTGAAAGTATTTGTGAGCTTCTGTCACCTACAGATGATCTGAAGAATTGTATACCTTTGGATACATACCTCAGTAAGTACTTTTTTGTATGTGTGTTTTTAGATTTCAAATACTTCTCTCTTCCAACTATTTGTTTTACTATTTGTTTTGGATGAGCATTTATCTGTTGAGGACATGGGGTTCAGTGATACCATCTCAATCACAGACTCTTGTTTGCTTGGCCTTTTTGGCCCAGGAAAGAATTGTTGTCTTAAAACATGTAAGCAGAAGTGATTCTATCAGTCTGAGGAAGTATGAACTGTTGTCAGTCAGGAATTCTAAGCAGTGACTCAGAGGGCCAGCATTCTCAGATAACCACCTCCATATCATGCTGACTTCTCACCATAATAATGACTAGAAAGTGGAATTTCCCCCCAGAGACTATCAGCTTTTTGTTATCAGAGTATCAGTGGATGAGAGCCAGGAATTGGCTTGGACTTACTCACCCAACAGGGTATAAAAAACGATAGTCTAGGCCAGGCACGGTGGCTCAAGCCTGTAATCCCAGCACTTTGGGAGGCCGAGGCAGGCGGATCACGAGGTCAGAAGATCGAGACCATCCTGGCTAACACGGTGAAACGCCGTCTCTACTAAAAATGCAAAAAAAATTAGCCGGGCATGGTGGTGGGCACCTGTAGTCCCAGCTACTCGGGAGGCTGAGGCAGGAGAATGTCGTGAACCCAGGAGGCAGAGCTTGCAGTGAGCAGAGATCGCGCCACTGCACTCCAGCCTGGGCAACAGAGCAAGACTCCGTCTAGAGAAAAAAAAAAAAAAGATAGTTTAGCTTAATATGTAAAAATGGAACTTTTCTCACTGCTTCAGTTTTTCTCTGCCAAGTACTCCTGCCAAGAGCTAGAAGAGCGTGTTGCTATCTCATTGAGGGATCCGGGAGCTGGAGCTCAGCTTCTTGGCAGTGAGACAAATACATGGTGGAAACCAGGGGATGACAAGTAGAACTCCTACACACTCAGTAGTTAAGATAAGGGAGGTGTTCAGGCTGCCACCAGGGGGCATCTGTGCCATGAGCTGGCTGCAGAGGCAGACAGTGAAGTCAGCTCCTACTTGCTTTGTTTTCCTGTATTAGATAGGATTAACAAAAAGCAGAACAAATAGAAGTAAAAGAAAGCCCAGAAACAAATAGTCTAGGGCTTCATCATCAGGAATCCAGGCTCCTTTTATCCTTCTCCACCATCCTTAGCATTTAGCTTCCATCATCAAGATTACTTCATATACTTTGTCATCATAACATGGCTACTGGAGTTCTGGCCACCATATTCTAGTTCCAGATGGTAAAAAGAAAGGGAGAGAGCAAACAACTTCTCCCTAGTCACACTGCCTACCCCTACTTGTAAGGAAAACTGAGAAAGATTATTTTTTTAGCTGTGGGCCCATTGCCGCCCTAAGTAAAATTGGAGATCTTTTAGTAATTGGGGAGAGAAAAGTATGTGCTAGATTCGTAGCTGGTAGTATTTGCCATATTTTCTCAAGACCAACAAAGTGTGTCCCTTAAACTTTGTGACCAATATAGCAAAAAAGAGAGCCTTACACTGGAATTTAGACCTTTGTGACTTTGAGCAGATCACTTCTTTGAGCCTCAGCTTCCCTATTTATGAAATAATTAGGCAAAATGAGATGAACTCCAAGGGGCCTTATACCTCTGTTAGTCATAGAGTATGAGTCTGGCCTAAAATCAAGTAAGCAACACTTATTTATAATTCTAGATTCTATTACAGCAGGAAAATATTTGTGTAGAAGGAAACTATATCAATGGGAGGAAAATTAAATATCTGTTTAAATATACATAATTTATATCAAGTGAGACTCTTCCTTGGCCATGATTTCTAAAGTTAAATATAATCATGGTTTGGAGTCCATACATATTACCATAATAAATTCTCATTTATGATAAAACACGCTAAATTATCCCTCTTAGACACCTTATTTGACTACCCTATCCAAAATATACCTATCACTTTCTATCCCCTGACACTACTTATTACTTATAATTTTCTGATTTAATTGTTTGTTTATATATACACATATACATACCTAGCATATATATGTATGTGTGTGTGTGTATATATATATATATTTTTTTTTTTTTTTTTTGAGATGGAGTCTGACTCTGTTGCCCAGGCTGTTGTGCATTAGAACAATCTCAGCTCATTGCAGACTCTGCTTCCTGGGTTCAGGCCACTCTCCTCCCTTAGCCTCCCAACTAGCTGGCACATGCCACCACGCCCAGCTGAATTTGGGTTTTTTGTTTTGTTTTGTTTTTTTGGATTTTTTTTTTTAAGAGAGTCCCATTCTGTCTCCCAAGCGGAGTGCAGTGATGTGATCTCGGCCCACTGCAACGTCTGCCTCCCGGGTTCAAGCAATTCTCCTGCCTCAGCCTCCTGAGTAGCTAGGATTACAGGCATCCGCTACCATGCCCAGCTACTTTTTATATTTTAGTAGAGATGGGGTTTCACCATGTTGGCCAGGCTGGTCTCAAACTCCTGGCCTCCGGTTATCCGCCCGCCTCAGCCCCCAAAGTGCTGGGATTACAGGCGTGAGCCACTGTGCCTGGCTCATACATAGTATATTTATTGTCTGTTTCTCTACTAGATGTAAACTCTGTGTTAGAGACTTGTCTATTTTGTTCATCACTGTATCTCCAGCACCTAGAACCTTGCCTGGAATATTGTAGATCCTAATAAATTAAAAAAAAAATGAATGAATGTATGTTTATGCTAAATTTATCATTTCACAAATGAAAGAATCTCGGTGTTTTAATAGCTTGGTAGAATCAGGCCTTTATGCTCATGAGCTCTTCATTTATTCCAGCCATAATTAATTCAGATAATTTACAATTCTCTCTTACTCTTTCAGGTTGGTTAAACTAATCTGTTTTGGTTTTTTCAGGGCCAAGTACTTTAGGTAACATTGTAGAAGAAGTAACTCATCCCTGTAACCCAAATCCTTGCCCTGCCAATGAGCTCTGTGAAGTAAACCGAAAAGGATGTCCATCTGGAGATCCCTGTCTTCCATACTCTTGTGTTCAAGGTAAGAGGTAGGTGGGTGTGAGAAGAGGATGGATAGGTGCTGCTAGTGTTTTTTTATAGGAGCTATCTTTCTTTTTTTCAATCCTGCTCCTTCTGTAATATAGGGGTTATCTTTGGAGTGAGATTATAAGGGACTTCATGTTCTATATTATGTTTTTCTATAATGTTTGAGATTTTCTCATTAAACATTATTGATGTAAGCAGAAAAAGACACTTGTAATTTTCAGTTGCTATTTAAATTGTAAACTAATAATAACAGTCTAAAACTTCACTCTTATAATGAGTTGCAGGGTTCTAGACTATGAAAGAAAAGAAGCTCAGACCAGCTTTTTGTACTTTCTCTTCTATGTGGTAATGTTTGAAAAAATATACTCTACGTTGTTCATGTTTTTTCTTTTCTTTGTTTTAGTATATAGAGGAATAGCATATTCAATAGAATGT
Organism: Macaca nemestrina; assembly: GCF_043159975.1. Classification (NCBI taxonomy): domain Eukaryota; kingdom Metazoa; phylum Chordata; class Mammalia; order Primates; family Cercopithecidae; genus Macaca; species Macaca nemestrina. Next base: position 65,457,827 of record NC_092138.1, read on the forward strand.
GTAGCTATCTCCATAAAGATTAATGTTTTGTTGAAATGTTTATAACTTTAAGGCTGAAGGATTTTTATCCCATGGAATTTTGATAGTCTTTATCTTTCTGTCAATCCCTTTAGAATATAGTTCTTGCAACATTTTGCTTCTTTTTATCTATTTCCCAATTGAGAATGTTTCTTTATCATGTTAGAATCAAGATTTTTTTTAAAGTTGTTTTTTTTTTTTTTGAGACAGAGTTTCACTCTTGTTACCCAGGCTAGAGTGTAATGGCGCTATCTCGGCTCACTGCAACCTCCGCCTCCTGAACTGAAGCAATTCTCCTGCCTCAGCCTCCCAAGTAGCTAGGATTACAGGCACCCACCACCATGCCCAGCTAATTTTTGCATTTTTAGTAGAGACAAGGTTTCACCATGTTGTCCAGGCTGGTTTCAAACTCCTGACCTCGGGTGATCTACCCACCTCAGCATCCCAAAGTGCTGGGATTACAGGCATGAGCCACCGCACCCGGCCTTAAAATATTTTTAAAGTAAAATAAAGCAAAAGAAGAAATAAGCATGATGTCTCAAAGTATTATCTATAATATATATGTAATACTATAATATATCGGCTATAGAGTTGTAATAAATCTTATCAAAATTGGAAATGTTGGACGGTTTTAAATTTCAAGATAGTATTTTCTGTCCATTTACCCTTACATTATAAGTTGATCAGTATTTTCTTTGGCAAGAAAATAAGATATAGTTACTTAAAATGGTGACATCTGTATTTCATATTATTTAAATATAGAATTCAATTCAGGGGCGGGGCACTGTGAATCCTCTTGTTTCATTAAACTCAGAAAACCCATCATATAATAAGATAGAAAATGGGCTTTCCATAAGCCCACCCAAATATTCAGTTTTTCCTTGAATTTAAGGTGTACTTATTTTCCATCACTAAAAGTTCTTCTGAACAATATTATTGTAAAAATACTGGCCAGGTGCGGTGGCTCACGCCTGTAATCCCAGCACTTTGGGAGGCTGAGGTAGGAGGATCATGAGGTCAGGAGTTTGAAACCAGGCTGGCCAGTATGGTATAACCCTGTCTCTACTACAAATACAAAAATTATTCAGGTACAAAAATTAGCCGGGTGTGGTGGCACACGCCTGTATTCCCAGCTGCTTGGGAGGCTAAGGCAGAAGAATCACTTGAACCCGAGAGGCAGAAGTTGCACTGAGCCAAGATCGTGCCACTGCACTCCAGCCTGGGCAACAGAGCAAGACTCCATCTCAAAAAAAAAAAAAAAAAAAAAAGGCCGGGCGCGGTGGCTCAAGCCTGTAATCCCAGCACTTTGGGAGGCCGAGGCGGGCGGATCACGAGGTCAGGAGATCAAGACCATCCTGGCTAACACGGTGAAACCCCGTCTCTACTAAAAATACAAAAAGAAATTAGCCGGGCGTGGTGGCGGGCACCTGTAGTCCCAGCTACTCCAGAGGCTGAGGCAGGAGAATGGCGTGAACCCGGGAGGCGGAGCTTGCAGTGAGCCAAGATCGCGCCACTACACTCCAGTCTGGGCGACAGAGCGAGACTCCGTCTCAAAAAAAAAAAAAAAAAAAAAAAATATATATATATATATATATATATATATATACTGTTAGTTTCCCTATTCCATTTTTTAAAATATCTGTGATTTTAAAATGTTTTTTACTAGCCCCCAAAAGTAAAAAGTTACATATCTTACAGCACTTTTATTCTGAATGATAGGTAACTTTGGGGTACAGATCTGTAATCACCACCATCCTCCAGAATATGGAATTTTCATTTGAGAGGTATGCTTTTGGACAATGAACCAAAGCAATTCCTTAATTTGATGAAAGTTCTATTACATAATCTTTAATAGTGATTTAGTACCTATAAGACTTTTGTCAAGTGTATATCTAATGTTATAAAACAATGTCATAAAACAGTACCATCTCTCTCAGCTAATTTTTGTTCGTACAGGTTGCAAACTGGGAGAAGCTTCTGATTTCATTGTCCGTCAAGGGACACTAATCCAGGTGCCATCATCTGCAGGGGAAGTTGGTTGTTATAAAATCTGTTCATGTGGACAAAGTGGACTCTTAGAAAACTGTATGGAAATGCACTGTATAGACCTCCAGAAGTCTTGTATTGTTGGAGGAAAAAGAAAAAGTGAGTCTTAAGCTCTGTTTTGTTTTTAATATGAGATTAGTTATTTTTACTTTGTAGGAAGAATATTGGATAGATTCTGACCAAAGAGTAAGGTCTGCATATCAGATACTCCAGGGCAGTATTTTTCAAACTATACAGAGCACTAGGACTTCTAAGGAAGTCTTTAGAAGTCTTTTCAAGAAGGGGCTAATGGCTAATAATAATTAATATTTATTGAATTCTAATCATGTGCTAAACACAAAGCTAAGTCTTGCCTTATATTATCTCATTAAATCCTCCAAGTTACACTTTGATATAGGCAATAATACCTGTATTACCCTTACTGCATAGATGAGGAAACTGATGCTTAAAGAGGTCACCCAGCTAGTAAATGACCAAAGCTGGATTCTGCTCCAGGTCTAGTTGACTCCAGATCCCTTACCCTTCACAGGAAAGGACACAGGTAATCTTCCCCCAACCCTTTCCTCAGTTATACCCCACCCCACCCTCACTTCACCAGAAGTGAAACTCAGATTCTGACATCATGGAAAGCAAGTGGGTACAGGCACTACACTGTTACGAGTTTGGGAAAAAAGTACATTAAAAAGTACTTTGACCCCCTTTCCTTTTGGGAAAAAAGTACATTAAAAAGTACTTTGACCACCTTCCCTAAAAATCTTAGACTCCACTGCTTCCTTAACCATCTTTTGCTTGTAGCCCCAACAGCTGTTCGTGTCAATATATGATTTCAAACAATTGTGAGAAAGGACCACTTTTGAGGATCTGTTCCCTCCCCACAAGCTCACTCTGCTACCCCATTTCTACTCCCATCCCCTACCCCTTCAACCATAGTAGTTCAGCTTTTATATGCTATTTGGTTTACTCTGCTGTGTGAGATTTGATTAAAAAGAAGAGTGCTCTTGGCTAAAATTAGCTCTCAAATTTCTGCCTTAGACCAAGTCAGGCATTTATCTCTTAATCCATATTCTGCTCGACTAAACTGTAACAGTTTGTCCTTTGTATAACAAACTGGTACTTTTTATAACAGAAAATATCAGGACAGATTCATTCCTTCTGTAACATTTCACTGACTAAATACCTATTCCGTACAAACGAGCATACTCGTGCCTTATGGAGCTGAAACCGGGATGAGGGATGAGATCATGCTTTACGTGTTAAGATGAGAGAATTTGAGCCAAAAAAAGTTGCAGACCAAGTGCTCTTCTGGGAGCTGGGCATTCCTGCTAGGGCATCAGAAGAGTCTTTGATCCAAAGATGGCATCAGGTCTGGCCCTGAAGATACAAGCTTTCAAAGCAGAAGGGGCAGCCAGAAACATTCTTAGAGGATAGGGAGCAGCCTGGTAAGACCAGCACTTCAGGGGCTTGGAGAAATACACTAGGAGGCAAGTATGAAAATATAAATACCACAGATTTTACTCTAGTTGGTACATTCAGAAGTCATCTTTCAAGAATGTTTGGCTGGGCACAGTGGCTCAGGCTTGTTATCCCAGAACTTTGGTAGGCCGGGGCAGGCAGATGGCATGAACCTAGGCGTTCAAGACCAGCCTGGACAACATAGTGAAACCCTGTCTCTACAAAAAATACGAAAAATATCCAGATGTGGTGGTGTACACCTATAGTCCCAGCTACTTGGGAAGCTGAGGTGGGAGGATCACCTGAGTCTGGGAAGCAGAGGTTGCAGTGAGCTGGGATCACGCCAGTGCACTCTAGCCTGGGCTATAGAATGAGACCCTGTCTCAAAAAAAAAAAAAAAAAAAAGGAATTTCCATTTTAAAACTTGTTGAACTATTAAAATTGTAATATGTGCTCTATTTCTCAATGCGTGATATAGATCAACATTTTCTTTCTCTTTCTCTCAGGTCATGGAACATCCTTTAGCATTGACTGCAATGTCTGTTCTTGTTTTGCTGGCAATTTGGTGTGTTCTACCCGCCTTTGCCTCAGTGAGCACAGTTCAGAAGATGACCGTCGTACCTTCACAGGTGACTGTGATCGCCCAGAGTCTGTCCTCAGGGTCCATCATTTCTTTGCACACATTTTTCCCTTCAAGGCAGCTTCTCCAGTCTTAACTGCAAGTGTACACAATAAAATCAATACAGAATCTAAGGGCAAGATGCTTTTCCTCCCTGGATCTTAGTTTCTTCCTCTATGAATTGAAGGTATTATACTAAATGGTGTCTTAGGGTCCTTAGCACTAATGTTCTGGAATTTCATGAGTCAAAAAGAACAGAGCCAGTGATTGGAATGGGTTTAATTAAACTGAACTTTTCTACCTGATAAAATACCCCATTTACCCCTACCGCTATGATCTAAAATGTCCATGCATGTTCTCAGTTTGTTTCTTAGCACCTTCTTCCTCAGCCTACCTTAGCTTACTTCTTCCTCTAGACTCCCACAAACAATAATATCCCAGAATATTACTTTCTTGACTTTCCTATGCTTTGCTGCTCTTATTATTCTTACACCAACATAAGTAAGTGAAAAGGCTAGTGAGATGGGATGCTTTCCTCTTGTGAAGCTATTGTTGCCAATAGCAACAGCACAGTCTGCTGGTTTATCTTGATATCTGCTTTTTCCTAGATCTAAAATACCTTTGGTTGTGGGTTAAAAGTTACTAGGTAGTTGCCCTTGCCCCCATTTCATGCTGCTGCAGTGGCAACTTGATTCTTCTTTCCCCAGAATTAGTATTACATGCGGAGAGGGGTAGGGGCTGGGTGGAGGAGAAGTGGAGGAGAGGAGAGTAAGGATTTACCAACCTTGTACTTCCAGCCCATTGGAAATAAAAAGGGGATCAGAAATAAGAAGTGAATGGCAGACTGGTAAGGAAGTAGAGGTAGGACGAACTCTACCCCAGCCTTCACTGCTTTATTATCATCATCCTTTATTATTAACCTTTGCCTTGCTCAAGCGAGGACTATTCATTCTGCTTAGAGAAACCATAGAGGGATATGGGGATAAAGAATAAGCAAAGGATTTACAAGGAAGACTTTTTTAATTTTTTTGTTAATGTCTAAATGTTTTTAGAAGTTGAGCTTTACAACTAGCAAGACCCCTGTTTCCTATAGTGTGTGGCCCATGGTGTCCTGGGATAAATAAGTCAATGACTGTTGAGCTAACAGACTAAGGAAATTTTACTGACCCATAACTGTGCCACATTTCTTGGGACCCAGTGTCCCACTCCAAATATGACTCAGAGAAAGATGTTCATAACAATTTGTAAGTCTTAAAATTACAATAATTTTCCAAGTTACCATCTTGGACATGAGAGTGGAAGGGACATACAACCTTCACTCTTTCTTTTTTTTTTTTTTTTTCTGAGAAGGAACTTTCTTCTTGTTGCCCAGGCTGGAGTGCAATGGCGTGATCTCGGCTCACTGCAACCTCTGCCTCCTCAGTTCAAGTGATTCTCCTGCCTCAGCCTCCCAAGTAGCTAGAATTACAGGCATGCACCACCACACCCTTCTAATTTTGTATTTTTAGTAGAGACAGCATTTCTCCATGTTGGTCAGGCTGGTCTCAAACTCCCGACCTCAGGTGATCCACCCACCTCAGCCTCCCAAAGTGCTGGGATTACAGGTGTGAGCCACTGTGCCCAGCCCACTCTTTCTTATGCTTGGTATGAGCCTTTAGCATTCAAGAAATACCCACACCAGACTTCAAACATCTAAATTCTAGATTTTATATGCCAAATCGGGAGAAACAGTCTTTACTTTCCCTACCTCTAGCCTTGTTAATAGGGGTATCTATCTGGGATCAAGGTCTAGAAGCCCTCAACTAGCTGGCAATAAAAAGGACAAAGGAAAGGCATCTTGCAGACAAGCTATTCAGAGCATTGCTGTCTTTAAAAACACTGTCAGAGATACGAGAGGTTTTTCCTGACTTAATTTACAATTCTATTTTAACATGAGACCTTCACATGATTGCTCATGATTTGCCTTAACAAGGAAATACAAGGGGAGGGGAACATATAAGGGGAGGGGAAATATACACATACATATTTTTGAGGCTGTTTCCTCTCCTCAGGTCTGCCCTGTAACTGTGCAGATCAGTTTGTCCCCGTATGTGGGCAGAATGGGCGCACTTACCCCAGTGCCTGCATTGCTCGCTGTGTGGGCCTCCAAGACCATCAGTTTGAGTTTGGATCATGCATGTCAAAGGATCCATGTAATCCTAATCCCTGCCAAAAAAACCAAAGGTAAGTCAAATGGCTTCTTATTTTATTCAACTGAAGGCTAGTACTTACAAAGCATCTACCATATACCAGACAGTGAAAACCCAAAGGTAAATTAAGAAATCATCTCTGCCCTGAAGAGTTTGGAGTCTGGAGGGAAAGAGAGCCATGTAAAGCTGCGTGATAAGGTGCTGCTCTTGGGAGCCCAGAAGTAGGGCAGTTAATGCAGCCTGGGCAAGGTTCTGGGGGAGCCTCTAGATATTGTGATACGTAGCTGAATCTAGAAAGATGAGTAAGAGATTGCAGGCAAGGTTTGCAGTAGAGAAAAGGTGGTGGTGGTGAAGGCAGACTAACAAGAGTCGTGGCTGCTGGAAATGTTATCTCCGTAACATTTTTATCTCCATGTTATCTCCATAGCATGGTGTCTGTTGGGCACTAAAGCAGTTCTGTAAGACTGAAACAGAAAATGTAAAATAAGGAGAGGTAGCAGAAGAGATGAGAGGAAAGGGTGTATTTTTATTAATAGCTGTCACCTGATAGTCAAGGGAAATTTTCTTCTAGTTATATGCATCCATTTTAGAAGTTGGACATGAGAAATCTCTGGAAATGCAACTTCACTACTATTTGAAAGTATTTGTTTTGAGCTCCTTTCTCTACTGTTTCCTCACTTGAGCTCAGAAGACAGTTGCCTCAGCCTTAATGATGGATTTCTGCATGTGGCAGCCACCAGGGCAGGAGTCTTGCTGACCCTTAGGTTACAGCCTTCTGGAAGCAGAGTGTTTACTGGCTTACCTGAATGACCTGAACAGTACACATTCCAATGCCACAGTGCTTTCCTAAGCAATTGCTGCTTCTCCATCCTGAAAACCCTGGTGTAATATGGAGGGAGGGGGAGATTTTCTCATGTGTTAAAAGAAATGGCAAAGAATTAGTCATCCATCTGCCAAAGTTTATACAATGAAACTAATCCAAGAAAGTTTCTACGGAAAGAAGATAGGATGCAACGCATAGGAAATAAGCTGAAAGAATAATACAGGTTGTGTTGGGAGGTAGAATTGAGGATTGTTTTAATATTTGTTCATTGTTTTCTGCATTGGCTAGCCTTTCTGAATAAGGTGGTCCTGCTTTTATAATAAAACAATAAAAATAAATGTCAAAGTGGGAAGGCCTTCCTGAGTATATACAAGATTGAAAAATTAGTTACATGAACCTCAAAATTTTCTGCATGGTAACAGACAAATGACACACTGGAAGGAATATCGCAGAGAAAGCGCTGATGTCCTTGTAATATAAAGAGCCCCTGCAAATCAATTTGAGAAAGATCAACCTAATATCAAAATGGACAGAGATCAATAACCTAATAGAAAAATGGACCAAGGACATAAACATAAAAAAAGAAATCCAAATGGTTCTTAAACATTTGAAAAGGTACTTTTATTTGTTAGGGTAAGTAATTCTAGCAACTGTATACAAATTCCAAAATACCAATAATTTCACAGAGTAGATAATTACATAGAACCCATTTGTTTATTCAGCAGGTGGCTTTCCGTGTGATCATTCAGAGACATGGGATCCTTCCATATAGTGACTCTGTCTTCTCCTACAGCCTCACAGTCCTCTTCTGGGTCTTCTGCATTTGGGCAGCAGATAAGAGAAGGGGGATAGTGGGGATTGCTCTTAAGAAGCTTTAATAGGCCACATCTAAAAGTAACATTCATCACTACTTCTAGCCACATTCCATTGTCTAGAACTCAGTCTGTTGGCCATAATGAATTCCAGGGAGACTGGGAGATATAATTTAGATACATACCCAGGAAGAAAGTGAAGTGAATTTGATAAACATCTAGACAATCTGCCACAATGCTTAACCCTCCTCATATTAAGAGAAATGTAAATTAAATTAAAACTACAATTGTATACCACTTTTCATCTGTCAGACTGGCAAAGCTAAAGTTTGGTAACATAATATAGGGAAATAGCTGTTTTCATACAAGAGGGAGCTGGAGGAGGATTGCTACATCCTCTGTGGAGGGTAGTTTGGCCAAATTTGCAGTTTTAAATGCACATACCCTTTGGATCAGCACATATAAATGCTTATCCTTACATGAGATATATCTGTAAGGATAAATAAGAAAGTGATAGCTCACACCTGAAATCCCAGCACTTTGGGAAGCCGAGGCAGGCAGATCGCTTGAGCTCGGGAGTTCGAGACCAGCCCGGGCAATGTGGTGAAACCCTGTCTCTACCAAAAATTAGCTGGACATGGTGGCTCCCCGCTGTAGTCCCAGCTACTCGGGAGGCTGAGGCAGTAGAATTGCTTGAACCCAGGAGACAGCGGCTGCAGTAAGCCTAGATGGTGCCACTGTACTCCAGCCTGGGTGACAGAGCAAGACTCCATTTCAAAAAAAAAAAAAAAAAAAAAAACACTAAAAGAAAGAAATTGGTAATAGTGGTTCCTCTAGGAAGGGGAACTAGGTGTCTGGGACACAAGAGTAGAAGGGAGGCCTATTTTTCACTGTGTACCATTTAGTACTTTTTAAGTTTCACCATGGCCTCGTATTATCTGTTCAAAAAATAATTAATTGTGGCTGGGCACAGTGGCTCACGCCTGTAATCCCAGCATTTTGGGAGGCAGAGGTGGGTGGATCACTTGAGGCCAGAAGTTCAAGACCAGCCTGGCGAACATGGTGAAGCACCATCTCTACTAAAAATACAAAAATTAGCCAGACATGGTGGCACACACCTGTAATTCTGGCTACTCAGGAGGCTGAGGCAGGAGAATCACTTGAACCCGGGAGGCAGAGGTTGCAGCGAGCTGAGATCATGCCACTGCCCTCTAGCCCGGGTGACAGAGCAAGACTCTGTCTCAAATAATAATAATAGTTAAAAAAAGAAAGAATTGTATTCATCCATCAAGTATCTACTGATGTTCCAGGCATTTTTCTAAATATTAGGACATAGCAACAAGCGAGACAGATCAAGTCTCTGTACTGCTCACGTTTACTTTTATTTGCCCCCAGATTCTCAACCTTTTTTTATGATCCTCTTATTTCCATATACTCAAATTGATCAAGCTTTTTCTCTCAAAATTACCAAATTTCTCCTGATAATCCTGTTTCTCATCTCTTGCATATTAATAGGTAATGAAGTTCTAAATATTATTTTCCATTATTTCTCTTCAAATATTTTAAATTTCCATAAAACCATGACTAAGTGCATTGTAATTTCAAACCATTTCATGCATAGTGGTGGTGGTGGTGATTTTGGTGCAGGAGGTTAGCCCTAAAAAGAGTATAAATCATTTCCTTTGAAATTAAAATAACACTAGCTATTGTATGCTTCCTCTTATATTTTATAAACTAGTATTTATATATCTTAGTACTTAAAATACCCAGTGAAAGCTAAACATTTTCATGGGTCTTATCTTCTTATAGAAAGTTATGTAAACCCTTTATAAAAATTAGGAAAGCAGAAAAAAGCCTAAAGAAGAAAAGAGTCACCATCCCTAGGCCCTCTGAAGGAGCTCAGGAATTGAGAATGAAGCAAGGTCCTCATCTTACTAGGAAAGACCAGCTTCATGGTGGCATTCTCTCAGTCATTTGCAACCAGCCAGTATCAGCTCCTCAGTCTTGTAGGCACAAAAACCTGAATTATTTTAGGACATAGAGTGAGGTCTTTTCTTAAGATTGACTCATATTAGCCAAGCAGGAAGTTAAGTCCCTGGAAGTGTTTCATTTGTTATTGAATGCAAGGCCTCCAGCCTCAGGCTCTAGCCTGTCTGTTGGCCTCATATCATGGCCCTTCTGCTATAGGTCTGTCTGTGCCTCCTTGGCTCCTGCCCTCTGGGTCACCTGCCATTTCTCCAGCACCACATTCCTTGAGCATCACACCTGTGTTCACGGCTGCTGTCTCAGCCTGGCAAGCCCGTGCTGCCCCCTTCACCCCCAGGCTCCAGCTAGAACACTGCCTCCTCCCCATGCTTTCTTCAGGCTCCCCAGATGAGAATGACTCATCCCCACGAGCTTTGTGCACATCTTTTCTACCTTTTAGCCTACTTTATATACAGGCTCGACTCTCCCACTTACATGTGCTCTTTGGAGACAGGACTGCCCCAATTCATGTCTTGCTCTCTCTTCAGCCTCCTATGCCTCATCTAGTGCTTTGCTAGCCCCACCACAGTCCCTCCCTACATTGGTTCATGGTGCAGCATTCATCTTTTTCAGGTGCATACCCAAACCACAGGTCTGCCTGACGACTTTTGATAAATTTGGATGTAGCCAATATGAGTGTGTACCAAGACAGCTTGCGTGTGACCAGATCCAAGATCCTGTTTGTGACACAGACCACATGGAGCACAACAATCTCTGCACTTTATACCAAAGAGGAAAAAGCCTCTCTTACAAAGGCCCCTGCCAGGTACAGTGCTTTGGCTGACAAAACAAAGTACACTAGGGATAAAATTGGTTTATGATCTTTGACAGATGAATCAACAGTAAGACCAGCTGAGAGTCTTCTGTGACTCTTGTCAAATCTATAGCACCCAGTCCCCCACTAAAAAGGAAGACTGGCTCCTTCTCCTAACTCCAGAAGCTATCTTGCTAGTGTGTGTACCTTTGCACAACTGGTGTACAATCAAGAACAGAGAATGGCTTCTTGCAGCCCACTCCTAGGAAAAGAACTTAAAAGTTTCACACCCCTGGCATGGTCAACATCATTCTTCTCATAGTTCTCTGGGCCCTCACTAAGAAACAAAGCAGGAAGAATGTGAGTCAAAAACCAAGAAAAGTTTTCCCATTCTTCCCACATTGGTCCCACCTCCCAAGGTACTGAAAAGTGATTGAAATTTTCTCTAAGACTTAATGTCTTTTTACATCAGCTTATCTCTCAGTCTTTTAGGTTTGTGGAATCTGCATTCATGTTTTAAGGAAAAAAACTGGGCCAGGCGCCGTGGCTCACGCCTGTAATCCCAGCACTTTGGGAGGCTGAGGCAGGCAGATCACAAGGTCAGGAGTTCAAGACCAGCTTGACCAACATGGTGAAATGCCATCTCTACTAAAAATACAAAAATTATCTGGGCATGATGGCACACGCCTGTAATCCCAGCTACTCAGGAGGCAGAGGCAGGAGAATTGCTTGAACCCGGGAGGCAGAGGTTGCAGTGAGCTGAGATCATGCCATTGCACTCCAGCCTGGGCAACAGAGCAAGACTCCGTCTAAAAAAAAAAAAGAAAAAGAAAAAAGAAAAAAGGACAATTCCTTTTGAGGTTTCTCACATGTACCACTGATTTTATGCTTGCCCCTCTCCCTGGGGCCCCGCTTTGGGCCCAGCATCTCCTGCCCACAACCAACTAACACTTGAGATGATTGCTTCACGTTCTCTGGTCTTCATGGTTAGAAAAATTCCATCATAATGTCTCCCTGAAACATGCTTGTTTTCTCTCAGAGCCTCTGTGCCGTTTGCATTGATCCCGTCTACCCTGAATTCTCAGTCTTCTCCTCCTACTTGTTCCCTCCTCCTGGCTGTGATTTTTCTCTGATCTATTCCTGACCTACCTGTTGGCTCCAGAGTCTCTCTACCCCACTGCTCCCTCTACTCCTCCCTCTCCTTATCCCATACCCAGCATGAAATGATAAGACCTCTGCATTTGCATGAAGATTGATCTGGTTGTCTTCAAAGAGGCACTTCTGGGATACTAATAGAAGTCTGGGTACAGCGGAGAGAGGTGGCAGGAAAGAAGATTTTTATCTCTTATCATTTCACATGAGCACCCAGATCCCAGAGAGGCTGAGAAAAGTAATCTTTGAGTTCATCTGGAGACACCCGTGTTGCTCCCCACCCCACCGCCCCCACCCCAGCATTTAGCCCACCTCAGGAGCTTAAGAGGTCCGCCTAATTTATACCTGTGTCTTTTTTCCTTCCTGAAAATAGGGAAGCATGCTGTGTACTCTTGGTTGGGAAAGGTACACCATAGACATTTCCAGGCTAAATGTGATTTGTTTGCCCCAGCCCTTTTGCAGAGCAACTGAGCCCGTTTGTGGGCACAATGGTGAGACCTACAGCAGCGTATGTGCTGCCTACTCGGATCGCGTGGCGGTCGATTACTATGGGGACTGCCAGGCCGTCGGGGTCCTCTCAGAGCACAGCTCCGTTGCTGAGTGTGCTTCTGTCAAGTGTCCTTCGCTCTCGGCAGCTGGATGCAAACCCATCATCCCACCGGGTAGGCTGGCAGTATCGGGTGGACAGGGGAGGACTGGGAAGATTTGCTTATCCGCCTCCAGAGAGTGAGTCATTGAGAAGAGAGCTGACTAGTTCATTTACGTTTTACAGAAAGTCTTGACGAGATTCTTATGCTGATCATACTCACTACTTTGGGTTGACCTTAAAAAACTAGGGCTTGCCTTAGATATCATCTGGTGTCCTGCTATTGTAAAACAATACAGCAGCCTTGCCTCAAGCTAAATCTTACACCAAACACCAATATATAAACAGATAAAGCAGTATTCAATTTGAAAATTAGGGTTATTAAATGCATAGTTTACTTTTTAATGAATAATGAATTACTAATTAATGAATAAAGTAGTTTTGATGAACACAAACTTTTGACATTGAGAGAAATAGAAGACAGTTGTTGTCTTAGATTGGCCTTAGCATCTAATTTAATTGTTTTAGTTGCATATAATCAGAAAAGTTTCGTTTCCTACAGACTGCTTTTAGCAGTACGTTTTTTAAAACAGCTTACCTTACAATCTCACACTCTTCCGTCAAACAGAAGTAGCAGAAGGGACTTTATTCCAAGTCTGCACAGAACAGGTTAATCTGGAGTCTAACAGCTTCATTCCTCCATCCGTTAATTCATCAAATGTTTACTTAGCTTTCACTATGTGCCAGATGCTCCTCTCAGCACTGGAGACACAGCAGTAAGAAAAAGCCCTTTTCCTCCTGGAGACCATGTTCTGAGGGAGGTGACAGACCAAACACAAGTTGCCATGCAAATCCGCACTAAACCAGATGGCAGCAAGTACGATGACACGAAATGAAGGGGAATTGGAGGGACCCAGGGTAGAGAGGCTCCTAATGGATTGGTTAAATCTCTGTTGTGTTAAAATATGGCATAATATTATATTTTATTATGCCATATTCTGTTATGGGTTTTAACAGTTTAAAATAATTTTTAAAACTGAATTTGAATCGGCTGGGTGTGGTGGCTCACGCCTGTAATCCCAGCACTTTGGGAGGCTGAGGCTGGCGGATCACGAGGTCAGGAGATTCAAACCATCCTGTCTAACATGGTGAAACCCTGTCTCTACTAAAAATGCAAAAAAATTAGCCGGGTGTGGTGGCGGGCGCCTGTAGTCCCAGCTACTCCAGAGGCTGAGGCAGGAGAATGCCTTGAACCCAGGAGGCGGAGCTTGCAGTGAGCCGAGATTGCACCACTGCACTCCAGCCTGGGCGACAGAGCAAGACTCCGTCTCAAAAAAAATAAATAAATAAAATTTGAATCAAACACTCATGGAACCCCTGAAACACCAACTCCCTTGTTTTGCAGACAGGGAAGCAAGGCCCGGCAGAAGCATTTGCCCAGAATCACATAGTGAGTTTTGAGGTAGAGCAGGATCAGTCCCCAGGTCTCTTGAAAAGCCAGCTCTCTCTGTGCTATCCGCACCACAACCTTCTCACTCCAAGGAGTGGTGAAGGATGAAAAGCAGGGGTAGAGGAAGGATTTTGGTAAATGTAGAGATGAGAGGACCCCAGGTTGGTCAAGGAACTTATATAAAGGTACAGTCTTTGGGAAGGACACTGTAACTCTCCTCCCCAAAATGAAGGGCTGGACATTTCACTAAGGATTTTCAATTCTATTTGTTTCTAATTCTGAACACACATAAAATGGTTTCTGTTATACAGGTGCTTGTTGCCCATTATGTGCTGGGATGTTAAGAGTTTTATTTGACAAAGAAAAACTGGATACTATTGCCAAGGTAAATTGCTTTATATGCAGATGCTATTGAAATCTTACTGCTAAGCCTCTCAGTAATCCTAGAGAGTAGGATGTGTTGTCCTCATTCATAAATAAAGAAACTAATCTTCAGAAAAGCAACTTTCCCAGGGCCATATAGCCCTTAATCAGTAGGACGAGGGTTTGCACCCAGGCTGGCTGACTCCCAAGCCCATGTTCCTCCCCTCTACACCCTGGCTGTGCACATCACAGTCAACCTGAGCCTTTCTCAGAAAAGGTCCCTGCTGGCACAGTAAGCATAGGTGGGGCTGCAGGCAGAGCCAGGTAGCCAGAGACTGGTGGGTGCCCAGGTGGTTTTGAGGTCGCCTCCCCTCACACCAGTCCCCGTGACTCCTGAGGGGACCTTCTGGAGCCATGCCCATTCCCTGCATAGTTCTGCCCTTTCTCTTTTCTGCACCATCACAGGGCTTCCAGAAGTGTTGCACCCAACACTTGCCACAACCTAGAGATTTATCCCCATTTTGATTACACCTGTATTTTTAAAAACCCTGTGACCTCTACCTCAGAACAGTCACTTTTTAAAAAAGTGTTTCTGGTGAGAGTATTTATCTTCACTACAGAGCTTCTCGGTCAAGCAAAACCCCATTGTGGTGGACTAGAGAGTCAGAATTTGGCCTAGCAAAGCTGTGGTTGGGCCTTCCGCTGAGGGCTGTGTGGTCAAAAGAGCCTCCTTAGCTGGCAGCCCAAAGCAAGGGAGCTTAGGCAGTCATAGGAATTCTTCTTTTTTTCAGGTAATAGCATGTTTTCTCTTTCCAGGTAACAAATAAAAAGCCAATAACAGTTCTGGAAATACTTCAGAAAATCCGCATGCACGTGTCTGTCCCACAGTGTGATGTGTTTGGATACTTCAGCATTGAATCAGAAATTGTGATCCTGATCGTTCCTGTCGATCACTATCCAAAAGCTCTGCAGGTGGGTTCAGCACACGTTGTGAAGCCATCTTGTCACTTTCAAGTTTGGTGCACCTAGGAGGGAGTGGTTACAAACTAGGACCGAGGAAGGATCACGGGTGAGGGAGTGGAGGCATTTGGGAAGTTCAACGGGGCAGGAGGGAGAAAAGCAAAGCAGTCTTTAAAGGACTGAGCACTTTGCCAGTGGCTGAGACCTGGTGCACATTTGACAGTGGGATGCAGAGGCACCAGGGTAGGAGAGGGATTAAGATACTGCGACTGGGAGTGTGCACAGCTGGACGGGGTCCGAGAAATCACTGTCTCTAATCTACCCATTGTACAGACGAGTCAGCTGAGGCCCAAGCCAGGGAAGTAACTGGCACAAGTCATGCAGTGATAAAGCCAGAATAGACTCCAGTCTCCTGAGAGCTGTGTGCCCACTGTGGAGGAAGATCCCATCAGAGCTGGTCTTGTGGGCTCCATTGTTTCTTCATCAGTCTAGAGACATGTAGAACCCCACTCATGTAGACCCAAGTTTCAACATCAAAGGCAGTGAGGGCTCAAGGGAAGGGAATTAATGCAAGCAGTCTGTGAATCACTAGAAACTCATCTAGTCCAATTGTTTTCCTTTTCATGTTTCAATGGACATTAAAATTGTATTCCCTGTGACCCTAATTAACCATGTAAGGATAAAGTCTAAATGTGGGTAAGAGGTGTGAGTAACAGGTGTGGAAAAATGAAAACAGTTGATTGATTAGGGCAGTGGCATTGTGGGTTATTTCTTGTCTTTCTCTTTTCTTTTTTCTTCTTTTCTTTGAGATGAGGTCTTGCTACATTGCCCAGGCTGGTCTCGAACTCCGAGGCTCAAGCTATCCTCCCACCTTGGCCTCCCAAAGTGCTAGGATTACAGGCATGAGCCACCACACACGGCCAATTATTTCTTTTCTGGTTTGATTTCCATTAATGCTGCTACATTTATGTAATAAACTAAAACTATAATAAAATGTTACTTAGGATAAGAACAGAAGGACAAAGAGAAAGTAAATGCCATCTGAGGCCACGCTACTTTTAGGATACATGTGGAATTTGTCTGGCTTGACGTTGAAAATGTTCTGTGGTTTTATATTAAAAGAACCTTGTTTCTCCTCACAGATTGAAGCCTGCAATAAAGAAGCAGAGAAGATTGAGTCCCTTATCAACTCTGACAGTCCGACTTTGGCGTCCCATGTCCCTCTCTCTGCCCTCATCATTTCCCAGGTACAGGTCTCCAGCAGTGTGCCATCAGCTGGTGTCAGGGCCAGGCCTTCTTACCACTCCTTCCTCCTTCCCCTCAGCCTGGGCCTTGCCTTGCACTTGTTCTGGACGTGTAACTGACTGCCCACGGAAGGTGCAGAATGCTCCTCCATCTCACTCTCCTGCCTTGAGAAAGACATTCAGGACTGCTGGTTTGTAGTTGAATAGTGGCCAAGGAAAGGCACATGTCACCTCTATTCACCACACAGTATTTTTTTTTTAATTCGCCAGTATCAGTAGGATTTTTGTTTTGTTTTTACAAATGTTAAAATGTGTTGTTCCAAATACTAGTGAAAAGAGAACGTGTCTTCCTGGTAGGCCACTGCTGCATGATTTCCATTTCCTCATCAGATGGGGCCCCCCACTCAAAAGCAAATTTATCTCTGGAAAATGAGATGACCACTTTTTACAAAGATGACTCACTTTACTATCAGGTTCACAAACCTCATTTCAGAGTTATTTTTAAAGTATTAAGGTTCCCATTACGTTTGTTTTGTTTACAGATAATGACCTACTCTGTCTAGAAGCTAGGGGTCCCAGTGAAGAGCCACTGCCATTAGAGAATATGAAATATAGATAAAGCATCTTTGAAATTTTTATGTAAATTATCAGGCAAATTTGCATGAAATTACAGAAATTTAATTCAGAACCCCAACTACTGTCTTATGCAAAAGCAAGCTGATTAAATGACACTCATATAATTATGTGTTGTAAGCGACAGGCTCACTGGTCACAGATTTGTGTCTATAACTTTTGTGAAAGGGAGAAGTGACATTGTATCAAAGCATCTTGCATTATGCAATTTTTATAGTTACCAGATATATATTCATCGGTATTCATCCGAGTTAAATGTAGAGTTTTTAAACATCAATCTTTAAACCAATTGCTGCTACTTATATAATTGCCAAAAAGTGAAATAATGAGTAGTTCATGTAAATAATACATTATATTTCTATTTTATTATGAAGAAGGTGAATAGCCATATTTGTAAAATGACAATCATGTGTGTTATCCCAGTACTTTCCGTTCGTGAAAACACATTTGCTTTTTGTGATATGCACAATGTAGATAAGTGTTCTGTCTTTCTTTTTTGATATAGAAGTATAAAGAATTGTGGTTTATATATTTAAAAGTGTCAAGCTGAGTATCAAAATGTCTGCATGTTGTCTAAGAAATTGAATACTTTGAATGTGTTTCACAGTTTGAAATAAGCTATTTGATGTTATACTTCTTGTGTGTATGCACATGAACTTAGATTTTACATGAAGTATTTTTTCAGTATTATATGTACCCTCTGCAATACATAGGGATATGCGTATTATACCCAAATGTTGCTGAAAAATGGGCACTTAAAGCTTTCAGAATATGTCAGTGCTGATGTAGCATGTCTGTTGCAATTGCCTTTTTTCTGTATAAATGTCTTTAATGCAATATACTGGAAAGCTTTTCTATTTTAATAAAAATAATTTTTATATGATCATGCATGCTTCTAAGCAATGTCAACATTCAAAAATGAAACCACTGATCACTCTTAGGTGAGCTGTGTCCTTTGTTCTGGGATGAGAAGTCATGGAAATTAGCTGGGTGTGGTGGCACATGTCTGTGGTCCCATATACTCGAGAGGCTGAGGCTGGAGAATCACTTGAATCTGGGAGGTGGAGGTTGCAGTGAGCCGAGATTGCACCACTGCACACCAACTTGTCTCATACCTGAGACAGAGTGAGACCCCGTCTCAAAAAAAAAAAAAAAAAAAAAGTAATAGAGTGCTATTATCCCAAGCCAAGGGCCCTGGGAGAGCAGGCCAGTTAGGACACAGTTGGTCAGACCAGAGGGCAGGCAGTGACACAAAGTCAAATACAAAGACCCCAGGTTTCAGCTTTCAGGACAGAGAGAGCTTCAGGCCTTCCAAGACCCAGGAGCATCGTAGGCAGTTCTCCCCACCATGCTGGTCCTGATGTTCCAGTTCCAGGGTACACTTGGGACAGGGAGACCATGGGAACATGGAGGTGGAGAGCTGCTGATGGGACCAGAGAAATGGTACCAATCAGCTTACGCTAAGTCCCCAAAACTTCAGTGGCTTACAACAGAGGCTTCTATTTTGTTCCCTTCAGATGTCCATTGTGGGTCAGCTGCCACGCCTGATGCTATCTTCACTCCAGACCCATTCCGGTGTCCTCACAAAGGGGAGAAAAGAGACATAGAGGACCACAAGCTGGCCCTGAAGTCTCTGCTTAGAAGTGATGCTGTCATTTCTTCCTACGTTTTACTGGCCAAAGCAAGTCACATGGACACTCCAGAGCTCAAAGGGTGGGGACGTACAGTCTTCCCATGGTGTTTTGTGTGTGTTGGGGGAGGGACGGTAAGTATTTTGAATAATACAGTCTACCATAGAGGTCTTTTCTCTTCAGGATAGGACAACAGCCAGGACTGACAAGATTTTCTATTAGAGAAGTAGATGTTCCCAGCCTGGTCAACATAGCAAGAACCCATCTCAAGAAAAAATGCAAGGTGTTTACAGGACAGGTTGGAGAAGGTGATTAAATTGTACAGGCAACCTGCTGTGGGAGGTACGAGCTGGGGGAGAGAGCGTCTAACAAGGGGGAAGACGCAAGCCCTCGAAAAGAGGGTTGGTTTGCACCAGGCCTGGAAGAAATCAGGAGGCTTTGCCAGATGGCTTTGAGAAAGGCATTCTAAGTAGGAGGTACAGCTTGAGCAAAGGTGCAGAAACGACAGAGTCCAGGTCCGTTCCAGGGGTAGAACAGCAGGGCTGACGTGCGAGGGGCGTGGTGTGGGGAGGTATAAGGCAGATCCGACGTGCCCAGCTTGAATGCCAGGCCACAGTGGCATCCTAAGGCTCTGCCCTTGCCCTTCCAGCTACACTGACCAGCCCGGATAGCTCTAGCCTGCAAAGGATTGTGTGCCCCAAACTTCAGTGCCACAAGACCTTCAAGACCATCCCCTGATCTCATTATTAGGCAGTGCTTCCCTCCGTCCTGTGAGCATCCTGAACTCTCCTGAGGAAACAATAACTGAGCCAGGCTGGGGGCCAGGGTTCCCCTAGGCCTGGTCCCCACCCTTAGAGTTCAGCCAGGGTCTCTTTCAGCTCCACTGTGGGAAGAAGTTAAACCCACCAGCAACACTGATCGTCACTGAAGAAACTGCACTTTACTTCATTTGATTCAGTGCTTCTCTTTCAGCCTTGGGCTGATGGGAGTCAGGCCCACACACTCCCACAGAGAGTGCTCTTATTCTCAGAGGGACAGGAGGCCCTGCTGCAGGGGCCTTTCCTTCCCTGCCTCCCAGCTGCGGAAGAGGCTTGCGTTGTACACTTTGCCAGCTGAGGGAAAGTGAAGGCAGAGGGGTCATTCCCAGGAACGAGCCAGTCCTTTCAGCAGTCCAGCAATCTTGGGGCTGGAGGGCAGATTTCCACAGTGCACACAGAGGGAAACTGAGAGCACAGGAGCTAAGCTGTGGTCATACAGGGAGTCAAGGTGAAGCCACGGCCAGAGGCCAGGTCTGGGCTTTCCCTGGCACAAGGCAGCCGGGCAGGATTTGTACTTCTCAGAAATGGAACTGGCCGTGCAGGAAGTTGCCATGAAGGTAGACACCAGAAGGTGAGCAGAGTGAAACAGGCCCAAGGCCAGGCGAGCTTGGGTGGGTCTGAGCAAACAGGTCCAAGGAGCACCAGGAATCATAAAAGTAACTGACACAGCTCACCAGCTCACTTTCTAGAACAGTTTAAGGAGTGCTTTTCACCATGTCTCCCGGCCCAAAGCAAAATGCCTCACACAGAGAGCGAATGCCAAGTCTAAGGCTGAGTTTCATTCCAGAGCCCAGCCTCAGGGCATTAGGCTGATGGTGGAGAGGGTAGGGAAGGAAGCCTCACAGGGGGAAGCACGCTAACACTCTGTCCCCTGGCTCCACCCACTCTTCCATTATTCCAAAATGAAGTTCACTCTATTGTTTTTTCCTTGTAAAAGTTACATACGCACGCTCCCCCAAGTACTTGGAAATATAAAAGGAAAAAAAAATCCCACACCTTCCTCTCCCTGCCTCTACAAATGAGTGCGGAATCCTTCTAGAGCCTTCTCTGTACGTATCTATCTCTCTATGTAATCAGGGCAAGGTCCCTCCTCTGTCTGCAATGGGGAGGAGGTGGTTACCTCACTGCCCTGTGCGGAGAAATTCAGGGAAAGGGTTTCATATTTGGGATGTTGTCTACTGGGCGGTACTTCCTTGCCTAAAGGTTCATAGGTGAAAGCCCTATCTTGGCCAGAACCCGCCAGGTAATCAGGGGTTGGGTCTTTTCCTAAGGACCACCTCCCTATCTTCTCCAGACCAATCTCCCACTGAACTCCACTGCAGATGCAAGCAGTTGCTTTGCCAAACAGAAGTGTAACCACTTAAGCCAGGCGCGATGGCTCATGCCTGTAATCCCAGCACTTTGGGAGGCTGAGGCAGGCAGATCACTTGAGCTCAGGGGTTCAAGACAAGCCTAAGCAACATGGCGAAACCCCATCTCTACAAAAAATACAAAGGCATGGTGGCATGTGCCTGTGGTCCCAGCTACTTGGGAGGCGGAGGTGGGAGAATCACTTGAACCTGGTCGAGGCTGCAGTAGCCAAGATCATGCCGCTGTACTCCAGCCTGGGCAACTGAGTAAGACTGTGTCTCATTTGAAAAAAAAAAAAGAGAAGGAGAAGGAGAAGACTAACCATTTATGTTGGTCAGGGTCCCAGCAGGAAAATGAATGGTCCACCCAAATTAGGATTAATTGGAGGAAAGTTTAATAAAGGGGCTATTTATAAAGGTGTGGGCAGGATGTAGGGAAACCACACGGCATAGCACAACACGCCGGGCCTCAAAGTGGAGCTTTTAGCACCTCTAACCCCTAAGCCTAATGGAGAAGCCATTGCTTCTCTCCCTCGGGTCTCCTCCCACAACTCCCACTGGGAACCCAAGTGAAAACCCAAGGACCAGGGAGCCTGTGCTGGTAGTCATACAGGTCAGCCTTCTGGGGCAGAGATCAGGGCAGAGAGTGGAAATAAGGAAGGAAGTGGAGCAAAAAGAAGATACTCAGCACAACAGGCCAGGGTGACACCAAGGAGAGCACTCAGCAGGTTGCATCACCCATGTTGGAGAAAGGGCTCTCAGCTTAACCCTTTGGACCATGTTCTGCTGAAGGCTCCTTCCTGACCTTGCTCAGCCTCCTCAATTCCTCTCCATCTTCCTCTCACAGCCCTTTATCAAGCCCACATTTGCCAGTACCTCCACCCAGCTGCCTAAGAATTCCTCAGCCCTGTGCAACCCAAGAAAGCAGTCCAGGCCCCCTGCCCCTTCTTGTCCCCCTTCTTGCTGGCACTCTTCTAGCCAACAGCCTAGAGCAGAACTGCAGTGCATAGTGCAGGCTATTGTAGAAACTTCCTTCTGCCCGGGATTTGCTGGCTCTGAAGTGGAGGGCTGGGCTCTGACCCCAAAAGGAGGGGGAGTAGGGGGAAGGTGGACACCTGGATCCAGCTCACCTTCTTCATCATCAGGAAGCTGCCCCAAAGCAGGCACGCGTCGTCATGGCGAGTGCTCATGTTCTTCCTACAATGGCCCAGTCTGGCCATGTGTGAGCAGAGCAGAGAGTCCTCATGATAAAGTGGATTTGGTCATGTGTTTGTGAAATAAGCCCGTATTGGATGACTTTGAAACCTGCTGTTGTGGTTGCTATTGTAAATGTTTCCCCCATGACATATTCCAACTGGTTATTGATACTATGTAATAAAGCAATTGATTTTTTAAAATTTTTTGGACCCCCCCGGCTGTCATTTAAAAATTTATATTAATTTATATTTATTGGATTTTCTGAGGTTTTTCCAGGGAGAAGTCATAATGAAAACTTTGCTTTTTCTTTTTTAAAGAAATAAGATACCTCTTATTTCTTCTTGTTGCTCTAGTTTTGGCTAGAACTCCCAGAACAATATTGAACAGCAGTGGGGACTGCAAGAAACCTTGGTGTGTTCTGGATTTTAATGGGGATGCCTTCATTGTTTCATTGTGAAGCATGACATATGCTTTCAGCATACCATGTTTTACTGTTAGTTTCAAGGGACTTCTCTTTATTCTGCTATGGGAAAATAAGAGTTTTTTTTAAAACTCAGTAATAAATACTCAATTGTATCAAATATATTCCAGTATCCATTTACAGTATATTTTTTCTTTGAGTTATTAATATTGTGAATATATTTCTTTTTTTTTCCTTCCCCCTGAGACAGTCTCACTCTGTCATCCTGGCTGGAGTGCAGTGGTGCAATCTGGGCTTACTGCAACCTCCAACTCCCGGCTTAAGCAGTCCTCCTGCTTCAGCCTTCCAAATAGCTGGGACTATCAGCACATGTCACTATGCCCAGCTAGTTTTCATTTTATTTTATTTTATTTTATTTTATTTTATTTTATTTTATTATGTTATTTATTTATTTATTTTTGAGACGTTGTCTCTCTCTGCCGCCCAGGCTGGAGTGCAGTGGCGTGATCTCGGCTCACTGCAACCTTCCGCCTTCCGGGTTCAAGTGATTCTCCTGCCTCAGCATCCTGAATAGCTGGGACTACAGGTGTGTGCCACCAGGCCCGCCTGATTTTTTGTATTTTTGGTTTTGGGCTTTTTCTTTTTTTTTGGTTTTGTTTTGTTTGTTTTTGAGACAGAGTTTTACTCTTGTTGCCCAGGCTGGGTACAATGGCGCGATCTCGGCTCACTGCAATCTCCGCCTCCTGGGTTCAAGCGATTCTTCTGACTCAGCCTGCCGAGTAGCTGGGACTGACAGGTGCATGCCACCATGCCCAGCTATTTTTTGCATTTTTAGTAGAGGCGGGGTTTCACCATATCGGCCAGGGTGGTTCCTCTTCTTAAATATTAATAATTTGTATTTTGTTAGAAAATTGCCCAATTAAGGAAAATTATTAGTGAACAGTTGTTTATATGTTCTTTCTGAACACTTCTAAAAAAAAAGATTACATCCCCTTTTTATTACTAATGTGGTACATTTGAGTTTTCTTTTAGACTTTTTTATTTATTTGATTTTGTAGTGATATATCTCTTTGATATGGCTTCCAGCTCTAGGTTATAGTTCTCAATCATGCTCTTTATCTGTTTTCTACTATATAATTTTTTGTTTTTATCTACATTAACTGCTTTAGTCAATTTTAAACATCTTATAGCAATCTTATTATAGAAACATTTTCCTGTATTTGCTTCTATTTATCCATTTATTCTTCTGTCCATCCATCTTACTTTTTCTGTGTTTCAAAGTAAGTTGAATCCATTTAATTTTTTATGGATTTCAAAGTAAGTTGCAAACATCAATACATTTTACCCCTAAACACTTCAGCATTCATTCAATATTTCTTTATGTTTCTCTCCTTTCATTTATTTTTTGTTGTCTAGCTCCTTTAGTTCAGTGCTTTACTTTTCTCTTTTTAAATAAGTAACATAATAATATTTAAGATTTACTAACTGGCTGGGCGCAGTGGCTCACACCTGTCATCCCAGCACTTTGGGAGGCCGAGGCAGGCGTATTACCTGAGGTCAGGAGTTTGAGAACAGGCTGCCCAACATGGTGAAACCCTGTCTCTACTAAAAATACAAAAATTAGCCAAGCATGATGGCACATGCCTGAAAGGTCTATAATCCCAGCTACTCGAGAGACTGAGGCAGGAGAATCGCTTGAACCTGGGAGGCAGAGGTTGCAGTGAGTTGAGACCATGCCACTGCACACCAGCCTGGGAGACAGAGAAAGACTCCATCTCAAAAATAAATAAATAAACAAATAAATAATTAAAAAAAAAGATTAACCATCTCTCATGTTTCAGGCCATTTTAGGGAAATTTTTAAAATCAGACATCAGGGGAGAACCTTCTCCCTCCAGACTCCAAATTAGGTAATAGACTATTTTTGTAAGTCAATGCATATAAGATTCAGAATTCTAAGAAAAAGATGTCAATAAGAAAAGACTTTTTGACTGGGCCCAGTGGCTCACACCTGTAATCCCAGCACTTTGGGAGGCCAAGGCAAGTAGATCACCTGAGATCAGGAATTTGAGACCAGCTTGACCAATACGGTGAAACTCTGTCTCTACGAAAAATACAAAAATTAGCCCGGGATGGTGGCGAGCACCTGTAATCCCAGCTACTCAGGAGGCTGAGACAGGAGAATAGCTTGAACCAGGGAGGCAGAGGTTGCAATGAGCCAAAATCATGCCACCGCACTCCAGCCTGGGTGACAAAGCAAGACTCCATCTCAAATTTAAAAAAAAAAAAAGAGAGAGAGAGAGAGAGAGACTTTCTAAATTTTTTTTTTTTTTTTTTTTTTTTTTTTTTTTTTTTTTTTAAGAGACGGGGTCTCACTCCATTACCCAGCCTGGAGTGCAGTAGCATGATCAGAATTCACTGCAGGCTTGAGCTCCTGGGCTCAAGCCATCCTCCCACTTCATCCTCCTGAGTAGCAGGGACTACAGGTGTGTGCACCACACCCAGCTATTTATTTTTAATTTCTTGTAGAGATAAAGGTCTTGCCATGTTGTCCAGGCTGGTCTTGAACTCCTGGCCCCAAGCAATCCTCCCACCTTGGACTCCTATGGCACTGGGATTACAGGCATGAGCCATCCTGCCTGGCCAATAAGAAGGAGTTTTTCATTAAAATCCCTTTATTTTCAAGTCAAGGAAGTATTAAGTTATAAGAAGTTACTGTCTATACGTTTTTCTCAGTCCTTTGATGGCAAATCTTATTTCCTTATAGGTTTCAACCCTCTGGGCAGAGTCAGATATTCCCCTCTTAGGAAAGGGGTACAAGGCCGGGTGCAATTGCTCACGCCTGTAATCCCAACACTTTGAGAGGCCGAGGCGGGCAGATCACTTGAAGTCAGGAGTTCAAGACCAGCCTAGCCAACATGGCAAAAGCCTGTCTCTACTAAAAATACCATATTAAGCCGGGTGTGGTAGCCCATGCCTGTAGTCCTAGCTTACTCAGGAGGCTGAGGCAGGAGAATCGCTTGAACTCAAGGCGCAGAGGTTGCAGTGAGCTGAGATGACCCCACTGCACTCCAGCCTGGGCGGACAGAGTAAGGCTCTGTCTCAGGAAAAAAAAAAAAAGAAGAAGAAGAAGAGGGTACAATCAGAGAATCAGAGGCTCACCTGCAGCAAAAAAAAAAAAAAAAAAAAAAAAAAGAAGAAGAAGAAGAGGGTACAATCAGAGAATCAGAGGCTCACCTGCAGCTTAGCTCCATGGACATGACCTAGTCACTGCTTCTCTTCTTTCCACCTTCCTATCTTCATCCTGTTTATCCAAGATTGCTAGAGATAACAACTAACTAGCTTTTCTTTCCCATTTGGAGCACTGAGAGGTTAATTTGCTCTATACATTAACAGGACTATAATATTACAAATCAGCAACACGTAAAATCTAGCAAATAGCCCATGCTCTGTTATATCTCACATCTGTTATCTCATGGGATTGAAACAGCTTGAGCCTTGTGTATCACACTCTTATTGACAGCTTCCACTGAAAGAATTATCTTGTGACAAATGACCAAGAATGCCCAAGAATTTTCCTCGACCACTTCCTCAAGACTGTCTAAGGATTTCTGTCACGTAAGTATAGTACCATGTGCTTTAAATGAAGTATCTCACGGAATTCTCACAACCTGTCTGTGAGGCAAATAGTATTATTAATATTAACACCATTTACAGTTGATGTAACGGAGGCTTCAGAAAATTGAATGACTTCTTCAAGGTCAAACATCTGATTAATAGCGGAGCAGGCCAGGAACAGTGACTCGTGCCTGTAATCCCAGCACTTTGGGAGGCCAAGGTGGGTGGATCACTTGAGGTCAGGAGTTCAAGACCAGCCTGGCCAACATAGTGAAACCCCATCTCTACTAAAAATACAAAAATTAGTTGGGCATGGTGGCAAGCACCTGTAATCCCAGCTACTCAGGAGACTGAGGCAGGAGAATCACTTGAACCCAGGAGGTGGAGGTTGCAGTGAGCCCAGATCACACCACTGTACTCCAGTCTGGGTGACAGAGCAGGACTCCATTTAAAAAAAAACAAAAAGAAGCCGGGCGCGGTGGCTCAAGCCTGTAATCCCAGCACTTTGGGAGGCTGAGACGGGCGGATCACAAGGTCAGGAGATCGAGACCATCCTGGCTAACACGGTGAAACCCCATCTCTACTAAAAAATACAAAAAGCTAGCCGGGCGAGGTGGCGGGCGCCTGTAGTCCCAGCTACTCGGGAGGCTGAGGCAGGAGAATGGCGTGAACCCGGGAGGCGGAACTTGCAGTGAGCTGAGATCCGGCCACTGCACTCCAGCCCGGGTGACAGAGCGAGACTCCGTCTCAAAAAAACAAAAAAACAAAAAAACAAAAAGAAAAAAGCAATGTGTCATTGGGTGATTTCGTTGTGCAAACATCAGAGTGTACTTACACAAACCTAAATGCTGTAGCTTACTGTGCGCCAAGGCTATATAGTGTAGCCTGTTGCTCCTGGGCTACAAACATACACAGTATGTCACTGTACTGAATACTGTAGGCGATTGTAACACAAAGGTAAAAATTTGCGTATATAAACAGATCTAAACATAGAAACATAGTAAAAATATGGTATCATACTCTCTTGGGACTAGCATGGTATATGTGGTCTGGCATTGACTGAAATGTCATTACTCATGACTGTACTAAAATACAGTAGATGTATTTGCCTGACATGGGGAAAGGAATAGAGAGCACAGTGCCCAGCCATTGCCCTGCGGGGCATTCGGAAGCCGTTGGTATTACAAATTCTAGCCTTATCATCAGTGGGCCAGTTCACTTCAGTGCCCGTTGATTGAAAAGCCTTAAAATTCGCTTCCTTCATTTGGAATGTATTGAGCCCCTTCCCCAGAAAGGAGCGTCTGCCAGAAGTCTGGTACAGGTGACTTGGGCTGTGCAGTCAAGTAAGTGCTCTTCTCCCACGGGGCAGGGGCCATGGGTGGGACCATGTCTCCCCAATACCTGGTGTGTGCTGCCCCCATGGTCAAGGCACCTGGCAGTTGGAAAGACCGGCCGACCTTGAGGGATGGGCAGCACTGGAATGGTGGCTTCAGGGCCAGCACTCCTGGCGGAGGGACGGCCTGAGGAAAGGCAGGGACGTGGGAAATCCCAGAACATGTTTGGGGGATGACAAGAAATCTAGTTTGACTGGAGTATGGGGAAAAGGTGGGGGCGTTGGGGAGACAGGTCTAGGGCCAGACTGCAGGGGTGGGGAACTGGCTTGGTCTGGGAGGCAATGAGGGGCAAGTGGACAGGTCAGAGGCGGCTGCGCTTCCACCCCGACTGGCAGTAGAGGGCGTGTCCTGGGAGAGGAGCGTCGCCCTCCCCGGACCAGCTGCCCTCCGGAGCCCGGGGTCACCGGAGATGGGGGCACACCCGAGATGGGGGCACACCCCGGGGCTGCATGTGTCGGGTCAGGCCGCGGCAGGGAGAGGCCGCCCCCTGGTGGCGCCGGCCGGAACGCCCCTCGTGCCGCGACCGTGAGCCCCTCTGCCCTCGCCGCGCGTCGGCTCAGAGCAGCCACCCGGAGCCCAGCAGGCGCGGGCTTCCCCACGCGCCTCGGGAGGGGACAGCTCCAAGTGGGATCCAGGAGGCTTGGGCCCTGCGGCCGCATCCGGGGAGCCCTCGACAGTCGCTGCGCTGCTTCCCCGGGGCGAGCTCTCCAGGCGGCCGGCGGGATGGCCCCGGGCGCCTCCGCCCTCAGCTGTCGCTCCTTATAAGGCGGGGGCCGGGCGGCGCCGGAGGAGGGGCCGCAGCATCAGCCCGGTTCTGGGCTCCGGGGCGGCGCTGGGCCGGGGGAGCGCAGTGCAGCGCAGCCGCGGGGAGCGAGGAGCGCGCGGAGCCGGCCATGGGCAAGTCAGGTGAGCCTGCGGGCGCGCCCGCTGAGGAATGGTTCGGAGCCCAGCGCTCCCGGACCTCGCCGTCTCCCTCGCCCGCCGCAAGCCAGGTCCTGGGGAGTGCGGGAGCCCGGGGTGCGGGTGGAGGGCGCGCGGGCGGAGCGCCCCGGCGCGGTTTCCGGGGAACCCGGGGGGGAAGGGGAGCCCGAGGAGGCCCCCGCCGGAGAACCGGGGATCGCGCCAAGAAGGGCTTCCCGACCCTGAGGGGCTGCGCGCCGCAGCCCGCCAAGGCGTGGCTTCTGCTTTGTTTCAGGAGGCCAGAGTTAGAGTTGGAAAAGTCACCAAAGTGTGACAACCGCTCTCGCTGCAAAGCATTTTGCCCCGCTCGGCTGTCCCGAGGACAACCCTGAGCATCCCCCTCATCTGTTTGTTGTTCCTCCTCTCCTGAGCACCCGCGCAGTACCGGGCTCCCCGTGTGCTAGACTCGGTCTGGCTCCCTTTCTCCTGGGGCACCCCATCCTCTCTACTGTGGCTGTCTGGATGAACTTTCTACAGCGCAGCTCTCCTCCTGTCGCTCCCTAACACCTTCCTCACCATTGTCCTCAGTGAAAGGACACACTCCAGTCCTGCCTTCAGGCCCCTGGGAGTGGGTCCCCACCCCTTACCTGCGCCCTACACTAGAGCTGTCCAGAGGCTGGTGCACAGGTACCTTTCCCTGGGTTTCCTTGCCGGGCGTTCACCACCCCCACTCTCAGCCTGAAAAGCCCCCCCACCCCACTAGGCTCAGCTGCTGGGCTGGAGCCCATCCGTGATTCCCCCTCCCCCGGGAGGGAGCGCCCAACCTGGTGTTTTCCTCGCTGCAGCCCTTCCTGCAGTGTGCCGGGGACAAGAGTTGAGCCACAGACCTGCTTCCCGCCGCCGGGTCCTCACCCCTGGCTGCCGGGGGCCGTGTTTATCTCAGCATTGCTCCTGCCTCACAGGAGGCTCTTAGGGAATAGCTGTTGAACGGGATTCAGAAGTCCTGCTTCATCCGGATTGTCCACCTCAGATGAGTAATGCTAGGTCCCTTCTAGGATCTGTCCTCCAAGATCTGGACTCAGGAGATGCCAGCGCTGGGAGCAAGTGGCTTTCCCTGGCCTTGGTCCTAACCAGCCTTCCTAGGCTGTAGAGGCAGGTCTGGCTTTCAGTCCTGGCCCAGTCAATCACTGGCTGTGTGATTCTGAGCAAGCCTCCTTCCCTCTGGTCCTCCCCGTCTGTACAGTGAGGGTGGTCGTATGAGCCCTGGGGTTCTTCACGGTATGGAAAGGTGATATAATGGGTTGCCATTTAGTTAACAGGATGACAGGTGGTGATGAGGCAAAAGTATGGCAGATGAAAGCAAGTCTTTCGAGATATCTACTTGGGAAATCAACTCCTTTCTCTGTAGATTTAGGAGAAAATCCACAAATTCCCTTAAGCTACTTTTTTTTTTTTTCTTTCCTAGACAGAGTCTGGTTCTGTTGCCCAGGCTGGAGTGCAATGGTGCGATCTCAGCTCACTGCAACCTCCGCCTCCTGGGTTCAAGCGATTTTTCTGCCTCAGCCTCCTGAGTAGCTTGGGATTACAGGTGCGTGCCACCACGCCCAGCTAACTTTTGTATTTTTAGTAGAGACGGGGTTTCACCATGTTGGTCAGGCTGGCCTCGAACTCCTGACCTCGTGATCTGCCTACCTCGGCCTCCCAAAGTGCTGGAATTACAGGCGTGCCCAGCCTAGGCTACATCTTAATCAGTTGTTTCCAGTGTCTTATGTAAGGCATGGTTTTCCAGAACTGCTCATATTCAGCTGTGTGCCTAATCTTCTATCTGTCTGTCCCTTCCTCCATCCTTCCTTTGCACTGTCTAGCAGCTCTGTATCAAGCTGTGGACCCAGTGCTGGGGCGTGCATCCACTTGGATTGTGAAAGGAATACATAAAGCTATGTAGGGGATAGACAGGCACTATCTGGCTTGAGTAAGAGGTGGGAAATGATCCAAACCACAAGATAGGTGCTGGTGAAGGGCGGTGGGAGCTCAAGGTGAGGAGACTGCACCGCATGGGAGCCGGTGAGGGTTCCTGGAGGAGGTGGTCAAATCCCAGAGGGTCTTGGGAATTTAGACTTCATCTTACAGAACCTGGGGTGCCATGGAAAGGCACTGATCTGAAAGCAGCGGGACTAGAGCTTTGCCAGGGTGTAGGGTGGATCGGATGGATGGAGAGAAGGTGGAGGGAGAATGAGGGAGACTGCTGCAGTCACACAGACAGGAGATGATAGAGGCATCCAGGGCAGGATGGAGGCTGGAGAGGAGGATGGGATGGATTTGTGATTTGGTGGCCTTGGGCAGACTTGATGACAACTTACTGTGAAGCAGAGGGAAGGCTCAGAGGCCTGCACGACGGGGTGATGGCTTCTATGTCTGGAGATGCAGGGTTGGGCAGGTTTCAGAGGAAGATTACTTTTTACTCAGGAGAGGAGGGGGCCAGTGGCAGAAAGCAGGTTAGAACTGGTTGAGTCAGAGGCCACCTCCACCTCTAATACACACACATACACCCAGGGACCTTGCAGAATTCTGACCCAGGCCTTTCTCCCTCACAGTTAGGTGCATTGAATTTATCTCCCCCACCCCAACTGGAAAGCCGAGAGCCCCCAGAATAGTATTAATATCTGGCTCTCCTAGGGTCCCTAAAAGAAAATGACTTTTCTGGGTGACCCAGTGCCCAATGGGCCTTCAATGCAAGCCCAACCTTGAAGTTCCAGGCCATCAGCCCAGGGCTGCTGTCTGTGTCCACAGGGCAGGTGGCACTCACAGGGGCTCTGTGTGCTTCTGTAAAGACCATCATAAGGAATCCGTCCCTGCCCCTTCTGGGCCTCAGTTTCCTCCTCACTGCCCAGAAGCCAGTCTCTTTTTCATCTTTAACCTCAGATACACCCCAGAG
Organism: Macaca nemestrina; assembly: GCF_043159975.1. Classification (NCBI taxonomy): domain Eukaryota; kingdom Metazoa; phylum Chordata; class Mammalia; order Primates; family Cercopithecidae; genus Macaca; species Macaca nemestrina. Next base: position 65,489,215 of record NC_092138.1, read on the forward strand.
CTGCCTGGCATAACGGGCATTATTGTAAATCATCACACAGCTGGCACAGCTGAAATTCCAGAAGATGCTTGACCCAGTGCTCAAAGACTCCCGGGTCCTGCTCCCAGCCCTGGTTTCTCTGCTGGGACTTGGTGTGCAGCAAGTGTGGTGGGGAAGAGAAAGGCAATGACCGTGGGCTCAGTGGAAGCCTCCTGTCCCTAATACTGGTGACACCAATGATTAATCTTCAACTGCATCCCAGGCAAAGAGCTCAGTATTTTCTATGTTACCATATTTGTGACAGCACTGCCAGGCAGTTATTATCACCTCATTCTATAGATTTACAGAGGTTCAGTACCTTGCCCAAGCTCACACACTGACCAGTAAGCAAACCAATGAATTTGAACTCAGCTCTCTGACTCCCCTACTGTGTCCTGTCCTCTCTCCCACACTGACCACTTGCCCTGACACCCTGCTCCCTGCCAGCCTGAACTCTAGCCCCGTGGGGACTTCCGCGCAGCCTCCATCAGCTCTAAGAATATTAGTGTCCCTCCATCCACCTAGCACCAGAGGAAATCAGAGCAGACAGGCCTTTAGGGACCAGCGAGCCCAGGAGTTTTCTACTGAGTAAGACCCTCAGGCCTCTGCAGGGAGAGGCTGTGTGGACCAGGCCAACCCCAGCAGTTTCATTTTCATCTGTTGCTTTTATTGAAGATTTCCTTCCAAGGAAGTGTTTCCCTGCTTTGAAGACATTATGAAAACCACAGATGTCATCCTTCCTTCACACACAGATGGGGAACCTGGGGCCCAGAGGGGCAGGGATGTGCCTGAGTGACAGTAGGCAGGCAGGGCTGGACAACGGCTGCCTCCCCTTCAATTACAACCACTTTCTATGGAGAGGGACAGCCTAGGGGAGGCTAATGCTTGGGGGGAGGGGATGCCTTGTTCCCGTAAGCAATTGAGCAACTCCTCATAGACATCATTCTTGCCATTTGGGAAAGAGGAAGCAATATGTAAAGTGGAAAGTGTGGGAGATTTGGAGCGGGGGAGGGGGTAAAGGGAGGGGTATTCTTACACCCAGCTCTAATATGGACTCTGTGTGGCCTTGGACAATCCGCATGTCCCCCACCATCCAAAGAGCCCAGTTTCCTCATCTGTAATGAAGAGAGGAATCCTGTCCCACCTTCACTGTGCTGAAGTGCGAACCTCATTCATTTGTTCACTCACTCATTCACTTGGCAAATAGCCAAGCTCAGAGGGGCTGAAAAAGGCCATCAAACGTCAATGTAAAGGCAGGACAGGAGGGGACCTGACCCGGAAGGAGCAGGAACAGGTTCTTCCAAAGCCGAAGCCCAAAAGCTTTCTGTCCCTGTCCAATGGTAATAATAATAATTACAGTTGGCATTTAATAACTGTTCGTTATATTCCAGAACAGTTCGAAAGCATTAACATAGATGAACTCATTTCACCCTCACTACACTGTCCACTGCACTACACTAGGCTGTAGTGAGGGTTAAATACTGCTGCTCCCATTTTATGTATGGGGAAAGGAGGCACAGAGTGTTGAAGCAGCGTGTCCAAGATCGCATGGCCAATACCAGGCAGAGCGGGAATTTGGCTGTTGAAATTCCCAGAACCGGCTTAAAGAGCAGGAGTTACCCAGCTGAAATCCGTTCTTTATTTTTTCCTTAAACTGCCAACTTTTTATTCTTTCTTCCTGATAAACAAGCAAAACCAGCTTTGCCCCCAAGGTGGAACCAGGTTTCTTTCCAGCGTTTTGCCAAGGGGGCGGAGGGGCCTGTTCACAGTTCCTGCCCTGGGCCCTGACAGTCACCGGCTCTTTCATGAGGAGCCTGGAGAGGGCCCAGGAGTGAGTCAGGCTGGGCTCAGGGAGGCCTCGGGAGAGGAGGAAGATGCTGAGGGAAGAGCCTGTCTCAACCAAAAGTTTAAATGGTAGAGGAGAGGCGTACACCTCAGAATCTTTTTTTTTTCTTTTGAGACAAGGTCTTGCTCTGTCACCCCAGCTGGAGTGCAGTTGTGTGATCATGGCTTACTGCAGCCTTGATCTCCTGGGCTCAAGGGATCCTCCCATCTCAGTCTGGGACCACAGGCGTGAGTCACCACGCATGGCTTTTTGTTTTGTCCTCAGAATCTTTACAGAGCCTCCAGCAGTAGAGGCTTGGCCTCCAGAAGGACCTTCCAGAACCCAGTGCAGTCCCACCTAGGACATCTATACCCTCCACCCCAGCAGAGACAGCTCAGCCCCTTCCCTCAGCCCTGGGGAGCCGGGCCCAGGCAGCTCCTGCCTCCTTTTAGCAGCTCTGACCTTTCTTTTAAGCCCCAAGTCTGGCACCCTGGTAACCTGCACTCCACAGTCCCTGGTTTCCCCCGGGACCCCTCAGCCAGGTGTGCTGGAAAAGGGCTTGGCACGGAGGAGGCTCTTGAGAAGTCTTCGTTCTTCTCTTCTCTTCCTCTCCTTTGCTCAATTCAGAGATCTGAAGGCAGCTGCCACCCCTGTCTATTTTCTTCTACTGCTTTCCTCAGCTGTCCTCGAGTCTGATCCCCCTCCCAGGCCTCCTCAGTCACCCCGTCTCTTTCTGTCATTCCCTTTGTCTCCCGTGACCCTGAGGAGGGATGGGCCTTAGGACAGGGCTTTGCATAGGATCTGGACTAGTTGTGGCAATTTGGGCGGGTAACTTCCCTTCTCAAGCCTCAGTTTCCTAATTAGAAAGAAAAAAACATGGGTAAGGCCATGGCAGCTCCCACAGAAGATGGCGAGAAATAAGATCATGTGTAGGCCCAGCACATGCCCAGAGAGTGGGAGAAAGCAGGCCTGGGATGGGTGGGCCTGCAACTTCCTCTGACCTCAGGCTTGGCACTCTGAGGCCGTGTGCACTTTCCAGCCTCAGTTTACCCTCCTACACAATGAGGACGTCATCCCTGCCCATCCCCCATCGTAGGGTGGCTGGGAGGGCTCTCCCTGCCTAACTGGGAGGTGGACAGCTTTTCTCTAACTTTTTTCTCCTTATGTTTATCTGTATTCTTGGGTTTTTCTCGGTGGGGGTGGGGTGTGCTTCTTGCTAGGTGTGGCTGCCACTGATAACTTTGCCTCCCTGGGGCGGCAGCCCTCTCAGAGGAGCCACCTGGGCTAGGACTGCTTGCCTCGGTGGGAGGGGACTCCTGGGGCTGCCCAAGGTATGGTTGCCAGGAGTGGTGAGAGAGGGCTCCCCGCCACCGATTACCAGAAAGGCCTCCTGGCCGCTTCCAGAGAACCCTGGCTCAGGGGCCTGGCACTGGCGGACACAGTGCCTAGCTGCAGCTTCTGGGCACTGAGCTTTGCTTGGACACAGGAACTTTCACTTTTGTTTCTTTTTACTTCCCACATTCTGGGAGTGCAGTGACCTAGTTTTTAGCAGCCTTATATGTCCCTCTCTGCCAAGGAAACTTAAGGGCCTCCAGCACTATGGGATCCAGTGCAAACTGACCCCAGCACTCAGGCTGCCTTTCAACTGGCTTCCCCTTAGCGAGCCACCCACTCCCCTGTCTCCCCCTCCTCTTCAGAGCCCCAGGATACACGTGGTCCCTTCACCCTGGCTCTTTCTCTGCTGTTTGCCTCCTCCATTCATGCTTCCTGAGCCAGGAACACCTCCTCCAGGGAGCCCTCCTTTCCCTGACGCATCTGTGGTCACCACTGCACGTGCCACTCAGCCTCATGCATCTCCCGTGGTGTCCCACGAGACCCACCGGGGCCTGTCCGGGACATGGGAGCTAGAAGGGACTTTAGGATGGGCCTGGACAACCCTGCCACTCGGATGGGGACCCCCGTCACCTTGGCGGTGTCACCTGTATGGGCCCTTGCCTGCACACGCACTCGTTCTGATCAGTGTCTCCTGAGAGAAGCTTGTTTGGGAAACTCCTGCACGTCTTGGGTCAGTTGTTCATCTTGTCTCCTCTCTCTCCTACCCCAGCGGGATGTTATAGGATCTCAGGATTGGAAGGGACTTGAAGGTCCTCTGACTCAGGGCCTGAGACCCTCCAAGAGGGGCTCACCTGCTTGAATTCCTTCAGTGGCAGAGAGCTCACTACCTTGTGAGGTAGCTCCTTTAGGTCGTCAGAAGCTTTAACTAGGAAAGATCTTTCTTAGACTGAGCTGAAATCTGTCATCCTGCCTTTCTACCCACTGGCCCCAGCTTTCCCTCAGGGCCCCAGAATTCATCAGGGGCCTCCAGTGTGTCCTCCAGATGCTGATCCTCTCCAGGCTGAACATTCCCCATCCTTGTACCAATTCCTCATTAAACCCCCTTTCCAGCCTCAACACACCTCAAATCACCACTGTCTCTTGCACAAAGCAGGGACCAGGCCGGGGAAGCAGCCCATGGCCCAAGAACCCTTGGGTCCCCGGAGGCCATGCTACCCAGCTAACTCTTCTTAACTGGTCAATGAGACCCCCATCGGGGTCCCATGAGTTGCCATCGCCCCTGGCATTTCCCTGTGAGATATTCTTTAAAAGCCTCTCTGACTCCTTATCCCAAATACCACATTAACATGCTAACCCTGAAATCTTTTTATCATGGTAAAAATGCATAATATAAAATGTATCATCTTCACCATTTTTAAGTGTGCAGTTCTGTAGAGTTAAGTATATTTACATTGCTATGCACCAGAGCTCCACAGCTTTTTCATATTGCCAAACTGAAACTCTATACACGTTAAACAACACCTCTGGCTTTTCTCCTCTCCACCGTAGACCTGAAATCTTTGTTTTTCCTATTGACAAGGGCTTGGTCCGCCTGTTGGCCAGGAAGTCCTGATACTTCAGGTTGTAGCTCCGCCCTCTGCCTTAACGCCTTTCCCCATGATCAGTTTCCACCTCCAGGTCTCCCCACCTCTGCCTGGTAACCAAAACCTCACAATCCCAGGGTTCAGAGCCCCCATATCCCTGCCCTGCCCACATTACTGTGACTGGACCTCACTGGACAGCCTTAATGAGCCCAAGTTCTAGAGCTTGGTCCACGTACTCTTTATCTAACAGTCTACTTCCTCTTTCTCAGAAGGCCCGTGGACAGCTCCACCATGCAGGTGTGACCTGCAGTTACCTTCCCCTCCTGGGTCTGTAGCTCCTGGGTCTGCAGCCCCCAAACCCCCTGAAGGCAAGCCCTGGGTCTTCTTTCCCTTACGTCCCCTCAGAAATTCCATGGGATTTGACTTGAGGGCCCAGGAGACATGGGAGATCTGGCTATGAGAAAAGGGACGAGGACTCCCTGTTGCATCATCTCCTCAGCCTTGGGTGAAAGGCAGCAGAGTAGGAGAAAGGCACTGGTGAAGGTGACCTGGGGTAGAGGAAGAGCGTGGCACTTCCTTTATGGTTCACACCCTTCCTGCCACTACCCACAGCCAGTCTTTGAGGGACAGGCTGTGGCCTGATGGGACCAGTTCAGCAGAAGGGCCTTCTGTGGCCCTCACTCAGAACCCATCCAACTCACCCCCATTTCCACAGAAGGGAACTCTCAGATTCCTGAGTAAGGTGCTCGGTGTCTTCATCATAGCCTGGCTGGCTGGCCCCTGTTCAGACATTTCTGGGGCCTCATATTGGGAGTTGCCTCCTTCCTGATCCCATGTTAGGTTAATCTCCAAGTTCCTTTTGCATCTATGCTTACCTGCATCTTGACACCTATCACATGGCTAGTGTCTGTTTACAAGGCTGCCTGCCTTCTGTATGTGAGCTCTTTGAGAGCAACATGTGACTGACTTGTCTCTGGACCCTTAGCACACGATATGGGACATGGCATAGGGGAAGCACTCAGAGAGCAGATGAACAGGTAAATGGAGGATAGATGAATGGGCCTTGGATGAATGGTAGATGTATGGATGAATGATGCTGGATGAATGGGTAATGTTAGATGGATGACAATGTTGCATGGATAGATGTATGGAAGATATTAGGTGGATGGGTGGATGGATGGAGGATGTTGGATGAATGGTGGATGGACAGATGAATGGAAGATATTGGATGGATGGATGGAGGATGGGGATCATTTTAGATCCAAATTGGTATGGCTTCTGTTCACTATTGATCTGGCTTGCTTTTGGCTTCACCTACTTATTCTCTCCCTAACCACAGCCTCCTTGACTTTGCCCTTTCTGAGATCATGACCTAATTGGGCATGGGCTTCACCTCTTCCCCACTGCAGCCCTGGGCCTGCTGATCATACCACTCACCCTCCCACCACCTCCACTTTCTTTGCTACACTCTTCTCCTATTCTGTGTCTTAGTCCATTTTCTGCTGCTATAAAAGAATACCACACACTGGGTAATTTATTAAAAAACCGTTTATTTGGCCCACAGTTCTGGAGGCTGGGAAGTCCAAGAGCATGACACTGGCATCTGATGAAGCCCTCATGCTGCATTATCCCATGGAAAAGCAGAAGGGCAAGTAAGCAGTCAAGACAGGGAGAAGGCTGGGCCAAACTCATTCTTTTACCAGGAGCCCAGTCCTGTGAGAATGCCCTCTAATCACCTCTTAAAGATCTCACTCCTCAACACTGTTACACTGACAATTAAATTTTAGCATGAGTTTTGGAGGGGACGTTCAAACCAAAGCATTCTGCCCATGGCTCCCCAAAACTCATGTCCTCCCCACATACAAAATATATTCATTCCATCCCAATAGCCCCAAGTCTTAACTTGTTCTGGCACCAACTCAAAATCCAAAGTCTCATCTAAATTAGATACAGGTGAGATTTAAGGCACAATTCACCCAGAGACATATTCCTTCCAGCTGTGAGCCTGTGAAATCAAAACAACTTATCTACTCCAAAATACAGTGGTGGGACAGGCATAGGATAGACGTTCTCATTCCAAAAGGGAGAAATAGAAAAGAAGGTAACTGGTCCCAAGTAAGTCCACAACACAGTAGGGAAAACATTCAATCTTAAGGCTGGAGAATAATCCCCTCTGATTCCATCTCCTGCCTCCTGGGCACACTGGGTGGGAGTTGGGCCCCAGGGCCTCAGGCAGCCCCACCCCCAAGGCTTAGGGCTGTCCGGCTTCAGCTCTCTCAGGTCGAAGCCTCATGCTTTCAGCCTTCCCAGGCCCATGTTGCATGCTGGTAGCTCCACAGTTCTGGGGTCTTGGGGTGGCTGCACTTCTGCAGCTCCATTAGGCACTGTCCTAGTGGGGACTCTGCGGTGGCTCTGCCGCTGCAGTAGGTTTCTGTGTGGGTCCCCAGGTTGTCTGATTGGATGACACCCACCCACGTTGAGAGTGGATCTTCCCCACTCAGACTCACACACCAGTCTCCTCTGGAAACACCCCTACAAACACACCCCAAAATAATGCTTTACCAATTCTCGAGGTATTCCTTAATTCAGTCAAGTTGGCACCTAAAACTCACCCTCACACTCTGCTTCCCCAGGGCTGTCCTTCCCTTGTCTCTTTGTCTGTCCCTCTGTCTCCTTGGCTTCACCCACCCAGCATAGGTGCCTTCCTCCCCAGCCAGGAGGCCTCTTTCTGGACTCCCAGCTCTGGCCCATTCCAGTCCCCTCTGCTCTCCCTAGATCCAGCCTGAGATACCCGGTCTCCTTCAGATATTTTACTTCCGAAGTCCTATTGCTGACTGTCCGGGTCCCCAAATCTGCTCTGTGTTTCTGTGCATCCTCCACTTAGCAGCCAGCAGGGTCTCTGAGAAACGCATGGAGCTCACTGCCCTGCTCCCTTTCAGTGGCTTCCCCATTGCCTTGGATAAAGACCCAAATCCCTAACATGGCCCATAAGGCCCCACATGATCCATGGGCTTTAGATGTGCAGAGATATGGAGCACAATGCCAGGTAAGGTGAGCAGTGGCGTGGAGCAGGGCCACTTGGCTGGGGTGCCAGGTGTTGGAGGGGAGCAGCAGCCCGTCCACATGGCCTGAGGTTTGAGCTGGGTGTTGCTTTCAGCATGCCATTACACTTTTGATGAGTGTTTTCTCTGCACTGAGCCATTCTCCATTTTGCAATCATTCCAGCTTCCAAACAGTTTCATAATGAGGTCCTGAAGGCCCACAATGAGTATCGGCAGAAGCATGGCGTCCCCCCACTGAAGCTCTGCAAGAAGCTCAACCGGGAGGCTCAACAGTGAGTCCCCTAGCACATCCGGGTGACTTGGGCCCTTCATGTGCCACTGCTGCAGTCACAAAGGGGCCCTGTGGCCAGGCACAGTGGCTCACACCTGTAATTTCAGCACTTTGAGAGGCCGAAGCGGGCGGATCACCTGAGGTCAGGAGTTCAAGACCAGCCTGGCCAACATGGTGAAACTGTCTCTACTAAAAATACAAAAATTAGCCAGGTGTGGTGGTGGGTGCCTGTAGTCCCAGCTACTCGGGAGGCTGAGGCAGGAGAATCGCTTGAACCCGGGAGGTGGAGGTTGCAGTGAACCAAGTGAACCAAGTAAACCAAGATCATGCCACTGCACTCCAGCCTGGGTGACAGAGTGAGACAAGATCTCAAAAAAAAAAAAAAAAAAAGGTTAGGGGGGCCCCACATGGTTTCGGGGACCAGGTTTTGGGATCAGATACAACCACACTTGAATAACCACTCTGTCACTCTCCTGAGCAGGTCCCTTTGTTCCTCTGAGCCTCGACTTGCTCCTCTGTGGAATGGGACTGCTGGGAGGCTCCGCAGTCATGCAGGAGTGGTGTTCCTCTAGCTCCTCTGCGAGCCCTGGGCAGGGAAGGAAACTCAGCCACACTAGCTTGGGGCACATACTTTGGGGGTTCTCTGAACTGCACCTGCTCTGAGGAGGCACTGTGGACTCTGCAGGTATTCTGAAGCCCTGGCCAGCACGAGGATCCTCAAGCACAGCCCAGAGTCCAGCCGCGGCCAGTGTGGGGAGAACCTCGCATGGGCATCCTACGATCAGACAGGTGGGTCACATTTTCAGCTTCTCTCCTCTCTGTGGGAGTTGGAAGAAGGACAAGTCCTCCTCAAATGCCTCCTGGCTCCAGCACCCTCGCGGTGTAGCCACAGGCCTAGGAAAGGAAAGGAAAACCAGAGCTCTCTGAATCTGCTCCCGGGCTGACTTCAGTTCACCACAAGATCTCTGAGGGCTGGCTCAGTGCCAGGCCTGTGCCGGGTGCCAGGGACACAGAGATGAGTCAGACTGACCAGGCCCCCACTTTCGGAGAAGCTCCCCGGCCAAGGAGTGGGGGCTGGGGAGACAGACCGCTTTTGTACAGAATCTCAGCCTGATTCTGTGGGCACCAGAGCATCCCCAGCTACCGAGAAATGTTATTTTCTTCCCGAGAAATTTTACTTTCCTACTGTACTGGTGATACACTACCAGTAGTGCTGGTGTATTACTTTTGTAATAGAAGAAAAGCAATAGAGCTTTTTCCATTTTGGAAAAAAAAATAATAATGGAAAAGACAACGTCTCCATGCAAGGTCTCAATCTGGAATGATCCCACCGCGCCGCCCGGACATTCTTGAGCTTTCTGACCCTCTGACCCTGACAGCCCTGATGTGGCTTTTTAGGAAGAATATTGGAGAGCTATCTGGATCTCTGAAGCTTTCTCCAAACACCAGTGGGAGAATGACTCACTCCCTCCCCCGCCTCACATTCCTGGGAGTTCCCCCGAGTGCTCTTGGTTTCCCTAGGACAGCCTAAGCCAGGGCTCCTGTGCAGCATGGTCCTTGGCACCCCCACTGGGAGGCATGTGTGAGCTCCTGGGGAACCCCCTACTCACCCCTCCCTCCGAAGCTGCGCCCTCAGCCTGCAGGCTCCTTCCCAAGCCCAGGCTGTGGCCCTTGATGGGCCCCGGGAGAAGGGCATAGGACAGGAAGGTGGGCATTCAGGAGACACGGTCCATCCCAGCCTTGCATGGGCTCCCTTGGGAGCTTTAAGCAGGTCCCTCCCTCCTCTGCCCCCAGTTTCCCGTCTCTACAAAGAGGGGGTTGGGTAGGTGGTCTCTGAGCCAGTGGTTCCCTACTCTGGCCTCACATTGGAATCTTTTGTGAAACTTTAAAAAAAATACCAGGCCAGGCACAGTAGCTCATGCCTGCAATCCCAGCACTTTGGGAGGCCGAGGCAGGTTGATCACCTGAGGTCAGGGGTTCGAGACCAGCATGACCAACATGGAGAAACCCCATCTGTACTAAAAATACAAAAATTAGCCGGGTGTGGTGGCGCATGCCTGTAATCCCAGCTACTCAGGAGGCTGAGGCAGGAGAATCGCTTGAACCTGGGAGGCGGAGGTTGCTGTGAGCTGAGATCATGCCGTTGCACTCTGGCCTGGGCAACAAGAGCAAAACTCTGTCTCAGAAAAAACAAACAAACAACAACAACAAAAAATGCCTGAGTCTGTCCTCCAGAGACAGACACAGTTGGTCTGAGGAAGGACCCAGGCATTAGTATTTGTTAAATGCTCTCCAGGTGAGGCTGATGTGTGGAACATGGATCAGCAGTAGCATCTGGGAGCAGAAATGCAGAATCCTAGGTCCCTCCCTAGACCTACTGAATCGGAATCTGCCCGTTAACAAGATTCTTGCACACATTTGAGACTGACTGCTCTGAGGTCCCCACTCCTGGCTCTGGCCGGGAGAGCATCAGCTCCCAGGGAAACGCCTGCCCATATGAACACCTGTGGGAACGGTGGATGCCCCAGGTGAGGGCCCTCCTGCCCACAGTGGAGATCCTTGGCTTACCAGCCTGATTGTCTTTCCAACTATGGATGTTTCAAGAGCTGCACATGGGGTGAGATAACAGTATAGTCTCCTAGAAACTCGGAGCATCATCAGAAGGCCCTTGCAGTGTATTGCCTTCAAACTTTTCATTGTACTGAGACCCAGAGAGGGAAGGCTTTGCCCAGGATTACACAGCAAGTCAGTGTGTGTGGGTTGGGGGGGGGATAGGTGCAGGTTCCCTGACCCCAGGCCAGTGCTCTTCCCAGCCCCTCAGAAGGCCCACTCTTCAGCCTGGCCATGCTCATGGGCAGGAGTCCCTAGGAGTCTGCAAAGCAGCATCCAGGATGCATCAGCTGACTGGGGCTTTCTCAGATGTCTAATTGCTGGATAGGTGGCTTGGGGCTAATGGGAGGAGATGCAGGCAATAGGGAGTGGGTGGATTTTGTGGCTGAGTTTTAGAACAATGTCATTTCCACACAGGAAAGGAGGTGGCTGATAGATGGTACAGTGAAATCAAGAACTATAACTTCCAGCAGCCTGGCTTCACCTCGGGGACTGGTGAGTGGCAGGGTCTCACCAGGGGCCTGGCCCTGGGCAGCAATGCATGTTGGGTGTCTGACTTCAGAGACGAACCAGCCCTCTAAAAAAATCAACCCTTTCCTTCCTGTTTAACCTCTTCCATGTTTCTCTGGATTGACCTTGACCACAGACCAAAGCTCTCCTTTTCCCATTACATCTCCAGCTTCCCCCTGCTACGTGCTCTGCTCCCTCTGTGAGCCCCCAGCTGCTGAATCCTGCCCCATCAGCTCAGAGCTCTTCCCATTCCTGGAGTGTGTCATAGGAGACTGGATTTCCAAAGCTGCTTGGAGCTTCATTCCTGAACTGGTCACCTTGTATCTAGTCTTGTTTTCTGCCATCCATCCTGCTCTCCAGCAGCCTCAATACTTCTAAAATTGTCTCTGCCCCTGATGCTCTCCTGATTCAATTGTCATGGCTCCCTGGGGCCATCAGGAGAAGGCTCAAGCTGCTGGCACTCCTCCCTCCACACCCCACACCCTTCCCCCACCCTCGCGGTCTCCCTGGCTTTCTCCCTTCCCCTTTCTGCTCTAGTTTGCAGTTGAGGAGCTTGGGGTGCAGAGAACCTGGATCTAGTCTGAGCTCTGGCACCCTTTGCTGTGTGGACTTGAGTCAATTCCTGTCCCCTCTTCCCAGGGGAGAGGGAGAAGGTGGCTTCTAAGGGATATCCTGAGAGCTGGTGATTCAAGTGTAGGGAGGAACCTTCCGTGCATCCATGTTCCCTTCCCATAGGCCTCCCCTGACAAAAGCTCCGGGCAGCCGCCCTGTGCCCCAGGGTCCCTCTGGGCAGCTGCCCTGTGCCCTGGGCTCCCTCTGCCTTTTGCTGGGCTCACAAGTCTCCTTGTCTTTCCTCAAAACCGACTCAGAGCCGCCTGGGGCCCAGGATGGTGTTAGAAGGGGGCGGGAGTTTCTCTGACCAGAAGGCACCAGGAAAACAGAGAAAGGGACTCTGCTCACCTCGTTCCTCCTACCCCATCTGTCCCACCCACAAGTAGAGCCTTGAGGCCTTCCACCCTCTAGAGGGGTGCTCCAGAAGCAGGAAGTGACAGGTTCTCAGCGCCAGTCACCGTTTCCTGTGGTTTGCTGCCTGCCCTTCAGGGTGGGGGTTTCTGCAACCATGTTGTGTTGCGTTGTTCCTGGGACTCTGGGGCAGAGGCAGAAGCATCTGCTGAGGCATTCCTCCCCTCCATTAACCCCTGCAGGACTCCAGGCCGGGCTGGCAGGGCTTTGAGTGTGAACAGGTGATTCTAGGGCAAGGATATCTAAGAGTGTGGGGAGGGACCAGTAACAAGTTCCTGCTATTGATTAAGGATGTGTAGGCAGGACCTTGTCTTCTTTTAATAGAGATGATGTCCAGAAGACTTCTTATTTCATAGCTTCTGGGTTTGCTTTTCCCATGAGCAAGATTCTTGAGCAATCGGACACGTGTCCGAGCAAGTTATTAACTAGCACTGTGTGTGTGTGTGTGCACCACGTGGTAATTAGAAAGTGCCTCCACAGGCCGGGCGTGGTGGCTCACACCTGTAATCCTAACACTTTGGGAGGCCAAGGCGGGTGGATCACCTGAGGTCAGAAGTTCAAGACTAGCCTGGCCAACATGGTGAAACCCTGTCTCTACTGAAAATGCAAAAAAAAAAAAAAAAAAAAAAAAGCCAGGTGTGGTGGCAGGTGTCTGTAATCCCAGCTACTCAGGAGGCTGAGGCAGGAGAATCACTTGAACCTGGGAGGCAGAGGTTGCCGTGAGTGGAGATTGCCCACTCCAGCCTGGGCAACAAGGACGAGACTCTGTCTCAGAAAAAAAAAAAAAAAAAAATGGGGCTTTATTCTACCCATTTTGGAGAGGAAGAAACTGAGGCCTAGAAAAGGGAAGCAGCCTTTCTCATGCCTTCTGTCCCTGATATGATGCTTTTTCCACCACTCCCATTCCAAGACAGGACTCTCACAAGAGTCAGAGCCCAACTTTCCATGATCACTGACTACTCATTTCACTCATTGCCCTACACCTCCCATCCCTAAAGAGGAAAATCCCAGAGCAGCCAGCCCTTGTGCTGTTCCAGGTACCAACAGGCAGTGCCTGGGGGCAGACAGAGCCTGATCCTAAGACAGGAATGAGATTTTGGGTGGTGTCATACTGGGGGCTTGCAAGACCCTTAAAGATCTTCATGCCCATCCTGCCTCAGCCTCCCCCAGACCCTGTCTGCAGCTTCTCCTTGCTGCATCTCTGTTGAGTCCTTGGACCCTGACCTGAGTCCTTGTTGTAGGTGAAAGAGCCTTTGAAATACCCTTTAGCCAGGTGCAGTTGTTCACACCTGTAATCCCTACACTTTGGGAGGCCGAGGCAAGCAGATCATTTGAGGTCAGGAGTTCAAGATCAGCCTGGCCAACATGGTGAAACCCCATCTCTACTAAAAATACAAAAATTAGCCAAGTGTGGTGATGCATGCCTGTAATCTCAGCTACTCGGGATGCTAAGACACCAGAACTGCTTGAATCCTGGAGGTGGAGGTTGTGGTGAGCCAAGATCCCACCACTGCATTCCTGTCTGGGTGACAGAGTGAGACTGTCTCCAAAAAAAAAAAAAAAAAAAGAAAGAAATACCCTATAATCCAACCCCACCCAGGCCAGCATCTTGTGATGAAGGATGCTGGTCAGTCACTGCAGTGTGCTGAGTGAAGAGAAATAATATCTTATCATTACTTTGATATATTCTGTTTAAATTATATTATGTTTATTTATGTTTTATTATGTATGCTTATTCTGAATGAATTTTATATATATATATATATATATATATTTTTTTTTTTTTTTTTCCTTTGAGACAGAGTCTCACTCCATTGCCCAGGCTGGAGTGCAGTGGCGCAATCTCGGCTCACTGCAACCTCCACCTTCCAGGTTCACGCAATTTTCCCACTTAGCCTCCTGATGAATAATATTTTTATATGATATGAACATTGGGAGCTATCGAAGGTGAAAAGTTTTCTTTCCAGCCCTGACCCCTAGCACTTTCACTCCCAAGAGACAACCAGAGATACCAGTTTCCTGTGAATCATTCCGGAGTTATCCTGTGCTTACGCCAGCGTGTGTGTATAAATGTTCTCTTCCCTTTTCTGCACTCTGGTGTCAGAGTATATGACCTGTTTTATGCTTGTCAGAGAGTGTGCCATATCATACAAAAAGTGCTCGTTCATTCTTTCTTACCTCTGCACATTATTCCCTTGCGAGGATATACTGTGACATATTTAGTGTGTTTTTCAAAGATATATTCTAGGAAGTTTGATTCACAGCAGGAAAGAAGATGTCATCCCTTTAGGAAAAACAAAAAGGAACCTTCGTTAGTGGACTGGAGTTAGCAACCAGTGTGTATTTGATGGTTGCTAAGGAAGTTGTGTCATTTACTTCATCTCTGAATACCCGTAGCTTAATTCCCTCTGTGCAGACAGAAACCACCCCCGCAAGAAAAAAGATTGCTTAGCCTCATGAGCTTGGAAAAGGCTGCCACAGGCACTTGTGCTGCTGATGTGCACTTTGTGTCTAATTATTTTCTTGGCAACCAGTGGATAAATGGCAGCTTCTTCCTTTTCTGGGAGACAGAGAGAGTGGGAGGGTCAATGGCCCAAGCATGTGGTCTCCTGTGAGAGCAGGCTAGTGTAAGAAAGGACTTGAGCCTTTGGAAATGGCTGTAGAAGTAGGGACACCAGACTGCCGAGAGCCTGGAGCTGTGACCCAAATGTATGAAGAGCCAAGGGCAAATAGGCAAGCAGTCTTTATCCTCTATTCTGGGTGGAAACCAGAGCTTATTAAACAGCAGTTAATACAAGTTTAAAGATAGTGGCAAATATGCATAATTGTACTTAGGGTTTGTTTTCTTTTCATTCTTCAATTGTATCATGTCAACTAGATTCGTGTTTACATTTGATTATTTTCATAAACAATTTAGTAACTTTCAGTCCTCTGCGAATGCAGACAAATAAATTATAGCTAAATTTTTTAATGTTTTAAATGGCCAGGCATGGTGGCTCATGCCTGTAATCCTAGTGCTTTGGGAGGCCAAGGCAGGTGGATCACTTGAGGTCAGGAGTTCAAGACCACCCAGGCCAATATGGCGAAACCCCATCTCTACCAAAAATACAAAAATTAGCTGGGTGTGGTGGTGTGCACCTGTAATCCCAGCTACTCAGGAGGCTGAGGCAGGAGAATCACTTGAACCCAGGAGGTGGAGGTTGCAGTGAGATGAGATCATGCCACTGCACTCCAGCCTGGGCAACAGAGTGAGATTCTGTCTCAAAAAAAAAAAAAAAAAAGTTTTAAAAGAAGTTTAACTATAGGGGAAAAAATAGAATTTAATCCACAAACATTTATTTCAGTCCTTACCATATACAGGATGCAATGGGAAGCACCGACTTTGTCTCTTCCCTAAAGAATTAGAAGAGTGTGGACACCAGTCTCTTCCTCTCTCTCCCACTTTCGTTTTTTAATTTTTTAGTAAAATAGGCTAGATGTGGTGACTTATGCCTGTAACTCCAGAACTTTGGGAGGCCAAGGCAAGAGGATCCCTTCAGTCCAGGAGCTCAAGACCAGCCTGGACAATATGGCAAGATCCTGTCTCTACAAAAAAATTTAAAAACTAGGCCGGGCACCGTGGCTCATCCCTGTAATCCCAGCACTTTGGGAGGCTGAGGTGGGCGGATCACCTGAGGTTGGGAGTTCAAGACCAGCCTGGGTGACAGAGCGAGACTCCATCTCAAAAAAAAAAAAAATAATTAAAAATTAAAAAACTAGCTGGGTGCAGTGGCATGTGCCTGTGGTCCTGGTTACTCAGGCGGCTGAGGTAGGAGGTAGGAGGATTGCTTGAGCCAAGGAGGTTGAGGTTGCAGTGAACCACGATTGCACCACTGCACTCCAGCCTGGGCAACAGAGTGAAGCCATGTATTAAAAAAAACAAAAAGAAAAAAAAAAAGAAATTGTGGTAAAGCATATATAACTGAAAATTTACCATTTTAACCATTTTAGGTGTACGATTCAGTGGCATTAAATACATTTACACTGTTATGCAATCATCACCACCATCCAGCTCTAGAATTATTTTCATCTTCACAGATTAAAACTCAGTAACCCTTAGACCAGGGGTCCCCAACTCCTGGGCGGTGGACCTGTATGGGCCCATGGCCTGTTAAGAACTGGGCCGCACAGCAGGAGGTGAGCAGTGGGCGAGTGAGATTACTGCTTGAGCTCCGCCTCCTGTCAGATCAGCAGTGGCATTAGATTCTCATAGGAGCACAAACCCTATTATGAATTCCTCATGCAAGGGATCTAGGTTGCGCACTCCTTATGAGAATAAGTTTCATCCGGAAACCATCCCCACCCACCCCACCCCAACCATTGTTCTGCTTTTGGTTTTAACTATTCTAGCTACCTCATATAAGTGGAATCATACAGTATTTGTCCATTTGTGTCTGGCTTATTTCACTTAGCTTCATATTTTCAAGGTTTACCCATATTAGAGCACGTGTCAGAATTCCTTTTTATTTTATTTTGTTTGAGAAGGAGTCTCACACTGTTGCCCAGGCTGGAGTGTAATGGCCTCATCTTGGCTCACTGCAACCTCTGCCTCCCGGGTTCAAGAGATTATCCTGCCTCAGCCTCCCAAGTAGCTGGGATTACAGGCACCCGCCATCATGCCCAGCTAATTTTTTTTTTTTTTTTTGATAGAGATGGGGTTTCACTATGTTGGCCAGGCTGGTCTCGAACTCCTGACCTCTTGATCTGCCCACCTTGGCCTCTCAAAGTGCTGGGATTACAGACGTGATCCACCACACTCAGCCTCCTTTTTATCTTTTTATTTTTTATTATTTTGAGATGGAGCCTCACTCTGTCGCCCAGGCTGGAGTGTAGTGGTATAGTCTTGGCCCACTGCAACCTCTGCTTCCCAGGTTCAAGCGACTCTCCTGCCTCAGCCTCCCAAGTAGCTGGGGTTACAAGCACCCACCACCACACCCAGCTAATTTTTGTATTTTTAGTAGAGACGTGGTTTTACCACATTGACCCAGCTAGTCTCAAACTCCTGACCCCAGGTGATCCACCCCCCTTAGTTTCCCAAAGTGCTAGGATTACGGGCATGAGCCACTATGCCCGGCCTCAGAATTCCTTTTTAAAGCTGAATAATATTCTATTATACACACACACACATATATACATATATATACACACATATATACATATATATATATATATATATATCCCACATTTTGCTTATCCTTTCATTTGTTGATGGATACTTGGGCTGTGTGACTTTATGGGTTTTTTTGTTTTGTTTTTTTTTTTGAGATGGTGTCTCACTCTGTTACCCAGGCTGGAGTGTAATGGCGCAGTCTTGGCTCATTGCAACCTCCGCCTCCCAGGTTCAAGCAATTCTTCTGCCTCAGCCTCCCCAGGAGCTAGGATTGCAGGCGTGCGCCACCATACCTGGCTAATTTTTCTATTTTTAGTAGAGATGGGGTTTCATCACGTTGGCCAGGGTGGTCTCGAACTCCTGACCTCAAGTGATCCACCCACCTCAGCCTCCCACAGTGCTGGGAAAACAGGCGTGAGCCACTGCGCCCGGCCGGGCTGTGTGACTTTGGGCCAATCATTTAACCTCTCTACTGGGAGCATGGGTGTATAAATATCTGAATCCCTGCTTTCAGTACTTTTGGGTATATACCTAGAAGTGGAATCGCTAAGTCACATTGCAATTCTATGTTTAATTTTTTGAGAAACTGCCGTACCGTCTTCCAGAGCAGCTGTGCCATTTTACATTCCCATCAGCAGTGCACAACAGTTCCAGTTTCTCCACTTCCTTGCCAAAACTTGTTATAGTCTGTTATTTTTGTTTCTGTTTTTTATAATAACCATCCTACTGGGTGTGAAGTGGTTGCCCTTTTTCTTTCTTAACCACCCTATGGGAATCTTAGCTACTCTCATCATGATTTTCCTCCTCCCTCCCTCCCTCTGTTTCTTCCTTTCTTCATCAAATATTTATTGAGCATCTACTATGTGCCAGGCCCAGTGCTAAACACTAGGTGTATGGTGATCAGTAAAACAGATGTGGCACCTGCCCTCATATAGCTTGCTCAATCATAAGCCAGATATTTAGGAGAGAGCAATCTCTTCAGTGTTGCTTTAGCAAATGAATGTTATCCTGTGACACAGAAAACAAATGTCTCATTGATCTCTGTAAATGCTAAACCATAAAGATGGAAGAGATGAACACCCTGCCTCTATTCCCCAACAAATAAGAATTTATGCGAGGCACGGTGGCTCACGCCCGTAATCCCAACACTTTGGGAGGCTGAGGCAGGCAGATCACTTGAGATCAGGAGTTTGAGACCAGCCTGGCCAACATGGCAAAACCCCATCTCTACTAAAGATACAAAAATTAGCTGGGCGTGGTGGTACTCACCTGCAGTCCCAGCTACTCAGGAGGCTGAGGCACGAGAATCACTTGAACACAGGAGGCAGAAGTTGCAGTGAGCTGAGATCGTGCCACTGCACTTCAGCCTAGACAATAGAGTGAGACTCTGTCTCAAAAAAAAAAAAAAAAACTCAAGCCTGTAATCCCAGCACTTTGGGAGGCCGAGACGGGCGGATCACGAGGTCAGGAGATCGAGACCATCCTGGCTAACGCGGTGAAACCCCGTCTCTATTAAAAAAAATACAAAAAACTAGCCGGGCACAGTGGCGGGCGCCTGTAGTCCCAGCTACTCGGGAGGCTGAGGCAGGAGAATGGCGTAAACCCGGGAGGCGGAGCTTGCAGTGAGCTGAGATCCGGCCACTGCACTCCAGCCTGGGCGACAGAGCCAGACTCCGTCTCAAAAAAAAAAAAAAAAAAAATGTATGATCATTGAGCAAGGAATGCATTACAGCATCAACTCTTTGACTCCCAAATGGGAGGAGATTTGGAAGCTAAGCTATATTCGTAGCTTGAAAAGACCAGAGAGGAAAGGACAGGCAGTCTGAGAAATGGGAGACTGATGCTAATAGGGCTCAGCAAGACCCGGTGGTGTCTGGAGCTGGAGCAAGTAGCTTGAAAAGGAACTGAGATGTTTGGCTCAGAGCAGAAGGATTTGAACGAGGCTGCAATGTGTCGAAATCTCAAAAAGCTCAAAACATAGAAGGCTGTACTTCCAGTGAAGGCAGAACTGGAGTCCGAGATGGATCTTCTATATTACTTTTATTCATCGATTCCACTCATTCTTTCAAACGTTTATTTTACACTTTCCATGTGCCAGGTTATGCCAAGGTACTGGGTGTATTTTGGTGACTAAAGCAAACTTGGCCTCTGCCCATATGGACTCATAGTCTGGTGAAGGAGCCAAACAGTAAACAAATAATCAAGCAAATGCATCACACAAATGGGAAGAATGGTATGTAGGGGAAAAAAACAGTGTGGTAAGAATGTCTTGGGAGGGAGATGTTCAGTAAATTAAAGGGTGTTTACAGGCTGGGCATGGTGGTTCACACCTGTAATACCAAAACTTGGCTGGGCCAAGGCGGGTGAATCACCTGAGGTCAGGAGTTCAAGACCAGCCTGACCAATATGGTAAAACCTGTCTCTACTAAAAATACAAAAATTAGCCGGGCATGGTGGTGTGCACCTGTAATCCTAGCTACTTGGGAGGCTGAGGCAGGAGAATTGCTTGAACGCAGGAGGCAGAGGTTGCAGTGAGCTGAGACCATACACTGCACTCCAATCTGGGCAACAGTGAGACTCCGTCTCAAAAATAAATAAAAGGGTGTTTGCAAATGACTTCTTTGAACAAGTGATATTTAGGCTAAGACCAAGGGACAAGAAGTTGTTGGTCATCAGAAGAGTGTTTTGGCCAGGCGTGATGGATCATACCTGTAATCTCAGCACTTTGGGAAACCAAGGCAGGAGGATCACTTGAGCCCAGGAGTTCAAGATCGGCCTAGGCAACATAGGGAAACCCTGTCTCTACAAATATATGTAATATGTGTGTGTGTGTGTATATATATATTATATATATATATATATTTTTTTTTTTTTTTGAGACCTAGTTTTGCTCTTGTTGCCCAGGCTGGAGTGTAGTGGCACCATCTCGGCTCACCATAACCTCGGCCTCCTGGGTTCAAGTGATTCTCCTGCCTCAGCCTTCCTGAGCTGCTGGGATTACAGGCACATGCCACCGCGCCTGGCTAATTTTGTATTTTTAGTAGAGATGGGTTTCTCCGTGTTGGTCAGGCTGGTCTCGAACTCCCAACCTCAGATGGTCCACCCATCTTGGCCTCCCAAAGTGCTGGGATTACAGGCATGAGTCATGGTGCCTGGCTTTACAAATAATTTTTGAAAAATGATCTGGCAGTGGCAGCATGTGCCTGTGGTCCCAGCTACTCAGGAAGCTGAGGTGGGAGGGTCTCCTGAGCCCTGGAGGTAGAAGCTGCAGTAAGCTATGATCGCGCCACTGAACTCCATCCAGCCTAGATGACAGAGATCCTGTCAGAAAGAAGAGAAGAGAAGAGAAAAAGAGAAGAGGAAGGGAAGGAAGGAAGGAGGGAGAGAAAAAAGAGAAGAAGAAAGAAGGAAAAGAGAAGAAAAAAAATGTGCAAGGGCTCTGTGGTGGGACACACCCTGGTGTGTTCAAGGAATGGAGAGGAGGCCACTGCACCAAAGGATTCACTTTCATTCTAGGTGGACTGGGGCTCGAGTGAAGGACTGTTAAGCAGGGAAGTAAACAGATATGATTTATATCTCAAAATGGTCACTCTGAATACTAAGTCGAAAATGAGGCTCACACCTGTAATCCCAGCAGTTTGGGAGGCCGAGGTGGGCAGAGCACCTGAGGTCAGGAGTTCAACACCAGCCTGGACAATATGGTAAAACCTTGTCTCTACTAAAAATACAAAAAAAATAAAATAAAATAGCTGGGCGTGGTGGCGCATACCTGTAGTCCCAGCTACTCAGGAAGCTGAGGTGGGAGGATCACTTAAACCCAGGAGGCAGAGGTTGCAGTGAGCTGAGATCATGACACTGCACTCCAGCCTGGGTGACAGAGTACGACTCCGTCTCAAAAAAAAAAAAAAAAGAAAATGAATTTGAGGGGCCAAGGTGGACGCCATAGAACCAGTCAAGAGGCTATTGCAATGGTCCATGTGAGAGAAGTTTGCAGTTGGGACCAAGGGTTTGGGAGTGGGTGGACCTGAGATGCATTTTAGAGTTGGATTCTTCAAGACTGAATGCTAGGTTGTTGTGGGGGAAAGGAAGGAGAGGGAGGAATGCAGACTCCCCGTGGCAGTGTGTGCACAGAGGTACCGCTGATGGAGATGGGAGGACTGGGAGAGGAATAAATCTAGGGGGACAAAAACTGGGAGTGAGGTTTGGAAAGGTTAAATCTGAGATGCCTATGAGTCATCCATGTGGAAATGTCCAGTAATTAGTTATGTCTGGAACACAGAGCAGAGATTTGAGCTGGAGAAATAAATTTGGGAGCCAGGGAAAGACGAAATTCCCTAAAGAGAGCTTAAAGGGAAAAGAAAAAAGCCCAGGATTAAGCCCTGGGAAGTGCAGGTCCTTCAATATCTATAAGTGAGGGCGAGGAGGAGGAAGAGGAGGCAGTGAGACAGGAGGAATGGCAAGAGACTGTGGCATCCTAGAAACCAAAAGGGGGAGGGGTGCCTTGAAAAGGAGAAGAGTAGGAAGTGTTCATCAGGTGTCCAGTAAGATGAAGACAAAAGGGGATCACCGGAGAGCTTCGAGATTGCAGCTTGGGGACAGAGTTAGACACAGGCACTAGGTAAAGTGGCATCCTAATTGTTGGGGCCACTGGGCTTTGTCATGATCTCTGGGAGACTGTTGGAAGGTGGTGAGGTGGGTAAGGTCAGTGTGGCTGATGGAAAGGACCTGCTTTAGAAGTCAGGCAGTCTGGCCAGGCACGGTGGCTCACGCCTGTAATCCCAGCACTGGGAGACTGAGGCAGGTGAATCACCCGAGGTCAGGAGTTCGAGACCATGGTGAATCCTTATCTCTACTAAAAATACAAAAAAATTAGCTGGGCGTGGTGGCATGCACCTCTAGTCCCAGCTACTTGGGAGGCTGAGGCAGGAGAATCACTCGAACCCAGGAGGCGGCGATTGTAGTGAGCCAAGATCACGCCACTGCACTCTGGCCTGGGCGACAGAGCGAGACTCCATCTTGGGAAAGAAAAAAAAAGAAGTCAGGCAGTCAGAGCGTTTTGCCTCTCCTTTCCCTGCAGGGGGTCTGTGAAGACCATGCTAACCTGAGCCTGGCAAGATGGTACAGGGGTTCAACAATCCCTTGCCACATCCTTCTTCAGGCTCTGCTAATTCAGCCGTGTCCCTCTCCCTCTGCCCGTTCCCCTGCAGGACACTTCACGGCCATGGTATGGAAGAACACAAAGAAGATGGGCGTGGGAAAGGCGTCCGCAAGTGACGGATCCTCCTTTGTGGTGGCCAGATACTTCCCAGCAGGGAATGTTGTCAACGAGGGCTTCTTCGAAGAAAACGTCCTGCCACCAAAGAAGTAACTTGTTAAATGTAATGGGAAGGTGGCAGACTTAAGAACGTGGATATGAAGTGCCTAGAACAACCAAAACCCGGCTGTGCGTCTGTCCCTGTGGGTGTATGTGCTTGTGTGTGTGATGCATGTGAGTGTTTCTGGTACACACACTTGGGCATACAGTTCTGCTTGAGCTCATTCTTACTACAGGAGTGAGCAAAGGAAGCATTTATCCCGATCTCGTTACCTAGACCATGATTATTTGGATTGGGGGGAGGGGGGAATCCGTTTTTTAAATTTTTTGTTATTTTTAAGCAAACTTCTTTTGTACTTTTCTTACTTCTAATATCCATCCCTGGACTTTTGTATTCCAAATGTTTGTGATGCTGAGAAGTGAAGTTCATTTTATGTGATCTTCATGCGCCGTAATCTACTTTTGGTAGATAATTAAGATTATTAAACCCTCATTTAAATGTGACATAAAATACAGCTTTAAGCACGTAAATATAAAGCAGCTTCCATCAGGAACATGGAGCAGGCAGGGGCTCCATTTTACAGAATTACTGAGATTTCTCAGTTGTAAAACATGATGTCATCCTGCGTGCCTTCTGGAATTCTCCAATGGGGTCGCCAAAGAACAAATGGAGAAAAAAAGCTTTACTTCCTTGCATTCTTCTACCTTTAAATAGCAAAGTACCACTACCACCACCTCTTGTCCCCTTCCCTCTTTTCTTAAACTTCTGGCATTTCAGAGCTCAGCAGGCTACCCCTGGTTTCTGGAGAGTTGGGCTAGGCCTGAAGCTCTCCCTCCCCCACCTCTGCTAGGCAGCCCAGGCCTGGGCTGGGAGACAGCCCCTCACCCTGCCTGGGCTCTTGGCCAAGCAGCCTTGGATGGATGAAGTCAGAGAGGTGGAGTGAGGGTGAGTTTACTCAGAGCCCCCAGAGGAAGCCCTCCACCCTCTGCCCTCCCCCCACACAGGGCGGGAGCCCAGGCCTGTTCCTGGCAGCTGTGGCTGCAGCTGTGCTGCTGCTCCCTCCTGGAATGTGCGACAAGCCCAAATGTTCCAGGGAGATGGCCGGGGTAGGGGGCTTAGAAATGCTAATATGGTTCTGTGTTTTGCCTGAAACGATACCAGGTTCCCCTGAATAGCAACTTTACAAGGTCCATGTGGGAGGGACCAACCCAGATGCCCTGCCAAGTGTCCCTGAAACCATGGCAGCTCCGTCTGTCAAGATGGCAGGGGCGGGAGTGAGGGGGCTGCTGGCTTAACCGCAGGCATCTGGGCAGGCCAGTCCTCAAAGCAGCTCCTGAGGGTCTGTATTGCACTGTGACCAGTCTCAAGCTATGCCTCTAATTTCGCCGGGGATATTGACTAGGAAGACAATAAAATCTTTTTCTTTGTGTAATATCCTCCTCCAATGTGATTTATACCTGATTCTCGGTGGCTGAGACAATCCATGACTCTGAATCCCTCTCTTGATTAATCCCAGAATACCTGCAATCCATTCCCTGTGGACTGTGTTGCTTAAGTGGCCAAGTTTTAAGCCATGTGACCCACCAGCACAGAACTGATTAGACTAGAGTGGACACTGGATCCAACGGCAGCCAATCACCAGGCTGGTGGACTGGGAATTTCAGCTAAGAATTGTGGAGAGAATTTACCAGTGGAACTGAAAAAAATAAGGATGCCATGAGTTGGAATTAGGGCCATGGCAAACCAAGCTACTTGCAAGCCAAGTTATGAATGGGAAATACATAGAAGCAAAGAAGCCAGTTACTGGAGGTACAAAAGAGAAGGAGATGCTGAGAATATTCTTGAATGTTCCTGAGTTTTCTAGCTCCAGCCCAAATCTGTATATCTTTAAAGTATGCCCCTCATTTTCTTCAGGGCTTCCAAATAAACTGATATACCAGCTGATGGTACCCAAAGATTAGAATCATATCGTCTCGTCCTAATGGGAGACACTGAACAGAAAATGTGGATCCTGGCAGGAAGCTGACCGTGGGTGAAGAGACCCTGCTGAGATCCTTTTCTGGCCCCACCTGGCAAGCTGCCAGCCAATGAATGTCTTGGTGGCTCCTCAGGTCAGCCCCCCACCCCAATACACACACACACACACCCAGGTGGTGGAAGCCAGAATGCAGCCCGCCTCTGTGGGCTGGAGTTTGTTCCCACAGTTGGCTGGATTAAGGAAAAAGCTGAACCGGCGAGCTTTCCTGGGCCAAAGAAATGCCAGACACTGAAGCTGGCTGAGCAGGTGGTCACTAATCTCACTTTTAAGGATTTCTTGAAGACGGCAAGCCTCACAGTCCAAAAAGAACAAGGACAAACCAAACTGCGGCTCTCCTTTGTAGCCAGAGGGCGGAGGAAGAAGATCTCTGGGTGCAAGCCTCTTCCTCTCCCTGGGCCTCAATTTACCCACCTGTACGAGGTCTGTCACATGGAGTTAGGTCTATCAGTTCTCTCAGGTCCCCATGACACCTCCAGACCCAACTTAATGCTGGAAGTGTCTGATGAGAGAGCTCATTCCTGCCTTGGTGCTCTGGAACCCGAAACAAAAACAAACAGGCATGGCCACCTCCTCCACTGAAATGCTCCCAAGGCTGAAGCTTGCAGGCGGGAGGGCAGGGTAGAGGGCAAAGGACGTATGAAGCAGCAGGGTCTGACCCACCCACCCCCTGCTCCTGGGTGAAGATGCCCCAGGAGGCGAGGTCTGCCAGCCTGCATGTCCATGGGAGTCAGAAGGTGTCTGGCAGCAGCACCGAGAGGCCTCATCCTTCACCCAAGTTGCTGCTGCTTCGCAGAAGGTAAGGGCTGAAGAGGCATTACAAGCTTAATTATTCTCCCAGGGAGACTGGTCTCCGGAGGAGGAGGCTGAAATTGAAGTCTTCTTCCAATGGGGAAAACAAGTTCTTCACCTTGTGCATGTATCATATCCTCTCTATCCCATTCAGGTGGGAAGGTGGACAAATTCAGTTTAAAAGGGTATTTTTGGCCAGGTGTGAGCGTTTGAAAGGGTATTTTTTGGCCAGGCATGGTGGCTCACGCCTGTAATCCCAGCACTTTGGGAGGCCAAGGTGGGTGGATCACGAGGTCAGGAGTTCAAGACCAGCCTGGCCAAGATGGTGAAACTCCATCTCTACTAAAAATACAAAAGTTAGACAGGCGTGGTGGCGTGCGCCTGTAATCCCAGCTACTCGGGAGGCTGAGGCAAGAAATTGCTTGAACCCAGGAGGTGGAGGTTCCAGTGAGCCGAGATCGGGCCACTGCACTCCAGCCTGGGGAACAGAGCCAGACCATCTCAAAAAAAAAAAAAAAAAAAAAAAAAAAAAAAAAAATTGTGTGGGGGTATTTTCAAATAATTTTCAAGTCACCAAATCTAATAATAAGGAAAAGGCTAGTCTGGAATGAAAGGACGAGGGAGGGAGGCAATGAGAATGAGAATATGACTAAGCCAGGGAGGGAAAGAGCTGGAACGGCTCAGATTCCCGAGGCTGACACCGAAATTTCCTGGGAGGGGCGCTGAGAACGGCCCGAGGGTCTAGAGTGGGGCTTGGACCCAGATTGGGGGAGATCAGAGAGGCAACTCCTTCCTGAACCTTCTCGAGAATGCCTGGGCGAGATGCAAGTCCAGGCCCTTCTCTAGGGTCTCTTCCCAAAGACTGGTGCGGGTGGGGCAATGGGCTCTTTTGCCGCAGCCTCCCTCCCGCCCGCGGCGCTCCAGCTGGCCCTTATCTCCTCCTTGCACGAATAGCAGTGCCACAGACGCCCCACAGGACTCCGGGAGCCCCACGCCGGCCAGGAATCTGTCCGAGTCTGCGGGCACCCTCCTCTCTCCCCGCAAAGGACTCGCAGGTATCAGGAATCCCCCTAGCTGTTGCTGGGATTCGGAGACAGTCTGCTGGCCTCTGGAGGGCGCGCCTCCGTTGGGGGCTCAGCGTCCCCATCTGCAAAGTGGGGACAGGTGTGTGTCTGGGGAGATCTAATGAATCCTGCCAGGCTGAGGCCCCCGATCCTGCCGTTTGAATTCCAGGGTCGCGGTGGACTGCACGGCGCTGCCGCCTCTGTACGGTGGCGCGTAGAGGCAAAGCGAAAAAGGGGACGCCCCGCGCCTCTTTTCCATCCTGGAAAGGAGTTGAGGTGGTGCCTGGCGCAGAGGCCGTGCGCTCGGGGGCGGGGACGGCCCTCCAGCGCCACCGCGTGGCTGGACTGGACTCGGGCGGCCGGCCCAGAAGAGACGCGAGGGAGCCACAGCCTCACCAGCTACCGCAAAACCAGAACCACGACGACCACAAGTTTTTGTGAAGGTAGCAGCCACGAACGCCGGAGCTGGGCGAACTGGTGTAATATGAGCAAGAAAACGGCAGCTAGTATTCATTGAGCTTTATGACGAGCCCATTACTCTCCAGTCCTTTTCTCATTTAAACTCTAATAATAGGCCGGGCGCGGTGGTTCACGCCTATAATCCCAACACTTTGAGAGGCCGAGGCGGGCGGATCACCTGAGGTCAGGGGTTCGAGACCAGCTTGGCCAACATGGTGAAACCCCGTCTCTACTAAAATTACAAAACTTAGCTGGGCATGGTGACAGGCGCTTGTAATCTCAGCTACAGGGGGGTGTGGGGGGTGGGTGGGTAATAAAAGACAGGAGAATTGCAATAGAGAAAGAGTAATTCACACAGAGCCGGCTGTATGTGAGACTAGAGGGTTTTATTTTTTGTTTTTTGGTTTTTTTTTTTTTCTTTTTGAGACGGAGTCTCACTCTGTCGCCCACAGGTTGGAGTGCAATGGTGCGATCTCTGCGCACTGCAACCTCCGACTCCTGGGTTCAAGCGATTCTGCTGCCTCAGTCTCCTGAGTAGCTGGGATTATAGGCATTGCAGGCATGCACCACCACTCCCGGCTAATTTTTGTATTTTTAGTAGAGACGGGGTTTCACCATGTTGGCCAGGCTGGTCTCGAACCCCAACCTCAGGTGATCCGCCTGCCTTGGCTTCCCAAAGTGCTAGGATTACAGGCATGAGCCACCGCGCCTGGCCTGGAGTTTTATTATTACTCAAATCAGTCTCCAGGAGCATTGGGGGAGCAGAGTTTTTAAGGATAAGTTGGTGGGTAGGGGGAAGCCAGTGAGCCAGGAGTGCTGCTGATTGGTCAGAGATGAAATCATAGGGAGTCGGAGCTGTTTTTTTGGGCTGAATCAGTTCTTGGGTCCAGGGGCCACAAGATCAGATGAGCCAGTTTATCGATCTGAGTGGTGCCAGCTGATCCATCAAGTGCAGGATCTGCAAAATATCTCAAGCACTGGCCGGGCATGGTGGCGCACGCCTATAATCCCAGCACTTTGGGAGGCCAAGGCAGGTGGATCACCTGAGGTTGGGAGTTCGAGACCAGCATGACCAATATGGAGAAACCCCATCTCTACTAAAAATACAAAATTAGCCGGGTGTGGTGGTGCATGCCTGTAATCTCAGCTACTCAGGAGGCTGAGGCAAAAGAAACGCTTGAACCTGGGAGTTGGAGGTTGTGGTGAGCTGAGATCACACCATTGCACTCTAGCCTGGGCAACAAGAGCAAAACTCTGTCTAGAAAAAAAAAAAAAAAAAGAAAGAAAGAAAAAAGAATCTCAAGCACTGGTCTTAGTTTAGGGAAGGTTAGAATCTTGTAGCCTCCAGCTACATGACTCCTAAACCATAATTTCTAATCTTGTGGCTAATGTTAGTCCTACAAAGGCAATCTAGTCCCCAGGCAAGAAGGAGGTCTGCTTTGGGAAAGGGCTGTCTTTGTTTAAACTATAAACTATATATAGAGGTTTCTCCCAAAGTTAGTTCAGCCTTTGCCAAGGAATGAACAAGGACAGCTTGGAGGTTAGAAGCAAGATGGAGTCAGTTAAGTTCAATCTCTTTCACTGTCTCGGTCATAATTTTGCAAAGGCAGTTTCAAGCTGAGATCGCACCACTGCCCTCCAACCTGGGTGACAGAGCGAGACACTGTCTCAAAAAAATAAAAATAGAAATAAACTCATAATAATCTTTGAAGCGGGTACTACTATCAAATATTAGTTCCATCTCACAGAGGAGGAAACTGAGGTTTAGAAAGTCTGAGCAACTCGCTCAAGTCCTCCCTTGATGGAGAAAGCTGACCCACTGAAGCCCCCAACAATTTCCAACTGGACACCTGGAAATGTGGGGGGAATATTCTAGTTTGCCATGGAGCTGAAATCATCCGGGCTTTAAAGACCCTCCCATGCCCCCGTTTGTGGTTAACTCCTGCGTCCCTGCTCCAGGGAGCGGCCTCCACCTCTCTATTTTGAAGGAGAATGATGTCCATGGCCACCAAGGTCAGAGGCCAAAGAACAGAGCTTTTCTCTGATGCCCAGGAGCCTCGGCAGGAAGAGTGCTTGGAGACTTGAGAGTCAGAGATTGGGGAAATCTGGGTAGTCAGGAGCTTCCGGAAGGGTAGGAAAAATGCCAGGTTACTCAAGTTCTGAGCCCTGCTCTGCTTCCAACTGGCTATGTGATTTTGGACAAGTGCCTTCTCTTCTCTGGGTCTCAGTTTCCCTCGAAATGGGAGGATTCTTCCAGAAGGTCTGATATCTCTTCCCTTTCCCCACCTCCCCTTATCTCTCCTACACAAACTGCTCCCCACTGTCCCACCCAGACTGGCTCTAACATTCCAGAAGCCTTGAACTGTGGTTTGAAAGTCCCAGCTGCAAGTTGCTGCCCATCCCTGAGGTTCCTCCTGAGCTCTGGGCCCAGGGCTTTAGGTCCTGCTAAGGTATGTGGTCTTGGCAGGTTGGAGAGATCAGAGGGGAGGAAGGCCCAGTGCCTCTGAGACAGGCCTCAGGGAGGCCTGCATTGTGATGACCTCATTCATTCTATGACATCATCCTCTCACCCACCCTCTCTTCTCCCTGGTCAACCGCTCTGCAAACAACCATCAATCTGAATCCCAAAGGCCTGAGAAAGTCTGTTCTCCAGTACCTGCTGCTGATCTGTTTCAACCAACAAGAAGCACCATGAAATTGGAATTCACCGAGAAAAACTACAACAGCTTCGTGCTGCAGAACCTGAACAGACAGAGGAAACGCAAAGAGTACTGGGACATGGCCCTGAGCGTGGACCACCACGTCTTCTTTGCACATCGCAACGTGCTGGCTGCTGTCTCCCCGCTGGTGAGGAGCCTCATCTCCAGCAATGACATGAAGACCACCGATGAGCTTTTCATCACCATTGACTCCAGTTATCTGAGCCCGGTCACAGTGGACCAGCTTCTGGACTACTTCTATAGCGGCAAGGTGGTGATCTCCGAGCAAAACGTGGAGGAGCTGCTTCGTGGGGCTCAGTATTTCAACACACCACGCCTTCGAGTTCACTGCAACGACTTCCTTATTAAGTCCATCCGCCGTGCCAACTGCTTGCGCTACCTCTTCTTGGCCGAGCTGTTTGAGCTCAAAGAGGTATCAGACTTAGCTTACTCAGGCATTCGCGACAACTTCCACTACTGGGCCAGTCCTGAGGGCTCCATGCACTTCATGCGCTGTCCCCCTGTTATCTTCGGCCGCCTGCTCCGTGATGAAAACCTTCACGTGCTCAATGAAGACCAGGCTCTCAGCGCACTCATCAATTGGGTGTACTTCCGGAAGGAGGAGCGGGAGAAGTATTTCAAGAAGTTCTTCAATTACATCAATCTCAATGCCGTCTCCAACAAGACACTGGTGTTTGCCAGCAACAAGCTGGTGGGCATGGAGAACAGCTCATCCCATGCAACCCTGATTGAGAATGTCCTGATGGACCGCAAGCAGGAGCGGCCATGCAGCCTGCTGGTCTACCAGCGGAAAGGGGCCCTGCTTGATTCAGTGGTCATCCTTGGTGGCCAGAAGGCCCACGGCCAGTTCAATGATGGAGTGTTTGCCTATATCATCCAGGAGAACCTGTGGATGAAGCTCTCAGACATGCCCTATCGGGCAGCAGCACTTAGTGCCACCTCTGCTGGTCGCTACATCTACATTTCTGGTGGCACCACTGAGCAGATTTCAGGGCTGAAGACAGCCTGGCGGTATGACATGGATGACAACTCCTGGACCAAGTTGCCCGACCTGCCCATCGGGCTTGTCTTCCACACCATGGTGACCTGTGGGGGGACGGTGTACTCAGTGGGCGGGAGCATTGCCCCAAGGCGGTATGTCTCCAACATCTATCGCTATGATGAGCGGAAGGAAGTCTGGTGCCTGGCAGGAAAGATGAGCATCCCCATGGATGGCACCGCCGTGATCACCAAAGGTGACCGGCATCTGTACATTGTCACTGGACGGTGCTTGGTGAAAGGTTATATCTCCCGGGTCGGGGTGGTGGACTGCTTTGACACTAGCACTGGGGACGTCGTCCAATGTATCACCTTCCCCATTGAGTTCAACCACCGGCCCCTGCTCTCTTTCCAACAGGACAACATCCTCTGCGTGCACAGCCACCGGCAGAGCGTGGAAATCAATCTGCAGAAAGTGAAGGCCAGCAAGACGACCACCTCAGTGCCTCTCTTGCCCAACAACTGCCCCTTGGATGTGTCCCATGCTATATGCTCCATTGGAGACAGCAAGGTGTTTGTATGTGGGGGTGTCACCACTGCCAGCGATGTCCAGACAAAGGACTACACCATCAATCCAAATGCCTTCTTGCTGGACCAAAAGACAGGCGAGTGGAAGACCCTGGCTCCCCCACCAGAGGCACTGGACTGTCCTGCCTGCTGTCTAGCCAAGCTACCTTGCAAGATTCTTCAAAGGATTTAAACAACATTTTAAGTGGGAGAATAAGTAAATGCATTATTATTCACAATTTAATGAGAGAAAGAGAGGAAGATGGCCTGTTGTTTCCTTCTTAGTGTTCCAGTCCATGCTTGGCCCTGAAGGTGGAGATCCTAGGGTAGGGCTGCTCCCAGTGGGTGGAAACTCAGGGCCACTATGTCATTGGAGGTATCCAACAGGGGCTGGAAAGGAAGCCCTGGTGGGTGGAATTGAGGCCCCTCCCAGGCACCGACCAAGGCGATGTCTGTCCCCTATTCTGTACCCCTGTGGTCACCTCTCAGGCATCTGCTAGATCAGCAGGTAAACATCTGCTCAGAGCTGTGAAGCATCAAGCTCCTCCAGCACCTGCTTCCCTCAGGTCTTCCGCAAAAGCAGGTGAGGACCTGTCCCAGGTCTAAGAGAGGAACCTCATGGCCAGGAAGGAAAAGGTGATCTGGGCAAGGCTCAGAAAAGGAGGCAGAAGGAACAGGGGAGGCAAGGTTACTTGGCTACTGTATTTGCCCATGCAGCTACAGTAGTTTGTGTCTCATTTGTGGGAAAGTTGGAGGTTCCTTACAATTGTTTCTAGTAAGCCAACTACATTGAGAACTTTCTCCAGGAATATGAGTCTGAGGGACTGGGGATAAAAGAGAGGCCAGTAAAGTGAGAAGAAAGAAACATATCCTGGCCGGGCACAGTGGCTCATGCC
Organism: Macaca nemestrina; assembly: GCF_043159975.1. NCBI lineage: Eukaryota > Metazoa > Chordata > Mammalia > Primates > Cercopithecidae > Macaca > Macaca nemestrina. The sequence continues at coordinate 65,521,427 of NC_092138.1, forward strand.
TGTAATCCCAACACTTCAGAAGACTGAGGCAGAAGGATCACCTGAGCCCAGGAGTTTGAAGCCAGTCTAGGCAATAAAGTGAGACCCCGTTTCTAATGTAAAAAATAATAATAAGGCCAGGGGTGGTGGCTCACGCCTGTAATCCCAGCATTTTGGGAGGCCGAAGCAGGTGGATCACCCAAGGTCAGGAGTTTGAGACCAGCCAGCCTGACCAACATGGTGAAACCCCATCTCTACTAAAAATACAAAATTAGCAGGGCATGGTGGCACATGCCTGTAATCCCAGCTACTTGGGAGGCTGAGAGGCAGGAAAATCACTTGAACACAGGAGGCAGAGGTTGCGGTGAGCCAAGATCATGCCACTGTACTCCATTCTAGGTGACAAGAGTGAAACTCTGTCTCAAAAAAAAAAAAAAAAAGAATCTACTTTTGCATTTGGCAAGCAGCTAGACTAAGGGCACTAGAAAGCCTGGATTGCTTTAATTCAATCGAGGCATTATATGATTCAAAATTAGGCTTTAGTCTATTTCCACCTTTATTCTTAGTGTGTAGCCCTTTAGGATCCCAACAAAAATCACTTTTCTGGGGCTTCCCAATTACATATGACTAGCCTCTCTTCTATCTTTTCAGTGCTTGCCCTCTGCTGCCCTGGCCACCTCCCTATACCCTATCACCGCCAGCATCTATCATACAGTAATTTATAAGCATTGATTATTGCCTTTCTCCTAGCTCAGATCAATTTTTGCTTTTTCGATGTTGTTGTTGTTGAGATGGAATCTCACTCTCTCATCCAGGCTGGAGGGCAGTGGTGAAATCATAGCTCACTGCAACCTCAAACTCCTGGACTCAAGGGATCCTCCCGCCTCGGCCTCCTGAGTGGCTGGGACTGCAGGTGCTTGCCACCACACGTGGGGAGGTTTTTTTGTTTGTTTTTTAATTTTTTGTGGTGATGTGGTCTCACTTTGTTTCCCAGGCTGGTCTTGAACTCCAGGGCTCAAGCAATCCTCCCACCTCGGTCTCCCAAAGTGCTGGGATTACAGGCGTGAGTCACTGTGCCCAGCATTTGTTGCTTTAAAAGGTGGGAACTCTGTCTTAATGTCTCACCCAGTACCCTTCAGAAATAATTGTGTGGCCCTTGATCTGCCCTGGGAGAGTGCTGAGGAGGAATTCTACACAGGTTAATCTCTGTCTCCCTGAGAATCCAGGGCTCTTTCCTGATAGGCTGTCAAGTGCTCTCCTCATCCCTGTCACCCCACCCAGGCCAGGGGCTCCCTACCCACTATTCTCTCCCTCAGCCTCTACTGTCCTGGAAGTCCTGGCTAGCCTCTTTTTCAATCCCAGACCTACACCCCTTGGACTTTTTCTCTTCTCAGAGTCTCAGACCTGTTGGCGGGGCTCACTCTGCATTCAAATGGTCTCAAATGGAATCATTTTTATGATGGTTAATTTCTTTTTTTTTTTTTTTTTTTTTTGAGACAGAGTCTTGCTCTGTCACCCAGGCTGGAGTGCAGTGGCTCACTGCAACCTCCGCCTCCTGGGTTCAAGCCATTCTCCTGCCTTAGCCTCCCCAGTAGCTGGGACTACAGGCACGCGCACTACTACTCCCAGCCAATTTTTGTATTTTAGTAGAGACGGGTTTTCACCATGTTGGCCGGGCTGGTCTCGAATCCTGACCTCGTGATCCGCCTGCCTCGGCCTCCCAAAGTGCTGGGATTACAGGCGTGAACCACTGCACCCGGACCTTCTTCATTTTTTTTTTTTTTTTTTTTTTTTGAGGCGGCGTCTCGCTCTTGTCACCCAGGCTAGAGTGCAGTGACATGATCTCGGCTCACTGCAACCTCTGCCTCCCGGGTTCAAGCAATTCTCCTGCCTCAGCCTCCTGAGTAGCTGGGACTACAGGCACCCGCTACAACACCCGGCTAATTTTTGTACTTTTAGTAGAGATGGGGTTTCGCCATGTTTGCTAGGCTCTCTCAAACTCCTGACCTCAGGTGATCCTCCCGCCTCAGCCTCCCAAAGGGCTGGGATTACAGGCGTGAACCACCTCACCCGGCCTGTGATGGTTAATTTTATGTGTCAACTTGGCTAGAGCATGGTACCTAGAGAGCTAGTCAGACATTATTCCATATTTTTTTTTTTTTTTTTTTTTTTTTTTTGAGACGGAGTCTGGCTCTGTCACCCAGGCTGGAGTGCAGTGGCGCGATCTCGGCTCACTGCAAGCTCCGCCTCCCGGGTTTACGCCATTCTCCTGCCTCAGCCTCCCGAGTAGCTGGGACTACAGGCGCCCGCCACCTCGCCCGGCTAGTTTTTTGTATTTTTTAGTAGAGACGGGGTTTCACCGTGTTAGCCAGGATGGTCTCGATCTCCTGACCTCGTGATCCGCCCGTCTCGGCCTCCCAAAGTGCTGGGATTACAGGCTTGAGCCACCGCGCCGGGCCTATTCCATATTTTTTAATTTTTTTTTTTTTTTTGAGATGGAGTCCTGCTCAGGACTATAGTGCAGGCTATAGTGCAGTGGCATGATCTCAGGCTCACTGCAACCTCCGCCTCCCGGGTTCAAGGATTCTCCTGCTTCAGCCTCCTGAGTAGCTGGGACCCATCACCATGCCCGGCTAATTTTTGTATTTTTAGTAGAGATGGGGTTTCACTATATTGGCCAGGCTGGTCTCGAATTGCTGACCTCAAGTGATCTGCTGACCTCGGCCTCCCAAAGTGCTGGGATTACAGGTGTGAGCCATTGTGCCCAGCCTATTTTTAAATTTGTATTTTATTTTATTTTAGTCTTTTTCTTTTTTTGTGGAGAATGAGGTCTCACTATGTTGCTCAGGCAGGTCTCAAATTCCTGGGTTCAAGCTTTCCTCATGCCTCTGCCTCCTTAATTGCTGGGATTACAGGCATAAGCCACTGTGCCCGGCTGTTATTTTATTTTTTATTATTTTATTGATTTATTTTCTACCTGCCATTAATGACGCAAATAAATAAATTGAGGGGGCAGAGCAAGATGGCTGGATAGAGGGCTCCACCAGTCTTCCCTCTGCAGGAAAACCAAGTTCGACAACTATATACACAAGGGGAGCACCTTCATAGGAACCAAAAATCATGTGAGCACTCACAGTGCCTGGTTTTGACTTCATATTGCCAAAAGAGGCACTGAAGAGGGTAGGAAAGACAATCTTGAATTACCCATGCTGCCAGCATCCTCCAGCAGCCACACAGCATGGAGTTCTATCTGTGAGCTTGGGGAAGGAGAGCCCAGTGATTGTGAGGCTTTGCATTGAACTCAGTGCTGCCCTGTCACAGAACCAGACTATACTCTCCTGCTGCCTGACCACAGAGGAAGCATTTGCACTGGCCCAAGCCAGAGGGGAATTGTCCAGCCAGCAGCTGCAGCTTGAGTTTCAGCAAGCCTCACCAGTGCTCTGGGGCCCTGAGTGAACTTGAAGGCCACAAAGATTACAATTCCTAGGCGAGTCCTGGTGCTGAACTGGGCTCAGAGCCACTGGACTTGGGGGGCATGCAACCTACTGAGATACCAGCCAGCTGGTTAAGGGAGTGCTTGCATCACCCCTTCTCCGACCCCAGGCAGGACAGCTCACAGCTACAAAAGAAAACTCTTCCTTCTGCTTGGGGACAGGAGGGAAAACTAAAGAGGACTCTGTCTTGCATCTTGGATATCAGCTCAGCCACAGTAGGATAGGGCACTAGTCAGAGTCAGAAAGCCTCCATTCCAGGCCCTAGTCCTTACACATTTCTAGACATACCCTGGGCCAGAAGGGAACCTACTGCCCTGAAGGGAAGAATCCAATCCAGGAAGGATTCATCACCTGCTGATTAAAGAGCCTTTGGGCCCTGAAAAGCCAGCAGCGACACCCAGGTAGTAAGCTGTGCGCCTTGGGTGAGACTCAGAGACACACTGGCTGCAGGTGAGACCCAGCACATTCCCAGCTGTGGTGGCCTCAGGGGGAGATTCCTTCTGCTTGAGAGAAGCAGAAGGAAAAGTAAAGGGGACTTTGTCCTGCACCTTAGGTACCAGCTTGGCCACAGCGGGGTAGAGCACCAAGCAGGCTCTTAGGTTCCCCAATTCCCGGCCTTGACTCTTAAATGTCATTTCTGAACCTACACTGGGCCAGAGGGAAGCCCACTGCCCTGAAGAGTGAGTCCCAGGCCAGGCCTGGCAGCATTCACCACAGCTAACTGAAGAGCACTTGGGGCTGGTCGCGGTAGCTCACGCCTGTAATCCTAGCCCTTTGGGAGCCCAAGGTGGTGGATCACTTGAGGTCAGGAGTTCAAGGCCAGCCTGGGCAACATCATGAAACCCTGTCTCTACTAAAAATACAAAAATCAACTGGGTGTGGTGGCACTTGCCTGTAATCCCAGCTACTCAGGAGGCTTAGGCAAGAGAATCGCTTGAACCCGGGAGGCAGGGGATGCAGTGAGCCGAGATCACGTCACTGCACTCCAGCCTGGGCCAAAGAGAGAGACTCTGTCTCAAGAAATAAATAAATAAGAAAAAGGAGCACTTGGGTCTTAACTGAACATCAGTGGTAGCCTGGCAGTACTCCCTGTGGGCTTGTAGTGGTGGCTATGGGGTGAGGCTCCTCTGCTTATGGAAAGGGGAGGGAAGAGTGGGAAGAACTGTGTGACACAGCAGTGCAATAGGACACCTCTCTGGATCTACCCAGGGCCTGGGGGAACTCACTGCCCTAAAGGGAAAAACAGAAGCCTGACTAGCTTTACAACCTGCTGATTGAAGAGCCCTAGGGCCTTGAACAAACATAGGCGGTAGCTTGGTAGTGGTTACAGAGGGCCTTGGGTAAGCCCCAGGGCTGTGCTGGCTTCAGGTCTGACCCAGAGCAGTTCCAGTGCTGGTGGCCACAGAGATGCTTGTGTCACTCCACCCCAGCTCCAGGCAGTTCAACACACAGAGACTCCATATGTTTGGGGGAAGGTAAGGGAAGAGAACAAGAGCCCCTGCCTAGGAATCCAGAGAATTCTTTCAGAGCTTATCCATGACCACCAAGATGGTATTTCTATGAGTCTGCAAGAACCACAGCATTACTGGGCGTAGGGTGCACCCTAATGCAGATGTGGCTTAGATCACAACACCCAAATCCTTTCAAAGACTTGGAAAGCCTTCCCAAGAAGAACAGGTTCAAACAACCCCAGACTGCAAACACTGCAATAAATACCTAACCCTTCAATGCCCAAACACTGACAAACATCCATAAGCATCAAGACCGTCCAAGAAAACATGACCTCATCAAACAAACATTAAGGCACCAGGGACCAATCCTGGAGAAACAGAGATATGTGACCTTTCAGACAGTGAATTCAAAATAGCTGTTTTGAGGAAATGCAACAAAATTCAAGATAACATAGAGAAGGAATTCAGAATTCTATCAGATAAATTTAACAGAGACCAAAATAATTTAAAAGAATTTTTTTTTTTTTGAGACAGAGTTTCACTCTCGTTGCCCAAGCTGCCCATGCCCAAGCAACAAGCTGATCTAAATGGCGCAATCTCAGCTCACCGCAACCTCTGCCTCCCAGGTTCAAGTGATTCTCCTGCCTCAGCCTCCCGAGTAGCTGGGATTACAGGCGTGCGCCAGCAGACCCAGCTAATTTTGTATTTTTAGTAGAGACAGGGTTTCTTCATGTTGGTCAGGCTGGTCTCGAACTCCCGGCCTCAGGTAATCCGCTTGCCTCAGTCTCCCAAAGTGCTGGGATTACAGGCGTGAGCCACCACACCCGGCCCTAAAAGAAGTTTTTATTATTATTATTATTATTATTATTATTATTTTTGGAGATGGAGTTTTGCTCTTGTTGCCCAGGCTGGAGTGCAGTGGCGCAATCTCAGCTCACTGCAGCCTCCACCTCCCTGACTTAAGCAATTCTCCTGCCTCAGCCTCCTGAGTAGCTGGGATTACAGGCACCCACAACCATGCCTGGCTAATTTTTTGTATTTTTAGTAGAGACGGGGTTTCACCGTGTTGGCCAGGCTGGTCTCAAACTCCTGGCCTCAAGTGATCCACCCGCCTGGGCCTCCCAGAGTGCTGGAATTATAGGCATGGACCACTGTGCCCGGCCTCTGTATTTTCAAATAGCTTGTCTTGAAGCTCACTAATTCTTCTGCTTGATCAATTCTGCTATTAATAGACTCTGATGCACTTTTTTTTTTTTTTTTTTTTTTTTTTTTTTTTTGAGACGGAGTCTCGCTCTGTCGCCCAGCCCAGGCTGGAGTGCAGTGGCGCGATCTCGGCTCACTGCAAGCTCCGCCTCCCGGGTTCACGCCATTCTCCTGCCTCAGCCTCCCGAGTAGCTGGGACTACAGGCGCCCACAACTGCGCCCGGCTAATTTTTTGTAATTTTTAGTAGAGACGGGGTTTCACCGTGGTCTCGATCTCCTGACCTTGTGATCCGCCCGCCTTGGCCTCCCAAAGTGCTGGGATTACAGGCGTGAGCCACCGCGCCCGGCCCGACTCTGATGCATTCTTAAGTTGTCAATTGTATTTTTCAACTTCAGAATTTCTGCTTTTATAATAATAAATTATAAAGTAAGAATAATTACAATAAATATAAATAAATTATAAGAATAATTAAAACTTGGCTGGGCACAATGGCTCATGCCTGTAATCCCAGCACTTTGGGAGGTCGAGTCGGGTAGATCACTTGAGGCCAGGAGTTTGAAACCAGCCTAGCCAACATGGCAAAACCCTGTCTCTACTAAAAATACAGAAAAATTAGCCGGGCATGGTGGTGCACGTCTGTACTCCCAGCTACTCAGGAGGCTGAGGCATGAGAATCACTTCAACCAGGGAGGCAGTTTGCAGTGAGCTGAGATTGCACCACTGCATTCCAGCCTGGGCGAGAAAGAGACTGTCTCAAAAAAAGAAAAGAAAATATACAGTCAGATGAGACAAAAAAAAGGAATAAAAATGAAGCACAGCTGGGCACAGTGGCTGATGCCTATAATCTCAACATTTTGGGAAGTTGAGGTGGGCAGATCACCTGAGATCAGAAGTTCAAGACCAGCCTGGCCAACATGGTGAAATCTTGTCTCTACTAAAAATACAAAAATTAGCCAGGCATGGTAGCATATGCCTATAATCCCAGCTACTCGGGAGGCTGAGGCAGGAGAATCACTTGAACCTGGGAGGTGGAGGTTGCAGTGAGCTGAGATCGCACCACTGCACTCCAGCCTAGGTGGCAGAGTGAAACTCTGTCTCAAACAAACAACAACAAAAATTGAAGCACACCTACAAGATCTAGAAAAAGGCCTCAAAAGGGCAAATCTAACAGTTATTGGCATTAAAGAGGAGGTAGAGAAAGAGAAAGAGGTAGAAAGTTTATTCAAAGGGATAATAACAGAGAACTTCCCAAACCTAGAGAATGTCAATATTCAACTACAAGAAGGTTATAGAACACCAAGCAGATTTAACCCAAAGAAAACTGCCTCAAGGCACTTAATAATCAAACTCCCAAAGGTCAAGGACAAAGAAAGGATCCTAAAAGCATCAAGAGAAAACAAATAACATAAAAGGGAGCTCCAATACTTCTGGCAGCAGATTTTTCAGTGGAAACATTACAGGCCACAGGAAAGAGTGGCATGACATATCTAAAGTGCTGAAGGGAAAAAAAAATTACCCTAGAATGTCTGGAGAAAATATCCTTCACACATGAAGGAGAAATACTTTCCCAAACAGGCTGGGTGCAGTGGCTCATGCCTGTAGTCCTAGCTACTCCGGAGGCCGAGGCAGGAGAATCATTTGAACCCAGAGGGCAGAGGTTGCAATGAGCAGAAATCACACCAATACACTCCAGTCTGGGCAACAGAATGAGACTCTGTCTCAAAAAAAAAAAAAAAAAAAAAAAAAAGGTTAAAAAGCAGAGGGACAGGCCAGGTGCGGTGGCTCATGCCTGTAATCCCAGCACTTTGGGAGGCTGAGGCAGGCAGATCACCTGAGGTCAGGAGTTCGAGACCAGCCTGGCCAATATGGTGAAACCCTCATGTCTACTAAAAATGCAAAAATTAGCTGGGCATGGTGGCGCACGCCTGTAATCCCAGCTACTTAGGAGGCTGAGGCAGGAGAATCACTTGAACCCAGGAGACTGAGGTTGCAGTGAGCCAGGATTGTGCTACTGGCACTCCAGCCTGGGCGACAGAGTGAGACTTTGTCTCAAAAAAACAAAAAAAAGCAGAGGGACAAAGTTAAAGTGTAGAGTTTTTATTAGTTTTCTTTTTGCTTGTAAGTTTATTTGTTTATGCAAACAGTGTTAAGTTGTTATCAGCTTAAAATAATGGGTTAAAAGTATTTGCAAGCCTCGGGATAATATGAAATCAGAAAACATACAACGGATACACAAAAAATAAAAAGCAAGAAATTAAATCATGCCATAGAGAAAATTACCTTCACTAAAAGGAAGACAGGAAGGAAGAAAAGAAGGAAGAGAAGACCACAAAACAACCAGAAAACAAATAACAAACGGGCAGGAGTAAGTCCTTACTTATCAATAAGAACATTGAATTTTATTTTTATTTTTATTTATTTTTTTTTTTTGAGACAGAGTCTGTCTCTGTCGCCCAGGCTGGAGTGCAAGGGCACGATCTCAGCTCACTGCAACCTCTGCCTCCCAGGTTCAGGTGATTCTCCTGCCTCAGTCTCCTGAGTAGCTGGGACTACAGGTGTGTGCCACCACGCCCGGATAATTTTTTGTACTTTTAGTAGAGCCAGGGTTTCACCGTGTTAGCCAGGATGGTCTCGATCTCCTGACCTCGTGATCTGCCCACCTCTGACTCCCAAAATGCTGGGATTACAGGCGTGAGCCACCATGCCCGGCATAACACTGAATGTTAAGGGACTAAACTCATCACTTTTGTTAGTCTGTACTCATACTGCTATAAAGATCTACCTGAAACTGGGTAATTTATGAAGAAAATAGGTTTAATTGACTCACAGTTCCTCAGGCTGTACAGGAAGCATGGCTGGGAGACCTCGGGAAACTTAAAATCAGGGCAGAAGGTGAAAGGGAAACAAGCACTTCTGACCATGGTGGAGCAGGAGGAAGAGAAAGAACAAAGTGGAAGGTGCTGCACGCTTTTGAAACAACCATCTAATGAGAACTCATTCACTATCATGAGAACAGCAAGGGGGAAGTCCACCCCTTGATCCAATCGTCCCCCACTGGGCCTCTCCTCCAACATGGGAGATCACAATTCAACATGAGATTTGGGTGGGAACGCAGAGCCAAACCCTATCACCAATCAAAAGGTGCGGTGGCTCACGCCTGTAATCCCAGCACTTTGGGAGGCCGAGGCGGGCGGACTGCTTGAGGTCAGGAGTTTGAGACCAGCCTGGTCAACACAGTGAAACCCCGTGTCTACTAAAAATATAAAAAATTATCCAGGCACGGTGGCACATGCCTGTAATCCTAGGTACTCGGGAGGCTGAGGCATGAGAATTGGTTGAGCCTGGGAGGCAGAGGTTGCAGTGAGCCAAGATCATGCCACTGCACACTCCAGCCTGGGCAACAGAGTGAGAATCCATCTAAAACAAACAAACAAGCAAAAGACACACACAGACTGAAAATAAAGGGATGGAAAAAGATATTCCATGCCAATGGAAACCCAGAAAAGAGCAGGAGTAGCTATACTTAGACAAAATAGGTTTCAAGACAAAAACTATAAGAAGAGAAAAAGAAGGCCACTATATGATGATAAATAGGTCAATTCAGTAAGAGGATATAACAATTGCAAATATGTATGCACCTAACACTGGAGCACCCAGATAAAATTAATATAAACCAATTCACTAGTGTTAAAGACAGTGATAGATCCCAATACAATAAGAGCTGGCAACTTCACCCAACTTTTAGCACCAGACCGATCTTCCAGACAGAAAGCCAATCAACAAACATTGGACTTAATCTACACTATAACCAAATGTAACCAAAATGGATAGTACTGGCATTAAAACAGATACATAGACCAGTGGAACAGAATAGAGAACCCAGAAATAAATCCATACATCTGCAGTAAACTCATTTTTGACAAAAGTGCCAAGAAAATACACTGGGGAAAGGATGGTCTCTTCAATAAATACTGCTAGGAAAACTGGATATCCATACGCAGCAGAATGAAACTAGATCCCTATCTCTCACCGTATACAAAAATCAAATCAAAATGGATGAAAGACTTAAATCTGAGACCTCAAACTATGAAATTACTACAAGAAAACACTGGGGAAACTCTTCAGGACATTGGACTGGGCGAAGATTTCTTGAGTAAAAGCCCACAAGCACAAGCAACCAAAGCAAAAATGGACACATCAAGTTAAAAAGCTTCTGTACAGCAAAGGAAACAATCAACAAAATGAAATGAAGAGACAACTCACAGAATGGGATAAAATATTTGCAGAACCACCCATCTGACAAGGGACTAAGGAGAATATATAAGAAACTCAAACAACTCTATAGGAAAAAAATCTAATAATCTGATTAAAAATGGGTGAAAGATCTGAATAGACATTTCTCAAAAGAAGACATGCAGGCCAGGCGCGGTGGCTCACGCCTATAATCCCAGCACTTTGGGAGGCTGAGGCAGGCGGATCACGAGGTCAGGAGTTCAAGACCAGCCTAGCCAACATAGTGAAACCCTGTCTCTACTAAAAATACAATAATTAGCCAGGCATGGTAGCGTATGCCTATAATCCTAGCTACTCGGGAGGCTGAGGCAGGAGAATCACTTGAACCTGGGAGGCTGAGGTTGCAGTAAGCTGAGATCATGCCACTTCACCCCAGGCTGGGCGATAGTGTGAGACTCCATCTCAAAAAAAAAAAAAAAAAAAAAAAAAGAAGACATACAAATGGGAAACAGGTATATGAAAAGGTGCTTAACATCATTGATCACCAGAGAAATACAAATCAAAACTACAGTGAGATATCATCTAATTCCTAATCAGAATGGCTTTTATCCAAAAGACAGACAAAAACAAACACTGGTGAGGATGTGGAGAAAAGGGAACCCTCAGACATTGTTAGTGGGAATGTAAATTAGTACAGTCTCTATAGACAACACTTTGGAGGTACCTCAAAAAAGCAAAAACAGAACTGCCATATGATCAATCAGTTCCACTCCTTGATATACCCAAAAGAAAAGAAATCAGTAGATAAAAAAATATCTGCACTCCTGTTTATTGCAGCATTATTCACAATAGCCAAAACTTGGAAGCAACCTAAGTGTCCATCAACAGACAAATGGATAAAGGGAATGTGGTACATATACACAATGCAGTACTATTCACCATAAAAAAAGAATGCGATCCTGTCATTTGCAACAATGTAGATGGAGCTGGAGGTCATTAAATTAAAAAAGGCAGTCACAGAAATACAAACTTTGGGCTGGGCGTGGTAGCTCACGCCTGTAATTCCAGCACTTTGGGAGAACGAGGCAGGTGGATCACCTGAGGTCAGGAGTTCGAGACCAGCCTGGTCAACATGATGAAAACCCGTCTGTACTAAAAATACAAAAATTAGCCACGTATGGTGGTGCATGCCTATAATCCCAGCTACTCAAGAGGCTGAGGCAGGGAAATTGCTCGAACCCAGGAGGCGGAGTTTGCAGTGAGCCAAGATTGAGACATTGTACTCCAGCCTGGGCGACAGAGTAAGACTCTGTCTCAAAATAAATAAATAAATAAATAATACAAACAGCATGTTTTCTCTTATTTGTGGGAGCTAAAAATCAAAACAATTGAACTCATGGAGATAGACAGTAGAGGGATGATTACCAGAGACTGGGAAGGGTTGTAGGGGAAGGAGGAAGGGAGGAAGTGGGAATGGTTAATGGGTACCAAAAAAGTAGAATGAGTAGGCCAGGTGTGGTGACTCACATCTGTAATCCCAGCACTCTGGGAGGCCAAGGGGAGAGGATCGCTTGAGCCCAGGAGTTTGAGACAAGCCTGGGCAACATAGGGAGACCCATCTCTATTTTTAAATAAAAAAAAGAATGAATAAGACTTAGTATTTGCTAGCACAACAGTATGACTACAGTCAAAAATAATTTAATAGTACATTTAAAAATAACTAAAAGTATAACTGGATTGTTTATAACACAAAGGATAAATGCTTGTGGGGATGGATACCCCATTGACCCTGTTGTGATTATTATGTATTGCATGCCTGTATCAAAACACCTCATGTACCCATAAATAAACGCATCTAATATGTACCCACAAAAATGAAAAATAAATACAGGCCAAGCGCAGTGGCTCACGCCTGTAATCCCAGCACTTTGGGAAGCCAAGATGGGCGGATCACGAGGTCAGGAGATCGAGACTATCCTGGCTAACACGGTGAAACCCCGTCTCTACTAAAAATACAAAAACAAAATTAGCCGGGCGTGGTGGCGGGCACCTGTAGTCCCAGCTACTCGGGAGGCTGAGGTGGGAGAATGGCGTGAACACAGGAGGCAGAGCTGGCAGTAAGCCTAGATCACGCCACTGCACTCCAGCCTGGGTGACAGAGCGAGACTCTATCTCAAAAAAATATAATAATAATATAAATAAATAAATAAATACAAAGAAATTAAAATTAAAAATTTAAAAATTTTACTTTTTTAATTTTTATTTTTATTTTTGAGACAGAATCTCACTCTATCGCTCAGGCTGGAGTGTAGTGGTGTGATCTCGGCTCGCTTCAACCCCTGCCTCCCAGGTTCAAGCGATTCTCCTGCCTCAGCCTCCTGAGTAGCTGGGACTACAGGTGCACACCACCTCGCCCAGCTAAGTTTTGTATTTTTAGAAGAGATGGAGTTTCACCATATTGGTCAGGCTGCTCTCGAACTCCTGACCTCAGGTGATCTGCCTGCCTCGGCCTCCCAAAGTGCTGGGATTACAGGCCTGGGTCACCGCAGCTGGCCAAAAATTTAAAAATTTTAAACATTATTCTAGATTTTCCTATGAAGACTTATTTATTTATTTATTTATTTATTTATTTATTTATTTATTTTTGAGACAGAGTCTCGCTCTGTCACTCAGACTGGAGTGCAGCGGCATGATCTCGGCTCACTGCAACCTTTGCCTCCCGGGTTCAAGCATTTCTCCCTGCCTCAGCTCCCAAGTAGCTGGGATTACAGGCATTCACCACCATGCATGGCTAATTTTTTTGAGGACAGACTTTGGTTTTTGTTGCCCAGGCTGGAGTGCAATGGCATGGTCTTGGCTCACTGCAACCTCTGCGTCCCAGGTTCAAGTGATTCTCCTGCCTCAGTCTCCCAACAGGCGCCCACTACCACGCCCAACTAATTTTTGTATGTTTAGTAGAAACAGGGTTTCACCATATTGGCCAGGCTGGTCTTGAACTCCTGACCTCAAGTGATCTGCCCCCCTCAGCCCTACAAAGTGCTGGGATTACAGGCATGAACAACCACATCCGGCCAAAGGTTTTTTTTTTTAAAGATTAACATTTAAATCAGTAAACTCTGAGTAAAGCAGTTCATCCTCTGTAATGTAAGCAGAACTCATCCAATCAGTCAAAGGCTTTAATTTTTTTTCTTTTGAGACGGAGTCTCACTCTGTGGCAATAGTGTGATCTCGGCTCACTGAAAATCCGCCTCCTCAGTTCAAGCGATTCTTGAGCCTCAGCCTCTAAAGTCTCTGGGATCACAGGTGCCCACCACCGTGCCCGGCTAATTTTTGTATTTTTTAGTGGAGACAGAGTTTCTCCATGTTTCCCAGGCTGGCCTCAAACTCCTGACCTCAAGTGATCCACCCACCTTGGCCTCCCAAGTGCTGGGATTACAGGCATGAACCACCACACCCAGCCAAAGGCTTTGATTTTAAAAAAGAAGAAAAAAAATAAAAAAGACTGACTTCCCTGTAAAAAAAGGAATTCTGCCAGACGACTGCTTTCGGACTTGAACTGCAACATTGACTCTTTCCTGGGACTTCAGCCTGCTGGCCTAGCCTGCAGATTCTGGACTTGCCAGGCTCCACAATCATGTGAGTCAATTCCTTGAAACAAATCTCTGTGCCTGTGCCCCTCTTTATCTGTCTCACTCTCAGTCTCTCTCTATGTATGTATGTATACATATATGTACATAGGTGTATGTATACATATATATGTGAATGTAGGTGTATGTATATATACATGTCTGTATGTGTATGTATATATACATATGTGTATGTGTATGTATATATACCTGTGTGTATGTATATATACCTGCATGTATATGCATATACATATACATGTGTGTATATGCATATACATATACATGCATGCATATGCATATACATATACATGCATGCATATATGCATGCATACATGTATGTATACAGGTATGTATGTGTGTGTGCATGCATATATGCATGCATGTGTGTTTGTATATGCCTGTATGTATACACACATGTGTGTATACATGCATGTATATATGTATGTATATATACATGCACGCGTATATACATATGTCTACATACATGCATGTACATCTATGTATGCATACATGTATGCGTATATACATGTGCATGCATGTATTCATATACAGATACATATATACTACATGTATATATAAATGTATGTGCATATGCATATGTGTATGTGCATGTTTGTATACACGTATGTGCATATACATACACACATGTGTGCATGTGTGTTTGTGCACATGTGCATGTATGTATGTGTATGCATGCATGTATACATGTGTGTACATGTATGTGTGTATGTGTAGGTACACGTGCGTACATGTGTATATACATATGTGTGCCTGCATGTATGCGTGTAAACATATATGTGCCTGCATGCATGTAGATACCGTATGTGCCTACTTGCATGTAGATACACGTATGTGTGCCTACATGCATGTAGATACATGTATGTGTGCCTACATGTATGTAGATACACCTTCACAGAGGTATACACATTACTATGGATTATGTATTTGTGTCCCCTCAGAAATTCATGTTGAAGCCCTAACCCCAAGTGTGGCTATATTTGGAGTAGAGGCCTCTAAGGAACTAATTAAGTTAAATGAGGTAATATGGGGTGGAGCCCTGATCCAATACTATTAGTGCCCTTATAAGAGACAGAAGAGAAAAGGCCATGTGAGGACAGAGTGAAGGTGGCCATCTGCAAATCAACAAGAGAGCCCTCACTAGAAACCAAATCAGCTGGAACCTTAATCTTGAACTTCTAACCTCTAGTACAGTGAGAAAATTAATTTCTGCTATTTAAGCCACCCAATCCGTGATATTTTGTTCCCCAGCATATGAATATATATACATGTATACATATTATGCATCTTCTATTGATTCTGTTTCTCTGGAGAACCCTGACTAGAACAATACAGTCCTTCTAGGTTTTTCTTGGCCATTGTCTATTGAGCTTCCCCTTGGTGGTTCTAAACCTCTCCTCTCTTTTCTACTGGTTTTCACTTTACTGGAGCAATTGAGTCCCTCAGAGTTGTCCTCAGCCTTATCTCTGCCTCTAAAATCCTTCCTCCTTAGCCCATCCTTTCCACCATCTCTCCTTCTTCTATAACTTCAACTTCTATCTTCAGCATACAACTGTGTTCAAGCATTCAAGTCTCTCATACCTAAACATAACCCCAACCTTAGAGCCCTCTCCAGCCACAGCTCTCCCTCCTTTCCTCCTTTCCCCTTTCTTTTTTTTCTTTACCCAGGCAGGAGTGCAGTGGGATGATCTCAGCTCACTGCAACCTCCACCTCTCAGGTTCAAGCAATTCTCATGCCTCAGCCTCTCCAATAGCTGGGACTACAGGCACATGCCACCATGTCCGGCTAATTTTTGGATTTTTAGTAAAAGTGGGTTTTTGCCATGTTGGCCAGGCTGATCTTAAACTCCTGGCCTCAAGTGATCTGCCCGCCCCAGCCTGCCAAAGTGCTGGGATTATAGGCATAAGCCACTGTGTCCAGCCCTCATTGCAAACTTTTTTTTTTTTTGAGACAGAGTTTCACTCTTGTTGCCCAGACTGGAATGCAATGGTGTGATCTCGGCTCACCATAACCTCCGCCTCCTGGGTTCAAGTGATTCTCCTGCCTCAGCCTCCCAAGTTAGCTGGGATTATAGGCATGCGCCACCACGCCCAGCTAATTTTGTATTTTTAGTAGAGACAGGGTTTCTTTATGTTGGTCAGGCTGGTCTCAAACTCCCAACCTCAGGTGATCCACCCTCCTCAGCCTCCCAAAGTGTTGGGATTACAGGTGTGAGCCACGGCACCTGGCCACAAACTTTTCTAATGTCTTCTACATTTAAATTTGCCCTCACTTCTCATTCTATATTAGGCAAAATTCTTTTTTTTTCTTTGAGACAGTCTCACGCTGTCACCCAGGCTGGAGTGCAGCAGCATTATCTTGGCTTACTGCAACCTCCACCTCCTGAATTCAAGCGATTTTCCTACCTCAGCCTCCTGAGTAGCTGGAATTACATGTGCGCACTACCATGTCTGGCTAATTTTTGTATTTTTAGTGGAGACAGGTTCTTACAATGTTGTCCAAGCTGGTCTCGAACTCCTGACCTCAAATGGTCCACCCACCTCGGCCTCCCAAAGTGCTGGGATTATAGGCGTGAGCCATTGTGCCTGGCTTAGATTAGGCAGAATTCTTTATGACAGAAACACAACTCAAAATTGTCTTAAGGGAAAAAAGAAATAGCATTTATTTGTTCACAGAGCTGAAAAGTACAGAAGTAGATCTTTCACTTCAAGCATGGCTGAATCCAGGTCCTCGATGATACCAATAGGACGTTGTCTTTCTCACTCTCTGCGTTCCTCCATGTTGACCTCATTCTCATTCTCAATCTCTCCTCTTGATGACAAGATGACCACAAGAAGCTCCACGCTTACACTTTGCCTGCTTGTCAGCTCCAGCAGAAAGAGTAACTCTTTCTCTAAGATTCTAGTAACAGTCCTGGAATTGAGTCTCATGAGCCTAGTTTGACTCACTTGTCCATTCCCAAACCAATCATTTGGGCAGGGAATGGGATGTTCTAATTGGCCAGGCCTGGGTCACCTGGGGGTGGTCTGCTCAGTCTAGACCATAAAACTGAAAATGAGGAAGAATGGTTCCCCAAAGGAATGTTGGAGTGCTGGTATCAGAACAAAGGGAATTTGGATGTAGGCAGACAGAACCAACAGATGTCCACTATGCTTCCACCCCTCAACCTAGTGCAAACTGATTTCCACTCCTAGCATTCACTGATATGTCTCACCAAGGTGACCAGGGAACTTGATGGCCAAGAGCATCTGCTCAGCTCTCATTCTTCACCTTTCTGCTAGTCACTCCTTCCTTCTGCAAACTCTCCTTGACTTCCATCACCCAGCTCTAACTGAACTCTCCCCAATCTCTCTGACCCACCCCTCTACTTCCTTCGCATATAGCCATCCTCCAAGATTTAGGCCTCAGTCCTTCCCTCTCTAGTCTCCATCTGTGGTCCCACTCTCTCCTGTACACGCTTCTGTTGGGAGTCGAAAAGGCCAAAGGGATCATGGCCAACTCAGCATTCCACTGGAGGCTATATGATCAAACAGCAAACTGTTTATCATGAATGTAGGATGCACCTGCCACCAAAAGGTTTGCTGATGGACATCACTCCCTGGTGCAGGGCTCCTTGAAGTTATCTAAGAAATATAGCACTTATTGTTCAAATGATGGAGTCTCGCAAGCCTGTTGTGAACCAAACCTCCGACTGACAATTACCCGACAATCACCCCCCCTTTCTCACTATCTCTTTTGCCTAATAAATACGAAGGGCTATGTAAAGCTCAGGGCACTTGTCCACTAGAGGCAAAGTGCCCTGACCCCTTCTTCCAAATATACTCTTTTGTCTCTTGTCTTTTATTCCTGTTGCCCACCCCACTTTGTTAAGTCCACCAGGGATCATGACAGGTTATACACTTCTAGTTTCTGGACATATCCTAAATCTTCTGTCTCCTGGCAATCACCTGAGCTCCCCTAAAGCCCTCAAACTAATGGTTCTGGCAATTTCACAGATTCTTGATTTATGACCCCATCCTTTCCCCTTGCCTTTTTCCCAGCCCCTACCTCTGGTCGGTCACCAAGTTAGCCACTTCCCTATTGGGACCTGCTTTCCCATTAATGCTCCCCACTCAGTTCCATACCTCTGCCCTGCCCAGACCTTCATCATGTCACTCCTGACATCTCTGCCCACAGCCTCTGCCCCATCCATCCTGCACCCAGGGACCCAATTAACCTCATAAGAAGCAGTTGATCAAAACATTCCTTTATCTGAAAACTTCCACGGTTCCTTATTGCCATTAAGACTCCTTAACATGGACTGCTTTCAGGGCTCCGGAATCTGTCCCCAGATTTACCTTCAATTATTTATCATGCTGAGCCCTTCAGACTCCAACTAATTTACTCACTGTCCCCAAAACATGCCAAACATTTTCCCACCTCTGAACTTTTACATGACACTAACATTAGACCCTCATTATTGACTTCTAAATTTTACCCATATTTCAAAACTGAGCTCCAAGCCACCTCTGTGAAATCATCTGTAAATACATCAGCTATTCCTCCAATTCTGAGTGTATACATGTTTGTTGCTTTTGCATAATATGTAATGCCTCCTCTAGCAAGGGAATCACAGGAGAGCTTCTCCCAAAGTCATGCATTTCCCCAGAAAGAATGCTGTCTGTTCCAGAGCTACTACTGTTGTGAGCAACTAAAAGTTGTCTTCCTTGGGCTCTCTCATAGTGGTCCCTGCCCCTCTCTTCCTCATGAGACTATGTCAAGGCTAATGTGAAAATACCTCATGCACTGTTGAAAATGTATGTTAGGGATGAGCACAAAACAACAGACAGGGGAAACAGAATCAATTGCAGACCCTAACATTTTAACTTTCTTAAATGTTTTTCTTCAATACTTTCCTATAGCTCGTACTTTAAATGACTTTAAAATTATGCTTTAAGTAAACATAGGCTTTAAATAGTTTTTATTTGCTTCATTTTTCCTTCATAACTATCCCTTTTTTTTGTCATCAAAGATATGTGCGTTTTTTTAAAAAAAAAAAACTTTCTTGTCCCCTGCTATCTCTGGAAGCTTCTTGTTGACCTCTGGCTGGTTTTTTGGTTTCTTTTTTTGGCTTTTCATTTCTTAGGGGGGTGGTGGTGGTGGTGAAGGAGGTCTTCTGGTGGCCCCTGCATCAGCGCACCCCCTCAACATGAGCATGATTAACTGGAATCACTGTTATTTCTACGGTGTAGACAAAATCAGCCATGTAGCTATTAACATCTCCCCGATTTAAAAAGAAACACTGAACTTTCTTTTTCCTGCTGTCCTTAGCGAGGAAAGGTGTAAACACAAGAGACTGTAGCTAGTATCTTGGAAGTCCCCAGGAGACAGGCGTTTCCTCTTGGTCACTGACTCCCTGGGTGACTGACGCCCCTTGAACAGCAGGGCCACCGTGTTTCCCTTTGAAGCAAGTGATCCTTAAGGAATTTTCCAGGTTTAGTAACTTCTGTCTAGCTCTGAAAAGACGTAATGGCTGCAAAAGTGCTTCGTTGAAGAAAATAAGATATATTCATTTTTAAATAAAAATACTTATGGGCGAGAAAAATCGGAGTGGACTGAATCAATTACAGTAAATCTGTGGGCTCTAAGGGAGCAAATAATCCAGGCTGGCTGAAAGAGTTAAATATTTTAAATTTATAAAGCCAGGGCAAACACATAAAAGGATTCAATCTTCTTCTTCTTCTTCTTCTTCTTTTTTTAAGGATTCAATCTTCTAACAATCCCGGGAGGGGGGCAAGAGCAGGGTTCTTGTTTCCATTTTAAGAATGAGGAAACTGAGGTTCAGAAAGCCTGAGTGGCATGCCTCTTTAGTAATCGGCCAATCGTCGCCACCTAACTTCACCTCACCTCCCAGTACAGCACTCGAGTCCCCTCAGGGGTGGCCGTCCCTGGTCAGTCCAGCTCCAGCAGGCCGGGACGGTAGGACGTTCCCTGTCAGGCAGCACTTCCGCCTCCCGGGGCCCGTGCAGCTCACCTCCTTCACCTCCCGCGCTACCCCAGTCACGAGTTGTTTTCGGGGGCCCGCCCCTCCACTTGCTGATTGGGTAGCTCCTGAACCATTGCTGTCCTCTGATTGGTTGTTCCTTTTTTGGCTCTCCAACACCGCCTAGACCGACCGGATACACTGGTAGGGCTTCCGCTTCCCCCTTCTCCCTCCTCCCGCTTGTCCTCCTCTCCCAGTCGGCACCACAGCGGTGGCTGCCGGGTGTGGTGTCGGTGGGTCGGTTGATTTTTCTCTCACCGTTGGTGTCCGTGCCGTTGAATTGCCCGCCATGGCTGAGCTGGATCCATTCGGCGCCCCTGCTGGCGCCCCTGGCGGTCCCGCGCTGGGGAACGGAGTGGCCGGCGCCGGCGAAGAAGACCCGGCCGCGGCCTTCTTGGCGCAGCAGGAGAGCGAAATTGCGGGCATCGAGAACGACGAGGCCTTCGCCATCCTGGACGGCGGCGCCCCCGGGCCCCAGCCGCACGGCGAGCCGCCGGGGGGTCCGGGTGAGAGTGCGGTCGCGTTTGGGGCGAGAGGACTTGTCTGGAAACTCGGCCCACAGTGGGTCCGAGAGGTTCTGTGTGACTTGTGCTCCTTGCTGAATTAGGAGGTTAGGGAGCAGTGCAAAGAGGAAACGAGACCCTGGCCCAGTCATGCAGAAACCTAGGCTCGAGAAGCCTGCTCGGTTCTCAGCGTGTTTGAGTGCTTCTGGGCGCGGGCGGAGCGAGAAAGCAAGTATAGGGTGGCAGGCTTCGGAGCCGGAAGAAGCCCGTTCAATTCAGCAACTTTTCATTAAGCACTTGCTGTGCCTTTAGTCCGGTCTCTGAAGCAACCGCATTGGCGCAGTTTTTCCAGACTTATAAGCAAGTCTGAGCCGAGCACAGAACTCCAGTTATTAGAAAAGGAGGGCAGAAAAAAAATAAGAATGGAAATACTGTTTTTTGAGAGAGACAAACAAAAGTAGCAATGCAGTTCAGCATTTAAGCACTTAAGGTGTACAGAGTGTTGGATTACGAGGGGGAAGGAGTGAGTAGGGAACTCAGGAAAGATGGTCTAGGTCTGGAGAAAGAACTGCCAAGCGGGATAGGAGTTTACCATGGTTGAGCGATTGATTTACAGCTAGGACTTATGGAGCTCTCCCTCTGGGAACAGCTTTGGTAGGCAATATTGCCTAAGTAGAACCCACGATTAGCCTAAACCAATCGGGGAGGGATGAAGAGGTTGAATAGAGAATGTTCTCAGCCAAACTCAAGTAAAAATGGGGCAGGTAGGATGGCAGTTTGACTTTTGGATGCTTACCTGTGTGTGATGCTTAGGATCATGAGTGGAAAAGACCTATTTAATAATACAGAGAAGTAGGAAATTCAGCCAGAAGAAATGAAATATGGCTTTTCGTTCACTTAAAAATTTCCAACTAAGGGAGAATAGCGCACTATTGGGGCATATAGGAGTAGTGTCTACACTAATCTGATTTCAAACCTTAAGGGGCCAAGTAGGTAACATATACGAGAGAAGCTGACTTGACATGAGACAGTAGAAGTGTTGGAGACTGGGACTTTAGTGCACTATAGTAGTGCTCTGTGTAAAGGCATTCAGACCCAGCAATCTCAAGTTACTATGCCAGCCAGGCAGAACCTTTCGATGGATGGATTGGGGAGGGTGCTGCTAGTTTGCAGCCTCTGAGTTTTTGACTGCACCATGTTGCTTCCTAAGCAAATCAGTCCCCTAATAAGAACTTAGTGGGAACATGTAATATGCCCAAATATGCAACTTTATAGCAAGTAGGTTGGACTGAACTGGGCTGTGATTGCGAGATGAAGTTGGCCTTAAGTGATTAGGAGATATTTTCATTGGGTGGTCTCTAACATTTGTCTGAGAATTTTAAAATTGACTTCTTAGATCCTTAGTTTACCTTCCTCGTTTAGTAGAAGAGAAACAATCCTAGAGAGAAATAACTTGCTTTAAAAAGCACGAGTTAATAGATGAGCCCCAAGTCTACCACATTCTGTTGTAGTGTTTAGTTGTTTTAGCCGGGGTGTGGTGTGGT
The DNA here is from genome assembly GCF_043159975.1 of Macaca nemestrina. Classification (NCBI taxonomy): domain Eukaryota; kingdom Metazoa; phylum Chordata; class Mammalia; order Primates; family Cercopithecidae; genus Macaca; species Macaca nemestrina. Next base: position 65,543,502 of record NC_092138.1, read on the forward strand.
AAGAGACAGGCAGTTGTGGCTGTCCCAGGTAGAACAGATTTGGGAGAAGCAGGACCCAAGATCTATAGTTGGAAGATTGTCCTGATTCAAGGACAGTGTTACCCTTACTGTTTTATCTCCACTACCTAGCAGTGTGTCTGACATGTAGTAGATGCTCACGTTTGACAGAGAAATGGGCAAAAATGTCAGATCCAAGGGTCCTGTGTAGAACTGACAGATCTTGGTGACAGGCAGTTAGGGAAAGTAAGAGAATAGAGTTGGATACTTGCGTCCTTTGTGCATCAAGCCTTCAGCAAAGGGAAGGAAAGAAATGGTTGCTGACTTAGTTCCTAGGAAGGACTTTCTTAGTGAACTAAGCATTTGGTGACTTAAAGCCAGATTCCTGACAGTGTAATTGAGGTTGGTAATATGCAGTGGTCAGCATTTCCTTTGGGGATTAGAGAACTGATTGGACACTTTTTCTCTCTTAGTTTTCTTTTTCCTTCTTTCTTTTTTTTTAGGATATGCTCCAGTGGTTAAGATTCTATGCTATCCTAAACTGCTTGAGTGTGAGTTTAGCTTTGTGATCTCAATGTATATAACTACCACCACTGCCCGGCCTCAGTTTTCTCCTTTGTAAAAGTTGCATAATATAATTTATAATGCTATGTGGCATCTTTAGGATTACATTAAAGAGTGTCTATAAAGTGCTTACAGTTATATAGTAAGTATCCAGTGAATTCCAGCTACTGTTAGTGGGAGAAAGGAGTTACAAGGCCTTTAGGCTTTGAAGTGTACTGAGTAAATTGAGAGGTTTTAGGCGGGAGCTCTCTTTCTGATGTATTATACAGAGGTATATAGGCAGTCAGCTATGACAGATTGATGAGAGGAAACTAAACTGGCCCCCAGCCTTGCGGAATGCTCCTATGGAGGATGGGCACAGGCAAAAACCAGAGAGGTTAGGGCTGAGCCTTGGATGACTCCCTTGGTTGTTAAGAGATCCAGAAAAAGAGACATAGGTTTAGAGGCAGGAAGTAACCAGCTGGGTGAAGTGATATTGAGGTAACCAGCTGGGGGGGATATTGAGGAAGAACAGGTGGTCTTGAAGGAGGCAGCACAAGTAGAGCTGTTGAAAAGCTCAATCATGAGGGCTGAGTGGGGGAAGAGAACAGGAGAGACAGGCCACAGACAGAGTACTGCAGTGAGGCACTATTACGGTGTTTTGTTGATTTGAGACAGAGCCTCGCTCTGTCGCCCAGGCTGGAGTGCAGTGGCGTGATCTTGGTTTACTGCAACCTCTGCCTCCTGGGTTCAAGCAGTTCTCCTGCCTCAGCCTCCCAAGTAGCTGGGATTACAGGTGTGTACCACCATGTTCAGCTGATTTTTGTATTTTTCTTAGAGACGGGGTTTCACCATGTTGGCCAGGCTGGTCTCGAACTCCTGACCTCAAGTGATCTTCCTGACTCGGCCTCCCAAAGTGTTAGGATTACAGGCGTGAGCCACTGTGCCCGGCCTATTTGTTATGTTTTTGACAAATTACTTCTTTCTTTTTGGGTGGGGAGGCGGGGGGAGATGGAGTTTTGCTCTTATTGCCCAGGCTGGAGTGCAATGGCACAATCTCGGTTCATAGCAACCTCTGCCTTCCGGGTTCAAGTGATTCTCCTGCCTCAACCTCCGAGTAGCTGGGATTACAGGAACCCACCACCATGCCCAGCTAACTTTTTGTATTTTTAGTAGAGATGGGGTTTCAACATGTTTGCCAGACTGGTCTTAAACTCCTGACCTTAGGTGATCCACCCGCCTCGGCCTCCCAAAGTGCTGGAATTACAGGCGTGAGCTACTGTACCTGGTGACAAGTTAGTTCTTGTAGGAGAAAAAAGAGACACAGGTGAATTAAAGTGAAGCTTTCTGGAGAAGTAATTTTATTGGTAGCAGTGGTGGAGGGAAGTTTAGGGAAATCTCATGAGTGATAGTTAATTATACTGCACATTTGCCATATACCGGTACACTTTCAGATACCGGCAGTAGCTCCGCGGGTTAAGTGTTACTGTCATATTTCAGATGAGAATGGATCAGTGTGGAAGTTGAGCAGTGTCCCTAAGGTAGCAAGGTAATAAATGGCTCAAGTGCAGCTTCAAACCTAGGTCTGCTTGACTTCAAAGGTTTCTGGAATGTGGAAAGTTGAAGGTGGGTTTGGGACAGTCTTTCACTTTGAAAACTTTGGCCCTTTTTCTGTCTGGAGTTCCTGAAAGGCCCTAGAAAGTTTCCTTCTGAAGCATCGTGTTGCTTAGTTTAGTTATCCTAGTAAGTCAAGGCCCTACATGTCCTTTCTGCATGTTTCCACAGCAACAGACGATCCCTTGGCTTGAGCCAGTTGTTGATTCTTGTAAGAATGTTAGTGCAGTAATACAGTAACTAATAAAGAGGAAAGCAGATGCCAGTGGGTCTGGAGGAGTCTTCAGACAGACAGCATGTGATTTTTTAAGGAGACGTGGGATGAGGATTGCTTCTTGTTTTGCATATGGAGTAGTGATCAAAGTCTCTCATATTCTAGCCCAGGGCTGGACTATATTAGTGGATAGTTGGTATGTCAGCTGTACTATATTAACCATAATGTAGCCCTGGCCAGACTAGTCATTGTAGGATCTAGGATTTAAAACTATCTCACTCTTATGTCTTCACAAAAATAAATTCCAGGTGGATTAAAGAGAGACATTTAAAAAATAAAAGAACAAAAGTGAATATTTGTCTGCCTCATAATAGGAAAGGCCTTCAGCATAAAAGCAGATACAGAAATCATAAAGAAAAAGTTGATCATGTCTACATACACAAATTAAGTTGTTCCGGGTGTTAAATTCCATAAACCAAATCAAAAGAGAAACTAGGGAAAATACTTGACTATTAATACAGAGCGAATACTTAGAGATCAAAAAATAGCAGGAAAATAGGCAAACTCAGAAAATTCAGTAAAGAAGAAAATCAGATGTTGGGTATGTGATTACCTTACTGGAAATAAGATTGGCACAACAAAGCCACCATGAGTTTTTTTTCCGTTATCAAATTAGCAGAAATTTTAAAACATGATCAAGCACAGTCGCTAGTATCAGGGAAGGTCTAAGAAATGGGGCACTTCTGCTGCCAGTAGTACTATAAACTGGTAGACTAATAGGAACAAGTGGGTAGGGTTTTAGAAGTCTTTAAAATACGTATCCTGAGTGGGGTGCGGTGGCTCATGCCTGAAATCCCAGCACTTTCAGAGGCCGAGGTGGGCAAATCACCTGAGGTCAGGAGTTCGAGATCGGCCTGACCAACATAGTGAAACCTTGTCTCTACTAAAAAATGCAAAAATTAGTCAGGCATGGTGGCATGAGCCTGTAATTGCAGCTATTCGGGAGACTGAGGCAGGAGAATCGCTTGAACTTGGGAGGTGGAGGTTGCATTGAGCCGAGATCGCGCCACTGCACTCTAGCCTGGCAACAGAGTGAGACTCTGTCTAAAATAAAATAAAATAAAATAAATAAAATAAAATAAAATAAAATAAATAAAATAAAATCCTGGCTGGGTGTGGTGGCTCATGTCTGTAATCCCAGCACTTTGGGAGGCTGAGGCAGGTGGATCGTCAGAGGTCAGGAGTTCGAGACCATCTGGCCAACGTGGTGAAACCCCGTCTCTACTAAAACTACCCAAAAAAAAAAAAAATTAGCTGGGCATGATAGCTCACACCTATAGTCCCAGCTACTCAGGAGGCTGAGGCAGGAGAATCACTTAAACAATCCAGGAGGCGGAGGTTGCAGTGAGCCGAGATGGCACCACTGCACTCCAGCCTGGGCAACAGAGCAAGACTCTGTCTCAGAAAAAATAAAATACATATCCTGTGATCCAGCAATTCCTTTTTTCCTTTTTTTCTTCTTCTTCGTCTTTGTTTGTTTTTGTTTTTTGATTTTTTGAGATGGAGTCTCGCTCTGTTGCTCAGGCTGGAGTGCAGTGGCGCGATCTTGGCTCACTACAACCTCTGCCTCCCGGGTTCAAGCTATTCTCCTCCTTCAGCCTCCTGAGTAGCTGGGATTGTGGGCTCAGTGCCACCACCCTGGCTAATTTTTGTATTTTTAGTATACAGAGGTGTGTTTCACCATGTTGGCCAGGCAGGTCTCTCCTGACCTTGAGTGATCCTCCCGCCTCAGCCTCCCAAAGTGCTGGGATTACAGGCATGAGCCACCGCGCCCGGCTGTAACCCAGCAATTCTGCACCAAGGGATTTATTACAGAGGTGAAATTGAATATGCTTCCCCCATACTTTCACTAGTTTGATAAACTTCATATTTCCCAAACTTTATAGAATGCTTTAAAAACTATATAGGTAGGTGGCACATGGCTTAAAGTAGTAAAAGGCCACTGACATAATGAACTACAAGAAACTCATTTTTGTACTGACATATAGGAGTAAAAGTCAACTAGGAAAATTAAGAAAAATGTGAGAGGCCAGGCATGGTGGCTCATGCCTGTAATCCAACAATTTGGGAGACCGAGGTGGGTGGATCGCTTGAGTCCAGGAATTCGAGAGCAGCCTGGGCAGCGTGGCGAAATCCCCTCCCTACAAAACAGAAAAATTAGCCAGGCGTGGTGGCGCATGCCTGTAATCCCAGCTCCTGTGGGGACTGAGGTGGGAGGATCGCTTGAGCCCAAAAAAGGTTGAGACTACAGTAAGCCATGATTGGGCCACTGTGCTCCAGCCTGGGCAACAGAGCAAGACTATCTCAAAGATGAAGCTGCAGGTCTCTGCTCACTATGGGTGATTCCAGGCCACACTTTTTTTTTCTTCTGCAGAACTTTCATAGAGAAACACTGTTCTCTGAGACTCTTCTGCCAGTCTTCCATTTGTTACCACTGTAAAATAGAAAACAGAAAACAAAATCAAAAGGTTTTGGACTTGGGAGCTTGAGGACAGATGTGTCCACATTTTGGTGAAGTTTGTATATAAGCACATCTTGGTTTTATTATTTTGTTGTATATAGCACCTACCACAGGAATAGCATTTAGTAGCTCAAGGTTCATACAGCATATAATGCTGTATTCTGCTGTACAACCCTTTGGCCCAGTGTTTGACCAGTCTTTATTGATAGACCAAAACCTTATGTCTTGCAGATGCTGTTGATGGAGTAATGAATGGTGAATACTACCAGGTACAGAGTACTCTGATTCTATTCATTGATAGTGATTGAGAGTTTTCCTTTCCTGTGATTTTAATTGACCTAGAAAGAAACCCCAGTCCTTTGACTTTCCTGGATGTATTACTGGCTGGTATGTTATCTACCAAAGTAGAAAGATTTAAAGAGAGGTAGCATTGATAAAAAGAGAACTGTTTTAAAATGTTATTTACCTGCCCCTAGTGTTACCACTTTTATTCTAAAGAAACTACTCTTCAAATGACACTGTGTTAAGTGCAGTAAGTTAGTACTAATACTTTAAATAGTTCTTCTTCCATCTTTGTTTATAGTCTGATTAGGTTAACCTGGTAATGTTCCTTAGTTCAGTGAGTGGCACATGGAATAGTTCTGTAAAGATTAACATTTATTTGAGTCTTTTTTTTTTTTTTTTGAGACAGTCTCTGTTGCCCAGGCTGGAGTGCAGTGGCACGATCTCATCTCATTTGCAACTTCCATCTCCTGGGTTCAAGCGATTCGTCCGCCTCAGCCTCCTGAGTAGCTAGAATTACAGGTGCACGCCACCACGCCTGGCTAATTTTTTGTATTTTTAGTAGAGATGGGGTTTCACCATGTTGGCCAGGCTGGTCTTGAACTCCTAGGCTGAAGTGATCCGCCCACCTCGGCCTCCCAAAGTGTTGGGATTACAGGCGTGAGCCACTGCACCTGTTCTATGTGGTTGCCTTTTTTTGGGGGGGGGGGTTGGGGGGGTGGGACAGGGTCTCACTCTGTCACCCAAACTGGAGTGCAGTGGTGCAGTCTTGGCTCACTGCAACCTCCATTCCCCAGGTTCTAGCAAATTCTCCTCCTGCCTCAGCCTCCCCAGTAGCTGGGATTACAGGCACACGCCACTACCACCTGGTTCATTTTGTATTTTTAGTAGAGACAGGTTTCACTATGTTGGCCAGGCTGGTCTGGAACTCCTGACCTCAAATGATCCACCCACCCCAGCCTCCCAAAGTGCTGGAATTACAGGCGTGAGCCACCGTGCCTGGCCTATGTTGTTGCTTTTAAGGTAATCCTTTAACATTTTACAGCAGCCACCATTGTTGTTAGAAACAGGGGTTCTGACTGGTTGCTTGTGGTGGCTCTGGCCGGGTGTGGTGGCTCACGCCTGTAATCCCAGCACTTTGGGAGGCCAAGGTGGGCAGATAACCTGAGGTTAGGAGTTCGAGACCAGCCTGGCCAACGTGATGAAACCCCATCTCTACTAAAAATACAAAAATAAGCTGTGCGTGGTGACGGGCGCCTGTAATCTCAGCTACTTGGGAGGAGGTGGAGGCAGGAGAATTGCTTGAACCTGGGAGGCGGAGGTTGCAATGAGCCAAGATAGTGCCACTGCACTGCACTCCAACTTGGGCGACAAGAGTGAAAACTCCGTCTCAAAAAAAAAAAAAGAAGAACCAGGGGTTCTAACTCAGGTGAAGTGCATTTTAGGAAGGAATTTTTGGTATTAATATAGGACAATTGTGTTTTGTGTTAAGGAAAGTAATGGTCCAACAGACAGTTACGCAGCTATTTCACAAGTGGATCGATTGCAGTCAGAGCCTGAAAGTATCCGTAAATGGAGAGAAGAGCAAATGGAACGCTTGGAAGCCCTTGGTAAGGAATCCCTTTCTGTCTTTGGGTATCTGTTTTCAGTGGAGTAGTTGACCTGGACTCTACTTTTATTCCTTTTTACTTCAGATTAACCGGTGTCATTGTCTGATCTTTGGGAAGATATCTTCTCAGCCTGAAGGTTACAAGGCTACCTGCCCAGAGATGCCTAATCATAGGCCATTGTGTGAGGAGTAGAGTAGCCGGAGAGCCCCAAGATCCTCTCACAGGAAGAGCATAGTGATGCTATTACTGACCTCAAGAGTAGCCTCAGGTGGTGTTTATAGGGTGCTGTGTAAACTTGAAAGATTCAAGTTTCACATGTCCATGGACTTTCACAGTCCGTTTTTCTTTTTTTTTTTTTTTTTTTTTGAGACGGAGTCTCACTCTGTCACCCAGGCTGGAGTGCAGTGGTGCGATCTCCGCTCACTACAAGCTCCACCTCCCGGGTTCACACCATTCTCCTGCCTCAGCCTCCCAAGTAGCTGGGACTACAGGCGCCCGCCACCATGCCTGGCTATTTTTTTTTTTTGTATTTTTAGTAGAGATGGGGTTTCATCACGTTGGCCAGGCTGGTCTCGATCTCCGACCTTATGATCCACCCACCTCTGCCTCCCAAAGTGCTGGGATTATAGGTGTGAGCCACTGCGCCCGGCCTCCATTTTTCATTTGAAGGCTGAATTAATTTAAGGTAACATGAGGAAAATGAGGTATGTTAGGAAAAATGTACAATTTGTTTTTCCTACCTTAATATCTCTGTAAGGTAAGTTTTACAGGTAAGAAAAGCGGAGGAGAGGTAGAATAAGTATTTGGAATACTCAGCTAAGAAATGATAAGAGCCACAATTTCAGCTGAAGTCTGCCTTGCTTCAAAGTCACTATGCATCCCCATCAGCCACATTGCTTTCTAAACATTTAGTGCGCATGACCATCTAGCCACACGGCCTGGCATTTGATAAAGAGATGTGTACACAGAGTGTCACCTGTTGGTTCATGATCAGGGGAGACTTGTGTCTATACATGGTGGATTGGAGAAGTATACAGAGTGTGAGGACATAATCCACATTGTGGCCTTTTGTTTTTTCTTTTTTTAATCAGCTGACTTTAAGATTCATCTTTTCTCAACTTTACAGAACAACTGAAAGAAGAGGAAAATAAATGTGTGCACCCCCAGAATCAGTAATTAATATTTCACCATATTGGGTTATCTTTATATAAATGATATGTTTTAGACATATACACACATACACAAATTGTTCTGACTGACCTACTTTAAGATAAAGACATCATATACTTCATGTCTAAATATTTCAATGTACACCTCCTAGAAATAATGACATTCTCCTATGTAACCACAGTGTCAGCAGTATTATTCCCTCTTGGGAACTGTTAAACTGGTGAAAACATGAGTCCTTATTTTTCAGATGGGATAACTGACACCCAGAAATAGGAAGGGACATGACCCAGATGACACAGCCAATTAATGCCAGATCATTTATCTCTCTAGTCCTTTTATCTCTCTAGTGCAATTTAGGTGACTTTCAGAACAAAGAACACACTTAATATTTGAACCTTTATAGCACCATTCAGTAGTAATTTCTTTGGTGGAAATATTCTTTATGTGTGCTGTCTAGTATGGTAGCCACTAACCACATGTAACTGTTAGTACTTGAAGTGTGGCTTCACATTTCAGGTGTGACTGAGAAACTGAATTTTAAATTTTCTTTAATTTTAATAAATTTGCATTGAAGTAGCCACATGTAGCTAGTAGCTACCATATTGGACAGTGGAGCTGTAGGAAGATGAAAATAGGTCCTAACAGCTTTGGTCGTTGTTTGTTCTTTGTGTCTTTTGAGTATGCTTAGAGCCAAGATTTAGCTGGTCTTAGTACTGCTGGAGTATCTTTCATGTTACAGAACCCAAATTTACAGAACCCAAACCACTCCAAGGTGGAGTGCAGTGCAGTGGCACGATCTTGGCTCATAGTTTCCCCAAGCTCTAGCAGTTTTTCTTCTCCATGGAGAGAGTCTACTTTGGCGTCTGGAAAGATTTAATTTTTCAATTATGAAATTGGGTACTTGGGGAATACTCTTATGAACTGTTTTCTTAATTCAAAGTGCTTTTTTGAGAGAAGTAAAACATTTGGCCTTGCATTCCAACTGAATTGTATTCACTTGGTTCATGAACAAGGTGTTCCTTCAATTTCACCTTTTTTCCTTGCAAAAACTGTGAGAAAGCACACAATGCCAAAAATAGAGAACTGGTGCCAGTGGTTTTCAGCCTAGCTGCTGGCTACATTCTCAAGTAATTTTCTTTTCTATGACCAGTAACGAGGCTGGCCAGAATGGAAGGCACCTGTGAGTGTGCTTTGCTGTCTAAGGGGACTCTTCCTCTTCATCCTCTGAGGGGAAGAATTCTAAATTAGTATTGCAGTGGCACTAAAGCTGCAAAAGCCAGAAGACCAATTTAAATGTACTGTTTTATACAGTAACCACAGTCTGTTCAGCAGGTCACCATTTTTATTTAATTTTTCAGAGATAAATTTTATATTTTAGACCTAATGTATAATAAATTTTAAGTGAACATCAAAATACATAGAAAATACTGTCCAATCAAAAAGGTAATTATTTGGAAGTAATTTCACCACGATTGTAAAGGGGGCCTTACATTTTAAATTAGGTATTGCCACATGGCACTTCCAGCCCACGGCTTCTCATTGCAGCATAACATCTTCCATTCCACACCCATGCTTCATGCCATGATAGACACATGTTAGGTGTTTACTGTAGAGCTGGGTGGGGTGGCTCAGGTCTGTAATCCCAGCACTTTAGGAGGCTGAGGTGGGAGGATCACTTGAACTCAGGAGTTCAAGACCAGCCTGGGCACCATAGTGAGACCCTATCTGTACTAAAAAAAAAAAAAAAAAAAAAAAAAGGAAAAAAAAATAGCTGAGGTTGGTGGTGCACACCTGTGGTCCCAGCTACTTAGGAGATTGAGGTGGGAAGATCACTTGAGCCTGAGAGATTGAGGCTGCAGTGAGCTGTGATAGCACCACTGTACTACAGCCTGGGCTACAGAGCAAGAGACCCTATCTCAAAACCAAAACAAGTTTACTATGTATACTTTACAGTCATCAGTGAAAAATCTGAGAAAATGATTCTTCTGAATGATAGATGACCTTCCAACAAATTAGATACCAAGATGAATGTTCTTTCTAACCTGAAACTTGGGGGAGTTTCTACCTGCTATTAGGCTTTTTCTTATGGTTACACACAGCCTTTTGCATGTTGTTACTGTAAGACCTTTCTTGCAAAGGCCCTAAAAATGCCCAAGAATGCTTCATTTTTCATCCCTTCTAGTAGTTACTTGACGCCACTACTGCTTTCTACTGTCCTTCTCAAATACACTAATTACAGTTTGGGCTCTTGCTCTGCACTTTCAAAACTCTGTCCAGATCACTGGTGGCCACTTTCTAGTCACATTTTGTGATTATTTCTAGGCTTGCCTCCCTTTCTGTCCCTCCCTTTGGAGGAAGCATAATGAGGTAAGCAAAGTGTAAGCTTTAGAGCCAGATCTGGGTTTGAATCTTGGATCTGTCACTTACTATAACCTTTAGGAAGTTCACTCAAACTTTCTGAGCTTTAGTTTTCCTCACTGCTGTAAATGGGATCAGAATTTACCTTCTTGGGATTGTTGTAAAGATTGAGTTAGATGTCTGTAAAACACCTGCCAGATAGAATATCCAGAAGAACTTGTTTAAAGTGAAGTATCAGGTTAACTTAAAGGGTCAGCTGCCTCAGTAGCTATGACATGTTGACATGTATTTCTTTTTTTTGTTTTTGTTTTTTGAGATGGAGTCTCGCTTTGTTCCCTAAGCTGGAGTGCAGTAGTGCGATCTCAGCTCACTGCGACCTCTGCCTTCCAGATTCAAGCGATTCTCCTGCCTCAGCTTCCCCAGTAGCTAGGATTATAGGCACATGCCACCACATCCAGCTAATTTTTTGTATTTTTAGTAGAGACAGGATTTCACCATGTTAGCCAGGCTGGTCTCGAACTCCTGACCTCAGATGATCCACCTGCCTTGGCCTCCCAAAGTGTTGGGATTACAGGTGTGAGCCACCACGACCAGCTGGCATGTATTTCTTTATCTCTCACCATTTACTGATGTATGTCTCTTTCCCTTGTGGGAAAACCATATTTAGTCCTCAGAAACTTCATGTTTCATGTTTGAGAATCCAATCTAGCAAACCTGCTAGGTGCGCATTTTCTTGCTCTCATTTCTAGAACGTTTAGGTTACCTGTTAACAATGATCCCATACCTCTACCCCCTGCACTTCTCTCCAGTGGAGTTTCTTTTGTAGCTCTGCCCTGGCTCTGCCACAAACACACTCTGCAAACTAGGAGTAGATGCTTTGTGGTCCTCTCTAGTGCTAATATTCTGTGTTCTAGCATTCTCTGGTTCCTGAATCATCTCTACTTTTGGTAATTGTCCTAATAGCACCCTGCTTTACAGAAGTGCTTCTACCATATTTAGTTATTAGAGTGCCACCTTGTGTTCCACAAAACCATTGTCAAACCTAGAATATGGACTAGTTTGGGAGAAGAGTTAAAAGATTAAGATGAATACCCTACTCTGAACTAAATATTGGCAGCATTGGTGAAGAATCATCTATAATTGTTTCTCCCCCCGTTGGTGCCCAGATGGCTTTTTTCTTATTATTAATAAAAGTCAGTATTTCCACATACAGCCTCCTCTTTCGCTCTGCCAAAAACAAGACAAAACAAAACTAATGACCCACTAAGATGTCAGTGGACTGGGATAAGACCAGGAATAGGATCCAGGAATAGGACTGTGGAAAGGAATAGAAGTACTGAAATCAGAGTTGGTTGTGCAAACAGGGAAAACAGAAGTTTATTTTCCCCTCCCTCCTCTTCTCCCCCAACATGCACATAAACGTGGACCTGCATCCACTGTAAGTTCATTAAGACCAAAATAAACTGATGAACTTCAGTTTGCACTTTGCCTCAGTTGTATTGTCTTTCTCTTCTCTCCCTTCAAAGATGCCAATTCTCGGAAGCAAGAAGCAGAGTGGAAAGAAAAGGCAATAAAGGAGCTAGAAGAGTGGTATGCAAGACAGGACGAGCAGCTACAGAAAACAAAAGCAAACAACAGGTCAGTCCATGGTGGTTGTAGCACATTTTGTTTTCCAAAATTGAATCAAATCCATTCTCAGCATCCAATCTAGGTTTTTGTCTTCTGCCTCCTTTAGTGTGAAATGTCTGCAGTTTTTAAAGAAAGTGCTTGAAACAGGTAGCAAGTCTCTCAGGTTTTGTGAGCATAATTCACCCTATTGTTTAGCCATCCCAGCTGTACTGAGCTTAGCTCTCTGAGAGTTTGGTTAATAAATGATGTGATTCAGCCAAGGGAAAAGTTACTTTTCATGGAACCCTGAAATGAAAGCTGGGTGTCATGAATACACCCAGATCTAGTTACTTTGGATATGATTATAGACTTGGTCCTATTGAGTATCCTAAATATAGCCCTGCCCTCTGAAAACCCCTTCATGAAGGGGTCCATTGGCAGGAAAATGTGCTTTGTAATTAGACAGCCAAGAATGTTCCAGCATAATTACTTTAGAATTGAGGGTTCTGTGGGTACTTATCTGTGCCTTAAAAAGTCTTGAATTGACTTATTAAAAATACTGTTTGAAATAGATTTTATTTAGTTACTGATGGTTAAGGAGTTGTGAGGAGAAGAATGCTTTCATTCTCATATCACCACCCACCAGCAGCTGGGCTTTAATGCCCTGCACTTTGAGCCCTTCTTGGAAGCAGCAAAGAGAGGATATGTGGTGTTGCTTCCTTCAGGGCAGGCAGCTTCAGAGCCCAACTTTCACCGAATAGTCAGTCCATTCACTTCAGTGTATAAACGGGCCAGACTGGGCCTGGGGATATTTTTAATTTTCAGGGTAGAGCCTTGGGTTCCTGTACACAGAGGCAGGAAGCAGGTTGGGTTAAGTGCCCCTATCTCTGGCAGCTCTGTTAGACAGAGATGTGGCAGGAGAGAGAGCTAATGGCTTTGCCAGCCAGCCAGTGCCATTGTGGGTCAAGTATGACAGATCAGTTGGACTCTCTTTTGTTTACTAGCAGCCCTTCAGCTCATTGAATTCCAGCTTGAGCCTGCGTTCTGGTCACCTTCCTCTGGGGCGGTGTGCTCAAGGAGTGCCTGTCAGGTTCCATGTGGAGTTCTGTGGGACTGCTGTCTGGTGTGCAGGCTAGGTTGCCAGTGGTGATGGCTTCCATCAGCTACGTGGGGCTGTTGTCGAGCCTGTGGTCAGTAGGTGGTGCTGACAGGTCCAGGCTCCTGTGTCCTCTGCTCCTTCAAGATGATTTTCTCCCAGGTGCAAGTTCAGATCAGTAAAGCCAGGTGGGGACTGTGTACGAGCACCCTGTGAGCCCTGGGAACTCCCCTAGCCGGCGGCCCTGGCACTTGAGTTTAGTTTGAAGTACTGTAGCCATGCCAACCCTCCCTGCACAGGATCTGTGATGCTTCAGGAACTTGACACGCAAATTTTCAAACTTAGATAATGAATATGTTGGTAACAGCCTTTCTGTTGCAGAAATTTTTTCAAGGAAGTTTTGCTAAACTGTCAAGAAAGGGATACTCTCTGTATATAGAATCCATTGTTCTCAGAGGGAGTAATGACACCTGTTTTTAGGAGCTTAGTCTTAAAAAGTTTAGTCCCTCCAGGCATTGAGTTTGGGCCTTGGTACCTTTCTTTACTTGGAACTGTAAAATGCTGGGTAAGCTGGTCTCACAGATGAACCTCTTAAGTTCCAGAGAGAAAAGGGGACTTTCCCACCACTCACTGAGAATGTAGAGCTGTTTAGGAAGCAGGTCACTTGCCTTGTGGGAACCTTGCAGCACAGGGCTGACCCTGAGAGCATAAAGCTAGTGGCACACTAGCCATTGTCAGCAGGGCTCTAGGACAGAAGAGATGGCTTTTACACTTTATTCCAGTGATTCTTCACTGGTTGGAGGTGGGAGCCATTTGAGAGTCACTTTGGGGGACTTCTTCCAAGGGTCTACACCCTCCCTTGGATATTTTTATATTGCTGACTACTCCCCCCTCCATCCATGTTTGACTCTAAACTTGAGTTCAAAGGAATAGGTCCCATTTAGATGTATAAAGTAATTCGTCCTTGTTATCTGTCTATGGGTAAAGAGTGAATATTTTTAGAAAAGAAAATAGAGGCCAGACACCTTGACTCACACCTGTAATCCCAGCACGTTGGGAGGCTGAGGCGGGCAGATCACTTGAGGTCAGGAGTTTGAGACCAGCCTGCCCAACATGGTGAAACCCCATCTCTACTAAAAATACAAAAATTAGCCGGGCGTGGTGGCATGTGCCTGTAATCCCAGCAACTCGGGAGGCTGAGGCAGGAGAATCACTAGAACCCGGGAGGTGAAGGTTACAGTGAGCTGAGATTGCGCCACTGCACTCCAGGCTGGGTGACAGTGAGACTCGGTCTCAAAAAGAAAACGGGGTGCTCATTTCAAGCAAGTATGATTCTCTTTGGGATGTTAAGGGGACCCGAGAGATAAGGCAGAAAGGTGAGAAGTTTGAAAGAGGAAACTCGGAGACAGGAAGGGCATCCAGTTAATGGTGAGAGCATCCTCAGGCCTCCTGCCTTCCAGCTGCCTCACCACTCGGTCACCAAAGCAGTAGGAGCACATCGCGCCTGGTACTGCACTGGGGGTTGGTGTGTGGCCGGCAGACATGGTTCTTGCCCTGCACAATCTGTAGTCTATTGTCAGTCCCCAGACTGCATCTCCCTACTTTTATCCCAAGTTGGGGCCTCAGTGTCATGGCACAAGAGCTATGAATTATTCAGTGACAGCCATGGAAAAGAATTTCCTTTTCATAGGAGCCAGCCAGAGCAGTGACTGACTCCTGCAGCTGGATGAGTTTGCGCGTCAAGAACAACCCCAGAACATTTACCCTATTACAGGTAGCACTTGTGCTTGTCAGCTGTTTCAAGGCTTGAGAAACTTTGGGGAACGCACAGTTCTCAGAGATGACAAATATTTTTTTCTATGCCCACTTTGAGGCTGTTTATGGAATGAAGTTCTGCATTGTATTCATGCCTCCAGAGCTTGTCCTGGGGCAGGCATTCCTCTTCCCTCCCGTCTCCCGAGCCTCCCTGAGCCTCTTCCTGCCTTGGCTGAGGATTGCTACTTTGAAGTGAAAGACAAGCGGAGGGCCACCTGTGTGTATGTCTGATTTTCTGTTTGTTCTGGGCCTGCAACCCTGACAGGGGATATGCTTGTCACTGAGGAGCTTTGGTCTTGGGCTAGCTGCAAAGGAGCAAGAGCCTGACATTCAAACTTTGTTGTCTTAGTGATGATTTGACAGGAGTCGTGAAACCTCTACTCTTCTTGTGGAGGGAAACCCAAGTTGAAATTGATCAGGTTTAGCCCTTTGTGTAAACTAAAAGGATTGTGGCTTTATAAGCCAGCCTGCCTTGCCTTTTCCTCCCACTCATTCTGCCCACAAACAACTCTGTTTTCCTGCTGAGTCACTTTAAGTTACAATCAGCCTGCTCTTTTTGCTTTCTTTAAATTCCCACAAAACACCTCCTGTGTGTAAACCAAAATGGGAAAGAAGGAAGGGCATGTGTGAGCTTCAAAATTAACTCAAATTAAAATTACTAGAATTTGCCTTCAGATAAATATGTGAGGTTAGCTTAATGACCAGGCATGGTTATCCTTGAAAAATGTCTTTCCCCTCGCCCACCCCAAATTTACTTGACAAAGGACAGGGTAAGACTCTGTGAGTGAGGTTCCCTACCCAGCCACAGTGGACAAGAGTGGGCTGGCTGAGCCCAGGGAGTCAGTCCAGGGCAACAGTCAAAGCCAGCCTGGCCCCTGCTGTAAAAATTTCTCCACCCAGTCTGCCCCCTCCTTCCTGTCTGAGAGCCCTGCCACATTGAGAGTTAAGAAGGGATGAAGTTCTGGATTCTGGGCTGCGCCTTGTCAAAGCCAATTGAGTCTGGTGTAAAAATATTCAGAAACTGTACCCGCTTCTTGAGCAGAGAGCCATATTCAGAAACAAGCCAGGGCCAGGATCCTAGTCCAGTGTTCTTCCCACCAGACCACTCGCCTCCAGCCGTTTTTTTCCTGTAAGGTTGAGATTTTAAAATGACCAAATGTGTTCCAGGATTCTGAAAATGTATCCCACCCAGCCATTGTGGGGAAGCAGTAGTTAGATAATCCAAGATAAAACTGGCTTTGGGTCCTAGCGCATCTGGTGTCTGGCAGCATTCCTGCCCGGTGATATTTACTGAGATAGGCAGGAAGGTGGCGTGGCTTTCTGGGCACACACCAGCAGGGAGAAGCATGGCTATGTAGTAGAAAGAGCCCTGGACTTAGGGCCAGGCTGCCTTGGTTGTGAGTCCTGAATGCTGCCACTGTGGTGTAGCCGAGTAAGTTGTTTCATCTCTAAGCCTCAGTTACCTCATCTGTACAGTGGGGGTGAGAACAGTCAGGGTCATAGGTTGTTAGAGTTAAGGATTGAATCAACATAATGTATGTGAAGGGGCTTAGTCCATAATTGGGTGCTTAATAAATGCCCATGTTGCTGGGGTAAGCCAAAGGGATGAAGTTGGCAGTACTCACTCTGTCGTGGAGCAATCCCCATGTCGGAAGACCAGCGGGAAACCAGTCCTGCTGAAGTCTCCAGCGCTGGAAGACTCACGGGGGTTAGGAAGGAGCCTTGGGAGCAGCTCCTCAGAGCACAGTTGCACCTCAATTGTGGATTTTAGATGTTTCTGCTTCTCAATGTTCTCTCTTTTTTCCTGCCTGCTTGCCTGCCTTTTGGACCTCTTGCTGTCTAGGGTGGCAGATGAAGCTTTCTACAAACAACCCTTCGCTGACGTGATTGGTTATGTGTATGTTGCAAAACTAATTCCTTTTTCTTGTGATTCTTTCTACTTTTTGTTTAGAGTTAATGCTCCTTTTATGTCACAAGTTGCTTTGCTTTTTAAATTATTTCAAATTGGCATTTTGGGGGCTGCCTAAGAATTGATAAGTGGGGTATGATCCGTTGATGAATCTTCCAGAATTGTGACTCCCTGCATCCTCTGATGACCATTTTTCATATTGGGGGTTTTGGAAGGAAGAAAGCTAACTTACTTTCAAAATGTGTCATTTGCGATCTTATCTGGGAAGGGTTTGAAGCTCGGGGAAACTCGGCCCTGTTGCTCTTGCTGCTGTCACTGCTGCCATGCCCTGTTGCCTGCCTGCCTCAGGTGGGAAGGAGGTTTCCCCACCTGGGAGCAGGTGGCAGTCCTAAGAGGTTAGGAGCCAGTGAGCAGCAGCACCTTGCATTGCCAAAGTCAGAGCTGCGGGGCAGCATTTTCCATACTTGGTTCATTCAAACGATGTGGGGTCATTTGCTTTTCCCTCAGGCAGAAGAGTCCAGAGCAGAGGAGGTTGTCTCCAATGGGTGTCTGTAATTGTTCTTCTGCGGTCTCGCATGTCAGAAATTGCTATTTAGTGGTCAGCTTCTGATGTCCTGTCTCCTAGCACAGGGAAGCCCCCAGCTTTGAGATCAGGATAGGATAGTTGAAGTGTCTGATATGGGCCACTTGGGCTTCTCCCCCAGACCCCTCAAAAGAAACCTGCATCTTCGCTGGAGAAGGTGTTTTTCTTTTCTTTTTTTTTTTTTTTTTTTAAACGATTCCTGTTATCAAAGCAGTGTGCTGAAGAGCTAGAAACAGTTCTCATTGTCTCCTCCTTAAAAATTAGGGCTGGCTTTACAAGAGAAGTAAGGGTGGAATGGAAGAGGAGAGGAACCTGTAAAAGGTGGACGATGAGCTCAGGTCTGTAGAGCCTCTCAGGGCCTATGACCTTGAGATGTTCATCCCCTTAGAAGACAGAACTGGGTTTCCTGGGCCCCCAGATGCATTTGCAGTGAGACTTGTGAAATGCTGGACTTACAGGTGGTGTTTGATTTGATTTCTGCACATTCTCTCTGGAGTAGAAATGGAGACTGGAAAGGTCGAGTCTGGTTTTGCTGGGCAGCTGGGTGGCCAGCAAAGCCAGCTGCACGTCCCTAAGCACAGATAGAGTGGCAAGGGCATGTCCAGCTTACTGACCATCTGCATTGAGCTCATTCTCATTTTCTATATCTGACTTAAAGTTTCTCTCGTTTCTTTTCTTCTCTTCACCTTTAAGCACAAACATAAACCATCCTTGCTACAGCCTAGAACAGTTAAGTAAACCTTTCTCACTGCCCCTAACTGTGTGTGCCATGAAGTCGCAGTGTTGTAGTGGCTCTGGGCTTCAGCGGTGTTTGCCACGGCCATCCCTGTGATAGTGCCACCCCTTCGTCCCTACAGACCAGTCATCTCCATTGCTTTTGCTTTGCCCGTGATGCTTGTTGGAGTAGATGAATATAGTGTGTCTTACTGCTGTCCTTTCCGGCTGTAGCTCCCACCAGTTAATTCCGAACTGGGGGTGGGCTGACCTTGATGT
This sequence comes from Macaca nemestrina, assembly GCF_043159975.1. Classification (NCBI taxonomy): domain Eukaryota; kingdom Metazoa; phylum Chordata; class Mammalia; order Primates; family Cercopithecidae; genus Macaca; species Macaca nemestrina. The sequence goes on from NC_092138.1 coordinate 65,561,815, forward strand.
GAAAGAATGTTGGAGCAGCATCCTGCCAAAAAGCAACTCACGTTGGCTCTCCTGCCAGTGTGCCCTGAGTGGCCCCAAGGCACCTGGCTGGAGGGAAAATGGCAAACTTTTGGCTGACTGGAGAATGTCCTAACAAACCCCCTTCCAGAATGGCTTTAGTCTCTAGTGCCTGCTAGCATGGGAGCTTTGTCTTGAATTCCTTTTGATCTGCCCCGTTTCTCTCCAGCCTTAGGAATAAATCTAGAGGCTATTGTGCAATGATCTGTGGGCTTTTAGAAGTCTCTAAATTTCCTTGAAATTCAGTACAGCCCAGCATAAACTACTCAAGTTCTTGACCAGCCTGCTGCTTTGTTCTTGTTAATAAAAGCAGTGTGTAGCTGGCTAAGGACTTGTTTTATTAATGCTCCACAGGAGCAGAGACAGCCAGACAGAGAGACGTAGTGAGCCCTGAACCAAACACCTGTATTCCAACATTTTACACAGTGGTCTGGGCACGCTGTGCCTAGGAGAGCCAGCCACGTGTCTACCTGAGTCTGACCTGGGCCAGGGACTGTTATCTTGGGAAAGCCAGAATGCCATTAAGAAAGGGACAAACAGGCAGTTGCTTGTGTAGCAAGGCAGCCACCAGGTTGCTCAAAGGGGATTCTACATAAACCAACATATTTTGTTGTTGCTTCCAGGGCAGCAGAAGAAGCCTTTGTAAATGACATTGACGAGTCATCCCCAGGCACTGAGTGGGAACGGGTGGCCCGGCTGTGTGACTTTAACCCCAAGTCTAGCAAGCAGGCCAAAGACGTCTCCCGCATGCGTTCAGTCCTCATCTCCCTCAAGCAGGCCCCGCTGGTGCACTGAAGAGCCACCCTGTGGAAACACTACATCTGCAATATAATCCTACTCAGTGAAGCTCTTCACAGTCATTGGATTAATTATGTTGAGTTCTTTTGGACCAAACCTTTTTGTCTTTAGAGTTGATCATTGTTTGTGATTGCATGTTTCCTTCAACTGTGTTCTCCCTGGCATTCAGAGAGGAGGGGGAGGAGCAAGAGGAAGGGGAGGGAAGCCTCCCAACAGTAGCCTCAACCTGTGCTTTTGTGCATTATTCTGAGAATAAATTTCTGTTTCAAACTGTATTATGTGAAGCTTCTTTATTGACCTCAAGATGTGTTGTAGTTTGGAGTGAGGTTGGAAAGGTTGAGGAATTTCCTTGAAATTTGTAGGGCTGAGGAGGCACAGCCACTGGGCACACAGCCCTGCCTTGAACTGAGATAGCGCCAGGATCTATAGTGGGATTCTGTGGACATTTTCATTTGAGAAGGGAGTTTAATGGCTGAGGGGGTTATAGCGCCGGGATCTAGAGTGGGATTCTGTGGACATTTTCATTTGAGAAGGGAGTTTAATGACTGAGGGGGTTATAGCGCCGGGATCTAGAGTGGGATTCTGTGGACATTTTCATTTGAGAAGGGAGTTTAATGGCTGAGGGGGTTATAGCGCCGGGATCTAGAGTGGGATTCTGTGGACATTTTCATTTGAGAAGGGAGTTTAATGGCTGAAGGTTAACCCCCTCATTATCTACCTAAGACACAGCTGTGAATCCTCTCACCAACCTAGTTGTTTTCTCCCAGATGGGCTCTTGTTTGCCAGTGTCCCTCGGTTTAGGGTCTTGGATAGTATATTTCAGCAGGAGTCTGTCTGGGGCATGTAGACTCTAGTAAGACCTTGACTCACTTGGATCTGGCCAGTAAGCCTGAGTCAGGACAGCATTCACATGTGGCTAGCCCCATTACTGTTGAGTCCCGTAGCACATCCCAAGCACTTGGTTCATATTTCTCTTGTGAAGTCCTTCATCTAGACCTGTGCTGTCCAATGCAGTATTCACCAGGCACATGTGGCTATTTAAATGAATTTAAAATACATTTCTAGTCCTAGTCACAATTCATGTGCCCAGTAGCCATATGTGGTTAGGTGGCATTTGAATTGGATAGCACAGATTATAGAACATGTCCATGGTCACAGAAAGCTGCACTGGACCCGGCTGTAGCTCCCACCAGTTAATTCCAAACTGGGGGTGGGCTGATGTTGATGTGAAAGAATGCTGGGGCAGCATCCTGCTGATCTATACAGGTGTTTCCAGGAGCCTGTGCTTCGTTCAGACACCAGTAAGTTCATTATCTGCCTTCAGAACCTGGCATAGTACCTGGCTTATTTTAGGTGATGTTCCAAGCAATTATTAAAGCTATATTTCAGTAATCTTCTTATAACTACCTGGTATTTCCAAACTGGAGATTGAGGTAAACTGTAATAACATGCTCAGGATGGGGGTTAGGTGTTGCCATTGCCAAGAAGGAAAGGCCACTATCTCTTCAATGTTAATTATTTTTGGCTGGAAGGAGCTTTCATTACTTTTCCTGCTACCTCCCCCTTTCCAAGCTTCTTAATTGGGCTTTCCTTGACCTGGCCCACATTTCTGGCCTCTGCTTATTCCTCCCCCTTTAGTCAAATCTGATTACAATCAAGCAATCACTGTTCACAGACTTTTGTTCCTACTGGAACCTGCTAATGCCATTCCAAATGTCAAAATCCCAGAACTAATTCAAAGGCCACCCCCTTCCCCTGAAATCCCATGGCCATCTACCTGGGGCAGCTTATTTTTGGTAGTCTTGCCTCCCACACCAGCTGGGCTTCTTGAGGTGGGAGGTGGCAATTTTAAATGTCAACAAAATCTGTGACATTCTCTAAATGGAGAGGTGACTGAATAATGTGACAAAAGTGATGCTGTGATGACTTCCAAGGCTAGGTCATAAAAGGCAGTTTGGAACAACTAGCTGGTGGCCCTGAGCCACCTCATAAAAAATTCTACCTCTGAAGCTACCCATGTGGTGAGGAAGCCCAAACTAACCCACACACAAGGGCCACCTGAGAGACCCTATAACCACACACAGTGGGAGATGCCTCACCAGCCAGCCTCCTGCTATTCCAGCTGACAACTACAAGTGCAGGACACTCTGAGCTACAACTGTCAAGTCTGAGCCTTTCCCAAATCCTGACCCACAGAAACCACGACATGAAACCATTACTGTTGTTTTAAGCTGTTTAGTTTTGAGATGGTTACACAGCAGTAGTAATTTGGGATTGTTTCTAATATCTGTATGAGACCCACATGTGGCCTCATAAAAAGAGGGAGTGGGTCTAGGAACTCAGTGAGTGCTCAGTACTTAGTTTCAAACTCCTTTCTTGGGGCTACTTTGCTTTTTTATGCCGAATTTTCAATGTTATATATAACAATGCTTTGTTTTTGTTGTTGTTTTTGAGACAGGGTCTCACTCTGTCACCCAGGCTAGAGTGCAATGACATGATCATGGCTTACTGCAGGCCTCAACCTCCTGGGCTCAGGTGATCCTCCCACCTCAGCCTCCTGAGTAGCTGGGACTAGAGCACTCGCCACCACGCCTGGCTAATTTTTTTGTATTATTTTGTAGGATTTTGGCATGTTGCCCAGGCTGGTCTTGAACTCTAGGGCTCAAGCAATCTTTCCGCCTCAGCCTCCCAAAGTGCTGGAGCCACTATGCCCAGCCATGCTTTCTATTAATAGACTTTTTGGTTAAGAAAGCAGTGATATTAGAGGCCTTAAGGAAGTTATATAACCTTCAAAATGTAAGCAATGCAACAACTTTAAATCTCTTCTGGGAAGGAACATGCTTTTGGCTAGTGAGTTACAAACAAAACAAAATACAACAGGATTTCAACAAGGAAATGTATTTTTTCTTTAGCATTTGGCTCAGAACAGTAACATAAAAATATTTACATTAAAATAAATTAACATGCAATTACTTAACCATATGTAATAATTTATGTTGGAATATATTAGCCTTCCCATAAGTTTAATAAAAACTAATATTTGGTTTTAGATTCAATACCATTCTTTCAAGTATTTTGTATGAAACTTGGTAGCAATGCAATTGTCTGATGTACAGAGCAAATTTCACCGTAAGAGATTACACCAAAGAACAGATGTCCCTTCATGGAACATCATCTCACCCCAGACTCAGAAACTGAGGAGCCAAGCTTCCTTCCCAGGAATCACCATGGAATGTCTGAACAATAACCAGGCCCTGGAGATTACTGCAGGGCTGGTAGAGTTTTAGGAACCAGCCAAACTTTTTCACACTAACCCACTAGGAAGGATATAGTTCAAATGTAATGTTGATTCCTTCAGTTTATTTGAACACTGAAACAATATGTTGTAGAAACCTTCATTTTCCCAAAATAAAAATCTGAAAAATATATGCACATGATTTTTTAAATATCTAAAAGTACCCATAAAAACTTGTCACTAGGGCCAGGTGCGACGGCTCACACCTGTAATCCCAGCACTTTGGGAGGCAGAGGTGGGAGGATCACCTGAGGACAGGAGTTCAAAACCAGCCTGGCCAACGTGGTGAAACCCTGTCTCTACTAAAAATACAAAAAAAAAATCAGCCAGGCGTGGTGCATGCGCCTGTAATCCCAGCTACTCAGGAGGCTGAGGCAAGAGAATCACTTGAAGTCGGGGGGCGGAGGTTACATTGAACCACAGAACTCCAGCCTGGGTGACAGAGTGAGACCCCGTCTCAAAAAAATAAAACACCTGTCACTAGACCAAATACTATACTGGTAAAATTTCACAGCAGAGAGGAATATTTGATTAAATTCAGCTGACAGGGTCAAGGATACATTAAGTCATTTACAAATCAGATATTAGTAGTAAAAGTTTTGGTGGCCTAGAGTGAATTAGAGTATGTTAGCATTTTGAAAGTTTTTGAAATGAGAGGTTGTGTGGCTTAGCAGAAAAAGCACAGAGGGACCTGGAATCAAACCCTCTCTCTAGCCGCATAGCTTAAACACACCAAGTGTCAAACACACCAAGTTCTATACAATAAAAATTAAAACACCTACCTCATATGTTGAGAGAATTTAGGATAATGTATATGAAGCACCTAGTTCAGAGCCTGGCACACAGTAGGCACTTAATAAGTGGTGGCAGTTAGTATTTCTTTCAAGTTACAGTTCATAGCCAGAACTTTGGCTTTTGTATTTTGACACCAATGAAAACGTGAATTATGTAGCCAGAATCCTGATTCACGGCTCTGGGCTCTACGTAAAACTCATACAAACACTGCTTTAATAAACACCCTAGGGTGTTACTCAACACAGTAGGAAAGGCTATTGAAGGAAGAAGTGTCTGCTGGTCAGTAGCAAAGATCCTTTTGGGACAGTTAATCTCCTTTTAAAGGCTCTAAGTCCCAGTGGCTTCTCAGCTGTCCTAAGAAGATAAGGACAAGGTCACTAAGGCCACTGTAATTTAGATCCCTGGTCTAAGTCTCTTGTAAGTTCAGCTAGAGTAGTAACATCTTTCAACAAATGGTATCCAGGATTAGGGGGGATATCTGAGATGTGGGGGTGATATGTCCAATGTCTTGATTGTGATGCTTTCACAGGTATACATATGTCAAGGCTTATCAAATCGTAGGCTTTAAAAAAAAAAAAAACAATAAAGCTGTTTAAAAAAAAGCGTACTTAAGCCCTTCCTGGTAAGACTTCCCTCTGTTCCTTGACTGGATCACCTTCTGTGATCTTAGTTTGGGGTTAGAGGAGGAAGGATTTTTTTTGTTTTGAGATGGAGTCTCACTCTGCCACCCAGGCTGGAGTGCAGTGGCATGATCTTGGCTCCCTGCAAGCTCGGCCTCACAGGCTCAAGCAATTCTCCTGCCTCAGCCTCTCGAGTAGCTGGGACTACAGGTGCATGCCACCACGTGGCTAATTTTTGTATTTTAGTAGAGATGGGGTTTCACCATGTTGGCCAGGCTGGTCTCGAACTCCTAACCTCAGGTGATCCACGTGTCTCAGCCTCCCAAAGTGTTCAGGCATGAGCCACTGTGCCCGACTGGAAGGATTATTATTATTATTATTATTATTATTATTATTATTTAAGACAGAGTCTTGCTCTGTCACCCAGGCTAGAGTGCAGTGGCACGGTCTCAGTTCACTGCCAGCTCTGCCTCCCAGGTTCATGCCATTCTCCTGCCTCAGCCTCCCAAGTAGCTGAGATTATAGGGGCCCACCATCACGCCCGACTAATTTTTTGTATTTTTAGTAGAGATGGGGTTTCACCATGTTAGCCAGGATGGTCTCAATCTCCTGACCTCGTGATCCACCCACCTCGGCCTCCCAAAGTGCTGGGATTACAGGTGTGAGCCACCGCACCCGGCCTGGAAGGATTATTAATGCAAACTTCAGGATGAAGTGACATCCCAGGCAAGGCCTGCAGGTTTCAGTGATATTAATACATTAGTAAGCAGAGTTCTAAGGCTTCCTCTCTATTATTGTAGCTACTTTGGCACAGAAAATTGTGACTGGAACTTACAGGGTTTGAAGCTAAAATGACCCCTACTAGGAAAATATCAGAAAGAACAGCATCTACAAAAATAGTAGTTGGGAAAGGTGACTTTGGAAAAGGAGACCAAAAGCAAAAAATTTCTCTGCCAAAGTCACCTGCAGTTCAATACCAGATTTGATTGTTAAGAAATGGTCATCCTAAAGACAAAAACTTGATTCCACTCAGGAGCTCTTGAGAGATGGTCCATGTCTGTTCCTGGAGGTCTAGTAGATCCTGCGCGTTGTGTAGTCCAGAACCATGCTGGCAGCACCCAGGAGGGCGGGGTCAACCAAATCCGAAACCACCACGTCCACGTCCTGCACGGAGGACAAGGCCTGCTGGCGAATGATGTCTTTGACAATGTGGATATAGTGACTGGCCAGGACTCCAGAGAGGATCACAAGGGAGGGATTCATGGTGTGGAGGATGTTCACAACCCCAAGACCCAAAGCTGTTCCAGCTGCAGGGAGATAAAAATTAAAATGAGTTTCCGAGAGAAGCCAAAATCAAAATACCAAAGAGGGAGGCAGAAAAGAGCCAGCAGCAGAAATGATAAAGAACATCCACAGCATGCAGTGGGAGGCAGTGTTTTAAAAGCAGTTCACGGTTGATTCTTAATATGAGAAAATGATCATGTGACAGCCTCAAGTGGAAAAAGCAGGGTGTACCACATGATCTCCACTAGGCAAAAAAATGAATAGAAAGACTTGAAGGAAATGTTAATAGTTGGTATCTCCAAATGGGAAAACTCTAAGTGATATTTTTTCTTACAACTGTCCTATATTTCTCTAAATTTCCTGTAAAATGAACACGGAGCATTTTTATAGTTGTCAAACCAAACCAAACACCTGCTGAAAAAAGCAATGCTGCCAAATACCTTGAATGCAATTCCCTTTTTACCTCTGAGTAATTAGGAAAGAAACCTCTGAACAGACACTGCAAAGCACCTGTCCCTAAGAGAAGCAGGGTCTCTTCTGGGGCCGGGCTGGGCCATATGATATCTGAGGCTACCCCCTGCAGCACAGCCACCTGCAGCCACATGCTCACCTGTTCTTAGGATGCTCTGGGCCTTCGCATTGCCAAGTTTCGCAGCTTGGATGAGATGGAGCGCACCCACAGCCTCATCTTTTGGCACTGACATCCCTTCCACCAAGAGCAGGTCCTCTGAGCAGAGTGAGAAGGAAAAGCAGTCACTAATGAGCCTTGGGGAGGCCAAGCTCACCACTGGGCCTGTGGAAAGCAAGCCCCTATATGGGAAGATGGTGTTTTCTTTTCACAATTGCAAAGCTTATCATTCACAAACATCTCTATACACTGCCCCTAAAGCTTTTGCTACTCTCTTGCTAATTGGTTGTACATAACCCAGAACCTATCTTCCTGGAAAAACCTCAAGTCTGACGACAGCCTCCTACCCCTCTGGCTCCCTCACTTCTCACTTCCAGGAGCAGACAGTCTTTGAAGTGTTCTTTTCTCCAAATTATCACCTTCCTCCCACATTCACTCCTTCCTTACTCATGCCAGACACAATGCTGTGCCATCTGCCAGCACCACACATTCTATGGCAGCAAGGCACAGCAGCTGAGGAACAGACACAGGCCTGGGGTCAGTGCCAGCTCTGCCTCTCCCAGCTGCATGACCCCATGCCTGTCACCTCATCTCTACACATTCCTCCCTCCTGGAAGATGAGGGCAATAGTGCCTACCCTGGCAAGGTTATCTGAGGAATGAAATGAGATCATGAACATAAAGTACTTAGTTAAGTGCTGGCCAGAGAAATGCTCAGTAAGCAGCAGGAATTTCTGTGGTTATCTGTAGTCCTTGTCTTCCGCCTGTCACCAACTCAGATCAATCTGCCTCCTACTAATCTGCTAGAATATCTGGACCCTGAAGGAAAAAAATCCCCAGCTGTGCAAACTGCTACCTAGACATCAACTGGTGGTCTTCTGTATCCCCTGGGCCCTCACAGCTCTCACGCATTCTCCCTGACTGCTCTCTTCTATACCTTCTCCGCCTTCCCAGTCCTTCTACCCCCACTGCCAACAGATGAGCATACTTCTTACCTCTCTCATAGGGGGCACCACCACGCAATGATCCCCTACCTTTTTGCTTCCCATCCCATACACCCATCATCTCGGCTCGCCATGCCCTCTCGTGGGCCCTGTGCCTGGTTTTGCAGCTCATCTCTTCCCACCTCTTCAGAACCCTACTGTGTAGGGCTCTATACACTTCTCTCCTGCACTCTCGGCCTCCATTCCCCATTTCCTTTCCTTCAGCATATGCTCACAAATTGGTTTTGGGGGCCAAAAATCTACACTCTTTTTATGTATGAAGCACAGATATACTACACATACAGTGCATGTATGTGTGGTATATACATAACATGTTTTGTCCATTTATTTCTTCATTAAAATGTGTATTAAGTACCCACCCTGTGCTACTGGCTGAGAAAACAAAACTGAAGGAAATCTTCCCTGCTATCTTGGAACTCTAGACCTCTGTGCACCACCACCCCTGGGGAGGAAGAGTGGCAGTATGGGTCAGGACCAAGAAGGCTGTGCTGTTTTAGTGCGAGGGAGCCCTGCTTTTTCTCTAAGAAGTGAAAGGGGGGAAACTTCTGGCTTCAGTGTTCAGCTCTCTTTGGAATTTCCACTTTGAAGTACTTGTCTACTATTTGGTTACTTAATTCCTTGAGAGAGGGACACCAACCATCATGGAGTTTTTTTGCCTCCCTCTGCAAGGCCATTCCAGAGGCGTATGCTTCAATGCACCCATGGCTTCCACAGGAACAATCAGGCCCATCCAGAGACACAACAAGGTGGCCCAGTTCTGCAGCACAGAAGGAGCTTCCGTGGATCAATTCATGCTGATGGATAATTCCACCACCGATTCCTACAGTGAGGGACAGAAATCACTGAGGGTGCTTTACCTGAAACAGAAAACTGATATCACAACGCCTCATCTATTTAGCAGAGCTTTGGCATGTGAGGGTCTATATATATTTCTCTAGACAGATGAAGCCCACTAAGCATAAAGCATTCTCTGGTAGCATTTTGGATGGAAATGTTTTTAGCAGATCCTCTGATGCCCTGCGACCCATCTGCTTGGGTCACTGTGATTTCAAACACAGCTGTGGGGACAGTGCAGCGCAAGTGCATGCCCACCTTGTGGGTAGTAGACCCTCTGGTCCAGCACACACTGCCCATCTTTCTGCACCAAGGCTTTCTCCAACACTGAAGCAAGATCCTACCCAGCCATGCAGGCACAGCACCCAGGGGCAACCTGCAACCGAGGCAAGGCAGGAGCCAGCAGATCCACAGGACAATTCTGGATGCTGTTCTGCAGGCTTCTCAGGAGGTGCCGGTGGAGTTCAGCCCCCTTTGCCCCCAAGTCAACTTCAATAATGTTAATATATCCTTAAAGGCTTTCTTCCTGCTCTGTTTCATTCTTTCCACTCTCCCTCCTGCTTCTTGGGGTCACCTCCAAAAAACCATACCTGAACCTAAATCCTTGTCTCAGGCTCTGCTCAGGAAAAGCCAAGATAAGTCTTTCTAAACTGTATCACACACTACCTGCTTCCCGAAGCAGAAAATAGGAAATATGATTTTGCCTCTTTTGATGCTGCCATGTCTAAAAATCTGTGATTCAATAATTTCAAGTATCAGTGACTGTATTTTGTTATGGTGTTTAGCAGTTACAAAGGAGTAAAGGGTATTGTGCCTGAGAAGGCTCTGCTTTTAAGGGTTGTCTTGCCATCTGTCACATCTTGGGCACTTATTCCTCAACCCCTAGTCCTCTGATTTACAGCTTAGTCACTGCTCTGAGCCAGGAAATGGTATCCAAGTTTGCTAAAACTGTGTCTGGAACTAAAAGAGGATGAGCATGAGCTAAAGTACATGAGCTTAGGCCAGGTGTGGTGGCTCACCCCTGTAATCCCAGCACTTTGGGAGACTGAGGCGGGTGGATCACCTGAGGTCAGGAGTTCAAGACCAGCCTGACCAACAAAGTGAAACCTTGTCTCTACTAAAAATACAGAAATTAGCCGGGTGTGGTGGCACATGCCTGTAATCAGCTACTCGGGAGGCTGAGACGGGAATCGCTTGAATCTGGGAGGCAGTGAGCCGAGATTGCGCCACTGCACTCCAGCCTGGGTGACAGAGCAAGACTCACTCTCTAAATAAATAAATAATAAGTACATGAGCTTAAAGGGGAAGTAATGCAGAATTTAAGCACATATAGGTTCTGAAGTTAGACATATCTGTACCAAAAACTGGCTCAACCACTTATTAGCCGAGTCTGTTTCCTCATTTAAAAATCAAGTTATACACTTAAAATATATACAATTTAAAAAAAAAATAACAAATTGGGATGTCATAAAAAAATGACAGAGCAGGGAACTCCAAAAGTCCATTCTGCCACTAAAGCCAGGAAAAAACTGGTAAAAGTGTCAGAATCAACCTTTTTGGAACTCTGGAAACTAACCAGTTTACAACAAACAGAAGAATGCTTAATTTAAAAAACAAAAACCAGGACCAGGTGCATGTAATCCCAGCACTTTGGGAGTCATGCCTGTAATCCCAGCACTTTGGGAGTCATGCCTGTAATCCCAGCACTTTGGGGAGGCCAAGGCAGGAGGATCCCTTGAGCCCAGCAGTTTAAGACCAGCCTGGGCAACATGGTGCAACCCTGTCTAAAAACAAACAAAACCAGCTGAATCTTGCTAAGAGAACTTTCTGGTGTTTTAATCTACCCTGGTCCCATCACCTGCTCTCCAGCTTGGTGGTGACCTTGAACAACAGTCCACACTCCCAGTACTGGTGTACAGATACAGTACTGGATACCAGTACCTGATGGGGCAGGACAAACTTATTCTCAAAAAATTGTGGTTGTTTGTTTTGCCCTGCCTGTCAGCTCCCTGGAGGACCACCTCAAAGGGCCTGCTTTCATCTCAACTAACTAGGAACTACCCAGTGCTGAGGGGGTTACATGAAGGGTGTTTATCAAAAACATTTCAAGGTAAAATATATTAGTCTCTGCTGCCTAGGGCAAAGGATAACAGCTGGGGCACCCAACACACTAACCAAAAAGACTGGGAGGAAAAGCTGGGAAATGAGAAGCTGTGGGAAATAAGAGCTTTGAATAGCTTTGACAAGTTCCTGGAATTTAGAAGGTCACATGCATGTCTAAGGCTGGGCACATGCTCAGAAAAGACATGAGAAGGCCACATGTGGCTCACCTTCAGGCTCTAGTCAAGCAGGAAGTGAAGGCTAAGGTAGAGTTGTAACCACCTGACCATGTTGAAGACATGCTCCAATATACATTCTAGCTCCTGAACCAACCTCCCGCTACCCCTTCTTACCTGTGCCTGTGATAAGTGTAACAAAGTTTTCCAGTCCCTTTCCTTGGCCAAATTTCCTTTCTGCCAGGGCAGCACAGTTGCCATCATTGTCTACCCACACGGGGAGATGCAAAGTGTCAGAAAGGGGGGTCCTAAGGTCCACAGAGTTCCACTCTTGGATCAGTTTGGTAGAATGCAGCACAATTCCTTCCCGAGGATTTACACGGCCACCTGTGGAAATGCCTGCGCTCCACCACGAACACAAGGAAAATAATGCTGATGAGCAATCTCAGGAAAGTGTGCTGACTTTCTTGGCTTAGAACACAGATTCATTCACCCCAGATCTCCTAAGACAAACATTACCAAGGACTGCAAGGAAATATTAGACAGTTGTGAATTAAAGCCATAGCGCCTTGAAGATTTCTAGAACCATCAGTGCTTCTCTCCTAATGCTTGTTGGTGTTCCAGGAAGTCCCCATGCTTGGGGCCCACAGACAGCACCTAGAGCCATCTGTGCACAGGGCAGACACTGACTTGATGCTCAGGCATGCATCACAACTTAGTAACTTTTGTACATTAAAATGAGCATTTCTTGGATTTATAATGTACAATCTTACCTACTCCCAAAATTCTGCAGTTCAGTTTTACAGCTTCTGCTGCAGCTTCCACACACATCTGTAGGATTAAATTAATCCTCTCTTCATAGGTTTTAGGATTGAACTGAGTATACTTCTTAACTATTTCACCCTAAAAGAGAAAACAAGTTCTGTCTCACTGGTCTTAGCTAAGCAGCATATTGTGAGTGTTGTGATCTTTTTCATGATAAATCAGATACTGCTATAGGATGACCCCGCAGTCTTAGATGACTGCTTGGGGAAGGAGCCACTGCCTGGCCTGGGCCAGCCCTGGGATAAGCTCAAGTAGTTCCTGTAATCTGTCCTAGTATGGGGCTGTTGAAGCAATGAAAACTCCACAGCCAGCAAGATGGGCCCCTCTTTTCTTTTTTTGAGATGCTTCTCGCTCTGTTGCCCAGGCTGGTGTGCAATGGTGCGATCTCGGCTCACTGCAACCTCCACCTCCCAGGTTCAGGTGATTCTTCTTCCTCAGCTTCTCAAGTAGCTGGGATTACAGGCGCCTGTCACCACGCCCGGCTAATTTTTGTATTTTTAATAGAGATGGGGTTTCACCATGTTGCCCAGGCTGGTCTCAAACTCGCGACCTCAAGCAATCCGCCTGCCTTGGCCTCCCAAAGTGCTGGGATTACAGGCGTGAGCCACTGCCCCCAGCTGGGCCCCTCTCTTAAGCTTAAGTTCAATGTTGGCTAATTTGAGCCTAGTTCATTAAAAGACCATATTTTACTCTTTCAGGTTGACAGAATTTTCTTGCTTACTGAGGTGACTGGGCACAGTGGCTCATGCCTGTAATCCCGGCACTTTGAGAGGCCAAGGCGGGAGAATTGCTTGAGCCCAGGAGTTTAAAACCAGCCTGGGAGATACTGTGAGACCTCATCTTTACAAAAAAATTAGCCAGGCATGTTGGCATATGCCTATAGTCCCAACTACTTGGGAGGCTGAGCTGGGAGGATTTCTTGAGCCTGGGAAGTTGAGGCTGCAGTGAGCTGAGATCATGCCACTGCACTCCAGCCTGGGCAACAGAGTGAGACCCTTTCTCAAAAAAAAAAAATAATAATAATACTGAGGCAACTAAGTAGCTGAGCTTTAATCATCTCCTGTAATTGAATTCAGTGATGGTCTGGATACTTTGTTTCCTTAGGGTAAATTTCCATCCTGGTTGGCAGAAATACCACATTGTTTAAATTACTGTATGGCCAGGTGTGGTGGCTCATGGCTGTAATCCCAGCACTTTGAGAGGCCGTGGCAGGTAGATCACTTAGACCTCAGGAGTTCAAGACCAGCCTGGGAAGTAAGAGGAAACCCCATCTCTATAAAAAATACAAAAATTAGCCAGGCATGGTGGCTCACACCTGTAGTCCCAGTTACTTGGGAAGCTGAGGCTGGAGAATCACTTGAACCCAGGAAGCGGAGGATGCAGTGAGCCAAGATTGCACCACTGCACTTCAGTCTGGGCGACAGAGTGAAACCCTGTCTCAAAAAAAATAAAATAAATTACTGTGCTTTTTGATATGTTTGAATACCAAACAGTGATAGTCCCTCCTGATTATTTATCTTTATATATTTTCTTTACACAACTGACTTTTGTACGTTTAATGATAAACTTCGAGAAATTCCACTGTGATTTACAATAATTTTACTAAATGTAAAAAAAAAATACCATTGAAATGTTTACTAGAATTATGTTGATCTTATAAATCCAATTTGGAAAACTCTGACATCTTAAAAATAATCAGCACTTCTATCCAGGGCATTTTTTTCAAGGCTTTATGTCTTACAGTAAAGTTTTAGAATTTTCTTTATATAGATCACATCGTTTCTGGCTTCAGTTATTCTTAGGAGTTTTTATTGTTGTTCTGAATAAGATCTCTCTTTCCATTTATATTATATTGTTATTAGTGGATTTTAATATATCAAATACAGGGTTAGAGCTGTCACTAGGATTGTCATTAAAAATAAATGTAGGCCAGGCACGGTCGCTCATACCTGTAATCCCAGCACTTTGGGAGGTCAAGGCTGGAGGATCCCTTGAGCCCAGGAGTTCAAGAGCAGCCTGAGCAACATAGTGAACCACTGTATCTACAAAAAACAGGCATGCTGGCATAAGCCTGTAGTCCCGTCTACTCAGGAGGCTGAAGCATGAACATTGCTTGAGCCTGGGAGACAGAGGTTGCAGTGAGCCGAGATTGCACCACTGCACTCCAACGTGGGCGACAGAGCAAGACTCTGTCTCAAAAAATAAAAATACATCTAGAGCCAAGCACAGTTAATGTGCACCAGCATGTGCCTGTAGTCCTAGCTATTATACTTGGGAGGCTGAAGCAGAAGATCATTTAAGCCCAGGACCTTCAGTCCAGTCTGGGAAACATAGGAAAACCTTGTCTCTAAAAAAAAATTTTTTTTTTTTAATTAAGAGAAGAAAAAATCTAGAGTAGTGCTTCTAAATCTTCACTGTGCATCAGAATCACCTGGACAGCTTTTAACGAAGAGCAATGCCTGGCCTTCATCCCCAGAGACTCTAATTTAACCAGTCTGGGGTGGGAGCCAAGCATTTTTTTGTCTATTAATAATGTTTTTTGTTTTACCCTGTCAATAATCTCCATTTTTGCTATTCCTTCCTTTATTCCCTTCATAACTTCCACAATTATGTTTGATAATGCTGCAGAAAACACCTTTTCTTCTTGATTTCAACAGGAATGCCTCTAGAATTTTCCCATTGAAAAAGATATTGGCCTTTCATATGGAATAAATCATCTTTCTGTTAAGAAACTATTCTTCTATTAGTTTTTGTTTTTTGAGATGGAGTCTCACTCTGTTGCCCAGGCTGGAGTGCAGTGGAGCGATCTTGGCTCACTGCAAGCTCCGCCTCCTGGGTTCAAGCGATTCTCCTGCCTCAGCCTCCCAAGTAGCTGGGATTACAGGTGGCTGCCACCATGCCTGGCTAATTTTTTTTTTACTTTTATTTTTAGTAGAAACGGGGTTTCACCATGTTGTCCAGGCTGGTCTTGAACTCCTGACCTTAAGTGATCGACCTGCCTGGACTTCCCAAAGTGCTGGGATTACAGGTGCGAGCCACTGCATCCAGCCTTCTATTAGTTTTTAAAAGAGTATTTATCACTTTGGGAGGCCGAGTCGGGCGGATCACGAGGTCAGGAGATCGAGAACATCCTGGCTAACACGGTGAAACCCCGTCTCTACTAAAAATACAAAAAACTAGCCGGGCGAGGTGGCGGGCGCCTGTAGTCCCAGCTACTCAGGAGGCTGAGGCAGGAGAATGGCGTAAACCCGGGGGGCGGAGCTTGCAGTGAGCTGAGATCCGGCCACTGCACTCCAGCCTGGGCGACAGAGCGAGACTCCGTCTCAAAAAAAAAAAAAAAAAAAAAAAAAAAAGAGTATTTATAAGGGAGGCCTCTTGGCTTTTCTTGAGAAAATTATGTTTTGTTTTGCTTTCCTTATTTGACCTAATGGTATTAATAAATTTCCTACAACTTTACATTAAAATCTTTGCTATATCTCATCGTCTCTGGACGCTTTATACACTTACACTATTTCAAACAAAGAGTTTTCTGGTAGGTTTATTCTAAGTCATTAGAGATCACTTTAACATGATCAGTTTGTTATTTTTATGAATGTGCTCTCACCTATCAACACTGGGTGATGGTTTGGTTGATAGATTGAAGGTATGCTGTACTCAATAAAGAGCAGAACTGTAAAAATGCAAAATGGAAAATCCATACAACTGATGACATTCTAGAGAAGAGGCAGCTCCCTTCACTATTTGCTGATACCCCTCACCTGGGCAGTGAGTAATCAGCATACTCCACACTCCAAGCTGTTACTAAGTATAGAATTTCAGATCTTCTGGGTGGCAAAAGCCTGATCTGATGCCTAAAGGGGTCTTCCTACTGTCAAGTCTACTGTCTTGGATTCCCAAAGAAGTTACTTCTTTGAAATGTTAATGATCAGTAAAATAGTGAGACAAACATTGTAAAGGATCCACAAGTCAATACTATGAGCAAATGATTGCAAGTTCTTGTGTATGTTTCTAGTCTTACCTTCCAACTATATATACTTAAAAATCAATCACTTATATGGGATATAAAGTTAGGAGTTTAGGAGTTATTTTACCTTCATGCTGACTATTGCAACTCGGAGGTTTGTCCCGCCGAGATCAACGGCCAAGGCACTTAGAGTTTCAAGAATATGGTCAATATCTTGAGAGATATTCTCCTTCACAGGAGGAAAGCAGAATTTCTTTTGCAGTGGCTCTTGAAGATCGATAGATTTGAGAAACTTCAAAATCCTTGGAACAGCATTTCCATCCCCATATATCTTTGAACTGCAATATACAAAAAGTCAATTAAATTAAATGCTTCTGCCATACATGTTAAATGGTAGTAAGGGCATGATATAGTGGAATCTGAGACTTCAGGTAAAAATAATTCATGCTTCTTCCTAAAATGACATCTTCCTGCCATGCACAGTGGCTCACACATATAATCCCAGCACTTTGGGAGGCTGAGGCAGGAAGATTGCTTGAGCCCAAGAGTTTGAGACCAGTCTGGCATAGAGATGGCAACTCTGTCTCTACAAAAAAATACTTTAAAAAATCATGTTTAAAGAAATAAATAGGCTGGGTACCGTGGCTCACGCCTGTAATCCCTGCACTTTGGGAGGTCCAGGCAGGCGGATCACCTGAGGTCAGGAGTTCAAGATCAGCCTGGCCAACACGGTGAAACCTCATCTCTACTAAAAAGCACAAAAATTAGCCAGGTGTGGTGGGTGCCTGTAATCCCAGCTACTCAGGAGGTTGAGGCAGGAGAATTGCTTGAACCCGGAAGGCAGAGGTTGCAGTGAGCCGAGATTGTGCCACTGCACTCCAGCCTGGGTGACAGAGCGAGACTCTGTCTAAAAAAAAAAAAACACACAACAAAAAAGAAAATAACATCTCCACAATATATACATACTTCAGAACATCATGTTGTACACAATAAATATATACCATTTTATCTGTCAATTTAAAAACTGTAAGTCATAATTATACAGGACTAAAATTTTTTTATATAATAATATCTAGATCACTTCAGCAACATTGTAACTAAGTGCCTGTCTTTTATTGCCTTTTTAGTTTTTATCTTTGTATTTCTGAGAAAACAAAATTATTTTCAGAAAGAAACATTCAAATACAGGGAAATCCCATCAATTTGAAACAGAAAGGAGGGTGGTCAAAATTAATTAAAAAGCTGAACTAGACTTTTTAAAAAAATCAGTTACATTGTTTTCTAATACTTATAGAAAGTCAAATAAGGTTAAATAAGTGTAGCAAAAGTGTTGTATTAATTAAGAGAAACAAATAAGGCTGGGCGCAGTGGCTTACGCCTGTAATCCTAGCACTTTGGGAGGCCAAGGCAGGCGGATCACCTGAGGTCAGGAGTTTGAGACCAGCCTGGCCAACATGGTGAAACCCCATCTCTACTGAAAATACAAAAATTAGCCGGGTGTGGTGGTGCGCACCTGTAATCCCAGCTACTCAAGAGGCTGAGACAGGAGGATTGCTTGAACCCAGGAGACGGAGGTTGCAGTGAGCTGAGATTGCGCCACTGCACTCTAGCCTGGGCAACAGCAACACTCCATCTCAAAAAAGAAAGAAAGAAAGAAAGAAAGAAAATATATATTCTACATTGGAACCTTTGGTACAGTAATAACAGGTATGATATTAGCAATCTCTGTCTCCCCAGCAACTAGGGGCCTGTAGGCATAAGAAGGAAAGCTCTGTTAGGATGATTAAACAGTGATTGTAGCTCTAAAATGGTACTGAAGGTAGCTCCCCTTTTAATCACTCAACAAAAAATGTTTTATACTCACCAAGGGTACTGTTTACCAAACTGAAGGTGCAGTGCTTGCAATATTTTGTCTTGGGTGTCAGCATCCCGGACATGAAGAACATTCTCCCCTAGGTAAAACCAGTGACACATTACAAGGATTTGGAAGTGGGAATATTCAAATAATAAAGAAATTATCAGTGTACTATGCTCATAATTAGACCTGAAATCCAGCTGACTGAGTCTTCTTTTGTTAGGGAAAAATCAACTTTTCTACTTTATACCTTTTAAAGTACTCTTGGCAAGATTTCAGTACATCAAGGGCACTAGGGTCCTTCATTCCCAAAGAGAACAAATCAAGTTTTTGTTTATTAAAATAAATAAGGTGGACTAACCTGGCATCCACTTACCATTTGCCTAGTCATCTATGAGATCCACTCTCTTTC
The DNA here is from genome assembly GCF_043159975.1 of Macaca nemestrina. NCBI lineage: Eukaryota > Metazoa > Chordata > Mammalia > Primates > Cercopithecidae > Macaca > Macaca nemestrina. The sequence continues at coordinate 65,580,461 of NC_092138.1, forward strand.
AACCTGCCCTGCCTTCCATCTACTCAGCCAGCGGTTCACTCAGCTAGTCAGGCAGTCACCTTCCCTCCAGACATTTCCTGACCAATATGAGGGAGTAAATCTAGCGAAAATGGCCACGCTGTTCAATGGGTTTGGCTAAGAAGAGAAGAGTGAACAAGTAACAGCTGGAGAGAGGTGTGGGGTCAAGAAAGAAGTTGTTTCGTGTTGTTTGTTTTTAAGATGCGAGAGGCTTAGGCATGTTTAAACGATGAGGAGGTTAAATAAAGAAAGAGGAGAAAAGATGACTCATGGATAGGTCCCTGAGAAGGCAGTAGTAGGGACTGAAAACACAGGTAGAAGGATGGGCAGTGGACAGGCAGGAGAGACACCTACACCCACACCCATGCCCACACCCTGCTATAAAGAAGGTAAGAAGGAAAGGATGGATGGGCATGTACATTTATATAAGTTTATTTAAGTGTAGTGGCAAAAAGTACAGTGACCATGTTGGCATATGGTTCAAGTATCCTTTCACTTTTTTTTGTTTGTTTTTTTGAGACAGAGTCTTGCTCTGTTGCCCAGGCTGAAGTGCAGTGGCACAATCTCAGCTCACTGCAACCTCTACCTCCTGGGTTCAAGTGATTCTCCTGTCTCAGCCTCCTGAGTAGCTGGGATTGCAGGCGTGTACCACCACACTTGGCTAATTTTTGTATTTTTAGAGACAGTGTTTCACCATGTTAGCCAGGCCGGCTTGAACTCCCGACCTCAAGTGATCCACCTGCCTTGGCCTCCCAAAGTGCTAGGATTACAGGCATGAGCCACCACACATGGCCCTCCTTTCACATCTTAAATGAACTCAGCAGTATCCACCACCCCTTCCTTAAAACATTTTATTTTGCAGGCTTTATGGATAGCACACTCTTCTCGTTTCCCTGCAGCCTCACTGGTGTTCCTCTTTAGTCTTCCTTGCTGGCCCTTACCTCTTCATCAGAACTCTTAAAGATTGAAGGGCTCCAGAGGTTGGTCCTGGGCTCCATTCTCTGCCTTTTTTTTTTTTTTTTTTGAGATGGAGTCTTGCTCTGTCACCCAGGCTGGAGTGCAGTAGCATGATCATAGCTCACTGTAACCTCAAACTCCTGGGCTCAAGTGATCCTCCCGCCTCAGCCTCCTGAGTAGCTCAGACCACAGGCGCATGATACCAGGTCCACCTAATTTTTAAATTTTTTTGTAGAGATAAAATATCACTATCTTTACCCAAGCTAGGGTCGAACTCCCAGCCTGAAGCAATCCTGCCACCTCGGCCTCCCAAAGCACTGGTATTATAGGCGTTGAGCCACCGCACTTGGCCTGGGTTTTAAATACTGTCTATGGCTGGTGCCATTATCCTCAATATCTTTTCTTCATACTAGAAACAGAATTTTTAGCCGGGCATCTGATCCCCAGCCAAAGATTATATTCTGGCTGGTCCAAGTACAGTGGTGTTTACAACTAATTGATCACAACCAGTTCCTTCTCCCCCTGCACTGCTTCACTTAACTAGCCTAAAAAAAAGAAAGAAAGAAGGAAAGAAAAAAAAAAAAAAAACAGACTGGGCACAATGGCTCACATCCATAATTCCAGGACTTTGTGAGGCCAAGGTAGGAAGGATCACTTGAGACTGGGAGTTTGAGACAAGCCTGGGCAACAAAGCAAGACCCTGTCTCTATAAAACATTTTGTAAAAACATTAGCCAGGCATGGCTGGGGAGGCTAAAGTGAGAGGATAACTTGAGCCCAGGAATTCAAGGTTACGATGAGCTATGACTGCACCACTGCACTCCAGTCTGAGCAACAGAACAATATCATCTCAGACAAAAAAAAAAAAAGACTATATTCTTCAGCTTGCCTTGCAGCCAGATGTGGCCATATGACTAAGTTCTGATGGATGTGAGAAGAAAGATTTGCAACTTTCAGGTCTTGCCTTTAAAGGGAAAGGCATCTTCTCTTTTCCTTCTTCCAAAGGCTAAAACAGAGACTTGCAAGCAATAGCTAGAGCAACCACTAAGGAAATAGATGGGGGCTAAGTCTGATGATTGTGGAGCTGCCATCCACTGAGAAAGAAAGAACATCTAACTTATTTCAGCCACTATTATTTAGGGTCTCTGTTACAGCAGCCAAACTGACAACCAATTATATACATCATCTCTATACCAATGACTCTCAAATTTCTATCTCCAACTCTAACTCTTTCTGGAACTATCTAGCTGTTTACTAGCCATGTCTGCTTTGATATCTAATAGGCATCTCAAACTTCACATAGCTATAAGAGAACTCTTAATTCAATCCCTCCCCAAATCTGTTCCTCCCTCAGTGTCCCCATATCACTGCCCAATCAGAAATCTAGGCTGTAATGGAAAAGGGTGTATCATTAAAGGAAAAAGAACTGAACTAGAACCAAGGATATTAGTTCTAGCTCTGCTCTTTCTCCAGTTCCTCATAATTGCCACCTTTCTGTTATATTTAGATCTTCTTCCCTTCTCATTCCCAGCATATCACTGCCCAATCAGAAATCTAGGCTTCCTTTTGATTCCTTTCACCTCCACATCCAAGCATCGGCAAGTACTATAACAAAACCCAAATCTAACTTTTTTCCATCTCTAATATTTCATCAAAGTCACTATCATCTCTCATCTGAGCAACTGAATCAGCCCCCTTACTGGTCTCCCTGCTCTTATTCTTGCCCCCCTCAACATTCCATTCTCCATATTAGCAACCAGAGTGATCTTTCCAAAATGCAAGTCATGTCATGTCATTCCCTCCCATCACACTTAGAAAAAATTCCAAATGATTTACCTTGGCTTACATGCATCTGCTTCCTTCTCTAACAGCATCTGTATCACTCTGCCTCTTGCTCACTACTCTATAGCCACACTGGCGCTTCCATTTCTCAAATACACCAAGTTGACCTCCCGGCCCTCACACTGGTTGTTCCCACTGCCTCTCCCTGATCCTCACATAGCTGACTCCTTGTCATTCAGATTTCAGCTTAGGTGTCACCTCCTTAAAGAGGCCTTCCTTTAACCAGTCTAATGGAGTCCATCATATACCTTGTGTTACAGCAGGCACAGCATATAGAATTGCTGACATTTTTCTTATTTCTTTTGTGTTTGTCTATCATCTGTCTCCTCTCCCACTAGAATGTAAGTTGCATGAGAGCTCAGCCCTTCTTGGTCTAGTTTTTTGCCAAATCCCAGTGCCTAGTACCTTGTAGGTGCTTACTAAACATTTTCTAAGTGATTGAATTGAGGAATTTGAAAGAATTTCCATCTCATGGCTTCCATTTTCTCTATGAAGTGGGGAGTAAAGTAATATGCTGGGAATGAGAAGGGAAGATCTAAATATAACAGAAAGGTGGCAGTTATGAAGAATTGGAGAGAGAGCAGAGCTAGAACTAATCTCCTTGGTTCTAGTCCAGTTCTTTTTCCTTTAATGATACACACTTTTCCATTAAATACCACTGCGTGTAAACAGGATTAGAACTTTAACTAATGTTAATAACAGGACCTTGCTCAGTTAGCAAATTCATTAATAATAATCCTACTTATACTTAAGGGGTACTTTACTTAGAACTACCATACTATAAATTACTGACTGAAGGAATTCTATATTAGGCCCAGAAAATAAAAGCCTAGCATTCATATATTCATGAAACATTCAACCATATTCTCTCTTAAACACAGCCATGAAAGATCGTAATTAAGAACCACTTAATGCTAACTGATATTACAAAGACAATAAAATGTAAGTAGAATGGGCCGGGTGCGGTGGCTCACGCCTGTAATCCCAGCACTTTGGGAGGCCGAGGTGGGTGGATCATGAGGTCAGGAGATCAAGACCATCCTGGCTAACATGGTGAAACCCCATCTCTACTAAAAATACAAAAAAAATTAGCCGGGCATGGTGGCGGGTGCCCGTAGTCCCAGCTACTCGGGAGGCTGAGGCAGGAGAATGGTGTCAACCTGGGAGGCGGAGCTTGCAGTGAGCTGAGATCGCACCACTGCACTCCAGCCTGGGTGACAGAGCCAGACTCTGTCTCAAAAAAAAAAAAAAATGTAAGTAGAGATCTAAAATCTAAAATATTTGGTAATCACTGTGTGCTATTTATTGACTATAGATTTTAGGCTTCAACTGGTTATTAACCTCATTCACTCGTTCACAAAATATATGCTCAGCACTAATATATGCATACCTTATAATAATTCACGTGTGTATAAAGCCTAGTCAGTTGAAGTATGAGCAAAGGTAAATACCTGTTTCTCTTCCAATCTGACGTGTTCCCAGGTTGATCACAGGTGTCCCAAAAGCTCCAACTTCTCGAACCCCACAGCTGCTGTTCCCAATCATACAACCAGCATGGGCAACCAACTGTATAAACTGGTCAAATGGGACGTGTTTAACTGCACGAAAATTGGGATGATGCTCAATGCCCTTCTTCCGCATCACTCGAACCATCTCTTTGCTCCCTATGAAAATGAAAAGAACCAATTGGTAAGTGGTTTGTGAGATAAACCATTTTCATTGGCAAGTGTAGCCCACATAAAGAAATCTCCCTACAAAAACCTCACATCAGTTATTAGGGAAATAGTAATTTTAACTACTGACTTTTTCATGAATTATGGGTATCTAAAATGTCCTCTGCTTCGCTCATCTAGGAACTCAGAAAGCAGCAGTTGGGACTTTTCAAACAGAACTAGGCAAAGCAAATAACTTTTATCAATGCCCTAGTAAAAACCTTTACCTTAAACAACAATTAAGAGGCTAAAGACAGGCCAACAGCCTGTATCTCTTAACCCCAAAGTTCCCAAACAGAACCCTCTCAGGCTCCCCATACCACGCTGATCAGAGACCCTCTGCCCAGCTACACTCACCTTTACACTGACAAGAACTCAGTGGGATAGCACTCCCGTTTATGTGGACTACACTCCAAGAAAATACAAATAGATTCTGACACTGTGGCTTATATTTTAACTGCATGACTTAATAGAAACTTAAAGATACATGAAGGGAAGGCAATATTTAATGTCCCTCTACTTGCCTCTCAACTGACCCTCTCCTAACTACCCCATACCTAGGGAGGAAAATTGCTAACCTGATTGGTTAGAAGGCAGAAGTCTGACCACACCATGCTCACCAGTGGGCAGGTGCCACTCATTTAACCAAAGCTGTGCATGCTCGGTTTTCAATCTTTTTGACTTTCACTGTGTGGCAAGGTAGGTAAATGGACTCAGGGTCTAACTCTGGAGAAGGCCTGGCCATTTCTCTCTGTATACAGTCTTGCCAGCGCGTCATCTGTAATTATTGTACAGGTTGAGCATCCCTTATTCGACATGGTTGGGACCAGAAATATTCTGGGTTTCAAGTTTTTTTGGATTTTGAAATATTTGTCATTCTGTAATACTTACCAGATCAGCATCCCTAATCTGAAAATCCAAAATCCAATTGCTCCAGTTGCTTCCTTTGAGCATCATGTTGGTGCTCAAAAAGTTTGAGAGTTTGGAGCATTTCAGATTTCAGCTTTTTGGCTTAGGGATACTCAAACTATAGTACATGGCACACCAGAAGGCACCACTACTATTCCAAGATTCAGGTTTCAATTCACTTGAAAGCTCCTCTTTGGCTTAAGGCCTCAATAATCCATTTTCTAGAGGGAGTCCTGTACTGGGGAACTGGGCACTAAGCCAGATAATGATAAAGTGATGCCTTGATTCTTATTTTCCTATTGTTCCCTGGGTATGTCGTATTAAAAACCCTGTGGAGGGTAGAGGCAAGTGGCAGGCATGACTTAGATATACCTGGGACCCTTTACTTTCATAGAAAAACCCTCTAATTCTAAAGTATGTACAGTCAGGAAAGTGCATTATAAACAGAATATATCATTGACAATGAATGTTGAACCAGAGAGACACATAGTTACATTACAAATATTTATACAAAATTTAAAGGATCAGAAAAGAAAAAATATTAATGTTTTTGAAATATGGATACATTACCTGGAAAAAATCTGGGTTGGGTATTCTTAAATTTTTTTCCACTAATATCCTACTTTGTTCTCCCTAACACAAAAGATTATTCAAGGGAATACTAAGACAGAGGTTCTTTCAGAGTAAGTTGGTGATATCTTGACGTTGCAGAGAAAGGGTTCTGCCTCCTTTACCAAAAAAGAAGCCTAAGAACTCAGCAATGAGTGGTGTCAGCTAACGATAATCAGTATTTGGAAATTCTTCAGTATTAGGCTGTGTTCTGGCATTTCTCATATCTCACACCCCCATTTACTCGCCTAAGATCTCAGCAGTAACAAAATCTATGGTACCATCCACCAGTAAACAAGTGATCAACCAGGGCAGGCTTGAGGATGAACTGGTTGGGACTGGCTGGGGACTCCAGATTGAAACTGCTTCAGCTCAAGATTACTTTAAGGTATAGCTGACATAAATAAGAAAGAAAGCAAGAAAAAATATTAGTGGCTATTTTGCTGTGGACAATGGAATCACTACTTTTCTAGAGCTTCTCTTTTCACGTCAACTTTTTTTTTTGAGATGGAGTCTCGCTCTGTCACTGAGACTAGAGTGCAGTGGCGCAGTCCCAGCTCACTGCAACCTCCACCTTCCAGGTTCAAGTGATTCTCCTGCCTCAGTCTCCTGAATAGCTGGGACTACAGGTGCCCACCACTGTGCCTGGCTAATTATTGTATTTTTAGTAGAGACAGGGTTTCACTATCTTGGCCAGGCTGGTGTCGAACTCCTGACCTCAAGTGATCTGCCTGCCTCGGCCTCCCAAAGTGCTTGGATTACAGGCATGAGCCACCGTGCCCGGCCATCTTTCACTTCAACTTCTAAGATTTATGTCTCTTGGCTACTGCGGTTTCTTAACTGGTAGAAACTGGAGGGAAAATGTTAGTACTAAGCATGAGACTAAAGTAGACAGTAGACAGACTATTTTTATTATTAAGTTTCTACTGGACTTGGCAAAAACATTACAAACTTTTTGAGTTATAGCAAAATTGGTAATCCTTTGAAAATGGGAATGCATTTCAGAATAGAGTGCCCTTCAATGATAAGATGAGCAAGATAGGAAGGCAGTTAAAAGAAGAAGTAATAGAAACATAAAATTGGAAAAAGTAGGTGGCATAATTTCATTTTCAAGTTCAATTACCTGCATCAATATTTGGAAACAGAACTAGGGTCCGCTTGTTAAATGAGATAAGTGCATCCAATGTTAATTCAAACATTTTTATGGAATGCTTAATGTCAGTGGTCACAGGGTGCTGTAGTGCAACAATGTAATCTTTAGATTTTACATCATCACCTGTTTAAAGAAAATCAAACCACATTGCTTCATTAGTTAAGAATCTTAAAAGAGAAAGAAGCAAATTCTGAAAGCAAGATTCTAAGTCTGCGCTTTTAAAAATTCTAAGATAGAAACAATTTGTCAAATTGTGAGCAGGGCATCCAAATTAGAGTCAAATGATAAGAGCTTACAGCAACAAATCCAAGGATTCAGCAAACTTAACATTTTACAAAGACATGGTGCCACAAACATAACTTTAAATAGCAGGTGCTAGAAATTCACTGTTTTAAAATCCAAACTATTCCAAAGCACTGGAAAAATGTGACTCTTCCCAACGTCTAACTAATGTTTTTAGTGAGTATTCAGCAATATCAGTGAATAATAATGTTACAGATCATGGCATTTTGAGGCTGAACAAGCATTAAACATATTTCCTAGAATGCACAGGAGCTTCCCTATACCATCACCTACCAGATTCAAGTGGCAAATGTTTCTAACTCTGTTAAAGGACTAGGAGAGTTTCACTCATCCCAAGGCTGGGATCCCAAGGACAGTTCCTCAGCAAAAATTTAAAATGTAAAAAGTTTAGATTGACAGTGCTATGTCAAACAATGCAAGATATTTATCAATAGGGCCTATATTATCCCATAAAACTGAAAGTGAGCTCCACTCACTTTTTTTAAATTAATTTTTCCATAAGTTATTGGGGTACAGGTGGTAATTGGTTACATGAGTAAGTTATTTGGTAGTGATTTGTGAGATTTTGGTGCACCCATCACCTGAGAAGTATACACTGCACCATTATTTGTAGTCTTCTATCCCTCGCCCCCTCCCACTCTTCCCTCCAAGTCCCCAAAGTCCACTGTATCATTCTTAGGCCTTTGCGTCCTCGTAGCTTAGCTTCCACATATCAGTAAGAACATACAATGTTTGGTTTTCCATTCCTGAGTTACTTCACTTAGAATAATAGTCTCCAGTCTCATCCAGGTCACTGCAAATGCTGTTAATTCATTCCTTTTTTATGGCTGCATAGTATTCCATCATATATATATACCACAGTTTCTTTATCTGCTCGTTGATTAACGGGCATTTGGGTTGGTTCCATGACTTTGCAGTTATGAATTGTGCTGCTATAAACATCCATGTGCAAGTATCTTTTTCAAATAATGACTTCTTTTCCTCTGTGTAGATACCCAGTAGTGGGGTTGCTGGATCAAATGGTGGTTCTACTTTTAGTTCTTTAAGGAATCTCCACACTGTTTTCCATAGTGGCTGTACTAGTTTACATTTCCACCAGCAGTGTAAAAGTGTTCCCTGTTCACCACATCCACACCAGCATCTACTGTTTTTTTATTTTTTGATTATAGCCATTCTTGCAGGAGTAAGGTGGTATCGCATTATGGTTTTGATTTGCATTTCCCTGATCATTAGTGATGTTTAGCATTTTTTCATATGTTTGTTGGCCATTTGTATATCTTCTTTTGAGAATTGTCTATTCATGTCCTTAGCCCACTTTTTGATGGGATTGTTTTTTTCTTACTGATTTGAGTTCATTGTAGATTCTGGATATTAGTCCTTTGTCAGATGTATAGATTATGAAGATTTTCTCCCACTCTGTGGTTGTCTGTTTATTCTGCTGTTCCTTTTGCCGTGCAAAAGCTCTTTAGTTTAATTAGGTCCCACCTATTTATCTTTGTTTTGATCATATTTGCTTTTGGGTTCTTGGTCATGAAATCCTTGCCTAAGCCAACGTCTAGAAGGGTTTTTCCCATGTAATCTTCTAGAATTTTTATAGTTTCAGGTATTAGATTTAAGTCCTTAATCCATCTCGAGTTGATTTTTGTATAACGTGAGAGATAAGGATCCAGTTTCATTCTTCTACATGTGGCTAGCAAATTATCCCAGCACCACTTGTTGAAAAAGGTCTCCTTTCCTCACTTTATATTTTTGTTTGATTTGTCAAAGATCAGTTGGCTGTAAGTACTTGGGTTTATTTCTGGGTTCTCTATTCTGTTCCATGGGTCTATATGCCTATTTTTCTACCAGTAACATGCTGTTTTGGTGACTATGGCCTTATAGTATAGTTTGAAATCAGGTAGTGTGATGCCTCCAGATTTGTTCTTTTTGCTTAGTCTTGCTTTGGCTATAAGGGCTCTTTTTTGGTTCCATGTGAATTTTAGAATTATTTTTTCTAATTCTGTGAAGAATAATGGTATTTTGATGGGGATTGCATTGAATCTGTAGATTGCTTTTGGCAGTATGGTCATTCTTGCAATATCAATTCTACCCATCCATGAGCATGGGATGTGTTTCCATTTGTTCATGTTGTCTATGATTTCTTTCTTCTCTTCTCTTTTCTTTTTTGAGATGTTGTCTCACTCGTGTTGCCCAGGCTGGAGTACAATGGTGTGATCTCGGCTCACTGCAACCTCCACCTTCCAGGTTCAAGTGATTCTCCTGCCTCGGCCTCCCAAGAAGCTGGGACTACAGGTATACACCACCACACCCAGCTAATTTTTGTATTTTTAGTAGAGTCGGGGTTTCACCACGTTCGCCAGGCTGGTCTCAAACTCGTGACCTCAAATGATCCACCCGCCTCAGCCTCCCAAAAGTGCTGGGATTACAGGCTGCACCCAGCCTATGATTTCTTTCAGCAGTATTTTGTAATTTTCCTTGTAGAAGTCTTCTGACTCCTTGGTTAGGTATATTCCTAAGCATTTTATTTTATTTTGCAGCTATTGTAATAGGGGTTGAATTCTTGGTTTGATTCTCTGCTTGGTCGCTGCTGGTGTATAGAAGAGCTACTGATTTGTGTACATTAATCTTGTATCCGGAAACTTTGCTGAATTCTTTTATAAGTTCTAGGAGCTTTCTGGAGGTGTCCTTAGGGTTTTCAAGGTAAACAATCATATTGTCAGCAAAGAGGGACAGTTTGACTTCCTCTTTACTGATCTGGATGCCCTTTCCTTCTCTTGTCTGATTGCTCTGGCTAAGACTTCCAGTACTATGTTGAAGAGGAGTGGTGAGAGTGGGCATCCTTGTCTCGTTCCAATTATCAGAGGGAATACTTTCAACTTTTCCCCATTCAGTATTATGTTGGCTGTGGGTTTTATTACATTAAGGTATGTCCCTTGTATGCCAATTTTGCTGAGAGTTTTAATCATAAAGAGATGCTGGATTTTGTCGAATGCTTTTTCTGCATCTATTGAAGTGATCATGTGATTTTTAATTCTGTTTATGTGGTGCATCACATTTACTGACTTGTATACATTAAACCATCCCTGCATCCCTGGTATGAAACCCACTTGATCATGATGGATTATCTTTTTGATACGTTGTTGGATTTGGTTAGCTAGTATTTTTGTTAAGGACTTTAGCATCTATGTTCATCAAGGATATCAGCCTGTAGTTTTTTTTGTTATGTCCTTTCCTGGTTTTGGTATTAGGGTAATGAGGGCTTCACAGAATAAATTAGGGAGGGTTCCTTCTTCCTCTATCTTGTGGAATAGTGTCAAAAGGATTGGTACCAATTCTTTTTTGAATGTCTGGTCGAATTCTGCTGTGAATGCATCTGGTCATGGAATTTTTTTTGTTGGTAATTTTTAAATTACCATTTCCATCTTGCTACTTGTTACTAATCTGTTCAGGGTATCTAATTCTTCCTGATTTAAGCTAGTAGGGTTGTATTTTTCCAGGAATTTGTTCACCTCTTCTAGGTTTTCTAGTTCATGTGCGTAAAGGTGTTCACAGTAGCCCTGAATGATCTTTTGTATTTCAGTGGTGTCAGTTGTAGTATCTCCTGTTTCATTTCTTAGTGAGGTTATTTGGATTTTCTCCCTTCTTTTCTTGGTTAATCTTGCCAATGGTCTAACAGTTTTATTTATCTTTTCAAAGAACCAGCTTTTTGTTTCATTTACTTTCTTTTTGTTTGTTTTTTGAGACAGAGTCTCAGTCTGTCGCCCAGGCTGGAGTGCAGTGGCACGATCTCGGCTCACTACAGCCTCTGCCTCCTGGGTTCAAGCAATTCTCCTGCCTCAGCCTCCTGAGTAGCTGGGACTACAGGCCTGTGCCACCATGGCCAGCTAATTTTTGTATTTTTTAGTAGAGACGAGGTTTCACCATGTTGGCCAGGATGGTCTCGATCTCCTGACCTCGTGATCTGCCCGCCTCAGCCTCCGAAAGTGCTGGGATTTTTTTTTTCTTTTTTTTTTTTTTTGAGACGGAGTCTCGCTCTGCCGCCCAGGCTGGAGTGCAGTGGCCGGATCTCAGCTCACTGCAACCTCCGCCTCCCAGGTTTACGCCATTCTCCTGCCTCAGCCTCCGGAGTAGCTGGTACTACAGGCGCCCGCCACCTCACCCAGCTAGTTTTTTTCTATTTTTTTTAGTAGAGACAGAATTTCACCATGTTAGTCAGGATGGTCTCGATCTCCTGACCTTGTGATCCACCCGTCTCGGCCTCTCAAAGTGCTGGGATTTTTTTTTTTTTTGAGACGGAGTCTCGCTCTGCCGCCCAGGCTGGAGTGCAGTGGCCGGATCTCAGCTCACTGCAAGCTCCGCTTCCCAGGTTTACGCCATTCTCCTGCCTCAGCCTCCCGAGTAGCTGGTACTACAGGCGCCCGCCACCTCGCCCGGCTAGTTTTTTTCTAATTTTTTTTTAGTAGAGACAGGATTTCACCGTGTTAGCCAGGATGGTCTCGATCTCCTGACCTCGTGATCCGCCCGTCTCGGCCTCTCAAAGTGCTGGGATTACAGGCTTGAGCCACCGCACCCGGCCAACCACAGTGCTGGGATTACAGGCGCGAGCCACTGTGCCTGGCAGCAGTTTCTTTATGAAAGAAGGATGGCAAAGTGGCAAAAACTAGAAGTCTTTTTAGACCAGGGAAAAGTAAAACGCAAGACAATAAGCCAGAACAACTCATCCCTGGCAATAATACATTTCATACAAAGTTTGCACCTGCTTCTCCACCTGCACTTCTGATATTATTACCGGTCTGTCTTTGTATCTATCCATAATTCAGCAGCCTCAGCCCTTTCATAAATCCTCTCCATAAAGGCATTTTGTTTTCTGTTGTAAAGTCCTATATTTACTGTGATATACCTTTCATTGTTAGGAATTTAACATGCTTTTTTAACTTTGCTAATTTTAAAATTAAGATTGTAATACATGAACATTCTGGTTACAAAGCTGCAATGTTATATACTGCCTACCCAACCCTATCTTCTTATAAGCAGAGTGATAACATGAGAAGTTCCACATCAAGGTCGGGTGCAGTGGCTCACGCCTGTAATCCCAGCAGTTTGGAGGGCCAAAGGGGGTGGATCACCTGAGGTCAGGAGTTCGAGACCAGCCTAGCCAACATTATTAAGCCTCATCGCTATTAAAAATACAAAAATTAGCCGGGCGTGGTGGTATGCACCTGTAGTCCCAGCTACTCAGGAGGCTGAGGCAAGAGTATTGCTTGAATCCGGGAGGCAGGGGTTGCAGTGAGCCGAGACTGTGCTAATGCACTCCAGCCTAGGTGACAGAGCTCCAGTCTTGGCAACAGAGCAAGACTCTGTCTCAAAAAAAAAAAAAGAAGTTGCACATCAAGAAGCAGGCACAGATTTTATACAGAATGTATTACTGCCCAGTGGTAGATGGCTCTGCCTCATTGTCTTGAGTTTTCTTTTTCACTGGTTTAAAGATTCAAACAAACAAACAAAAATGCAGTTTTAGCTATTCTGTTGTCCTTCTTTTCATAAAGAACTGCTTAAATTGTCCCAAATAGGACCTTAAGCCCTACAAGTACAATTCAATTTTGCTACATTCTGCTTTCTAATGGTTATTTGCTGGGTTTTGTTTTGTTTTGAGATGGAGTCTCACTCTGTTGCCAGATTGGAGTGCAGTGGCGCGATCTCGGCTCACTGCAACCTCTGCCTCCCGGGTTCATGTGATTCTTCTGCCTCAGCCTCCCGAGTACCTGGGACTACAGGCGTGCGCCATCAGGCTCAGCTAATTTTTGTATTTTTAGTAGAGATGGGGTTTTACCACGTTGGCCAGGATGGTCTCAATCTCTTGACCTCATGATCCACCCACCTCAGCTCCCAGAGTGCTGGGATTACAGGCATGAGCCACCGCGTCTGCCCTGGGTTTTATGCTTTTTTTTTTTTTTTTTTTTTGAGACCTAGTCTCGCTTCTTCACCCAGGCTGGAGTGCAGTGGTGCAATCTTGGCTCACTGCAACCTCCCTGGGGTCAAGCAATCCTCCTGCCTCAGCCTCCCAAATAACTGGGAGTACAAGCACATGCCAGCACGCCTGGCTAATTTTTGTATTTTTAGTAGAAATGGGGTTTCACCATGTTGGCCAGGCTGGTCTCCAACTCCTGACCTCAGGTGATCCACCTGCCTGGGCCTCCCAAAGTGCTGAGATCACAGGCGTGAGCCACTGCACCTGGCCAAAACTAGTGTTTTGTTTTTTTGAGACAGGGTCTTATTCTGTCACCGAGGCTGGAGTGCAGTGGCACAATCATGGCTGACTACAGTCTTGACCTCCCAGACTCAAGTAATCCTCCCACCTCAGCCTCCAGAGTAGCTGGGACTACAGGCATACACCATCATACCCGGCTGATTTTTGTATTTTTTGTAGAGACAGAGTTTCACCACGTTGCCCAGGCTGTTCTCAAACTCCTAGGCTCAAGTGATCTGCCCACTTTGGCCTCTCAAAGTACTGGGATTATAGGCATGTGCTACCACATCTGACACATTATTATTTTCTATTCATTATAAGTTTTTCAGTAATACAAGTTTTCCAGAATACATATGGAACTAATGGTATAATCAGAACAGAATCCAAGAGTGTTCCATTGGAAACATACAAAAAGGACTGAAGAGACAGAAGGTTGTTCCACCAGCATTATCTAGATGATCCCTTCATAACTACAAATCTGTCCAAGGATAAGAAATGTTTAGAATGGGCCAGGTGCAGTGGCTTATGCCTATAAACCCAGCAGTTTAGGAGGCTAAGGCAGGAGGATTGCTTGAGCCCAGGAATTCATGACCAGCCTGGGCAAAATAGTGAGACCCCATCTCTACAAAAAAATTTTAAAAATTAACTGGGCGTGGTGGCACATGCCTGTAGTCCCAGCTACTCAGGAGGCTGAGATGGTAGGATCACTTGAGCCCAGGAGGACAAGCTTCACCACTGCACTCCAGACTGAACAACAGAAATATGTAGAATGGTTTATGTTATATAGCAGGAAAGCCCAATTCCTTTACTGATGTAATGTAATCTAGATTAAAAATAAACAAAATCTCGCTGGGCGCGGTGGCTCAAGCCTGTAATCCCAGCACTTTGGGAGGCCGAGACGGGCGGATCACTAGGTCAGGAGATCGAGACCATCCTGGTTAACACGGTGAAACCCCGTCTCTACTAAAAAATACAAAAAACTAGCCGGGCGAGGTGGCGGGCGCCTGTAGTCCCAGCTACTCAGGAGGCTGAGACAGGAGAATGGCCCGAACCCGGGAGGCGGAGCTTGCAGTGAGCTGAGATCCGGCCACTGCACTCCAGCCTGGGCGACAGAGCGAGACTCCGTCTCAAAAAAATAAATAAATAAAAATAAATAAATAAATAAATAAACAAAATCTCTTTGCTTATTCAATTTTCTTTTTCTTTCTGTTTGTTATTGTTTTTTGTTTTGTTTTGTTTTGTTTGAGACAGGGTCTTACTCTGTCACCCAGGCTAGAGTGCAGCAGTGTAATCACAGGTCACTATAGCCACAACTGCTCAGGCTCAAGTGATCCTCCCATCCCAACCTCCCAAGTAACTAGGACTACATGCATGCACCACCACACCCAGCTAATTTTCTTACTTTTTGTAGAGACAGGGTCTTGCTATGTTGTCCAGACTGGCCTTGTAACTCCTAGGCTCAAGCAATACTCCCACCTCAGCCTCCCAAAGTGCTGGGATTACAAGGTGAGCCACCATACCTGACCCAACCAAATCAATTTTCTGCTCATTAATTTTATAATTCAATAGATCTGCCTCTTAGAAATGAAAGGTCCTAAATAGATTATTAGTCCTAATTTGTCCCCTAGGTAGTACTCTTACTATAAATTAACCAACCAACATTCTGTTTGTAAACTTGTTTTTTTTTTTTTTTACCTCTTATTAGCAAAAGATAATTTCTAGGAAGCTAGAGCACTGAACATTAAAATGTTGGAACATAAGGCTTATTTACAAAGATACACTCTAATGCTACAATTATGACTTTTGCTTTTTGATAATAATCATCATAATCCCTTACATTAACAAGTACTTATGACACTGCTTCCAACATTCATAATCTCAACAATCCTATAAGAAAAGCATTAAAAATAAAAATGACCATTTTGCCAATGTAGTAAAAAAATTCAGAAAATCAGGCCAGGTGCAGTGGCTCACGCTTGTAATCCCAGCACTTTGGGAGGCTGTGGTAGGCGGATCACCTGAGGTCAGGAGTTCGAGACCAGCCTGGCCAACATGGCAAAACCCCGTCTCTACTAAAAATATGAAATTACCCAGGCATGGTGGCATGTGTCAGTAATCCCAGCCACTCGGGAGGTTGAAGCAGGAGAATCGCTTGAACCTGGGAGGTGGAGATTGCAGTGAGCCGAGATTGTGCTACTGCACTCCAGCCTGGATGACAGAGCAAGATTCTGTCTCAAAAAAAAAAAAAAAAAATCAGAAAATCAAACATAAAAACACCCATAATCCCACACCAGAAATAAATATAATAAATTACTTGGTGTACATACTTCCTAACCATTCCATTATTACAATTTTTATTAAAATGGCATATTATGGCCGGGCACAGTGGCTCACACCTGTAATCCCAGCACTTTGGGAGGCCAAGGTGGGCAGATACTTGAGGTCAGGAGTTTGAAACCAGCCTGGTCAACGTGGTGAAATTAAAAATACAAAAATACAAAAATTAGCCAGTTGTGGTGGCATACGCTTGTAATCCCAGCTACTAGGGAGGCTGAGGCAGGAGCATCACTTGAACCCGGGAGGCAGAGGATAGAGTGAGCCTAGATCATGCCACTGCACTCTAGCCTGGACAACAGAGCAAGACTCCATCTCAAAAAATTAAATAAGGCTGGGCGCAGTGGCTCAAGCCTGTAATCCTAGCACTTTGGGAGGCTGAGACGGGTGGATCACGAGGTCAGGAGATGGAGACCATCCTGGCTAACATGGTGAAACCCCATCTCTACTAAAAAATACAAAAAAAAAACTAGCCGGGCGAGGTGGCGGGCACCTGTAGTCCCAGCTACTCAGGAGGCTGAAGCAGGAGAATGGCGTGAACCTGGAGGCGGAGCTTGCAGTGAGCTGAGATCCGGCCACTGCACTCCAGCCTGGGCGACAGAGCGAGACTCCGTCTCAAAAAAAAAAAAAAAAAAAATTAAATAAATAAAATGAAATGGCATATTATACTTATAATTTTATAGCTCCCCCCTTTACATATTAGGATCGTTCTTATAACTAATATATTTAATGGATTAAAGCATTCCATTCTATAAATATAGCAGAGATTTCTAAAAATCAATCCACTAAGCCTTTTCACAGAAAAGGTGAACCTAGAGAGATAAAGTCATACCATAGGGCAAGGTCTATGAACTAAAACCTTGGCCTTCTCATTGCTAAGAGTATTCTATCCATAATAGTTTCCAAAAGGATTGAAATAGACGGAACATTTTCTGACAAAAACAGCCAGTAGACTGCCTAAAGTCTGAGATACGCACCTAGCCACATGCGAATGATGCTCATGTAGTCTTTGTTCTTGGCTGAGAGAAGTTTGTCGTAAGAAGGACAGCCTGCCAAAAGGATGCGATCATGGTCCTCACACATGGATATCAGGTGCTGCTCTGCACTGCGGGTGCAGCACACATGATAATGAGCCAGTTTTGTTATGGCATGTCTAATAGAGTCATCAATGGTCCCACTGACTTCCCCACCTTCAATGTGAAGGATTCGGATGTTCATCAAGGCAGCAGATGTGGCCAGAGCCAGGGCATCAAACCTGTCTCCATGAACAATCATGATATCAGGCTTCAGGCGATTAAGGACATCTGGCAGCTTCACTAGGGCCAGGCCTACTGACTCCACCATGGCTGCCTCATCTTCTCCCCTCACAATTGTGTGTAGCCTGGTGTTAATGTCAAAGTCATCTTGTTCAATCATTCTATATGTATTTCTAAAACCGGGAAGAAATAAAGATTTAAGAACATGTTCTTAAACACAGAGCCATAACATACAAGAAAAGCAATCTAACACCAACCCTGAAGTGAGAAACATTAAAATAAATAAATTTAAGTATAACTTACAAACATAAAAAGCATAGACCATAAATGTAAACAGCCTGATTAAGATTCTTTTTTTTTTTTTTTTTTTTTTTTTTGAGATGGAGTCTTGCTCTGTTACTCATGCTGGAGTGCAGTGGCGTGACCTTGGCTCACTGCAACCTCTGCCTCCCAGGTTCAAGCGATTCTCCTGCCTCAGCCTCCTGAGTAGCTGGGACTACAGGCATGTACCACCACACCCAGCTAATTTTTCTATTTTTAGTAGAGATGGGGTTTTGGCATGTTGGCCAGGCTGGTCTTGAACTGCTGACCTCAGGTAATCTACCCACCTTGGCCTACCAAAGTGCTGGGATTACAGGCGTAAGCCACTGCACCCGGCCAGATAATTTTTTTATTAGGAAGAAAGAGACTAAACTTTTAACAGTGGTCAGCACTTTTTATATACACTTAGGGGAAAATGTTCTTTACCCTTTTTAAAATTTTTTTGAGACACAGTCTCGCTCTGTCGCCCAGGCTGGGGTGCAGTGGTGCGATCTCGGCTAACTGCAATGTCCACCTCCCAGGTTCAAGCGATTCTCCTGCCTCAGCCTCCTGAGTAGCTGGGACTACAGGCGTGTGCCATCACACCCAGCTAATTTTTGTATTTTTAGTAGAGACAGGGTTTCACGATGATGGCCAGGATGGTCTCAATCTCTTGACCTCGTGATCCGCCCACCTCTGCCTCCCAAAGTGCTGGGATTACAGGTGTGAGCCATCGCGCCCAGACAGCCCTTTTTTCTTTAAGAAAACATTTCACGGTGAAAAGTCTCTCACTTTTGTCTCCCAATCATCCAATTCTTCTCCCCGGAAGCAGCCAATTTCTTGTGTTAGAATGTACTTTAAACATGCATTTTCATTAAGTACTAATCAAATTTCCTATTTAATGGTCTCATCAGATAACTATTTTTCCACCCTTGGTAACTGTGGTAGGCAGATAAAAAACCTACTACCATTTCCCTGAGAGCCTCTCTTCCACTAGTCTTCCTGTCAAAGCTTTCTCCCAGCAGTAAAATAACCCACTCAGACTTTCATCTCAGGTTCTAGCTAAAATTTCTATTCTACCGAGAGGATGCTCCTAAATAGCCAGAATTCATTTTGTATTAAAAAAAAATCTATGGATCCCTGAGCTATCCATTAAGTTTCTTCTCTACTCTTTAAGTATTTCCTAATAATAAATTCCTACCTTGTTTTTAAAGAATAGTCTGAAAAGGACAATTTTATTTTAATGCAAGGTTCTTTCAGATATAGTACTATATTTGTGACCCTTTTTGGAGACTGCATTAATGTATTCATGCCACAAGGGTACACTAAATGCCTTTTTATTATATACATCTTGTTCTCTCAAAGATTGTCCAACCTTTGTTTTTTTGCTGTTGCTGTTGTTTTTTTCTTTTTTTTTGAGATGGAGTCTCACTCTTGTTGCCCAGGCTGGAGGACAGTGGTGTGATCTCGGCACACTGCAACCTCTGCCTCCTGGGTTCAAGCGATTCTCCTGCCTCAGCCTCCCAAGTAGCTAGGACTAGAGGCATGTGCCACCACAACTGGCTAATTTGTTTTTTTGTATTTTTAGTAGAGACGGGGTTTCACCATGTTGGCCAGGCTGGTCTCGAACTCCTGACCTCAAGTGATCCACCCACCTCAGCATCCCAGAGTGCTGGGATTACAGGCGTGTGCCACCACACCAACTTTCACTTTTTAAATGTAGCCTGTGATTAATAACAAACCTAATGTCACCAAAATAAATGCCAATGGTCACAGTAATGTAATTCTCTACTTTACCTTGCAGTTTAGATTTTTAAAATCTTGTTCCATATCTACTACTTTATATGCTGTTGTCCTATAAACCAGTTTTAAAGACTTGCCATTAGAGCTCACAAAACAGATTAATGGAATCACATTGTTATATGCATATAATATGTATTTATAAGTGGCATTTCTTTGAATGTAACAACTAATAACTAACAGTAATATTTTTATAGCTACCATTTATCAATCATCTACTAAGCAGCATCATTGTGATGGATGCTCTATATCATGATCTCCATTCCTCACAATAATTTACAATATAAGTTTTCACTACATTTTATAATGAGGAAACTGAGGCTCAGAGATGCTAAGTGACTTCTCTAAGGCCACATAAAAACTAAGCAGCAGAACTGGAATTTTAAGCTGGGCCTATATGGCTTGGCTAACAAAACCCAAGCTCCTTCTAGCACACTGTTGCAATGAAGAATAAGAAAATGCTTTCGTCTTACCCATAGTCATCTATCAGGTGAGAGCCAAGTACCACAACATCAAGTTCAAAGAACTCAGGTTCAGTTTTAATGCCAAACATGATCGGGGCAAGTTTAGAATAATCTGCACGGTTACAAGTAGCAACACAAACCCGCAGCTTTCGGTTATTTCCATTCTTCTCCATGATTTGCTTGTTTCGTTTTGAGAGGTTCTTAAAATAGAGTTCCTGAAATTGCCAAAATAAAAACTTTATAATCAGAATAACTCCTAGATATAACTAAACTTTAAACTTCTCTAAATCAGAAATAGAAATTTTCAGTCTCAAGTCCTTAACCACTATTTAATATAGTGATTCTTAATCTTTTTATACACCTCCACTTCTATGTGACTCTCCCATTGGTATATCCAGAGTTAAGAAACTCCAAGGCTGGGTGCGATGGCTCACATCTGTAATCCCAGCACTTTGGGAGGCTGAGGCGGGTGGATCACAAGGTCAGGAGATCAAGACTATCCTGGCTAACACGATGAAACCCGTCTCTACTAAAAATACAAAAAAAAAAAAATTAGCCTGGCGTGGTGGCAGGCGCCTGTAGTCCCAGCTACTCTGGAGGTTGAGGCAGGAGAATGGCGTGAACCCGGGAGGCGGAGCTTGCGGTGAGCTGAGATCATGCCACTGCACTCCAGCCTGGGCGACAGAGCGAGACTCTGTCTCAAAAAAAAAAAAAAAGAAAGAAAAAAAAGAAACTCCAGCAGACTAACTATAACACCACCCCATCCTCTCACACTCAAGAACACACATTGGAATGCCATTAAGAAGGAGTGAGATAAATCAGCTCTTGTTTAAAAGGTGAGCAAATATCAGCTCTTTATTATTAAAAATTACTTGCCATAACTCACAGATGAGCCCAACATAGCAGGTTGTCACAAAATCAGTGGTTGAGAACCACTGATCTAGTTCAACTCCCATCACTTTATAGAAAGGGAAACACAGGTCTTGAGAGGGAAAATTACTGCCCCAACATTCATAAGATCACGTCTCATAAGGAACACAGTCTATTCACTCTCACACTATACACTCCCTAAATAAAAGGTATTGTGATTAATGCTGGGCAGGAGAAAGATAAGTAAGATAAAAACCTGACCTTCAAGCCCTCATTAGTACCTACACACCAGTGCCAACAAAACTGACAACTCCAAATGCCTATCAGATATCTCCTGCTGTATGTCCTATAACCATCTTAAAGTCAGTGTCCCAAACTGAACTCATTTTCTTTTCCAAACCTGTTCCTCCTCAATTGTTCTCTGAGTTATGCAATTTCATTCATCCAAATGCCTTGAAATCCTTGTCTTTTCTGTTCTTCACCCCATATCTCCAAAATGCTGTCAATTCCACCCCCTAAATGTCTTTCAAATCTATCTATCTCCTCTTCATCCTTACAAGGACTTCCACTAGTCCAGTCCCTCATTTTAGGTCTGGATGATCGTAACGCTGTCAAGTGGTTTGCCTGCCTCCTATAAACTTTCTTATTTATTTATTTAGAGACAAAGTCTCACTCTGTCGCCCAGGCTGGAGTGCAGTGGCACGAGCTTGGCTCACTGCTACCTCCGCCTCCCAGATTCTAGCAATTCTCCTGCCTCAGCCTCCCGAGTAGCTGGGATTATAGGCACCCACCACCATGCTCAGCTAATTTTTGTATTTTTAGTAGAGATGGGGTTTTGCCATGTTGGCCAGGCTGGTCTCGAACTCCTGGCCTCAAGTGATCTGCCCGCCTCAGCCTCCTAAAAGTGCTGGGATTACAGGCATGAACCACTGTGCCCGGCTTCCTACAAACCTTCAAAGTGATCTTCCTTTCCCACTATCTCTTCCCTGCCTAAAATTACACTTACTCTGTGCCAAAGTGCCAGCCATACCAAACTGCCTCCAGTTCAACTAGTGAATCTCCATATATCTGTACCTTTATAGATGCTACCTACTTTTTCCTCAAACTTCCCTTCCCCCTTGCCTGGTCTTCTACTCATCCTTCAAAACTCAATCTAAGTGTCATCCTTTCTGGAAAGGTTTCACACAAACCTCAGGTCCTCCTCCCCCATGTTTCTCAGTTGCTGCCTTGCTCTGAGCGTATGGCCCTCCCATTCACAGATATACTATTGCTTAGCTCCACTGCTCGCTCATCCCTCCCTGCCATGCTATACCCTCCATTCAAAAAGTAAAATCAGGGGCAAGGAATGAGAGATTTGTTTTATGGAATATTTTTTAGAAGTTTTTACATTTTTGGAGACGGGATCTTGCTATGTTGCCCAAGCCAGAGTGCAGTAGCTATTCACAAGCAAGATCATAGCTCACTGCAGCCTAGAACTCCTGGGCTCAAGCAATCCCCCCACCTTCAGCCTCATAAGTAGCTGGAACTACAGGCATACACCACTGAGCCAGGCTTGGAACATGTTAAACTTCTCTAAATCAACATAAAATTTCACCTCATGGACTCTGATCTCAATGTTCATGTTTCAGTAAGTGTATCAATATTTAGAATCTGTAATTAGGAATCCAGAGACACTTCAGTAAGGATTCCAATTCTAGGGGTGCCATCCTTTAGATGAGGGTAAACTCTGAAATTCACTGGAAATTCCATTAGTAGCCCTCTGCTGTTGGTACCTCATCTCTCTTAAAATTCTGTGACCATGCAAACTGTCCCATCATTACGCCCACTCTGAATTTATAATCCCCAGTAAAAGCTAATTTCACCCAATGACAAACACTTACAATATAATGAAACGGGCATTCCACCAAGAGAGTTATATTCAGAAGACCTAAGCACTGTATGGTCTTTTTTGTTTTGTTTTTTTGAGACGGAGTCTTGCTCTGTCGCCCAGGCTGGAGTGCAGTGGCACAATCTCTGCCCACTGCAAGCTCCGCTTCCCGGGTTCACGCCATTCTCCTGCCTCAGCCTCCCGAGTAGCTGGGACTACAGGCGCCCAACACCACGCCGGCTAATTTTTTGTATTTTTAGTAGAGACAGGGTTTCATCGTATTAGCCAGGATGGTCTCGATCTCCTAACCTCATGATCCGTCCGCCTTGGCCTCCCAAAGTGCTGGGATTACAGGCGTGAGCCACCGCGGCCACCACGCCTGGCTTTTTTTTTTTTTTTTTTTTTTTTTTGATAAGGAGTCTCGTTCTGCCACTCAGGCTGGAGTGCAGTGGCTCGATCTCAGCTCACTACGACCTCCGCCTCCTGGGTTCAAGCAATTCTCCTGCCTCAGCCTCCTGAGTAGCTGGGATTACAGGCATGCGCCACCACGCTGGGCTAATTTTTTGTATTTTTAGTAGACATGGGGTTTCACCATGTTAGCCAGACTGGTCTCGAACTCCTAATCTCATGATCCGCCTGCCTTGGCCTCCCAAAGTGCTGGGATTACAGGCATGAGCCACCACACCCAGCCACACTATCTAATCTTTAAAGAGACAAAAATATTCTTCCAGAAATGGTTGTCCTAAGTGTTCTTGTATATAATCCTTCCAGTGATCAAATTTGAGCTGAATAAATTGTTGGTAATATTTAATTTGCTGGGTGAGGCAAAACAAATCATTCATGGTTTGTCAGTTTGTATTTATCTTACAAAGAACAGTAAATGTTCCATCTGGCAGTACTAAAATGCTTATTTACCAGGTTACTCAAAGGTTATTCTACCTAAACTGAGAGCAAGCTGACCATATAAATAAACGGTGAAAAATACAACATTGTTACCTAGAAACCTAAAGAACCTAAAAAAGTCAAAAGTTTTTTTAAGGAAAGAAATCAAATCTTAAAAATAATATTAAGGTAAAATGCCTTTTTAAGGGGAGGTTTTAAAAAATTATTTTAAATAACTCAATTTTTGATTAAGTAGTATATTCACATGGTTTAAAACTGAAAAGTCACAAGAGGTTAAGTCGCAAAAAGTCTTTTCATCTGTGTTCCCCAGCTAGCTAGTTATTTTCCCTGGAAGCAAATGGTTACTGGTTTCTTAACTGTCCTTCCATGGATAAACTATGATAATATAAATAAATATATGGCTCACGCCTGTAATCCCAACACTTTGGGAGGCTGAGGTGGGTGTATCATGTGAGGTCAGGAATTAGAGAACAGCCTGGCCAACATGGTGAAACCCCATCTCTACTAAACATACAAAAAAAAAACCAATTAGCCAGGTGTTGTGGCACACGCCTGTAGTCCCAGCTACTTGAGAGGCTGAGGCAGGAGAATCACTTGAACACATGAAGTGGAGCTTGCAGTGAGCCAAGATCGTGCCACTGCACTCCAGCCTGGGCAACAGAATGAGTATCTAAAAAAAAAAAAATATATATATATATATATATAAAAAATATATATATATGATATGTGTATATATAATGTATATATGTGTATACACACACACATATATACACTACACACACACATACACGATGTATATTACAAAATTGGTAACATATTCTACAAACTGTTGGGCCAAATCTTACTTTTTTTTTTTTTAATAGAGTCTCCCTCTGTTGCCCAGGCTGGAGTGCAGTGCCATGACCTTGGCTCACTGCAACCTCCACCTCCCCAGTTCAAGAGATTCTTGTGCCTCAGCTTCCTAAGTGGCTGGGATTACAGGTGCCCGCCACCACACCCACCTAATTTTTTTGTGTTTTTAGTAGAGATGGGGTTTCACCATGTTAGCCAGGCCAGTCTCAAACTCCTGACCTCACGTGATCTACCCACCTCTGCCTCCCAAAGTGCTAGGATTACAGGCACGAGCCACCGCACCCAGCCACAAATCTTACTTTTTAAAATGCTTTTGATTATGACTCAGTTAAATGGTAGAATGAGAATGTTTAAAGATATTGGAAATATCAAATCTAAAAGGGCAAAGTTTTGGAAATTGCTGGCCATCAACTTTTCAAATATACAAAGAATTATAAGAGCCCTAAAATTTAGCAAAAACATTCAACTTTGGCGGGGCACAGTGGCTCATGCCTTTAGTAACCCCAGCAGTCTGGGAGGCCAAGATGGGCGGATCACCTGAGGTCACGAGTTGGAGACCAGCCTGGCCAACATGGTGAAACCCCATCTCTACTAAAAATACAAAACTTAGCAGGGTGTGGTGGCGTGCACCTGTAATCCCAGCACTCAGGAGGCTATGGCAGGAGAATTGCTTGAACTTGGGAGGAGGAGGCTGCAGTGAGCCAAGATTGTGCCATTGCATTCCAGCCTGGGAGACTGATTGAGACTCCATTTCAAAAAAAAAAAAAAAAAAAAAGCCAGGCGTGGTAGCGCGTGCCAGTAATCCCAGCTGCTTGGGAGGCTGAGGCACAAGTATCACTTGAACCCAGGAGGCAGAGGTTGCAGTGAGCCGAGATCACACCACTGCACTCCAGCCTGGACAAAAGAGTGAGACTCTGTCTCAAAAATATATATATATAAATAAAAACAAGAAATCTGGCTGGACATGGTGGCTCATGCCTGTAATCCCGGCACTTTGGGAGGCCGAGGCAAGGACTCCTTGAAATCAGGAGTTCAAGACCAGCCTGGGCAACACAGTAAGATCCCTGTCTCTACAAACAAATTTTTTTTAATTAGCTGAGCGTGGTTGTGCACACCTGCGGTCCTAGCTATTTGGGAGGCTGAGACAGGAAGATCACTTGAGCCCAGGAGTTTGAGGCTATAGTGAGTTATGATAGTGCCACCGCACTCCAGCCTGAGATGGAGCAAGACCCTATCTTAAAAAAAATTAAAATTTAAATCCAGCCTGGGGCAAGTAAATTTCCTTTTGTAAGGATGCAATCACTTTTCATTAGTACTTACAATGGACAGTCTTGAATTGAGAGAATGCAAAAAGCTGCTGTCAAGAATTGGGTTTCGGCTGGGCGCAATGGCTTAGGCCTGTAATCCCAGCACTTTGGGAGGCCGAGGCAGGCGGATCACCTGAGGCCAGGAGTTCAAGACCAGCCTGGCTAACATGGTGAAACCCCATCTCTACTAAAAACACAAAAAAATTAGGTGGGTGTGGTGGCGGGCACCTGTCTCTACTAAAAATACAAAATTTAGCCGGGCATGGTGGCAGGCCTGTAATCCCAGCTACTCAGGAGGCTGAGGCAGGAGAATCGCTTGAACCCGGGAGGCAGAGGTTGCAGTGAGCGGAGATCCCGCCTCTGCACTCCAGCCTGGGCGACAGGAGTGAGATTCCGTCTCAAAAAAAAAACAAAAAAAAGAACTGGGTTTCTCAGATCGCCAGTGAGTTCAAGATGAAGGCAAACTTGTCTATAAACCTGGCCTTAGGTAACATTGTTCTATTTTTCAGTTTATTCATATAGCCAGCTTGCTCCCAGTTTAGGTAGAATAACCTTTGAGTAATTGGTAAGTACTAGGCATTTTAGTACTGCCAGATGGAACATTTACTGTTCTTTGTAAAATAAATACAAATTGACAAACCATGAATGATTTGTTTTGCCTCACAGTATTTTTTTTTTTTTCTTGAGACAGAGTCTCACTCTGTCACCCAGGGGAGTACAGTGGCGCAATCTCAGTTCACTGTAACCTCTACCTTCCAGGTTCAATCAATTCTCCTGCCTCAGCCTCCCAAGTAGCTGGGATTACAGGTGCACACCACCATGCCTGGCTAATTTTTGTATTTTTTTAGTAGAGATGGGGTTTCACCATGTTGGCCAGGCTGTTCTCGAACTCTTGACCTCAAGTCATCTGCCTTGGCCTTGCCTCACAAAAATTAAAAATTTAAATTAAAAGCCACAAGAGGCTAAATAGCAAAAAGTCTTCTCATATGTGTTCCCCAGCTATATAATTTTTTTTCCCTCAAAGAAACTATAGTACAAATTGGAAAAGGACCACTGTACTCCAGCCTGGGTGACAGAGTGAGACCCTATCTTAAAAAAAATTTAAATTTAAATAAAAAATAAAAACAAGCAATCTTTTAAATGAACATTATGAAGTAGGTGCATTGTCCAGCCCAGAGCTCAGAAAGTCAGAAGGCGGGACTGAATACTTGCATCCATTTCACTCTTCAATTCTATAATTGTACCTGAGCCACCAAAAGAAAGACAGAAAAACAAATAATAGGTGACAGATGGATGGATGACAGATGATAGACAGATAGATGATAGTTTTCAGACAAGTTTGCCTTCATCTTGAACTCACTGGCAATCGCTGAAAAACCCAATTCTTGTTTTTTTGTTTTATGTTTTTGAGACAGGGTCTCATTCTGTTGCCCAGGCTGGAGTGCAGTGACACAATCTCAGCTCACTGCAACCTCCGCTTCCCAGGTTCAAGCAATTCTCCTGCCTCAGCCTCCCAAGTAGCTGGGATTACAGGCATGTGACACCATGCCCAGCTAATTTTTTCGTATTTTTAGTATAGGCGGGGTTTCATCACGTTCGCCAGGCTAGTCTCGATCTTCTGACCTCAGGTGATCTGCTGCCTGGCCTCCCAAAGTGCTGGGATTACAGGCATGAGCCACCGTAACTTAATTCTTTTTTTTTGTTTTTTCTTTTGAGACTGAGTCTCACTCTGTCGCCCAGGCTAGAATGCAGTGGTGCAATCTCAGCTCACTGCAACCTTTGCTGCCTGGGTTCAAGCCATTCTCCTGTCTCAGCCTCCTGAGTAGCTGGGATCACAGGCGCCCGCCACCATGTCCAGCTAATTTTTGTATTTTTAGTAGAGATGAGGTTTTTACCATGTTGGCCAGGCTGGTCTTGAACTCCTGACCTCAGGTGATCCACCTGCGTTGGCCTCCCAAAGTGCTGGGATTACAGGCGTGAGCCACCGCACCCCGTAGAAACCCAATTCTTAAAGGCTGTTTTCTGCATTCTCTCAACTCAAGACTGTCCATTATAAATGCTGGCAAAAGGGTGTTAACACTTTCCAGAAAAATAATGTCCCACTCAACCGTGGAAAGAGTTCTTTGTGAAGAGAGTATTTTTAAGGCAATCAACTGAAAATAATGAACACTTGGTTCAAGCAGTCACTGAACAGAGGAAACAACAGTAAACATTTGCTGAGTGCTTCTGAAGTGCCAAACATTGTGCTAATAGCTTTCTTTACACGTATTAACTCATTTCATCCTCACAGCCCTCCTATTAGCCCCATTCTACAGACAGGAGGCACAGAGAAAATAATTTACTTGCCCCAAATCACTGTTTAATAGTTCATCATTGGCTGGGCGCGGTGGCTGACTCCTTTGTAACCCCAGCACTTTGGGAAGCTGAGATGGGCAGATCACTTGATGTCAGTTTAAGACCATCCTGGCCAACATGGTGAAACCCCGCCTCTACTAAAAATACAAAAAATTCGCCGGGCGTGGTAGCGGGCGCCTGTAGTCCCAGCTACTCGGGAAGCTGAGACAGGAGAATGGCGTGAATCCGGGAGGCGGAGCTTGCAGTGAGCCGAAATTGCGCCACTGCACTCCAGCCTGGGCAACACAGCGAGACTCCGTCTCAAAAATAAATAAACAAACAAACAAACAAATAAATAAATAAATAAAATTTGGGGGGAAGGCGGAGAATTAACACTTCTCAAATATACAAGGAAGCCCTGACTCAGAAGGTAGATTCAGAGCAGGGAGGAGACTTTTTAGCCCATCCTTTTCACGCCAGGACAGCTTGCCTGCCAGGCAGCTCTCCACCCTCTCTCGCCCCGCCCCGCTCCTCACGGGACACTCAGCATCCCCCCTGGCTGGACAGCACTGTCCCAGGGGACAAGTCAACCTGGGCCTCCCTCTACATCCCCTCCCCTGATCATCGGGGCCCACCCCGAGCCACATGGCTGAGCCCTGAATTGGGCCAAAGAGCGGCCCTATGGTGCAGGCCTGCAGGACATTGGGCGAGACCCGGGTCCAGTGTGGGCCTCCGGGCGCGATGGGGTGGAAAGTGGCCGGGGAGGGGAGGCCTGGGGCAGGAGGCTGGAGGAGGCGGCCCTGGGGGTGGGCAGGATGGTCTCCTGGAGTCCCCCGCCGCCGCGCGGCTCTCACCAGACGCAGTCAGAAGCTCCCTCCCACGCCGCCACCGCGCTCCTCGGGCGACAGCCGAACCAAGCGCCACGAAGCAGGCAGAGCGCGAGCCCGCCCCTCGGTTTCCGCGCTCGGGCGCGCGGGTAGATGACTCGTCGCTCGACCTTGTCCCCACTCCCGGCTTGCCCAGCCACGCCCACCTGGAGCGCCGAATCCGCGAGCGCGCCCTGACACCGCCCGAGAGGGCTCCCGTGATTGGCTGCCCCCGTTCCCGTCCCCCACCCTTTCCGGCGGTGTTTTGAGGCCGGCTGGGTGCAGACCAGAGCGGAGCGTCTTTCGTTGTATCTTACGCGCTGGAGCTGCTGCGGGGCTGTCCGGGCAGCCTGTGCTCCTGCCCCGAAGCGTCCTCCTCCGCTGGCGACACACGCACTGAAGCCCGAGTCTTCCCGCGGGGTAGTTGTTTGGTCTTGCACCCAAGGAGGGATTTCTTGCGCTTCTCGTTCCTTCAGTTATTTCATAGACCAGGACCGAAACAATACTCTCGTGTAGCGCGGCCACCCCACAGCTGTCCCTAACGTTAAACCTTGTCGTGACTGCTAGAAGACACTGGTGGAGTGTGAATTGATGACCAAGGCATGGCAGGGCCTTCCTGATCTTTATAATCAGTTCAGCGGCGGCCTCCACTACAGGCAACCCCCAGCCAGTCCCGAGGCCTAGGGACATCCAGGGAGAAACGTGGCAGTGGTAAAGGGCTTGCGCAGCTCGTGAAGATAAATAAGACTTTGGGTTGTTGTTTTTGAGACAAGGGTCTCACTATGTTGTCAAGGCTGGGCTCGAGCTCCTGTCCTCAAGCCATCTTTTCTGGCTTCAGCCTTCTGAGTAGCTGGGACTACAGGCCCATGTCACCGAATCAAGCTTCAAGACTTTTTAATGACCCTTTCAAATTTCTGAGTCACTCCCAGCATTTTAGGAAGCCAAGGTGAGAGGATAGTTTGAGGCCAGGAGTTTGAAACAAGCCTGGGCAACAGATTCCTAAGTCACCATTGACAAGAAACTTTGAAGTTGATGATACAAAATATTAACATCTTTTTTTTTTTTTTTACAAGCATTAAAAATGTACCACAGGTGAAACTAAGTCTAACAGCTTACTGAGATTTCTTGCTGTATAGCAAATTTCAAATCTCATCAAACTTTTGCAGTTTGTGATGCATTTCAATTAATAATTAAGCTCTAATTTGTAAATACTTATGAACTCTTTGTTCTCCTGCAGCTAGCTTGGAGCCACGAAAAGGTCACATTAGCCACAAAAGAAAAGACATTAAGGGATTTTTACAAGGAAGTGCTATCAGATGTTTGTTTGTTTGTTTTGAGACAGGGTCCCACTCTGTCGCCCAGGCTGGAGTACAGTGGCACTATCTCAGCTCACTGAAACCTCCACCTTCCAGGTTCAAGCAATTCTCCTGCCTTAGCCTCCCGAGTAGCTGGGACTACAGGCCCACGCCACCATGCCCGGCTAATTTTTGTATTTTTAGTAGAGACAGGGTTTCACCATGTTGGCCAGGCTGGTCTCAAACTCCCGACCTCAGGTGATCCACCCACCTCAGCCTCCCAAAGTGCTGGGATTACAGGCATGAGCCACCACTCCCAGCCCACATTTCTTTTTTAAATCCCATTGGCTGCTGTGTGGAAAATAGATTGGTAGCAGTGAAACTCAACTGAAGTGGATGGATATGATGTTTATTTTGGAAGTAAAATTGATGAGACTTAATTATAGGTTAGATATAAGGGGATGACAGGGAAAAAGACTCAAGAATGACCTCCGGGCCAGGTGTGGTGGCTCACACCTGCAGTCCCAGCACTGTGGAAGGCAGAGGTGGGAGGATCGCTTGCTCTCAGGAGTTTGAGGCAGCAGTGAGCTCAGTCACACCACTGCACTCCAGCCTGGGTGCCGGATGGAGACCTTGTCTCTTAAAAAGCAAACAAAAAAAAAAGAAATGACTTCCAGGTTTCTACCATTAGTAATTGGGTGGTTGGTTGTGTACTAAGATGAGAAAGGCTGGGAGAGTGACCTGGTTGGGGAAGAAAGAAGTAAAGTTTTAATTCAGGGCATGCTATGATTGAGATGCGTGTGAGCCACATGAAGCTATTAAATGTGCAGTGAGATTTTATGAATCTGAACACAGACTCACCAGACTATAAATGGTTTATTAGTTTCATATATGCTGTAACAAATTACCACAAAATTAGGATCTTCAAAACAACACCAATTTATTATTCTACAGTTTTGGATGTTCAGAGTCCAAATGGGTTTCAAGGGACCAAAATCAAGGTGTCAGTAGGGTTGCCTTCCTACTGGAGGCTGCCAGGGAGAATCCATTTCCTTACCTCTTCCAGATTCTAGAGGCTGCCCACATTCCTTGGCACATGGCACCTCTGACCTCTACCTCCCTTGCCACATCATCTCTGACTCTGCTGCCTCCCTCTCTCACTTAAAAAGATCCCAGTGATTACATTGGGTCCACTCAATAATCCAGGATAATTTTCCCATCTCAGAGTCTTGGTCACATCTGCAAAGTCCCTCTTGCCAAATAAGGAAACATAGTCACAGGTTCAGGGATTAAGATGTGGATATCCAGGCGGGGCACGGTGGCTCATGCCTATAATCCCAGCACTTTGGGAAGCCAAGGTGGGCAGATCACGAGGTCAGGAGATCAAGACCAGCCTGGCCAACGTGGTGACACCCCATCTGTACTAAAAATACAAAATTAGCCGGCCATGGTGGCGCACACCTGTAGTCCCAGCTACTTGGGAGGCTGAGGCGGGAGAATAGCTGGAACCCAGGAGGCAGAGGTTGCAGATCACGCCACTGCACTCCAGCCTGGGTGACAGAGTGAGACACTGTCTCGAAAAAAAAAAAAAAAGATGTGGATATCTTTGGGGAGCTATTTATTCTGGCTACCACAAGAGGTATTGAAAATCACTTGAAGGCAAGATGGGTATGTTGCTTTTAAAGTTACATACTGTACCTCCAGATATGCAGAATAGAACATTAATTTTTTTCTTCTTGAAAGATAAGAAAAATTAACTTCAAAAACAATGCTTAATGTTCAGTCTTTAAAATCTGAGTGCTGGCCGGGCGCGGTGGCTCACGCCTGTAAACCCAGCACTTTGGGAGGCCGAGGCGGGCGGATCACAAGGTCAGGAGATCAAGACCACGGTGAAACCCCGTCTCTACTAAAAATACAAAAAATTAGCCGGGCACGGTGGCGGGCGCCTGTAGTCCCAGCTACTTAGGAGGCTGAGGCAGGAGAATGGCATGAACCCGGGAGGCGGAGCTTGCAGTGAGCCGAGATCGCGCCACTGCACTCCAGCCTGGGCGACAGAGCGAGACTCCGTCTCAAAAAAAAAAAAAAAAAAAATCTGAGTGCTGATTACATAGGTGTGTTTAGTTTGTAAAAACTCAAATTATATACGTAATATATATGTACTTTTTATGTGTATTTTACTGTAATGTGCTTTAAAAACAATGCTTAATATAGCTAGAAAAATGTAATTATAAATATAAATGCTTTTAACAGCAGGCAATATTTTGAGAATTGTATGCACTTTCTTTTTTTTTTTTTTTTTTGAGACGGAGTCTCGCTCTGCCGCCCAGGCTGGAGTGCAGTGGCCGGATCTCAGCTCACTGCAAGCTCCGACTCCCGGGTTCACGCCATTCTCCTGCCTCAGCCTCCTGAGTAGCTGGGACTACAGGCGCCCGCCACCGCGCCCGGCTAGTTTTTTGTATTTTTTAGTAGAGACGGGGTTTCACCGTGTTAGCCAGGATGGTCTCGATCTCCTGACCTCGTGATCCGCCCATCTCGGCCTCGCAAAGTGCTGGGATTACAGGCTTGAGCCACCGCGCCCGGCCTAGAATTGTATGCACTTTCTAAGCCACTTGTAAGTTTTGTGTTTGACCAACATTGAGAATTTTATATGTCCGTAATCATTTAACCTTAAATGAATAATCTTTTTAGAATTTTCTTCTCTGCTTTCTTGAGATGAAATTGCAGCAAGGACCCTTAGGAGGCATTTTCTCTTGGCTTTTTGAGATCACTTTTCTATGGGTAAATTATATTATGTTTCTGGATTTCTATTACTTTACTGTTTAACATTGTGAATTGACATACCAAAAATGGTCACTAGTTAAGTTTGGTTTGTATGATTTGGTTTTATTTGACTTTAGTCTGAGAACTCTACAAGTTTGCAAAAAAATTACTTATGGCTTTGTAGTATAATAAAATCAGATTTTTCTAGAGATTACTCCCTAACCATAAATATAACTTCAAGCATTCAGGGCATAATTAGGCTATCAATGATTTCTAGGCTTTAAGAGATCCTCTAATCTAACCTTTTCATCAGAGGGGGAGACCTTCCTACAGCACCCTGACAGATGCTCATCTGGCCGCTTTGGGAACATTTCTTGTCATAGACTTGTCTTATTTTATTTGGTGATTTAATTCTTTTAAAGTACTCTGCCTCTCTGTAAATTCTACCCATGTATTTCATAGCTTAAACATTTCTAAATTAAAATAGCCTAAACTATTCTAAACATTGTATCTATAATCATAAGTGCTCATAACAACATTAAGATGTAAATTCTGTATATACCCCCTACTTTACAGATAAAAAGACCAAAATACAGAAGGCGAAGTTGCCTGAGGTTGCACAGCTGTTAAACAGAAGAGCCCCGCCCTTGATCCCACTTGCTTAGCTACTACTACCCAGTATTTCCTCTATACTAACTAGAGCATTGCACTTTATGACAGAAACCTATCTCAAGGTCTCAAGGTTCATCTCAGTCATCACTTTTTTTTTTTTTTTTTTTTTTTGAGATAGTGTCTCACTCTGTTGCCCAGGCTGGAGTGCAATGGCACGATCTCGGCTCACTGCCACCTCTGCCTCCCAGGTTCAAGCAGTTCTCCTGCCTTAGCCTCCCAAGTAGCTGGGATTACAGACATGTGTCACCACGCCTGGCTACTTTTTGTATTTTTAGTAGAGAAGGGGTTTCACCATGTTGGCCAGGATGGTCTCAAACTCCTGATCTCAAATGATCTGCCCGCCTTGGCCAGGACCCGGATTACAGGTGTGAGCCACCGCACCTGGCCTACAGTCATCACTTTTTGGCTAAGTTGTTCCATTAGTTAAGAGTTCACGTAACTCTTATATTATCCAGCCCACGTCTCTCTGAATGGCTCACATCAAGGTCTTAAGATATTTTAAAAGACATCTTTAAAATCAAGGTCTAATCTCTATGGCATTCTCCTGATGTATTAGTTTAGTGAGGCTTTCAAAAAAGAAAAGAACATTATTTGGCACAAATTTTTCTTAAGGTTTTTATTGAAGTGTTAATAAATACCTAAGCAGCATAGTTGAATTTCGAATTTTCATAAAGTAAAAACCGTCACTAAATTAAAGAAAGAAAACATCACCTGTGCCCATGGGCTGCCTCCTCAAGAGCTGCCTATTCATTACCCATGAAAAAACCTGGCACCAAGCCTGTGGCTAGCTAACAGTGACAATGGTAATTAGCTAATGTGCATGTTAAAGTAGCTCTCCCAAGCATTTGGACTGGGGAATACAGAGAGGATTGGCCAGTTGGAAATGAAAGGAAAATGGGGCACCTTAAAAACATAGTCGCCGGGCGCGGTGGCTCAAGCCTGTAATCCCAGCACTTTGGGAGGCCGAGACGGGCGGATCACGAGGTCAGGAGATCAAGACCATCCTGGCTAACACGGTGAAACCCCGTCTCTACTAAAAAATACAAAAACCTGGCCGGGCGCGGTGGCTCAAGCCTGTAATCCCAGTACTTTGGGAGGCCGAGGCGGGTGGATCACGAAGTCAGGAGATCGAGACCATCCTGGCTAACATGGTGAAACCCCGTCTCTACTAAAAATACAAAAAACTAGCCGGGCGTGGTGGCAGGCGCCTGTACTCCCAGCTACTCGGAGGCTGAGACAGGAGAATGGCGTAAACCCGGGAGGCGGAGCTTGCAGTGAGCCGAGATCCGGCCACTGCACTCCAGCCTGGGTGACACAGCGAGACTCGGTCTCAAAAAAAAAAAAAAAAAAAAAAAAAACTAGCCGGGCGAGGTGGCAGGCGCCTGTAGTCCCAGCTACTCGGGAGGCTGAGACAGGAGAATGGCGTGAACCCGGGAGGCGGGGCTTGCAGTGAGCTGAGATGGCGCCACTGCACTCCATCCTGGGCGACAGAGCGAGACTTCGTCTCAAAACAAAACAAAACAAAACATAGTCGCAGATATGCTGTGAAAGGTAGTACAGGGAGGCCATGGGGAGAGAATCCAGGCCCTGACTCAACTTGAATCCTGAACAACCTTCTGATTTTAATCTACATGTATCCTTAAATCCTCTTTTTATGTATTTATTTGTTTAATTGTGGTTTTTTTTGGAGACAGAGTCTCACTCTGTCGCCCAGGCTGGAGTGCAGTGGTGCTATCTGGGCTCCCTGCAACTTCCACCTCCCAGGTTCGAGTAATTCTTGTGCCTCAGCCTCCCAAGTAATTGGGACTACAGGCAGGCACCACGATGCCCGGCTAATTTTTTTAAAATTATTTTTCATGGAGACAGGGTTTCGCCATTTTTCCCAGGCTGGTCTCCAACTCCTGAGCTCAGGCAATCTGCCTGCCTCGGCCTAGCAAAATGCTAGGATTACAGGCGTGAGCCACCATGCCCGGCCTAAATCCTCTTTTGAAAAAAGATGCCCTGTTCCTTGCTTTCAGAAGTTATGAACAGTAAAACTGTGAGCCAAGGAAAATCCCCAACCTTATTTTGATCCCCACTTCCAACTAGTGGATGGTGGCTGCCTGGAGAACTGTGTCAAAAATGACTCTGAGGCTAAGAGTTTACTGGAAAAGAGTATATACTGTGATGTCTGCCATGTTGATTTCTAGGGAGACGGAAGGAGTCAAGAATGTTGCCGTGTATTTGCCATCTCTGCCCTAAGCCAATATCATGAAGAAATCAACAAGAGGTGGATTAACTGAGCAATTCATCACCATATTAAGCTAGATATTCCTGTTTAGTAAATATCTTTCCCTAGCTGGGAAGTATCTCACCCCATACCGTATCTCAGCCACAACAGTTTTAATTACCAAAGTCTGTAGGGCAGCAGTCCCCAATCTTTTTGGCACCAGGGACTGGTTTCCTGGAAGACAATTTTTCCTTGAGAAGCGGGATGGGGATGGTTTCAGGATGAAACTGTTCACCTCAGATCATCAGGCATTAAATTCTCAAAAGGAGCACGCAACCTAGGTCCCTACCATGCGTAGTTCACGATAGGATTCGTGTTTCTATGAGAATCTGATGCCACCGCTGATCTGACAGGAGGAGGAACCTAGGCGGTAATTCTTGCTTGCCTGCCACTCACCTCCTGTTATGTGGCCCAATTCTTTTTTTTTTTTTTTTTTTGAGATGGAGTCTCACTTTGTCACCCAGCCTGGAGTGCAGTGGCGCAATCTCAGCTCACTGTAACCTCTGCCTCCCAAGTTCAAGTGATTCTCCTGCCTCAGCCTCCTGAGTAGCTGGGATTACAGGCATGTGGTCTGGCTAATTTTTGTGTTTTTAGTAGAGATGGGGTTTCACCATGTTTGCCAGACTGATCGAGAACTCCTGACCTCAAGTGATCCACCCACCTCAGCCTCCCAAAGTGTTGGGATTACAGGCATGAGCCACTGCACCCGGCCTGGCCTGCGGCCCAGTTCTTAACAGGACACTGACCAGTACCAGTCCATGGCCCAGGGGTTGGGGACCCCCTACTCTAGAGTATACAGAGGTAAAACACACCTTACAAGCCAAATATCACTGCATACGCCAGATTGTTTATAGCCTCCCCAGAAAAACGAAAATTGCTCCTGTTTCAGAGTAGCCTTATGAGGCTACGCTACATGTGGAAAGCAATTATTTTCTCCTAGGAAAAGCATGTAAGGATTAAGATTATATTGGCTGAGGCCAGCAGCAGTGGCTCATGCCTGTAATCCCAGCACTTTGGGAGGCCGAGGCAGGTGGATCACCTGAGGTCAGGAGTTCAAGACCAGGCTGGCCAACATGGTGAAATCTTGTCTCTACTAAAAATACAAAAATTAACCAGGCATGCACTTGTAATCTCAGCTACTCGGGAGGCTGAGGCAGGAGAATTGCTTGAACCTGTGAGGCAGAGTTTGCAGTGAGCTGAGATTGCACCACTGCACTGCAGACTGGGCAACAGAATGAGACTCAGTCTCAAAAAAAAAAAAGATTATATTGGCTGAAAATAATTCAGCAATATCCTAAACTGTATCAGCTTAAGCTTTGCAAGAGCATGACATTGAAAGATACACTTACAAATGTACTGATTAAGATACTTAATCACTATTTGTAGCCCCAATTACCAATGAGTTTATCATGACAACCAGTCAGATTTTTAGAGCACCTATGGTGGTGAGCCATCCCTATGCTACTTTTTCCAATCATAGAAGAAAGGTACGAATTAACATAATGACTCTGTTTTTGTGAAATATTGCCTTTTCTTGGGATTTTAAAATACATTTTTCGGCTGGGTGCAGTGGCTCATGCCTGTAATCCCAATATTTTGGGAGGCCGAGGCAGGTGGATCATTTGAGGTCAGGAGTTTGAGACCAGCCTGGCCAACATGGTGAAACCCCGTCTCAACATGGTGAAATCCCGTCTCTACCAAAATACAAAAAGTAATCAGGCGTGGGTGGCAGGTGCCTGTAATCCTAGCTACTCAAGAGGCTGAGGCACAAGAATCGCTTGAATGCAGGAGGCGGAGGTTGCAGTGAGAGTGACTCTCTTATAAAAAGTTACATCAACACAATTATGCTCTAAACTTCTCATTAAAAGTTATGTGGGAAGCCGGGTGTGGTGGTTCATACCTATAATCCTAGCACTTTGGGAGACTGAGTTGGGTGGATCACTTGAGCCCAGGAGTTCAAAACCAGCATGGGCAACATGGTGAAACCCAATCTCTACTATATATATATATTTTTTTTATTTTTATTTTTTCTTTATGGGCTATGAAAGTATCATACTGTAGCTTTGTGCAGTGGCAGTATCATAGTCAATGAGGTTTATCTGAGGTGCGATTATTGCTAATTGAAAGTATCATACTGTAAACCAGGCTGGGTGCAGTGGCTCACGCCTGTATTCCCAACACTTTTGTGATCCTTTGAGTCTAGGAGTTTGAGACCAGCCTGGGCAACATGGCAAGACCCTATCTCTACAAAAAAAAAAAAAAATTAGCTGAGCATGGTGGTGCTTGCTTGTAGTCCCAGCTACCCAAGAAGCTGAGATGGGAGGATCGCCTGAGCCTGGGAGGTCAAGGCTGCAGTGAGTCATGATCACATCACTGCACTCCAGCCTGGGCAACAGAGCGAGACTCCGTCTCAAAAAAAAAAAAAAAAAAAAAAAAAAAAAAAAAAAAGTATCGTATTGTAAACCAATAAATTATTTCTTATCTGGCTGCTTGGGAAATGAGATGAGTCAGAGAATGCTCAGTCATCCCTGTCTAATAGAAATTCAGAAAGTTTAATTGGCACAGCTATTCCAGAAGAACTGGAAATGTGTTAAAAACTAGTTTGCCTTTAACTTTGACTCTCTTATAAAAAGTTGGATCAACACAATTATGCTCTAAACTTCTCATTAAAAGTTATGTGGGAAGCCGAGCGTGGTGGTTCATACCTATTAATCCTAGCACTTTGGGAGGCCGAAGTGGGCGGATCACCTGAGGTCAGGAGTTCAAGACCAGCCTGGCCAATATGGCGAAACCCTATCTCTACTAAAAATATAAAAATTAGCTGGGTGTGGTGCTGTGTGCCTATAATCCCAGCTACTTCGGAGGCTCAGACAGGAGAATCGCTTGAACCTGGGAGGCAGAGATTGCAGTGAGCCGAGATTGTGCCACTGCACTCCAACCTGGGCGACAGAGCAAGACTCTGTCTCAACAACAACAACAAAAAAAGAATAGACCACATTTGGGGGTCAGCATGCGGCTAAGGATGAAACAGGGGTCCTATAAGGACATTCCCGTGGAGCACTCAAGTGGGGTTCTTAACATCTGCATGAGTGTTCAAGACGTCTCTAAATATACATAATTGATATCTATAAAGCTTAAGCACGTGGCCAGGCATGGTGGCTCACGCCTGTAATCCCAGCACTTTGGGAGGACGAGTCAGGCGGATCATGAGGTCAGGAGTTCAAGATCCGCCTGACCAATATGGTGAAACACCATCTCTACTAAAAATGCAAAAATTACCTGGGCATGGTGGCGCACGCCTGTAGTCCCAGCTACTTCAGGGGCTGAGGCAGGAGAATCACTTGAACCTGGAAGGTGGAGGTTGCAGTGAGCCGAGTTCTTGCCATTGCACTCCAGCCTGGGCAACAGAGCAAGACTCCATCTTAAAAAAAAAAAAAAAAATCCTAAGCATGAACGTAAGGCCTCAACCTCTTTGTCCTCATGTTTTTCATGTCCCTACTCTGGAATGAATCTAATTCTACCTTTCAAATTATTTGTTTTCTTGTCCCTACTCCTCCTCTTGCCCCTACACATGAACATGCTCTTATGATTAGCTCCTTCCCCTGCCCCTCTGTGTACTCATTCTTTCAGAAATTGACTCACTCTCAAACCTTCCATTATCACTTCCATGTAGGTAATTCCTGGGATACAAACTCCAGCCTGGCCTTTCTTCCCAGCTTGAGGCCCATATGTTCAACTGCCTACTAGATAGTTCCTCACTTCAAACGCAATATATAAAAGTTCATTCATTTTATCCTGTTGACTTTGCTATTTCTTTTAATGGTACTAACTTCACACTTTCATTCAGACTCAGAATCACGGAGTCATGTTTTAACCTTCGCTCTCTCTGACTTCTAACATTCAGTCTTGCAGTCTTTCAAATAATTCAAAATGTTGTCTCAGTTTAGGTTGTTGGGTTTTCTTTTTTCTTTCTTTCTTTTTTTTTTTTTTTTTTTGAGGTGGCGTCTCGCTCTGTCAGCCAGGCTGGAGTACAGTGGTGTGATCTCAGCTCACTGCAACCTCTGCTTTCCAGGTTCAAGCAATTCTCCTGCCTCAGCCTCCCGAGTATCTGGGATTTCAGGCGCCCACCACCACGCCTGGCTAATTTTTGTATTTTTAGTAGAGACGGGGTTTCACCATATTGGCCAGGCTGGTCTCGTGAACTCCTGACCTCAGGTGATCCACCCACCTCAGCCTCCCAAAGTGCTGGGATTACAGGCGTGAGCCACAGTGCCCGGCTGGTTGTTGGGTTTTCTTAGAGATAGGGTCTTGCTCTGTAGCCCAGCTTGTAGTGCAGTGGTATGGTTGTGGCGCACTGCAGCCTCAAACTCCTGGGCTCAAGTGACCCTGTGACCCCAGCCTCCCAAGTAGTTGGGACTTAAAGCACATGCCACCATGCCTAGCTAATTTATCAAAACTTTTGTAGAGACAGGGTCTCGCTTTGTTGCCCAGGTTGGTCTCGAACTCCTGGCCTCAAGTTATCCTCCTACCTCTGCCTTCCGAAGTGTTGGGATTACAGACATAAGCGACTGCACCTGGCCTTAGTCCAGGTCTGATCATCTTATTTCCTTAATTCTGAGATGCTTTTTTAAGTGATTTTACATACCTAAAATCAATATTTATAATCGATGTAAACATTTAAGGTAGAGTTTTTATTATAAAAACTATTATATCAATAGTGTTTTAGAATCAAGAAAATCAGGCATTAACCTAGGTGCAATAGTGCATGCCTGTAATCCCAGCTACTTGGGAGGCTGAGACAGGAGGATTTCTTGAGCCCAGGAGTTTGAGTCCAGCCTGGGCAACATTGTAAGACCCCATCTTTTAATAATAAAATAAACAAGTGGAATTAACAAAGACCTGGATTACTCTATTTCTTCTTGCCCTTCCTGCCTGCATTCCCTTGCTCCTCTCATCTATCTTGCACATTATTGCCTGATTAAATCTTCTTAAAAGACTACTTTCATGTAGTTAATTCTTTAAGAAAAACTTCAGTGGCTCCCTATTCCCTGCTAGATAAAGTATGCCTAGGGGGAACAAGTTTGTCATTTAAGGTCCTCCACAATTTAAGGGTCCTGACCTTTTGCTGATCTTACCAACATTATTCCCCTCCTGGATCCATCTGCCGCAAACAGTTCTTTCTCTACCTTTGTATCATTCCTTAAAGTTAGAAGGCTCTTCCTTGTCTGCTACTTACACCCAATCAGGTTTCAAATGCTATCTCTATTGTGAAACCTAATCTGAACACCCTATCCCAAAATAATCTGTTCTTTCTCTGAACTCCTGGAGCACTTGTCTTAACTTATCTCAAATTTTTTGTTTTGTTCTGTTTTGAGATGAGTCTCACTCTGTTGCCCAGGCTGGAATGCAGTGGCACGATCTCAGCTCACTGCAACCTCCACCTCCTGGGTTCAAGGGATTCTCCTGCCTCAACCTCCCAAGTAGCTGGGACTACAGGCACCTGCCACCACACCTGGCTAATTTTTGTATTTTTACTAGAGACAGGGTTTCACCATGTTGGCTAGGCTGGTCTTGAACTCCTGACCTCAGGTGGTCCGCCTGCCTCAGCCTCCCAAAGTGCTGGGATTACAGGCGTGAGCCACCATGCCTGGCTTCACACTTATTATTAGTTATACTTATGATGAATTACCTGGTATCTTTGAATGTATATATTTGTGACTGTAATATTAGATATCTGATGTATTATAAGGAACCCAAGAAAAATCAGTCGTATTAGTCACCTCATTATACATGACCTACGTTTTTAAAATCAGATCATAAATTCCTTGAAGTTAGCCCTATTTGGTATGCTTGTCTCCCTGATAGTTCCTTGAATCATACCTTATGTAAGAAACACAGTCAATAAACATTCAGTCAAAGGAGGATCACATCTTCTACCAGAGATTCCTAGCCATCCTTGTTCTTTTCTCTCTGGCTAGGCCAAGTTGCTTGTGCTGAACTGCCTGCACCAGTCATCCTCCACCATCTAGGCTCATGATCTTAGTAACACAACACTCTTGCTCAATCTTTATAATAAGTCAAGCATAAAACAGCATGATGAATTTAAAAACAAGGTGGGAAATTTGGCGGTCTTATCAGATAGATGTGTGGAGGCAGAAAGTAACTGGGAGATGCAGACAAGATGTGAGCAAGGTCAGGTCAGCAAGGGCCTTGCATGATGTTGTACTAAAGAGGTTAGACTTTCCCTCACTATAATTGGGAGAGGTTTTTTTTTTTTCTTTTTTTTTTTTTTTGAGACGGAGTCTCGCTTTGTCGTCCAGGCTGGAGTGCAGTGGCACGATCTTGGCTCACTGCAAGCTCCGCTTCCCGAGTTCATGCCATTCTCCTGCCTCTGCCTCCCGAGTAGCTGGGACTACAGGCGCTTGCCACCGCGCCCAGCTAATTTTTTTGTATTTTTAGCAGAAACGGGGTTTCACCATGTTAGCCAGGATGGTCTCAATCTCCTGACCTCGTGATCCGCCCGTCTCGGCCTCCCAAAGTGCTGGGATTACAGGCATGAGCCACCACGCCCGGCAATTGGGAGAGTTTTTAATCAGGGAAATGGCATGATCGGATTTGCTTAATTAGAACTACAGAAGGGCCGGGCGCGGTGGCTCACGCCTGTAATCCCAGCACTTTGGGAGGCCGAGACGGGCGGATCACAAGGTCAGGAGATCGAGACCATCCTGGCTAACACGGTGAAACCCCGTCTCTACTAAAAGTACAAAAAAAAAAACTAGCCGGGCGAGGTGGCGGGCGCCTGTAGTCCCAGCTACTCGGGAGGCTGAGGTTGGAGAATGGCGTAAACCCAGGAGGCGGAGCTTGTAGTGAGCCGAGTTCGCGCCACTGCACCCCAGCCTGGGTGACAGAGCAAAGACTCCATCTCAAAAAAAAAAAAAAGAACTACAGAAGATGGCCTGGGAAGAGGAGGAAGGACTAGAAGAAGGGAAACCAGTTAGGAATAATATTTCAGGACCTCAACTAAAGTGTAATAATGGAAATAGAGAATGAGAGGATGGAATCATAAGAATGTGGAGAAGGGGCTGGACCCAGTGGCTTGTGTCTGTAATCCCAGCACTTTGGGAGGCTGAGGTGGGTAGATCACCTGAGGTCAGGAGTTCAAGACAGCCTGGCCAATGTGGTGAAACCTCGTCTAGTAAAAATACAAAAAAAAAAAAAAGCTGGGCATGGTGGCGTGCACCTGTAGTCCCAGCTACTCAGGAGGCTGATACAGGAGAATCACTTGAACCCAGGAGGTGGAGGTTGCAGTGAGCCAAGACTGCACCACTGCACTTAGAGAAGCAGATTTGGAGATGGGCTGGAGTAGGTGAGAAGATAATGAGCTTTAATTTTGGATATGTTGAATTTGTAGCACCTACAGGACATTTCCATGAGATTGAGGATCTGGAGGAAGATATTGAAGACACATTGAAGACACAGATTTGTCCTAGACATAATGCACTCCATAAATTTTTTTTTTTTTTTTTTTTTTTGAGGCAGCATCTCGCTCTGTAGCTTAGGCAGAGTGCAATGGTGCAATCTCAGCTCACTGCAACCTCTGCCTCCTGGGTTCAAGCAATTCTCCTGCCGTAGCCTCCCGAATAGCTGGGACTACAGGTGCCTGCCACCACACCTGCCTAATTTTTGTATTTTTAGTAGAGATGGGGTTTCAACATGTTGGCCAGGCTGGTCTCGAACTCCTGACCTCAGGTGATCCACCCACCTCAGCCTCCCAGAGTGCTGGAATTACAGGCATAAGCCACTGTGCCTGGCCACATTTCATAAACCTTACGTATTTTTAAATACACTGCTTACTCTTAGCCCAAAGCACCAGCTACATTTCTTACCCTACCTGTTTCACCAGATTTTTCTGCCCCTGACTGTGTTCTACTGTCACTCTTGGCCAATTTGGAGCTCTTTTTTTTTTTTTTTTTTGAGACAGAGTCTCACTCTGTCACCCAGGCTGGAGTGCAGTGGCGCAATTTCAGCTCAGGTTTAAGTGATTCTCCTGCCTCAGCCTCCCAAGTAGCTGGGATTACAGGCACCTGCCACTGCACCAGGCTAATTTTTGTAGTTTTGGTAGAGACAGCGTCTCACCATCTTGGCCAGGCTGGTCTTGAACTCCTGACCTCATGATCCACCCGCCTCAGCCTCCCAAAGTGCTGGGACTACAGGTGTGAGCCACCGCGCCCAGCCAATTTGGAACTCTTTAATGGTATTTTTCATATAGTAGCTGTCTAAATCTTAGACAACTGAATGGCTGTTAGATATCACTAAATTTAATGGGGTGTAAAATTCTGCAGAAACACAGGTACTTCGGTCTATGGTACATTTTTTGTTTTGTTTTGTGACAGGGTCTCGCTCTTTCACCCAGGCTGGAGTACAGTGGCAGGATCATGGCTCAATGCAGCCTCAACTTCCCAGGTTCAAGCAATCCTCTCCTCTCAGCCTCCTGAGTAACTGGGACTACAGGCATGTGTCACCATGCCCAGCTAATTTTTGTAATTTTTTTAGAGCTAGGGTCTTGCTATGTTGCCCAGGCTGATCTTGAACTCCTGGCCTCAAGCAATCCTCCTGCCTCAACCTACTGAAGTGCTGGAGTTTGAGGTGTGAGCCATTGTGCCAGGCTCTTGCACCTTATGTTAAATATTTAGTGGTGCTTTCCTGGCCACTTTCCCTCTTTTTCCAACTGCCCATGTACCTAGTCTTCTCTGCCCTCTGGCTTCTCTTCTCTTAACCCCTTCTTTTTCACACTGTTGGTCACTGCCTTATTCTGGAGACATTTTACATCCTGGGCTTGCAAAACACCTGATTTCCTGCCTACTTCCAACTTCTCTGGCTCTTATACTTTCTCAAACTC
The DNA here is from genome assembly GCF_043159975.1 of Macaca nemestrina. Classification (NCBI taxonomy): domain Eukaryota; kingdom Metazoa; phylum Chordata; class Mammalia; order Primates; family Cercopithecidae; genus Macaca; species Macaca nemestrina. The sequence continues at coordinate 65,625,258 of NC_092138.1, forward strand.
CTAAATAAAAGTATTTTTTAGAATTCTATATAGTCTTCCTTATATCTCATTGTAGTATATATCCAGCATGACTTCAGCCACTTGCATGGTTTCACAATCATTTAAAATGATTCCTAGATGTGAATTTCTGTCCCAGTCTTTTCAGTCCAAACTCAAATATTCAACTGCTTATAGGATATCTTTATTTGGATGTGTTCTACAAACACTTCAAATCTGCTTGTCCAAAATTGAGCTTTCTTCTTCCTCATAAACCTGGGCTTTCTCTTCCGTCCTAATTCTCAGTGAATAGTATTATCACCTACTGGAACTTAGGAGGCATTCTTGGCCTCTCCACCTCCTTTCTCTTTCACATTCAGTGTGCCGTGAAACCCTATCAGTTTCACATGTTAAAAGAGTATTTTCCTGGAAGAGAGAACATGATGTGATTGAAGACAATAAAATGGGCGTGAGAATAGCATACAGGGGAGACCAGCCTGACAGGAGAAAGGTTTTATTGAGGAATACTGGAAAAGATAATTGAATTATTAAGTGGGAGAGTAACTTGGAAGATAACTTAAAGGCCACATAGAGTATTTCAGAGTTTGTGTGGCCACAGAAACCACCAAACATTAGGCAAATGAATGAAATGATCATTTCAGGCCATAATTTTTTTTTTTTTTTGAGTTGGAGTCCCACTCTGTTGCCAGGCTGGAGCGCAGTGGTGTGATCTCGGCTCACTGCAACCTCCACCTCTCCTGCCTCAGCCTCCCGAGTGGGTGAGATTACAGGCATGTGCCACCATGCCCGGCTAATTTTTGTGTTTTTAGTAGAGACAGGGTTTCACCGTGTTGGCCAGGATGGTCTCGATATCTTAACCTTGTGATCCACCTGCCTCAGCCTCCCAAAATGCTGGGATTACAGGCGTGAGCCACCGTGCCCGGCTACAGGCCACATTTTTAAAGGCAGTCATGCAAAAAAAATGGATGGAGAGATGAGTAGAGCAACTATTACTTTCATAACTAGAAACAACCATTTCTAAGCAGACTTTATTGATGACACGAGGAAAAAAACTTACAAGTTCTAGCTAGAAGCTCAGAAAGTCTGACCTTGAATTTCAATTTAAGTGTGCTAATAAAAAATAAAAATAAATTTTCATTGAAGAAGGCAAATAGAAAGTATGCATTAGTGATATAGCTAGGAGTAAACTGTGTTGGCAATAATTGCAGGAATAATATCATCTAATTGGAAAGTTTTTATAAGGCCAGGTACAGGGACTCACACCTGTAATCTCAGCACTTTGAAAGGCCAAGCCAGGCGCATCACTTGAGCCCAGGAGTTGGAGATCAGCCTGGGCAGCATAACAAGACACTGTCTCGGGCCGGGCACGGTGGCTCAAGCCTGTAATCCCAGCACTTTGGGAGGCCGAGACGGGTGGATCACGAGGTCAGGAGATCGAGACCATCCTGGCTAACACAGTGAAACCCCGTCTCTACTAAAAATACAAAAAAAAAAACTTAGCCGGGCGAGGTGGCAGGCGCCTGTAGTCCCAGCTACTCGGGAGGCTGAGACAGGAGAATGGCGTGAACCCGGGAGGCGGAGCTTGCAGTGAGCTGAGATCCGGCCACTGCACTCCAGCCTGGGCGGCAGAGCGAGACTCCGTCTCAAAAAAAAAAAAAAAAGACCCTGTCTCTACAAAGAATTTAAAAGTTTGCTGGGTGTGGTAGTCTGTGTCTGTAGTCCTGGCTACTTGGGAGACTGAGGCAGGAGGATCCGTTGAGCCCAGGAGTTGAAAGCTGCAGTGAGCTATCATTATGCCACTACAATCTAGTCTGGGTGACAGAGCAAGATCCTGTCTTTAAACACACACACACACACACACACACATTTGTATAAGCCATTCCTTAACTATAGATGATCTTTAAATTGAATATATATTTTAATCACCTAATTGAACTGTGATGATGATTTCCTAAAACATTTGGATTTCCATATGCCTCAATGAAAAATTAGGTTTAATAAACTACACTATAGTGTAGCACACTATATGTCACATTTATATATTGATAAACGTGATAATTTCCTTCTTATTTGACTTAGATACTAATTAACTTGGAGTAAATGCACCCACCCCAATCATGTGGTCAGTAAATAGTTAAATAACTGAGGGAAAATAAGTACAAATTAGGCAGCTCTACACGCCATGTTTCAAAAGGGAAGGAAACAAAATAGTTAAAACAAACATTGCATGTTTTGAAAATAAACTGTATTTATGAAACAGAGATCTCAAAAAGTAAAAGGAACCCCACTTTATCTGATGAAAGTGCCGGGAATCTAGAGAAAAGAGTTCAATTTCAGCTTTCAGTTTGGAAATGCAGAAAGACCATGAATTTTAGCACAGTAACTGAGAAGCAAGTAGCAGCCACAGAATGACTAACCTGAGTTAGCAGTTAAAAAGTCTTTAAAAATGATGGATTTGATAGATTTAAAACCAAAGCTTTCCTCTTCCTCTTTGTAATTTTCCTTCTTTCCCCCCTTTTTTCTGATTGCAATTTCAATAATAAAGCTCTATTGAATTCCAAATTACTTACATGAGGTCCTTGAAAGCATGACTCCCTCTGCGGATAACCATAGGTTTCCATTCCAAAGCACAAGCTCTGTACCCTTGTGTGGTATGAAATAATGAGCAGAGCAGCTGTTCTCTTGGTTTAGCTGCCACGGAGCAGTCACCAATAGGCATCTGAAGTCCAGACTAAATCTTAAGCCCCACCTCTCTGAAAAGGAAGAAAAAAAATGTGGCTCTGAACTCTTGTCGTATTCCTGGACAGTAGCTCGAAAGTAGGTGATCAGTCGGCATCTAAGTGTTACTTCCCTGTTTTGGATTTCCCATTCCATCCAATAATTTTACTTTCCACTAGAAAAAGTTTTCTTCTGAGTTTCTGAAGGTAGAAACAAAAATCTACAAGCAAAATCTCAAGTCTTTTTTCACTTTGTTTTCACACATACATATATTCTAAACTTTTTTTTTTTTTTTTTTTTTTTTGAGATGGAGTCTTGCTCTTGTCTTGCTTTTGGTGCTTAGGGACTCTCACAGACAGATTGGTAGCAAGGGATACTGACCAATGATCTACTTATCAAACAACTCTCCATTTCACTGGTCAATGCTCATTTGACCACAGGAACAGCCTAGCCTTATCTACCACACAACTTTACATTCCACTTAAGGAAACTATACTAAAAGGTGTCCCCCACAGGCACAGAAATTCTTGGTTAACCATTATATGTTTACAGATTTTGAAGCAAACCATGGTCTGAAGTCTGTTTTATTTTATTTGAAAGAGACTGGGTCTCACTATGTTGCTCAGGCTGATCTCGAACTCCTGGGTTCAAGCAATCCTCTCACCTTGGCCTCCCAAAGTGCTGGGAGTACAGGTGTGAGCCACCATGCTAAAATAACTTATTTTTTTCTTATGTTTTTCTTTTTTCTTCTTGAGACAGAGTCTTGCTCTTATCACCCAGGCTGGAGTGCAGTGGCACAATCTCAGCTCACTACAATCTTTGCCTCCCAAGTTCAAGCGATTCTCCAGCCTCAGCCTCCTGAGTAGCTGGGATTACAGGTGTACGCCACCACGCCCCGCTAGTTTTTGTATTTTTTAGTAGAGATGGGGTTTTGCCATGTTGGCCAGGCTGGTCTTGAACTCCTGACCTCAGATGATCCACCCGCCTTGGCCTCCCAGAGTGCTGGGATTATAGGCATGAGCCACCACGCCTGGCTCATATATTTTCAAATATGTTATATTTTTCAAATATGTTAAAGGTATACATAACCTTCAACAACACTTTTTGTTAAATCTCTACTCTTTGCTCTTTGTTCCCATCAATTTCCTCACATCCAGTCTGCTCTTTTTTCTCTCTTTTTCTTTTTTTTTTTTTTTTGAGACGGAGTCTCGCTCTGTCGCCCAGGCTGGAGTGCAGTGGCCAGATCTCCGCTCACTGCAAGCTCCGCCTCCCGGGTTCGCGCAATTCTCCTGCCTCAGCCTCCCGAGCAGCTGGGACTACAGGTGTCCGCCACCTCGCCCGGCTTATTTTTTTGTATTTTTAGTAGAGACGGGGTTTCACCGTGTTAGCCAGGATGGTCTCGATCTCCTGACCTCGTGATCCACCCGTCTCGGCCTCCCAAAGTGCTGGGATTACAGGCTTGAGCCACCGCGCCCGGCTCTTTTTTCTCTCTTAACTAAAAAGTCTGTTTAAAAAAAAAAAAAAAAAAAAAAAAGTCGTCGTCTCCCCTTCCTCCATCTTTATAGAGAGGCAGGAGAGAGCAGTTCTAAGTGTGCCAGGGCAGGGCCCTCTTTTTTCAGGCAGATAAAGGAGTGGATCCATGAATAATTTTTTTTTTTTTTTTTTTTTTTTTTTGAGACAGAGTCTTGCTCTGTCGCCCAGGCTGGAGTGCAGTGGCCGGATCTCAGCTCACTGCAAGCTCCACCTCCCGGGTTCATGCCATTCTCCTGCCTCAGCCTCCCGAGTAGCTGGGACTACAGGTGCCTGCCACCTCGCCCAGCTAGTTTTTTTGTATTTTTTAGTAGAGACAGGGTTTCACCGCGTTAGCCAGGATGGTCTTGATCTCCTGACCTCGTGATTTGCCCGTCTCGGCCTCCCAAAGTGCTGGGATTACAGGCTTGAGCCACTGCGCCCGGCCCATGGATAATATTTTTTAGAGGTGGGGTCTTGCTATATTGTCCAGACTAGACCTGGGCTCAAGCGATCCTCCTGCCTCAGCCTCCCAAGTAGCTGGAACTAAAAGTGTGCACCACTTTGCCAGCTTTCATGGATAATTGTTATGCTTTTTCTTTTTTTTTTTTTTTTTTGAGATGGAGTCCTGCTCTGTCGCCCAGGCTGGAGTGCAGTGGCATGATCTCGGCTGACTGCAACCTCCGCCTCCCGGGTTCAAGCGATTTTCCTGCCTCAGCCTCCCAAGTAGCTGAGATTACAGGCGTGTGCCACCATTCCCAGCTAATTTTTGTGTTTTTAGTAGAGACAGGGATGTTGGCCAGGATGGTCTCGATCTCTTGACCTTGTGATCCGCCCGCCTCGGCCCCCCAAAGTGCTGGGATTACAGGCATGAGCCACCGCGCTCGGCGTTATGTTTTTTCACTTCCTCTTGGTTAATCTTGACAGACACCCCCTCCTCCCAGTAAAAATATCCAGGCATGGTGACTCACACCTATAGTCCCAGCACTTTGGAAGGCCAAGGCAGGTGAATCACTTGAGGCCAGGAATTCAAGACCAGCCTGGGCAACATAGTTTGACTCCATCTCTACCAAAAAAATTTTTTTAATTAGCTGGTCTTGGTGGCACATGCTGGTAGTCCCAGCTGCTCAGGAGGCTGAACTGGGAGGACTGCTTTGAGTCCAGGAGTTTGAGGCTGCAATGAACTGTGTGATCTTGCCACTGCACTGCAGCCTGGGCGACATGGCAAGACACTGTCTCAATAAATAAATAAACAAAAATATCCGATATTTAATATACTGCCCATAGACTGCCTATAGGACATCACTTGAGAGCTTACAAATCAGCAATGGGGGAGAAAAAGCTGTCCAATAGAAAAATTGGCAGAATAGCACTAGGGAACTCACAAAAAAATATATGATCAAAAGTCTGACCTTACTACTATTTTTTTAAATTGTTTTTGTTTTTATTTATTTATTTTTATTTGTTTATTTTTCTGAGACACAGTCGCACTCTGTCACCCAGGCTGGAGTAGAGTGGCACAATCTTGGCTCACTGCAACCTCCGCCTCCCAGGTTCAAGTGATTCTCCAGCTTCAGCCTCCTGAGTAGCTGGGATCACAGGCAGGCACCACCACCCCAGCTAATTTTTGTATTTTTAGTAGAGACAGGGTTTCACTATGTTGGCCAGGCTGGTCTTGAAGTCCTGACCTCGGGTGATCCTCCCGCCTCAGCCTCCCAAAGTGCTGGGATTACAGGCGTGAGGCACCTCACTCAGCCTGTTTTTTGTTTTTTTAAGACATAGTCTTGCTGTGTCGCCCAGGCTGGAGTGTAATGGCACGATCTCAGCTCAGCAAACTCCACCTCCTGGTTTCAAGTGATTCTTGTGCTTCAGCCTCCTGAGTAACTGGGATCACAGGAGCTCACCATCACACCAGGTTAATTTTTGCATTTTTTGTAGAGATGAGGTTTTGCCATGTTGCTCAGGCTCCTGGGCTCAAGCAATCTGCCCTCATTAGCCTCCCAAAGGGCTGGGACTATAAGCGTGAGCCACTGTGCCCAGCCTGCCCAGTGAAATATTATCCTCTTTTTATTAAATAAGATATTCTTCCCTGTGCTTTATGGGAGAGTGCTAATAATTAAAATTTTGTGTTATAAATTCAGTATTAGGGCTGGTTTTTTTTTTTTTTTTTGAAACGAAAGTCTTGCTCTGTCGCCCAGGCTGGAGTACAGTGGCACAGTCTCGGCTCATTGCAACCTCCACCTCCTGGGTTCAAGTGATTCTCCTGCCTCAGCCTCCTGAGTAACTGGGACTACAGGCACACACTTTTTTTTTTTTTTTTTTTTTTTTTGAGACGGAGTTTCACTCTTGTTGCCGAGGCTGAAGTGCAATGGCGCGATCTCAGCTCACTGCAACCTCCGCCTCCCAGGTTCAAGCGATTCTCCTGCCTCAGCCTCCCTAGTAGCTGGGATTACAGGCATGTGCCACCACGCCCGGCTAATTTTGTATTTTTAGTAGAGACAGGGTTTCTCCATGTTGGTCAGGCTGATCTCGAACTCCCGACCTCAGGTGATCCGCCTGCCTCGGCCTCCCAAAGTGCTGGGATTACAGGCATGAGCCACCGCGCCGGCCCCTAGCTAATTTTGGTATTTTTAGTAGAGATGTAGTTTCAGCGTGTTGGCCAGGCTGGTCTTAAACTCCTGACCTCAAGTGATCCGCCTGCCACAACCTCCCAAAGTGCTGGGATTACAGGCATTATCCACCACACCCATTTTTATATTTATTTAATTAATTGACTTATTTTAAAATATAAAGATGAAGTCTCACTGTGTTGCCCAGGTTGATCTCAAACTCCTGGGCTCAAGGGATCCTACTGCTCTGACCTCCCAAAGATCTGGGATTACAGGCTTGAGCTGCCATGCCCAGCCTGAGTTGTTATTTTTATTCTGTCAATTTGATAATCTATTTGAAAGCTATAGTCCTTTGATCCAATCCCTACATTGAGTTGAAGTTAAATAAACACTGGTCTTACTCTGAAGGTCTTAAAGAACCATGTTGATCTTTACTGTGGATTACTTTAATTGGGCTGCATAGGAGTTTTATTCAGAGCATCATCCAGAAAACTTCTAAACAGCTTCACGCAGTTCTCCTTGTCCTTATAGTTTCCCAGGTGTTAAAAATCTCTGTTCCTCTCCCTCTGCACAGGGTTCTCACCCCATGCTGATGCTCTTCTGAATTACCTCCTCCTTCATGCTTCTCTTGAACAGAGACTCATTCTGCAGGGATTCTGGTGAATAAAATTCTCCATCTAGCTACACATCCTTAGAACAAATGTTTAATGAGCACCTACTGTGGGCTCTGCCGAGAATAATCTTTCACATTTGGTTAGGCTTTTTTCTGTCTACCGAATTACTTTCACGTCCATTATTTAGAATAGGGGTCATCAAATCTTTTCTATAGAGAGCCAGATATTTTTGCAGGCCATGTCTCTGTCACAACTTCTCTGTTCTGCTCTTGTGGTACAAAAGCAGCCATATGTAAATGAATGTATAAATGAATGGAGATGGCTGTGTGCCTTTGAGACTTTTTTTTACCAAAACAGATAGTGGCCTGGAATTGGCTCCTGAGCTATAGTCTGTCAACTACTGACTTAGAACAACTCAGTGAAGTAGAAGTTACCGGTCCTATTTTATAGATGGGGAAAGGAATTGAGGCTCAGAGAAATTAAGCAGTTTACCTAAAGTCACACAAACAAGTTACAAGTGGCTGACCAGATCTCAAACATGGGTCAAAAAATGTGACTGCAAAGTCACTGCTGTTTCAACCACACCATACCATCTGTCACTCATTCAGATAGCTTGTGTCAAAAGCGACAAGCTTCTTAACCTAGGTGCCATGTTTGAGGAAGAGTTAGATAAATTTTAATGCATCCACAAATCACTATGCAGTTAGTCAACATAATATTTACAATGTGAAGTCATGGAAAAATATGAAATGATGTGAATCAAAAGGTGAGGTACAAGATTACATATAGAGTTGTGCTTGTGTAAAGGAAAAAAGGGAAGTATCTTAGAATATTAACAGTTGTTGCCTTCTTGTAGATGTGAGACGGATTTTTTTGTGTGTTTATTTCTACTTTTTGTGTTTTGCACTTTTTTTTTTTTTTTTTTTTGAGACGGAATCTCGCTCTGTCGCCAGGCTGGACTGCAGTAGCACAGTCTTGGCTCACTGCAACCTCTGCCTCCCGGTTTCAAGCGATTCTCCTGCCTCGGCCTCCTGCGTAGCTAGGACTACAGGTGTGCACCACCATACCCAGCTAATTTTTATGTTTTTAGTAGAGTCCGGGTTTCACCATGTTGGCCAGGATGGTGTTGATCTCCTGACCTCGTGATCCACCCACCTTGGCCTCCCAAAGTGCTGGGATTACAGGCACGAGCCACCACGCCCAGCCTTGCACATTCTTTTACAATGTGCATTCTTACTTTGTGAGCCAGTAAATAATAAAACTTTGAAAGTGAATGCATCTTGAGGGTGCTTACAATTTACTTTTTTTCTAGGATAAGGTGATTGCATTGGTCACTGGCTGGAACAGGAGAAATACATTTCACTTCAGATAAAGCAGAGAATACAGTTTTTAGCCAGGCAAAACTCTGGTCTGTTTAAGGCTAAGTTTCACAGAATGACAGAGGAAGTTGTGACAAGCCTCGGGCTCTGGGCAGGCCTCATTTTTAGCCATGTTGCATGGTCCACCGTAAGTGAACTACTTTAGAGTCCCCTCTTTCCTGAGAGAGCAAGAGAGGAGAGAAGTCTCCTTTGGAGAAGCAAAGATTCCTCCTCCAACTCGGAGCTTTTTTACCCCTGGGTTCTGCAATGATGGCAATATGAACAAACGTTAAATGTGTAGATACTGCAAGTATTATCCACAAGAACATCTAAAAATCATTTGCAATCCATCTTCTTCTAAAAGAGGTTAATGCCATTTATGAGGGTTGTAACATGGAGAATTTTCTCATCACTGGGTTTCAGGCTGCAGATGTAGGGGTCAGATGGGCTAGTAATGAGCGGAGTGCCTGGGCAATACACTGATCCAACATCTGCCTCTTGGTCTTTCCTATTTGTCGAGCACACACAAGGACAAGGACAAGGCCTGCCTGGTTGAAAGGGAAAGGTACAACAGGCTACTTTTAGATCAGACTGTTTGACACTTATGTAAACAGCAAAAGGAAGAGTGGCTCAAGGTGCCAGCTCCTATGGTCTTTGTCCCACTCACCAAAAGGAAAACACCAAAACAAAAAGGGTCGGGTGACTGCAAGGCAAGCCATGGGACACCCTTTCGAGAAGCTCATTCTTAGCTGCAGCTAAGGGCTTTAGTATTCTGCAGCTCTGTTCTGAGGAGGCCATGGCATAAAACCCTAATCTCATCAGAACCTGGAAAGCATAAGAAATCATCTCATAATAGCCTTCCAGGGAAGATAGGAACGTGAATGGGAGATGGCATACATGCCACCATCCTCTCATGTTAACGTAGCTTTAAATAGAAATACACAGAAAACAAGGTTACATATTGGTTGGTTGACAAAAATGACCAGAAACTTGTAGGAACCTAACCTTGTATTTCCCTTAAGAGCAATAATTCAGTATTCACTTATTCAGCAGTCACAGCAACTTTATAGAACATAACTACCATGAAGAATGAGAACTGGCTATATTATTATGAATACAGGAATGTAGTTTGGGCTTCACACACAGCCCCAAAAGGGCTCCAAGGACTCTCCCTCCCTCCTCCAAGGTCCCCAGACCACACTTTGATAACTATTTCTAGTAGACTATAAACTATGGCTGACTAGGGGTCAGCCATAGCTATTTTGTTCCTCTTCACATTTCCAGAGTCTTGCATAGTGCCAGGCATATATTGTGAGTTAAGTTAAAATGGGCTGGGGGTAAGATTTTCATGAGAAAGTTAAACCTGAGAGAGGAGAGACAGAATGGTCTCTTTGGTGCTAAAGGTCTGTTCAGCCTTGATTTTTTTTTTTTTCTTAACAACAGGGCTCACTCTGGTGCCCAGGCTGGAGTGCAGTGGCACAATCGCGGCTCGCTGCAACCTCTGCCTTCAGGCTCAAGTGAGCCTCCCAACTCAGCCTTCTGAGGAGCTGGGACTACAGGCACGAGTCACCACACCCAGCTAATTTTTTGTATTTTTTTAGAGACAGGGTCTCACTATGTTGCTCAGGCTGGTCACGAACTCCTGGGCTCAAGCAGTCTACCAGCCTTGACCTCCCAAAGGGCTAGGATTACAGGCATCCACCATTGCACCCAGCACAACATATATACCTTAATTTTTTTTTTTTTCTTTTTGAGACAGAGTTTCACTGTGTCACCCAGGCTGGAGTGCAGTGGTGCAATCTTGGCTCACTGCAACCTCTGTCTCCTGAGTTCAAGAGATTTTCCTGCCCCAGCCTCCTGAGTAGCTGGAATTACAGGCCCCCGCCACCACACCCAGCTAATTTTTGTATTTTTAGTAGAGACAGGGTTTCTCCATGTTGGCCAGGCTGGTCTCGAACTGTTGACCTCAGGTGATCCACCCTCCTCAGCCTCCCAAAGTGCTGGGATTACAGGCGTGAGCCACCGTGCCCAGCTGGAATTTTAAAATACTTTATTATGGCTCCATAGCTCATGGGTTAGAGCACTGGTCTTGTAAAACACTTTATACTAAAAAAAATGGTAATGATCACCTGAGCCTTCAGTGAGTCATCTTTTTGATGGTGGAGGGTCTTGCGTCAGTGTTGTGGCTGCTGACTGATCAGGGTGGTGGCTGCTAAAGATTGGGATGCCTGTGGCAATTTCCTGAAATAAGACAAAGATGAAGTCTGCTGCATCGATTGACTCTTTCTTTCACCAAAGATTTCTCTGTAGCATGTGATACTATTTGATAGCATTTACCCACAGTAGAACTTCCTTCAATACTGGAATCAATCCTCTCAAACCATGCCACTGCTTTATCAACTATGTTATGTCATATTCTAAGTCCTCTGTTGTCATTTCTTTTTTTTTTTTTTTTTTTTTTTGAGACGGAGTCTCGCTCTGTCGCCCAAGCTGGAGTGCAGTGGCGCTATCCTGGCTCACTGCAAGCTCCGCCTCCCGGGTTCACGCCATTCTCCTGCCTCAGCCTCCCGAGTAGCTGGAACTACAGGCGCCCGCCACCGCGCCTGGCTCATTTTTTTGTATTTTTAGTAGAGACGGGGTTTCACCATGGTCTTGATCTCCTGACCTTGTGATCCGCCCGCCTCGGCCTCCCAAAGTGCTGGGATTACAGGCGTGAGCCACCGCGCCCGGCCCTCTGTTGTCATTTCAACAACGTCCACAGCATCTTCATCAGGAGTAGAATCCACATCAAGAAAAGATTTTCTTTGCTCATTCAGAAGAAGCAACACCTCCTTCATTCAAGTTTGATCATGAGATGGCAGCAATTCAGTCACATCTTCAGGCTCCACTTCTATCTGTAGTTCTCTTGCTGTTTCTACCACATCTGTAGTTACTGCCCCCACAGAAGTCCTGAGCCCCCTAAAGTCAACTATGGGCATTGGAATCAACTTCTCCCAAATCCTGTTAATGTGGATATTTTGACCTTCTCCCATGAATCATGAATGTTCTTAACGCATCTAGAATGATTAATTCTTTCCAAAGTCTTTCAATTTACTTTGCCCAAATCCATTAGAGGAATCATGATTAATGGCAGTTATGGCCCAACAAAATGTATTTCTTTTTTTTATTTTTTATTTTTTGTTGAGATGGAGTCTTGGTCTGTCACCAGGCTGGAGTACAGTGGCGCAATCTCGGCTCACTGCAACCTCCGCCTCTTGGGTTCAAGTGATTCTCCTGCCTCAGCCTCCCAAGTATCTGGGACTACAGGCGCGCACCACACCCAGCTAATTTTTGTGTTTTTAGTAGAGACAGGGTTTCACCATGCTGGCCAGGATTGTCTCCATCTCTTGACCTTGTGATCTGCCCGCCTCAGCCTCCCAAAGTGCTGGGATTACAGGTGTGAGTCACTGTGCCCGGCCAATGTATTTCTTAAATAATAGGACTTGAAAGTCAAAATTACTCTTTGATCCATGGGCTGTGGACTGGATGTTGTGTTAGCAGGCATGAAAACAACATTCATCTCTTTGTACATCTCCAGCAGAGCCCTTGGGTGACCAGGTGAACTGTCAACGAGGAGTAATTTTCTGAAAGCCATCTTTTTTTTTTTTTTTTTTTTTTTCTGAGCAGTAAATCTCAATAGTGGGCTTAAAATATTCAGTAAACCATGCTAATTAACAGATAAGGGTCATCTAGGCTTTGCTATTCCATTTATAGAGCACAAGAAGAGTAGCTTTAGCATAACTTTTTTTTTTCTTTTTTTTTGAGACAGAGTTCGCTCTGTTGCCTAGGCTGGAGTGCAGTGGTGTGATCCCAGCTTATGGCAACCTCCGCCTCCCGGGTGCCTCCTGGGTTCAAATGATTCTCCTGCCTCAGCCTCCTGAGTAGCTGGGATCACAGGCGTGCACCACCACGCCTGACTAATTTTTGTATTTTTAGTAGAGATGGGGTTTCACCATGTTGGCCAGGCTGGTCTCGAACCCCTGACCTCAGGTGATCCACCCCCCCCCCCGACCTCCCAAAGTGCTGGGATTACAGGCATGAACCACCACACCCAGCCCCTTGCTTTACTTTCATTTGGCGTATGGTTTTTTCCACAGTGACAACCAACAAATGAAACTGTGCACCTTTGAAAGAGACTGCAGTTAGATTTTGGCTCTAATATCCCACACACCTGTATGCTTGCATCCTGTGAGGGGGAGCAGGTGCAGGCACTGAGCAGATTCCTAGAAATCAGTGGCCACAGGCCATGTTTTCAGAGAGTTGAGATGATGGGAAATTATTGAGCAGACAGTGAACTTCTGGAGGGCAGGAACTTCTAGGGGCCCCCAGCACTTCAAGTGCCCAACTCCTAGTAGATGCACAATAAATGCTTGTGACTTGAGAGACAGTGGCAGCAGGTGGGCCCAGGGCTGAGGGATGAAGGCCTTCTAGACCCGAGAGAGAGAGAATAAAGATGACATATTTGGAGCCTGGGGTCTGCAGAGTGAAGCACAAAGGACTGGGATGCAGAGCAGGGAGGAGATGCCGGCTAGCAGAGCAGAACCCAGGCAGGAGGTGGGAGGAGACCAACAGGAAGGGGTCCCTGAGGAAGCGAGGACTGCCTCTGGCCTCCCTCCTAGTGTGTGTGCAAGTGCATGGTGTGGACCCACCGCCCTGCAGAGAAGTCAGATAGACAAGCTTCTTGCCATTTCCCAGTTGTATTAGCTTCCTGTGGCTCCCGTAGCCAATTGCCACGAACTGGTGTCTTAAAACAGTAGACATTCATTCTCTCACAGTTCTGGAGGCCAGAAGTCCAAAATCAAGGTGTTGGCAGGCCACGCTGCCTCTGCAGGCTCTTGGGGAGGATCCTTCTTTGCCTCTTCCAATTTCTGGTGACTGGAGGCATTCCTTGGCTTCCTTGGTTTGTGGCCATATTACCCCAATCTCTTCTCCACCTTCACATAGCCTTCATCTCTTTGATATGTCTCTCCTTTCTCTCTCTCTCTCTCTTTTTGTAAAATAGAGATGGAGGTCTTGCTATGTTGCCCAGGCTGACCTTGAACTCCCGGCCTCCAGCGATCCAGCGTGAGCCACCGTGGCAGCCTGTGTGTCTTTTTTTTTTTTTTTTTTTTTGAGATGGAATTTCACTCTTGTCACTCAAGCTAGTGTGCAGAGGCCCAATCTTGGCTCACTGCGACCTCTGCCTCCCAGTCTCAAGCGATTCTCCTGCCTCAGCCTCCTGAGTAGCTGGGATTACAGGCTCCCATCACCACGCCCAGCTAATTTTTGTATTTTTTTTTTAGTAGAGACGGGGTTTCACCACGTTGGCCAGGCTGGTCTCAAACTCCTGACCTCAGGTGATCCACCTGCCTCAGCCTCCCAAAGTGCTGGGATTACAGACGTGAGCCACCAAAGCCGGCCTCGTGTGTCTTTTATAAGGACACTTATCATTAAGTTGAGGGCTTTCCTGGAGAATCCAGGATAATCTCCTCATTTCAAGATCCTTTCTAACATCTTCAAAGACTCTTTTTTCAGATAAGATAACACAGGTTCCAGGGATTGCTGCGTTGGTTAATTTTTTATGTCAAATTAACTGGGCCATGGTACCCAGATATTTGGTCAAACATTGTTCGGATGTTTCTGTGAGAGTGTTTTGGGTGAGATTTGCCTTTAGACTGATGGACTTTGAGTAAAGTGAATTGCCCTCCATAATGTGATTAGGCTTTAATCAGTTGAAGGCCTGAATCAAACAAAAGGCTGACCTCCCCAAGCAAAAGGGAATTCTGCCAGCAGACGGCCTTTGGACCTCATCTGCAATATTGGCTTTTCCCGGGTGTCCAGCCTAACTGCCTTTGGACTTGAACCGCAGCTCCTTCCTGGGTCTCCCCCGTCAGATTTTGAATTCATCGAGCTCCCACAATTGTGTGACCCAATTCCTTAAACTAAGTTTATAGATTCTGTTTCTATAGAAAACCCTGACTAATATAGGGGGTTGTTCTATTGAGGTCTTCAACTGATTAGGTAAAACCCATCCACCAATCAACCCAGTCTGCCAATATTTAACCTAGAGAAATGCTTTTCAGACCTGAATGTGTATATGGTCTTGTTCAGGTGCAGATTCTGATCCAGTAAGCCCGGAATTCTCCATTTCTAACAAGCTCCCAGGGGATGCTGGTTAGAGTGACCAACTCATCCCGGGACTACCCCAGTTTTAGCACTGAAAGTCCCTTGTCCCAGAAAAATCTCTGAGCTCCAGGCAAATCGGGATGGTTGGTCATCCTACTGCTGGTCCACGAACCATACTTTGAGTAACAAGGAGTTAGAGATCTCTGTAGTAAGGGAAAATCATAAAAATTCGGCCCTTCCTCAAACATGGGGATAAGTGTAAAAGTATATACCCCAGTGGATAAATCCATTGGTCCCAACATAAAGTGTCATGGATGGTGGTACATTTACTCCCCAAGGGTCTACCCTTTCCAGTGCTTTTATTTCTTTGAATTTTCTATCAGAACAGGATGAAAGCTTCAATCAGAGTGATTTCTTATCAAATTCCCCCACAGTAGCTCAGCAGAAGGTCTCGCCACTGACTTCATGAAGACAGGGAAACTCCTAGGCCAACTCCCTTGTCCTTCCTCTCTCAAGCTGAACATTGCTGTATACACTGACCGCTCTCTTCCACTCAGCTGGCAGAGTAGAAAGGAGCAAGCTTTAAAGTCAGCAGAACTGCCTGTAATCCCAGCACTTTGGGAGGCCGAGACGGGCGGATCACGAGGTCAGGAGATCGAGACCATCCTGGCTAACACGGTGAAACCCCGTCTCTACTAAAAATACAAAAAACTAGCCGGGCGAGGTGGCGGGCGCCTGTAGTCCCAGCTACTCCGGAGGCTGAGGCAGGAGAATGGCATAAACCCGGGAGGCGGAGCTTGCAGTGAGCTGAGATCCAGCCACTGCACTCCAGCCCGGGCTACAGAGCAAGACTCCGTCTCAAAAAAAAAAAAAAAAAAAAAAAAAAAAAAAAAAAAAAGTCAGCAGAACTTAGTTTGAATTCTGCCTCTGCCATTTATAGTTGATTGATCTTAGACAAGTTAATTTCTCTAAGGTTGATAATACTTTTGGAGGAATAAATTTCAGAGGGCTGGGAGCAGGTGAAGGAGATACCTAGGCAAAGTGCACATTGACCACCCAATATTTAATGAGTTTCCTTCCTCTCTGCCACCCAGGCAGAAGGTGATGTAGGCCCTTGTGGGTGACGCAGGCAGTAGGGGAGACAGTGCACCTCGGGCTCAATGCTGTACCAAGCACTGCTTGTAATATTTTACCTATTTCTTCCTTCCTTCTTTCTTTCTCTTTTTTCTCTTTCTCCCTTTCTCTTTCTTTCTTTCTATTTCTCTTCCTTCTTTTTCTCTTTCTCTCTCCCTCTCTCTTTCTTTTTTCTTTCTATCTCCTTTTTTCTTCTTTCTCTCCTCTTTATTTCTCCCCTCTTTCTTCACTCCATCTCTCTCTTTCTTTTTTCTATTTCTGCCCCCTTTCTTTATCTCCTTCTCTTTCTTTCTCTTCCTTTCTTTCTCTTTTTTTCTCTCTCTTTCTCTCTCCCTCTTTCTTTCTTTCTCCTTTCTTTTTCCTTTTGAGACAGGGTCTTACTCTATCACTCAGGCTGGAGTGCAGCGGTGTGAGTCTGGCTCACTGCAGACTTAACCTCCCAGTTCTATTTATATCTTTCTTGAAATCAACTTTAATTCAATTCATTTTTTTAAACTTAGCCTTTTCTAACTAATATTATTTGTGAAACCATGGGCTTAACATGCCAATCATATATTTTGTTCCAATAACAGTAAATACATTTAGTCATTCATTCAAGAGATATTTAGGGCTGGGTGTGGTGGCTCACACCTGTAATCCCAGTACTTCGGGAGGCTGAGGTAGGCGGATCACCTGAGGTCAGGAATTCAAGGCCAGCCTGGCCAACATGGAAACCCCATCTCTACTAAAAATACAAAAATTAGCCGGGCATGGTGGCAGGTGCCTGTAATCCCAGCTACTCAGGAGGCTGAAGCAGGAGAGTCGTTTGAACCCAGGAGTGGGAGGTTGGAGTGAGCCAAGATCACATCAGTGCACTCTAGCCTAGGTGACAGAGGGACATTCCGTCTCGAAAAAAAGAGAGAGAGAGAGAGAGAGAGAGAGAGAGAGAGAGATTTAGAGTGTCTTTTATGCTCTCAAAGGGATAAACATGCTAGTTATGTAAAATATATAACTCATATACATTATAATGAATACATTCAAGTAGTCATGCATTCAGCAGCTGTGGAGGGTGCCTTTTTATGTTAGGACAGCCTGGCACACTTCTAAGCTCTTGAGCACTTGTGCTGATCCCAGACCCCAGTCTGAGAAGAGCGATGACTTAGGAAGTTCCATGATGTATTTACCGAGGACCCAAGTCAGGGTGCACCCAGTCCCAGGCCTGGTGCTGGAAGCTTTCTTCTACTCTTCATCTGCCTCCATGCAGTGGGCAGGAGGGAAGTCAGAAGGCATGGAGGGATCTATTTTAGGGCCTGGATTCTTGTGTTCACTTCTCATCCCATTCTCCCTTATAGGTGACTGCAGGAAAAAATGGACTAAAGCCTGCCCTATGGGTTTGGCTAGCGCGCGCGTGTGTGTGTGTGTGTGTGTGTGTGTGTGTGTGTGTGTATTCTCTTTCTTTCTCTTCCTTCATGTCCTCTTTCCAGGCACCCCCATGAGTCAATTGGCTCAGGACAAGCCAGCCACACTCACACTTTTTATTTTCCCTACAGGCCTTCATCCTTCTCCCAACATTGCTTTGGTCTCCAGGCCCATGCACTGATAAGATCCCAAGATTCAGACTGGGGGATAGGAGTTGAGGAGATGCCACCTTTAGGCTGAGCTGGGTGTTTCTGTCCACCTTTATCAGACTTGATCAGACTTTGCACCCTGGGGTATCACCCTCTGCTTCAATTAACACAGCAGCTTCCCACTTTCGCATGCTTTTCCAAGGCTCCTCCTTCAAGGGGGACTAGGCTCGGTCAATTATTTCCTTTGCCTTTTGCATGTTCAGTGTCTTCCTTTCTTCTCGAGGCTTCCCCTCTGTGGACCAACATGTTCCTCCATGACAAAAACAAAAACAACCAGCCTAAGCCAGTTCTCTCTGCCCTCCTGCCCTCTGCACGTCAGTGCTGCCTCCTCCCTCCCTTTCATGGCGCTGATATGGTGAGAGTGCAATACCCTCAGCGGCGCCTAACAGTCAGCAGTGAGTGCTCAGAACCCTCACCCACCTCTGCGGCCGATGACCCTCTCTTTGGCTCTGGCCCCAGCTGGCCTTGTGCTGTTCCATTTCAAGGTTTTTCCTGGCTCATCTTCATGCCCTTCCCCTGAGGGTCCCGGAGGTCTGTATCCTCTGGCCGCCTCTCCTCTCTCCTTGCACTCCTCCTCTCTTGGAGCGACCCCATCTGTGCCACCTTCTCACCTTCCACACCACACACCTTCAGCCTTCACTGAGAAGAGAGCAGGGCTGCAGCATCTTGTTTCATTCTCATCCCTCACGGAGCCGAGAACTAAAAATGGAAACGGAGAAAGCTTCCTGACAAGGCCGCTGGCAAGTTCAATGGGAACAACTCAGGTTTTCTTTTTTTTTTTTTTTTTGAGACGGAGTCTCGCTCTGTCACCCAGGCTGGAGTGCAGTGGCCGGGTCTCAGCTCACTGCAAGCTCCGCCTCCCGGGTTCACGCCATTCTCCTGCCTCAGCCTCCGGAGTAGCTGGGACTACAGGCGCCCGCCACCTCGCCCGGCTAGTTTTTTTTTGTATTTTTAGTAGAGACGGGGTTTCACCGTGTTAGCCAGGATGGTCTCGATCTCCTGACCTTGTGATCCGCCCGTCTCGGCCTCCCAAAGTGCTGGGATTACAGGCTTGAGCCACCGCGCCCGGCCACAACTCAGGTTTTCAGAAAGAAGTGTGATCCCTGGAGCCAGCGGGTTCAGAAGAACAACGAGATTTATCAAGAATGAGACATACCAGACCAGTTGTGTTGCTTTCCATTGACAGGAAGCAAATCAACTGTTCAGGAAAAGGTCAAGCGTGGCACCTGGTCTCAGAGAGGTGTCCATCAAAGGCTGTCATGCAGCCCTATGGACAAGAAGGAGACCTGGGCCAGGTGAGAGTGATGCAAAACCATTTGTCCCAAGGAGTTGTAGATGGGACTTAGGGAAAAGAGGGGCTCCAGAGGCACTGTAACAGTGTCAGAATGACCGCAGGCTCCTCAGGAGATGTTGAGGGAAAAGAAAGTCTCTGGGACATGCCCTAAGACTTCTGTGCACAGGCACTGGTCCCCTCTGCTGATTCAGGGCTCCCCTAACACAGCCACCCTCATCACAAGTATGGTACCAGGCAGTGGCAAAACCTGTTACACTATCAGCAGGGTGGGGCGTGGAGGCTCATGCCTGTAATCCCAGCACTTTGGGAGGCCAACACAGGAGGATCACTTGAGGCCAGGAGTTCGAAACCCCTTCTCTACAAAAAGTACAAAGATCAGCCAGGCTTGGTGGCGCACGCCTGTAGTCCCAGCTACTTGGGAGGCTGAGGTGGGAGGATTGTTTGAGCCTGGGAGTTCGAGGCTGCAGTGAGCTGTGATTGCACCACTGCACCAAAGCAAGACTCTGTCTCAAAAAGCAACAGACAAAAAACACACGAGCAGATTCTGACTGCGGCCGCAGAGAGCTCCCTGCTTTCCCGTTCAGCAAGCAGGCGCCCTGCAGAGTGAAGGGTGCTTTCCCAGAGCCACCCGCAAGTGCTGCTGGAGGCCCAGATTCCTTCAAATGACCTGGGCAGCCCCGCTGGAATGCAGTGTGACAACAGAAACAGGTAGGCTGCCGGGGAAAACCATGCAGGCGCCCCCAGGCTCTGATTTGGTAACTGCAGATATTCTTTGATAAATTGTGGAACCATTAGGCACAGGCATTAGGTCTGGGCAGTGGTGTGTGTGGATGGGGAATCTGTTTATGAGAATGTGAAATAAAACATGCAAACACAGGAGAAGTAGAAGATACAGGTGGCAGGGTAGAGTGAGAACTGAAGTCAGGACTAGGGAGATGGAGAAGAAAATGAAGCCTGAAGAAACTTTTGTGGCCAAAGCCAGCAAATCTTGTATGTGTAGGATCTCCATGAACTGTCCTGAAATTTCCAAGAGAAGGAGACATCTATCAAGTAGAAGACAAAAAGGGATACTGACCAGGGAGGCCGGACACTGGTTGGTAGAGCCCATGACTGGAGAAGCAAGAGCAGCACAAGGTCCCTGAGGGGTGGTTAGGGGCAGCTGGTGGCCGGGCATGGTGGCTTATGCCTGTAATCCCAGCACTTTGGGAGGCTGAGGCAGGTGGATCACTTGAGGTCAAGTTCGAGACCAGTCTGGCCAACATGGCAAAACCCCAACTCTACTAAAAATACAAAAATTAGCCAGGCATGGTGGCAGGTACCTGTAATCCCAGCTACTCGGGAGGCTGAGGCAGGAGAATTGCTTAAACCTGGGAGGCAGAGGTTGCAGTGAGCTGAGATTGTGACATTGCACTCCAGCCTGAGTGACAACAGCGAGACTCTGTCTCAAACAAACAAAAAAAAGAGCAGCTGGAGGCTGGGCATGGTGGCTCATTCCTGTAATCCCAGCACTTTGGGAGGGCAAGGAGGGCGGGTCACTTGAGGTTAGGAGTTCGAGACCAGCCTGGCCAACATGGTGAAACCACATCTCTACTAAAAATACAAAACAATTAACCTGGCATGGTGGCGCACACCTGTAATCCCAGCTAAACTCAGGAGGCCAAGGCAAGAGAACCACTTGAACCCAGGAGGCAGAGGTCGCAGTGAGCCGAGATTGTACCACTGCACTCCAGTCTGAGGCAACAGAGCAAGACTCCATCTCAAAAAGAAAAGAAAAGAAAAGAAAAGAAAAGAAAAGAAAAGAAAAGAAAAGAAAAGAAAAGAAAAGAAAAGCAGCTGGAGGCTGGGTGTGGTGGTTCACACCCGTAATCCCAGCACTTTGGGAGGCCAGGACAGGAGAAATGCTTGAGCCCAGGAGTTTGCGACCAACTTGGGTGAAATCCCTTCTCTACAAAAACAAACAAAAATTAGCTGGATGTGTGGCCGGGCGCAGTGTCTCACGCCTGTAATTCCAGTACTTCGGAGGCCGAGGTGGGCGGATCGTGAGGTCAGGAGATTGAGACCATCCTGGCTAACACAGTCAAACCCTGTCTCTACTAAAAATACAAAAAAATGGCCGGGCGTGGTGGCTCAAGCCTGTAATCCCAGCACTTTGGGAGGCCGAGGCGGGTGGATCACGAGGTCAGGAGATCGAGACTATCCTGGCTAACATGGTGAAACCCCGTCTCTACTAAAAATACAAAAAAAAAAAACTAGCCGGGCGTGGTGGCGGGCGCCTGTAGTCTCAGCTACTTGGGAGGCTGAGGCGGGAGAATGGCGTGAACCCGGGAGGCGGAGCTTGCAGTGAGCCGAGATCACGCCACTGCACTCCAGCCTGGGAGACACAGCGAGACTCCATCTCAAAAAAAATAAAAAAAATAAAAAAAATTAAAAATAAATAAAAATACAAAAAAATTAGCCAGGCGTGGTGGCAGGCGCCTGTGGTCCCAGCTACTCAGGAGGCTGAGGTAGGAGAATGGTGTGAACCCAGGAGGCGGAGCTTGCAGTGAGCTGAGATTGCACCACTGCACTCTAGCCTGGGCGACAGAGCGAGACTGCGTCTCAAACAAACAAACAAAAATTAGCTGGTGCCCCAAGTCTCAGCTACTTGGTGGGCTGAGGCAAGAGGATCCCTTGAGTCCATGAGGCCAAGGCTGCAGTAAGCTGAGATTGTGCCCCTGCACTCTAGCCTGGGGGACAAAGTGAGACCCTGTTTTTTAAAAAAAAAAAAAAAAAAAAAAAAGGCAGCCCGCACCTTGCTACTTTCCCATCTCTCTTCTGTTGTCGGGTGGGGGTTCAAAATCAAGACAAATAATTTAAATAGTTTTTTCCTCCAGATTTTCTTTCTTTTTCTTGACAGTAAACTTATTTTTCATAAAATATATCAAGTATAGAGGCAAAAATAGAGAAAAATATAACGACCAAGCTTTTAAATATTAGCATTATGCTGGCCGAGCATGGCGGCTCACAGCTTTAATCTCAGCACTTTAGGAGGCCAAGGCAGGAGGATCACTTGAGGCCAAGAGTTTAAGACCAGCCTGAGCAACATAGTGAGACCCCCATCTCTACAAAAAATAAAAAATTAGGTGTGGTGGCACATACCTGTGGTCCCAGCTAATCAGGAGGCTGAGGTGGGAGAATTGCTTTAGTCCAGGAGGTTGAGGCTTCAGTGAGCTGTGATCACACTACCACACTCCAGCCTGAACAACAGAGCCAGATCCGTCTCAAAAAATAAAAAAGTTAGCATTATTCCGTTTTGCATCAGATATTATTTATTTATTATTATTTTTTAAGATGGAGTGGCCGGGCGCGGTGGCTCAAGCCTGTAATCCCAGCACTTTGGGAGGCCGAGATGGGTGGATCACGAGGTCAGGAGATCCAGACCATCCTGGCTAACCCGGTGAAACCCCGTCTCTACTAAAAAAAATACAAAAAACTAGATCCGGCCACTGCACTCCAGCCTGGGGGACAGAGCGAGACTCCGTCTCAAAAAAAAAAAAAAGAAAAGACGGAGTATCACTCTCTTGCCCAGGGTGGAGTACAGTGGCGCAATCTCAGCTCACTGCAACCTCTACCTCCCAGGTTCAAGTGATGCTCCTGTCTCAGCCTCCCGAGTAGCTGGGATTACAGGTGCATGTCACCATGCCTGGCTAATTTGTATATTTTTAATAGACACAGGGCTTCACCATGTTGGCCAGGGTGGTCTTGAACTCCTGACCTCAAGTGATCTGCCTACCTTAGCCTCCCAAATGCTGGGATTACAGGGGTGAGCCACCAGGCCCAGCCAAATCTTGTGTTTTAGATAGTCAATATCACAGATACAGTGGAGGGACCTACTCTCTGTTTCTTTTTTCTTTTTTTTTTTTTTTTTGAGACAGAGTCTTGCTCTGTCGCCCAGGCTGGAGTGCAGTGGCCGGATCTCAGCTCACTGCAAGCTCCGCCTCCTGGGTTTATGCCATTATCCTGCCTCAGCCTCCCAAGTAGCTGGGACTACAGGCGCCCGCCACCTCGCCCGGCTAGGTTTTTGTATTTTTTAGTAGAGACAGGGTTTCACCGGGTTAGCCAGGATGGTCTTGATCTCCTGACCTCGTGATCCGCCTGTCTCGGCCTCCCAAAGTGCTGGGATTACAGGCTTGAGGCACCGCGCCCGGCCTACTCTCTGTTTCTAAGAGGCTACCTCAGTTCTGTCAGCCTCTGGTCATTCTTGTGCCTTCTGGCCATGGAGTACAAATCCTTTTGAGAATCACAGTACATAGGTATTTTTTCTTCTATACTTAAAGAGTTCATTTTGCCTGGTATGTACATAGGTCTTGATGTAGGAAGGCAGGTACTGAAGTGAACACTAAATTCCCTCTCTTGCTCACGAAGGGAGGCAGAGGCGGAAGGTGGGTGTGTGAGGGAAGATCTGTTGCTACCTGAGGTCTAAAGAAACAAAGACGCCTTCAAGCTGTCGCTATGTAATTAAGAGCACCCACCCAAGCACTGGCCCAGTTTTTCTTGTTTATGACTTTAATCTTGCTGGTTGTCCTTTCATTCACATGTTTACTGAATTGTCCACCCTTTTTATGGTATGCCCTTTTAACCACCAGGGTTCATGAACCATTATTGTAATTTTCCGCTTATGTGACTTGATCTGCAGATGGGTGTTACCATACTTACTCAAATATTTCCTGCTTATTCCTGCAAAATTAGGACAAAGATCTCAAAGATTTTTCTGACGAATAAGTGAGATAACGTCTGTGTATTTAGCACAGTAATTGGCAATATACAGTGCCTAGTAAATGCTTTTCCCCCTCTTTTCTAATTTCTCATAAAATGTCTGTTTAAAACTCCATTAGAATTATCAGAGTTGTCAACAAGCACTGCAGATAAAGTTTCTGGAAACTACTTTTGGTCCATTTGTGAAAATTGTGGCATTTACTTTCTTCTGATTAGCCTAGCAATTGGAAAACCTGGAGGAATTAACAGTGTTAAAGTGTAATATTTTAAGATGTAAAAACAAGGGCCAGTCGCAGTGGCTCACACCTTTAATCCCAGCACTTTGGGAGGCTGAGGTGGGCTGATCTCTTAAGACCAGGAGTTTGAGACCAGCCTGGGCAACATAGTGAAATCTCATCACTACAAAAACATACAAAGGCCGGGCGCGGTGGCTCAAGCCTGTAATCCCAGCACTTTGGGAGGCCGAGATGGGCGGATCACAAGGTCAGGAGATCGAGACCATCCTGGCTAACACGGCGAAACCTCGTCTCTACTAAAAACACAAAAAATTAGCCGGGCGAGGTGGCGGCGCCTGTGGTCCCAGCTACTCGGGAAGCTGAGGCAGGAGAATGGCGGGAACCCGGGAGGCGGAGCTTGCAGTGAGCTGAGATCTGGCCACTGCACTCCAGCCTGGGCGACAGAGCGAGACTCCGTCTCAAAAAAAAAAAAAAAAAAAAAAAAATACAAAAAAATTAGCCAGGTGTGGTGGCATGAGCCTATGGTCCCAGCTACCAGGGAGGCTGAGGTGGAATTGCTTAAGCCTGGGAATTGCTTGAGGCTGCAGTGAGCCATGATCGTGCTACTGCATTCCAGCCTGGGTGACAGAGTGAGACCCTGTCTCAAAAAAAAAAAAAAAAAAAGATTCAAAAACATGGTTTTGTGCAAATATAGAATGAACACAGGTCAAAGATTTTATTCAATTCAATTAATGAGGGCACTGGTAAGATGTTAAGATTATTTCAAAGGGAATTTGAGGAACAGAGAGGCAAAGAGAAAAGACAAAACTGGTTAATATCCTACAGTGCAATAAAATGTAATGTTTGGTGTTCTCTCTTCTGCAGAGGAGACATCAATATCTTTATCAGGCAAAATTTATTTGCATTGCTATGGATAAGAATTTGCCTTACCATCAGATCTTTTTTTTTACAATTTTACTTCAATTCCTACAAAATTATAAAATAACCTAGTCAATAAGAAATCAGTTAAATTGTACAACCCTATAAAATCCAAAAATTCCAGAAATTCCAATAGGCAGTAATAACAATTCCATTGAAAGGAAACCTAGTAATCTCCTTTGCCCATTTCCATATCTTGGATAATTTTCTCTGGCAATTCTTATGCATTAAGGATGTGGTCTAGGAGGAAGCCTTGGAATTTTCTCACTCTGGATTGTGGAACCACAAAGTCAGCCTGGAGCTGCCTATATCTGGACACCTAAGCTCCTGTCAGAGCCAGTTTGTTATTTCCAGTCACTCATTACTGGGATTCTCCTCTCCCTGGGGCGTTATGAAGGTAAAGAGAGGGTTCTTGGGCAGTCAGTTTCAGCATTAACCGTTTTATTCCCACATTTGGCAATAGGGCTTGCCGTCCATTATTTATGGCCTCTGTCTTAGTCTGTTTTGTGTTGCTATAACATGATACCACAGACTGGGAAATTTATGAAGAAAATCAGTTTATTTCTCACAGTTCTGGAGTCTGGGAAGTTCAATATCAAAGTGTCAGCATCTGACAAGGGCCTTCTTGCTGAGTCATCCCATGGCAGAAGCCAAAAGAGCAAGAGAGAGCGAGACAAGTGAGCAAAAGGAAGCCAAACTCACTTTTAAAACAGCCCACTCTCGAGATAACTAACCCACTCCCTCAAAAATGACATTAATCCTCTCACGAGAGCAGAGCACTTATGACCTAATCACCTTATTAGGCCCCACCTCCTAACACTGTTGCATTGGGGATTAAGTTTCCAACACACGAGTTTTGGGGGACACATTCAAACCATAGCAGCTTCCTTCCAAAACCTGTCTCAACTGCCCAAAGCCGTTTCCAGACTCTTCTTCTACTTGCAAACCCTCCATTCAAACCAAAGAAACAGTTAATATAACCTTAAATTTGCAAAAACCATGTGGTTTGTTAAACAACTAATCATGCACAAAGTTGAAACATCTCTTGTATCACATTTTTAAACTTGTCTATCATTTTTTTGAGTGTTCTTATGTCTTGTGTTTTCAATGAAGTTGCACTTCTAGAATAGATACCAGAAATTTTTCTCCTCTACCACCACCCCATATTAGGTGTTAGTTTTTTTCTTTTTTTTTTCTTTTTTTTTTTCTTAGACGGATTCTTACTCTGTCACCAGGCTGGAGTGCGGTGGTGCAATCTTGGCTCACTGCAACCTCTGCCTCCCAGGTTCAAGCAATTCTCCTGCCTTGGCCTCCTGAGTAGCTGGGACTACAGGTGCCCACCACCATGCCCAGCTAATTTTTGTATTTTTAGTAGAGACAGGGTATCACCATAGTGGGCAGGCTGGTCTCGAACTTCTGACCTTGTGATTCGCCCACCTTGGCCTCCCAAAGTGCTGGGATTACAGGCATGAGCACCATGCCCAGCCCTGATTTTTTTTTTTTTTTTTTTTTTTTTAATATACAGATGGGGGTCTCATTATGTTGGCAAGGGTGGTCTTGAACTCCTGGCTTCAAGCAATGCTCCTGCCTTGGCCTCTCAAAGTGCTGAGATTACAGGCTTGAGCCACCATGCCTGGCATAGGTGTTAGCTATTTTGTATTAAAGGGCTAGAAAAAAGGGCTCAGAAAAAATCTTTGACTTCTCAATACCTTCACAATAGTGTGCCAACACTTACCAGAGAGTCCAAGTTCCCCCTCAATATTTTCCACCTTCTTGTGCCAGGCCAAATGCTTACCCCCACATATTTCTTTTTGCATCTCTGTATCTACACTCCCAACTTGGAATGCTCTTTTACTTTACTTTCAGGGCTTAATTCAAATGCTGCCTCTTCCGTGAAGTCTTCCTTCATCCCTCTAATTAGAAGTTACCAGGCCGGGCGCGGTGGCTCAAGCCTGTAATCCCAGCACTTTGGGAGGCCGAGACGGGCGGATCACGAGGTCAGGAGATCGAGAGACGATCCCGGCTAACACGGTGAAACCCCGTCTCTACTAAAAAATACAAAAAAAATAGCCGGGCGAGGTGGCGGGCGCCTGTAGTCCCAGCTACTCGGGAGGCTGAGGCAGGAGAATGGCGTAAACCCGGGAGGCGGAGCTTGCAGTGAGCTGAGATCCGGCCACTGCACTCCAGCCTGGGTGACAGAGCAAGACTCCGTCTCAAAAAAAAAAAAAAAAAAAAAAAGAAGTTACCACATGACTTGCCTTGTCCTGTAAAAGATCTCCAGTGAGATGACGCAGGACACAGGCGTGGAGCCAGACTGCCTGAATTCACTTATTAGTTTTGTGATCTTTGGCGAGTCATTGTAGGAGACCAGCATATGCCAACATGAAATATGCCTCCTTAGCATAAGGACTATTTTGAGCTGATGATTTTGAGAAGTTACAGATACAGGAGAAGCTCTGAGAACAGTAGAAATTACCCTTTTGTAAGGGAAATTTAATCTATAAGGGAAGTCTTCATTTGTTTTTTTTGTTTTTGTTTTTGTTTTGTTTTGTTTTGAGACAGAGTCTCGCTCTGTCACATGGCTGGAGTGCAGTGGCATGATCTCAACTCACTGCAATCTCCGCCTCCCAGGTTCAAGCAATTCTGCTGCCTCGGCCTCCTGAGTAGCTGGGACTATAGGTGCATGACACCATACCCAGCTAATTTTTGTGTTTTTTGCAGAAACGGAATTTCACCATGTTGACCAGGCTGGTCTCAAACTAGTGACCTCAGGTGATCCACCCGCCTCGGCCTCCCAAATTGCTGGGATTACAGGCATGAGCCACCACGCCTGGCCGGAAGTCTCCATTTGTAAGGGTGCCTTCCTTTCTGTACCAGGAAAAGCAGGATGATTCTAAATCACTAGGAACTCATCAGTATAGATGGCTCTGGCTTAAATCTGTGCAGCAAACCTCACTCTTGTTTACTCTGCTTTTCCTGGCAGCTCCCTCATTATCAGCCTTCCCCACATCCTTCTTTCTCTGTCTGGCAAACGATGGTATTGAAACCTGAATTCAAAGCCACCTCTTTGAGGTTTACTCCTTTCTCTGTTTATCTCCTATGGATACATAAGAGGAATACCTGTTGTTAAACTTCTGGAGTTTTGTTTTGTTTCGATACAGGATCTTGCTTTGTTGCCCAGCCTGGAGTGTGGTGACACAATCTCAGCTCACTGCAGCCTCAACCTCCTGGGCTCGGGTGATCCTATTACCTCAGCCTCCCAAGTAGCTAAGACTACAGGCACCTGCCACTGCCCAATTAATTTTATTTTGTATTCTTGGTAGAGACAGTGTCTCAGCCATGTTGCCAAGGCTGGTCTCAAACTTCTGAGCTCAAGCAATCCTCCCACCTAGGCCTCCCAAAGTACTGGGATTACAAACGTGAGCCACTGTGCCCGGCCTGTTTTTCTCTTGTTATCTGTCCTGTGTTACAGAGGTTCATACTGTCTAAGAACCATGAAAGGCAGAAGAAAAAGTTATTTTTCCTCCCCTTCAATATTAAAACACTCTGCGCCTGAGTTTTCTAAAAAAGAGTGCTACCCACTCACATCATAGGATTTTTGTGCAGATTAAATAAATTAATACATATAAAGCATTTAGAAGATGCCTAGAACATAATGAGTGCCCAATAAGAGTTAGTTATTATTGTGGCCGGGCGTGGTGGCTCACGCCTGTAATCCCAGCACTTTGGGAGGCCAAGTCAGTTGGATTACCTAAGGTCGGGAGTTCAAGACCAGCCTGACCAACATGGAGAAACCCCGTCTCTACTAAAAATACAAAAGATTAGCCAGGAGTGGTGGCACATGCCTGTAATCCCAGCTACTCGGGAAGCTGAGGCAGGAGAATCACTTGAACTCGGGAGGCAGAGGTTGCGGTGAGCTGAGATCGCGCCATTGCAACTCCAGCCTGGGCAACAAGGGCGAAATTCTGTCTCAAAAAAAAAAAAAAAAAAAGAGTTATTATTATTCCTTTTGGATGCTCCCATAATTCTTTGCTAGTGCTTCTTTCAGAGTTTTTTGTTTGTTTGCTTGCTTGTTTTTGAGACAGTGTCTCATTCTATCAACTAGGCTGGAGTACAGTTGGCATGATCTTGGCTCACTACAGCCTCGATTTCCTGGGCTCAAGCAATCCTCCCACCTCAGCCTCCTGAGTAGCTGGGATTACAGGCACCCACCACCATGCCTGGCTAATTTTTTTTTAATGTAATACTGTTCATTTAACTTCAAAACCATTTCAGTGTTCTAAACATACGAAAAAAACCCAGAATGTTGCAAATCGTGTTTAAGTACAGGAGGTTCTTGAACTTTCACTGATGCAGTGGCTCTTCACTTTGCTGACAATGAAGAGTTCTACAGTTTGTTTAAAAACTACCGCGCTTAACTAAAAAAAAATATATATATATCATGCCAGCTGACCCCGCTTTGTCCACAGCTAAGATGGCAGCAGAATGCCATGTCACAGAAACAAGACAACCTGAAGCGAAATGGATGCCCACTGCATAGTCAACAGGTCCAGCCTCACAGAGCACACACCCTGAGCTACAGCCCCTCCAAAAAGCATCTTCTCCACAGCTCAACGCCAAGCAAGGAGCATCCAGACTTTATCTCAGTCGTTTTGTTCTTTTTACAAACTATAGAGATATACAGTTGTTAACTCAGGATTTCTAGCCAATAACCATATAGTTAACACCACCTTACAAATAAAAAGAAAATGCCAGAAACCTCTTTAAATGCCTTGTCACACCCACAGCAAAGTGCACAGAGTGGGGAGAACACAAGAGTGCCTTTTCATTTTAAAAATGTTTGGAAATATGTACACCTTTGATGCAGTTTCAGGGTGCTCCAGACACCCATGGCCGCTTCATGTAAACCACTGACAATTTCTAAAGCACTTTGAGGAACTACAATACGATCATGATCAAATTTTGTAATTAAACCTAATGAGGGCAACAGATACTTCTCAAATAAGAGATATGTTGAGTATGGCGCTCCCCTGCTCTAAGTATTCACAAGGAGACAGATAAACAGTTTGTTTGTTCATCCTCCTCCTCCTCCTTCTCTTCTTCCTCCTCGTCTTCATCTTCCTCTTCCACCTTTTTCCGCACAACTTTAGCTGAACCCTTTGTGCCATCAAACTTTCCTTTCAACTTACAGTCAGCAACATCCTTCTCATACTTCTCCTTCAGTTTTGCCGCCTTAGTGATGTAAGGCTGCTTTTCACTGTCATTTAAGTTCTTCCACATTTCACCCAGCTTTTTTGCCACGTCTCCAATAGAGATGCCGGGGTTTGTGGATTTGATCCTGGGGCAGAATTCTGAAGAGAACAGGAAGAATCCAGACGGTGGCCTTTTGGGGGCATTAGGGTCCTTCTTCCTCTTGCCTCCCTTGGCTGGTCCATGATCCTTCATTTCCCGATCATAGAGCACTTTATCTGCCTTTGCCATTTCATCAAATTTAAATTTCTCTTTCCTGGACATTGTCTTCCACCTCCCAGAGTACTTCTTGGAAAATTCTGCAAAATTGACAGGGACCTCTGGGTTTTTCTTCTTATATTCTTCTTTGTATTGGAACAGAAATTAAAAGAAATTAAAGAGGCTGGGCGTGGTGGCTCATGCCTGTAATCCCAGCACTTTGGGAAGCCGAGGTGGGTGGATCACCTGAGGTCCAGGGTTCGAGACCAGCCTGAACAACATGGAGAAACCCTGTCTCTACTAAAAATACAAAAAATTAGCTGGGCGTGGTGGCACATGCCTGTAATCCCAACTACTCCAGAGGCTGAGGCAGGAGAATGGCTTGAACCCGGGAGGCGGAGGTTGCTGTGAGCTGAGATCATGCCATTGCACTCCAGCCTAGGCAACAAGAGGGAAACTCCGTCTCAAAAAAAAAAAGGAAAGAAATTAAAGAATATGTGAGCAAAAACTCAGTTGTATGTAAGAAAACCCAATCCTCCCTGAGAAAGAAAAAAAGCTGAAGTCCTTTAAAAATTAACTGCCTGTTTTTCTGTGGCTAGTGAGCCTTATCTCTCCCTTTCCCAGGAATTGTGAAGACTCTGTTTCTCTAGCTATGCAGCTGCAAGGTCACTAGGCAGATAATCGCAAGTCGTAAAACATGTTGTTCCTTGAAAAGTAAGAAATGATGTAATGCATGTCTTAATTAAATAACTGTCTTTATTTCTTGCTTCTGTAATATGCTTTACCCTGCACAGATCTCCCCCGACCCCACAAAATGCGTAAAAGGTAGCTTGACTCTTTGTTCGGGCTCAGTCCTGTGGATGTTAATCCAACTGGGCTGGTGCACCTAAATAATAAATACTTCCTCCTCCACCCCTCGGTCTCTCTGAGTCCTTCATTATCCCGCTGCAGCATGTCTGCACAGAGAAAGCATAAGCAGACACCTTGCCCTTTGGTTTCTTGGGGTCACCTTTAGCCATCCTGACTGTATTGTTCACTAGTCTGGGTAGCGCAGGGCATGAGGCGTGGCTCAGCGCTCCCTAGCCTCACACTAGCTGCCTCCACGAGAGCCACCTCCATGCCTGGCTAATTTTTTTTTTTTTTTTTTTTGAGACGGAGTCTCACTGTGTCACCCAGGCTAGAATGCAGTAGCACGATCTGGGCTCACTGCAACCTCTACCTCCCAGGTTCAAGCGATTCTCCTCCTCAGCCTGCTCAGTAGCTGGGATTACAGGTGCCTGCCACCATGCCCGGCTAATTTTTGTATTTTTAGTAGAGATGGGGTTTTACCATGTTGATCAGGCTGGTCTTGAACTCCTGACCTCGTGATCCACCCGCCTCAGCTTCCCAAAGTGCTGGGATTACAGGCGTGAGCCACTGTGCCTGGTCTGGCTAATTTTTATATTTTCAGTAGAGACGAGATTTCACCATGTTGGCCAGGCTGATCTCAAACTCCTGACCTCAAATGATCCGGCCGCCTTGGCCTCCCAAAGAGCTGGGATTACAGGCATAAGTCACTGTGCCTTGTCACGTTTTACTTTTTCTTTTGTTGTAGAGACAAGGTTTTCCAGGCTGGTCTCGAACTCCTGAACTTAAGTGATCCTCCTGCCTCAGCCTCCCAAAGTGCTGGGTGCTGGGATTACAGACAGGAGCTACTGTGCCCAGCCCTGTTATATTTATAATTAATCAGTTTACATATATTTGTACTCTTATACTAAGTTTATCAGTCTCATATATATTTTATCCACTTTTTTTTTTTTTTTTTTTTTTGAGATGGTGTTTTGCTTTTTTTGCCCAGACTGGAGTGCAATGGCACGATCTTGGCTCACGACAACCTCTGCCTCCCAGGTTCAAGCGATTCTCCTGCCTCAGCCTCCCAAGTAGCTTGGATTACAGGCATGTGCCACCATGCCCAGCTAATTTTGTATTTTTAGTAGAGATGCGTTTTCTCCATGTTGGTCAGGCTGGTCTTGAACTCCTGACCTCAGGTAATCCACCTGCCTCAGCCTCCCAAAGTGTTGGGATTACAGGCGTGAGCCACCACGCCTGGCTTTATTTTATTCACTTTTTACATTTCTGTCTCCTTCACTGAAGAAAGCCCCTTAAGGGATGTTTGGGGAATATTTGCTGAATGAATGAACAAATTTAAGAATGAGTGAATGGGTAATTGGAGCCCTGGTTCTCAGTAAGCAAATCTTAATAAAAAATCAGACTAGCCAGGTGTGGTGGCTCATGCCTGTAATCCCAGCACTTTGGGAGGCTGAGGCGGGCAGATCATGAAGGTCAGGAGTTCGAGACCAGCCTGGCCAACATAGTGAAACCCTGTCTCTACTAAAAATACAAAAAAATTTAGCCAGGCATGGTGGCATGAACCTGTAGTCCCAGCTACTCAGGAAGCTGAGGCAGAAGAATCACTTGAACCAGGGAGGCGGAGGTTGTGGTGAGCCAAGATCACTCCACTCCAGCCTGGGCAACAGAACAAGGCTCCATCTCAAAAAAAAAAAAAAAGAAAAAAATTCAGGCTGGGCTTGGTGGTTCATGCCTGTTATCCCAGCTCTTTGGGAGGCCAAAGTGGGTGGATCACCTGAGGTCAGGAGTTTGAGACCAGCCTGACCAACATGGAGAAACCCCATCTCTACTAAAAATACAAAATTAGCTGGGTGTGGTGACACATGCCTGTGATCCCAGCTACCAGGGAGGCTGAGGCAGGAGAATCGCTTGAATCTGGGAGGCAGAGGTTGCGGTGAGCCGAGATTGCGCCATTGCACTTCAGCCTGGGCAACAAGAGCGAAACTCCGCTCAGACTTTTTGCTCATGATATGTGGAATTTTTTGTGTGTGCGCGAAAATATCCTATTGAAGGATTTTTTGACAAACCACCAAACCTATGAAATGAGCTTTTGTTTTGCAGTATCAGGCATTTGTTTGAAGTGTAATGTTTGGACAGGCCTGAAATCTACAGCACCAGGATTTTTCCTACACAAACCATCTTTGGTATCTTTGTTTTCTGGGTGTTAAATCAGAATAGTAACTTGATAGTCCGTTTATTATGCCTCCTAAAATTCACACAGATGGTTTTTGTACCTGCCTCCCCCCAACCCGCCAACGAAAGCCCTCAGCTGAACAGTACGTACATTATCACTAGCAAGTGATGTGACCTTGAGCAAATTACTTCTACGATCTCGGGTTCAATGTCCTCATTTTAAACAGAAGGTGAGTTCACTTCCTGCTCTGTGTGGCTGCTCAGTGCCGCTCCCACTTCCTCCTGTGTTCTCCCCGGTATCACAGGAGCTGGCATCTGGGACATGACGGTTCCTGTACCTGCTCATCTTCAGGGCTCCAGTGCAGGTTCTGCCAATAAATGGTGTATCTGCAAGATTGAGAGAGTGAGAGGAGTAGAGAGGATTGTTGCTTCTGGCAGCGGCAGGCAGGTGAGCAGACCTCAGGCTTCGGAAAGGTTTCAGCCACATGTTCCTGGTGTCTTCTTGCAAGGTGTTCACCTCAGTGCTGCAGGGAGCTGAATTCATTGGTAGTTCCTAAACAGCTTGATTTTCTTAACACTAGCAGCAGTCTTCTGCCCTTCCAACAGTTTGTTTGTTTGTTTGTTTATGTAAAAGTTAGGCCTGGTGCGGTGGCTCATGCCTGTAATCCCAGCACTTTGGGAGGCCGAGGCGAGAGGATCACCTGAGGTCAGGAGTTCAAGACCAGCCTGGCCAACATGGTGAAACCCCGTCTCTACAAAAGTACAAAAAAATTAGCCAGGCATGATGATGGGTGCCTGTAATCCCAGCTAATCTGGAGGCTGAGGCAGAAGAATCACTCCAGCCTGGGCAAGACAGCGAGACTCCATCTCAAGAAAAAAAAAAGAAGGCTGGGTGCAGTGGCTCATGCCTGTAATCCCAGCACTTTGGGAGGCTGAGGCGGGCAGATCACTTGAGGCCAGGAGTTTGAGACCAGCTCCCCTGTCTCTACTAAAAATACAAAAATTAGCCAGGCATGGTGGTGCATGTCTGTAATCCCAGCTACTCAGGAGGCTGAGGCAGGAGACTCACTTGAACCCGGGAGGTGGAAGTTGCAATGAGCCGAGATCGCGCCACTGCACTCCAGCCTGGTGACAGCAAGACTCCATCTAAAAAAAAAAAAAAGTTGGTTTTAGTTTTTATTTTAAAAATAACTACAGATTCCTCATTTACACAGAAAGACTACCAACTTTTTTTTAAGTAACAGCTTTATTGAAATATAATATTGAAAAGCCACTTAAAGTTTACAGTTCAATGGGTTTTTGTTGTTGTTTTTTTTTTTTTTTTTTTTGAGACGGAGTCTCGCTCTGTCCCCCAGGCTGGAGTGCAGTGGCCGGATCTCAGCTCACTGCAAGCTCCACCTCCCGGGTTCACGCCATTCTCCTGCCTCAGCCTCCCGAGTAGCTGGGACTACAGGCGCCCGCCACCGCTCCCAGCTAATTTTTGTATTTTTTTAGTAGAGACGGGGTTTCACGTGTTAGCCAGGATGGTCTCGATCTCCTGACCTCGTGATCCACCCACCTCGGCCTCCCAAAGTGCTGGGATTACAGGCTTGAGCCACTGCGCCCGGCCCAATGGGTTTTTAAAAATATATTCAAGGTGTTGTGCAGTCATCACAATGAATTTTAGAACATTTTTATCACCCTTAAAAGAAACTGCAAACCCATAAGTAGCAGTCTCTCCCCATTCCACCCCAACTCTGCCTATCCTCCGCTCTCCCTACCTAGCCCTAGGCAACCACAATCCACTTTCTGTCTCTATGGATTTGTCTGTTCCCAACGTTTCACATAAATGGAAACATGATATGTGGCCTTTTGTGTGAGGGTTCTTTCACTTAGCATAAGGTGTTTAAGATTCCTCCACATTGTAGCTCGTTAGAAGTACTTTGTTTCTCTGTATTACCCAATAAAGTCTCACTGTATCACATTTTATGTATCTACTCACCATTGGAGGGATATCTGGAGGGTGTCCACATTTGGGCTATTGGAATAATGCTGCAGTGAATATTTGTTGCTTTGTTTTGTTTGTTTTTGTTTTGAGATGGAGTCTCGCTCTGTGGCCCAGGCTGGAGTGCAGTGGCACGATCTCGGCTCACTGCAACCTCTGTCTCCTGGGTTTAAGTGGTTTTCATGCCTCAACCTCCCAAGTAGCTGGGACTACAGGCGCCCCTCACCAATCTCAGCTAATTTTTGTATTTTTAGTAGAGATGGGGTTTCACTGTGTTGCCCAGGCTGGTCTCAAACTCCTGACCTCAGATGATCCACCCGACTTGGCCTCCCA
Source organism: Macaca nemestrina (assembly GCF_043159975.1). Lineage (NCBI taxonomy): Eukaryota > Metazoa > Chordata > Mammalia > Primates > Cercopithecidae > Macaca > Macaca nemestrina. Next base: position 65,660,937 of record NC_092138.1, read on the forward strand.
AAATGCTGGGATTAAAGGTGTGAGCCACCGCACCCAGCAAATGCTGCTATGAATATTCACATACAAGTTTTTGTATAGATGTATGTTTTTATTTCTCTTGGATATTCACCTAGAAGTGGAATTGCTGTGTCATATGGTAACTCTGTTTAACCTTTTGAGGTGCCTCCGGGCTGTTTTCTAAAGTCGCTGCACCATTTTACAGTTCTACTAGCAGTGTATGAAGATTCTATTTCTCTGTGTTCTCACCAATACTTGTTATTGTCTGTCTTCTAAATTATCCTAGTGGGTGTGAAGTGGTATCTCTCTGAGGTTTTGATTTGCATTTTCCTGATGGTTAAACATGTCAAGCACTTTTCATGTGCTTATTGGTCATTTGTGTGTGTCTGTGTATCTATCTATATATATTTGTTGTTGTTGTTGTTGTTGTTGTTGTTAAGACAGGGTCTGTTGCCCAGGCTGGAGTGCAGTGGCATGATCTTGGCTCACTGCAGACTCGACCTCCTGGGCTCAAGCAATCCTCCCACCTCAGCCTCCCAAGTAGCTGGGACTACAGATACATGCCACCATGCACAGTTAATTTTGTTCATTTTTTGTAGAGATGAGATCTCACTATGTTGCCCAGAGTTGGTCTCAAACTCCTGGGTTCAAGCACTCCTCCCACCTCGGCCTCCCAAAGTGCTGGGATTACAGGCATGAGCCACCGTGCCTGGGCAGCCATTTGTAGATCTTATTTGGAGAGTTATCCATTCAAATCCTCTGCATTTAGCTGGGCTAACTTTTTTTTATTGAGTTGTAGATTTTTTTTTTTTTTTTTTTTTTTTTTTTTTTTGAGACGGAGTCTCGCTCTGCCGCCCAGGCTGGAGTGCAGTGGCCAGATCTCGGCTCACTGCAAGCTCCACATCCCGGGTTCACGCCATTCTCCTGCCTCAGCCTCCCGAGTAGCTGGGACTACAGGCACCCGCCACCTCGCCCGGCTAGTTTTTTGTACTTTTTAGTAGAGACGGGGTTTCACCGTGTCAGCCAGGATGGTCTCGATCTCCTGACCTCATGATCCGCCCGTCTCGGCCTCCCAAAGTGCTGGGATTACAGGCTTGAGCCACCGCGCCCGGCCGAGTTGTAGATTTTTTTTTAAATCACATATATGACTTGCAAACATGTTTTTCCATTTTGTGGGTTGTCTTTTCACTTTCTTGATGGTTTCATTTGAAAAATGAAAGTTTTGCCGGGCGCGGTGGCTCACGCCTGTAATCCCAGCACTTTGGGAGGCCGAGGCGGGCGGATCACAAGGTCAGGAGATCGAGACCACGGTGAAACCCCGTCTCTACTAAAAATACAAAAAATTAGCCGGGCGCGGTGGCGGGCGCCTGTAGTCCCAGCTACTCAGGAGGCTGAGGCAGGAGAATGGCGTAAACCCAGGAGGCGGAGCTTGCAGTGAGCCGAGATCGCGCCACTGCACTCCAGCCTGGGTGACAGAGCGAGACTCCGTCTCAAAAAAAAAAAAAGAAAAATGAAAGTTTTAACTTTTAGGTGGGCACGGTGGCTCATGCCACCGTGCCAATCCTAGCACTTTGGGAGGCTGAGGCAGGTGGATTGCCTGAACTCAGGAGTTCAAGACCACTCTGGGCAATATGGTGAAACACCAACTCTACTAAAATACAAAAAATTAGCTGGGCGTGGTGATGTGCGCCTGTAGTCCCAGCTACTCAGGAGGTTGAGGTATGAGAATCACTTGAACCTGAGAGGCGGAGGTTGCAGTGAGCCGAGATTGCCATACTGCACTCCAGCCTGGGTGACAGAGCAACACTCTGTCTCAAAAAATATGTATTTAAATATAAAAATTTAAAATAAAAATAAAAGTTTTAACTTTTGATAATGTGTAATTTGTCTATTTTGTTGTTGCATGTACTTTTGATGTCATAACTAAGAAAACATTGCCTAATCCAAAGTCACAAAGATTTATGCCTGTTTTTTTTCCTAAGAGTTTTATAGTTTTAGCTCTTACACTTATGTATATGATCCGTTTTAAGTTAATTTTTACATATATGTATGGTATGGTATTTTGCACCCAAATACATAAAGCAAAAATTAACAGAATGGAGGGGAGAAACAGAATTGAATAATGATACTTGGAGATTGTCATGCACATTTCCACAGATGTATGTTTCCCAAATTTCTTTGTTATTGATTTCTCATTTCATTCCATTGTGGTCAGAAAACATGCTTTAAATTGTTTTTTATACTTTTAAATGTATTAACATTTGTTCAATGGCCTACCATATGGTCTATCTTAAAGAATCATCTATGTGTATTTGAGAAGAATATGTATTCTGCTATTGCTGAGTATTCTAGAAATGTCTATTAGGTCTAGTTGCTTTATAGTATTTTTTTGTTTTTTTTTTTTGTTTTTTTTTTTTTGAGATGAAGTCTCGCTGTTGTCACCCAGGCTGGAGTGTGATAGCGTGATCCTGGCTCACTGCAACCTCTGCCTCCCAGATTCGAGCGATTCTCCTGCCTCAGCAACCCTGAGTAGCTGGGATTACAGGTGCACGCCACCACGCCCGTTAATTTTTGTATTTTTAGTAGAGACAGGGTTTCGCCGTGTGTCTGGTCAAAGAGGCTTTCTGGTTAATGTTTGTAGGACACAGAGACAACAAATATAAACAAGTGCCTGGCCTGGGCAAGGAGAAGTTTTGGTTTGGGTCTTTTTTTCCAGTTTTAGCAGGGTCTGTGATGGGGCCGGGCATTATTCAATCTTTACCAAATGATGTTCTGAAACCCCTTCCCGTTGGAGGGCACAAGGGCAGAGCCCTGTGAAGAAAAGACAGGCATGGCCAAGGCACCTGTGTACCCGACAGCGTTGGGAAGTCCCCTTCCCTAGGCCGAAGGCTGTCCTTTTTTTAGGTGAGCCCTCTCTAGAGCCAGACTGAGCAAAGGACAGTCATTGGCTTTTTGGAGGCAAGGACAGTGCCTGGCGTTCTGGGAGAAATACACATTGACGAGTGGGAAAGTTCCAGACCTGCTGGGAAGACAGGATTCTGGAAAAAGACAGACAGAGGTTTGAAGTCTGACTGAGGAAAGAGAGAGACCCTCTCATATTGTTTTGTATTGTTTTATACTCGGTACCTGTTTTAAGAAAAAAACAAGGAAGTAAAACCAAAGACAGGCAGCCAGGCGCCAGGCCCGAAACCAGGCCTGGGTCTGCCTGGCCTAAACCCAGTGGTTAAAAATCAACTCATAACTTAGAAACCGATGTTATTCATAGATTCCAGACATCGTATAGAAGAACACTGTGAAACTCCCTGCCCTGTTCTGTTTCTCTCTGACCACCGGTGCGTGCAGCCCCTGTCACGTACCCCCTGCTTGCTCAAATCAATCAGGACGCTTTCATGTGAAATATTTAGTGTTGTGAGCCCTTAAAAAGGACAGAAATTGTGCACTCAAAGAGCTCAGATTTTAAGGCAACAACTTGCCGATGCTCCCAGCTGAATAAAGCCCTTCCTTCTACAACTTGGTGTCTGAGAGGTTTTGTCTGCGGCTCATCCTGCTACATGACCACCTACCTGTCTACTGGCTGAGAGAGTCATATCTAATTCCTGCTTCTTCCCAACTTACTCTAAATCTGAAAATGTTTAAATCTCAGCCCTGAGTGAGGAGACCCCAGGAGAAGCCAAAGGAGGGGTGGGAGGGAGGGACAGAGGGAAGAGAGATGGAGGAGAAAGGGGGAGAAGAGGGGAAAGGGAGAGGCAGAGGAGGAGGGAGAGGGAGAGAGGGAGAAAGGTAGACAGGTGAGGGAATAAAAGTGGGAGCCTGGCTGCAGGGCCCAGACCAGCCCTACCAGCTAGTAAATGATGTCCTCCAGGCAAAGAGAACATTGTACTGCTGGCAGGAGCCGAGCTGACCTGGACACTCAAAGTCAGGGGCCCACAGACAGAACTGAGAGGGCTGTACATTCAGTAAAGAAAAAATTACACACTTATTTTCATTAACCCCTAACTAAACTTTAGCTATTCCTTCAGTTAATGTATGCAACAAAGTAGGGTGTATCAGAGGCACCTGTGACTCTGGCGCAATTTGAATCTGAAATATTTTCACTTTCCACTGCATTTGTTGCAGATACCTTGAAATTTCTTACATTCGTCACTTCTTCAAAATCGTCATTGTTATTAGAACGACTGCCAGATCTTATCATGCAATGCATTAATAAAGTAGTGTTTATCTTGCCTGAGTTTGTTTACATTTTAATAACTGTATTTCAATACAGCAGGTTCTGTCTGGAGTCCTTTGTGCTTGTTTTAGGCATGAAGAACATGACTCCAAGAACCCATCCATCTGCCTCCCCGGGCTGCTGAGCCCGGCACATGAGGGTGAGAACTGAGGAGGGCAGCTGGCAGGGGGAGGCTCTGAAAGCACAGCTGTGTGAAGGTCCGGTTCAATATCCGCTTCAGAAGACACACAGCCCTTTGTTGCTCACGTCTGTTGCGGTCTAAAGTTGATCAAGGGCCAACTTAGAGAACAGGATGGAGCTGTGGAGAGGAATGGGTAGAACGCCATGGAGATATTGAGGAAAAAAGGCCATGGCTAATACTCCCACCCCAGCCCCAGCATCCAGGCACAGGGAATCTGAGCCCCTCCACCTGCATCTGTGAGCCCCTGACAGACTCGGCAGATGTCAGCTTTTTTGAAAAGACAGTGTCTCGCTCTGTTGCCCAGGCTGGAGTGCAGTGGTGCGATCACAGCTCACTGCAGCCTGGATCTCGGCTTTCAAGTGCTCCTCCCACCTCAGCCTCCTGAGTAGCTGGGACTACAGGCATGTACCACCATGCAGAGCTCATTTTTTTTTTTTTTTTTTTGAGATGGAGTTCCCTCTTGTTGCCCAGGCTGGAGTGCAATGGTGCCATCTCAGTTCACTGCAACCTCTGCTTCCTGGGTCCAAGCAATTCTCCTGCCTCAGCCTCCCGAGTAGCTGGGATTACAGGTATGTGCCACCATGGCCAGCTTATTTTGTATTTTTAGTAAAGACAGGGTTTCTCCATGTTGGTCAGGCTGGTCTCGAACTCCCGACCTCAGGTGATCCGTCGGGATCACTCAGGCCTCCCAAAGTGCTGGAATTACAGGTGTGAGCCACCATGCCCAGCCACGCAAAGCTACTTTTTTACAGAGGTGGGAATCTCACTGTGTTGCCTAGGCTGGTCTCAAACTCCTGGCCTCAAGCGATCCTCCGGCCTGTAATCCCAAAGTGCTAGGATGACGGGCATGAGCCACCATATCCGGCCACTGTCTGCCTTCTAACTCCTAGCCTGCTTCTATCATGTGCCGGGGAGCTACCCTGTCTGCTGAAGAAAGCTGAGACCCTAAACGTCTTTTCCTCAGGAAGGTGAAGGTGAACTTGGTGGCCTTTACCCAATGACTCTGCTGATATTTGATCCGTGAGGGAATGAGCCAAGGCTTAGCACCCAACACCCACTTCAACTCTGCAGTTTCCCGGTTTCATTAAGAAGCCTATTGTTGAGTCTGGCCATGCGTTAAGGACACGTGGACTCTTGGAGCAACCCCATTTCTCTAGCATCCTCCCAGGCGATGGGTTGGTGTGGCCAGGAGCCAACAGGAAGGGTGTGGGCCAGAGGGGACAGGCTTCTTGGCAGCTGGCTGCCCTGGAGCTCTGGGAGGTTTGACCATCAGGTTTATTTCATTCAGTTTCCCCCAGCCAATCTGTAGATTAAGGAGAAATGGAGATTCTAGGAAGATAATCGCAGTGTGGACACAGCCTCAGGTTTCTTTTTTGGTAAAGTTGATGTTTATTACACAGGGGCCCAGTAAGTAAAGCATGCACTTCATTTTTCAATTTTCCTAGAATCCAGTGCTGTTTAAAACAACAACAACAACAACAACAACTGTTTACTCACTTAAGAGCAAATATATACGTTGTTGGATGAGGAAGAAAAAGTTCCGTTGGGACTGGGTGTGGTGGTTCACACCTGTAATCCCAGCACTTTGGGAGGCTGAGACAGGAGGATTGCTTAAGCCCAAAAGTTCAAGACCAGCCTGGGCAAGATGGCGAAACCCCGTCTCTACAAAAAATACAAATATTAGCTGGGCGTGGTGGTGTGCGCCTAGTCCCAGCTACATGGGAGGCTGAGGTGGGAGGATCATTTGAGCCTGGGAGGTGGAGGCTACAGGGAGCGGGAGGTGACAGGGAGCGGGAGGTGACAGGGAGATGAGATTGCATCACTGCACTCCAGCCTGGGCGACAGCAAGACCCTGTCTCAGAAAAAAGAAAGAGTTCCATTGCTCCCCACCACCCAGATGAATGCCACCCAAAATAGGTCTTGAGAGGCTGGGGCCCGAGTGGCCGGTTTTGGGAGAAACAAACCACAGCTGCCAGCTATGGGGCACCAGCCTCACCACATCGTTCCATTAGATCCCCGCAATGCCGCGAGGCAGGAACTAATCAACTCACTTTCCACAGGAGGAAAATAAGGTTTAGGGAAGTTAAGAAGCTTGTTTCTGCCACACACATCTTACCTTCTGGTTTGATTTTGTGAGAAAAGCCTGGTTTGTTTGTTTGTTTGTTTGTTTGTTTTTTTGTTTGTTTTTGCCGGAGCATGGTGCACATTTCAACCTGGAATGAGGGAGTGTAGTGAGGGGAGGCGCGGGCGCCTCAGCTGTTCAGGTGTGTGGTGTTATTTAAAGCGCACCGCAGCGGCTCGGGGAAGCCTGGGTCCCAGCCCTGTCGCTGAGCTGCTGCTCGACCTGAAGTAGCTCCCTTTTCCCAGCGTGCCTCAGTTTCCTCTTGGGAAAGCTCACTACCGGCTGAAGGTGAGTGGACTGGGGAGGCAGAAGGGGACAGAGCTGGGGTGCAGGCCGGCAGACGGTGGAGTGGGAGAGGCTGAGGCGGGGGGAGTCCGGGAGCAATGGGGTTCCAAAGAGGGGGGTGAGTCCTGGCCTGGGAAGTCAGGTTCAAGGCGCTGGTGTCCCAGCTGATCCCTGGACCGGAACAGGGACGTGTTCCCTGTCCTGCTTGGAAGTCCCGTCCTGAGCGTGGGCAGCCGGAAAGGAAGCGTTCTCCCAGGGCTGCAGGCCCACCCTGCTGGGCTGAGTTCTGTGTTTAACGGAGAGAGGAGGAGGAGAGGGGTGAAAAGCTGGGTCTCTGGTAGCTTTTTATAATTATTTCTAAAATGCTATATTTGGATATTTTCTGCTTCTACAAATAAAACATGCTTATTGTAAAAAATTCAAACAACAAAAATCTGAAATTGCTGGAAATGTTTTCCCAGGGATGCTCCTAGAACAAACTATTACTTATTAGGTGCTTACTGTACATGCTTTTTTACTCCTTTATTTTCCTTTTTTTTTTTTTGGTAACATATAAACATGTTTATGTTAGACAATATAGAAGTATTTGAATCCAAATATCACAGTTCCTCTTCCACTCCTTTCAATCCCGTGGTGTGGCAGGCGAGGCCTCAGGCTTGCGGGCCTCCGTAACAACTGTTTCAGCACCCTGCGGTGAAGTTAAATGTTAAAAGCTGATAGAGCCAGTGTCCTTATACGAAGGCGGGAAGGTAACAAAACCCCACCCAGAGTTTCGCCTAGGCCTTTCCTGGGCCTTAAAGCATGACAAAATAACGAAGGCATTCTTAACAGGATCTGTTTAGGATTAAACAAGTTTTACAAGTTTAGGATTAAACAAATTTTTCTGAAGAAGCTCCCCAGCCCTCCACAAACAAATTTATTGGAGGTGGAAAGGAACTCCCCAAACCTCCGTGATTTAGCAGGAGACAAGATAAGGGTAATCACCGCAGCACCTGGACCCATTTAGATGAAGTAAATTCACTGAGGCTCCAGAGGAAGGTCTTCAGGGCTGAGACCTTAGTTATAGATTAGAAGTGAATCACTTACGTCTTTAGATAAATGCACACTTACTCGTACACATAGAGCTTAGAAGGTATATAAGCTCTGGAAAACTTCGAAATTTTGAGTTGGTCTGGCGATAATTTCCAGGCCTTTTCCCCGTACCTGGTTACAGAAATAAAAACTCTTTTCTTTCCCAGTTTATCTGCATCTCAGTATTGGGCCATGAAAATAAGCAGCTCGCCCCTCGGTGTGATCTGGGAGCACCGGCACTAAGCACTGGGCAGTGGGAGGGTAGCTTCTGGGCAGTGCCCCCCAGCCTGCTCCCTCCTGCCTCTCCACCTCCCAGGCAGGTCCTCCCACCTCCCCAGGGCTGTGGTAGGGAGGGCTGGGGAGGCCTCAGCACTCCACTGACTCATCAACCCTTCTGTCCTTTGGTGGGTAGGATGGGGTAGGATGCCAGCAGACCTGATTTCATAATATCTTAGTGTGTTCTGCATGTGTGATCCAGCCCCTCCCTTGGGATGCAGGGGAACTATGCATCTTTTATGTATTCTCAGACTTTGAGGTCTTAGCTGAATTGGAGACAATAATCCCATCGTAATGTCCAGTCACATAACTATACCATCATTTATTTAACTGGCTTTCACTGATGGACATTGGGTTGTTTATGTGTGTGTGTGCAATACAGGTCACATCTGTGTGTGAGCTCCTGTGCTAGTATTAATATTATAAACAATGCCTCTCATCATGCCACCTGACTTCAAACTATACTATGGAGCAGCAGTAACCAAAATGGCATGGTACTAGTACAAAAACAGACACGTAGACCAATGGCATAGGATAGAGAGCCTAGAAATAAGGCTATACACCTACAACCATCTGATCTTTGACAAACCTGACAAAAACAAGAAATGGAGAAAGGATTCCCTATTCAAAATGGTGCTGGGATAACTGGCTAGGCATATGCAGAAGATTGAAACCAGACCCCTTCCTTATGCCATATACAAAAATTAAGATGGATTAAAAACCTAAACATAAAACCCAAAACTATAAAACCCCTAGAACACAATCTAGGCAATACCATTCCGGACATAGAAACTGGCAAATATTTCATGACGAAGAAGCCAAAAGCAATTGCAACAAAAGCAAAAATTGACAAATGGAATCTAAAGAGCTTCCGCCCAGCAAAAGAAACTATCAACAGAGTAAACAGGCAGCCTACAGAATGGGAGAAAAATTTTACAAACTATGCATCTGACAAAGGTCTAATATCCAGCATCTATAAGGAACTTAAATTTACAAGAAAAAGACAACCCCATTAAAAAGTGGGCAAAGGATATGAACAGACACTTTTCAAAAGAAGACATACATGTGGCCAAAAACCACATGAAGAAAAAATCAACATCACTGATCATTAAAGAAATTGAAGTCAAAACCATGATGAGACACCATCCAACACCAGTCAGAATGGCTATTAAAAAGCCAAAAAAGAACAGATGCTGGCCAGGTTGCAGAGAAAAGTGAATGCCTTTACACTGTTGGTGGGAGTGTAAATTAGTTCAACCATTGTGGAAGACAGTATGGTGAGTCCTCAAAGACCTAAAAACAGAAATACAATTTGACCCAGCAATCGCATTACTGGGTATATACTCAAAGGAATACAAATTATTCTATTATGAAGACACATGCACACATTTTCATTGCAGCACTATTCACAATAGGAAAGACATGGAATCAACCTAAATGCTCATCAGTGGTAGACTGGATAGAGAAAATGTGGTACATATACACCATGGAATACTATGCAGCCATCAAAAAGAATGAGCTCATGTCCTTTGTGGGAACATGGATGGAACTGAAGGCCATTATCTTTAGCAAACTAATGCAGGAACAGAAAATCAAATACCTCATGTTCTCACTTATAAGTGGGAGCTAAATGATGAGAACACACAGACACATAGAGGGGAACAACACACACTGGGGCCTGTCAGGAGGTGGAGGGTGAGAGGAGGGAGAGGGTCAAGAAAAATAATTAGTGGATACAAGGCTTAATGACTGGGTGACAAAATAATCTGTGCAACAAACCACCATGATACAAGTTTACCTATATAACACACCTACACATGTACCCCTGAACTTAAAATAAGTTAAAAAAACAATGCCTCGGGCATTGTAGCTGCCAATTCTTGTAAGCGACTGTCACTTGGCCTCCCTAGACCTCTAACCAGTCTCCAAACAGGTTCCCCTGCCCTGCTCTGTCAACTGGGAGGAGTTTAGCACTGGGCCTACCCAGTGTATGTCACAGGGCTCTGAAAGCATCACATTTGCTTAAACATTCTGGTATAAAAGGGGATGTAATGTAATTACTATGTACTTAAGAGAGATAAATTGGCTGTCTGGACATTTCTCCATTATAGTGAGCTATTTGCTGTTGGTGCCAAACCTCCAGGCCTGGCAGAGTCCATTCACAGTCATTCTCTTCTGCCCTCAGGGATATTTTGATAGGAAATCTTGAAATGTACTCTCTGTAGTAACCAGCATCCAAGATGGCCCCAGGGATCCCAGCCTCCTGATATCCACACCCTTAGGCAGTCCCTTCCCACAGGGCACCAGGGTTGGCCTGTGCGACCAAAGAATATGGCAAAGGGATGGCAAGTCAATTCTACAATTTAGGTTATAAGGTTACTATAGGTTATAAAAGGCTTGAAAGCTGAGTGCCATGGCATGTGCCTGTAATCCCAGCTACTTGGGAGGATGAGCTGGGAGGATCCGTTAGCCCAGGAGTTTGAGACCAGCCTGGACAACATAGTGAGACCCTCATCTTAAAAAAAAAAAAAAATCCGCTGGGTATGGTGGCTCACGCCTGTAATCCCAGCACATCGGGAGGCCAAGGCAGGCAGATCACCTGAGGTCAGGAGTTCGAGACCAGCCTGGCCCACATGGTGAAACCCCGTCTCTACTAAAAATACAAAAATTAGCTGGGCATGATGGTGCACACTTGTAATCCCAGCTACTCGGGAGGCTGAGGCAGGAGAATTGCTTGAACCCAGGAGGCAGAGGTTGCAGTGAGCTGAGATTGCGCCACTGCACTGCTGCCTGGGTGACAAGAGTGAAACTTGGTCTCAAAAAAAAAAAAAAAAAAGACTAGAGCTCTCTATCTTTCTTGCATAATTTGCCTCGAGGAATGGTGATGGATACTGGTAGGCAATGAAAAATGTTCATTAGACAAAATGTCTAGATCTGTAAACCCAAGAACTTAGTCAAGAAGACAAGATTACATCTCTTGATTTAGAAGAAACTGAATGCTCTCGAGGGCAAAATAATCGATTTTTCATTCAGTGCTAAGTTTCAGCCACATATCATTAATATGTGAATGATTTCAGGACCTTCTCTCCAGACCGTTGGAAAGTCATCGGTTAATGAGCCTGCATGTGGATATGCCATAGCTGGCACTTTCATTCTCACTTAGTTATTTGCATCCCTTTGATCCTGTGAAGTATCTTCTTATCCCCACTTGCTAGACGAGGAAATGATGCCTGAAGAGGTTATACGAATGACCCACGGACATGTTGCTAGTTAGTGGCACATCCCTGGTGTTAATTAGGATTCTCAACGAATTGGAGTTATGTTAGCCAAGTCAAAACATGGGGAACTGGCTGGGCACGGTGGCTCACCCCTGTAATCCTAGCGCTTTGGAAGGATGAGGCAGGCAGATTGCTAGAGCTCAGGCGTTTGAGGCCAACCTGAGCAATGTAATGAGACCTCTTGTCTCTACAAAAAATTTTAAAAATTAGCTGGGAGTAGTGGCACAAACCTGTGGTCCCAACTACTTTTGGAGGCTGAGATGGGAGCCTAGGAGCGAGACCCTGTCTCAAAAATAAAAACCAAAACATGAGGAATTTGTCCTAAGGATCCATGGGTGTCTCATGGAGCTTGAGAGCTGAGGTCCAGGTAGGACACGATCAGGGACTGAAGCACCATCGGGATGCTCTGTTTCCCCTTCTGCTCCTCTCTGTCTCTGCTCTGTTCTTCTCTCTTCCTGCAGTCAGGTTCTCTCTGCTCCTCTAGGCCTTGCAGCAGGAAAAGGTGGCCACTACGGTCACTGTTTTTTTTTTTTTGTTTTTGTTTTTGAGATAGAGTCTCGCTCTGTTACCAGGCTGGAATACAGTAGCGCAATCTCGGCTCACTGCAACCTCTGCCTCCCGGGTTCAAGCGATTCTCCTGCCTCAGTGTCCTGAGTAGCTAGGACTACAGGTGCCTGCCACCACGCCCAGCTAATTTTTGTATTTTTAGTAGAGGCAGGGTTTTGCCATGTTGGCCAGGCTGGACTCGATCTCCTGGCCTCAGCCTCCCAAAGTGCTGTGATTACAGACCTGAGCCACCACTCCTGGCCATCACTGTTTTCATCCTCCCTCAGTTCCAAAATGCTAGAGAAGGCACACCCCATGGCACAGAGGGCAGGTCATATCATACAAAATGGACGCTGACCTGGCCCCGCTCCCAGGGGCCTCAGCAGATACTGTCATTATGAGCTGCGCTGATAGCCCAGAAGCAGAACTTGCAACTTGCGTTGCAGATCAGCAGCAGGGAGCGAGCCCCTGTGAGCTCGGCCAGGGGCTTCCCACAGGTGGATTGCTGTGAAAGGAGCTTTGTGCCTATGACTTCTGCCAGCTTCCTGCTTTTTCTCTCCTCATGGGCATTTTGTCCAAGCAGCCCCTGTGGCTACTTATTGTGCAATTCACAGAGCGCACTGAGGAGCCTTAAAGAAATAGCTGCCTGGGGCCGGGCACAGTGGCTCACGCCTGTAATCCCAGCACTTTGGGAGGCCGAGGCAGGTGGATCACGAGGTCAGGAGATTGAGACCATCCTGATTAACACAGTGAAACCCCGTTTCTACTAAAACTACAAAAAAATTAGCCGGGCGTGGTGGTGGGCGCCTGTAGTCCCAGCTATTCAGGAGGCTGAGGCAGGAGAATGGCCTGAACCCGGGAGGTGGAGGGTGCAGTGAGCCAAGATCGTGCCACTGCACTCCAGCCTGGGCAACAGAGCAAGACTCCATCTCAAAAAAAAAAAAAAAAAAAAAGAAATAGCCGCCTGGGCCTGAGTTTCTGTCCACATCTTTGTGAGCTGAAACTCTGGGGCATTTCCCTCCAGCATGGCCTTTGGTTCCAAGTCAGGTTTGCGTGGTGAATTCCTAGGAAGAGTCACGATGAGCCAGTCCCTGTGGGACAGGCGATGCCCTCTCTGGACAATGGGCCCCGCGGATGCGGGACAGTCGAGGAGCTGATAGCATCTGAGTTCTGTGCACGGGCCAGGGCTTGTTGCTGGTTGCAGTTTGTGTGTGCGTGTGGTATGTGGGGGCGGCTCTCACTCTGCCTGGCTTAGTAATGACTGACTTGAACCTAATTCATTAGATACACAAGTCCAGGAAGGCGGTTCACCCAGAATTGGGCGAGTCACGGGAGCCATGGCAGCCTTCCTCTGGCCTGTCTCTGCCAGGTCTCCACAGTGCATCCCTCAGCTGAGAGGAGCCCTGCCCAGCTCAGCAGGCCCAGGGTCCTGAAGAAGGTGGAGTTGGCCCAAGGCCCCCAGGCAGCCCTGGGATGGCAGAGGTGGCGTGGCTCCCACCTGTCTGGAGGCTCTCTACAGCCCCTGAGGCCTTTCGCAAGAAGGTCTTCACCCTGGATCTAACCTGGAAGGGAGGAATCTTCCTCTAGTAGTGAAAGGGGTAGTCCTCTCCTAAAAAGGAGGTTTCCTTCTGAGGCCTCCTGAAGTCAGCCTTGTCTTAGCTGCCACAATTACACGCTAACACCCAATGGCCCAGGTTTCTCTCGAGAGCCCTGGGTGTGATCATCCAGCTTGTCTACTGGACATCTGCCCTTGGCACCTCCCAGCATGGGAGGCCCGGTCCTCGTCACTCATGGGTACTCTGCTCTCCTTCCTTACTCTTCCCAAAACCTGCTCCTCCTCTAACATTCACTCCTTACTGGGCCGTTCCCACCAACCCCCTAACCAGTTTGAGCCCAAGTGTTACTCTCCACTCCTTCATTCAAGAAACATTTATTTGGCCTGCAGTGGCTCAAGCCCGTAATCCCAGCACTTTGGAAGGCTGAGGTAGGCAGATCGCTTGAGGTCAGGAGTTTGAGACCAGCCTGGCCAACATGGTGAAAACCCATCTCTACTAAAAATACAAAAATTAGCCAGGTGGTGGTGGTGTGCGCCTGTAATCCCAGCTACTTGGGAGGCTGAAGCAGGAGAATTGCTTGAGCCTGGGAGGCAGAGGTTACAGTGAGCCGAGATTGTGTCACTGAACTTCAGCCTGGGTGACACAGCGAGACTCCGTCACACACACACACACATATTTATTCAACCCCTGCTATGTGCCAGGCCCTGTGCTGGACCCTAGAGGTAAAGACATGAGTCAGTGCCAGCACAAGATGCTCACAGGCCAGCGGAAAGCACACCATTCCACCTGGGAAAAGATGAGAACTCGGCAAGCTCACAACAGGAGGAGGGGGTGCAGCGTCTTGCTCCCTCGCTTATAAAATTCAGGAAAGGTTTCCTGGAGGAGGGGATACCAGAATTGAGTCAGGGGAGAAGATAGAGGAGGGAGGAAAAGGACTTCCAGGCAGAGGGGAATCTGGGGCCCAGTGTGTCTGGGGGAACTGGAAGCAGGTTGATGCTGCCGGAGTATAATATGCCGGGCAAGGGAGTTCTGGGAGCCAAGGCTGGAGCCATTATCAGGAGCAGGTTAAGAAGGCTCTTGTTGGGAAGGGGAGCATCTAATAAGACTGGACTTTGTCCTGTGGCAGGGGAGAGCCACCTAAGGGTTTGGAGCTGTGGGTGAGAGTCGGCGGTAAAGGGGCCATGATCAGTTTGTATTTGAGTGATCCCCTCTGGAGGCTGTGCAGAGGTCTGAATATGAAAGTGGGGGGTACAAAGCAGGAAGCGAGATCATGATGGAAAGGCAGGAGATGATGGGGTCTGAACTAGGGCTGTGGAGGAAAGGGAAAGAAAAGGACCATTCACTAGGTGTGGGGGAGGCAGAAGATGAAAGAGTCAAGGATGACCCTCCCGTTTCTGGCTAGGGTATCGGGGGAATGGTAGGCCAGCAGTGGAGCCAAACAGTACAGGAGAAGAAATATGTTTGTGGGGAAGTTTGAAGAGTCCATATTTGGATATGCTGAGTTTGAGTGCCTACCGCTGGGGTGTCCAATCTTTTGACTTCTCTGGGCCACATTGGAAGAAGAATTGTCTTGAGCTACACATAAAACTCTATAACTAATGATAGCTGATGAGCTGAAAAAAAATTGCCAAAAAATCTCATGTTTTAGGAAAGTTTACGAATTTGTGTTGGGCCACATTCAAAGCTGTCCTGGGCTGCATGTGGGCCCGCAGGCCATGGGTTAGACAACTTGGCCTACAGGATCTTCAGGAGGATAACTTCAGGAGGAGATGTTTAGCAGGAAACACAAGGAGAAGTGGGACTGCAGATAGGAATTCCTGTGCTAGGGGAACTATAAAATGTTGCTGATGCAAGCAGAAGAGGATGCAGTAGCTCCAGGAAGAGTACACAGAATGGGATAATGGTGAGGGTCATATCCTAGCGAGCCCTGATGGGAATGGGCGGGCCAGAGAAAAAGAAACTCAGGAGAGAGAACTCAGCCACACGGAGGACTTAGTGAGAGGAGTGTCATGACAGCCAAAGGGCGAGTCATGGGAGCTGCGGCAGCCTTCCTCTGGCCTGTCCTTGCCAGGCCTCCGCACCCAGAAATGCAGAGTCACACAGCATAGAGCGGTCCAGCAGCACAAAGACGGGAATGTGTTCATTAGACCTGACATTTAAGAAGCCACTGGCAACCTGTGGTTGGGAGAGGCAGGCTTCAGCCAGCATGGTAGCTCCAGTCTCAACGGTACCTATGTCTATGTGGAAGGAGCCTGGGAGTGGAATTCATATGCAGGAATCAGTCTTGTTCAGCACAGAGGAGGCTTGACTTTAAAGCTAAACAAATTTGCATTTTAGAATACAACCAAGGCTGGGCACGGTGCCTCACACCTGTAATCCCAGCACTTTTGGAGGCTGAGGTGGGCGGATCACTTGAGGTCAGGAGTTCGAGACCAGCCTGTCCAACATGGTGCAATTGTAGCGGGTGCCTGTAGTCCCAGCTACTCGGGAGGCTGAGGCAGGAGAATCACTTGAACCCAGGAGGCGGAGGTTGCAGTGAGCCGATATCACGCCACTGCACTCCAGCCTGGGCGACAGAATGAGACTCTGTCTCAAAAGAAAAAAAGAATACAACCAGAAAAAAAAAAATCCATTATTAAATATTCAAAAACCATTTAAACTTTTAGAAGCCCCCTGCTGTAGGGAATAAATACAACATTGCTCAAGAAGGAACGAGGCTGTAAGCTGTAGTGATTCTGGACTCTTCTGGCAGGCAGATTTCTAATGTATGCTTTCCACGAATAAAAGCAATATGAAAGCACATTGGCTGCTTATAACCGCGTCAATCCTGACCTGCGCATTAAGAAGCTTGTACTGTATTTAGAACTTGGTTTTGAACAACAGTGCCTCCTGGTGTAAATGTCATATATAAATACTTTACTAGCATAGTGGCAATATTCTAATAGAAATATTGCTGCTCTGATTTTTTTTTTTTTTAACTTAAAATCAAGTTAAAAACATGTTTTGGGATGAGGAAAGTGATTTGGGGGACTTGTTTAGGTTTTATGTAATACAGCATTAGGGATATTGATAAAGCTATCTGGATGATAAAAATTCACCTGCCCTTGCATTGTACAGCTGTGCCTCTATAAAGTGTCACAGAGTGGGGTCTACCACTTATTTTTTTTTAAATAAAAGGTATGGCCAGGTGTGGTGGCTCACGCTTGTAATCCCAGCACTTTGGGAGGCTGAGGCGGGCAGATCACCTGAGGTCAGGAGTTCAAGACCAGCCTGACCAACCAACATGGAGAAACCTTGTCTCTACTAAAAAGAAAAAAAAAGCCAGGCATAGTGGCGCAGGCCTGTAGTCCCAGCTACTTGGGAGGCTGAGGCAGGAGAATGGCTTGAACCTGGAAGGCAGACATTGCTGTGAGCCAAGATCGCGCCACTGCACTTCAGCCTGGGCAACAAGAGCAAAACTCAAAAAAAAAAAAAAGTTTATAAAATTATACGGAAGATTGAACAATGAATTTCTCAAATTGAACCTTTTGTGCAACCAAACATGCAGATCAACAAATAAAAAATGATTGACAGCCCAGATGCCTCCTCATGCCCTGAGCTCCTGTAGGTCACAACCGCCTGGCTAGGGTAATTATGATCACATCTTCTCACATCACAGATCAATTCTGCTTGTTGATCTTCCTACAGTTGGAACAGTTTGTAAGAACATTCTCACAAGTATATTGAATGAGGCACGGGAGTGTGCTCTTCTGGGTCTTTTCAGTGCATTAGCAAGATTCACCCATGTTGCTTGGTGTAGTTGGTTTTCTCTTTGCTGTATAAAGACCATTGTAAAGCTCAACCATAATTTATTATCAGCCCTGTGGTTGATAAACATTTGGATTGTTTCCAGTTTTGGGCTTTTATAGTCTGCTGTGAACATTATTGTACATGGCTTTTGGTGCCCATACGCATGCATCTTATTAGGAATATACCTAGAAGAAGAGTGACTGGGTTATAGCACATGAACTTTAGTAGACAATGCCAACCAGTTTTCTAAATTGGTTGTTCCAGTTTATGTTACCATCAACAGCGGATGGGAATTTGTTTGCTTCACATCCTCACCAACATATGGTATTGTTAATCTTTCTAATTACAGATATTTTCTGGTGGGTATATGTCATTGTGCTTTTTAAAACCAGCTTTATTAATATATAGTTCAATTAGAGATAATTGTACCATACAATTGATCCACTTTGTACAATTCAATGGCTTTCAATATACTTGGAGTTGTCATCCATCACCATAATCAATTTTAGAACATTTTCATTACCTCCCAAAGAAACCTTATAGCCTTTCATTATCACCCTCAACCCCACTATCCCCTTAGCTCTAGTCTACCACTCATCTATTAATACTTTCTCTGTAGAGTTGTCAATTCTTAACATTTCATATAAACAGGATCATACTATAAGTGGCCTTTTGTGTCTGGCTGCTTTCACTTCGCAGGATGTCTTCAAGGTTCATTAGATTTTGATTCTCCACGTGGGACACAGGTTGTAGGCTTCCTATCTATTCCCTTTAAGCTCATCTATCTGATGATGCATTTCATAGTGAATTTATTTTCATGGACCTACCAGAAAGTAGTGCTACTTTAAATCAGTCTGTGAGAGCATGACTGAGGTTTATCTTTGACTGCAGGAATGAGTGAGCTTTGTTAACATTTTCTAGGCCAAATTATTTTGGCCATCCTTTATGATGAGACATTCTGAAGTCTCAAGTTCCTTTGTTAGAACAGATCCAAAATGATTTATTGAGTTGAAACAAATCTGGCTTTTTTGTTTGTTTGTTCGTTTGGTTTTTTAGACAGGGTTTTGCTCTTGTTGCCCAGGCTGGAGTGCAATGGTACGACCTCCGCCTCCTGGGCTCAAGTGATTCTCCTGCCTCAGGATCCCGAGTAGCTGGGATTACAGGCATGTGCCACCACGCCCGGCTAATTTTGTATTTTTAGTAGATGGGATTTCTCCATGTTGGTCAGGCTGGTCTCGAACTCCCAACCTCAGGTGATCTGCCTGCCTCGGCCTCCCAAAATGCTGGGATTACAGGGATGAGCCACCACACCCAGCCTGGATTGGGCTTTTCTTACAAGTATCCCTACAGCCGATCTCATTGCTGACATCTGTGCAGAGGCATGGGCCCTTCCACCCAGCTGAAGAAGATAGACACGTGGGAGGTGGCCATGTAAAGACAGAGGCAGAGATTGGAGTTATGTCTACAAGCCAAGATATGCCGAGGGTTGCTAGCAGCCATCAGAAGCTAGGAGAGAGGCATGGAACAAATTCTCCCCCAGAGCCGCCAGAGAAAACCGACTCTGCCAACATCTTGACTTCTAACTTGTAGCCTCAACCATGAGAGAGTAACTTTGCTTTAAGCCATCACATTTGTGGTAACTTGTTATGGCAGCACTAAGAAATCAATACACTAAAGACCTGATTTCAAAGCTGCCTGGCATAAGCTGGTGCTCAATAAAAGCTCATGGAGCCGAGTTAGGTTGTGAATATTCCTTAGCAAGGACCTGGACCTCTGTGTGTGTGTGTTGAACAATAACTCAACATGAGTTCTTTTTCCTGATTTGTTTCCCTAACTAAAATTTGTAGCTTCGATCAGAGAGATGGTCTCAGTTTCCTGTAGATCTTCTGGAATTAGAGTAAATGTGACCTATTTTCCTCTTTAATGGCATCAAGGATGGGGCATTCTAAGCATGAATCACCATGGACAGTGACACATTTTTTATTGGCAAGGGGACCGGCCTTATTTTGGTAGATGAGTCGTTATTTTCCTCTGATTCAGCTGAAGTTTAGTACTAACGTCCAAAAGCAGAAAAGGAGAAAAAGAGCCAATTAGGATGTCTGGATACAATACTGCTTACACTGACTACAGAAATGTCTATCATACTAGGATTAAGTTTGAACTATCAGAAATCCACGTCAGCACACATTTGGAGGGTCTTTTTTTTTTTTTTTTTTTTTTTTAAAAGACAGGGCCTCACTCTGTCATCCAGGCTGGAGTGCAGTGGCATGATCAGAGTTCACTGCAGCCTCTACCTCCTGGGCTCAGGCAATCCTCCTGCTTCAGTCTCCCTAGTAGCTGGGACTACAGGTGTGCACCACCACGTGCGGCCTTGTTTTTTGTTGTTGTATTTTTTTGTAGAGATGAGGTTTCACCATGTTGACCAGCCTGGTCTCAACTCCTGAGCTCAAGCCATCAGCCAGATGCAGCCTCTCAAAGTGAGATTACAGGTGTGAGCGACCATACCCAACTGGAGAAATCTTCACCAGAAGATATGCAATAACCACCTGACTTAGCCAGACTACTGGGTCCTGGCAGACTGCTAGGTGTGGCTCACTGGTTATTAACCAGTCACCATGCATTGTTCCCATGTGTAGACCAAGAACTAGACGTTTGAAGGGGAGGTGAATTTCTTCTTCCTGAACAATTCACTTCTTTTCTATGGTGGGGAAATATCCAAACTAATTCTACCACATATTTTCAGATGATAAGGTAACATAATATTCCTGGCTGTCACTATGTTGATGTTTTGTCCTTGTTTTTTTTTTTTTTTTTTTTTTTGAAACGGAGTCTCGCTCTGCCGCCCAGGCTGGAGTGCAGTGGTGGGATCTCAGCTCACTGCAAGCTCCGCCTCCCAGGTTCATGCCATTCTCCTGCCTCAGCCTCCAGAGTAGCTGGGACTACTACAGGCACCCGCCACCTCGCCTGGCTAGTTTTTTGCATTTTTTAGTAGAGACGGGGTTTCACCGTGTTAGCCAGGATGGTCTCGATCTCCTGACCTCGTGATCTGCCCGTCTTGGCCTCCCAAAGTGCTGGGATTACAGGCTTGAGCCACCACGCCTGGCCTTTTCCTTGTTTCTTTTCCTGTATTTCCTGCCAAATTAGGAGACAGAGATACATGAAAAGGTCAAGAGTATGTGTGCTGTAGAGAATCTCAAGAGGAATCCACTCCATCTCAAAGTGAGGCTCAAGTTTCCTACCCCCAATTCTTCGGAATGCTGAATTTTATGAGGATCAAATTATTTAAAAAAAAATTTTTTGAGACAAGAGTCTCACTCTGTTGCCCAGACTGGAGTGCAGTGACATGATCTTGGCTCACTGCAACCTCTGCCTCCCAGGTTCAAGTGATTCTCCTGCCTCAGCCTCCCAAGTAGCTGGGATTACAGTAGGCATCTGCTACCTCGCCCAGCTTTTCTTTTTTTGAGACGGAGTCTCGGTGGGTTGCCGGGCTGAAGTCCAGGGGTGCAATCTCAGCTCACTGCAACCTCTGCCTCCTGGGTTCAAGCGATTCTCTTGCCTCAGCCTCCATAGTAGCTGGGACTACAGACATGTGCCACCATACCCAGCAAATTTTTGTATTTTTAGTAGAGACGGGGTTTCACCATGTTGGCTAGGATGGTCTCCATCTCTTGACCTCATGATCTGCCTGCCTCAGCCTCGCAAAGTGTTGGGATTACAGGTGTGAGCCACCATGCCCGACCCTTTTTTTTTTTTTTTTTGTATTTTTAGTAGAGATGCGGTTTCACCATGTTGGCTAGGCTGGTCTTGAACTCCTGACCTCAAGTGATCCACCCACCTTGGCCTCCAAAGTGCTGGGATTATAGGTGGGAGCCACTGTGCCTGGCCCAATTTAAATAGCTGTGAATTCAAGCAAATATATCTGAAAATTTACTGACAAACAAGGAGCTTTGTTCTTGAATATTATCTATGGCAGCTTCAGAGAAATTCAGACTGCTTTAAAAATGAGTATTTTCTAATGTATTATAGCAACGAAAGTTACATTCAACTATATACAGAATGTTTTAAAATCATACTATAGTTTGTTAAGGCATGCAATAATAGCAAATTATCTTGGGATTATCACGAGTAACGTTCAGTTCTTTAGAAACCAGGTAGCTTTGCATAGTTCTGGTCTAGACCTATGCCATCTAACTTGGTGGCCACTATGCAGATGTGGCTACTGAGTATTTGAAATGTGGCTCGTCCAAATTGAGATACGCTGTCAATGTAACATACACACTGGATTTCAAAGACTTGGTAGGAGAAAATGTAAAGGATCTTAATATTACAGTAGAAATATTTTGGTATATTTGACTGAATATTAAAAATAATTTCAAGTTTTCTTTCTAATGTGGCTACTAACAAAATTTAAAATCATGTGGCTAATTACACTTTATTGAACGGCCTTGTTCATCCAGTTCATTGAAGTGTACAAGAGAGCTGAAACATTTAGCTGTGATGTGATCCTCCCATTCATAAGAATCTCATCCTCTCGGCTGGGCATGGTGGCTCATGCCTGTAATCCCAGCACTTTGGGAGCCTGAGGCGGGTGATGAGGTCAGTAGTTGAGACCAGCCTGGCCAACATGGCATAAACCCTGTCTCTACTAAAAATGCAAAAATTAGCTGAGTGTCATGGCACACATCTTTAATCCCAGCTACTTGGAAGGCGGAAGCAGGAGAATCACTTGAACCCGGGAGACGGAGGTTGCTGTGAGCCGAGATCACATCGCTGCACTCCAGCCTGGAGGAAAGAGCAGGGGAAAAAAAACAACACAAAAACCACAACTCTTTTCTAGGGAGTGACACAGGATGCGACTACCCAAGCAGAGGAAGAAAGCTGGCTTTTATGTATGCTTCTGCATGGAAAGGCCACATAGCCTATGCTTACAGGCCCTTGGCCAGAACCATGCCCCTCCATGACTTATTTAAGTAGGGTGACTTGGGTAGTCATGGGTACTTAGCAGTAAATGCCTCTGTCATAAGACATGGCATAAGTTTTGGGTTTCTTGAAACATTCAAAGTTAAACACAAGTACTCTTCTACGTATGTTGGAAAAAGGAGGGAAAAAAAATCAGGATGTGGTCACTTCTGTCAGATGAGTACTGGAGCCAGTCAAGAGGGTAAAATCTTAACATAGCATATGCATAAGTATATTGTTTTTATTTTCTTCCTTTTTTAGTCAAAGGAAAACTATACAAACATATATGGAAAATGACAAGCAGAGGCTCCTCTTTCCATATTACGTTGACAGGAAGTTGTACATAAACTGTAGCTAATGTGGACGAATCTGACTAGTTGTCTATTGCTGTCTTCTTTCCCGCCTCTTATGGTTAACATATATAGAAAGAACTAGTTGAATTCTAGTTACCTACATCTCCCCCCGCCCCCCAAGATGGAGTCTTGCTGTCACCCAGGCTGGAGTGCAGTGGCACGATCTCGGCTCATTGCAACCTACGCCTTCTGGGTTCAAGCGATTTTCCTGCCTCAGCCTCCCGAATAGCTGGTATTACAGACATGTGCCACCATGCCT
This sequence comes from Macaca nemestrina, assembly GCF_043159975.1. Classification (NCBI taxonomy): domain Eukaryota; kingdom Metazoa; phylum Chordata; class Mammalia; order Primates; family Cercopithecidae; genus Macaca; species Macaca nemestrina. Next base: position 65,683,837 of record NC_092138.1, read on the forward strand.
GGCTAATTTTTGTATTTTTAGTAGAGACGGGGTTTCACCAGGTTGGCCAGGCTGGTCTTGAACTCCTGACCTCGTGATCTGCCCAACTTGGCCTCCCAAAGTGCCAGGATTACAGGTGTGAGCCACCGTACCCAGCTTTTTTTTTTCCTTCCCTTTAGAGACAGGGTCTTCTTGCTATTGCCCAGGCTGGAGTGCAGTGGCACAAATATAGCTCACCGTAACCTCAAATTCCTGGGCTTAAGTGATCCTCCAACCTCAGACTTCTAAGTAGCTAGGACTATAGGTGTGTGCCACGAGGCCCAGCTAATTTTTTTTTTTTTTTTTTTTTTTTTTTTTTTTTTTGAGACGGAGTCTCGCTCTGTAGCCTAGGCTGGGGTGCAGTGGCCGAATCTCAGCTCACTGCAAGCTCCGCCTCCCGGGTTTACGCCATTCTCCGGCCTCAGCCTCCCGAGTAGCTGGGACTACAGGCGCCCGCCACCTCGCCCGGCTAGTTTTTTTTTTTATTTCTTAGTAGAGACGGGGTCTCACCGTGTTATCCAGGATGGTCTCGATCTCCTGACCTCGTGATCCACCCGTCTCGGCCTCCCAAAGTGCTGGGATTACAGGCTTGAGCCACCGCGCCCGGCCCAGCTAATTTTTAAAACAAACATTTTTGTAGAGATAGGGGTCTCACTATGTTGCTTATATATCTCTACTGTTCAAATGCATACACCACATATTTGGCTGTACTCTTTCTGCTATCTTCTTGGCCTTTATAAATATGTACCATATGTTACAATGCTAGTTACTTTTGCATTTCTAAGTTGTTTACACAAACGCAGAAATACAGAATCTGGCAGCCAGTAATTCAACCTGGCTCTATCTTCCTGCTGCTATCTCTCCATCCCCATGCATATACAACCCTTCCCCATCCCTAACACAGTGACATGAAACAACAAATGTTTTAAGTGTACATCATACATTTATTACCAACAACCCTCTCAACTCCAAAATTGGGCACAGGGATTAAAAATAAAAATTCATTGCACTACTTAGTAAAGCATTACTAGTAACTTTCATAAAAAATGTACAAACTTTGTTAAAAATTTATCAAGCCTTCAAATGATTTGGTTACAGATATTTATAATACATACATTTAAAACTATATGTTAACTGATACAATGGAATATGATTTGAGAAAATGACTCAGCAAATGATTCCGAAAAACACCCCTGTGAGCTTTCACAATCGGAAACAAACGGCAAAATGAGGTAACCAAATGTACCAACAGGGGGATAAACAGCTTTCTAATGAAAAGGCCCAAAGATTTCTGCGAAAAATATTCTCACAAGTGAGTCGGTAGATCTCATTCAAAATTATTCTAAGAGGCCCAAATTTAAGAATCTTAACAAATCACATTTCAGATAGTATATAAAATCTAAATATGCTTTCACATTTTCCAGATTTTGCTCAAAAAGTTAAGGACAGAAAATCCTAATATGAGATCTTGATACCTGGAGGCCTTTTTTGAGGGGTGGGAGTTAAAAAAAAAAAACACCAAAGATGACAATTCATGCCAAAAAACAAGCAAGAACCCACAAAAAACCCACAGCTGAGTTAAGATGGTAAAGCCAATATTATTTTAGGAGGAAAGAGGACGAAGGCCATGAACCAACATCTGCCTGCTATCTGGTGCATCACCCAAGGTGACAATGGCTGGGCACAAATAAACTGTTCTCTTTTGCTAGCCACAAAGCTGCTCACTGTGGCAAGCCTGAGCTGGTCAGAATACGTGTGTGTGTGTGTGTGTGTGTGTGTATTCCTGATACACACTAACCACAATAAGCAAGTCTGCACACATCTCTATGAGCCCCATGCAAAGACAAGACATTCCCACAGAGAGATCAGTCACAAGAGTGCAACAATGAAATTCAAGACTTTACCAAAACAGACCCTGCTGCCTCCGAAATTGCCAACTGCCTCTCAAAAATTTACAGAAAAAGGGACATTATAAGAATTCATAGAGGGAGGGAAGAAAAAGCTGCTACTCCTAGTCATTAGTACAATGTGCCGTGTTAATTAGGTATCTCTATATAAATTAGAAAAAGTGCTTTACTTGCATGCTTCAATAAAATGAATACTGAGTGTAGTAGTGTTATGTTAGATCTGTACAGATATAAATTTTTTGCAGCTATATAAAAGTGTATAAGATGGGCTTTTGCCATTTTAAACATGATTTTTTTTTCTTTAAAAAAAGATTAAACTATACGTGATTTGTATGTAGCTGATTATTATGCCAAGAATTTTGGTCTTTAACACACTTTTTATTCATCAGGAACAGGTGAGGGATATCCTAATGATTTAAAAGTAACATGTGCATTTTTACCACTGTTTAGATGTATTTCTGATGCACTGACAACCTAAGGGCAAACAGAGTGTGCAAAACCCTACGTGTACGACTAGATAGAGGCAACAGTGTCTCAAAAAGGGCAAAATTGTGCTTCTGTGAATTGACTTTACTTAACTCTAGGCTGTGATGAGCTTATAGACACTTCAAGGGAGGGCAAGCAGCATGGCAGTAACAAGTAGTTAACACTGAGTGGAAAACTGACACAGAACCAACTGAAAGTTGAGTGGGGCTGGCAGCAAGTTATCACAGTCCTGACTGGAATAATGCAGCTTGTGCTATTGCAAACAAAGCAATTACATCAACTGCAGGAAGAGGCAGACAATGTTGAAGACACTAAAAGAATGAGAAAGTAATTTAAACACTGCTGGAAAAATGACTTTAAACAATCTGAATTATGCTCAAAGAACCTACTAAAAAAAACCCCACACAGCTATGTGTTAGATCAACTAAATGAAGGTCAATTCCTGTTTAACAGCATTATTTTTTATACAAAAATCAAATCTTCATTTATACTGCAAGTATTCTGGACACCTGTTGTATTAAACTTTTCTCATTCAAACAAAAATTAAAAGGAAAAGCGATAAAACATCAAAACAAATCAGGTCTAAGGAACATGAGCTGTAACAGCACTTGATCCATCCTGAAACAGGGGTTTCGATGAGAAGCACATGTGATGAAGGAAGAACTAGACAACTTTCAGAACTGGAGTCTGGCAAGTGAATTAATATGGACAGAAATATAGCTTTCTTAAAACAATTTAGTTGCCCACAGGAGCTTGAACACAGAATACATATCAGAAGTCAAGCTGAATTAACAGATTTTGTTCTGGTGGAAGTCAACGAGGTGAGACTTCATGGAACTAGTGGTCTTCTTAGAAATATATTAATCAAATATCTTCAGAATAGACTACAAATCTAAACATTAAAAAAAAAAATCACAGGTACTTTCTGTAAGAAACTGGAAATGTAAAGGAAAAAAAGTATCAACATTCAAATCATTGATTGAAATGCTAATATTGCTAACTGATAATGTATGATATTGCACCTTCTTTTTGGAAACAGCAAGTTGGAGATTTTAAAATTTCCACAACAGAATCAAAAAAATCAGGTTCATGGAGTGAGAATTTTGTTACACTTTTTTTTTTCCTTAAGTGACCTACTTAGGACCACCAATAAAGAGAAGGTGACAGCTGCCTGAAGCAAAGGAAGAAGGCTTTTCTCATTCCATTCGTTGGGAGGGAAGGGCATGGAGTATTCAATGCTTGTAATTGATGCACCCTCAGCAATCAGTGTGCAACAGCAAACACAAGGGGGAAAAAACCAGTGTACAGTACTAGTGCTGTTTAAATAACACACCAGATTATACATTGCAGCATAATTAAAACTACACACACATTCTTGGTACATGCTGGTATATAGGATCTCATACACACGTTAGCTACCATGCCCTCTCACAAGTAGTTGTGCACACTCTCACACAGATACACTTATCACCAACAGTCATACGCTGCATTCATTTCCACTCACAGTTTCTGAAGGCTCTATATAAGGTAGATTGCTATATCATCTGTAGCTACCACTTTTTATAAAAGCACATGCTAAAAGATCACGTCCACTGTAATCTTGCAGCAACACTCGGAATGATCACACAAAAACCAGGGAATGTTAGTGCACACACAAAATTAAGCTAAAGAAAAAGTCTTTGGAGTTCCAATCACACGGTTAGTATAACAATCCCATAACTGTGAAGACTAATTGTAAGCTTTTATAGTTGATTAAGTCACACAGTGCAAAGAAAGGTCCATTGACCCTTTTGGTAAAGGGAGGGCTGGAAGCCACACAGATTAAGTTCAATGGATAGTCCGTATATACATGTGATGAGGAACACCCAAACTAAATTTGTGCTTCTTAGGTTGGTCATTCTGAATCCCGATGCACTTCTGAAGCATCAGCTCGGCAAATTGGGCAAGTACGATTTGCCTACAAAACAAAAGGGAAAACTTGTTTAAATTGTGACATATACAATGAAACACATTAAAAGCAATGGAACTACTTTTACTTCCCACAGTTTTTACATTCTTTGTTCCTCTGAAGAGGTACAAAGCAATTTGTGTCTTTTTTTAACCCACAAACCTCCGAATTAGCCCATGAATATTTTTTTTTTGAGATGGAGTTTCGCTCTTGCTGCCCAGGCTGGAGTGCAATGGCATGATCTTGGCTGACTGCAACCATCGCCTCCTGGGTTCAAGCGATTCTCCTGCCTCAGTCTCCCGAGGAGCTGAGATTACAGTGCCCACCACTATGCCGGGCTAATTTTTGTATTTTAGTAGAGACAGGGTTTCACCATGTTGGTCAGGCTGGTCTCAAACTCCTGACCCTCGGGTGATCCACCCACCTCGGCCTCCCAAAGTGCTGGGATTACAGGTGTGAGCCACCACACCTGGCCGCCATGAATGATTTTTAGTAGGTCTGTTAAAATATACAAACAAGATTACATTCACCAGTTTGGACCAAGTTAACAACTGACATTAAAACACCTTGGTTAGTCTTTTTTTTCTTTTTTTTTTTTTTTTCTTTTTTGAGACAGGGTTAAACCCTGTTGTCCACAGGAGCACAGTGGCATGATTACAGCTCATTACAGACTTGAACTCCTGGGCCTAAGTGATCCTCCTGCCTCAGCTTCCTGAGAACCTAGGATTAACAGGTGTGTGCCACCACACCCAGCCAATTTAAAAGACAAGGGTTTCACTAAGTTGCCCAGGCTGGTCTCCAACTCCAGGCCTCAAACGATCCTCCTGCTTTTGCCTCCCAAAATGCTGGGATTACATGCCTGAGCCACCATTCCTGGCCCCTTGGCTATTCTTAATGGAATGAAGTCACAGAAAACATTTAGCGGTACTGAGGAAAGCCTGACTGTAAAATAGGTGACTGGATCTATACCATAGCTCTACTTACTCACCTGGTTCCCTGGCTCCTAAATTTGCTTTCTCCATTTCAACAAATGGGACCATAATTTGTGGAGTTGCTAATGCCAGAAACATAAGCATCACCTGTTCTCCTACTTCCTACAACCCATTCAGCACATAATCTTATTTCTGCATTATGGTAATGCTCAAATCAGTCCCTCTTTTCATCCAGTTGCCACTATCCATTCTCTGGCCCACCATGTCTTTATTCTATCTCCCTGTCTCTCAGAAATTACCTCTTCTACTCTATCCTCCAACAGTGGCCAGAAATCCTTCTAAAATAGTCTGTTATATCCTTCCCAAATGCTTTCAGGATTACATCTAAACTTCACGCTTCAGAGTGGCTTCACAACAAGCTGGTCATTGATTTTCTCTCTGAACACCTTTTCTTTTCCCACTCTTCCTCACATTCCAACTATCAGCCACATGGAACTTGTGGTTTTGATTGTTCTCTGTTTGCACATGTCAGGGATTTGCACATATAATGCTTTCCTTTTAAAATACTTTAAGACTCTTTGTTTTCAGGATTGAGTTTGGGCTAAGTTAGATACTATGGAACTGTGCTCCCTCAGAACTGACTTTTAACTCTATCTTCCTCTCCAAATTGTGAGGTTACCTAGTTTTATCCAAATCAGAACACTTCATTTAAAAAATACCAAATTTGACTATATAAATTTTTTTTATAGTCATGGAGCCACTGCAACCCAGCCTATTAAAGTTCTTTTACTGTATCACGTTTTCATTCTACTGTTACAATTTGAGACTATGAAACTATTAAGAGTAAAAAAGCAGATTTTGTAAACCTTTTTTTTTTAAACATTAAATAGTCAGGTGCAGTGTATAATCCCAATACTTTGGGAGGCTGAGGTGGGAGGACTGCTTGTGCCCAAGAGTTCAAGACCAGTCTGGGCAACATAGTGACACCCCGTCTCGCTTGAGCCTGGGACGTCGAGGCTACATTGAGCCATGACTGTACCACTGCACTCCAGACTGGGCGACACATCGAGACCCTGTTTCAAAAAATATATATATAAAAAAGAAGCCCCTGCAATAATTTCACCCTGGCATAGCCACTCTTATGGATTTGTGTCCTTTGTGCTTTTGTTCATATATACAAAGGAGAAAATGGTCAGAATTAAATAAAAACACTAGATGTACTATTCTCCATGCAAACCTCTGACAACAGAGCTATAATTAGGTAGCCTTCTAAATTCTCAAAGCAAACTGTGGCCTAGCAAGTTCGGGCTTTGTCCCTGTATGCCATGAGAAAGGACATACTGATTGTCGAGAGGTCATCCATTTGAGTTTTGTATAATCACTCCTATGTTGTTGACTGCAGTTAATTTTTACTGGCCTTTTCTCCTCATTTAAAGAGATCATACTCAAAGCTGTGTTTCCATTTTGTCTTCCTGTCCACTGAGTTACGAACTTACTCTAATTAACCTATGGTCAATAAAATAGAAAAATTCAATGTCATTTCCTTTAAAGATGTTATCACTTTACCTTAAGCCATTTGTCAACACACTTGGCATGGAACTCGTGGTTACAGGGTAAGACTCTAAGTAGCTGCCTTGACTCAAAATCACACATGCATACTACACACCTAAAAAAAGCAAAAAGATCATTTAACCATAAAACCAGATGGTTTTCTATTGTTATGACTATTGAAACCTACAAGATAATTTATTCTGTTATCAAAATATCACTTAAATTTTTAAACAAAATTAACCAATACCCTGAAAAAATTGTGATGTTTTGCAGTAAGAGGGTTTTGCTTTACTAACAGATTATCACAAAAATTTCTAGTTAACATGAAGTCAAATCTTAATACCAAAGATTCTATACTATTTTTTTAAAAAAAGGTGTTGGAACAACTATGTCCACATACAAAAGAATAAAGGTGGACCCCTACCTCATACCATATAAAAACTGACTCAAACTGATCAAAAGCTTAAGTGTTAAGAGCTAAACTATTAACCTCTCAGAAGAAAACACAGTAAATCTTCATGACCTTGGATTATACAATGGTTTCTTGGAGATGACATTAAAAGCATAAGAATTAACAAAAAAAGAAATGCAGTTGTTCTTCAGTATCTGAGGGGGGACTGATTTCTAGGACCCACAATGGACACCAAAATCTGCAGATGTTCAAATCCTTTATATACAACGGTATAGTGTTTGTGACCTATGCACACCCTCCCATATACTTTAAAATCATTAATATACTGTAATACCTAATACAATGTAAGTGCTATGTAAATAGTTGTTATACTGTATTGTTCTTTATTTGTACTACATATTGCTCTATTTTCTATTTTTATTTTTTCCTGAATATTTTCTATCTTTGGTTGGCTGAATACAGAGGGCTGAGTGTAGGCTGAAATAAATCAAAATCAAAATTTAAACATTTTGTGCTGCAAAGGACATCACTGAAAAACTCAACAATCCACAGAATGGCAACACATTTTTTTACACTTTTTATTATTCTATTCCTCAGAGATCCCTGTTCTGAGGGAAGACATTTTAAGATAATTTATCTGATGAGATCTATATATGTATAGAACTTCTACAACTCAATAATACAAAGACAAACCAACTTATGGAAAATGAAGCAAGGATCCAAATAGACATTTCTGAAAAAAAGGTATACAAATGGCTAGTAGCACATGAAACATTCAAGATCATCAGCTATCAGGGAAATGCAAATCAAATCTGCAGGAAATACCACTTCACAACCACTAGGCTGGCTATAATAATAATAAAAAAAAACAGACAATATAGCATGATTCAAAGCCATTATTTACCTTTGGCATTATTCAATGCCAAAAGTGGAAACCCAAATGTCCATCCACTGGTAAAAATAATATGATCTATACAGTAGAATATTATTTGGCCATAAAAAGAAATGACTTACTAGTAAAAGCTACAATATAGAAAAAGTTATGCTAAGTGAAAGATGCTAAACACAAAAAGATCATATATGACCTCATTTATGTATAATCTATATAGACACAGCGTAGACTGAGGATGGGGAGGAGGCACCAAGGTGAGGTAGAAATACGAAGAGTGTTGCTAGTGGGTGAAGTGGGTGAGGGGTTTCGTTTTAGGGTGATGCAACGGGTCTAAATTTGATTGTCATGATAGTTACACAGCTCTGAATATATGAAAAACCACTGAGTTGTACTTTTTAAATTATTATTATTATTTTTTTGAGACAGTCTCGCTCTGTCGCCCAGGCTGGAATGCAGTGGTGTCATCTCGGCTCACTGCAACCTCCGCCTCCCGGGCTCAAGCAATTCGCCCTGCCTCAGCCTTGCGAGTAGCTGGGATTATAGGCGCCTGCCACCATGCCCAGCTAATTTTTGTATTTTTAGTAGGGACAGGGTTTCGCCATGTTGGCCAGGCTGGTCTGAAGCTCCTGACCAGAGGCGATCCACCTGCCTCAGCCTCCCAAAGTGCTGGGATTACAGGTGTGAGCTACCGTGCCCGGCCTCAACTGTACATTTTAAATGGAATTTTACGGTATGTAAATTATATATCAATAAAGCTATAAAAGATCCCATACTAAGCAGAAATTTTTGGTAAGAACCTCAAACTTTATGTGCATGAAGTTTCTATCTTGTGTGAAAACATTCTAGAATGTCAATTAGAAACAGAATTGCTAAGCAACATTAAAATCCAAAACAGCCCTAACAGACCTTTCTAAGATGACAGAAATGTTCTAGATCCACACCACCCAACACAGCAGCCATTAGCTAGAATGACTAAGACATTTAATTTTTCATTTAATTAGCTCTATATTGACTTATTGGACAAGTGTTGGCTTAGACTATGAAATAGAGAGAACTCATCTTTATCAAAGTTATCTCTGACTCTTAAGCATTTTCTTTTAACTTTTTGTTTCCTCTCCCAACTTCTACCTTAATGACTCTTATGTTTTTATTTCATAAAGGTAGAAAAGGAAATTTAGCAGAGTGATGTCAAAAAAATGTACTTACAAAGTCTGTTCTGACTGGTGGTTGTTAGGATTGAACCGATAAGAAGGAAGTTGTTCAATATCTGCTTTAGTCAGTCCACGAGGCTTTGCCTCTCCCAGTCGCTCTGCCAGGTTTAACAGGGCCTGTAGCGGTAAAAGATGACATATTTTCATCTGTCTTTATGTTTTGCATTCCATTTTTTTTTTTTTTTTTTTTTTAAAAGAGATGGAGTCCTGCTATGTTGCCCAGGCTGGAGTATATATAGTGGCTGTTCACAGGCATGATCATTGTGCACTGTGGCCTCAAACTCCTGTGAACTCAAACAATACTCTTGCCGCAGCCTTCTGAGTATCTGGAACTACAATTGCGTACCACCGTAGCCCTATTAAAATAATTTTTAAAATGTTTCTTATCAAAAAATCTAAACACATACCAAAGTAGAAAAGCAACGTTAATGAACCTTGATCTATCCATTACGGAGGTCAGTAGTCCATGGCTAATCTTTTATCTATTACCATCTATCCTAAAGCTCACATTATTTTAAAACAAAACTGAAAGATGGTATCATTTCATTAGTATCAAGTGCATCTGTAAAACAAAGTAACTTTGACCCTGTGAGCTAGATAATTCTTTGTTATGGGAGCTGGCCTGGGTACTATAGGATGTTTTGCAGCATCCCTGGCCTCCCTCTGCTCTCTTAGTGCCAGTTAACAACCCCCCAGCTGTAACAATCAAAAATGTCTCCACACATTCCCAAATATCTTCGGGAGACAAACTGTCCCCAGGTTGAGAATCGCTGCTCTAAAAAGATAGACTTTTTAGAATATAACCACAATGACATCATCACACCTAACATATTAACACTAATTCTTTAACATCAAATGGACCAATTAACGTTCAAATGTCTTTGTTTCAATTCAAAGCTTTAAAAAGTAGTTTGTTCAAGTAAGGATCCAAACAAATCCATAACTTACCATGGCTTAATATGTCTCAAGTCTCTTTTTCACTCTTAAATTTGAAGAAACCAGGTTAATGAGCTGTAGAAATTCCCAGTTTGAAATGTGCTAAATGAACCTCCCATCCCTGACCCACTGGGTTTAACAAATTTCTTGTCCCCTTGTCCTATAAATAGGTAGATGTGAAAACTTTTACCATAAGGCCCATCATGTCTAGTGGTTATGTTAGCAGCCAATGATGGAATACTGTCTAGATCCATTAATTCATTAAGAATGGGTAAAATGGTAATATTCTAATTTTATCATTCTTCATTTATTAGAATGCCTAATATTAAACAATACTCAGAATTTAGGTAGAATAGGATGAGACCACCTAATTTCTTTTTTTTTTTTTTGAAGTATCCACTATCAACTCATGAACTTTAATATATTTGATGTGTTTCAATATTGTAATTATTATGCCTCTTTTTTTTTTTTTTTTGAGTCAGAGTCTTGCTTTATCCTCAGGCTGGAGTGCAATGGTATGATCTCGGTTCACTGCAACCTCCGCCTCCTAGGTTCAGGAGATTCTCTTGCCTCCTCCTCCCGAGTAGCCGCCACCCAGCTAATTTTTTGTATTTTTTATTTTTTAGTAGAGAAAGGGTTTTGCCATGTTGGCCAGGCTGGGCTTAAACTCCTGACCTCAAGTGATCCACCTGCCTTGGCCTCCCAAAGTGCTGGAACTACAGGAGTGAGCTACTATGCCCAGTCAATTATTATGCTTATTGATTTTACATCAGTACCTCCTTTCCTTAATGACTCTAATAACTCATTTGGTTTATCCCACAATTAGTCTGCCTTTTGTGGACTGCTTTTCTCCATTTTTCAGGTTGCCCCAGTGTTAACAGAATGGGTAACAAATAATGATAGATGAGAGAAACAGAATTAACTTCCCCAAATGTCAATAATTAATGTGGTAATAACTGTGTGTGTTTTATTATGATACCAGAACTCTGCTTCTGTGTCAACATTATTTAGATAATTGCATCATCTAAATAATTTGTTCCCCTTTCACTAGCTCCCTAGCCCTTCTAAATGCTGGAATAGAAAGTAAATTGCCAGGCTGCACATGGTGGCTCAAGCCTGTAATCCAAGCACTTTGGGAGGCTGAGGCAGGCAGATCACTTGAGGTCAGGAGTTTGAGACCCACCTGGTCAACACAGTGAAACCCCATCTCTACTAAAATTACAAAAAAATTAGCTGGGCATGGTGGCGTGCACCTGTAAGCTCAGCTACATGGGAAGCTGAGGGAGGAGAATCACTTGAACCCAGGAGGCAGAGGTTGCAGTGAGCCGAGACTGCGCCATTGCACTCCCAGCCTGGGTGACAAAGCGAGACTCCATCTTAAAAAAAAAAAAAAAAAAGTAAATTGCCAAATCGATGGTGATTACAATATATAAAATTTAGATAAAACTTATTGTATCGGCCGGGCGCGGTGGCTCAAGCCTGTAATCCCAGCACTTTGGGAGGCTGAGACGGGCGGATCACGAGGTCAGGAGATCGAGACCATCCTGGCTAACACGGTGAAACCCCGTCTCTACTAAAAATACAAAAAACTAGCCGGGCGAGGTGGCGGGCACCTGTAGTCCCAGCTACTCAGGAGGCTGAGGCAGGAGAATGGCGTGAACCCGGGAGGCGGAGCTTGCAGTGAGCTGAGATCCGGCCACTGCACTCCAGCCTGGGTGACAGAGCGAGACTCCGTCTCAAAAAAAAACAAAAACAAAAACAAAACAAACTTATTGTATCATTGATAATGATCTTTTATATCTCATATATACCATGGTACACAAAGGTCAACAAATACAATTTATGACAATAAAGTATGTTAAGTTCTTACAGTATAAAGACTACACAGGCATATTTCATTTTACTGCACTTTGCTTTACTGCATGCCACAGATACTACCTTTTTAAAACAAAAACAAAAAATTAAAGGTGTGTGGCCACCCCATGTTGAGCAAATCTATTAATTCAACTTTTCCAACAGTCATGTCATTTCATATCTTGGTGCTACATTTTGGTAATTCTCACAGCATTTCAAACTTTTTCATTATTTTATATCTGCTAAAATGTTCTCTGATCTTTGACGTTACTATTGTACTTGCTTTGTGGTACCACAAACTGCACTTGTATAAGACAGAAAGAACACTTAATTGATAAATGTTGGGTATTCTGACTACTCCACTGACCAACTGGCTATTCACCCATCTCTCCCTCTCCTGGGGTATTCCTAGTCTTTGAGACACAACAATATTGAAGTTATGCCAATTAATAACCCCACAATGGCCTCTAATTGTTCAAGTGAAAGAGTCACATGTATCCCACTTTAAAAACTAGGAATGATTGGCTGGGCATCCTGGCTCACTCCTGTAATCCCAGCACTTTGGGGAGGCCGAGCGGCCAGGTCACGAGGTCAGGAGATCGAGAACATCCTGGCTAATACGGTGAAACTCTGTCTCTACTGAAAATACAAAAAATTAGCCGGGCGAGGTGGTGGGCACCTGTAGTCCCACCTACTCGGGAGGCTGAGGCAGGAGAATGGCGTGAACCCAGGAGGCGGAGCTTGCAGTGAGCCGAGATCGTGCCACTGCACTCCAGCCTGGGCGACAGAGCAAGACTCTGTCTCAAAAAGCAAAACAAAAACTAGAAATGATTAAGCTTGGTAAGAAAGGCATGTCAAAGCCAAGACAGGCCAAAATGTAGGCCTCTTGTGCCAAACCAGTAACCAAGTTCTAAACGCAAAGGCAAAGTTGGAACAGAAAAAGTGCCATTCTCACTGGGCACAGTGGCCCATGCCTGTAATCCCAACACTCGGACTAGCCTTGGGCAAAATGGCAAAACCTTTCTCTGCAAAAGAGAAAAAAAAAACACAAAAATTAGCCAAGTGTGGTGGCGTGCGTCTACTGTCCCAGCTACTTAGCAGGCTGAGGTGGGAGAATCGCTTGAGCCTGGGAGGTCAAGGCTGTAGTGAGCTGAGATGGTGGCACTGCACTCCAGCCCGGGTGACAGAGTGAGACCCTGTCTCCAAAAAAAAAAAAAAAAAGAAAAAGAAAAAGAAAAAACAGAAAAGCCACTCCAGTGAATGCACGAGTAAGAAAGCAAAGCAGCTATACTGCTGATATGGAAAGTCTGAGTGATAGGGATAGAAAATCCAACCAGCCACAACATTCTCTTTAGCCAAAGCCTAATCCAGAACAAGGCCCTGTCTTTAATTCTATCAAGGTTGAGAGAGAGGTGAGGAAGCTGCAGAGGAAAAGTTGGAAGCTAGCAGAGGCTGGTTCATCAAGTTTAAGGAAAGAAGCCATCTTTATAACAACAAAGTGCAAGGTGAAGCAGGAAATGCTGATATAGAAGCTGTAGTAAGTTATCCAGAAGCTCTATCTAAGATCACTGATGAAAGTGAATACACTAAACAATAGATTTTCAATGTAGATAGAACAGCCCCATATTGGAAGAGAATGCCATCTAAGATTTTCATAGCTAGAAAGGCAATGCCTGGCTTCAAAAAACAGGCTGACTCTTTTGTTGGGGCTAATACAGCTGGTGACTGCAGGTTGAAGCCAAAGCTCATTTGCCATTCTCTGGGCCCTTAAGAAATTATGCTAAATCTACTCTGCCCAGTAATAAAGCCTGGATGACAGAACGTCTGTTTACAGTATGATTTACAGAATATTTTAAGACCACTTTTGAGACCCGTTCAAGAAAAAAAGATTCCTTTCAAAATACTACCGCTCAAGTGCTCTGATTAAGATGTACAAAGAGATGCATGCTGTTTTCCTGCCAACAAAACACTCACTCTGCAGCCCATGGAAAAAGGGTTCTTTTCTCTACATTCTTGCCAATACTTACTTTTTGATAACAGCCATCCTAACAGGTGTGTGAAGTGGTATTTTATTGTGGTTTTGATTTACATTTCCCTGATTGCAATGTTGAGCACCTTTTCATATCCCTGGTTGGACATTTTGTGTCTTCTTTGAAAAATGTCGGCCAGGCGCGGTGGCTCACGCCTGTAATCCCTGCACTTTGGGAGGCCGAAGCGGGTGGATCACGAGGTCAGTAGATCGAGACCATCCTGGCTAACACGGTGAAACCCCGTCTCTACTAAAATACAAAAAATTAGCCGGGCGCGGTGGCGGGCGCCTGTAGTCCCAGCTACTCTGGAGGCTGAGGCAGGAGAATGGCGCGAACCCGGGAGGCGGAGCTTGCAGTGAGCCGAGATGGTGCCACTGCACTCCAGCCTGGGCGACAGAGTGAAGACTCCGCCTCAAAAAAAAAAAAAAAAAAATGTCGATTCAGGTCCTCCACCCATTTTTTTTAAATTGGGTTATTCATTTTTTTTTGCTACTGAGTTGTGTAAGTTCCTTGTATATTTTAAATATTAACCCCTTTATCGGATGTTTACTTTTCATATTTTCTCCTAACCTGTAGATTGCCTTTCATTTTGTTTCTTTCTTTTGCGGTACAGAAGCCTTTTAGTTCAATGTAGTCCTAGTTATTTATTTTAGCTTTTGTTGCCTGTGCTTGTGGTGTGATGGCCAAAAAACCAATGCCATGGCCGATATCAAGGAGCTTTTCCCCTGTTTTCTGTAAGCACTTTTATCATTTCAGATATTAAGTTTAGGTCTTTAATCCATTTTGAGTTAACTTTCATGTATGGTGTAAAGGTCCAGTTTCATTCTTTTGCAGGTGGATATCCAGTTTTCCCAACACCATTTCTTTTTGTTTTTTTTTTTTCTCTTTTTCAGACAGAGTCTTGCTCTGTCACTCAGCCTGGCGTGCAATGGTGTGATCTTGGCTCACTGTAGCCTCCGCTTCCCAAGTTCAAGTGATTCTCCTGTCTCAACCTCTCGAGTAGCTGGGATTACAGGCGCCCACCACCACGTCTGGCTAATTTTTGTATTTTTATAGAAACGGGGTTTCACCATGTTGGCCAGGCTCGCCTCGAACTCCTGACCTCAGGTGATTTGCCCGCCTTGGACTCCCAAAATGCTGGGATTACAGGGTGAGCCACTGCGCTCAGCCTCCCAACACCATTTCTTAAAGAGGCTATCCTTTCCCCATTGTGTCTTCTTGGTGGCCTTGTCAAAAATTGGCCGACTGTTGTACTCCTTTCTATTCACAGTTCCTAAAGTTCAGAACATGCATGGTTTTATAATTTATCGCCTGACCTATTACAACACCTAAATAGGTTTCCTTGTCACCATTTTTTAACTTCACAGTACTGGCAGAGTTTGGACTCTTAACGAGTACTGATGACATAAAGCACCAAAAACACTTAGTGGCTCCTTCCTCCCCCATAATATTCAAAATTATGTCCCCTCTGTAGCAAGCACTGAAGGACAACCAATTAAGTTTCCAATCAAATGCCGATTTTCTCCCTTTTACTTTAACCACAGACCATCTGTTGATTCTCAAGAATGTCCAGCACTTCTCTGCCTCAATCTTAAAGATGAAAAAGCTTCTACATTATTTAAGATCTAGCTCAAACGTTTTGGCTTCCACAAAATCTTTTCAGCACATCTCATCAAAATTCAGTTTTCTCATTTGCATTCTCATTGGAATTGTACGTAATTCTAATAGAGCACCAATCTACCTGTTATCATAGCTATGTGGTAGTACATATTCAAATATCCTTAAAGATGTTAAATCATTTTTATGACATGTTTGTATCTTGAAATGCACAAAGAGTTTACCTAATAAATGTTTAGATCAAGCTTGTCGAACACATGGCCTGCATGCAGCCCAGGATGGCTTTGAATGTGGCCCAACACAAATTGATAAACTTTCACAAAATATTATGAGATTTATTTTTTGCAATGTTTTAAAAGGTTACTGGCTACTATTAGTGTATCTTACGTGTGGCCCAGGAAGTGAAAAGATTGGCCGCCTGTGGTTTAAAGAGTTAAGTAGAATAATACTTTCATGCACACAATACTCCCCAAATTAATTCACAATTCGTCTACTAACCTCGTAATTTTCTACTTCTCCATCTTCTACATCTAATTCAAAGCTGAAAGTTGGGCCCACTGCAGGTGGCACTGGAAGCATTGATCTGCAGTGAAAACAATCACACTAGCATTGAATATGTTAGTACATTAATTCAATGAACAGGACAGGGAGGACAAAGGCCAGTGCTATAAGGATGAAGAATGGTCAGTGTTAATCTGAAAAATTTAACAAAACATATGCAAGAACTGTAAAATAAAAACTGCAAACATATTGCTACGATAACTTAAAGGTGAATAAACAGACATACACCACATAAGACGACGACTCAGTATCATTAATATGTCACTTTCTCCTTAAAATAACCTATAAATTCCATGCAATACCTACCAAGATTGCAGCAAGCACTTAAGTAAAAACTCACATGCTGATTTAAAAATTTATAAGGAACTGCAAAAGACCTTAAACTAAAACATTTTGAGAACAAAATCGGGAGACAAACTAGATCTGACATTAAGATAGAAAGAGAGAGAAAATGGGGAGAGAGAGGAAGGAAGGAAGGAAAAACTATGACAACAGTGTGGTAACATAGGCACGTGGCCTTCTGGTATAAAAACCGTATTTCCTAGCTTTCCTTAGAAAGTAATTATAGACATGTGACTAAGTTACGGCCAATGTGATACAGAGGCAGGGGTTATACGTGCAACTTCTGGGACATATCCTTGAGAGGAGCAGGTAGGCAGAGGAATCTATTTTTATTTTTGCTAGGTGGAATGTCATATGACTAGAGCCTGAGAGGCCACCTTAGATCTTGTACAGGAAGCCATTAACATTGTTCATAGTCACAGGGCTAACAAATCATCGTTGAGCTGCCTACTTCTAGACTTTATTACATGAGAGAGAAATAAAGAATTACTCGCAGGGCGCGGTGGCTCACACCTGTAATCCCAGCACTTTGGGAGGGCAAGACAGGCAGATTACCTGAGATCAGGAGTTCGTGACCAGCCTGGCCAACATGGTGAAACCCCATCTCTACTGAAAGTACATAAATTAGCTGGGCATGGTGGTGCCCGCCTGTAATCCCAGCTACTTGGGAGGCTGAGACAGGAAAATCACTGGAACCTGGGGGCCAGAGGTTGCAATGAGCCAAAACTGCACCACTGCACTCCAGCCTGGGCAACAGAGTGAGACTCTGTCTAAAGAAACAAACAAAGAAAACCCTACCATGTGTACCACCCATGGGAATTTCTTTTGTTTTTTTTTTTTTTTTGAGACGGAGTCTCGCGCTGTCGCCCAGGCTGGAGTGCAGTGGCCGGATCTCAGCTCACTGTAAGCTCCACCTCCCGGGTTTACGCCATTCTCCTGCCTCAGCCTCCCGAGTAGCTGGGACTACAGGCGCCCACCACCTCGCCCGGCTAGTTTTTTCTATTTTTTTTTTAGTAGAGACGAGGTTTCACTGGGTTAGCCAGGATGGTCTCGATCTCCTGACCTCGTGATCCGCCCGTCTCGGCCTCCCAAAGTGCTGGGATTACAAGCTTGAGCCACCGCGCCTGGCCCACCCATGGGAATTTCTGTTACAGACCAACTTAACCCAAACAGAGTAGTTCTAAGACATAGAAATAATTTTTCTCCTTTCCCCCTAAGAAAAACAGCACTAAAAGCTGAATAATCAAGGCTGGTGGTAAGTGTTATCAGTTGTAAAAGAGGCAAAAATCTTAACCTTTTCTGCTTCTTGATTTGTTAAACCTATTTTCTGGCTCACAGATTTCTTCCTTCCCCACTTCTCCTATGTTACCGTTCTTCTCTTTCTTTCAGCCTTAACTGGCTCCTCCCACTCCACCTTTTAACGTTAAGTAAAAACAAATAACTACCACACTGAAAGCTATAGACCACAGAGAAGACATTCATAAAGGAAACAGAATCTTAAGAGTTTCAAAATTCAGAAATCATTAAGAAAGAACTTACAACACATATGGCAGTAAGCTGGGATGATAAGGGGGAGGTGGTATTGGCTGCTGGGATCGGTATCTACTACGTCCTGTGAGCCTCCGAGGCATAAATGGAGGATAAGGCTGCAGGGGGAAAAAATGTTAAAAAGATTTAGGATCACTCTACATTTACAAATAATCTGTCAAAATAATTAAAAAAAGACTTAAACAGTAAAGTTTTTTTATTGTTCAAGGTTTTTAATATTCCTTAAATACTAACTTATTAATGGATGCAGCAACCATTTTAAACCATACACTCAGGTGTATTTCTAAATATAACTTTCCAACTGAATGCTGTCAAGAATACATATAATTCTAAATATGGTGAATTATACTAAAACATAACTCAGAACCAATCAGTTGCCAAAGCAAGTAATTAACATAGTACTGTATGAAAACTTACTACTCCAAAGGACACCTCCTGATGCAAAGGATCATGTGTTAAGAACTGCAAAGGAGCTGATGGAGGTAATGTTGGGGGGTGGGCTGATGGAGGGTAAGTAAAACCTCCTACTGGAAGATGTTCTCCTAAGAGTTCCACTTCATTTTCTATCCTTTGCAGAGGCTGAGGAGAGAGAGAGAAAAAAAAACAACTTCCTGTGTTTAGATTATGCTTTATAATAACCACAGATTTAAAATCTCAATGTCTCTAAGGCCATGCATCTCTTGATGTTCACATTAATCTAAAATTCATACAAGTAAACATACAGACTACAGTAAAATACTCCTAATTTTAATTTCAACAAGGTTTAAAACATGTTATTAAACATTTCCATTATCCTCTATTAATTTTACTATGTGAACCTTCTCTTAAAATGAGAAGGCAAAAAGTCATCAAGTAACCCAATTATTGGAAAATTAAAATTATTTTTTCAGTCATAGCACCTTGACCTAAAGGATTTTCAGACACTTAACCTTTCACAGATGAAACAAAATAGAATGTGCATTTATAAATCAGAAACAGGGCTAAATGAGATATTGTACAGAGGCATTATGCTGTGCAGAAAGATTATGGGCTTCTGGACATTAGAATCTTGGTACTGTCACCAATCAGCCATGTAACTTTTAGATAAATTACTTAATCCGAACCTCAGTACTGTCAACTATAAAACGGGCATGTTCACAGACTACTTCAAGTGTGTGGCGAACACTGAAGCAATGCAGTGCTATGCAAAGCACACAGAAGATATGTATTCTTTTTTTTTTTTGAAATAACAGCTCGGCTGGGGGCGGTGGCTCATGCCTGTAATCCCAGCACTTTGGGAGGCCGAGGCCAGTGGATCACCTGAAGTCAGGAGTTTGAGACCAGCCTGGTCAACAATGTAAAACCCTGTCTATACTAAAACTACAAAAATTAGCTGGCTGTGGTGGTGGACGCCTGTAATCCCAGCTACTGGGGAGGCTGAGGCAGGAGAATCGCTTGAACCCGGCAGACAGAGGTTGCAGTGAGCTGAGATCACACCATTGCACTTCAGCCTGGGCAACGAGAGGGAGACTCCGTCTCAAACAAAAACAAAAAAGCCCCAACACGAAAACAAAAAACAGTTCATTGAGATATAACTGACATATGATAAAAGGAATTCAACTGAATGGATTTTTGGTATATTCACAGTTACGTAACCATCACCACTATCTAATTCCAGAACATTTTCATCACCCCTAAAAGAAACTGTATACCCATTATCATTCAATCCCCATTTCCCCAAGTCTTCAGCTTTCCTTTATTTATTTTTGAGACAGAGTCTTGCTCTTCTTGCCCAGGCTGGAGTGCAGTGGCGCCATCTTGGCTCACTGCAACCTCTGCCTCCTGGGTTCAAGCAATTCTCCTGCCTCAGCCTCCTAAGTAGCTGGGACTAGGGGCGCTCGCCACTACACCTGGCTAATTTTTTGTATTTTTAGTGGAGACAGGGTTTCACCGTGTTAGCCGGGATGGTCTCAATCTCCTGACTTCGTAATCCACCGCGCATGGCCCAGCTTTCCATTTTTATGTATTTGCTTATTCTACACATTTCATGTAAATGGAACCAGTTCATTTAAATAAGCAAGAAGCTGTGTCTACCTTCTCTGCTTAGCATAATGCTTTCAAGGCTCACCTGTTTTGTGGATTTTATCAATGCTTCACTCCTTTTTATAGTATTACATTGCATGGATGTACCACTCTTTCCTCATCTGTTTATCAGTTGATGGACATTTGGGTTGTCCACTCTTTGACTATTAGGAATACCGCTATTACCACATTGTGTACACATTTTCGTGCTGATGTTTTCAATTGAATTCTCTTAGGCACATTTTTTTTTTTTTTTTTTTTTGAGACGGAGTCTCGCGCTGTCGCCCAGGCTGGAGTGCAGTGGCCGGATCTCAGCTCACTGCAAGCTCCGCCTCCCGGGTTCACGCCATTCTCCTGCCTCAGCCTCCCGAGCAGCTGGGACTACAGGCGCCCGCCACCTCGCCCGGCTAGTTTTTTTTTGTATTTTTTAGTAGAGACGGGGTTTCACCGTGTTAGCTAGGATGGTCTCAATCTCCTGACCTCGTGATCCGCCCGCCTCGGCCTCCCAAAGTGCTGGGATTACAGGCTTGAGCCACTGCGCCCGGCCAGGCACATTTATTTTTAAACACTAGTCTGACTTCTTCCCTTAGTTACAGAATAGCAACATGTTATTCAAATGTAAGTAAATACTAAGCTTTAATCTGGAAGCCTATGCAGGCTTGAGAGAAATCACAATTGCTTACACTATGACATCACTAGTGAAAACTAAGTCTTGATATGGCTATGTGACTGGACCTTTAAAACAACTGCAAATTTAAATACAAGTGATAGCTAAATTTTGCTTTAGCGTTGAATTCCCAGATACAGGAAGCTGAGAAGGAGACTATCCTGGCACAAATCCTATCCTAATTCCAAGAAAAGATTATCTTGCGGAAGCAATTCTACCTTTTCTGATGAGCCAAACTTGTGTCATAATTGCTTCTAGAGTTTTCAGGACAACAGCCTCTTTGGTACCCAGCATAGTATAGAAATCCTTAGTAAACAAACTCTGCTATAATAAACTGTCAAGTTCTTTCCACAGAACTGACACTTGAGTCTTCCACTTGAGTCATTTCTATAGGTTATCTCTCCTGTTTCTCCTTAATGTCTGATGGTTCTGATGCTGAACCTGGCCTATCAAAACAACTGGACCTTTTTTCCTGTGCCCTTCTTTGTACTTATGTAGTACTTACATCTATCTCCCAGTGTCCCAAAATGATATGCCTCTCAACTATATCCCAGTCCCAAGACAGAATTAACTATGTTAATAGACTACCTCATCTGCTTTTCATCACAACATAGTGAAAAAAAAGTAACTGAAGTTCAGAAAGGTTAATTTCCTTGCCTAAATGAATACAAATATTATTCTAACAAGTATTAACAATTTAATATTTTCATTTTCCAATTTAGAACCACATAAAAAGAAAAAAAAAAAACAACTAAAAACTTTTCTTCAGATTTACTTCCTGAAGGACTGCAGATGCAATAGAACACAAATTTAGACAAGTGACATTAAAATAACTAGAAAAATTTAAGAAACCAGAAATTTAAGGTAAATGTTTATACTAATTTGTATATGTTTGGATTCCTTTAATTTTTTTAAGAACCAGAAGAATGCCTAAGTTATTATGTTTGTTTGTTTGTTTATTTTGGAGACAGAGTCTCACTCTGTTGCCCAGGCTGGAGTGCAGTGGCATGATCTTGGCTCACTGCAACCCTGCCTCCTGGGTTCAAGCGATTCTCATGCCTCATCCTCCTGAGTAGCTGGAATTATAGGCATGTGCCACAATGCCCGGCCAATTTTTGTATTTTTAGTAGAAACAGGGTTTCACCATGTTGGCCAGGCTGGTCTTGAACTATAGATCCTAGGTGATCTGCCTGCCTCAACCTCCCTGTTGGGATCACAGGCGTGAGTCTCTGCACCTGGCCAAGTTACTATGTTTAAGTGTGCCATTTAAACATAGTAACTTAGGCATTCTTCTGGTTCTTAAATCCACTAAGGTTATATGCCTGGCCTAAACACTTTGAAAAAATTAAAAATTAGTTAAAAACTAAACATTCTGACGTAATAGTAGAGATACCTACCGATCGTGATTGCTGTGTTTGGAAAGGGACAAACTGGCCTGGTGGTGGCAAATGAGGAGGATGATGGGGAGAAAGGTGAGGAGGATGTATAAGAAATGGATCACTAGAAATAAGGGGTGGGAATGCAGCATATGGTACTGGTAAGTGCTGAACTGAACATGCCTGAAGCATCTGTAAGAGAAACCGTTACAGTTTGGTTAAAAATATCAGAATATATAATTAATTTAAAAGGATTGTGAGATTAAAATCTGTCATTGTCACACCTCTCCCAAAATCATGAAAATGTTTTTAATAGCTAATATTAACAATGAAATACTAGTGTATTTTTATCTACTAGTAAAGTAATGCTACTAATAATTATTCTGTATTTTATATAATTTTCACAAATTGGTTGAAATACTTTAGCCTTTTAAACATCTATGAAACAGGGTGCGGGGGGAGAGGGGGAAGTGCTGCATAGAAGAGGAAACTCTAGTTGGTTTAAGATGTAGCAAACACTACTGATATTTCAAGAAACTCCCCTTTTCAATCCTGTAGAAATCTTTTTCTTCCTACGATTTTCATAAGAGCACAACTCTCAACTAATTGTCCTATAATCTCTCAGTATTTTAGTTAGCAAATTTGGTACAATGTTTCTATTACTGAGAAACCAAGCTTGAGTAAATTAATCTGTTAAGTTAGTATTGGTGTAAGTGTGCGTTTTAATCTCACATTCAGAGCAAGGTATTAAGAGTTATATTTAAATTTTGCTAAGTGATCTCCTTTGAAGACATTATTGACCTTGGATACATCATTTAAATACAGCGCCCCCATTTCTGAAAGGAGGCTGAACTGAGATTAAAGATTAAAGGACAAAGCATAAGCTTCAGAGGCAAGAAAAAAAAAAGTCAGTGTGAATCTCTACTCTCTTATACTAGCTGTCTCTATGACACTAAGCAAGTCATTTAACTTTCCAGATTCAGCGACTAGAAAATGGGGGATGATGCTACTTTCATCATAGGTTTCATATAGTAAGGAATAAGACAAAGCACTCAAACTGCCCATTAAAACTCAGTAAGTGCTGAGACTCTTAAGTGTTGAACAATAAGATCTCTGAGACTTAGGCTGACCTTCATTGGCTTTAATTATAAACGGTGCTGACATATGAGAAAACATGGTTTGACCCTCAGGATATTAAAATATGTATAAGTTAATTAATGTAAAAATACATCAGGTTATAAAGTTAATTTTATTAAATGGTTACTATAAGGATACTATAGAGATTTTTATTGCAATAAAATTGACCTTTTTACTTGAAAGTAAAACTACAAAGATAGTCTCTTAAATTTTGTTTGCTTATATAATGCAGTTAGCCCCTCTAAAGAGGGTTTCCAGAGTCAGTTAAGTTACAAAACCAAATTCAGGGTGGTGTGCTTAATAGTAGTATCTAATGAGAACAAAGATACAGACTTACTGGAGGAGGCACACTACAGACAGGGAGGTGCTGTCCGCTGAAAACCACAGAGCATCCTGGGACCTGCTGTGTACTACAAGCAGGGATGTGCTGGCCTGTGCAGAGTGGAATCCCATGTGGTGCCACTGTTGTTACTGTGTAAGAAACAGGGACTGTTCCTTGATGGAGCTTTAAAGGAAAAAACAAATGAACAAACTTTAGCTGTTTAGATAAAATATTAACTATTCAAAATCAACATTTGGTCATTTATTGGCTCCTCTCTCAGCTACACAGATTTTCACAACGTACTCTCCAATAGTTTCGACCAGAATATTCATTGTCTTTGTATGAGAGAGTTGACTATTTCAAGAGTATATACTATTCTCACAAAACTGGGGCTAAACTCCTCCCTCAAATGACTTGAAAAGCCCAGGGAAATAATGGATTACTATATTAACTCTTCTAGCCTGCCGTATAAGGCAGAATAAAAAGAACTGGAATCATGAAAGCTTGTATATTCCATTATTTGGTCACACTCAAAAACGAATTTTAATTACAACTAGTGAAACAATGCAAAGTATATTTAAAAACAAGAAATCTCGTTTCCTGCCTAGCCAATCTTACTCCCAATCCTACCTGCCACCCAGAGGCAAACAATGCTGATATCCTTCTTCTCTTTCTCCATGAACATACGAAAGCACAATTACACATAAATTGTCATGTTTGTTTTCATTTTCTTAACAGAAATGAGATCATACTACCCTGCAACTTTGTTTTTCCATTTAATACTACATTGCAGGTATGTATGCAAGGGAGTTAAAGGTAACTTGTTCTTTTTGGTACTAGCCAGATATTTTAAGAAACACTCGCTTAACGGTCCTATCATATGGTGTATCAATACATGTTCAAGTTGTTTTCAACTCTTTTGCCAATATAAACAAAACTGAAAAAAATATATTAGTTTGGCCGGGAACAGTGGCTCATGCCTGTAATTCCAGCATTTTGGGAGGCCGAGGTGGGCAGATCACCGGAGGTCAGGAGAATGAGACCAGCCTGGCCAACATGGTGAAACCCCATCTCTACTAAAAATACAAAAAATTAGCTGGGAGTGGTGGCGGGTGCCTATAATTCCAGCTACTTGGGAGGCTGAGGCAGGAGAATCACTTGAACCTGGGAGGTGGAGGTTGCAGTGAGCTGAGATCACGCCACTGCACTCCAGCCTGGGCAACAGAGTGAGACGAAGTTTAAAATATAAATAAATAAATAAATTTATATGAATGTATTAATTTTTATCTCAGAAGGATTACTAGGTAAAGGGGTGAACATTTTTTAAACTTTTAAAGATACTGCCAAATCATCTGCAAAAGGCTGGATGGAAAAAGCCACACCCCCGACAGTAACATATGAGGGCCCATTTCCCAGGCTCTTTACTCAAAAGTAGATGTATTTGCATTACAAGTATGCTTACCTAAGTGAAAAAATGGTATCACAGCAGGTTTGTGTTAAGTTTGCATTTCTCTGACTAAAAAGGTTGACCATCCTTTAACATTTTATTAAGCATTTAGATTTTCTTTTCTGTCAATAATCTCTATCCTTTGATCACTGCCCCTTAAAGAGGGTTTTGCTCTGTCACCCAGGCTAGAGTGCAGTGAGTGCAGTGGCACCATCATGGCTCAATGCAACCTCCATCTCCTAGGCTCAAGCAATCCTTCCACCTCAGCCTCCGTGGTAGCTGGGACTACAGGCGCATACCACCACATCTGGGTTGTTTTTTGTTTTTTGTTTTTTTTTTTGAGAGGGAGCCTCGCTCTCTCTCGCCCAGGCTGGAGTGCAGTGGCATGATCTCAGCTCACTGCAACCTCCGCCTCCCAGGTTCAAGCGATTCTCCTGCCTCAGCCTCTCAAGTAGCTGGGATTACAGGTGCCTGCAACCACGTGCAGCTGCAGCTAATTTTTGTATTTGTAGTAGAGACGAGGTTTCACCATGTTGGCCAGGCTGGTCTTGAACTCCTGACCTCAGGTGATCCCATCTGGGTAATTTTTAAACTTTTTTGAAGAGACTCACTTTGAATGTAGAGTCTCACTTTGTTTTCCTGGCCGGTCTCAAATTCCTTGGCTCAAGCGATCCTTCTGCCTTGGCCTCCCATAAGTGCTGGGATTACAGGTGTGAGCCGCTGAACCTGGCCCCATCCATCTTCTACTAGGTTGTCATAATCATTTGTAATTTTCTTATTTAAGAGGTATGTGTAATGAAATGTGCTTGTAATGTGCTTGTTGTGTGTAATGAAAATATTTTCCTAGTCTATGTTTTATCTTTTGATGAGATCCTTTATTTAATGGCATATTTTTGTCTTTTGTGATCCTTTTTTTTCTTTTTAATGTAGCCAGAGTGTAACTTTAGGGTTTCCTTTATTGATGAGGTTTAAACATATATTCCTATATTTCCTAATTCTTTAGTTTTTTATATTCCATTAGACTTATTTTTGTTTATAAAGTAGGGCTCTAATTTTGCTTGCACATGGACAATTGTATTTGCTCCATTTATTAAACCATCTTCTTGCCTCTACAGTGAAATATCATCTTTTTAAAAATTCATTAAGTACTCACATATTCCTGGATTTCATGCCAATTTCATGCTGCTTTAATTACAGTATCTTACTAGAAGAGTTAGCATCTGGTAAGAAATTCTTCTCACCATACATCTTTTCATTTTTTGGCATTTTCACAGTTATTCTTACGTATAAACTCAATTTTATTCGCTTCCAAAACGCATTAGTGTTATGATTGTACTAAATGTTATGTTATTTTACAAAGGACTGAATTTTATATTAAGATTTTTTCTTTTTTTTTTTTTTTGAGATGGAGTTTCGCTTTTGTCGCCCAGGCTGGAGTACAATGGCACAATCTTGACTCACTGCAACCACTGCCTCCTGGATTCAAGCAATTCTCCTATCTCAGCCCCCTGAGTAGCTGGGACTACAGGCATGTGCCACTACACCTGTTTTTTTTTTTTTTTTTTTTTTTCCGGTTTTGTTTTGTTTTGTTTTTTTAATTAGAGACAGGGTTTCACCATTTTGGCCAGTTTGGTCTTGAACTCCTGAACTCAGGTGATCTGCCTGCCTCAGCCTCCCAAAGTGTTAGGATTACAGGCGTGAGCCACTGTGCCTGACCTATATTAAGACTTTTTATATCCAGAAACATTATGCCATTACATTGAATATCACGGTTCTTTCAAGAAGAAATTAAGTTTTCCTTCAGCACCATAAGACAGGACTGAAAAAACAAAATTAGTTTTCTTCTTCAAAGATTATTATTAAATTGATTTCTCAGTTTATTATTAGATTTGTTCCTCAAACTGTGAAGGTTTTGTTATATTTACAAGAGGTTACTTTTCTTGATTTGCATGTCAAAGCGGTTCGTGTTAGTATGAAGATAATTTTTATTTATATTATCTTGAATATATCAACCTTACCAACTTTTAAATTCTAGTATTTTTTAAAAATTTAGAATCTCCTTTCCTTGGTATACAACTACAGGATGAGCATCCCTTATCTGAAATGCATGGGACCAGAAGCTTTTTGGATTTTTTTGAATTTTAGAAAATCTGCATTATATTTACCAATTCAGCATCTCTAATCCCAAAATCTGAAATCCAAAATGCTTAAACATTTCCTTTGAGTGTTGAGCCAGTGCTCAAAAAGTTAAAGATTTTTAGAGCATTTCAGATATTCAAATTAGGGGTATCCAACTTGAATAAGGTTCAACCCAACTATTATCTTTTTGTGTCAGCAAACTAGAACCTTCAAAAATGTGTGTATGTACCTATATCCTATATCTGATTTTGATGGAAATGTATGATGAATTTTACAAATAAAACTTGATTTCTGATAAACAGCCTTTATCATAAATACCACCCCCCGACCCCGACCAATTGCACACACATTTTCTTGAGAGAGAGTCTTGATATACTGCCAACAGTGGAGTGCAGTGGTGCCATCACAGCTCACTGTAGCCTCAATCTCCTGGGCTCAGGTGATCCTCCCACCACAGCCTCCCGAGTAGCTGGGACTACAGGTGCATGAGACCACACCCGGTTAATTTTTGTATTATTTTTTGTAGAGACAGGGTTTCACTGTGTTGCCCAGGCTGTTCTCCAACTCTTGAGCTCATGTGATCCGCCCACTTCAGCCTCCCAAAGTGCAGGGATTACAGGCGTGAACCACCACGCTTGGCCAAGTATCATATTTTGCTGATTCCAAGACATCAGATTGTATAGTCATTTTTCCCCATACTGAGAAAAATACTTCTATTTAAACTAACATAACAAACACTTGGTCACTTAAGAGGTTTTTTTTTTTTGAGACAGTGTCTCGCTCTGTTGCCCAGGCTGGAGTGCAGTGGTGCGATCTCAGCTCACTGCAACCTCCACCTCCCGGGTTCACACCATTCTCCTGCCTCAGCCTCCCGAGTAGCTGGGACTACAGGCACCCCACCACGTCTAGCTAAATTTTTTTATTTTTTAGTAGAGACGGGGTTTCACCGTGTTAGCCAGGATGGTCTCGATCTCCTGACCTTGTGAGATGCCCCTCCTCTGCCTCCCAAAGTACTGGGATTATAGGCGTGAGCCACCACGCCCAGTCAGATTGTATAGTCATTTTTTCCCCCTACTAAGAAAAATACTTCTATTTAACTAACAGAACACTTGGTCACTTGTGAATTTTATATATTTATTAGAAGCACTTTAAATGAGATCATACAACACTTGAGCATTCATAAAAAGGAAAATATAAGTGAAATAAAGTAGTTAGTTCTAATAGTTCTTCACTTTCAGAGTCTGACTCTGGTGAATCACTTTTAATTTCAGTGTCATTGTCTGGTTTTCCCACAAAAGGTTCAGTGCCATCAAGGGAGTTGGTGATGCAGCATTTCTTAAAACTATCCATAAAAGAAACAAAGGCTACTTGATGCTAGATTCCTAAGTCAGGGATGTAATTATACAGAGCTTGTCTACTTTTGACTCCTGCTTGGAGGTTTATGTTAAACTCACCTCCAGCCTCACCCCCTAAACACTACCACTTAATCCCATATATGAGTTAACTGCAAGCCATCTGATGCATAGCACAAGCAGTGAAGACTGTGTTACAACTGCTGCTTGGATGACACCAAGATTAGTGTGCCATCAATTTTGAGAAGCATCCATCCCAAATTCGGAGATGTTAAAATATGGAAATAGCACATTTTAAAATCAATGAAATAGGGCCGGGCGCAGTGGCTCATGCTTGTAATCCCATTACTTTGGGAGGCCGAGGTGGGTGGATCACCTGAGGTCAGGAGTTTGAGACCAGCCTGGCCAACATAGTGAAACCCTGTCTCTACTAAAAATACAAACAATTAGCTGGGCATGGTGGCGAGCACCTGTGATCCCAGCTACTCGGGAGGCTGAGGCAGGAGAATGGCTTGAATCCAGGAGGTGGAGGTTTCAGTGAGCCAAGATCGCACCACTGCACTCCAGCCTAGGCAACAAGAGCAAAACTCTGTCTCGGGGGTGGGGGAAGTAGTTTCATATTTCTTTTTAAAAACTTCATTGTAAAATACAAGCAAAGTACCAAAGTACATAAACCATGACCATCAAGACTACCAAAAAAAAAAAAAAAAATCATCAGATGAACACTCATGTAACCATCACCTAGGTCAATGGTCAATAAACAGAACAGGTGTGGTGGCTCACACCTGTAATCCCAGCACTTTGGGAGGCCGAGGTGGGCAGAACACCTGAGGTCAGGAGTTTGAGACTAGCCTGGCCAATATGGTGAAACCCCATCTCTACGAAAAATACAAAAAATTAGCCAGGCATGGTGGTGGATGCCTGTAATCTCAGCTACTTGGGCAGCTGAGGCAGGAGAATCGCCTGAACTGGAGAGGTGGAAGTTGCAGTGAGCCAAGATCTCGCCATTGCACTCCAGCCTGGCCAAGAGCAAAACTCTGTCTCAAAAAATAAATTTTCTTTAAACTCTCTCAACAATGCTTTGGTATTCCACACAGTGGTTTTAAACTACTTTTGTTAAGACTGATACTGTTCTTTTTTTTTTTTGAGATGGAGCCTTGGTCTGTGGCCTAGACTGGAGGGCGGTGGCGCAATCTTGGCTCACTGCAACCTCCACCTCCTGGGTTCAAGCAATTCTCCTGCTTTAGCCTCTTGAACAGCTGGGACTACAGGTGCACACAACATGCCCAGCTAATTTTTGTATTTTTAGTAGAGACGGGGTTTCACCATATTGACCAGGCTGGTCTCAAACTCCTGACCTTGTGATCCACCCGCCTTCAGCCTCCCAAAGTGCTGGCATTACAGGCATGACCCACTGCACCTGGTCAACACTTTAATTCTTTAGTATTACTATGATTTTTTCAGTTGTACTTTTTCTTTGAATTTTTATTATGGAGAATTTCAAACATGTTCAAAAACAGTAGAATAAACCCCGTATCCACCACCCAGCCCTCAAACCATTAAGCCATAGCCAATCCACCTGAATATACTGCTCTGTTTCATGTATTTTGTTGAGGCAAATTCCAGGACCCTATCATTTAAAAAAAATTTCAGTATGCATTTCTAAAAAATAAGAACACTTAACCACAATAGCATTATATTTTTAAAAGAAAGTTATTTAAAATTAAGCATGCAATCACGTTCAAAATTCCAATTATGTCATCAAATAATAAATGATTTTATTAGAACTTTTTCCCTTTCCTCTCAAACAGAATCAAAAAAAAGCTTTACATACTGCAAATGATTAGTATATCTGGGTTGTTCAGTGTTAATGTATCTTTTAAAAAATTGTTCATGTTCTGTTTGATTCTGGTACTAACAAAACATACTGATTATTGTATATTCATTTTTGTAACATTTTAATCTATTCAATTCTTAATTCTAACAATTATCTAAGATGCTTTGAGATTTTCTATCAATATAATCAGTTTGACTGCAAACTGATTGATGGGGTTACTGGTTCTTTTCCTATTCTTACACATTTTTCTTCTTGTCTTTTCTGCTGGCTTAGCCTATAGAACAATACTGAATAGATATAGTAATAGTCATCATCCTGGTTTATTCCAGGTAGCAGGAAAGTGTTCAAAGTTTTACCTTTAAGCATGTTTGAAGTAGGTGAATTCACTGTAGGTCTGTTTCTATTGGTTTTCAATTATAGCCCTTTTTTAAGTCATGTACTGAGTTAATTCTCTTTATTGCTCGCTGTTCTGGAAAAATTATTGGGGGAATTATTTGAGAATCGGAATGAAGGTTCCTTCTTTCAGGGAGAAATTGCCTCTGTTTTCTAGGCCCCTGAGGTACCCATTACTTTAAATGAATTTTCACTAATTTCAGAGTGATGTGAATTTGGGCTGCAAATTTACTTCTGTTCAGTCTTGTCCTAGTGACCAGATATCCCTTTATTCCAGGTATATAGTGATTTGAGGTACCTGGCATTTTATGTAGGAAGGGTCTCCTATACAGGAAGTGACTCCTTAAACTTAAATAGTCTTTGATTTTTGTCCCCTTTGCCTCCTGACAGACTCAAAATTAAAATTCAGGTTTGCTCAAATGAACAAATGCCTTAAGGACAGAACTAGCACCCCATTTTCCCTTAGTTTGGGGTCTGGCAATTTCTTCTAATCTATTAGCCCTTTTGATGCTTTCAGGATACTTATAGTATTTTATCTAGCACACTCAGTTGTTCTCAAGCAAAAGGAATGCTATCAATAAGCCTTCCTACCACGTATGGAAAATTAAAGTCCTTTTTACACTTTAAGACCTTCTAATAAGAAATGATGGTTAGTTTTTATATTTCTTGCACCTATTAATATTTTTCCTTTATATTGTTGATATAATAAATTATCTTGAAAGAGTTCCTAATACTGAACCCATGCAGGATGGGTTCACTATTACGTTATTCTTTTAATACATCACAAGGTATATTAAAATAGGTTATTCCAACAGGTTATTCTTTTTTGACTTTTATTTTTTGTAAAAAATTGCTCTCATACCTTCCTGCTGAAAACAGCCTATTCTTTTCTTTTTTTTTTTTTTTTTTTTGAGATGGAGTCTCGCTCTGTCACCCAGGCTGGAGTGCAGTGGCCGGATTTCAGCTCACTGCAAGCTCCGCCTCCCGGGTTCACGCCATTCTCCTGCCTCAGCCTCCGGAGTAGCTGGGACTACAGGCGCCCGCCACCTCGACCGGCTAGTTTTTGTATTTTTTAGTAGAGACGGGGTTTCACCGGGTTAGCCAGGATGGTCTCGATCTCCTGACCTTGTGATCCGCCCGTCTCGGCCTCCCAAAGTGCTGGGATTACAGGCTTGAGCCACCGCGCCCGGCCCCGCCTATTCTTTTCATATACCACTAGCTATGGTTTATTATTTAAAACTTTTTCATCTGTATTCATGAGGGAAACTAGTCAACAGCTTTCTTTTGTTGTAATGTCTATGAAGTTTCATTGTTAAGGTTGTGCTAGTTTCATAAAATATATTTGGAAGCTATCTTTTTCTATGATCTAGAAAAGTTTAAATTGGAATTAGCAGTCCTTTAAAGGTTAGACAAGAATTCAGATCTTTTTATTTTTTTGAGACGAAGTCTCGCTCTGTCGCCCAGGCTGGAGTGCAGTGGCACGATCTTGGCTCACTGAACCTCCAACTCACAGGTTCAAGCGATTCTCCTGCCTCAGCCTCCCTAGTAGCTGGGATTACACGTGCCTGCCATCACGTCCGGCTAATTTTTTTGTATTTTTAGTAGAGACAGGGTTTCACCATGTTGGCCATGCTGGTCTCAAACTCCTGGGCCTCAGGTGATCCACCTGCTTCAGACTCCCAAAGTGCTGGGATTACAGGTGTGGGCCACTGCGTCCAGCCCAAGATGTAATTTTAATTTTAAAGACAGATTTTGTTATGCTTTTATAATTTCTGCCATGGCTACTAGTCTGCTCAGGATTTCTAATTCTTGTGTTGTTCTGGTTTTTACATATGTAATGTTTTCATATTCCAATATACACATTCAACACGTAACACTACTACATAAATGAGACCTTGCCTTTTCTGAAATGCAGTCTTTTGTTTCTTTGGCTCCATCACTAACCACCACCCCTCCTTCACTTTAGCCCTTACCTCATAAGCCTAGTATATATTTCTCTATATTTTTCTCTGTGTTCACAGAGTCCTATATACAGTCATATACATACGATGTTTTACAAAATGGGACTCTGTAAACACTTTCCTCCATTTTTTTCAACTGTTTTTTTTTTTCCCCAGTATTTTATATCCACACTTTTATCAGGTTACAGCCACAAATAATGTAAGTTTCCTATGTGATCAATTTTTAAGTGTTTCATGAACATAATAAAAATGCCTGGCATAAGAAGAGTATCTAGATATTTTCTCAATTTGCCACTATGTGTTTTGGTTTATTATTATCTAGTGCAGATGAAAAATGAGATCCTATTCTCATTAGCTTTCTCTGGTAATTTTTTTGGTTTATAAACTCACAAGATTTCCCCCTTATCCTTAAAATCCAGCAATTTTCATAAGGACATGCTTAGACACATGTCTTTTTTTTTTTTTTGACCTCAGAAACTCCACAGAAAAGACCACCATGCAATTGTGGTCTTCATCCTCAGGCTCTGAAGATAGGCAACCCCTCCCCTCAGCTAGTCCCTCAGTTCTTGGCAGGAAGAAAAGGGAAAAATGAATTGTAGCCTTGTACCTGTCATCTCCTTAGAGACCTATGGAAACCTATAAGCAAAGATGTACCCAACTGTCTTGCTTATTGAATTATTCCAGAAGAAACTAGAAGAGGAGGAAACAGGGATATATACTCAACCCACCAGCTGTCTGCTATTGCCTATTAATCTTAAATCAGTAATTTCAAATCAACCATACATGAATTCATTCTAAGCTTTCATAACCTTGTTTTTTTTTTTTAATTTTTTGAGACGAAGTCTCGTTCTGTCACTCAGTGCAATGGTGCGATCTCAACTCACTGCAACCTCCACCTCCTGAGTTCAAGTGATTCTTCTGCATCAGCTGGGATCACAAACATGTGCCACCACGTCCAGCTAATTTTCGTATTTTTGGTAGAGACGGGGTTTCACTGTGTTAGGCTGGTCTCGAATGCCTAAGCTCAAGTGATGCGCCTGCCTCAGCCTCCCAAAGTGCTGGGATTACAGGCATGAGCCAGCTTGCTGGGCTGATACTAATTCAACTTTCTTCTATGGAAGCTGTGTAGAATTTAAATCTCAATTCTTAAAAGGAACAAGGAACTTAAATAACTTAATTTTAGGTAAAACTAAAAGAAATTTGCAACAAAAAGTCAAAAAAAAAATCTGAAACTGCCACAAAATTTCAGCTTCTGTATTTGCAAGACATTCTGTTACTGTACCTGATCATGTATGTCAACCATGACTGCATTCTGCTGGGGTGGATGAGCAGCAGGATGTAACAGACGGGGAGATACATTCGGAGGGTGGAAGGCTCGAGGCTCCTCTATTGCTTGCTGCTGTGCATAAGGGAGATGGTGATAGTTTTCATCTTGACTAATGGAATTATGTCGAGACAGACGATCCCTTCTTCCTCTCTGGCGCCTGACAGGAGGACTGTAATAAACGTCAAAAAGAAAGTCATTATGTTTACTGTTGTGATCCATCAAGATTCTATACTGTCTTTCTTTGATATCAATAGTATATGCTAAGGTAAGCTTTAGTATTAAATAACTGCTAAAATTCCCCATCAGCTCTAAAAACTTACAAATTTAAACATAAGGTATATGTTTTATAAAATAATGAAAGCAAACAATATTGGTATTCATCTCTGAAAGTATTTAGAAATCACCAGCTACAATTTTTTCTTGAATCCTATGAAATTGCCCTTTTTATAAGTAAAAAATAATCTAATATCAACAATTTCATATAATTTAACCTACCATTTTCTCCCTTTTTAAACACTATAATAAAACGAACTTTAATCTATAGATATCTTGTCGGTGTTCCTCATATACCTAATAGGCACTTTTTTGTCTATTTAGCTAAAACATACATAAGACATAATTCCTACATGGCCAAAATGACACTTTTAAAAAATGAGAAGAGAAAACATGAAATAACCAAAGAACATATAATTTGCTGACAACTGCAAATAGAAACTGGGTAAACACGCAATGAATATGATTGAGAATATGATTGATCGTATCAACATAAATATTCCAAGAATATATAAAACTTTTAATTGTTAGGGGTACACACAAGGTATATACATTTATATAGAATTTTAAATTAGAATTTGTTTGTTGATCCCATTGCAGTGGCTCATGCCTGTAATCCTAGCACTTTGGGAAGCCGAGGCAGGTGGATCCCTTGAGCCCAGGAGTTCGAGACCAGACTGCGAAACACAGTGAAACCCTGTTTCTACCCCAAAACACAAAAAATTAGCCGGGCATGGTGGTGCGCACCTGTAGTCCCAGCTACCTGGGTGGCTGAAGTGGGAAAATCACCTAAAGCCTGGAAAGCTGAGGCTGTAGTGAGCTGAGATCACACCACTACACTCCAGCCTGGGCGACAGAGTGAGACCATGTCTTAAAAAAAAAAAGACAGAGGGAGGGAGAGAATTTGCTTACTGAAGTAAGCCACATTTACTCTCCATGTACGAGTCATCTACATAGTTTAATAAAAATTTTATTATGACTAAACTTTCATTTTGTACTTCTCTAAACACAGTTCACCTCCACTGCTTTTTACAATGGCTCAGCACAAAAACAACTTGAAAAAGTACCCTACCTCATTAAAATTGTACTCTACATTGGGCAAAGGAGGTCAAACATCTCCCCTTCTAGGAAGAGCTCCAAGTGTCATTTCAGCAACTTTCTTTACTGAGATTGGTCACTTTTTCCTTAATCTTCCCACTCTGTTCCTCTAAATCTGTTTCTTCTTACTCCTAATTCTCCAATCTTAAGAGAACAAGGGACACTCCTTTATGAGATTAACTCACAAAGGTGCTCTTGATATTGCCCCTCCAGCTTCTTGCTCCATTAATTGTTTCTTCTAACTTTATTTTAAATATAATGCTTTTTGCATTTTTGCTTCAAACTCTACTTACTGTATTATATTGAATTCAAGATGCCCTCCACCTTAGGACTAAAAACTTTTTTTTTTTTTGAGACGTTGTTTCACTCTTGTCACCCAGGCTGGAGTGCAATGGCACGATCTCTTCGCTCACTACGACCTCCGCCTCCCAGGTTCAAGCAATTCTCCTGCCTCAAACTCCCAAGTAGCTGGGATTACAGATGTCTGCCACCAAGTTCAGCTAATTTTTTTTTGTATTTTTAGTAAAGACAGTTTCACCATGTTGGCCAAGCTGGTCTCGAACTCCTGACCTCAGGTGATCCACCTGCCTTGGCCTCCCCAAACGCTGGGATTACACGCATCAGCCACCACACCTGGCCTTGTTAGCCTTTTGTTGTTTCTGTTTTGTTTGAGATGGAGTTTTGCTCTTGTTGCCTAGGCTGGAGTGCAATGCACATCCGGCTAATTTTGTATTTAGGGTACAGACAGGTCTCAAACTCCTGATCTCAGGTGATCCGCCCACCTCGGCCTCCCAAAGTGCTGGGATTACAGGTGTGAGCCACCACGCCCGGCTTGCCTTTTAACTGTACGTTTGTTTTATTCACCATAAAATAGGTAAAGACTAACAGCAGGTACTCAGGCCTTAACTTCGAAACAACTATACTTCCTCATGCTTATTATATTTAATAGCTATGAAATAATTTACCTGATAGCCATATACTATCTTAAAAAATATTCCCATGTAATTGGTTAATAAGGTACTGGGTAATGTAAAAGTCTTAATGTCTCACCAGAATATGGCTCAGAGACAGGTTTATGTTGTCTCAGCTGGAACACAGAATGGTGGTTTTAAGATCCCTTCCGTATTAGCCCGCTCAGGCTGCCATAATGAAACATTGCAGACTGGGTGGCTTAAACAGATACTTAATTTCTCAAAGTTTTAAAGCCTAGAAGTTTGAAATCAAGGTACCAACATAGTCGGTTTTTGGAGAGGGATCTTTTCCCTGGCTCTTGCAGACAACTACATCTCACTGTCTCCTCACATGATGGAGGACGAGTTTCCTGACATCTCTTTTTGAGACGGAGTCTTGCTCTGTCACCAGGCTAGAGTGCAGTGGCACGATCTTGGCTCACTGCAAGCTCCGCTTCCTGGGTTCAAGCGATTCCCCTGCCTCAGCCACCCCCTCCCGAGTAGCTGGGACTACAGGTGTGTGCCACCACACCTGGCTAATTTTTTGTATTTTAGTAGAGACGAGGCTTCACCATGTTGGCCAGGATGGTCTCCTGACCTCGTGATTCGCCCACCTTGACCTCCCAAAGTACTGGGATAACAGGCGTGAGCCGCCACCCCGCCTTCGGCCCCATGCATCCCTTCTTAAAGGACATTAATCCTGCTGGGTAAGGGTCCTAACCTTATGACCTCATTTAACGTTAATTACACTTCCTTAGAGGTCATATCTCCAAATACAAACACACTGAGAGTTACAGCTTCAACACGTTAATTGGGGAGGGGGGGTTACAAACATTTGGTCCATAACACCTTCCTAACTCAAGATCCTGGACATGCAAACAGGTATCTCACAATGCACTATTTCCTTGGGATAAGAAATACATGACCTCCGGCAACAACTAATGAGGAAGAAACTCAGGACGAAATGCACTCCTCTAGAATGAAAAGACAAGGGCCAAATCCCATTGCCTAAAAGTTGAACTAAACTTCAGTCATCTTTTCATACCACAGGCTCCACAGTTGTTTTTTGTTTTTTTAAATAAAAACAGTGTCTCATTCTGTCACCAAGGCTAGAATGCAATGAACAATCATAGCTAAGGCTCACTGCAGCCTCACACTCCTGGGCTCAAGAAATCCTCCTGTCTCAGTCTCAGCTTGGACTACAGACGTGCGCCAACATCCTCAGCTAAATTTTTTTTTTTTTGGTAGAGACAATGTCTTGCTACGTTGCCCAGGCTGGTCTTGAACTCCTGGCCTCAAGGGATCCTCCCACCTTGGCTTCCCAAACTGTTGGGATTATAGGCATGAGCTAATACTGTGCCGAGTCTCCATGGTTATATAAGAAACATAATTAAGCTCCTAATTGCCTTACAGGATACAGAAGGAAAAGGAATGGAGTAGGAAAGGGGTAGCTCATTTCTAAGATTTCCATGTATCCTTACAGTTATGAACAACAAAATATGTCTTCTAGTAGTCAAGATTGCAGGCTAGTCCACAAAAATCTGTACCATAAGGTAGCTGATTTCACATATAACAGCATGGATGATTTTAGCCTCTTTCCATTTCTTCATCTGTCAATGATAAGCTAAATAAACTCTTCCATCCTACTGGAAATCTAAGCAACTTTATTTTTCATAAGTGAATATACGTGTATGTGTGGTGATGTGTTTATGAAATGCCTACAGAAAAAATGTTTTCTGATGTTAAATATACTCACAAATCTACCAATGGAAGAAAACTTAAGAAATAAATTGTAATCAACTAACCTTCTTCTGTTGCGTGCAGGTGTGTTGCATCGTTCCCCTGAGAAGTGATGTTGGCTTGGTCGAACTGAAGGGGGCTGCCTATTTGATGTCATCTCCCATGGTCGCATTGGTGGTGAGGGAGCTGGTGATGCTGATGTATAATCAAAGACTGAATGAGAGAGGCGCTGTCTCTTGGGACTTGGACTATCTTCACTCTGCCAATGCAACAAAATGGATCAACTGAGTAAGACCTTTTCAGGATTTCACATTACTGCATATGTACAGGTTAAGATGTACTTAACCTGAAATCTAAAAATGTAAAGCAGGGCAAAAATATATGCTATCAATTAAAATTTAAAACCTTTTTAAAATGCTGGGATGGGGTGGAACAGGGGAGGGAGATGCACAGTAAATGGTATCAAGTGAAAAATGAACTTTGTTTTTGAAAACTCATTCTAAGGCAAATGAGGTAACCACATATAGGGTATATAACAGGATAATAAAACTTTTGTGAAGTACTTAACCTTCTCTTTAAATTCTCAAATCACCTGAAAAATTACACTACACTACACTACAATCTCCCATCAATAAGGCATCAATTTTCAGCTGTGAGTTCAGCTTAGTAGGAGATATAATTTGAGTAGGTCCTCGATTTGATTCTAAATCACACTCCTCTCCCTCCTTATACCTGTTTAGGCCACTATACTTATTTTCTTTAAAGAGAGCTACATGGGGCCGGACACGGTGGCTTGCACCTGTAATCCCAGCACTTTGGGAGGCTGAGGCGGGTAATCACTGGAGGTCAGGAATTTGAGACCAGCCTGGCCAACATGGTGAAACCCCATCTCTACTAAAAATACAAAAATTAGCTGGGTGTGGTTGTGCATGCCTGTAATCCCAGCTACTTGGGAAATTGAAGCAGGAGAATTGCTTGAACCCAGGAGGCGGAGGTTGTTGTGAGCTGAGATCAGGCCATTGCACTCCAGCCTGGGCAACAAGAGACTATCTCAAAAAAAACAAAAAAAGGGGGGGGGGAGTTACACGGATAAAGTAAGATTTATATTAGACAGATAAAGTAATAGCAGATTTACATCATCGGTTCTTAACTAGAATATCACAGCAGTTCAGAAGTACTTCAAAGTTTTCAAGGGTCCCAGCATGGGCTTACTAGCTACAAAACTGATATGGATCACTTAATTGCATTAATAGTCCAGGGTTCTCCAGAACCTGACTCAATTTCCCAAATGAGTCTACCCAAAACTATCAAAGTTACAAATTAACTGAAAATTTGATAAGGCTGTGTTTTCTAATAGAACGTCTACCTCCAATCTATTACTGCAAGTTCTAATTAGTTGGGCATTACAGTACTTTTGGTTACAAAATAATTAGTACCTGCAGCTACCATAAAAATCATCTTAAAACATTGTAAAAGTATATGGGATTACAAATTAGTGTTAAATTTTAGATAAGCATATAAATCAGAACTGATTATTTAAGCTGAAAGGAATGAAGCTTAAATTGGTAAATGGCTACATTTGATCATTCCAAATTACTTAGCAGAGGTATTCCAAAAACCATGTCATTTCCCTTCTACATTTAGGAGACATTATAATCAATTTTATTATCATTATAATTAAAATACAAAATACAAAAGCGTGCTGTTCTAACTTTCCTACCACCATACTAACCTTATTTTCTCCCTAAATTTAATTGTACAGTCGTCCCTCAGTATCCTAGGGAGGTGGTTCCAGAGAACCACTCCCCCATACCAAAATCTTAAGACGCTCAAGTCCCTGATATAAAATGGTGTTGTATTTGCATATAACGTACACACATTCTCCCATATACTTTAAATCTCTATATCACTTAACAATATCAACACAATACAATGTAAATGTTTTATAAATAGCTGTTATACTGTATTTTAAAATTTGTATTATTCTGTATTGTTGTATTGTTACTTTTATTTCACTTTTTCTGAATACTTCCCACCCGTGGTTGGTTCAATCTTTGGGTAAGGAACCACCAACTAATCTAGTAAAAGTACACTTATTTTCATCCTTTGATTTTAGTGAGAAAGTTAGTTCTTATGTTCTGATAATCCTAAAACTTAAAAAAATGGTAAATTAACCACTGAAATTTAAATATTCCGATTTTTTTAAAAAAGGTAGAACAATCAAGACCTGACAAACCTGCACATGAACTACATGAGCCCCAGAAACAGGCTGGCTCCACAACTGGTGAAAACAGATTTGATTAACACTGACTTTTTTTTTTTTTTTAGACAGAGTCTCGCTCTGTTGCCCAGGTTGGAGTTCAGTGATCTCAGCTCACTGCAAGCTCCGCCTCCTGGGGTTCAAGTGGTTCTCCTGCCTCAGCCTCCCAAGTAGCTGGGACCACAGGCGCATGCCACCATGCCCAGCTAATTTTTTGTATTTTTAGTAGAGACAGGGTTTCAACTTGTTAGCCAGGATGGTCTTGATCTCCTGACCTCATGATCCACCCACCTCGGCTTCCTAAAGTCCTGGGATTACAGGCGTGAGCCACCATGCCCAGCTTAACACTGACTTTTTAAAAACAAAATGCTAGTAACCAATCATGATCATTAGCTTTTCATACATATCCCACATTGCATATCCTACCCTGAAAAGCCTAATGTAAGCTAAGACACAGAACTTTGAATTCTAAAAATTCACTACCTAAAATGGAGGAGAATGCTACAGATCCTCATGATAAATGTCAAATGACCAGAGAAAGCCCTTAGGTTATAAACCTTTATGTATTTTCAGTGATGTTCAAATTGTGGGCTAAAAATGTTATTTTACAAGACATGCAAAGCTTTTAAAAGTAGAGGTAAGGAAAAGTGACTGTGAAAAGTTACCATCACTTCTCTTTGTGCTGGATGGTGAAAGACAAAGAATGGGAAGTGAAGGGAGCTATTCATTAGAGTACTACTTTTCTTTTTCTTTTTCCTTTCCTTTTTTTTTTTTTTCTTTTTGAGAGGGAGTTTCGCTCTTGTTGTCCAGGCTAGAGTGCAGTGGCCTGATCTCGGCTCACCGCAACCTCTGCTTCCCGGTTCAAGTGATTCTCCTGCCTCAGCCTCCCGAGTAGCTGGGATTACAAGCATGCACCACCATGCCTGGCAAATTTTCTATTTTTAGTAGAGACAGGGTTTCTCCGTGTTGGTCAGGATGGTCTTGACTCTCGACTTCAGGTGATCTGACTGCCTTGGCCTCCCAAAGTGTTGGGATTACAAGCGTGAGCCATTGCGCCGGGCCAGTAAGTTTACTTTCTAACTCAAAGTCATAGGAAACCACAATGACTAAAGACAGGAAAACATTAAAAAGTAGTTTGCTATATGCAATATGATTTCATCACTTCCCTTATCAATTTTAGCACTCTAAGGAACTTCAAAGAAATTC
This sequence comes from Macaca nemestrina, assembly GCF_043159975.1. NCBI lineage: Eukaryota > Metazoa > Chordata > Mammalia > Primates > Cercopithecidae > Macaca > Macaca nemestrina. The sequence goes on from NC_092138.1 coordinate 65,725,628, forward strand.
TCACAGTTTCCAGAAAAGGGAAGGGGTAGTAACCTACAAATAACTAAGAATTAGATTAACATCAGACTTCCCATAGCAAAAACAGATGCTAAAAGTTCTCTGAGGGAAACGAACATTGAACCTAGAATTTCATACTCCAATCACACTATTAATCTAGCGTGGAAGCATAAAACACAACTTTTGTCAGATATATCAAGACCCAAAGGTGCTCCTCGCATAGCAGAAAATCACTTGATGTGTGCTCACAACATTCCCTCTCTCTCTTATTTGAAGCTATTACACAACATCCAATAAATGACAGAAGCCAAAGAGTACACTGAAATGAAATTCCAGGAATGGTAGCAAGTTTGGAAATTCATCATTCCACATTAGAACAAGAAGTCAGAGGGCTCTGAGAAAAATGCCCTAAATAGAATCAAAATGTATGACTGAGAACTTGGAAGTTATTAATAAAATTTAAGCAGATGGCTCTTTGTAATAAAAAAATATACAAAAGACAATCAGTCCAGGAAAGTCAATGAGGAATGCAAATTCATCTGACCTTGTCATCTAAAGCATTCTTTGAATGAAATGGGTAGTCAGAAGATTACATTCACTTCTCCATGGGCCAAACATGCTCTTGGTTCTGCAATGAGTAAATACATGGATGTTCCTAACATGATGCGAAGTGTTTACTGGTTTTTGATAGTTAAAATCAATCGAGGATAAGGCATGAAAGATCACTACTGTAGTCACAGAATAGAATGTAAATATAAACTTTGTTAACGTAAACTCTAAAAGTTTCTTGGTGATAAAATCATGGACATTTAGTGAAAATCAAAATACAAAAATCTAAAAATAATGGCTTAAACATAACAAACATACTTTTTTGTTTTTTGAGACGGAGTTTTGCTTTTGTTGCCCAGGCTGGAGTGCAATGGCAGGATCTCGGCTCACTGCAACCTCCCCCTCCCGGGTTCAAGCGATTCTCTTGCCTCAGCCTCCTGAGTAGCTGAGATTACAGGTATGCACCACCACACCCTGCTAATTTTGCATTTTTAGTAGAGATGGGGTTTCTCCACCTTGGTCAGGCTGGTCTCGAACTCCCGACCTCAGGTGATCCACCCGCCTTGGCCTCCCAAAGTGCTGGAATTACAGGCGTGAGCCACTGCACTCGGCTTTTTTTTTTTTTTTTTTTTTTTTTTTTTTAAGACAGTCTCGCTCTGTCACTGAGGCTGGAGTGCAGTAGCACAATCTTAGCTCACTGCAACCTCCACATCCCAGGCTAGAGAGATCCTCTCACCTAAGCCTCCCAAGAAGCTGGGACTACAGGTGCACACCACCATGACCAGCTAATTAAAAAAATTTTTTGGAGATACGAGGTCTCACTATATTGCCCAGTTTGGTCTCAAACTGCTGGGCTCAAGAAATCCTTCCACCTTGGCCTCCCACAATGCTGGGATTACAGGTGTGAGTCACTACGCCTGGCTAACAAACATACTTTTATTTTTTTATTTTTTATTTTTTATTATTTTTTTTTTGAGACGGAGTCTGGCTCTGTCGCCCAGGCTGGAGTGCAGTGGCTGGATCTCAGCTCACTGCAAGCTCCGCCTCCCGGGTTCACGCCATTCTCCTGCCTCAGCCTCCCGAGTAGCTGGGACTACAGGCGCCCGCCACCGCGCCCGGCTAGTTTTTTGTATGTTTTAGTAGAGACGGGGTTTCACCATGTTAGCCAGGATGGTCTCGATCTCCTGACCTTGTGATCCGCCCGTCTCGGCCTCCCAAAGTGCTGGGATTACAGGCTTGAGCCACTGCGCCCGGCCAAACATACTTTTAAATGCATTGCTAAATGCAGGGGGAAAAAGGGAAATCATCCATGACTCACAAACTGAGGAAAACTGAAAACCAAATTTGTATTTTTGATGCTCTCAGGAGGAACAGAAGATAAGGCCTTATGACTGAGACCCCTACATGAAGTAGTCAAAACTTCCTAAGTAGTACACTTAAAATAAAAAGGAAGACAAGAAAGAGTCATCCCAGTGGAAAAGAGAAGGAAACGTTAACAAGGAAATGTCTGCTCTGTGTTGACTTTGAGTGGAAGTGGGTTTCTCTCGTGAGAACTCAAACTCTGGTTCACTCCTCACACCATATTTGGGGTTCAGATTTTCACAATCTATGCTGTCTGTGAACCTCTAAACGTAAAAATATAAAAACTCATCCAGAACTATGCTACCACAAGGACTCTTTACATGAGTAAATACAAAGCTGATTCTGGAAGGATATTCCCACTGCTTTTGTAAACTAAAAATAAAATCCCCCCAAATGACTGAACTGATTCTCTCTTGATTACAGAGACCCCAGAGAAACTAGAAAAATTGAGTTCTTGGCCTTGACAGAAAGGCAGGCTAGATACACCTCATTGTCTCTCTCCATCCCCTGCTTTTGGAGTTCGGGCAAAACTGACCAGCATTAATGTTAAAATAGAAATTATAGGACCTAACAGAATGGACTCTTTGTGACAATAAAATACCAAATTAAAAACAGGACCTAAGACCAAGCCAGACAAGGCTTAACTCACACACCCCTACAGGTCACTCTAACCCAGTGTACTGGTTAACAGACTTTCTTATAAGATTCCCTTCTGCTGAATCCAAATTTTTAGACAAAGCTTTACTCTTTCAACCAACTGCAAATTAAAGAATCTCATCTCTGAATCCACCTAAAATCTTTAAGACCCCACTTCAAGATATTCCGTGTCTTTTCAGTCTGAAACAATGTATACCTTCTATGTATTGATTTATGACTTTGTAACTCCTGCCTCCCTAAAACTGTAATTCAACTTTAGTGGGCACATTTCCTTGGGACCTCTTGAGACTGTTTCCCAGGCCATGGCCACTCATATTGTTTCAGAATAAACCTCTTTAAAACATTTTTACAGAGTTGGGTTTTTCCATTAATACCTACGCCAGTAGTTCTCAAACCTTTACATGCTTCAGAAACACCAGATTGCTGGCCCCACTCCCCAGTCTCTAAGTCAGAAAGTCTGGACCAGGGGTCCATCAACTGTCATTTCTACTATTATCCCAAGTGATGATGCTTGGATAATTTAGATTTTGAATTATCAGGCAGAGAAGTTCTTTCCCTCCTCTCCTTGCTGCTTCTGGGCCAGCACACCAACTTTTCAAAGTACCAAGTATTGACAACTTAAAATTCATAAGATGTTGATTCAAATCTGGTACAAGTACTGTCTCTATTATTTAATAATATAGAACGTTGTACAGATATTACAATATAGAACACTGCTACAGATTTAGGGATCAAGGGAGGTAAAAGAGGTCACAATGGGAGGAAGGAAGGAAAGGCAGGTTTTATGCTTAGCATTAAATCTGATAAAAATGAGTCTTGGAGTACACCTCTATTAACACCAAACCATTTTTATTACCAAAACATCAACAGAAGTGAAATGAACCTGAGGCAGGCATAAGAATGCATTCCATAATTCCAGATGAACAAGTCAGAAGTCATAAAAGGCTAAAGAAAAACAATTTTATATGTAACATATATCTTGGGTTTATATATATCAGCAAGTCTTAAGAGACAATAGGAGATGCTGAGCCAGACAAACTTTTCCCAAACAGAAACAGGTTCCAAGTTCTACTCAGTGACTACAATGTGCCTCTAACGGCAACCACTAGGGAGCCCTAAGGACTTCCTTCCCAAAGCAGCAAAGAGGAAACCTGTGTAGGGGAATGGAATTTCTCAAGAACCTGGTCCTCTTTCTAATCAGTCAGAAGGACTACTCTTCACCTTAAATTTACAAATAAGCACAGCATTAGTTAAGAATCTTCAATTCTCCTTTAAACTCCCAGACTTTCTCTACTTGCCTTAATTATCTTTAACAAAAATGAAGTTTCTTATTCCACAACTAAGGAAAAACAGTTAAATGCAAAGGGCCCAGGAAGAGCAAACTCTCACTAAATTTTATTCATTTTAAATAAATGTGAAAACACTTAGAAATCAACACTCTATATAAGCAACTTGTTACTAAAAAATTAAGACAAGATCCTTTTTTGTTTTGCAGAAGATGGATATAAGCTGGGGAAAGCAGAAAATTAATAATTTTATATTTGGATCACATAATAGTTTACAAAATGACTTCTAACATTACCTCATTTTATTCTCCACAAGCTGAGGATTTTATTTTTAAACTATGTCCAGATAATATGTACAACGTGTTGTTTTGTTGTTGAGACAGTCTCACTCTGTTGCCAGGCTGGAGTGCAGTGGCGCGATCTTGGCTCACTGCAACCTCCGCCTCCTGGGTTCAGGCAATTCTCCTGCCTCAGCCTCCCGAGTAGCTGGGACTACAGGCGTGTGCCAGCCAATTTTTGTATTTTTAGTAGAGACAGGGTTTCATCATGTCAGACAAGATGGTCTCTTATCTCTTCACCTCATGATCTGCCTACCTCAGCCTCCCAAAGTGCTGAGATTATAGGCATGAGCCACCGCGTCCGGCCTAAAATGTGTTTCTATTAGTGAAACTGAAACTTTTTTTTTTTTTTTTTTTTTTTTTTTTTTTTTTGAGACGGAGTCTGGCTCTGTCACCCAGGCTGGAGTGCAGTGGCGCGATCTCGGCTCACTGCAAGCTCCGCCTCCCGGGTTTACGCCATTCTCCTGTCTCAGCCTCCCGAGTAGCTGGGACTACAGGCGCCCGCCACCTCGCCCGGCTAGTTTTTTGTATTTTTTAGTAGAGACGGGGTTTCACCGTGTTAGCCAGGATGGTCTCGATCTCCTGACCTCGTGATCCGCCCGTCTCGGCCTCCCAAAGTGCTGGGATTACAGGCTTGAGCCACCGCGCCCGGCGAAACTGAAACTTTTTAAGGCAGTTCAGTAAACATACTGCCTTGAACTACATAATGTACCGTCTTATCTCACATAGGACTTTCATTTGATGTATAACTCTTATACTCCTCAGATCACAATTTTGCAATGAAATCCAATCTCTCAACCAGACAACTAATATATTCTCCTGAAATGTTATTTTACTTGCAGACATAGAAGAAAAAAAGAGGGTTTGAATGTTGTTTTCAAAAGTTACCATAAACATGCAGAAACAAACAAATTTTGCTCTTTGATATGATCCAAGTTTGTGTTTTTTTTTTTTTAATGGAAGCCCAAAGAAAATAACAGTCTGATATGCAGTGACTGCTCAGAAAAGCACTCAAGTAGTATAACATATTGCAATCATATCATAATGAATAGCAATGCGGTATTTTCCTATCATTGGCTATAACTGCTAGTACACCAAAACACAGGAACTGTAAATAAAGCGGTTTCCTAAGTCGAAGGAGGCCTACATGGCTAGTATTTGAGTAACAAGACTGGTGATGTTATATACTGTATTTTTCACAATTCCTAATTACACAAAACATCATTGGTTCACAAAAACTAATTTAGCTTGATGCTACAATTGTAGTTATCACTATATTTCTACCAGAGTACTAGATTCTACTCATGTGTCTGTAACTATAATAATTTTAAGCTATAATTGTAGATAAGAGGCTAAAATAAAAAATCTAAAGTATAAACATTAAACCATTGAAAACAGGAAAGATACTATCACAACCTGAAATCAACAGATCCTTTGAGAGATACCCCACCTGGAGGTGTTCTGTAAACAGCTGAAGCTCAGAGGATAGGAATATAAATTTAGGAGTGTTGGTATATAGACAGATCATAGTTCATGAAACTGCAGACAGAGACAAAATTGCCCCTCAAAAGTTTATGTAATGAAAACAAGGCCCAATACTGAACCCTAAGAATCACCAACATTTAATGCTGGGTACTTGATTAGGAAAGGAGGGTGGAGTGTGATGGAAGCCAGTGGAAGGGGGTTTCAAGGTGCAGGATAAGGGGCTGAAAAATATCCACCAGATGTATTAGGTGAGTGCAAAAATAATTGCAGTTTATGCATTGTTGGAATGTGCCATTTGGTATCGGAATACATTCTAAAATAAATGTGGCTATGTTACATATCATTTTAATGGGAATGTCTCACTTTATGTTCTTTATTAATGACTTATTACTTGCTGTTTATGTTTATTTTAGACTAGGGAAATGATGTTAGACAAAAAGCAAACTCAAGCAATTTTCTTATTTTAGTTCAAGGTGGGTCATAAACCAGCAGAGACAACTGGCAACATCGACAATGCATTTGGCCCAGGAACTGCTAACGAATATATGGTGCAGTGGTGGTTCCATAAGTTTTGCAAAGGAGGCGAGAGCCTTGAAGATGAGGAGTGTGGCCCGCCATCAGAAGTTGACAATGACCAATTGAGAGCAATCATCGAACTAGCTGATCCTCTTACAACTACATGCGAAGTTGCCGAAGAACTCAATGTGAACTGTTCTATGGTATGGCCGGTTGGCATTTGAATCAAATTGGAAAAGTGAAAAAGCTCGGTAAGTGGGCGCCACGTGAGCTAACTGAAAATTTAAATTAAAAAAAAAAAAATCGTTTTGAAGTGTCATCTTCCCTTATTCTACACAAGACCAAGGTACCATTTCTTGATCAGGTTTTGATAGGAGACAAAAAGTGGATTTTATACGACAACCAGTGATAACCACCTCAGTGGTTGGACCAAGAAGCAGCTCCAAATCACTTCCCAAAGCCAAACTTGCACCAAAAAGAGGTCACGGTCACTGTTTGGTGGTCTGCTGCTGGTCTGATCAACTACATTTTTTTTTTTTTTTTTTTTTTTGAGACAAGAATTTCGCTCTTGTCATTCAGGCTGGAGTGCAATGGCGTGATCTCAGCTCACTGTGACCTCTGCCTCCCGAGTTCAAGCGATTCTCCTGCCTCAGCCTCCTGAGCCACTGTACTGTGCCCAGTCACTACAGCTTTCCGAATCTCTGTAAAATCATTACATCTGAGAAGTATGCTCAGCAAATCGATGACGTGCACCAAAAACTACAATGCCTGCAGCCAGCATTGGTCAACAGAAAGGGCCCAATTCTTCTTGCCCAATTCATGCACATTGCACAATCAACGCTTCAAAAATTGAACAAATTGGGTTACAAAGTTTTGCCTCATCTGCCACATTTAGCTGACCTCTCGCCAACCAACTACCACTTCTTCAAGCATCTCAACAACCAACTTTTTGCTGAGAAAAGGCTTCTACAACCAGCAGGATGCAGAAAATACTTTCCAAGAATTCGTCCAATCCTGAAGCAGTGATTTTTATGCTATCAGAATAAACAAACTTATTTATCGTTGGTAAAAATGTGTTGATTGTAATGGTTCCCATAATAAAGATGTGTTTGAGCCTAACTATGATGATTTAAAATTCACGGTCTGAAACCAGAATTACTTTTGCACCAATCTAATACCAACACAGAGGTCTGTGACAGAGCTAATTCTTTCTAATATGATTTGCTATCTCTTATGGCATATTCTCCCCTTATGACAATTTTCACAAAAAATTTTCCCCCTTTTCTTCAATAATCTTCCATATGAATTTAAAAGTAATTCTGAAAGTTCTAGAAACAAAATTCTGCTGATATTTTGGGTGGAAATTTCATTAAGTCTACAAATTTGCCAGAATATAGATATTTTCATTATAATTTGTTTTCTCTTTCAGAAACCTGGCATATTTCTCTATGTGTACAGCTTTTCAAATTTTAATTCACCTAATTTAACTTTAGCAAATTTGTTGAGGTGTTTGAACCAGAGTGCCTCCATATTGAACAGGGGCGAGGTAAAATAAGACTGAGATCTGCTGGGCTGCAGTCCCAGAAAGTTAGGCATTCTGAGTCACAGGATGAGATAGGAGGTCAGCACAAGATACAAGACCTTGCTGACATTAACAGGCTGCAGTAAAGAAGCCGGCTAAAACCCACCAAAACCAAGATGGCGATGAGAGTGACCTCTGGTCTTCCTCACTGCTACACTCCCAGCAGCACCATGACAGTTTACAAATGTCATGACAATGTCGGGAAGTTACCCGATATGGTCTATTTTTATTTTTTGAGAGGTAGTCTTGCTCTGTTGCACAGGCTGGAGTGCAGTGGCACAATCTCAGCTCACTGCAACCTCTGCCTCCCGGATTCAAGCAATTCTTGTGCCTCAGCCTCTTGAGTAACTGGGACCACGGGTAAGAACCACCATGCCTGGTTAATTTTTGTATTTTTAGTAGAGACGGGTTTTCACCATGTTGGCCAGGCTGGTCTCAAATTGCTGACCTCAAGTGATCCACCCACCTTGGCCTCCCAAATTGCTGGGATTACAGGTGTGAGCCATGGCATGGGAACCCCTATGTGGTCTAAAAACGAGGCATGAATAATCCACCCCATGTTTAACACATAATCAAGAAATAACCGTAAAAATGGGAAACCAGCAGGCCTCAAGGCTGCTCTGCCTAGGGCGTAGCTATTCTTTATTCCTTTACTTTCTTAATAAACTTGCTTTCACTTTATTCTATGGAATTCACCTCAAATTCTTTCTAGCACGAGATCTAATAACCCTCTCCTGGGGTCTGGATCGGGACCCCTTTCTTTTTCTTTTTCTTTTTTTTTTTTTTTGAGACAGAGTCTCGCTCTGTCACCCAGGCTGGAGTGCAGTGGCGCGATCTCGGCTCACTGCAAGCTCCGCCTCCCGAGTTTACGCCATTCTCCTGCCTCAGCCTCCCGAGTAGCTGGGATTACAGGCGCCAGGCACCTCGCCCGGCTAGTTTTTCGTATTTTTTTAGTAGAGACGGGGTTTCACCGTGTTAGCCAGGATGGTCTCAATCTCCTGACCTCGTGATCCGCCCGTCTCGGCCTCCCAAAGTGCTGGGATTACAGGCTTGAGCCACCATGCCCGGCCGGGACCCCTTTCTATTAACAAATTTACAAAATAAAAGCAGTCATTAAGACACCACAAAATAGCAGTCATTAAGATACCACAAACACCCCTGAAATTAATGGTTGTGCCAGATATAAAATTATCTCACCATGTACTTAATTACCTTTTGAAAACTTACTATCTTCAATCACAACCATTGAATCCATTGATAGTAAAGACATGGCTAATTTTAAAACTTTAAGATAGGGGTTGACAGCAGAGACATGATTGAATTTTGGGGGGTGATGAAACTATTTTATTATTCATTGTGGTGGTGACTCCGTATCTGTATGCATTTGTCAAAATTCACAAACCTATATGCTAAAAAGGTAAATTTTGTGTTAAGTATACATTAATTTTAAAATGTTTAAAATATTGTATGAAGCACTTTAAGATTCTAATTTTAAATATGGGTTTTTATAGAGATGCAAATGAGCCTACACTTATACCTCTTCTGTGGGCAATGAGTACACAAAGCCATCACTTTCACAGAAACCTTAAAACACCAACCAAATGTGCACCGGGAAGCACATACAAAATACTCCTGGAAGCACTACTTGAAATAACAGTAAAAACAAACAAACAAACAAACCAGGAAACTACCCAAATGTCAAGCAAAAAGAAAGGAGATGAGCTGCAGTATATTCATATAATAGACAACTAAAAACAATAAAATAAATCAAGTATACAGGCAGATGCACTAGTAGGGACGAATTTTTTTCAAAGTATACAAAGTGTGACATCATTTATACTAAGTTCAGAAACAAGCAAAATTAAACAGTATAATATCAAGGGATATTTTATATGGTAAAACCATACAGAAAAGCAAAAGGATACTGAAGAGAGATGTACCTGAGGCACAAGTATGGGATGTAACACGGAGGGTCATATGGGGGCTTCAAAAGTATTGGTAATGACTGGTTTCTTACACTAGATAGTCTTATTATTATATAGGTGTCTGCTTTATATTTTCTAAAATGCATATATGAAATATTTCACAAATATTTACTTATTTCACAAATAAAGCATGTAAAATTTAAAAGAAAACCCAGAATTTTTGGCAATTAAAAAGAAGTCTTGACTAGAAGGAATAGAAAGCAAGCAAATATGAGAAGCAAAATGTAAAAATTTGTAATACACAAGGACAATGACAACTGATAAATAATAGATATGACTGACCAAAAAAGGCTCAAAAACAGGGTAACTTTTTTTGTTCAAAAAGACTGGAGGTTAAAACAACAGTAAGAATCCAGGAAGAGTAGCAACACATTTCTTCTCCCATATGGCCACTTTACTAGCCACACACCCAACTCCTCATGCGGCAGGGGGAGGGGATCAATTCACTTCTTTACTCCTAGAGAAGGCTGATGTCCTCAGAAAAGACAGGAGTTTGAAGGAAGCAGAGATGATGCCTTAAGAAAAAAATGAAAACACAGGTAAATCTGTTTAAAACAGATGATTCTAAAAAGAAGGAAAAGTAAAAGGATTGGGAGAGAAGGTACTTGAGGAGAAAGCCAAGAAGAAGAAAGCATAACACATTAAGGCAATAATTTTGTGACATTAGATGGCTGGGTAGGTTTTCCTTTGCATGTGGTTAACTAAGTTTTTAAGGATAAGAAGCATAACTGGAACTAACAAATTACACCCTATTTAAAAGGTATCAACTAGCTGAAGGTATCAGTATCTCAAAGGGGTCGTGAGAAAGATCTAATTTGCTTCATGTTGAACAGTGGTAGGGCAGTTTCTGGGCAAAAAAAAAAAAAAGTCTAGTTCCCCCCACACCCCCACCCCAAAGTTCATTGAGGGCTTTTTTCTAAGGTTCAAGGAAAATAAGGCTTAAGTTAAATTAAGACTATTTAAATTAAAATTTAACAACAATACATTTCATCTTTCTGCAACACTCAAATGCAACTGGCTCTAACTTTATTGTTTTGTTTTCACAACATGAGTTTAAATCTACATTTGGCAGTAGATTTCTCTGAAATTAAAGTTTATATTGGGCCGGGCGCAGTGGCTCAAGCCTGTAATCCCAGCACTTTGGGAGGCCGAGACGGGTGGATCACGAGGTCAGGAGATCGAGACCATCCTGGCTAACACGGTGAAACCCCGTCTCTACTAAAAAATACAAAAAAACTAGCCGGGCGAGGTGGCAGGCGCCTGTAGTCCCAGCTACTCGGGAGGCTGAGGCAGGAGAATGGCGTGAACCCGGGAGGCAGAGCTTGCAGTGAGCTGAGATCCGGCCACTACACTCCAGCCTGGGCGACAGAGCGAGACTCCGTCTCAAAAATAAAATAAAATAAAATAAAGTTTATACTGAATTATTGTTTGAAGACACAAAGGGAATATGGAGAAAAGCACCCCAAAAAACAAAACAAAACAAAAAACCCTTTTTATTGGCGGCAGTAGTAAGGGTATTAAGTCAATTTCTTTCACAAATACATAGTAGACAAGATACAGCTAAAGTTAGATTTGAGCCCCTTCTCTGGCAAATAACTACGTATGTGATTAGGCACCTCACTTAGCTTTTCTTAGCCTGTTTCCACATCTTAAAAACCATCAATGACTAGTTTATTCTGAGGGCTAAAAACAAAAAGAGTTAATACACGCAAAGCAGAGAACCTGGAACAAATTCCAAGAAGCAATACCAGACTGAAGAGCCCTAGATCACCTATCCCTCCAAATTTTATATCTCCAGCTTTATATGTCACAAGCATTTCACTTTCACACCAACAGAAAACGAGCTGGCTCTTATCCAAAAGTCCCAGCCTTGATGATCAATTATTTCACTACCTCAGGTTTATACACACTGGCCCGCAATGCTACCACTCAGAGGCAATTGTGTAACCTGACTTTTGTGGTAATAGCGATACTGACTTCCATTACTAGAACATGCTTCTCTAGGAATATGGATTGAAAGTTTGGTAGCCAATGATTTCTATGGGCAGATTCCAGTAACCTTGTTAATAACCTAATGAGTTTCAATCCATTTACACACCTTACTTTCGAGTTTTCATTTTATATTAAAAAAAATTTTTTTTTAATTTTTTTAACTCACAAGTTTACCCACAGGTAAAAGAAGACAAATAACCATGTTTTCTCTCAGAAATATATGTTACTATCAAACTCTGGGTGCCAAGCAAGTAACTAGTGAACATCTTACATGCTTTCATTTTTCCTTTCATACACAACTTCATATATTTTATACTATCTTCTACTTTCCTACAGAACTTGACCTATTAGGACAAGTGATTTAAGACCAAAAGATCAAAACATAAGAATATTAAGTAGTCAAATAATTAACAGTAGCTGAGTAGCTCAAGACGACAAACATTCATCAGAAAGGCTGGCTGAAAAAATATTAAAGTCCTCTAAGAAGAATACTTATTTCCACATACAACAGAAAACAAGGAGACGATATTGCGCATTTTGTTTCAAGCCTTCCTAGAAACACCGTACGTAGAATGTGACTTTCAGCCCTATTTAGGGAAAGGGTAAATATATAAGAACCTGGAAGAAAGCTTTGAAGTGAGCATCCTCTTGAACGGTAGTGTTCTGATCACTTGGGAGGAGAGGGAACAGGCTCTGAAGTCTCACCCTTTCACAAATCACCTTGTTAGGATGGCCAGGTAGAGATGCTGAATTGGCCCCGGGAGATATCTGGGAAAAAGAGGAAGAAAAGGATAGTTCATGGCTAGCTGCACCAATGTGGAGAATCATGCCTATGAAGGATAGTCTGGATTTTCTAGGTATTTGATGATTCTGCTAGCAAAGACAGGAAAGAAATTAAAAATTAATTTTAAACATCAAAACACAAAGATGGCAAAGGTTGCCTCTGGCAATGGATCTCTCTTGCGAAAACTATTGGAGGCAGAACAGCACAGCCCAAGAACACCACATCCTTCCTGTTTCCCAAATACCTACTGGTAACTTTTTCTGTTGGTGTTAATTCTGAAATCCTAAAGGACAGACTTCATGCTAAGAAAACCCAAGGTAAAATTACATATCTTAAGTACAGAAAGGTTAAGTGTTTGCCTGGACCAAGATTAATACTTTTTCTCATTCTGTTCTTTAGTTAACCTTCCAAAATAATCATGTAAAGGAAGATGACAGATTTAACAGTATTTGTGGCAAATTTTCTATAGCAATCATATGTTTGACCGCGGAAATCTCAGCTCTATTTAACACAAACCTAATGACCTTCCTAAGGAATAAAGGACATAATCATAAGCACAAAAGTAAATGACTGCCACGTTTCAAAAGCTTGATTTGGCCAATGTGGTGGTCACACCTGTAATCAGCACTTTGGTATGCCAAGGTGGGAGGATCGCCCCAGTGTCTACAAAAATTAAAAAACAAAAATAAATGTTTGACTTGATCATGGGTAAATCCCCTTAAATTCATATGTAAATACACTTACTCTGTAACATTAAAAAAATCATGAACATAATGTGTTTCACTGTGCTGTAACAGTGAATTCTTCTTGGGGGGTTAAGGCTAGTGGTCCCTCTTGTCCCTACACTAAAAGTTATATACTTTAACATAGTCTTCTTTTTAGTGTTTCGTTGCCTCATTCGTTCACTCAACCCTACATTTAAGCGTCTATTTGGTGACAGGCACTAAACCAAAAACAATGGCATCGTTTCCTACTTTCAAAAAGTATATGCTATAAAAAAGAAACAGAAGTAAATCACTGCATGATTTAAGTATTATGGTAACAGTAGGCACTAGGTGCTATGAAATAGCAGCTGCCAAGAGACAGCATTGTAGCCAGGGAACTGCAAAACATTCAGCATGGCTAGACAGTAAGGAAGCAGCCAGAAACTGATCATAAAATGAAATGCTAATTATACTAATATCCCTGCTGTTAATATATTAATATCCCTACCTTCCTTAGCTTTTTTATAGTATTTTGTTTCTGGTTTGCTATGGACTTGGTAAACAGATAACTGTGCCCACTGGTAAGAGTAAAAATACTTCCAAAGACTCACCTAGAAGTAAAAAACAAAGCACTTGAAAACAGGAACTTTAGAATTCATCAGTTTTCTGTATAGAATGTTCTGATCTCTATACTGCAAACATGAATGTGCTATCCTTTACCATTATGCAGAAGCATGCATTGCTGAATCAAGGCGTATTTACTGATTGATTCCTACAAGCCAAGAATTACATTAGGAAGAATATAGAGACAGGCCAAATGCAGTGGCTCATACTTGTAATCTCAACCCTTTGGGAGGCCCCAATGGGAGAAGCGCTCGAGTACAAGAGCTCAAAACTAGCCTGGGCAATGTAGAGAGAATCCCATCTCTACCAAAATAAATAAATAAATAAAAATTTTAAAAAGTTAAGTTAGCGTGGCATGGTGGCACACTCCTGTAGTCTTAGCTACTCAGGAGGCTAAGGCAGGAGGTTCACTTGAGCCCAGTAGTTTGAGGTTACAGTGAGCTATGACTGCAATACTATACTCCAGCCTGGTCAACACAGTGAGACAGTTTCTAAAAATAAGTATTTGTTCATCTAATAAGATATAAAGATAAAACATGGGCCCTACCCTGAAGCAGCTTATTCTAACAATTTTTGAAACCCAGATGCAAGCAGCCAACCATAATATATTTAAAAGCCATAAAATAGGGGAAAATTATGAGTAAGAGTTCTGAGTTAATATGAAGGTAAGAGTTAAGATTTCATAGAAAAAGGAATATTTCATATTCCTGACTCAATCTAAGGAGGGCTTTTGCCACTCTCTCAAAATGGTTGGTTTCTTTATGCATCCTCTTGAGCTTTTCATTTGCTCATTATGCATCCTTTGTAGGATGTTATCCTAAGGCCATCCTGCCTTCAACTATCATGCCCAAAGCAGTCTTACAAAATTGCTAGTACAAGTAGCTGGCCAGGAAAAGCCAAATTAAGGTCATGTTTCTTCTCCTTCAGTCCTTGTTCCTTTGTAATCTTAAGATCTTGGTCAGAGACAAATGAAAAACTGGCCAATCTGGTCCCTGTGGCCATAATTTTCAAGCACATCCCCTCCTACTCACAATAGTTTCTTTTGATCAGAAGCTCCATTTGTCTTAAAAAGGATGGACCAATATAATGGAGAAAAGCTATATTCAAATATAATGGAGAAAAGCTATATTCAAATATAATGAGAAAAAACTATATTCAAATACAATGGAGAAAAGCTATATTCAAAATAAGTCTGGGACAAAACCATAGATGGGCTTGATTAAAACGAGGTACAATTTTATTTTACTACTAGGTAAAATAAAATCACACACACACATTTTGTGTGTGTGTGTGTGCGTGTATGTATGGGACAGGCAGTCCCATACATAGGCCGCCCAAGATTACCTCTGGTGTACATCTATACAACCCCCTTCCCCATGTGCACAGGCAGGGCTGTGAATGTGATGTATTTCATTCCCATGATTAGGTAAAATCATATGACAAAGGTGGAGAGGTGTTCAGATGTAATGAAGATTCCAAGTCGGGTGAATTCAAGTTAAAGAGAGACATTATCCTGGGTGAGCCTGGGCCTGACTTAATCAGAGAAAGCAGAACTGAGTCCTTCCCAAGAGATTCTCTTGTCAATTCTTTAGACTAAGCTGCTGTAAGAAGGCATGCAAAGGGTACCACGTGGCAGGCGCTGGAGGGCAGCTTCTAGGAGCTGAAAGCAGTCACCAGTTGACAGCCAGCAAGAAAATGGGGGACCTCAGTCCTATAATCACAAGAACCACATTCTACCAGTGAACTTGGAAGGAGACACGGATGAAATCACAGCTCTGGGCCGGGTACAGTGGCTCACGCCTGTAATCCCAGCACTTTGGGAGGCCGAGGCAGGCAGATCATGAGGTCAAGAGATAGAGACCATCCTGGCCAGCATGATGAAACCCCGTCTCTACTAAAAATACAAAAATTAGCTGGGCGTGGTCGCGCACACCTGTAGTCCCAGCTACCTGGGAGACTGAGGCAGAAGAACTGCTTGAATCCAGGAGGTGGAGGTTGCAGTGAGCCGAGATCGCGCCACTGCACTCCAGCCTGGTGACAGAGCAAGACAGGACGGACGGACGGACGGACGGACGGACGGAAGGAAGGAAGGAAGGAAGGAAGGAAGGAAGGAAGGAAGGAATCACAGCTCCTGCAAGGTAAGGCCCTGGACAGGGAGCCCAGCAGCTAATCCATACCAGGACTCCTGATTCATGGAAATTGTGAGGAAATATCTGTGTTTTAAACAAATAAATGTGTGGTAATTTGTTACACAAAACAGAAAACAAAATGTGTATGTATATAACTCGAATAAAAATTATTGTACCACAGTGGAAAAAAGTTGTTCTCCAGAATTTTGGCTACACTGATTTGATTACAAAGGATATAAAAATTAACACATTTTTATTTAAGCAGTATAACAGGTTTTAAAGCCTCAATCTGGTAACAGCTGGCTTCATGCCAGAAACTGAACTAGGCTCTTCCATCTTTATACACTGAACATTAGGTTTAACAGACTTGCTTAAAGTCACACACCTCAGAAATATCAAAACCATAATCTGAACTCAAGTCTATCAAATTCTAAGGTTCATACTCAACCCACTAAATCACCTTCTACTTTAAAGTAACATTCTTTATAATCTAGTTTGATTAGTAAATATCAACTATTCCACCAGGCCTATTTAAAACCATTTTTAGTACTTAAAAATAAACTTGTTTCCTGAAAACTGATATAATTTTATTTTTCCTTAGGTTGGCATTACACATTTGTTAACTTCGGCTTTCTCTCAGATTGCAACCTGTATTTAAAAAGTCCTGCCAAGGAAACATCCTGAGACCAGATTAAGTCTGCAACTCCCAAAACTCATCATGTTTAATGTCTATTTCCATATAATCATATGACTAATTCATTAAGCATAACTGAGAAAACCCTATTTCACAAGACTAAAGTTTACAGAAAATAGTTTAACCTTTTAAGCATCAACACTACTATTTTAGGACATCCTTTGTTTAATCTGGCCATTCTGTGTTTTCGTAACATAACCAACAATTTAACTTTTCTTGGAGACTGTAAGAATTATTAGTAATTATCACACTAACATTAGCACTTAGGACAAGACACTGTCCCAAAACATTTAAAATTGCTTCTGACAACAGCATCCTTCTTCGTTCATTTCCTTTTTTTTTCCTCCAATAAAAGTGAGAGAGAGGATACAGATACATGATTTCTAAGCCAGTGTGACATAATGTACTTCTACAAAATAAGGTGTTCACAAAGGCCCACACAGCATTCTTCAGCATACCAACTGGTCGGTCAAAAGCACTAAAATCACGGTCTAATATAAAAGATGAAAACAAAACATTAGATGAGGAGTCAGGTGCTTAGTGTCATCTCTAGCTACAAGTCTGGGTATCTGTAAAATGAAGTCAAATCCAGAACTCCAAATATTCTCACCACTTCCATGATGGCAACTGTTAATCTCTTGGAAGTAATTAGGTAGATTAATAGTTTAAAAAAACATGTTTGAATCTGTAATATTTAAACTGATAAATTATCAGGTTATATTCCAAAATATGAGAAAAGCCACATGCATCAATATGGTCACCACACCACAATAGTGGCGACAATTTAAAAGGTAACTAGAAGCAACCTAAATGTTTAACAAATATTTGCTAAGTAAAATTACAGTACACTTGCTTCATCTATGCAGCCATTAAAAAGTAGCAACCAGAAACACTACTACTTGGGGGAGGGGAAAATTATTTAAATGCTATGATCGTAAGGAGGGTTAAATATAAACAGGACTTCATAAATTCAAGGAAAAAATTATCTTGGAATATTAGGAAGGGAAACAGAGAACTCCCTATAAAGATTAAAGAGTAGCCAAATCAATGAGGTGACTTGAGCATACCCTCAGGAGAACATGTATAAGCTCCATGTCCTGTTCAGCACAATGTCACTAACACCTAGAAGAGTACATGGCACATAGCAGGCATTCAACTATTTATTAAAAGAATAATCTTTCAAACTGTAAGCAAATGATATACAGCCTGCCTTTCTCATTTGTGTAACAAGTTTCTTAGAAATCTGGTTGGTGGCCGGGCGCGGTGGCTCAAGCCTGTAATCCCAGCACTTTGGGAGGCCGAGACGGGTGGATCACGAGGTCAGGAGATCGAGACCATCCTGGCTAACATGGTGAAACCCTGTCTCTACTAAAAAATAACAAAAAACTAGCCGGGAGATGTGGCGGACGCCTGTAGTCCCAGCTACTGGGGAGGCTGAGGCAGGAGAATGGCGTGAACCCGGGAGGCGGAGCTTGCAGTGAGCTGAGATCCAGCCACTGCACTCCAGCCTGGGCGACAGAGCAAGACTCCATCTCAAAAAAAAAAAAAAAAAAAAGAAATCTGGTTGGCAATGAGACAAGCTAAAAGCTTTGATCAAGGAAGAGATGTGATGCACTCACCTGCAGATCACCATTAAATGAAGACAGTGGTTGCCCAGTAAGTCCACCCCATCCTGCTGAGGCAGAATAAATCATTGAGCTACTGATGTACGCTGTGCTCCTTGCTGGGATTTTCTGTTTCCCTGTTCTGAGAATAAACTAGACCGAAATGTCACCTCGCCTTTGAGAAGAGTTCTATCACTGGGCCTAAAACAAAACTATTTCCTTGGCTTTTGTTTTCTGGAAGCAGAGTTCTCTGAAAGGATTCTGACAGTGTGGAGCAGGGGTACTCAAAGGCCTGGGTGGCATTCTTCAAAGCTGGTCCAGGAGAGGACACTGGAAGCAGGAATGGGGCTGTGCACCCTTGGAGTTATGCAAAAGGCAGGCCTGGATGGTCACAGGGATCTTTGGGGGATGACAGAAATGTTCAAAATGTAACAAAAATAATCTAATTGAATTGAGTGAATTTTATGGTATGTAAAACATAACTCAATAAAGCTCCTTAAAAAAAAAATCAAGGGCCTGGCTCTGGAAAACTGAGGTCCAAACACTGGATAGAAACTGACCCTCTGAGACGTTATTACTCTTTGAGATCCAAGACAAAATTTCTAAGTCATTCATCTCTAAGCTTCAACAATTCTCATACACAAATGACATATGAAAAAGAATGAAAGGAATAAAAAAATCATTCTATCACCACGCAAGTCACAATTTGTTTTTCATATGTGTCTATATATGTGTGTGTGTATATATATAGACACACTTATGAAAAAAAAAAAAATATATATATATTTATATATAATATATATATATATATATATATTTTTTTTTTTTTCGGGAGACGGAGCTTCGCTCTTGTTGCCCAGGGTGGAGTGAAATGGCGCAATCCTGACTCGTATAATCCTGACTCACTGCAACCTCTGCCTCCCAGATTCAATCAATTCTCCTGCTTCGGCCTCCAGAGTAGTGGATTACAGGTGCTGGCCACCACACCCAACTAATTTTTTGTATTTTTAGTAAAGACAGGATTTCATCAAGTTATCCAGGCTGGTTTCGAACTCCTGACCTCAGGTGATCCACTAACTTCAGCCTCCCAAAGTGCTGGGATTACAGCCGTGAGCCACCATGCCTGACCTAAAAAATAATTTTCAAAAGCTAATAGGCAGTATTAGGAGAAAACCAAGGACTGGTACTATGTGGGTGAGGATGTTCATTACTGCCCAGCACTGCGATAATCATTTCTAAAAAGAAATTATTGTTCCCATTCTTGAGTTTAGGCAAACAAACTGGACCCATCTTTTTCTGAGAGCACAGCAAAAATAGGGTCTGTGAAAACAGCCTAAGGCTCCCCTACTTCCTTTCCCCAGTCCAGAATCCCATAAGGTGATAAAAAAGAAGGAAAAGGGAAAAGAAAACAGATACAACTAAAGAAATCCTCTTTCCATTACACACACAATGCAGAAATAAAGGGTAGGAAAAATAAGAGATATTTTAAATAAACTTTTATTTCCTTCCCTTCCAAAATCTAGATTTGCCTACACAAAGATTTTTCTCCCCTCAAAAAAGTCTCAAATTGTTTTACTTAGGTTGGTTACCACAAAGAATTACACAGCAGTGAAAAATATCTACACCACAAAAGTCCAAACCAATGAAAAATTTTATACACACACTCTCCCCTCTCCCTCTCTCCAAACACGCACACACATATAATTACTTACATAGTAACTGTGGGTTTTACAACAGTTGGAAAAAAGAGGTATGACTGAGTTATTATTTTATTAAATAACAATCATAATTCAAATATTTATTGCTTGCCTGCCATATGCTGGATGCTGTGACTACAAAATGGGAAAATGAAACAATCCTTACCCTTAAAGCCACTCAGTCTAGTGAGGGACAATTAATAACAGAACTCCAAGAGGATAATAGGTAAGAGGTAAAAAGTTCAGATCCTTAAAAAAGGGAAAGATCTAAGGCAGGCAGGCTCCATGGCAAACACCTGTAGTCTTAGTTACTCAGGAGGCCAAGAAAGAAGGATCACCTGGGCCCAGAAGTGCGCGTCCACAATGGACAACACAGCAAAACCTGTTTCTGGAAAAACTAAAATTAAAAAATAAATAAATAAATAAATAAAAAGATGTTAGAATTGGGAAAAGAGACTGTGTACATGACCCCTCTTCTTCATCTGTGTATTCTAAATTTGTCTCATTAATTTACTATATAGAGTTCAAGTATTAATGCTTTATCTCCTGTAGATAACGTCGTATTAGATAACGTTTGCTGATGAACTAGACAAGAACTATACTGTTCAAATCCATGTTTACAATCTGTTCGCTCTTTATAGAGAAAAGGCTGTGAGTTAAATAGAGCAAAATGGAAGTGAAAACTGTCTGACATGTTCTCTTAGCAGGAAAACAAACACGAAACAAATAAGTAGACCCCGACGCAATGCAACAATCAAGACTAATTAACAACTACCTTTCCAGCAAGATGAATTACAAAATGGTGGTGGCCTAAACCAAACTAGAGGTGGTACAGAGAAATAGGTGGAATAAACTAGACGACATAATCTTGACCAATAATCTTTCCATATTGATCAAGTACCTAATCACTTCAGAAACTTTTATAAGAACTTCTCACCCATACTTTCCACTCACAGCCTCAAAAAAAGAAAGTGAGCACAAACAGAAAGAGCCTAGGAATGTAACATGAATTAACTAAAAGCCTCATCCAATGCTGTTGGCAGACAACATATCTACACTCTACATTATGAGCTAACAGATTCAGTTATGTCTGACTATGCCATCTTGTTTACTCTTTATCAAAAATTAGGTTATTTTAGTAAAGAAAATTCTCAATACTGACCCAGGGTAATACCTGACAATTTAACTATAAAAACAGGATGGGCATATAAAGCCCAACAAGTATGGAAATACGAACTACCTTCTAAAATCACAGACGAAGTCAGAGGTGGAAAACCCACAGATTATATATGTCCAACTTTTTTTATATTTTACAGATGAGAGCCTGAGGTGCACATGACCAGTCTGTCGCAGAACTTATTCCTATAGGATCTAAGGCCTTCAAATCTCTTAGAAATAAGTCTCACAGATACATTATAAAAACCAACTTAAAATTGAACGAACAATGTATGATTAGTACGTTTGCAAAAGGTGAAATATACCAGTACATGTCTAAACTCCAGAGAAAGGGGACACAATTCCCAGGTAAACTTCCAGTCAGAAATTTCTTTTTTTTATTCCAAGTGTGTCCCAGCTTCCCACACCTGATGACATCTATAGGCATTTGGTTTCGTATTGTCACCTCTACAAAAGTTCTATTTCTTCCATTACACGGTGTTCCCTGAAGATAGGAACAATTTTACTTTTATTCCAACTGTCCCTATAAAAGGGAATTTTTTTGAAAGCCTACATACAAGGGTTGCTTGCTATTGAAAGAAATTTATGGTAAATGTTCAAGTATAACAGCACTCGCAATCAAGGCTAAATAGGATACAACAGATTTGCAACTCTAAGGTAACAACTGTATTATGAGCTTTGAATATATTTGAGTTTTCATATATTAAGTCCACCTCTTAAGAAAAAAGAAATGGCAAGTCATACGATGGTGGCGATAATTACATGTGTGTGTTTCTACTTTCGGTAGAAAAATTAGCATACTCAACTTTTACTGAATAATAGCATACATCATTTTTGCAACACAAAGAAAAATACTGTACCTTACAACCCATACAAACGTAAACGAAAACTTTATTTTTTTTTTTGGACCTCAATAACGTGAAATACTCCCGTTTCAAAAACCAACCTCTCTCACGCTTCAGCCCTGAAAGAACTTTCATCCCCTGAGAACAAAACGCAGCCTGTCCAGAAACCCACGGAAGTAGATGGACGCCAGAGACGACCCTTTCGACCGGGTTCCGCGTTCTCCTGGGTGACATCATTTCACCTGCGTCTCGACAAAAAGGGAGGGAGCGAGGGAGCGAGGAAGCGAGACAGCGAGACCATCTGCCGGGCAGCGGGCCGGCGGCTCCCCGAGCTGAGACCGCGCCTCCTCGCCGCCGCGGGAACAAAGAGCGCCAGGCGGCCGGGCCAAACCTTAGCCCAAGACTCGGGTGCGGCCCCTCAGGCGCCCAACGGCCCGCGGCCCGTCCCGCCCTCGCGCTGCAGCCAACGGCCGCGGAGGCCAATACCTGCGAGGGGAGGCTCCGCCCTGCAGGGCAGCTCCCGCGGCTCCTCGCTGGGCCGCCGCCTCCTATTGTGACTGCTCGCCCAGCCCGCGGCCAGCTCGCCAGATCCGCCGTCCGCGGGCCTCCTCACCCCCGGAACCCCGGCTCCAACTGAGGCGCTGTCACTGCGCTTCCTTCTTCCCGGCACCATCACACGGGCCGCGCCAAGAAACGACGGCTGCACGCCCAGAGATGACAGAGTCGCCTAACGCCTCGGAGGCTCCATTCTCTCCGCCCCCGCGCCCCAACCTCGGCCCAGTCCCGCAACACCGCACTAGGGGCCCGGCCCCGCCCCGCCGCACCCCGCTTCGGCGATCACAGACCCGGGCTCGCTCCGCGCCGGCGCACTGGCCTCCGCTGCGCGCGCAGGCGACGCCCCTCGCCGCTAGGCCGCGAGACGCGCGGCCCTCCCACTTCTTGGGTACGGGTCGCCAGTCCCACCCCGTGCCCTCGCCAGCACAAACCTAGCGAGCCCAGCGCGCCGGACCGCCGGAACTCTCCTCCCCTTTCCCCTAGGCTCCGCACCGCGCGCCGAGCCCCCTTTGTTTCCACCCCACGGGGGAAAGGGGCGGGGCGGGGCGGGGCTGCGCGCGGCCCGGCGCACGACTCGGAGTAGTTCCGGCAACAGAGCTGGGCGCGCAGCACCACTGCGCAGCCCCGCCCCAGCCCGCCCCCCGCCACCTTGCGGACGGCAGGGCCCTGTTCCAATTCGTATAAATCTTCTCTTCGTAAATTGTTGCTACTGTTCTGTGCCTCCTACCTACAAAACTCCGCAATCAAACAGTAACTAACCTCACGTAGTTCTTACAGCATAAATGCATTCACGTGGCCCAAAAAGTAAGAATTTTTATTGCAGTACACAAAGGTGTCTCTCAGTGGAGCAAGCAAACAGGTTCGAACCGAACTTGTCTGAGGCTTCAAGTGTGACTGAGAGTTGTTCAGACGTCGCTTGGGGAGGGGAAATAAGGACAAAGATTGAAGCCGGCTTGGCTCCTGTCCTGATAATCACGATACAAGAGAGGAAATAAAAATTTCCACAAAAGCACAATCCATACCAGGAAAAAATAGTAAAGTGGTATCAGAGTTAAGGAGAGAGGGCAGTCAACAGAACAACATGGAAGGGGTGGGCTTTTTAAAGCAGATACAAATTAGATGTTTTCCACAAGGATGGTGATCATATTTTAGGGTGGTAGAGTAAAATTATTAAGGACCAGTCAACAAAACTCGGGTTCTGAGGTTCTAGTTCTTTTGGCATTATTTAAACCAGTCTCTTTCCCTCTCTGGGCCTCAGCTGCATCCAGTAGAAAATGGGGGAAATCAGACTAAATGTTGTTTCAGGACCTTCTGAACCTTGGACATTCTGTTTATGAACAACACTATATGATAATTATTTGTGTACACTTGTCTCCTATTATCAGACTGAGCACCCAGACTCTTGGAACTGTGTAAACCCAAGGCCCAATCCTAGTGCCAGAAACACAAGAGTAGGTGTTTAGCAACTGCTGAATCAAAGTTCCAGCAATAACATCACAGGTTTTGGAATTCCAGGACAAAGAGAAGCTGGAAAGAGGTATTAAGCCCCTATGAACATATCCACCCCAAACCCATACTCGAATTATGTAACCCAGTTAACCAGCTGGCTCTCTCCCGAAGCAGCCAGTTTGGAGATGATCACATCTAAACTTGTTGTTTTTTTTTTCTTTTTTTCTTTTTTTTCATTTCAAGGTAAAGTGCCAACCATATCTTTAAGTATATCCAATTTATCCTATTTCTATCCTCTGTATCCCTCACAAATTGCAATCTACTGTGAATTCGCCTTGCATTACAGATCTTCCACCAGAATCTAAGCTTAAAAAAAAGAAAAAAGAAAAAAAAAATTCCCTACATAACGCAGACCACCCTGAAGTAGCTTCCTCCAAGCTTGGATAGGGCTATGTGAAGAGAGGGGAAAGGGGAGAAGAACATCAGGAAAGGAAAGGGAAATTACATTCGGGAGCTATCTAATTATAAGAGGCAGATTCCTCAAGTGCTGAACTCAGCAGCAAAAATCTATTACAGTCCTCCAACATTCCTCACCTATAAGCTTCAGCAAATCAAGCTTTCTGAAACCTCTCAAATGATTACCATCTTCAACAATGCTGTCACAACCCTAGATTGGATAGTTTTAAATGTGTACCACAATTTGTTCTTTTTTTTTTTTTTTGAGACAGGGTGCTCTGTCGACCAGGCTGGAGTGCAATGGCTGGATCACATCTCACTGTGGTCTCAAACTCCTGGGCTCAGGCAATCCAGGCTAAATTTTTTATTTTTGGTAGAGACAGGTCTCACTGTGTTGCCCAGGCTGGTCTCTTAACTCCTGAGTTCAAGCAATCCTCCCATATTGGCCTCCCAAAATGCTGGGATTATAGGTGTGAACTACGATGCACAGCCTCTAATTTATTTATTAACCAGAAAATCATAAGCCATGCAAGTAAACACCCAAAGAGTAGGCAGGCTTTTAAGGTGGTGGGCCACCTTTGACAACCTAATGTGGCAGGGGTTAAAGTTATACCAGAGCAGTCACTTAACTACAGGCCAGCTAAAATTTTATTTGGTGTCTGTCCGCAAAGGTGGAAAGTCCCATTGTAGAACTAAGAAAACTTTCTGCAATGACAAAAATATTCTACATCTGCCCCATTGAAAAGGCTGCCACTAACTAGTGACATGTGGCTACTGGGCACTTGAAATGTGGCTAGTCCAATTAATGAATTGTCCAGGATCAGTTTTAAAAGCCACACAGGGGTAAGGGACAGTACAGCATTTGTAAGAAAAGGTGCTTTTGGCAAGAGCTTTTTGAGAATTCTGACTCTGAGGCTGCCCTTTAAAAAACTGGTTTTCTTGACAAAAGTGAAAATTGTGAATGACTACTGTTATTCCAGAGGTATCCAAGTCATTTGAGTCCCTTCAATTTTAAAATAAAAATATATCAACACACTGCTTACTGAACAGGAAAATGCTGAAGTTCCTTCAGATGGTTCTGGTAGCTATTCAATGAGATCGTTTACTCTGGTGTTCTCCCATTCTAATACATGGGAATAACAGCAGCCACTATTCAAAAACTGCATAGAATTTTAGAACCGATCACCAGTGAACAAATTCAGCCTATTCTTCAATGCCAAATCTCACCCACTTTTCACCTTGTAAAGAATGTGACTCTGCAAATTCTCTTTTATACCATCATGTTTCTCTCTTTGTTGGATTATTTCTAACAGAACACACAAACACACCATTAATTTTTCCCATCTTTAAATCTTTATAGTTAATGGTTTCAGGTTTGTGCTTCTAGTTGCTGCTATTATCCGGTTTAAGAAATATTTCCCTACACTTGGGTCATAAAGACATTTGCCTATATTATTTCCTTAGAATTTTTATTATTTTCTCTTTTCCATTTAGATCTACACATCACCTGGAATTGATTTTTGGTGTTGGTGAGGTGGGAATCAAGTGCTCCCTTCCCCATACGGACATCTACTTGACACAGCATCATATACTGAAAAAGACTTGCTAACTGCTCCTTTGTTTAAAAAACTGGCCACATATGCATGAGTTTGTTTCTGGGTTCAGTAGTCTGTTGCACTGTTCTCTTTATCCCTGTGCTGATCCACACCATCGTCATTACTGCAGCTCTATAAGACTTCCTTTCATCTGTTACAGCAGGTTGTCCTTCAGAGTGTCTACGTTATCTCTCGCCTTTTGAATTTCCATAGGAATTTAGAATCAAATTATTTCAAAAGAAGGAAAGAAAAAAAGACAAGGAAAAAGATGAAATTGCTGGGATTTTCTTGGGGCTGCATTAGATCTAGAAATGAGTTAAGGAATACTGGAAGATTCAATATTGTAAAGATAGCAATCTATAAGCTATTTACTTGAGTCTTTAATTCTTTCAATAATGCTTCATAGTTTTCTGTCAAGGTCTTGCACATTTTAGTTCTTAGGTTTATTCTAGGTTTTTAATATAGTTCAATTATTAATTCTAATAGTTTATCTCAGTTCTTTTGAGTTTTCTATACGCACAATTCTGTTTACATCCTTGTCTACTTAGCAGAAAATCCTGGCTGTTGTATTTCTTTCTTTCCAACATATACTCATTTTCTTGTCTTAGTGCACTGGCAAGGACCTCTAGTACAGTGCTAACCAGACAGCTTTAGTTTATCCCAAACCTCAAATGAAAAACTGTTGATATTTAATACTTAAGTATGGTGTTTGTATTTTTTTTTTAAAGACCCCTTTAGAAAATTAAAGGAATTCTCTATTTCTAATTTGTTAAAAATTTATACATGGGCCGGGTACAGTGGCTCACATGTGCAATCCCAGCACTCTAGGAGGTCGAGGTAGGCAGATCGCCTGATGTCAGGAGGCCAGCCTGGCCAACATGGTGAAGCCCTATCTCTACTAAAACTACAAAAAATTAGCCAGGCATGGTGGCACGTGCCTGTACTCCTAGCTACTCGGAAGGCTGAGGCAGGAGAATTGCTTGAACCCAGGAGGCAGAGGTTGCAGTGAGCTGAAATCGTGCCTTTGCACTCCAGCCTAAGCAACAGAGAGAGACACTGTCTCTTCAAAAAAAATAAAAGAAAAAAAAATTCATCAATGGATGTTTGATTTTTGGAAAAACTTCTGTATCTACAAGTTAATCATGTGATTTTTCTGTTAATATGTGAATTTGATTGGCTTGGGGGTGTTCAACCAAATTCACATTCCTAATCAGCCCATTTTAGGCTTACTGTATTGCTCTAAATGGTTGATTTGGTTTGTTTAGAATTTTTGCTTCTGTGTTTTGAGTGACATTACCTGTAATTTTCCATTTTTGTAATGTCCCTGTCAAGTTTTGTTACAAAGACTTATGCTAGCTTCAGAAAATGAATCAGGGAGTACTGGCTTGCTTTCTATTCTCTAGAAGTGTTTCTTTAAGACTGGTGTTATGCCTTTAAATGTTTAGGAAAATTTGCTGGTTGGCTAACTGGACTTGGAGTTAAATTTCCTTAGATATCCTGTTTTTTCTTTGTTTCTAACTAAGGCAAAACAACTGTAATCTTAGGAGATACATATATATATATATATATATATACACACACACACACACACACACATACATCTATACGAATGAAAGATCTCATTCTGAAATTCACTATCTGCTTCTAGAAAACCATTTCCCAATCTTGTTAATTTGAAGGGTACTGCTGCTACAAATACATTTTAAAACACATTACATAAACAATAATCATAAACGAATTTAAATACGTGCTAGTTAATAGTCTGTCAAATGGTAAGTATACAGTTCATTTTTGTGACCAGTTTTGCATTTCTAGACATTAAGGAATATCTAAATAATGGTTATCTGAAGGATCTTTTTACAAAAAAGGTGACTGTGGGTTACAGGCTATCCTCCTTATCCCTCTACATACTTGTATCGTAACACCTTATAGCATTTATCAAATATCCGTTTCCTCCTATTAAACTGTAAGCTCCTCAAGTCTCAGTTCTGCTTTGTTTGTATATCCCTGACACCAATGTTGGGGGGCAGAATGGATGATGGAAAATGCACAAAAATGGAAAGAGGACCATCTCCTATTTTAAGGCATTGAAAGGGATGATTCAACAGCTACAGATAAAGAACCACTTGTCCAAATGCTGAAGAACCATTCACACAGAAGGAAATGTCAAAGGAGGTGCTGGGTAAAGAATGGCTTACCTGCTGGAAGTTCTGGACCTCTGCTAATGAGAAGGCAGTTTCCCATTGGTTAACACCGTCAGTACCGTTCTGCCATCACATCCACATCCAAGTATTCCGACTATAATCTCACTCCAACCTCAATCTCTATTGCCGAGTTAGTGGCCTCTCCTGTGTGTTCTAAAATAGCATTAACTATTCTGCCTTCCAACTTTGTATTTACTTGACACTTCTGCCCAATAAATAGTAAACTTCTTGAAGCCAAGGACTAAGTCTCACTAAATCTGGCAAGGGGTTAGCACATGCCAAGTGCTTAATAAATAGTTCAATTAATGATATGTAAATACTTCACAGCAGTGGTTGATTCTACGTTTCTCGCTAGGTAAATTCCCAAGAAGAAATGAAGCACAGGAACAACAGAAAGTGGGCAGTGAAAAGAGAGGAAAAGGGATGCAAAAAAAATAAATTTCAAAATTTTCCCTGAAACTAGCTTTGCTGTCATCCCTAAGTTTCCTTTCTTCCTCCAAAACCAGCTAAAAGGACTGAATAACATAAAGCTGCACTGGGCCAGGCGTGGTGGCTCACACCTGTAATCCCAGCACTTTGGGAGGCTGAGGTGGGCAGATCACTTGAGCTCAGGAGTTTGAGATTAGCCTGGGCAACATGATGAAACCCCGTCTCTACCAAAAATACCAAAAAAAAAAAAAAAAAAAAAAGATAAAGATAAACTGAGGGAAAAGGCATATTGGCTGAACAGCATTTAGGCTACGCAGTATCTACACACATGCTACAACTTGATCTACTACTGCAAAACAATCAGCATAAGCAGTTTCACCCAGAAATGTTAACGCCTATCAAAGCAGAAAAAGTTAATTATCAGCAGCTGCCGGCTATAGCAGCTAGAGACCAGAAGAGGGCAGCAAAGGCTCACCCAAATCCAAGTCCACTGAAAGCCTCCCATATTATATAGCCACTTACCCAGCTTTGGGGTGAAGAGTTAGTCAGATGGCTGTTCCCACAGTGCAGGTGAGAGATGACTTGGAATGAGCCATGGTAGCTGGGATGACAGAGGGAAAGCTAATGGTAGTGAAGGTGTGAAGGGGCTAAAGCAGGTGGACAGTGAAAAGGCATCAGCCAAGGAGTTCAGGCCGGGCGCGGTGGCTCAAGCCTGTAATCCCAGCACTTTGGGAGGCCGAGATGGGCGGATCACGAGGTCAGGAGATGGAGAGACGATCCCGGCTAACACAGTGAAACCCCGTCTCTACTAAAAAATACAAAAAAATAGCCGGGCGAGGTGGCGGGCGCCTGTAGTCCCAGCTACTCGGGAGGCTGAGGCAGGAGAATGGCGTAAACCCGGGAGGCGGAGCTTGCAGTGAGCTGAGATCCGGCCACTGCACTCCAGCCTGGGTGACAGAGCAAGACTCCGTCTCAAAAAAAAAAAAAAAAAAAAAAAAAAGAAGGAGTTCAAATGAAGAAACCTAAGTGCCTAGGACAGCCAAGTCAGAAACAGAAAAAGAGAGACCCATACCAATCAGAAGCAGAGAGCCAAGGGCACAAATAAAGCATGCACTGCACATTCAACCTCTAGAACAGGGGAAACAGGCAGGAGCTGACCCTGAGGCAAGAGGCCTCTATTATATTGCCTGCTGTAACCTAGAGTCTTTGAAGCCATGTTCTTGCTCATTCCGTTCCGGAGAAGACAGCACCTTGGGTTCGACTGTAGTTGCTCCAGCAGCTTCATCTCAGGGAAATCATATTCTGGTACTACAGTTTTTACCAAATCCAATGGAGACCCAGAGCACAAAAAAAAGTTAGCCATGTACAGATCTAGGTTATTCTTTTCAACAAAACCAATTCTTTCTTTGTAAGGGAGGAACCATCTCTGTATTTTTTTTAATCCTGTATTACATTTAGGTTGTTCTCAGTGTTTCGCTATTACAAAGGTATTATTAATATTCATACATATAGTTTGGCATGCATTTGAAAATATATCCATAAAAGTACATTTCTAGAAGTAAAATTGCTGGTTCAAACAGTATGTGATTTTTCTTAAAATTTCAAGATATATTGCTACACTGCCTCCTAAAAAGCAGCATCAATTTTTTGAAACCTGTCACCCAGGTTGGGGTGCAGTATCATGATCACAGCTCACTGCAGCTTTGAACTCCTAGGGCTCAAGTGATCCTCCCGCCTCAGTGCTGAGTAGCTGGGACTACAGGCATACGCCACCACAACAGACTAATACTTTTTTTTTTTGTAGAGACAGGGTTTTGCCACATTGCTAAGGCTGGCAATTTTTATTCAAAGCAAAGCTAACTGATCACAGTTTGGAGTTGACCCTGGAGGGGAATCAGTAGTTTTCAGGGTACTTCCTGAGGAAAGATAGGCTGGTCCTATGGACAGCAGTAAGCCAAGCCTCAGAGAATAGAGAAGCCCTGAGGCAGAACTTGGACCAGTATACTTTGAGTGAAGCCATATTTCATATGCAGTTTTAAGTTCTCTTTGTTCTAATGCCCTTCTGTTAAATCCTTTATTAAATATTAATAGCCTAGGAACCAGGCCCAAACTATAATCTTATTAAATACTATAGCCTAGGAGCTGGGCCTAAACTTAAGCCAAAGTGACACCAGTGAGAACACCTTAGGGAAGCCGGTGACCAATGGGCCATGGGTCAAAGGACTGGCTGGAAGGACAAGTAGCTTACCTAGGAAGTCCCAGAAATACCTGGAGAGGAAAGCCAGACAAACTGTTCAACTGAAGTTAAGAAGAGCAAGGGCTCAAATCATTAAGAATTGGGCATTAATGGAAAATGTGATCCCAAAAGTCAGTGAAATGAGGACTTAAATGGGTTATACTTACAAAAGTGCTTCAAGAAAATTAATGATGTTATGCACATGGCTGGGTGTGGTGGTTCACCCCTGTAATCCCAGCACTTTGGGTAGCGGAGGGGAGCGGATCACTTGAGGTCGGTAGTTCGAGGCCAGCCTGGCCAGCATGGCAAAACCTTGTCTCTAGTGAAAATACAAAAAGTAGCCGGGTATGGTGGTGAATGCTGGTAATCCCAGCTGCTTCGGAGGCTGTTGAGAAAGAGAAAGAGAGAGAGAGAGAGAGAGAGAGAGAGAGAGAGAAGAGAGAGAAGGAAGGAAGGAAGGCCGGCCGGCAGGCAATAGAAGCACAGACAACTAGCTACTTTACTTTTGGGAAGGACAATGAGGAGAAATCGCTGAAAAATAGGAATCAGAGTCTTAAGAAGTCTGAGATGCAAGAAACAATAGAACGTGGCAGACCAGACTGCCTGAACGTCTTACTATTTCCATTATGTTCAATGAGGAACACTTTCCTCCAGGGAATTCTGGTGGAGCTCAATTACCTGTACAGTCAATAACTTGCTCTAGATGACACACACCCTGCTATAGACATCTAACATTTAGCATTCATGAAATGTGACCAGCTCACTAAAACTGCCAGTGTTTCCACTGATGATAGTTTTAGGATCCTGCCTAACACGACTGGTTTTGCACAGACGTATGTGATACCCGGCACATCTCCACAAACCCTGTATCCTCCTGCTCATGCCACATTCTGTAGGCCTTCCAGACTTTAAGGAAAAGAAGGAAATATATGGGCAGATTTCTAATTTGTACTACAAAACAAATCATAACATTAAATAAATCCCTTAAGGCAGTACAACTCTTTGTAGAGTAAATATAAAATTTAAGCTTCCATAGGAAGCTTATTTCTTCCCCTGGCTTGCTTGTTCCTGTTGCAATAGTGTCTTGTAAATAAAACAAAATAGACTTAAGAGATGATGACATTTTAAAGACCAACAAAATAATCTCCAATAACAACAACCTCAAAATACCTATCATTACATGGTATCTCTAATCAGATATTTCACAACAACGCAAAGTGAGAATCTACTGAAAACACAGTGGGCCACATAATCATATACTAAATAAATTCCAGGTAGATAAGAAAGGATAATGTAAAATTAATAAAACTTTTAGAAAATACGGGTAAGTATCTGAATGGAGACAGATTTCCTAAACCTAAAGGCAATGAAACCCTACAAAAGAACATACCAATAGATTTGTTCCTCAAATTATTTTATTTATTTACTTTTTTTGAGACGGAGTCTCGCTCTGTCGCCCAGGCTGGAGTGCAATGGCATGATCTCGGTTCACTGCAACCTCTGCCTCCTGGGTTCAAGCAATTCTCCTGCCTCAGCCTCCTGTGCAGCTGGGATTACAGGTGCCCACCACCACACCTGGCTATGTACTATGAGAAGCCATGCCACTAGGAACAAAGGGAAAGCTATGAAACCTGCTGGCAGATCTACAACATGGAAATGGCTGGCAAGATCAACTTCTTGATGCAAAAGAATAAGGCAGAACTGAGGCAAGAATGCTGAGGCCTGTGGATAAGACATCCAGTATGAAAATACCCAACCAGTTTTTGTCTCTATCTCTTTTCTTTCAACAACCCTATTTTCTATTACTATTCTCTACAATAAATCAATCACGTTACCAAGAAGGCCTCCACATATAGAAACAATCCTATTAGTTGGCAGTGGACCCTCTCTTTTATTAAGTGAAGGAAGAAACGGAGTCTGAAATTAGTCTAGGAGTAGAATGGTGTTTCCCAGGGGATGGAGGAGGCGGCAATGAGGAGTTACTGTTTAATGGGTAGAGTTTCAGTTTAGGAAGATGAAAAAGTTCTGGAGATGGAGAGTGGTGGTGGCTGCCCAAAAGGTAAATGTACTGTATGTACTTAATGCTACTGCACTGGACACTTAAATGGTTAAGATGGTACATTTTATGTTATGTGTACTTTATTACAGTAAAAAAAAAAGTAACTTATGTAATAGGTAAAAATACATGTAAAATCATGTCTAATAAGGGGTTAATATCCAGAATCTATAACTCCCAGAACTGAAGAGCAAAAAAAAAAAAAAAAAAACCTGATTAAAAAATGGCAAAGGGAAGTATAAATCAATACCACCATCTCACACTCACTAGAATAGTTACTATAAAATAAAAAATAAATAAAAACCAGAAAATAACAAGTGTTGACGAGGATTTGGAGAAACTGGAATCTCTCTGCACTGTTGCTGGGAATATAAAATGGTACAGCTGCTATGAAAAACAGTATGGCAGTTCCTTACAAAATAAAAAACTGAATTACCATATGATCTAGCAATTCCACTTCTGGGTATATACCAAAAAGAACTGAAAGCAGGGTCTTTGAAGAGATACTTGTCCGCCCATGTTCATAGCAACATTATTCACAATAGCCAAAAGGTGGAAGCAACTCCAAGTATATATCAATGGATGAATAAACAAAAGGTGATGTATATTACAATGAAATTTTTTTTTTCTTGAGACGGTATCTTGCACTATCACCCAGGCTGGAGTGCAGTGGCGCGAACTTGGATCACTACAACCTCTGCCTCCCAGGTTCAAGTGATCCTCCTGCCTCAGCCTCTTAAGTAGCTGGGACTACAGGCACCTGCCACCACACCAGACTAACTTTTCTATTTTTTTTTAGTAGAGACAGGGTTTCACCATGTTGGCCAGGCCGGTCTCAAACTCCTGACTTCAAGTG
The DNA here is from genome assembly GCF_043159975.1 of Macaca nemestrina. NCBI lineage: Eukaryota > Metazoa > Chordata > Mammalia > Primates > Cercopithecidae > Macaca > Macaca nemestrina. Next base: position 65,759,470 of record NC_092138.1, read on the forward strand.
AACTACCTCGGCCTCCCAAAGTGCTGGGATTATAGGCATGAACCACCACGTTCAGCCTTACAAAAGAGTATTATTCAGCCTTATAAAGAAAGGAAATTGTGGCATATGCTACAACATGGATAAACCTTGAGGACCTGCTAACTGAAATAAGCCAGTTACAAAAAGACAAATAATGTATGATTCTACTTGTATGAGGTACATACAGCAGCCAAATTCAGAGACACAGAAAGTAGAAAGGTGGTCTTTTAAAAACATATTATGCCACTCCTTTGCATAAAACCCTCCAGTGGCTTCTCGAAAAAGCAGAATAAAATCTAGACCACTTTCCCTGGCTTACAAAGAACTACATGGGCTGGCCCATGCTCACCTCCCCAACCTCATCTCATATCATTCCCACTCCGCATCCACCGTGCTTGCAAATATCAGCCTTTTGTTTCCCTCATCTTTCCGGCTTTAGGGATTTTGCACTAGCTGTATTATTTCCCTGAAACGTTCTTTCCATGACCCTGATTTTCACCTGAATTGTTAGTTGAAGGTCATCTTCAGCACCTAATAGAGAGCAGCTAACTACCCAATTACTTGCACAACATAAATCTTGAAATGATCATGTGATATGGTTTGGATATTTGTCCCCTACAAATCTCATGTTGTATTGTAATCCCCAATGTTGGAGATGGGACTTCGTGGGAGGTATCTGAATCTTGCGGGTGGATCCCTAATGAATGGCTTAGCACCATCCGCTTGGTGAAGAGCGAGTTCTTGCTTTGGTACTCCATGAAAGACCTGGTTGTTTAGAAGAGCATGGCACTGGCTGGGTTCAATGGCTCATGCCTGTAATCCCAGCACTTTGGGAGGCCAAAGTGGGTGAATCACCTGAGGTAAGGAGTTTGAGACCAGCCTGACCAACATGGTGAAACGCCATCTCTACTAAAAATACCAAATTAGCCGGGCGTGGTGGCACATGCCTATAGTCCCAGCTATTAGGGAGGCTGAGGCAGGAGAATCGCTGAACCCAGGAGGCAGAGGTTGCAGTGAGCCAAGATCAAGCCATTGCACTCCAGCCTGGACAACAAGAGTGAAAGTCCATCGCAAAAAAAAAAAAAAAAAAAAAAAAAAAAAAAAAACCTGGGCATTGTGGCAGGTGCCTGTAATCCCAGCTATTAGGCAGGCTGAGGCAGGGGACTCACTTGAACCTGGGGGACGAAGGTTGCAGTGAGCCGAGAACGCGCCATTGCACTCCAGCCTGGGCAACAGAGCAAGGCTCCATCTCAATTAAAAAAAAAAAAAAAAGCATGGCATCTTCCCACAACTCTCTTTCCCTCTTCCTGAGGCCTCACCAGAAACCGATGCAGCACCATGCTTTGTGTAAAGTCTGCAGAACTGCAAGCCAATTAAACTTTTCTTTATAAATTTCCCCACCTCAGGTATTTCTTTATAGCAACACAAGAACAGACTAACATAATCATGCTCAGTGAGAGAAGCCAGACACAAAAGGCTACATTTTGAGATCCTATTTTATGAAATGTACAGAATAGGCAAATTCACATACAGAAATATCAGTGGTTGCTGGGAGCAGGAGGCAAGAAATGTGAAGCATGGGATATGTTTCTGTTTGTTTGTGTCACCTATGATTTCTTTCAGCAGTGTTTTCTAGTTTTCCTTGTAGAGGTCTTTCAAGCTCTTAGGTCTATTGCTAATTTTTTTTTTTTTTTTTTTTTTTTTGCAGCTATTGTAAAAGCAGTTGAGTTCTTGATTTGATTCTCACTTGGTCACTGTTGGTGTATAGTTCAGGTTCCTTGTTTCTTTGTTGACTTTCTGTCTTGATGACCTGTCTAGTGCTATCAGTGGAGTACTAAAGTCCCCCACTATTATTGTGCTGCTCTTTATCTCATTTCACAGGTCTAGTAGCAATTGTTTTGTAAATTTGGGAGCTCCAGTGTTAAATGCAAATATATTTAGGATTATGATATTTTCCTGTTGGACTAATCCTTTTATCATTATATAATGTCCCTCCTTGTCTTTGTTAACTGTTGTTGCTTTAAAGTCTGTTTTGTCTGATATAAGGATAGCTACTCCTGTTCAGTTTTCATGTCCATTTGCATGGAATATCTTTTTTCACTCTTTTACCTTAAGTTTATATGAGTCCTTATGTATTAGGTGAGTCTCTTGAAGACAGCAGACACTTGGTGAATTCTTTTTTTTTTTTTTTTTTTTTGAGACGGAGTCTTGCTCTGTCGCCCAGGCTGGAGTGCAGTGGCCAGATCTCAGCTCACTGCAAGCTCTGCCTCCCGGGTTCATGCCATTCTCCTGCCTCAGCCTCCCGAGTAGCTGGGACTACAGGCGCCCGCCACCTCGCCCGGCTAGTTTTTTGTATATTTTTTAGTAGAGATGGGGTTTCACCGTGTTAGCCAGGATGGTCTTGATCTCCTGACCTCGTGATCCGCCCATCTCGGCCTCCCAAAGTGCTGGGATTACAGGCTTGAGCCACCGAGCCCGGCCACTTGGTGAATTCTTACCCATTCTGCGACTCTGTATTCTTTGCAGAGCATTTAGGCCATTTACGTTCAATGTTAGTATTGAGATGTGAGCTACTAATCTATTCATCATTTTCGCTGTTGCCTGAATATCTTGTTATTTTTTTCCCCTTGTGTTATTGTTTTATAGGCCCCGTGAGATTTATGCTTTAAGGAGGTTCTATTTTGGTGTACTTTGAAGTTTTGTTTCAAGATTTAGAACTCCTGCCGGGCATGGTGGCTCGCCCCTGTAATCCCAGCACTTTGGGAGGCTGAGGTGGGTGGATCACCTGAGACTGGGAGTTCAAGACCAGCCTGACCAACACGGAGAAACCCTGTCTCTACTAAAAATACAAAAAATTTGCTGGGCGTGGTGGCGCATGCCTGTAATCCCAGATACTTGGGAGGCTGAGGCAGGAGAATCACTAGAACCTAGTAGGTGGAGGTTGCGGTGAGCCAGGATTGCACCATTGCACTCCAGCCTGGGCAACAAGAGTGAAACTCTGTCTCAAAAAAAAAAAAAAAAAAAAAGATTTAGAACTCCTTTTAGCAGTTCTTGTAGTGCTGGCTTGGTGGTGTCAAATTCTCTCAGCATTTGTTTGTCTGAATAAGACTTTACCTTTCCTTCATTTATGAAGCTTAGTTTCACTGGATACAAAATTCGTGGCTGATAATTGTTTTGTTTAAGGAGGCTAAACATAGGACCCCAATCCCTTCTATCTTGCAGGGTTTCTGCTGAAAAATGTGCTGTTAATCTGACAGATTTTCCTTTATAGGTTATCTGATGCTTTTCCCTAATAGTTCTTAAGGTTCTTTTCTTCATCTTTATTTTAGTTAGCCTGATGACTGTGTGCCTAGGTGATAATCTTTTTGCAATGAATTTCTCAGGAGTTATTTGAACTTCTCGTATTTGGATGTATAGATCTCTAGCAAGGCCAGGGAAGTTTTCCTCAATCGTTCCCTCAAATAAGTTTTCCAAACTTTTAGATTTCCCTTCTTCCTCAGCAACACCAATTATTCTTAGGCTTCATCGTTTAACATAACCTCAGACTTCTTGGAGGCTTTATTCAGTTTATTCATTTTTGTCACACTGGGTTAATTAAAAAGGCCTATCTTTGACCCCTCAAGTTCTTTCTTCTACTTGTTCAATTCTATTGAAATTTTCCAGTGTATTTTGCATTTCTCTAAGTGTGTCTTTCATTTCCTGAAGTTGTGATTGTATTTTATTGATTCTATTTCTCTAGAGATTTTTTGGTCCATACCTTTTTTTTAAATGTCAGAGGAAATGTCTGGGGGTAAATGGCTGTTGTTCAGATTCTTTTGTCCCATGGGGTGATCCCTTGACATGGTGCTCTCCTCCTTCCCCTAGGGATGAGGTTCCTGAGAGCCAGACTACAGTGATTGTTACTGCTCTTCTGCATCTAGCCATCTAGTGGAGCTACCTGGGTCCACACTGGTAATGGGGAGTGTCTCCAAAGAGTCCTGTAATGTGATCAGTATCCAGGTCTCTCAGCTTTACCATCAGTATCTGCTCTGGTGAAGGTAGCAGGGGAATGAAGTGGACTCTGTGAGGGTCCTTGGTAGTTTTGTTTAGTGCAGGGACTGGTTTTCTCAAATGCTGGTTGCACTGGCAGTGAAGCTGTAACGTGGACAGACTCAGAACCTCTGGTTAGCTAGGATGTTACAGGCAGTAGAATTTGCTATTATTTTCTCCTTTCTTGGTGCAGAGTTGTTCTTTTATGAGTTGCTGTAATGGCTTCAGTTGGTTGGTCTCCAGCCAGAAGGTAGCACTTTCAATACAACATCGACTGCCTGCGTAGTATGGGGGGATACAAGTTTGCCCTAAGGTCACCTGGGTAAGTATTCTGATTTCTCAGGTGATGGGCGGTGCCACAGAGCTCCCAAGATACTATGTGTTTTGTTTTAGGCTATCAGGGCGGATAAAGACCATCAGGTAAGCTACAGGTTAGGCATATCTGAGACTCTCCTTGGGCAGGGCTTGCTGTGGCCACGTGGGTCGGTGGGGGGGGGGGGGTGTCATTCTTAGGCCAATAAAATTGTGTTCCCTGGGGGATTATGGTTGACTCTGCTGCTTCAAACAGATCACCAGGGAGTTGGGGGGAAGCTGGCGGTGACAGGTCTCACTGAACTCCTGCACAACCAGCAAGGCCGGTCTCACTCCCATCATGGCCCAACAGCACCCTTATATCCAGGCAGCCTTAGAGCAAGGCTGAGATCTTGCCCCAGGCTACAAAAGCCTCTGCTGAGAAAGCAGGAAAGGATTTCAGGTCTCGCCCCTACCTGCCTGCCCCAACTTCTGTGCCAGTATCTGCACTTTCGGTTTGCCCACTCCCAAATATTGCCCAGGAAAATTTGCATTCAGTCAAAATTATTACAAAGCTAGGCTGTAAATTTTCTCTCCATGGTCCTTCCCCAATTCTAATGGCAGCCTTCCCCAAGGACCCCTGGTAAGATAAAAGTCAGATATGGCTTCCCTGGGGACTAGAAGTATCTACAGAGCTCTTTCTTGCCGCTGCCTCGATTTTTTTTTTTTTTTTTAGACAGAGTCACACTCTGTGGCCCAGGCTGGAGTGCAGTGGCATGATCTCAGCTCACTGCAGCCTCCACCTCCTGGGTTAAAGCGATTCTCCTGCCTCGGTTCCCTAAGTAACTGGGATTACAGGCATGTGCCACATGCCCAGCTAATTTCTGTATTTTTAGTAGAGACAGGATTTCGCCACATTAGCCAGGCTGGTCTCGAACTCCTGACCACAGGTGATCCACCCACCTTGGCCTCCCAAGATGCTGGGATTACAGGTACGAGCCACTGCGCCTGGCCTTGCATCAACTTTTATATTTCATTTGGCTCTCTAAATTCGTATCAGCTCTAGGTAAGGTTAAATCCTTCTCCCATGATCTGGATTTTCAGGTTCCCCAGTGAGGATGTGTGTTCAGAGGCAGACTTTCCTTCCCCCTCTTGCACTTTGGGCACTCACAGCTTTTTGGCTGTCTCATGGAATTTGCAGCGACAACCTGCTTATTTCGAAGGGTCTGTGAATAATTTCGTCTTTACTGTTATGTTCTTGCAGTAGTTCTTGAAGCAAAAGTTCACGATGTGAGTCTCCACACACTGTTTTGTCCATCCGAGTAGAAGCTGCAAGTTAATCCTGCCCTCTTTTGATTTAAAATTACACATCTTACTTGAATTCTAACAGTAGGTTAACGTTTATTTTTTATATTTGAACTATTTATCTAAAAATACCAATAATTCTATAGATTAACAATACTTTCATCACTTTTTTTGGTTTTGGAGACAGAGTCTCACTCTGTCACCCAGGCAGGAGTGCAGTGTCTCGGTTCAATACAACCTCCGCCTCTGGGTTCAAGAGATTCTCCTGCCTCAACCTTCCAAGTAGTTGGGATTACAGCCGTGTACCACACCACACTCAGCTAATTTTCGCTAGAGACAGGGTTTTACCATATTGGCCAGGCTGGTCTTGAACTCCTGGCCTCCAGTGATCCGCCTGCCTTGGCCTCCCAAACTGCTGGGATTCCAAGCATGAACCACCACACCCGGCCACTTCCAGCACTTTTTAAATGAAACACTGCTAAACTTTTACAAATCTAGTTCCTATCTTAAGCTAGAGAATCTTTATCAAGGTACAATCAAGAAACTTGATTTTACAAGGATGAAAAACATTTCATACAAATATGGTGAGAAAAAAATCTGTTAATACTGAAATTCCAATTGTTATTTCTCAGGAGAGAAACTGCATAGAGTGCTGTGTTTGTTTTTACAATCAATATGTAAATCATTTTTTTTTTTTGGAGACAGGGTCTCACTCCATCACCCAGGCTGGAGTGCATGCAGTGGCTTGATCTCCATGCAACCTCAAGTAATCCTCCCACCTCAGCCTCCTGAGTAGCTAGGTATGTACCACTAGGCCCAGCTAATTTTGTATTTTTTGTACACACAGGGTTTTGCTATGTTGTCCAGACTGGTCAGCTGGTCTCAAACTCTTGAGGTTGAGTGATCCACTCACTTCGGCCTCCCAGAGTGCTGGGGTTACAGGCATGAGCCACTGCGCCTGGCCAACAATCAATATGTAATTTTTAAAAAATAAAGAGGTCAGGCATGATGACTCAAGCCTGTAATCCCAGCACTTTAGAAGACCAAAGCAGGTGGATCATCTGAGGCCAGGAGTTGAAGACCAGCCTGGCCAGCATGGTGAAACCCCGTCTCTACTAAAAAAAAATACAGGCAGGGTACAGTGGCTCATGCCTGTAATCCCAGCACTTTGGGAGGCCGAGGCAGAGGCCGATCACTGGAGGTCAGGAGTTCATGACCAGCCTGGTCAACCTGGTGAAACCATATCTATTCTAAAAATACAAAAACTTGCCAGATGTGGTGGTGTGCACCTGTAATCCCAGCTACTCGGGAGGCTAAGGCTGGAGAATTGCTTGAACCCAGGAGGTGGAGGTTGCAGTGAGCCAAGATCACACCACTGCATTCCAGCCTGGGCAATGGAGCAAGACTCCATTTCAAAAATAAATAAATAAATACTAAAAAATAAAAAGATAAGAAAAAGGAAGTACACAGTCACGGAAGAAAAACTGGTACGTCTTGAGCAAAAATCTGAAAATCTGAAATCTGAAATGCTAGAAAATCCAAAACTTCTGAGTACAGATTTCACACTCAAAGGAAGTACTCAATGGAACATTTTGAAGTTTCAGATTTGGGATGCTCAACCAGTATATAAAGCAAATATATAAAACCTGAAAAAAATCAAAAATCCCAAACACTTCTGGTCCCAAGCATTTTAGATAAGCGATACTGAACCTGTTAGTACATTTTCCATCTTCCCTGAAGATGGTATGCATGGGATTACCTATACACAAGCTAGATGGGTGCTTTTTTCCAAGACAAATGAACGAAGCCTACTATAAGGAATTCTTGTCAAGAAAGACTCCTGCTTAGAATCACACATAAGCAGTTTAGGAAGGACTCTCCTATTTTCGTTTCTCAAATGGCCATCCTCCTGGCAATGTATCAAGAACTCTGAAAACGTATATAATTGAGGCTACAAGTTAATTTACCTCAACTGAGGGAATAGTCTTATCAAATTCTTCAATATTTTATCTCATTCTTGGGTCAGATCTAATCCCCCAGCTCAAGCTCGTTCTCACTGTGAAAATGTGACTATTTTCAAACTGACAGTAGCTGAGTTAATTTCAGTATCTAAGTGAAACATGACTACAGGCGGTGCGCGCCTGTATTCCCAGCTACTTAGGGAGGTTGAGGTGGGAGAATCCCTTGAACGTGGGGGCAGAAGTCGCAGTGAGCAGAAATTGCGCCACTGTATCCCAGCCTGGGCGACAAAGTGAGACCCTGTCACAAACAAACAAACAAAAAACTCACATAGAATTCTGAGCCTGACACAGGGTAGGGATGACTTGGAAGAGGATCCTGGAGTAACAAATAGTCATGAATCAGAATAAAGGCCTGGGGGCAAGAGAGAAACTACAGGCAAAGACTGTTGCCAATGGTTCAGTTCCACTGTGACTCTCTGAGGCCTTCTCCACTTGCAGATCTATTTCTCCAAGCATGTCACAGTTGAATGGGTAAAGTTAAAATAGGAATAGGTTTCTTCAAACAGCAGAGTACAGACTCAAGCAAGGCAGCTTGGGATGGAATCCCAGTGTACTGCTATGTGATCTTGGGTAAATATTTAATCCTCACTGATAAAACTGGAATAAAGCAGTCCCTACTTCAAAGGGTGTTATGACTACCTGGTTAAGAGCAACCTTCTTCCAGTACTTCTATGCCCCCTTTCCTGCTTTCTTATTCTTCACAACACAAGTAATCGGTTAACAATATCTTTATTACCTTGCCTATTGCTCTATATGTAGTAGCTACTCAAATATAAATGTTTGCTACCTAGAAATTATGGAATATGGCCCTGTGAACGAATGTAAAAATAATGCTGGAGGGCTTGTGTAAATTGCTATGCCCAATATAAATTAATGAGAATTTGTAACTCACAGGATTTAATAATTCACATCAGAGCTGCAGTTTCTTCCAGCACTATAAACTATAAACAGATACATATCAAGAGAGAAACTTTAAGCTGGAGGACAACAGATCAAGCGAAAAAACTGGGGATTGGCCACCACCTCCAAGGCTGTAGAGAGGATGTCCAACAAATACATTGGCCCTCACACTCCTTGCATGAACTGTGGTTCCATCCCCAGTCATACACAGATTACTTAAAAATGAGAAAACTTTTAAGAAAAATCAACTTTTCTTCCCCAATCTGAGAAACACACCATGCCTGAAAGGTAAGCAAAGACAAGCAAAGAATCAACACGTTTTGACAATGTGCTCAGAATACCTAAGCAAATATTTTATATGACTTGCATTTGATATAGAAGATCTAGTCTAGCCCTAGCACTGTGGGTTCACTGAACAAGTAATTTCTCCCATGGTGGTCACAGCTCCCAAGTTTATTTTTTTAAAAGCAGGTTGGGGCTAGGCGTGGTGGCTCACGCCTGTAATACTAGCACTTTGGGAGGCCAAGGAGGCAGATCACCTGAGGTTGGGAATTTGAGACCAGCCTGACCAACATGGAGAAACCTCGTCTCTACTAAAAATACAAAATTAGCTGGGCGTGGTGGCAGATGCCTGTAATCCCAGTTACTTGGGAGGCTGAGGCTGGAGAATCGCTTGAACCCGGGAGGCGGAGGTTGCAGCGAGCCAAGATCGACCATTGCACTCCAGCCTGGGCAACAAGAGTGAAACTCTGTCTGAAAAATAAAAAAATAAAATAAAATAAAAATAAAAAGCAGGTTGGTATAAACATACTCTATGATCCCTTTAATTCTGAGTGAGACTATGTAAGGAAGTGGGGAAGGGAGAGAGAGTGAGTGTGCAGAGGGCAACAGTTTCATCTTAGTTTTTGCAAAACCAATACCCACATGTCATAGAAAGACATCAGGGGGATGTTGTAAATGTAGGGATCTGATTTTTAAATATGCTATCCACCCAGTCCCCTCCCCAGAATAACACCTGATGATCCTGTTGAAAGCTATAATCTGGCTGGGCACGGTAGCTCACGCCTGTAATCCAAACACTCTGGGAGGCCGAGTTGGATGGATCACTTGGGGCCAGGAGTTCGAGACCAGCCTGGCCAACGTGGTGAAACCCCATTTCCACAAAAATACAAAAATTAGCCGGGCGTGGTGATGAACACCTGTAGTCCCAGCTACAGGTGGCAGAGGCTCAACAATCACTTGAACCAGGAGGCAGACACTGCAGTGAGCTGAGATCTTTCCACTGCACTCCAGCCTGGCAACAGAGAGAGACTCTGTCTCAAAATAATAAATAAACAAACAAACAAACATAAAAATACAAAAAATTAGCTGGGCGCTGTGGCACACACCTGCAATCTCAGCTACTCAGGAGGCTGAGAATCGTTTGAACCTGGGAGGCAGAGGTTGCCGTAAGCCAAGATTGTGCACTGCACTCCAGCCTGAGCAACGAAGGGAGATTCAGTCTCCCCATCCCCCCCACAAAAAAAGAAAAAAAAAGGCTGTAATCTGTAACTTTTCTTTTATCCACTTCACTTATAAAATGCTAATACTAGAATCTTTACCTGTTTTGTTTCTGACTGTATTCCCTAAATGCCTAGACACAGAGGTACCAATCAATAAGTATTACTTGCTGACTGAATGAGTTGAATAAATGCTAAATACATAGTCAAGAGACCCTAATCCATTTTCTCCATTTCCATTTAGGAAACAATCAATATATACATGGTAGATAGGAAGAAAGGAGAGATAGTTCTTTAATCTGCTGATCTCCTATTCCTTAATAATATTCCTTAAATTCTTTTCCCTTTTTTCCCCCATATTTCCAGAAAAATCTCCTGTCTTAAAAGCACAAAATCAGCTATAGAAAGATTAATAAATTAGAAAACAAAAACAGTTTAAGGGGCGACAGGAAGTAGCTGGCAAAGACAGACAAAAAGCTTATCTTTAGAATCTAAGGTCTGGAGACAACCCGGAGGGCAGTCTGGCTCCTATACTATAAACGAACAAATGGACAGTAGCATAACACACTTAGCAGAAGAAAAAAAATTTAACCCAAAAGCACCTTCATAATTATGATGCACAATCACTTGTAACATTAGTAACCTAAAATGATTTTGCTTTCTCCCTCTATCATCACTCTTAACTTCAAATGCTCATTTCTAAAATCTGCAGTATACAAAATTTTCTGTAGCCACCTATATATTCTAGAAGTCTCTTTCAGTGGCTTGCCTTTGAAATAAGTTAAAAACGAAACTCATGCCTCTTGATTGGTACAATAATAAAGGAGACTGGAATGCTATGGCTACCACTCCCTGTAAAGAGAGTGAAATCAGTCTGAGCAAAGCTCACAAAGACAAAGAGACCAACAAACAGAACAAAGAAACCATTTGGAAAATCCCAATGATCAACCAACTTCTTGATCCAGCTCCAACACAATAGGAGAGGAGGATCTTGATCAAAACAGCAGAGAAAAAGACTGCTTAGATTGGTCTGCACTGGAAACTACCAAAGGAGTGACAGATTCCTGCATATAACACACAGGAAATGGGAGGGAAGCCACTGGAAACTGGTGATGAAAAAGACTAAATTTAAGTCCATCCAGATCGGCAGCCAGATGTTCCCAAGGCCCAGCCCACAGAAATATTTACTGCAAGGGCTGGGCCATCAAGGGTACTGATCAGGTTTCTTTAGAGATAAAAAGAACAAAAGCAAAAAGCACAATGAAACCACCACCAATAGTTTGGACATAATTTAAAATATACATGTATCAGGCCCAAAGTAGACTTCTTGTGTATGAACCAGATCGATTCAATTGACAATCCCCAATATTTAAATTGGCCTTTGTAAACAGAGCCAAAAAAAAATTTTGAAAGTAAAGTATAAGAAGAAAACATAATTCAATGCAATTAACGCCAAAAGTGGACCAAAAGGTAATGTCCAAGATATCTCCAACATGAGTTGCTGAGATAGCTATCAACCTTTGAAACACATGTTCATATATTAAGATAATCTATTCAGGCTGTGCAGAAGAGGAAGCACCATGATGGGGACAGAGGCATAGGTAGGAAAGTGGAGTGTTGATCAAAAGCCCAACCCACCTCAGGTTGAGGAATTAGCCCTAGGTTTTCTGGAGGAGTCAATAATTTGACACACAAACCACCAAGGCCCTCAGCATCTCAACAATGTGTCCCCACAAATCACACTCTTCTTGCCCTAGGCCCAGAGTTATGCAAGAGAATCCAGCAATGTAAGGTTGGCATGCATTTTCACCATGGCAGACATCAACACGAACCTCACCTTGTCACTGTCATCATGACAAATGTGGTCGTGATGGATGGACTGGCACTGAAAAGAAGCACCAACACTACCTACAAGAAAAAGGGAGGAAAGGTTAAGATGCAGTAATTCCTTACATTTAAACTGCTTTACCAATTAAAAATGCTTTTACATCCATGATCCCATCTAATAAAATACTCATAAGTAGACACTGTGGGGATTATTGTTCATGCATTTTAACAGAGGAAAACAAACCAGAGAGGCTGACCCACACAAAGCGGCAGTCAGAGAGTGGCAGATCTAAAACGACAACTCCATTATTCAAACCGCTAACTCCCCCTCTTTCCACTAGACCGAGTGGTCTGCTTTCAACGTAAGATTAACTACATAAACACAAGCTTTCAATAAGGCAAACTCTCATTTATGAGGAAAAATATTATATTCCTTTTCAGACTACACACTTCGAGAAAAAATTGGTCCTATAAATTCTAAACATATAAGAAACAATCTAATCTGCAATCACGTAACACTTTAAATGTTTTTATTACTTTAAATGTATACATTTTTAATATATCCATTTGTAAACTTAAAACTTTAAATGTTTTTATTACTTTAAATGTACACATTTTTAATATATCCATTTGTAAACTTAAAAAACTACCTTCCAGTAACAACTGCTCTTTAATAATAGTTAACTTTCTAACCAATAAAAACACAAACTATTCAATAAGTGATTGAACAACAGATTACCCATTTTTAAAAGTTTTGGTTTGTACTTCGTACCATAAACAAAATGGTGAGTCGAAGATCTATGTAATGTAAAAAATGAGGGCAGTTTTAGACAAAAATGTTAAGTTTTTAAAATAATCTTGGAGGCCAGGCACAGTGGCTCAGGCCTGTAATCCCAGCACTTTGGGAGGCCAGGGCGGGTGGATCACCTGAGGTTAGGAATTGAAGACCAAGCTGACCAACATGGTGAAACCCTGTCTCTACTAAAAATACAAAAATTAGCCACACATGGTGGCGCACCCCTGTAATCCCAGCTACTAGGGAGGCTGAGGCAGGAGAATCACTTAAACCCAGGAGACAAGAGGTTGCAGTGAGCCAAGATCGTGCCACTGCACTCCAGCCTGCATGAGTGAGACCCTGTTTCAAAAAAAGAAAATGAAAATAATCTTGGAGTAAGAAAAACCTTCCGAAAGAAGATACTAAACATGAAGTCATAAATAAAGCACGCACATGACTGTGGACCAAAGGTTAACAAAACCCCTCCTGAGTAGCTGGGATTACAGGCACACGCCACCATGCCCAACTAATTTTTGTATTTTTAGTAGAGACGGGGTTTCGCCATGTTGGTCGGGCTGGTCTTGAACTCCTGACCTCGTAATCTGCCCACCTCGGCCTCCCAAAATGCTGGGATTACCGGCATCAGCCACCATGCCCAGCCTCAGACAGTACATTTTAAGATATTATTAATGTTGGGAAGAAGTAACATGAGGCTAAAGACTGCAAGTGAGGATCACATGCTTATTTACTATTACAGTAAGAGCTTACTGATACTTCTAGATATGTGGAGCAGAAAATTCTATTTCAGAATCGGATTTGTTTTGTCTTGTTTTAAATAACCTTAGTGAGACACAATTCACATACTATACAATTATCTATTATTTAAAGTATACAATTAAATTTTTTTTAGAATATTCACAAATTTGTACAACCATCATCACAATTTTAGGACATTTTCACCACCCCAAAAAGAAACCTCAAGACCGTTTATCTCTTCCCTGAGCCACTGACAACCACTACTCCAACTTCTGCATATTTGCCTATTCTGGACATTTCACATAAACAGAATCATAAAACTAATGTGGTCTTTGTAATCAGGTTCATTCACCTACCATAATGTTTGCAAGGTTCATCCACATTGAACCACATACCAATTCATTCCTTTCTATGGCTAAATAATATTCCAGTATATGGATATACCACATTTTGTTTCACTTTGGGAATATTATGACTAATGCTGTTTTGACATCCATTTATAAGTTTTTATGTGACCGTTTATTTTCATTTCTCTTCTTGGGTCATTTGATTTTCCATTCAACCTTTTGAGGAACTGCCAAACTGTTTTCCAAACTGACTGCATCATTTACAATTCCACTAGCAATGTATTACAGTTCCTCTAGCATTTTTTGAGTAGAATGAACTTTGGAGTCAGACTTCAATACAATTCAGGAATTTACAGACTATGTGAACTTAGGGCAAGTCACTTAACAAATCATATGCCTTCCTCATCTGTAAATGAGAATGATATTATCTACTTATATATAGGTAATTCATAGAGCTGTTCTGAGAGATATTAAAGTTAGATGTATGAAAAAGCTCACAGCACAGTGCCTGGCACACAGCAATTCGAGAAAGGGTACTACAATTAACACTTCTATTCACATCAAGGCTCTGATTTGCCTGTGAGACCTTTTTTATATATATAAATTCAATTTCCCCTGCTGAGACTGAGCCTTGGTCATCTTTATGATCTCCATAGAGGCTATAACGTAACACAATGGTATCTGTGTATCAAAATACATCTAAACATAGAAAAGGTACAGTAAAAATACAGTATTATAATCTCAGGGGATCAGTCATATATGTAGTCCCTCTTAGACAAAAACATCATTATGCGGCACATGACCACACTTTTGTTTACTGGTTTACTATAAAGGTTAAAGACGAACAGCCAAATGAAAGAGGTACATGGGGTAAGATATGGAGGAAAGGGGAATGGGCAGAGCTTCCATGTCCTTTTTAGGCATACCATCCTCCCAGCACCTCAACATCTTCACCAACCCAGAAGCTCTCCAAACTCTATTATTTAAGATTCTTATGGAGATTCCCTTAGGTAGGCATGACTGATAAAAATCACTGGCCATTGGTAACCGAACTCAATCTCCAGCCCCTCTCCTCTCTCTGGAGGGACGCAGGGTTGAAAGTTCCAACACTCAAATCGCATGAAGGGTTCCTTTGACAACCACCAGCCCTCATCCAGAAACTATCAAGGGGCCCACCAAGAATCACTTCATTAGCAGAAACTCAGGTATAGCTGAAAGAAGTTTATTATGAATAAGACGCTTCTCTAACCCTAATCACTCAGGAAATTCCTAGGGTTTTAGGACCTCTGAGCCAGGAATTGGGGATGAAGAACAAATATATATGTTTTATTATATCACATTATCACAGTGGTCCACTCCCTCGGTTGTGAGAGAAATAATCTAATTTACTGGGTATTCTCCCATGGCTTAATATTAATCTGGGTATTAACTTTCTTTTTTTTTTTTTTTTTTTGAGATGGAGTCTCACTCTATTGCACAGGCTGGAGTGCAATGGCATGATCTCGGCTCACTGAAACCTCTGCCTCCCAGGTTCAAGTGATTCTCCTGCCTCAGCCTCCCAAGCAGCTGGGATTACAGGGGTGTGCCACTACGCCTGGCTAATTTTTGTATTTTTGTATTTTTAGTTTCACCATGTTGGCCAAGCTGGTCTCGAACACCAGACCTCGAGATCCACCTGCCTCGGCCTCGCAAAGTGCTGGGATTACAGGCGTAAGTCACCGCGCCCAGGTGAGTATTAACTTTCTTATCCACTCATAACTTCCCATTTTACAAGGGACAAGGGTAAAATTCAAAGAAATACTACTGGCCAGGTGCGGTGGCTCATGCCTGTAATCCCAGCACTTTGGGAGGCAGAGGTGGGCAAGCGGGCGGATCTCGAGGTCAAGAGATAGAGACCATCCTGGCCAACATGGTGAAACCCCGTCTCTACTAAAAATACAAAAATTAGCTGGGCGTGGTGGCATGCGCCTGCAGTACACCTACTCGGGAGGGTGAGGCAGGAGAATCACTTGAACCCGGGAGGCAGAGACTGCAGTGAGCCAAGATCTAGCCTGGTGACATAGCGAGACTCTCAAAAAACAAACAAACAAAACAAAACAAAAAAACAAATAAATACTATTTCAGCCATTCAGGAGAAAATGCCAGCTACATACATGGTAAGCATGAGTCATCACTATTAATTACTATTTATTATAACTATTATTATTTTCACTATTACCATTTATGATAACTAAACATAATACACTTATTTTACAACTTAGTACCTATAGGAGTTCAAATCTTTAGGCTAAAACACTTGAAATCTCTAATATCTTCCTAAATATTAAATAAGATGAGAAGGTAAATTGCTGCTGTGATTTCTACTATAGAGAAAAGACGGCCGGGCGCGGTGGCTCAAGCCTGTAATCCCAGCACTTTGGGAGGCCGAGACGGGCGGATCACGAGGTCAGGAGGTCGAGACCATCCTGGCTAACACGGTGAAACCCCGTCTCTACTAAAAAATACAAAAAACTAGCCGGGCGAGGTGGCGGGCGCCTGTAGTCCCAGCTACTCGGGAGGCTGAGGCAGGAGAATGGTCTAAACCCGGGAGGCGGAGCTTGCAGTGAGCTGAGATCCGGCCACTGCACCCCAGCCTGGGCGACAGAGCAAGACTCTGTCTCAAAAAAAAAAAAAAAAAAAAAAAAAAAGAGAAAAGACTGATATTCACAGTGGAGATAAGAGAGAAGAATGATGGCTACCAGAGGCTGGGGAGGATAGAAGAGGGGTTGGGTGGGGGAAGTAAGGATGGTTAATGGGTACAAAAAAAATAGAATGAGTAAGATCTAGTATTTGATAGCACAACAGGGTGACTATAGTCAATATAAGTTTAATTATACATTCTAAAATAACTAAAAACAGTATAAATGGATTGTAACACAAAAAATAAATGCTTGAGGTAATGAATACCCCCCGCTTACCCTAATGTGATTATTAGACATTGTATGTCTGTATCAAAATATCTCATGTACCCCCATAAATATATATACCTACTAGGTACCCACAAAAATTAAAATCTAAAAATTTTTTAAAAAGAAAACATAGGGCCAGGCACAGTGCTCACGCCTGTAATCCCAGCACTTTGGGAGGCCAAGACGGGCAGATCACTTGAGGTCAGGAGTTCGCGACCAGGCATCGTGGCAGACACCTGTAATCCTAGCTACTCCAGAGGCTGAGGCAGGAGAACTGGTTGAACCTGGGAGGCAGAAGTTGTAGTAAGCCGAGATTGTGCCACTACACTCCAGCTTGGGCAACGGAGTGAGACTTCGCCTCAAAAAAAAAAACGAAAAAAAAGAAAAAGAAAATATAAATGACTTTCGATATATACAAATGTTAATTAAGCTTTTCTCAAAAGAAAAATTAAAGTAAAAATGACACCAAGATATACCTTGTCACCCACCAAGTCAATAAAAACAAGAAGTTTGATAACACGCTATATTGGAGAAGGTATGAAAAAAACAGGCTCTCAAACATTGCTAGTAGTAGATATATAAACTAGTACATCTTCTAAAAAGAATAATTTGGCAGTTAAATCACTCAGTGAAAATTACATATAACTTTTAGGACAGGCACGGTGACTCATGCCTGTAATCCCAGACTTAGGGAGGCGGAGGCAGGTGGATGGAGATGGTAAGGAGATGGAGACCATCCTGGCCAACATGGTGAAACCCCATCTCTACTAAAAATACAAAAATTAGCTGGGCGTGATGGCACACGCCCATAATCCCAGCTACTCGGAGGCTGAGGCAGGAGAATGGCTTGAACCTGGGACGTGGAGATCGCAGTGAGCCGAGATTGTGCCACTGTACTCCAGCCTGGCGACAAACAGAGCCTCAGGGAGGGTAGGGGAGGGGAGGGGCTTTTGTTTTTTCAGATGGAGTTTCGCTCTTGTTGCCCAGGCTGGAGTGCAATGGTGTGATCTTGGCTCACCACAACCTCTGCCTTCCGGGTTCAAGCGATTCTCCTGCCTTAGCCTCCCAAGTAGCTGGGATTACAGGCATGCACCACTATGCATGCCTGGCTAATTTTGTATTTTTAGTAAAGATGGGGTTTCTCCATGTTGATCAGGCTGGTTTTGAACTCCTGACCTCAGGTGATGCACCCGTCTCAGCCTCCCAAAGTGCTGGGATTACAGGCATGAGCCACCGTGCCCAGCCTACATATAACTTTTAAACCAGATATTCCAATCCTAAAAGTGCATCTCACAAATATATTTGGCCCTCAAACTGATGTGTGTACAAATTATGCATCACGGTTTATTGCATGCCTCTCAAGATTAGAACTGGCTCCATGAGGGCAGGAAATTTCCTTGCCTTATACATTATATCCCAAGTGGAAAGAACAGTGCCTGGCAAACAGCAGGTACTCAATCAATATTTGCTCAACAGAATCAGTAAAATCAATTATTTTAAAGGTTTAAATGCCCACCAATAAGAGAATACTCTGCAACTATAAGGGGAGGGTGGGTGGGAAGAGGAAGCTCTTTATGTACTGATAAAGAATGAGCTCCACTATATACTGTCACAGAAACAAAGCAATGTGTGGAACAGCATAGTGGCCCACTACTGTGTAAAAAAGTGGGGCTGGTGGAGCTACAGATGTATGGAAACTGATCACACTGTCTCTAAGTCTAGGGAGAACCACGAAGCAGGACAGGCATCAAAGAAAGTCTTTTTTTCACTGTATGCTTTTTCCTATTTTTAAAATTTTGAACCATGTGAATATATTACCTATTTTAAAAATAAACTGTAGAAAAGAGATTGGTCTTACTCTAAATTACAGTGGTTATAATATGAAGCAGATTCTTAAACATACTTGAGGTTAGCAAGCTGAAATGCAAGGCAAACACGAGAGTAGTAATTTTTAAATGAGATGTGACCTATACCTAAGAATTATTTGTATTCAAAAACAAAAAGTAAAAGTTAGGTAGAAATTTACTCTAATAATTTATATTATTCTGTGAAGTCAATATAGCTGTTTGAATAACAGGCATCATTTAGAGGGAGAAACTGACTTTGAAAAAACAATAGTTAATGATTACTACTGGTTCTTAAATGTTCAAAGACACTGAACATGCCTTGGCCTTACTGAATGAAGTTTTTATACACCACAAATCTAATCCAGTTCTTTGCAACTCTTTGTATCCATGAGAACCTACAGATTTTTATTTCCTAAAAAAGCATTTGTTTCAAAATGGCAAAACAATTCATTTAAATGTTAAGCTTACTATATGAGGCTGTAGGGACCTAATATTAAGGATAGACTCTGTGTGTATATTCATAGTTGTGTAATGAAGTTTATAGATAAACCTTTCATTTAAATTAGGCTTTTATCAAAATTAAGTTGCAGCAGGATGTTTTGGTAAGGGAGGTGCCAAAAATGTAAAGAGTGGGTAGAAAAGTAAAATATTGAGAAAGTGCATTACAAAAATATCTAGGGAAGTCAAATGATCTCAATGGGAAAGCTGACATTAAACAGTGATAATCCAAACAAGAAGAGACCTCAATTTGGTTTAGAAAGAGCTTAGCCATTCAGCTCTTTTTCTAAAAGATAACTGCCCATTATTAAAATAGTAATGACAGACTCACATAGCATAGTCTAGATTACCATATTAGATTCATTTATACCCATTTTCCTTCTATTATTTGTGCAAAATATATAATTTACAGAAGCAATAGTAAGAAACACTTAAAATCGTGGCTGGGCACGGTGGCTCACGCCTGTAATTCCAGCACTTTGGGAGGCCGAGGCAGATCACGAGGTCAGGAGATTGAGACCATCCTGGCTAACATGGTGAAACCCTGTCTCTACTAAAAATACAAAACATTAGCCAGGCATGGTGGCGGGTGCCTGTAGTCCCAGCCACTGAGGAGGCTGAGGCAGGAGAATGGTGTGGACCCGGGAGACGGAGCTTGCAGTGAACCAAGATCCCGTCACTACACTCCAGCCTGGGCGACAGAGTGAGACTCTGTCTCAAAAAAAAAAAAAAAAAAAAAAAAAAGAAAAGAAAAAGAAAAGAGAAACACTTACAATCAGATTAGCACTAAAAAATGGGAACATAGGCCAGGTGCAGTGGCTCACGCCTGTAAATCCAGCCCTTTGGGAGGCTGAGGCAGGTGGATCATGATGTCAAATCGAGACCATCCTGGCTAACATGGTGAAACCCTGTCTCTTCTACAAATACAAAAATTAGCCGGGCATGGTGGTGGGCACCTGTAGTCACAGCTACTGAGGAGGCTGAGGCAGGAGAATGGCATGAACCTGGGAGGCGAAGCTTGCAGCAGTGAGCTGAGATCGTGCCACTGCACTCCAGCCTAGGCAATAGAGCGAGACTCTTTCTCCAAAAAAAAAAAAAAAAAAGGAATAGGAACATAAGTATAAGTAATATAAAATGGATAATCATCCATCCTTTAGTTTTGCCATGGCACCAGGGTCAGTAATCTTTGAAAGCTGTTTTCTGACTTCCTAGTTCTAAAACAGAGAAGGCAGTTTTCTACCACCAGAGAAGCCAAAGGTCAGACCCTTCCGTTTCCCTTCTTAGCTATTCCTATGCAGATAAACATTTGAAGAGGCAAATAGGATATGAGTGGCTGCTTAACAAGGCCACTCGGGCTGCAGTGGCAGGTGGCCAGCCCTTTCCTTCACTCTTGCTCTTGGCACTGCAGCTGAGTAGGGCAGGACCAGGGAGAGAATTCATGTGTCAACCTTACTATCAAAGATGCCACTCCCCAACCAACATCAGACCAGTCACACAATGTATTTGGTTTTGTCTCAACATATCTTACAACTAAAGTATCTTCTCATCAACTCTCGGTTCTTTATGAAGGTGAGTGACGCAAGTGAGCCTAAATATAAATACAAGTAAATCAACTCAAAGGAAAAATCTACCTAGCAGGAGAATTGCTTGAATCCAGGAGGCAGAGGTTGCAGTGAGCTGAGATCATGCCCTACACTACAGCCTGGGCAACACAGCAAGACTCTGTCTCAAAAAAAGAAAAAGTGGCAGGGCACAGTGGCTCACACCTGTAACCTGTAATCCCAGCACTTTGGGGGGCCAAGATGGGCAGATCACCTGAGGTCAGGAGCCTGTCTCTACTAAAAATACAAAATTAGCTGGGCGTGGTGGCAGGTGCCTGTATTCCCAGCTATTAGGGAGGCTGAGGCAGGAGAATCACTTGAACCTGGGAGGCAGAGGTTGCAGTGAGCCAAGATCATACCATTGCATTCCAGCCTGGGCAACAAGAGCGAAACTCCATCTCAAAAAAAAAGAAAAAGAAAAGAAAAGAAAAAATTACTGACATGGAAAAGTTACCAAAATATATTAAGTGGAAAAAAAAAACAAGTTGCAGAATAAATAAATATACTAAGGCCCTGTATCTATCTAAACACAGAGATTAGAAATATATACAAACTGCTCACAGTAATTATCCTTGAAAAGGACAATGGAACTGGGGACACATTGATCTATTTTGTATTGTTTGCATCTTCTACAATATTAAGCACTATTTGCCTAATTAAAAACCAATAACAAAAGGAAAAAAAGGACTAGTTGTGTAAGTAAAATGAAAATTATTCATACAAGGCACTTACATAATCTCAGATACTTTGGGAGGCCAACCTGTGTGGATCACGAGGTCAGTTTTAACCTTCTTATGCAACACTTTTTTTTCCCCACCTCAAGTGCCTCATGGTCTGACAGTCTTGAATACTCCATGGGCAGACACATTTTTACTCCACCTGCCTGCCAATCTAACACAGTCAAGGCTAAGTTGAGCATGGCTCCTTTAACCCCAATAGTGACTATGGAGTGGGAGAGTAGGGTCCTGGTAGGAAAAAGGGTGTTAGAAGAAAAGATGAGAAAGGAAAAGCTCAATGGAAAAAGAGCATACCCTTTTCTACTTTGTAATGTACTCCTAAGGTTACAAAAAGGCCTTTGTCCAACCTAGCAGAGCTTAGTTATTTATATGCAACACAAACTCTCCAAGAATGTCAGCTAAGTGAAAGATAAAATTTACATAATTTCATTTTGCAGGCTTTTCATCTGTTCCGGGTTACTAAATTAGCATTTTTTTTTTTTTGAGATGGAGTCTCACTCTGTCACCCAGGTTGGAGTGCAGTGGCATGATCTCAGCTCACTGCAACCTCCGCCTCCCGGGTTCACGCGATTCTCCTGCCTCAGCCTCCTAAGTAGCTGGGATTACAGGCACGTGCCACCATGCCGGCTAATTTTTGTATTTTTAGTAGAGACAGGGTTTCACCACGCTGGCTGGGCTGGTCTTGAACTCCTGACCTCGTGATCCACCCAGGTCGGCCTCCCAAAGTGCTGGGATTACAGGCGTGAGCCACCGTGCCTGGCCCCAAACCTTTTAAAATACTGATTATAATATAATATCACCTAGGATGGATTTCACCAAACACTACAAAGGTCTAAGATGCATTCATATACATGCTCCTCAATTAAAAACAACAACAACTTGTACACCTCTTTCAAAAAGGCTTGCTTTGGGAAGTTAACACTATTGCTCTATGACACCTTCAAGTCCATCTAAATTAGCCTGGGAATTGACCTTCTGTTCAAAGAAATCACAGCTATTTAAGGAATGACAACTTCTAAGAAAGATTATTTTCTAGTATATTAAGGCATTTGTACTTCCAAACTGATTTACAGTGAATCATTAGATTATAAACCTATTTATTATCACTGAATATTAGCCTATTCTTAGACACTAATGATAACTCTGAATACATCATTTTAACCTTGTCATTTCCCTACATAAGAGTCATCAATAGCTTTATCCTACTTATAAGGGTGGGGAAAAGTCAAATTTGTCCATCAGGCATTCCAATCTTCCTAATCTCATCACTACCAACTCTTGCCAAAGCCTTAGCTCAAACCGGCTGTCAACTTCCTGTTCTTTGAACTCACCATAATCTGACTGAATGTTCTCATACTATTAGACCCATCTTTAAAACTCTACCTCAATTCTGCCATCTCTCAATATCCAACTCAAACCTCAAAAAAGCTAGATGGTATCATCTCCCCTATGAACTTTTAGCAATGACTACTATTGGGGCTTGGGGGGTTCATTAAATAAAATCCCTTCCCTCCATCCACCTACCTACTCATTTTGGGAATAAGTGAGAAACATGACCAAAAAAGTCAAATAGATAGTGACCAAACTGTCAGCTTTATTATAAAGCTCATATTTTAAAAATACATTAAAAATTAAAGACACAGGCCGGGCGCAGTGGCTCACGCCTGTAATCCCAACACTTTGGGAGGCTGAGGCAGACGGATCATGAGATCAGGAGATCGAGACCATCCTGGCTAACATGGTGAAACTCCATCTCTACTAAAAATACAAAAATTAGCCAGGTGTGGTGGCATGCATCTGTAGTCCCCGCTACTTGGGAGGCTGAGGCAGGAGAATCGCTTGAACCTGGGAGGTGGAGGTTGCAGTGAGCCGAGATCGCGCTATTGCACTCCAACCTGGTGACACAGCAAGACCCCATCTCAAAAAAAATAATAAATAAATAAAAATAAAGACACAAAAACAATGAGTTTCCTAAAATTGCATTCTGGAATTGAGCAATTCGCTTACCCAATAACAGCAGCAGTTGGAAAACCATAGGCCTACCGACATAGAGATCTGTTTCTGGAAAATTTGCAGCTTCCAAGAATAGGCTACAAGTGGCTGGCTCCTAAGCCCTGCCTAGTTCCTTGCCCAAGTTCTTCAATGAGATTAGTAAATCCTCCTCTGGGCAAAGAGAGGCCAAGGGAATTACATGGTGATGTCCCTCCACACGGAAACATGAACCTAGGAGAAAAGAGGTGTCCATCCCCCAATTACGGCTTTGTTTCAAACACAGGCTTATGCTACTTCTATGGATGCCTTAAAACGTTATTTCTGGCTGAGCGCGGTGGCACCTCAAGCCTGTAATCCCAGCACTTTGGAAGGCCGAGATGGGCGGATCACGAGGTCAGGAGATCAAGACCATTCTGGCTAAAACGATGAAACCCCGTCTCTACTAAAAAATACAAAAAACTAGCCGGGCGAGGTGGCGGGCGCCTGTAGTCCCAGCTACTCGGGAGGCTGAGGCAGGAGAATGGCGTAAACCCAGGAGGCGGAGCTTGCAGTGAGCTGAGATCTGACCACTGCACTCCAGCCTGGGCAACAGAGTGAGACTCCATCTCAAAAAAAAAAAGTTATTTTTAAATATCATACTGTTTTTAGTATGTTTGTTATCTCCACATAGATTAAGCTCCTAGAAAGTGAAACATTAAATGGATTGTCCGCAGGCACAGTGATGGCAAGACTTGGGGTGGGGACAGCAACACTGTGAACCAGATAATAAAATCTCTGATGAACTGAGGGATGCAGGATGAGAGAAATGTCTGTGCCTGGAGCTTTAGTAGATGACAGCAAAAAGGGGTTATAGGGAAAAACAGCATACACCTCAAAGACCAATTTTCACATGAAGGTATTAAAGCAATGGCTGAAAGTTGCAAGAGTGAGAAAAATGTCAATGCTATATATTCACATTAAAAAGGAAAAACAAAGCAATTCTATCTGTATATTATTTTTATGCACAATACAACAACCACTCAGTTGTTGGGACACAGAAGACTCAAATGACAAAATGACAATTAGGAATCACTACAAATAGATAAAGACTTAACTAACATTCAATGTTGGAAAATTATTTCAAGCCATCAAACCATATAGACCAGAAAGCAACAAAAAGAATGTAATTAAAATGCAAAAAGAAATGAACTTAAACACTGAAAGGCAGGCATAACCATTGAACTGAAAAAAATACTTAGGATGGTAAACAGACTCATCCATCTGGTTTCCATGACTAATAGGAACAGAGGTGATCAGGGAGAGCGAGTGGAGAGAAAACAGGAGGTTATGGATAAGAACCTGGTGAATATACACAGAAGACAGGTGTTGCAAACTAAAATGTACAGAGGCAAAATTAACTACAGTTAACTTTTGGCTAATGAATGAGTGAACACACTAGATAGAACCAAGCAGGCTGGAGCCAGCACGTTCCCCTCCCAGAAGAGCAGCTCTAATAATCACTGCCACAGGAAAATGGCCACCTAAGTGCAACCTGGTCATCTTTTCCCCAAAAAGGCCATACATTCAGATTTTAAATATTTTTATTGTTAGCAACTACAATAATGTTTTCAAAACACTCTGAGGGCCAATAAAACATCTGCAAACAAGATTTGACAGTCAGCTAGCCATTCTTGATTTAGGATATGGACAAAGAAAAAGCCACAAAAGCACCTGAAAAGAAGTAATTTTTAAAAAGGACAGTGAATGATCAGGATAGAACAGTTCACTGAAACCAAAGGCAAAGGGTTTCAAGAAAAAAAATGAGGGTTGGAGGTTGGGGGGAAGGGAGAGCATTAGGAAGATTACAGCATTCATTATGCTGGGCTTAATACGAAGGTGATGGGTTCATCTGTGCTGGAAACCACCATGTCACATGTCACACGTTTACCTATGTAACAAACCTGCATTTCCTGCACATGTACCCTGGAACTTAAAAGCTGAAGGAAAAAAAGGGCGATAAACAGGAAGTTCAATTAAAAATCAAGACAAAGGCCAAGTGCGATGGCTCATTCCTGTAATCCCAGCACTTTGGGAGGTCGAAACAGGCAGATAATTTGAGGTCAGGAGTTTGAGACCAGCCTGACCAACATATTGAAACTCCATCTCTACCAAAAATACAAAAATTAGCCAGACGTGGTGGTGCACACCTGTAGTCCCAGCTACTTGGGAGGCTGAGGCAGGAAAATCACTTGAATTCAAGAGGCAGAGGTTGCAGTGAGCTGAGATCGCACCACTGCACTCCAACCTGGGTGATAGGAGTGAAAACCCTGTCTCAAACAAACAAACAAACAAAAGATTTGAATAAATAAGGGAATACCACACCCCTCAAATAAAATGCCGTTAGTGCTCTTTAGTAATCGGAAAATTTAAAATAGCTTCATACTGCAGCTTTAAGAGCCATTCTCCTTTTTTTTTGAGACCCATCAGTGATCGCCAGAGATTCTGGTTAATCCATTATCCCTCAGACTCAAGCAAATCCTGCATAGACTACAAAGGCTCAAATCTCCTGGATTATGCTAGGGGATCCAGAACACCTGGTGTCCCACTAGGGTTCAGCATCCACAAGGGTGACACTTCACCCTCTTTTGCGATGAGACAGTCTGTTGTGACATGATGCTTCCACTCTAGAATGACAGGGAAGGTACATACTTACAGACAACCTATCAGCAATAAATAGCAAGTACTAGAACCAAAGAACAGAAAAAAATCCAGGTAGAATGAAGTTGATCATGAAATGCTTTCTGGGAAAATTTGAACATGGCAGAGGACTTGAACATGGTAAGGATAAAGACAAGAGTCATACAAAGTAGATTTGGTGGCCATGTGCCCCAATTTTGAGGCAATATGATTTCATGTAATTTTTTTCTTTTCAATAATGGTTAATTGCATAATTACTTATTTGTTGCACTCTTTTTCATATTAATAATTCTACAACTAAATTCCTTCATCAGACCTTCTACACAATTTGAGTTTGGATAACTGGTCACCATATGTATGAAAGCAATGGAACCCACACTGGTATACAGATGCTTATGAATAAATTGGAGTTGGGATGAGAGAGAGTGAAAGCAAACAGTCCATGCTAAGACATGGGAATCAAACCACAAGCCAGAACACCTGAGGATGGTGAAGGGGAGAGAGAACTAGCTGGTAAAAGACTCCTCTAAAGTAAGGAGGCATGCGGCTCTCTGAAAAGCCAGCCAACAACTCCTTAATCCAGTTTTTCAGTCTACTTCAGACTGCCAACTGATCTCAAGGAGTGTCACAATACACCGTAAGGCTATTAGTTAACACTTCTCTTTACAAATCAACCCATAGCTTTAACATGTCACCTGAAATGACAGCCTAGGGAAAAATGTATTCAGGTTCTTCTCCCTTTCAACTATCAGACTCAAACAATTCACCCTGATGTGGAACTTCAGAGCTGTTCCCACACAGCATAGCACTTAGTCCCTGAGTTGTTTTGTTCTGCCATGTGCATTCTGCTTGAATCCAATCCTTGTCTTCCGTCTTTCCCGCCTCTCAAACAAAGTTTTGGCTCTTACACAGGGAAGTCCACCAAGCTTTGTGATGTGCTACAAACTCTCAGGCTGTTCTGTGTGGTCCACAAGCACACCTGAACCTCTGACCATGTCAGGCAGTTTCCCAGTGAGTTAGCCCTGCCCAAGTGTTAAGTATGCTAGCAGCCTCTAAGAATTCTGGCCCCTCAAGTACAAACTCTGGGAATGTTACACTGATTTGTATCACATGGAGGATTAGTTTCTGTTCCTGGAGTTTGAGCACTCACATAAACAGCAAGGATTCTCCCAACAATCTCTAAGAGTTGAGGACAACAGAAATTCAGCACAACAGTTTACATGAGACGCTTTTTTCTCCCCTGTGCTTCCTGCACACGAAAATTTGGAACAAGGGAATGGTTTGGAAACAACTGTTTCTTTATTAACCAAATTAAATCTAAAAACACTTTAATAAGTTTAAATACACATCGGCCCAGGCACGGTGGCTCACACCTGTAATCCCAACATTTTGGGAGGCTGAGGCAGAAGGATCACTTGAGGTCAGGAGTTTGAAACCAGCCTGGGCAACATGGTGAAACCCCATCTCTACTAAAAACACAGAAAGTTAGCCAGGCATGATGGCACCCGCCTGTAATCCCAGCTACACAGGATGCTGAGGCAGGAGAATCACTTGAACCCAGGAGGCAGAGGTTGCAGTGAGCTGAGATTGCGCCACTGCACTCCAGCCTGGGCGACAGAGCGAGACTCCGTCTCAAAACAAAACAAAACAAAAAAGGCCGGGCATGGTGGCTCATGCTTGTAATCCCAGCACTTTGGGAGGCCGTGGTGGATGGATCACTTGAGGTCAGGAGTTCGAGACCAACCTGGCCAATGTGGTGAAACCCGTCTCTACCAAAAATACAAAAAGAAATAGTTGGGTGTGGTGACAGGTGCCTGTATTCCCAGCTACTTGGGAGGCTGAGGCAGGAAAATCACTTGAACACGGGAGGTGGAGGCAGCAGCGAGTCAAGATGGCACCACTGCACTCCAGCCTGAGCAACAGGACAAGACTGTCTCCAAAAAAAAAAAAAGAAAAAAAAAAAGAAAAAAAAAAGTTTAAATCTGATTAAGTGCTTGTGATTAAGTGTAGCTAGAAATTTTGAGTAAGGAGTCTCATCTCTGTGACCTAATAGCCCAATTTTAGATGACTCCTCCTGTATTGCCACAGACCTCTGCATACACCTATTATAACACATCACACTGCTTTGCTTCTCTTTCTAGACCAAAAGTTGCTTGAGAGCAGAAGCCATGACTTACATGAATTGATTAAAAGCCTAGGGCAGTGCTGGGCACATAGTAGGTATAATACAAATTCATTTACCATAAATTTAGGAGACAAATTTCTAACTAAAATTCTGCTATCTCTGAAGGATTCCAAATCAGCAGTATATAGCTGCACACCTCAAGCCCTAAATGTGTGGGCATCTGATAATATATAATACTAGTAAGTGGACAGTAACAACCAACCTGCTAAAACAGGTACTAAGGAAAGGAATAAGCCACCAAAGAAGCCTAATGAAAATACGCATGTTTAACATAATCTGAACTCTTTAGCTGTCTTAGGATACTTGGCACAGCATTCAAAATAACAATTGAGTACCTAACAGAAATGTAAACATAGGAAGAATGGCCAACTACCATTTGTTTTCTCTCAAACTCAATGACCTTAGGGTTCACAAGAGGAAGCTTGAGATTTTAACACTGGGAAGAATTACCAACTGTATTAACAGCCTAAATGAAAACGCATTCAACTGAACTTCATAACTGGGTTTTGTTTTCACTATGTGCATTAACTACTCTCATAGGCAACCAAAAGCAGCAGCTTCTACCCCCTAAGTTCTTCTTAACTACAGGCATAACAGAGGGCAATTCATCTCTGTAATATTGAAGCCTACACGCAGCTCTGCAGTGCTGAAGAGAGCCTTTAAAGCTCATCACATCTACAATTTTACAACAAGCACAAAAGGGGAGGTGACTTACCCAAAGGTACACAGAAAGTTAACGACAGGGTGAGGGCAGAGTGAGGACAGAACTGGTCTTCCTAAGGCCTGGGCCAGCAATCTACCACCCCAAACCAACCATATCCCTATATTTGTGTTCATTGTGATAAGCTATATCCAAGTATTAGGCAAGCGCAAATGTAAATGTAAATTATTAAATATAGAAAAATCTTCTTAACCAGACTTCTCAGAGCTGCATGTTTTAGCTAACTTAATTTTCTGGTTACCAGAGATTGATATTAAAAAACAAACCTCACAATTATCATCAGGAAAAAGAAAACAAGGGAAAAAACAAACAACAAATACTAGTCCTGTCCTTGGACACACGCAGAGAGCTGTTTTCTTTTTGATAAATCTTTGCTATAAAGTAGTAGTGGTATAGTACAAATAGTCCAGCCCTATCAGTAACTGACTAGTTGTGTAACATTATTCAAGTCAATCTCTCTGCAACTCAGTATTTACACCTTTAAAATGAAAAGACTCAACTAGATAATGTAAAGTGCCTTCTAGCTCTGAAATTCAAAGTTCTCCAGAAAATGCCTGCCCCACCCCCAGATAAGTTCGAAGTATATTATTTCAGGTTGAAGTAGACCCAAAAGGGCCGGGCGCGGTGGCTCACGCCTGTAATCCCAGCACTTTGGGAGGCAGAGGCGGGAGGATTGCCTGAGGTCAGGAGTTTGAGACCAGTCTGGCCAACATGGTGAAACCCCATCTCTATTAAAAATACAAAAAAATTAGCTGGGCGCCTGTAATCCCAGCTACTCAGGAGGCTGAGGCAAGGGAATTGCTTGAACCAGGGAGGTGGAGGTTGCAGTGAGCCAAGATCCTACCACTGTACTCCAGCCTGGGCGACAGAGCGACACTCCATCTCAAAAAAAAAATTAAAAAATAAAAAAAAAAAAAGAAAGAAATAGACCCAAACGATAAACCAGTTAAAACACGCATCTGATACCGAGATCTCCTCTATAAATACCTGTAACTGCTATTAATAATGGCTTTTTGGTAGAATTACTTTTTCTGTATCACCATTTACACAAGAACTACTCAGAGATTTGCCATTTTAAAACATATGGGAGGCTTAGGCAGGAGGATCTCTTAAAGCCAAGTGTTTGAGACCAGCCTGAGTAACACAGCAGGACCCCATTTCTACAAAAAATAAAATAAAGGCCGGGCGTGGTGGCTCACGCCTGTAATCCCAGCACTTTGGGAGGCCGAGGTGGGCGGATCACAAGGTCAGGAGATCGAGACCATGGTGAAACCCCGTCTCTACTAAAAATAGAAAAAATTAGCCGGGCGCAGGGGCGGGCGCCTGTAGTCCCAGCTACTCGGGAGGCTGAGGCAGGAGAATGGCGTGAACCCGGGAGACGGAGCTTGCAGTGAGCCGAGATTGCGCCACTGCATTCCAGCCTGGGCGACAGAGCAAGACTCCGTCTCAAAAAAATAAAATAAAATAAAATAAAATAAAATAAAATAAAATAAAATAAAATAAAATAAAATAAAGAGCCAGGTATTGGGGCCGGGCGTGGTGGCTCAAGCCTGTAATCCCAGCACTTTGGGAGGCCGAGACGGGTGGATCATGAGGTCAGGAGATCGAGACCATACTGGCTAACACGGTGAAACCCCGTTTCTACTAAAAAATACCAAAAACTAGCCAGGCGAGGTGGCGGGCGCCTGTAGTCCCAGCTACTCGGGAGGCTGAGGCAGGAGAATGGCGTGAACCCGGGAGGCGGAGCTTGCAGTGAGCTGAGATCTGGCCACTGCTCTCCAGCCTGGGCGACAGAGCGAGACTCCGTCTCAAAAAAAAAAAAAAGGAGCCAGGTATGGTAGCACACACCTATAATCTTAGATATTTGGGAGGCTGAGGCAGGAGGATCACTTGAGCCCAAGAGTCTGAGGTTGAAATAAGCAGTGATTGCCACTGCACTCCAGCCTGGGTGACAGAATGAGACCCTCTCTCTTTTTTTTTCTTTTTTCTTTTTGAGACGGAGCATCACTCTGTTGCGCAGGTTGGAGAGCAGTGGCGTGATCTCAGCTCACTGCAACCTCCGCCTCCCAGGTTCAAGCAATTCTCCTGCCTCAGCCTCCCACATAGATGGGACTACAGGCACGTGCCAACACACCCGGCTAATTTTTTGTATTTTTAATAGAGACGGGGTTTCACTGTGTTAGCCAGGATGCTCTCGATCTCCTAACCTCGTGATCCGCCCACCTCAGCCTCCCACAGTGCTGGGATTACAGGCATAAGCCACCACACCCAGCCTAGACCCTATCTCTTAAACAACAAACAAACAAAAACATTTGCAGGTCCTACAATAAAGTAGAAGCAGGGTAAGTTGCTCAACTGGATAGAGGAAGCTTTGTGGACTACTCACTCAGGATATTGGAACTCCTCACTCACGAGTTCCAATATCATGTTTTATTTTTCATAGTTCTGCTATTTTATATAATTTTGGAAGCTCACTGATTAAAAGGCTGGTCTAGGTCTTTCTCCCCAGAAAATACATGGTATTGACAAACATATTCGTCCTGTTCACAAGAACTGCACTACTGAATCCCCTCATGTATTTATATGCGATCATATACTGTCATAAGGCTATCCCTTTCTTTTTTATTGTGGTAGAATATACACAAACTTCACCATTTTAACCATTTTAAACATAAATTCAGTGGCATTAATTAACCTCATTAACTCTTTGAAACAGTTATAAAGCTTAGTTGTGCAACCATCATCGCTCTCTATTTCCAAAACTTTTTCGTTTCCCCTGACAAAAATCCTGTACCCACTAAGCAATAACTTCCCACTCCCACTTGACTTTTATTTTTTTATAATTATATTCTCAAAAGGCTTAATAACTTTTTTCTGAGACGGAGTCTCGCTCTGCCGCCCAGGCTGGAGTGCAGTGGCCCGATCTCAGCTCACTGCAAGCTCCGCCTCCCGGGTTTACGCCATTCTCCCGCCTCAGCCTCCCGAGTAGCTGGAACTACAGGTGCCACCACCTCGCCTGGCTAGTTTTTTTTGTTTGTTTGTTTTTTGTTTTTAGTAGAGACGGCTTAATAACTTTTAAACTGTGATATGCTGCCACCAGGTGGCAAGAGAGTATCATGGCTGCCCTAAATTGGGAGGAAAGGCAGGGAAGGAACCAATAGTACTTTATCCAATAATTAGAAAAGTCAAAATTTCACTCACCAAAACCACCTAGATATATAAGTATAAATTTCTACACGTTTTAATTCCCCTCTAAAATCTATAATAACTAAACTCATGCAAACTGCAAACAAAGAATTTCAGGGAACAATTTTAAAACCAAATAAAGCTCAAAATATAAAAGTTGGTATTTCCTAACTTAACCATCATTATACTTATTCAACTTTTAAAATTAACCTAGGGCTGGGCACAGTGGCTCATGCCTGTAATCCCAGCACTTTGGGAGGCTGAGGTGGGAGTTTGAGACCAGCCTGGCCAATGTGTTAAAACCCCATCTCTACTAAAAATACAAAAATGGCCTGGCGTGGTGACTCATGCCTGTAATCCCAGCTACTTGGGAGGCTGAGGCAGGAGAAGCACTTGAACCCGGGAGGCGGAGGTTGCGGTGAGCCGAGATCGTGCCATTGCACTCCAGCCAAGCCCCACAGGTTGAGGTAAAAATCAATGGCTTCTATCATCACAAAAAAGTGAGATAACCAGACAATATGAGTCTCCTAATGAAAGAACACAACTCCCTTATGATGTAGTCTTGCATTCCCCAATTCCAAAATAAAGTATCCTTAAATATGACTGAACCTCTAATTCTAGCAACCAATGCAGTGCAAAGAGAGAACACAGAGGACTGTGTTAATAGACACCTTGGGAATGCAATCAGCAAAGTTCAAACTAAAAAATTATGGGACAAACAAGCGGCTTTCTTCAACAAATAAACTGCAGTATTTTGGCTGGGCGCGGTGGCTCATGCCTGTAATCCCAGCACTTTGGGAGGCCAAGGCAGGTGGATCACTTGAGGTCAGGAGTTTGCGACCAGCCTGGCCAACATGGTGAAACCCCATCTCTAATAAAAATACAATAAATTAGCCAGGCGTGGTGGCGCACACCTATAATCCCAGCTACTCAGGAGGCTGAGAGAGGAGAATCACTTGAACTCGGGAGGCTGGAGGTCGCAGTGGGCCGAGATGGCACCACTGCACTCCTGCCTGGGCAACAGGAGTGAAACTCCGTCTTAAAAAAGAAAAAAAATTGCAGTTTTTTTTTTAATGATAAAAGGGAAAGGCAATATATAGTAGACAAAGATTTGAGAAGCACTGTGAATCACTTGCAAAGTATTTGTTGATGTGGATCCTAATTCAAACAAAAACTTAAAAAAAAAAAAACTTTTTAGCCAGGCGCGGTGACTCACGCCTGTAATCCCAGCACTTTGGGAGGCCGAGGCGGGCAGATCACAAGGTCAGGAGATCGAGACCACGGTGAAACCCCGTCTCTACTAAAAATACAAAAAATTAGCCGGGCACGGTGGCGGGCGCCTGTAGTCCCAGCTACTCAGGAGGCTGAGGCAGGAGAATGGCATGAACCCGGGAGGCGGAGCTTGCAGTGAGCCGAGATCGCGCCAACTGCACTCCAGCCTGGGGGACAGAGCGAGACTCCGTCTCAAAAAAAACAGAAAAAAATTTTTTTGAGGCCGGGCGCGGTGGCTCACCGCTGTAATCCCAACACTTTGGGAAGCCGAGTAGGATGGATCACTTGAGCTCAGGAGTTCAAGGCCAGTCTGGGCCACATACTGAAACCCCATCTCTACTAAACTTTTTTTTTAAAAAAAAATATACATGCACAATGCCGTTTGCTTGCAGTTCCAGCTACTCAGAAGGCTGAAGTGGGAGAACCACTTGAGCGCCCAAGGAATTCAAGGGCGCATCCAGCCGTGATTGCACCACTGCACTCCAGCCTAGGTAACAGACTGAGCTTGTGTCTCAAAAAAAATACTTGAAAATGTTCTTAAAGTGGTTTTTAGTATATTCACTATTCTAGAACATTTTCATCATCCC
Source organism: Macaca nemestrina (assembly GCF_043159975.1). Taxonomy (NCBI): domain Eukaryota; kingdom Metazoa; phylum Chordata; class Mammalia; order Primates; family Cercopithecidae; genus Macaca; species Macaca nemestrina. Next base: position 65,793,488 of record NC_092138.1, read on the forward strand.
AAAAAGAAACCCCATATCCATTAGCAGTCAGCTCTCCCCCATTTCTCCCTTCCAGTCCTAGATAACCATTAATTTACTTTCTGTCCCAATGAATTTGCCTATTCTAGACATTTTACATAAATAGAAGCATACTACATGTCGTCTTTTGTGTCTGGTTTCTTTCACTTAGCATGTTTTGAATGTTTATCCATGTTGTGGCATGTTAGCAAAATCTTGCTTTTTTTTTTTTTTTTTGCCTTTTTTTTTTTTCTTGAGATGGAGTCTCACTCTGTTGCCCAGACTGGAGTGCAGTGGCATGATCTCGGCTCGCTGCAACCTCCACCTCCTGGTTCAAGCGACTCTCCTGCCTCAGCCTCCCGAGTAGCTGGGACTATAGGTGTGTGCCACCACACCCAGCTAATTTTTGTATTTTTGGTAGAGATGGGGTTTTGCCATGTTGGCCAGGCTGGTCTCAAAGTCCTGGCCTCAAGCGATCCGCCTGCCCTGGCCTTCTGAAGTGCTGAGATTACAGGCATGAGCCACTGCACCCAGCCAAAACCTTGTTTATTTTTATGAATAATATGCCATTATATGGGCATACCAATTTTTGTTTCCCTATCCATCAGCTGATGGGCATTTGAATTGTTTGTTTTTCAGCTATAATGAATAATGACCAATCCTGTGAACATTTGTATACAGCTTCTGTGTAGACTACGTTTTCAATTATCTTGTGTATCTATCTAGAAGTAGAATTGCTGGGTCATACAGTAATTCTATATTTAACTTTTTGAGGAATAGCCAAACTGTTTTCTAAAGTGGCTATGTCATTTTACATTCCTACCACCAATCTGAATGTTCCAATTTCTCCACATCCTTGACAACATGTTATTGTCTGTTTTATTATTATTATAGCCATCTTAACAAGTGTGAAGTAGAAATATTAATTTTTTTTTTCTTTTTTGAGACAGTCTTGCTCTGTTGCCCTGGCTGGAGTGCACTGGCACAAACACAGCTCACTGCAGCCTCAAAGTCCCAGAACTCAAGCGATCTTGCTGCCTCAGCCTCTCAAGTAGCTGGGACCACAGGTGCATGCCACCATGTTCAGGTAAATTTTTATTTTTTTATTTTTTTTTTGACATGGAGTCTCACTCTTGTCACCCAGGCTGGAGTGCAGTGGTGCGATCTCAGCTCAATGCTACCTCCACCTCCTGGGTTCAAGCGATTCTCCTGCCTCAGCCTCCCAAGTAGCTAGGATTACAGGCGCACGCTACCACGACCGGCTAATTTTCTGTATTTTTAGTAGAAACGGGGTTTCACCATGTTGGCCAAGCTGGCCTTGAACTCCTGACCCCAGTGATCCACTGCCTTGGCCACCCAAAGTGCTGGGATTATATTAGTCTCTCTATAGTTATGTTTAAGACTTTTCCATAACAAATATTTAAATGTACCTACAATACCATAAAAACATGTAATTCTTTCATACTTTTTTTTTTTTTTTGAGACACAGTCTCGCTCTGTCGCCCATGCTGAAGTGCAGTGGTGCCATCTCCGCTCACTGCAACCTCCACCTACCGGGTTCAAGCGATTCTCCTGCCTCAGCCTTCGTTGTAAGCTGGGATTACAGGCACCCACCACCATGCCTGGCTAATTTTCTTTTGTATTTTTAGTAGAGATGGGATTTTGCCAATGTTGACCAGGCTGGTCTCCAGCTACTGACCTCAAGTAATCCACTCACCTCGGCCTCCCAAAGTGCTGGGGTTATAGGCATACCAACCACCACGCCCAGCCTCTATCATATATTTTTATACCCTAGAAAACAAAATATCATAGCTATTACATTATTTCACATCTCAACATTGCACAAATATTATGTTAGGTGTTTTTGAAAACCTGAGAAAAAATTATGTCTAATAAAAATATCAATTATACATTAATTTAATTAATTTATTTTGAGATGGAATCTCACTCTGTCACCCCGGCTTCAGTGCGGTGGCACAGCCTCAGCTCACTGCAACCTCTGCCTCCCAAGTTCAAGTAATTCTCCTGCTTCAGCCTCCTTAGTAGCTGGGATTATAGGCATCCACTCAGGATTGGCTAATTTTCTATATTTTTAGTAGAGACTGGGTTTCACCATGTTAACCAGGCTGGTCTTGAAATCCTGACCTCAAGTGATCCACCCGCCTTGGCCTCCCAAAGTGCTGGGGTTACAGGCATGAGCCACTGTGCCTGGCCTAATTTTAAATCCTGTAAACAGATTTTCAAGGTTATATATTCATGCTAGTTAACAAAAACTGTGTTGTATCCAACTAAACTTCATTAGCTACAAATGTGAAAAATCAAACTCATCAGTATTCAACTCCCATGTGTATAAATAAATAAATTCTTAAGAACATAAACTGCAAATGCAATTTTTTTTTTTTTTTCCTGAGACACAGTCTCACTCTGTTGCCACGTCTAGAGTGTGGTGGTACGATCTTGGCTCACTGCAACCCCCGCCTCCCAGGCTCAAGTGATTCTCATGCCTCAGCCTCCTGAGTAGCTGGGATCACAGGCACGGACCACCATGCCCAGCTAATTTTTCCTATTTTTAGTAGAGATGGGCATTTCACTGTGTTGGCTAGGCTGGTCTCAAACTCCAGGTCTCAAGTGATCCACCTGCCTTGGCCTCCCAAAGTGTTGGGATTACAGGCATTAGCCACTGCATCCAGCCTTGCAAATGAAATCTTGTACTTGATCTCAGTTGAGAAAGTTTTGTTTCTTTAATAGTAAGCACAACACTAAAAGGAGTCAACTCTCAATTATCTTCAGAAAGAAGCTAAGGAGCAAATAGTTTAAAAGTGCACTCATTTAACTTAATTCATTTTTTCTTTCACAAATTGCCATTTAACCAAATCACAGAAAAGGTAGCCTTCCCATTTTTTTCTAGCATCAGAGGGAGTAAGAAGTTCCATCTGAATCAATTTCCTTGGTAACAATCCAATAATAATTTTTTTTTTTTTTTTTTTTTGAGACAGTCTTGTCTGCCATCTAGGTAGTGGCGTGATCTGATCTCAGCTCGCTGCAACCTCCTCCACCTCCTGCCTCAGCGATTCTCCTTCCTCCGCCTTCCTAGTAGCTGGGATTACATGTGTACACTACCACATCCGGCTAATTTTGTATTTTTAGTAGAAATGGGGTTTCACCATATTGGCCAGGCTGGTCTCAAACTCCTGGCCTCAGGTGATCTGCCCACCTCGGCCTCCCAAAGTGCTGGGATTACAGGGATGAGCCACGATAGCTTGTCTCGAACAAATAATTTTTATTTCAACCATATTTAACCAAAATTACTCCAAAATATAATATGCATTTCTGTGCGTTATAAGTCACTAAAATGCAAAGTAATTTTAAACTTTCCATGATACATAAACATCACTAACATCAATTATCAAACTTTTTGATGCTACAGAATCAGGAAAACAAGACATCTGCTTTCATGTATCTCAGGCTCTTGGTTTTTCTCTTCAAGGATCTATCCTAGGCTCTGGCTTGCCAGTGAAGCCTGTCTCTCCTGCTGGGCTGAGGGTTTCTCTGGGCCTCTTCCTGTAATTCACCTCTCAGCCTACTGGACAGTGAATCTAATGAATACTCTCTGTTTTTCCATTCCAGGCTAGCTAGCACAAATACCTGTTATCTCCCTGAATCCAGAAATGTTATATTCTGCATTGTGCCAACCATGAAGACCAACAGATTAGGCCATGTTGACCACTGTGCTAACTTAATGATAGATATGTTTTAGAATTATAAGATATGAGAACCTTAATAATACAAGTGTAAGAGTTCAACCTCCCTGCTTTATAGATAAGTAAAAAGCCCGGAAGATTAAGTGACTCATCCAAGGTCACTGGGTTTTTTTGTAGCAGAAAAGATATTAACAGTCAGAACTGCTGGTTTCTAGTCCAAGTGCTTTTTGCACTACTTCATCAACACCCACATCCTACAAGATTATCATGCAATAAAGTATAAACTAATTAAGAAGCTAAATTTTGCCCTAATTCTGTAAATTCATGGATGCTGGTCCTTCCAGAAATAAAACCCTAAAATCCAATTTCTCCTAGACGAATTTATATTAAAGTAAAACTAGCTTTATCACAGGTACTTCACTTGCTTTCTTACCAAACAAGAAGGCATTGAATAAATAAGAATCAATCCCATTTAAACCAAACATAAGATACAACTATCTTCAGAAACACACATGCGGCATATAGGTAACACTCTGGAGTAGGGCATGCTTTAAACAGACTTCCTCTAAGTGAATTTAAACCATTTAATTGGCAATTAACCTATTAATTGTAACTCTTTCTACTGAGCTATAACAGAAAAACATGCATCTATCCCTCCAACTGAGTTCTGCTTACACCACTAGATTCTGAAAGTCTGCGATGGGCACAGACATTAATATTTACTTAAATAGTTAAAAAGCCTTTGTTGGAAATAACTTTAAAGCCCTTACGTATAAATTTTATGATTTTAATCTTTAAGGCACAGGTTCTCAAACTGAGGTCCACAGGCTTAAAAAGTTTATCAGGGGGCTGGGCGTGGTGGCTCACACCTGTAATCCCAGCACTTTGGGAGACCAAGGCAGGCGGATCTCAAAGTCAGAAGCTCAAGACCAGCCTGGCAAACATGGTGAAACCCCATCTCTACTAAATAAACAAAAATTAATCAAGTATGGTGGCGGGCCCCTGTAATCCCAGCTACTCAGGAGGCTGAGGCAGGAGAATCGCTTGAACCCAGGAGGTGGAGGTTGCAGTGGGCCAAGATTGCATCACTGCACTCCAGCCTGGACGACAGAGGGAGACTCCATCTCAAAACATAAAAAAAAAATAAAAAATAAAAAATAAAAATTTATCAGGGGACTTCAGGAGGTCTGCAAACTCCCTAAAACTGTACACTCAATTCAGAATGTATGTGCATCTGTGCATGTGTTAAGTGAGAAAAGCCATAGCTTTTATCAGATCCTCAAAAGAGAACCATGCAAAAAGGTTCAGAATCACTGCTTTAAGTAAAACAAAGCTTTCAAGCTGTGGAGGCAAGGCAGTCCATTGATGGCTGCAGAACACACAACAAAGGTTGCCTCTCCTCACATACACCAACACTTTTGGAATGCAGAGCCTCAATATAGTAGTAATGAGAGGTGAAGCCAGCAGGGCTTCTGGGTCAGGTGGTGACTTGGAGAACTTTTCTGTCTAGCTAAAGGATTGTAAACGCATCAATCAGCACTCTGTAAAAACGCACCAATCAGCACTCTGTGTCTAGCTAAAGGATTGTAAGCGCACCAATCAGCACTCTGTAAAAACGCACCAATCAGTGCTCTATGTCTGGCTAAAGGATTGTAAATGCACCAATCAGCACTCTGTAAAAATGCACCAATCAGCGCTCTGTATCTAGCTAAAGAATTGTAAACACACCAATCAGCACTCTGTAAAATGGACCAATCAGCGCTCTGTAAAACGGACCAATCAGCAGGATGTGGGCGGAGCCAAATAAAGGAATAAAAGCTGGACACCAGAGCCAGCAGCAGCAACAAGCCCAGGTCCCCTTCCACACTGTGGAAGCTTTGTTCTTTCGCTCTTCACAGTAAATCTTGCTGCTGCTCACTCTTTGGGTCTGCACTACCTTTATGAGCTATAATACTCACCACTGCTCCACAGCTTCATTCCTAAAGTCAGTGAGACTACGAACCCAACGGGAGAAATGAACAACTCCTGATAAGCCACCTTTTAGAGTTGTAACACTCACTGCGAAAGTCTGCGGCTTTACTCCTGAAGTCAGGGAGACCATGAACCCACTGGAAGGAAGAAACTCCGGACACATCTGAACATCTGAAGGAACAAACTCCGGACACACCATCTTTAAGAGTTGTAACACTCAACTGCGAGGGTCCGTGGCTTCATTCTTCAAGTCAGTGAGATCAAGAACCCACCAGAAGGAATAAATTCCAGACACAATAATACTGAGAAACCATAAGTTCACCGGTCACAAGACAGGGAAACAAGTCCACTATACATCCTGACCAACATATCACCACATTTGGTGTCTTAACCACAGAGCATCAAGACATTCTGTAAGAAAGATTGCCCTCCAGTTGGACGTGGTGGTTCACCTGTAATCCCAGCACTTTGGGTGGCCAGGGTGGGCAGATAACGAGGCCAAGAGATTAAGACCATCCTGGCCAACAAGGTGAAACCCTGTCTCTACTAACAATACAAAAATTAGGTGGGCGGGGTGATGCGGGCCTGTAGTCCAGGCTACTTGGGAGGCTGAGGCAGGAGAATTGTTTGAATCCAGGAGGCGGAGGCTGCAGTGAGCCATGATTGCGTCACTGCACTCTAGCCTGGTGACAGAGCGAGACTCCGTCTCAAAAAAATCAAAAAAAGAAAGCTAAAGATTGCCCTCCACAGCCACACACTGAAAAGACTGGGAAAGGGACGGAAATGTTCTGGAGGAATCTCTAGGGCAAAGGGCCTTCCAGCAAAAACACTCCCTGAAATTACTTTATCTCAACTAGTACTACCACTTCCTATGGATACTTAATTCAGTAACCTGTGTTAAGGTATTTACTCCTTTTATTTGTCCAAAACAAAAATCTCTCTGTCAAACATTAGGGATGGGGCATTGCCTTCATTTTGGTACACTGAGTATTTTGTATTTAGAGAATAAATCCATTATCATGGTTTTACAATCTGTGAACACAAATCCCCTTAGTGTTTTCTGACACTGAAGAATGCTTTTGTATTTAACACCCTGGATATGTGAGTGTGCAAGAGAAGAGTATGTATATGTGTGTACATACTCCATCACAGGCTACACAAAATATTAACTCTAATTATTGTATGGTGCTTACAAGGAAATCCTGCTTTCCTTCTACCACCACGAAATACTATTAATTTTTCACTTTAGAGACTTGTGGATTTTAGGAAAGTTTATTTTCATTTCCATCTTCTACTGTCACGTACAATACTAAAAATCAGTTTTAACTGATTTTAGTGTTTTCTCAAAAGAAAATGGAGAAAGGATTATTGAGTCAAGAAATCTGTGCGTACAAGATACTCTGTGGCGATTAGTAACATCAGCACAAATGTTGTATTTTACACCTATGTATTTTTAGGCTATTGCTATCCAGCACTGTAAGGGAAAATTTTTTAACTACACCTATGTATTTTTAGGCTATTGCTATCCAGCAGTATAAGGGAAAATTTTTTAACTTAATGCAAACCAATGCTTTTCTAACTTAAATGACAAAGAATTAAATCCATTCACCATAACCATGCTTCTTAATATCTAAAAACCCTAGGGCCAAAATCAGTGCTCCCAATTAGAGATCACAAGTGTAACTTTAAAAAATTTTTCTTGTGGTTTCTTAAGCTTATGATCAGAACTGCCTACAAGATACTAAGAATGTTGCCTACAAGATGTTGAGGATTAAAAACAGTGAAGAGCAATAAATATACTAGAAATTCCAATTATCTAATTTATTGGCACAACTGATGGTTTACTTCTCTAGCATAAGTGACCACAGGAAGGCAAAGACTAATTAATTTAAACCTTACACAACCAAACAGGAAATTCAAAAGCAGGACTAAAAAGCTTTTATCTATAGTGATTTAGTCAAACTATCATACATATACATACTGGAGTAAATGGAGGTGACAACATTAAGTGTGTTTGTGCAAGTGCCTGCCCCCACCCCATCACCAAGAACAGAGTTGATCCAGAAAGTAAGGTAAATCAATGCACAGTGGTGGGAAACAGGCTTTTCCTAGGCCCAGAACACTTAATAGACTGGGAGGAGCAACTAGCTTAATCAGCGACATTCACACACATAAAGAAAAAAGGCAGCCAGGCGCTGTAGTTCACACCTGTAATCCCAGCACTTTGGGAGGCCAAGGCAGGCCGATCAGCTAAGGTTGGGAGTTCAAGACCAGCCTGACCAACATGGAGAAACCCCATCCCTATTAAAAATACAAAATTAGACAGGCGTGGTGGCACATGCCTATAATCCCAGCTACTCAGAAGGCTGAGGCAGAAGAATCGCTTGAACCCAGGAGGTGGAGGTTGCGGTGAGCCGAGACTGCATCATTGCACTCCAGCCTGGGCAACAAGAGCGAAACTCCGTCTCAAAAAAAAGAAAGGAAGAAAGAAAAAAAGGAGGCCAGGCGCGGTGGCTCAACACTGTAATCCCAACACTTTGGGAGGCCTAAGCAGGTGGATCACCTGAGATAAGGAGTTCAAGACCAGCCTGGCCAACCTGGGAAACCCCATATCTACTAAAAATACCATAATTAGCTGGGTGTGGTGGTGCACGCCTGTAATCCCAGCTACTTGGGAGGCTGAGGCAGGAGAATTGCTTGAACCCGGGAGGCGGAGGTTGCAGTGAGCTGACGCTGCACTACTGCACTCCAGCTTGGGCAACAAGAGCAAACTCCATCTCAAAAAAAAAAAAAAAAAAGGTCTGCACCAGGATGTAAAGCCATGAATGAGTAGTGGTAAGCTGTATGCTATAAAGGAAAAAGAAAACCAGAATACAATGAGAGAGCAGAGAGGTAAAACCTTCTTTAGACTGAGTAGTCAAGGAAGGCCTCAGAAGAAAGCTGAGAGCTCATGGATGAGAAGGAGCTGAGTACTTAAAAGGTAGAACAAGAGTATTCTATGCAGAGAAAACAGCCTGAAAGAGACAGGAAAAACTGCGTAAATTCAAGTGCAATGGGACGCCACTGAATAGTTTAAGTAACCACGTGACCCATTCTTTCAAAAGCTCTCTCTGGCTGCTATGCAGAGAAAAAAATTGGAGAGACCAGAGAAGTGTGAAGACCAGCTGAAAGGCTACTGTGGCAGTTCAGGGGGAGAGATGGGACAGCTTCAGTGAAAAGAGGTGAAAGAATACAAAATACATTCTGAAGATGTGTTGGAAAGGACTTGGTGAAGAATGTGGTGGGGAGTGGTGTGTAAGAAAAATGAAGGTGCCAAAAATGACTCCTAGATTCCTGGTTTAAGCAGTTCAGTGACCATTTCCGATGGAAAAAACTAAGGGGAAAAATAGCTTTGCTAGATAATAATTTCAGTTTTGGACATGTGAAGTATGAGCTCCCTGTAAAATACAAATTTGGGGATTCTCAGCGCATAAATGATATTTAAATCCTTGGGAACAAATGCTATCATCCAGAAACACAGAAGAGAGATGAAGAAACAGGCCCAAGCCCTGAGGAACTCAAACATGCAGTGTCTGGGAAAAAGAGGTTGACAAAAAGTATATGCAAAGGTGAGAGGAAAACAAGGATTATGAGATTACAGAAGCCAACAGGCTGGGATCCAAGAAAAAGGATGAATTATGTGGATAACTCTGGTAAAAGATGCAGTGAGATGTGGCCTGAATATCCACTGATTTGGCAACCCACCATCATGGATGACCTTGGCAAGAGCAGTTTCAGGAAACTAGAAGAAAGGATTAAGTCAACGAGGGCTGAAGGGTGACTGACTATATACCAACCAGCCTGTTTGCAACTTAGCAAACTTCCCAGCTATCACCAAGATGCAGGTAAATCACCTAATCTCTCTCCTGCTCTACCATAACAGCCTCCAACTGCTTTTCCTGCTTCAATCCTTATCCTCCTGCAGCCCATTCTCAGCACAGCAGCCAGAAAGATCCTAAAAGGGAAGTCATACCATATATCACCACTCCTCTGCTCAGTGATCTCATCTCATCTCATTCAGAACAAAGGCCAAAAACAGTCTTCCTAATAACCTAGAAGATCACCATCTTACCTCTGAACACTTATGCTCACATGGAATACAGCAAGCACGCTTTTGCTTATTGCCTAACTTCCTTCAGGTTTCTGCTCAAATGTTACTGCACCAATGAGGCTTTCTCTGACCAACTGTTGTTTTTTTTTTTTTTTTTTTTTTTTTTTTTTTTTTGAGACAGAGACTTGCTCTGTTGCCCAGGCTGGAGTACAGTGGCATGATCTCAGCTCACTGCAACCTTCACCTCCCAGGTTTACGTGATTCTCGTGCCTCAGCCTCCCGGGTAGCTGGGACTACAGGCGGGCACCACCACACCTGGCTAATATTTGTATTTTTAGTAGAGATGGGGTTTCACCATGTTGGCCAGGCTGGTCTCCAACTCCTGACCTCAGGTGATCTGCCCACCTCAGTCTCCCCTGCTGGGATTACAGGTGTGAGCCATTGCACCCCACCCTGATTTACTTTTTTCTTTTTTTTTTTTTAAAGTGAAAACAAGTTTATTAAGCAAGTGAAGGAATAAAGAATGGCTACTCCGTAGGCAGAGTAGCCTGGTCAACTGATTTAAATAGCACCTGCTTTCATTCTTTGCTTATCTTTGCCTACCCGGATCTACTTTTCTTCTTAGCACTTACCATCCTTATGGCTATTTATGCTTACTGTCTGTCTCACATCATGAGGATATAAGCTTTATAAGAGTAGAGGTTTTACCTGCTTCAGTTCACTACTGTGTAGCAAGTATGTAGGCCTGGTACCCAGTAGACACTCATTTGTTTCTTGCATGTAAAGCCATGAGAAAGGCTCCTCACATTATGAAATAATAAACTGGCACTTTCAGTTTAATACAAGCCTTCTGTTATTTAGATAATATGAGTCTGGTCACCCGCAGGAATGCAGGGAAAGTCTCATTTCTGGATCCATGAAATAGAATACTAGTTTTTCAATGCTCTAAACGTAGGCCTTGAAAAACTCACAATTATACCATTCTGCTGGGAATCTCCTTGTAAACTCAAGAAGCATTTCCATTCAATTTTCAATATGAACTGTTTACCTTTTGCATAAAGCAAGGTACACTAGAGGAAAAAACAATCATTTGTAATAATGCAAAGATGTGGTCACTGAGGGGGCAATGGTACTGATGAATCACACAAATACAAAGATATGTACATATTATATTTGAACAAAGGCAAGTATGTATGGTGCACTGGGATTAGGTCATTCTTCCAAATAATTGAACCATGCTCTCCAGTCTGTCTATTTAATTTCCCTAATCATCCTCTCATCACCAAGAAACAGACTAAGCTATTTTTCTCTGCAAACTCCCTAGCTCACACTTACTCTTCTGTCCTCAGAAAAATAAGTGACCAAAAAATATTATCTTCTAATTTCTGACAAGATCAAAGCTCTGCATTATGTAAATGCAATGCAAGCGTTAATTATAGTTTGAAATCACATTTAGGCCAAGCGCAGTGGCTCACACCTGTAATCCCAGCACTTTGGGAGGCCAAGGCAGGTGGATCACAAGGTCAGGAGTTCGAGACCAGCCTGGCCAATATGGTGAAACCCCATCTCTACTAAAAATACAAAAAAAATTAGCCATGCGTAGTGGGCACATGCCTGTAATCCCAGCTACTCAGGAGGCTGAGGCAGGAGAATTGCTTGAACCTGGGAGGTGGAGGTTGTGGTGAGCCAAGATCATGCCACTGCACTCCAGCCTAGGCAACAGAGTGAGACACGTCTCAAAAAAAAAAAAAAAAAAAGAAATCATATTTGTATCAGATTATCAGTCATATATATCTACTCACGTAACCCTAAACAAACTGTGAAAACACAAATCCTGGAAACTGCAATATTCACCCAATAAATTAATACACATACACTGTACAGCTAAGAATGGAAGGAAATGGCAAAACAAGTTAAAATACAGATAAATCTAAATAACTATTATCAAATCTGGCTACATAATTGTGTAGAACATTTTTTAAAATCATTTCCAAAAACATGTAATATATAAATATAACAAATAAAATTCCAGATTTGCAAAGAAAAAAATTAAAGCAGATGTACTAAAATGCTTGGTTTACAATTATGAGGACTCAAAAAGATACTATTTAGCGCTCTGCCTCTGAAAATGAAAGCATTTTAAAAGCCTTCTTAAAATCTGCATGGACCAGTAACACAAAAAGATACTTAACATCATTAGCCATTGGGGAATGCAAATCAAAACTAGAAGGAGATACCACTTACCACCCACTAGGAGGGCTATAATCAAAAAGACAGATAACAGAGGACAAGTGTTGGCAACAATGTGGAGCAATTAGAACCCTGGTACACTGCTGGTGGGAATATAAAATGGTGTAACAACCTTAAGAAACAGCATGGCAGTTCCTCAAAAGGTTAAGCACAGAGTTCCATTTGACCAGTAATTCCACTCCTACATAGGGGTGGGTTCATGTTTATACAAGAGAAATGAAAATATATGTCCACATAAAAACTTATACACAAATGTTCATAGCAGCATTCTTTTCTTTTCTTTTGAGATGAAGTTTCGCTCTTGTTGCCCAGGCTGGAGTACAATGGCACAATCTCGGATCACTGCAACCTCCACTACCTGATTCAAACAATTCTCCTGCCTTAGCCTCCCAAGTAACTGGGATTACAGGCATGCGCCACCATGCCTGGCTGATTTTGTTGTTTTTTTTTTTTTTTTGAGACGGAGTCTCGCTGTGTCGCCCAGGCTAGAGTGCAGTGGCCGGATCTCAGCTCACTGCAAGCTCCGCCTCCCGGGTTTACGCCATTCTCCTGCCTCAGCCTCCCGAGTAGCTGGGACTACAGGCGCCCGCCACCTCGCCCGGCTAAGTTTTTGTATTTTTTAGTAGAGACGGGGTTTCACCGTGTCAGCCAGGATGGTCTCGATCTCCTGACCTCGTGATCCGCCCGTCTCGGCCTCCCAAAGTGCTGGGATTACAGGCTTGAGCCACCGCGCCCGGCCTGATTTTGTATTTTTATAGAGACAGAGTTTCTCCATGTTGGTCACACTGGTCTCTAACTCCTGAGCTCAGGTGATCCGCCTGCCTCGGCGTCCCAAAATGTTGGGATTACAGGCATGAGCCACAGTACCCAGCCCATAGCAGCATTATTCATAATCATCCAAAATAGGATGCAATCCATATGTACATTAACTGATGAATGGTTAAAGTATAATACATCTATACAACTAATATTTACCCATAAAACGGAACAAAGTTCTGATATGTTACAACATAGATGAACCTGAAAATACTATGCTAAGTGGAAGAAGCCAGTACTGTTGATAAAAGTGCATATTGTATAATTCCATTTATACAAAAGGTCCAGAACAGGCTAATCTACAGAGACAGAAAGTAGATAACTGTTGCCTAGGACTGAGATGGGAGGAAATGGAGAGTGACTGCCAATAAGTGGAGGATTTCTTTTCAGGGAGATGAAAATGCTCTGGTATTAGACAGTGGTATTGGTTATACAACTGTGAATATACTAAAACCCACTTATTTGTATACTTTATTTGGGAAAATTGTATATGTAAATTTATATTTTGATAAAGCTGTTAAGAATGAGGTAGCAGGCACGATGGGAGGCTTATAAAGGGTACTTTTAGTATTTTATTTCTTGACCTGCTTGGTAGTTACACACGTGGGTTCACACTATGATGATTCATTGAGCTGCAAACTTACAAGATATGAATGTTTCTATACGTATTTAATATGTCAAACAAATGTTTCAAAAAATAAATTCATAAATACTGACTTGGAAAGAGACCCAACATGTATTACAAAGTGGAAAAAAAGCAAGTTTCAGAACAATACATATAGTATGGTCCCACTTTTTATACATAGCAACACTACATGAGTATACACATATCCAATCCCCACTGACCTCTGCAGAATTCAAATAAAGGAACTTTTATTTTCTCTAATATACATTTCTAAAACTTTTTAAATTTAGCCATGTATATTTTTGTAATCAGAAGACAATAATGTCTACTTGTAAAAAAACTTAAAAAGGCATAAAAGATGGTCAGTTGCAGCGGCTCACGCCTGTAATCCCAGCACTTTGGGAGGCCGAGGCAGGTGGTTCACCTGAGGTCAGGAGCCTGGTCAACACGGCGAAACCCCGTCTCTACTAAAAATATAAAAATTAGCTGGGGGTGGTGGCACGCGCCTGTAATTCCTGCTACTCGGGAGGCTGAGGCAGGAGAATCGTTTGAACCTGGGAGGTGGAGGTTGCAGTGAGCCGAGATCACGGGAGGTGGAGGTTGCAGTGAGCCGAGATCACGCAATTGCACTGTAGCCTGGGCAACAAGAGTGAAACTCTGTCTCAAAAAAAAAAAAAAAGGCGGCCGGGCGCGGTGGCTCAAGCCTGTAATCCCAGCACTTTGGGAGGCCGAGACGGGCGGATCACGAGGTCAGGAGATCGAGACCATCCTGGCTAACACGGTGAAACCCTGTCTCTACTAAAATACAAAAAAAAATTAGCCGGGCGAGGTGGCGGGCGCCTGTACTCCCAGCTACTCCGGAGGCTGAGGCAGGAGAATGGCGTGAACCCGGGAGGCGGGGCTTGCAGTGAGCTGAGATCCGGCCACTGCACTCCAGCCTGGGCAACAGAGCCAGACTCCGTCTCAAAAAAAAAAAAAAAAAAAAAAAAAAGGCATAAAGACAAAATTTAATAAAGAGAAAAGAAATTCCTGAATTAGTATACAAAAATATAGAAATAATAAATCCAAGAATAGACTCTTTTTTTTTTTTTGAGACAAAGTCTCGTTCTTGTCCCCCAGGCTGGAGTGCGATGGCGTGATCTCTGCTCACTGCAACCTCCACCTCCCAGGTTCAACCGATTCTCCTGCCTCAGCCCCCGGAGTAGCTGAGATTACAGGTGCCTGCCACCACGCTGGACTAGTTTTGGCATTTTTAGTAGAGATGGGGTTTCACCATGTTGGCCAGGCTGGTCTCAAACTCCTCACCTCAGGTGATCCACCCTTCTCAGCCTCCCAAAGTGCTGGGATTACAGGCATGAGCCACTATGCCTGGCCGAATACATTCTTTAAAAGATGATCATTTAAAAAATAATAGCAACTAGGGCCAGGCGCGGTGGCTTATGCCTATAATCCCAGCACTTCGGGAGGCCGAGGAGGGTGGATCACGAGGTCAGAGTTCAAGACCAGCCTGGCCAAGATGGTGAAACCCCATCTCTACTAAAAATACAAAAATTAGCCGGGCGTGGTGGCGGGCGCCTGTAATCCCTGCTACTCGGGAGGCTGAGGCAGAGAATTGCTTGAACCCAGGAGGTGGAGGTTGCAGTGAGCCCAGATAGCCCCACTGCACTCCAGCCTGGGCAACAGAGGGAGACTACGTCTCAAAAAAAAAAAAAAAAAAATTGCAACTAATCTGATTGCTATTACATATATATACACACACACATACACACACACACACATATATATATACATATAACAGTAACAGGGAAATTATATTTTCTAACTATTTAAAATTGTGAAAAAAATTAGATGTCTACTTAAAATTTTTCACGATTTTCAGAGTATATATTCAAAATACTTCAAATATCACTGAATTAAGGAGGGTAATTATGCAGCAAGAGAAAACAGCCCAGTGCAAGGAGACCACAGCTCTGAGCTATGGGGCCTGAGAGAAGAGCCTAGCCCTCTGTGGGCGTGTTTCCTCAATATGAAATAAGGAGGTCAGATTATGATTCTGCTGCTCTCTGCTTCAAGAGTCACTAACTGGGTGGGTCAGGCCATTTGGGATATAACATCACTACCAAGAATAACACCATTAGCAGCAATAATAAAACCCACTACAGCTTTTTCAATGATTAATGTACATTTCCATGCATCGTCTCTATACACAAATGCCTGCCTCTCTCACACGGGTAATTTGTGGACATACACCAAAATGGTACCTGTTATATGGGATTATAGTGGGGAGAGGCATAAGAATGGAGGGTCCATCAGTCAGGGTCCCAAAAGTAAAGAGATGGCAAATACATATTAGAATAATCTGAGAAGGGTTTGTTTATAAAAGAAATAATTGCAAAGTTAGGGAGTAGAGCCTACAGAAACCATGGGGATGGAACAGAAGTCAGGACTAGTAAAGGGGCAGAACAAGGCTGAGCATCAGTGGCTCACACCTGTAATCTCAGCACTTTGGCATGCAGAGGTGGGAAGACTGAGTGAGCTCAGGAGTTCAAGACCAGTCTGGGAAACACAGCAAGATTCCATCTCTACAACAAATGTTTAGAAACTAGCCAGTTGTGGAGGCACACACCTGTCATCCCTACTCAAGAGGCTGAGGTGGGAAGATTGCTTGGGCCCAGAAGCTCAAGGCTGCAGTGGGCCATGATCGCACTACTGTACACCAGCCTGCTGGGCAAAGCAATACTCTGTCTTTAAAAAAACAAATAAATAAATAAACAAATAAAAAGCAGAACAAGTATTGCTTCTAGAAGTCCCAAAGATAGGAGACAGAGATTACCAGAACTCAGAACCCGGGTATATAATACATGCTACCCTGAGAGTGAGGGGAAGGGATCAATATTCTGACCTCCTTCTCCTCTGGCCCTTCAATCCAGAGGGCCTAAAAGCTCTTTATCTGGGGCAAAGAGACAGGTAGAAAAGAGTAGAGGATGGATCTGGAGAGGTAAAAGATATCCAGTCCAAATTTCTTTTAACTTTTTATAAAATTAAATACATGAGCCTGGCGTGGTGGCTTACACCTGTAATCCCAGCACTTTGGGAGGCCGAGGTGGCTTAGCAGTTTGAGACCAGCCTGGCCAACATGGCGAAACCCTGTCTCTACTAAAAATATAAAAATTAGCTGGGTGTGGTGGCGGTTGCCTGTAATCACAGCGAAACTCTGTCTCAAAAAAAAAAAAAAAAAAAAAATTAGGCTGGGCACAGTGGCTCACGCCTGTAATCCCAACACTTTGGGAGGCTGAGGTGGGTGGATCACGAGGTCAGGAGTTCAACACCAGCCTGACCAATACAGTGAAACCCTGTCTCTATTAAAAATACAAAAATTAGCTGGGCATGGTGGCAGGTGCCAGCTACTCAGGAGGCTGAGGCAGAAGAATTGCTTGAACCCGGGAGGCAGAGGTTGCAGTGAGCCGAGATCACACCACTGGACTCGGGCCTGGGTGACAGAGTGAGACTCAAAAAAGTAAAACCTTACACAGAAACCTGAAGTCCCACCCTCCATAATCCTGGATCCCTCTCTCCAGACGTAATCATCTTTCTTACAATTTGTTAGGTGGGGTTTACTGTTGGCCCTTTCTATATAGACAGAGAGACATATCACAGTAAAATACAGAGAAGTGTTTTATGGAGTGCTATTCGTTTAACATGAATGGTATTACTCTACTACTTTGTTCAATCTTCCCCCCTCCACTATTTTCAGTTCACTGAGAAAATAACGTTCAAGGGCCAGGCATGGTGGCTCACACCTGTAATCCCAGCACTTTGGGAGGCTGAGGTGGGCGAATCACGTGAGTTCAGGAGTTAGAGACCAGCCTGACCAACATGGAGAAACCCCATCTCTACTAAAAATATAAAAAATTAGCCAGGCGTGGTGGCGCATGCCTGTAATTCCAGCTACTCGGGAGGCTGATGCAGGGGAATCACTTGAACCCGGGAGGTGGAGGTTGCGGTGAGCCAAGATGGCGCCACACCACTCCAGCCTGGGCAACAAGAGCAAAACTCCGTCTCAATAAAAAATAAAAAAAATATGTGTAATGTTCAATGCCTGGTGCGGTGGCTCACACCTATAATCTCAGCACTTGGGGAGGCCGAGGCGGATGGCTCACTTAAGCCCAGGAGTTTGAGACCAGCTTGGCCAACACAGTGAAAACCCGTCTCTACTAAAAAATACAAAACATTAGTCGGGAGTAGTGGTGCCTGCCTGTAGTCCCAGCTACATGGGAGGCTGTGGAAGTAGGGTCACTGGAGCCTGGGGAGATCGAGACTGCAGTAAGCCAGGATAGTGCCACTGCACTCTAGCCACTGCACATGGCACAGTGAAACTCTGTCTCAAAACAAAAAGAAAGAAAAAGGAAATAATGCTCAAGAAGCCAAGATGAGATGGATGGGCTTGATTCTCCTCAGTTGTTTCTACTCCACCACAGTGGCTCTCAAAACACACCCTGCCCTTCATCTGCATTAGCATCACCTAGGAACCTGTTTAAAATGAAAACTGCAGGCCCCACCCAGTGAGGTGAATCAAAAGCACTGGTGGGGGTGTCCAGCTTTTAAAGTCTAGGAACCACTACTCTACCTCCTGGTACTCAAAACTTTCTTCACCACCACCTGATGCCTTGCCAGAGATCGACATTTCAACAAGATCCCCCTGGTCTACCTCAGGGCCACAAACCATAACCCCCAATCCGTAATGCTTCGCACCCATCCACACAGTGTCTCAGTGGTTTCTGGGAATGGGAGGTAGGGGAGGCCTGCTGAAAGAGCAGTGGTTTTTATCTCTTTGAATATGAATCTATCACTTAACAAGCCTGTGGGAAAAACAGCACTGCATGCCCTAGTTAGACAAGAGTATGTGTTGTGTGTGTGTGTGACAGAAAGCACACGACTACCATTAAACGACCATGGAAATTTATTCCGCTTAGATGTCACTAGTACATGTTATTTTTCTCTTAAATTAAGGGAATTTCAATTTTAACCCCAGGCATAATAAAATTACCAAGACTGTCTAACCTTTGTTTGTACTGCTAATATTGTAGTGGGAATCCATCACCTTAAAACAAACCAAGGGGATATACCTTACCTTCTCTGTTCGAACAAGGACACCTTTACCAACATCTACTCTCCACTTCCATGCAGCAGCCCCCACCTCCACACAGCATGGGGGAGGGAAAACTATTTCCAGTACTTCACCTTTAACTTCCTGCTGCCTCCCTCAAAGGCTCATAAATTTTATTTCAAAATCTGAACTCGAAGGCCCCTAACTCCATCTCTCCCTTTGCTTCTCTCTCATTTTCCTCCACTGAGACTTCTCTGGTCTGTTGTACTGCAAACATATCAGCTCTTCCAGCAAATCTACAGGTGAACTACATACATATTTATGCCTAAGAATTGTACTGTCTCACTGCTCAATCCAGCTTGACTCAGCCTAACCCAACGATGTGCTTTTTTAGGCACTTCCAGTTTCACTTCTAGCTCCTACCAGGCTTCCGCCCCGCCCCAATGCAACATAGCCCCCTCAGCTTCCCAGACCCAGGAAGTAGCAAGGTCAGTTCTGTGAGGCCTATATCCAATTTGACTTGCCTCTCCCTTCTTAAAGCAATCTTGGAATTAAAATTTCTAAAGCCCCGTTTCAATTTAATAACTTTTCTTCCATAGAAACAAGAGGTTTTAATCAAGCCTTAAAAATAAATTTGAGCCTTGTGTTTTTAATTATATGGCATCAGGAAAAATAATATAACTATTCTACCAAATTTCAAAAGGAAACATGTTTACATCTCAAATGTGCTATAAAAAGATCCTGGTATGGTAAAACTAGTTTGATTTCGACTCCCACCCCAACCTTTTTTAAACTTCTCCAACACAGTTCCAGAATAACTTCTCAAAATCACTTCTAAAGCGGTAGGTAATTCCAGCTACTCCAGAGACCAAAGTGATCGCCTGAGCCCAGGAGTTCCAGGTCAACCTGGGCAAAATAGTGACTCTTATCTCAAAATAACAAAACAAAACTCACCCTGTCAATTCAGACCATTTTTTTGTTGTTGTTGTTCTACAAAAAGTTAGACTCAAAAGATGTATAGTACTAACTAAATGTTCCAGAGTCAAATTGTAACTTCACTTTATCTCAACACAGAATTCATGAGTTGCACATAAATTTACTTTACTTCTTTTTAGAAATGGAGTCTTGGTATGTTGCCCAGGATGGTCTCAAACATCTGGCCTCAAGTCATCCTCCCACCTCAGCCTCCCAAGTAGCTGGGATTACAGGTGAGCCACCGCTTCCAATTTACAAATTCACTTTAAAAAGTCAAATCTTTTCACTTCTTGCTTTGCTTCTTGGATTTGTTTGGGAAGGAGGAGTGTTTCTTTTTTAGCAAGTAATGGTAGCTTTTACTTGAAGCTTTAAAATATCATGGAATAGTAACAATTTCAGTTTTCAACAATATATGCAGTTTTAATAGAAACACGAGATAATTCGATTACAAGAGTTCTTGACTTATATTCCTGCCATTAGCAAAGACAGTCAACAATGTCTTAAGAGCCACCAAACATACCAAACTCTAGATACGGTCCAAACCTAAGGTTATTTTAGAAACTAAAAACTGTGTGTAGAAAAACTCTTCAATTATCTGGATTAATCGGTTTTTATCCTGCCTGTATAGAAACAATGTCTTCCTCTTATGAATTAATTCCACAGTTTAGTAATTTTGAAAGGCAGAGAATTCATTTTTCCTTCCTAGGTATCCATAAGCCAAGCTTGTCTAACCCACAGCCCAGGACGGCTTTGAATGCAGCCCAACACAAATTCATAAACTTTCTTCAAGTGTTATTTTATGTGTGGCCCAAGACAATTCTTCTTCCAACATGGCCCAGAGAAGACAAAAGATTGGACATCCCTGGCCAGCAGTTAGCAGCACTCAAATAAAAAACAAGCCTTATTCCAAAAGTTTCTTTATCTGGCTTTGACCTTAGAAGCCCATTTTGCCATAGATCATTTTCTAAATGGTAGGTTCCCAGGATGGCTCACCAATACCTATTAAGCCCACAATATAGATGAGATAGTGAACTATCAAGCCCAGCCAAGAAGTTTTTCTTTATCTGCTTAAGTGCCCAAACAAGCACTCAGTTAAGATCTAACGTTGAGAATCACAGAGCATGGGACCTTTTATTTTTTTATTTTTATTTTTTTATTTTATTTTATTTTATGTTTTTTGAGACAGAGTCTCGCTCTGTCACCCAGGCTGGAGTGCAGTGGCACGGTCTCAGCTCACTGCAACCTCCACCTCCTGGGTTCACGCCATTCTTCTGCCTCAGCCTCCCGAGTAGCTGGGACTACAGGTGCCTGCCACCACGCCCGGATAATTTTTTATATTTTTAGTAGAGACGGGGTTTCACCTGTGTTAGCCAGAATGGTCTCCATCTCCTGACCTCGTGATCCACTCGCCTTGGCCTCCCAAAGTGCTGGGATTACAGGCGTGAGCCAACACGCCCGGCCGAGCATGGGACCTTTTCTAAGAAGTAACTCAAATATGCCTGATTTATAGTGAATCCAGGGCCGGGTACAGTGGCTCACACCTGTAACCCCAGAACTCTGAGAGGCCGAGGCGGGTGGATCACCTGAGGTCAGGAGTTCAAGACCAGCCTGGCCAACGTGGTAAAACTCTGTCTCTACTAATAATACAAAAATTAGCCGGGTGTGGTGGCACACGCCTTTAATCCCAGCTACTCGGGAGGCTGAGGCAGGAAAATCACTTGAACCCAGGAGGTGGAGGCTGCAGTGAGCCGAGATCACACCACTGCACTCTAGCCTGGGTGACAAGAATGAAACTCCATCTCCAAAAAATAAATATATACAATAAATAAAAAAATAAAGAGAATCCAGAGCTGGGCACAGTTGGGGGTGCCTATAGTCCCAGCTACTCAGGAGGCTGAGGCAGGACAACATAGTGAGACCCCATTTTTAAAAATAAATAAATAACCGGGTGCGGTCGCTCATGCCTGTAATCCCAACATTTTGGGAGACCGAGGCAGGCGGATCACCTGAGGTCAGGAGTTCGAGACCAGCCTGGCTAACATGGTGAAACCCCATTTCTACTAAAAATACAAAAAATCAGCCAGGCATGGTTGTGTGCTCCAGCTACTTAGGAGGCTGAGACAGGAGAATCGCTTGAACCCGAGAGGCAGAGGTTGCAGTGAGCCGAGATTGCACCATTGCACACCAGCTTGGGCAACAAGAGCGAAACTCCAACTCAAAAAAGAAATTAAATAAATAAATAAATAAATAAATAAATAAATAAATAAATAAGTGTACCACTCCTATGCAGGTACTCCTACTCCTGATGTGACCAAGTAATGAATGACTTAAAAACTCAGTTTTTAAAACCCTAGCATAGTAATTCAGAACTTAAAGTTATTTCTCAGGAGAGACAAAGGCAAAACAAAAGACTGCAAATTCTCTTCATTGGCTAAAATAGTGACCAACTTTGCTTATACTCAGTCTTTTATTATCAAAACTAATTGCTGTGTTTTCGAAGGCTATCTGTAAAGTAAGATGCAGTAAAGCACGATGGCTAAAAATACAGATTCTGGAACTAGACTACCTGGGTTCATATCCCAGGTAACACTCTTAATAGCTGTACCATCTCCAGCGAGTTGTTTAACCTCTGTGTGCTCCAGTTTCATCTGTACAATAAGTATGATGAGTCCCTTAAGGGACTGCAGTGAGGATTAAATGAATTAATCCACATAAAATACTTACAACAGAGCCTTAAATAATAAGCATACAAAGTGACCACTATTATCTAGATGTTTAAAAACAGGTAGAATTTAGAAAAGGAACTGAAGGGAAAAGAGGCATTATAGGCTGAAGTAACAATCAAAGGAACAGAAGTAGAAAAATCACACACAGGTGGGCAAAAAGGTGTTGCTCTATTTCCCTGGAGAACAATATTTATGATGAAGAACAGTAAAGACTGGAATAACAAGGACCCAAGAATGCTGGCCCTCAATGCCAGACCAAAAAATATGGCTTTTACTTAGAAAGCAGCCACTTAAAGATTTGATCTAATTAAATATGTGCTTTGGCAAGGTCAATTATCAAGGTTATAAAATCATATCATTAAGCCCGGTGGCTCACACCTGTAATCCCAACACTTTGAGAGGTCAAGGTGGGCAGGCGGATCACCCGAGGTCGGGAGTTTGAAACCAGCCTGGTCAACATGGTGAAACCCCATGTCTATTAAAAATACAAAAATTAGCTGGGCATGGTTGCGTGCACTTGTAGTCCGAGCTACCCACTCGGGAGGCTAAGGCAGGAGAATTGCTTGAACCCAGGAGGTGGAGGTTGCAGTGAGCAGAGAGAGCACCATTTCACTCCAGCCTGGGCAACAAAGTGAGACTCTGTTTCAAAAAAAAAAAAAAAAAAGGCCGGGCGCGGTGGCTCAAGCCTGTAATCCCAGCACTTTGGGAGGCCGAGGCGGGCGGATCACAAGGTCAGGAGATCGAGACCACAGTGAAACCCCGTCTCTACTAAAAATACAAAAAATTAGCCGGGCGCGGTGGCGGGCGCCTGTAGTCCCAGCTACTCAGGAGGCTGAGGCAGGAGAATGGCGGGAACCCGGGAGGCGGAGCTTGCAGTGAGCCGAGATCGCGCCACTGCACTCCAGCCTGGGCAACAGCGTGAGACTCCGTCTCAAAAAAAAAAAAAAAAAAAAAAGTCATATAATTACTATTAATGCAATTGTGATGTTTTTGCAATCCCAAAAATACATTTGTTCTGCTAACACTGTCATAATCTATCATTGAACTGCTGCATATCTAAATTATCTCTGAAATCCTCACTGTGCCTAGTACATAGTAAGCATTCAACAAATGTTTACCAAATTATTATTAATATTAGTAATTATTATTATCAATCATTATCTTTTTGTGTGTGTGTGAGACAGAGTCTCCTTCTGTCACCCAGGCTGGAGTGGAGTGGCGTCATCTTGGCTCACTGCAACCTCCATCTCCTGGGTTCAAGCAATTCTCCTGCCTCAGCCCCCCAAGGAGCTGGGATTACAGGCGCCCACCACCACACCTGGCTAAGTTTTTGTATTTTTAGTAGAGGCGGGTTTCCACCCTGTTGGCCAGGCTGATCTCAAACTCCTGACCTCAGATGATCTGCCCACCTTGGCCTCCCAAAGTGCTGGGATTACAGGCGTGAGCCACCAGGACCAGCCTCAAATCGTTATTTTTTAGTGGCCAACAGAGAGCAGTGAAATAGAGACAGGGGTTAATCCCCAAAAGAAATATAAATTAGCCAGGTGCGGTGGCTCACATCTGTAATCCAAGCACTTTGGGAGGCTGAGGTGGGCAGATCACAAGGTCAGGAGTTCGAGACCAACCTGGCCAATATGGTGAAAGCCCGTCTCTACTAAAAATACAAAAATTAGGCGGGCATGGTGGCAGGCACCTGTAGTCCCAGCTACTCTGGAGGCTGAGGCAGGAGAATTGCTTTAACCCAGGAGGTGGAGGTTGCAGTGAGTTGAGATCATGCCACTGTACTCCAGCCTGGGCGACAGAGCAAGACTCTGTCTCAAAAAATAAATAAATAAAAGAAAAGAAAAAGGAAAAAAAAAGAAATATAAATTATAAGTATTATAAATAAGGCAAATAAAGTAACCTAGATAATAGTTTACAATTAAGCTAAAATAAGTCATTGCTAATCAACATACTTAACTACAACACGTTTTTGTTTTGGAGACTGAGTCTCGCTCAGCCACCCAGGCTAGAGTGCAGTGGCATGATCTCGGCTCACTGCAACCACAGTCTCCTGGCTCCAAACGAGTCTCTCATCTCCCCAGAAACTGGGATTACAGGCATCCGCCATCATGCCTGGCTAATTTTTGTATTTTAGTAGCGACGGAGTTTCACCTTAGCCAGGCTGGTCTTGAACTCCTGACCTCAGGTGATCCGCCCACCTTAGCCTCCCAAAGTGCTAGTATTATAGGCATGAGCCACCCCGTCCAGCCAAATCTTGTGTATTTTGAAGTCTTATAAAATTGAGCTGTCAAACTGGTACAGCCTTTTCAAAGGATTATTTGGGCAATATCTGCTTATGGGCAGTCTTTTTTTTGTTTGTTTTTGAGATGGAGTTTAGCTCTTGTTGCGCAGGCTGGAGTGCAATGGCACCGTCTTGGCTCACTGCAACCTCCGCCTCCTGGGTTCAAGTGATTGTCCTGCCTCAGCCTCCCAAGTAGCTGGGATTACAGGCGCCCACCACAGTGCCCGGCTAATTATTTTTGTATCTTTAGTGGAGACCGGATTTCACCATGTTGGCCAGGCTGGTGTCGAACTCCTGACCTCAGGTGATCCACCCACCCTGGCCTCCCAAAGTCCTGGGATTATAGGCATTTCCTAATCCAGGACAAAATTATGCTGGGGGGTAAGAATAAAGGTCTAGGCCGGGCGCGGTGGCTCAAGCCTGTAATCCCAGCACTTTGGGAGGCCGAGGCGGGCGGATCACAAGGTCAGGAGATCGAGACCACAGTGAAACCCCGTCTCTACTTAAAAAAATACAAAAAGTTAGCCGGGCGCGGTGGCGGGCGCCTGTAGTCCTAGCTACTCAGGAGGCTGAGGCAGGAGAATGGCGTGAACCCAGGAGGCGGAGCTTGCAGTGAGCCGAGATCGCGCCACTGCACTCCAGCCTGGGCAACAGCGTGAGACTCCATCTCAAAAAAAATAAAAAATAAAAAATAAAAATAAATAAAGGTCTAACTCCTGACTTGACTCCAAGTAATTACAGGAAAGGACAGCTTACAGTAGCCATAGGTATCCATGGAGTACATACTATCTACCTGTACACCACAGACGTCAATGCTAATTACAGCAACAAAAAGGGCCACATCCTGAGAATGGACACCTGAAGTTTACAGTCCTAAAGTCTAAAGATCACCTTGCAATCAATTGTTTGGTGCCATTTCTTACAAAATACAACAACAAAACAGGCTGGGCATGGTCATTCACACCTATAATCTCAGCACTTTAAGAGGCCAAGGTGAGGCCGGGCGCGGGGGCTCACGCCTGTAATCCCAGCACTTTGGGAGGCCGAGGCGGGCGGATCACAAGGTCAGGAGATCGAGACCACGGTGAAACCCCGTCTCTACTAAAAATACAAAAAATTAGCCGGGCGCGGTGGCGGGCGCCTGTAGTCCCAGCTACTCAGGAGGCTGAGGCAGGAGAATGGCGTAAACCCAGGAGGCGGAGCTTGCAGTGAGCGGAGATCGCGCCACTGCACTCCAGCCTGGGCGACAGAGCGAGACTCCCTCTCAAAAAACAAAAAACAAACAAACAAAAAAAAAGAGGCCAAGGTGGGAGGATCACTTGAGCCCAGGAGTTTGAGACCAGCCTAAGCAACATAGTGAAACCCTATCTCACAAAAAAGTTTAAAAGGTTAGCATAGTTGTCACACCCATAGTCCTAGCTACTCAGGAGGCTGAGATGAAAGGATTGCTTAAGCCTGGGAGATAGAAGCTGCAGTGAGCTATGATTACCACTGCCACTGCACTGCTGAGTGGGCAATAAAGCAACACCTTGTCTCAAAAAACAAACAGAAAACGGCAGTTTGAGATACCAGTAACAAGTAATACAGTAATAATTAACATATTAAGAAAAAAGTTTTAGGCCAGGCGTGGTGGCTCAAGCCTGTAATCCCAGCACTTTGGGAGGCCGAGACGGGCGGATCACGAGGTCAGGAGATCGAGACCATCCTGGCTAACATGGTGAAATCCCGTTTCTACTAAAAATATACAAAAAAACTAGCTGGGCGAGGTGGCGGGCGCCTGTAGTCCCAGCTACTCGGGAGGCTGAGGCAGGAGAATGGTGTAAACCCGGGAGGCGGAGCTTGCAGTGAGCTGAGATCCGGCCACTGCACTCCAGCCTGGGCGACAGAGCGAGACTCCGTCTCAAAAAAAAAAAAAAAAGTTTTCAGTAAAAGATTGCCAACAAGACTTCTTAGAAGCACATCATGACATAGAATGGTTGACGTAAGTGTTTATTAACGGGCATGGTGGCTCACGCCTGTAATCCCAGCACTTTGGGAGGCCAAGGCGGGTGGATCACAAGGTCAGGAGTTCCAGACCAGCCTGGCCAATATGGTGAAACCCCGTCTCTACTTAAAAAAAAAGTACAAAAATTAGCCGGGCATGGTGGCGCAGGCCTGTAGTCCCAGCTACTGGGAAGGCTGAGGCAGGAGAATCGCTTGAACTCAGGAGGCGGAGGTTGCAGTGAGCCGAGATCGTGCCACTGCACTCCAGCCTGGGGGCAACAGAGTGAGACTTCGTCCCAAAAAAAAAAAGTTTATTGGCCAGGCCCAGTGAGAAGGAGGTTGCCGTGAGCTGAGATCACACCACTGCACTCCAGCCTGGGCAACAAGAGCAAAACTTCGTCTCAGAAAAAAGAAAAAAAAGAATTTATTAAGCACATCAGCCAGGTGCGGTGGCTCACGCCTATAATCCCAGCACTTTGGGAGGCAAAGGTGGGTGGATCACCCGGGTCAGGAGTTTGAGACCAGCCTGGCCAAAAGGATGAAACCCTGTCTCTACAAAAATAGAAAAATTAGCTGGGAGTGGTGGTGCGCACCTGTAATCCCAGCTACTCGGGAGGCTGATACAGGAGAATCGCTTGAACCCAGGAGGCGGAGATTGCAGTGAGCCAAGATTGCAGCACTGCACCCCAACCTGGGTGACAGAGCAAGACTCCATCTCAAAAAAAAAAAAAAAAAAAAAAAAAAAGAGAGAGAGAGAGTTTATTAAGCATACATCCCCAGATAAACTGATTTTTTTCTGGTGGCAACAGGGAGAAATCGCCTCCCAAAAATGTAAGTGCTTAATTAAAAAAAAAAAAAAAAAAAAAAGGCCGGGCGCGGTGGCTCAAGCCTGTAATCCCAGCACTTTGGGAGGCCGAGGCGGGTGGATCACGAGGTCAGGAGATCGAGACTATCCTGGCTAACATGGTGAAACCCCGTCTCTACTAAAAATACAAAAAATTAGCCGGGCGTGGTGGCGGGCGCCTGTAGTCTCAGCTACTTGGGAGGCTGAGGCGGGAGAATGGCGTGAACCCGGGAGGCAGAGCTTGCAGTGAGCCGAGATCACGCCACTGCACTCCAGCCTGGGAGACACAGCGAGACTCCGTCTCAAAAAAAAAAAAAAAAAGATTGGCCAGGCATGGTGGCTCACACCTGTAATCTCAGCACTTTGGGAGGCTGAGGAGGGCGGATCACCTGAGGTCGGGAGTTCAAGACCAGCCTGACCAACATGGAGAAACCCCCGTCTCTACTAAAAATACAAAATTAGCTGGGCGTGGTGACACATGCCTGTAATTCCAGCTACTCGGGAGGCTAAGGCAGAATGGCTTGAAAACCTGGAAGGCGGAGGAGATGGCGCCATTGCACTCCAACCTGGGCAACAAGAGCAAAATTCTGTCTCAAAAAAAAAAGAAAAGATTAGTGGGCGCATCCCTGGGAGAGTAAGCAAGTTATGTATTTGGTTTTTGTGGGCAATCAATCATTCTGCTAACACAAATATAAAGCAAAGTAGACCCAGATTTCTATATATCTTCCTCTAAAGTACTTTTAAGTTACAATTTCAGACTTAAAAAAAAAGTTCCAAGCTCAGTCTTGTCCTTTTTTAAAGCTGCAAGTATTATAATTTAAAACTCTGAAATGTATTCACTTAAACACATTCCTGTCACTAACAACAACACTCTATTATCCACTTTTGGTACTGTCTCCAGATGATTTTTAATCCCTGCCTGACTTCTCCCTACCAACAAGTACTTGGATACCATCTTTACCCTGCCTGCCCCCACTACTTGGTTGTGCCTAGGGAATTATAATTACAGTGATCCCGCCTTTAGAACATCCTCAGAGCACAAAGCTTCTTTGTATAATGGTGGAGGGAGGGTGCCCTCCAGGCTCCACAGAAAAGAGTGGGTGGTAGCAACAGAGGAAGAGGAACTGGAGCCACCATGGTGGCCCTCAGTTCTAGTTCAATATTGTTTGTGGGAATTTACTTATAGTGACCAGCCAGGGTTCTGTTGAGCCTCTGCATCTCCTCACATATGGGGGTGAAGAGAGAAGCAGGGCCTATCCTGGCAGATGGGCATAATCACCATGCCCAGACTAGGGAGCAGAAGGAAGCAAGAAATTTGGGAGAAAAGCAAGCAATAACTGTCTTGAATTGCACCCCTTTAGGCAGTTCGCAAGACGTTAAGTGAGGAAGTTTTGACAACAAAGGCTATCACCCTAATTAACCAGTGGCTAGTACTGGCATGACTGGCACTCGGTAGATGCTCAAATATGTATTGAGGTGGCAATAAAAATCTACATAGGAAGACAAATCTATAAAAGTTTTAACAAGATAGCATAAAAGCCAAATGAAAAATACTTTTTATTAATTACGAGTCCCAGCCAGGCACAGTGGCTCATTCCTGTAGTAGTCCTAGCACTTAGGGAGGTCGAGGCAGGAGGATTACTTGAGCTCAGGAGTTCAAGAACACCCTGGGCAACATAGCAAGACCCCATCTCTTTAAGTATGAGTCCCAACTCTTCTCTATCTGTAAATGTGATTTTTTTTTTTTTTTTTTGAGATGGAGTCTTGCTCTGTCGCCCAGGCTGGAGTGCAGTAGAGCGATATCAGCTCAATGCAACCTACACCTCCCAGGTTCAAGCGATTCTCCCGCCTCAGTCTCCTGAGTAGCTGGGACTACAGGTGCACACCACCACACCCAGGTATTTTTGTATTTTTAGTAGAGACAGGGTTTCACCATGTTGTTTCACCATGTTGCCCAGGCTGGTCTCAAATTTTTGAGATCAAGTGATCCACCTGCCTCGACCTCCCAAAGTGCTGGGATTACAGGCGTGAGCCACCGCGCCCAGCCCCATAAATGTGATTATTAAATAAACACCTGTTTTACTTTCAGCCTACTCTACTTCTGTTTAGTTTGAGGAACTACTCACTTTTTAGTTCTCTACAATAAAACAAATTTCAACAGAAGGTCAGCATGCAGCATCTGCAGCCACTAAAATCCAAGGTGCAGAAGCAGAATGGACAGGCAACATTTCAACTCCAAGAACATCCCAAAAGCACTACAAATTGTCCTACTACCTAACTGCTTGCTATTCTTCTTTCCATGTATACAGTTTTCTCTCTCTCTTTTTTTTTTTTTTTCTGAGATAGCCTCTCACTCTGTTCCCCAGACTGGAGAGGGCAGTGGCACCATCTCAGCTCACTGCAACCTCCGCCTCCCAGGCTCAAGCAATTCTCCTGCCTCAGCCTCCCAAGTAGCTGAAATTACAGGCACGCGCCACCACGTCCAGCTAATTTTTGTATTTTTAGTAGAGACAGGGTTTCACCATGTTGCCCAGGCTGGTCTCAAACTGGAGCTCAAGTTATCCACCCGCCTCGGCCTCCCAAAGTGCTGGGATTACAGGCGTGAGCCATGGCGCCCAGCCCCTTCCATGTATATAGTTGTTCCTCTTACTACTACTTCCCTACATTTCTCAACAAAGTCAAAGGATCAGTATATACACCAAAACTCACAATCTCTCACTCCTTTATTTCTATACATATTTTACCACAAAAGTAGAAAATGCACTGATAGCTTTTTTTTTTTTTTTGAGACGGAGTCTCACTCTGTCGCCCAGGCTGGAGTGCAGTGGCCGGATCTCAGCTCACTGCAAGCTCCGCCTCCGGGTTTACGCCATTCTCCTGCCTCAGCCTCCCGAGTAGCTGGGACCACAGGCGCCCGCCACCTTGCCCGGCTAGTTTTTTTTGTATTTTTTAGTGGAGACGGGGTTTCACCGTGTTAGCCAGGATGGTCTCGATCTCCTGACCTCGTGATCCGCCCGTCTCCGCCTCCCAAAGTGCTGGGATTACAGGCTTGAGCCACCGCGCCCAGCGGTCTTGCTCTCCAGGCTGGAGAGCAATGGCACAATCTCGGCTCATTGCAACCTCCACCCCCGGCTTCAGCCTCCCGAGTAGCTGGGATTACAGGTGTGTGCTGCCCAGCTAATTTTTGTATTTTTAGTAGAGGCGGGGTTTCACCATGTTGGCCAAGCTGGTCTCAAACTCCTGACCTCAGGTGATCCACCCTCCTCGACCTCCAAAAGCGCTGGGATTACAGGCGTGAGCCAACGCACCGGGCCAGTAATAGCTTTCAAAAGCATGACTTAACTATTGATAAACCCTAATATACGCTCATCATTCTACTCTTCCACCTGTCCAACATCACTGCAGTTAACTGTTCTAAGCAGTCCCAAGAACAGCGCTAATATCCATCTAAGTAGAACAGGAAAAAAACTGAAACCACTCTGGGTAAGGCCTGCAGGTAAGAATCATTTATTTTCTTTCTGTGGGCATAAGACCACTTTTGTTAAACATCTTTAGTTTTTTAACATATAATTTCTTTTAAAAAGTTCCTCCAAGACAGCAGCAAAAGCAAATCGAAACTTCCTATCCACCACCCTCAATCATGTTTAAAAATAATAAAAAAGACAACAGAAACCACTTCAAATGTACCTTTCCCTAGAGCCCCCAGAAGAGCATTCGTCCATGACAACTGTTCTGAAAAACACTCTGCCATTATTTCCAAAAGCAGTAGGAAGTCCAGTCTTGTCCTTGGTTTGCACTCCCCACTCCTCTCTCTCCAAGAAAAAAACGAAACAGCAGGAAGCGTAAACAACCACTTAATGGAAAATACAAATGGGTAAATATTTTCAAAATTCGCTAAAAAGCCTCAGGTCTTCAGGAATGCTAGTGCAGGGGGAAATAGGAAGAGAAAAATAACTGCATTTACCCCTCCAAGTGAGCACTGTAAGAAGACAAGAGCAAATGTGGCACATAGCTACTACACTTTCTCTCCTCCATTTACCAGATACTTTTGTCTTTTTTTTGAGACAGAGTCTCACTCTGTTGCCCAGGCTGGAGTGCAGTGGCATGATCTCAGCTCACTGCAACCTCCACCTTCCGGGTTCAAGCAATTCTCCTGCCTCAGCCTCCAAAGTAGCTGGGATTACAGGCATGCGCCATCATGCCCAATTAATTTTTCTATTGTTAGTAGAGACGGGGTTTCACTATGTTGGCCAGGCTGGTCTTGAACTCCTGACCTCAGGTGATCCACCCACCTTGGCCTCCCAAAGTGCTGGGATTATAGGCATGAGCCACTGCGCCCGGCCAACAGTGGTATTTTCTAAATAACTTATTCTGTATGTATTTCTCCAGCCTCATAACAAAGTTTACCATTTGAAGCTATGCTCTTTGGTTCAGCTGAGCATGGTGATAAAAAGCCCCTTCCCATGAAAAGTTCACATGGAGAACTCTTGGAGCCCCTAGGGCGAGCACCAACCCAGACCTCATGGTAAAGCCCACAATGCACATAGATGAAACTGTTAGTTACAGCTGGACTAAACAGTTCCAAAGCTGCAGAGCAGTGCTAGATCACAGATCACCTTTGTGTGGATTAGAAAAGGTGCCCCTTCTCTGAGGCTACTCATCGTGGTAAGTGGAGTACAGAATAGATTTCCATCCTCACTTGCCATCCGAAACAGGTATCTTTTTGCTGGGTGCAATCTCTATGGTCCTATACCGCAGCACTGTTAAGAAGCGTACCGGCCAGGCATGGTGGCTCATGCGTGTAATCCCAACGCTTTGGGAGGCCGAGGCAGGCTGATCACGGAGGTCAGGAGTTTGAGACCAGTCTGGCCAACATGGTGAAACCTCGCCTCTACTAAAAACACAAAAATTATCCGGGCATGGTGGCAGATGCCTGTAATCCCAGCTACTCGGGAGGCTGAGGCAGGAGAATCATTTGAACCTGGGAGGTGGAGGTTGCAGTGAGCCGAGATCACGCCATTGCTCTCCAGCCTGGGCAACAAGAGCAAAACTCTGTGTCAAAAAAAAAAAAAAAAAACGAAAAAGTAAAAGAAAAGCATACCTGGGCAATGCTGCACCTCCAAAGTGGGTTTCCAGAAAGAGGAACCTTAATAAAGACAAGCAGGCACTTCACAAATTTCACTATCAGAAAGCCTCAGATTTGTTAATACAAATTCATTCATAAACACATCAGGACTACAGGAAAAAAGGTCTAGCAGAGAAGGAAAACTAGCACATTTGGGAGAAAGGACACTCTTCCATCTTGAGGGATGATCGTTGTTTAGGAAACCTTAATCTTTGACCACAGGTTCAGACGGCTGAACCTCAAATGTTGGTCATAAGCTAAAATAATCACTAGCATCTGCAGAGGGATGATCATCTTTATCTTAAAAAAGACATGATCACATGTTTACCTCTGGGGGTTTTACTTTCTCCAAATTTTCCTTCTCTGCTAGACCCTTTTTGCCCTTATCCTAACTTTAAAACCACATACAGTTGACACATGTACTTAAAATCTGTAAAATCTGATAAATAACCCTGGTAGGTAGTGGGCCCCTTAGCTAACTCCAATGAAAATCAGAGGAATGGACAACCTAGATTAAGAGGGCTATGGCATCCAACCCTATCATTCTTTTACGCTCCATAAAAGAGATCAAGTATCACATGGGTCAAAATTCCATCCCAGTCATCCAGGAGTGGGAACAGAGGGGCAGCCTAAGGAAAAGATGAGGGCTAAGCTGGGGCAAAGCTAAGACAGTGGTTCTCAAACTTTAGTGGACATCAGAATCTATTGGGGAGTTTTCTCAGAATCAGATGTCTGGGTCCCTCCCTACACTTGATACATCAGAATGTCCTGGAGCACATCTATTTTTAACAAAGCTCAAACTGCTGACGCAGGTTCACTAGAAAGTTTAGAAATAATGAGAAATCTACCACAACTATCGGCAGTTCCAAAATAAAAGTCATCCATTGCAAAACTAGGTTTAGCAGGTCAGAAAGGGGCGAAAAAGGATCACCAGCCTGCATGTATAACAGGCTGCGCTGGGCTGGAGCCTGTAGGGAGAGGTCCATTATTATATAGAGACAAAAACAGTGTTCTATAAACATTTTTTGTGTGGAAATATTTCAAACATCTGAAAAATATTTAGAATATACTAAATATCTCTGTACCCTACACCCAACATTATCAAATCTTAATTTACAATTACCTGATTCAGATTTTTTTTTAAAGTAATAGAACATTAAAGGTATAAATAAAGCCCTTTTGTGTACCCTTGTGTAATCGCATTCCTCATCTTCTCTTCCCAAAGACAATCATTACTCTTAATATGCGTATTTTAATACTATCACCACATATGGGCATAGCCACAAACAATATTATTTTGCATGTTTTCAGATTTTACACAAGTGAAAAGATTCTGTAAGAATTCTTCTGACTTGCTTCCCCGCTCCATATTATGTTTTTGAGATTCACCTATTTTAATGCATGTGGCTAGTTTATTTTTCACAGTGCTGTAATATTCAATTGTATGGGTCTATCTAAAAATGTATTGGCCGGGCGCGGTGGCTCACGCCTGTAATCCCAACACTTCAGGAGGCCGAGGCGGGCAGATCACGAGGTCAGGAAATCGAGACCATCCTGGGTAAAACAGTGAAACCCCGTCTCTACTAAAATTACGAAAAAAAAATTAGCCGGGCATGGTGGCAGGCACCTGTAGTCCCAGCTACTTGGGAGGCTGAGGCAGGAGAATGGTGTGAGCCCAGGAGGTGGAGCTTGCAGTGAGCCGAGATCACGCCACAGCACTCCAGCCTGGGTGACAGAGGGAGACTCCGTTTCAATAAATAAATAAATAAATAAATAAATAAATAAATAAATATGTATGTATTATTCTGTTGGTGGATATTTAAGCTGGAATGAGCATTCTTGTATTTTTTTCATACTTATTTTCTTGGACAAGTGTGCAAGGATCTCTTAGGATATATACCCAGAAATGGACATTTTAGGTAACTGAATATGTCTGCCCACCTTCACACTAAACACTAAATACCACTACTCTCTAAGGTGGTTAGATCCATTTACATTTCCACTACAGTATATAAAAGTTTATTTGTCCACAACCTTAATAATACTCGGTTTATCACAGCATTACATTTTTGCCAACCTGATCGGTGTCAAATGGCATCTCACTGTTGTTTCAATTTGCATTTCCCTGATTATAAGTCTCTCGCAAGTACATTTTCTTGCTTTTAAGTATATATTTGTCAAATACATGTTTCTTAGAGTTTTTTAGGAAAATCTAACCCATCTTGTCTGAATTGGAGCAGTCCTTCCCAAAGCACCCTGCCAACAGCCACCACAGCAGGAAAGCTAAGGTGCAAGAGGGCAGCAAGAAAACAGCTGACTTAAACAAGGAATCATCTTGGACAAAGGGCCTTAATTAATGCATTTGCTAATTAGTCTTTCCCTTCCCTCTTTTGTCAAGCCTTACTTCCAAGACAATACTCCAGGCACTGGGGGTCTGCATCCTTAGAACAGGAGCGAGCATGAGGGGGAAGGAGGAGGGTGCTCAAGCTAGAACGTTTCTATAAAAGTATAGCTGTCCTTACTCAAAAAAAGAAGTGACTGCAGACCAATTCATACTCAACCTTGTAAGCTACCATTCACCTCCAACAGACTCCTTTCAAACTCATCACGTTTGGCACCTTCTTTGAAACATCCCAACCTTTTTCTCCAGCCTAGACACCGTCCCCCGCCCTTCAGCAACCCTTTCATCTCCCTTCCCCCACAATGACTGAATACCCTCTCCTTTTTCCCCATTCTATTTTCTAGCTCCATGGGACCCTCTTCTCTGCCTGTAACACGCTGCTCTCTCCCTTGCTTCTAGAACTGCAAGTCCTTTCCCCTTCCCTTTCCAACAGACATCCGCAGTCAAAACAACCCACCTCATCATCCACCCCAAATAAAAACGGAAATCCCATGTATTACATGCCAGGCAGGCGGGTGACTCGGTCCCAATCCTCCCAGCTACCTTCTCCCTTCACGCCTGGGATAGCTGTTCTTTCTCGGGGAGTTCTCCAAGTGTGGTAGGTCCAAACCACCTGGAAAAAACTCACATAGCCTTCTGTGCCGTAAATGTCTTTACCAGGGCCATGTATGCATTTCTGGTTTCGACATGAACGAAATTCGGGCCATTTACTGAAAAAAGACACCTTACGGGCGCCTCCACAAAAGCGGGCAGGCCTCCCTCCCAGTGATTCCAGCTGAATTGGTTTCGTCCGTGCAGTGGTGGGGAAGGTGGCCTGGCAGACATCAAACGGTCCCCACGATAAGAAGTTTCCGAAGCTCTGCCCCACTCACTCAAGAAAGCCCTCTCCCCGAGAGCATTCCCCGCACAGAAGTCTCTCCCGCTGCGGCTCCCCAGGGCACCACCAAGCTCCCAAGTCGGCCCCCTGCTCTTCTGTCCCACCCTGCAAGAGATCGTTACTCCCAAGCCAGCCCAAAAAGGGCTGGGTGGGTGTGCCAGGGTCCAGGGCCTGACCCCCTCCCCCCACATCAATCTCCCTCGGCTCCCAGGGGCCGGGAAATCGGCCTCCTCCCAGCCCCCTCTGCTCGGGGCCCGCGCCGGCCCAGGGTAGCCCTGGGTCCCAGCCAAGACACGGCTCTCACCGGCTATGTGACCTTGGGCAAGTCACTTCCCCCTCTAAGCCTCGGTTTCCTCCTCCGCCGAGCAGAGACCTAGAGAGGTCTTGCCCTGCACACCCTGGGGGAGGAGGCTACCCACCGGGTGGGAAAACGCTTTGTGAGACGTTCGGCACGGCTGAGGCGCAGGGCTCGTAGGGGCTCCGGGGCCGGACAAAGCTGACCCGGACAACGCTCCTCCCCGTCGGCGGAGCCGGGCGGCTGGACCACACGCCTCCGGCCCCCACCCGCGGGACCGACCCACGCCCCTCCCCGCCTGGCCCGCTCCGGGACCCCGTACCTGCTCCCGGCGCTCGGCCGCAGGCGCCTCCACCCTGGGCGCCCGCCCGGAGAGGCCCGTGGCCCGGAGGGCTGAGGCGGTCCGTGGCGGCGGGCTCCGGCCGGGGCGGCGGCGGTGGGGGGCGCGGGCGGCGCGGGGGCCCGAGCTCGGCGGGGCCCGGCCTGGGAGACGACGACTGAGGTTGAAAGTGCGCGGCGGCGGCGGCTGCTGAGGCGGCGGCGGCAGCGACCGCGGCGGCGGCGCTTCCGCTCATGGCGGGGCCGCGAGCAGCGGCTCCGGCTGCGACTCGACTCCGGCGCGGCGGGCGCTGGCTGGGCCCCGGCCGGCAGCAGCGGTGGCGGCGACGGAGGCGGCTCCCGAAGGGGGAGGAGGCGGAGCCGGGAAGCGGCGGCGGCGGCGGAGGGGGCGGGGACGTGGAGGGGGCGGGGACGCCGAGCCGCCGCCGCCAATGGGCGCGGGGCTCCTCAGCCGCGGCTCCGGGGGCGGGCGGGCGCCGCCGAGGGGTATCCTCAATCTCCGCCGCTCCCTGAGGCTGGGAGGCAGAGCGCGGGCCACCAGCCTGGAGAGCCCGGCTCCAGGGGTTGCCCCGCCCCCGGCCCGCCCCTGGGGCGCGGCCGCGGGCCTCTGGGGCCAGGCCTCGCGCGACTCAAGCTGGGGCTGCGCTTGGGCTCCGCTGCGCAGGGGTTCGCGCCCGCGAGGGGGCCGGAACTCGGCCCAGATAGCTGCTGCTCGCAGCCCGCCCGCCAGACTCCCTCCTCCGCTTCCCCGCACTGTAGCCGCAGCCTCCTCTCCCCTCCTCTCCCTCTCTTGGCTGTTTCCTCAAAGTTTTTCCCTTTCAGACACTTAGGAAAGAAACTCTCCCTTCTGTTCTTAGGCTGTGTTTCAGTGATAAATTAGTCCCCGCGGACCCAGAGAGAACAGCAGAGGCAGAAACGAAAGAGATGGAGACAAGCTGCCGTCCCTGAGTCCCCGAGACCATCTTAATTGCTGAGCAGAAGCCAGCCAGGCTCAGCCCTGGCCCCTCGCCCCTTTCTCTGACTTTCTCTTTCTCACTTTACATGCCCTTGTTGTTAGAAGACTTAGATAAAAACATCCAACCCAGCTGGGCCTAGTCTCAAAAGAGGGGGAGGGTGTGAGGTAAGGAAAGGCTTTTGACCTGTCCCGACGGCTTTCCTATGAGGGGAAGAATTCTGCGAGTTAGTGACCCCCTTTGGGCCCTCCTCCACTTGGGTGTGATGTTGGTCACTGAAACCGTTTCCTCCTCATGTTTCTCTGGCTCTTTTATCAGAGCCGTAGAGGAGCAAAATAAAGTCAACCATGTGTTAGGGGTACCTCTAAAGTGCAGGCACGTGGGTGGGCCAGGGGTGCAGCTAAACTGCTGAGTAGATTATTTCAATAGAGCCTTATCCTCAGCCATTCTCCACTGAGCAGAGAGAGAAAGAGCTCTCTTTGAATCTCTGACAGCAGACATTTCAAATTCCATGCTGACACTTAATAGGTGCCTGATCTTTCATTCATGCTGGTCTTTCTGTCATCAGCAATGCTAGGCACTGGGAATACAAGAATAAAAAATACATAGTCGAGGCCTTCAAAGAGTTTACAGTCTCATTGGAGGACAGTGAGATATTTTTAGAAGTTAAAAACTTACAGGTGAGCAGGAGTTCACCAAGTGGGGCAGGTTGGGGGAAAGTGAACTGGGAAAACATTAAGATTGTATTTGGCCAGGGAACCTAAGATTTTCTGAATCCCATCCTTGACTTTTTGGTCACAGAGGAAACAGGTAATATATTACTAGCTGGAGCTTGGGTCCCAATGCCCACTGTAGAACACCTGTCAACTACTGTATGGAGGCACCTTCTTTCCTTTGATAGGTCTCAGCAGCCTTGAGCAACATTGAATCTATTTCTGTGCCAAAGCCCAAACCCCAGTTTCAGCTCTTACAACCCCAATTTGAGCAAATGCCTTGACGACCAGCCCTAGAAGAAAACGGACAGATGAGCAGTTTAATCCAGTAACCAAAGGAGCCCATCCAAGGATGCCTTGAAGCCAGGAAGAAACAGGAAGAAATATAGCGAGAGGGCCAGGCAAAGCTTGGGCCACCTCACCTTGCCACTTTAGGGAAACAAAATAAAGAATGGACCACATTCATGTTGGTTGCGATCTTTATCTCTTAACTTTCCGTCCCCCAATGATAGTCAGGAAGCGAGATGAGCATTGGGGTTTGGGAAACGACAGGTTTAATAGGACTGGAGCACAGCCCGGATGATGAGTGGTAAGAAAAGAGCAGACTGGAATTTAGTTAAGACAGGACCAGGTCATGAAGAGTCTTGAACGCCACATTGAGGCATTTGAATTTAACATGAATAGCAAAAGGGAGCCATTGAGGACCTAATGAGGAAATGATGTGATTAGATCGTATTTTGGAAAGACTCTGGCTGCTGTGTAGAAAATGGATTGGAGGGTGCTATGGTTTGAATATTTGTCCCTTGCAAAATTCATGTTGAAATCTAATCCCTAGGCCGGGCACAGTGGCTCACGCCTGTATCCCAGCACTTTGGGAGGCTGAGGCGGGCGGATTACCTGAGGTCAGGAGTTTGAGACCAGCCTGGCCAACGTGGTGAAACCCCGCCTCTACTAAAAATACAAAAATTAACTGGGCGTGGTGGCACACCCCTGTGATCCCAGCTACTTGGGAGGCTGAGGCTGGAGAATTGCTTGAGCCTGGGAGGCAGAGGTTGCAGTGAGCCGAGATCGTGCCACTGCACTCCAGCCTGGCCAACGGGGCGAGACTCTGTCTCAAAAAAAATAAATAAATAAAAATAAAAAATTAATCCCCAATGTGGTAGTATTGAGAGATGGAGCGTTTCAGAGGTGATTGGCGGAGCCCTCATGAATGTACTGATCCATACATGGATTAATGGGCTAGCATGGGAATGGGACTGGCCTTTATAAGAAGAGAGACCTGAGCAAGGATGTTAAGCTCTTTCACCATGTGATGCCATGTGCCACCTCAGGACTGTGCAGAGTCCCTGGCAGCAAGAAAACCCTCATCAGATGTAGCCTCTCAACCTCAGACTTCTCAGACTTTGCAACTGTAAGAAATACATTCCTTTTCTTTATATATTGCCTAGTTTCAGTTATTGTGTTATATATAAACAAGCATCAGAAAACAGCCTAAGATAGAGAAGAACAAAAAGAGAAGAAAACTGGCTAAAAAGCTTTAGGCATGAGATGAAAGTGACCTGAACTAAAGCAGAGATAGCAGTAATAGAGAGATGTTAAGGTGGTAGAATCAACAAGGCTTGAGGAAGATGAGATTGATTCAAGGATAACAAAGATTTTTGGCTTGAACAACTGGGTGACGGTGGTGCCATTCCTGAAAATATTAACAAGTAATACAGAGAACTATGAAGAGCAGAGAACCATGACCCTGGTTAAATCAGATTATTTCTGTGACTTTCCACATAAAGCAGAAGGGCTGAAGCAATTGGGCTAGAGTCACCACTGTACAATTACTAATGTCCTCTGAGATTGGGATCCAAAGATATGCAAAGGAGAGGCACAATAGACGGATTGCCCATTCCTTTTTTTCCATTAAAAAAGAAAAAATCGTGGGCCAAGCGCGGTGGCTCACGCCCGTAATCCCAACACTTTGGGAGGCCGAGGTGGGCAGATCACCTGAGATCGGGAGTTCAAGACCAGCCTGACCAACATGGAGAAACCCCGTCTCTACTAAAAATACAAAATTAGCAGGGTGTGGTGACGCCCGCCTGTAATCCCAGCTACTCAGGAGGCTGAGGTAGGAGAATTGCTTGAAACTGGGAGGCGGAGTTTGCGGTGAGCCAAGATCGTGCCATTGCACTCCAGCCTGGGCAACAAGAGCAAAACTCCGTCTCCAAAAAAAAAGAAAGATCACTTGGACACGGGAAAGGAACATCACACACTGGGGCCTATTGTGGGGAGGGAGGAGGGGGGAGGGATGGCACTGGGAGTTATACCTGATGTAAATGACGAGTTGATGGGTGCTGACGAGTTGATGGGTGCAGCACACCAACATGGCACATGTGTTCATATGTAACAAACCTGCACATTGTGCACATGTACCCTAGAAATTAAAGTATAATTTAAAAAAAAAAAGAAAGAAAGAAAAAGGGCCGGGCGCGGTGGCTCACGCCTGTAATCCCAGCACTTTGGGAGGCCGAGGCGGGCGGATCACAAGGTCAGGAGATCGAGACCATGGTGAAACCCCGTCTCTACTAAAAATAGAAAAAATTAGCCGGGCGCAGGGGCGGGCGCCTGTAGTCCCAGCTACTCGGGAGGCTGAGGCAGGAGAATGGTGTGAACCCGGGAGGCGGAGCTTGCAGTGAGCCGAGATTGTGCCACTGCACTCCAGCCTGGGCGACAGAGCGAGACTCCATCTCAAAAAGAAAAAAAAAAAAGAAAGAAAAAGAAAAAAAATTGTGGTAAAATATATTATGTAAAATTTATTATTTTAACCATCTTCAAGTGTACAATTGTAATT
Source organism: Macaca nemestrina (assembly GCF_043159975.1). NCBI lineage: Eukaryota > Metazoa > Chordata > Mammalia > Primates > Cercopithecidae > Macaca > Macaca nemestrina. The sequence goes on from NC_092138.1 coordinate 65,834,399, forward strand.
TCAAGTGGTGTTAACTATATTCACAATGAATTAGCTGGGTGTGGTGGTGGGCGCCTGTAATCCCAGCTCCTCAGGAGTCTGAGGCAGAGAATTGAATTGCTTGAACCCGGAAGGTGGAGGTTGCAGTGAGCTGAGATTGCACTACTGCACTCCAGCTTGGGCAACAGAGCGAGACTCTGTCTCAAAAAAAAACAAAAAAACAAAAAAACAAAAAAAAAAAACTATATTCACAATGTTCTAAAACCATCACCACTATCTGTTTCCAGAAGAACATCTTCATCACCATCCCAGACAGAAACATACCCATTAAGTAACTTTCAGTTTCCTCTTCCCCGCAGCCCCTGGTATATCTATTCTACTTTCTGTCTCTACGAATTTGATTATTCTAGATACCTAATGCAAGTGGAACCATACAATATTTGTCTTTTTGTGTCTTTCTGGCTTATTTCACTTGCATAATGTTTACAAGGTTTATTCATGTGGTAGTATGTATTCGAATTTCCTTCCTTCTTATTTTATCTTTTTTTTTTTTTTTTTTAGACAGAGTATTGCTCTTGTTGCCAAGGCTGGGGTGCAATGGCGCAATCTCGGCTCACCGCCACCTCTGCCTACTAGGTTCAAGTGAGTCTCCTACCTCAGCGTCCTGAGTAACTGGGATTACAGGCATGCGCCAATACGCGTGGTTAATTTTTTTGTACTTTTTGTAGAGACAGGGTTTCTCCATGTTAGTCAGGCTGGTCTCGAACTCCTGACCTCAGAGAGTGATCTGCCCGCCTCCGCCTCCCAGAGTGCTAGGATTACAGGTGTGAGCCACCAAGCTTGGCCTTACTGCTTTTGGTTCTTTGGAGTATATACCTAGGAGTAGAATTGCCGCATCATAATGGTAAACTCTGTGCTTAACTTTTTGAGGAAGCACCAGACTATTTTTCTATAGGGCTGCACCATTTTTGCATTCCACCAGCAATGCTTAAGGGTTCTAATTTATCCACATTCTTGCCAACACTTGTTATTCCACCCCCACCCCCACCTTTTTCTTCATAATAGCCTTCCTAATGGGTGTCAAGTGGTATCTCATTGTGGTTCTGATTTGCACTTCCCATTTCACTTTCAAGCTTAGCACAATGTCTGCTTACTTGTATTTGTCCCAGCCTGGCTTGTAAATCATTATTTTATTTGGGGAGTTAATGAGGGAGTGGAGGAGAGAAATTGTAAGAAAATACTGAAGGGGTGCCGGGCGCAGTGGCTCAAGCCTGCAATCCCAGCACTTTGGAGGCCAAGGCAGGCAGATCATGAGGTCAGGAGATCGAGACCATCCTGATTAACACGGTGAAACCCCATCTCTACTAAAACTACAAAAAGATTAGCTGGGCATGGTGGTGGGCGCCTATAGTCCTAGCTACTCTGGAGGCTGAGGCAGGAGAATGGCGTGAACCCGAGAGGTGGAGCTTGCAGTGAGCCGAGATCCCGCCACTGCACTCCAGCCTGGGCAACAGAGCAAGACTCCGTCTCAAAAAGAAAAGAAAAGAAAAGAAAAGAAAAGACTGAAGGGGCTATTTCATGAAAAAGGATAAGACAGTGATAGACCTAATAGCATATAAAACCAAAAGAGGAGCAAGATGGTATTTCAGAGTATTACAGAATAATACTCTGCAGCCTTGGCAACTGAAGGAATCTAGATAAGGTAGACCCAATGGAATTTGTAGCCATGCTCAGCAAAGGAAGTGAAAATAGCAATGCCAAATGGAAGGGGCTGGGGCGGGAGATGAAATTAACCACCAATACCACATGACTACTTTCCTTCACAAACACATCACAAGCACATGTGAGACAACTATATGGTTTCCCTGAAATGCTTGGGGATATAAATTGCAGGGTGTGAGACAGGGTGAAAGAAAACACACTGACCATTTTTCCTCACTGTTATCACATTAATAAACATTAGTTTCTATTTCCTTAGGCCACATTCCTCAAGGTGGCATTGCTAATTCACTGTTTTGAAAAGTTTTACTTTCCAGAGAGATCATAGCAATTTATTTGTTTAATCATTTATTTTTATTTAAATACGGTTAATCGGCCGGGCGCGGTGGCTCAAGCCTGTAATACCAGCACTTTGGGAGGCCGGGATGGGCGGATCACGAGGTCAGGAGATGGAGACCATCCTGGCTAACACGGTGAAACCCCATCTCTACTAAAAAAAAAATACAAAAAACTAGCCGGGCGAGGTGGCGGGCGCCTGTAGTCCCAGCTACTCGGGAGGCTGAGGCAGGAGAATGGTGTGAACCCAGGAGGCGGAGCTTGCAGTGAGCTGAGATCCGGCCACTGCACTCCAGCCTGGGTGACAGAGCAAGACTCCATCTCAGAAAAATAAATAAATAAATAAATAAATAAATAAATAAATAAATAAATGAGGTTAATCATTTATTTTTATTTAAATATAAGGGATTGAATTGGTCATATTTCTCACTTGTAAGGCCACTGTCATTTGTTTTCTTTATTTATTCTCTTTTATTCACATTCACTCATCTCATTCCCCTTTCTCACCACAGGTAATTATTCCAATGTGTTTCATGTATATCCTTTTGTTTGTGTTTATTTAAAATATGTAGTATTGGGCTGGACATGGTGGCCGACGCCTGTAATCCCAGCACTTTGGGAGGCCAAGGCAGGCAGATCACTTGAGGTCAGGAGTTTGAGACCAGCCAGGCCAACATGGTGAAACCCTGTCTCTGCTACAAATACAAAAATTAGCTAGGTGTGGTGGTGCACGCCTGTAATTCCAGCTACCTGGGAGGCTGAGGCATCAAAATCCCTCGAACCCAGAGGGTGGAGGTTGCAGTGAGCCAAGATTGCACCATTGCACTCCAGCCTGGGTGGTGACACTCTTTCAAAACAAAACCAAAACCAAAACCTCCCGACAAAGAGATTTTTCAAAAAAATAATAGTAATAAGATGAAATATGTACTATTGTCTTAGATGTGTGTATTTTTGTCTTCTGTAAATAACTTTGTAAGATAGATTTTTTTTTTTTTTTTTTTGAGGCGGAGTCTCGCTCTTTCGCCCAGGCTAGGGTGCAGTGGTGCAATCTCGGCTCACTGCAACCTCCACCTCCTGGATTCAAGTGATTCTCCTCCCTCAGCCTCCTGAGTAGCTGGGACTACAGGTGCCCGCCACCACACCCAGCTAATTTTGTTTTGTATTTTTAGTAGAGACGAGGTTTCATCATGTTAGCCAGGCTGGTTTTGAACTCTTGACCTCAGGTGATCCACCCGCCTCAGCTTCCCAAAGTGCTGGGATTACAGGTGTGAGCCACTGCGCTAGGCCTATAGATTTTTTTTTCTTATTTTTCTTTTTTGCTGCAACATGTTTTTAAGACCTGGCCCATTGCTTCTGTCTACTGCGTATTACTCCACCCATCACATTTTGCCTAAGGTCTTCTTCATTAGGGACATCCAAATTGTCTACAACCAAAAACATCACTGCCGTAACTATCTTTATACATACCCCTTATAGAACCTGTGTGAGAATTTTAGGAGGGTTATATATATAGTATCAGAATTGGAATTTTACATTTTTTTCTCTTTTATATAGTTTTAGTTTTCATATTTTTATTACTGGTAAGGATAAATGTCTGTGTTATGTGTATATGTGTGTGTGTTTCTTTAACCACTGTATTCTAGGAATTTTCTGATCACTTTATTCTAGGAATTTTCTGATCACATCCTTAGCCCTATCGTCTATTGCTTCTTTAAAGACTAATTGAGTCTGTAATTGATTGTAATACGTTGAATAAATGTAATACATGAGTTCATAATGATACTCAAAGAGTGAGAGAAAGAGAAAGGAGGAAAAAATTCATTTGCCACTATTGGAAATACTATGACACCAACTCCTTTGTCAGGAAATTGGTAATTAAAGAGAAAGAATGAAGCATTTAACCTGTCATTTTAGGAAGAAATGAGGTTCATCCCCAATTGATGAGAGGAAATTCTTCTTTACAGAAGAATGTCATCTAATAAATGTAGAAGGATTGATAGAATTAAAAACTCACCATTTTGCAATCTCCAATGAGATAATTGATTCAAGCAAGGATCATCAGTGAATGTTAAACTATTTAAAAAGAAAGAAAAAAGACCAATCTACCATTGTATCTATTTCCCACCATTCACTTGCTCTACAAACACTTCCAATTTGCCTTCTGCTCCTACCATTCTATTAACTACATGCTTGAAAGACAATGCTGACTTCTCAATTGCCAAATACAATGGTCTTTTCTCAGTTCTCATCCTCCATGCTCTCTTCCTGGTATTTGACAATAACAGCTACCTCCTCTTGTAACTCTCTCCTTTCATCTGCAAAAGACTGGCTATCCATTGCTGTATAACAAACCACTCTAATATATTTAGAGGCTTTAAGCAATTTATTGTTATTTCTCATGGTTCTGTGGGTAGACTAGGCTTAGTTGGGTGGTTCTCACTTGGGATCTCTGATGTTTCAGTAAATGGTGTCTAGGGCTGGACTCATCTGAAAGCTTGACTGGGCTAGACATCCAAGAAGCCTTCTTCACTTACTTGTCTGGCATCTCGAAAGGATGGCTGGAACAGCTGGAGGTTAGTAGGGCATCTCTCTGTCTCCATGTGACTGGCTTGGGCTCCCTAACAGCGTGGTAGACTCACTATAGTGAAGACTAAACTCTGATTTTTTATTTTGTCCAAATTCTAACCTAATGGCCCTGGGGAGTCATGCCCTACAAACCATAAAGTCTCATCAGAGGGGTTTTCATTTTAACTCTATATAGTGTGGTCTGCTTTCTAACCTGACTCTAGCATAACATCACATAACAAATAAGGGAAGAAATCAAAATATTTTAACCCTAAATATAATTCCTTGCCGTATCTTGACATTGCCCTGAAAAGTTGTCTCTTGTGGGAAAAATCCACATTCCATAGAGAAATCCCTTTCCCGTTTTTTTCCTTCCTACATTTCCAGATCCAGGAGATAATCAACTAAGAGCCAGGCACCCTTTTACATCGGATAAGAAACATTTTACAACTTATTCTCTGTGAAGTCTGCTATCTGAGGGCTTCCTCTGCACAATAAAACTTGGTCTCCACAATCCTAACCTAAACATTTCCTTTCTATTGATCCCAGGTCTTCAGATAAACTCAACCAATTATCAACTGGAAAATATTTAAATCTACCTATAGCCTGGAAGCCCCCCCACAAAAAAAACCAATGTACATCTTAAATGTATTTCGTTGATGTTTCCTGTCTCCCAAAAATGTATAAAACCAGGCTGTGCCCTAACCACCTCAGGCTTTTATACATTTTTGGGAGACAGGAAACATCATGTCTCAGGATCTCCTGAGGGCTGTGTCACAGGCCATGGTCACTCATATTTGGCCCAGAATGAATCTCAAAATATTTTACAGAGTTTGACTCTTTTCATCAACAATAGATAAGACTTCTTACATAGTGCCTGGCTTTCCCCAGAGCAAGTGTTCCCAGGTGGAAACTGCAAGGCTTCTTAAGAGACAATTCATGCTCTTTCTCACCCAATATGCATCATCTACTATTTTCGGCACTGGTTTCTTTAGAGGGGGAAAGAGAACTCAAAGACTTTTCCAAAGCTGAGTGTAAAATCCATCCATGTTTTTATTGTTTCATTTCTTTTTTTTTTTTTTTTTTTTGAGACAGAATCTCACTTTGTCGCCCAGGCTGGAGTGCGGCCGCGTGATCTCGAATCCCTGCAAGCTCCGTCTCCGGGGTTCACTGCCATTCTCCTGCCTCAGCCTCCCGAGTAGCTGGGACTACAGGCACCCGCCACCACGCCCGGCTAATTTTTTTTTTTTTTTTTTGAAAGGGAGTTTCACTCTTGTTGCCAAGGCTGGAGGGCAATGGCGTGATCTAAGCTCACCTCTACCTCTGCCTCCCAGGTTCAAGTGATTCTCTGCCTCAGCCTCCCTAGTAGCTGGGATTACAGGCAAGTGCCACCACACAAGGCTAATTTTGTATTTTTAGTAGAGATGGGGTTTCTCCTTGTTGGTCAGGGTGGTCTCGAACTCCCGACCTCAGGTGATCTGCCTGCCTCGGTCTCCCAAAGTGCTGGGATTACAGGCATGAGTCACCATGTCCGGCCTAATTTTAATATTTTTTTTTAGTAGAGACGGGGTTTCACTGTGTTAACCAGGATGGTCTCGATCTCCTGACCTCATGATCTGCCCGCCTCGGTCTCCCAAAGTGCTTGGGATTGCAGGCATGAGCCACCATGCCCGGCCTATTATTTCATTTCTAATGATGTGTTTATCCATATTTAACCCCAAAGCAATTTTTTTTTTTCTTGAGACGGAGTCTCGCTCTTTCGTCCAGGCTGGAGTGCAGTGGCGCAATCTTGGCTCACAGAAAGCTCCACCTCCCGGGTTCACGCCATTCTCCTGCCTCAGCCTCCCGAGTTGCCCGGACTATAGGCGTCCGCCACCACGTCCGGCTAATTTTTTGTATGTTAGTAGAGACAGGGTTTCACCGTGTTAACCAGGATGGTCTCGATCTCCTGACCTCATGATCCGCCCGTCTCGGCCTCCCAAAGTGCTGGGATTACAGACGTGAGCCACCGCGCCTGGCCTAACCCCAAAGCAATTTTTAAAGAAAGTTTTTTGTAGAGACGGGGTCTCACTATGCTACCCATGCTGTTCTCAAACTCCTGGCCTCAAGCGATTCTCCCCCGTCAGCCTCTCAAAGTGCTGGGATTACAGGCGTAAACCACCACACCTGGCCCCCAAAGCAGTTTTGAAATACCTTTATCGGCCGGGCACAGTGGCTCACGCCTGTAATCTTAGTACTTTGGGAGGCAGAGGCGGGCAGATCACCTGAGGTCAGGAGTTTGAGAACAGCCTGACCAACATGGAGAAACCCGTCTCTACTAAAAACACAAAATTAGCCGGGTGTGGTGGCGCATGCCTGTAATCCCAGCTACTTGGGAGGCTGAGGCAGGAGAATCACTTGAACCCAGTGAGCCGAGATCATGCCATTGCCCTCCAGCCTGGGCAACAAGAGTGAAACTCCATCTCAAAAAAAAAAAAAAAAAAGAAATACGTTTATCGTCTTTCAAAAACATTTAGCTTAATTTTCATAGAAGCAGCAACAATCTTTCCACTTGCACTTGTGTTTCCACAGTTTACTTCATATTTAATTATGTAACATAATTTCTGTAATAAATAAAACTAACACAAACAGATTTTGGGAGAAACTTCTCAACTGGTAGACTCAGTAAGTCCCAGAAAGTAGTTTACCAGCTATGAGCATTCGGTGCACATGGGCGTAAATTAGTATATTTTACAGACGGAATAGTGGGCATTGGTTAAATACAAGTAATCGGTTAAAAGGGTTTCTAACGTATCTTTTTTGAACCTTTTGAATTGGAAGTACATAAACCACTTTAAGAATCATAGACTCGGGTGGGTGCAGTGTCTCACACCTGTAGTCCCAGCAGTTTGGGAGGCTGAGGCAGGCGAATCACTTGAGGCCGGGAATTTGAGACCAGCCTGGCCAACATGGTGAAAACCTGTTTCTAGTAAAAACACAAAAATTATCAGGGTGTGATGGCATATGCCTGTAATCCCAGCTACTTGGGAGGGTGAGGCACGAGACTGACTTGAACCCAGGAGGCAGAGGTTGCAATGAGCCAAGATGGCACCACTGCACTACAGCCTGGGCAACAGAGCAAGACTCGGTGTCAAAAAGAAAAAAAAAAAGAAACATAGGCTGTATTGGCTTTTATAATCCAAAGCCTGGGGTGGATCTGGCGTGACTTGATTCAGGGACTTGAATGATGTGTCAGCTCCCAATCTTCTTCTGTCTCTCAGCTGTGCTTACCACCATGTTAGCTTCATGCTAGACTCCATGCGGTGATAAGACAGTGATGGCAGCTCCTGGCACAGAAGAGAGAACATGTAATCCTCTCAGCTATCCTAACAAAAAGTCTCACTACTTTTTATCAGCTAAGATTGGTTATATGCTTACCTTGTAATGATCTGTGACCAGGGAGATGTGATGACCTGATTGACTTAGGATTGAGTCCCATGCCTCTCTGAAGCCCTTTCTAATCCCTGGACTGAGAAGAATTGCCTTGGAGCATTCCAGCTTGATATTACATAAGTTGTTGGTTTTTTTTTTTTTTTTGAGATGGAGTCTTGCTCTGTCCCCCAGGCTAGAGTGCAATGGTGCGATCTCGGCTCACTGCAACCTCCGCCTCTGGGTTCAAGCAATTCTCCTGCCTCAGCTCCCAAGTAGCTGGGATTATAGGCACCTGCCACGATGCCCGGCTAATTTTGTTGTTGTTGTTGTTGTATTTTTAGCAGAGATGGGGTTTCACCATCTTGGCCAGGCTGGTCTCAAACTCCTGACCTCAAGCAATCCACCCACCTCGGCCTCCCAAAGTGCTGGGATTACAGGTGTGAGCCACTGCGCCTGGCCTTACAGGTTAATTTTTTTTTTTTTTTGAGACAGAGTCTTGCTCTGTTGCCCAGGCTGAAGTGTAGTGGTATGATCTTGGCTCAATGCACCTCCACCTCCTGGGTTCAAGCGATTCTCCTGCCCCAGCCTCCCGAGTAGCTGGGACTATAGGCACGCACCACCACGCCCGGTTAATTTTTTGTATTTTCAGTAGAGATGGAGTTTCACCATGTTGGCCAGGCCGGTCTTGAACCCCTGACCTCAGGTGATCTGCCCACCCCAGCCTCTCAAAGTGCTGGGATTACAGGCGTGAGCCACCACGCCCAGCAGAAGTCCATTCTTGAAGTAATGATTGGGTTAAGGAAGGACTATGGGCTTCTTGAGGGCAAGAATGGCATTGTGTTTCTCTCTGTATCCTTACTCTTCTTACATAGCACCCAGCATGTTTCCCTATACACAGCAGACATCACTTAATTGTGAACCAAAATACTGCAAGCATCTTTCTTCATTCACTGTGTATCTTATTGCAGTTTATAGAAGACTTGCCCTTACTGTGCAAAATGCCAGTCCCTAGTTGCCTGGGTTTTGTCATCTTTTAATCTCTTGTGCTGCCAGAAGGCCTCAAAGCATAGGTTTGAATGGGGCTTGGACTCTGAGACCCATAGAGCTAAGCTGCGTATAGAATTCCCTGAGGGAAGTCTTTTCCTCTCTATCTCAAGTCTGGCATATTGCTCTATAATGCTGGTTATGGTGATGCTGCAGTTTTAATTTTACCTTTTGTGTTTGTTCTAGAGCCACTTTAAAGGACTCTCTTTGGGTCTTTCCCCCAATCCTTCTTTCTGACCCCCAGCTTCCCTTGGTCCCTCTCTTCCCTGCAGCCACAGCTGCCTGGCTCCAGGGCACTCAGACGGCACTGTCGCCTAGGCAACCCAGAAGGGGGCTTCCATCTACTGTCTCCCCAGAGGGGTTGGGCTGGCCCTGAGCCAGGAAGAGGCAGGGGGCAGGGGACCTGTACCAGCCCTGCACAGGGCATGTCAGGAAGTAAACAGACTACTGGTGTGCTGTCTGCATTAAGAGATGGGGAATGTCATGGGTGTGTTGTCTGTGTGTTATGTAAGCAAACAACCAAGGATGCCACTGCCGGCTAAGAGCAAAGAAATGGAACAAGAGAAAGAAAGCTCTTCTGTACATCTTGGACTCAGATCTGCAGTGTTGGGGTTAACTGGCCAAGGCTCTGTTTTAATTTCCTAGGGCTGCTGTAACAAAGTACTACAGGCCGGGTGCGGTGGCTCAAGCCTGTAATCCCAGCACTTTGGGAGGCCAAGGCGGGTGGATCACGAGGTCAGGAGATCGAGACCATCCTGGCTAACCCGATGAAACCCCGTCTCTACTAAAAATACAAAAAACTAGCCGGGCGAGGTGGCGGGCGCCTGTAGTCCCAGCTACTCGGGAGGCTGAGGCAGGAGAATGGCGTGAACCCGGGAGGGGGAGCTTGCAGTGAGCCGAGATCGCGCCACTCTACTCCAGCCTGGGTGACAGAGCGAGACTCCGAATAAAAAAAAAAACAAAAAAACAAAAAACAAAGTACTACAAACTGGATGGCTCAAAACAACAGAAATGTATCATCTCACAATTCTGGAGGCTAGAGATCCAAAATCAAGGTGTCAGCAGGGCCGTGCTCCCTCTGCAGCCTGCTGGAGAACTTCCTTGCCTCTTCCTAGCTCCTGGTGGTTTGCTGGCAATCTTTGATGTTCCTTGACTTACAGCCACATAACTCCAATCTCTGCTTCCATAGTCACATAGCGTTCTCCCTGTTTGCCTCTGTTTTCATGTGGCCTTCTTCATATAAGGACACTAGTCATATTAGATTAAGAGCCCACCTTTGCTCCAGTATGACTTCATCTTAACTAATTACTTCTGCACTGACCCTATTTCCTAACAAGCTCACACTCTGGAATGGGGATTTGGACTTCAGCATATCTTTTTTAGGGGACACAATTCATCCCGTAACAGCCTCCCAGATGCGTATGAAATGATGGGGGAGATGGTTTTAGAAGTTCCCATAGTAAAAGAGAAAGCCCTTTCTAGGGCTAATTGACAAAACTAAGGAAGCTCTGGAACACCAGGCTGAGGATCTTGGCTTTATTTAGTAGAGGGGAGCCATGAAGGGTCTCAGAGAAGACAGCAGTGTGGCAATCTATAAGACTTAGGGTTTTTGTCATTGGTTGCTTTTTATGTTTTAGTGCCTGTGAAATGAACCACTCTTTTCTCCAACGCATACTCCCAGCTGCCTCTTTAAGTAACAGCCCTACACAGCTAGTTGTAGCATGACAAAAACCTTCGAAATGAATAGCACAGAGTTTGGTGTGGTTCCGAAGTAAGACTGCCACTTGCCAGCTGTGTCAGCCTTAGTTGCCTCCTCAGTCAAGTGAGGTTTATAAAAGTACCAATCTCAAGAGTTGTTACGAGGATTAAATAAGTATGATGAATATATATAATATATATGACATATTACATATATATTATATTATATATATATGTCTCAGAAGAAAGCCAGGCAAAGTAATAACTCAGAAAATGTTCACAATTATTATGCAAAGATGAATAGTCCATTTGGCTAAGGAGTAAAGTAGAAGTCATTATTATTAGTGCTGATTATTAAGACTTTAGATCTTACCGGCCGGGCGCGGTGGCTCAAGCCTGTAATCCCAGCACTTTGGGAGGCCGAGGCGGGTGGATCACGAGGTCAGGAGATCGAGACCATCCTGGCTAACATGGTGAAACCCTGTCTCTACTAAAAATACAAAAAACTAGCCGGGCGCGGTGGCGGGCGCCTGTAGTCCCAGCTACTCGGAGGCTGAGGCGGGAGAATGGTGTGAACCCGGGAGGCGGAGCTTGCAGTGAGCCGAGATCGCGCCACTGCACTCCAGCCTGGGCGACAGAGTGAGACTCCGTCTCAAAAAAAAAAAAAAAAAAAAAAAAAAAAAAGACTTTAGATCCTGGCTGGGCACAGTGGCTCAGGCCTGTAATCCCAGCACTTTGGGAGGCCAAGGGGGTGCATCACTTGAGGTGAGGAGTTCAAGACCAGCCTGGCCAACATGGTGAAACCCCATCTCCAATAAAAATACAAAAATTAGCTGGGTGTGGTGGTGTGCACCTGTAGTCCCAGCTACCCAGGAGGCTGAGGCAGGAGACATGCTTGACCCGGGTGGCAGAAGTTGCAGTGAGCCAAGACCACACCACTGCACTCCAGCCTGGGTGACAGAGTGAGACTCTGTCTCAAAAAAGAAAAAAAAAAAAAAAAAGAATAGGAAGAAAAAGCTTTCACTTTTACTTTATACAATTTTAAAATAAGCACATAGTATTTTAATAATGAAAACTTAATTCCATTTAGAAAATTATTAAAATAAAGCATTTGGTATGCAAGCAACATTATTATAGGCATATCTTGAATCTGCTCTGATTTTCTTCAAGGAAATCATTCATGAATATGCATAGACTATTTCTGGAAGTATCTTCAAGAAGCTGATGACAGCGGTTGCCTCTCAAGAGGGAGATTGGGGGACTGGTGTTTGGAGTCAGGGATGGGAAGAAAATGACCTTTATGTTATATTTTCTTTTAAAAGATTTAATTTGTTTTTAACCAAATGCATGTATTATGAATTCGAATAAATTAAAAGAAAATTTTAAAAAGCTACAGTAATTTATAATTATCAATGAATAATGTGTAACTTACCTCATGACTGATCACAACACATCAGTGCTGACAGTCAAACTCAGGACTCCAAGTCCAGGGTTTATTTTTTTTTTTGGGTGAGGGGGTCAGAGTCTCTCTCTGTCACCCAGGCTGGAGTGCAGTGGCACGATCTCACCTCACTGCAACCTTGCCTCCCGGGTTCAAGCAATTTTTGTGCCTCAGCCCCCTTAGTAGCTGGGACTATAGATGGGCACCACCACACCCGGCTAATTTTTGTATTTTTGAAGTACAGACCAGGTTTCGCCATGTTGGCCAGGTTGGTCTCAAACTCCCGACCTCATGTGATCCGCCCACTTGGGCCTCCCAAAGTGCTGGGATTACAGGTGTGAGTCACCATGCCCAGCTGTCCATGGCTTTTAATACTACATCATTGCCCCGTACGGTTGCTTCAAGGACTCTACCCTTGCAAGCCCAGTACTTCCAGGGCCACACCCCCAATCAACAAGCCATGACAGTAACATCACAATTGCCATAGCAGAAAAGTCATGACTGTGGACTTAACTCCTCAACAAACATTAAATATTCAGCTCAGTGAATTTTTATAAATGTTCACCTGTGTAACCATGATCTGGATCAAGATATAGACCATACTGGTCAGGCACGGTGGCTCACACCTGTAATCCCAGCACTTTGGAAGGCTGAGGCACGTGGATCACCTGAGGTCAGGAGTTCGAGACTAGACTGACCAACATGGAGAAACTCCATCTCTACTAAAAATACAAAAAAAATCAGCCAGGCATGGTGGCGCATGCCTGAAATCCCAGCTACTCAGGAGGTTGAGGCAGGAGGATCACTTGAACCCAGGAGGCAGAGGTTGCTTTGAGCAGATATTGCGCCATTGCACTCCAGCCTGGGCAACAAGAGTGAAACTACGTTTCAAAAAAAAAAAAAAAAAAAGATATAGAGCATACCATCTCTCCAGAAGGCTCCCTCAGGCCCCCTCCAGTCCATACCCCCTAAATGTAACTACTCTTCTGATTCCTATCATCATGAATTAATTTTGCCTGTTTTTTAATTTCGTATAAATGGAATCATATGGTGACTACTTGTTCATGTCTGGTTTCTTTTGCTTGACACTATTTTGTGAGATTTATCCATGTTGTTGTATGTAGTAGTTATTTGTTCATTCCAGGATTGAAAGTGCTGAGTCATAGGGCATAGATATGTATATTTAACTTTGTACTGCCAAGCAGTTGTCCAGTGTAGTTATACAATTTATACTCCCACTAGTAATGTAAAAAAAGTTTCAATTGTTGGGCCAGGTATAGTGGCTCATGCTTGTAGTTCCAGCACTTTGGAAGACTGAGGCAGGAGGATCACTTGAACTCAAGCGTTCGAGGCTGCAGTGAGCTATGATCGTGCCACTGCACTCCAGCCTGGGCAACAGAGTGAGACTTTGTCTCTACACACAAGAAAGTTCCAGTTGCTCCACATCCTCACAGACTCTTGCTATTGTCAGTCCTTTTAACTTCTGCCATTTTGGTAGGGGTCACTATTTTAAACCCCTCTGGGTTCCTTGGTTTCCCATCTGCTCAGTCTTCCGGTCTGACAGACCCTTATGGACTTTGAACTCCTGACCAACACTTCCTGCCCTTTCTTTCCTGGAATAGAGCCGTATACTGTTATTACCTGATTGAATCCTAGAGCTCACCACACACAATTCTGATCTCTGCCACAGGCTGAGACCTGACTCCAGCCCAGACTAAGCCCTAATGCTAATCACAGACTGGTCTCTACCCTAATCACAGACTATGCTCTTAGCCCTACACACTGAGCCCTAATCACAACTGCAGGGTGAACCCTGGTCCCAACCATACCCTGAGCCATTACCCCAGCAACAGATTGAGCTTTCATCCTAGATGAAGGTTTCAACTGATCTGATCCAAATTCAGACTGATAAACACAAGTGGGCCAAGCAGAGTGTCAGAAATTATTAGAAGATGTCAAATTGCAAGAATAAAATGCACTGTAAACTACTATCTCTGTAGTCTCTCCTTGGTTCACGTCAAATTTTAATTGTGACTGAATTTTGCTAAGTTAGGGAAAGAGACTACAATCAACCCCACCCTGACATGTTATAAAGAACAGGCTGGGGGCGGGGGAGTGTGGCTCAAAGAAGCCTAAAGCTGAGCCAGTCTGCAGATGGTGGCGGGAAGACGGGTAACCTTCTTCCTGTCCTCACAAGATGGCAGGTTTATTTTAAGGGTGTTTTTAACAGCTTAAAAAATGGATTCAAAGAACACTGGGGGAAGCCTCTGATTTTTGGGCTTCTGCCCATGGTGTCTTTTTTTTTTTTTTTTTTTTTTTAACAATGGTATTTGACTCCCAGTGAGATTTATTCCTTCATTACATTCTGATCATATTGCTTTTCACATCCCCCTCCCTGCAGAGGCTGTTGGGAAGGAAAAAGGAAACAGAGCCTTGAAGAATGAATGCTTAGAGGTTCTGGGTTTTTTTTGCTTTTTTTTTTTTTGAGACAGAGTTTCACTCTTGTTGCCCAGGCTGGAGTGCAATGGCGTGATCTCGGCTCACCGCAACCTCCGCCTCCCAGGTTCAAGCAATTCTCTTGGCTCAGCCTCTTGAGTAGCTGGGATTAGAGGCATGTGCCACCATGCCCGGCTAATTTTGTATTTTTAGTAGAGACGAGGTTTCTCCATGTTGGTCAGGCTGGTCTTGAACTCGCGACCTCAGGTGATCTGCCTGCCTCGGCCTCCCAAAGTGCTGGGATCACAGGCATTAGCTACCGCGCCTGGCCTGCTTAGAGGTTCTATTTGCCCTATGTCTGCTAATCAGCAGTAAACTGGGAACATAATTTTCACTTTTTCTTTCTTTTTTTTTTTTTTTAAGATAGAGTCTCGCTCTGTCACCCAGGCTGGAGTGCAGTGGCGCAATCTCGGCTCACTGCAACCTCTGCCTCCTGAGTTCAAGCAATTGTCCTGCCTCAGCCTCCCAAGTAGCTGGGACTACAGGCGCATGCCACTACATCCGGCTAATTTTTTTTTTTTGTATTTTAGTAGAGACGGGGTTTCACCGTGTTGCCCAGGCTGGTCTCGAACTTCTGAGCTCAGGCAATCCACCCGCCTCGGCCTCCCACAATGCTGGGATTGTAGGCCTGAGCTACCACGCCCGGCCATTTTTCACTGTTTCTTATGCCCATGAGAAAAATCTTGATTTTACCCTTAACACCAGGAACACCCTTAATACCAGGTCCACAATGCAAAGTAGACCTTCATACACATTTTCTTTCCTGGACAAAAATCCCAATTCGTTCGATATTTCTAAACATTAACTGGGCAAGACAACTTGGATGATGAGGCCACATGGCATTGTGGAAAAGGCTCTGGACTGAGAGTTAGGAGATCTGAACAGTCATGCCATCCTATGTCATGCCACTACAAGTCCCACCCTCTCTCTAGGCCTCCCTTCTCCATAAATAAGAGTAAGGTTTAAGTGCAGCTCTTTGTAGTGTCTTTACATACATTATTTCATTTAATCCTCATAAGAAGCACAATTATTCCCATTTTATAAAAGAAGTAGCAGGGATTTCTAGAAATTAAGACTTGCTGAAGGTAACAGAGTAATCAAATAGCTTTGATTGGTTTGATTTTGTTTTGGTTGAATGTAACCTGCTAATGTTGTTATTTGTCATTAATTCACTAATTGACAAACATTAATTCAGCATCTTCATGTGCCAAATGCTGTTTTTTGGTTCAAGGAACAGGGACGTTTTCAGGAATAATCTTGTTGGTTAATGGTCTATACAGGTCAATGTGTCAGTTAAAAAAAGTATAATTGCCAGGCACGGTGGCTCACGCCTGTAATCCCAGCACTTTGGGAGGTCGAAGTGGGCAGATCACCTGAGGTCAGGAGTTCAAGACCAGCCTGGCCAACATGGTGAAACCCCGTCTTTACTATAAATAAAAAAATTAGCCGGGCGTGGTGGCGAGCGCCTGTAATCCCAACTACTTGAGAGTCTGAGGCAGGAGAATCGCTTCAACCCAGGAGGCGGAGGTTGCAGTGAGCCAAGATAGTGCCACTGTACAACAATCTGGGCGACAAAACAAGACTCTGTCTCAAAAAAAGAAAAGAAAAGTATAATTAAGGGTCTTTCCTTTCTTCTTTTTCTTCTTCTTCTTCTTCTTTTTTTTTTTAACGGAGTCTAGCCTTGTCGCCCAGACTGGAGTGCAGTGATGTGATCTCGGCTCACTGCAACCTCCGCCTCCCGGGTTCAAGCGATTCTGGTGCCTCAGGCTTCTGAGTAGCTGGGACTACAGGCGCATGCCACCAGGCCCAGCTAACTTTTTTGTATTTTTAGTAGAGACAGGATTTCGCCATGTTGGCCAGGCTGTTCTTGAACTCCTAACCTCTGCCCTCCTTGGCCTCCCAAAATGCTGGGATTACAGGCATGAGCCACTGTGCCCGGCGGGACAGGGCATATCTAAACTAAGGTTGTCACCACACCTGTGAATATGCTCCTGTTTCTTTGCACCTGAGCTGTCACCTGGGGGGCCAAAGAAGACTAGTCACTGGATAGCTACAAGAACTCTGCTGAAGAGAAGTGCCAGAGGCTGTTCTGCTGGCACAGCGTGTCATGTCTTGAATCCTTCTGAGTAATCTGATGCCAAGTAAAGCCTATGGTATTGAGGGTAAATGTCTGGTTGAGCTCAAAGACCACCTAATAGTGGACATTTCAGGGGCAAATCCAGATCCAGTAGTTTTGAAGATAGAATTCCAACCCTGTTTTGTCTGACTCTAGCCATGGCTCTCAATCTTGGCTACATATTGGACTCACACTGAAATTATATTGACTCCCTTGCCACAGTGGACAGAGCAATAAAAAAGAAGAAAGCACTACTACACACAACATGGATGAATCTCTCGGGCGTGATGGTGAAAGAAAGCAGCCAGCCACAAAAGAGTACAAACTGGATAATTCCACTTCTCAGAAGTTCAGACGCAGTCAAAACTAACCAGAATAGTGGCTATTATTGAGGGGGTAGGTATTGACTGGAGGCAGAAGGGAGCCTTCTGGGGAGCTATAAATATCCTGTATCGTGATCTGTGTGGTGGTTACATGGGTGGGTGTATATATTCATAAAATATGTGAAGGCAGGGAATCTAGAAGCAGAAAGATAGGCTGAATCCAAAGGTGGGTGGGGGGCTTAACTAGAGATTTGAGGCCTGAGCTGGAGGCTGAATCTTCTGTAAAAACTCCCACTGACCCTGCAGGGTAGAAAGTGTGAGCCCAGTGGAAAGTTACTGAGTAGTAATTCTATCAGAGGGACCCAAGACTTTGAGAAAGGAGAAATAGAGGAATGGGACCTGGATGTTCAACTCCCAAGTGAAGCGGGAAAGCAGCCTGCAGCTGCAACCAAAAGGCAAAACTCCACTATGCAAAGAGCTATGAATGTAAAAACTCAGGGGAGGTAACATTTTGTGGATGTCAAGTGACAGTTTTGGGGATGGTATTTTACTTTTTATGTGTCTCTTTCTTCCCCCATCTATTTTGTAAGACTTTTAATTGCAGGAGAATTAAACAAAGTAATGCACAAGACTTTAGTTTAGTCAGAGTGGAGTCCAGACAGCACCTGAAATTAGGTCCTGCCTTTGTTAAAGTGGATTAATTTATCCCTAGCTTCGAGCTGGGATGAAACTTCTGGTGTAAGACCAAATTGAAAGAGAAAATCCAGGAGTCATGTTCATGACAACTGGCTGAAAGGATGGAGGCCACTGTCTTGGAGGAGGAAGGATCTGAGGGAAAGGGACAGGACATGGGAAGTGTTTCCATATATCTGAAGGTTTGCCACGTGAGAAAAAGGCAGATTTGTTTAAGATGAGTGCAGAGGGAAACAAGGAAATTCTATGTGGAAATTCTTGGAATTCTTGGAGGCACCAGGATTGCTTGAACCCAGGAGGTGGAGGTTGGAGTAAGTCTTGATCGCACCACTGCACTCCAGCCTGGGTGGCGGAGTGACTCTGTCTCCAAAAAAAAAGAAAAAACTTTTCTTCTGATGTTTTCAAATAATATCATCAGCATACAAAGATAGACAGCTAAAGTCATAAATTTGTGTTCTAAGTGATTCAAAGCTGTGCAAGTATTGATATGAACAACTATATTTGTGTAGACAGAGAAGGATAATATCACCCATACAGAGATGGCAGGATGAGTGATCTTCACTGGAATTACACCAGCATGCTCATGCTCTTCCTTTTTCATTTTTTTCAGGTTTTTAAAATAATCTACCATATTTTTATTGGTTGCAAGAAATATTTTCCCTCCTCCAGATTTGGAGAACGGGATATTCTTCCCTCCTCCCTGCAACCCATTCCAGTTGCTCACCCTATGTTTGGCTTGGCTAGCCAAGTGATTCCCTCCTGCATGAAATTCTTACATTGCTCTTGATTCAAATTCATACTAGGTGTTTAAAAATGCATAATCTCAGTTAATCCTCTCAGCAACTCACAATATCAGTATAATTATTCTCATTACAATTAAATTCATGTCTTGGATCTTTGAGGCTGTTTGTGAGTAGCTGAAACAATGAATAGTAATTCACAAATGTCAAGGGTCTATTCTAATTTACCTGTCTGTCTCCCAAAATAGACTATGAAGACTTGAACTTTTTTTTTGTTTGGTTTGTTTTTTGAGATGGAGTCTCACTCTGTCACCCAGGCTCGAGTGTGGTGGTGCGATCTCTGCTCACTGCAACCTCTGCCTACTGGGTTGAAGCGATTCTCCTGCCTCAGCCCCCCAGTAGCTAGGATTACAAGCGTGTGCAATGTCGCCCAGCTAATTTTTGTATTTTTGGTAGAGAAGGGGTTTCACCATGTTAGTCAGGCTGGTCTTAAACTCCTAACCTCAAGTGATCTGCCTACCTTGGCCTCTCAAAGTGCTGGGATTTATAGGTGTGAGCCACTGTGCCTGGCTAACTTTGAACTTATGAACCATATCTTGTTCATCATTATATTCTCAACAATACCTAGCATGGTTCCTGACATATAGTAGAGGCTCAGAAGTATTTTTCCAACAAATAAATGGATTAATGTAAAGTATAATAATTAATATTGCATTTGAATCATTTAAATAGGATGTATTTATGTATAATAGATCAAAGACACTTGAGGGAAATCTCAAAATAGTCTTTTTTTTTTTTTTTGAGACAGAGTCTCAGTCTATTGCTCAGGCTGGAGTACAGTGGCGCAATCTCAGCCCACTGCAACCTCTGGCTCCCAGGTTCAGGCAATTCTCCTGCCTCAGCCTCCTGAGTAGCTAGGACTATAGGCACCCACCACGAGCCAGGCTAATTTTTGTTTTTTATTAGAGATGGCGTTTCGCCATGATGGCCAGCTTGTCTCCAACTCCTGACCTCAAGTGATCCACCCTCCTCGGCCTCCCAAAGTGTTGGGATTACCGGCGTGAGCCACCGCACCCAGCCTCAAAATAGTTTTAACTGTGGTGAAAAGACTAGAAAAAGATCCTACATGCAGTTTCTTACCACGTGAAATAATGCATTCTTGAAAAATAAGACAGCAGAAATAGCGACAGAATCCCTTTTTAACTAGGTATCACTCTTGTAATAAACCAAAATAATTTAGTTTATTCTGAGGAATAAAAGGGTAAGCCCTTCAGCCCCACTCCTTCTCGTCTCTCCTTTCCCTCCCTTTTCTCTCTTCTCCCTTTTCTCCTTTCTCTTCTGTTTCCATTTTCAAACATTTACTAAGACACTATTGCATTAACACACTGTGAGGATTTCAACCGCTGCCTTCAAAGAGTTTACTTTATAGTCCAGAGGGAATAAAACTTAAGAAATGGCAATATCTATAACCACAGTGACAACATCTGATTTTCTACAATAACATCAAGCCCACAATTTTGCCCGAGCTGCCCTCTGGCGCACCATGAATCCCATCTTGGAAGACTTGCCTGATCTTTTTTCCTTGAGCATAGGCACAAAGAAAATTCTTCTCCTCATTCTGTAAATACTCACTGTATCTGACTGAACTGCAATAGCAACAGGGCTGTCCTCTGGGATTAAAAGCTAGGGAAAGCCTCAAAACAATATTAAAAATGACTGGAGCTACTCAGAATTATAACAACTGGAAGGGGACTTAGAGATCTTTCTTTTTTTTTTTTTTTTTGAGAGGGAGTCTCGCTCTGCCGCCCAGGCTGGAGTGCAGTGGCCGGATCTCAGCTCACTGCAAGCTCCGCCTCCCGGGTTCACGCCATTCTCCTGCCTCAGCCTCCCCAGTAGCTGGGACTACAGGCGCCCGTCACATCGCCCGGCTAGTTTTTTGTATTTTTTAGTAGAGACGGGGTTTCACCGTGTCAGCCAGGATGTTCTCGATCTCCTGACCTCGTGATCCGCCCGCCTCGGCCTCCCAAAGTGCTGGGATTACAGGCTTGAGCCACCGCGCCCGGCCGAGATCTTTCAATTCAACTACCTCGTTTTCCAGATTTGGAAGCTGAGAACCAGAGTTGGAAGGTGGTGACCTGCCTGTGGTCACATAGCAAATCAGTGGCACTGCAATAATCCTGAGATTATTTTAAGTAGTGAACAACAAACTTTTACATATACAAATAATTGTGCATTTCTATTTTTTTTTTTCTTTTTTGCAATGGAGTCTGGCTCTGTCACCAGGCTGGAGTGTAGTAGCGCGATCTCAGCTCACTGCAACCTCTGCCTCCCGGGTTCAAGTGATTCTTCTGCCTCAGCCTCCCTAGTAGCTGGGATTACAGGCACATGCCACCACGCCCAGCTAATTTTTGTATTTTTAGTAGGGACGGGATTTCACCTTGTTGGCCATGATGGTCTTAATCTCTTGACCTCGTGGTTCACCCGCCTCAGCCTCCCGAAGTGTTGGGATTACAGGCATGAGCCACTGCGCCCGGCCTGCATTTCTATTTTCAACTCGTATAAATTTATTGAGTATAAGTGCAATTTGCATTTATTTTAGTTTAGAAAATATATAAAAAGTACATCAAGCTCTGATTTTATAGATAAGGGTATTATATAGTGGTCAAAAGTTTTATTTAAATTTTAAGATAAAAAGACGAATGGGCTGGGCATGGTGGCTTACACCTGTAATCCCAGCACTTTGGGAGGCTGAGGCGGGAGGATCACTTGAGGTCAGGAGTTCGACACCAGTCTGGCCAACATGGTGAAACCCCATCTCTACTAAAAATACAAAAATTAGCCAGATATGCTCACTTGAACCCAGGAGGCGGAGGTTACAGTAAACCGAGAGTGTGCCACTGTACTCCAGCCTGGGCGACAGAGCAAGACTGTCTCAAAAAAAAAAAAAAAAGTGAATGAATTAAAATAAAAATTTTTTTAGGCCAGGTGTGGTGGCTCACGCCTATAATCCCAGCACTTTGGGAGGCCGAGGTGGGCGGATCACCTGAGGTTGGGAGTTTAAGACCAGCCTGACCAACATTGAGAAACTCTGTCTCTACTAAAAATACAAAATGAACCAGGCATGGTGGCACATGCCTGTAATCCGAGCTACTCGGGAGGCCAAGCCAGGAGAATTGCTTGAACGCAGGAGGCAAAGGTTGCAGTGAGCTGAGATTGCGCCATTGCCCTCCAGCCTGGGCAACAAGAGTGAAACTCCGTCCCCCCTACAAAAAAAATATATATATATATAGGCCGGGCGCCGTGGCTCAAGCCTGTAATCCCAGCACTTTGGGAGGCCAAGACGGGCGGATCACGAGGTCAGGAGATCGAGACCATCCTGGCTAACATGGTGCACGGTGAAACCCCATCTCTACTAAAAAATACAAAAAACTAGCCGGGCGAGGTGGCGGGCACCTCTAGTCCCAGCTACTCGGGAGGCTGAGGCAGGAGAATGGCATAAACCTGGGAGGCGGAGCTTGCAGTGAGCTGAGATCTGGCCACTGCACTCCAGCCTGGGCGACAGAGCAAGACTCCGTCTCAAAAAAAAAAAATATATATATATATACACACACACACACACACATCTATATACACATGTATATATTATATATAGACGTATATATACGTACTATTATACTATACGTACATATTATATATATATACACACACACACATTTTTAAAAAGTAGAGGCCAGGTGCAGTAGCTCATACCTATAATCCTAGCACTTTGGGAGCCCAAACCAGGTGGATTGCTTGAGCCCAGAAGTTCGAGACCAACCAGGGCAACATGGCAAACCCCATCTTTACAAAAAATACAAAAAATTAGCCAGGTGTGGTGGCACGTGACTGTAGTCCCAGCTACTCAGGAGGCTGAGGTGGGAGGATCACCTGAGCTCGGATGGTCGAGTTTGCAGTAAGCTGTGATCATGCCACTGCTCTCCAGCCTGGGTGACAATGTGAGACCCTGTCTGGAAAAAAAAAAGGGGGAGGGAATAGTCAGTACAATAATGGAGTAAAAAAATTATGAAAGTGGTATGCAAATTACTGAAGTTTAGAAAACATCATGTTTACTATATCACACTGCATCTGTCCAAGATAAGACAAAGGACTTTGAAGCTGGGCACAGTGGCACATGCCTGTAGTCCCAGTTACTCAAGAGGCTGAGGCGGAAGGATCACTTGAGTCCAGGAGTTTGAGGCTATAGTGTATTATGATTGCACCTGTGAATAACCACTGCAGTCCAGCCTAGGCAACAAACAAGACCCTATCTCTAAAAAAATATTTAAATTTAAAAAATTAGAAAATGTAAAGGACTTTGACAAATGTACCTGCTCAGAACATTTTGAGAAGACAACTTTTTAATGTAAAGGTGATGACTGAATAGTTGGATATGTGCACGTTTAGCAAAAATGGATTAGGCACAGTTAAGAGTAGGTATTTTATTCAGGAAGAATAGAAGGCAACTAGATGGGGGAGTTTGGCCTGAGTTTTGGCATTTGATAGAAATGATTGTCTTTTCGAGTATGCCTTCCTGGATAAACAAAGGGTCAGGTAGAAACCCTGCAACCTGTTTTCCTGTAACTGAATGTGAGTGAATATTTTATCAGAATTGGGTTCAAATCCTGTTTCTGCCACTTCCCAGCTTGTGCCCTCTGCCAAGTCACCTAACCACTCTGAGTTTGTGAAGAAGCTATGTTGTGAGGAGCAACTATGAGAATGTCAAAATGCCTCGAAAGGGAGCGTGAGAAAAAGACTGAAAGAAAGACGAAGAAAAAGAAAAAAAAATGACAAAGAGAGGAAGCCAGGTTGGAGGGACTATAAGAAGAATGGGAGCTGGTAAAATTATTTCAGACTTTATGTGCTGAAATAGTCATTCTTGTCACAAGCTGCTAGATTTTCTTCTTATGAAAACATTTCTAAGGTGGCAGATGAATATATTTTTAAATTTTTTCCTGAAACATAACACTCCAACAGGATGTGTTAGAGAAATGCCAAGAAAAGAAGGCAGAAGGAGGTAAAGTCATTGAATGAAAAGGAAGATAAAGGGATCCGTGCATGGACCTAGAGGGGCAGAAATCCCACCTCCTCTATGAAGCCCTCCTGAGCTCCTGAGTGGAGCTGACTGTCTCCTCTTTAGACCCCTGCTATATTTACACACCTTCTACTAGGGCCAGTGCAACGGCTTAGGAGCATCTCTGTTTGTCATTCCCATTAGATAATAACCCCTTAACTGCTGGGACTGTCTTATTTATCTTATGTATTCCCAGTCCTTTTCAAAGGACCTGGTCCATGTGATATGCTTGATAAACATGTTGAATGAATGAGACTGTTTCTAGGAACTTGCAGTGGTGATCTTTGAGGGATAAATAGAGGTCAGGAGGACATTTAGCCTGGAGAGTATCTGGGAAGATATACTTACTGTTTTCCAATAGTTGAAGAACTGTCTTGGGGAAGTGTATTTTTAAAATGTGCTCTGTGGTCCTTAATGGCACAGGTAGGACTAAGAAAATCAGCCTGGCCAACATGGCAAAACCCCACCTCTACCAAAAAACTACAAAAATTAGCTGGGAGTGATGGCACATGCCTAAAGTCCCAACTACTCAGGAGGCTGAGATGGGAGGATCATTTGAACCTGGGAGGTGGAGGTTGCAGTGAGTCGAGATCACATTCTGGGCAACAGAGCAAGACTGTAAAAAAAAAAAAAAAAAGAGCCATGGGCTTGGACTGGAATGTACTGCCCATGTTTACTATGTTCATAAACTCTGGTGCAGGGCTTCAAGTGCCCAGAAGTAGGGTCACCTGTTTTAAATTTACACACAAGTGCCCTATGGGATTAGGAGTCAGAAAGACCTGAGTTCTAATTACTCAACTTTTCTAGCAGTGTAACTTTGAACAAATTAATTAGCCCTCTGAGCCTCAGTTTCCTTATTTCAAATATGCCAATAACTATACCTCCCTCCCAGGGTGAGATAAGGCTTAAATAATAAAGCAGGCTGGGTGTGGTGGCTCATGCCTTGTAATCTCAGCACTTTGGGGGACCAAGGCAGTAGGATTGCTTGAGCCCAAGAATTCAAGACCAGCCTGGGCAACATAGAGAGACCCCAACTCAAAACAAACAACAAAAAAAATTCTTTTTGTAGAGATGGGGTCTCCCTCTATCACCCAGGCTGGACTGCACTGGCACAATCTTGGCTCACTGCAACCTCTGCCTTCCAGGCTCAAGTGATCCTCCCACCTCAGCCTCCCAAGTAGCTAGCACCACAGGCCCACACCACCAGAGCCGCCTAAGTTTTTGTATTTTAAGTTTCCCTATGTTGTCCAGTTGCCCAGACTGGTCTTGAACTCCCAGTCTCAAATGATCCACCTGCTTTGGCCTCCCGAAGGGATGGGATTACAGGTGTGAGAGCCACCACATCTGGCCAGAATTTTTTTTTTTTTTTTTTTTTTTTTTTGCGGAGGAGCTCGGGTCTTGCTCTGTCTCCCAGGCTGGAGTGCAGTGCTGCGGTCTCAGCTCACTGCAACCTCCACCTCCTGGATTCAAGCAATTTTCCTGCCTCAGTCTCCTGAGTAGCTGGGATTACAGGCGCCCATCACCACGCCTGGGTAATTTTTATATTTTTAGTAGAGACAGGGTTTCACCACGTTGGCCAGGCTGGTCTTGAACTCCTGATCTCAAGTGATCTGCCCGCCTCGGTCTCCTGAAGTGCTGGTATTACAAGCGTGAGCCAACGCGCCCGGCTGCCCTAGTGTTTTTATTTTCCTTTCAATCTCTTCCTGGCTATAAACATGGATAACTGAATAAAACTTCTCAACACTGCAACTTCTCTTTTTGCAGGAAACAACCCTGTTCAATCCCATTGTCTGCCTCCATGAAGACTTCCCTTACATTCATTAACTAGATGACATTGCATAGTCACTTCCTTCTGAGAGCTTGTTTTTCTATCTGCAATGAAGACAGGAGAGGGAGGAATGTCTATTTCTATTTTTAGCAGTCCATTTCCACAAGTGTATGTTAATTTTGTAATGTAAAGAAATATAAGATTTTTAAAAATTGAACTAAACTGCTGTCTAATGTCCCTTTTTGCTCTGACATTATTTGAGCCTGAGAATCTAAGCCTCCCTCTCTTTCCCCTGTTCCCATTCCCTTCCT
Organism: Macaca nemestrina; assembly: GCF_043159975.1. Lineage (NCBI taxonomy): Eukaryota > Metazoa > Chordata > Mammalia > Primates > Cercopithecidae > Macaca > Macaca nemestrina. Next base: position 65,860,149 of record NC_092138.1, read on the forward strand.
CCATTCCTACCTTCTCTCTCTCTCTCTCTGGCCTTAAAATGCAAAATTCCAGTGAGAGTGCACCGTATAGGTGGAAGGACTGCAACAAATACATTTCTCCTCTGGTCCCATGCTAGGAACTGGTCCCAGAAATGACTATAGCTGGGAACATGTAGGGAAGCCCAGAGGAGATCTGATTGCCTTATTTAGCTGGAGCTCAGCCTATCTATTCTTTTTCTTTTTTTCTTTTCTTTTCTTTTCTTTTCTTTTCTTTTCTTTTCTTTTCTTTTCTTTTCTTTTCTTTTCTTTCTTTCTTTCTTTTTCTTTCTTTCTTTTTTTTTTTAAAAAAAAAAAAAAAAGGAGTCTTGGGCCGGCCGCGGTGGCTCAAGCCTGTAATCCCAGTACTTTGGGAGGCCGAGGCGGGCAGATCATGAGGTCAGGTGATTGAGACCATGCTGGCTAACACGGTGAAATCCCGTCTCTACTAAAAATACAAAAAATTAGTCGGGCGTGGTGGCGGGCATCTGTAGTCCCAGCCACTCGGGAGGCTGAGGCAGGCGAATAGCGTGAACCCGGGAAGCGGAGTTTGCAGTGAGCCGAGATTGTTCCACTACACTCCAGCCTGGGAGACAGAGCAAAACTCCGTCTTAGGAAAAAAAAAAAAAAAAAAAAAGGAGTCTTGCTCTGTCTGTCACCCAAGCTGGAGTGCAGTGGAATGATCTCGGCTCACTGCAGCCTCTGCCTCCTGGGTTCAAGTGGTTCTCCTGCCTCAGCCTGTTATGTAGCTGGGACTACAGGCGTACACCACCACACCCGGCTAATTTTCTTTCTTTCTTTTTTTTTTTTTGAGAAGGAGTCTTGCTCTGTCACCCGGGCTGGAGTGCAGTGGCGCGATCTTGGCTCACTGCAACCTCCACCACCCTGGTTCAAGCAATTCCCCTGCCTCAGTCTCCCAAGTAGCTGGGATTATAGGCACACACCACCACGGCCGGCTATTTTTTTTTTTTTTTCTATTTTTAGTAGAGACGGGGTTTCACTATGTTGGTCAGACTGGTCTGGAATTCCTGAACTCCTGACCTCAGGTGTTTTTTGTTTTGTTTTGTTTTGTTTTTTGATGGAGGCTTTCTCTGTTACCCAGGCTGCAGTGCAGTGACGTGATCTCGGCTCACTGCAACCTCTGCCTCCCGGGTTCAAGCAATTCTTCTGCCTCAGCCTCCAGAATAGCTGGGACTACAGGCACATGCCACCACACCCGGCTAATTTTTGTATTTTTAGTAGAGATGGGATTTCACCATATTGGCCAGGCTGGTCTTGAACTCCTGACCTCGTGATCTGCCCACCTCGGCCTCCCAAAGTGCTGGGATTGCAGGCATGAGCCACCGCACCCAGCTCACCAGGCTAATTTCCATATTTTTAGTAGAGATGGGGCTTCAGGCTGGTCTCGAACTCCTGACCTCAAGTGATCCACCCGCCTCAGCCTCCCAAAGTGTTGGGATTACAGGTGTGAGCCACCGCACTCGGCCTTCAGCCTATGTTTTCATTTGAGCATTTTTCATATAATTTGTCATCCTCAACTAGTACCCAGTTTCCTATAGGGAAATCCAGCAGTTGAGTACAGAATGATAGACTTAAAAGTGTGCAAACTGAGTAACAAATAAATCACGTTCTGGTCATGTGAAGTGGCTCACGCCTGTAATCCCAGCACTTTGGGAGGCCAAGGCATCTGGATCACGAGGTCAAGAGATCAAGACCATCCTGGCCAACATGGTGAAACCCTGTCTCTACTAAAAAAAAAAAACCAAAAATTAGCTGGGCATGGTGGCGCTGGTGGCATGCACCTGTAGTCCCAGCTACTCGAGAGGCTGAGGCAGGAGAATCGCTTGAACTGGGAGGGCGAAGGTTGCAGTGAGCTGAGATGGTACCATTGCACTCCAGCCTGGGCAACAGAGTGAGACTCTGTCTCAAAAAAAAAAAAAAGAAAGAAAGAAAGAAAAGAAAAGAAATCACATTCCACAAAAAGTGTGTAACCCGGCTTGGTGGCTCATGCCTGTAATCCCAGCACTTTGGGAGGCCGAGGCAGGTGGATGGCTTGAGGTCAAGAGTTCAAGACCAGCCTGGCCAATATGATGAAACCTCGTCTCTACTAAAAATGCAAAAAAATTAGCCGGGCGTGGTGGATGCCTGTAGTCCCAGTTACTCAGTAGTCTGAGGCAGGAGAATCACTTTAGCCTGGGAAGCAGAGGTTGCTGTGAGCTAAGATCACGCCATTGTACTCCAGCCTATGCGACAGGGCAAAACTCTGTCTCAAAACACACACATGCACACACACGTACAAACCTATGCAGTCCACCCCATCCTTATTTCTGTTATACTTTTTTTCCTCAAGGACAAAGTGGGTTAAGCTTTTCTGACCAAATAACATTAATTTTATCTTTTATCTTCTCCCTCTCCCCATCCCCCTCCCCCGCTCCTCCCCCCTCCCCTCTCTTCCTCTCCCTTTCCCTCTTCTTTCTTTTTCTTTTGAGACAGGTTCTTGCTCTGTCACCCAGTTTGGAGTGCAGTGGCAGGATCTTTGCTCACTGCAACCCCTGCCTCCTGGGCTCAAACGATTCTCATGCCTTAGCCTGCCGAGTGGCTAGGGCTACAGGTATGCACCACCATGCCTGGTTAATTTTTTGTGTTTTTAGTAGAGATGGTTTCTCCATGTTGGCCGGGCTGGTCTTCTGACCTCAAGTGATCTTCCAGCTTTGGGCATCCAAAGTGCTGCGATTACAGGCATGAGCTCTGCAGCCAGTCATCTTTTCTTCTTTAAATGTTTGTTTGTTTGTTTGTTTATTGTTTTGAGACAGAGTCTTGCTCTGTCGCCCAGGCTGGAGTGCAGTGGCATGATCTCAGCTCACTGCAATCTCTGCCTCCTGGGTTCAAGTTATTCTCCTGCCTCAGCCTCCCTATTAGCTGGGATTATAGGCTCATGCCACCATGCCTGGCTAATTTTTTTTTTTTTCTTTTTTGAGATGGAGTCTCACTCATTTGCCCAGGCTGGAGTGCAGTGGTGTGATCTCAGCTTGCTGCAACCTCCACCTCCCAGGTTCTAACAATTCTCCTGCCCCAGCCTCCCAAGTAGCTGGGATTACAGGCACCTGCCATCATGCCCAGCTAATTTTTGTATTTTTGGTAGAGACAGGGTTTCACCATGTTGGCCAGGCTGGTCTTGAACTTCTGACCTCAGGTGATCCACCTGTCTTGGCCTCCCAAAGTGCTGGGTTTATAGGCATGAGCCACCATGCTGGCCCAGTTAAAATGTTTTGAAGAGAATACAAAATGTAAAAATTAGGAATATATGAAAAGGCATTTCTGACTTTTCTGGGAAAACTTACAAGATTCAGTGACAATAAACTGAGTCAAAAATCAACTGGGATTCAGTAGCAGCTGCCCTAGTATCGCAGACACTGGCCAGTTGGTCTTCAGTCTCTATCCCTTCCTGTTATCACCTGACCCCCAGAAGGTCAATATCAATTCCAATACACTGTTAAACCCAGCCCACTTCACTAGAGCCCAACCCCTGTAGACAAATGAGTGTATGACTCCAAGATTAGAGTGAACCTATGGATCAACAAACACGCAGAATTATTTGCAGTCAATTAGTAAAATGTCAAATGCAATTAATGAGATTACTTTACAAAAGTGTATGGACCTGGCATATTACAGGCACTCAACAAAAAGTAATTGCTATGACTAGTATTAAAATTATTATTACTTAACTGAGATGCATCTTTTTACTTTGAGGGCAATCTTAGGTCAGTGACATATCCAAGAGAAAGGAGTCGGTGACTTCTCTGATGGAAAGCAGTCTCAACCTATCCTTTTCCAGTCCTCCAGGAATGTTGCTGAGTAATGTTTTCTTCATTTTGTTACAGAGGTGTTTATAACATGGGAGCCCAGCGGAGTAACTGACTCTACCAGAATGAGGGCACAGCATCACTGGAAGAAACCTCTTTATCCCAGGCTTCATGTATTCACATGGAAGAACCTCCTTTAGGGGAGTAGTGGCTTATATAATTGGTTAGTTTGGAAGAAGGGACAACAGCACATACAGGGCTTAGCATTTACCTTTGTTTTTCTTTGGCACAACCTTACATGAACCTGGTACATATTCTGATCTGTTCCTTTGTATGTATATAAAGTATATAGGAGATCAATGATTGCCTGGACCTGAGAGAGGGTCAGGAAATGTATTACAAAGGAGTATGAAATATTTTGGGGGGGGGCAATGGATGCGTTCATTATCCTGATTGTGTTGATGGTTTCACAGGTAGGGGGAAATGTTAAAACTAATCAAATCGTACACTACTGCTGGGCATGGTGGCTCAAACCTATAATCCCAGCACTTTGGGAGGCTGAGGTGGGAGGATCACTTAAGCCCAGAGGTTCGAGACCAGCCTGGGCAACGAGGTGAAACACTGTCTTTACAAAAGAAATATAAAAATTAGCCAGGTGCGGCCAGGCACGGTGGCTCATGCCTGTGATTCTAGCACTTTGGGAGGCCAAAGCAGGCGGATTGCCTGAGGTCAGGAGTTCAAGACCAGTCTAGGCAAGGTGGTAAAACCCCATCTCTACTAAAATACAAAAAACAGACCGGGCACAGTGGCTCACACCTGTAATCTCAGCACTTTGGGAGGCCAAGGTGGGCAGATCATGAGATCAAGAGATTGAGACCATCCTGGCCAACATGGTGAAACCCGGTGTCCACTAAAAATACAAAAATTAGGTGGACATGGTGGCGTGCACCTGTAGTCCCAGCTACTCGGGAGACTGAGGCAGGAGAATTGCTTGAACCCGGGAGGTGGAGGTTGTAGTGAGCTGAGATCATGCCACGGCACTCCAGCACGGGTGGAGCCTTAAAAAAAAAAAAAAAATTAGCCAGGTGTAATGTCACATGCCTGTGGTCCCAGCTACTCAGGAGGCTGAGGCAGGAGGATTGCTTGAGTCCAGGAGTCCAGGACTTCAGTGTGCCACGATCAGGCCACTGCACTCCAGCCTTTGTGATAGAGCAAGACCCTGTCTCAAAAAAAAAATAAAAAATTTACACTCTAAACACGTGCAACTAATTGTCAATTATATCTCAATAAAGCTGGGAAAAAGCCATGTAAGTAAATGGAGAGAGAAATGTAAAAAGGCATTTTATAATGTTGAAAAAGTTTTTTCTATAATTACATGATTTGATTGTAAAACCAGTGATAGTCACCTATACAATTTGTGTATACATACATGGAAAATGGAAAAAAAAAAGTTGACCATTTAACAATCTTCCAGATAAAGAGGTTCAGTGAGTTGTTTTTAACCCATTTCTTTCTTTTTTCTTTCTTTTTTTTTTTTGAGACGGAGTCTTGTTCTATTGCCCGGGCTGGAGTGCAGTGGCGTGATCTCGGCTCACTGCAATCTCCGACTCCTGGGCAAAGTGCTGGGATTACAGGTGTGAGCCACTACTCCTGGCCTTTTTTTTTTTTTTTTTTTTTGAGATGGAGTCTCACTCTGTCGCCCAGGCTGGAGTGTAGTGGTGTGGTCTTGGCTCACTGCAGCCTCTGCCTCCCAAGTTCAAGCCATTCTTCTGCCTCAGCCTCCCGAGTAGCTGAGACTGCAGGTGCATGCCATGACACCTGACTAATTTTTGTGTGTGTATATATATATATATATATATATATATATATTTTTTTTTTTTTTTTTTTTTTTTTTTTGAGATGGAGTTTCACTCTTGTTGCCCAGGCTGGAGTGCAATGGTGCGATCTTGGCTCATTGCAACCTCTGCCTCTCGGGTTCAAGTTATTCTCCTGCCTCAGCCTCCCGAGTAGCTGGCATCACAGGTGCCTGCCACCACGCCCAGCTAATTTTTTTTTTGTATTTTTAGTAGAGACAGGGTTTCACCATGCCAGCCAGGCTGGTCTTGAACTCCTGACCTCAGGTGACCCACCTGCCTTGACCTCCTACAGTGTTGGGATTACAGGAGGCACTGCGCCCGGCCTCAATTTTTGTATTTTTAGTAGAGACGGGGTTTCACCATGTTGGCCAGGCTGGTCTCGAACTCCTGGCCTCAAGTAATTTGTCCACCATGGCCTCCCAAAGTGCTGGGATTGCAGGCATGAGCCACCACGCCTGGTCCTAACCCATTTCTTAAAACTATTGGAGTGTCACATCTTCCAAATAGTTTGTAAGGAAAATTGATTAAAGGAAGATGAAAATTTACTAACTGGATTTCAACAAAATGCTGTGCATAGTAAGTATTTAAAATTGAAAGAGGATATCAAGTTTTAATATAGTCGTGGATCTACATGTCACTGTGAAACATCTTTTTTAGTATAACAGTCTCCAAACAAAGCATCCACAAAAGCTGAAATTAGAACAGACCTGGGTTGGGTGCAATGGCTAAGAAAAATACAAAAATTATCCGGGCATGGTGGTGGGCGCCTGTAGTCTTGGCTACTTGGGAGGCTGAGGCATGAGAATTGCTTGAGCCCAGAAGGTGGAGTTTGCAGTGAGCTGAAATTGCACCACTGCACTCCAACCTGGATGATAGAGCAAGACTCTGTCTCAAGAAAAAATAAAATAATAGACCTTTAAAGTTTTATATGACAAATTATTTTAAAATATTCTTAGAATAATGAAATACATTCAATCACATTGTACTCATTAAATATCACTGGTAACAAAAATATTTTTCTGGCCGGGCGCAGTGGCTCAAGCCTGTAATCCCAGCACTTTGGGAGGCCAAGACGGGCGGATCACGAGGTCAGGAGATCGAGACCATCCTTGCTAACCCGGTGAAACCCCGTCTCTACTAAAAAATACAAAAAAACTAGCCGGGCGAGGTGGCGGGCGCCTGTAGTCCCAGCTGCTCGGGAGGCTGAGGCAGGAGAATGGCGTAAACCCGGGAGGCGGAGCTTGCAGTGAGCTGAGATCCGGCCACTGCACTCCAGCCTGGGCGACAGAGCGAGACTCCGTCTCAAAAAAAAAAAAAAAATTTTTCTATAGCTAATGGATAAAATAAGATAAAAATAATTTGAAATGCTTTTAAAATAATACTTTATTAGCTATAATAAAATTTAATTTTTTTTTAGTCCCCTTAATTCTATGTCCAAATCTTTTTTTTTTTTTAATTAATTAATTTTTTTTTTTTTTTGAGATGGAGTTTTGCTCTTGTTGCCCAGGTTGGACTGCAATGGTGCAATCTTGGCTCACCTCAACTTCTGCCTCCTGGGTTCAAGTGATTCTCCTGCCTCAGCCTCCTGAGTAGCTGGGATTACAGGCATGCACCACCATGCCCAGCTAATTTTTGTGTGTGTGTATTTTTAGTAGAGACAAGGTTTCTCCACATTGGTCGGGCTGGTCTCCAACTCCCAACCTCAGGTCATCCGCCCACCTCGGCCTCCCAAAGTTCTGGATAATAGGTGAGAGTCACTGTGCCTGGCCTTATTTTATTTGTTTATTTTATTTTATTTTATTTTGAGACGGAGTCTGGCTCTGTTGCCCAGGCTGGAGTGCAGTGGCTGATCTCGGCTCACTGCAACCTCTGCCTCCCAGGTCCAAGCAATTCCCCTGCCTCAGCCTCCCAAGCATCTGGAACTACAGGCGCCCACCACCATGCCTGGCTAATTTTTTGTATTTTTAGTAGAGCAGAGTTTCACCGTGTTAGCCAGGATGGTCTCAATCTCCTGACCTTGTGATCTGCCCGCTCGGCCTCCCAAAGTGCTGGGATTATAGGCGTGAGCCACTGCACCTGGCCCCCCAGGCTGGTCTTAAAACTCCTGGGTTAAGTGATCCTCCCACTTCAGTCTCCTGAGTAGCTTTCCAAATACTGAGGCATATGCCACCAAGCCCAGGTAATTTTTTTTTTTTTTTTTTTTTGGTAGAGACAGTTTCCTATGTTGCCCAGGTTGGTCTTGAACTCCTGGGCTCCAGAGATCCTCCCAGATCAGCCTCCCAAAGTGCTGGGATTATAGGCGTGAGCCACTGTGCCCAGCATAGCATCAAATATTAATAAGGTCATTTGGTCTCAAACATAAGCCATGTTCTCCAACTTAGACTTTATTAATAATGAAAACGACATTTTAATCTTTTTTTTTTTTTTTTTTTTTTTTTTTTTTTTTTTTGAGACGGAGTCTCACGCTGTTGCCCAGGCTGGAGTGCAGTGGCGTGATCTCGGCTCACTGCAAGCTCCGCCTCCCGGGTTCCCGCCATTCTCCTGCCTCAGCCTCCTGAGTAGCTGGGACTACAGGCGCCCGCCACTGCGCCCGGCTAATTTTTTGTATTTTTAGTAGAGACGGGGTTTCACTGTGGTCTCGATCTCCTGACCTTGTGATCCGCCCGCCTCGGCCTCCCAAAGTGCTGGGATTACAGGCTTGAGCCACCGCGCCCGGCCGACATTTTAATCTTAATGAGCCAACATCTTTGACTACAACTAAAATAGTTTTCAATTGAAAAGGAAAAGGGGGACGGAGGTTGTTGATCTCGTAATAGTGGTGACGTTTTGTTTGATTTTTGAAGACTGAGTAGAAGGTCACCAAGCAAAGATGTGAGGGAGGACTTTGCAGGAAAGGATAATGAGTACAGAGAAAATTTCGTGATCAAAGTATGGAAACATTAGAGCCTGCTGCACCAGGGAGGTGCATGCCTGTTGTATTTAGTGTATGCATTGAAATGTGGTAGGAAAAGAGGCTGTTGGGCCATAGGCATGGATCCAGATCAGTGCTAGCTATATATGTCTTCAAAACAGGGGTTGTTTTTATCATGTTCTCCACTGGTTTCCTAGTGCTTGGAACAGTGTCTGCTAAGGGAAAGGAATGAAAGACATTTTACACTATGTTTAATAAATTTGCATGTTCCCCTGTAAGTGATAGGAGATTTGGTTCTTCAGTCATTCCCTTTCTTCTGTGAGCTAGCTCATATCATTTTTTCTTTTTTTTTTTTTATGTTGAAAAGATATATATATATATATTTAGAATTAGGCAGCTGGACTCAGTTTAGATGATCCCAATTTTGTTGGCAACATCCAAAGCGTCGTAATCAGGAGCCAGTCGAACATACGCCTTTTTCTCTCCATCAGGCCGAATCAGGGTGTTGACCTTGGCCACATCAATGTCATAGAGCTTCTTCACAGCCTGTTTAATCTGGTGCTTGTTGGCTTTAACATCCACAATGAACACAAGTGTGTTGTTGTCTTCTATCTTCTTCATGGCAGACTCAGTAGTCAGCGGAAACTTGATGATAGCATAGTGGTCAAGCTTGTTTCTCCTGGGGGCGCTCTTCCGAGGATATTTGGGCTGCCTCCGGAGTCGCAGTGTCTTGGGCCGCCGGAAGGTGGGTGACGTGCGGATCTTCTTTTTTTTGTGGCTGTGGACACCTTTCAACACTGCCTTCTTGGCCTTTAAAGCCTTCGCTTTGGCTTCAGCTTTAGGAGGGGCAGGAGCTTCCTTCTTCGCTTTCGGCGCCATCTTGTGAAAAGATCATTTTTTCTTAAGTTAAACATGGCTGCTTTCTGTTGCTTGCAACCAAAGAACCCTGCCTGATTCAGTTGGGATAGTTCATCCGCTTACAGGAGATACATCACCTGTAAGGGAGTATCTCTTTTTTTTTTTTTTTTTGAGACAGAGTTTCTCTCTTGTTGCCCAGGTTGGAGTGCAATAGCACGATCTCAGCTCACTGCAACCTCTGCCTCCTAGGTTCAAGCGATTCTCCTGCCTCGGCCTCCCTAGTAATCTGGGATTACAGGACCCCGCAACCACATCCAGCTAATTTTTTATTTTTTTTTTTAGTAGAGATGGGGTTTCACTGTGTTGGCCAGGCTGGTCTTGAACTCCTGACCTCAGGTGATCCACCCGCCTCGGCCTCCCAAAGTGCTAGGATTACAGGCATAAGCCACCGTGCCTGGCCGGGAGTATCTCTTACATGAAGAATATCAAGGACATTCAAAGTGCTTTTAGTAGTGGGCCACAAGTTCAGAAATCCCTGGGTGTGCAGCCACTGGCATTTAAACTAATGGCAAGTAAAGAGGGTTAGTATGTGTAGGAGATGGAAGTCAAGCGTATGTATTTAAGTCAAGTGTATGCAACATATGAATGAGCAGAAACATTAAACATAACCTTTAGGAAAAGACAACAGGCAACTGCAAACAAAAAGAAAGCAGACTATGCATTATTCATATCACAAAATAAATTCAAGGAAAGCAAAATCTATTTAGATATTTACTAAAAGGAGAGCACTACATAACAGAGCTTATGGGAACGGGCCAAATCTCCACTTACAAGAAGATTAACAACCTTAAATTTCTTTATTGTAGAACTAAGAATGAAAATACCTGAACTGAGCAGTCAGTTCAAGAAAAATGACAAAAAGAAGGGAGCAGACTGAATCAGAATTTGGCCACAGTCCAGTTCATAGATGTGGGGCAGGGAAAGGAAAAAGGGTCTCTCAAATGCACAAATAACATGATCAGAGAGATGCAAGTACAACCAAGGGAGCTCAGTTTCACTGAACCAAGGGGAACAGAGTTTTTTGGTTTGTTTTTGTTTCAGACAGGGTCTTGCTTTGTTGCCCATGCTGGTCTTGAACTCCTGGCCTCAAGCAATCCTCCTACCTCAGCCTCCCAAAGTGATGGTGCTGGGATTGCTGGTGTGAGCCACCACGCCAGGCCGAGAAATGGAGAGTTTTTGTTTTTGTTTTTGTTTTTTTTTTTTGAGACGGAGTTTCACTCTTGTTGTCCAGGCTGCAGTGCAGTGACACAATCTTGGCTCACCGCAACCCCCGCCTCCCGGGTTCAAGCGATTCTCCTGCCTCAGCCTCCCAAGTAGCTGGGATTACAGGCACCCACCACCATGCCCAGCTAGTTTTGTATTTTTAGCAGAGACAGGGTTTCTCCGTGTTGGCCAGGCTGGTCTCGAACTCCCAACCTCAGGTGATCTGCCCACCTCAACCTCCCAAAGTGCTGGGATTACAGGTGTGAGCCACCGAGCCCAGCCTGTTTTTGTTTTTGAGACAGGGTCTCACTCTTACCCGGGCTGGAGTGCAGTGGCATGATCTCAGCTCACTGCAACCTCTGCCTGCCGGCCTCAGGGATCCTCCCACCTCAACTTCCCAAGTAGCTGGGACTACAGGTGCAAGCCACCACAGCTGGCTAATGTTTGTATTTTTGGTAGAGACAGGGTTTTGCCCTGTTGCCCAGGCTGGTCTTGAACTTCTGAGCTCAAGCAATCTACCCACCTCATCCTCCCAAATTGCTAGGATTACAGGCGTGAGCCACCCATCCAGGCCAGGAAATGGAGTTTTAATGAATAAGTGAGGAGCTGCAGAAGGGGGGGAGTAATCAACAGTGTCAAATGCAAAAAAAGAGGTCCAATAAGAAAATGTCTTAAATTTCTACAGAGTCTGGCAATTACCAGTAAGAGGTCAGTAGGATTTATTCTGAGCTTTCCATAGAAAGAAAATACTTTGGCAGAATTAAAAGGAAAGACACTAGAGTCACGATCATTTCTCATGTTTGCCATCCAAAGTCTCCTTCCTCAGACCTCTTACGCTATGTGTACTCCAATTTTGTTGGGAAACAGACATCCTTTTTTTTTTTTTTTTTTTTTTTGAGACAGAGTCTTGCTCTGCCACCAAGGCTGGAGTGCAGTGGCATAATCTCGGCTCATTGCAACCTCTGCTTCCCAGGTTCAAGCGATTATCCTGCCTCAGCCTCCCAAACAGCTGGGACTACAGATACACACCATCATGCCCAGCTAATTTTTTTTTTTTTTTTGTATTTTTAATAGAGATAGGGTTTCACCACGTTCGCCAGGCTGATCTTGAACTCCAGACCTCTAGTGATCCTCCTGCCTCCCAAAGTACCAGCTGATGCATTTCTATGTCCAGGGTTTGATATGGCAGACTATGGGTTGAATAACCCCATTCCCATTCCCAACCCTCTTCTCCCTTGCCTGCCTCACCTGTACTCACTTTCCCAACGACCTTACAGCAAGCAGTAGCCAGGTGGTATGTATCCCAAAACAGACATGATATCCAGGTAGACTAGAACTGGGCCGGGCGCAGTGGCTCATACCTGTAATCCCAGCACTTTGGGAGGCCTAGGAGGGCGGATCACCTGAGGTCAGGAGTTTGAGACCAGCCTGGCCAACATAGTGAAACCCATCTCTACTAAAAATACAAAAATTAGCGGGGCTTGGCAGCATGTGCCTGTAATCCCAGCTACTTGGGAAGCTGAGGCAGGAGAATCACTTGAACCTGGGAGGCAGAGTTTGCAGTAAGCCGAGATTGTGCCATTGCAGTCCAGCCTGGTAAACAGAGCCAGACTCCGTCTAAAAAATAAATAAATAAATAAAAATAAAAATAATACAAAAATTAGATCGGTGTGGAAGCGGGTGCCTGTAATCTCAGCTATTTGGGAGGCTGATGCAGAATTGCTTGAACCCAGGAGGTGGAGGTTACAGTGAACCGAGATTGTGCCACTGCACTCCAGCCTGGGTGAAAGAAGGAGACTCCATCTAAAAAAAAAAAAAATACAAAAATTAGCCGAACTTTGTGGCATGCACCTGTAATCCCAGCTACTGGGGAGGCTGAGGCAGGAGAATCACTTGAACCCAGGAGCAGGAGGTTGCAGTGAGCTGAGAGGTGCCATTGCACTCCAGCCTGGGTGACAGGGTGAGAGACTCCATCTCAAAAAAAAAAATAGAAATAAAAATAAAAGATATGGCTGGGTGGGGTGGCTCACACCTGTAATCCCAGCACTTTGGGAGTCCAAGGTGGGTGGATCATGAGGTCAAGAGATTGAGACCATACTGGCCAACATGGTGAAACCCTGTCTCTACTAAAAATACAAAATTAGCTTGGTGTAGTAGCGCGCCCCAGTAATCCCAGCTACTCGGGAGGCTGAGGCAGGAGAATCGCCTCTGGGAGGTGGAGGATGAAGTGACCCGAGATTATGGCTCTGCACTCCAGCCTGGCGACAGAGCAGGACTCCGTCTCAACAAACAAACAAACACAAGATACGTAACTAGAACTGGGGCACCCATCTTGTGAGAAACAGTGAAAAATCAAGAGAATCCCAGCTCTACCAATCCCAAATCCTTGAGCCACTGGGTCAACACGTTACTATATGACTTCAGACTTTTTTTTGTTAGTTTGTTTTTGACACAGAGTCTCATTCTCTTGCCCAGACTGGGGTGCAGTGGTGAAATCAATCTCGGCTCACTGCAACCTCTGCCTTCCGGGTTCAAGTGATTCTCCTGCCTCAGCCCCCCGAGTAGCTGGGATTATAGGCGTGCGCCATCATGCCCAGCTAATTTTTGTAGTTTTAGTGGAGATGGGGTTTTCACCATGTTGGCCAGGCTGGTCTCAAATTCCTGACCTTAAATGATCCACTCGCCTTGGCCTCCCGAAGTGCTGGGAATACAGGTGTGAGCTACCGCGCCTGGCCTGACTTCAGACTTTTTATGATGTGAGAAAAATACACCCCTGATGTCAACTCCCGATGTAAAGTCTGTCCTTGTACTTGAATTAACATCTGTTACAGAAGACTTGTGACTTACAATGATGCAGATTTTGTCCCTAGGGCCATAGGTGGCTATGTTGACTTAAGTCTTAGCCAGTTCACATAGAACATTTCCTTGATGACAGTGAATTATTCAGGGACAGGCACAAGAGCCAAGTCAGGACAATTAGGGTCAAAGAAACTCACTTTCCAGGATATTTTTGTGAACTATCAGAGAAGCAGACTTCTCTTTTCCAGCAGTAATTGATTAAGAGAAGATATGTGGACTGAGCCGCAGCAGCATCTTGAGGGGGAGAATCTGTCTGAGGCTTGAGCCAGCACAGGAAAAACTGAACCCAGAGATGAAAAAGAGAAAGCGGGTTCTGGTGACATAGCTCCAGACTCAGTCAAGCCTTATTTGGAGTCAGCCCAACCCCTGGAGTTTTCACATATGTGAGCCAATAAATTCCCCCTTTTTAAAGCCAGTTAGGTTTGGGTTTTCTGTTACATGAAAGCAAAGTATCTTCAGCAGATTGTATTTTCCAAAGATGGTTCCATCAGTATATTTATCCCATTCCACATGCTCTTCTTGCAATAACTGGTACTGTTCCCACTATTGGGTGGGATTTGTTTTCCCACCCCTGGGTGGGGCTTGTGTCTGCCGTAACCAAGGAGTATGGCACCATGATGCTATTGACTTACAAGGTATAGATTCTTTCTTTCTCTCTCTCTCAATGCTTAGCTTTGTAATCTGGCCTCTATATTTTAAGGAAACCTAAAGCCACTTGGAGAGGTCACCTGTAGGTGTTCTAGCCAACAATCTTAGCTAAGGTCTCAGGACAGCCAGAATCTATCACCAGATGTGAGTGAATGAACCTTCAGGTGATTCTAGCCCCCAGCATTCAAATATTCCAACTGAGACCCCAGCCATCCTGGAACAGAGACATGCCATTCTGACTATGTTCAATCCAACCTCCACCTCCTGGGTTCAAGCAATTCTCCTGCCTCAGCCTCCCGAGTAGCTGGGATTACAGGTGTGCCCCACCATGCCTAGCTAATTTTTTTGTATTTTTAGTAGAGATGGGGTCTCGCTGTGTTAGCCAGGCTGGTCTGAGAGCATGTGCCCTGATTATCATTGTTTTAATGCAACTAAGCTTTGAGGTGATTTATAACATAGTAATACATACACTAACATGGAGTCCTAATTGATAGAATTGGTGTTCTGTGTGAGAGTGGTTTAAGAATAGTAGAGGCTGTGTGTCACGACTCATGCCTGTAATCCCAATACTGTGGGAGGCCGAGGCAGGCAGATCACTTGAGGTCAGGACTTCGAGACCAGCCTGGCCAATGTGGTGAAACCCATCTCTACTAAAAATACAAAAAATTAGCCTGGTGTTGTGGCATGCACCTGTAATCCCGCCACTCGGGAGGCTGAGGTATGACAATCACTTAAATCCAAGAAGTGAAGGTTGCAGTGAGCCATGGTCGTGCCACTGCACTCAAACCTGAATGACAGAACAAGACCCTGTTTCAAAAAATCAAAACAAAACAGAAAAAACTATCAACAAAAAAACCCCCCCAAAACCCCCTAAATATAGTGGAGACCACATATGGTAGCTCACACCTGTAATCCTAACACTTTGGAAGGCTAAGGTAAGCGGATCACTTGAGATCAGGAGTTCAAGACCAACCCGCCCAACATGACGAAATCCTGTCTCTACAAAAAATACAAAAATTAGCCAGGCATGTAGTGGCAGGCACCTGTAATGCCGGCTACTTGGGAGGCTGAGGCAGCAGAATGGCTTGAACCCAGGAGGCGGACGTTGCAGTGAGCCAAGATCGTGCCACTGCACTCTCTAACCTGGGCGACAGAGCGAGAGTCTATCTAAAAAAAATTTAAAAAAAATAAAAAAAGAAGAAGAGGAATAGTGGAACGGGAAATAAGATTGCAGAGTATAAAGAGTGAACAGGAGGTGAGGAAAATGGAATTAGAAAGGTAGATACTCTGGACGCTGGACAACTTCCATGAAGGCCTCTCCCTGGTCTTAGAAAAGGATACAATAAGTCTTAAACCAAAGCTGACAGTCACTATTCATGCTTCTACGGATCATCAGAGGACTAAAGTTTATGAGTTTGATAGAATTCTGGAGGAGGGGCTTCTACTAGTTGGCTTTGTGAATTCCTCAGAATTCTAAAAGGCATTAAGAAGGAATCAAAGGTGAATCAATAAAACCCTCAAGTAAGCGTTTCTTTCAGAAGCATTACCTGCTCAAAACCTCCAGCAGACTTCATTGCTTCTGATTCAGCATGGCATTCGGGGGTCTCCTTGCCATTTCTGTTTCCCAGTGCTCCCCTTTACACCCCCCAGAGTCCAGCAAAACTGCAATGCTTGCTGACTGCACTACGTGATATTCCCCGAACTCTCCTTCCCTGTGTCACCTCTAGGTGTTTGCCTTCGTGGAGTGCTCCTCAGTGCCTGTGCCCGTGCTCATCTCAGCCAAAGTACAGAGACCTTCTGTAGTGAAGGATCAATGATGATCAATGATGAGTTGTAGGCCCCACAGCCTTTTTCTTTTATGATTTTTAAATTCAAGGTTTTTTTTTGAGACAGAGTCTCACTCTGTCACCTAGGCTGGAGTGCAATGGGGGAATCTTGGCTCACTCCAACCTCCACTTCCCGGGTTCAAGTGATTCTTCTGCCTCAGTCCCCTGAGTTGCTGGGACTACAGGCTTGCGCCCCCAAGCCCGACTAATTTTTGTATTTTTAGTAGAGATGGGGTTTTACCACGTTGGTCCGGCTGGTCTTGAACTCCTGACCTCAAGTGATTTGCTTACCTCAGCCTCTCAAAGTACTGGGATTACAAATGTGAGCCGCTGAGCCCAGACGGTAAATTGAAGTATAATTTATATACAATAAAATGCATAGATCTCAAGTATAATGTCCTGTGACTTTTGACAGTTGTATTCACTTGGGATGATATGATTTGGCTGTGTGCCAACCCAAATCTCATCTTGAATTCCCACAGGTTGTGGGAGGGACCTAGTGGGAGGTAATTGAATCATGAGAACAAGTCTTTTTTTTTTTTTTCTTTTTTTTTCTTTTTTTTTTTTTTTGAGACGGAGTCTCGCTCTGCCGCCCAGGCTGGAGAGCAGTGGCCAGATCTCAGCTCACTGCAAGCTCCGCCTCCCGGGTTCACGCCATTCTCCTGCCTCAGCCTCCGGAGTAGCTGGGACTACAGGCGCCCGCCACCGTGCCCGGCTAGTTTTTTGTATTTTTTAGTAGAGACGGGGTTTCACCATGTTAGCCAGGATGGTCTCGATCTCCTGACCTCGTGATCTGCCCATCTCGGCCTCCCAAAGTGCTGGGATTACAGGCTTGAGCCACCGCGCCCGGCCTTTTTTTTTTTTTCAAGACCGAGTCTTGCTCTATCACCCAGGCTGGTGCCTGGGTGCAATCTCGGCTCATTGCAACCTCTGCTTCCCAGGTTCAAGGCATTCTCCTGCCTCAGCCTCCAAAGTAGCTGGGACTACAGGTGCACGCCACCATGCCCAGCTAATTTTAGTATTTTTAATAGAGATGGGATTTCACCATGTTGGTCAGGGTGGTCTCAATCTCTTGACCCTGTAATCTGCCCACCTTGGCCTCTCAAAGTTCTGGGATTACAGGCAGGAGCCCCCACACCTGGCCCCTGGGGGGCAAGTCTTTCCTGAGCTGTTCTCCTGATACTGAATAAATCTCACAAGATCTGATGTTTTTTTTTTTTTTTTTTTTTTGGAGACGGAGTCTCATTCTGTTGCCCAGGCTGGAGTGCAGTGACACAATCTTGGCTCACTGCAAGCTCTGCCTCCTGGGTTCACGCCATTCTCCTGCATCAGCCTCCCGAGTAGCTGGGACTACAGGTGCCTGCCACCATGCCCGGCTAATTTTTTTTTTGTAATTTTAGTAGAGACAGGGTTTCACTGTGTTAGTCAGGATGGTCTCCATCTCCTGACCTCATGATCTGCCTACCTCAGCCTCCCAAAATGCTGGGATTACAGGTGTGAACCACTGTGCCCAGTCAATCTGATGGTTTTAAAAGAGGAGTTCCCCTGTACAAGCTCTCTTTCTTTGCCTGCTGCCATCCATGTAAGATGTGACTTGCTCTTCCTTGCCTTCCACCATGATCATGACGTTTCCCCACCCATGCAGAACTGTAACTCCAATTAACCTTTCTTTTGTAAATTGCCCAGTCTCTGGTATGTCTTTATCAGCAGTGTGAAAATAGACTAGTACAATAAATTGGTACCAGTAGAGTTGGGTGTTTCTGAAAAGATGCTTGAAAATGTGGAAGTGACTTTGGAACTGGGTAACAGGCAGAGGCTGGAACACTTTGGAGGGCTGAGAAGAAAACAGAAAAATGTGGGAAAGTTTGGAACTCTCTAGAGACTTGTTGAATGGCTTTGACAAAAATGCTGAAAGTGACATGAACTATAAGGTCCAGGCTGAGGTGTTCTCAGATGGAGATGAGGAACCTATTGGGAACTGGAGCAACGGTGACTCTTGTTATGTTTTTGCAAAGAGACTGGCAGCATGTTGCCCCTGCCCTAGAGATTTGTGGATCTTTTAACTTGAGAGAGATGATTTAGAGTGTCTGGCAGAAGAAATTTCTAAGCAGTAAAGCATTCAAGAGGTGATTTGGGGGCTGTTAGTGCATTCAGTTTTTATTCTTTTCTTTTCTTTTTTTGAGACACAATCTCACTCTGTCACCCAGGCTGGAGTGCAGTGATGTGATTTCAGCTCACTGCAACTTCTGCCTCCTGGGTTCAAGCAATTCTCCTGTCTCAGCCTCCTGAGTAGCTGGGACTAGAGGGGTGCAACACCACACCCAGCAATTTTTGTATTTTTAATAGAGACAGGGTTTTACCATATTGGTCAGGCTGATCTCGAACTCCTAACCTCAGGTAACCCACCCACCTTGGCCTCCCAGAGTGCTGGGATTACAGGTGTGAGCCACCGCACCAAGCCCAAAAGCAGTCAGTGGTTTTTTTTGTTTTTTTTTCTTCTTGAGACAGAGTCTTGCTCTGTTGCCAGGCTGGAGTGCAATGGCATGATCTCCGCTCACTGCAACCTCCACCTCCCGGGTTGAAGCAATTCTCCTGCCTCAGTCTCCCAAGTAGCTGGGATTATAGGCACCCACCACCACATCCAGCTAATTTTTATTTTTAGTAGAGATGGGGTTTCACTATGGTGGCCAGGCTGGTCTCAAACTCCTGACCTCAGGCGATCCACCTCCCTCGCCTCCCAAAGTATTGGGATTACAGGCGTGAGCCACTGCACCCAGCCTGCATTGAGTTTTATAAGGGAAGTAGAGCATAAAAATTCAGAAAATTTGTAGCCTGACAATCTAATAGTAAAGAAAATCCCATTCTCTGAGGAGAAATTCAAGCCAGCTGCAACAATTTGCATAAGTAACAAGGAGCAGAATGTTAATCCCCAGGACAATGGGGAAAACGTCCCCAGGGCATGTCAGAGATCTTCAGGGCAGCCCCTCCCATCACAGGCCCAGAGGCCTAGGAGGAAAAAGTATGAGACCAAAGTCCCCATGCTGTGTGCAGCCTAGGAACTTGCTGCCCTGTGTCCCAGCCACTCCAGCTGTGGATAAAAGGGGCCAACATAGAGCTTGGGTCATGGCTTCAGAGGGTGGACCAAGGCTTGGCAGCTTCTACATGGTGTCAAGCCTGTGGATACACAGAAGTCAAGAACTGAGGTTTGGGAACCTCTGCCTAGATTTCAGAAGATGTATGGAAACACCTGGATGTCCAGGCAGAAATTCGCTGCAGGGGCGGGGCTGTCATGGAGAACCTCTGCTAGGGCAGTGAGGAAGGGAAATGTGGGGTGAGTCGCCACACAGAATCCCTACTGAAGCATTGCCTAGTAGAGCTGTGAGAAGAGGGCCACCATCCTCTAAACCCCAGAATGGTAGATCCACAAACAGCTTGCACTGTGCACCTGGAAAAGCTGCAGACACTCAATGCCAGCTGGTGGAAGCAGCCGGAAGGGAAGCTGTACCCTGCAAAGCCACAGGAGCAGAGCTGCCCAAGACCATGGGAACCCACCCCTTGCATCAACATGACGTGGATGTAAGACATGGAGTCAAAGGAGATCAGTTTGGAGCTTTAAGATTTGACTGCCCAAAGGCTGGGCGCCGTGGCTCACGCCTCTAATCCCAGCATTTCGGGAGGCCGAGGCAGGCTGATCACAAGGTCAGGAGTTCGAGACCAGCCTGACCAATATGGTGAAACCCTGTCTGTATTAAAAATACAACAATTAGCTGGGTGTGGTGGCGGGTGCCTGTAGTCTCAGCCACTCAGGAGGCTGAGGCAGGAGAATCGCTTGAACCCGTGAGGCAGAGGTTGCAGTGAGCCGAGATAGTGCCATTGCACTCTAGCCTGGGTGACTCAGGGAGACTTTGCCTCAAAAAAAAAAAAAGATTTGACTGCCCTGCTGGATTTCTGACTTGCATTCAGCCCGTAGCCCCTTTGTTTTGGCCAATTTCTCCCATTTGGAATGGCTGTATTTACCCAATGCTTGTACCCCCATTGTATATAGGAAGTAACTAACCTGCTTTTTGATTTTACAGGCTCATAGGTGGAAGGGACTTGCCTTGTCTCAGATGAAACTTTGGACTATGGACTTTTAAGTTAATGCTGAAATGGTTAAGACTTTGGGGGACTGTTGGGAAGGCATGATGGGTTTTGAAATGTGAGGACATGAGATTTTGGAGGGGCCAGGGATGGAATGATATGTTTGGCTGTGTCCTCACCCAAATCTCATCTTGAATTCCCATGTGTTGTGGGAGGGACCCAGTGGGAGGTAATTGAGTCATGGAGTCCAGTCTTTCCCATGCTGTTTTTTGTTTTTTGTTTTTTTTGAGATGGGGTCTCACTTTGTCACCCAGGCTGGAGTTCAGTGGCACAATCTCAGCTTACTGCAACCTCTGCTTCCCTGATTCAAGTAATTCTCCTGCTTCAGCCTCCTGAGTAGCTGGGACTACAGGTGCACACCACCACACCCAGCTAATTTTTGTATTTTTAGTAGAGACGGGGTTTTGCCATGTTGGCCAGGCTGGTCTCAAACTTCTGACCTCAGGTGATCCACCTGCCTCGGCCTCCCAAAGTGCTGGGAATACAGGTGTGAGCCACCATGAAAGACCCAAATCACTTCTTCTTCTTCTTTTTTTTTTTTTCTGAGAAGGAGTCTCTCTGTGTCACCCAGGCTGGAGTGCAATGGCACAATCTCAGCTCACAGCAACCTCTACCTCTGGGGTTCAAGTGATTCTCCCATCTCAGCCTCCTGAGTAGCTGGGATTTCAGGTGTGTGCCACCATGCCTGGCTAATTTTTGTATTTTCAGTAGAGACAGGGTTTCGCCATGTTGGCCAGGCTGGTCTCAAACTGCTGACCTCACGTGATCCAACTGCCTTGTCCTTCCAAAGTGCTGAGATTACCAGTATGAGCCACTGTGCCCAGCCCCAAATCACTTCCAATAGTAGAAATGGAAATAAATGTGAGCTCTACATACACTCAGAAAAGATTAATATAAACAAGAAAGATAATTATTTACCCAAATTTTGGTATATCTGAGTGATGGCAGTTGTAGTGGTGGTGGGTTAAGTCGTGGAATAAATGCTTAGAAAGTGAGAATGGTAAGGAGTGCTTCCTACAATCATGCAGTTCAAAGACAATCACAAATGAGGTCGGCTTGCTGAGTACTTTCTTCTTTTTTTTTTTTTTTTTGAGATGGTGTCTCACTCTGTCGCCTGGGCTGGAGTGCAGTGTCACAGTCTCAGCTCACTGCAACCTTTGCCTTCGCCTCCTGGGTTCAAGTGATTCTCCTGCCTAGTCACCTGAGTCACTGCGATTACAGGCACCTGCCACTATGCGCAGCTAATTTTCTGTATTTTTAGTAGAGATGGGGTTTCACCATATTGGCCAGGCTGGTCTGGAACTCCTGACCTCATGATTCGCCTGCCTCAGCCTCTGAAAGTGCTGGGATTATAGGCGAAAGCCACCGCACCCGGCCTCGCTGAATACTTTCATACTATATCATTTATTGTCACGCATCTTTATGATGATTGTATACTTTGTGAATTTTTTATTGTACAATAATTTGCATTCATTTATTCATTTTCTAACCCACTTATTCCAGTTCAAGGTTGTGGGTAGCCAGAGCCTATCTCAGCAGCTCACAGCACAGGGCTGGAACCTGCCCTGGACTGGACACCATTCTGTTATAGAGCACACTCTCACACACAGCTGCACACACACCCACACTCACTCAGACCAAGACAATTTAGACATGCGATTAACCCACGCTGATTAATCAACACCTTTTGCTTTGGGATGTGGGAGGAAATCACAGTACCCGAAGAAAACCCACATAGACATGGGAGAGTGTGTAAATTCCACACAGGCAGGGCCCCTGCCGGGAAGCTTTTTTTTTTTTTTTTTTTTTTTAAATCACCTAAGTTATAAGGAAACCAGGCCAGGCTCAGTGGCTCATGCCTCTATAATTCCAGCACTTTGGGAGGCTAGGGTGGGAGGATCGCTTGATCCCAGCAGTTCAAGATCAGCCTGGGCAACATAGAGAGATCCTGTCTCTACAAAAAATACAAAAATTACCTGGGTGTGGTGGCGTGTGCCTACAGTCCTAGCTACTCGGGAGGCTGAGGTGGGAGGATCACTTGAGCCCTGGATGTCGAGGCTGCAGTGAGCTGGGATCAGGCCACTGCACCCAGCCTGGGTGACCAAGAGAGACCCTGTCTCAAAAACAAAATGTTATAAGTGAACCACATTGTACAAAATGATGGTCTTCCAGGACCTGATGTATTTCTATCACTCCAAAAAGTTCCCTCATTCCCCTGCTCCTTTCTTTTCTTTTTTTCTTTTCCTTTCTTTTTTTTTTTTTTTTTTTTTTTTGAGATGGAGTCTCCCTCTGTTGCCTAGGCTGGAGTACGATGGCACAATCTCGACTCACTGCAACCTCCGCCTCCTGGGTTCAAGTGATTCTCCTGCCTCATCCTTCCCGAGTAGCTGGGATTACAGGCATGTGCCACCACACCCAGCTAATTTTTTTTGTATTTTTAGTAGAGATGAGGTTTCTCCACGTTGGCCAGGCTGGTCTCAAACTCTTGACCTCAGGTGATCCGCCTGCCTTGGCCTCCCAAAATGCTGGTATTACAGGCATGAGCCACTGTGCCCGGCCTCCCTTGCCCCTTTCTAGTCAATCCTTGCATACCTCCCCTCCCCACACCCCAAAAAACAACTGTTGATTTCTGTCACCATAGATTACCTGTCCCTGAACTTGATATACATGGAATCACATAGTGTGTATTCTGTGTGATTCTTCTTTCGTATTTTTGTATTTTTTGTATTTTTGTATTTTTACTAGAGACGGGGTTTCACCATGTTAGCCAGGATGATCTTGATCTCCTGACCTCATGATCTACCCGCCTCGGCCTCCCAAAGTGCTGGTATTACAGGCATGAGCCACCATGCCCGGCCACTGTGTGATTCTTCTTTCAGTCAGCGTAATGTCTTTGGGATTCATCTGTGTTTTTGTATGCATTAACTGTTCTTTTTTATTGCCGAGTAGTATTTTATTGTATGAATATAACACAATTTGTTTATCCCTTCCCATTGGTGTATATTAGAGTTGTTTTGAATTTTGAACTATTCTCAAAAAAGCTACAGTGAGCATTCTTGAACATTTCTGGTGGCCTTGTTTTTATTTATTCCTCGGAATGGAATTGTTGAGTTCTTGCGTAAGTGAATATCTAACTTTATAAGAAAGTACTAAAGAGTTTCTCTAAGTAGTTGTGTTATTTTGTGCCCTCACCCACAGTGTATGAGAGTTCCAGTTGCTCTATCCTTGCCAATATTTGGTATTGTTAGTCTTTTGGTACTGCCAGTGGGTGTGAAATTGTATCTTATTGTGGTTTTAATATTGCATTTCCTTGATGAATAAAAATGTTTAGAACGTTTCTGTGTGCTTATTTATTTTATTTTATTTTTTGAGATGGAGTCTCGCTCTGTTGCCCAGGCTGGAGTGCAGTGGCACCATCTCGGCTCACTGCAAGCTCGGCCTCCCGGGTTCATGCCATTCTCCTGCCTCAGCCTCCCTAGTTGCTGGGACTACAGGCACCCGCCACCACACCCGGCTAATTTTTTGTATTTTTAGTAGAGATGGGGTTTCACTGTGTTGCCCAGGATGGTCTCGATCTCCTGACCTCGTGATCCACCTGTCTTGGCCTCCCAAAGTGTTGGGATTACAGTCGTGAGCCACTGCGCCCAGCTTCTATGTGCTTATTTATATATCTCCTTCTGTGAAGTGTCTGTTCACGTCCTTTGCTGTCTTTTACACTGATTTGTACTTGAAGCCTACTTTGTTGCCAAGGTTACGGATACAGAACCCAGAAGCCCACCTTGAATTCACATGCCCTGGCATACAGGTTCAAGGCAAGAAGAAAGGCCAGGTGTCTATAATTCAAAGGATCTGCACCTGCTTAGGGGTTAGGCTACACAGGACTATGCAAGTGTTGCAAATCGGGTCTTTTGGTATTGGGCACGACACAGCGCACCTGAGCAAAAAGCAGACCTCCTGAATCTTACACTGCAATAGTGATTTATAACCCTGGATGCAAATCAAAATCACCTGGGGAATTCTTGTCCCCCAAATTCTGATTTAATTGGTGGAAGTTCAGTCTGGGCATTTGGAATTTTAAAAGCTTTCCAGGTGATTCTAACATGTAGTGAAAGTTGAAAATCTCTGTTCTGAAACGACATTCACTCATTATTAAGCATATGTTATGCTATTTTGTGAAACTATCAAGTTAATTTAAACCAAACATTGGGTATTTTTTTCCCACATAGATAAATTGGGGGAGCTGAAGATTTTTAGCTCTTTATCAACATCAAGTATCAAACTATAGAATGCGGCCGGGTGTGGGGGCTCACACCTGTAATCTCAACACTCTGGGAGGCCGAGGTGGGCAGATCACGAGTTCACGAGTTCAGGAGTTCGAGACCAACCTGGCCAACATGGCGAAACCCGGTCTCTACTAAAAATACAAAAATTAGCCAGGCATGGTGGCTGGTGCCTGTAATCCCAGCTACTCGGGAGTGGCTGAGACATCAGAATTGCTTGAACATGGGAGGAAGAGGTTTTAGTGAGCTGAGATCGTGCCATTGCACGCTAGCCTGGGTGACAAGAGCAAGACTCCCTCTCAAAAAACAAACAAAAAACAACAACAACAAAAACTTTAGAATGTAGACCCTGATGATCACTATCTAGTCTTTATAATTTGCTCAAGGCCCCATCTCATCTATAATAATCATGTTTGAAATAAGAATTCAGTCATCATAGGCCGGGCGCGGTGGCTCAAGCCTGTAATCCCAGCACTTTGGGAGGCCGAGACGGGTGGATCACAAGGTCATGGGATCGAGACCATCCTGGCTAACATGGTAAAACCCCATCTCTACTAAAAAATACAAAAAAACTAGCCGGGCGAGGTGGCGGGCGCCGGTAGTCCCAGCTACTCGGGAGGCTGAGGCAGGAGAACGGCGTAAACCCGGGAGGCGGTGCTTGCAGTGAGCGGAGACCCGGCCACCGCACTCCAGCCTGGGCAACAGAGCAAGACTCCGTCTCAAAAAAAAAAAAAAAGAAAAAGCCGGGCGCGGTGGCTCACGCCTGTAATCCCAGCACTTTGGGAGGCCGAGGCGGGCGGATCACAAGGTCAGGAGATCGAGACCATGGTGAAACCCCGTCTCTACTAAAAATACAAAAAACTAGCCAGGCAAGGTGGCGGCGCCTGTAGTCCCAGCTACTTGGGAGGCTGAGGCAGGAGAATGGCGTGAACCCGGGAGGCGGAGCTTGCAGTGAGCTGAGACTGTGCCACTGCACTCCAGCCAGGGGGACAGAGAGAGACTCCG
Source organism: Macaca nemestrina (assembly GCF_043159975.1). NCBI lineage: Eukaryota > Metazoa > Chordata > Mammalia > Primates > Cercopithecidae > Macaca > Macaca nemestrina. The sequence goes on from NC_092138.1 coordinate 65,885,613, forward strand.
TCTCAAAAAAAAAAAAAAAAAGAATTCAGTCATCATAGTTCTAGACACATTTACCCAGCAGTTAAAATCAGATGTAAGAGTTCTGTTTATTTATTGTCTTAAGTTGATCTGGAGACATCTCATGTATTTGTAATTTACTTCCAAGTTCTATCCCCTAAAAAGCCAGATTTCAAATTTGGAAAAGGTTGTACAGACATTATGATGTAGGGCCAGGAGTCGGCAAACTATGACTAGTGGGCCGGGTCCTTGCTGTGGGCCAGATCCAGTCTGTTGCCTGTTTTTTGTAAAGCCTGTGAGCTAAGAATTTTTTTTTTTTTTTTTTTTTTTGAGACGGAGTCTTGCTCTGTCGCCCAGGCTGGAGTGCAGTGGCCGGATCTCAGCTCACTGCAAGCCCCGCCTCCCGGGTTCACGCCATTCTCCTGCCTCAGCCTCCCGAGTAGCTGGGACTACAGGCGCCCGCCACCTCGCCCGGCTAGTTTTTTGTATTTTTTAGTAGAGACGGGGTTTCACCGTGTTAGCCAGGATGGTCTCGATCTTCTGACCTCGTGATCCACCCGTCTCGGCCTCCCAAAGTGCTGGGATTACAGGCTTGAGCCACCGCGCCCGGCCAAGAATGGTTTTAACATATTTAAATTAATGAAGAAAGTCAAAACGAGAGTAATAATAATTACATGAAAATCAAATTTCAGTGTCCACAAATACATTTTTTATTTGAAGACAGCCATGCTTGTTCATTTACTTATTATTTATCATTGCTTTTGCATACAAATGCAGAATTGAGTAACCATAACAGAAACTTCATGGCCCACAGAGCCTGAAATATCAACCATTTGGATTTTTTTGGGGTTTCACTATATTGCCCAGGCTGGTCTCAACTCCTGGGCTCAAGAGATCCTCCCACTTCGACCTCCCAAATGCTGAGATTACAGGCATGAGCCACCGCACCCAACCCTATTTGGATCTTTTTTTTTTTTTTTTTTTTTTTTGAGAAGGAGTCTAGCTCTGTCTCCCAGGCTGGAGTGCAGTGGCCGGATCTCAGCTCACTGCAAGCTCCGCCTCCCGGGTCCACGCCATTCTCCTGCCTCAGCCTCCCGAGTAGCTGGGACTACAGGTGCCCGCCACCTCACCCGGCTAGTTTTTTTTTGTGTTTTTTAGTAGAGACGGGGTTTCACCGTGTTAGCCAGGATGGTCTCGATCTCCTGACCTCATGATCCACCCGTCTTGGCCTCCCAAAGTGCTAGGATTACAGGCTTGAGCCACCGCGCCCGGCCTTGGATCTTTATGGAACAGATTTGCTGCCCTGTGATTTAGATAAAGATTCTCTGAATGGGGGAGGAGAAGAATTGGAGAATTGAGGAATGCATAGACAGTATGAGTCTTTCGCTAAGAATGAGCCCCATCTACCCACTTTCCCACTAAGCCAAGCCCTGGGAGATAAGGACTAAATAGTAGTAAATAACAGAACTTCTAAGTTGTTTGGGTAATCTGAATGTAGAGGGCTGACCCCCTTCCTGGTTCGAGCCCTAGGTTTTTTTTTTTTTTTGAGACAGAGTTTTGCTTTTGCTGCCCAGACTGGAGTACAATGGCTTGATCTCAGCTCACCGCAGCCTCTGCCTCCTGGGTTCAAGCAATTCTCAGCTTGAATAGCCTCAGCCTCCCGAATAGCTGTGATAACAGGCATACGAGCCACCATGCTCAGCTAATTTTGTATTTTTAGTAGAGATGGGGGGGTTTCTCCATGTTGGTCAGGCTGGTCTCGAACCCCCAACCTCAGGTGATCTGCCCGCCTCGGCCTCTCCAAGTGCCAGGATTACAGGCATGAGCCACCGCACCCAACCCTATTTGGATCTTTATGGAATAGATTTGCTGCCCTGTGGTTTAGATAAAGATTCTCTGAGTCAGGAAACAACAGGTGCTGGAGAGGATGTGGAGAAATAGGAACACTTTTACACTGTTGGTGGGACTGTAAACTAGTTCAACCGTTGTGGAAGACAGTGTGGCGATTCCTCAAGAATCTAGAACTAGAAATACCATTTGACCCAGCCATCCCATTACTGGGTATATACCCAAAGGATTATAAATCATGCTGCTATAAAGACACAGGCACATGTATGTTTATTGCAGCACTATTCACAATAGTAAAGACTTGGAACCAACCCAAATGCCCATCAATGATAGACTGGATTAAGAAAATGTGGCACATATACACCATGGAATACTATGCAGCCATAGAAAAGGATGAGTTCATGTCCTTTGTAGGGACATGGATGAAGCTAGAAACCATCATTCTGAGCAAACTATTGCAAGGACAGAAAACCAAACACCTCATGTTCTCACTCATAGGTGGGAATTGAACGATGAGAACACTCGGACACAGGGAGGGGAACATCACACACCGGGGCCTGTCGTGAAATGAGGGGGGTGGGGAGGGATAGCATTAGGAGATATACCAATGTAAATGATGAGTTAACGGGTGCAGCACAGTAATATGGCCCATGTATACCTATGTAACAAACCTGCACATTATGCACATGTACCCTAGAACTTAAAGTATAATAATAATAATAATAAAGATTCCCTGAATGGGGGAGGAGAAGAATTGGGGAATTGAGGAATGCATAGATAGTATGAGTCTTTCACTAAGAATGAGCCCCGTCTACCCACTTTCCCACTAAGCCAAGCCCTGGGAGATAAAGACTAAATAGTAGTAAATAACAGAACTTGTAATTTGTTTGGGTAATCTGAATGTAGAGGGCTGACCCCCTTCCTGGTTAGAATCCCAAGTAATAAATGGCTGTGTGATTAAATCTGGGCTCCTGGTTTCCAAAGTCTCATTCCCATACTTGTAGCATCACCACCACCTAGAAGCTTGTTTGAAGTGTAAATTCTCTAGCTTTGTTCCAGACTCACAGAATCAGGAACTTTGGGAGTGGAGCCCAACAGTCAGTATTGCAACGGGCCGTCCTAGTGGTGCTGATGCACAGAGGAGCTTGAGAAGCTAGGCAGGCAGAACCTTCAATAGTAGCCTGAATTTCCTGTGACTGTGCATAGCACTGGCCATGCTGAATGATCCCCAGGAGCCTCAGAGGGACACAGAAGTAGCTGAAAGAGAACTGGGCTTAAAGAAGTTACAAGGTTGGGATCAAAGAAAGTTGTGGTAGCAAAGCATGGAGCAGGGACTGAAGACCACCTGGGGAGAAATACATCTTGGTGATGCCAAAGTGGGGAGACCGCAACAACCGCGGGGAGAGAAGCTGCGCAGGGGAAAAGAGGATGGATCCCAAGCTGACCGAGGTTGGTTTTTGCCAAACTACAGAAATAAAACAACATAAGGTACAGGTGAAATAAAGTTTCATTTCTTGAAAGAGAAATTTGTAGGCCGGGCGCGGTGGCTCAAGCCTGTAATCCCAGCACTTTGGGAGGCCGAGACGGGCGGATCATGAGGTCAGGAGATCGAGACCATCCTGGCTAATACGGTGAAACCCCGTCTCTACTAAAAAATGCAAAAAACTAGCCGGGCGAAGTGGCGGGTGCCTGTAATCCCAGCTACTCGGGAGGCTGAGGCAGGAGAATGGCGTGAACCCGAGAGGAGGAGCTTGCAGTGAGCTGAGATCCGGCCACTGCACTCCAGCCTGGGTGACAGAGCGAGACTCCGTCTCAAAAAAAAAAAAAAAAAAAAAAAAAAAAAAAGAGAAATTTGTATGGCCAGGCACCGTGGCTCATCCTGTAATCCCAGCACTTTGGGAGGCTGAGGTGGGTGGATCACTTAAGGTCAGGAGTTCAAGAAAGAGAAATGTGTGGCTCAGCGCGGTGGCTCACGCCTGTAATGCCAGCATATTGGGAAGCTGAGGTGGGACGATCATCTGACGCCAGGAGTTAGAGACCAGCCTGGCCAACATAGTGAAACCCCATCTCTACAAAAATACAAAAATTAGCTGGCATGATGATGGCGGGTGCCTGTAATCCTAGCTACTCAGGAGACTGAGGCAGGAGAATTGCTTGAACCTTGGAGGCAGAGGTTGCAGTGAGCCAAAATCACGCCATTGCACTCCAGCCTGCGCAACAGGGCAAGACTCCGTCTCAAAAAAAGAAAACAAAACAAAAAAATAATGGGTGATGTGGTGGCGAGTGCCTGTAATCCCAGTTACTTGGGAGAGTGAGACACAAGAATCACTTGAACCCGGGAGACAGAGGTTGCAGTTAGCTAAGATCACGCCACTGCACTCCAGCCTGGGCATTGAATCGAGATGCTGTTTCAAAAGTAATAATAACAATAAAATAGACCAGGCACGGTGGCTTATGCCTATAATCCCAGCACTTTGGGAGGCTAAGGCAGCCAGCTATGCAGCACTGATTTATTCCAGAGGGGCTGCTTTCCTCACTGTATTCTTCCTCTACGGGTGGACAAATCAACCTATTCGTACTTATGCATTCATAGGGCATGAATATGCCTTGCTATGGATTATTGCCATTCATCATCACTATATGATGGAGAAGGTGAGTGGGGGCAAGGAAGACCTTGCTGGTGAGCAGCAGCAAGCCGCTGTTACAGGGAATCCTACAGTCAAGGTTTGCTCAGCATTTTCCCAATTCGGAGGGTTTGTCCTGGGGTTATTCATCCTCCATCACACAGTTCTCCAAGAATACTTTACTGTGGCATCTCTTAGTTATGAATGCTACTTCTTTTTCCAGGCTAATGTCACCACAGAGCAGTGAAAACTTAGGAGTTCCCTTTCTGGTACCTGTGACTTGCCAAGGATTCGCGAGTGCCTTGTTTTGGTGGTTTTGATGTGGCTGTGGCTTGTCTCCAAGCAGGCCTGCAATGAGATATGTGTATCCCTGTGGGTGGTCTGCACAAAGTACAGCCATGGGAGTGGTCAGAAGAATTTCATAAGGCTGAACAAATGGGCTTGGCAGGTCTTTCTCCAGAATTCCTTTTGTAGGCCAGTTTCCCAGCTGCAATGGATGTGTTGGCATGGAGTCCAGTCTTGGCCTCGAGGCCTGCTGAGGTCTGTGGTTCTTTTTTTTTTTTTTTTTTTGAGACTGAGTCTTGCTCTGTCGCCAGGCTGGCATGCAGTGGCACAAACGCATCCGGCGTATTTTTTAAATCAACATTTTATTTTATTATTTATTTATATTTTTGAGACGGAATCTCACTCTGTAGTCCAGGCTGGAGTGCAGCGGCATGATCTCAGCTCACTGCAGCCTCAGCCTCCCAGGCTCAAACGATTCTTCTGCCTCAGCCTCCTGAGTGGCTGGGATTACAGGCATGCGCCACCACGCCTGGCTAACTTTTGTATTTTTACTAGAGACGGGGTTTCACCATGTTGGTCAGGCTGGTCTGGAACTCCTGACCTCGTGATCCACCCACCTCGGCCTCCCAAAGTGCTGGGATTACAGGCACGAGCCACCGCGCCCGGGCTATTTTATTATCTTTAGAGACAGGATCTCGCTGTATTGCTCAGGCTGGGGTGCACCGGTGCAGTCATAGCTCACTGCAGCCTACAACTGTTGGGCTCAAGAGATCCTCTTGCCTCAGCCTCCCAAGTAGCTGGGACTACAGGCATCCAACTAAGGATTTAATTGAAGGAAGGGTAGCACACGTCAAGGCAAATTTTAGATGTCAAATTGAAAAAAATGAGAAAATATGATATTTCCATTTGTTTTCACAAAGATAAGGATAATATAACACCCAAATCTCCTAATTTAAAATTCTACTTTATACAGAGGCATATATTGAGTATCTATTAATTAAAAAGATTTAAGCCAGGCACGGTGGCTCACGTCTGTAATCCCAGCAATTTGGGAGGCTGAGGTGGGCGGATCACAAGGTCAAGAGATCGAGACCAGCCTGACCAACATGGTGAAACTCCATTTCTACTAAAAATACGAAAATTAGCCAGGCATGGTGGTGCATGCCTGTGGTCCCAGCTACTCAAGAGGCTGAGGCAGGAGAATCGCTTGAACCCGGGAGGCGGAGGTTGCAGTCAGCTGAGATAGCACCACTGCACTCCAACCTGGTGACAGAGTGAAACACCATCTCAAAAAAAAAAAAAACCAAAAAAAAAAACCAATTTAAGAGACTGTATCTCTTGATAGGTCAAAGGAGAAGATGGATAAATATATAAAGCTATGGAACTATGCCGTCTAGTATAGTAACCACTGGCCATATATGACTATTGAGCAAAGCTAGTCTAAATTGAGTTGTGTTATAAGCGTAAAGCACATATCCAACTTCAAACACTTAGTATAAAAAAGAATAGGTGGCTGGGTGCGGTGGCTCACGCCTGTAATCCCAGCACTTTGGGAGGCCAAGGCGGCTGGATCACGAGGTCAGGAGATTGAGAACATCCTGGCTAACATGGTGAAACCCTGTCTCTACTAAAAATACAAAAAATTAGCCGGGCGTGGTGGCGGGCGTCTGTAGTCCCAGCTACTCAGGAGGCTGAGGCAGGAGAATGGTGTGAATCCAGGGGGCGGAGCTTGCAGTGAGCTGAGATTGCGCCACTCCACTCCAGCCTGGGCGACAGAGCCAGACTGTGTCTCAAAGAAAAAAAAAAAGAAAGAAAAGTATAGGCCAGGCGTGGTGGCTCATGCCTGTAATGCCAGCACTTTGGGAGGCTGAGGAGGGCAGATCACTTCAGGTCGAGAGTTTGAGACAATCCTGACCAACATAGAGAAATCCCGTCTCTACTGAAAATACAAAATTAGCCGGGCGTGGTGGCACATGCTTGTAATCCCGGCTACTCAGGAGGCTGAGGCAGGAGAATCGCTTGAACCAGGGAGACCGAGGTTGTGGTGAGCTGAGATTGCGCCATTGCACTCCAGCCTGGGTAACAAGAGTGAAACTCTCTTTCCAAAAAAAAAATAAATAAAATAAAAATGAAAAAAAATAGAATACTTCATTAATAATTTTTTCTGCCAGACACGGTGGCTCACACCTGTAATTCCCGCACTTTGGGAACCTGAGGCAGGAAGATTGCTTGAGCTCAGAAGTTTGAGACCAACCTGGGCTCAACTCTACAAATATATTTTTTTAAATCAGCTGGGCATGGTGGCACATACCTGTGGTCCCGGCTGATCAGGATGCTGGTTGAGAGGATCACCTGAGCCCAGGAGTCTGAGACTGCAGTGAGCTGTATTTGTACCACTGTACTCCAACCTGGACAACAAAGTGAGATTCTATCTCAAAAACAACTTTTTTTTCTAAGTGATTACATGTTGAAATCATATTATGTATCTATTGGGTTAAATAAAATATTAAATTAATTCATCTTTTAAAGAAAACTTTTTAATATGGCTACTAGAAAATTTAAAATTTGAACCCAGGAGACAGAGGTTGCAGTGAGCCGAGATCGTGCCACTGCACCCCAGCTTGGGCGACAGAGCGAGACTCCGTCTCCAAAAAAAAAAAAAAGAAAGAAAATTTAAAGTTATAATGTGGCTTGCATTATGTTTCTGTGGGATAGCACTGCTAGAGAGAAATTGTGATGAAGACCCATGGGAAATGTATCAAAGTTGAAAAACATGGAAAACTTAACTAAAGGGTTTAATAAGTAAATTTCAATAACTTTTTTAGCATTGGGTCAAAATTATAAAGTGGCAAAAACATTAGCTTTTCGTAAAATAACCCTTACTAATGAAATTTAATGGGCCGGGCGCGGTGGCTCAAGCCTGTAATCCCAGCACTTTGGGAGGCCGAGACGGGCGGATCACGAGGTCAGGAGATCCAGACCATCCTGGCTAACACGGTGAAACCCCGTCTCTACTAAAAAATACAAAAAAAAAAACTAGCCGGGGCCAGGCGAGGTGGCGGGCGCCTGTAGTCCCAGCTACTCGGGAGGCTGAGGCAGGAGAATGGTCTAAACCCGGGAGGCGGAGCTTGCAGTGAGCTGAGATCCGGCCACTGCACCCCAGCCTGGGCGACAGAGCAAGACTCTGTCTCAAAAAAAAAAAAAAAAAGGCCGGGCGCGGTGGCTCAAGCCTGTAATCCCAGCACTTTGGGAGGCCGAGACGGGCGGATCACGAGGTCAGGAGATCGAGACCATCCTGGCTAACACGGTGAAACCCCGTCTCTACTAAAAAATACAAAAAACTAGCCGGGCGAGGTGGTGGGCGCCTGTAGTCCCAGCTACTCGGGAGGCTGAGGCAGGAGAATGGCGGGAACCCGGGAGGCGGAGCTTGCAGTGAGCTGAGATCCGGCCACAGCACTCCAGCCTGGGCGACAGAGCGAGACTCCGTCTCAAAAAAAAAAAAAAAAAAAAAAGAAATTTAATGGTATTTGCATTTCATTACTCTGCCAATTTAATAATTGGTATTTGGTTCTAAGTCTGTTAAAAGGAGTTTTGAATATTCTGTTACCTACTTGCATGTGCATTTGTTTTTTGTTGTTTGTTTGTTTGAGATGGAGTCTCACTCTGTTGCCCAGGCTGAAGTGCAGTGGCACGATCTCGGCTCACTGCAACCTCTGCCTCCCAGATTCAAGCAATTCTACTGCCTCAGCCTCCTGAGTACCTGGGATTATAGGCGTGTGCCACCATGTCTGGCTAATTTTTGTATTTTTACTAGAGACTGGGTTTCACCATGTTGGCCAGGCTGGTCTTGAATTCCTGACCTCAAGTGACCTGCCTGCCTCAGCCTCCCACAGTGCTGGGATGACAGGTGTGAGCCACCATGCTGGCCTGCATGTGCATTTGCAATTACAAATGTAGTGACCCAGGAATATTGTACTGACACTCACATTCTAGTAGATGCACGGCCAAAAACAATTTGATTTCCCAAAATGGTCAACATTACTTGGTAAGGTTCCCAACAAAACAAAGTACATTTTTCCTACATTTACACAGGAGTTTGGTTCCTGGAAAATTCAGTGAATGTTAAAACCATGCAAAAATACTTTTCTTCATGTGTATGTGGAGTGGGGGTGTGTAAAACAGAATAAGCTCAGATCACTATAAACAGATTTTTATCTTACAGGAATCTCTGGTGATAACAGTGGAAAATCCTCAAAGACACAAAACAATTATTTGCTATGAAGAGAGTTTGGCATCCCTGCCCTCCCCCATTACATGCCTATAGCGTCTCAATATTTTGTAAACTTTTTTTGGGGGGAATAATTATAGATTTGCAGGAACTTCCAAAGAAATGTCCAGGAAGGTCCAGTGCACCCTTCACTCCATTCTCCCTCAATGTTAATATCTTCCATGGCTACAGTGCAGTATTAAAACCAGGAAATCAACATTGGTACAATGCACAGAGCCTATTCAGATAGGAAACCAACATTGGTATAATCCTCATAGCTTATTCAGACTTCACCCATTATACTTGCAGTCATTAGTGTGTGTGTATATGTCTTGCTTTATATAACATTACCACATGCCTAGCTTTGTATAATTACCATTACAATCAAGATACACAACTGTTGAGTAGGGAGGGATCATGGCGGTAGGGAGGCAGGAGTAGACTGCAGCTCCCACTTGGACGGACAGAGCAGTGTGTAGACTCTCGCATTGTGAACTTTCGCTCCAGAAGTACTGCAGGAATAGATCAGGAAAAACCAAGAGAACTCACAGACCCTAGGAAGGAAGCAGATTGCTCCTGCAGGACCTGGGAGACACCCTAAATACTGTGCTGGTATCCATGGCTGAGAGACCTACAGATGGTCACATCACATGACTCTGTGCAGACAACCCCCAGTATTAGCTGGGAGCCTGGTAGACCTGCTGGGTGGCTTGATCCAGAAGAGAGATAACAATCACTACAGCTCTGCTCTCAGGAAACCACATCCCTAGGAAAACGGGGAGAGTACCACATCAAGGGAACACCCCATGGGACAAAAGAATCCAAACAACAGCCTTGATCCCTAGACCTTCCCTCTGACAAAGCCTACACCATGAGAAGGAACCAGAAAACCAACTCTGGTAATATGACAAAACAAGTTATTTAACACTCTGCAGAAATCACACCAGCTTAGAAGCAATGGATCCAACCAAGAAGAAATACTTGATTTACCTGAAAAAGAATTCAGAAGGTCAGTTATTAAGCTAATCAAGGAGACACCAGAAAAACACAAAGCTAAATTTAAGGAAATCAAAAAAATGATACAAGAAATGAAGGGAGAAATCTTCAGTGAAAAAGATAGCATAAATAAAAAAACAATCAAAACTTCAGGAAACAATGGAGGCACTTAGAGAAATGCAAATGCTCTGGAAACTCTCAGCAATAGAATCAACAAGCAGAAGAAAGAACTTCAGGGCTCGAAGACAAGGTTTTCGAATTAACCCATTTCAACAAAGACAAAGAAAAAAGAGTAAGAAAATACGAACAAAGCCTCCAAGATGTCTAGGATTATGTTAAACCACCAAACCTAAGAATTATTGGCGTTCCTGAGGAAGAAGAGAAATCTAAAAGTCTGGAAAACATATTTGGGTGAATAATCAAGGAGAACTTCCCCAGCCTTGCTAGAAACCCAGACATCCAAACACAAGAAGCTCAAAGAACACCTGGGAAATTCATCGCAAAAAGATCATCAACGGCTGCGCGCAGTGGCTCAAGCCTATAATTCCAGCACTTTGGGAGGCTGAGGCAGGTGGAACACTTGAGGTCAGGAGTTTGAGACCAGCCTGACCAACATGGTGAAACCCCATCTCTACTAAAAATACAAAAATTAGCCAGTGTCATGGTGCATGCCTGTAGTCCCAGCTACTCGGGAGGCTGAGGCAGGAAAATCTTGAACCCAGGAGGTGGAGGTTGCAGTGAGCAGAGATTGTGCCACTGCACTCTAGCCTGGGCAACAGAGTAAGACTCTGTCTCTAAATAAATAAATAAATAAATAAATATCATCTCCAAGGCACATTGTTGTCAGGTTATCTTTTTTTTTTTTTGATACGGAGTTTTGCTCTTGTTGTCCAGGCTGGAGTGTAATGGCGCCATCTCAGCTCATCACAAGCTCCGCCTCCCGGAGTTCAAGCGATTCTCCTGCCTCAGCCTCCTGAGTAGCTGGTATCACAGGCATGCACCACCATGCCTGGCTAATTTTGTATTTATGGAAGAGTTGGGGTTTCTCCACTTTGGTCAGGCTGGTCTTGAACCCCTGACCTCAGGCGATCTGCCTGCCTCGGCCTCCCAAAGTGCTAGGATTACAGGCATGAGCCACCGCGCCCGGCCCTGCCTAGACTGGCGTTTTTTTGTTGTTGTTGTTTGTTTGTTTGTTCGTTGAGATGGAGTTTCGCTCTCGTTGCCCAGGCTGGAGTGCAATGGTGCGATCTGGGCTCGCCGCAACCTCCAATTGCCTTTTTTTACTTAGTATAATTCACTTGAGGTTCATCCAAGTTGTATGTATCAATAGCTCATTCCCTTTTATTGCTTCGTAGTAGTCCATGGTTTGAATGTTCTGCAGTTCAGCCGTTTATCTATTGAAAGACATTTAGAGGCTGGGCGTGGTTGCTCATGCCTGTAATCCCAACACTTTGGGAGGCCAAGGCAGGCAGGATCACTTGAGCCCAGAAGTTCAAGACCAGCCTGGGCAACATGGCAAACCCCCGTCTCTACAGAAAAATGAAAAATTAGCCAGGCTTGGTGGTTCACACCTGTAGTCTCACCTACTTAGAAGGTTGAGGTGGGAGGATCACCTGAGCTTGGGGGACAGAGGTTGCAGTGAGCTGAAATTGTGCCAGTGCACTCCAGCTTGAGTGAAAGAGTGAGACTCTGTCTCCAAAAAAAAAAAAAAAAAACAAAAACAAAAAACCTTTAGATAGTTTACAGTGTTTGGCTATTATGAATAAAGCTGCTGTGAACATTATCACAAGCTTCTGTGTGAAAAAATATATATATATTTATCTGAGATAAATGACCAAGTGCGAAATTGCTGGGTCATATGTTAAGTTCATTTTGGGTTGTTAAAAAAACAGCTGTGGCCGGGCGGGGTGGCTCATGCCTGTAATTTCAGCGCTTTGGGAGGCTGAGGCTGGCAGATCACGAGGTCAGGAGTTCGAGACCAGCCTGATCAACATGGTGAAACTCCATCTCTACTAAAAATACAAAAATTAGCAGGCTGGGCGTGGTGGCTCACACCTGTAATCCCAGCACTTTGGGAGGCCAAGGCGGGCAGATCACGAGGTCAGGAGATCAAGACCATCCTTGCTAACACGGTGAAATCCTGTCTCTACTAAAAATACAAAAATTAGCCAGGCTTAGTGGCAGGCACCTGTGGTCCCATCTGCTTGGGAAGCTGAGGCAGGAGAATGGTGTGAACCTGGGAGGCAGAACTTGCAGTGAGCCGAGATTGCACCACTGCACTCCAGCCTGGGCAACAGAGAGAGACTCCGTCTCAAAAACAAATAAATAAATAAAATAAAATACAAAAATCAGCCAGGCATGGTACTGTGTGCCTGTAATCCCAGTTACTCAGGAGGCTGAGGCAGGAGACTTGCTTGAACCCAGGAGGCAGAGGTTGCGGTGAGTTGAGATCGCACACTGCACTCCAGCCTGGGCAACAGAGTGGCACTCCGTCTCAGAAAAAAAAAAAAAAGAAAGAAAAAAGAAAAGGAAAAAGAAATAGCCCAAGTGTTTTTCAGAGCAGCTGTACCATTTTATGTTCCACCCAGCAAAGTATGAGTGACTCAGAGTCTCTGCATCCTCACAAGCTCTTGGCATTATCACTATTTTTATTTTAGCCATTCTTAGTATTTTGACAATCAAAATTTGCTCACAAATTTCTAAAATATTATCTAGGTGGTAGCATTGCGTCTATTGAGAATCGTTAGATGACTGGCTCTCAAACGAGGCTGTGCATTCAGATTGCCTAGAGCACTTTATAAACATACCTGCGGCTGGGCCCCTGCTTCAGAGATTCTAGTTTAATTGGTCTGGGATGTGACCTGGCCATCAGGAATTGTAAAAGCTCCCCAGGTATTTCATTGTACAAACAAATTCATGAATCATTGATACTATTCCCATGTCTCACTCATTTTAGTCCTAAAGTTTCAAGATCCTATGGATGAGATAAATCAAGGGTTGAGGCCAGGCACAGGGGCTCATGCCTCTAATCCCAACACTTTGAGAGGCCGAGATGGGCAGATCATGAGGTCAGGAGTCTGAGACCAGCCTGGCAACATGGTGAAACCCTGTCTCTACTAAAAATACAAAAATTAGCTGGATGTGGTGGTGTGCACCTATAATCCCAGCTACTCAGGAGGCTGAGGGAGAAGAATTGCTTGAACCTGGGAGGCGGAGATAGCTGTGAGCCAAGATCATACCACTGCACTCCAGTCTGGGTAACAGAGCAAGACAATGTCTCAGGAGGGAAAAAATCAAGGGTCAAGATCATTTCTCCAGAATAAGTAAGATTTATAGTCAGCGTGGTATTTTCCCAGCAGAATGTCAGTAGAGCTCAAAGGGGAAGCAAAAGTAACTGTGGCCTAACATGCTGGGTTATAAGAAGAAACTTCTTAAAATAGATATATAAGACTAAAACTAAGACCAAATTACATGAAAACAAACCACAAATGCCTAGGACGTATTTCAATTCCTAGACGTATGATGTAGTGGTACCAAAAGATGGGCTTTCGAATAAAAAGTTCTGGCCAATCGCTGGGCGCGGTGGCTCATGCCTGAAATCCCAGCACTTTGAGAGGCTGAGGAGGGTGGATCACTTGAGGTCAGGAGTTTGAGACCAACCTAGCCAACATGCCAAAACTCTGTCTTTACTAAAAATATAAAAATTAGCTGGGCTTGGTGGTACATGCTTGTAATCCCAACTACTCGGGAAGCTGAGGCAGGAGAATTGCTTGAACCAAGGAGATGGAGTTTGCAGTGAGCCGAGATTATGCCATTGTCCTTCGGCCAAGGCGACAGAGCAAGACTCCGTCTCAAAAAAACAAAACAAAGACTTACAAGTCCTGGTTTTGGGTTCTGGTTTTTCCATGTAAGAACTGTGGGATCTTGGATGAGTCATCTGACCCCTCTAAACTTCAGTTTTCTATCCCTGAGATCGATAATGATGAACACCTCAGAGGTTTATTCCAAAGCTTAAAGTGCCCATATGTGCTGTATTTTTAACAAAAACATGCTGCAATTATGATACAATTATTACTAATAGGAAAATTAGAAATATTTGTTATCCACACCTCACCCAACTCACTCCAGTCAATATTTGATGACCACATTTTATGTAATATTTAATATATATTATCATGGCCAGGCACAGTGGTTCATACCTGTAATCCCAGCACTGTCGTAGGCGTGGCAGGTGGATCACTTGAGGTCAGGAGTTTGAGACCATCCCGGCCAACATGGTGAAACTCCGTCTCTACTAAAATTACAAAAATTGGACTGGGCGCGGTGGCTCAAGCCTGTAATCCCAGCATTTTGGGAGGCTGAGGTGGGCGGATCACCAAATCAGGAGATCCAGACCATCCTGGCCAAAAGGGTGAAACCCCGTGTCTACTAAAAGTACAAAAAATTAGCCGGGGATGGTGGCGGGCGCCTGTAGTCCCAGCTACTCTGGAGGCTGAGGCAGGAGAATGGCGTGAATCCGGGAGGCGGAGCTTGCAGTGAGTCAAGATTGCGCCACTGCGCTCCAGCCTGGGCAACAGAGCGAGACTGCGTCTCAAAAAAAAAAAAAAAAAAAAAATTACAAAAATTAGCCAGGTATGGTGGCGGGAGCCTGTAATCCCAGCTCCTTAGGAGGCTGAGGCAGGAGAATTGCTTGTTGAACCCAGGAGACAGAGGTTGCACTGAGCTGAGATCATGCCATTGCACTCCAGCCTGGGGGACAGAGCAAGATTCCGTCCCCCACCCCCGTCCAAAAAAAAGAAAGGCCTGGTGCGATGGCTCACACCTGTAATCCCAGCACTTTCAGAGGCCAAGGTGGGCAGATCACCTGAGGTCAGGAGTTTGAGACTAGCCATGGCCAACACGGTGAAACCCCGTCTCTACTAAAATATAAATATTAGCCGGGCGTGGTGGTGGGCACCTGAAATCCCCAGCTATTCAGGAGATTGGGGCAGGAGAATTGCTTGAACTTGGGAGGCAGAGGTTGCTGAGATTGTGCCATTGTATTTCAGCCTGGACGACAAGAGTATAACTCTCTCTTCAAAAAAAAAAAGAAACACACACACACATACACACACAAAGAAAACAAAACAAAACAAAACACAGACTAATACAATTTTATCTATTTATTTATTTACAGAGACAAAGTCTCATTATGTTGCCCAGGCTTGTCTTGAACTCCTGAGCTCAAGTGATCCTCCCACCTTGGCCTCCCAATATGCTGGGATTATAGGCATGAGTCACCATGCCTGGCCCAGAATAATATAATTTGGGGCTTCTTAAGTTTAGTGTGCCTGCAAATCACCAAGGGATCTCTTTAAATTTCACATCTGACTCAGCAGATCTTTGGCAGGACCTGAGGCTCTGCATTTCTTTTGTCGTTGTTATTTCTGAGACAGAATCTCGCTAAGTCACCCAGGGTGGAGTGCAGTGGTTCTACCACTGCTTACTGCAGTCTTGCCTTTCTGGGCTCAAGCAGTCCTCCCATCTCAGCCTCCCAAGTAGCTGGGCCTGCCTGCCACCACACCCTGGCTAATTTTTTGTTTGTTTGTTTCGGATGGAGTCTTGCTGTGGCCCAGGCTGGAGTGCAATGGCGTGGTCTCAGCTCACTGCAACCTCTGCCTCCCAGGTTCAAGCTATTCTCCTGCCTCAGCCTCCCAAGTAGCTGGGACTGCAGGTGCCTGCCACCATACCCGGCTAATTGTTTTTTGTTTTTGTTTTTGTTTTTTTTTTGAGACGGAGTCTCGCTCTGTCGCCCAGGCTGGAGTGCAGTGGCTGGATCTCAGTTCACTGCAAGCTCCGCCTCCCGGGTTCACACCATTCTCCTGCCTCAGCCTCCCGAGCAGCTGGGACTATAGGCCCCCGCCACCTCTCCCGGCTAGTTTTTTTGTATTTTTTAGTAGAGACGGGGTTTCACCAGGTTAGCCAGGCTTGTCTCGAACTGCTTACCTTGTGATCCGCCCACCTCAGCCTCCCAAAGTGCTGGGATTGCAGGTGTAAGCCACCACTCCTGGCCTAATTTTTGTATTTTTTGTAGAGACAGGTTTTTGCCGTGTTGCCCAGGCTGGTCTCGAACTCCTGGGCTCAAGCAACCCTCCTACCTCAGCCTCTGAAAGTGTTGGGATTACAGGCATGAGCCACTGTGCCCTGGCAGGCCCTGCATTTCTTTTTTTTTTTTTTTTTTTTTTTTGAGATGGAGTCTCGCTCTGCCACCCAGGCTGGAGCACAGTGGCCGGATCTCAGCTCAGCTCACTGCAAGCTCCACCTCCCGGGTTTACACCATTCTCCTGCCTCAGCCTCCTGAGTAGCTGGGACTGCAAGCGCCCGCCACCTCGCCGGGCTAGTTTTTTGTAGTTTTTAGTAGAGATGGGGTTTCACCGTGTTAGCCAGGGTGGTCTCGATCTCCTGACCTCGTGATCTGCCCGTCTCGGCCTCCCAAAGTGCTGGGATTACAGGCTTGAGCCACCGCGCCTGGCCCAGGCCCTGCATTTCTTTTTTTTTTTTTTTTTTTTTTTTTTGAGACAGAGTCTCGCTCTGTCGCCCAGGCTGGAGTGCAGTGGCCGGATCTCAGCTCACTGCAAGCTCCGCCTCCCAGGTTTACGCCATTCTCCTGCCTCAGCCTCCCGAGTAGCTGGGACTACAGGCGCCCGCCACCTCGCCCGGCTAGTTTTTTGTATTTTTTAGTAGAGACGGGGTTTCACTGGGTTAGCCAGGATGGTCTCGATCTCCTGACCTCGTGATCCGCCCGTCTCGGCCTCCCAAAGTGCTGGGATTACAGGCTTGAGCCACCGCGCCCGGCCCAGGCCCTGCATTTCTAACAAGCTCTTAGGTGACATTCGTGCTGCTTGTCTGCTGACATTTTGAGTAGCAAGGATAAAATTTTCAAATACCATAACTCAGTTTTAACAATTGTTAACTACTGGCCAGTTTCGTTTCCATCTTCTTATCCATTCTCTGCCCCAGATTATTTTGAAGTAAATCTTGGACGTTCTATCATTTACCTGCATTTAATTACATATCTCATTAAAAAGTTCAAAGTGCTTCCTTTGGAAAATATAATCACAATAGCACCAGGAGCTCCCCAAAAGTTTAACAATGATTTCTTAGTATCATCCAGTATCCAGTCAATTCACATTTCCCTGATTATCCCATGAATGCTTTTTTTTGGTGATTTGTTAATATGCCTATTCAGTCACTTTTTATTTTATTTATTTATTTTTGAGATGGAGTCTCGCACTGTTTTCCAGGCTACAGTGCAGTGGTGCAGTGGCGCCATCTTAGCTCACTGAAACCTTTGCCTCCCAGGTTCAAGTGATTCTCCTGCTTCAGCCTCCTGAGTAGCTGGGATTACAGGCACGCACCACCATGCCTGGCTATTTTTAGTAGAGACAGGGTTTCACCTTGTTGGTTAGGCTGGTCTCGAACTCCTGACCTTGTGATCTGCCTGCCTTAGCCTCCCAAAGTGCTGGGATTACAGGTGTGAGCCACCACGCCCGGCCTCTTAAGTAATTTTTAATCTGAAGATTCTCCTTCCAGTTTTTTCTTTTTCTTACTTTTATTTATTTATTTATTTATTTTTAAGAAACTAGGTATTTGTTCTGTAGAGTTTTCCAGTGTGGATTTTGCTGCCAACATCTTCCAGATATTGTTGAGCATGTTCCTTTCTCTCTTGTATTTCCTATAAATTGGTAGTTGGATCCAGAGCCTTAATTAGATTCAGGTTTGATTTTTTTTGACAAGGCTACCTAATAGACTGTGCTGTGCATTCCATCATGAGGTGCTTCATGTCTGGTTGTCTTTCTGTCCATGATCTTTGCAAAGGAGTCATCTCCCCTAACAGTGGAACCCGTGATTGGGGTCTGCTGCCACCGGGTGGTAGCAGCATGCCATAGCCACAGGTTCAAGGAGTAGTAAAAGGAGAGAAACACTGGTGTGAGATCCCAAACGGTAGGACTTGTCCTCTTCACTGAACCTACAATAAATCATCATGATTCTCAAACGTGATACTTCAAAGCTACTTTTATTTTTTATTATTATTATTATTTTTTGAGACGGAGTCTCACTCTGTAGCCCAAGCTGGAGTGCAGTGGCGTGATTTTGGCTCACTGCAACCTTCGCCTCTGGGGTTCAATCGATTCTCCTGCCTCGGCCTCTCGAGTAGCTGGGACTAGAGGCGCCTGCCACCACGCCTAGTTAATTTTTTTTTTTTTTTCTTTTTTTGTATTTTTAGTAGAGACGGGGTTTCACCATATTGCCCTGGGTGGTCTCAAACTCCTGAGCTCAGGAGATCTACCCACTTCAGCCTCCCAAAGTGCTGGGATTACAGGCATGAGTCACCGTGCCCGGCCTATTATTATTTTTTAGACAGTCACCCAGGCTGGAGTGCAGTGGCAAAATCATTGCTCACTGCAGCCTCAACCTGCCGGGCTCAAGCTAGTCTCCCATCTCAGCCTCTTGAGTAGCTGGGACCACAGCACACACCACCATGCCTGGCTAGTCTTTTTTTTTTTTTTTTTTGCTTTTTTCTTTTGGTAGAGATGTGGTCTAAGTTGCCCAGGCGCAAAGCTACTTTTAAAATAAGGCCAGGCACTGTCTCATGCCTGTAATCCTGAACTGAGGTGGGAGGATCGCTTGAGGTCAGGAATTCAAGGCCAGCTTGGCCTACGTGGGGAAATCTCGTCTCTACTAAAAATACAAAGTTAGCCAGGCGTCCAGGAACGGTGGCTCACTCCTGTAATCCCAGCACTTTGGGAGGTGGAGGTGGGCAGAACACCTGAGACTGGGGATTCAAGACCAGCCTGACCAAGAGGGAGAAACCCTGTCTCTACTAAAAATACAAAATTAGCCAGCGTGGTGGCGCGTGCCTGTAATCCCAGCTCAGGCCGAGGTGGGCGGAACACCTGAGGTCGGGAATTCGAGACCAACCTGACAAACAGGGAGAAACACTGTCTCTGAGACTGCAGCAGGAGAATCACTTGAACCTGGGAGGAGGAAGTTGCAGTGAGCTGAGACTGCGTCATTGCACCCCAGCCTGGGCAACAAGAGCGAAACTCCGTCTCGAGAAAAAAGAAAAAAAAAGAAAAAAAAAGAAAAAGAAAATTAGCCAGGCATGGTGGTGCATGCTTGTAGTCCCAGCTACTCTGGAGGCTGAGGCAGGAGAATCACCTGAACCTGGGAACTGGAGGTTGCAGTGAGCCGAGATCGGGCCACAGCACTCCAGCCTTGACAACAGAGCAAGACTGTCTCAAAATAAATACATACATAAATTAAATTAAATTAAATTAAACAATGCTGCTGGGTGCAGTGGGCTCACACCTGCAATCCCAGCACTTTGAGAGGTGGAGGCATGAGGTTGTCTGAGCCTAGGATTTCAAGGCTGCAGTGAACTATGATCAGCCACTATACTTCAGCCTGGGTAACATAGCAAAACCCTTTCTCTAAAAAAATAAAATAGTCTAATGCTGTGTCTTTATAGCGTGAAATAATAGTTATAATTTATTAAGCCCAAGAACCTTATATCCATATCTCATTTAATTCTCACAACACCCAGGAATATTAAACCATGGTGTTCATGTTTTGTAAAACAGTGGTGATGCTGGAGTTTGGTGTCAAGACTTGTTCTCAACCACTTCTATGCCAATCTTCTGTTTTAGTCTATATTGGAGTCACTTGTCCTTCCTGTCTCCACCCTACATCCCCTTACAGTGGTGCTGTTATTTTTTCTGTTTGTCCCACTGTCCTCCATTGCCATCCATTTTCCCTGGGAGACTGAACTTTCTCTTTAGCTTTCTTTCTTTCTTTCCTTTCTTTTCTTTCTTTCCTTTCTTTCCTTCTTTCCTTCTTTCTTTCTTTCTTTTCTTTCTTTCTTTCTTTTTTTTTTTAACACAGAGTCTCGCTCTGTCGCCCAGGCTGGAGTGCAGTGGTGCCATCTCAGCTCCCTGCAACCTCCACCTCCTGAGTTCAAGTGATTCTCCTGCCTCAGCCTCCCGAGCAGCTGGGATTACAGCTGCACCCCACCACGCCTGGCTAACTTTGTATTTTTAGTAGAGACGGGTTTCACCATGTTGGCCAGGCTGGTCTCAAACTCCTGATCTCAAGTGAGCCACCTGCCTCGGCCTCCCAAAGTGCTGGGATTACAGGCATGAGCCACCGCACCCGACCTTACTTTTCCTTCCTTCCCTCCCTCCCTCCCTTCCTTCCTTCCTTCCTTCCTTTTTTATCAAGTTTTTGCTCTGTTGCCCAGGCTGGAGTGCAATGGCACAATCTTGGCTTACTGCAACCGCCACTTCCTGGGTTCAAGCGATTCTCCTGCCTCAGCCTCTTTGTTTATTTATTTATTTTTTGAGTCTCCCTCTGTTGCCCAGGCTGGAGTGCAGTGGTGCAATCTCGGCTCACCGCCTCTGTCTCCCAGTTCAATCAATTCTCCTGTCTCAGCCTCCCTAGTAGCTGGGACTACAAGCACATGCCACCACCGCAAGCTAAATTTTTTTTTTTTTTTTTGAGATGGGAGTCTTGGCCGGGCGCGGTGGCTCAAGCCTGTAATCCCAGCACTTTGGGAGGCCGAGGCGGGTGGATCACGAGGTCAGGAGATCGAGACTATCCTGGCTAACACGGTGAAACCCCGTCTCTACTAAAAATACAAAAAAATTAGCCGGGCGTGGTAGCAGGCGCCTGTAGTCCCAGCTACTTGGGAGGCTGTCAGGAGAATGGCGGGAACCCAGGGGGCGGAGCTTGCAGTGAGCCGAGATCGCGCCACTGCACTCCAGCCTGGGAGACACAGCGAGACTCCGTCTCAAAAAAAAAAAAAAAAAAAAAAAAAAAAAAAAAAAAGAGATGGGAGTCTTGCTCTTGTTGCCCAGGCTGGAATGCAATGGCACGATCTTGGCTCGCTGCAACCTCTGCCTCCTGGATTCAATTGATTCTCCTGCCTCAGCCTCCTAAGTAGTTGGGATTACAGGCACCCACCACCATGCCCAGCTAATTTTTTTTTTTTTTTTTTGTATTTTTAGTAGAGATGGGGTTTCACCATGTTGGCCAGGCTACTCCCAAACTTGGATCACCTGAGGTCGGAAGTTCAAGACCAGCCTGACCAACGTGGAGAAACCCTGTCTCTACTAAAAATACAAAAAAGTAGCCAGGCGCGGTGGTGCTTGCCTGTAATCCCAGCTACGTGGAAAGCTGAGGCAGGAGAATCACTGGAACCCAGGAGGTAGAGGTTGCAGTGAGCCAAGGTCGCGCCATTGCACTCCGGCCTGGGAGATGAGAGCGAAACTTCGTTTCAAAAAAAAAAGTTTATCCTTTTGCCCTCTGGGCTCCATGCGGGTCCCCTTCCTTCTCCACTTTTGTTACCAGCAATTTACAGTTTCCTTGATTATCATTTCTTTGACAACTATGTTACCGGAAAGGGGTCCTGATGCAGATCCCAAGAGAGGGTTCTTGGATCTCACACAAGAAAGAATTCAGGGCGAGTCAGTAGAGTAAATGAAAGCAAGTTTATTAGCAAAGTAAAGGAAGAAAGGAATGCCTACTTCACAGAGCAGCCTGAGGGATGCTGGTTGCCCATTTTTATGGTTATCTCTTGATGATATGCTAAACAAGGTGTAGATTATTCATTCCTCCCCTTTTTAGACCCTCTGGGGTAACTTCGTGACGTTGCCATGGCATTTGTGACAGTTGGCACAGCAAACTGTCATGGTGCTGGTGGGAGTGTAGGAGTCAGGACACCCAGAGGTCACTCTTATCGTCATCTTGGCTTTGGTGAGTTTTAGCTGGCTGCTTTCCGGCAAACTGTTTTATCAGCAAGGTCTTTGTGACCTGTATCTTGTGCTGACCTCCTATCTCATCCTGTGACTTAGAATGCCTTAACCTTCTGGGAATGCAGCCTAGTAGGTTTCAGCTTTATTTTACCCAGCTTTATTCAAGATGGAGTTGCTCTAGTTCAAATGCCTCTGACAATTATACCCTCTTAGTTATGTGCTTTCTGTTCTCTTGGTTAAGGTTTGTTCGTTTGTTTTTGAGATAGGTTCTCGCTCTGTTGCCCAGGCTGAAGGGCAGTGGTGTGATATTTGCTAACTACAAACTCCATCTCCGGGGTTCAAGCTATTCTCATCCCTCAGCCTCCCAAGAAGGTGGGATTACAGGCACGCACCACCACGCCTGGCTAATTTTTGCATTTTTAGTAGACAGAAGGTTTCACCATGTTTGCCAGGCTGGTCTCAAACTCCTGGCCTCATGTGTCTCGGCCTCTCAAAGTGCTGGGATTACAGGCATGAGCCACTGTGCCCCGCCTTGGTTAAGGTTTGAAGGTGTCACAGGGTGAACTCCAGAATTGGGGTTCAGCCTGGGAGGCCCCGTGGGTTCTTGGTTTCACAGGAAGTAATTCACAGCCTGGTCAACATGGTGAAATGCCGTCTCTACAAAAATACAAATATTAGCTGGGTGTGGTGGCACATGCCTGTAATCCCAGCTGTTTAGGAGGCTGAGGCACGAGCATCACTTGAACCCAGGAGGCGGGAGTTACAATGAGCTGAGATTGCCCCACTATACTCCAGCCTGGGCGACAGAGTGAGACGTCTTAAAAAAATAAATAAATAGCTGGGAGTGGTGGCTCATGCCTGTAATCCCAGCACTTTGGAAAGCCGAGGTGGGTGGATCACGAGGTCAGGAGTTCAAGACCAGCCTGGCCAGCATGGTGAAACCCTGTTTTTACTGAAAATACAAAAAATTAGCTGGGCATGGTGGCGCATGGCTGTAATCCCAGCTACTTGGGAGGTTGAGGCTTGAACCCAGGAGGCAGAGGTTACAGTGAGCCGAGGTCACGCCGTTGCACTCCAGCTTGGGCAACAAGAGTGAAACTCCGTCCCCAAAATAAATAAATAAATAAATAGGCCAGGCACCGTGGCTCACCCCTGTAATCCCAACACTTTGGGAGGCCGAGGAGGGCAGATCACAAGGTCAGGAGATCGAGACCATCCTGGCTAATACGGTGAAACCCCATCTCTACTAAAAATACAAAAAATGAGCCAGTTGAGGTGGCGGGCGTCTGTAGTCCCAGTTACTCGGGAGACTGAGGCAGGAGAACGGCGTGAACCCGGGAGGCAGAGCTTGCGGTGAGCCGAAACCATACACCACTGCACTCCAGCCTAGGCGACAAAGAAAGACTCCGTCTCAAAAAAAAGAAAAAAAATAATAATAAAATAAATAAAAAGTAGCCTCCATAGGCAGAGCAGCCCTGAGGGCTGGTGGGTGGCTGTTTTTATGGTTATTATGGTTATTTCTTGATCATACGCTAAACAAGGAGTGGATTCTTCATGAGTTTTCTTTTTTTTTTTTTTTTTTTTTAATGAGATGGAGTCTCGCTCTGTCGCCCAGGCTGGAGTGCAGTGGCCAGATCTCAGCTCACTGCAAGCTCCGCCTCCCGGGTTCACGCCATTCTCCTGCCTCAGCCTCCCGAGTAGCTGGGACTACAGGCGCTGCCACCTCGCCCGGCTAATTTTTTGTGTTTTTAGTAGAGACGGGGTTTCGCCGTGTTAGCCAGGATGGTCTCGATCTCCTGACCTTGTGATCCGCCCGTCTCGGCCTCCCAAAGTGCTGGGATTACAGGTTTGAGCCACCGTGCCCGGCCCTTCATGAGTTTTCTAGGAAAGTGGCAGGGAATTCCTGGAACCTAGGGTTCCTCTTTCTTTCAGAGCACACAAGGTAACTTCCAGACATTGCCATGGTGTTTGTAAACTGTCATTGCACTAGTGGGAGTTTCCTTTAACATGCTAATGTATTATAATTAGCATATGATAAGCAGTGAGGATGATCAGAGGTCGCTTTCCTGGCCATCGTGGTTTGGGTGGGTTTTGACCGGCTTCTTTTGCTCTATGTTTTATCAGCTGGGTCTTTGTGAGCTGTGTCTTGTGAAACCAGTCCTGTCAAACTCCTATCTCAAAGGAAGCGACTTCATTTCATCATCAACATTCTTTTTTTTTTTTTTTTTTTTTTTTTTTGAGACAGAGTCTCGCTCTGTCACCCAGGCTGGAGTGCTGTGGCCGGATCTCAGCTCACTGCAAGCTCTGCCTCCCGGGTTCACGCCATTCTCCTGCCTCAGCCTCCTGAGTAGCTGGGACTACAGGCGCCCGCCACCTCACCCGGCTAGTTTTTTTGTATTTTTTAGTAGAGACAGGGTTTCACCGTGTTAGCCAGGATGGTCTCGATCTCCTGACCTCGTGATCTGCCCGTCTCGGCCTCCCAAAGTGCTGGGATTACAGGCTTGAGCCACCGCGCCCGGCCCATCATCAACATTCTTAACATTTTTTTCCTTTTTTTTTCTTGAGACGGAGTTTCGCTCCTGTTGCCCAGGCTGGAGTGCCATGGTGCGATCTCAGCTCACTGCAACCTCTGCCTCCCAGGTTCAAGCGATTCTCCTGCCTCAGCCTCCTGAGTAGCTGGGATTACAGGTGTGCACCACCACACCTGGCTAATTTTTGTATTTTTTAGTAGAAATGAGGTTTCATCATGTTGGTCAGGCTGGTCTCAAACACCAGACCTCGTGATCCACCCACCTCAGCCTCCCAAAGTGCTGGGATTACAGGCGTGAGCCACCGTGCCTAGCTTAGTTTTTTTATTGATTTAGTTTTCCTTATTGATTTGGAGAAATTATGTGTTAAAGAAGCTGGCCCCTTGTCCATACATAAGTGGTAAATATTTCCCACTTTTTTTGTTTGCTTTTGAATTTGTTTTTTTTTTTTTTTTTTGAGACGGAGTCTTGCTCTGTCACCCAGGCTGGAGTGCAGTGGCCAGATCTCAGCTCACTGCAAGCTCCGCCTCCCGGGTTTATGCCATTCTCCTGCCTCAGCCTCCCAAGTAGCTGGGACTACAGGCGCCCGCCACCTCGCCCGGCTAGTTTTTTGTATTTTTTAGTAGAGACGGGGTTTCACCGTGTTAGCCGGGATCGTCTCTCGATCTCCTGACCTCGTGATCCGCCCGTCTCGGCCTCCCAAAGTGCTGGGATTACAGGCTTGAGCCACCGCGCCCGGCCTTGAATTTGTGTTTTGATCATGTTGATGTTTTAATATTTTTATATAATTGTGATGGTTAATTTTGGGTGTTGCCTCTACTGGATTGAGGAATACTTAAAGAACTAGTAAGCATTTTTTTCTGGATGTGTCTGTGAGGATGTTTCCTCACAGTCAGTGGACTGAGAAGGGAAGATTCACTCTCAGTGTGAGTGGGCACCATCCAATTCTCTAGGGGCCCAATAGAACAAAAAAAGAGAGGAAAGGATTTCCTTTTCCTCCTTCCTCACTCCCCTGATCCCCAGGCTGGGATATTCTCCTCCTCTTGCCCTTGGACATCAGAATTCCAGGCTTTCCAGGGCTTGGGACTCCAGGGCTTACAATCACCCTCCCGCAGGGTTATCAAGCCTGTGGCCTCAGAGTGAGAACTGTACCATCAGCTCCACTGGTTCTGAGGCTTTTGAACTTGGACTGAACCACAATACTGGCATCCTAAGGTCTCCAGATTGCAGATGCCTTGCTGAGTCTCCCATAATCACCAGAGTCAATTCTCCTTATTAATCTTCTCTCTTATATTTATATCTCTTAATGGTCATGTCAATTTGGAGAACCCTGACTAACACAATAGTCTATTATTTTTTGATAGAAAATTTTATTCAAAAATGCATATAATAGGCCAGGCGCAGTGGCTCACGCCTGTAATCCCAGCACTTTGAGAGGCCGAGGTAGGTGGGTCACCTGAAGTTAGGAGTTCAAGACCAGCCTGGTCAACATGGTGAAACTCGTCTCTACTAAAAATACAAAAAGTAGCCAGTCGTGGTGGTGCACGCCTGTAAACCCAGCTACTCAGGAGGCTGAGGCAGGAGAATCGCTTGAACCCAGGAGGCGGAGGTTGTGGTGAGCCAAGATCTCAGATGTCCTTCAACAGGTAAATGGTTAAACAAACTGGTACATACATATCATAAAATACTATTCATCAATAAAAAGGAATGAACTAATTTTTTTTGTTTGTTTTGAGATGGAGTCTGACTCTGTCGCCCAGGCTGGAGTGTGGTGGCGGGATCTCGGCTTACTGCAACTTCTGCCTCTCGGATTTAAGTGAGTCTCTTGCCTCAGCCTCCCAAGCAGCTGGGATTACAGACACACGCCACCATGCCTGGTTAATTTTTTGTATTTTTAGTAGAGGCGGGGTTTCACCATGTTGGCCAGGCTGGTCTCAAACTCCTGACCTCAAGTGATCCACCTGACTGGGCCTCCCAAAGTGCTGGGATTAGAGGCGTGAGCCACCGCACCCAGCCAAGAATGAACTATTGATATACACAACAACTTGGATGAATTTCCAGGAATTTATCCTGTGTGAAAAAAGACAATCCCAGGTTACATGGTGTAAAATTCCATTTATATAGTCTTTTTGAAATGAGAAAACTTCAGAAATAGAGGACAGATTAGTGTTTGTCAAAAGGATAGTGGGCAGGGGTGGGGAAAGATCCAGTGGGAGGTAGAAGTTGTTATAAAAGGACAACATAAGGGATCCTTGTGATGTTCCAACTTTTCATTGTCTTGACTATGTTGGTAGGTACATGAACTTACACAAGTGAAAAATTATATAGAACTTAATGCACACGTACACAAATGAGTAAATTGGGGAAATCTGAATAAGACCAGTGGATTACTGAGCCAATGTCAATATCCTGATTATGATATTGTTCTATACTTTTGCAAAATGTTACCTTTGGTTGAAACTGAGTCAAACAAAAAAGGGATTTATTTGTATTATTATTATTATTATTGTTATTATTATTTTGAGACAGGGACTTGCTCTGTCACCCAGGCTGGAGTGCAGTGGTGCCATCACAGCTCACTGCAGCCTTAACCTCCTGGGCTCGGGTGATTCTCCCATCTCAGCCTCCTGAGAAGTAGTTGGGACTACAGGTGTGAGCCACCACACTGGACTGATTATTATATTTTTTGTAGAGATGGGATTTCACCATGCTGCCCAGGCTGGTCTTGAACTCCTGGGCTCAAGCAATCTGCCTGCTTCAGCCCTTCAAAGTGCTGGGATTACAGGCGTGAGCCATCACACCCAGCCTGTATTATTTTTTACTACTGCGTATGAATCTGAAATTATCTCAATAAAATTTTCAATTAAAAATGCAGGCAATACAGTAGTTTAGAAAGTAAATAAGTAAGTACTAATAGTCTTCTCTCCATGGCTACGCTAGATAATTTCATTCCGGGCGCGGTGGCTCAAGCCTGTAATCCCAGCACTTTGGGAGGCCGAGACGGGCAGATCACGAGGTCAGGAGATCGAGACCATCCTGGCTGACACGGTGAAACCCCGTCTCTACTAAAAAAATACAAAAAAAAAAACTAGCCGGGCGAGGTGGCGGGCGCCTGTAGTCCCAGCTACTTGGGAGGCTGAGGCAGGAGAATGGCGTGAACCCGGGAGGCGGAGCTTGCAGTGAGTCGAGATCTGGCCACTGCACTCCAGCCTGGGCGGCAGAGCGAGACTCCGTCTCAAAAAAAAAAAAAAAAAAAAAAAAAAAAGAAAGAATTTCATTCCCTAGAGAGAATGTTAACACTATAATATATATTTTTCCAGACTTTTTTCTATACTTACACATTTTTCTTTTTCTTTTTCTTTTTTTTTTTGAGACGGAGTCATGCTCTGTCGCCCAGGCTGGAGTGCAGTGGCCGGATCTCAGCTCACTGCAAGCTCCGCCTCCCGGGTTCACGCCATTCTCCTGCCTCAGCCTCCCAAGTAGCTGGGACTACAGGCGCCCGCCACTTCGCCCGGCTAGTTTTTTGTATTTTTTAGTAGAGACGGGGTTTCACCGTGTTAGCCAGGATGGTCTCGATCTCCTGACCTCGTGATCCGCCCGTCTCGGCCTCCCAAAGTGCTGGGATTACAGGCTTGAGCCACCGCGCCCGGCCTACTTACACATTTTTCTAAACAAAAGTGGGACTGTGCTATTTTTGTATCTCAGTAGCTTATTTCGTTCATATAAAAAAAAAACCAGACATCTTTCCATAGCATTTAGGGTTGCCAGATACAGCAAATAAAAATACAGGATGCCCATTTAAATTTGAAATGGCTGATCTTTTAGCATAGCTATGTCCCTAATATGTTGCTATTTTATTTGGCAATACTAATGGGAGTATGCTCACGTAACTCTTTCGAAATAATTGCATAATATTCCTCTGTATAATGCTTTGCCTTTGCCTAATAATGAGGGTGCTCTTTAGATCACAGTGTTCATCATCATTCTCATTAATACAGAGAGTCTCTAATATTTCTTTTTTTTTTTTTTGAGACAGAGTCTCTGTCACCCAGGCTGGAGTACCGTGGCTGCAACCTCCACCTCCCGGGTTCAAGCAATTCTCCTGCTTCAGCCTCCCGAGTAGCTGGGACTACAGGCACATGCCACCACGCCCGGCTAATTTTTTTAGTAGAGATGGGGTTTGGGGTTTCACTGTGTTAGCCAGGATGATCTCGATCTCTTGACCTCTTGATCCGCCCGCCTCGGCCTCCCAAAGTACTGGGATTATAGGCGTGAGCCACTGCGCCCAGCCCTTCTTTCTTTTTTTTTTTTTTTTTTGAGACGGAGTATCACTCTGTCACCCCAGCTGGAGTGCAGTGGTGTGATCACAGCTCACTACAACCTCCGCCTCCCAGGTTCAAGCAATTCTCCTGCCTCGACCTCCTGAGTAGCTAGGATTACAGGCATGCGCCACCATGCCTGGCTAATTTTTACATTTTTAGTAGAGATGGGGTTTCACCATGTTGGCCAGGCTGGTCTTTAACTCCTGATCTCATGATCTGCCCACCTCAGCCTCCCAAAGTGCTGGGACTACAGGCATGAACCACCGGGCAAGACTGAGTCTTGCTGTGTCACTGGGCTGGAGTGCAGTGGCGCAGTCTCGCCTCATTGCAATCTCTGCCTCCCAAGTTCAAGCAATTCTCCTGCCTCAACCTCCCGAGTAGCGGGGATTACAGGCGCCCACCACCACGGCTGGCTAGTTTCGTATTTTTTAGTAGAGATGGGAGTTTTACCATGTTGGCCAGGCTGGTCTTGAATTCCTGACCTCAGGTGATTCACCTGCCTCAGCCTCCCAAAGTGCTGGGATTATAGGTGTGAGCCACCAAGCCCAGCCTAAAACTTTTTTTTTTTTTTTTTTTTAGTCTTCCTGTGTTGCCCAGGCTAGACTGTAGTAGTGCCGTCTCAGCTCACTGCAACCTCCAACTTCCTGGGTTCAAGCAATTCTCATGCCTCAGCCTCTTGAGTAACTGGGACTACAGGTGTGCACCACCAAGCCTGGCTGATTTTTTGTATTTTAGTAGATAAGGTGTTTCACCATATTGCCCAGGCTGGTCTCGAACTCCTGAGCTCAGGCAATCCACCCGCCTTGGCCTCCCAAAGTGCTAGGATTACAGGCGTGAGCCACTACACCTGGCTGGTACCTTAAACTTTAATTGTTCTAACTGCTATATTTAATTCAGTGAACACTAAGAACTGCAGTGGGAAAAGCCTTGGCTTTCGATCCCTGGCTCTGCTTCTTACTAGATACCTAACCACCTTTTATTTATTTTTTACTTTAATTTAGCGACAGGGGGCCGGGCGTGGTGGCTCATGCCTATAATCCCAGCACTTTGGGAGGCCGAGGCGGGCAGATCACCTGAGGTTGGGAGTTCGAGACCAGCCTGACCAACATGGAGAAACCCCACCTTACTAAAAATACAAAATTAGCCGGGTGTGGTGGCACATGCCTGTAATCCCAGCTACTAGGGAGGCTGAGGCAGGAGAATCACTTGAACCCAGGAGGCGGAGGTTGTGGTGAGCCGAGATCACACCATTGCACTCCAGCCTGGGCAACAAGAACAAAACTCCGTCTCAAAAAAAAAAAAATTTAGAGACAGTGTCTTGCTCTGTCACCTGGGCTATGGTGCAGTAGCATGATCTTAGCTCACTGCAGCCTTGAACTCCTGGGCTCAAGTAATCCTTCCACCTCAGTCTCCTGAATAGCTGGGACCACAGGTGTACACTACCACACCTGGCTAATACCTCATGTTCTTTGGCCTTGGTTTCCTCACCTGTAAAATGGGAATAGAAATAATTATTTTACAAGATTAGAAATAATGTATTTACAACCCTCTAATCTAGTGTCTAGCAGAGAATGGAAACTTAAGAAATAAATCATTGTTTATTTATAGTAATGTTAAGATTCTATGGTGGGTACTAAGGGATAAACAGAGTTAACATTCCTGAAATTTTTTGTTACTTTTTTTTTGTTTTGAAACAGTATCTTGCTCTGTTGCTCAGGCTGGAGTGCAGTGGTGCCATTTCAGCTTACTGTAACCTCTACCTCCCAGGCTCAAGCAATCCCCCCACCTCAGCCTCCCAAGTAGCTGGGACTACACTACACCTGGCTTGCTTTTCATTTTCATATAATTGTTTTTTGAGGTGGAGTCTTGCTCTATTGCCCAGGCTGGAGTGCAGTGGCTTGATCTCAGATCACTGCAAACCTCTGCCTCCCAGTTTAAGCGATTCTTCCTGCCTCTGCCTCCCAGGTAGCTGGGATTACAGGCGCAAAAGCCACTACACCCTGCTAAGTTTTGTATTTTTTTATTCTTTTTTTGAGACGGAGTCTTGCTCTGTCGCCAGGCTGGCGTGCAGTGACGCAATCTCGGCTCACGGAAACCTCCGCCTCCCAGGTTCAAGCAATTCTCATGTCTCAGCCTCCCGAATAGCTGGGATTACAGGCAGGTGCTACCACATCTGGCTAATTTTTGTATTTTTAGTAGAGACGGGGTTTCACCATGTTGGTCAGGGTGGTCATGAACTCCTGACCTCAGGTGATCCACCCACCTTGGCCTCCCAAAGTGCTGAGATTAACAGGCGTGAGCCACTGCTCCCAGCCTGGACTTTCTCTTATACAACCACTTAACCACAGTTCAGTTATCAAAATTACAAAATTTAACAAATTCCTGAAGTAGTTTCTGAATTCAAATCCCTAAAATATTTTTAATAGTTTTTAAAAGCTGTTTCCTTTTCTGGCAGGACTGTGACCAAAACCCTAATTTTGTGTGGCTTCCCACTTGCCCTTAGATTGGATGTAAAATCTGGGCATGACTTGTAGCCCCAGGCTGGCTAACCTGGAGGCCCACAGAAGGGAAAGGGCATTGTACTGAGAGGTGCCTTCAGAGACTGGACTCCAGCCTTTGTTTCCCGTTCCACGGATGACTCAGCCACACATGGCACTGAGATTCATGGCATTCATTCTGCCAACAGAGAAGCACAGCTCTCACCCTGCCTTGGCAGGCCTGGCACACTCCAATGCTGGCCCAGCGTCTGCTCTGGCTTTCTCTGAAATGTAAATCCATTCTTTTCCTGGTCAGCACACCTCCCAGCTCTAGCCTGGCACACAAGGCTCTCCCACTGGGTCCCCTGCTTACCAGCTCTTCCTCTCCTGCCTTCTGCCATCCTGTGCTCCACCCAACTGGCCTTTCTCCACGTTGACTTGTGTTTTCTTGCCCCCTGCTTCTGCACACCTAGTTTCCCCTGCCTGGGGAATGCTCTTCTTCCCCCGTTGGATTTTTCTATTATTTTCAAGGCCTAGCTCCGGTAGCAAATATTTCAGTCGCTTCCCTCTGAGCTCTAAACAAGATAGCTACCTGCACTTGTATTTAGCACTTCTATGGGGTCCTTCATTAGCATTAGCCAACTCTAGTATGGGTCTGGCTCCTCTGTCTGTGAGCTCCCTTGGGCAGAAACCATGTCTCTTTTCTTCATTTCTCTGGTATTGCCCTGACCAGGGCCTGGCACAGTGTAGACATCGGTGACTGATGAAAGAATGAATAGCACAAATTACCCTGTGAGAGAGGGGCAGGCTTTTGAGTATAGAGATGATGCATGGATGTGCACATAAATCATTCAAAAGACTGTTGTGGGTTTTATTATTGCTGCTAATGGTGTTATTCTTGGTAGAGATGTTACATTCGGCCGGGTGCTGTGGCTCACGCCTGTAATCCCAGCACTTTGGGAGGCCGAGGTGGGTGGATCACCTGAGGTCAGGAGTTCAAGACCAGCCTGGCTAACATGGTGAAACGTCATCTCTACTAAAAATACAAAAATTAGCTGGGTATGGTGGTGTGTGCCCGTAGTCCCAGCTACTCGGGAGGCTGAGGCAGGTAAATCGCTTGAATTCGGGTGGTGGAGGCTGCAATGAGCCAAGATTGTGCCACTGCACTCCAGCCTGGGTGACACAGTGAGACTCCATCTCAAAAAAAAAGCCCGTAATCCCAGCCCTTTGGGATGGCCAATATGGTGAAACCCCGTCCGTACTAAAAATACAAAAATTAGCCGGCGTGGTGGCGCACACCTTTAGTCCCAGCTACTTGGGAGGCTGAGGCAGAAGAATCGTTTGAACTGGGGAGGCGGAGGTTGCAGTGAGCCCACTGCACTCCAGCCTGGGCGACAGAGAGAGACTCCGTCTCAAAACAAGGAAAAAAAAAAAAGAACAACAACAACAACAAAAGGATGTTACATCCCAAATGGCCTGACCTACCCAGTTAGTGACTCTTTTTTTTTTTTCTTTTGAGATGGAGTTTTGCTTTTTTTGCCCAGGCTGGAGTGCAATGGCGCAATCTTGGGTCACTGCAACCTTTGCCTCTCGGGTTCAAGCGATTCTCCTGCATCGGCTTCCCAAGTAGCTAGTATTACAGGCATGCACCACCATGCCTGGTTAATTTTGTAGTTTTAGTAGAGACGGGGTTTCACCATGTTGGTCAGGCTGGTCTTGAACTCCTGACCTCGTGATCTGCCCACCTCAGCCTCCCAAAGTGCTGGGATTACAGGCGTGAGCCCACACAGCAGACCAGTTATCTTGATGCTCTTTTTGTAACTGTTTTAGGATACCATGAACTATGCCCATAATTAGACTGCAAACTTAATTAATAAATGTTGTGTGTGTTCTGACTGCTTCACTGGCTGACTGTTCCCGGTCTCTCTCCCTCTCCTCAGGCCTTCCTATTCCCTGAGACACAACAATGTTGAAATTAAGCCAATTAATAACCCTACAATGGCCTCTAAGTGTTCAAGTGAAAGGAAGAGTCACACATCTGTCACTTGAAATAAAAAGCTAGAAATGATTAAGCTTAGTGAGGAAGGCATGTCCAAAGCTGATAGGCTGGAAGGGAAGCCTCTTGTGCCAAATAATTAGCCAAATTGTGAATGCAAAGGAAAAGTTCTTGAAGAAAATTAAAAGTGCTACTCCACTGAACACATGAGTGATAAGAATGCGAAACAGCCTTCATGCTGATAGGTAGCAGTCTGGATAGAAGATCAAACCAGCCACAAAATTCCTTGAGCCAAAGCCTAATCCAAAGCAAGGCCACGACTCTCCTCAATTCTGTGAAGGCTGAGAGAGGTGAGGAAGCTGCAGAAGAAAAGTTGGAAGCTAGCAGAGGTCAGTTCATGAGATTTAAGGAAAAACGCTGTAGGCTGGGCCTGCAAAATCCCAGAGCCTTATGAATTATGCTGAATCTACTCTGCCTGTGCTCTATAAATGGAACAGCAAAGCCTAGATGACAGTATAACTGTTTGTACTATGGTTTACTGAGTATCTTTGTGTTTTTTTTTTCGAGGCAGGGTCTCTCTCTGCCACCCATGCTGGAATGCAGTGATGTGATTATAACTCACGGTAACCTCGAACTGTTGGGCTCCAGTGATCCTCCTGCCTCAGCCTCCTGAATAGCTGGTACTACCAGCATATGCCGCCACACCTGGCTAAGGTTTACTGCATATCTTAAGCCCACTTCTGAGACCTACTTCTAAGAAAAAAAGATTCCTTTCAAAATATTAATGCTCATTGATAATGCCCCTAGTCACCCACGAGCTCTGATGGAGATGTACAAGAAAATGAAGGTTGTGGCCGGGCGCGGTGGCTCAAGCCTGTAATCCCAGCACTTTGGGAGGCCGAGATGGGTGGATCACGAGGTCAGGAGATCGAGACCATCCTGGCTAACACGTTGAAACCCCATCTCTACTAAAAAAAAAAAAAAAAAAAAAAAAACTAGCCGGGCGACGTGGCGGGCGCCTGTAGTCCTAGCTCCTCTGGAGGCTGAGGTAGGAGAATGGTGTAAGCTCGGGAGGCGGAGCTTGCAGTGAGCTGAGATCCGGCCACTGCACTCCAGCCTGGGCGACAGAGCCAGACTCTGTCTCAAAAAAAAAAAAAAAAAAAGAAGGCCGGGCGCGGTGGCTCAAGCCTGTAATCCCAGCACTTTGGGAGGCCGAGACGGGCGGATCACGAGGTCAGGAGATCGAGACCATCCTGGCTAACGCAGTGAAACCCCGTCTCTACTAAAAAATACAAAAAAATAGCCGGGCGAGGTGGCGGGCGCCTGTAGTCCCAGCTACTCGGGAGGCTGAGGCAGGAGAATGGCGTAAACCCGGGAGGCGGAGCTTGCAGTGAGCTGAGATCTGGCCACTGCACTCCAGCCCGGGCGACAGCGCGAGACTCCATCTCAAAAAAAAAAAAAAAAAAAAGAAAATGAAGGTTGTTTGGATGTCTGCTAACACAACATCCATTCTGTAGGCCATAGATCAAGGAGTGATTTTGACTGTCAAGTCATTTTATTTAAGAAATACATTTTGTGAGGTTACAGCTGCCATAGATAGTGATTTTATGATGGATCTGGGCAAAGTAAACTGGAAGCTTTCTGGAAAGAATTAACTCTTCTAGATGTCATTAAGAACATTCATGGCCAGGCGCGGTGGCTCATGCCTGTAATCCCAGCACTTTCGGAGACCAAGGTGGGCGGATCATGAGGTCAGGAGATCGAGACCATCCTGGCTAACATGGTGAAACCCTGTCTCTACTAAAAATACAAAAAAATTAGCCGGGCATGGTGGTGGGCACCTGTAGTCCCAGTGACTCGGGAGGCTGAGGCAGGAGAATAGTGTGAACCCGGGAGGTGAAGCTTGCAGTGAGCTGAGATCATGCCACTGCACTCCAGCCTGGGTGACAGAGCGAGACTTCATCTCCAAAAAAAAAAAAAAAATTTATGATTCATGGGAAGAGGTCACCATATCAACATTAACAGGAGTTTGGAAGAAGTTAATTCCAACCCTCATGGATGACTTTGAGGGATTCAAGACTTCACTTCTGGAAGTAACTGCAGATTTGATGGAAACAGCAAGAGAACTAGAATTGGAAGTGAAGCCTGAATATGTGACTGAACTGCTGCAATCTCATGATCAAACTTGGATAGATGGGGAGTTTCTTCTTACTGATGAGCAAAGAGAGAGGGGTTTCTGGAGATGGAATCTCCTCTTGGTGAAGATGCTGTGATCCTTGCTGAAATAACAACAAAGGATTTAGAATATTCCATAAACTTTGTTGATAAGGCAGTGGCAAGGTTTCAGAGAACTAATTTTGAAGGAAGTTCTACTGTGGATAAAATGGTATCACACAGCATTATATGCTACAGAGAAATCTTTCGTGAAAGGAAGTGTCCATCGATGTAGCATTGTTGTTTTATTTTAGGAAATTGCCACAGCCATCCCAACATTTAGCAACCACCACCCTGATCACTCAGCAGCATGGAGGCAAGACCCTCCACCAGCAAAAAGATTATGATTTGCTGAAGATTCAGATGACCATGTTTAATTAAGTTTAGCCTAAAGCTGCCTCCTTATGCATTTTAAGTTCAGCCTAACTCCTTCCTTCCTTCCTCCCTCCCTCCCTCCCTCCCTCTTTCTTTCTGACGGAGTTGCTTTGTTGCCCAGCCTGGAGTGCGGTGGCAGCATCTCTGCTCACTGCAACTTCTGCCTCCCGGGTTCAAGAGATTCTCCTGCCTCTACCTCCTGAGTAGCTGGGATTACAGGCACGCACCACCACGCCCGGCTAATTTTTTGGATTTTTAGTAGAGACAGGGTTTCCTCATGTTGGTCAGGCTGGTCTCAAACTCCCGACCCCAAATGATCTGCCCCGCTAGGCCTCCCAAAGTGCTGGGATTACAGGTGTGAGCCTTTGCACCTGGCCTAACATTTTCTCCATACATAGTGAATTGTGTAAAGAAACTGTAACCTTTCTTGTAACGAGTAGCGAGTCTCAATCACAGCAGCGGATTTTTGGCCAATCACAGGTAGCCAACTGTTTAAACAGTGCTCAAAATAGTCAGAGGTTGAGTTGCAACCAGTCCGGCTGTTTCCATACTCGACTGCCATTTCTGTAAGTCATTTTCCTTTTTCTGTCCATAAATGTTATTTGAAGATATGGCAGCCCGAGTCACTCTGAACCTATTTTAGTTCCGGGGATGGCTGGATTCTGGACTCATTCTTTGGTCAATTCAACTCTGTAAAGTTTAATTTGTCTAAAGATTTTCTGGGCCGGATATAGTGGCTCACACCTGTAATCCCAGCACTTTGGGAAGCCGAGGCGGGAGGATCGCTTGAGGCCAGGAGTTTAAGACCAGCCTGGCCAACATAGCGAGATCCCGTCTCTACCCACAAATAATTTAGCCAGGCGTGGTGACGCGTGTCTGTAGTCTCAGTTATCGGAGTTTTTATTCCTCATGGGAACACATTTTGGAGAGGGGGAGGTATTCCTGTCTTTGCTGGGTGGGAGAACGGCCAGTGGGCAAGGGAGAACGAAAATGAGAACTGTGACTGCCAGAGGGCACGTCAATTTTAGGAAGAGAACGTGAGAAAGTTGGGTTATGTGGAGACTTGACATATCTACGCCACACGGAAAATCATCACGTGCCCTCCGGGGCAAGACCAAGGCCTCAAGTCCGGGGCAAGACCAAGGCCTCAAGTCACCCCTCGCAGCCCAGTGGACCTCACGGCCATCCCTTTCAGGGCTCCACAGCTACCTCCTACTGTTGCCCGGGTGAGAACCTCCCCGCACTGTGCGCGCCCCCGCCTGCCGTGCGCGTCCGCTTCCCTGGGATCCGGTGCCGCGCGCGCCCCGGCTGCCCCCCCCCCGCCCCGCCCCTTCCGGCCCGGGAGATTTGATTCCCTTGGCGGGCGGAAGCGGCCACAACCCGGCGATCGAAAAGATTCCTAGGAAGGCTGTACCAGCCACTTCTGTCAGGACAGCGCACTCCTGTCTTGTTGGGCGCCGCCCCGCCGTGCCCTCCACCCCTCAGGTCAGTTTTCCCGCCTGCCCGCCGGAGTCGCAGGTGAGGGCTGGGGTCTGGGCTGTGCAGGGCGCAGCGGCCCAAGCCCGGTTTGCTCCTGGCTCTCGGGAGACTGGAGGATTTCATCGGAGCCCCGCGCTTTACCAGCCCTGTTCCCTGGATAAGATATTTAACCTTTCCGACCCGCGTTTTTCTCCTCCGTAAGTGGGGGTAATGACCGTGTCTACTTAACAGGGTTATTGAAGTGCTCAGGCCAAGCGTTTGCCACCTAGGAGGCTGCGATAGATGTGAATTCCCATTTCCAGTTTCCGTGACTCTTCTCCGCTAAAAAAGTTCACAGAACAGTTTCGAGTTTTTTCTGTTTATACAACTCAGTTTCCTGGGGCAATCCAGTAAAAAAGGAGATGTGTTATCACTACCTTTTCAGAGTCCAAATCCATCCTCTCCTATCATCTCCCCAAAGTAGTGGCGTCAGAGGCGCACACTAAAGGGGAATTTTTTTTCTTGTTCTTCGAGATGGAGTTTAACTCTTGTTGTCCAGGCTGGAGTGCAATGGTACGATCTCGGCTCACCGCAACCTCCGCCTCTCGGGTTCAAGCGATTCTCCTGCCTCAGCCTCCCGAGTAGCTGGAATTACAGGCATGCGTCACCACGCCCTGCTCATTTTTGTAGTTTTAGTAGAGACGGGGTTTCACCACGTTGGCCAGGCTGGTCTCCAACTCGTGTCCTCAGGTGATTCGCCCACCTTGGCCTCCCAAAGTGCTGGGATTACAGGCGTGAGCCACCGCGCCCGGCCTAAAAGGGGAATTTGCACCGAATGCTGTATCAGTAATAGGAGCAGCAGGGTTGCTCCCACCAAGAAACCTGGTGTAGGGTGGGGGAGCTGGAAGGGGTAGACTCAGGAAAGGCTGCCCAAGAGAGGGATTAGGCCCCTAGTACTTAGGGCGAGTAATTACCTTTGGTATTTCTCCTTCGTTAGTGGAACGAGGTGAGTGTCAGGAGCCTGGATTGTTGCTTAGAGGCCAGTGTTCCTAACTTTGGTTTGTATTTTGGTTTCTGTTTCCCATGGAGTCTGGGAGAAATTAGAAAATCAGAAAAGTCAGAAAAGCCCTTACTGGGCCTTCGTGGGCATGTTTCGCCGGAGGGTCTGCCCTTTCTGTGTAACTAGTGTGGACCAACTAGATGGGCAAATCCATCCCAATGAGTGCCTCATTGTTGGTGCTCCCAGAAGCCTTTGCAAGGGAGCAGGGCAGAATGCTAATTAAATGTGTTGCAAGGCCACATTATAAACCATTCTGAGCCCCGCGTGGTGGCTCACGCCTGTAATCCCAGCACTTGGGGAGGCCGAGGCGGGCAGATCACTTGAGACCAGGAGTTCTAGACCAGCCTGGCCAACATGGCGAAACCCCGTCTCTACTAAACACACACACACACACACACACACACACACACACACAAATTAGCTGGGCATGGTGGCGCATGCCTGTAATCCCAGCGACTTCGGAGGCTGAGGCACGAGAATCGCTGGAACCCAGGAGGAGGCGGAGGTTGCCGTGAGCCGAGATCAAGCTACTGCACTCCAGCCTAGGTGACAGAACGAGACCCTGTCTCAAGCAAATAAACAGACAAACAAAACCGAAAAAATCATTCTGTATTCTACTTCCTCTTTGAAATTATCCTCAGCATCAGTGTCTTTCCAAGCTCTGAGGATAAGGTAAATGTATTATGTGGCAAGTAATAGACTAGCCCAAATAATACTGTTAGAAAATGCCCCCGATTTGTTGCTATCCTTTAAAATTTAACCATAAACATCTTCTCATTATCCCAATTCCTTGCTCTTCAGAGAAGTTTAAAGACCCCAATTATAGGCCGGGCATGGTGGCTCACGCCTGTAATCCCAGTACTTTGGGAGGCCGAGGCGGGTGGATCATGAGGTCAGGAGTTCAGGACCAGCCTGGCTAAGATGGTGAAACCCTCTCTCTACTAAAAATACAAAAAATTAGCCGGGCATGGTGGCACACGCCTGTAATCCTAGCTACTCGGGAGGCCGAGGCAGAAGAATTGCTTGAACTCGGAGGGTGGAGGTTGCAGTGAGCCAAGATCATTATGCCACTGCACTCCATCCTGGGCGACACAGACTCCGTCTCAAAAAAAACCAGTTACATATACCCCCAATTCTTCTATCTATTTAGTCAAGCCCAGAAGGGCACTCAGGTGTCTGATTGGGGTCTAATTTCCTTCTTCATTATTCACAGTTGAGAGACTGTCTTCCACGTTGACTGATAATATACCTCCTTCAGCAGCTACAAAGTTGGGTAACTCTGTTCACAAGGCTTTTCTGTATTCTATATTAACAAACTCTAGAGGATAAACAGGGCACATAAGAATATTTAGAACCAGCTCCACATTCACAAAGATTTACAAATCAAGTATAATCTGCGATTAGTGTAGCAGTTTGTAATGTAAGCACCAGTTTTCTCATATAGCATCCACAACGATATTCCCTGGATTCAGTAGATATAATCTAGGCCCACATTGGTATTACTCATCCAAAGACATGGTGTAATTTGAGAGAAGGGTGTAGATAGAGAAAATGGAAGAAAGAAAGGGAAAAAAAAAGCACATGGCTTCAGTCTTACCTTACTTGTTAAATGGACAGCTAGCCCATCTCTGGTAGTTTTCCAGAGGCCATGACTGGGATGTTTATAACTCTTTAGGGAGAAGTCTATTAAGTTAATTATGACACTCTTAAATCCCTAATCTGGGAAGTGAATTCCAACATCTTACAAATTGCTTTCTCTTTCTGAGTGACGATTTGAAATAGTCCAGTCCTTTGCATGGAATGTAGACATGTGCATTCAGATTTATAGCCCAGTGTTTCTCCATTTCCATTCTCCTGCTCTTTTTCTTCTTCTGTGTCAGGATTCCAGAGATTTCTGAGACTTAGGTTGACCTCTGTACTTTTACTGTTTTTATTGCCTTTTGGAATTTTTTAGTCCTATGGTTCCTGTTTGTTTTTAGGATGAGGTTCCTGTTTATCCCCACATTTGCCCCACTGACAAATGCCCTTTAAAATATTTCTGAATTAGTGTTGCTGTTTAAAGTATTTAATCCTGTGCCTTCAGGTGCCCAGTGAGAATAAATTTGTCCTCTGTGGTATCTCTTTGCCATGAGTAACTTTTTCTACTCCAGTGGAAGCAGAAGGTTTCATTGCTATCAATAGTTTTCCCTCAGCACTGGGACCTAACCTTGCTGCTTCTAATGTTTGCCTACCCTGTTCATGCAGATTTCGTTAGGTTAAATTTTCAACCTACTTATTAAGTTGGGTCTAGCGTGATCTCTTCCTAGGAAATGGCTTAATATTGTTTATTTTATCAGAATGTCTTTTTGCATGTTATCTTTTTGCGTGCTGTTTCTGCTTTGATGTTGAAGACTGAACCCTGTTTTTTTTTTTTTTTTTGAGACGGAGTCTTGCACTGTAGCCCGGGCTGGAGTGCAGTGGCCGGATCTCAGCTCACTGCAAGCTCCGCCTCCCGGGTTTACGCCATTCTCCTGCCTCAGCCTCCGGAGTAGCTGGGACTACAGGCGCCCGCCACCTCGCCCGGCTAGTTTTATGTATTTTTAGTAGAGACGGGGTTTCACGGTGTTAGCCAGGATGGTCTCGATCTCCTGACCTCGTGATCCGCCCGTCTCAGCCTCCCGAAGTGCTGGGATTACAGGCTTGAGCCACCGCGCCCGGCCTGAACCCTGTTTTTTAAAGCCGATTTAATTTTTTTCTTGAGTTTTGATATTTTTCCTTCTAAAACTTCTGCTCTAGTTTTCTATTCATTGACCAATTTTTTTTTTTTTTTTTTTTTTTTTGAGATGGAGGCTCACTCCTGTTGTGCAGGCTAGAGTGCAGTGGCATGATCACAACTCACTGCAACCTCCACCTCCTGGGTTCAAGCAATTCTCCTTCCTCAGCCTCCCAAGTAGCTGGGATTACAGGTGTGCGCCACCACGCCCGGCTAATTTTTGTATTTTTAGTAGAGACTGGGTTTCTGCATGTTGGTGAGGCTGGTCTTGAACTCCTGACCTCAGTTGATCCACCTGCCTTGGCCTCCCAAAGTGTTAGGATTACAGGTGGGAGCCACTGTGCCCCGCCAGCTTTTTACTTGCTGATAATAATTTTCCTTTTCTCTCCAAGTAAAATGATTCATGGAATCAGTGTTTCAGGCATTGAAAAATGGTATTTTTAAAACGTCCTTTGTGGCTCTTGGGGTTTTGATAACTTCATTCAGATTTTTCTCCACCTCAATTTAAGAAGACTACTCCTCATTGTATGAAGGGCCTTCTCTTATTACTCTGTCTTCCTTTATAAGCTTACCACACTT
The DNA here is from genome assembly GCF_043159975.1 of Macaca nemestrina. Lineage (NCBI taxonomy): Eukaryota > Metazoa > Chordata > Mammalia > Primates > Cercopithecidae > Macaca > Macaca nemestrina. Next base: position 65,927,183 of record NC_092138.1, read on the forward strand.
CTGAGGTTGAACTCACACTCTAGGTCTTCCAAATTCATGGCCATTATTAAGGCTTACTAACATGCTAGTCACTCAGTTCTGGATAAGAACAGGGTAAAGAACACAGAATTTGAAGGTAGTTTATGTGGCACCTGCCACTCATCAATTTGAGGCTTAAACAGTCATGCTTGGCCAGCACAGTAGCTCACACCTGTAATCCCGGCACTTTGGGAGGCCAAGGAGGGTGAATCACCTAAGGTCAGGAGTTTGAGACTAGCCTGGCCAACGTGGTGAAACGCCGTCGCTACTAAAAATACAAAAATTAGCTGGGTGTGGTGGTGTTCATCTGTAGTCCCAGCTACTCGGGAGACTGAGGCAGGAAAATCGCTTGAACCCAGGAGGTGGAGGTTGCAGTGAGCTGGGATCACACGACTGCACTCCAGCCTGGACAACAGAGCGAGACTCCATCTCAAACAAACAAACTAGCCAGAAGTGGTGGCATGTGACTGACCTTGACTAGTTTTTAATTTTTTTTTTTTTGAGACAGAGTCTCGCTCTGTTGCCCAGGCTGGAGTGCAGTGGTGCGATCTCACCTCACTGCAAGCTCCGCCTCCCGGGTTCACGCCATTCTCCTGCCTTAGCCTCCCAAGCAGCTGGGACTACAGGCGCCCGCCACCACGCCTGGCTAACTTTTTGTATTTTTAGTAGAGACGAGGTTTCACCATGTTAGCCAGGATGGTCTCGATCTTCTGACCTTGTGATCCACCTGCCTCGGCCTCCCAAAGTGCTGGGATTACAGGCGTGAGCCACCGCGCCAGGCCTAGTTTTTAATTTTTTATTTTTATTATATTTATTTATTTGAGACACAGTTTAGCTCGTTACCCAGGCTGGGGTGCAATGGTGTGATCTTGGCTCACCGCAACCTCTGCCTCCCGGGTTCGAGTGATTCTCCTGCCTCAGCCTCACTAGTAGCTGGGATTACAGGCATGGGCCACAGCACCTGGCTAATTTTTTATATTTTTAGTAGAGACAGGGTTTCTCCATGTTGGTCAGGTTGGTCTTCAACTCCTGACCTCAGGTGATCCGCCCGTCTCAGCCTCCCAAAGTGCTGGGATTACAGACATGAGCCACCATGCCCAGCTATCTTTATGCTTCTTCCTTTTGCCACTCCTCGCTGTAGGTTTGGTATGGGTAAGCCTTGGCTATCTATGTTTTCAACTTTTCAGAGATTTGTCTTTTACTTTTTTTTTTTTTTTTTTTTTTTGAGGCGGAGTCTCGCTGTGTCTCCCAGGCTGGAGTGCAGTGGCGTGATCTCGGCTCACTGCAAGCTCCGCCTCCCGGGTTCACGCCATTCTCCCGCCTCAGCCTCCCAAGTAGCTGGGACTACAGGCGCCCGCCACCACGCCCGGCTAGTTTTTTGTATTTTTAGTAGAGACGGGGTTTCACCATGTTAGCCAGGATAGTCTCGATCTCCTGACCTCGTGATCCACCCGCCTCGGCCTCCCAAAGTGCTGGGATTACAGGCTTGAGCCACCGTGCCCGGCTGTCTTTTACTTTTAAGTCTTTACAACTATTATTGATTTTGTTATGGTGTGAGATAGAGATCCAATGTGTTTTTTTTTTTTTCCTTTGCCTCATGGCTAACCAATTGTCCCAGCTCCAGATCTGCATTTCCATCACCTATTACCTCTAAAAGCAGTCTCAGTTCAGTACCTGTCAACTTTTACTTCCTCTAGGATCTTTGCACCTAAATTCCCTCTTTCTGGAACATTCTCCCTCTAATTCTTTGTGGGCTATGACTGTTAAGGCCTACAGACCAAAGACCACATCCGTAGTAAAAATCATTAGATGTGTTTAGCTTGCTGCAGCAAGAGAAACCATACTCTTGAGAATTTTGGGTAGTCTCAGAGTGAGTTGAAAGGGGCAGAATGAGGGAATAATGAGGTGGGGCTGAGGATATCATTGAAGAGAATGAAGTCAGCCAAATAAAGGATCTTTATTTTAACAGCCTTGAATGGAAACATTGTTTACATGGTCATGTTCAGATTCTATTGAAACCATTGTTCAAGTTTTGATAGGAATATCACAGTCTGATTACTGGCAGGGCTGATTTTCTCAATTCTCATCCTTCGAATTAGAGCTTGGCTTAAATGTTACCTTCTCAGAAACCACTGTTGCTTATTTTTATTTCAGTATTTATTATAGATAATAATAATAATTATTATTATTTTTTGAGACAGAGTCTTGCTTTGTTGCCCAGGCTGGAGTGCAGTGGTGTGATCTTGGCTCACTGCAAACTCTGCCTCCAGGTTCAAGCAATTCTCCTGCCTCAACCTCCCGAGTAGCTGGGATTGCAGGCACACACCACAAGGCCTGGCTAATTTTTGTATTTTTAAGTAGAAACCGGGTTTTAATATGTTGGCCAGGTTGGTCTTGAACTCCTGACCTTGGAATCCGCCCACTCCGGCCTCCCGAAGTGCTGGGATTACAGGCGAGAGCCTCCGCACCTGGCCTATAAATTATAATTATTAATTTGTTGTCTACTTATTTGTCTTTTGTCTTCTCCACTAGAATATACACTCCATGAGGGTAGAATCACATTTCTTCTCCATTACAGCCCTAGTGCCAAGGGCAGGTTTGGCATATCATAGGTGCTCAGTAAATATCTGTATGAATAAATGAATGAATAAAAGCAAATTCAAGAGTTTTCTAGGACTGCATTTGCAGTTCTTCCAGACACACTGCTGATCTCTAAAAGTCAACCAAGAGGATATTTTCCACAAGTAAGACAGAGATGGTATGAGTGTGACTTTGTTTATTAATGTGCATAACAGGGCCCTACTCATTTCTATGGTTTTTTTTTTAAATAAACTACTTAATTTTAAAACTCAGGGAGACAAAATCAGTAAGATCTACCTAATTTTTTTCACAACTAATTTTTATGTATTATTTGATGTATACTTAACTGTATATATAACCAACAAGTTGTGAAGCATAATAATAAAATACATCATATTCATATTAAAATTGTATATGACTGGGTTCTTAGTTTGGGTTTTCCTGATAATACTGATAAATTTTTTCACGTTTTTTTTTTTTTTTTTTTGAGAGAGAGTCTTGCTCTGTCACCCAGGCTGGAGTGCAGTGGTTTGATCTTGGCTCACTGCAACCTCTGCCTCCTGGGCTTAATTGATTCTCCTGCCTCAATCTCCCGAGTAGCTGAGACTGCAGGTGCGTGCCACCGTGCCCAGCTAATTTTTTGTAGTTTTAGTAGAGATGGGGTTTCACCATGTTAGCCAGGATGGTCTTCTTTTCCAGACCTTGTGATCCACCCACCTCGGCCTCCCGAAGTGCTGGGATTACAGGCGTGAGCCACTTTGCCCGGCCTTTTTTTTTTTTTTTTTGAGATGGAGTTTTACTCTTGTTGCCCAGGCTGGAGTGCAATGGCGTGATCTCAGCTTACTGCACCCTCTGCCTCCCAGGTTCAGCGATTCTCCTGCCTCAGCCTCCCAAGTAGCTGGGATTACTTACAGGCTCCCGCCACCACGCCCGGCTAATTTTTGTATTTTTAGTAGAGACAGGTTTTGCCATGTTGGCCAGGCTGGTCTCGAACCCTGAGCTTAGGTGATGTACCCGCCTCAGCTTCCCAAAGTGCTGGGATTAGAGGTGTGAGCCACCTCGCCCAGCCTCATTCCTTTTTTTTTTTTAATTATTTTTTCTTCAGGCAGCCTCCCAAGCCAGAGTAGGCGCAGAGACTCCCTTTTTCATGTTTTTATTGGCCATTTGTGTTTCTTTGAGAAATTTTTTTTTTTTGAGACAAAGTCTTGCCCTTTTGCCCAGGCTACGATCTCAGCTCACTGCAACCTCCACCTCCCGGGTTCAAGCGATTCTCCTGTGTCAGCCTCCCAAGTAGCTGGGATTACAGGTGAACACCACCACGCCTGGCTAATTTTTTGTATCTTTGGTAGAGATGGGGTTTCACCATGTTGGCCAGGCTGGTCTCGAACTCATGACCTTGTGATCTGCCTGCCTCGGCCTCCCAACGTGCTGGGATTACAGGCGTGAGCCACCATGCCTGGCCGAGAAAAGTTTTTTGTATCATTTGCTTATTTTGCTGTTGAGTTTTTCTTATTGTTTTGTCAGAGTTTATGTATTTTCTGTGTATATCCACTATTATATTTGTTGCAAGTATCTTCTCACATTTATGGTTTTCTTTTTTTGATGGTGTCTTTGTATGTATAGAAGAACTTATTTTTATTTTTATTCTTTTTAGAGACATGGTCTTGCTCTGTTGCCCACGCTGGCCTTGAACTCCTGTGCTCAAGCAATCCTCCCTAGTGGCTGACAACACATGCGCCACTGTGCCCAGCTGAAGTTCTTCATTTTAATGTTGTTTAATATATTAATTGTTTTCCTTATTATTGGTACTTTATTTAAGTGATCCTCTCCTATCCTGAAATAATGACAGTATTCTTTAAAAAGTTTTAAAGGTTTATGTTTCATACTTTTAAGTCTTTATCTGGAATTCATTTTTATATATGGTGTGAGATAGGAATCTTTTTTTTCATATGGCCAATAATCAGTTTTTTCAGTATCGTGTATATGCATAAGACTTATTTAGATTTGCAGTTGTAAGAATGGAGGAGATGATCCGATATTATTTCCTTTATTGATTATGTACTCTCTGTCTTCTAGGTTCTTTTTCTAATTCTAAATAAACTTGCAAGAGGACTATGAAAGATTATGATGAACTTCTCAAATATTATGAATTACATGAAACTATTGGGACAGGTAATTATTATTTTTTTTGGAGGTAGTGGATCGATCAACTATTTGAGAGTATAGATTATTTGGGTAGGCATGAGGTTTTTCGTCTAACCCATACAGTTTTAAAATTCTTCTACCTACTTCAGTAAGAAAAAGTGGAGCAAGCAGAGAGGAGAATAGTAGAAGCCCTGTAGGTTATTGCAAGAACTTTGATTTTATTCTAAATAAAAAATTTATTCTAAATATTTATTTTATTTCTTGACTTTTATTCTAAATAAAAGTCATTGGAGAGTTTTGAGTTAAGGGGTAATCTGACCTTTGTTTTTACAGAGCTGCTGTGGCTGCTTGGTAGATAAGAGGTTGGGTGAAGGAGGGCAAGAGCAGAGGCAGGGAGATGTTAGCAGGCTATTGCAATAATTCAGGTGTTGATGCTAGAGATGATGGTGGTGTGGATGAGCGTCATGTAGTAAAAGTAGTGAAAGGGGTGGGATTCTATACACTTTACACACACCCATATATACACACCTATGTGTGTGTGTTTTTATTGAGGTATAACATATAGTAAAATATGCAAAGTGCAATAATCTCAGTGGAGTTTTACACATATATATGTATACACACACCCATATATTCCCTGCGTGGATCAAGACATAGACTGTTTCCAGGGAGTACCTGCCTACTTTCCCCCAAGGTAACCATTGATACATTTTGAAGACAGAGCCAGTGGGATTTCTTGATGGGTTAGAGTACTAGAGAAAGAGAAGGGCTAAGGATGGTTCCAGGGTTTTTGGCCTGAGCACCAGGGAAAATGGAGTTGCCCTTTGTTGAAAGGAAGAAGACCATGGGAGAGACTACTAGGAAGTTCTTTTTGGAAATTTTAATTTGGATATTTCTTTTAGCTACCTGAGTGGAGACATTTATCCAGCTTTTGATCCAGTTTTGAAAAATAATTGCTTATCTTCAAAGTTTTAAAACTGAGTGGAATTTTCACATAATTTGTCTTTGGCCTCAGCAACTTTATATTGTATTCTAGCAGTGTTAACTATAAAGGAAATTTAATTGCAGTGTTAATCATAAAGCAAATTTCTAAAGTGAGTTCTGTTTTTTTTTTTTTTTTATTACAAAGTTAGAGATACACTTTCATGGTAAAAACAAACAAACAAACAAAAAAAACCTTTAGCTAGACATTGGATAACAAGAAGCAACAGGAAAAAAAAAGCCACAAACTTCTAGGAAAATTTGGCTTGATAGAGTCTTTTAAAATTATTATTTATAAAAAGGTGTTTGTGCCTGAGTCCTTGCTTATGCTTTCATAATACATTTTCCTACTTAGGTGGCTTTGCAAAGGTCAAACTTGCCTGCCATATCCTTACTGGAGAGATGGTAGCTATAAAAATCATGGATAAAAACACACTAGGGGTAAGTTTAAATTTATTTTAAAAATAGTCTACTTATAGATCAGTTTTGTGAATTAAAACCTGAATTGTTCTAATGTTCTAGTTACTGCTCTTAGAATAATATTTTTATAGCTTTTAAAAAAACATAGATCTGTGGTTTTAAAAAGTAATCTGAGGGAAGGGATTACTTTGTCCTTCAGATTTTAATGCAGGACAGTGGCACATATTTGAAGTCTGTATCATCCATCTGTAGTCTGTAGTCTGTAGGTGTTTCTGGATATTAATATGTCCCATCTTTCTTTTCTTTTCTTTCTTTTTTCTTTTTGAGACGGAGTCTCGCTCTGTTGCCCAGGCTGGAGTGCAGTGGCCGGATCTCAGCTCACTGCAAGCTCCGCCTCCCGGGTTCACGCCATTCTTCTGCCTCAGCCTCCCGAGTAGCTGGGACTACAGGCGCCCGCCACCTCGCCCGTCTAGTTTTTTGTATTTTTTAGTAGAGACGGGGTTTCACCGGGTTAGCCAGGATGGTCTTGATCTCCTGACCTCGTGATCCGCCCGTCTCGGCCTCCCAAAGTGCTGGGATTACAGGCTTGAGCCACCGCGCCCGGCCTTCTTTCTTTTTTTTGAGTGGCACAATCTCGGCTCACTGCAAGCTCTGCCTTCCAGGTTCACGCCATTCTCCTGCCTCAGCCTCCTGAGTAGCTGGGACTACTGGTGCCCACCACCACTCCCAGCTAATTTTTTTGTATGTTTTTTTTCTTTTTTTTTTTTTTTTTTTTTTTTAGTAGAGATGGGGTTTCACCGTGTTAGCCAGGATGGTCTTGATCTCCTGACCTTGTGATCCACCTGCCTCAGTCTCCCAAAGTGCTGGGATTACAGGCATGAGCCACTGCGCCTGGCCCCATCTTTATTATGATACTTTTACTAAATATAAATATATAAATCATTTTTGTAGTATAGATATGTGGACAGATAAGTATTATGTCCCAGCTTTTTTTTTTTTTTTTGGACAGAGTCTCACTTTGTCGCCCAGACTGGAGTGCAGTTGCACAATCACAGCTCGCTGCAGCCTGTACCTGCTGGGCTTAAGTGATCTTCCCACCTCAGGCTCCAAGGTCTCACTCTGTTACCCAGGGTGGTCTCAAACTCCTGGCCTCAAGCAGTCTTCCCATCTCAGCCTCCCAAAGTACAGGGAATGTAGGGGTGAGCCACTACACTTGGCCTGTCCCAGCATTTTATTCAAAATGGCTTTAGAAGTTATCTAATTAAATCCTTTTCCTAATCAGCCTCTTTTTCCTCTGTGTGAATTCTTCCAGGATGAACAGCTTGTTACCTCCTAAAGCAGCCCATTCAATTTGTGGTCTTGGTTACAATGTATAAAAAGTTATTTTTATATTGAGATAAAGCCTGTTTCTTTTGGTGGTTTTTCTGGGGCTTCTATACCCCTTCCAGTGTTTGAAGTCACCTTGAGTCATCTTTTTTTTCTAATTCCTCCTACTATTCTTTGTTTTTTTTTGTTTTGTTTTGTTTTTGTTTTTTTTGAGATGGAGTCTCACTCTGTCACCAGGCTGGAGTGCAGTGGCACAATCTCGGCTCACTACAACCTCTGCCTCCTGGGTTCAAGTGATTCTCCTGCCTCAGCCACCCAAGTAGCTGGGACTACAGGTGTGTGCCACCACATCCAGCTAATTTTTGTATTTTCAGTGGAGACGGGATTTCATCATGTTGGCCAGGCTAGTCTCGAACTCCTGACCTCAAGTGATGCACCCACCTTGGCCTCCCAAAGTGCTGGGATTACAGGTGTGAGCCACTGCTCCCAGCCTAACATTTTGTAAATGTTCTTAATTGTCAAACACAAAAAATAATTTTTGGTTGGGTGTGGTGGCTCATCCCTGTAATTCCAGCACTTTGGGAAGCTGAGGCCAGAGGATTGATTGAGGCCAGGAGTTCGAGACTAGCCTGGGCAATATGGCAAGACTTGTCTCTACAAAAAATAAAAAAAATTTAGCCAGGTGTGGTTGTGCATGCCTGTAGTCCCAGCTACTCAGGAGGTGGTGGTGGGAGGATCCCTTGAGCCCAGGAAGTTAAGGCTGCAGTGAGCTGTGATTGCACCACTGCACTCTAGCCTGGACAACAGAGCAAGATCCTGTCTAAAAAAAATTTCGTTTTGATGTTTTTATTGTCGGAATGAGATAGAGCTTAATATCCATTGTTACCTACTTTTTTTTTTTTTTTTTTTTTTTTTTTTTGGGAAGGGGGACAGAGTCTCGCTCTGTCACCCAGACTGGAGTGCAGAGGCGCAGTCTCGGCTCACTGCAAGCTCCACCTCCTGGGTTCACGCCATTCTCCTGCCACAGCCTCCCGAGTAGCTGGGACTACTGGCGCCCGCCAGCACACCCGGCTAATTTTTTGTATTTTTTTTTTTTTTTTGAGACGGAGTCTCGCTCTGTCGCCCAGGCTGGAGTGCAGTGGCGCGATCTCGGCTCACTGCAAGCTCCGCCTCCCGGGTTCACGCCATTCTCCTGCCTCAGGCTCCCGAGTAGCTGGGACTACAGGTGCCCGCCACCGCGCCCGTCTAATTTTTTGTATTTTTAGTAGAGACGGGGTTTCACCGTGGTCTCGATCTCCTGACCTTGTGATCCGCCCGCCTCAGCCTCCCAAAGTGCTGGGATTACAGGCGTGAGCCACCGCGCCCGGCTATTTTTTGTATTTTTTTAGTAGAGATGGGGTTTCACCGTGTTAGCCAGGGTGGTCTCGATCTCCTGACCTCGTGATCCTCCCGCCTCGGCCTCCCAAAGTGCTGGGATTACAGGCGTGAGCCACTGCGCCCGGCAGTTACCTACTTTTTTAATTGTTAAGGATATAAGTTCTGATTAACACATAAATAAGTCAAAGAGAGCCAGGCACGGTGGCTCACACCTGTAATCCCAGAACTTTGGGAGGCCAAGGTGGGTGGATTGCCTGAGGTCAGGAGTTTGAGACCAGCCTTGGCAACATGGTGAATGCCCTTCTCTACAAAAAATACAAAAAGTTTAGCTGGACGTGGTGGTACACACCTGTTCCCAGCTACTTGGGGGCGCTGAGGCGGGAAGATCACTTGAGTCTGGCACGTTGCGGTGCAGTGAGCCGAGATGGCGCCACTGTACTCCAGACTGGGCAACAGAACAAGACCCTGTCTCCAGAAGAAAAAAAAGTCAAAGAGAATGTAAGTAGTTTTGTTATAGCAATGTCATTAAATTCTTTGAATTTCTTCCTAAATATATGCTAAAATCATACAGTGACCAGTATAAGAAATTCTGTCAGTGGACAATTCAGGCTTTCCTTCAGTTTTTTTGTTTTATTCAATTTTTTATTTTCTATTTATTAATCTAAGAAAAAAGCATTAAAACCATTTTTCTTGAGCATTTAAACATGAGTATCAATTAGATTAAGCAGTTTAAACTGCTTAACCCTTAAGCAGTTTAAATTTCAGTTATAACTTTAATATGACTTACTTTAACATTTCAAATACTTAAATAGCAAACAAAATGTTAAATAACACAAAATGTGTTATCACATTGATGCTCAAAACTTATTCTAAAGCGTCAGTATGACATGATTTCTAAACTTGTTTTTATATTTTCTGTTGTTATTATGCTTATTTTAGTTATTTCCTAGGATTTTAATGTATTTTGATTATTTCCATGGTTTTATTTATTTTTATATTTATTTATTTTGAGATGGAGACTGGCTCTGTCCTCCAGGCTGGAGTGCAGTGGCGCAATCTCGGCTCACTGCAAACTCTGCCTCCCAGGTTCACGCCATTCTCCTGCCTCAGCCTGCCGCGTATCTGGGACTACAAGCGCCTGCCACCATGCCCGGCTAATTTTTTTTTGATTTTTAGGGGTTTCACCGTGGTCTCAATCGTCTGACCTCGTGATCCGCCCGCCACGGCCTCCCAAAGTGCTGATATTACAGGCGTGAGCCACCAGGCCTGGCCTTACTTATTTTTTTTTGAGGCAGAGTCTCGCTCTGTCGCCCAGACTGAAGTGCAGTGACGTGGGTCTCGGCTCACTGCAAGCTCCACCTCCTGGGTTCCCGCCATTCTCCTGCCTTAGCCTCTGGAGTAGCTGGGACTACAGGCGCCGTCCACCACGCTTGGCTAACTTTTTTGCATTTTTAGTAGAGACGGGGTTTCACCGTGTTAGCCAGGATGGTCTCGATCTCCTGACCTCTTGATCTGCCTGCCTCGGCCTCCCAAAGTGCTGGGATTACAGGCATGAGCCACCGCGCCCAGCCGATTACTTCCCTGGTTTTAGTCATCAGGCTTCCTCCCCACGAAGAAAAAAGATTATCATACCAAGATAGTCAAAGTTGCAGTTGATTCTTTGTCAAGACGTGACATCTAGTTGCATAGTCCTGGACAACTAGATCCTGAGCCACTGGCCATTAGACGGAGTCCCTTTTTATTTTATTTTATTTGTTTTTCAAGACGGAGTCTTGCTCTGTCACCCAGGCTGGAGTGCAGGGGTATGATCTTGGCTCACTGCAACCTCTGCCTCCCGGGTTCAAGCAATTCTGCTGCATCATTCTCCCGAGTAACTGAGATTACAGACATGCGCCTCCATGCCCGGCTAATTTTGTTTTTTTTGTTTGTTTGTTTTTTTTTTTTGAGATGGAGTCTGGCTCTGTCGCCCCGGCTGGAGTGCAGTGGCGCGATCTCACCTCACTGCAAACTCCGCCTCCCGAATTCATGCCATTCTCCTGCCTCAGCCTTTGGAGTAGCTGGGACTACAGGCGCCCGCCACCAGGCCCGGCTAATTTTTTGTGTTTTTAGTAGAGACGGGGTTTCACTGTGTTAGGCTGATCTCGATCTCCTGACCTCGTGATCTGCCCGCAGTGGCCTCCCAAAGTGCTGGGATTATAGGCGAGAGCCACCGCGCCCGGCTTAATTTTGTATTTTTAATTTTGTATTTTTAGTAGAGACAGAGTTTCTCCATGTTGGTCAGGCTGGTCCTGAACTCCTGACCTCAGGTGATCCACCCATCTTGGCCTCCCAAAGTGCTGAGATTATAGGCGTGAGCCACTGCGCCTGGCCCAGAGTCCCTTTTTGTTTTGTTTTTTTTTTTTTTGAGATGGAGTTTCGCTCTTGTTGCCCAGGCTGGAGTGCAATGGCACGATCTCGGCTCACTGCAGCCTCTGCCTCCCAGGTTCAAGCAATTCTCCTGCCTCAGCCTCCTGAGTAGCTGGGATTACAGCCATGCGGCACCACGCCTGGCTAATTTATATTTTTAGTAGAGATGAGATTGGTCAGGCTGGTCTCAAACTCCCAACCTCAGGTGGTCTGCCCACCTCAGCCTCCCAGAGTGCTGGGATTATAGGCGTGAGCCACCGTGCCAGGCCTAAGTCCCTTTTTATAATGAAGTTTTACTTTTTACTTGGTGATATTTCTAAGCTTCTGTCCTTTAAAGTTTTTTCAGCTTGGCTTATCTTCGTCTCCCCACCCAAGTTTTTATTTTGAAAGTTTCAAGACCTCAGAAAAGATAGGAGACTGAGACAGTGAATACCCATATACCTTTTACCTAAGTTCACTGGTTTTCTGCTCAGCATACTTCTTAAACGGTGTTGCTGAGGCTGAAAGTGGTAGCTTAGGTATGATAACTGAGTAGTGTTTCTGTCATTTTCCTTGTTTGGAATGCTAACCTAAGGAGTCTGAGATTGTTTCCTGGATGTTGTACTGTTGACCCACATTGAACCTGTCTTTCATAAAATCTCCAATGCCCATTTTATGTACATGCAAATAAATTTTGCTATATTTTTCTGTAGTGTTGAACAATTTTTGGGGGGCTTTTTGATAGCTTTTGCTACTTAGTATTAAAGCTGGTAGTATTGGAGCTTGGAATACCACCGGAGTAAGTTTATTGCTCATTCCATATGATGTTTTGTCACAGAGTGATTTGCCCCGAATCAAAACGGAGATTGAGGCCTTGAAGAATCTGAGACATCAGCATATATGTCAACTCTACCATGTGCTAGAGACAACCAACAAAATATTCATGGTTCTTGAGGTTAGTAGTATGTTCCAGATACCTAAAAACATTTCGTCACTTTATCAGTAGTAAAAGAGAAAACTACATTTCACCTCAAAGATTAGAATAGATGTTAAGCGACTTACCTGTTTTGTTCCATTTGTAACAATTTAGATCAAGTAGATGTATATAATAAATTGGAGATTCAGTGTAAATGTCATCTTTCTAATATACCCCTAATGGGGTAGTATGGTTTATTAGATAGAATATGTTAGAATTTCCTCCTAGAGGGAAGGACTCATTCTAGTTGTTTTTTTTTTTTTTGAGACGGAGTCTCACTCTGTTGCCCAGGCTGGAGTGCAGTGGTGCAATCTCGGCTCACTGCAAGCTCTACCTCCCGAGTTCATACCCTTCTCCTGCCTCAGCCTCCCGAGTAGCTGAGACTACAGGCACCCGCCACCACGCTCGGCTAATTTTTTACATTTTTAGTAGAGACAGGGTTTCACCATGTTAGCCAGGATGGTCTTGATCTCCTGACCTTGCCCACCTCGGCCTCCCAGAGTGCTGGGATTACAGGCGTGAGCCACCGCGCCCGGCCTCATTCTAGTTTTATATGGTATATTAATTTCCTAGGACTATTGGAACAAAGTACTACAGACTTGGTGGCTTAAAGCAACAGAAACTCATTGTCTCACAGTTCTGGAGGTTTGAAGTCTGAAATTAAATGTGGGCAAGGCTGGTTCCTTCTGGAGGTTCTGAGGGGGAATCTGTTTACTGCCTCTTTGTTAGTTTTTGGTAGTTGCTGGCAGTCCTTGGCACTCCTTGGTTTATAGATGCACCACTCCCATCTTGGCCTCCGTCTTCAAATGGTGTTTTCCTCTCTGTGTAGCTCTGTCTCTTTCCAAATGTCTCTCTTCTTAAAAGGACCCAAGGATTAGGCTTACGCTGATCCAGTGACAGTTCAACACACAGCACTGGGTAGCTTCCAGTGTCTGTTATGTAAGCCAAGCAATTTCAAGTTTTAACTTGCCCTTTTTGTCTTGAAAGATATCTTTAGAACTTGTATTATTCAACTTGTTTAGTTTTTGTTAGTCTCCGCCAAATAATATGTAATTTGCACATGATTTTCACAGGTTAGTACTGTTTTAAAAGCATATTTTAAAAATCGTAGTTTTGGCCAGGTCCTCTCATGCCTATAATCCCAGCACTTTGGGAGGCTGAAGTGGGAGGATCATTTGAAACCAGTGGTTTAAAACCAGCCTCAGTAACATAGCAAGACCCTGTCTCTCCGTACAAAAAAAAAAAAAAAGCCGGGTATGATGGCGTGTGGTGCGCATCTGTCATTCCAGCTCCTCAGGAGGCTGAGGCGGGAGAATTGCTTGAGTCCAGGAGTTTGAGGCTGCAGTGAGCCATGATAATGGCACTGTACTCCAGCCTGGGTGACAGAGCAAAACCCTGTCTCTAAAAAATAAAAACAAAAAAATTACAACGTTGAATGTTTTGGATCTAGAACTATTTTCTGCCGTTACTACACTGTAGATCTATCTACATGGTCCACAATGGTAATTTTAAAACCTCTTTATATTTTTAGCTGATCCCTTTGTTCAAATAAAATTCTTAGGGCCAGGCATAGGGGCTCATGCCTGTAACTCCAGCTCTTTGGGAGGCCAAGGCTGGTGGATCACTTGAGGCCAGGAGTTCGAGACTATCCTGGGCAACATGGGAAAACTTCATTTCTACAAAAAATACAAAAACTTAGCCAGTTGTGGTGGTGCATGCCTGTAGTCCCAGCTACCTGGGAGGCTGAGGTAGGAGGATTGCTTGAGCCTGGGAGGCAGAGCCTGCAGTGAGCTGAGATTGTGCCACTGCACTCCAGCCTGGGTGGCAGAGCGAGACTCTGTCTGAAAAAAGAAAAAAAATTGTTAAACAAAATCTCCCAAGCATCCATGAATCTAGGAGAAAATTTAAAGGTACAAGAGAGTGGCTAGGTGCAGTGTCTTGTGCCTGTAATCCCAGCACTTTGGGAGGCCAAGGTGGGAAGATCACTTGAGCTAAGGAGTTTGGGACCAGCTTGAGCAACATAGTGAGACCTTGTTTCTACTTAAAAAAAAAAAAAAAAAAAAAAAAAAGGCTGGATATAGTGGTGCACACCTGTAGTCCCAGCTACTTGGGAGGCTCAGGTGAGGAGTCTGGGAGATATAGGCTACAGTGAGCTATGACTGCACCGCTGCACTCCAGCCTTGGTAATAGAGTGAGACCCTGTCTCAAAAAAAGAAAGGTACAAGGGAGTATATATTAAAAACAAAATCCTCTATTTCCCCTACATCCCAGTCATCCAATATTCTTTAATTTTTAAATTTTATTATATTATTCATAGAAATGCGGGTCTTGGCCTGTTGCCCCAGCTGGTCTTGGACTCCTGGCCTTAAGCGATCTTCCCTCCTTGGCCTCCCAAAATGTTGGGATTACAGGCGTGAGCAACCATGCTCCACCCCAGTCATCACATTTCTTTTTCTTTTTTCTCTCTTTTTTTTTTTTTTTTTGAGACGGAGTCTCACACTGTCTTGAAGGCTGGAGTGCAATGGCGTGACCTTGGCTAACTACAACCTCCACCTCCCAGGTTCAAGTGATTTTCCTGCCCCAGCCTCCTGAGTAACTGGGATTCTAGGCATGTGCCACCACCTCCGGTTAATTTTTGTATTTTTTGGTAGAGACGGAGTTTCACCATGTTGGCCAGGCAGGTCTCAAACTTCTGACCTCAGGCAATTTGCCCACTTCAGCCTCCCAGAGTGCTTGGGATTACAGGAGTGAGCCACCGCTCCTGACCTTCATATTTTCTTTTCTCTGAGCCATTCATGTATTTTTCTTGTGTCTCTTGTAGATACCTACAGATATTTTATACGTATGTGTATTTTATATGTGTGTGTGTGTATGTGTGTGTGTTGCTTATTGGTTTCTGTCACACAAATGGTCACAAATTATTACTTTGCACCTTGTTTTTTTCCCGTGTAACAATTGATCTTAGAGACCATTTGAGCACATTCAGATATTTCAGACATTTTTATTTCTCTTTATTTTGTATTTCTTTATTTGGAAATATGAAGTAGGCTGTTTTCTTTTTGTAAAACTTATTGGATAACATTAAAAAAATTTCCTATTGAGGTGTAATTTAGATATAATAAAATGTGCACATTAGGTATGCAATTTGACAAATGTATATACCCATGTACCTCCCACCCCAAAGTGTAAAACATCTCTTACCACCTCAGAAAGTTTTCTCCTGCCCTTTTGAAGTTTTCCCTGTAACCATAGTCACTCTGCCCTTACCAGCAACTACTCATCTGATTTCTTTTTTTTTTTTTTTTTGAGACGGAGTCTCGCTCTGTCGCCCAGGCTGGAGTGCAGTGGCCGGATCTCAGCTCACTGCAAGCTCCGCCTCCCAGGTTCACGCCATTCTCCTGCCTCAGCCTCCCGAGTAGCTGGAACTACAGGCGCCCGCCACCTCGCCCGGCTAGTTTTTTGTATTTTTTAGTAGAGACGGGGTTTCACCGTGTTAGCCAGGATGGTCTCGACCTCCTGACCTCGTGATCCACCCGTGTCGGCCTCCCAAAGTGCTGGGATTACAGGCTTGAGCCACCGCGCCCGGCCTACTCATCTGATTTCTATCACCGCAGATTAGTTTAATCTGTTCTAGAATGTGATGCAAATGACTCATACAGTATTCTTTTGCTTATTGTTAGGCTTCTTTTGCTCAGCATAATGCTTTTGCAAGCCACTATATCAATCTGTAGTCTTTTATTAACTTAGTACTGGACATTGTTTCATAGCAGTTTGTAAAGAGCTTCCTTTTTTTTTTTTTTTTAAATTACTGCCTAGAATTCCATTCCGTGTCATAGTTTATCTAGTATCAGCATTTAGGTCTGAATGCTGGTGTTCCCCACAAATTTGTATGTTGAAACTTAATCCCCAGTGTTAAGAGCTGGGGCCCTTTAAGGAGGTGATTAGGTCATGAGGGCAGAGCTCTTATGAATGGGATTAGTGCCCTTATACAAGAGGCTTTAGGGAGCTCGTTTGCTCCCTTCTACCACATGAGGATACATAGCATATGCCAACTGTGAGCAACAGAACCTCACTAGACACTGGATCTACTGGCACCTTGATGTTAGACTTCCCAGGCTCCAGAACTGTGAGCGATACATTTATCTTGTTTATAAATTACTTGGTGTAAGGTATTTTGTTATAGCAGCCCAAATGGACTAAGACAGTTGTTTCTAGTCTTTTGCTTTTACAAACACTGCTGCTGTAGTAAATGATCTTTAAGGTACATTTTTTGTTAGTGATGGTGTTTGTTTTTTGAGACGAAGTCTTACTGTGTCACCCAGGCTGGAGTGCAATGGTACAATCTTGGCTCACTGCAACCTCTGCCTCCCGGGTTCAAGCGATTCTCCTGCCTCAGTCTCCTGAGTAGCTGGGATTACAGGCACCCGCCACCACGCCTGGCTAATTTTTTGTATTTTTAGTAGAGACGGGTTTTCACCATGTTGGCCAGGCTGATCTCAAACTCCTGACCTCAAGTGATCCACCCACCTCGGCTTCCCAAAGTGCTGGGATTGCAGGTGTGAGCCACCGCGCCTGACCAAAGTACTGTTTTTTGATATGAGTGAGTACATCTATAAGAGCAATAACTAAATGTGGAACTGTGAGGTCAAGTCTATATGCATTTGTAATTTTAATTGATATTGCTAAAATGGAAACCCAGCTCACAGAAAAGTGGAACTGCCCTGGGAAAGGGATGGAAAGCCTTGAGCTTTGTGCTCTGGTACCTGTTCTGCAGCGTCTGAGATACCTCTGTAGACCTGGGCTCCTTCTGGTACAGATTGAAAACCACTGGTCTTTGGGATAGAGAAACAATAATTACTGCTGGGTTTTAAAATTTCAGGTAATTACACTAAATGAGAGTGCATTAAGATGAGAATGGGTTTTAATACTTTGCTATAAAAATATAAAACCCTGGGTGAGCTTTTTAAAATCACAGTGGTAGTTGGTTTTACTTCTACTTACTGGTGATAAAACTGTTCGAGGAAAGAGTTATTGTTCTCATTCCTGGAGTCATTATTGACTTGTTTGATCCTGAGAGTGTACTTTTGAATATGCCTTACTCGGTTCTATTCCCTATAAAGTCAAATTAATAATATCTGAGTTAAGTGTACTTTTTGATTTTAAATTTCTGTGAAGTGATTTTTGTACGTTGTAACAATATCTGTGATTCCATTGCTGTTGAAGTACTGCCCTGGAGGAGAGCTGTTTGACTACATAATTTCCCAGGATCGCCTGTCAGAAGAGGAGACCCGGGTTGTCTTCCGTCAGATAGTATCTGCTGTCGCTTACGTGCACAGCCAGGGCTATGCTCACAGGGACCTCAAGCCAGTAAGTGACTGCATCATAGTTAGATGCTCACCTGAGAGTTCAGCATCATTTACCTGTTATTTTTAGGTTTCCAAATGATCTGTTTAGGAATCTATCTTAGGTTTGTTATTTTTTGTTGTTGTTGCTCCAGTCATAACATCACATTTCTTTTTTCCTCTTACTTTTTTTTTTTTTTTTTTTTTAGAGGTGGTGTCTCACTGTGTCGCCCAGGCTAGAGTGTAGTGGTGTGATCTCAGCTCACTGCGACCTCCACCTCCTGGATTCAAGCAGTTCTCCTGCCTCAGCCTTCCGAGTAGTTGAGATTACAGGCATAGGCCACCATGCCCAACTAATTTTTGTATTTTTAGTAGAGATGGGGTTTCACCATGTTGGCCAGGCTGGTCTTGAACTCCTGACCTCAGGTGATCCACCTGCATTGGCCTTCCAAAGTGCTAGGATTGCAGGCGTGAACCACTATACCCAGCCTTTCTTCCTCTTATTTTTGACTTCTGGGAGGTGTTACTTTTATTTTTATTTTTTCTGTTGTTCAGACAAGAGTGCAGTGGTGCAATTTTGGTTCACTGCAGCATTGACCTTCAGGGCTCAAGTGATCCACACACCTCAGCCTCTTAAGTAACTGGGAGTACAGGTGCACACAACCATGCCTGACTAATTTTTTAGTTATTTGTAGAGACAGGGTTTCACCATGTTGCCCAGGCTGGTTTCGAACTCCTGAGCTCAAGCTATCCTTTTGCCCTGGCCTCCCAAAGTACTGAGATTACAGGTGTGAACCACTACTCCTGGCCTTGGTAGGCTTTTTGGATGCATTTATGAGCATTCTGTGTATCTGTCAATTGTGTGTGACTTTATAAATGTCTTTTTTTTTTTTTTAACAAGATCTCACTCTGTCACCTAGGCTGGAGTGCAGTGGCATGATCAAGGGTCACTGTAGCCTCAACCTCCTGGGCTCAAGTGATTCTCCCACCTTAGCCTTCCGAGTAACTGGGACTACAGGCGTATGCCACCATGCCCAGCTAATTTTTTGTATCTTTATTTTATGTATGTATGCGTTTATTTATTTATTTTTATTTTTAATTTTTTGAGACTGAGTCTTGCTCTGTTACCCAGGCTGGAGTGCAGTGGTGCAATCTTGGCTCACTGCAACCTCTGCCTCCCAGGTTCAAGTGATCCTCCTGCCTTAGCCTCCTGAGTAGCTGGAATTACAGGTGCCTGCCACCACTCTTGGCTAATTTTTGTATTTTTAGTAGGTCCGGAGTTTTGCCATGTTGGCCAGGCTGGTCTCAAACTCCTGACTTCAAGTGATTCAAGTGATGTGCCTGCCTCAGCCTCCCAAAGTGCTGGAATTACAGGCATGAGCCAGGGCACCTGGCTGGAAACTCTTTTTCCGCCTGTTTATACTGAACTCGTTGATTTGAACTCACTCTTTTGGTTTAAATTTGCTTTTGGCACAAATGGTGTTTGCTTGTAGTTGACCCTCAGAACACCAAGGAGAAAATAGGAGAAAATGGTTTATACTAGTGAGTCTTGTGGGGAAGTGATAGAGTGATCAATATTCCTCCTCTTTTCCCTCCTTTTTTTTTTTTTTTTTTTTTTTTAAGACGGAGTCTCACTCTGTCACCCAGGCCGGAGTGCAGTGGTGGGATCTCCGCTCACTGCAAGCTCTGCCTCCCAGGTTCACACTATTCTCCTGCCTCAGCCTCCCAAGTAGCTGGGATTACAGGCATGCACCACCATGCCTGGCTAATTTTGTACTTTTAGTAGAGACGGGGTTTCTCCATGTTGGTCAGGCTGGTCTCGAACTCCTGACCTCAGGTGATGTGCCCGCCTCAGCTTCCCAAAGTGCTGGGATTATAGGTGTGAGCCACTGTGCCTGGCCCTTCTTTTCCCTTATATACTTCTTGTCATTTCATTAGTTTCTAGTCATTTTCAGTTTGTAGTATCCAGATTTTTTAACAGAAACAACCTTAGATCATTTTTACTCATTTTAATTAATTTATTTTTTAAAAATGAGACCAGGTCTTGCCGTGTTGCCCAGGCTGATCTTGAAAACCTGGGCTCAAATAATCCTCTCCTCTCTGCCTTCAGAGTGCTGGGGGATTACAGGCATGAGCTGCCACACTCGGCCTTAAATCATTTTTAGAAATGGCTAGAGGTGGGATTTGATATAAGGAAGTCAGTATACAGTTATCAAAATATCTTTGTTTTCCCAGGAAAATTTGCTGTTTGATGAATATCATAAATTAAAGCTGATTGATTTTGGTCTCTGTGCAAAACCCAAGGTAAGTACAGAAATAAGATGCATCTATGTTCTTTGTAAATGCATTTGTTTCTTAGTGTGTGATTTCGTCCTGACTTCCACTTAGTCTTTATTGAGCTTGGTTGCATCCATTGAGAAGAATGTTAAATTTCATCCCTGGTATCGGTAGTTTTTGTAAGTTCTCTAGATGATCATAACATGCAATCAAGATTGAGAGTCACTGCCCTAGTTCTAGGATTGGTCCTGCTGAAGACTCCATGAGTATGCTGTGAGAATTTGCAGTGCAGAGGTGACTTGAGGCTATTATAGCAAGAATGCAGACTTGACAATGTGCTTGCAGTTTGAGTATATTGCCACTAGATGATGCCTTTGTTTGTTTAGATAAAAGTTGAGAATTTAGTGCAAATCTATTATCCAAATGGTTCTATAGCTAACAATTACATTTTGAGAAACAATCCCCTTTCCTTTTAAAAGAAGGAAAAATCCCATGTGCACTTCTAAATTTATAACTGTTATATATTTCCTTAATTTGCATTCCATGGTTACGTTTTGGTGTTCTCCAGCATAACTTCTCTTTGAGGTGACTGAACTTTCTCGCTGTCCTGTCTGCAGCAGATCTCCTGTGTGGTTGCCTGTTGGAGGCTTCCTCTGGAGTTCTCTAATCATGGTACTCACAATCTCAAAAATGAGCTAGCTGTCTGCACTCATTAAGAATGTTGAAATTGCAGACTTGTCTCAGGCTTTTGTAGTCCCATTACTGTTTCCTGTCCCGATCAGAATTAGCTAGGTGCAAAGGGAAGCAGATTTTACCCCTTTGGCAGAATGACTCTTTCTGATTCTTCTCTGATTCCCTTGGCTCTTCAGAAACTATCAGTGGAACCTTTTTTCTGGGAACCAAATGCTAGAAGGCAGGTTTTTTTTTGATTGACAGACATATAAAGATAAAACATACTTTGAACAGATAAACTGGTTTAAGTCGTTCTCCATGGGAGGCAGTGGAGAAGGCTTGTGACAGACCCTGTGTGCCTTCATTTATGGCTGCCACAGATTACCCACATAGACACATCTAAGGAAAGCGGGGTTGCCTGGGAGAGGATTGCCTCAGCCTTCTTCCGAGGAGCGCGCTCCTGGGCATGTTGTTTCAGTTGTAAATGACATCTCACAATTCACAAATCCTTTGCCAGCTGTAAGAACTCTATGCAGCTGTTGGACTGTAGCTTTGTTTTCATTATGTCTTGATATTCTGTGGGAGGGCAGAGGAGGATGAGCAGATTACTCATTTTAACAGATCTGGAAGCTAAGGGAGTGATTTGTCTTATAACTGCATCTAGAAAACAGACTTTGAAGGCACTGTTCTATGTAACATATTGCTTTTTTCCCTCTAAAAAAATAGAGCTCTTCTGTATTTGTAAAGATTTGATACTGGAGATAAGGTCCAGTAAATAAATATTCCCCCCCGGGATACTTGGGGATGGAAAGACTTGGATGCTTGGATATATGCTAGGCTTATTTATGTATGTGGATATTTAGGGAAGTATGAACCTGATTTGACTGAGCTAAGGGAAAAGGATTTGTTCATGCCAGGTTGTAGTGGTGTTGGGAATCCAGAGAAGCAGAGACCACACGTGCATGCACACATGTATACGGAGTATTGCGTTGGCTACAGAAATCCTTTATAATGTGGGGTAGTTTTTCATCTAGCTTCTCTTTGCTTGTGCTCATAAAATGCACAGGTATAGAGTTTCAGTTTTGCAAAATTAAAAGAGCTCTGGAGATCGGTTGCACAACAATGTGATTATATTTCAGTACTACTAAACTATACATTTTAAAAAGGTTAAGATGGTAAATTTTATGTTATATGTTGTGTGCCATAAAAATTGGCATATAATAAAAATGGCCGATAATTTTTATCGGCCAGGCACGGTGGCTCATGCCTGTAATCCCAGCACTTTGGGAGGCCGAGGTGGGTGGATCATCTGAGGTCTGGAGTTTGAGAGTAGCCTGGCCAACATGGCAAAACCCCATCTATACCAAAAATACAAAAATTAGTTGGGCATGGTGGCAAACTGCGTGCCTGTAATCCCAGCTACTCTGGAGGCTGAGGCAGGAGGATCACTTGAACCCAGGAGGCAGAAGTTGCAGTGAGCTGAGATTGCACCATTGCACTCCAGCCTGGGTGACAGAGTGAGACTCAGTCTCAAAAAAGAAAAGGATGTTTATCAAGGTTTAATTCTCTTAAGGGCTGTAATTAATAAGTGTTTCATTTTTATCTTATTGACAGGGTAACAAGGATTACCATCTGCAGACATGCTGTGGGAGTCTGGCTTATGCAGCACCTGAATTAATACAAGGCAAATCATATCTTGGATCAGAGGTAATTATTCATTGATTAATTCATTATATAATCAACAGGCATTTATATTGGTGACCTGTAGTGAGTCAGGCACTGTGCATTGGGGGTATAATGATGAAGTAAGAAATAATCTTGTTAATCAAAGAGTTCAGTCTATTTGGTGAGTGAGATATATATACTTATAAATGGAATTAATAACTTGCAATAAATATAGTAACACATAATATACTTATGAAGCAGGGATATTTCTGGTGTCCTTGTTGTGGTTGCTTTTGAATTAAATAGTGCCATAGTTTGGACTGGTTAGTCTAGCTGGATAGAACAAAAGACCGAGGTTCCAGGCTCAGTTTTCAGAGATGCTGGTTAGCACAGAGAAAACTGTGCTTTGTCTATTCATAGCTGATTCTCCAAGGCCAGCAGCCCTGTGTAGGAGTCCAGGCTGAGAGGGACTGGGCTTTGCCTGATTTATATTTGCTGTATCTCAAATTATCAAATTAGCAGCTCCTCCCATTCTCTGGAGTACTAGTTTTGCTGATGTTAGTGTCATAAGATTTAAAAAAACACTGTAGTTGTGAAAAGCTCAGGAACTGCTCGGTTAAACGGGTTTCTTATTTTAGGACATGTCCAAATTTTTTTTGTTTTGTTTTGTTTTGTTTTTTCGAGATGGAGTCTCACTCTGTCACCCAGGCTGGAGTGCAGTGGCGCGATCTTGGCTCATTGCAACCTCCGCCTCCTGGGTTCAAACAATTCTCCTGCCTCAACCTCCCAAGTAGCTGGGATTACAGGCACCTGCCACCACGTTTGGCTAATTTTTGTATTTTTAGTAGAGACGGGTTTCACCATGTTGGTCAGGCTGGTCTCAAACTCCTGACCTCAAATGATTTACCCACCTCGGCCTCCCAATTATAGGCATGAACAATTGTGCCCGGCCTCCAAATATTTAATGTACTCTTGTGCAGTGTGATCCTTCAGGAAAGGAACATCACAGATAGCAGCTGGTCCTGATTTTATTTGCCTATGGGATCCACTTTTGATGGAGAGCATCTTTTGGAACTAGTGTAAGGAACTTTGGGAATACCAAGTTACTTCCTAACACGAGAAGATGGGAACTGTTTTTGGTGACTTTTTATTTTGATATAATCTCTAACTTACAGGATAGTGCAAAAATAGAATGGTATATCTTTTACTCAAATTCACAGTCTTTTACATTTTTCCTTATTTGCTTTATCATTCTCTATGTTTATATATATGCATTTGTTTTGAATCATTTGAGTTAGCTAGAAACATCATATCTCTTTATCACTCAATATTTCTTTATATATTTTTCCTGAAAGTAAAGACCTTTCCTTTTATAACCACACTTTAGTGTCAAAATTTAACATTGATACCATTTATTTAATTCATAATTCATATTCAAATGGTATTAATTGTGCCAATAATGTCCTTTACAGTTTTATTGTCCCCCCCAGTCTAGTATTTGGTGCAGGATACATTTAGTTATTGCATTTAGTTATTGTGTCTCTTTTTTTTTTTTTTTTGAGACGGAGTCTCGCTGTGTCACCCAGGCTGGAGTGCAGTGGTGCGATCTCGGCTCACTGCAAGCTCCGCCTCCCAGGTTCACGCCATTCTCCTGCCTCAGCCTCCGAGTAGCTGGGACTACAGGCGCCCGCCACCACGCCCGGCTAGTTTTTTGTATTTTTAGTAGAGACAGGGTTTCACCATGTTAGCCAGGATGGTCTCGATCTCCTGACCTCGTGATCCACCCGCCTCGGCCTCCCAAAGTGCTGGGATTACAGGCTTGAGCCACCGCGCCCGGCCATATTGTGTCTCTTTAGTCCCTTTTAATCTGGAAGACTTCCTTAGGCTTTATTTTTCTTGATCTCAACATTTTTGAGGACGCCAGTTATTTATAGTAGAATGTACATTAATTTGAATTTATTTGATGTTTCCTTATGATTAGATTCAGGTTATGTATATTTGGCAGAAATACCACAGAAATGATGTTGTAGCTTCTTAGTGCATTATAGGAAAGGGACCAAATGTTTTCTGAATGTTTATCATGGTCCTGGAATCATGCTGGATACTTTTTATTTTTAATTGTGGTAAAATACACATAACATAAAATTTACCATCTTAACTGTTTTTAAAATGTGTAGTTTAGTAGTACTGAAATATAATCACATTGTTGTGCAACCAATCTCCAGAGCTCTTTTAATTTTGTGAAACTGAAACTCTATACCTGTTAAACAATTCTTCATTTCTGCCTACCCTATTCCCCTACCCTTCTGCTTTCTGACTCTATGAATTTGACTAATCTAGGAACCTCATATAAATGGAATCATACAATATTTGTCTCTTTGTCACTGGCTTATTTTACTTAGCATAATGTCCTCAGGTTCATTCATGTAGCATGTGTCACAATTCCTTTCTTTGTAAGGCTGAATAATATTCCATTATATGTATATACCACATTTTGTTTATTCATTCATCCACTGGTAGATACTTAGATTGCTTCTACCTTTTGGCTCTTGTGAATAATGTTGATAGGAATATGAGTGTACAAATATCTCTTTGAGATCCTGCTTTCAATTCTTTGGGTATATATTCAGAAGTGGAGTTGCTGGATCATATTGTAATTCTATTTTTAATATTTTATGGAATCTCCATACTGTTTTCCATAGTGAGTGCACCATCTTACATTTCCACCAACAGTGTACAAGAGTTTCATGTGGGCTGGGCGTGGTGGCTCATGCCTGTAATCCCAGCACTTTGGGAGACTGAGGTGGGTGGATCATGAGGTCAGGAGTTCGAGACCAGCCTGGTCAACATGGTGAATCCCTGTCTCTCTTAAAAATACAAAAATAAGCCAGGCATGGTGATGTGCACCTGTAATCCCAGCTGCTCGGGGGCTGAGGCAGAAGAATCGCTTGAACCTGGGAGGCAGAGGTTGCAGTGAGCAGAGATTGTATGATTGCACTCCAGCCTGGGTGACAGAGCAAGACTCTGTCTCAAAAAAAAAAAAAAAAAAAAAGAGTTTCACATGCTAGATACATTTAATAATTTTCACTTAAGCTCTACAGACTTTTTTTTTTGAGACGGAGTTTCGCTCTTGTTGACCAGGCTGGAGTGAGATTTGAATGGAGTGAGGTACTGTTTCCACTACTCCATTTAGTTTCCCAGAAGGAGTGATAATTGTATGCTTGATCTCACAAGATTCTTAGAGGTGATGAAAATCTGCGGATTTGAGTGTATCTGGGTTTTTCCTATGTAATTTTAAATTGTTTTCTTGTCCATGTTTGTTCAACTTCCTGTCCTTCTCAGAGTGTCTAAAGGATAGTGGACTGAGGAGTCATTTGAGGTACTTACTAAATGATGCAGAGCTCAGGGTAGTAACTCCCTCAGAGATTTTGGTTTCATTTTCTAAGATGGGGCTTTAAGAATCTTCATTTAAAATACTAATAAAATAGTTGATGCTGATGTTCACGGTCCTGATTGTGCTTTAAGGACATGTTCCATTGTAAATATCTCTAATTGCTTCAGTAATTTTTCATGGGAAATGGTTTCAGTTCTCTCTTCCTCCCAATTATTTTATTATCTCTTTTTTTTGAGACAGAGTCTCACTCTGTCTCCCAGGCTGGAGTGCAGTGGCATGACTATGGCTCACGGTAGCCATTACCTCCTAGACTCAAGCAGTCCTCCCACCTCAGCCTCCCAAGTAGCTAGGACTATAGGTGTGCACTACCACACCTGGCTAATGTTTTTTATTTCTTTGCAGAGATAGCGTCTTTCTGTGTTTCTGGGGCTGGTCTTGAACTCCTGGGCTCAAGTGATCCTCCTGCCTTGGCTTCCCAAAGTGCTGGGAGCCAGTTATTTTTCATGTCAACTGGTAGTTTTTGGATTTACTTGCATTTGCTTTAGTTATGATTTTAGTTAATTTATTCTCATATTCAATTCAAAACAGTGAAGTAAAAGTGCTTTGAGTTAACTGAAAAATACTTTTTCTGCTTTCTTTTCTCTAATAAGTGTTGGTAGCACTATGAGGATGTTATTATAATTTTATTCCTCTTTAAGTTTAACCCTAGACATAATCTTTCTGTTGACTTTTTGTTTGTTTGTTTGTTTGTTTTTTGAGACGGAGTTTCGCTCTTGTTGCCCAGGCTGGAGTGCAATGGTGTGATCTTGGCTCACTGCAACCTCCGCCTCCCGGGTTCAAGCGATTCTCTTGCCTCAGCCTCCCGAGTTGCTGGAATTAACAGGCATGTACCACCCCTCCTGGCAAATTTTGTATTTTTATTAGAGATGGGGGTTTTTCCATGTTGGTCAGGCTGGTCTCGAATGCCCGACCTGAAGTGATCCACCCGCCTCGGCTTCCCAAAGTGTTGGAATTACGGGCATGAGCCACCGTGCCCAGCCTTATTTATTTATTTATTTATTTATTTGAGACAAAGTCTTGCCCTTATCCCCCAGTCTGGAGTGCAATGGTGCGATCTCGGCTCACTGCAAAGTGCTGGGATTATAGGCGTGAGCCACCATGCCCGACCCTTTTTTTTTTTTGGAGACAGTCTCTCACTCTGTTGCCCAGGCTGGAGTGCAGTGGCATGATCTTGGCTCACTGCAACCTCCGCCTTTTGGGTTCAGTGATTCTCCTGCCTCAGCCTCCTGAGTAGCTGGAATTACAGACATGCACTACCACACCCGGCTAATTTTTTTTGTCTTTTTAGTAGAGACAGGGTTTCGCCATGTTGGCCCGGCTGGTCTTGAACTCCTACCTCAAGTGATCCGCCTACCTCTCCTCCCAAAGTGTCGGGATTACAGGCATGAGCCACCGTACCTGGCCCCTCTTGTGATATTTGATGAGGCCATGTAGCTCACTGTTTCCTGTGCAACCTCTTTGGTTTGATTTTTTTTTTGAGATGGAGTCTCGCTCTGTCGCCCAGGCTGGAGTGCCATGGTGTAATCTCAGCTCACTTCAACCTCTACCTCCCGGGTTCAAGCGATTCTCCTGCCTCAGCCTCCCGTGTAGCCGGTATTACAGGTGCCCACTACCACACCCGACCAAATTTTGTATTTTTAGTAGAGACAAGGTTTTACCATGTTGACCAGGCTGGCCTTGAACTCCTGACCTCAGGTGGGAGGAGGCCCGTTTTGGCCTCCCAAAGTGCTGGGATTATAGGCGTCAGCCACTGCACCCGATCTGCTTTGAATTTAATACCATGAATGAGTGTCATGCCATCATGTCTCAATTTATAGATTAAATATTTGACATCTCTGAGGCATAAATGGTCAATTTCTGACCTCCTGCAACTTGGAAGAGTAATCAGGTGTTTGCTTCAAAGCAGATTGTTCACTTGAGCCATCGTAGTAGAGTCCTAATAATCTGATATGATTTGGTAAACAGGACTAGGGGTTAGATTTGGCTTATCTAGTATAAGTACTACCCAGATACGTGATGCTGCTCAACTTATTTTAACTCTGTTTTCTCTTTGTTTCTTTTCTTTCTTTGTTTTCTTCCTTCCTTTCCTTCTTTCCCCTTTTTCTTTTTTTCCTCTTAAACTTTCCTAAGCCTGGGAGGCAAATGTTGTAGTGAGCTGAGATTGTGCCACTGCACTCCAGCCTAGGCAACAGAGTGAGACCCTCTCTCCAAAAAAAAAACATTTTCCTAAGGCTCAAATGAGAGTAAGAGCTGTGACTTCTCCTCGACTAATGGTGGCATCATTACTAAGGCCAAATACTGCTTGAATAAATAGTTACTGCTTAGGACTCATGGGACACATGGATATCACGTATAAAGGTTAAGCTCTTTCCTGGGATTTTGAGATTTGTAGGACTATTTGTGCTGGTAGGCTAATTTCTAGTCTCTCTCTCCATATATATACATATAAATACATATATATATTTGTTTGTTTGTTTGTTTGTTTGTTTTTAGATGGAGTTTCACTCTGTGTCCCAGGCTGGAGTACAGTGGCGTGATCTCGGCTCACTGCAACCTCCATCTCTTGGGTTCAAGTGATTCTCCTTCCTCAGCCTCCCAAGTAGCTGGGACTGTGGGCATGCGCCGCCATGCCTGGCTAATTTTTGTAGTTTTGGTAGAGATGGGGTTTCACCATGTTGGCCAGGCTAGTCTCGAACTCCTGACCTCAGGTGATCCGCCCACCTTGGCCTCCCAAAGTGCTGGGATTACAGGCATGAGCCACCATGCCCGGCTGCCTCTACATTTGAAAAGTCAATCATTGAACTTTATTAAAGTTCTCTACATAGAATTTTATAGTACAGCTTAGTCATACTTGCTGATTATTAATACATTTTAAGACATCCTCATGCCTGTTTACATAAACTTCATGTGTAACCTAAACCTTCTGTAGCACTGTAGAATTGTCTCATCTTCTTATAATGTCCAATACAGCCCAGTCTACTGGAAATTATCTTCTGTTAAGTGTTAAGAGTCCAGCTGGAGGAGAGTGCATTGAATTGGAAGTCAGGAGGCCTTCCTGGGTGGCCTCCAATTGACTGAGTGACCTTAGAGAAGCCTCCTTAGCTTCAGGTTCTCTGACTATAGAATGAGCAGGTTGAAGTTGTTGATCTCTGAGCTCTTTTTTAGCTTTGTGACAATTCTGTGATTGTATCAAGAGTCCTGCCGTTCTGAAATATGTTTGAATTTTTGTTTCAGTGATTTTCCTTTTTCCCTCTTTCTCTCAGGCAGATGTTTGGAGTATGGGCATACTGTTATATGTTCTTATGTGTGGATTTCTACCATTTGATGATGATAATGTAATGGCTTTATACAAGAAGATTATGGTGAGTATTACAAGGCATAGAATTTCAATGTAGAACTTTTCTATTCTGCATAGTATATGCTTCCATTCATAAATGTACAAAAATAGGCAAAAAAGTTATTCTCTGCTGTTAGAAGTCAAAAATCATAGTTATTCTTTGGGAATGGTTAAGGAGTAGGCTTCTGTTCTGTTTCTTAATCTGGGAGTTGGCTACACTTATATACAGTAGTTCCCCCTTGTCAGCGGTTTTGCTTTCTGCAATCTTAGTTGCCCATGGTCAACTGCGGTCTGAAAATTGGTGAGTTTATATAATATAGTAAAGATATTTTGAGAGAAAGAGGCACATTCAGGCCGGGCGCGGTGGCTCACGCCTGTAATCACAGCACTTTGGGAGGCCAAGGCTAGTGGATCACGAGGTCAGGAGATCGAGACCATCCTGAATAATGTGGTGAAGCCCCGTTTCTACTAAAAATACAAAAAATTAGCCGGGTGTGGTGGCGGGCGCCTGTAGTCCCAGCTACTCGGGAGGCTGAGGCAGGAAAATGGCGTGAACCTGGGAGGTGGAGCTTGTAATGAGCCGAGATTGCGCCACTGCACTCCAGCCTGGGTGACAGAGCAAGACTCTGTCTCAAAAAAAAAAAAAGAGGCACATTCACATAACATTTTTAACTGTATATTGTTATAATTATTCTATTTTATTATGTTATTGTTAATCTCTTATTCTACCTAATATATAAATTAAACTTTATCAAACACACACACATATATATATATATACACACACACAGAAAGAAACATAGCACATATAGGGCTCAGTACTATCCGTGGTTTCCGGCATCCATGGGGGTCTTTGAAGGTATTACCTGCTGATAAAGGGGACTACAGTATTCAGGTTTTGAAAACTCATTGAAGTGTACTCTCATGATATACAACCTATATAACCTTCTTCTTTTTCTTTTTTTTTTTTTGGAGACGGTGTTTCACTCTTGTTGCCCAGGCTAGAATGCAATGGCTCTATCTCGGCTCACTGCAACCTCAGCCTTCCA
This sequence comes from Macaca nemestrina, assembly GCF_043159975.1. Lineage (NCBI taxonomy): Eukaryota > Metazoa > Chordata > Mammalia > Primates > Cercopithecidae > Macaca > Macaca nemestrina. The sequence continues at coordinate 65,957,187 of NC_092138.1, forward strand.
GGTTCAAGCGATTCTCCTGCCTCAGCCTCCTTAGTAGCTGGGATTACAGACATGTGCCACCATGCCTGGCTAATTTTTTGTGTTTTTAGTAGAGACGGGGTTTCTCCATGTTGGTCAGGCTGGTCTTGAACTCCCGACCTCTGGTGATCTGCCCGCCTCAGCCTCCCAAAGTGCTGAGGCGTGAGCCAACGCGTCCGGCCCAATATACAAACTTCTATATATATACTTCCTCAATGAAAAGCTTAACAAAACAAAAACAGAATGCTGTGTCAAATCACATTTTCCTTTTGACTTATAAAATAAGAATCTCTTCTTTTCTTTTTTTGGAAGATAAAATTTTGACTTCAGGGTATAATAAAACCACAATTGAGATCACCTACTGTAAGCTTTGTTAAAATCCTATATATCAGAGACAGAGAGCAGATTAGTTGTTGCTTGGGGTTGGGGGTGGAGAGTGACTGCCTGTGAGTATGCATTTTCTTTTTGGGATGATGAAAACATTCTGGAATTAGAAAGAGGTGATGATTACACAACTTTGTTAATATACTAAAATCTACACTTTAAAAGGGTGAATATTATGGTATGTGAATTATGTTCAGTTAAAAAAATCAGAAAAAAAATCACAGGAAGGAAAATAGGAAAATTATTTTAAAGAGTAATATTTCAAAGCAAACTAACAAAAGAAGACAGGTAAAGAGGAAGAAAGAACATCTTGTGTTCCATAGCAAACCAAGGTCAGACTAGCAGAGCAGCTTCTCTGAATGCTTCTCTGTATTTCTTCTTTTTTTTTTTTTTTTTTTTTTTTTGAGACGGAGTCTCGCCGTGTTGCCCAGGCTGGAGTGCAGTGGCGCGATCTCGGCTCACTGCAAGCTCCGCCTCCCGGGTTCACGCCATTCTCCTGACTCAGCCTCCTGAGTAGCTGGGACTACAGGCGCCCGCCACCTTGCCCGGCTAATTTTTTGTATTTTTAGTAGAGACGGGGTTTCACCGTGGTCTCGATCTCCTGACCTTGTGATCCGCCCGCTTCAGCCTCCCAAAGTGCTGGGATTACAGGCGTGAGCCACCGCGCCAGGCCTTTGTTTTTTTTTGTTTTTTTTTTTTTTTTTGAGATAAAGTCTTGCTCTGTCACCCAGGCTGAAGTGCAGGAGTGCGATCATGGCTCACTGTAGCCTCAACCCCCTGGGCTCTAGTGGTCCTCCCACCTCAGCCTCCCAACTAGCTGGGACCACAGGTACTGTACCACTACACCCAGCTAATTAAAAAATTTTTTCTTGTAGAGATAGGATCTTCCCTATGTTACCCAGGCTGGTCTCAAACTCCTGGGCTCAAGTGATCCTCTCACCTCAGCCTTCCAAAGTGCTGAGATTACAGCCGTGAGCTACTGTGAGAAGCCTTCTGAATGCTTCTTGAATCCAATTGTTTAACAAATATTTCCTGAATTTCTGCTTTATATGAGGTGCTGAAAGGCATAGAAAAGATCTAATGAAACTTTATTATTGTCCACCAGGGCCTCATTTCTTGTTGGAGACAAGTATAAGCTATCTAAAAATTGCAAAGGGTGGGGAATGCCATATTATAACACAGTGTAAATGAAGTTAATATAGGAGTTGGGGTGGGATCTGGGAGGGCATCTTAGAGGATGTGAGGTTTGAGCAGGTCTTTAAAAGAAGGGTAGAAGTATTTCAGAAAGAGATGTGGGCGAGAACATTCCTGATAGTACAGATAGTATGAGCAAAGGCATAGAGATGGGAGAGACGTGGGGAGGAATGGGCAGTTTTATGTAGCTGAACCATTGGATCTCTAACAATTAGACGAGGAGACTACCTAAAGCAACTCTTACTTCTAGGAAGTAGCACACAGCGTTGAAAGTGGTAGACCCGGTTGGCTTGTTGCCCACTCTATAGAACACCAAGTCTAAGGATACAGTTTTTCCTATATCCCACCTTGGAAGATTCTTTAAAGTTGATTCCCAAGCTTCAGAGAATAGCTTTGGGAAGAGATGGAATTGCAGTAGTTCCAACTCCTTGAAGGCTGAGGAGCTCTGATTCTACAGGGTCAAAGAGAAGCAGTGTGAGTGGTAGCTGTTAACACCGCTTTGGGGACCCATGTGTGTCCAGGCTTCTCCTTGTGAAGGGGAGATAAATGAGGAAGTGGGCTGGAGGCCGGCCTCCTAGAGCCTGCTGCTGTAGCCAAGACAGCTTGTTTTCCTCCCGAAAAACAACTTCTTGAACTTCTCGAACTTTGCTGGGTAGCACTCGTTGCTTTGGCTTCTGCATGCTGACTGTGGCAGTAGTTCCTGACTCCATATAACCACACCTGACTGCATCAACATCAGGATACAGAGGAGAATAGGGTTAGGATCCCTTTGTGGCTTTAGCTCCAGTCAGCAGAAGTGATCTTTGTGCAGCTCAGTAACATTTATCCAGTTATACTTTTACAAAATATTAGGTTGGCCTCTTGAATTCTTCCCTCTTTTTGCTACTCTTTTCTGTAAAGTAGAGCTGTGTTTCTTATTCTTAAATAATTGTATTCTAGTATAGGTTGAGTATCCCTAATCTGAAAATCCAAAATTTGAAATGCTCCAAAATCTGACACTTTTTGAGTGCTGAGATGATGCTCAAAAGAAATGCTTACTTGGACTCGGGAAGGGGAACATCACACACCGGGGCCTATCATGGGGAGGGGGGAGGGGACACGGATTGCATTGGGAGTTATACCTGATGTAAATGATGAGTTGATGGGTGCTGACGAGTTGATGGGTGCAGCACACCAACATGGCACAAGTATACATATGTAACAAACCTGCACGTTATGCACATGTACCCTAGAACTTAAAGTATAATTAAAAAAAAAAAAAAAAAAGAAATGCTTACTGGAGCATTTCAGGTTTTGGATTTTCGGATTTGGGATATTCAGTCAGTAAGTATATAATGCACATATTCCAAAGCCTGAAATCTGAAACACTTCTGTTCCCAAGCATTTGGGTAAGGGATACTCAACTTGTATTATAAGTTGCTAGGATATTTTACCCTATTCTTGTTTTGGGAACTCTATCCCAAAGAAATAAGCTGACAGATTTCTCCAAAGTGAACTAGAATTGAATCTGCTAGCTGGTGTAACATGGAATATTACACCTCCTAGACTTCTAGAAAGACTATGTGGAAACAGATAATGGTAGACTTTCACTGTTGGAAAACACTTGGGAAATCGTTTTCTGACCCTTGTTGCTTGTTTTATATTTAATCCTCACTAAAACGTCTCCTGCCTTGGCTATGTCCATGTACTGTCTCTCAGGGTGGGGGACGTTAGCTAATGGATTTAGTTCTTCGTAACCCTAGTTGTACATTAGAGTTGCTTGGGGTGCTTTAAAAAATATTGGTTCCACCCCCCAGAGCAATTAAATCAGAATATCATTGATGTTTTTGAAATTCATAATCTTCAGAATCTCTACTTTCTTTCTTTTTTTTTTTTTTTTGAGATGGAGTCTCGCTCTGTCGCCCAGGCTGGAGTGCAGTGGCCGGATCTTGGCTCACTGCAAGCTCCGTCTCCTGGGTTCACACCATTCTCCTGCCTCAGCCTCCCGAGTAGCTGGGACTACAAGCGCTCGCCACCTCGCCCGGCTAGTTTTTTGTATTTTTTAGTAGAGACGGAGTTTCACCGGGTTAGCCAGGATGGTCTCGATCTCTTGACCTCGTGATCCGCCCGTCTCGGCCTCCCAAAGTGCTGGGATTACAGGCTTGAGCCACCGTGCCTGGCCAGAATCTCTACTTTCTATCTGTTGACTTTGGTAAATTATGTAGCCTCTCTGTGTCTTCATTTCTTTGTAAAAATGGATGAAATAACATGGCATAGGGTTGTTGTGAAGATTAAATGAGTTAATCTATGAAAAGCATTTAAAGTGGTGCTCAATAAATGTGGCTATTATTATTATTATTATTATTATTTGAGATGGCGTCTTGCTCTGTCACCCAGGCTAGAGTGCAGTGGTTAGATCTCAGCTCACTGCAACCTCCACCTCCGGGTTCAAGCAATTCTGCCTCAGCCTCCCAAGTAGCTGGGACTACAGTTGCACACCACCATGCCTGGCTAATTTTTGTATTTTTAGTAGAGATAGGGTTTCACCATATTGGTCAGGCTGGTCTTGAACTCCTGACCTCGTGATCCGCTCGTCTCTGCCTCCCAAAGTGCTGGGATTATAGGTGTGAGCCACCGCGCCTGGCTGCTATTATTATTTCTTTTTGTTTTTTGTTTTTTTCTGTGACAGAGTCTCACTCCGTCACCCAGGCTGGAGTGCAGTGGCGCGATCTCAGCTCACTGCAACCTCCCCCTCCTCAATTCAAGCGATTCTCTTGCCTCAGTCTCCTGAGTAGCTGGGATTACAATCATGCGCCACTGTGCCTGGCTAATTTTTTTATTTTTAGTAGAAGTGGGGTTTTGCCATGTTGGCCAAGCTGGTCTCAGACTCCTGACCTCAAGTGATCCACACACCTCGGCCTTCCAAAATGCTGGGATTACAGGCATGAGCCACCACATCTGGCAATTATTTTTGAGACAAAGCCTTGCTCTGTTGCCAAGGCTGGAGTGTAGTGGCGCCATCTTGGCTCACTGCAAGCTCTGCCTCCTGGGTTCAAGTGATTCTCCTGCCTCAGCCTCCCAAGTAGCTAGGATTACAGGCGAGTGCCACCAAGCCCAGCTAACTTTGTATGTTTAGTAGAGATGAGATTTCACCGTGTTGGCCAGGCTGCTCTCGAATTCCTGACCTCAAGTGATCCTCCTGCCTTGGCCTCCCAAAGAGGCTGGGATTATATGCATTTCTAAATGAGATTTGCTAGTATTTTGTCCAGGACTTAAAATTGGCTCAAAAATTAATGGGTGCTTTTTTGGGAACTATCTTTGTATGTTTGGTTTTAGATTCATGATTTGTATTAGCCCCATAAAGTTACATTGGGGAGTATTCTTTCTTTTACTTGTCCTGGGAGAGCTTAACATTTTGTGGATGGAAGTTCAGCTCCACCTGTGCCTTCTTTATGGAAAGATTTTTAACTAACATGTAACATTTAACTAACATAGATCATAACATTTTATTTGAAGCTCTCTAGTGGCCTCTTTCTCATCTCATACAAGCCAGAGTTTGCCCTGTGTGCTGTGGGGTTTCCCCCGTGTAATGTGGCCACCCATCACCTCACTGCCCTTGTGGTTTACTTCCTGCCTCACTTGTGCCACCCGCATTGTTCTCCTTGTTGTTTCTTTTTTCCCCTTTTTCTGGAACATGCTAAGGTGTGCCTGCCTCAGGGCATTTGTACTTACCCTTTCCCCTGAAATGGTTTTCTCCAGGAGAGATGCTTTGTTCCCTCTCTTCTTTCAGGTCTCTGTTCAAATGTTCTCTAATCAGAAAGACAACCCCTTGTTTATGTGTTCATTTACTCATTTATTCGATGTCATTTCACCTCAGGGAGGAGTAAAATAGTTACCAAACACCTAATATGTGCCAGGCACTTTTCTAGATGTGTGGGGTATATCTGTGAATAAAACGAATGAAAGATCCCTGTCCTCGTGGAGTTTATCTTCTAGTAGTGGGGATATAAAGAAAGACAATAAGCCTAATAAGTAAATTTTACTAAAAGATGATATGTACTTTGGAAAAGAGAAAAAAATTGAGTAGGATAAAGAGGAATCAGGAGTACAGATGGGGGAGTTGTAGAGGAAAGGTCCAGTAGGTTGCATGATTAAATAAGATAGGATAAACTTAATGGAGGCGAGGTGTAAGGAGACTTGAAGGATGTGAGAGTGTCAAGTGGATATCTAGGAGAAAAATATTTCCGGCAGAGGGAGCAGCTAGAGCAAAGACTGGGAGGTAGGAACACACCTGGTGTTGTCAAGGGAGGGCGAGAGGGCCAATGCAGCCTGAGTTTAGTAAGTGAGGAGGCCAGTAGGAAAGGAAACCTTGGGAACAGGAGGTCAAGCTGCTTTGGGCTGGGTAGGCTTTCATAAGGACTTTAGCATTTTTTCTACGTGAAGTGGATAGCCATTGGAGGCTTTTGAGGACATGATTTGGTTTAGTTTTTAACAGGATCACACTGGCTGCTGTGTGGAGATGACTGTAGGAAATGAAGAAGAGAACCAGGGCATCTGGTCAGGAGGATATTGTAATGATTCAGATAAGAGATGGTGGCAGTGGAGGTGGTAAAAAGTGGGTAGACAACAGATGTCTTTCTTTGTTTGTTTGTTTTGTTTTTGAGATGGAGGCTCACCCCGTCGCCAGGCTGGAGGGCAGTGGTGCGATTTTGGCTCACTGCAACCTCCACCTCCTGGGTTCAAGTGATTCTCCTGCCTCAGCCTCCCGAGTAGCTGGGATTATAGGTTCTTGCCACCACGTGTGGCTAATTTTTGTAGTTTTAGTAGAGATGGGGTTTCGCCATGTTGGCCAGGTTGGTCTTGAACTCCTAATCTCAGGTGATTCACCTGCCTCGGCCTCCCAAGGTGCTGGGATTACAGGCGTGAGCTACCGCTTCTGGTCTGGATGTCTTTTTTAAAAAATTATTTTTGTATTAACATAAAGTAAAATTGACCCTTTGTATATACAGGTTTATGAATTCTAACACATGTATAGGTTCATATAACCATCGCCACAGTCAGAATGTAGAACAGTCTGGATGTCTTTTGAAGGCGTAGCTAACATGATTTGTGGATGGATTGGATGAGGGGAGTAACCTGAGTAGCTAGAAAGTTGGAAAATTATTAAAGGTATCTAGCATGTGAAACTCTTTTTTTTTTTCTTTTGAGGCAGAGTCTTACTTTGTCACCCAGGCTGGAGTGCAATGGTGTGATCTTGGCTCACTGCAACCTCTGCCTCCCAGATTCAAGCGATTCTGCTGCCTCAGCCTCCTGAGTAGCTGGGATTACAGGCTCCCACCATCACGCCCAGCTAATTTTTATAGTTTTAGCAGAGACGGGGTTTCACCATGTTGGACAGGCTGGTCTCGAACTCCTGACCTTAGGTGATCAGCCTGCCTCGGCGTCCCAAGTGTTGGAATTACAGGCGTGAGCCACCGTGCCTGGCCATAAAACCTGTTTCTTAGAGGCAATCATTGTTACCACGTTTATCAGATTTTTATGTATTTTTTTTCAGACATTAGTCTGCATATGTAAGGAATTATATATTTATATATTTTCTCTTTCTGTTACCCCCTTCCCAGTTTTTTTTTTTTTTTTTTTTTACACAGATGGTAGCGTACCATAAACACTGTTCTGCACCTTGTTTTCCTCCCTTAGCAGTGTGTCTTGGAAGTCATAGCACTTCATACCCAGCTCAGAGCCTCTTCATTCTTTTTATGACTGCATAGAATTGCAGTGTATACATGTACCATAATTTATTTAACCAGTCCTAGGTTAATGGACGTTTAAGTAATTTCCAAGTAGTAATTTGTACATTGTGAATATAATAAATCTGTAAGAAAATTTCTAGAACAGTTGTTGGGTGAAAGGCATGTGAATTAGTAATTTGATAGATATCGCCAAATTGCTTCCTAGTAAAGTCGTATTGGTTTATGCAACTACCAACAGTAGCATAATAATGCCAGTTTCTCCATATCCCCCACCAATACAGTGTATCACTGTTTTTGATCGTTATGTTTAAGACTTGTTTTTTGCTCTGCAGGAATTTTTTGTTTTTAGTGGAATTCATCAGTCTTTTTCTTTCTTTCTTTTTTTTTTTTTAGAGACAGGGTCTTGCTCTGTCACCCAGGCTGAAGTACAGTGGTGCAGTCATAGCTCACTGCAGCCTCAGTCTCCTGGGCTCAAGTGATCCTCCCGCCTCAGCCTCCTGAGTAGCTGGAACTACAGGCGTGCTCCACCACACTTGGCTAATATTTTTTGTAGAGATAGGGTCTCACTATGTTGCTGAGGCTTGTCTCTGGCCTCAAGTGATCCTCCCACCTTGGCCTCCCAAAATGTTGGGATTATAGGCATGAACCACTGTGCCCAGCCTGTCAATTTTTTATTGTCATATTTGGAAGGGCTTTTTGACTTTATTTTTTTAAATGTCCATGTTTTCTTGTAGTGCTTTTATGGTTTCACTTTTTAAAAATGTTTAAATGTTTGATGCATCTAGAATTTGCTTTAGTGTGTTTTCTTGACTTTAAACATCATTAAAAAAAAAACAAAACTGTAGAGATTTGCTTTCATATTCTGGATTCTGGATTTTAAAGATCTAATTGTAGGCCAGGTGTGGTGGCTTATGCCTGTAATCCCACCACTTTGGGAAGCTGAGGCAGGGACATGGCTTAACGCCAGAAGTTTGAGACCAGCCTGGGCAATGTAGTGAGACTCTTGTCTCTACAAAAAATAAAATTAGCTGGGCATGGTGGCATTTGTCTTTAGTCCTAGCTACTTAGGAGACTGAGGTGGGAGGATTGCTTGAGCCTAGGAGTTCAAGGCTGCAGCGAGCTATGATTGCACCATTGCACTCCAGCTCAGGCTACATTCCCCACATCTTAAAAAAAGAAAAAAAAAAAAGAAAGTCAGGCCCAGTGGCTCACGCCTGTAATCCCCACACTTTGGGAAGCCAAGATGGGCAGATCACTTGAGGCCAGGAGTAGCTTGGCCAATATGGTGAAACCCCATCTCTACTAAAAGTACAAGAGTTTGCTGGTCGTGGTGGTGCATGCCTGTAATCCCAGTTACTTTGGAGGCTGAGGCATGAGAATCATTTGAATCCGGGAGGCAGAAGTTGCAATGAGCTGAGATCGCGCCACTGCACTCCGGCCTGGGTGACAGAGAGAGACTCCTTCTCAAAAAAAAAAAAATAAAATAAAATAGAATTGTGATGGCAATATAGCTATATATACTTAAGATTTAAGGTTCATTGTTAACAATAGTGTATATAAGTCCTTATTTAAAATAGTCTTGCTAATTTCAAGTTTTGCAGACAACTTGTTAAATCTAATTAGGTCTTTTTTTAACTTTGTGTTTTGGTTGATATACTAAAAGTCAGCTCCATTACCGTTTGCTTGTATTCATAGTCTTCAATCTGTGGTTTCTTTGCAAGAGTCTTCAGCCACTTGTCTATTCAGTGAGGATTTAGCTTCATTAAACTGTATACTATAATCTGTAAATCCATTTAACTGTGCTCCTGTAAAGCACAGTGCTTTGCAATACCATTCTTTCTTAAAAGTGTCTCATAATGTAGGTTATATAGGGACTAGTGAGCGTACCAGTGCCGATCCGTATACTAAATATTAACAAAGCTCAATTTCTTATTTATTAGGTAGAAAATGAATATAAATAGAAGTCTTAATATATTCTTTCCACACCTCAGTGATCATCTTGCATATCCTCTGTGGTACAGATGCCCCAACTTTGAAAACTGCCAATCAAGAATGAGTAAATGGTTAACTCTACGTTTTTTGTTTGTTTGTTTTGAGACAGAGTCTTGCTCTGTTGCCCAGGCTGGAGTGCAGTGGCGTGATCTCAGCTCACTGCAACCTCCACCTCCCGGTTCAAGCAATTCTCCTGCCTCAGCCTCCCAGCTGGGATTACAGGTGTGTACGACCACACCTGGCTAATTTTTGTATTTTTAGTAGAGACAGTGTTTCACCATGTTGGTCAGGCTGGTTTTGAACTCCTGACTTCAAATGATCCACCTGCCTTAGCCTCCCAAAGTGCTGGGATTACAGGCATGAGCCACTGTGCCTGGCATAACTACATATTCTTTAGGCAGTCCCTTGATAAGTATAATACCTCTCAGCCAAGTTATTAAGTGTCAGTCAATTAGGGATTATTCTACCTGGAAATTACTTGAAGTTATGGGTATTCTATGATGCTGAATAAGAACAAGAGGGGCCGTGAGTATAACTGGGGCTAGGATTGGCATTCTTCTGTAAATATTGAGCCTTCTAACCATACTTTACTTCTTGGTTATGAGATACTGTGCCATAAAGGATAACTAGAGTCATTTTATCCAGCTAAGATTTTGAATATTCACCTTGACCATAAAAAGTCTTGATAAAGATGTATGTTGTGTAAAACAAAATGAGGTGTTATGTGGATTTTTAAAAAAATGGAATGATAAAGTTTTCAGTGAGTTTTGAACCCCCAAAAACTGATGTAGAAAGTGGGGGAGATGCTGACCTGCAGACCAGGTCTAAGTCTTAGGTGTCCAGAAATGGAGTTCTGTGTTTGAGTTGTGCTGAATGAAATCTCTTCCATCTAGAGCATCTGCAACACTCTTTTGGTTGTTTTAATTCTTTCTGCTTTTTTCTCTACTTCCTTGTTTCCCCCCTCCAAATGGATAGTTTTCTGAAGTGTGTGTGTTACATATCTTTGTGGCTCTTGCACATGGTTGCTCAGAAAAAATAAAATATTTGCTGGCATGCATATTCTCATCCTATTGTCACAAAAATAATACTTAACATGCATGAGCTTTTGTTACTTACCAGGCTCTGCTCTAAATGAGGTGGTTGCTATTATTGTCTTCCTCTTACAGATAAAGAAACAAAGGGACAGAGACCTTAAATAACTTATTCAGGGTCTTATAGCTAGTGAGTAGCAGAGCTGGGATTTGAACCCTAGCAGTCAAGCTGGGAGCCCACTCTCATAGCCACTATGAAATAAATATTGTTTCTCAGCTCTGTAGTTGCTAGTCATCTGAGAATCACAGATGCCTAAAGAAGGAAGGATCCCCATCCCAAGCATCTTTTTGTGCCTATTAATTTGGGAATATTCCCAGACATCCCATCTTTTCTGATTTACTAAGGCTACAAGTTAGTTCTCCTAATTCATTTAGGTATTACTGTGCATCGGCTTTCCCACGCATTTTAGGTGTAACCCCGGAAGGGTACTTAGTGGTCCTTGTTTACTTCATCAGCAGCGTTAGAGCATTGCAGTAATCAATTATTTTCAAGATCCATTCCAGCTCTGAGTAGCTATAAGTTCTTTGACTTCTGTTTCTTCACATTCAGTTCTTCTTGTTTCAGCCTAGCATTCTCTTCTTCTTTTTTTTTTTTTTTGAGACGGAATCTCTCTCTGTTGCCCAGGCTGGAGTGCAGTGGTGCGATATCAGCTCACTGCAACCTCCCCCTCCTGGGTTCAAGCGATTCTTCTGCCTCAGCCTCCAGAGTAGCTGGGACTACAGGCGCCCGCCACCACACCCAGCTTATTTTTGTATTTTTAGTAGAGATGGGGTTTCACTATATTGGCCAGGCTGGTCTCGAACTCCTAACCTTGTGATCCGCCTGCCTTGGCCTCCCAAAGTGCTGGGATTACAGGCATGAGCCACCTCACCCAGCCGCTTTCCTTTTTTTTGAAATTTTGAATCTTGATTCTGCACTCATGTAATAACAGCTGTCTCTGCCAGCATTGCACCTGCCAGCATTTGCACATTTCTTAAATATCCCTAAACTAAGTTGTTGATTGAAAAACTGAATAGAGGCCGGGCGCAGTGGCTCACGCCTGTGATCCCAGCACTTTGGGAGACTGAGGTGGGCGGATCATGAGATCAGGAGTTCGAGACCAGCCTGGCCAACACGGTGAAACCCCGTCTCTACTAAAAATACAAAAAAAGGCCGGGCGCGGTGGCTCAGGCCTGTAATCCCAGCACTTTTGGGAGGCCGAGACGGGCGGATCATGAGGTCAGGAGATTGAGACCATCCTGGCTAACACGGTGAAACCCCGTCTCTACTAAAAAGTACAAAAAACTAGTCGGGCGAGGTGGCAGGCGCCTGTAGTCCCAGCTACTCGGAAGGCTGAGGCAGGAGAATGGCTTAAACCCGGGAGGCGGAGCTTGCAGTGAGCTGAGATCCAGCCACTGCACTCCAGCCTGGGTGACAGAGCGAGACTCCGTCTCAAAAAAAAAAAAAAAAAAAAAAATTAGCTGGGCATAGTGGTGCACGCCTGTAATCCTAGCTACTCAGGAGGCTGAAGCAGGGGAAGTGCTTGAACCTGGGAGGCGGAAGTTGCCGTGAATTGAGATCGTGCCTCTGCCTTCCAGTCTGAATGACAGAGTGAGACTCTGTCTCAGAAAAAAACAAAACAAAACAAAAAACTTGAATAGAACAGGACCACTCCCTGAGTGTTCCAAGTATTGGTTTTTAGTTTTATTCTGTTTCAGTTACACTTAACTAAGATTTTGTAGTCTTATCCACAAAGATAAGATAAGTAACTGTTATTTTACTTACCCCCCACACCTAGCTAATTTTTGTTATTGTACTTCTTTTATTAGATGAAGAAACTAAAGCACAGCAAGGTGAAATAGCTTGTGTAAGCTCACACAGCTAGTAAGAGGTAGCTCCTGGATTTGAACCTAGCCAATTTGCTTTCAGAGCCTTTCTTAGGATCCAGGGCCAGAGAGACTGAATACCTTACCTTGTTAATATCTTACTGAAATGGAACTACATTATATTCATGGTGATCCTAATTTATTGACTTAACTCTAACCTTTGCTATATTTTTTACCTGTCTGGACCTTAATCCTCTGTGCTGTTTATTTGTCTTCATTTGTTGTTACTGCAAGTTCACATTCATATGGCAGCCATGAAATTCATACTATTATCAATATATTGTTTCATCAATAAAAGGTGAATGTACCAACATACAAACTTCAGTGTTTTCTACTTTTATTTATTTGAATGCACTAGTGGATCCTAGATTAATCCTTTGAGGGAGAGAGCTTACCTTAAAATAATACAAAAGTATATCCTAATAGTATATGTGAGATTCAAGTTCTGATATTTTTGAAAAATTAAATATCTTTGCAGTGGAATGAATATGGTAGAAAATGTCTAATTCTTGTTCAGTGGAAATTTGGCCTTCCTAATTAATAGTATTTACTGATACTTGTATATTCTTTGTTTCTCCTACCCTGAATTTCATTTTTTAGTTTTTCATGTATTTGCAAGTTGAAAATTGATTCAAATTAGGACTTTTATGCATTATTGTAGAATTTAATTTCACACATTATAGATTTTGAAATTTATTGTAATCTTGGCTCAGAACTATTGTTCCGAGTCGCAGTGTAATACAGTCTGCTGGTTGAATCTAATTAAGGTGTCGTATCACTTGCATGCAGTATGTATCTTTGCCTAGAATGTTCTAAAATTCCTCACTTGGGAATAACACTTTCCTCAGTTCTTGGTTTGATTGAAAAACCCAGCAATATTTGACGCACCGTATGTAACTCTTGTTTAAAAGGCAGACTTCGTTTATCTTTTGCATTTGTTGACTCTTTTAACCAAAATGCTCAACTGCAATTTCCAGCATGATTACTAATGGCTTGAATATTAATCTTATTAATGTCACCTATATTCATTTGTCGTCACTGCATTCAAAGACAAGCACGATTGTACTCCAGCTGTGGTATACAAATATTAGGGAAGTATAAATAACTTAGCAATTGAAAATTGAGTAGCTTGAAAATAAAATTGCTGCCTAACAATTATAATGTATAATTTTAAAGAGCAAGTTGTCTCTTTATGAAATTGTATTTTTACAATTACAGAGTTGACTATAGCATTACGATTATGTATTGGAGAGATGGCCTGCCTCTTTTAGAACAGTGTGAAAAGCAAACAATTTCAAGCCACTGGAATTCCCAGGATTATTTTGCTTTGTCCATAGATCTTTTCTCCCCCTCTTCACTTGGATTCTTCCACTGTTATCTGTTTCTTGCTCTTATTTGCAAGGTAATTGTCCCTTAAATAAACAAACAAAAATTCTTTAAAGAATAGCAGAAACAAGGGTCCTATCTCTGACCCTTTTTTGCTCTGTAACAGTGTTTCTCAACATTAACACCGTTGGCGTTGGAACCACATAATTCGTTGTTGTAGGGGACTGTCATGCATTATAGGATGGTTAGCAGCCTCCATGACCTTTATCCACTAATTGCTAGGGGTAATATCCACGTAGTGACAATTTAGAATGTTTCCGTACACTACCAGATGTCCCCTTGTAGGACAAATCATCCCCAGTGCCCTACAATATTGAACAAGTACTTAATCTCCCTGGCTGAGACTTGGTTTCTCCATTTGTATAATGTGGTTAATAGTCCCTACCTACTATACAGGGTAAAATATATGTACAAGTGTTCTGTGCATTTTAAAGCATGGTGTACAAATAAGAGATTGGGTTAAGCCTGGCAGCAGAGCTTGTTTCTGAACTCTATTTTGGCCAGTATTTCAGCACAGAGAATGAAGTTGAGAATGTCAGGACATGGTAATGAGTCAGAAGCCTTATGACCCACTTGTGAGTGATACTCTACAGAGGTGTTCTGCCCAAATAGGGGAAGTGGATGGGTACATTTCAGGAGGTGATGTGAACAGGGCTTGACTAGACGATGTGTACCTTACCAGACAATCCTGAGATTCTGAGATAGCTGCAGTGGGGCAGTGCTCCATTGGGAAGGCCTATGACATTCCTCAGAATGCCTTTAGCCTTTCTTGCTGCACCGAGTATTTAACACTTTTGGATACATGGTTTTTGGCCAATGTGCCCATCTCTGGCCCTCAGAAAAGGAATACTACTTTTTTGAGTATTCCTATCTCCTCCTATTTATTTCAGATTCAACACATATTTATTGTCTCTTACGTGCAAGGCAGTATGCCAAGTGCTTTCACATACATTGTCTTGGTTTATAATCCTGTAAGTGGCATTAGTTGTATTACAGATAGTAATAATGGTAGTAATAGTATCATCAGCAGCAGTCAAAGCTAACATTTATCAAGTTCTTACTGTGTTCATGGCACTGTGCTAAGTGCTTTATGTATACTAAATCATTGAATCCTAGCAAAAATTCTATGCAGTAGGTATTGTTGTTATACTTCTTTTTTTTTTTTTTTTTTTTGAGTCTTGCTCTCTTGCCCAGGCTGGAGTGCAGTGGCGCGATCTCGGCTCACTGTAACCTCCGCCTCCCGAGTTCAAGTGATTCTTCTGCCTTAGCCTCCCAAGTAGCTGGGACTACAGGCATGCACCACCATACCCAGCTAATTTTTGTTGTTATACTTTTTTTTTTTTTTAGATGAAGAAACTAAAGCACGGCAAGGTTAAATAGCTTATATAAGGTCACACAGCTAGTAAGAGGTAGATCCTGGATTTGAACCTAGGCTTTTGTCTTCAGAGCCTTTCTTAGGAAATGGGGCCAGAGAGACGGAATACTCTTACAAGCCCATGGAGCCAGTAAGAGGTGGAACTGGGATTCAAATATAATATATGACTCCAATCCATTGCTGTTCCAATGTGCCAAACACCACACTTCTCATTCACTTGTTTTTTTCTGCTGCTTTCTGGATAGGATTGCTTCCATGGTGCCAGCTTATAGCTGGGGAATCTATTAAAAGATACTTTAAGAATTCAAAATAGGTTGATTAAAAGGGGTGATAAAAAGGCAAAGAGGAATTTGGAATCAGTGTGGTAGAGTTCTCTTTAGTACTTTGGTCTGAGTATTTATTTTTACATTTGGTTTCTGTGGAGTACTCCTTTTAGTTAAGAGTACTTTTCAGAATTTAAAGGCATAATGTCTCTTATTACGATAGCTTCAGAATTTAAAGGCATAATGTCTTTTGATTATGATAGATCTGGTTATGGGTCTGTTATTTGTGTGTTGGAGCAGACCACAAAGGGCTGAAACCTGGAATCAGACTTGTCCTTGAGATGAGCAGATGTTGGTGTCGGGGAGGTGATGTGAAGCAGCTAAACCCTCATAGATAGTGTATGAGCTTCCTAGGGTTGTTGTAACAAAGTACTGGAGAGTGATGCGTTAAAACAACAGAAATGGATTCTTGCGCAGTTGGAGGGATACTGTTCAACCCAGTACAGATAGTGTCCAGAGAGTAAGCAGCAAACAGCCTTGCAAATAGCAGAGGGGAGACCACCCAGAGTACAGGGAGTGAAGCTGGCAGAGGACACTCTAGGAGCAGGCTGTGATCAGAGATTCAGACAGCTCATGGCCATTTGATCAGCACATAGGAAGCTCTTTGTTCCAAGCTGATCTCCACTCTCTATGGGACCCTGGCAAGAGCAAGCTGAAATATTTGAGGCTGGGCAAATAAGCAGTTTGGCAAGGAAGAGAACAAGGCAAGTCCTCAGGATTGGGATCACGAAAAGCCTGGGTCTCAGGAATAAAGTAAAGCTCAGATATGAAAGTGGGGCCAAGTAGGTCAGGGCTAGTCATGCAGCAACTGTGACTCACTACTGCTGACTCCCAGAGAGCCGGCTAGAGCATCTAAAACCCCTCCTTCCCAGGGATAGGCATGGAGCCCAGGCAGCAGTGAGCCTTTAGGTTGGGGTCTAGTTGGCTGTAGATGAAGCATGGTGGGGAGAAATGAATTCAAGGCTTCATTGCTGTAGTTCAAAAACAAACTTTGAGCAGGGCACAGTGGCTCATGCCTGTAATCTCAGCACTTTGGGAGGCTGAGGCGGGTGGATCACCTGAGGTCAGCAGTTTGAGACCAGCCTGGCCAACATGGTGAGACCCTGTCTCTACTTAAAATGCAAAAATTAGCCAGGCATGATGGTGCACACCTGTAATCCTAGCTACTCAGTAGGCTGAGGCAGAAGAATGGCTTGAACCCGGAAGGCAGAAGTTGCAGTGAGCGAAGATTGTACCATGAGACTCCATCTCAAAAAAAAAAAAATTATGAAGAATAACATTCATCACAGAATTGTTTATGATATAATTAGGAACTGGTCTATGACAAACTCCAGAGGGTCTCCAAAATGAATGAAAGACAAAATGCACTGAATAAGGATTCTAGGTTAGAAATGTAAGTGCAAGTGTGGTAGGCCAGGTCTCACTAATGCAGGCCTCTATTACAACTGTCTCAGCACTGACTGAGCAGCTAGGTTATACATTAAAAGCTGATTGAGCCAGTGCCCTTATACCAAGGCTGGAGTGTAACAAAGAGCCCACCAAGAGTTTTGCCTACGTTTTTCCAGGGCCTTGAAGCATAGCAAGATAACGAAGGAATTCTTATCAGGACCCTTTTAGGATTAAACAAATTATATTGGGGGTCTGAAGAAATTCCCCAGGCCTGCACAAAAAATTTCACTGGAGTCTAAAGGAACTCCCCAAACCTTTATGATTTAGCAGGATACAAGATAAGGGTAATCACCCCAGCACCTAGACCCATTTAGATTAAGTAAACTTACTGAGGCTCCAGAAGGTCTTCGGGACTCAGACCTTAGTTATAGCTTAAAATAAGTTAATCACTTATGTTTTTAGATAAATACACACTTACATGTAGACATATAGCTTAGAAGATATATAAGCTCTGGAAAACTTGGTAATTTTGAGTTGGTCTGGCGATAATTTCCAGGCCTTTTCCCTGTGGCTGGTTACAGAGAAAAATTCTTCCTCCGCAGTTCATCTACATCTTGTTATTGGGCCACAAGAAATAGCAGCCCAAGAGGCTGGGTGAGGTGGCTTACGGCTGTAATCCCAGCATTTTGGGAGGCTGAGGCGGGCGGATCACCTGAGGTCAGGAGTTTGAGACCAGCCTGACCAACATGGCGAAACCCCATCTCTACTAAAAATACAAAAAATTAACCAGGTGTGGTGGCAGGCACCTGTAATCCCAGCTACTCTGGAGGCTGAGACAGGAGAATTGCTTGAACCCAGGAGGTGAAGGCTGATCGCGCCATTGCACTCCAGCCTGGGCAACAAGAGTGAAACTCCATCTCCAGAAAAAAAAAAACAAAAAACAAAAGAAAAGAAGTAGCAGCCCGACCCTCAGTTTAGTCTGGGAACACAAGGGAGACAAGGACAATCACAAGCACGTGCGCACACACACACACACACACATGGCAACTGTAAATGAATGCGGCTAGAAGGATGGAGGCAGGTAGGTGAGGAAGCCATTGACTTGTACTGGCATTGGGGTTCTCTGTTCTTATGAACTGTGTAGGATATAATTCTTACAGAATCAGTCCACCTTAAAGGTGAAGGAGAAAATAGACAGGTATGGATCACTCAGAGTCCTAAGATGTTAAGGCAGGCTGGCTTTTGATTATGTTAAAGAAATAATCAAAGTCCCAGAGAAGCATTGTCAAACAATGAATCTAAAAAGAAAGGGTCAAAAATCAACCTCTCTGATGAGAGTAGACACACTGACCTATGAGTGTTTCCTAGGAAGAACAGTAGCTTTCATTTTACAAATGCCTTTTAATATTATTACATTTTTATTCCCTTTATCTAAAGCACTCAATATTACCCAGAGAGCCCTTTTTTTTTTTTTTTTTTTTTTTTTTTTGAGACAAGAGTTGCGCTCTTGTTGCCCAGTCTGGAGTGCAATGGCGTGATCTCGGCTCACTGCAACCTCCGCCTCCCAGCTTCAAGCAATTCTCCTATCTCAGCCTCCTGAGTAGCTAGGAATTATAGGTGCCTGCCACCACACCTGGCTAATTTTGTATTTTTAGTAGAGACGGGGTTTCTCCGTGTTGGTCAGGCTGGTCTCAAACTCCTGACCTCAGGTGATCCACCCGCCTTGGCCTCCCAAAGTGTTGGGATTACAGGCGTGAGCCACAGCGCCCAGCCTGAGAGCTCATTCTTATTTATACCTTGCCAGGGCACCTTAACACTTGCCAGAGACAGAAACTAACAAAGTTTTTTTGTTTGTTTTGTTTTTGAGATGGAGTTTCACTCTCGTTGCCCAGGCTGGAATGCAATGGTGCAATCTCTGCTCACTGCAACCTCCACCTCCTGGGTTCAAGTGATTCTTCTGCCTCAGCCTCCCAAATAGGTGGGATTACAGACATGGGCCACCATGCCTGGCTAATTTTTTGTGTTTAGTAGAGACAAGGTTTCACCGTGTTGGTTGGGCTTGTCTCAAACTCCTGACTTTGGCTTTCCAAAGTGCTGGCATTACAGACATGAGCCACTGTGCCTGGCTCAGAGTTTGTTTTTGAATTATAGCAATGAAACTTTGAATTTATTTTTCCCTACCAAGCCTCATGTACGGCCAACTGGACCCCAACCTGAAGGCTCACTGCTGCCTGGGCTCCATGCCTATCCCTGGGAAGGGGGGGGTTTTAGATGCTCTAGCCGACTCTCTGGAAGTCAGCAGTAGTCTGACAGTTGCCTGTGACCTTTGGAAAAGGCTTTTTCTCAATTTGTTGTTAACTTTGTTAATGATTTTTTTTTTTTTTGAGACGGTGTCTCGCTCTATTGGCAGGCTGGAGTGCAGTGGTATGATCTCGGCTTGCTGCAACCTCCACCTCCCGGATTCAAGCAATTCTCCTGCCTCAGCCTCCCGAGTAGCTGGGACTACAGGTGTGTGCCACCATGCCCGGCTAATTTTTGTATTTTTAGTAGAGACAGGGTTTCACCATATTGACCAGGATGGTCTTGATCTCTTGACCACCTCTTGATCCACCCACCTCGTCCTCCCAAAGTGCTGGGATTACAGGCATGAGCCACCATGCCCGACCAATGATGTTTTGTTATACAGAAATATCAAATGTTAATTTTGTCATATATTATTCTTTATAGTGGTTGGCTTTGCTGTCATGTCTAGAAAGATTATAAAAATAATCACTCATGCTTTCTTTAAGTACTCTTATGGTTTTGTTTTGTATTTCCCTTTTTTGTTTGAGACAGAGTCTTGTTCTGTCGCCCAGGGTAGAGTGCTGCAGTGGCGCAATCTCAGCTCACTGCAACCTCTGCCTCCTGGGTTCGAGCAATTCTCTTGCCTCAGCCTCCCGAGTAGGTGGGACTACAGGTGCCTGCCACCACGCCCAGCTAATTTTTGTATTTTTAGTAGAGACGAGGTTTCCCTATGTTAGCCAGGATGGTCTGGAACTCCTGACCTCGTGATCCACCTGCCTTAGCCTCCCAAAGTGCTGGGATTATAGTTGTGAGCCACCGTGCCCAGCCTGGTTTTGTATTTTCATTTAATCTGGGTGGAATTAATTTTGGTATGTTCTGTGAGTTACAGTTCAATCAATTTTTCTCAAATAACCTGTTTTCTTAGCATCATTAAACAATGTGATTTCTGCCGTGAGAAACTGTAGTATTGCTTCCTCTGAATTGGGAAAGAGGATGTGTGTGGCAGGCTTATAAGAGATATTCTATCATGTGTTAGTATTTAGCCAAGTCCCTGATCTTATCTTTGATGACTTGCTGGCCATAATTTCTGAGTATACTAGGTTGTATACATTTGCCTTCTTAGTCTCTTTTAGTCCTAAAAGAGGTATTTAACTTAGAAAGTGGCTTTCACTAGTTTTCCTCAAAGATTGTAAATTCTGTTTTGTGGATGACCTGTTTTTAACCATAGCCTATGTCCTGTCACCAAATATGCTTTTCTGCTGCTTCATTTTGTCAACTGATAATTGGTCTGAGATTATAGACTAATACTTGTTTCAGCAGTACAAAAATGGACTACAGTGTTTACTTGCTGTCCCTTTAATACTACAGATTCCAAAGCCGTATTACATTTATGTTTTCTGCGGTTACGTTCTTTGTGCTCTAGCCCTTCTCTGATATGTGGGTAATTTAGAGGCAATGATAGTATTTAATATGCTCGATTTTGTTCTTTGATTTTTTTATTTTATTTTATTTTTTTTTGAGATGGAGTCTCGCTCTGTCACCCAGGTTGGAGTGCAGAGGCGCGATCTTGGCTCACTGCATCCTCCGCCTCCCGGGTTCAAGTGATTCTCCTGCCTCAGCCTCCTGAGTAGCTGGGATTACAGGCGCTTGCCACCACAATTGGCTAATTTTTGTATTTTTAGTGGAGACGGGGTTTCACCACGTTGGCCAGGCTGGTCTTGAACTCCTAACTTCAGGTGATCTGCCTGCCTTGACCTCCCAAAGTGCTGGGATTGCAGGTGTGAGCCACCACTCCCAGCCAAGAAATTGATTTTTTTTTAGTTAATAATGTTTACCAAGTATTGTAGTTGGGAGAAGTCTTCAAGCTTAAAAGTAAACCTCCAGCATGTTATTACCTAAGGAATTTGTGTCAAGGCTGATTGAACCTGAACCTCTTAAATGTTTTGTTTTTTGTAGAGAGGAAAATATGATGTTCCCAAGTGGCTCTCTCCCAGTAGCATTCTGCTTCTTCAACAAATGCTGCAGGTAAACTTTATTTTTAAATAATAGAAGTCTATTGTAATTGTTTGGTTCAACTTTTAAGATATCTGTGGTGCTACATCATTTCCTATTAGCTTGAAAAAAAATCCCACTCATATCTACCTTGAAAATATCCTCTATTAGATCCTTTTTTAATTATGTTGTAAACCTAATTTGTTTTAGACACCTACCATATGTCGTAGCTGGTGTGGTTTTTTTTTTTTTTTTTTTTTTTTTTTTGAGACGGAGTCTCGCTCTGTTGCCCAGGCTGGAGTGCAGTGGCCGGATCTCAGCTCACTGCAAGCTCCGCCTCCCGGGTTCACGCCATTCTCCTGCCTCAGCCTCCCGAGTAGCTGGGACTACAGGCGCCCGCCACCTCGCCCGGGTAGTTTTTTGTATTTTTTTAGTAGAGACGGGGTTTCACCATGTTAGCCAGGATGGTCTCGATCTCCTGACCTCGTGATCCGCCCGTCTCAGCCTCCCAAAGTGCTGGGATTACAGGCTTGAGCCACCGCGCCCGGCTGGTTTTTCTAACTTTTTTTTTGAGCACTGTCTGTTTTCTCTAACTAGCTCTTGTTCCACTCTCTTTTAATCCCAAAGTATTAATTGATTGATTGATTGATGGAGATAGAGTGTCACTCCTTAGAAGACCCCCAGGCTGGAGTGCAGTGGCACGATCTTGGCTCACTGCAACCTTTGCCTTCTGGGTTCAAGCTATTCTTCTGCTTCTGCCTTCCAAGTAGGTGGGATTATAGGCGTGAACCACCTTGCCTAGCTAATCTTTGTATTTTTAGTAGAGACGGAGTTTTGCCATGTTGGCCAGGCTGGTCTCGAACTCCTGACCTCAAGGTATCTGCCTGCTTCAGCCTGCCAAAATGCTGGGATTACAGGCATGAGCCACCATACCTGGCCCCAACTGTTTTTTTTGTTTTTTGTTTTTTTGAGACGGAGTCTCCTTCTGTTGCCCAGGCTGGAGTGCAGTGGCGTGATTTTGGCTCACTGCAAACTTTGCCTCCCAGGTTCAAGTAATTTTCCTGCCTCAGTCTCCTGAGTAGCTAGTACTACAGGCGTGTGCCACCATGCCTGGCTAGTTTTTGTATTTTTAGTAGAGACAGGTTTCGCCACGTTAGCCAGGCTGGTCTCGAACTTCTGACCTCACGTATTCTGCCTGCCTCGGACTCTCAAAATTCAAAGTGCTGGGATTGCAGGTATGAGCCACTGGCTTTTTGTTGTTGTTGTTGTTTGTTTGTTTTTGATACAGAGTTTTGCTTTGTTGCTCAGGCTGGAGTGCAATGGCGCGATCTCAGCTCACCGCAACCTCCGCTTCCTGGGTTCCCAGGTTCAAGCGGTTCTTGTACCTCAGCCTCCCAAGTAGCTGGGATTACAGGCATGTGCCACCATGCCTGGTCAGTTTTTGTACTTTTAGTAGAGATGGGGTTTCACCATGTTGTCCAGGCTGGTCTTGAACTCCTGACCTCAGGTGATCCACCCGCCTTGGCCTCCCAAAGTACTGGGATTACAGGTGTGAGCCACCATGCCCAGCCTGGCCTCTTTAAAAAAAAAAAAAAAAATTTATAGACAGGGTTTTACTCTGTCACCCAGGCTGGAGTCCAGTGGTATGATCTTGGCTCACTACAGCCTCGACCCCCAGGTTCAAGTGATCCTTCTACTTCAGCCTCCCGAGCAGCTGAGACCACTGGTACACACCATCACACCTGACTAATTTTTTGTGTTCTTTCTTTAGTTTTCTTTTTTTTGGTTGTTTTTAAATTTTATTTATCATTTCATTCCTTATAATTACTTTCAGCAAACCATATATTTTTTGTAGAGATGGGGTTTCGCTCTGTTGCCCAGGCTGGTTTTTAACTCCTGAGCTCAAGCGATCTGCCTGCCTCGATCTCCGAAAGTGCTGGGATTACAGGTATGAGCCACGGCGTCCCGCCTGTTCCCAACTCTTGCACATTAAGTATGTTAGTAGATAATATATGCTTGAATATTAATTAATGTTTATTTAATTAATTAAAGATAATAAATGCTTGAATGAGTTGATGTGCTATTGAATGGGCCCTGTTACCTAGTGCAGTGGTTCTCAAACTTCAGCAGATATCAGAATTACCCCAGGCTTGTTAAAATACAGATTGCTGAACTCCAGCCCCAGAGTGTGTAATTCAATAGATTTGGGGCAGGACTGAAATTTTGCATTTCTAACAAGCTCCCAGAAGATGCTGATGCTGCAGGTCTTGGGGCCACACTTTGAGAACCACAGTTTTAGTGGAATGAGCCTCTGAGGGTGAAAGATAGGAGTGCTGAAGCCTAGGTAAGCACTCTACCAGTTAATCAATGTATCACCTAGTCTGATCTATAAAATGGGGGTTCTGAGCCTGGCCTCACTGCTATGTAGTAGTATGAGGACAAAGTGAGATTGATAGGAAACACTTTGAAAATCTGAGTATCTTATTAGTGCAATTTTTTTTTCATTATGTATTCAGAATATCTTCTGTTTTTTCCATCTATTAAGTCATCTCCATCTTTTATTCAAAATTTACCTCAGACTCACTCACCTTGATTAAGTAGGGCCAGACCACCAGATCTCCGTAATGAGATTGAAAATGCCTTACTCTTTCTTCTAGACTCCAAAAAAACCTTAAATCTTTGTTGATTAATTTTTCTCTCCTTACATTTGAAAATTACAAATGGAAAGGTGTGCTTTTCAACTTGTTCTGTGTGATTGTAAGCTCATTGGAGGTAGAGATTGCCTGTTTAGTATGAATGCCCTGCATTGTGGCTGCTTGAATGTTAAATTGGTGAATATTTCCCATGAATAGGTTTTCCAGCAAAAGACTATTACATCATACAATAGATTGACTGAACATCATGAATAATGTCCATACCACTGAAGTTCATGTTTGTTAAACATTTATCTTCTAAGCCTGTGTTGTTTGCTGTAGTTTTCTTGCCTCTGTTGCCTTTTTAAAAGAATTTATTCCAAGGCCATTTTAAGGTCTTTGACAGCATTTTTGTGATGATAAAGTTTACATCTGTTCTGGTGCATTTTTAGTTCTCAGGAGGAAAGGTGTTCTATGTTCTGTATTTGAAATGTTAATCTCTAACTACTTTTTAATGGCCACTAGATGGACCCAAAGAAACGGATTTCTATGAAAAATCTATTGAACCATCCCTGGATCATGCAAGATTACAACTATCCTGTTGAGTGGCAAAGCAAGAATCCTGTAAGTAAAATGAAATCCCGTAGAATTTTTTTTTTTTTTTAACTTTGTGTGGTTTTTGGGTGAATTCAGAACCTACAATGATGTGGTCTAAATATACAAGAAAATATATTTTGTAGACTTACTAATCAGATTGGTGTTTAGGAGACTTGACACCTAATAGACAGTGGTTCCTTGACCCCATCTGCAACTGAGAATTACCTGGGACCTTAAAAAGAAATGCCTGCTCCCCATCCGAGAACACTTAACGGGAGTTTTTAAAAGCTCCCTGGTGTTTCTCATGTGCAGTCAGTCACGGTGCTCTGGGAATCTTGGGCAAGTTACTTAACTTTGCAGAGCCTATTTATTCATCTGTAAAAAGTAGGTTAAACCACTTCTACTTCCCAGAGAAGTTATGAGGGTACAGTAGTTCTCAAACTTTTTAGTTTGAGGACCCCTTTATACTCTTAATATTTATTTATTTGTTAAAAAATAACATAACTATTACATATTAACACAAATATTTTTATGAAGAATAACCATTTATAAAATACATTTAGCAAAAAGAATGACATTGTTTTACAACTTTGCAAATTTCTTTAAAGTCTAGCTTAATAGAAGACACCTGTATGCCCACGTGCTTCTGTGTTCAGTCTGTTTTGATAGGTTTTGATTGAAGCCAAGGAATAAAATGCAGCCTCACACAGATATGTACTAGGAAAAGGAAGAAAAATTTTAATAGCCTTTCAGACAGTTTCTGATATCCCATTAAAACTTGAAAAGTGGTAGTTTCTTAAAGGGTAATTGCATGTGGAATCTGAAGCCATATCAATGACATTTTGTACTCCATAAAATCCATTGTTCTGTCCATTGGATCTTTTCCCCACATAACGTGATGCATTGGTTATTTGGAAAACACTGGTTCGCTGAGTTATGCAAATCTTCCAAACGTTAACAGATTTCATTATACAACATTAAATCACATTCCTTAAAATCACTACTGATCTCAGTAGAAAAGTCTTTTAACTATTGGAAAGCACTGAAGATCATGGTGGCAAATAAAAGTTTTCTAAATTTTAATTTTTGCTTAAAAGTTCAAATTCTGTCATTGACAACAAATGTGTCATTTTCCTTGAACTGACAAGTTCCCTTGGTTCATTTTTGAGAAAATGTCTGCTAAACATTTAAGTCTAAATAACTATAGTTGGTCAGTGTTCTTTCTCGTCAAAATGGTTTTCTTTGAAAAAAACGGCTAATTAGGCCAGGCATGGTAGCTTGCGCCTGTAATCCCAGCACTTTGGGAGGCTGAGGCAGGCATATTACTTTAGGTCAGGAGTTCCAAACCAGCCTGGCCAACATGGTAAAACCCTGTCTTTACTGAAAATGCAAAAAATTAGTTGGCATGGTAGTGCCTATAATCATGCCTATAATCCCAGGTTCTCGGGAGGCTGAGGCAGAAGAATTGCTTGAACCCAGGAGGTAGAGGTTGCAGTGAGCTGAGAGCGCCACCGCACTCCAGCCTTGGGTGACAGAGTGAGACTCTGTTTCAAAAAGAAAAGAAAAGAGGCTGGGTGCGGTGGCTCACATCTGTAATCCCAGCACTTTGGGATCCCAGGCAGGCAGATCATGAGGTCAGGAGTTCAAGACCAACCTGACCAATATGATGAAACTCTGTCTCTACTAAAAATACAAAAATTAGCTGGGTGTGGTGGCACACACCTGTAATCCCAGCTACTCAGGAAGCTGAGGCAGGAGAATCACTTGAACCCCAGAGGAGAGTGAGACTCCATCTCAAAAAGAGAAAGAAAAAAATGACGAATTGAGCTCATAATTCAGTCACACAGGTGCTTTTCCTCAAGACAACTATCATACTTTGGTATGTAGAAGTACATTATGCTACTACCTGTTTAGTCACACAGAATATTTTTTTTTTTTTTTTTTTTTTGAGACGGAGTCTCGCTCTGTCGCCCAGGCTGGAGTGCAGTGGCCGGATCTCAGCTCACTGCAAGCTCCGCCTCCCGGGTTCGGGCCATTCTCCTGTCTCAGCCTCCTGAGTAGCTGGGACTACAGGCGCCCGCCACCTCGCCCGGCTAGTTTTTTGTATTTTTTAGTAGAGACGGGGTTTCACCGTGTTAGCCAGGATGGTCTCGATCTCCTGACCTAGTGATCCGCCCGTCTCGGCCTCCCAAAGTGCTGGGATTACAGGCTTGAGCCACTGCACCCGGCCGTCACACAGAATATTAAAAACATGTACTCAAAGTAAAAATGTAACAAAATTAATATCTTTTACTGGTTTATCAAGGAAATTCTTAATTGAAACTGCCTTCTTTTCAAACTATGGGTATATGACAAAGAATACAATATTTTAGTACAGTTTGGTGCCACTGCATTGATTAATACTAAGGTGCCAGCAATTTTATTTATTTAATTTTAATTTTTTATTTTTTTGAGAGGGATTCTCGCTATTATCATCCAGACTGGAGTGCAATGGCACGATCTTGACTGATTGCAACCTCCACCTCCCAGTTTCAAGCAATTCTCCTGCCTCAGCCACCTGAGTAGTTGGGATTACAGCCACCTGATACAACGTTTGGCTAATTTTTGCATTTTTAGTAGAGACGGGATTTCACCATGTTGGCCAGGCTGGTCTCGAACTCCTGACATTGGTTGATCCGCCAGCCTCAGCCTCCCAAAATGCTGAGATTACAGGCATAAGCCACTGCACCCAGCTGCCAGCAATTTTACTTATCACTGCTTTCATACCATCCATACAAATGTCAACACTTTGAAAAATGAAAAATAATATTATAAAAATAGTTTGACCTTGGAGACTCTCAGGCATCTGCAGACCGTGCTTTGAGAACTGGTCTAACATGCATATATGTAAAAAACATAAACAACACCAAATGTTATTTAAGTTTAAACAGTTTTAAAAATATTTCTACATTGTTTTTAAAAAATGCTTTTTTTTTTTTGAGACAGAGTCTTGCTCTGATGCCCAGGGTGGAGTGCAGTGGCACAATCTCGGCTCACCACAACCTCTGCCTTCTGGGTTCAAGTGATTCTCTTGCCTCAGCCTCCCGAGGAGTTGGGACTACAGGCACGCGCCACCATGCCCGGCTAATTTGTATATTTTTAGTAGAGACGGGGTTTTTCTGTGTTGGCCAGGCTGGTCTCGAACTCCTGACCTGCCTGCCTCGGCCTCTCAAAATGCTGGGATTACAGGTGTGAACCACTGCGCTGGGCCTTAAAAATGGTTTTTTTCAAACAAACGGCCACTTGGTAAAAATGCGGATATTATTATAGGACATGGATATTTTGTGTATTAGTTACTGCTGCATTAAGAACTACCCTGAAATTTAGTGGTTTAAAACAATAATTTGGCTGGGTGTGGTGGCTCACACCTATAATCCTAGCACTTTGGGAGGCCAAGGTGGGTGGATCACCTGAGGTCGGGAGTTTGAGACCAGCCTGACCAAGATGGAGAAACCCCGTTTCTACTAAAAATACAAAATCAGCCTGGCATGGTGGTGCATGACTGTAATCCCAACTACTCGGGAGGCTGAGGCAGGAGAATCACTTGAACCCGGGAAGCAGAGGTTGCGGTGAACCAAGATCGCGCCATTGCACTCCAGCCTGGGCAACAAGAGTGAAACTCTTCCTCAAAAAATAAATAATAATAAAAAATAATAATAATTTACAAATCTGTGGACCAGACATTTGGACTGGGTTCAGCTGGGCCGTTCTTACGTACGCCTTGCCTGGGGTCGTGGCTACAGTCGTCTTGTAACTGGGCTGAATGGTCCAAGCCTCGCTAGAAAGACTGGCTGTTTCCTGGGCCACATGTGTCCATCAGGCTAACCTGGACTTTTTTATATAGCAACTAGATTTCCTTTTCTTTTCTTTTTTTTTTTTTTTTTTTTGAGACCAAGTCTCACTCTGTCACCCAGGCTGGAGGGCAGTGGTGCGATCTCTGCTCACTGCAAGCTCCGCCTCCCAGGTTCAAGCCATTCTCCTGCCTCAGCCTCCCGAGTAGCTGGCACTACAGGCGCCCGCCACCATGCCTGGCTAATTTTTTTTTTTTTTTTTAGTAGAGACGGGGTTTCACTGTGTTAGTCAGGATGGTCTCGATCTCCTGACCTCATTATCCGCCTGCCTCAGCCTCCCAGAGTGCTGGGATTACAGGCGTGAGCCACCGCGCCCGGCCAGCAACTGCATTTCGGAAGAGGAAAGAGGATAAGCCCTAGTATTGTAGCATTTTTCAAGCCTCTGCTTGCGTTGTACTAACTAGTGTCCCACTGGCCAAAGCAAGCCATGTGGCAAAGCCCAGAGCCACTATGGAAGCTGTATCTTTCAAGGTTGTACAGTTCTTATTCTCTATTTATAGATAAGGGAACGGAAAAATGAAAAACAACTATTTATGAAATAAATTTAGTGAGAAGAATGGCATTGCTTTACATCTTTGCTGATTTCTTTGAAGTCTTATTAGAAGACACTCGTGCTTCTGCATTCAGCCTGTTTTGATAACGTCGTTTTGATTGAAACAAATGAAGAAAATACAGCCTCACACAGATATGTAATTAGAAAAAAGAGAAGTATTTTAATAGTGTTTCCAGATAATTGGGGATATTCTCTGATATCTCACCAAAACTTTTTCAGTGGACTAGGACATGTGCATGAATCAACAGAATAGCTTAGAGGTGTGTCTCAGATATGCCAAAGCGTAGAATTGGTAGATCTGTGGGGTATTTGCTTTCTGGAATAATCACACCAATGTAAATATCCTTCCCAGTAGCCAGCTCATCTTGGAAAGAAAGACTATACTTGTTCCAGGCCCCTTCCCACTATTCTGCCCACTATTAATGGGCCATGTGGCCTGAGCTGAAATCACTCCTAATTCTCCTATGATTGTTAACTCCTAAAACTTCTCTTATCCAAATTTTCCCTGGCCCTACGTGACATCTTTAATATCTATTGAGCAAATACAACATAATTCTAACAGCAACCATACCAAGATCCTAAGAATAGTAGAATGTGCAAGCATCTGAGCAGTGTAGCAGCAGAACCAGGGAAGCTATGATGTGCCCCTTGTGAGGTGGAGAGAGTGGGTGGTGCAAATGCCTGTGTTCAGCCATTGGGGGTCATCATTTCTCCATGTGTGGAGGGCTTTGCACATCTTCTCAGCCATGATCCTAATAGGATAGAACACATTACTGTTTGTGTTAGATGCCAAAATGAAGAAAGTCTCTACTTTCTACAGCCCCAATATTTTTTTTATTTGGGACACAGTATAAAGTAAAATATATAAAGTTTTGAGTGTTCCAAAAGAGTCTACCGTTTCCCCACATGTTTTTTTTTTTTTTGAAAATAGAGTTTCGTTCTTGTTGCCCAGTGACGTGATCTCAGCTCACCGCAACCTCCGCCTCCTGGGTTCAAGCGATTCTCCTGCCTTAGCCTTCCGAGTAGCTGGGATTACAGGCATGCACCACCATGCCCGGCTAATTTTGTATTTTTAGTAGAGACGGGGTGTATCCATGTTGGTCAGGCTGGTCTTTAACTCCTGACCTTAGGTGATCCGCCGATCTCGGCCTCCCAAAGTTCTGGGGTTACAGATGTGAGCCACCACGCCTGGCCTCCCTTACATCTTAATATACTAATTGCTACTATTTATTGAGCACGTAGAGTAGAATAGTGTACTATTATAGTAAGGGCTCTCTGTATATTATACTGTGGTATAATATAGGTAGAACTCTTAGGATAGTACCTTTAAGAGTCAGGTACTACCCTGTGGGCTTTATGTTTTTTAACTCCTTTAATCCATTTAATCTGTACACCAACCCTCCGAAGTAGGTACTATTATTGCCCCCTTTTGCAGATGAGGCAACTGAGACACAGAATCATTAAGTAACTTGCCCAAGGTCAAACAATGAGTAAGTGTAGAACCAGGATTTGAACCTACACTGAAGGGTTGTGGAATGGAATGGATCTGATAGACTAGCTGATTCAAGCTCAGGGCCCACATCCTGTGTATTTGCAGCCAGCATTGCTTATCTGGTTTCTATTGAAGTAGCTACTGGAGCAGAGTGATGGAGAGGTGGCATTGTGTTATGGTAGAAAAACCTGGGGCTAGGAATGAAAAATGCCAGTCTTGGGCAGATCACAGTAACTTTTCTGAGTCTTCATTTTATCACCTCTAATATGGGTATTCTAATGTCAATCTGTGCATGTTTGGGTCATGTTTTGCCATTTATAGAGTACCTTTACATGTTGTATCATTAATCTCTTTTGCCTGCCTTGCAGAGCTGTTACAAGATCAAATGAATTATATACAGGAGAGGCATAATGGATTGTTGTTGCTTTTTGAAGGATTTGCTTTTCTCTTTCAGTATTGTGTTTCATCAAGAGTGAACTATTTAAAAAATTCAGATTTCCTTGAATATTTAAGGTATAGATGCTGTCTGTTCTGTAACTCTATGCATGATCTCCTCCTACCATTTTCATACATAGTTCTGGTACCCAAGTATTGTATCAAATAGAAGTTATAGTCAGTTCCATTTTCTGCCTTAGTGAACAGGAAATGTAGTAGGCACGGATAATCCAAAATAATTGGCTAGCTTTTGGGATGCAGTTTTGTACTTAATTTGAGTATGTATGGCTGAGAATTCAGAGCGTTTTAAGTATTGATCCTCTTTGGAAAACACAGCTTGAGATTAATCATGTTTTTCAGACCCTTGGTATCTTTTCTACCCCACTTGTTTCATTGTTTCCAGTTCAGGAGCCCAGCAGAGATGGTAGCACCTCCTTCCTCTGTCTCCTGCCTTTCTCACACATATGCCTTGTGGTAAAGGTACAGGCAGGAGGCTGGGGGAGAGAGGGGTTCTTTTACAGTTAAAAAAAATTTTTTTTTAAACTTAAGATGATGGAGGGAACCTCAAAAATTTATTTTCTTGCTTGAGCAGTGTTGACATCAACAAGAAGATAACAGATAATAAGGTGTCTAGGCTTCTGAGGTTGAGACCATCTTGAGGGGGAATCTACAGTTCTAGGAGCAGTCACAGTCAAAGCAGCACAATGAAAACTTATTCTTAGCACTTTGGACTTTCACATTACCACTAGTATAAACCTTTGTGGTCTCTACTTTGTCTGTAACCCATGAGGTTGTGCTTGTACCAGTCAATAATGCAAGGCTGTCTCAGTCTGTTTGAGCTGCTATGACAAAATACCATAAACTGAGTGGCTTAGAGAGAACAGAAATTTATTTCTCACAGTTCTGGAGGTTGGGAAGTTCAAGATCAAGTCATCATAGAGCTACAGTTCTGAAGGGTAAAAATAAAGAAAAAAAAGATCAAGGCACCAGCAGATTTGGTGTTTGATGAGGTCCCACTTTCCGGTTCATAGAATGGTTCTTTCTTGCTGTGTCCTCACATGATGGAAGGGGACAATGGGGAAAGGCCTCTGGAGCCCCTTTCCTTCCCTTTCCCTTTCCCTTTCCTTTCCCCTTTCCTTTCCTCTTTCCTCTTTCCTTTCCTCTTTCCTTTCCTTCTTTCCTTTTCTTTCTTTTCTTTCTTCTTCTGAGATAGGGTCTCATGCTTTTACGCGGGCTGGAGTGCAGTGACTTAATCATACGTCACTGTAACCTTGAACTCTTGGGCTCAAGTGATCCTCCCACCTCAGCCTCCTGAGTAGTTAGGACTGTGAGCCATTGCACCTGGCTAATTTTTGAATTTTTTTTGTAGTAACGGGATCTTGCCGTATTGCCCAGGCCAGTCTCCAACTCCTGGCTTCAAGTGATCCTCCCACCTCAGCCTCCCAACGCCCTGGGATTACAGGCATGAACCATTGTACTTTGACCTGGGGCCTCTTTTATAAGGGTACTAACCCCATTTATGAGGGCAGAGCCCACTCATGACCTACTCACCTCCCAAAGGCCCAACCTTCTAATACTATTACACTAGTGATTAGGTTTCAGCATATGAATTGAGGAGAGAAATTTATCTTTACTCTTTCTGTTCATGATGGTAGCCTTACTTTCTCTTGAGCTTTTTGTTACAAGTGTGATGTTCAAAACAAGGGAAGCTCATGATATTGCCCTGCTTTGTGCTGGGCAGACCTCTCATGTTATGTTTGGTTCTGAATACCTCACTTCGATGTATAGTATCAACCTAGAGTGTGATCTAAAGAAAGGGCCAGAATAGTAAGGGGAGTTAATCAATAAAGTGGAGGTTGGCAGAACTAGAAAACAGAAGACTTGCAGAGGAAAGGTTGCTTATAATAGGAATACTCAAATTTCTGAAAGGCTCTTCTATCATAGAGGAAATAGAATTATGACTGTTAGTGAAAATAACCATTTTTTGAGGGCCTACTCTGTTGAGATGTTGTACTAGGCACTTGCTCTATGTTGCATATATTGCAGGGCGCATACCATCTCTCTCTAACAGATGATGAAACTGAGACTCAGAGGTGTAGTCATGTTCAAGGCCAAATGGTTATTAGTCCTGTTGCAGTTAAAACTAAGGTCTGTCTAATTCCA
The DNA here is from genome assembly GCF_043159975.1 of Macaca nemestrina. Lineage (NCBI taxonomy): Eukaryota > Metazoa > Chordata > Mammalia > Primates > Cercopithecidae > Macaca > Macaca nemestrina. Next base: position 65,989,972 of record NC_092138.1, read on the forward strand.
AAGCCTGTTAGCCATCAGGTTGTACCAATTCCCAGTGGACAGAGATCACAAGGAGACAGACCTCAGGCAGCAGGAGGGAGATGCTAACCATTCCAGCTGTTCTGTGTACACTTTAGAGGAGGCCTTTAAGCAGAACGTAAAGCATCCCTCACTTGGGCTGCCATAAAGAGAGTTGTTTTTTGAAATGGAGTTTTGCTGTTGTTGCCTAGCCTGGAGTGCAATGGTTTGATCTCAGCTCCCCATAACCTCCGCCTCCCGGGTTCAAGTGATTCTCCTGCCTCAGCCTCCCGAGTAGCTGGGATTACAGGCATGTGCCACCACACCTGGCTAATTTTGTATTTTTAGTCGAGATGGGGTTTCTCCATGTTGATCAGGCTGGTCTCGAACTCCTGACCTCAGATGATCCACCCACCTCGGCCTCCCCAAGTGTTGGGATTACAGGCGTGAGCCACCGCACCTGGCCTAAGAGAGTTCGTATGTTGGAAACATGAACTTTGAAGTTATATTCCTCTGCTTCTCTTCCCGTGTAATCTTCTGAGCTCCCTTCCAGGTCCAGGCCAGGCTATTCCTGCCTTTTTGTTCTCAGTGATCCTTGTTTGGTTCTGAGAACCCATTTCCGGCCCTACCTTTAGTGAGGTACCATCATGTAGGGATTATTTGGATAATTTCTGTCCTTAAGCAAAATGAATTTTGTGTAGAGGCTTTTACTTATTCTTTTTTAAAGTTGTAGTTCAGCATAATAATGATTATGTGGCATCTATGGCACTGTCGTAAAGGTTCCTTGAATTGTGCTAAACATAAATATAATGAGAGGTACCCTGTGCTCTACAAGTCTGAATCTTTTACCAGTCTGTTGTATAACCACTGATTTTAGATGCCTAGGTGGCTGCTCTTTGATGAAAATACCAACGCAGAGGCCGGGCACAGTGGCTCAAGCCTGTAATCCCAGCACTTTGGGAGGCCGAGACGGGCGGATCACGAGGTCAGGAGATTGAGACCATCCTGGCTAACACGGTGAAACCCCGTCTCTACTAAAAAATACAAAAACCTAGCCGGGCGAGGTGGCGGGCGCCTGTAGTCCCAGCTACTCGGGAGGCTGAGGCAGGAGAATGGCGTAAACCCGGGAGGCGGAGCTTGCAGTGAGCCGAGATCGTGCCACTGTACTCCAGCCTGGGCGACAGAGCGAGACTCCGTCTCAAAAAAAAAAAAAAAAAAAAAAAGAAAATACCAATGCAGGTATCGCAGTAGGGAAGGGGGATATACAGTCCCTGGGCTGTACAACAGAATTTTTTTTTTCTTTTTGAGACAGTCTCACTCTGTTGCCCAGGCTGGAGTGCAATGGCACAATGTCAGCTCACTGCAGCCTCTGCCTCCTGGGTTCAAGTGATTCTTGTGCCACAGCCTACCAAGTGTCTGGGATTACAGGCACTCACCACCACGCCCGGCTAATTTTTGTATTTTTATTAGAGATGGAATTTCACATGCTGGCCAGACCAGCCTCAAACTCCTGACCTTAGGTGATCTGCCCGCCCCAGCCTCCCAAAATGCTAGGATTATAGGCATGAACTACTGCGCCCAGCATTGTACAACAGAACTTTAACAACAGTTGCTCAGATAATGATGGGGATATAAAGAGCTGGGAAAGAGCTTATCTTGAAATGCTTCCTGGAATATGCTTACATCTTAAAAGATTGTAGAGAATGTTGATTCTTCCCCAAGAAATTGACAAATTCATGTTTTACATAATGATATTTGATTGTATAAAGTATACTGATTTTAAAATGTCAAAACAATGATATATTTGTAATTTTTTGTTAATAAAGTGCATAATTTTTTTTTGTAGTTTATTCACCTTGATGATGATTGCGTAACAGAACTTTCCGTACATCATAGAAACAACAGGCAAACAATGGAGGATTTAATTTCACTGGTAAGAAATACAGCACGGGCTGGGTGCAGAGCTCACGCCTGTAATCCCAGCACTTTGGGAGGCCGAGGTGGGAGGATCACTTCAGGTCAGGAGTTCGAGACCAGCCTGGCCAGTGTGGTGAAACCCCGTCTCTACTAAAAATACAAAAATTAGCCGGGTGTGGTGGCACGTGCCTGTAATCCTAGCTACTCAGGAGGCTGAGGCACGAGAATCACTTGAACCCAGGAGGCAGAGGTTGCAGTGAGCTGAGATCCCGCCCCTGCACTCCAGCCTGGGTGACGAGAGCTAAACTCCATCTCAAAAAAGAAAAAGAAAAAAAAATACAGCAATACAGCATGAATTTGAGAGTAATATCTTTTGTTTCATTGTTCTTTATTTTATCAGTACATGAAAAATACTGTAGCATTTTCAGACCTATGATTTTATTATGGGTACAAATATTGCATTTAAAAAATATTTACATATGATTTCCACACAATCCTGATGTGTGCTAGATATTTTCTTTAAAAATGAACACTCCATACTTAAAACATTGATGAAGAAGCATTACAGTGAAAAAATAATTAAGAAACAACTGGCCGGGCGCGGTGACTCAGGCCTGTAATCCCAGCACTTTGGGAGGCCAAGGCGGGTGGATCATGAGGCTGGAGTACAGTGGCCAGATCTCGGCTCACTGCAAGCTCTGCCTCCTGGGTTCACGCCATTCTCCTGCCTCAGCCTCCCGAGTAGCTGGGACTACAGGTGCTGCCACCTCGCCCGGCTAGTTTTTTTGTATTTTTTAGTAGAGACGGGGTTTCACCGTGTTAGCCAGGATGGTCTCGATCTCCTGACCTCGTGATCCGCCCGTCTCGGCCTCCCAAAGTGCTGGGATTACAGGCTTGAGCCACTGCACCCGGCCAAAAAATCTGAATCTTAAATGTAACATACTTAAGCCAGGTGCGATTCCTCATGCGTGTAATGTCAGCACTTTGGGAGTCCGAGGCGGGCAGATCATGAGGTCAGGAGATCAAGGCCGACATGGTGAAACCCCGTTTCTACTAAAAATACAAAAATTAGCTGAGTGTGGTGGCACGCCCCTGTAATCCCAGCTACTTGGGAAGCTGAGGCAGGAGAAAGACCTGAACCCGGGAGGCGGAGGTTGCAGTGAGCCGAGATCGCGCCACTGCAATCCAGCCTGGTGACAGAGTGAGACTCCGTCTCAAAAAAAAAAAAAAAAAAAAAAAAAAAGTAACATACTTAAGAGTTTCGATAATCATTGAAAAGAAAGTCTTTAAAATGGTATATTTTATGACATCTCTACCTATAATTGTCAGACTTAAAAGTGAAATGGAAATACAAATTATTTGCTTTCCTTCTGATGCATAAAACATAACAAAGCATAGTAGAGGTTGTTTCCTGGTGTTACAACTCTCTAAAGAGCTTCTCAGTTATTCTTAAAGTTAAGCATGACCAACATCAATAATGCAGTGAGGAAAGTAATATTTTTTATTCCTTTGTACTTTTCTCTCATTCTTAAATCCCTGTTCATACTTCATTGAGTCCCAGGGATGAGTAGGATATAGGCTACTCACTGTCAATCAGAGATTCTCACCTTGGCTGTACAGTGGAATTTCTTGGGAACTTTAATCCTGATGTTTAGGTCTCAACCCCACAGATGATGATTCAGTTGGTCTGGGGTTTGGCCAAGGCATCAGAATTTTTTTAAAGCTTCCCAGCTGATTGTGGTATGCAGCCAGAGTCGAGAAGTAGTGCTCTAGATTCTTGCTGTTCAATGTGTGGTCTAGGACCAGCAGCATCAGCATCAACATCTAGGTGTTTATTAGCCATGCAGAATTTCAGGCCCCACCTCAGACCTACTTAATTGGAATCTGTGTCAAATCTCCAAGTGGTTCATATGGTCAGTAAAGCTTCAGAAGTGTTGGTCTAGGTCAGTTCTCAACCAGGAGTGATTTTGGCACTCAGGGGGCATTTGGCAGTGACTAGAGACATTTTTGGTTGTCATAACTGGGGTTTGTGTATGTGCACTAATGCCATCCAGTGGGTAGAGGCCAGGGATGCTGCCAAACATCCTTCAATGCACAGAAGAGCCCCTCACAACAAACAATTATCCAGATCAGATGTCAACAGTGCCAAGGTTGAGAAACCCTTGTCTGGGTAGCTCAGGGAATTCATACTGGCTCTACATACTTTCCAATTCGAACAGCCTCAGAAAACCAGGTTTGAGATTAGCCAGCGTCTGTTATGTTTTTCTGTGACATCCTGAGACCTCTGCCTTCACTTTTGGGGCTGATGAGACAGGACAGAGAGAGATTAGATTAGATTAGTGTGATCTATATGCTGGTATGGTGCTGCTGATCTTTGTACAGAGAGAGAGTAACAATATTTCTTTCAAACATTCAACTCATAATGTGTCTGGAATTGGTGGGTTCTTGGTCTCGCTGTCTTCAAGAATGAAGCCATGGACCCTTGCGGTGTTACAGTTCTTAAAGATGGTGTGTCCGGAGTTTGTTCTTTCAGATGAATTCAAATGTGTCTGGAGCTGCTTCTTTCTGGTGGGTTCGTGGTCTCGCTGACAGGAGTGAAGCTGCAGACCTCTGCGGTGTTACAGCTCATAAAGGCAGCATGGACCCAAAGAGTGAGCAGCAGCAAGATTTATTGCAAAGAGCAAAAGAACAAAGCTTCCACAGCCTGGAAGCAGACCTGAGCGGGTGGCCACTGCTAGCTAGGGCAGCCTGCGTTTATTCCCTTATCTGACCCCACCCACATCCTGCTGATTGGTCCGTTTTGACAGAGTGCTGATTGGTGCATTTACAATCCCTGAGCTAGACACAGAGTGCTAGACAGAAAAGTTCTCCAAGTCCCCACCTAGGTTAGCTAGATACAGAGTACCAATTGGTGTATTTACAAACCCTGAGCTAGACACCGAGTGCTGACTGGTGCATTTACAATCCTTGAGCTAGACACAGAGTGCTAGACAGAAGAGTTCTCCAAGTCCCCACTAGGTTAGCTAGATACAGAGTACTGATTGGTGTATTTACAAACCCTGAGCTAGACGCAGAATGCTGATTGGTGTATTTACAATCCCTTAGCTAGACATAAAGGTTTTCCAGGTCCCCACTAGACTCAGGAGCCAGCTGGCTTCACCTAGTGGATCCCCGCACTGGGGCTGCAGGCAGAGCTGCCGGCCAGTCCCGAGCGGTACCTGCACTCCTCAGCCCTTGGGCGGTCGATGGTACCTGTTGCCATGGAGCAGGGGGTGGCAGGGGGCGGCGCCCGTGGGGAGGCTTGGGTAGCGCGGGAGTCCACCGCGGAGGGGGTGGCTAGGACATGGCGGGCTGCAGGCCCCGAGCCCTGACCTGTGGGGAGGCGGCTGAGGTTCAGCGAGATTTTGAGCGCCGTGCACGTGTGCAGGCGGTGCTGAGGAGTCCCAGGCAACCTCAGCAGCTGCTGGCCTGGGTGCTAAGCCCGTCACTGCCCTGGACCAGCGGTGCTGGTCGGCCGCTCCTTGTGCAGGCCTGCTGAGCCCACACCGGCGCCTGGGCCCGCGGGAACTCGCGCTGCACTCGCGTGCAGCCCCGGTTCCCGCCCGCGCCTCTCTCTCCACACTTCCCGGCAAGCAGAGGGAGGCGGCTCTGGCCTCAACCAGCCCAGAGAGGGGCTCCCACAATGCTGTGGTGGGCTGAAGAACTCCTCAAGCGCCGCCAGAGTGGATGCTGAGGCCGAGGAGGCCCCGAGAACGAGGGTTGCTAGCATGTTGTCACCTCTCAATAAGAACTCCCACTTTTATATTACATACAGGAGCACTCTGGTACTGCTTTTTATATGCAGCAGTGAGTCTCCTATGTCTTGTGATTTTGACTGATCTCATTGTATTTCTTTTGAGATTCCCAACAGTACTTTCCTTACTTTCTCCCTGTTCCTCCAGCCCTGAGTGGCTCTGGATTGTGGCAGCAGCCAGTCCTCTGCTAGAGGACCTTCACTAAGGGTCACATGTGTGTTCAAGAACCTATTCAGTCCAGGACAGATCCATTTTCCCCATCCCTGTGATGTAAACACCCATGCGTGTAAAGACTGAAGGCCTCAGGAGGAGGGTCAGAGGAAGGGTGGGGCCACTCCTCCGTGTCTCTACCCCTCTGCACTAGTAGCTGCGTCTCCTCAACCCAGGTGCCTGGACACTTCTTTAACATTTAACTGGGGATTTAAAGATGTTTTTAGTTTTCTAGAAATGGAACTTTCTGGTGGGTAACCCTATCACTTTACTTTCAGACATTTGACTTTCAAAAGAGGGAATTGCCTATAAAATAAGGGAAACCTTTGTCTTAGACTTGTGGCTTGACATCACCTGAAAGCATAACTAATGTGTTGATTTATCTGTTTTTGAACACAGAACTCTCCTGTGGTGCATCTTATAATGAGAAGTATACAATGGCACTGGCCAGAAAGTTATAAAAAAGATGCTTTGTTTGCCTAGGGAAAAGGAAGGTTTAGAGGATGGTTGTAGAAATCCTAGGCATGATTAGGAAACTCCATCTAAAACTCTTAGCACTATCCAGGAATTGTTTACAGTGCCTGAGTTATGCCATCCCATTGTTGATAAGAAAGTGACAACTTGTTTCTTAGCCATTGTCTCTAGTCAGTTTATGACACCTCTTTCAAAAAGGTGGCTATAATACATGGGGATATCATAGATATGGGGTGGAAAAAAGTCTTTAATGTAGTTTTTGGAAAGTGGAGAGTGATTATAAGTACATAGTTTCCTCCCACCATAGTTTCCCAGACACCTTCTCTATGAAGCCTCTTCTTTTCATTTTTCTTTTTTCTTTCTTTTTTTCTTTTTTTTTTTTTTTTGAGATGGAGTCTCCCTCTGTCGCCAGACTGGAGTGCAGCGTCACAATCTCCACTGCCTGCAACCTCCGCCTCCCGGGTTCAAGCGATTCTCCTGCCTCAGCCTTCCCTATAGCTGGGATTACAGGCGCCTGCCACCACGCCCAGCTAATTTTTGTATTTTTTGTAGAGACGGGGTTTCACCATATTGGTCAGGCTGGTCTCGATCTCCTAACCTCAAGTGATCCACCCGCCTCGGCCTCCCAAAGTGCTAGGATTAAAACATGTATGAGCCACTGTGCCCAGGTATGAAGCCTTTTCCGTCCTTTCTTTGCCTCATCCTGTTTGGATTAAAGGCAACATTTCATAATTTATGATAGTATTTTATGCTTCCTCTACTAGATTGATTGGGCCATTATGCGAATTTCAAAGCTTATACTATGATCGTGGCCATCTAAGTTATTAACTAATAAAATTCATTACTGAAAACAGAGTTGGTAGTTGACTTTTGAGTCATGTACTTTGTGAGGGGGCTACATAGCATGAAAGACTATTCAGTACTATTAAAAGTTAACACTTTTGTAGGGCAGATAGCCCCGTAGTTTTCTCAGTATATTATTTAGAAACTTTCCATTAAACATAGTGGATTGAACAGCTAAGTTTACATCGAACACTTCCTAAAACCTTAACAAAAAGGGATAAAAAGGCAAAACATTTACAAACAATAAAAGGGGAGACAAAGGGATGTCATTAGAAGTTTGGAAGATATAGATAAGTGGTATAAGTGGTAGTTGTTAGAGCATTTTGGAGAAAACTGAAAGCTAAGTGCTTGCAGTGAGAAAAGGCATCAAGCAAATGGATGAGAGCTCCAGAAAGGCTCAGGAATCAGAGGTACCAGGAGCTTCTGAAATCAGGGAAGTGAGGAGGGAAAACAGGAAGATGGGTGAAAGCCTGTATTGGAAGCAGTTAGAACCCTAGATTCCTTTCTCTACCTGTGCTGCATAACAGCCTTCTCTTCCCCATCCCAGCAGAAGACTGGAGGTCACAAGGCATTCTTGTACCAGACACAGCTTAGATGCGGATAATGAACCATTCTGAACCATTCTGAAATGGATGCACAAAGTCTTCATATTGAACAGTGAACCACCATCTCGAATTCCCTTCCCTATTCAACTTTGAGAATGCTGAAACCAGGATTTGTATCCTATTTGCAGTGAGGGTGGGGAAAATAGTAGAAGATTTATCTCTAGGGAAAAGCTAAGATAAATGTCCTACTATATCAGTGGTTGAGAGTTCAGGTTCCTGCCTGTTCATCTTGGAGAAGAGCCTTCAGGGTATTGAGCAGCCCCATCATACACATAGAGCCTCGAATCAGCTGTACAACATACTTCTTCACTTTTAAGTAGAAACAGACAACCAAAAATCACTAGAAATTTGAGAAAACTTCTAACATGAAAGTCGGAGATCAAAACAAATGGAGTAAGGTAGGGAAAGGAAAGAATAAAAAGTAGATACTGAGAAAAAAAAAAAAACGCAGATATGCAGGGAGCAGGAGAAAATGGCTAAAAACTGCTTATTAATATTCTCAGATAAGAGAAGTGATTTTCATTCTTGACATAGGAATAAGATGAATAAAAATGAACATTCCAAGAGATAGCTCTTCAAAATCTAAAATGTGACCACAGAAATTAAAAGCTCAGTAAAAGTGTTGGAAAATGAAATTAATTTGAAATCTTTTAAAAGTAGAACCTGGCTCAGCTGGGCGCGGTGGCTCATGCCTGTAATCCCAACACTTTGGGAGGCTGAGGCGGCGGGTGGATCACTTGAGACCAGGAGTTCGAGACCAGCCTGGCCAACATGGTGAAACCTCATCTCTACTAAAAATACAAAAATCAACCAGGTGTGGTGGCATGTGCCTGTAATCCCGGCTACTTGGGACCCTGAGGTGAGAGGATCACTTGAACCCAGGAGGCAGAGGTTGTAGTGAGCCGAGATTGCACCATTGCACTCCAGCCTGGGTGACAGAGCAAGACTCTGTCTCAAAAAAAGGAAAAATAATACAAGAAGAAATATTCCAGGCTGGGCACTGTGGCTCATGCCTGTAATTCTAAACCTGAGAGGCCACGATGGGATGATTGGTTGAGTCCAGGAGTTCAAGATCAGCCTGGGCAATATAGTGAGACCCTATCTCTATTTTATTAAAAATTAAAAAAAAAATTTAAAGTTAAAAACAAAAAAGAGAACTATTCCAGAACTGAAAAATACGAGTTTTCAAGAATGAAGAGGCCTAACCTGGGATGAAACAGTAGATGAAAATAGATTCACACCAAGGCCTGTTCTAGTGGAATTTCAGAAAACGGGGAAATGATAAGATTCAGGAAGTTTTCAAAGATAAAAATGAAAGTTCATACACAAAGACTGGAGAATCAAAACCTAAATGACCATAGGTTTTTCAGTAGCTGTACTAGAATCAAGAAGAGTATATTGCCATCAAAACCGTGAAGATTATTATCAACCCAGAATTCTCTGCTTAACCAAATCAGAATCAAGTGTGAAGATAGAATGCAGTCATTTATCAGACATGCAAGATCTCAAAAAATTTGCGTCCCGTGCACGCACCCTCAGGAAGTCACTGGAGGATGTGTTCCACCAAAATGAGAGAGTAAACCAAGAAAGAAGAATACTTAGGATCTAGGAAACTGGGGCTACATTGTAAGATAGAGAGGAAAGGAATCCCTAGACTGACAACTGGGTAGCTGGCTGAGAAGCTGGTCCAGAGTGGAGCAGAGGATGCAGACATCTGGTGGAATCTCTCTAAGTGGGGAAGCAGTTAGCAGATGTGTGTGAACATGTTGAGAGGAGGTAAAGTGTTGAAGAGGGTGGAGTTCAATTTGTGAGGAATAACTGACTCTTTTATTTTTATCTTCAGGAAGAACAAAGGTATAAAAAAATGGAAATGCAAGAATAGCACCCTGTGTGGTTTAGCTGCAGAGCTGATATTCAGCCAGCATGACCACATTGGTTGTTAAAATATTGGTGTATTTATATACTGACTGGTAAATAACCACTGTCTCCAGTGCCCTCCATGTTGCCCTGTTACTTCCCTTAGACACCCTGGACACTACTCCCTCCCCTCTTCTCACAATTAAAAGATTAATAATTGGAAAGGCAGGCGTCTCCTAGGACCCTACTGACCTCTTGGCCTCTATTTTGATGGTTGGTGTCAGGGTACCAATTAAATATTTTGAACATTATCCCTGCTTAGTTGTGAATGCTATTTACATAATCATCATAATGCAAATATTAACTTAGCTAAACATTGTGATAAAATTATAGTAGGAGGATACAGGGAAAAGATGTATGGGAAAGGGAGGGAGTTGTACTAGAGCTAAATTCGTATTTCTCATACTAGGAAATGTATACATAATATTTGAAGCTAAAAAGAGTTTTAAACCATGTAAGCATTTAGTTTAGAAATACAGAATTAAGGCTGTGTGCGGTGGCTTACACCTGTAATCCCAGCACTTTGGGAGGCTGAGGTGGGCGGATGATGAGGTCAGGAGATCGAGACCATCTTGGCTAACACGGTGAAACCCCATCTCTACTAAAAATACAAAAAATCAGCTGGGTGTGGCGGCGGGCGCCTGTAATCCCAGCTACTTGGGAGGCTGAGGCAGGAGAATGGCGTGAAGCTGGGAGGCGGAGCTCTCAGTGAGCCAAGATTGCGCCACTGCACTCCAGCCTGGGCGACAGAGCGAGACCAAGATTGCGCCACTGCACTCCAGCCTGGGCGACAGAGCGAGACTCTGTCTCAAAAAAAAAAAAAAAAAAATACAGAATTAATAACAGAAGAAACAGCTAAAAGTGTTTAAAAGTTGTTCCTTAGGGGGAGTGGAAATTGTATGTGTGTGGAGGTGTGGTACGATGGTTGCTGTTTTCCATCATATGCCTTGTAAACCTATTGGCTTTTAAAGTTCTGAATGTTATACTGAAGAAAAAAATTAATTGAAAATAGAACATCATTTCCACAAACAAGTAGTCTTCTAACCAACTTGATTTTCTTTTCCTTTAGTGGCAGTATGATCACCTCACAGCTACCTATCTTCTGCTTCTAGCCAAGAAGGCTCGGGGAAAACCAGTTCGTTTAAGGCTTTCTTCTTTCTCCTGTGGACAAGCCAGTGCTACCCCATTCACAGACATCAAGGTAAGTGTTACAGCCTGTTGTGTCTTGCCACATGCCCTCCCTGTTCCTGAGTGCGTATACTACTGGGATGGTAAACTTTCTGGTGTCAAGGAGTCAGAGGCAAGACGTTTTATGATTTCAATATTTTTGATGAGAAAAATGGGAAGATCTAAAGTTGAGCTCTAATTTTTTTTTTTTTTTTTTTGAGACAGAGTCTCACTCTGTCATCCAGGCTGGAGTACAGTGGCGTGACCTCAGCTTACTGCAACCTCTGCCTCCTGGATTCAAGTGATTCTTGTGCCTCAGCCGCCCGAGTAGCTAGAATTACAGGTGTGCATCATTATGCCTGGCTAATTTTTGTATTTTTAGTAGAGATGGGGGTTCGCCATGTTGGCCAGGCTGGTCTCAAACTCCTTTCCTCAAGTGATCAGCCTGCCTTGGCCTCTCAAAGTGCTGGGATTATAGGCATGAGCCACCGTGCCCGGCCTCTAAAATTCTGAATGTTAAAATGGCATTTTACAAACCTCCTCCCCCAGCCCCTTCTTTTACATAATAGCAATTCCTGATGGCTGTAGAAAATGTTTAAGCCACAGATGAGAATTTACCTATAAACCTACTACCTATGGAGGATGTAGTTAACGTTTACTGTATCCTTTCAGTCTTTTTTTTTTTTTTGAGATGGAGTCTCACTCTTGTTGCCCAGGTTGGAGTGCAGTGGCATGATATTGGCTCAATGCAACCTCCACCTCCTGGGTTCAAGTGATTCTCCTGCCTCAGCCTCCTGAGTAGCTGGGATTACAGGCACACATCACCATGCCCAGCTAATTTTTGTGCTTTTAATAGAGATGGGGTTTCACCATGTTGGCCAGGCTGGTCTCAAACTCCTGGCCTCAAGTGATCCTCCCGCCTCAGCCTCCCAAAGCGCTGGGATTTTAGGCATGAGCCACCGTGTCCAGCCTCTAAAATTCTGAATGTTAAAATGGCATTTTACAAACCTCCTCCCCCGGCCCCTTTTTTTTTCATAATAGCAATTCCTGATGGCTGTAGAAAGTGTTTAAGCCAGGCCGGGCGTGGTGGCTCATGCCTGTAATCCCAGCACTTTGGGAGGACAAGGCGGGTGGATCACAAGGTCAGGAGTTTGAGACCAGCCTGGCCAATATGGTGAAACCCCGTCTCTACTAAAAATACAAAACTTAGCCAGGCATAGTGGTGAGCATCTGTAGTCCCAGCTACTTGGGAGGGTGAGGCAGGAGAATCGCTTGAACCGGAGAGGCGGAGGTTGCAGTGAGCTGAGATTGTACCATTGCACTCCAGCCTGGGCGACAGAGCAAGACTGTCTCAAAAAAAAAAAAAGAAAAAGAAAATGCTTAAGGCACAGAAGAGCTAAAAGGAAAATAGAATTTACCTATAAACCAACTACCTGTGGAGGATGTAGTTAACATTTATTGTGTCTTTCCAGTCTTTTTTTAAGTATGCTTTTATATAATTTACATGCATTTAAGTGCTTTTAAAGGACACATTATTGAATTGCAGAGAACAAATAAATTGTTGGGAATAAGATCTGTGATACAGAATATATAATACTTTATAAGACATAAAATATTTTGATAAATATTTTGATATTTATGTTAAGGGTTTAGGCTTTTGTTTCTTTTAAAATTTGCATACCGAAATGGAGCATGTTGATTAGTGTTTCTTCTTGTGTTATTCTGAGCAGTAGCTAGAGCTCCTGCAGTTCTTGCATGAGAGTGAGTTATAACCAAATTATTTTTCTCTACTTTGCTGTCTTTGTCTCAGTTTTCTTTGTCGTGGACTTCAAAAAAATTTTTTGTTTTATTTTTTGAAACAAAGTCTTGCTTTGTTGTCCAGGCTGGAATACAGTGGTGCAATCATGGCTCACTGCAGCTTCAACCTTCCAGGCTCAAGCGATCATCCTGCCTCAGCCTCCCAAGTAGCCAGGACTACAGGTGTGTGCCACCACACCTGGCTAATTTTTAATTGTTTGTAGAGATGGAGTCCAGCTGTGTTGCCCAGGCTGGTCTTGAACACCTGGGCTCTAGCAATGCTCCCTCCTTTGCCTCCCAAAGTGTTGGGATTATTGGCATGAGTGACTGCACCTGGCCTGTCGTGGCCGTTTAAAATGGTGAAGAAGCTTACATACATAGAGGCACGTGTCATTCCTAAATGCTTGTGTTAGTCCTTGTTTTCTGTGTGATTCTTTGTATTTCCCATGGCTTAAAATTCAGCTATCCAAATACTTTGCCAGATGGGTATGGAACTTTGTAATGTCATCTTCCCTCAGATTAATTCAGGTTGCAATGTAAATAATCTTAGCACTAGGAAATTGCACCTCATCCTCAGAGAGAGGTAGTTGGCCCTCTATGAAATTCAAGATAACACAATAGACTATGTGGATGAAAGTTTTTTCTTTTTTTCCCCTTTGTAGGCCTCAAAACTGTAAAAAAAAAAAAAAAAAAAAGTTAAAATGCCACCTCTTTTGTGATCTTTTGTTGAATTCCCCCTCCCTTAAATTCCTTTAATATCTCATTTAGGTCTCCTTTTGGTACTCATCAGTCATGTGCTACAGGTATAGTGGGTCTTATGTCACTGCCAGACCTAACCTGCCCCCCTTTTTCCCTCCCTGCTTGGTCAGTACACTGGCTATTGTGTAAAGAAATCTCTGAAGGGAGATAATCTTATTCCTGCATGGTTTTCTAGTCTGTTGTCGGAGAGTTTTAATGGCTGGTAAATATTCTGTGCCTAGGCAGCTCTTTTGCACATGGACTCCGTGAATCAGCCAATCCCTCATCCCGCCCACACTGCCAAACCCTTTAAACTTTCAGGTGCAAGTAACACATTTGGGTCCCGGGAAATGCAAAACCCTGAATTTTGCTTCTGCTCAAGGTAATTGGAGAAAACTATTAGATACCTATACCTCTATGTTTAGAAAAACCACTTTCATTAAATTTTAAAATTTATGACACCTCAGTTAAGGGGCCTGAGACATTTTCCTAAGCCATTGGATTGTCTTTTTTTTTTTTTTTTTTTTTTGTGAGACGGAGTCTCGCTCAGTTGCCCAGGCTGGAGTGCAGTAGTGTGGTCTTGGCTCACTGCAACCTCCGCCTCCTGGGTTCAAGTGATTCTCCTGCCTTAGCCTCCTGAGTAGCTGGGATTACAGGTACATGCCACCACACCCAGCTAATTTTTGTATTTTTAGTAGAGATGGGATTTCACCATGTGGTCAGGCTGGTCTCGAACTCCTGACCTCAGATGATCCACCTGCCTCAGCCTCCCAAAGTGCTGGGAATACAAGCGTGAGCCACCATACCCGGCCTGGATTTTCTTATATCTGAATTGACCTGATCTCAATTGATCTGCTTATATGAATTATAAGTGGAAAAGACCTGGAAAGATATTTACTCTTATCTTCCATCTACTACATAATGAACATTTACCTAATAATTTAATTATTTGCAAAGTCATATTATTGAATCAATTTTATGGCAGATCAAGAGACATTTTAGTGACAAGAAGTGAAATAGAAATCAAATTTTGGGTTCTCTTCTGATCTTTATGCAAATTGCTGAGACATGAAGCAAGTCACATAGTCTGGTTGTACTGTTCTTCCCCTTGATAGAATTATCCCTTTTCTCTGGGGTGTTTATAAGAAAGTAAGTAATCCTGATAATCAATCAATAGATGGCCCTTTCAGTGAAACAGCAATACAGACTGATCCAAGAATCACAAATGACCACATCATCATCAGTGTCATTAGCATTTTCAGGCCCCATGCTGGGCTGCTGGGAAACAAATCTGTGTAAAGTAGGGTACTTGTTCTCTACCAGTCAAGTTGAGGCAAGACATATATATACATAGATAATACTGCATCATAGTAGATGATGGGGGCCAGAGAAGTGGCCAGAGGTGCCCTGAGGAGCTTTAGAGGACAGGAATGATCACCATGGGATCCAAACTGGACCAACAGTCGAGTTGGAAAGATGGAAAAGAAGTGGCACAACATTCAGGGCAAGATAAATGGAATCAGCAAAAGCATGGGCACCTAATTTTGCTTGATGTATTCTGTTGACAGTGGCTGGACTTGTGTTTAAAAAGAGTTCAAGTAGGGGAAGAGAGAGAGAAAGAGAGAAAGAGCGAGCGAGCGAGCAAGTGAGCTGGAGGGGTGGACAAGAGCCAGATAGTAGAAAACCTGAAAATGCACATCAGAATTTTAGACTTTGTTCAATAATTAATGAGGAGCCATTGATTTTTGAGCAAGAGAGAGAGACATGAACATGATTTTGAAAAATTCGTCCAGTGGTGTATACAATTGTTCAGTCAGGGGTGATGTGTGTGCTATTAGTCCCTACCGGAGTACCCGTGACAGCCGTCATTCATACAGCACTGTACTTCCCTCCACCAAGCCTAGACTTAGCTTTAGGATTTTTCTCAGCCTAGCTCTTCAGGCACCCAGTTCCAAATGATGGTAACTGGTAATCCTGGAGAACTCTGTCATCCTTGGTTGGGAGGGTGGAAAGATGAGTGGTACAGACAATATTGTCTGTTTGAATAGTCTAGGTATGAGAAGATTTGTCCTTGATCTAGGATAGTGGCAGTATGACTTTGGGAAGAAAAGGATGAGATATAACAAATTCAAGTAAAATTGCTTGGCTAGATTAACAAGATATTAAGGGAAAAGAAAGAAAGGAGAAATAAAATGCAAGTACACCCACAGTCTTGAATTCAGGGTATAATTACTATACCCTTAGTTTATAGAGGAGGAAGAATGAAAGAACGTAAGTTATCTGGTGGCATTGTTAGCACAAGACCCCAAATGTCCTGTCCCTGGGAGATCCTTCATAAGGCTAATTTTCTTCCTGGTAGAAATTACTCACTACCCTGTATATTTTTACAAAGAAGAAACATATATTTCGAAGTTGTTTCCCCTCCATCCTCTACTTTGTCAGATCTTTTTATTTGTAAATTTGCAGTAGAGTCGTCTGGTATTATAGTGATTATGTGGTAATGAAAAGTAGTATGCCATATAACATAAGAATGTTGCAAGACATATTATTTGAGAGTCAGACATTTTCCTTTCTGATAATTTGAACTGAAATTTTCTGACTTCCTTTTTCTGACTGGATGGTCAGCTCCTTCATTATAGTGTCTCCTATTCATTTTTGTTTCCAAGGCCTTGCCCTATGCCTGGAATACAGTTTTGTGCTGCATAAAGATAACATTGGACTGCATTTATGATGATGGTCCCATAAAATTATAATACCATGTTTTTACTCTACTCTTTCTCTCTCTCTCTTTCTTTTTTCCTTCCTTCCTTCCTTCCTTCCTTCTTATCTTTCTATCTTTCTTCTTTCTTTCTTTTTTTTTTTTTTTTTTTTCAGAGTCTCGCTGTATTATCCAGGCTGGAGTGCAGTGGCACAATCTCTGCTTATTTTAACCTCCACCTCATGGACTCAAGCGATCCTCCCACCTCAGCCTCCCAAGTACATGGGCCTACAGGCACATGCCTGGCTAATTTCTATTTTTTGTAGAGACGGGGTTTCACCATATTGCCTAGACTGGTCGCGAACGCCTGAGCTTAAGTGATCCCACCTGTGTTGGCCTTCCAAAGTGCTAGGATTACAGGCATGAGCCACCACGGGGACGGCCTTTTTCTATGTTTAGATTTGTTTAGATACATAAATGTTTATTGTTGTGTTAAAGCCACCTACAGTATTCAGTACAGTAACATCCTACACAGGTTTGTAGTGTAGGAGCAATAGGCTATAACATATAACCTAGGTGTGGCCTAGGTGTGTAATAGGCTCTGACATCTCAGTTTGTGTAAGTACCTTTTATGATGTTCACACAATGATAAAATTGCCTAATAACACATTTCTCAGAATGTCTCTGTCGTTAAGTGATGCATGACTGTATTTTAAATATTGAATCATAATACTGTTGTCTTTAAGTTCTTCTGTCTTTCATTGAATAGTCAAAGAATCGGAGTCTGGAAGATGTGACCACAAGTGATGAAAATTATGTGACTGGATTAATAGACTATGATTGGTGTGAAGATAATTTATCAACAGGTGCTGCTACTCCCCAAAAATCACAGGTTAGTAATTTTTATTACTATTTAAGGCAGAATCTATTGTTTCAATTATAAAAACAACCAGAGTAATGTGAAACCAAGGTGTGCTTGCAAATTTAATGAATGCTTAAGCCACCGAAAACGTTAATGAGAGATAACTGGAATATGAATGAAAGGGAAGTCAATTATATCCAATTTGAAGCAAGCCAAGATCCTATTTTAGAGCTCTTTACTGCTCCTTTATTTCCTGTTTATTATTATTATTTTTTAAGACTGAGTCTTGCTCTGTTGGCCAGGCTGGAGTGCAGTGGCACGATCTTGGCTCACTGCAACCTCTGCCTCCCAAGTTCAAGTGATTCTCGTGCCTCCTGAGTAGCTGGGATTACAGGTGCCTGCTGCCTCTCCTGGTTATTTTTTGTATTTTTAGTAGAGACGGGGTTTCACCATGTCGGCAGCTGGTCTCAAACTCCTGACCCCAGGTGATCCGCCCACCTCAGCCTCCCAAAGTGCTGGGATTACAGGCGTGAGCCACCGTGCCCGGCCTTCTTTTTTGTTTAAAATGAGGTATAATGAGGTATACTTTACATGTAGTTAAATAGGTAAAGTCACCTTTTTTAGTGTGTAATTCTGTGACAAATGCATACAGTTGTATAACCACCACCAAAATTAAGATATAAAACAGTTCATTACTCCTCAAAATTCCCTCATTCCCCTTGTGGCTAACTTCCCCTCCCAACTCTCGGTGGCGATTGATCTGTTTTTCTTTCCTTTTGATAATCTTTTTATTGTACTTTAAGTTTGTTGAGCTTTTTAGATTAATGAAGATTAGTATAGATTAATGTTTTTCATCGAATTTGGGAAGTTTTCAGATATTTTGTTTGCCCTACTCTCTTTGTTTTATCTTCTGGTACTCCCCTTCCATGTATATTGGCACACTTGATGATGCCCTGCAGTACTCTGAGGCCCTGTTCATTTTTCTTTATCTATTTGCATTCTGTTTCTCAGACTAATTTCAGTTAACTTGTTTCTAAGTTTCAGAAGTTTCAGATTCTTTCTTCTGCTTACTGAAAGTGCTGTTTAATCCCTCTAGTGAGTTTTTTGTTACAGTTATTGTACTCTTGAACTCCAGAATTTGTTTGGTTCTTTTAAATAATTTTATCTTTATTTATACTCTCTATTTATTGTGACATTGCTCTTACACTTTCCCTTGGTTCTTTAGACATTTCCTTTTGTTCTTTGAATATATTTAAAAACTGTGATTTTCAGTCTTTGCTTGGTAAGGCCCATGTCTGGACTTCTTCAAGGACAATTTCTATTGACTGCTTTTTTTTTTTTTTCCTGTGTATAGGCCATCCTTTTTTTTAAAGATGGAGGCTAGCTCTATCACCCAGGCTGGAGTGCATTGTGTGATCTCTGCTCACTGCAACCTCTGCCCCCCGGGTTCAAGCGATTCTCCTGTCTCAGCCTCCTGAGTAGCTGGGATTACAGGCACCTGCCATCGCCTGGCTAATTTTTTTTTTTTTTTGTATTTTTGTAAAGATGGGGTTTCACCAAGTTGGCCAGGCTGGTCTTGAACTCCTGACCTCAGGTGATCTGCCTGCTTCGGCCTCCCAAAATGCTGCGATTACAGGCGTGAGCCACCGTACCCGGCCATACTTTTTCACTTCTTTGCATATATATGTCTTGTAATTGTTGAAAACTAGACATTTAAAATAATATAATGTGGCAGCTCTGATAATCAGATTTATCCCCTCAGGATTTGGTATTATTGCTGTTTGTTGTTGTTGTTTAGTGACTTTTCTGAACTAATTCTGTAAAGTCATTTAGGTCAGTGTTGGGCTGCATTTATGATGATGGTCCATGAAATTATAATACCATATTTTTACTATACCTTTTCTCTGCTCAGTTAGCATAGCGATCAGCTAATGCTTGGCGAGGTTTCCTTAGATGCCTGGAATCAATATGTCTCTCAGTCTTTGTGCCGGCTCTGTGTACATCTGGGGTATGCCTTCAGCTTTCAGCCAGGCAGCCGACAACTCTGCCTTAGATTTCACTTCCTATTTGTATAGAACCTCACGGTCAGCTTGAGGTGAGATCTTAGATCCTTCCAAAGTATGGCTTTTTTTTTTTTTTTTTTTTTGAGATAGAGTTTCGCTCTTGTTGCCCAGGCTGGAGTGCAATGGCGTGATCTCAGCTCACTACAATCTTTGCCTCCTGGGTTCAAGCGATTCTCCTGCCTCAGCTTCCCAAGGAGCTGGGATTATAGGCATGTGCCACCACACCTGGCTAACTTTGTATTTTTAGTAGAGACGAGGTTTCACCATGTTGGTCAGGCTGGTCTTGAACTCCTGACCTCAAGTGATCCACCTGCCTCATCCTCTCAAAGTGCTGGGATTACAGGCATGAGCCACCACGCCCAGCCCCTTCTAAAGTCTTTCCTGAGCAAATGCACAGCCCTGGGTATGAGCACATCCTATACATGTACATTGGGCTTGTAGATTCCCTGGTATATTTTGGAGCTTTTCCAAGTCACTGTGGACATCTTATTCTCCAACTTTTTCTTTTCAGCATTTTTGTTAGTCTATTGTCATCACCAGCTGTTACCCACTGCTTCGGCAGCAGTAGCTGGGACTGTAGGCGTGCGCCACCATGCCCAGCTAATTTTTACAAAATTATTTTGTAGAGACAGGGTCTCAATATTTTGCCCAGGCTGTTCTCAAACTCCTGGACTCAAGAGATCCACCCGCCTTGGCCTCCCAAAGTGCTGGGATTACAGGCGTGAACCACTGTGCCTGGCACCTCTAAATCTTTTTAACAGATGCCACTGGGGAAAAGGTTTTTCACACTGGGCAGGCTCTGAGTAAGGTCAAATGAAGACAGCTTTCAGGCCGGGTGCGGTGGCTCATGCCTGTAATCCCAGCACTTTGGGAGGCCAAGGTGGATATATCACCTGAGGTCGGGAGTTCAAGACCTACCTGACCAACATGGAGAAACCCCGTCTCTACTAAAAATACAAAATTAGCCACGTGTGGTGGCGCATGCCTATAATCCCAGCTACTCGGGAGGCTGAGACAGGAGAATTGCTTGAACCTGGGAGGCGGGGTTTGTGGTGAGCTGAGTTGGCACCATTGCACTCCAGCCTGGGCAACAAAAGCAAAACTCCATCTCAAATAAAAAACAAACAAAGAATTAAAAAAGACAGCTTTCATAATAGGGTCTTGTAGGGAACTACTGGCCAGGCTAAATAATGACAATTTTCTGAGCATAAACCTTTGAAGGAGCTCCAGCCTGTTCTGCCCCGTCCAGTGGCTCCTAGGTTGCTGGTTTTCATCATGATTGTGGGCTATGAGTTTCTAAGACGATTATAGAGCTGGAGAGAGGGGAATGGGGATAGGTAGGACAAATTAAAACACCTCAAAGCTCACTGTTTCTACTTAGCTGTTTTCTATGAATAAATGCTGTGATCCTTGGCTAATACACAGAGTTCTGAAAGAAAAGAGGTATACTTTGTTTATGGATAGGGAGATTTGAAGGTATAGATCTCATTTTTTCCCAAAATGAATTTTAAATTTAATGTAATCTGAACTTTTCAGTGGATGTAAAATAAGTCAAAATGATTCTAAAATGTATGTGGAAATACAGAGGGGCAAGAATAACTAAATCATGCCTAAAGAATAAGAAGATGGGAGGAAACTGGTTAACCTGATACAAGAACTATTATAAAATTAAAGAAATTAAGATTTCCT
This sequence comes from Macaca nemestrina, assembly GCF_043159975.1. NCBI lineage: Eukaryota > Metazoa > Chordata > Mammalia > Primates > Cercopithecidae > Macaca > Macaca nemestrina. Next base: position 66,010,743 of record NC_092138.1, read on the forward strand.
TAATAAATAAAAAATGAAACAATGAAACCTTTCATACCTTGTATTTAGGTATATCTCTTTAAAAGTAACATAGTTAGGCCGGGTGCGGTGGCTCACGCCTGTAATCCCAGCACTTTGGGAGGCCAAGGCTGGCGGATCACGAGGTCAGGAGATCGAGACCATCCAGGCTAACACAGTGAAACTCTGTCTCTACTAAAAAATACAAAAAATTAGCCAGGCGTGGTGGCGGGCGCCTTTAGTCCCAGCTACTTGGGAGGCTGAGGCAGGAGAATGGCGTGAACCCAGGAGGCGAAGCTTGCAGTGAGCCGAGATCGCGCCACTGCACTCCAGCCTGGGCGACAGAGCAAGACTCTGTCTCAAAAAAATAAATAAATAACATAGCTAGATTTGGTATGCAAACTGAAAATCTGTCTTTTGAATTGTGAGCTTACCCAACTTACATTTATTTTTATTATGGATTTATTTATTATATATCTTTCATTTTTTATGTTTCCTATTTGTCTTTTTCTGTATTCCCCCTTGTTTCTTATTTTTTTGCTGTTAATTTCCCCCCACATTTTATTGGTTTCTATTTGATTTATATTCTTTTAATGTTTACTCTAAATTTTTAACATATTTAACCAAATATAAAGTAAGTCTGTAGTTTTTTGTTTTTTTTTTTTGAGATGGAATCTTGCTCTGTTGCCCAGGCTTGCGTGCAATGGCATGATGTCGGCTCACTGCAACCTCTGCCTCCTGGGTTCTAGTGATTCTCCTGCCTCAGCCTCCTGAGTAGCTAGGTTTACAGGCACCCGCCACCATGTCCGGCTAATTTTTTTTTTTTTTTTTTTTTTTTTTTTTTTGAGACGGAGTCTTGCTCTGTCACCCAGGCTGGAATGCAGTGGCCGGATCTCAGCTCACTGCAAGCTCTGCCTCCCGGGTTCACGCCATTCTCCTGCCTCAGCCTCCCAAGTAGCTGGGACTACAGGCGCCCGCCACCTCGCCCGGCTAGTTTTTTGTATTTTTTAGTAGAGACGGTGTTTTACTGTGTTAGCCAGGATGGTCTCGATCTCCTGACCTCGTGATCCGCCCGTCTCGGCCTCCCAAAGTGCTGGGATTACAGGCTTGAGCCACTGCGCCCGGCCTCCGGCTAATTTTTTTGTATTTTTAGGAGCGACAGGGTTTTACCATGTTGGCCAGGCTGGTCTCGAACTCCTGACCTCAGGTGATCCACCTGTCTCGGCCTCCCAAAGTGCTAGGATTACAGGTGTGAGTCACTGCACCCGGCCGTGAATCTGTATCTTTACTTTCCTTCTAAACAATATGAAGGCCTTAGAACACTTAAACTCTGATTACCCCTCCTGGATTACATGCTATTGATGTGTCCAGTGTATTAGCTCTTGAATGTTTTTAGCTTTTTATTTTGAAATATTTATGGATTCACAGGATGTTATTGAAGATATCATTCTACTTTCTTCTTGCTTCTATTGTTGCTATTGAAAAACTAACCTCAGTCTAGCACCTTTTTAGTTAGTCTGTCTTTTCTCTCTGGCTCCTTTTAGGGCCATGTCTTTGCTTTTGTTGTTCTGCAGCTTCACTGTTAGGGCTACTGCACTGCACACCTCCAGGGAGCACACCATCTGAGTGGTGTCTCTGTGGATAGTGTCCTCTACAGTTGTATAATCTGGTAAGTAGAGATGTGGATTTCTTTTATGTATCCTGTTTATGATTCATCATGCTTTCTATGTATGGGGATTTGTATTTTTAATCAAATTTGGAAAATTTGTTGAATAATATACTGCTTTTTCTTTTTTCTTTTTTTTTTTCTTTTTTTTTTTTGAGACAGAGTTTCTCTGTTGTTTCCCAGGCTAGAGTGCAATGGCGCGATCTCGGCTCACTGCAACCTCTGCCTCCCAGGTTCAAGCGATTTTCCTGCCTCAGCCTCCCGAGTAGCTGGGATTACAGGTGCCTGTCTCCATGCCCAGCTAATTTTTGTATTATTAGTAGAGATGGGGTTTCACCGTGTTGGCCAGGCTGGTCTTGAACTCCTGACCTCAGGTGATCTCATGACTTGGCCTCCCAAAGTGCTGGAATTACAGGTGTGAGCCAGCGCGCCCAGTGTGCTTTTTCTTAAAAACAATATTTATATACATTTGTAGGGTACAAGTACAGTTTTCTTACCTACATAGTGGTCAAGTGAAAGGTTTTAAAGTGTCACCTGAATAATGTACATCGGACCCCTTAAGTAATTTTTCATCACCTACCCCTTCCCATCTCCTCACCCTTCCAAGTCTACATTTTCTGTCATTCCACTCTCTACATTCATGTGTACACCTTTTTTTGGCACCCACTTATGAGTGAGAACATGCAATATGTGTCATTCTGTGTCTGGCTTGTTTCACTAAAATAACCTCCACTTCCATCCACCTTGCTGCAAAAGATAGGATTTCATTCTTTTTTATGGTTGAATAGTATTCTTTCTCTCTCTCTCTCTAACTCTCTCTCTCTCTCTGTCTCTCTCTCTCTCTGTGTGTGTCTCTCTCTCTCACATTTCCTTTATCCAGTCATCCGTTGATGGACACTTGGGTTGGTTTTGTATCTCTGCTATTGTGAGTAAGTACTGTGATAAATAATACAAGTGCAGGTATCTTTTTGATGTATTGATTTCTTTTCCTTTGGGAAAAGAAGTAGAGGGAATTGCTGCTTTTGCATTGTCCATATTATCTGTCTCTGTAACTTAGAATAGCCTTATGTTGGACTTACTTTATTTCATTTTCTGTTTCCTTAAACCATCTTTCATGTATCTTATATCTTTTTCTCTCTTGACTACATTCAGAGTAATTTCAGATTTATATTTCTATTCAAATGTCTCTATTTCCTTTATTCTGTTATTTGGCATGTGCATTGAACTTTTCATTTTTATCATGTTTTTATTTCTAGAAGTTTTTATTTTTCAAATCTATTTGAACAGTTTTGGTAGTCTTGTTCTTTTCTCATGTTTTTGTTTCGCTATTTTAAACATGCAAACATACTTATTTATGTTCTGTATTTGATAATTTTAATACCTGAAATCTTTATGCTCATAGTGCTTGTGTCTTTTGGAATTTCTTTTGTAGGTTTATTTTTCTTTGAACTCTATGGGAATTATCTGAGGCTTGGGTTAAGGTCTTGAGTTGGGTTGGACTGAAGCTTTTCTTTCAGGTAGGAGTTGTGCTTGCTTCTACCAGGTTCCTCGCGCACAACCAGCCTAGGACTACTTTAAGTTAAAATTAGGCGTGAGGTTTCTGGAACCTTGCAGGTTGTATTAATTTGGACCTTTATTTATTTGAAGACTGGCCTGTGTTTACTTACAAATTATTAAAAGAAGCTTCATTTTTCTCCTCCCTCAGAACCAAGACCAAGACACTCTTTTTCTTGCCTATTCCCTTTGAAGAGCAGATTTATATTTAACTCAGCCTTTCATTATAGTTATAGCGCTTCCTGGCTTTACATGGGAGCTTTGGATCTAACTCACCACCTTACAGAGGCCCAAGGCTTCTGTGGCTGTAGAAACACAAGCTGTAGGTTATCAGAGATAGAAGATAGATGCCCTTAGGGCAGCAGAGAGTTTCAGCCTTGGTTACTCCTTTGGATTCATTCTCAGGTTTTTAGTTTGGCCTCTTAGGATTTTCCTTATTCTCTTGCAAGCTCAACCATAAATTTAAAAGGATTAAAAAGTATTTTTTATCCAACATTTCTGTTAGAGTAGTTAATAACATGTTTTTTCTCCCCTAATTGCTGACTAAACTTTTTTTTTTTTTTTTTTTGGTATATATCAGAGGCAAGCCGTGACTATCTATAGATTATGCCATAATGCCATAATCTATCTAGGTATGGAAAGCATTTCTTAGCGATTGATTTGTGGCCATTCACAATATTGCCTAGGATCTGAGTATGTATATACACTCAACCTGTATCATGTTGAAAATTACTGTCAATAGAACAGACTAAAGTGTTCTACATGTATTAAAGAAAACTATATATTTTCAAATTTCCTAATATTGTCAATAATACCTTTTGATAATTCATTTTAATAAATAGTACAAGGGGCCAGGCACGGTGGCTCAAGCCTGTAATCCCAGCACTTTGGGAGACCAAGACGGGCGGATCACGAGGTCAGGAGATCGGGACCATCCTGGCTAACACGGTGAAACCCTGTCTCTACTAAAAAATACAAAAAACTAGCCGGGCGAGGTGGCGGGCGCCTGTAGTCCCAGCTACTTGGGAGGCTGAGGCAGGAGAATGGCGTGAACCCGGGAGGCAGAGCTTGCAGTGAGCTGAGATCCGGCCACTGCACTCCAGCCTGGAGGACAGAGCGAGACTCTGTCTCAAAAATAAAATAAAATAAAATAAATAAATAAATAAATAGTACAAGGTAGTTTGCAAATGATTAAGGAATGTTGTAAAGAAATTGACTTTTCTTCTTCAGTGTGCTTTATCAAGTAACTTTTTTTTTCCAGTTTACCAAGTATGGGACAGAATCAAATGGGGTAGAATCTAAATCATTAACTCCAGCCTTATGCAGAACACCTGCAAATAAATTAAAGAACAAAGAAAATGTATATACTCCTAAGTCTGCTGTAAAGAATGAAGAGTACTTTATGTTTCCTGAGCCAAAGACTCCAGTTAATAAGAACCAGCATAAGAGAGAAATACTCACTACACCAAATCGTTACGCTACACCCTCAAAAGGTATTTGCTAAGTGAATTAAGCAGTAAGAAGTTTCATTTTTCTTACCACATTAAGTAAACGTATAGCAGGTCAGAAGTGACTAGCATTGCTTTCAGGAATTTCTAGAAGTCAAGATGCTTTTTTATCATGTCGTTTGCATTAGTTGAAATGAAAGCATATTTGTCAATTTCAATTTTTTCTCAAATGATACCGAGTTTTTCCTCTTTTTCACATTTATAAAATTGAATCATAGCATCGTAGGATATCAAAGCTGAAAGGCAAGTTAGAGTTCATTTAATCAAACTCCCTTTTTCATAACTAAGATACCTGAGACTCAGAAGGAGTGAAGTGATTTGTCCAAGGTCATATACCCAGGTTTAGACCTTGCATGCACCTTTACCCCGACTTACGACTCAAGCTGACGCCTCCATTGAGCCTTTACTTACCTGGAGCTCCAGTTCTGGTGTCTGGTCCTATTCTGCCCTATGGTATTACTGCCTGTCCTTAACAGACAGGGTGAATCTGTGATGCCCTTCCAGATATCTGTCTTTGTCCAGTTACTACAACTTCCTCATTTCCCTTGGTTTCCTCTTCAGTTTAGTCATCACCAGTTATTTAAACCATTTCTTTTATGATACTTCACTGTTTTGGTTGCTGGCCTCATCTGGACACATTCTATTTGGTCAGTCTGCCTCTTAGAATACAGTACCTAAAACTAAACTGAGTTTTCTAGACTGGGTCTCACGAGGATAGGGTGGTAAGTGTCATGACAGTAGAGACTCTCTGCCTTGTTTATTGCAGCATGGCATGGTCTGTAGTAGGGGCCATACCTGTCTGGTACATAGTACTAGGCCTGATGCCTAGTACATAATAGGGGCCATATTTATGTAATGAAATAATAAGAGCCCAAAGGAATTTTATTTTTGGTGATCCTGTTTGTGTCACTTTGAAAAATGTTACCTAAACTTTATTAGCCTTTTTTCCCCTAGCAATTGTGACCTTCTCTAGTTTTAAGATTCTAACAAACCTAAACTCTGGAGCATTGCCATGTGAACTGCTGTGAAACCGCATCCTACCTTTGTGCTTCTAGTTCACTAATGCAGCTTGTAGCCGGTTTGAGGGGTTAACTTCTTATCTATGAAGATATTATGGAAGACTTTGCCAGAATATTTGCTAGGAGTCCCATTTTTATGTTAATGACATTTTCCGTTTCATCAACTCAAATAACACTTTCCCCCCAAAATGTGAGACCAGTTTGGTGTCCTGATGTGTGTGTGTCTGTGTGTGTATGTGAGATGGTGGGTGGGGGGGGCGGGCACTTCCTGTGGTTGTTGTGAGAATTCAGTGAGATAGCATCTACCCTGCAATGGTAGCTGCTATTGCATTCTTTCCCAATGAAAGGGTCTCTTTCTGTTCTTTCTCTTACTGTAAATACAGTACCCTCTGTGAATCATGGGATTGGGCAGGGAGATAAACTGGACCTCAGCTCACCTTAGCTCATTCAAGGCCTTTTTTTTTTGCTTTTTTTCTTTTTCTTTTTTTTTTTTTATTTCTTTGAGACGGAGTCTCGCTCTGTTGCCCAGGCTGGAGTGCAGTGGCGCGATCTCGGCTCACTGCAGCCTCCACCTCCTGGGTTCAAGCAGTCCTCCTGCCTCAGCCTCCCTAGTAGCTGGGATTATAGGCACCTGCCACCATGCTCGGCTAATTTTCGTATTTTTAATGGAGACGGGGTTTCACCACATTGGTCAGACTGGTCTCGAACTCCTGACCTCAGGTGATCTGCCTGCTTCAGCCTCCCAAATTTCTGGGATCATAGGCATGAGCCACTGTGCCCGGCCCAGGGCTTTTTTATTTAAAAAACTTTTAGTGCCATAATCCCTTCCATTATTGACATTTTTTACTTTTTGTGTAACTCTGAAGGTTTTACAGTGTGGGTAGTTTGGAATTTATTTTACAATCTTGAAATATTATCAGTTGACATATGTTGTCATGACGAGAAAGATTGTGTTGGTCAAAGCTATTATTATTGGTCGTTTCTCTTTAAACACAAGAGCCACTTAAGGAAGCAAGTGGCTGAAGCCATGATTGCTAGCTTCCATTGGCGCTTTGCTCCTCTCCTTTCCTTTCCTTTCCTTTCCTTTTCCTTTTCCTTTTCCTTTTCCTTTTCCTTTTCCTTTTCCTTTTCCTTTTCCTTTCCTTTCCTTTCCTTTCCTTTCCTTTCCTTTCCTTTCCTTTCCTTTCTTTTTTCTTTTTCTTTTTCTTTTTCTTGCTCTTGCTCTTTCTCTTTCTTTTTCTCTTTTTCTTTTTTATTTCTTTTTCTTTTCCTTTTTCTTTTTTTTGAGACAGAGTTTCACTCTTGTTGCCCAGGCTGGAGTGCAGTGGCGTGATCTTGGCTCACTGCAACCTTCGCCTTCCAGTTTCAAGCAATTCTCCTGCCTCAGCCTCCTGAGTAGCTGGGTAGCTGGGATTACAGGTGTGCACCACCATGCCCAGTTAATGTTTTGTATTTTTAGTAGAGATGGGGTTTCAACATGTTGGGCAGGCTGCTCTCGAACTCTTGACCTTAGGTGATCCATCCACCTCGGCCTCCCAAAGTGCTGGGATTACTTTGGGATGAGTAATCCCAAAGTAAATTTGGGGTGAGTCCACCATGCCCAGCCCTGCATTTTACTTTCATTGTGAGTTATTTTTGACATAAATATTAATTTCATTTTTGTCACTCCTACACAATGCAGGCATTGGCAGTTTGTTGAAGGTCAGTTCTGTATGGTGATAGATACTGTCTGTATACAAAGATGAAAACCGTTTTTATAGATCTTTCTGATTGCTCTTATTTTCTTGTTCTTGTGCAAAGTGAGAATATAGCCAAATAGTCATAAACAAAACCAAGCCCCTAATCTCTTTTACAAATTTTGATATTATATCTTTGTTTTTATAGTGTGAATATTATGTCTAAAGGGTATAAAACTTTTAGATCATGAGCTAATCAGCATAACCAGATTTGTTAGTACAAATTTGTCACAAACTATCTGGAATGCAAATACCCTACTTAGAATAAAACATAAAATTCTAGAACAGAGAATATAAAAAAAATCAAAGCTTACATCTCTTTTTTTTTTTTTTTTTTTTTTTTTGAGATGAAGTCTCACTCTGTCTTCCAGGCTGGAGTGCAATGGTGTGATCTTGGCTCACTGCAACATCCGTCTACTGGGTTCAAAGGATTCTTCTGCTTCAACCTCCCAAGTGGCTGGGATTACAGGCGCCCGCCACCAGGCCCAGCTAATTTTTCTGTATCTTTAGTAGAGATGAGGTTTCACCATGTTGGCCAGGCTGGTCTCGAACTCCTGACCTCATGATCTGCCCTCCTCGGCCTCCCAAAGTGCTGGGATTACAGACATGAGCCACCGTGCCTGGCCAAAGCTTACATCTCTTTAATAACTTATGTCAAGCTTTCACAGGGGTCTGTTCTTTTTGCCTAACATGAGTTTAATCGGGCTATGAATTGAATTAACACCTTTTAATATTAGATCAATTAAAAGCATAAATTGGGCCCTTGTACAAATACAGATTGACTTTTATTTTTAGAAAAAGAATCAGTAATTATGAGATTTGTATTTTTATGATCTGTTTAGATTTATCATATGATGTTTGTAATAAAATTAAAAGCATGGCCTCAATTTGCAGTGAAGAAAAAAAAGAAGAGCCACACATTACAAGGCAAAATGATTTTGTTTTTATTATAAATCACATGGAAACATTTCTTGAAAGAGTTAGAGCCTTTGACATCACAGGTCAAGTGATTATACTATTTCTGAGTCAATGAATAATGTGATACATGCATTATTATTAATAATAGAAATTTCAGAACCATAGTATGTGCTGCATATGGATTGTGTTTGTTCTGTTTCTAATAGCTAGAAACCAGTGCCTGAAAGAAACTCCAATTAAAATGCCAGTAAATTCAACAGGAACAGACAAGTTAATGACAGGTGTCATTAGCCCTGAGAGACGGTAAGCGTTTGGTTTTTTTAGGTTCTAATCTTTAGTGTATGTAACCAGATTTCCTTTTTCATATATTAATAGACCTGATTAAGGTAAATCATCACATAGATTCTGTTGGAGAGTAGGAATATCTGTTTATATGTGGATGACCTGTGGCCATTCCTGGACATGTAGCTACTGCCTTCCTCATGGGGTAGAATTGTGAAACTGATCAGCAGTAGGACGGCACCTTAAGTACAACAGGCTGGGAAGACAGTGGACCCCATCCCAGCCAACTAGTTGCCTCTCTGAGGCCCATCTTACCCTTCTCTTCGGCCAGTGAAATATAGATATCCACTAACAGATTGTAGTCCTCCCAAATCGTAAAGATACTCACTGTTGTTTCAAAGAAAATCCTCTGTATGAAAAGTTCTGCAGCATAGGTAACCCTTCAAGTTGCTATTCTTTTATAGAAATTTCTTAAAGGCATTGTCTATTTTAGAGACAATTGGGAGAATTAGAATGTGAACCGGGTATTAGATATTATGGAATTATTATTAATTTATTGATGTGATAATGGTATCGTCTTTATGGAAGACAGCATCCTTATTCACTGGAGATGTATACTGAAGTGTTTCAGAGTGAAGTGTCATGATATCTTCAGATGAGTTACTTTCAGTTGGCTTAGCAAATAAGTAAATTTAATGTATATAAGTAATACATTAAATTTACTTATAAGTAATTTAATGTATTACCTATATACATTAAATTTATGTATATAGATATATGCATTGATATATATATCAGTATATATCTATATACATATGCACATTAATATATTATCTATATCCATACAGAAAGCAAAGTGGCAAAATATGAACAATTGTTGAATCTAGGAGGATATACTGGTGTTCACTGTACTCTTCTTTGAACTTTTCTATATATATGACATTTTTTAAAAAGGAAGGGGATAAATAGTTTTGCTGAGTGGCAGTTGCCTGGTGGAAGGGTGACAGCTCCTGTCCAGGAGGAAATGGCTTTGGTGCTTCCTGATGAGGAGAGAGGTGATCTGGCCCTGGCATACCTGAATGAGGCACCCTAATGTGTATGAAGGGACAAAAGTTCGCCCTTGCGGACCCCACAGGCCGGAGGCCCAGCTCTACTCATGCCTTTTTTGTTTTGTTTCAGGTGCCGCTCAGTGGAACTGGATCTCAACCAAGCACATATGGAGGAGACTCCAAAAAGAAAGGGAGCCAAAGTGTTTGGGAGCCTTGAAAGGGGGTTGGATAAGGTTATCACTGTGCTCACCAGGAGCAAAAGGAAAGGCTGTGCCAGAGATGGGCCCAGAAGACTGAAGGTAAGCAGGCTGGAATTCTTTCATATGGATTTCAGAAGCTGACTGCTAATGGACTGCCTTTTTTTTTTTTAAAGGTACTGAATGAATTTATTAGTGTTTTTTATTTGAGTATTTATTCACTTAGTTAATATATGTTTTTTGAGCAACTAAAATATGTATGTTATTGTGCAGTCGGTAAATAGATACAGTCACTCCCTTCAAGGAGCAAACAGCTATCATTCAAATATTCAAGAGCAGTTGGAGGGATTGGTCACAGGGGCAACATGGAGGTGAGGAAGCAGTGGGCACAGATGGAGAACTGAGAGCTGCCTTAAGGAGGGGGACTTGAGCTTAGTTGTGTCCCTGATTCATTGATACTTTGTAGGCCCTCATGAAATATTTGAATGCATGGGAAGATAATTGGAACTTTGAATGTGGTGTGTGTCAGGAAAACAGTGAGTGACAAATGGGGAAGGTAGGCTGGAAGGGCCTCAAGGCCTGGCTAAAAAGATGTGGATCTTATTTAATAGACCCAGTATACTTTAAAAGGGTTAATGTGTCACTGGTGTGGACGATATATTTGGTCAAGGAAGGAAAGGAAAAATAAACTATTAGTTGATATAAAGTACTTTTTATTCTCTTGGATTCTCTCTGAGCATTCATTCAAACACCTAATGAATACATGTTTGTTTTGTGGAAGGGGAGTAATTAAGAGGTAAAGGGATGAATGAGACAGAGCCCGTGTCCTTGAGGAACTCTTAGGCTGGCTGTGAAAACAGGCTGGGATGTTGTTCTGACACACTGGGCTCAGTGCTATAGTAAAAACACGTTCCAAGAGGTGTGGACCCAGAGCGGGGGAGAAGATGGTAGTGTGCCCATCATTTGGGGACTGGGTCTGTGTTTAGTTTTTGCACTAAGACTCTCGTAATGAGCAAATCTGGGTGGTTTGAGGGAAGGAAAATGCTGAGCTATTGGGCAGAAGGGTGTTTCAGAGGAGAATGTTCTGAGATCTCATTTGTGTTCTGTCTTAAAGTGGAAGAAGATAGGATTTATCCACTAGCAGTCATTGCCTTGAACTTACGTAGTGTGCTGAGAAGTTTACGTTACATACGGCTGTTTATTAGGCATATTTTATTCTTTTGTTCTGAAATTTCTCTGGTTGGAGATAGTTAAGTATTTCAAGGACTGACACTGGGATTTAAAAAAACCATAGTACCTTTGCACTGAAAAATGTTAAATAAAATTAAGGAAACTAGTTCAACCATATATATGTATATATACATTATTGAGAAGCTCAGCAGTTACCAAATACTAATGGATAATGTTCTAAAAATGGTCACTTATGTAAATATTTTGGAACCTGAATGCATTTTTCAATAGAAACTACTGTGGTATTAGTTGGCTTTCTAGGGAGTTCTCCAGTACTTCCAGAATGTAGGAGAAAAACCACAAGATTGGGAATGAGAAGACCTGGGTTCTGGCTCCAGCTTTGTACTATATAGCTTTGATAAATCATTTTATTCCTGATCTCCTCAGTTTCTTCATTTGTAAAATCTGGAAAAATGCCTACCCTGGCAACCTCACAGGGCTGAGATGTAGAAACAAGACTCTACATATGGGATGCTACGTGGCGTATTAAATACTTTATTAGTATAAGGTGGTATTTCCAACATCAAGGATTACTATCAGTGTTGAGCACTTTACCCCCCCCCCCATGTATAGGCCCATGGTCTAATTAGCAGAGTGCTAAGATCAAAAACTTTAACTTTAGATCTTTAACACTTTTTATTGCTTTTAAGTTTTTGCAAAACTGAAGGACTGTCTTTGGGAAATTAACCTTATTTTTTTCCACCAACTTCAAATACTGTACTAAAAACTATACACTTACCAGAAGAGCTGCAAGGATAGTAGAAATAATACCATAGTTTTTTAAGATAGCATATCATATGTAGTTATGTCCTCTTTTAGGAAGCAGTCTATTAAAAATCCAAAATTTAAATAGATAAATTAGGATTCATTCTTTATTTTACCAAAGCAGTAATTTATATTGTGATTTGAAGGTGTTCAGTTTATTATTAATATCGTCTTGACAGAGCCAATTTAGTTTGGTGAAAAGAGTGCTAGATCAGGAACCAAGAAAGAGAGGGTCCCTTTGTTAACACTCAGTTTCACGACATTTGCTATATGGGTGTATTGTGTGCACTATTATTTATCTGGTATTTTCTTTATGTTGACTCTCCTTTAACAAATAGATTTATAGAGATACAACTGATATGTAATAAACTTGCACATATTTTATTTTATTTATTGTTAATTTTTTGAGGCAGAGTCTTGCTCTGCTGCCTAGGCTGCAGTACAATGGCATGATCATAGCTCACTGCAGCCTCAACCTCCTGGGCTCTAGTCATCCTCCTGCCTCAGTCTCCTGAGTAGCTGGGACACGTGCCACCACACTTGGCTAAGTCTTAATTTTTTGTAGAGACGAGGTCTCACTATGTTACCCATGCTGGTCTTGAACTCCTGAGCTTAAGTAATCCTCCTGCCTTGGCTTCCCAAAGTGCTGGGATTACAGTCATGAGCCACCACACCTGGCCAACTGTGCATATTTTAAAGTACAATTAATATGCTTTGGCATTATATATAACATCTGTGAAACCATTACCACAATCAAGATAATTTTTTAAAACTCAAGTTTATTTAAAAGGAAACATATATCATTAGGTTTTTTTTTGTTGTTGTTAATTATGTTTTCTAAATCAGATGGGAACAAATACATATTTAATACAAATATGTTTTCTAAATCAGATGGAAACAAATACATATTTTAAAATATTTATCCATGTGCCACCCAGAATTACCTTGTATATCTTATATCACACTATGAGAAGCACTACCTTAAGAAACTTATATCTCTTCTTTGGGCAATAGGTTCTTATTTTGAAAAGTTGGATACTTTTTTCCCTCAGCATTTTATTTATACAATGAACTCAAACCTGAAAGATATAGAAACTAAGGTTTTGTTTGACAGTGAAGGTACTTACCAGAAAGGGAGGGATTTTTGTGTGTCCAGGACCCGCTAAAACAGTGCCTAGCACATAGTAAATATTCAAAAAATAGTTGTTGAATGAATGAAGGATAAATATCAATTAGGAATGAAATTATCTCTCAGGATTAGGCTCTCAGTCAATGAGAAAAAATAACATGACATTACTTTTTTAAAGGAATACCTGTTACATTTATTTCCTCATATAACTGTCATAAAATCAGCTCCTGGAACTCTATAATATTCTTTTTTTTTTTTTTTTTTTTTTTGAGACGGAGTCTCGCTCTGTCACCCAGGCTGGAGTGCAGTGGCACGATCTCAGCTCACTGCAAGCTCCGCCTCCTGGGTTTATGCCATTCTCCTGCCTCAGCCTCCTGAGTAGCTGGGACTACAGGCGCCCGCCATCTCGCCCGGCTAGTTTTTTGTATTTTTTAATAGAGACGGGGTTTCACCGTGTTAGCCAGGATGGTCTCGATCTTCTGACCTCGTGAGATCTTCTGACCTCGTGATCTGCCTGTCTCGGCCTCCCAAAGTGCTGGGATTACAGGCTTGAGCCACCACGCCCAGCCTGTATTCTTTAAATAATCCAGAAAGAATTAAGGAAACATATCCAAATAAGTACAAAGCAAACTTCGTATGGTGTTTATCTTTCTGTGGTATACATTTCAGGACTGTTAATGTCTCTTAAAATAGTGTGGGAAGGGGAAAACAAGCACAGCTCAAACAGTTAGATGGATGCTCTTTAATATTTATTTCTTTAAAAGGATTGGTAGAGAGGAAGATGAAAGTATGAAAAGGAAGCTATGGGTGTGGTTACTAATAACCATCATTTCTCCAAACTTTCCCAGTGTGCCATGAACTCACTAAGAGTTGACTGTAAATTCCTTTGGTATTTTTCAGGAAATAGTTCCATTTGAAATGGTACTATATTGAGGAGTTTTGGAACTCTTGATCTGGTGTGATAGTCTTTGTGTTGATGTAAAAATTTACTTCTCTTCTTTTTCTTTTTTAAGCTTCACTATAATGTGACTACAACTAGATTAGTGAATCCAGATCAACTCTTGAATGAAATAATGTCTGTCCTTCCAAAGAAGCATGTTGACTTTGTACAAAAGGGGTAAGAAGCACATTTACAAGCTGTTGCATTTATTACTTAATGTCTTTTGGACTTTGAGAAAATAGGGGTTGGTTGGGTGCTGTGGCTCATGCCTGTAATGCCAGCATTTTGGGAGGCTGAGGTGGGCAGATCACTTGAGGCCAGGAGTTCAAGTTCAGCCTGGCCAACCTGGAGAAACACCATCACTACTGAAAATACGAACAAATTAGCTGGGCATGGTGGCGCATGCCTGTAGTTCCAGCTGCTTGGGAGGCTGAGGCATGAGAATCACTTGAACCCGGGGGTGGAGGCTGCAATGACCTGAGATCACACCACTGTACTCCAGCGTGGGTGACAGAGCGAGACTCTGTCTCAAAAAAAAAAGGGAAAATAGGAGTTGATCTCCCCACCTCTCTGCTTTAGAAAAAATATATTTCTCCCACCTCATTCCAAAAGCTTTTAAGGTAGTGTTATTGCTTATAATTTATTCTCTTTTGTTTGGTTCAAGCTATAAAAGTTTTAGAAGCATAGATATTGTTCCACTTTCAAAGTTAGACTTTTTATTTCAAAATAGGAAAATTCAAAATTCTTCTGGCTTTCTTGTAGATCCTCTATTTTCCTTTGATTTTCTGCTTTACAATAATATTTATACATTATAATTAAATTTGTGAGACATTTCAAACAAATCAGGGATTTATATAGAATCCTTCTCTTCATGACTGGCTGTTTTTCAGAGCTGGATTTTCAGTGCTTTAGGAAGTTTTTTCACCTTATTTCTCTCCTTTTGAAGGAACTGCCATCAAAAGCTCCTTGGTTATGATCTCCTGGTCTCAATAGCCAGGCCTCTTCTGGTTACCCAAGATGGCCATATTTCTAAGCATTTCCATTCAATTATTTCCCTTTAAAATTTCTTTATTAAAGCAGCCAGTAGAGACATGCATGGATTTAAACATGTAAATAGAATAGTCAATATAGAGTAAGATTTTAAGAAACATTCTTGTACAGATATAATTTTACTTTTTACTTACCTGTAAATGTTGGCAAGCATTCCTTCTATGAACCCTGGCATTCCTCTCAGGCTTCATTAGAACACGTCTCTCCCACTCTGATCTCTTCTTCATGCTTGGGGCTTAGGAGCCTCTGGGCATATCTCTGTCACAGGCCTCTCAATGATCTGTTCTCTAACATGTGACTAAATTGTTCTATGCCTCATCTTCCTGTCAAGAATCTTAACTACAGGGTGCTCCTTTTGGCATTTCTGATGTTGACTGCTTATTTTTGAGAGATCAAGCCTCTTTCCCAAAACACATGACTAAGTTACTAAGAAAAAGAATATTTTGGTACATAACAGTGTGAAACAGAAAAAAGTGCGTAACAGAAACAATGTAACTTCTCCACACATCTGCGGAACAGCACCTAATCAGGAACCCTTAAGTATTTTGGGAATTGAAGCTTAAAATCAGTTCTATTTATTGAAGATTAGTAAGACAAAACTCTAAAATAGAATGTAAACTAATTAAAAATTATTTACATGAATTAAATTTATCCAAGTTTTCAGGGTCATACATATGTCTTAAGATGAGTTTCAGGCTTCATTTTGACTGGGCCTTTCCATTCTCAGAGTAGATAATGCGGCAGTTCTAGCTATAAATGCTATACATTTCAGTTATGGAAATTTATCATTTCCTTGGGCTTTTTCTTCTGCTATTCTTTCTGCCATAAAGTGATGTGATGATCATAACCTCTTATTACTAATTAGAAAAACCTCAGAAACACGTGCCTTTCTGACAGGTTAGTGGCTTCAGCTTTATTTATATGAAAGACAGAAGTTTCTGACAAGGCTCACACATATGAAATATTATCTTTCTTGCACTTTCCTTTGTTGTGAATGTTGTGGAAATGCCCAGTGTTTGCAGATTACACTGTTGAAAGGGTTACGTAAAGAATGCCAGATTTCTTGAGCATGAATGGCATGTATAGCTATGAAATAGGGGCTTTTCTTTGGAGCAAGGGCGAATTCTAATAAAGCCTTTTCATGCTTATTCTTAGGATCCTAGTTCAGTTTCTGGGAAAACACCAGTCATACTCTATTACTAAAGCATAGTTAGGTCATTTGGAAACTGTAAACAGTAATACTTTGCTTAATATGAAATAATGGTTCATTTCCTCCACTGGCCTCCTAGAGGCTTAGAAAACTCTTATATAGGCCGGGCGCGGTGGCTCAAGCCTGTAATCCCAGCACTTTGGGAGGCCGAGATGGGCGGATCACGAGGTCAGGAGATGGAGACCATGCTGGCTAACACGGTGAAACCCCGTCTCTACTAAAAAATACAAAAAATTAGCCGGGCGAGGTGGCAGGCGCCTGTAGTCCCAGCTACTTGGGAGGCTGAGGCAGGAGAATGGCGTGAACCCAGGAGGCGGAGCTTGCAGTGAGCTGAGATCCGGCCACTGCACTCCAGCCTGGGCGACAGAGCGAGACTCTGTCTCAAAAAAAAAAAAAAAAAAAAAAAAAGAAAACTCTTATATAGAATATGGTTCTACTAACTAGCTTCTTATCTTGTTTTTTGCAGTTATACACTGAAGTGTCAAACACAGTCAGATTTTGGCAAAGTGACAATGCAATTTGAACTAGAAGTGTGCCAGCTTCAAAAACCGGATGTGGTGGGTATCAGGAGGCAGCGGCTTAAGGGCGATGCCTGGGTTTACAAGAGATTAGTGGAAGACATCCTATCTAGCTGCAAGGTATAATTGATGGATTCTTCCATCCTGCCGGATGAGTGTGGGTGTGATACAGCTACATAAAGACTGTTATGATCGCTTTGATTTTAAAGTTCATTGGAACTACCAACTTGTTTCTAAAGAGCTATCTTAAGACCAATATCTTTTTGTTTTTAAACAAAAGATTATTTTGTGGATGAATCTAAGTCAAGCCCATCTGTCATTATCTGTTACTGTCTTTTTTAATCATGTGGTTTTGTATATTAATAATTGTTGACTTTCTTAGATTCACTTCCATATGTGAATGTAAGCTCTTAACTATGTCTCTTTTTAATGTGTAATTTCTTTCTGAAATAAAACCATTTGTGAATATAGCAGGCTTCTCTTCTTTGTATTTGATTTTGATCCAAATAAAACCTCAAATGGCTTCCTGACTATTAAGTAGAGACTATTTGGAGTATGTTTTATCTGTTATCAAATATGCCTTGGGCAGAAAAACAGATAAGAATTCATTTGCATAATTTTTTCCTGTCTCTGATTTAAGTAGGATTTATTGTGATCGTTAACTAAGTCACAGCTGTGGTTACCAGAGTTAAACAACACATTTAATATGTTGAATAAAAGAGTATTGACTTCAGTAAGTATGTTTGGTCAACAAATGATAAGTATCCAAACTATGAACCCCCCCTGAAATGTTACTTTATGGTAATTTCCCTAAGTCTCAATGTTGGCCCCAAATTTGTATTTTTATTTCATTTTATTAGTCTCTAAAGGCTAGAACTCAAGTTATATTGGTATGGATTTCACCAATTAAACTAGTTGGAGGAAAAATAGCACTCCTTCTGGTCAGTAGTGAAGGGAATGTTTTGTCATTCATTTATTCAATAAATGTTTACTAAGTACTTACAAGCTTTAGGTCCTCAGGCTGAAGCTGCTACTGTCTAGTAAACCCAAGGATTTCAGAGTCTGTTAGCAGGGACAGATGTATTTGTAGCATAGCAGGACTGACCCACTTTGCATGGAGTTAGAAATGAATTCTTGAAAGAAACAGCATTTGTCATTGAAGGATATATAGGAGTTCAGCAGAAAGAGAAGAGTGAGGAGTGTGACTTTTTTCTTTTCTTTTTTTTTTTTTTTTTTCTGAGACTCAGTCTCACTCTCCCAGGCTGGAGTGCAGTAGCGTGATCTCAACTCACTGCAGCCTCGACCTCCTGGGCTCAAGCAGTCTTCCTGCTTCAGCCTCCCAAGTAGCTGGTAGTACGGGCATGTGTCACCACACCCAGAAAATTTTTTTATTTTTTGTACAGACAGGGTCTCACTATGCTGCCCAGGCTGATCTCAAAACTCTTGATCTCAAGCAGTCCTCCCACTTCAGCCTTCCAGAGTGCTGGGATTACAGGCATGAGCCACCACCTCAGCTTGGGACATGACATTTTTGAGAGAACAATATGTGCAAAGACAGGGAGTTATAAAATGTCATTATGTGTTTGGGGTGGAAGCGGGAAATGACAGTAGATGAGTTTCAAAGTTTAGATGGAAGTAAGTCATGAAAGTACTTGAATGCCCCATTAGAATAAGTTTTTTGGCAAAGGAGAGCTGTCAAAGGATTTTTAATTTTTTAACAACAGCTTTATTGCGATGTAATTCATATGTCATAAGATTTACTCCTTTAAAGCCTGTACAATTCAGTGGGGTTTTAAAAGTATATTCAGTCCGGGCGCCATGGTTTATGCTTGTAATCTCAGCACTTTGGGAGGCCGAGGTGGGTGGATCACCTGAGGTCAGGAGTTTGAGACCAGCCTGGCCAACATGTTGAAACCCCATCTCTACTGAAAACACAAAAAAGTATCCAGGTGTGGTGGCATGTGGCTGTAATCCCACCTACTTGGGAGGCAGAGACAGGAAAATCACTTGAACCTGAGAGGCGGAGGTTGCAGTGTGCCGAGATTGTGCCACTGCACTCCAGCCTGGGTGACAGTGAAACTCCGTCTCAAAAAAAAAAAAAAAAAAGTATATTCATAGTTGTGCAACCATCACCACAATGTCATTTTAGAACATTTTTATTATCTCAAAAAGAAGCCCCATACTTGTTAGCAGTTACTCCCCTTTCCCCACCCCCCAGCCCCTGGCCACCACTTACCTACTTTCTCTTTCTATGAATTTGACTGGTGTGCAAATTCATATAAATGGTTCATATAAATGGAATCATACAATATGAGACCTTTGGGGTTTAGTTACTTTTACTTAGCATAACATTTTCAAGATTTGTAATGTTGTAGCATATATCAGTACTTCCTTTTATAGCTGAATAATATTCCATTGTATGGATATATCACTATCACTTGATAGACATTTGGATTGTTTTCACTTGGCTATTATGAATGCTGCTGTGAATGCTTGTATATAAACAACTTTTGTGTGGACATGTTTTCATTTCTCTTGTATGTATACCTAGGAGTGGAATTGCTGGGTCATTTAACATTTTGAGGAACTATCAAACTGTTTTTCCAAAGCCACTGCACCATTTTATGATCCCACCAGTGATGTATGAGGGTTCTAACTTTTCCGCATTCTATCAAACACTTGTTATCTGTCTTTTTAATTTTAGTCATCCTAGTGGGTGTGAAGTGGTATGTCATTGTGGTTTTGATTGTCTTTTCCCTAATGATTAATGATATAGAGCAGCTTTTAATATGCTTTTAGCCATTTGTATATCTTTCTTGGAGAAATGTCTATTCAGATCCTTTGCACATTTTAAATTGGATTATGTTTTTATTGTTGAATTGTAAGAGTTCTTTATATATTCTAGATATGTCTGTTACCAGATATATGATAATATATATGATATATGATATGCAAATGTTTTTTCCATTCTGTGGGCTTAACTTTCTTGATCGTGTATTTTGAAGAACAAAAGTTTTTAATTTTCTGAAGTCCAATTTACCTATTTTTATGAAATATAAAAGTATGATTAATTTTTCCCTATGGGAAGTGGTGTGGTTTGAAATAGTGATTCTCAGAAGTTTTTGACCACTAGCCACAGCAAGAAACAAGTACACGTGATGGAAGCACTTGTAGTGCACTAGTAGTATCTATCTCATTTGCTTTTAATTTACGTTTCCCTAATGACTTTAGGATCCATCACATATAAACATATATGAAGCACTGCTTAGCCTTACTAAGTGACAGCATATTCCATTTTCTCTTATAAATGTCTACTCTGACAATTGTAATCTTTAAATTGGAGTTCTTTTTTTTTTTTTTTTTTTTTTTGAGACACAGTCTCGCTCTGTCACCCAGGCTGGAGTGCAGTGGCCGGATCTCAGCTCACTACAAGCTCTGCCTCCCAGGTTTACGCCATTCTCCTGCCTCAGCCTCCCAAATAGCTGGGACTACAGGCGCCCCCCACCTCGCCCGGCTAGTTTTTTTTTTTTTTTTTGTATTTTTAGTAGAGACAGGGTTTCACCGTGTTAGCCAGGCTGGTCTCGATCTCCTGACCTCGTGATCCGCCCGTCTCGGCCTCCCAAAGTGCTGGGATTACAGGCTTGAGCCACCGCGCCCGACCTAAATTGGAGTTCTTTAGTACATTTACTTTAAAGTTAAAATCCTTTTGGGGGATCAGGCTTATTGAGATGTAATTTACATATGGTGGAATTTACTCTTTTTAGGTGTACACTTTGATGAGTTTCGATGAATATATGTAGTTGTGTAACTACCACCATAGTTGAGATTGGAATGTTTCCATCACCCTAAAAAGTTTCATCTTGCTTTTTTTTAGACAATCCTTCCTTCTCCCAGGCTCTTACAATCACTGATAGGACTTCCATCTCTATAGTTTCGTTTTTTTTCCAGAGTATTATATAAGTGGAATCATTTACTACGTGGGACTTTTGGGTATAACTTCTTTTCATTTAGCATGATGATTTTGAGACTTATCCATGTGGTTGTCTATATTAGTAGCTCATTTTTTATTGTTGAATAATAGTTTGAATAATATTGTTGACAGTAGTCAATTGGATATACCAAAATGTGTTTATTCACCAGTTGAAGTACTTTTGAGTTTTTACTTTTGGGGTTTTATTCTGCTATAATCATCCGTGTGCAGGTTTTGATGTATGCATGTGTTTTCATTTCACTTAGGTAAATATCCAGGAATGGAATTAATGGATCCTGTGGTCAGTGTATGTTTGTAGAAGGAACTACCAACAGTTACTAGCACATATGAGAGGTTTTTTTGTTTTGTTTTCTTTTTGAGACAGAGTCTCCCTCTGTTGCCCAGGCTGGAGTGCAGTGGCACGATCTCGGCTCACTGCAACCTTCGCCTCCTGGGTTCAAGTGATTCTCCTCCCTCAGCCTCCTGAGTAGCTGGGACTACAGGCACGTGCCATCACACCCAGCTAATTTTTGCATTTTTAGTAGAGCCAGGGTTTCACCATGTTGGCCAGGCTGGTCTTAAACTCCTGACCTCAAATAATCTGCCCACATTGGCCTCCCAAAGTGCTGGGATTACAGGCATGGAGCCACCGTGCCTGGCCTGATTCTTTTTCTAAGTCATGTCAGGAAAAATATTGATTCTTTTGATTCGTCAATGTGGTATTTGGTCGTCTTTAATTTGTCTCATCAGTGCCTCCCATGTGTTTTTGATGCCTTTGAACTGGTGTTTTTAAAATTTCAATTTCTAATTGTTCATTATAGAAATACAATTGGGTTTTATATATTGGCGTTGTATTTTGCAACTTTCCTAAACTCACTAGTAATTCTAGTAGCTTTTTTTGGTAGATTCTTAAGGATTTTCTATGTAAATAGTTATGTCATCATTTGTGAATAAAGCCATTTTATTTCCTTTTCAAATTTTGTGCCTTTTATTTCTTATTCTTACCATATCACATTGGCAAAGACCTCCAGTATGATGTTGAATAAAGGTGGTGAGAGAAGACATTCCTGCTTTGTTCCTGATCTTATGGGGTAAGAATAATTCTTTTACCATTAGGTATGATGTTAACTGGGTTTTTCATAGATGTTTGCCATCAGTTCAATGAAGAGCCCTTCTATTCCTAGTTTGTTCAGATTTTTGTTCATGAATGAATGCTGAATTTTGTCATATCCTTTTTCTGTTTCAAGATGATTACATGGGTTTTCTCCTTTTTTTTTTTTTTTTTTTTTGAGATGGAGTCTCGCTCTGCTGCCCAGGCTGGAGTACAGTGGCGCGATCTCCGCTCACTGCAAGCTCTGCTGCCTCCCGGGTTCACGCCATTCTCCTGCCTCAGCTTCCCAAGAAGCAGGGACTACAGGCAGCTGCCACCACGCCCAGCTAATTTTTTTTGTATTTTCAGTAGAGACAGGGTTTCACCATGTTCGCCAGGATGGTCCCGATCTGACCTCATGATCCGCTCACCTGAGCGTCCCAAAGTGCTGGGATTACAGGTGTGAGCCACCACGCCCAGCCATGGGTTTTCTCTTAAATTTGTTCATATAGTAAATTACGACCAATTTACTTTTAATGTAATCATATAGTTGAATTTACAACTACCATTTCACTATGTCATAGCATTGTCTTCTGGTTTCAATCATTTGTTTTGAGAAATCAGCTGTCAGTTTTATTGTTGCTTCTTTGAAGGTAATGTTTCTTTTCTTCTGACTGCTTAAAAAATTATTTTTATTTGTTTCTGGTTTTCAGTAGGTTGACTTTGATGTACATTTTTTTGTTTGTTTTGTTTTCTGGAATTTATGCTGGTTGGAGTTTGTTGAGAGACTTGAATCTTTATGTTGATGTCTTTTCTCAGTTTTGAAAAATTCTTTACTGTTATCTCTTCAAATACTGCTTCTGGTCTATTCTTCCTTCTGAGGCTCCACTTAACGTGTAAGTTAAACCTTTTCCTTGTGTCTCACATACTTTTATTCCCTTTTGTATGTTTTCCACCCTTTGTGTGCTTCAGTTTACTTACTAACATGTCTTCTAGCTCATTAATTTTGTCGTCTTGTTGTGTCTAATCTGCAGTCATACTTATGTATTGTTTTTATTTTTATTTTTTTATTTTTTTATTTTTATTTTTATTTATTTTTTTTTTGAGACGGAGTCTTGCTCTGTCGCCCAGCTGGAGTGCAGTGGCCGGATCTCAGCTCACTGCAAGCTCCGCCTCCCGGGTTCACGCCATTCTCCGGCCTCAGCCTCCCAAGTAGCTGGGACTACAGGCGCCCGCCACCTCGCCCGGCTAGTTTTTTGTATTTAATAGAGACGGGGTTTCACCGTGTTTGCCAGGATGGTCTCGATCTGCTGACCTCGTGATCTGCCCGTCTCGGCCTCCCAAAGTGCTGGGATTACAGGCTTGAGCCACCGCGCCCGGCCCTCTATTTTTTTATTTTTTATTTTGAGACGGAGTCTCGCTCTGTCGCCCAGCTGGAGTGCAGTGGCGGGATCTCGGCTCACTGCAAGCTCCGTCTCCCAGGTTCACTCCATTCTCTTGCCTCAGCCTCCCGAGTAGATGGGACTACAGGCACCTGCCACCACGCCTGGCTAATTTTTTGTATTTTTAGTAGAGACGGGGTTTCACCGTGTTAACCAGGATGGTCTTGATCTCCTGACCTTGTGATCCGCCCGCCTCAGCCTCCCAAAGTTCTGGGATTACAGGCGTGAGCCACTGCACCTGGCGCTTAGCTCCCACTTATAAGTGAGAACATATATTTGGTTTTCCATTCCTGAGTTACTTTATTTAGAATAATGGCCTCCAGCTCCATCCAGGTTGCTGCAAAAGACATTTCATTCCTTTTTGTGGCTGAGTAGTATTCCATGGTGTATATATACCACATTTTCTTTATCCACTGGTTGGTTGATGGGCACTTATGTTGATTCTGTATCTTTGCAATTGTGAATTGTGCTACTATAAACGTGTGTGCATGTGTCTTTTTCATAGTACTTCTTTTCCTTTGGGTAGATACCCCGTGGGATTGCCGAATCAAATGGTAGTTCTACTTTTGGTTCTTCAATGAATGTCCATACTGTTTTCCATAGTGGTTTGAACAAACATATTTTAATCCATTTTTTTCTAGTTCTTTGCAGGAGCGTTAATCTGCCACAAACTATTCTATCCTATTTTGAGGGAGAAGTCTCTTATTCTTAAATATGCAGATTAAAGCTTACTCAGTTTATTTCATGATACATTGATTAGTTGCAACCTGCAGTTTATGAAATGCATAAAGGATAAATGTGTGAGACAAATCCAGGAGATGGGTAGAATTATCAGATTTTAGGAAGTGTTTAGTTGTCAAAGGGGAATGAGATGGTGGAATGAAGAATGCACTGATGTTGCTGACTCAGACATCCAGGTGGATAGGCAAGCCATTTACCACGAGGGACTAATAAAACAGGAGAGGGATCTATTTTAGAGAATTGAGATTAAGTTTACTTTTGTACACATTGAGTTTGAGATACCTATAACATCCAGGTGGGAATTTCTGATATGCGGAAAGAATCACTTATTTAGAACTCAAGAGAGAGATGGCAGCTGGAGCTGTGACTTTGTTACTCATTAGTGGATAGGTAGAAGTTTTCAAATCAATTTTATACATTTTTTAGTTAATCACATCAATTCAGCTGACAAATGCTATTCTACTACCCATCAGGCTGGATCAAGTAAAAATAGGTACTCTGCTAGTTAGGCTAAATCTTTTCTTTCTTTCTTTCTTCTTTTTTTTTTTTTTTTTTTTTTTTTTTAAACAGAGTCTCTGTCACCCAGGCTGGAGTGTAGTGGTGCAATCTCGGCTCACTGCAACCTCCGCCTCTCGGATTCAAGCAATTCTCATGCCTCAGCCTCCAGAGTAGCTGGGAGTACAGGTGCACACGACCGTGCCTGGCTAATTTTTGTAGTTTCTTTTTAGTAGAGACGGGGTGTCACCATGTTGGCCAGGCTGGTCTGGAACTCCTGACCTCAGGTGATCCCCCTGCCTCGGCCTCCCAAAGTGCTGGGATTACAGGCATGAGCCACCACCCCTGGCCTAAATATTTTCTTTAAGGAAAATAAAACATCAATGGTTGCCATGTCATCTAAAGCCTATCATTTAATTCTAATTCTATAGAATCACTTGGAAAATTAAAGGAATATAGATATGAGTTAGACAAGTGAGCTGGGCTAGTTCCTAAGAGGCAAATATGATCAGGTTGCTGGCACTAAACTAAATCTGCACAGTTGTAAGTCTGCCTCATCATCCACTGGCCAGCCACACCTAGGCTTCTTTGTAGGGCATTTAGGGATTTTACATCCAGAGGAAGGCAGTATGAAGAGATGATAAGGGAACTTACAGTTGAAGAAATTAAGCGTTTGGAACCTGAGAAAACTCAGGGCATTACCCTCAAATATCTAAATGACTGTCATGTGCGGGAGATTATGAGACTTGTTTTAGCAGGCTGTATTGGGGTTCTCTAGAGGGACAGAACTAATAGGATATATATATAGAGAGAGATATATAGTATTAAGTTTATTATTAAATTTATTAATTATTAACTTAATTAACTTAATTAAGTATTGAGTTTATTAAGTATTAACTCACACAATCACAAGGTCTCACAATAGGCTATCTCCTGGCTGAGGAGCAAGGACAGCCAGTCTGAGTCCCCAAACTGAAGAAGTTGGAGTCTGATGTTCAAGGGCAGGAAGCATCCAGCACAGGAGAAAGAGGTACGCTGGAAGGCTAGGCCAGTGTAGTCTTTTCATGTTTTTCTGCCTGCTTTATATTCTAGCTGCACTGGCAGCTGATTAGATGGTACCAACCCAGATTAAGTGTGGGTCTGCCTTTCCCAACCCACTGTCTCAAATGTTAATCTCCTTTGGCAACACCCTCACAGACACACCCAGGATCAATACTTTGCATCCATCAGTCCAATCAAGTTGACACTCAGTATTAACCATCACACAGGCTGAGTTAAGTCCAGTGAGAAGTTGGAGGTAGAGATTGTATCTTACCCATCTTTGTGTTTCCAGCATGTAGTAGAGTGTGGAACACATCAGAGGCTCAGCAGATGCTCATAAAGTTGAATCACATTAAACTTGAGCTCACACTAAAAAGCTTTCAGAGACAACTCAAAGCTACCTGACAAGAGAAAGGGCTGCTTATACAGTGGTTTCCTTGTTGTTGGAGTTCTTCAGACATGTTAGACAACCATTCGTGGGATGTTGTCATAGAAGGGATTTAAGTATTGAACTAAATCCCATTGTCTTAAAAGCTTCCTTTAACCTTAGCATCTGTGATCCAGTAACAATATGGAAGATAATGGATCAATTATTTGGGTGTTTGTTGGCTGTAATAGGGAGAAATAAAATAATGATCACAGCAGCGATCATATATCGAGCACCCACTATGTGCCAGACACTATGCTGAATAATTTATATCAAGGATCAGCAAACTATGGCCTGTGGGCCAGCCTGTGGCCTCTTTTTGTGACGTTTTATTGGAACATAGTCATAGTCACATTGTCTGTGGCTGCTTTTGTGCTACAGTGGCAGAATTGGGTAGTTTTGACGGAGACTGATGACCTGCGAAGTATAAAGTATTTTACTATTTGAACCTTTACAGAAAAAGTTTGCTGACCCCTGATTTAGGTAAATATAACAACTCTGCATATTATACATATTAGCTCATTAATCTTTACATTAACTCTGCCAAGTAGATGGTGTCCCTTTTTACAGAAGAGGAAGCTCAAGCTCAGGGAGGCAAAGTAATAACTCTCAAGGTCAAATAACTTACAAGTGGTTTGGATTGGAACCAAGTATGGCAGGCTCCAAAGTCCATGTTCTTTCTTATACCAGAAATAGAACTTCTACCTCTCTCCTGAAATTGTACCATATATGAAAGCATGGTTATATATGATATTTATGAAGACATTGCCTTTTTATAGCAGTAATCTTACGCAAACTGTTGAAGTATAGGAAAACTTCACCAATTCAGACCAGATTACTGTGTATTTACTACAGTTGAGTGTTATGTGATTCTTATTTGTTAAAGTAACAAGTTCAGAGTGTTTTCCTCTGAATAAGAATAGAGCCTACTAAGAAAATAATCGAGGCCGGGCGCGGTGGCTCAAGCCTGTAATCCCAGCACTTTGGGAGGCCGAGATGGGTGGATCACGAGGTCAGGAGATCGAGACCATCCTGGCTAACACGGTGAAACCCCGTCTCTACTAAAAAAAATACAAAAAACTAGCCGGGCGAGGTGGCGGGCGCCTGTAGTCCCAGTTACTCGGGAGGCTGAGGCGGGAGAATGGCGTGAACCCGGGAGGCGGAGCTTGCTGTGAGCTGAGATCCGGCCACTGCACTCCAGCCTGGGCGACAGAGCGAGACTCCGTCTCAAAAAAAAAAAAAAAAAAAAAAAAAAAAAAAGAAAATAATCGAAAGACTTTCAGCTTCTAGGTTCCTCTGTAATTTCATGCATTTTAAAGAACTTTCTGTTTTATGTAATATAGGGCCTACAGCATTATATCATTAAAAAAAGAAAATCCTATTCTTTGTAATGATTTATAATGCAAATATTTATTAATAATTGTGAAACTAATCTCTTTACAAACTAGTGAGATTCTGTGATAGTCTTAAAAAATGATGTAATTTAAGTATATCTGAATTTATTTATTTAGGTTGTCCCATAAACTTCCTGAAAAAAAAAATACAACTTTTCCAATTCTTTCCCTCTTCTCCAAAGAGGATTACAGGTGTGAGCTACCGAGCCCAGCCCTGATGATTTATTAATAATTATCATTGACTTTGAGATATGTATACATATATTTGAATAAAGATATATCCTGGGACCCTTCTTCAAACAAATGGTGAAGCTGCACTGAAGAGCAGATTTAGCAGAGAGTAGCAGAAAGCACTGTGCAAGGAGTCTGAAGACTTAGCTTCTAGTTCTGACTCCCGCTTACTATCTATAAAATCTCAGATATCTAAAATCTCTTTTGGAGAGCTTACCTGTTTCCTAACCATCAATTTTCTCATCTTCATAATGAATGTCAAATAAGATAGTAGATACAATGATCTTTTAGAAACCACAAAGATAAAAATGATCAAGACATCTGGATATCAGGTGGTAGTATTAGTAGTTTTTTTGTTGTTGTGAGTTTTTGTATTACGCAACAGATCTGGGGTGCCTGTTGCCAAGTGTCGGGGCAGAGCCAACTGCAGTAAGTGTGGAGTGTGCCTCTCTAGACTGTGGTATGGATACAGATGCAACTTCACTGCTCTTTTCCTAGGTAGATGTACTCTAGCTGGAGCTTTTCCTGGCTGGCCCAATACTCATCCAGCAGGCTCTACATCAGGATTTGGGGTGAACCTTGGCAGAGATTTAGTTTGTTTCTGAGTTAAAGGAACTGAAAGAAGCTGTGGGAAAGGTATGGGAGACTCTGGAAAAGTGACTGAAATGAAGGTACTATGATATTAAGTCCTATATTCATTGGTATTTCCAGAGCGTTGGGTACTGTTTTGGAGTGTAAGGTGTTATGAGGCACCTTTCTTTGGAGAGTAAGTTTATTGCAAGAACTATCTTTCACAGAATTCCTGTTCACTACCATGGCAAAATGTCCTGCCCCCACTGCCACGTCTAACAGTATTTGGAGTAATCAAAGAGTAAGCAAGAGCCTGAAGGTTAATGTATTAAAATGATGTGATTCAGTGCCTTCGATGTTTGACTTTGTAATGCGGCATCTGGAGCACATGCTATAAGGCAGGAGGGTGAGCTGATGGCAGTGGTTAACATGCAAGTGTGAACTGCTGAACCCTGAGAAGGTCTGTCTATTCTGGCATCAGTGGGGATACAGATCCTCAGAACCCAGGTGACTTGATGATGTTGTTGGGAAAATGGTAAGAAGCTAAGGAAACTTCAAATAAAATGGATTAGACAGGAAAATGAGACTGGAATACAGAGAATCTAGGATAGTGGAGATTGGAAGGGCCTCAGAATAAGGACTTGGAAGAAAGAGTGCAAGCCTGCTCTAGGAAAACCTGATGGCCAGGTGGTGGCTACAGAGACATCTGGTCAACCAGAAGCCAAAAGGCAGAGTACCTCATATTCAAATAGAGGATCCAGCACCATCAACTGTTCAGAGTGCTTCTTTATCCGTCTTGGATCTTCAGATAACCTACAAGGAGAAGCCTTACCCCTATGCAGGAGGGCCTAGGGGAAGAGTTCATGCCCCCAACGGGTGAATGGTTTGAGGTATCTGGAAGGTCTGGTCTGGGCTTTAACCTAGTGCTTGTTAAAGGTGGGGTCCATACCTCAAAACTCTCATCTCTAGAAATAGGTTTGATTATAAGGGTCTGGAGGGAAGAGAGGAGCATGTTGAAAGGTGAAAGAATTCAACAGTTACTTGGATGCCATCCTCAAACCTTGGATGATCAGCTATTACCTGAAAGGGTTAGAGTAACAGGAGGATCACTTGACTGTGGGTGAATCCTTCCCTTAGTCCTGTACTTTTTGCTGTGGGAGCTCTCTGCCCTGGGACTGATGTTTGAGGAGTATGGAGACACAAGGGTGGCAGGGTGGGGAGAGCAAAATGTCAAAATTAGGTGTAATGCTGGTTTCTCTCTTACTAGACACATGACCCTGAGGAATTTGCTTTATCCCTCTAATTGCTTTAGTTTCATCTATGTGAAACTAATGCCTGTGAGATAGTAGTTTTATAAAGAAGAAATTAGAATGTCTAGAAATGTCCTATAAATGACCTGAATTAATGTATCTGAATCATAGAACTTTGCAAAAAATGGATGTTTTTAAAAACGCCCTGGGAGTTGGCTTAACATCTAAAAATAAGTTAATGTAATGCACCACTTTAAGAGAATAACAGACAAAAAACCGTACATGATCATTCCAATAGATGTGGAAAAGAATTGACAGAGTCCAACACCCTTTTGTAATAAAAATAATCAACAAACTAGGAATAGGAGGGAACTTCCTCAACCTGAAAACCCAAAGTTAGGATCATACTTCATGGTGAAAGGTTGGATGCTTTCACTCTATGATCAAGTACAATACAAGGATGTCTGCTCCTGCCACTTCTCTTCAACATTGTACTAGAAGATCTAGCCAGGGCAATTAAGCTAGAAAAGGAAATGAAAGTCATCCATATTGGAAAGAAGAAGTAAAACTATCTCTATTTGCAGATGACTTGATCTTGTATATATAAAACACTAAGGAATACACACATACCAAAAAAACTATTAGAATTAATAAGTTCAGCAAAGTTGTGGGATACAAATGAATTTTGTTTCTATACACTAACAATGAGGAATCTGAAAATGAAATTTAAAAAACAACAAGAAAGAAAAATACTTAGGAAAAATATGTAACACATGTACACTGAAAACTACAAAACATCATTGAAAGAAATAAGACCTAAATAAATGGAAAGACATCCCATGTTCATGGATTGGAAAACATAATGTTAAGATGGCAGTGCTCTCCAACCTGATCCAACAGATTCAATGCAATCCCTATCAAAATTTCAGCTGTGTGTTGTTGTTTTTAACAGAAATTGACAAGCTGATTCTAAAATTAATATGAAAATGCAAAGACCCACAATAACCAAAACAATCATGAAAAGGAACAAAGTTGGAGGCCCGACACTTCTCAATTTCAAAATTTACCACTAAGCTACAGTAATCAATATGGTGTGGTACTGGTGTAAGGATATACATATAAGATCAAGAGACTAAAATTGAGAGTCCAAAAATAAACACATTATAATTGTATTATTTTTCTAGTTCTCTCATAATAACCACAAATTTAGTGGCTGGAGACACAGATTTATTATCTTACAGTTCTGTAGGTCAGAGGTCTATCACAGGGCCCACCAGGCCAAAATTAAGGCACTGACAGGGCTGCATTCCTTTCTGTAGACTCCAGGTAGGATACATTTTCTTGCCTTTTTCAACTTCTAGAAGCAGCCTACATTCTTTGACTTATTGTTCCCTTCCTCTATTTTCAAAGCTAAGAGAGGCAAGGCAAGTCTTTCTCACATTACATTACTCTGACTTTCTGTAGTCACATTCCCTCTGACTCTGAATTTTTCTGTCTCTTTCACTTTTAGTGATGCTTATGATTACATTGGGCTCATTCAGATACTGCAGGATTATTTTCCTATATTAAGGTGGGCTAACTAGCAACCTTGTTTCCATCTGCAACTTTAATTCTCCTTTGACATGTAACATATTATATCCGTAGGTTCCACGAATTAGGATGTTGTGTGTGTGTAGGGGGTCACATTCTTCTGATTATTACAATGGCCAGTTGCATTTTGACAAAGATACCAGGACAAGTCAATAGGGAAAGAATAGTCTTTTCAGTAAATAGTGCTAGAACAACTGGATATACACATGTAAAAATAATGAAGTTGGATTCCCTACTTCATACCACATATAAAAACTCAGAATGGATCAGGGACCTAAATGTAAGAACTAAAATGATAAAAATTCTTAGAAGAAAATGTAGGAGTAAATGTGACCTTGGGTTAGGCAATAGTTTCTTAGATATGCTACCAAAAGCACAAGCAACAAAAGAAAAAAGTTATACATTGAACTTCACCAAAATTAAAAAGACTTTTTGCTTCAAGGGACACCATAAAGAAAGTGAAAAGACAACCTACAGAATGGGAGAAAATATTTGCAAGAACTTGTATCCATTTGCAAAAAGACTTGTATCCAAAATATAAAAGACTCGTTAAAACTCAACAATAAGAAAACCCAATTTAAAAATGGGTAAAAGGTCTGAACAGAAAAAAAAATGATAATAAAAATAAAAGTAAACTTGGGCAAAAGGTCTGAACAGATGCCTCACCAAAGAAGATATACAGATGGCAAATAAACATATGACAAGATGCAACATCATTTGTCATTAGAGAATTTTCAATTAAGAGATACCACTACACACCGATTAGAATGGCTAAAATACACACACACACACACACACACACACACTCACACAAAATAAATACCAAATGTTGACAAGAATGTGGAGAAGTAGGAACTCTCTTTCATTGCTAGAAGAAACACGAAATGTTATATCCACTTTGGAAGACAGTTTGACAGTTTCTTACAAAATTAAACATAATCTTACCATATAACCCAGTAATTATGCTCCTTCATCTTTACTCAGTTGGTTCGAAAATTTAAGTCCACACAAAAACCTGCATATGAATGCTTAGGGCAGCAATTCATAATTGCTAAAAATTGGAAGCAACCAAATGTCCTTCAATAGGTGAATGGATAAACAGATTGTGGTACATTTATACAAAGGAAAATTATTCAGCAGTGAAAAGAAATGGGTTATCAAGCCATAAAAAGACATGGAGGAAACTTAAATGTATATTTCTAAGTGAAAGAAATCAGTCTGAAAATACTGCCTACTGAGTGATTCCAATTATTGGACATTATGAAAAAGGCAAAATTATATAAAGACATAAAAAGATTTGTGGTTGGCCCAGTGCAGCGGCTCATGCCTGTAATCCCAGCATTTTGGGAGGCTGAGGCAGGTGGATGGATCATTTGAGGTCAGGAGTTTGAGACCAGCCTGGCCAACATGGTGAAACTCCATCTCTACTAAAAATACAAAAATTAGCTAGGTGTGGTGGCGGACACCTGTAATTCCAGCTACTCGGGGGGCTGAGGCAGGAGAATTGCTTGAACCCAGGAGGAGGAGGTTACAGTGAGCCAAGATCGCACCATTGCACTCCAGCCTGAGTGATAGACTGAGACTCTGTCTCAAAAAAAAAAAAAAAAAAAAAAGATTTGTTGTTGCCAATGGTAGTAGGGGGCAGGGTGAGGGTGTTGAATAGGTGATAGGTGAAGCATAGAGGATTTTCAGGATGGTAAAACAATTTCCTATGATACTATAATGGTGGATACATGACAATTGTTCACCGTTGGATGGTGAATACTTACAACGTGAATACTTTCACCGTGTTGGCAAGGCTGGTCTGGAACTCCTGACCTCAGGTGATTCACCCGCCTTGGCCTCCCAAACTGCTGGGATTACAGGCGTGAGCCACCACGCCTGGCCTCCTCCTTTTCCTTCTTCTTTTCCTCCTCTTCCTCCTCCTCCTCCTCCCCCTCTCCCTCCTCCTCCTCCTCCTTTTCTTCTCCTCCTTTTCCTCCTCGTCCTCCTCCTTCCTCCTCCTCCTCCTCTTTTGAGATGGGATCTTGCTATGTTGCCCCATGATTAGCCAATACCATTTATTGAATATTAATTTAATTTATTCTTCCTCCTCTTCCTCCTCCTCCTCTGAGATGGGGTCTTGCTATATTGCCCAGGCAGATCTTGCACTCCTGGGCTCAAGTGATCCTCTTGCCTCAGCCTTTCGAATAGCTGGGACTACAGGTGCATGTCACAGCACCCAGCTTATACATTCTTGACTCACTTCTAAATTCATTTAGCTCATTTATTCAGTCAACACTTATTAAATTTGAACTTCATACTTGGTGCTAGGTGGTATATGGAAAAGAAAACATGTATTATCCTGCCATCAAGGTGCTTAGGGCCTTAGTGAAAAGCACACGGGTGACACCAAGATGCTCACAAGTTTACACATAAGAGTTTTTGGTGTGTCCTTTTTACACAATCATCGCTGTAAGCCACCTGTTTCTCATAGCATATGAGAGAAAGGTCTGGCATATTACCTCTTATTCCTACTGTGAGGCACAGTAGAATTCTCTAAGACCAGCTGTGGTGTTGAATCACTGCCTATGAGGCTGTGCACATTAGTGGAAAAAACACTAGATTTTGGAACGCAGGCACTTGGACTCCAGACCCAGAACACCTTGGGTAAGGCATGCTTATTTGCAGGTTTGTTTCTGTACATATGCAAACATTTACACACCTAATTTAGGGTTCCTCATAGCTGACACCACAAATGACATCAGGGCTTGATATGTAATTTGGAAAGGTGGAGAGTTTACCTGTATGACAAACCTGCACAGGTACCCCTGACCCTAAGATAAAAGTTAAAAAAAAGTTTCAGCAAGGTAAGTAAATCCAGTGGGGTAGCTACAAACAGTTCACTGTGTATATAAAAATACTCAAAATACAACATTCCTTCCCAAGATGTTCTGGTCTGAACAGCACACCTCTTCTACATTGAGGTGTCCATTCTGCTAACCTGCTTGGTATCCTAAATTCTCAGCCTCATTTGGACAATCTCTCTGGAAAACTTTAGTCATTCCCTTAATGGAGAAGAATAACTTCATAGAAGCATAATCCAAATGGTCAAACAGAGTATAGAGCAAAAGAGGTAATTTTAGGCTGGGTGCGGTGGCTCATGCCTATAATGCCAGCACTTTGGGAGGCTGAGGCCAGTGGATCATCTGAGGTCAGGAGTTTGAGACAAGCCTGACCAACATGGCGAAACCTACTGAAAACACAAAAATTAGTCAGGTGTGATGGCAGGTGTTTATAATCCCAGCTACTCTGGAGGCTGAGGCAGGAGAATAGCTTGAACCCAGGGGGCAGAGGTTGCAATGAGCCGAGATGGCGCCACTGCACTCCAGCCTGGGCAACAAGAGTGAAACTCCATCTCAAAAAAAAAAAAAAAAAAGAAAAAAGATGTAATTTCATAAGAGACTTTCAAAGAAGTTTGGTAGGCCAGGCATGCTGGCTCACACCTATAATCCCAGCCCTTTGGGAGGCCGAGGCAGGCAGGTCACTTGAGCCCAGGAGTTCGAGACCATAGTGACCAACATGGCAAAACCCCATCTCTATAAAAAAATACAAGAATTAGCCGGACATGGTGGCGCGTCCCTGTAATCCCTGCTACTCAGGCGGCTGAGGTGGGAGGATCACCTGAGCCTGATGAGGTCAAGGCTGCAGTGAGCCGTGATTGTGTCACTGCACTTCAGCCTGGGTGACAGAGGAGACCCTGTCTCAAAAAAGAAAAGAAGTTAGGTGGCTAACAGGAAACTTCTCACATTTGTCCTGAATGACATAAACCAGAGGCCAAAGGTGAGAGTGGTGTACTTCAATATTTCAGTGTTAGAGGTGCTAAAAAGAGCTTTGGGGAAGGGGCCATCTCTCAGCATTTAACATTTTCATTTTATTTTTGTATTTTAATGTATGCTTAATGTTAAATTTGATTTTGTTTTGGGCTAGGTAATAGAATGAGGAAGCATTGATTTGTAGAATTTCAGAGCCCAAATGGGCCCTTTAGATCAAAGTCTACTTCCCTTCTAGCCCCTTCTCCTGTCCCTGCCATGTCCTTAACTAAGAGGAGGATCTTTTTTTAGAGAGAGAGAGATGAAAAGAAATCACAGGGGACAAGTCCAGGGTGACAAGATCCACCATCCATCATGGCTCCTGACTACCAACAGTTGGAGCCTTTCTCTTTACTCTGTGAGGTTTTTTTAATTAACCTTTTTTCATTTTTCCTACTTTAGAATTTCACATTATAGTCCTTTGTTCATTCTCCTCTTTTCTCTTGATAATGAAAATGGATATAATATGAACTTAAACTCGCTTGCCCTGGGTCATTGCCAGTGCTTAATAAAAGTGTATTAGTATTTGTAGTAATGATAATAACCCACAGATAATGATGTCGCTAAAGACCAAAGGGTCCCCTTGCATGAGAAGCCCCCCCTTCTAGTCGCCTTGCTTTGCTGGATTTAACGGAGACCTTGACTGCTTCTGATAGTCATTGTCCCTTCTCAATTATCAAGGTTTCATGAAGACAAGCATTCTTCACTTAAGGGTTTTCCAGACTGTCTGATGTGCTGGGCTCTGTATAACCTTGTTCTTATGTCATCATATGTCATGCTGCCTCTCGGAAATTGTTCCCTGATGTTTGCAAAAATGAACTACTTACAGAAATTCCCTTTGTACACACACTCACACACACACACACACACACACACTTACTTCACTATTGGAAATGGTTACACTCAGATAAGTGGGTCAGGGTTGTGAGGGGATTTGAAGCTGTGTTGTGAGGAGTGGTGAAAATAGTGGAGGTGGCCAGGCTTTGCAGGGAGAGACTGAGGAGGAGATGGGACAGGCGTCTTCAAAAATCTGAAGATGTGTGCAAGAGGAATTTGGCCTCTTCTGGGTAGACTCATATAGTATTAAAAAGACCAAATGCATGGGTATAATAAGTCTAGTTTGGCTTGATAGAAGGCAGGACTTCCTTTTTAGCTATCTGGGAAGGAAAGATGTTTGCCCTGGAAGTGGCAAGTTCTCTGTCTCTGGAGTGCTCACGCAGAAGCATCAGAGTCCCTCCATTGGCACTGCTGAGGAGGGTTTATAAGGATTAGGTGGTGTTGGAACTAAATTACTTTGGGTCACCTTCAAATCATGAGAGGCAATAATTCTATGAGGTCCTTGACTTAAGAATCTAGGACCTGGATTTTAGGTTGTAGAGTGGGAGGAGTTTCTTGATAGAAAGTTCAAGTGTAGGATCAGGCTTCAGGAAGGAGAAATTAAACCCTGACCAATGGTTCAGCATCTCCAGTGGCCCTATTCCAATATATGAATAGGTCTAAGCCTTAGGCAAACTGCAACTAGACCCAGCCTTTGTAAACCATGGCCCTAAAAAGTAGGTGAAGAAGTTGAAGAGAAATGAGAAAAGAAACAGTAAGTCATCAAAGCCAAGAGTGGAGACCATTGAAGGAGGGATAATTGGAAGTACTGGATGCTGCAAAGGACAAGGAGTCTGAGGAACGAGAAGAGGGCCTTGGATCTGTCAAGGAGGAGCTGGGGCAGTTTCTAGAGTGTGGTAGGGGCAGAAGCTTGGCCTCAGGAAGACAAGAGAATGGCAGGGATGTGGAGACAAGAAGCTCAGACCACATGCTCATGAATTTAACTGCAAGAATAATAGGGTAGAGGCTAGACCAGTAAGGCCTATGACTATCAAAGGCAGAAGGTGAGGAGAAATCACTTCACATTGTAGACAGAAAGTATGTTAGGTAGAGGAGAGAGAGGACTTCAGTACGGTATTTACAGTTGTAAAGTGCTTTCTAGGTCCATGATGCAGTTTGGTCTTTTAGACAGTGTATTAGTCCATTTTAGATAGTGTATTAGTCCATTTTCACACTGCTGTACAGAATTACCTGAGACTGGGTAATTTATAAAGAAGGGGTTTAATTGACTAACAGATCTGCATGGCTGGGGAGGCCTCAGGAAACTTGCAATCATGGCAGAAGGTGAAGGGGAAGCAAAGTACATCTTCCATGGTGGTAGGAGAGAAAGAGAGTGGGAGTGCCACACTTTTAAACCATCAGATCTCGTGACAACTCACTCACTATCATGAGAACAGCATGGGGAAAATCGCCCCCATGATCCAATTACCTCCCACCAGGTTCCTCCCTTGACATGTGGGAATTACAATTTGAGATGAGATTTGGGTGGGGACACAGAGTCAAACCATATCATTCTGCCCTTTGCCCCTCCAAAATCTCATGTCTTTCTTAGATTTCAAAACACAATCATACCTTCCCAGCAGTCCCCCAAACTCTTAACTCATTCCAGCATTAACCCAAAAGTTCAAGTCTAAAGTCTCATCTGAGACAAGGGAAGTCTCTTCTGCCTATGAGCCTGTAAAATTAAAAGCAATTTAGTTGCTTCCAAGATACAATTGGAGTACAGGCATTGGGTAAATGCTCGCATTCCAAATGGGAGAAATTGGCCAAAGCAAAGGAGCTACAGGCCCCATGTAAGTCCAAAACCCAACAGGGCAGTCATTAAATCTTAAATCTCCAAAATTCTCTCCCTTGACTCCATGTCTCACATCCAGGGCACACTGATGCAAGAGGTGTGCTCCCAAGGCCTTGGGCAGCTCGACCCCTGTGGCTCTGCAGGATACAGCCCCTGTGGCTGATTTCATGGGCTGGCATTGAGTGCCTGAGGCTTTTCCAGTTGCATGGTGCAAGCTTTCGGTGGATCTACTATCCTAGGGTCTGGAGGATGGTGGTCCTCTTCTCACAGCTCCACTAGGTAGTACCCCAGTGGGGACTCTATGTGGGGGCTCCAACCCCACATTTCCCCTCTGCATTGCCATAGTAGAGGTTCCCTGTGACAGCTCTACTGCTGCAGCAGACTTCTGCCTAGACATCCACGCATTTCCATACATCCTCTGAAATCTGGGCAGAGGTTCCCAAACCTTAACTCTTGTCTTCTGCACACCCACAGGCCTAACACCACATGGAAGCTGCCAAGGCTTGTGGCTTGGACCCTGTGAAGCAACAGCCCAAGCCGTACCTTGGCCCCTTTTAGCCATGGCTAGAGCTGGGTGGCTGGGACACAGGGCACCATGTTCTGAGGCTGCACAGAGCAGCGGGGCCCTGGGCCCATCACAGGAAACCATTTTTCCCTCCTAGGCCTCCAGGCCTGTGATGAGAGGGATTGCCATGAAGATCTCCGCAGCCCCTCCCATCACAGGAGAAGTTTCCTTGGAGAAAACATTTTCTGGAGAAAATGCCCTGGAGATGTTTTCCCCATTGTCTTGGCTATTAACATTTGTCTCCTTGTTACTTATGCAAATTTCTGCAGCAGGCTTGAGTTTCTTCCCTAGCAAATAGGTTTTTCTTTTCTACCACATGGTTAGGCTGCAAATTTTCCAAACTTTTACCCCTACTTCCCTTTTAAACATAAATTCCAATTTCAGACCATCTCTTTGTGAATGCGTATGACTGTACATTTTCAGAAAAAGCCAGGTCACTTCTTGAATGCTTTGCTGCTTAGAAGTTTCTTCTGCCAGATACCCTAACGCATCTCTCTCAAGTTCAAAGTTCCACAGATCTCTAGGGCAGGGGCAAAATGCCATCAGTCTCTTTGCTAAAGCACAGGTGTGACTTTTGCTCCAGTTTCCAGTAAGTTCCTCATCTCCATCTGAGACCACCTTAGCCTGGACTTCATTGTCCATTTCACTATCAGCATGTTGGCCAAAACCATTCAACAAGTCTCTAGGAAGTTCCAAACTTTCCCTCATCTTCCTATCTTCTTCTGAGCCCTCCAAACTCTTCCAACCTCTGCCTGGTACCCATTTCCAAAGTCAATTCCACATTTTTAAGTATTGTTATAGCAGTGCCCCCAATATCCTGTATTAGTCCGTTTTCACACTGCTATAAAGAGCTACCCGAGACTGGGTAATTTATAAAGAAAAGAGGTTCAATTGGCTCACAGTTCTGAATGGCTGGTGAGACCTCAGGAAACTTACAATCATGGCAGAAGGTGAAGGGAAGCAAGGAACGTCTTATGTGGTGGTAGGAGGATGGTGAGGGGAAGTGCCACACTTTTAAACTATCAGCTCTTGTGAGAACTCCCTTACTATCATGAGAACAGCATAGGAGAAATTTGCCCCCATGATCCAATCACTTCCCTACAGATTCCTCCCTTGACACATGGGGATTACAATTTGAGATGAGATTTGGGTGGGAACACAGAGTGAAACCATATCAGAGAGTGCCCTGCAGTCTTTGGGTATCAGATGCACAAACAGGCATCTGTTTCAGATGGGACTTGCTTTAAAGGTAAGGTGAGAAATCTCTAGGTTTTAGGGTGATCTTAGAGTGTGTCTGTGCAGGAAATGCTCAGAGGTGGAATCTCCAAGGGCACCGTTGACTTACTTGATGACTCCGTGATCACTGTTTCTCTTCACAGCCTCTGACTCTGCTGACCGTGTCTTCCATCTGCATGGCTGCCTGACTTTGATTTTACCCTCTTCAGATTTTCCCACCATTCCTACCACACCTCTCAGTCGGCTCTTCAGCTTCTTCCCCTGCCTTCCCCTTAATTTCAGGCTCTGACTTTGACCCCCTTCTCTTCATACTCTTCACATTTCTCTGGATGATCCCAGTGACTCAATGGCTTTTGATGGGTCCCAAATCTGTCTCTCTGGCCCAGACCTTTCTCCTCAGTCCCAAGTCCCTGTGTGCACAACTCCATTTGGATGTTCCATAGTCACTTAAAAGGCAACATTTCTAGACTCAAACTTACTATCCCCCCAAATCTACTTTCTGCATAGCCTCCATCTTTAGGGTGATATATGTCCCAGGTTGCCTGGGATGGTCTCAGTTGAAGCCTGTTGTTTCCAGCATAATTATTTAATAATTCCTTCTTTTACTCCAAAAGTGTCCTGGTTTGTATGATACATTGTACAGTCACTCCATCCATTTTGGACGATGGCATGACCACCCACTCAAAGCTCATGCCAGAAACTTCATGTTTATCCTAAACCCCCTTTTGCTTCCCTCCCACATTCTACACTGTTTGTCTCATTCCTGTAGGCTCTGAGCCCCTGGAGGGGAGGGGCAGTGTCTTGTTCACTCTCATGTTCCCCGTGCCAAGCATAGTCTTGCCTGAGAAGGTGCTCAGTAGATGCTGAATAAAGGGCAAGAAGATGGAGTTAACTGATGGAATGAGAAGCCATGGAAAATTAGAGGGAAGGGTGGGCCCTATGATCTAACTTCTCATCCTGCAGATGAGGAAATTGAGGCCTAGGGTGGAAAATGAACTTGACCCAGGTCAATGCCAGAGTTAGTATTAGATCCCGGGTCTCCAGTAACCTCTCCATGGCTCTTATGTAGGTGGTTTAAACCTTCTTCATTAAGTACAGGGACAGCTCAGCAGTCAGTTCTTATTAGGCCCTTGTGTGTATGTGCGTGCGTGCGTGTGTGTGTGTTATGTGTGTGTGTCTCCTGGGGGTTTTGAGTGTGCCACAGAGGGGAAGAATCGATGTCCTTGCTTCCAACAATGTTCAAAGGATCTGAGCAAAACTTTCAAGGCTTATTTGAGAGACATTCCACCATTTTCTTTTTTCTTTTCTATTTTTTTTTTTTTTTTTTTTTGAGTCAGGGTCTCACTTTGTCACCCAGGTTGGAGTGCAGTGGCGCAAACACAGCTCACTGCAGCCTTGACTTCCTGAGCTCAAGTGATCCTCCCACCTTAGCCTCCCAAGTAGCTGGGACTACAGGCATGTGCCACCACACCCCACTATATTTTGTATTATTATTATTAATTTTAGAGACAAGGTCTTGCTATGTTGCCCAGACTGGTCTCAAACTCCTGAGCTCAAGAGATCTGCCCACGTTGGCCTCCCAAAATGTGGGATTACAGGTGTTAGCCACCATGCCTGGCCTCCATCAGTTTTCTCTTGGAGATATTTTTACCTTCTTAACATTGCCAGAAGGATTAAAACAAAATCTGATCTCACAGTTTCTCAGGTATTGTTGTTTTCTTATGTTGTTGTTGTTTTTAAACTGAAAATCGGATGCCATGAAAAACATCATCAGCATGGCAGGTAAGTGGGAGGCTATGATATAATTTATTGTTCAGTCCTGACACTTGTGTTGGTGGACACAAAGAGCCTATTTGACTGCTTTAGTAGAATTCTCCCTGCTTTCTTTTAGTTTGTTTCCAATTCTTCTCTTAGCCTGGTCTTGGCTAATAAATCATTTGATTTTGAAAAATATCTTTCCCTTTTCTGAACCTTTTATTCTGCATCTGTAAAATGAGTAGGTTAGACCATACACTTCCCAGCTGCTTCCAGCCCACAGTTCTGTCATACTAAGTTCCTCTCCCCATTGCTTGGAGAAAACTTAAACATCATATCCACAGGCTGGGTACCCCTAATCCCCAAGCCCAAAATGCTTCCAAATCTGAAACTTTTTGAGCTCCAAAATGATGCTCAAGGGAAGTCCTCATCGGAACATTTCAGATTTCAGATTTTTGGATTCGGGATGCTCAATTGGTATGACGCAAATATTTCCAAATCTGAAAAAATTTGAAACACTTCTTGTCCCAAGCAGTTTGAGTAAGGGATGCTAAACCTGTACCGTATATATCTCTAATCTCTCTCTCTCTCTCTCATATATATATACACATATATACTATTACATCTGTGCTTCTGCTTTGTTCTTGGCTAGAATGAATGTCTCTCCTTTTCTTACTCTTGATACTTAAATTCATCATTTCTTAAATGTCTAATCCTCTTTCTTTTCTAAACACTCTAATAAGCTTATTATTTCAACCATTTATATTTAACATTAAAGTTTAATCATGAAGTTGTTAACCATAGAAAATTATTAAATAAGTGAGTTTGGAATGAGCATGGAACAGCTGAAAAAATGAGTGAATATTTCAAAATGAGCACTTTGGAAAAGAAATTTATGCATAGAAAACAATGGAGAATTATAATTAAGAGCTCTGGGGATCTCAAACTGATTTGTCCAGCTATTACACAGTCATTTCAATTTAAATTAAAATTGTAACTATTTTCTAGTCTACTAAAAATATGAGGTGCCACATTAAGAGTTTTAATGGTGCGTTCTCTGCGGAATGCAAAAATGCAAGACTGTAGCACATAAATAACTATATATTGAAGAGTGAATAAATTCTCTGCCAAAAGTGAATATGATAAAAACAGAAATGACAGTGGATTATTTTATTCCCTCTAGTGAAGCGCAGCTCACACATTAGAGCCAAAAAACAGTTCACAGGGTGTCTAATTCCATATCACTTTGTCAGAGGTTATGAAAACAACAACACAAAAAAGTTTAGCTGGTTGACGAACTCAGGCATAAATGAGGCCATATATAGTGTTCCCAAAGTAAAATTTTTTTAGCTACAGAGAGTAGGTTGATATTAATATTTGATATCCCTGATTCATAGAAAATTGGATTAGTCAAGGTTTTAACCACTGTAGAACATGTTTAAGGCAATCACACTTCTGGAGCAGAAAAAAAAAAAAAAGTCAAAAGCAGGAGGTGTGACTTCCAGCAGTAGAATAGTAGGATAAACACTGGTGTGTGTGTGTGTGTGTGTGTGTGGTCATGTATGCTAGAATGGTTGGTCAGGATAGGTGGAAGTTCTGATAATAGGACACAGAAAATTTGGAATTTTATTGTAATACAAGTGAAGTAAGATGAAAGCATCGAGATATCCAGATAAAAGCATCTGGACATCTGGAGAAAGGAGAGAGTTAATGGAAGAATCAGGAACAAGAGAGTTATTTTAACTAAGCTTGGCTGAGTTTCCTGGGAGCCAAGCTACAAAAGAAAATAAGTGGGTTTCATAATTCTTGTTGTCAT
Organism: Macaca nemestrina; assembly: GCF_043159975.1. NCBI lineage: Eukaryota > Metazoa > Chordata > Mammalia > Primates > Cercopithecidae > Macaca > Macaca nemestrina. The sequence continues at coordinate 66,053,646 of NC_092138.1, forward strand.
GTCAATATTTGCCTACTTCTTCTTTTTTTTTCTTTGACGGAGTCGCACTCTGTCACCCAGGCTGGAGTTCAGTGGCACGATCTCAGCTCACTGCAACCTCCACCTCCTGGGTTCAAGTAATTCTCCTGCCTCAGCCTCCCGAGTAGCTGGGATTACAAGTGTGCACCATCATGCTCGGCTAATTTTTGTATTTTTAGTACAGACGGGGTTTCACCATATTGACCAGGCTGGACTCAAACTCCTGACCTTGTGATCCACCCGACTTGGCCTCCCAAAGTGCTGGGATTACAGGTGTGAGCCACCACACCCGGCCGATATTTGCCTACTTCTAAGTTCTTGGAGAAATTTGTTGTTTAGAGCAATGGTTCTCAAACTTAACTACACTTTGGAATGATCTGGGAAGTTTCAAAAATTTGGATGCATGAGCCCCATCCCCAGAAATTGTTTAATTTGTCTAGGGTGGGGCACGTGCATTTATATATTTGAAAGACTCCTCAGGTGGGTGTGATGCACAGCCACGCCTACAGCTCAGTGGTTTATGGAAAACAAATGAGTAATTGCTGTTCTGCAGAAGATGCAGAAGCTCTCAATACAGCCAATTATCATATTGATTCTTAATACAAGAAAAGTATTGATTTGTATTTCAGTGGAGGTATTTCTAAAACAATTCAAATTCAGGTTTCCTGCCACATGAAATTACAAGCATCTGTACTTTCAGCAATCCGTTCCTGAAAATCAGACTTTTTTTTTTTTTTTTTTGAGACGGAGTCTTGCTCTGTCGCCCAGGCTGGAGTGCAGTGGCCGGATCTCAGCTCACTGCAAGGTCCGCCTCCCGGGTTCACGCCATTCTCCTGCCTCAGCCTCCCATGTAGCTGGGACTACAGGCGCCCGCCACCTCGCCCGGCTAGTGTTTTGTATTTTTTTTTAGTAGAGACGGGGTTTCACCAGGTTAGCCAGGATGGTCTCGATCTCCTGACCTTGCGATCCGCCCATCTCGGCCTCCCAAAGTGCTGGGATTACAGGCTTGAGCCACCGCGCCCGGCCAAAATCAGACATTTTTTACCAAAATGCTGACTGGAGCCTATTTTCCATTATTTCAAATGGGAATAATATACAATGTTACATGTCAACCCAAAACCTTTAAGCAAATTTTCCTAAAAATATAATTACAGCATAATCAAATGCCTTTATTTGTGTTATAAACTATCACATTAGGATGGAAAAATGCTTACAACAACCTTTCCATCATTCAGTGATCAGCCGGGTTGTCAACAGATTTTTGTGTGCAGTGACAGTGTCTCTCTCAGTGCCAGCCCCATCTGAGAGGTGTGCTTCCCTTTTGCTGTTTCCTGGTGTGCTGCTCAAAATTGTGCATGTTGATTCTGACAGTCTACCAATTGGAATTGGAATACAATGAGAATTTTTTTAGTCATTGTTTTGTTAATAATGTCATAGTGAGGTGTGGTTTTTTGTTTTTTGTTTTTTTCAAGATGGAGTCTCACTCTGTCACCCAGGCTGGAGTGCAGTGGCATGATCTCGGCTCACTGCAACCTCCATCCACTGGGTTCAAGCGATTCTCCTGCCTCAGCCTCCCGAGTAGCTGGGATTACAGGCGCCTGCCACTGCGCCCAGCTAATTTTTGTATTTTTAGTAGAGAGAGGGTTTCACCATCTTGGCCAGGCTGGTCTTGAACTCCTGACCTCATGATCCACTGGCCTCAGCCTCCCAAACTGCTGGGATTACAGGCATGAGCCACCGCACCCGGTCGAGGTGTGGTTTTTTTTTTGTAGATTCAGGGTGTACACATGCAGGTTAATTGCATGGAGGTATTGTATAATGCTGAGGTTTGGGCTTCTAATGATCTTGTCACCTAAGTAGTGAACATAGTACCCGATACGTAGTTTTTCAAACTTTGCCTACCTCCTTCCCTCCCTGCTTTTGAAATCCCTGGTATTTATTGCTCCCATCTTTATGTCCATGTGCACCCAATGTTTAGCTCCCACCCATAAGTGAGAACATGTGATATTTGGTTTTCTGTTTCTGCATTAATTTGCTTAGGATAATGGCCTCCAGCTGCATCCATGTTACTGCAAAGGACATGATTTTGTTCTTTCTATGGCTGCGTAGTATTCCATGGTGTATATGCACCACAGTTTCTTTATCCAATCCACTGCTGATAGGCACCTGGATTGATTCCATGTCTTTGCTATTGTGTGGATACCGCTACAATAAACATATGAGTGCAAGTGTCTTTTTGGTAGAAGGATTTATTTTCCTCTGGCCATATACCCAGTAAATGGGACTGCTGTGTCAAATGGTAATTCTATTTTTAGCTCTTTGAGAAATCTGCAGTGAGTTTTTGAAGTCATAAATATAAATTTCCCCTTTTTGAATATTGCTGAAATATATTGAAAGATACATACATTCTATGAAATTTAAACTAAGAGGCATTCTACCAAGAAAATGTTACACAGAAAGACATTCTGTATTTTAAAACTTCCAGGTGTATGACTATGGTTGAGAACTGAATTAGTAAGGATGTTCTTTGGGCTGCAGTAATAGAACATTCTCGTTAAAGTGGGTATTCATAGCCAGAAATCAGTCCAGAGCTGCTGTAACTCCAGCAGCCTAACAGTACAACCAAAGGCGAATGCCATTCCCACCTGCTTTATGTTTTACCACATTCATGGCATTGGTGATGTGTCTGCTCAGGGTCACAGGATGGCTGCAGTAGCTCAGAGCACCACATCTGCTGTCAACAGAGTCCAAAAGCAGAAAGGCAGGGAGTTTGTATTAGTCTGTTTTCACGCTGCTGATGAAGACATACCTGAGACTGGGTAATTCATAAAGATAAAGAGGTTTCATGGACTCACAGTTCCACGTGGCTGGGGAGGCCTCACAATCATGGCAGAAGGCAAAAGGCAAGTCTTACACGGTGGCAGACAAGAGAGAATGAGAGCCAAGTGAAAGGCGTTTCCCCCTATAAAACCATCAGATTGGCCGGGCATGGTGGCTCACGCCTGTAATCCCAGCATTTTGGGAAGCCAAGGTGGGTGGATCACCTGAGGTCAGGAATTTAAGACCAGCCTGGCCAACATGGCAAAACCCTGTCTCTACTAAAAATACAAAAAATAGCTGGGCATGGTGGCGGGCACCTGTAATCCCAGCTACTCAGGAGGCTGAGATGGGAGAATTGCTTCAACCTAGGAAGTGGAGGTTGCAATGAGCCAAGATCGCGCCACTGCACTCCAGCCTGGGTAACAAGAGCGAAACTGTCTCAAAAACAAAACAAAACAAAAAACCAATATCCTGTCCTGACCTTGGTTTGGTCTGTATCCTGTCCACATGTATCCTTTCTATCCTGTCCTCTTTTTCATAACACCATAACTTCAATAAATTATTGGGTATAACTATAACTATATGTCATCTATCTTGCCAGATAGACTGTAAACTCCCTGACGGCAAGGGTAATGTCTTGTTCACTGCTTTATCTCCAGTGTCTACCACAGTGGCTAGCACATAGTAGGTGCTCAATACATATTTTTGAATGAATGTCTCACACGTGGTGGACTATAGAAATATTTGTGTAATGGACACATTTTGTTTTGTTCCCTAGCACCAAACCATCTTCTTCTAGGATTACCCCCTAATCTCCTATTTTTTCTATATGGTGGGGTGGTTCCCACTAGTAATTGGTCCAGGAGTGGTTATCTGGGACAGTAAGCTCTCTCCCAGGGCTTTTAAAATTTGGGATACAAGGAAGGCTAGATTTCTTTCTTCTCAGTGAATAGAAACATTAAGAGGCAAAGCTCAGACACCATTGGTCACCATATTTCTTTATCTTTGAACCAGAGAACTAGAGAAGACAGAGAGAGAGAGAGAGAGAGAGAGAGAGAGAGAGAGAGGATATAAATCGCCATAAAAGGGAAATGAAGAGAGTGTCCTGGCAAAGTCTGTACCCCCAGCTTTTGCACTGGGACCCTGCCATATTCCTGTTCTTGGGTTCCATGAGCTTCTCTTTTATCCTTATAACTGTCTTCCACCAGGTGCGATAGCTCACGCCTATAATCGCAGCACTTTGGGAGGCTGAGGGGGCGTGGATTACTTGAGATCAAGAGTTCAAGATTAGCCTGACCAACATGGTGAAACCCCATCACTGCTAAAAATACAAAATTAGCTGGGCATGGTGCTGCACGCCTGTAATCCCAGCTACTTGGGAGGCTGAGACAGGACAATTGCTTGAACCCAGGAGGTGGAGGTTGCAGTGAGCCAAGATTGCACCATTGCACTCCAGCCTGGGCAGCAAGAGTGAAACTCCATCGCAAAACACAACACAACAAAACAAAATTCCATCTATCTCATTCAAGCTCATTTGAGTTGGTTTCCTGCTACTTGTGAATCCTAAGTAACACAATTTGCTAAATGAATTAATTATTGGGCATAAGTCAGATGGGAAAAGAAAGAGAATGTAGGGCCATTGCCTTCACCATTGTGTATAAAACAGTAAGCAGAGGGACTGCATTGAATTCAAACTTGTGGACCAGGACTCAAGCAGAGCAAGCCAAATTCAAGAGAAAGAAACATGTAATCTATTTATGTACACGGTGGTTTTGGGGGTCAAATGGGTTAAGAGGCATGCATGTGCTTAAAAACTGAAATATGAAAAAATTTTACAATAAACCCAAATAGAAATTCTTGGAGGAAAAAAGACTACAAAAATCCCAAACCACAGGCATTACCAAGAACCTGATGGCCAACATTCTGTAGCTGTCATCGTCCCCTCGAATGCCCAGACCTCTTCTGCCTTCCGCATGAAGAGCACTCAGCCCCACGCTGCCAAAGCACCTGGCCCATCTGCATTCTGCAGGTGTGTTCAAAGTCATTCAGCTTCTTGTTTCTTGTTTGCCCTACCTGAAGACACTCTCAGGCTGTGTGAAGGACACCAGCAGGCCACTGTAGGGTGACTCTTATGACTGAATAATGCATGAAGTCAGCAGTGGCCGGGTGGGAGCCTCCCCAAGTGGGTGGTGGGTTGAGGACAGGGTCTGGCCTCCATCTGTGGGGACCTGGCTTTCCAGCCGTGAGATCTTTCAGATTGATAGCTCAGTCCATATGGAAGAAGTACCTTTAGTATGTTTTCTTAAATGTTTCTTAGCTGGGCTGGAAGCGGGTATGGATTGACAAATTAGACAATAGTGCTTAACAGTTTCACAGGATGCTCATGTCCCATTCATCTCATAGGGGCCTCACTATAGCTCTGGGGGTACAGGGATCATGTTTGTTATCTATCATCTATTGATAGGGAAAGTGAGACCCTAAGAAAATATGACTTGCCCATGAGATTGGTCTTCTAGGATGACTTTAAAAAAATACTGCTAGATTAACTGAATTCACAAGATGTTCTGTTCTTAAGGCAAGTTGGAATTTAAGAATGATTTCTCTAGAAAAAGTTTGGTATTCTTGGCCAGGCGCAGTGGCTCACACCTGTAATCCCAGTACTTTGGGAGGCCGAGGCGGGTGGATCACCTGAGGTCAGGAGTTCGAGGCCAGCTTGGCCAATATGGCAAAACCCCCGTCTCTACTAAAAATACAAAAATTAGCCAGGCATGGTGGCAGGTGCTTGCAATCCCAGCTACTTGGGAGGCTGAGGTTAGAGAATCACTTGAACCCGGGAGGTGGAGGTTGCAGTGAGCTGAGATCATGTCACTGCATTCCAGCCTAGGCGACACAGGAAGACTCTGTCTAAAAAATAAAAATAAAAATATTTTAAAAAAAAGAAGAGAAAGTATGGTATTCTAATTCCCAAACCTGTCTGAACCAAAATAAACTAGAAAGATTTTTAAAAAGACAAAATGCTGGAATCCATTTCTACAGCTTCTGATTTAACCTGGGGCAGGGTCTGGGGATCTGTATTCCTAGAAATTTCCCCAGGGGTTTCTGAGGAGCTGTAAGATGTAGGAACCACTGTTGGATTAAGGGAAGGCCTGGTGTGGGGGTCAGGCTGCCTGCATCCAGTCTTGGCATCACCACCGACTCCTGGCGCCTCACTTTCTCCATTCATACAATAAAGAGACTGGTTTAAAATAGATGATCTCAAAAAATCTCTGCAAATCCTTACATTCTATATGGTCTTTTAAAAGTTGCCCATACAGGGCTGGGCTTCACAGAGCTCTGGTCCCTGAAGGCTCTAGAGCAAAGAGAACCTTGATGAAAGTGTCAGAGCCGATGTTGTTGGTTGTATTCCCAACATCTGTTCTCTCTTCCCCCCATCTAACAAAACTCCAGTTTTGTGCTGATATCCCTTCCTCTCCCATGCAGTCATGTGCTTGGGAGGAAATTGACGTGCCTTTACTATATAAGCCAATCAGAATGATTCCATCTTCCCAGTCATGGTGCTTGATCACAGGCATGTGACCCATTTCTGGCCAAAGAAAATTGAGGGAAGGGTTGTTAGGGGCTTTGGGAAAGGAGGGTCCTCGCTGTTCTGGAGAGCTTCTGAAAGTGACCCTCTGTCAATGGATGTAAACAGGGAAGCCAAAAGCCCTGATTCTCTTGGCAGCCATCTTGCAACCAGCTTTCTGATGCATCTCACTGTTGACTGCAGTGCAGAATGATAGCGCATCAGTCAGGATGAGTCCTATTAGCTGCTTAACAAACAAACCCCAAATCTCAATGCCTTACAACAGGTTTAGTACTTGATCTTGTAAACCCCAACGAGGAGTCTGGAAAAAAACTTGCACGAGGGTCTAGTGAATGGTGTTCCCCCAAGATTAATATGCTCAAGTCCTAATCCCCAGTACTTCAGAAAGTGAGGTACTGGAGATTTGGTCTTTAAAGAGGTGATTAAATTAGCATGAGGCCGTTAGGGTGGGCCCTGATCCAGTCTGACTGGTGTCCTTCTAAGAAGAGGAAATTATGACACACAAAGAGATACCAAGGACATACACACACAGAGGAAAAGACTCTGAGGACAAAGCCAAAAGGTAGCCATGTGCAAGACAAGGCAAAACCAAAATGCAGACATTTTGATCTTTGGGCTTCTACCCTCCAGACCGCCAGGGAAGAAAGGTTTTTTTTTTTTTTTGAGATGGAGTCTCGCTCTGTCACCCAGGCTGGAGTGCAGTGGCCGGATCTCAGCTCACTGCAAGCTCCGCCTCCCGGGTTTACGCCATTCTCCTGCCTCAGCCTCCCGAGTAGCTGGGACTACAGGCGCCTGCCACCTCACCCTGCTAAGTTTTTGTATTTTTAGTAGAGACGGGGTTTCACTGTGTTAGCCAGGATGGTCTCGATCTCCTGACCTCGTGATCCGCCCGTCTCGGCCTCCCAAAGTGCTGGGATTACAGGCTTGAGCCACCGCGCCCGGCCGAAATGTGTTATTTAAAACACACGGTCTGTGGTATTTTGTTATGGCAGCCCTGGCAACCGAACATGTGGTAATTCAGGGAATTACCTTCCTCTAGGTGGGTGGTTCTGCAATCCCCTTGGACTTTGAGGTCTTCTGGATCTGGTTGGCAGATGAGGGAAGGCACAATGGAGGCATGCACGTGGGTGGTCTCTGCACACCAGACTTGGAGGTGATGCCCTTGTACCCATATTCTACTAATTAGAACTGAGTCACATGGCCACATCTACCTGCAAGGGAGGCTGGGAAATGTACTCTAGGTGTGTGCTCTGGAAAAAGAGGAAATCGGCTAGTGAGTATCCTATTTCCAACAGACAGAGAAAGCTCTTGAATATTTGATGGCAAGGCAGACCCAACAAATCCATCTATCCAGGAGTCTGCTGTATTCTGACTTTCAGTTATGGGAGCCAATCCATGTTCTCATTGCTTAGGACAACTTGGGCTGCTGTTCCCATTCGTTACAGCTGAACACATCTTAACTGACACAGGTGCAAGCTTTCTCTTTCCTCCTCCTCCCCACCGGCCATAATTGCTTTCATGGCAGCATTGCAGGACTAGGAGATGAGTTAGGGGCAGGGCTTTCACTTAGAGTGAAAAGCAGACTTTGTCATTCTAGGTAAAGAGGACCTGGGCCCTTCTCTCCTAATGAAGTCGTGGGACAGAGAGTGGTGTCCTATAAGATGATTCTTAAATCTGATATTATAAGGCCAAACACATAGAACTTAATTGAACAATTTAAAACCTTATCTTCTATACCCATATATCTCTCTTCTACAAATCCCAATATCTGGCATGTCATAGTTAACAAATATTTGCAAAATGAACGAACAAATGAATAAATGAAGATTTTCCTTGACTTCTTTCAACCCCATCTTCCACCTCATCTTCATTTTCTCATTTTTTATTTTAATTTTTTATTTTTTGAGACAAGGTCTCACTCTGCTGCCCCAGGCTGGAGTGCAATGGTGTGATCTCAGCTCACTGCAACCTCTGCCTCCTGGGTTCAAGCAATTCTCCTGCCTCAGCCACTGGAGTAGCTGGGATTATAGGCACGTGCCACCACCATGCCCAGCTAATTTTTTGTGCTTTTAGTAGAGATGGGGTTTCACCATGTTGGCCAGGCTGTCTCGAACTCCTGGCCTCAAGTGATCTGCCCACCTCAGTCTTCCAAAGTGCTGGGATTACAGGCGTGAGGCACTGCATCCAGCCCACCTCATCTTCTATTCCTCCCCTTCACATGTCCTCCACTCCTGACAAATGGGTTATGTGTGTCCCACTTACTAGGGTCTTTCTCTTTGTCTACATTCTTTCCTCTGCTTGGAGAGCCTTTCCTCTGTCTCTTTCTGGCCCAATCTTGCCTGTTACCACCCTAGCGAAAGGGCCTGCTTTACATGAACAGTGCCAGAGCCTTCCTACCAGGCTCTGTCTCTCCTTCCCCATCTCTGCCTCTTCCCTCTCCTACGCCACTTGCACAGTTCTGCAGGCTCTTGTGGTTCTTTGTGCTCTTTCTGCATGTGTCTGTTTCCTCCAGTAGAATGAAAGCTCCTTGAGGGCAGGCATGGCCAGATTCCCACACATCCTACATCCTAGGACCTTGTTCTATGCAGAGGAAGGCTCAGTGACTGCTTCTTGGAGTTGAAAGAAGCAGGTGGAATGACAAACCTCATCCTGTAGAAAATAACCAAATAGCCCGAGCTGCTGAATTCATCATTTGCCATTTGAGCAGATGATTCCAAATGTCTTGCCTGCTCTCCTTTTCCTATTAATTTTTTTTACTGTGGTAAAAGATATATAACATAAAATTTGTGGTTTTAACCATTTTTAAATATACAATTTAATGGCATTAAGTACATTCACAAAGTTGTACAACCATCATCTTTCCAGAAGTTTAAAATCTTTTCCTACAGAAACTCTATATTCATCAAATGATGACTTCCCATTCTCCCCTCCTCCCAGCTCCTGGTAACCACCACCCCACCTTCTGTCTCTATGACTTTGACAACTCTAGATGCCTCATGTAAGTGGAATCATGAAGTATTGGTTCTTTTGTGTCTGACTTATTTTACTTAGAATAATGTTTTCAAGGTTCACGCATGTGGTAGCATATATCAGAATTTCCTTCTTTTATAAGGCTGTGTAGTATTTCAGTGTATGTATATACTACATTTTGTTCATCCATTTGTCCATCTGTACATACTTGGGCTGTGTCCACCTTTTGGGTATTGTGAAGAATGCTGCTATAAACACTAGCATATAAATATCTGTTTGAGTCCTGCTTTCAATTATTTTGGGTAAACACCTAGGAGTGGAATTGCTGGATCATATGGTAAGTCTTCTGAACTTCTTAAGGAACTGCCATACTGTTTTCCATAGCAGCGACACCATTTCACATTCCCACCATCCCTTTCCTATTTTTAGGCCGGAATTCATCCTCTGCCACAGCTCTCCAGCATCTCCGATTCATCTCCACTCCCCAAACATCCACCCTGTGTACAAAGCAGATGCGTTTATCCCACTTATTAGAGAAAAAAGTTGCATTAATAGTTAAAAGTATGGTGTTATGGCTGGCTCTGGCAGCAGGTGATTGATGGCTTCCATTACACCCCATTAGATATTTTATTCTTGTTAAATGAAGAGCAGCCAACTTTGTCAAGTATTTTTAGTTCCCTCTGGTCTTATTGGTCCTATCTATTCTTCAGGATGGCCTGTAAATGGCCACATATGGCTGCGTGTCTGCAGGACGGATGGCCGTGCAGCTGGTGTTCATTGGCCACCAATTTACCCCGGCCCCCTTCATTGTGAACCTGACAGCGCCAGGGAGCCTTGTAGATCTAACGAAATATATCTATTTTCTAATTGTCTATTTATCACCTTCTGGGGATTTGTGGGCCTCCTATCTGAAAGCAAAGGGGGGATGGCCTTGAACAATGATCCTTGTCAAGGCTCTCGCTTGCTCTAAATTAGGGCCTAGTTGCTAAATAACTAATTTAGTCCTGCTATCAAGCTGAAAAAGTGGGTATTCAGTGCAAAGTGCCAGCTGGGGAATTGATTATGTCTTCTCTCAGCGAGTGTGATAAACCTGCTGCCGAGCCACTGTGGAAGGCTGCAGACGGCTCCCCGGGGGCGGCGGCATTTCATCACGGAGAATTGGCAGAGGGGCCAGGTTCACTCCCTGCGTGGCAGCTGAAGTCTGGGGCACCAGGTCTGCCCGCCACGGCGCCCATGGGAGTCTTCCCTCACGCACCCCCCTGGTTGGTGGCTTCTGCTTAGAGGTGTGGGGACGTGCGCATCTGTCAGAGGCGGGGACGAAGGTGAGAATCGGGGAGGGGAGAGGAAGGTCGTCCTGACAGCCCCAGTTTCCAATTAGAGTGAGATTATTGAAGGTGGCCCAGGCTCAGGGTGGGGGAAGTGGCAGGAAATAGATGGGAATAGGAGGTACTTAGGAAAATGTATTAGTAACAACTCCCAGATTCTGAGCAGAGAAGGAGGGGTAGCTGAAAATAGAGAGTTAAGGTTTACTGCTTGAGAAATCTAATCATGACAACAACAACCCTCATTTACTTAGCCCTCCCCTCCACCAGGCACCAGGGCCAGCCACCTCCAGACCCAGGATCTCCTGGAATCCTCTCAATATCCTGGCAGATTGGGGTTTCCACCCCAATTTGTACTTGGAGAAAAGGAATTTCAGAAACATCACCTAATCACCTTGTCTAAGGCTGAACTCTGCCTGGAAATACCTTCCTCACTCAAAATCTTTTAATGCCTCCATCATTCCTTTGTTCAACTGATTTTCATCACATGCTCTTCTGAGTGCTGAGGGCTGGGGCAGTGAATTAGGCAGACAAGGCCCTGCCTTCATGGACCTGGTGTTCTAGTCGGGGTCAGGGCAGACCAAGCCAGTGGTTCTCAACACAGCTGGACCCTGTGGAGAAATAAAAGGAAAGTAATTTTAAAAAATATGTATTTCAATATGCAAATGTTTGGTCGTAACTACATGAGAAAGCACGGTGAAGAACTCAGGCATTTACACTTATTTATATTGAGTGTTTGAATGTAAGAAGAAAGATAATATCCTACGGAATGCTGATGACATTTTCTCTTTATCTTTGACATTTTGAAATAAGGGCTAAAAAAAGTACATTGGTAAATATACTTAGAATTGCCTTCAATGTGACAGACACAGATGCAGACCGATAGAGGGAGAGAATCAGTGACTCAAATACCATGAATGGGGTTGCCATTGATGATGTCATTTTCTGAAATGACAAAACTCTGAGTTGAAGGAAGTGAAATAATCTTTCAAAAAAAAAGAAAAAAGAAAAAGGAAAAACTGAGCCAGGCAGGGTGGCATGCACCTGTAGATCCACTACTCAGGAGGCTGAAGCAGGAGGATCACTTGAGGCTAGGAGTTTAAGATCAGCACGGGCAACATAGCAAGACCCGTCTCTAGAAAACAAAACAGAACAAAACTAAAAAACTAAATGTTGGTTACATTCCTGGAAAAGTCAGTGTAAATTGAACACAATCCATGCCTTGCAAGATGTCTAGTATCTCGGTCCCCTCTCCCTCCCAATCACTGTGATGGTTAAAATACAAGTAAATAATAAAATAATAACGCCGTTACTACAATGATCAAAACAAAACTGGCTGACGGGATCGAGAGAAGACAAGGAGCTACATTGCACTGAGAAGTCGGAGTTTCTGACTTGGGTTACGTGGTCCCTTTAAACCCAGATGGTCCTGGGGAGGAAAAGATAAAAGCATCCTTTGGAGTATTCATTTCTCCATGAGGGAAAAAGGAAGGTCCGGAATCTGGCTGGTCTGGAAGCCCAGAAGACCTGGATTGGATGCTGCTCTACCAGTTACCGGGTGACCTTGGGCAACCCGCTTTTTCTTTGTGAGCCTCAGTTTTCTCATCTGTCAAATCAGGAGAGTGATTATTACATTGCTTTCCCTTTAAGTTAATGAGAAATCCAAAGTGATGGGAACAAGTGCTTTAATCACCATAAAATTCAAAGTGGCCTTCTTGGTAATGGGAAAAATGAAAATTCAAAAGCCTCCAAAAAAGGGACTAGTTTTTAAAAAGCATGGCACAACCAATTCTACTGAATATTATGTAATCATTAAGATGACGTGAAATAATCGTTAATGCCATAGAAAGATGTTCATGGAGTGTTAGGTCAGAAAAGCAAGTTGCAAAATAACATAGAAAATATGAACCTATGATTGTAACCAAAAGAGTGAACAAATGAAACACCAACCAACAACACAGAAATAATTAGAATAATTTATATCAAAACAATAACTGAAGTTATCTCTGGGAATTAGAGTTGATTATAGTGGTTTTTGCTCCTTTGTAAAATGAACTGTATCTTTTTTATAATAAGAGAAACAAGCCATGGACATGATTTTTAAGATGCTTGTCCCATGCTGACACCCTTGCTATAGTCACTGGCGTGGTGTCTCGGTGGGTGGCTAGTTTAGAACTAAAGCTTATTTTCTTTCTTGCAATTTTGCATGTGCAAAGATTGTGGTCACTTGCTGTCCAGGGAAAGCTGTGTCCTCCCAAGGAGAGATTGGTTCTCTTTGTAAATTACATTCTTGTATTAGTCTGTTTTCACATTGCTATAAGGAAATACCACCTGAGACTGGGTAATTTATAAACAAAAGAGGTTTAATTGACTCACAGTTCTGCATAGCTGGGGAGGCCTCAGGAAACTTGCAATCATGGCAGAAGGGGAAGCAGGCACATCTTATATGGCAGCGCACGCGCGAGAGAGATTGAGAGAGAGAGAGAGAATGTGACAGAAGAACTGTTAAACACTTTTAAAACTGTCAGATCTCATGAGAACTCACTCACTATTATGAGAATAGCATGGGGGCAACTGCCTCCATGATCTAATCACCTCCTGTCAGGTCCCTCCCTCAACTCCTGGGGATTACAATTCAGATTACAATTCAAGATGAGATTTGGGTGGGGACACAGAGCCAAACCATATCAGTTTTCTACCCTCAGCACATGGGTTGACTGGCTCCAGGTTCTTACTGGCAGTGTGTAAGATGTACTGGTTTCTGGGCAAATAACTATTATTTTAATCCTCATGACACCCTATGAGGTAGGCATTATCATCCCAATTTTATAGGTACAACAGTGAAGCCCAGAAGGATTCAATGACTTGCTACTGATCATATATCTTCTAAATAGAAGAACAAAGATTTAAGCTGGGATGTCTAACTCCAAAACTAGCTCTGAGTCACTGGGCAGAAGTTTGTAACCACTAGGGAGACTAATTATTGGCTGGGTTTTCATGTCTCTATAAATGCTATTGGAAAATGTCTAGAGCTTTAATTTCCTCATGGCTAAATGCACATAAACACCCACTTCACAGCCTGGCTGGGAGACTTAGCAGGGTGGCAGCAGAGGAGGCTTGGTGCACTGTTTGTGCAGACGTTGCACCTGGTCAACGTGGGTTCCTTTCCCTGGCTGGGGACTGGGTAGGGATTACAGCCCTTGCCACTGGGCTCTCTCTCTGCCCAAACTGGAATCCAGTACATGGGTAGGTCAGTCAGGAGAGATTCCAGTGAAGGACACTGAGGACCCTGGAGGGCAGCCCTCCATAAACCCCAACCTGGGAGAGAGGATCTTGAATTTAGCCAAAGACTTCAACTTCCAACTTCATCCAGTCACCCATTATGTCTCAAAAAAGAGGAATTTACCTTCTATTCAAGTCCTTACCAAATCCCTCCTGTTACAGACCTTACTCTCAATCACTTAATTTTGACCCACAAAGCACTGTTTGGGAACAGTATATCAGTCCAAAGTAACTTCAATTGATCCTATATTTCAAATGCTTATAAAGGTCACTTACTGGAGCAAAAATGGAGATGAAAACACGAAGCATAGATTTAGTCATTTTTCCTTATCATTGCAAGTGTTGGATGTTGTAAACAAGCCTTTTAATGATCCCTTTAAAAAACAATACACTAAGTGGTTCGTTTGCAGAGCTCATGAATAGCGAATGGGTACTTGGGGCTAGGAGTATCATTTCCAGTGACAGCATCATCCACGATGCAAAAAGTCCTGTATCTTAAATGACTTAAATGGAAGTGAAGATGATTCGCTCTTTAAAGCTGTGCTAGATGACTCGAGAAGTGGTTTTTAGTGATGACAAAGATAATAATGTCAAAGATGTACGTGAAGAGTGAATACAATTGGTTCAGGAATTAAATGTGAACATGGAAAAAAAGCAATGTTTCTAAATATACTTGTAATTAGCCAAAGACTTTATAGTTGTATTTTAACTTCTGATTAACACATTAATTTATGACTACATTGGTATGTCAATGTATTTCCTGTGAGTGAATTTAAATGTATGTATAACTGAAATTTTAAATTAATTAAATATTATAAGTAGAACTTTGATTATCTCATCTATATTTTTAAAAGTTTATACATGCTAGTTGGTCAAAAGCTTTGTTCTGGACCTTTCCATTGGGAAAAGGCAGATCTCTCTATGCTTGGGGTTGTCACATGGTTAGGCATATTTACTGTAGGCCTACTATGTGCCAGGTGTGGTACTAGCTGCACAGTGAGGGAGCTTGGGTGAGGGAGAAACCAGCTCAAACCACCACCTGAGTCTCCCAGGGCCTGTGTGGGAAGAGGCCTGATTGAACCCCTTCATTTGCCTGACAGGGAGGTTGCTGGGGCCTAAAGGGAGGTAAGCACTTGCCCAGGGTTACACAGAAGAAAACCCAAGTTCTTCAGCAAGGAAAAGAATGACAGCAAACTTCCAGGCATATCTGGTCTGGTAGTCAAAGACCATCTTTCTCACATAGCAATGTCCCTACCTCTGAGCCTGAGCAGGGTCTAAAGAGAAGCAAAGAACAAACACATCCAAAAGAGAATATATTTTCTTCTGTGCAGAGGATGCATCCAGTTGCTGGGGCAGGCTAGTGTTTAAAATGGAGTTGACAACATCAAGTGGGGCTAACCATTTTTGCTCAATGCAGCCTAAAACAATTTTGAAAATCTATCTCCCTTCTTGAACATTTAAGTTGATGTTTAGAATATTTTATAACAATTTAAAATAATTATAAAGGATGTAATGTTTGGTATATAATAAATATAGACATTGCAAGATAAAACTCCTGCATTTCTGTTTTAAATGTGTCCAATGAAATACAGCGATCATAACAATTTGATACCCACAGTCATTCTTTTAAAAAATACACGAATGAGCTCTTATTTAACAGTAGGAAATTGTATTTCCAATCCACTTCCCCCACAGAATTTTATCCTAATGTAATGTGTTTTTATGCTTGAAAGTCTTTTATTGATTTTTCTATCATACTTCTCCACAACAAAAAGATGTATATAAATTGAACTTTTTATTTCCTATGAACACAAACCTCTAAGTATTAAAAATTCTTTTGGATTGAGTTATCATCTTAACTATTAGTAATACAAACTTGATTAAAATAAGATGAATGTACTGCAAATTTTAATGACTAATTATTAAACAGTTAAAATTTATTGAAAATGTTTCTCTTAATAATATGGATGGGATCAGAATCTTGTCATACAGCCAGGAAGGCTGTGCATTACAAAACCCCAGAGAGTCATTCAACTGGAGTATTGCAACCCCTGGAGTATTGCAGTGGACAACCTGTACCGCTGTATGTGGTGGCCCTGGATTTGAGGAGTCGGGGTTATAATGAATGATTAAAGGTGACATTGAGAAGAACATTTGTCAAATCGTCCCTTTATTTGACCCCAAAAGTTTTGACTCAACAGGACAATTTACAGTAATAAGATTCAGTGTGAAAAAGACATATAGTACAAAGAGGAGTCTCTTTGTACCATAAAAGAAGGGGATCATGGATGAGGAGGTGGGAGTAGAAAACTGGCACGATGTTTCTATCACAGAAACAGTTTTAGGAAACAGTTCGTATGGAAGTTGAAAACTAGGAAATTAATTCCTTTAAAGTTATCTGTGCTGGGAATCCTCTGGAACAACTCCACACCCAGGTGACAGCGACGGTGGAGCTGTCCGCGGTGCTGACCGGACAGAAGGCTTCCCACCATTAATTAGCCAGAGCCTCTGCCCCTTGGTCTTGATAGGCCCTCTCAGCTGGGACCCCAAATCCACAGAGCCCACCACAAAGCCCGACCCTAATTGAGGGCCTCGTAGATACCACATCCTTGACTACGGAAGAACATACTAGTGTCCACTTGCTTAGAAGTAATTGCCAAGCAAGAGTCTCAGCATTTTATTTATTTATTTATTTTTGAGATGGAGTCTCGCTCTGTCACCCAGGCTGGAGTGCAGTGGCCTGATCTCAGCTCACTGCAAGCTCCGCCTCCCGGGTTTACGCCATTCTCCTGCCTCAGCCTCCCGAGTAGCTGGGACTACAGGCGCCTGCCACCTCGCCCAGCTAGTTTTTTGTATTTTTTTTAGTAGAGACGGGGTTTCACCATGTTAGCCAGGACGGTCTCGATCTCCTGACCTTGTGATCCACCGGTCTCGGCCTCCCAAAGTGCTGGGATTACAGGCTTGAGCCACCGCGCCGGGCCTAGTCTCAGCATTTTATTAATCTCATTTAATTCTCCCCGAAAAACATAAAGTAGGTACTACTATAGCCATTCTGCAGATGATAAAACAGAGGCCAGCTGATACTAAATAACTTGCCCAAAGTCAAACAAATGTATGTGGAGAAGGAGGCTTTCAAACCAAGCCTGGGTCAGCCTAGCTCTGAAGCTTGAGCCCCTTTCTATCTCACCATGTCTCTTTAAAACAGGATGGAGAATGAAGCTGCTGTATTTATGGGCCTACTATGAGCCAGGTACTTTGCACACTGTCAAAATTAAATCTCATTCAAGGCTGGGCGTGGTGGCTCACACCCGTAATCCCAGCACTTTGGGAGGCTGAGGCAGGCAGATTACCTGAGGTCAGGAGTTCAAGACCAGCCTGGCCAACACGGCGAAAACTCATCTCTACTAAAAAAAAAAAAAAAAAAAAGGCCGGGTGCAGTGACTCATACCTGTAGTTCCAGCACTTTGGGAGGCCGAGGCAGGTGGATTACCTGAGGTCAGGAGATCGAGACCAGTCTGGCCAGCACAGTGGAACCTCATCTCTACTAAAAATATAAAAATTAGCCAGGCGTGGTGGCACATGCCTGTAGTCCCAGCTACTCAGGAGGCTGAGGCAGGAGAATTGCTTGAACCTGGGAGGTGGAGGTTGCAGTGAGCTGAAATCATGCCACTGCACTCCAGCCTGGGTGGCAAAGTGAGACTCCGTCTCAAAAAAAAAAAAAAAAAAAAAAAAAAAAAATTAGCCAGGCATGGTGATATGTGCCTGTAATCCCAGCTACTCGGGAGGCCAAGGCAGGAGAATCGCTTGAACCCAGTAGGCGGAGGTTGTGGTGAGCCGAGATGGCACCACTGCATTCCAGCCCAGGCAACAGAAAAAGGCTCTGTCTCAATAAATAAATAAATTAAATAAACCCCACCACAATTCTGGAAGGTAAATCCTATGATCTCCTTATTACAGATGAGGAAAATGAAGCCCAGGGCAGTAAGGAGTAGAACTGGAGTTTGGCCCTGGGTACATCCATCACCAAAGAGAAGCCTCTCTCCCCTCCTATAGACCAGCACTCCAGCCACTCCAAGCCCATGACTGAGCACAGTCCAGTACCCTTTACTACAAGTCCCTCGGTAGAAACTACCCTGGGTTTCCCTAGGAAGAAGAGGCATATAAACGCAATAAAGCCATGGCTGGAAACTTTGGCCTCTCAGTCCATTTGGCCTGGCACCATATTTCACACAATTATTTCATTTCAAGAATGCTCTGGGCCCTGGCCATCTGCCAGATACTCAGCTAGGTGCTGCGAAAGGCACTAGGGATGAGAAAAAGGCGGCCCCTGACCTCAGTTGCTGCCACTTGACATAGAGGCACATCTAAAATTCCAGAAAGACACTGGTCAACATGGAGCCACAGGCGTTAGAGGAAGGACGTATGGATCCCGATGAGAGAATTGAGAAGGTGCCCTGAACTTGCCAGAATCTGAACTAGGAGGTCATTGTTTAGTTGATTCAGTCAAAACAGACAGTTTAATCTGAAGGATTTAAAGAACTGTGATCATGTGTTCTTAGCATGACGTGCACTGCCTGAGCCCTTCTAGACCTCTGCTGATTGGGCAAGTCCTAGGTCATGTCTATGCAGAGCTCGGAGCTTAATCATTTATTGGGCAATAAACTATACTTTAGAGTCTAAAGTATGGCAACTGTCACTAAAAACAACCCAGAGAAGATGGAAGCACAACTTCCCTTGATCCACATGTGGCATTCACGCAGCATAAGGACTCGTACCCACCTAACTGTGTGGCCTTGGGCCAGTCACTCACCCTCCCTGGAGCTGAGGTTTCTCATCTATAGAAAAAGGGCACGGAAGGGATGATTTCTCAGGGACTTTATACTTCCAAAGTCCTGTGCTTCAAATGCCACAGTAAATTTAGAAGCTTTGTGGAACTGCAGCCCATCTGATATTCTCCCCAACTTGACCTTTTCTTAAATTCATTTCATTAATTCTCTTATTCATAAGAATGCATTTTCATTTCATGGTTCCTATGTTTAGTGCTTTCTCCTGGTGATGCTTCTCTTCCCCGGTATAATTTTTTGTTCCATTAATTTCCAAGGACCATTTTGCCAGATCAGAGTGTTAAGAATCATTCACACCTCTTCCATTTGTCTAAGCAACCGCTCATCCATTTCTCTCCAGAAATAATTGTATGTGGTTCAATAAGTTTATTGTTCAAATCTGTTTACACTTCAGGATGCATCTCATCAGGATTGGCTATAAAGGGTGGAAGCCAGCTTCCAATGATCATTATTATATCTATTTCTCTAAGTTTTTCAAATATTCATTTTCTTCATCCTCAGGAGCTGCTTTTTCCTCTCTCTGTTTATTTTTCTTTCATAGTGAAGGCAGACTTTTTTTTTTTTTTTTTCAAAGCACCCATTCTTTTAGGTATTTATTTGCCTCTGTTTCTCTGACTCACCTGGGTGGGATGCTGGCCTTTTTCTGTTTCCAGCATGACTCTACCTTGATTCTGAAAAGTTCCCTATGAAGGGCTCACTGGGTCTTTGTGGCTCTATCGAGCTGTGGACCCAGTGGGCAGGGGACGTCTGAGAAAGGAGAGAGGGGAGAGAAGAAAGAAAGAGAAGCAGAAATGAAAGCCTGGGAGCAAGAACAGAAGCAAGATTTTATAAGTGGTGATGTTGCCCAGTCTCAGGACAAAAGGCAAACCAGCTACCAAACTAGATCCAGGTCTGCCTGCTCCTGGGCTCTCCCAGGGGTGCACTGGCATGGTGGATAAGAGCTTTCAGGTCTGGAACCCCAGGTGGGTTCCAGCTGTGTCCCACCAATTAGCAGCTGAGCAGCGGGAGTAAACTCCCTAACCTGTGCCTCGGTTCCTCAGCTGTAAAAACTGGGATAATAATAGTTCTTGTTTTTGTAGGATCATGTGGGGATTTATTTATATATTCATTTACACAACTGTTTTTCAGGTTCCTACTATGCGCCAAGCTCTGTACTAAGCACTGGGGATATAGCAGAGGGCAAAATCCAGCCCCCACCTCTGTATTTCCGGAGTTGCGGTCAGGGTGGTGTGGCATATATCCATCTATTAACTACTTAGGTAAAATGGACAGGTACTGATAGGGAGTCCCCAAAGACCTGAATTCAGGGAGCCCTGGGAGTGTTTCAGGTGAGGAGAGGCGAGAGCACAGTAGGCAAGGCAGGTGAGGTGTGATAGAGAGGTGGGGAATTCGGGAGAGGGGGTGTAAGCTGCCTGCATGGAGTAAGTACTGCTCCGCTCCAGGAGTTGCCCCTGTGAGTACTTTAGCAGGACTGCAGGCTCTTCCCAGGGGCCATAGCCAGCCCCCTAAATAGGAATGGAGCTATTGGTTACCTCCTGACCAACTGTGGGTCATCAGTGACAGGCTCTAGAAGAAGGGGCTGGGGTCAAGGGTCCCAGTGGTGGGGGCACTAGGATTCTGGATGTCCCTGAATGGGTCCAGCTGCAGGAGGGTCTGGAGTGAGGTGAAGCATGAGACAAGGGCCATGTGATGGTCTGAAACTATCCACAGGTGTGGTTCATAACTTTTAGCATGTATGAGAACCACCTGCAGCTGCAGACAGCTGAGCTCCATCCCTGGAGATTGGTTTATCAAGTTGGGCCAGGACCCACGAATCTGCATTGTAATAAGAGCCCTGGGCCGGGGATTCCACCGAGAAGCATTGGACAGCAACTTGGCCTTCTGAACAAACTTGGGCCTTGTCTGGATTCCTGCAGTCTCAGATGGAGTTGCTGAGAAGTTTCTTTCAGGAAAGGGTCCTTGCTATCTGGGTCCAAAAGTGCTAATATTAGCAGCCTTCCTGAACCTGAGAACGTTGAGCTCCTTTGAAATCCATGTAGCAGTGTGAAATGGGAACTAAGGAGCCATAGCCTGGTCCATCATTTCAATGAAGCTCTGGGAAAACCTGGCCAGATGTTCCATCAGCGATGGGAAGAGCCCAGCAGGTCCAATGAACATCTAGATCTGGCACCCACTGGTGAGAGACATTTGGAGAAAGAGGGACTTTGGCAGCTTCCTTGGCACAGAAGAGTGGAGGGGCCGTTCATTCAGAGAGGACCCAAGCCCTGGGAATTCCTGCCAGGCCTAGGGGCCCAAGAGCTGGGGTGGAGGCCTGTTCACAGGTGCAGGCCCTGGAAGAGGTGGAGGCTATGTGGAGGGAGCAGGCACAGATGGGCAGGAGGAGTGAGGGACTCTTGATCTTGGTGATCAGCTGATCAGCTACCCTGGTTTATCCTAGTTTTAGCACTGAAAGTCCCATGTCCCAGAAGCCCCTCAGACCAGGGCAAAACGAGATGGTTGGTCACCATACTTTACTTGGCAACAAGGGACTTGCATTGTACTGGAAGGCTGGATTTCTCAGTGGTTACAGCAGACACTATGACCCCTAGAGCTGGATGTCGATTCTGGCTCTTCCATTACTGTGGGATCTGGGGCAAGTGTTTTAATTGCTCTTGGTTTTAGTTTCTGATCTGTAAAATGGGAATAATATTTCCTTCACAGGAGGATTTGGGGGAGAGGTAAATAAGATAATGCATGTAGAACCTTAGCATAGTGCTTAGCATAGTATGTTTATTTATTTGACAAATATGTTTTGGCCACTATGACCCTATTTTCCCGTATTTCATTGAATCTAAGGTGCCATCAATTAATTGCATACTGAACAATGATTGGCCTACTACGAAGGAAAAAATGCTGCCCATTACACTTTGACTTCTGATGGATTGCAAATTATATCTCAATTTCAGAAATATTAAAATGTGAAAAAAAATACCCACCTTAGAATCAATGAACCAGGTACCATACTGGGAACCTCCAGGCTATGGTGGTGAATAAGGCCGTTGAAGTCTCTGCCATTGCTCAATTTGCAGCTCAGTGCAGGCTTCTGGGTGGAGACACGTTTCTAAAAACTCCTGAGGTGTAAGTACGTCTCCTCGAAGAATGTGGCAGGTATCCTATGTTTAATTGAAAATGTCAGATGTGAGGGAGAGTTCCAGGCTGTATGGGGCACTGGAAGAGAAAATTCTGGGTTTTCATGGTCACATGATTGCTCTGGGACCTGGGGCCAGTCAGTTGAGCTTTCTGTGTCGCCGGTGTAAACAGAGGGATTGATTGTAGCTCTGAGGACTTCCTGGCTTCAACCTTCAGGGACTCTGTAGGGTCCCCCAGGTGGCCAAGTCCCCCTCTCCCAGTTGCAGGAAGGGCTTCCTTCTGGATATATGGTCTGTCAAGGGAATGCAACCTCTCCCTGGGTGAGCGCCACTCGCTGCCAGACTGGGACGGGTGGGAGTGGTGCTTGGGGCGGGATAGGCAGGGTGAGCTCCAGGTGTCAGGTCACACTCCTTGCAGGGCACTTCTGGGCCTGAATGGGAGCCAGTGAGAAAGTCCTGCCTTCTCCACCTCTGTTCCTACTGCTGGGTTTTCACAAGGGACATGTGGGGAAATTCCATCTGCCAGGCCTCAGAACCGGTTCGTGGAACCATGACGGCACCTTCCCCCACTCGGTGTGCCTGATTAGCCTCCAGTGGAGGCTTCTGGAAGGTGAGCTGGTGGGGCATTTCTACCCTGTTGTGGGCGATGTGAGGCCAGCACAGACTCCAGGGAGGGCAGCCAATTTCTACCTAGTCCTGAAAGCAGCACTAAGTTAAACGCTCGCGGGGGTGGGGTGGGAGGGTGGGAAACCCAAGGCTGAGAATACCGTTTGTCTAGAGTGAGACCCGCAGAGCAGTCAGGGGCAGCTTTCTGAATCTCATTATGGGAAGCTGTGAAGCCTTGAGGCCTTGGGGTGCCAGCTAAGGGGGGAAGTGCTCAGTGAGGGCTGAGGGAGGGGCTACCCCTGGGGTCCCTCCTGCTGAAAGTCTGGAGTGGTCAGGGGGATGGGGGCAGAATTAGAGACCTGTCCCAGGACCCTGATTGAGGGTAGAAAGTTATTCCACGTCGGGAGGAGGCTGGGGGCTGATGCAACACTTGAAAATATATATTTATCATTTTTTTTCTGACTAGATAAATACTAGAAAATCTAGAAAAATAGAAAAAAATCCAAAAGAATAAAATAAAAATCACAGCAATCTAATCATCTAGAGTCACCTTCCTTTGACATTCTGGTGTATTTTCTATCAGAATCTGTTTTCTAAACACAGGCCTAGACCTTACATTTGAAGGGCCCAGGGCAAGAGTACAATTGGAGTTCCACATACCGTGTGTTTAAATATTTAATATTTAAATCATTTTTTCTAAGAAAGATTTTCTTCTAAAAGATCAAAATTATCTGTTAAGACCAAAAGGCAAAATTCAAATTACAATGAGTAAATATTAAAAATTTAGATGAAAATTATTTCTGTAAAGTAGACATTAAAATTTTAAAAAAACATTTGATTACCTTCCATTAGCTATTAAAAATAGCACAACTATGCTATTTGAATGGCCAGGGTCCAGGGTCCATAGTTGTCAATGTAAAGAACTGATATACTTCATACATATTATGTCTAGACCTACACAGAGGCAAATTTAAGAGTACAATGAATCGTTTGCTATTGCAAAATATTCCTCCGCTGTTAGGTGCAGCTGTTGCAGATATGCTGCTAATTAGCGAGTACCTCTGGAAGCACGAATTAGAACATGAAGAAAAGCAAGGAAATGGACGGTTAGCACTGCTAGGATACTATACCTTGTTATGTATGAAAATGTTGCATTCCATGCGACCTGAGAGGAAGTTTTTGACAAATTAATTTGTCTATTCTCTTACATGCTTAAGCACGTCCACTACTCAAATTTTCCCTGTACTCTGAAGCATCGTCCATCTCTGATGTCAGCCACAGCACAGCCCACATGGTGTTGTGACATTGGGTTTCAGTCCCTTTTGTCTCAAAGACAGAGGGCAAGAGCTGGAGACACATTTCCTGGGTCTTGATGATGTTAGTCCCAAGTTAATATTTAGGGTTACGCTATGCAGCACTGAGCACCAGGTCGCAAGGAACAGAAGTGCCTATGTCTTCCTAATAACTATTTGCCTATGTGTGTTTATTAAATGCCGAACACTTTGAATTGTGAGAGCTAAGGCATGGACCACACTTACCCAGGTCTAAGGTCTAAGGTCTAAGCATGTGTGTGTGTGTATAAAACTATGTATATATTTAATTTAAAATTAATGTATTTATTTTAATATTGTAAGGTCTAATTTTTAAAAATACATGTAGAGAAAATTAGTGCTAAATAGTGAGTACCTCTGGAACCACAAATTATATTTTATATGCACAAGGAATTTTAAAATATTAGGAATGTACAATATGTATTATTTCCTCAGTTTTCTAGCATGAGTTTTTCTTTACAAACATCTTCTAAAAATTTATTTTTAATGATTATACAGTATTCCACAAAACAGATATGTCATTACTTATTTATTTATTGAGACGAAGTCGCACTCTGTTGCCCAGCCTGGAGTGCAATGGTATGATCTCGGCTCACTGCAACCTTGGCCTCCCGGGTTCAAGCAATTCTCCTGTCTCAGCCTCCTGAGTAGCTGTGATTACAGGTGCCCGCCACCATGCCCGGCTAATTTTTGTATTTTTAGTAGAGATGAGGTTTCACCATGTTGGCCAGGCTGGTCTTGAACTCCTAACCTCAAGTGATCCACCTGCCTCAGCCTCCCAAAGTGTGAGCCACTGTGCCTGGCTGTGTCATCATTTATTAAGGCAGTCCTGTTGTGGTTGTTTCCAATTTTTACGTTGTTTCCAATTTTTCTCTACTATCAACACCACCACAATGAACATCCTTGTGTGCATCTAGGATATATTTCTGGAAGTGGCATCCCCAGGTCAGAGCATATACATTGTGTATATTTAGTTGAATCAGGGATTCAAAAAGACCTTTAAAAAGACCCAAGTTGCATTGACAAGCTCTTTTATTTTTTGTTTGTTTAGAGTTGGTCCCAGGTAGACCAAAGCCTGCAGGCAGTACTAGAACTGGCGCAGGGAATGGGGTCTGGAGTTACGGATCCGGACTCTCTCTGAGCTTGGGCAAGTCCCTTCCCCTGTCGGGGCCTCAGTTTCTTTATCCATTCAAAGAAGACTCATTGGTACTGATCTAGCAATAAAAAAAAAAGGGGGGGGGGAAATTAAAAAAAGAACAAAGAGGAGTCAGAGTAGGTTGCAGAGTCCTTGCAATCAGAAACGCTCTGATTCTGGGAGGCTTTGCTTGCTGGGTAAGTGGAGCCAAGCTCCAGGCTCTAGGGCTCTGTCCCTGAGACCATCCTGCCCCCTGCTGGCCAGTTGCCAAATGCCAGCTTTGTTCCTGACTCCCACAGGGAGATTCCCCAGAAATTTGCTGGACTCCCAGCAACTCAGTTGCCCACTGTGAAAGCAGCAGGCTACAAGAGCATAAGAAGTGAGCACTGACATTGCTACAATTCATTCAGCTGCTGTTTCATTTCTGGAAATTACATTCTTTGGGCTGTGCTTCCAAATGTCTCATTTCATTCGTTTGTTCAGCAAATGGTTCCAAGTTCCTCCTTTGTGTCAGGGCTATGTTAGGGGGCTGGGGACACAGTGTTTGCCTGCAAAAAATGCACAGGCTAGATAGGGCCAAAGAACTGGCCATAGGTTACTACTGTACAGAGGACAGAGAGGGGCACAGAGAGAGGGCTTCAGATGTTTAATTATTAGGCTATTGCTGAGCTTTCGAACCCCCGATCCTCATCTGTCTAGATAAAGAGCATAACTAGATGTATACTGGGTTGAAGAGCATCCCTCCTTAAAACTTGTCCACCCAGAACCTGTGAATGCAATACAGAGTCTTGGCAGACGTAATCAAGTAAAGATGAGGTCATGCTGGTGGGCCCTAATCCAGTGATGGGTGTCCTTATAAGATGAGGAGACAGAGACCCAGAGAGACACGCCGAGGAGACGGCCAGGCGAAGGCACTCAGAAGTCCCGGAATGATGGGGATTGCCAGGAACCACCAGCAATTAGAAGAGGCAAGGAAGGATTTCTCCCCTGGAGCCCTCAGAGAGACCATGGCTAGCTGACACCTTAATTTTGGACTTTGGGCCTCCAGAAATATGGGTCAATACATTGATATTGTTCTAAGCCACCCAGTTTGTGGTAATTTGTTGCAGCAGCCCTTAGAAACTAATGCAACAAACTCCTTGAGGATGAAAGTTAGCAAACTGAAGAGTACTAGTAATCTGAGTGTGTGTGTCTGTGTGTCTGTGTGTTTGTCAGGGTGGGAGGAGCTGGGAGTCTCAAGTTGCAGCTTCATCTCGGCTGACTGGCTGTGTGTCCTTGGGTAAGTCCCTTCCTTCCCCTCTCTGGGCATTGGTTTCTTGGTCTATGTAGGAAGACATTAGACTAGCCCAGTAGCTTTTGCAATTAATTCTGCTGCTGTTTCATTTCCGAAAACTGCATTATTTGGGACCATACCAAAACCCTTTTTTCTTTTCTTTTCTTTTTTTTTTTTTTTTTTTAAATAATCAGGGCCCTTTTTTTTTTCTCAAACAAAAGTAAACATATTGCCCTGCATATAAACGAGCACAGCTAACCCGTGCCAGGCACAGGGTCCTGGGGCTGGTGAAGCACTTTTGGGATTTCCTGACCCTTCTCCAAGAGCACCACAGTTGTGCTGGATCCTGTACTGGCCCTCTGGCATTCAGAAGGTGACATCTGATGTCAAATAACTGTGGGTAAACCCAGAGTGAGTCCCTTTCTTCATGATTTAACAGGAAGGTTTGTTTAGTCCTTGGGGTGTATGAGTCTGGATCACATAACTTTTATGTGGACTCAGGGAGGGTGAGTGTATCAGTTTCCTGTGGCTGCTGTAGCAAATGGTCACACAGCTGGTGGCTTCATACAACCAGAATTTATTCTCTCGTAATTCTGGAGGCCAGAAGTCCCAAATCAGTCTCACCGGGTGGAAACGGAGGTGCTGGTGGGGCCATGCTCCCTCTGCAGGCTCTAAGGGAAAGTCCTTTCCTCACGTGTTCCAGTCCCTGGTGGCTGCCTGTGTTCCTGGCTTGGGGCCACGTCTCTCCAATTTCTGCTTCTGTGGCCACACTGCCATTTCCTCTGCCTGTGTTAAATCTCCCTCTACCTCCCTCTTATGAGGACACCTGTGACTGTCTTTATTCCCCTCCTCGCCAGATAATCGAAGATCATCTATCTCATTTTCAATTTAACCACACCTGCAGAGTCTATTTTGCTGTATAAGGTAAGTGCACTGTCTAATCTGGGAATTAGGCCCTGATACTGGGGCCATCATTCAGTGCACTATAGAAGGTGATGTATCCACAGTGAAGCCCATGGCAGAGACCAACTCTGTCAGTCTCTCTTATTCTCATTACTCCCACCCTCCCTCTCTGCCCAGGAAAGAAGCTATAGAAGGCATTTGGAGCCCTTTTTTGGGTAAGGAGTGGAGGTAGGGAGAGAGGAGGCTGTGGCATTGTTTGCCGGCCAACCTGCTGGGCAGCTCCTGCTGAGCTCAGGGCACAGGAAGGCAGAGCCATTCCCACGGAGAAACAGAACAAGGCCCAACCTGGCAGCCGTGTCTGGAGGTAGCCCTTTGTCAAAAGTTCATCTGACCAGGGAGAGAAAGAGAAAGTGCATGCTCAGAATTAGATCTTGTGCAAGGAGCTTCCCTGTGACATGTAATCCTCTCAAGAACCCTCTGAGACAGAGGTTATTAGGACCACTTTACAGATGAGAAAACAGGCTCTGGGAGGGCAGTGACTTTCCAAGGATACATAGTGTTAAAAACTTCAGCTGAATTAAATGTAAAGGAATTTAATTGAGCAATGAATCACAGCAGATTCAGAGAGACTCCAGGATGTCTCCTGGTCAGAACAAATTGATAGACAAAAAAAGGGAAGTGACGTACAGAAATCGAAAGTGAGGTACAGAAACAGCTGGATTGCTTACAGTTTGGCGTTTGCCTTATTTGAATACAGTTTGAACACTCAGCAGTCTATGAGTGGTTGAAGTATGCCGCTGGGATTGGCCAAAACTCAGCTATTGTTACAGGCGCATACTCCTAAGTTAGGTTTTCAATCTTGTCAGCCTGTTAAGCTAGGTTACAGTTTGTCCACAAGGACTCAAATGCAGAAGTATGGAGCTCTGGCTGGGGGCGGTGGCTCACAGCTGTAATCCTAGCACTTTGGGAGGCTGAGGTGAGTAGACCACTTGAGGTCAGGAGTTCGAGACCAGCCTGGCTAACATGGTGAAACCCTGTTGCTTCCAAAAATGTAAAAAATTAGCCAGGCGTGATGGTGCGTGCCTGTCATCCCAGCTACTCGGGAAGCTGAGGCAGGAGAATTGCTTGAACCCAGGAAGCAGAGGTTGCAGTGAGCTGAGATTGTGCCGCTGCACTCCAGCCTGAGCGATAGAGTGAGACTCCATGTCAAAAAAGAAGGATGGAGTTCTTCTCAGGCCATATTTAGTTTGCTTTAACAATAGCTAGTGAATGGTGGTGCTAGAGACCAAAGCCATCACTGCCTGCAGGTTTCAGAATATCTGCTTGGGTCTGGGTTTCTGCTGCTCTGAGCTAAGCAGCATGCTGTGAGCATGGGGTCAGAGCACTGGACGCGGGTCTGGGAGCAGAGCCTCTCTTTCTCAGTGGTTCTACTGTGGGCAGGTTATTCCAGTTCTCAGAGCCTCTGTTTCCTTGTCTATAGCGGGCTGAGAATCCTTGACCTAAGTCCTGGGTTAAGAGGTTCCAGGGAACGCGTATTCAGGAAAGCCTTTGTACACCCACTGCCCACAGAGGAGGGGTTGCAGTTCCGGTTTTCCTGGAGCAGCAAGCTGTGGGTGGCCTTCCAGGAGGAACGGTGCTGAGAGCAGGGCTTGTGGGTCTGGCCCCAACAAGTTAACGGACCCCTCCAGAGGTACCCGGCAGGCAGGGAGGGGCCTCCAAAGCAGTCTAGCTTTAGGGGATGGCCATTCAGGGTAATTCAACAGATATTCAGTGGGTCCCATTCTGGGACAAGCTCTGACTGGGTGATGATGACAAGACGTGGTGGTCCCCACCTTCAGCAACCTCTCCAAGAGAGATGGGCGTGTACATAGCTGTAAGAGAAAACAGGGCATGATCAGGTCTGGCAGAGTCACAGACACGCACATGGGACACAGAACAGAGGCAGGGCCCGTGGGTGGGCAGTGACATTATGATCCACTATGTAGTCCGATTTCTTTAGCTCCTCCAGTTTGCTTATCACTCTCATCCTGGGGACAGAGAAAGAATAGTTATTATTGTCCTAAATAACTTAAAAATGTAATGGCTACCATAGAGCATGTAGAAGATGCATATAAGCAAAAAGAAGAAGATAAAAAACATTTACAATCCCATTGCTCAGTTGTCAATCTCGTTGCTCCATTGTCAATATTTTGAGTATTTCTTTCTAATTTTTCTCCATAGATTTTACCCTGCGTACTATTTTGTAGCCTTCTTTTTAGAAGACCTAACAGCAAATAATTTTGTGTTACTAATGGTTTTGTGAACCTATGTGTTTAACTGCATATACAATATTCCATCAAATGGTTGTGTCACACTTTAACCAGCCCCTAATGATCAGGTATTTGGTTTGTTTCCTTTTTTTTTTTTTTCACTATTACAAGCAGAATCTGGAATAAAATTCCTAAAATTTTTACATCTTTGTTCACGAAGTTAATTATTTCCTCCAGACAAATTCCATAAATATATATATGTATAATTTGAGACAGGGTTTTGGTGGGGCAAGGTGGCTGATGCCTATAATCCTAGCTCTTTGGGAGGCCGAGGCTAGGAGTTCGAGACCAACCTGGCCAACATGATGAAACCCCATCTCTATTAAAAATGCAAAACGTTAGCTGGGTGTCATGGCACATGCCTGTAGTCCCAGCTACTCGGAAGGCTGAGGCATGAGAATCACTTGAACCCAGGAGGCGGAGGTTGCAGTGAGCTGAGATCGAGCCACTGCACTCCAGCCTGGGTGACAGAGTGAGACCCTGTGTCACCCAGGCTGGAGTGCAGTGGCATGATCATGGCTCCCTGCAGCCTCAGCCTCCCGGGCTCAAGTGATCCTCCCATCTCAGCTTCCAATTAGCTGGGATCACAGGAGTTTACTACCCCACCTGACTGATTTTTTTTGGATTTTTAGTAAAGACAAAGGTGAGCTCCTGCTTTGTTGCCCAGGCTGGTCTTGTTCTCCTGGGTTCAAGCAATCCTCCTGCCTCAGCCTCCCAAGGTGCTGGCATTACAGGAAATCCTCTAAATAAGTTCCTATGTTTGGAGTTGAGCAGTTTTTTCTATGTTTAAGGCCATATGTATGTGTGTATTTCCCCATTCTCCCATCGGTGGGTTCGTGTTTCCCTGATAGATTTCTAGGACTCTGAAGCACTAGACAGAGGACTATGCCCCCACTCCCACTGTATTGCTGAGGAGGCTGAGGTTTGATGAGGGTAAATGACTTACCCAAGGTCACTTGGGCCAGTAAGTACTAGACGGAAACGCCAGCCCTGGGCTTTGGAGTCACTCTCTAGTACTTTGTCCACTGCGTCACACTGATAGATGACCCTCTCCTATGGTTCTGGGGGAAAAATTCAAGCCTGCCTTGTTTCAATTTAGTCTTGATTCTTAAAATAATCTATTCTCTAACATACAGTAGTGTTAGCAGAGAAAATATGTTCTGCCACTTATTGCTAAAGGAGCTGGAGATCCGCGGTGGGCTGTGACCCTTTAAGAGCGTGCCCTCCATACTGATAAATCAGGCCCTGGCAGGCTGTGCGGAAGATTAGTGCTGACGGGTGTGGAGACAGTTAGTGCAATTATTAACAGGAAACTGTGGCTGGGGATGAGCTGGCTCTGTGTGCATGTGAGCACCTGGATCCCCAACCCAGGGGCTAGACTCTGAGAGCAGCCTGGACTGGAGTACGGTCTGCCAGCCCAGCCCAACCCCAGGGATGGCTCTCAGCTGTGCAGTGCACGTGCATCCACCCCACTCTGCTCTGTTGGTCTTGTGGCCACTTGCAGCGCCTGGACGAGAGAAAGAGCTGGATCCTGCATCTGGTGCTACATGGGTTTACGTTTGTCCATAAGCACCTCCCTGTTCCCCCTGCCTCAGTTTCCCCACCTGTTTAGCCAAAAGGTTGGACACAATAGTCTCTAAGGGTTCTTCCGAGTCCAAGTCTGCCTGCCTTCCCCATCTGTCCACCCTGGCCGTTCTGGCCTATTGGCTGCCTGAACACCTGAGCAGACACCCATAGAATGTGCTGTTTGGTGGGACCTTACCATCCTTTCACCCAATCTCAGGTCACACACTTTTGCAATGTTTGCAAGAAAGACAATTTTATCTTTTTCTACCTGGACTTATATTTAATTTTAATTTTTTTTTTTTTTTTTTTTGTGATGGAGTCTTGCTCTGTCACCCAGGTTGGAGTGCAGTGGCGTGATCTCAGCTCACTGCAACCTCTGCCTCCCAGGTTCAAGTGGTTATCCTGTCTCCGCCTCCTGATTAGCTGGGATTACAGGCACACGCCACTGTGCCTGGCTAATTTTTTGTATTTTTAGTAGAGATGGGGTTTCACCATGTTAGCCAGGATGGTCTTGATCTCCTGACCTTGTGATCCGCCTGCCTTGGCCTCCCAAAGTGCTGGGATTACAGGCGTGAGCCACCACGCCCAGCCTTATTTTTAATTGTTTTTTTGAGACAGAATCTCGCTCTGTCACCCAGGCTGGAGTGCAGTGGCGCGATCTCAGCTCACTGCAACCTCTGCCTCCCGGTTTAAGCAATTTTTGTACCTTAGTCTCCAAAGTAGCTGGGATTATAGGCATGTGCCGCCATGTGCAGCTAATTTTTGTGTTTTTAGTAGAAACGAGGTTTCACCATGTTGGCCAGGCTGGTCTCAAGCTCCTGGCCTTAAGTGATCTGCTCACCTCAGCTTCCCAAAGTATTGGGATTACAGGCATGAGCCACTGCGTCCAGCCCTGTACTTACTGTTTTCTTCGGAGTCATTCAGCTGCACTGCAGGAGGGCCATCTCAGAGAATTCCAAGTGATCTCAGTTACTTTGGGTTCTCTCTTCCCCTTACTCTTCATCTGCCAGAATTTGTGTCTAAATTTTGGGTGGGAGTTCACTCGGTGCCTTGGCAAAAGAGAGCTGGGGCTGCCTGTGTTTTGGAAGACACTCATCTGTGCTGTCAGCCTTTGAGACCCAGACTGCCGCTCCACCATCCCTCATTCTCAAAGCATACTTCTCCAGAGGTAAGAGCAAACTTTAGAGGCTGCTAAGGGGCATGGGAGAATCCAGCTGCTCTTTTCCACGACAGGAAGCCACAGGGCTCCTAAGGCCCTCTCTGCTCAGGTACACCACACACAGCTGTTTCTACTCTGTCCCTCCCACACTACCCTTGGCACTTGCGAACTCTGCCAGGCTTGATCCTCTGTGGGCTTCCCTGGGGAAGAGGCCCAGCACTCTCCCACTTGAAGATTCTCCAAATCCACCTGAGATTTTTGTCATCCCTGTAACTCTGGCCTAAGCCTAGGGAAGGGCAGGGTTCAGGGCTTCTCCATCATCCCACCTCTGACATGGTTCTCTCTCCCAGCCCAGCAGGTTTTAAATTTCTTTTAGGTGAAAAAAAAAAACAAAAAAACAAAACCTGACTCTGACAAATGATGCATTGTTCCCAGTCCTTTCATCTGATTCCTTTTTTTGTTGTTCTTTTAAATCTCTCTGATTCTGCTAAAACAACTTGATTGCCTATTGCGCAATTTGAGTGAGGCAAGAGAAAACGTTATAAGGAAATATGGAGGAAAACACCTCAGTGTATGGCCCAAATATTATCTGGCCCCATTAAGACGGAGGACTGGAGGCTTGGTGAATCCATGGTGGATCTGGGACTGATCCTTGGGTTACACTCTGCCTTTCTCTGGAGCCACATTCAGATGTGAGAAATCCTGCTTTTCTTCAAGTGAAAAACATCCTTGTCTATGTGCTTTCTATCCCCCTTGCTTCTACTCTGAGGCCAGACCCTGGGCAGCCAGGGAGCTCCTGTGGGGTTAGCAGTCGCCCAGATGACCTGGCCCAAGAGGACTACTCAGTGCCAGCCCTCTGTTACCCCTGTCCCAGGATCCTGGTCATGACTGTAGCCAGCCACAGAGCCGTAGAGGCCAGGTGAGGGCTGCAGTCTCCTCTCGTCAGCTTTGGTCAGCATTGCAGAGTCAACTTGGAGCCCCACACTTTGTTATTTAAAAAAAGCTTTTATTGCTTACATTTATTATTATACAAGTAGTGTGCATTTGTTATAAGAGCCAGAAAATAAAGATAAACAAAAAGAAGAAAATAAAACTCATGTACAATCCTAATATCAAGAGAAAACCGTTTTCAACATCTTGGGGTCCATCATTATCCCTGCATATGTCTTTTTCATTTTTAAAGAAAAGAGATCAGACTGTACACATTATTTTTCATTTAATATAATTCTAAACTATTTTTCTATTAAATGTACTTCTGCAAGGTTATTTCCAAAAGCCATATGGTATTCCAGCAGGTGCTGAAATGGAGCAACCACCCCTTATTATTGGAAATATAGATATTTCTTTATTTCATATATATATACACACATATATATACATATATACACATATGTGTATATATATAATTATAATTTTAGAGATGGAGTTTTGTCATGTTGCCCGAGTTGGTCTTGAAGTCCTGAGCTCAAGTGATCTGCCCACGTTGGCCTCCCAAAGTGCTGGGATTACAGGTGCGAGCCACCGCACCCAGCCTTCTTTCTTCTTCTTCTCTTTTCTTTTTTTTCTTGAGACAGAGTCTCACTCTGTTGCCCAGGCTGGAGTGTGGTGGTGCAAACACAGCTCAAGCAATCCTCCTGGCTCCACCTCCCAAGTAGCTGGGATCACAGGTGTGTAACACCGTGCCCAACTAATTTTCTAAGCTTTTTCTTTTTTTCTTTTTTTCTTTTTTTTTTTGTAGAGACAAGGTCTCACCATGTTGCCCAAGTTGGTTTTGAACTCCTAGGATCAAGCAGTCCTCCCACCTTAGCCTCCCAAAGCACTGGGACTACAGGCATGGGCCACCTCACCTGGCCAAAAGTATTTTTAATGTTTTAATTTTATTAAACTGAACAACATAAAATTTCTAACATTTGACTGTTCTTGACTTAAAAAATGGCAATTTCATATGATTTGACCAAACATAAATGATGCTGCGGTGAACATACTTGAGACTAATCTTTGCATAATTTTTTTCTGATTACTTCTAGGATTGCATTCCTAGAAATCCACTTGCTGAGTGAAAAGGGATGCATGCTTTTGAAGAGACCCACACTTTAGTACACTGACCTCCTGGCATGTGTCCAGGGCAGAGAGAGAAAAGGGATGAGGGTGAGAAACCGTTTTAGGAACTGGCTGTTGGGTGTTGGGCTCGGCCATTTTCCTGGATGCTTCCCTCACTAGGCTGTGGCCCTGGACCTGTGGCAGCACAAGGGGAGGAACTCCAACTCTGGAGAGCGATCAGCAGGGTTTTCGTAGTGAGACAACTGCTGTTTTGTTTCAGAGATTCTGGTTTGGTGAAGTCTCAGCCATTTCAAACTCCGTCTAACTTCCACCAGTCTTTGAAACTCTGCCTGAACTTAGGATCCTCGGAGTCTTGGGATCAGAAACCCTCTTTTCCAGGGAAAGGTGACTCAGTAATAAGACGGCCCCTCCCTTCCTGCTCCTTAGAGATGAGGCCTTTCTAAAGGACTCACGATTGCCTCCATGGTTTTGAATGTTTTAAAATGTAACTTGGCCTCGAGGGTGGACCCAGGCCTGGCTGTGGAGTGAGGTTCTGATGGATTCTGCGGCGGCAGACCTCTCGAACCGTCGAAGCGTGCAGGCTGAATTTTAAAAATAATTGTCCTTTTTAATGATGTAAAACATGTCATCTAGATTAAAAAATAAACACACTTTATTACTTTCCCAGTCCTTTCTTCCTCCCTCCCAGGGCCAGATGGGGATTGCTTGAATATTTCTGGCGTATTTCACATATTTAATAACGCCCTTGGAGGTTCTTCTAGAACTGATGAAAATGTGGGATTGAACTCTGCCTATAGACAGTGTTCACAGAAAAGAAAGCTGCTGGTGGGTGGGCATGTGTTGGGGTGGGGGTGGGAGATGGGGGGGCGGGGGCACGCTGTTTTGGAAGCAAGTCAAAGGCATGTACTTTTTATCTTGAGCAACAAAGGACATTGTTTCACTGTCTCCCCGCCCCAACTCTTGCCTTTTGAGGGTTGGGGGAGCAGAAGGAAGAAAAGAGAAAAAAAAATCACTGCAGCTAAAAAAACTAGAAAGGCTTCAGAGAATCAGGCCTTCCGCCCTTCCCCGACAGCTTTCCACTAGCTCTCTTGAGCGACAGCGAATCCAAGAAAATAATTAAAGCTTTAATTTATTTATACATCTTCTCTATAGATATTATAGATCTCACAATCACCGCCTGCTAATTTATGCACGCAGAGCCTGAGGCAGCCCGGAGCGGCCAGGACTGGGGGGTCCGGGCCCCTCGGAGCGGGATGGCTGTCAGCCCCCGCGGTGGCCGCACAAAGGCTGGGGTCCCGGCGGGCGCACCTGGGTGATGGGCACCTCCCAAGACTCCCCGGGACGGAGGCCTGACAGCGCGCGGCGGCCGCCTTAATAGACTGCGGGATGTTCTCCAGGAGAAGGCTGCGCCGGTCCCCGAGGACAGATCATCAGGCGGAGTGGTCCCCGGAGCAGGATTTATTAGCAGACAGGATGGGGAAGTTGATTAGCCTCCGCGGCTGAACGGACATCCTGTCAGACAGGCCTCTTAATCCAATCACTTACCTGTGGAGGGGAGCCGGCTGCCTCCTCCCGGCCTCCTTCCTCCTCCCGTGGCACCTGCGGGGCCACGCGGGGTGCCCAGGCGCCAGGGCACACAGGCCGGGCCTCTCCATCCCTCCCGTGCCTGGCCTCGCTCTTTGATTCAGTCTCGTGATTGACGCAACCTGCAGGCTGCTCTTTTGGGCTCACTGCCCTGGTGGTGACTGTCTCGCACAGAGATCTTACCTTCTGTGGCTCCCTCTTCCCCACTCAGGAAAATCCCCTTCCCCTCCCTGGTCTTGCCTCATTTGACCCTGAACCGCCTTTCCAGCTTCATCCTCCACTAGTCCCTCTCTTGAGTGGCCTCTCTCCATTTCCTGAACCTCTCCTGCCTGCCCCCTGCCCTTGCTTCAGGTATGGGGTCTACTTAGACTGTTTCTCTCTCTCTCTCTTTTTCTCCAAATCCTTCTTGTCCCCCGGGGTCTAGCCCACAAGCCTCACCTTCCCTGATTCCACCCCCCTCCCTCCAGGCCCAGGTAATTTCCCTCTGGTCTGAAGCTTTATCCATCTGTGTTGGGTGAGGATGCCAGGCCCAAATTCTGCTTCTGCCTCACCAGCTCTGCAGCCAGATGACCTCACTGGCCTCTCCTTCTGGGGATGACAGCAGCAAGTTCCTCCAGGGTCTGCTGAGGACCAAATGAGAGGGTGCATGTTGAGAGCCGGCGGTAACCCCCAGCTCACAGCAGCACACGGCGGCAGGCGATTGTCTTACCCTGGACCAGGGTAATTCTGTATGGTGGGGTCTCCTTCACGGTGCTGAGTTCCATTAGGACAGGGGCCAGGCCTCACCATCTCCTACCTCTTTCCGTCTCCCTTGCCCTAACACCAAGCACAACCCTTTCCGGATAAGATGGTTGAACGTTTGTTGAATGCATGGGGCAACCGTCTGCCACACAGTGGACCTAAGATGGCGAACCCTCTCCTGGAGTGACCCCACGAGGCCCCATCTTTGGTTTACCTGACCATAGAAGAAGTAGGACTGTGAGGGGCAGGACTCCCGTCTGCTTCTGTGGGTGGGCATTGAGATGTGTGTTCTCTCCAGCTCTTGTCAAGAGTTTAGGAATTCAGACCCTATTGATCCACTGCATCTTCAAAGCCATCCATCATCATTAAGAAACAGGACCTGAACCCTGGATGCAGCGGCTGGCACTGGGTAATTTAGAGCATTTTACAAACACACACACACACGCACACACACACAGAGAGAGAGAGAGAGAGAGAGAGAGAGAGAGATAGAGGTGACTGAAAGAAGTTGGCTAAGGCAAACATTGAGCACTTGGCGGGCAGGGAGGGAAAGAACCAGGGGACTCACAGAAACCAAAGGTTTCTACACCGCTACATTAAATTCGACTTCCTGGTTACAGATTTTCATGGTTGATTGTAATTGTCTATGGGCATTTGACTTTGGCAAATGTGGATGCCAAGGTCTCACTCAGGCCCTGCCACCTTCTACTGATGTCTGTCCCTTGCTGCTCACAACCATCAGTCTTGACTGTGTTGATGTCAAGGTCACTGGTCCCTAGTTTGCACCATCTTCCTTATTTTCCTTTAAAACAAACCAGAATAACATTTGCCAGGACACAGGTGTCAGGCAACTTTCCCATGTCTTGGTGTTTCTCAAAGATTCCTAGCTGCAGCTGGGTGATCTTGGTGTGGCAGAATTTACCGCTGGAAAAAGATGCAGAGCAGGGGCCTGGTCAGATGCTGCTACTGATTAGCTGTGTGCTTCTAGGTGGGGTGGCATGGGAGAGTGTGGGCATTTAACTGAACCTCATGGAACCTCAGTTTCTTCATCCACCAAATGGGGATAATATTTGGCCCACTACTACAAAAGGGGAGATTTAAGGGTAAGATGAGGTGCTTGATAGGAATGTGCTTTTAAAAGCACAGTACTATACAAAATTAAGGTATAACTACTATCATGAAATTGTGCCTAAAATATCTAACACGCTTAGTGCTAGATGCTGGAGAAATAAAGGTGACCAAGCCTCACTCTGCTCTCAGTGAGTTCACAGGCTAGTGGGGAAAAGAGGCAGACATGGGGACACTAACTAAGCACCAGCAGGATCCGTCAAACTGGACCTTGGGCCGCCTTTTCAATCCTGGAGCCCCTGTTCACTACAGCACGTGCCATCAGAGGGGGCTCCGGCCAGCCCAAGGTCAGGCAGCTGTGGCACTGCCCTTGTCCTGCTGTTTTTTCAATGGATGAGATGGAGTAAACATGGAGCCTTCTCCTTTTAGGATGGGGAGTTTACATCTTAAGAAAAATGACAGATGCCACTGAACCATTTTTATGACAGATTCACTGAACACTGACGTCTGTTGATTGTGTCAATAGGGAGAAAGAGGGTAGAGAGCAGAAGATATTCCTACCCCGAGCTACCCTCTCATCCATGTATCTTTTTTTTTGTCTCCAGTCCTTGCTTTGGGAATCTCTGCTCAGACCTGCAGTGCCCACTCCAAGGGGGATCAGCTAAGAAGCCTTCCGTTGCATGGATCCTGAGCTCCCCCGACAGGTATGGCAGCTGGTAACTGCAGCTTCCCTACCCCTCCCACAAAGGGGCAGGTGCACAGCTCTGATCTGGTCTCTTCTGGGGCTCCTAGAGGCAGAAGCGCTCTTCCTGGCTGTGCTGTAAGTGATTCTCACTATGGTTGGGAGGAGGGAAGGGGACCATTGTGCCAGCCTCTCCCATTCTGCCCCTCCCTCTGCCCACTCTATGGGCACCTCCTTGGGGTCCCAGAACCCTTCTTTGGTAGGCAGGAGTGCATAAGATGTGGCACTAATGAGGAGAATATATTTGCTCAGGTGAACATCCCCTTATTGAGGGAAGGTTCTCACGTTTCCAAGATGATTATGGCATTAGAGCTCAGAGTGCAAGTGCATATATCTCAACACAGATGAGCTACAGGGCCCCGATTCCTCTGCCTGTTAGGGGCTGACCTCTTGGGATAAAGCAAGGGACCGTGACTCAGATCTGAGGAGAATAAACTGGTATTTGGGTGAAATCACTGAACTATGGACTGAGACTAGGGGCCTGGCCCCAGGACATTCTGGGGTCGGGAAGTGGCCCCGTATAGAACTGGGACTATGGGGCTCTGTGGTTCTCCCAGGCAGAGTCCCCCTAAACTGCGGCCTGTGCTGCCCCATGCTCCTCCCCACTGCCATCCAGAACCCCCGTGCCTGCTCACACCCCTGAGCACAGGCACAAGAGGATCCCTTGGTTCCAAGTGGGAGGGGTGGGTAGAATGAGCAGCGCTCTGGCCTGCACAGTCGCCTGATGCTGTCTGGCTGTGCTCAGCAGCCTGGCAGGTGGGAGGAGGGAGACAGCTGGTTGGGGTTTTGGGAACAGGGACCATGTTTTAATAATCTCCATATCCCCAGCACAGAGTGGGAGCTGGAAAATGTGTTGTTGGATCAAAGGATAGTTGAGTAGGGGGCCTTCAGATGGCAAGGCAAGACAGGGCACTGAAGACTGAAGAAACTGCATGAGCAAAGGCTGGAGGTGGTCACAGTGCCAGGTAAGGCTGAAGCGGGAGTGACAGAGAACTCATGGCTGGAGGGATGTACAGCACTGCCCACTTCAACCCCTCCCTCTCCCTCAGAATGCTGAGCTCATTCTAGAGCCCCAGCAGCAGCCTTCCTGGAGATAATCCAGCTGCACTTGAAGTCTCTGGAGACGCCGAGCTCATTCTTCCCTTGACATTGCTTTGTATCTTGGGCGTCTCTGGGATACAAAATGAACTTCTTTCTTAAATGAGGTGGGCATTGATTCTTTTTGGAGCACCTACTGCTCCTCAAGCTGCCTGCTTCTTTGGTGCACATTGCCCAGGGCCTTGAGTGCCAGGCCAAGCAGTTTGGTCTTTCTTCTGCGTGCAGAGGGAGCCCTGGGCAGCCTCTGAGCAGGAGGACCATGAACGGGCAGAGCTCTGCTCAGGAAAGTGACTCTGCTGGCCCATCTGGGGCTGGGGTCCTAGAGGCAGTGCAGCGTGAAGTCTGTGTTTCTGCACCTGATCATACTCATTGCTTGAATTTATGGACCTGAGGGCAGAAAACCGGTGACAACTATTTCTGTTGCCTGACAAGCAAATCCAAGGCTTGTGGCCCCGGGTATGGGCTGCGAGGAGGCACATGTAAAAGTTTGTATCTTAGGGCCAGCCAGGTCTGGGTGTCATGGAAGCCAGTGCCTCCCAAACTCCCTTGCCCCTCTGGAGTCTATCTGCAGAACAAGATGGTGGGCAGGTGTGGGCACCTAGGGTCTTGGGGTAAAGGGAGGCTCTAGTTCTCCTCTGGCCCTGACAAAGCCGATGGCCACTGTGAGGACTGGCACTCAGTGGGAGCGGCACTCAGCCCTCCACCCTGAGGTCAAGGCTTGCACTAAGGTGGGCCCATAGCACCTTCACCCACCCCAGGAGCCCCACTGACCTTTGCATTCTCCAAAAAAAGTCAAGGTGATGACAAGACACATCTATCGCATCTCAGCCATCATTGCAGTTGAAAGATGGGCCCGGAGCAGGTGGACTGCTTCAATTATGATGGATGAGGACGGTGACAGCTCTCGGGAGAGCTGCGGGAACCTGGCAAGTGCTCACTCAGCTATGACTCCTCTGGTAGCAATTTGACAAGATCAGAGCACTTTATGGAAGTGGAAAGTTTGGGGACCTCGGGGTTTGCTTGGCCCAGGGACTCTGGCTGCGGAAGCCCTTTGCCAGCAACACAGGGTGCTTCCTACGAGGGCCAGCGAGGGGGAGGCAGGAGCAGCCCTTGGGGAGGGGCTCTGCCTCAGGAGACCTCCTGGCCCTGGGACCAAGCCTGGGACATGCCTGCTTCAGTCTCTTCCCTGACACTGAGAATGGCCCCCTGCTACCAACCAGGGGACAACATGGCTCCAGCCACAACCTCACAGGACAGCTGGGCATCTCCTCTCAGCCAGGCCCTGTGCTGGGCACTGAGAGAGAGTGGTGAACAAGAGAGTTACTTCCTGTCCTCAGGACATTCTCCTTGTAGCCTCCAAGGGAACTGGACAGCCCCATCTGTGGTCAGATGTGACACTGGGCACGTCACCTCTTCTCTCTGAGCTTTGGTTGGCTTTCTTTATGAGGATGGCGGTTGTGTATTAAGTGAGGTAAGCTACGGGGAGCACTCATAGCTTATCAAAGGTAGTATTCAATAAATGTTAGATTTCCTTCCTGACCAATTCAGCTGTCCTTTGGTACATTTCTTTCTTTATTTATTCAGCAAGTTTGGCAGAGCCCTTTTTGTGTGCCAAGCACTGGGCTTGGCTCCTGGGAATTAGATGTGGCTGTAGAAGAGGGGCTGACAACTTTATCTGCTTAGGGATGAGGATGTGGTGGGATTAGACAGTCCCTTGGCCCTCGCTGCCCTGAAGTGCTTTCTGGGCAGAGGTGTCCGTCTTGCAGAATGATGGCCAGGCATAGTCCTGGCTGCAGTGCTGCTGGAAGCTGAGGCCCTGGTGACCCCTGGGCATCCCAGGCATTGGTAGGTTTTTCTGCAT
Source organism: Macaca nemestrina (assembly GCF_043159975.1). NCBI lineage: Eukaryota > Metazoa > Chordata > Mammalia > Primates > Cercopithecidae > Macaca > Macaca nemestrina. The sequence continues at coordinate 66,095,050 of NC_092138.1, forward strand.
TAGTTCTGCTCTGAAGCCAGGATTCCAGGGATTCTTTACTCCAGAGGGTAACCTTCCTAGAGCTGGAAGGGATCCCCCAGCACGGGCAGCTTGATCCAGAGGTGCTCCAGTTCCTCAAATTCTTTTTTTTTTTTTTTAGATGGAGTCTTGCTCTGTCACCAGGCTGGAGTGGTGCGATCTCAGCTCACTGAAACCTCTGCCTCCCAGGTTCAAGCAATTCTCCTGCCTCAGCCTCCCAATTAGTTGGGACTGCAGGAGCACACCACCACACCTGACTAATTTTTGTATTTTTTGGTTGAGATGAGATTTTACCATGTTGGCCAGGATGGTCTTGATCTCTTGACCTCGTGATCTGCCCAACTTGGCCTTCCAAAGTTCTGGGATTACAGGCTTGAGCCACCACACCAGCCACCTCGAATTCTTATTAAGCAACTGTTGTCTACCCTGAGGGGAGAAGCAGACAAGACTCAGCCACATCCTGCCCTCTAGTGGTTCTTGGGCTGGCAGAGGGAGAGTGAGGCATCAGGCGTTGAATAACATGTGGTGCTGGTAAGGAGGCTGCAGGGAGGCTCTGAGGAAGGTGGCATCCATTCTGGCAGGGAGATCAGGGAAGGCTTCTCTGGATGCAGAGGGACCCCCCAGAAAGAGCTGAGGAGCACCACATGCAAGCCCATATGGAATGCACACAGGCAAACCCCCTCCACTGGGCCTCCGTGTCCCCATCTGCATGGTGACAAGGCTGCCTCTGTGGTTTTTGCCTCAGTCCTCCTGGCTTGGACACTGGTAGGTTCAGGTCTGCACGTTCCCCTCAGAGTCAGTGCCCGGGGGAGCTGCTCCTCCCTGGTAACTAGTTTCACTTGAGACTTCCCTGTGTGTCCCAGACAACTAAAGGCAGCCCCGAGGGGCCCCTGCTGCACCCCAGCCCCCACCTGGGGAAAGATGCCAGCACAATTATACAGAGATTGAGTAAATATTGCTATGTGTTTTACTAAACTATTGTTATTTTGTCTGGGGAAGAGAAGATGTTGATGTCGATGACAAAAATATTAAAATCACACACTAGCTGTGTGTCCTTGGGAAAGTTATACCCTCTCTGGGCCTTAATTTGCTCCTCTATGAAATGGGAGCTTTAGTCCTGCTTGATCCCCACTCTGGGATTGTGTAAAGTGCTGACTCCACGAAACAGCTGATAAAGAAGAGATGTGGTGAGAGAGGGATGGTGGGGGAAAATGATCTCTAAAAAAGTCATGGCCAAAATGACGAATGGCTCTGCCCTGCTCTCATAGCCTCTTGTTGCTGTGTGTGCTTTGGCAGGGGTGAGGGGTGGCGTAGGGCAGTGTTGCAGCTTTTCCCCTTCTGGCACATGTGGCCAGATACAGGGCTGCTTTCTCCTGTTCGCCTCTCAGGCTACCTCTCAAGAAGACCTCTTATTCTATGCATAAAGCCTCTAGCAGGAGAACGGCATGCAACGGAGAGAAGTGCTTTTCAATGGAGCAAACCCCCATCAAGGTGGAGGAGCTCATACAAGCTCCTGAGCTCGCCTGGGCTATTGCTTGGACCTTCTCTTCTGGTTTGATCTCTGCCCTAACCATCCCTTCATGGCAAAAAGAAGAGACCCAACCCAGAAGCCACAGACCAGGCCTGTGGACCGAGGACTCTGCTAATGCTCCGCCAACTCTGCCCCATCCCCACCATGTCTCCTTGTCTAGGAGCCAAACCCTCAGCTCAGATCCCTCAGCTTTTTTAAGACTGGGAAGATTTTCCAGTGTCTCCTTCAAGTTGCCAAGTCTATGTTCATGAGTGGAGGCAAAGAGCCTGGGCTCTGGGGTCCAGCTGACCTGGATTTGACCCCTGGCCCTGCCACTTTCTAACTGGATGACAGTGGGCAGATAATTTAACCTTTCTGAGTCTCAGTTTCCTTACCTGCAAAATGGGAATTATAATAGTGCCTATTTCACAGGATGGTTATGAGGAATAATGAGATAATGTGTGCAACATCTGCATGAACTTTATGATTTTTCTGCCCAGTTGAGCGTTTCCCTTCTCCCAAGAAGGGCTCCCGGGTGTTCTCAGGGCTGCAGGTCACGACACGGCACTTCCCTGGCCAGAGCACATGACTCAATGCAGCCAATCAGAGTCTGTCCTTGGGATTTTATACTGTAGCTGGAGAAAGAAGGGCTCTCCCCTCTCTGTTGTAAAGATAAAAGATGTAAGCTTGAAGTTGCCTGCACATGGGGTTCTGGTCTTGCCTGAGTGGGGTACAGCTGACTCATCAGAAAAGAACAACTGGAGTTAGGTGTGGTGGCTCATGCATGCAATCCCAGCACCTTGGGAGGCTGAGGTGGGCAGATTACCTAAGGTCAGGAGTTCAAGACTAGCCTGGCCAACATGGTGAAACACCGTCTCTACTAAAAATACAAAAAATTGCCAGTCGTGGTGGCACACACCTGTAATCCCAGCTACTTGGAAGGCTGAGGCATGAGAATAGCTTGAACCCAGGAGGTGGAGGTTGCAGTGAGCTGAGATTGCGCCACTGCACTCCAGTCTGGGTGATAGAGTGAGACTCTGTCTAAAAATATAAAAAGAAAAAAAAAAGAAAAGAACAACCTGGAAAGAAGCAGAGAGGAGAGAGATACTGGATTGCACTTGAATCCCTGGTTCCAGTTATCTCATGGTCCAGCGTCATTTCTGTTCTTCCTGTGGTTTCACTGTTTGAGGGACTGCCCACAACATTTCCCTTTTGGGTTAGCTGGTTGGAGTTGGGTTTCTGTCACTTGCAACCAAAGGATCCCAACTAATGTAAAATTACTTAGCCCAGTACCTGGCTTATAGCAAAGGCTCTCTAAGTGGTGGCTCTAAGTATTAAGTCAGACTCTGCAGCTTGACATTGGTGCTGAATTTCCACTGGCCACCCTGTTGTGAGCACTTGTGTATTCTCTCTGCCACCCAGCACCCAAGACTCTAGGGCTCCCTAAGTGAAACACGAAGCTGGTGGGTGGCTCACGTCCTGAGCCTGCCCAGTGAGGAGGACGGCAGCGCCGGCCCATGCAAAGCAGCACCATGGACAGTGGCAGCCCAGCCTGAGAATGCCTGCCGCCACACCAGACACAATCAAGCTGCCGACATCCTTCCCCATGTCGGGGCCTGATAATGAACAAGTAATTTATGTCCAGGAGTCAGTGGAGCCTGTCGCGGGCCAGGGCTGAAATGTGACTACGAGGGATTCCTATGAAGGTCATTGCCCTGCTCTTGTCACTGCTAAGGGGTGTCTGTAAATGGCATCCTTTGGAGGCATCACCTTGCTCTCCTGGCTTTTTGTGGGGATAAGGGTGCACTTTTGAGAAGGTGAGTTGAGAAAAGCACTGGGCTTCTTTTGAGCCATGCCCTTGCGGTGGTGTAGGAATTCTTGCCAAGTGTGAACTCAGATGGCTCGTGGGTGAGAAGGGGTGACCCTGCGTGGACTGACACCTGAGAGGCTGTGCGGAATCTGTGAGTGGGGAGGGCAGGAATTGGGCATCCTTCATTGGGGACGAAATAGCTCCAAAGACCTTCTGTCTGAATTAATTTGAATCAAACTCCAGATATGACAAGAATGGTGTTCTGGCGACAAAGTAACAGAGCATCTTTTTTGAGAGTATGAAAAGAGGGGAACGGATAAAGGAGAAAGCACTAGGCTGGTGGGTAGGTGAATCATGAAACCCCTTCCTATGGGATTCAGTTTCCCCACCAGTTCATGGATTGGAGAGGCTTCGTCATTCTGGGATGTGGTCAGAGCATGGTTTAATGGTCCCATTTTACGGATGAGGAAACTGAGGCTTAGAGGTTAAGTCATATAGATTTTACATTCCAGATTTGGGTGTTTGGATTCCGAACCCAGTTCCATTTATTGCCAAGCCTCACATGCTGTTTATAGAAACTATGGGATCTCGCCTCAGCAGAGAGGTCTCATGGGGTCCTCCCAGCAGTGGCCCAGAGGCCCCCACTCTGTCCTACTGTCATTTCAAAGTAAGCATTCCTCTGGAAACTGCCATGCTGCCTCCTGTTGGAGAGGGTGCAAGGGGAGAGGGTGTTCCTGGAGGAAGGGTTTATTTTCCAGAGGAGGTTTGGCCACTTGTGTGTGCATTGTCTCAGCTGGGAGGGGTCACCTTCCAGTGGAGGGGCTGAAAGTGGGATCATACCCTTGTTCCTGCGCCATGGGGACCCCTGTCAATGCCTTCCTTTCAGCTTCACTTCCTCTTTCCATGTTGGAGGCTGGAATGTCTGGCCTGAAACATGATCAATACACCATGAGCTGAGTGCTACAGTTTTCTTTTCCTCCCAGGTGGGAACTACATTTAAATTTACTTGAAAGTTAAATAAAAAACACCTCCTATAAGGGAAGTTTAAAAAAAGAATGGGTTGGGAATCTTCCTATTAACAGGAGAACATATCACGCCAAGCCAAATGAGCCCTGTTTGCTGCTCACCCCACAGCTGAGCTGAGCCTGCTCTGGACATGTGGGCCCTGGTGACCACATCACAGGGCCTGGGCAGTGTTCATTGGGTAGAGGGATGCTGATGGCTTGGTTGGCTCGTGTGGCTTGGGCTTTTAGAAAATGCCCCTAGACACAGCTTTTCCTTTTAGTTCCCTTTTGCAGAACTCCAGGAAGCAGGTAGGTCATGGATTACCAGGCCCATTTCACAGAGGAGGAGATGTTGCTCAGAGAGGGAGAGTGGAAGAGAACAGCCCCCAGGCTGCAGGCACTCCCGCGGGGCCCTTTCTGCTGCATCTCTGCCAGCCCCCTACCAACGGCAGGTGCAGAAGCGGCTGCAGACACACAGGGCTCTAGAGCACCTGGCCAGAGGCTGCCTGAGCAGGCTGGGGGAGGTGGTTTCCTTCACACAGTCTCAGAGCTGACAGTCCCTGAGCTCCACACACCTTGGACTGTGTCCCTTCTGTTCCTCTAATGCTCACTGTCTTTGTCTGTGAGAAGATCCCAATCACAAACTGTACTGGCTTTAATTTTTAGGGGGAAATTTACAAAAGGGGATACATGTCTATGCAGGAACATTGGGAACGTAAAGCTGAAAGGGGAGGTAATGTCACCCCTGCCTCCCATGTCTGGCTGCACCCTTCTTTACTGCACCTCACTACCAGCCTGCACTCTCCAGAGTCTGCTCTCCCTGGAGTCAGACAGACTTCACCCAAGTCTCAGCCCCACCACATCCCAGCTGTGTGACATAGGGGAGGTCACCTAACTTCTCTGAGCCTCTGTCCCTTCACCTAAAAAAGGGGATAATAACAGGGTGACTGTTAAAGTCATCCAGATGGGGACACTATTGAGAGTGAAAGTTGGCACTCTTAATAAGCACATTGGGACAATAGGCATGGACCAGGGCCATCCTGGCAAACCAGGATATTCGGGCACTTAGTGATAATGGAAGTACCTACTCATAGGTTGTTGTAAGAATGAAATGCTAAAAATGCACAGATTAACTTGCGTAGAGCTGGGAGTACAAGTTCTCGATGTAAGACAGCTTTATTGTTGTTATTTTGTGTTCTCTTTTCATCTCAGGACACTGTGTACCTTCTTTTGAGACTGGAGAGAATCGAGTGGTCCGATCTGGGATTGCTCACCGTCTGCACATGTATAATTCTATGCAGTGTTGGTATTTGCCTTCTCTCCTAAGACCGGGCTTTGCAAATGATCCCAATGGCTCTAAAGCCTCCCTGGTTGGAGCCCGCTGACCATGATGGTGTGAGATTGGTCATATGTGGTCCCAGAAGATCACTGTCGAGACCTTGGAGGGCACGCATCTCTGAATTGGGATGAAAGGCACATTTGTAAGTTTGTGCCTCTGGCTTCTCTTGCTGATGCTCCCCATTACTTATTATGGGATGTGTGTTGTTAGAGTGATGGGTGGGTGGTGGGAGGGATGCTGCTGTTTAGAGAGGGGTTAAGCCTAGACAACCCTTCTAGAAATCTTCCAACTTTCTAGGAGTTGGCCTGGGGAGAGGAGGCAACCAAATCCACTCCTGTGGCCTAAGATTAGACAGTCAGGCTGGTCTCTGTCCTGACATGATTCCTGGAGACTTCAGAGAAACCAGTTACCAAGGGGGTCCTGGTAATTCAGCAAAAACACAGAATATTAAAATAATTGGGAATCTTTCCATCCCTGTGTACATTTCAAGGCCAGGTCTTCCAGCTGATGAGTGTGTAGGCATGTGGAGTCCATGGGAAGGAATTTTGTAGTTCAAAGCAGATGCACCCAAATGTAACTTGACTTTCTCTGTAGCTGGGCTTTCCTTCTATCCTGTGCTCCTGTTCTGCCTGATGCAGAGAAATCAATCTAGCAATTTCTTACTGACATCATAATTATTCAGGAACTTCTCAATGCTCTCAGCTGAGCACTGTCACACTCAGGTTTGCTTCGCCTTTCAGGGTGTTCTCTCCATACCACCTTCTGGGTTGACACTGAGAGATGAGGAAGGGACTGTGTGGCTCTGCCTCTTCCCTTCTGGCCTGGGCAGGAGTGGCACCTTTGGGCTGGAAACCCACTGGGTGCGGCCGCATCTGCCCATGCCCTTCTTGGGAGGGCTGTCCTAGCCATGAACCTCTCCCTGGCCCATGACCTCTTCCAGACAACTTCAGCGTCCCATTCGGGAGTCTTGAGAATGTCCTGAATGTCCTTCCATATAGTTCTGGGCTTCAGGAAACTGGAGGGATGGGGGCTACCCTGAGCCTCTCATGTCTAGATGAACCATGTCACTCACGTATTCTCCAGTGACTGCTTCCTTGGCAGCACTAGGTGTAGGCACAGGAGCTCTGTGTCACGGCAGCTCCACACTTATCTGGGGGCTTCTAGCGTCTTCTCCCCTCCTGTGAGATTTGTCCCCAAGGGTAGATGGCAGAGTTCAGGGCTATCCCACACCAGCAACTGAGCTGCAGCTTCATCTGCAGACTTCTCCTCCTCCCCAGGCCTGGGTGCCTTTTATCTAGTCTGGGTGGGCAGGGGATAACTGACTCTAGTGGGTCATGTCCCCTCCTACTTTGTTCATCCTACACCTAGACTGTGGATCCTGAACTGAAAACCTCCCAACTTGGGACTTCTGTTCTTTGGTCCTTTCTGACAACTACCCCTAGGGGTAGTGGTGGGAGCGGAGTGGAGCATGACATGCTCTCATGGGGAATGATGGTTGTGAGGTGAAAGGGGGTGCCGGGGAGACAAGGAGACATGCCAGATAATATCTCAGAATTTTGTCCTGTCATGGAGATTTACAAGGAGAGCAGGCAATGTGGAGCAACAGGGACTCGCATTCATTGCTGGTGGGAAAGCAAAATGGTACGGCCACTGTGGAAGACAATTTGACGGTTTTTCAAAAAACGAAGCATACTCTTACCATATGACTCAGCAGGCACGCTCCTTGGTGTATGCCCAAAACAAAGTAACTGAAAAATTGAAATTTTACTTTGTCTACAAAGACACCTTCACTTGGATGTTTATAGCAGCTTTATTCCTAATTTTCAAAACTTGGAAGCAGCCAAGATACCATTTGGTAGGTGAATGGATAAATAAACCATGGTGCATGTGTCCAGGGGGTGGCTGGGCTCCACCCTGACGTATGAGTTTGGACAATGTATAATGGAATGTTACTCAGTGCTAAAACGAAATGCGCTATCAAGCCATGAGATGACATGGAAGAAATTTCAATGCATGCTACAGAGTGAAAGAAGCCAGTGTGAACAGGTACATATTGCATGACATTCTGGAAAAGGCAAAACTATGGAGAGAGTAAAAAGCTCAGTGGTTGCCAGGAGAGAGAGAGAGAAGGTTGAATAGGCAGAACACAGAGGACTTTTAGGGCAGTGAAACTACTCTGATATTCTTATGATGGATATGTATCATTATACATTGTCCAAACCCATATAATGTACAACACCAAGAGGGAACCCTAACACGAACTATGGACTTTGGGTGATTATGATGTGTTGATGTAGGGTCATTGATTGTAACAAATGCATTACTCTGGTGGCAGGGGAGGCTGTGCATGTGCAGGCATGTGGGATGTACAGGAACTCTTTGCACCTTATGCTCACTTTGCTGTGAATCTAGCACTGCTCTAAAAAACAAAGTCTATTTAAAAAACAGAGTCACATCACATATACTGTGTTATTAACTTCTTTTTATACATCAGGAGTATTTACCACCGTCATCACATATTCTTTTATAATATAGTCTGTAATGAGTATGCCATATTTCATTGTATACAAGTTTCATACTTTAGCCATTCTCCTATTTTTGGATGTTCAAGTTTCCTTTTTCTTTTTCCTTTCTCTCAGAAAAAAATGCTAGATGAATTTCCTTGGTCATAATCTTTGTGCAAATTTCTATTCCCTCGAAATAAATAAGGATATTTATTTTCATGTAAATAGTTGAGGATTTCCCACATCATCCCCACACAAGCTCTTGTGCACATTTCCACAGATACCTGCACAGACACAGAGACACACAGAAACACAAAGCCACGTGCAGTCTTGACTTCACTGTAGAGAATTTAGCTCATCTGCTTTGAATCTAGACACAATAAAAACATCTCCCTCTTTCCAGGTACCACCAGGAAGTGAAGGCACCTGTGCGGGAGGGTGACAACTGCACACATGAATCACCCCAAGGTGCCCTAGCCTCCTTTGCAGTTGTCACCCTCCTGCATGGGTGGCTGTACAGATGTCTTCACTGGGCGGTAGAGTGATCAACTCCTCCCAATTCGCCTGGGACTTTACTGGTTTTAGCACTGAAAGTCCCTGACTCTAAGAACCTCCCCCAACCTGTCCTGATAAAACTAGCATGGCTGGTCACCCTAAAAGGCAGAGGGTGGGGCTGGGTCCCTCTCCTTCAGTGCTGGCCTCCTCCCCTCATGGGCAGATACCAGGTCCGCTGGGCTTACCCCGAAGGCATTGCAGAAGCTTAGGGACTAAGAAAAGTTTGACGCTGTTGGAACACAGCCTAAAGCCCGCTGGTGCTCTCAAAGGGAAGCAAAGGAAAGCTGTGTGTTCAGGGGCCTGCTGGGCTCAGCCCTGCCAGATGAGTTGACTAAACCTATCTCCATCTCAGTGCCCAGTGAGTGTCGGAGACTTATCATTGTCTTCTGAGGAGTGACATCAGCTGCCAATTGGTTCATCCATCTGCAGCCACTCCCCTTCCAAGCCAGTTCCAAGCCTCAAATGTATCTCTGCTCAAAGTCTGTGACGACACTCCATTGCTGTTGGGATGGTAGGACAGTGTGGGTGGAACACAGATTTTGGAATCAAACAGATTAGCGTTCAAGCTCCAACGTTCTCAGGCTATGTGACCTTGGACAAAGTCCTTGATTTTTCTTTTCTTTTGTTTTTTTTTTTTGAGACGGAGTCTTGCTCTGTTGCTCAGGCTGGAGTGCAGTGGCGCCATTTCTGCTCATTGCAAGCTCCGCCTCCCGGGTTCATGCCATTCTCCTGCCTCAGCCTCCCCAGTAGCTGGGACTACAGGCACCCGCCACCACACCTGGCTAATTTTTTTTTGTATTTTTAGTAGAGACAGGGTTTCACTATGTTAGCCAAGATGGTCTCGATCTCCTGACCTCGTGATCCGCCCATCTCAGCCTCCCAAAGTGCTGGGATTACAGGCGTGAGCCACCGTGCCCAGCCAGTCCTTGATTTTTCATTTTCCTCATTTATAAATGAAAACAAAATCTGCCCTGTAGGGCTAAAGGGAGAAGTAAATTAAATAACATAACACATTTATAAAGTGCCCTGCACAGTATCTGCTACAAGGTAAGTATAAAATAATCAGTCACTATTGTTTTGATGACTTAGAACATCATCCAGAGACCCCAGACTGGGGTCATTCAGCAACCCCCCACCCTGACCTTGCCTTCAGCTCTGGGTTCATATTCACATCACCCACATCTACAATCACACCCACACTTCTGCTGCCCGTACTTCTTGCTATTCTCTAGGTAAGTCCTTTCCTTTCTGGCCACAGTCTTTTGCTGATTTGCTCCCTTGGCTGGAACTACAGTCCCCTGTTGAAGCTCCTACTCATTCTACTGTAGCCCCATTCCACCTCCTCCAGGAAGTCTTCCCCAACACCCCAAGATGAAACGGAGCTTTGCTTCCTCCTTGCTCTACCATTTGCTTTCTGCAGCTTGCACTTAGAGACCAGCCTTGCAGTCAGAATGGTTTCCTCTATGGCTATTTGCATCCATATCTCTTTTCCCCTGTAGATCCTGAGCTGCTTGAGGGCAGGGTCTGTGACCTGCTCATCTCTGCCAGCCTCAGAGCCTAGCACAGAGCTCTGCACACAGCAGCTGCTCCAGTGAAAGTGTTCATTTGTTCATTGTCCTAAGAGAGTGGTGGACACTGGGCACTGTGGAAAAGCAGAGGACAAAGGAATCACCTGCCTGGGGAGCATGGCATGTTATAGAGAAGGTGGCCTGGACACTCAGTTTTGAAAGAGCAGGAAGGTAGAAGAGAAAAAGAGACAGAGGAACAGATAGTCCAGGCAGAGGATGAGTGTGGGCAAAAGCCTGGGGTTGGGCAAGTGTGTGTTTAGGGAAAAGCAAGGGGTCCTATTGCTGATGGCTGGGATGGGTGCAGGTGTCACAGAAAGCTAGGTTAGAATCCGGCTGAGGAGGGAGATGCCCAACCACCCCAGTTCTTGCTTGCTTGACTGTGAACACTCTCTAGCTGGTATGGCCCAGGTGCACCAGAAGGATGCAGAGAAAATGTTGTGATGTTAAATATAGATGCCCTGTTAAACTTGAATTGCAGATAAACGAATAATTTTTAGTAAGCATAAGTATGTCCCATGCTTAGGTGAGACATACTTGCACTGCACAATAACATATTGTTTATCTGTAGTTCAAATTTAACTGGGCATTATGTTCTTATTAGCTAGATCTGGCAACCCTCTCTGTGAGGAATACAGTAATGCTGCCGCGTCAGAGGTGTCATTACCATTTTTTGGGCCATTGCTTCATGAGCAAAGACAGATTGAAGTGTATGAATCCCCACTGCACCTAAATGCAGATAAACATGACGAACGGTAATGGCTCCGGAGGAATCAACGGGAGTGTTTCCAGCAGCAGGTGAGTTGTGGGCGCTGGAAATGAGCATTTGGATACTGGAGCTCAGTACCCACCTGCCATCCCTGGGGTGTGAATTTCACAAGGGGGTATCTTCTGAAGGAGCAAGGCTCAGGCCTGAAGAAACAAGTCTAGAAGTAGCGATTGAGTTTCCAGGCTCGCCCACTTAAAGTCTATTTTGCTATTAAGGGGCAGAGATTTAGCAATATTTTTAATGAGGCTGGTTTGGGGGCTGTCCTGGAGCCCAGCTTCTATTTGAAACCCAATTTTTACGGTGATGGAAACTCTTTTGTCCCTGATTAGAAAGAAAGATGGATACATCAGAAACATAGCTCCTTCAAGCCAACCACGGTTGCTGTGGTCTCCAGGCCATGTTCCAAGGAAGTAGGGGTGGAGGACGGGCATATTAGTGGAAACTGGGGAGTAATAAAAAAGGTAGGCTCCCTCTCACCTCTCTCCTTCAGCTACCAGACCCTCAGAGAGGAAGTATTATTTACTAGGCACAAACCATGAGCTAAATATTTTGGGTTCATCACCTTGGGTATCTTACAGTACTTGTTTGGTGTTATCTCGTTATATGGAGATAGAAACTGAGGCTCAGAGAGGTGAAATAACATGCATAATAAGGTCATATAATTCAGCAAAGCCAGGACTTGAACCTGTGTCTATGAAGCTTCAAAATATTGGCTTTTTATTTTGGGCCACATTGGAAATAACTCCCTGGAAGCCCCCACAACAGGTCCTGGGATCCAACTACAAGATTCATTATTCCCGACCTCACAGCCCCTGATCCAGCCAGTCCCAGCATGGAAGGGCTGGCTATTTGTCCACCAAGGTACTTGCTCTATGGGTGTCCAAGATGGTGGCTGTTGCTACATTTCCAGGAGGGACCCAGTGTTGCTGCTACTGTTCTCCAAAGCCCTCCCACACTCCTGTCGTCCCTGAATGACTTAATCTGTGCGCTTTCTGAGACTTAGTTTGCACCTGTTTGTGAGCCTCCTGGAATTATTGATTACCCTAAGTGGAGAGCTCCTGGGGGTGGGGATTGGGCAGGAACCGAGTTAGTCCTCTCTTCCTTCCAGGTGTTCTAAATGTGTTCATGGAAGGGAGAAAACCCCAAAGGTTTATTGAACTAGAGTAGTCCAGGCAAGAAGAGCTGATGACATGTACACTGACCAAGCCAGACTAAGCTTATCTGCCTGGATTATTTAATATCTGATGCCTCAGAAGAGTGATAGGGCATTAGCTAAGGTAATGCTGGCTGCTATAACAAACTCCTAATTATATGATGGCTCAAACAACAGATGTTTATGTCTCACTTGTAAAGTACCAGACACATGTTCTGATAGGTATAGGGTTGCTAGATAAAATATGACACCTAGTTAAATCTGAATTTCAGAGAAACCACAAATAATTTTTTCCAAGTGATAACTCTCTACTCAGTTTTTCTAAGCATCTAGGACTAGTCCAGAAAGGTGGCTGGGGTTGCCTCTGTCCCTAAGTTGGGATGTATACTAAGAAGGCATTCATTGCTTATCTGAAGTTCAAACCTACCTAGACGTTTTGTTTTCGTTTTTGTTAATTCTGGCCACTTTAGACAGGTGGGTGGTCCTTCTTCAGTATTGGTTTAGGGACCCAGGCTCCTTCACTTCCTGGCCCTGTCCCTTCAACCTCTGGTTTCCACAGTCATGACACCCATTTGTATCAAACTGATGAAAGGGAGTGAGCATGAGGATCATTTGAGGGAGGTTTTTGTGGACTGAGCTGTAACTAGAACACACGGGTCTTCTCTCATTCCATTGGCCAGAACCAGTCATATGGCCATGCCCACCTCCAAGTAAGGCTGTGAAACGTAGTCCAGCTTTGTGCTCAGGAAGAAGTGGAAGAAATTTCATGGACACACACACACACACACACACACACACACACACAGCTTTTTAAAGAAGGCATGATACATTTTCTTGGGTAGTCTTTTTAAGACTACAGCTTTACTTCAGCAAACACACACTCCAGGAGGGAACAAGCCAGTGCCCACATCTGTCACGGCGAGAGTTCTTCCCTCTGCGTTCCATGAAGAAAACAAATAAACAAAACATTTATTTCTTCTATGAAGTAAAGTCCTGGTAACAAGTTGTTGAGTTTGTGCTCTTAAACAAGCAGCAGGATGGAGAATCAAAACTTTGAACCTACCAAAGGCCCCCAAATCCATCTGCTGAAATCCTAACACAGGGTGATGGCATTTGGAGGTGGTGCCTCTGTAGGTGATTAGATCCCCCCGAATGGAATTAGTGCCTTTGTAAAGAGGTCTGAGGGTGCTTCTTTGCTTCTTCCACCATGTAGGGAGACGGCAAGAGGACAGGTGTGTCTGTGAATGAGGACGCAGGCTCCCACCATAACCCGAATCTGCTGATGTCTTGACCTTCACCTTCCCAGCCCCCAAAACTATGAGAAATAAACTTCTGTTGCTGATAGCTACCCAGTCTACGGTATTCTATTATAGCAGTTCAAATGGACGAAAACAGCATTCAACAGACCTGGGATCAATCCTGGTAGAACCTGGTACAATCTTCTAGCGATGGCACCCAGAACAAGTTACTCAACCTCTCTAAGCTTCAATTTTACTATCTGTGAAATGGGGCTAACGGCATGTACCTAATGGGGTGCTATGAGGACACAGCCTGGCCCAACACTTGGCATATAACTAGAGCTCGACAAATAGGAACAATCTCACAGCTTCTGTTCCCTCTGTGGTCCTGTGCCAGCTACCCAACTTGATCCTGAGCTGAGCCTGTCTGGCGGACAGACTGGAGGTTCCTCCAGGAATCTGCCTGTGGCAAGGAGAGACAGGTTGATAAACTAAGCCTGGCAACCAGCCTCAGTCACCCACCAGTCAGGAGGAGAACTTTCCTACTGGTCCAGGCCTCTCATGGATTTGTGTCTGGGGCCTCTGGGGGAGGGGATTGGTCCAGATAAAACTTCTGAAAAATACTGGAACACAAGCCTCCTTGGAACAATGCCAAAGCGGGGGAGAGGCAGTCCCCACAGGGACGCAGGCTGGCTGTGGACCATCCAAGGTGCAGATGATGGTGGCGAAGATGGTGCTGCCGAGTGGGAGGTGACTTCAAGGTGGGCACAGAGGCAGTGTGTGTGTGTGTGTGTGTGTGTGTGTGTGTGTGTGTGTGTGTGTGGCGGGGGGCGTTCTCCCATGACTTGGTAGAAAGCTGAAGAAGAAAGAGAAGAAGCAGTAGCTGAGATGATAACTGGTAAAAACATAAGAGTTTTCCAGAAATACTTGAGGAGGTACTGGAAGCAGCTAGATGGCCAGAATTATCAGGTAGAGGGGACACAATAAAACTGTGAAACATTAGTTATCCATAATGACCCCCTTTACACCAGGGTTGCTGTGGTTGGGGTAACCTAGGTTGCATCATTTTTTTCAAAGAATAATTCCCCAGGCTACATTTGATTGCTGTTGGCATGAGTGTGTCTCCCTGACCCCTACCCACCAATTAATGTCTTCCCCCGGGGCTCTGTGTTCTTCAGGAGAAGGTGCTTTGCCATCCTTGATTCAGACTCAACCTCTCTGTTCTCCCTGCCTGCATCTCACACCCCTCCGATTATGGAAGGATTGTCTTTTGGTCTCCAAATCATTAATTTTGGTTGTGTAGCTCCTGCCTAGCAGAGCTTTTTCTGCTCTGAAAAACTCTGATTATAAATAGTTCAATAATACACGTCCTCCTGAGTTTAAGACTCTGGCTTATATAATTGGAAATCTGGATGTGAAGCAAGTTAAAGTTGATGCCATAAAGACAGTAAAATAATTAATCACTTTGCTCTGTTTAATAGATTCAAGGGCATAGGAACAGCCTTGCGGCCAGGGTGAATCTTCGGGAGTGGCACTGGCTGTCATGGCGACCTCAGCAGGCACTGGGGAGATAGACCAGGAAATCAGCACCTGGGGCTGGAGGATGCGGTCTCAGCAGGCTGTGCCCCTCCAAGCTCACCAAGGCCCTCCTGATCAAGGTGTCAGGCATCTGTGACCTCCTGATCCCCCACCCTCCCCCGTCCCAGGGTTCCTGCGTATTGCACATGTCCTCAGGCTCATACAAGCCTGGTCCCTCCAGCTGCCTCCCTGGACATGGAGGTTCTGATTAGTTAATCCCTCTTCAGCCCACAAAGGACTTGAACACCCACTATCTTGCTCTATCCTCACAAGGCTCTGTGAGGCAGGCAGAACAATGATTCTTTCCCTCCCACTTGTCCTCAGGGAAAACAAAGGCTCCTCTGCTTCTGGGGAAATGGCCCATTTCACATGTATCTTTCTCAAATTCACACAGCCAGTTGGTGGAGCCAGGTCTTACATTCCGATCGGGGTGACACCTCAGCCTGTGCCTTCTTGGCTCTGCTCGCTGGGTCCCTGAAAGGCCAGGAGCAGCAGATTGTGGACGTCCACCTGAGGGAGGCTGCTCCAAGGGCAGGGACCAGCTGGGAGAGCATAACATCGAGCATCAACAACGTGCCGGGCCAGGTCCTAACCGCCTTCACACACGTGACCTCGTTTATTCTTCAAATCACCATCTAAGGTAGCTGCACAAAGAAACAGGCACAGAGAGGGTAGGAAACTCATGTAAGATCAAACGGCTCATAAATAGCAGAGACAGGATTTGAACCTGTGCTTTCAACCACTGTAACCTGTGGGCTCCTTGGAAGCCTGTGAGCAGCCTTGAGATGGGATCGAACTCTTACTTGAGTCATTGCCTCAGGGTCGATTCTAGGGTCTAGCACAGGAAGGGGTTCATGAGATGTTTGTTGAAGGACTGGAAGGTCCGGCAGGGTGGGGTCCTGCTGCCTCTGGCCTGGCTGTCTTCCTTCACTAATTCCAAGCACACACATTTCCTGACCTGGGCCAGGCCCTGTCCTGCACTGGGAACACGGGGGTGGATGAGCCACAGCCTCTGCATCTGCAGGGGGCAAGTGGAGGGTAGCGGGGCAGATGATAGCCAAGTCATGCGGTAAGTGCAGGACTAAGAGCACCATGGATGCCTGCAGAGCACCAGCCTAGGTCAGGGCAGCCTGGTAAGGTGACAGTGGGGAGAGGACAGGCATGCCAGGTGGAAGGAACAGCATCAGCAAAAGCCTTGGCGGCAGGAAAGAGATGGGGTGAGTGGGATCCAGAGCCATGGTAGGGGGCGTGCTGGAGATTGTAAAGGCCTTGAGTGCCAAGGTAAGGACTCTGGATTTTCTCCAGAGCCGCTGAGCAGTGCCATGGCCCAGTGTGGTTTTAGGAAGCCGGGTCTAGTGAGACAGACTGGAGGTCGGGAGGCCGGGGAGGAGAGGGCGGGTGGCAGTGGGAATGAGGGCAGTGGCTCTGCTTGGTGAGGGAGTGTAGGGGATAGCCTGGAGCCTGCCTTGACTTCTATACGTGTTTGAGCCCCCTCACCCCCGCACCAAGGCCAGTTTTAGGCTTATTCTGTGGGTTGTGAGTGAGCTCCGGGGAGGGGCTGAAGCGACGCATTTGAGACCCCCGACCAACTTCTGCCTTTAGGACTATGATGAGAGGAGGAGCTCTTCGCTTGGCGTTCTTGGCACTTTTACCTGGATCTGTCCGAGGTTACTTCTGGAATGAGTGTCCTGAGGGTAGGGGACAAGCCCAAGGCGGTGGAGATCATCACCAAAACCAGAGCGACCTGGGTTTCAATCTCAGTCCCACCATTCAGAAGCTGTGTGCCCTTGGAGAAATCGTGTCACCTCTCTGGGCCTCTGTTTTCTTATCTGTAAAGTGAGGCAATAGTGATGCTGCTCCTACAGCAGCTGTGAGGCTCCAGCAAGCTTTATCTGGAAAGCACGTGGCATACAGAGGTGCTCAGTTACATGTCACTCCCGGGACCTTTGTCATCATCTTGTCTTCCTGTTGGGATCAACACACTGAAGAAACTGCAAAAGACTGCTGGGTGTGGTGGCTCACGCCTGCGATCCCAGCACTTTGGGAGGCTGAGGTGGATCACCTGAGGTCAGGAGTTCAAGACCAGCCTGACCAACATGGTGAAACTTCATCTCTACTAAAAATACAAAAATTAGCCAGGCGTGGTGGCAGGTGCCTGTAATCCCAGCTACTCGGGAGGCAGAGGCAGGAGAGTCAATTGAACCTGGGAGACGGAGATGGCAGTGAGCCGACATCAAGCAACTGTACTCCAGCCTGGGCAACAAGAGTGAAACTCTGTCTCAAAAAAAAAATTTAAAAAGTTAAAAAATAAGAAATTGCAAAGGATTGTTGTTTACCTGCTGAGTAGCTGCAGGCAAACAGCTTGAAGCTGGGGTTGGGGGAACGGCGGGGTTGAAACCCCTCCCTCTCTGTCCTCTGGAGCAGGACCACCTGGGATGGGGGTCAGGTTCAGGGGGTCTGACACCTACCTCCTGGGAGATGAGCATAGAGAGAGTAGTCTCCATTCCCCACCCATCCCTCTGCCTAGCCTGTCTCCTGCAACACTGTGCAGGAGGGGCCAGGCTGGGGCGTACTACCATTTCACAGGGGGGAAGTGGGGCCTAGGGAGGCAATGGGACTCCCCACAGTTTGCTCTGAGCCAGGAGGGAGGCCTGGGTTCCTCTGTGGGGATTACAGAGGACCTTGAAGTCTCTTTGTGGCAGGCTGGTGTCATGCAGACAGGGGCAGGCAGCGACGTGAGCACTTCTGCCGTCTCCAGTGAGGAATGCGCTGCTCAGGTGAGGAGGGCCTTGCTCAAGGTGACTGCGAGCTCCCGACTTCTCAGTGTGCTGGCAAATGGACCCCATCCATCCTGGGAGGGAGAGGGCCTGACTCTCGCCCCACACAGCCCATCAGGGTGGCCATAAGCTCTCCAGGCGCCTGGAAGAGCATGATGGCCAGCTCCCTCGGGACCCCAGCAGCCGAGGACAACGCCTGGTTCCCAGCGGCCCCGCGCCTGTCGGGTGACCTTGAGGACTCACCTTCCCTGGTGGCGGCTGCTGGGAGTGGAGGAACAGGGCTCAGTCACAGGATGGAGGCAGGTGTGTGTGTGTGCGTGGGGTGTGTGTAACGCATATGGATAGGCATCTCCCCAGCTTTTTTGGGGGGAGGAGAGCATCCAGCTGGGTCTCCTCCCAGGTCCTACCAGCCTGTCAGGTAGGAGGGGAGACCTGGGAGAGACTGACTTGGGCTGACCTGGAGGGGATCGACCCCGAGGCCCTCCCTGAGATCTGAGCTGGCATCTGCTTCCGCCCCATCTCTCTGACTCCTCTACCCAGGACTAGTTACGGTCACCATCACAGTCAGCAGGACTGTCAAGCACTGTTTTAAGTATTCATATATATCCACCTAGTTAGTCCTCATTTTACACACGGGGAAACTGAGGCACAGAGGGCTTAAATTGTCTAAGGTCACAGGGTCAACATGCACTCAGTCACTCCCTTCTGTGGCACTGCCTCAGGGGGCCACATGTGCTGGGAAATGCTGCTGTCCTGAAGCAGCTCAGCATCTGCTGGGTCAAGAGAGGCGCAGGTAAGGTGCTGAGGACCTCGGAGGAAGGAGGACCACGATGACAGCTCTGTGGTGTGTACAGTTGTGTGCTATATTTGCGTGGTGTGTGGGGGGTGTGTTTGTGTATGGTGTGCGTGTGATGTGGCATATGTGTGGTGTGTGTGTATGTGTGATGTGGTGTATGTGTGGTGTGTGTGCATGTATGATGTGGTGTATGTGTGGTGAGTAATGTGTGTGTTGTCTTTGCACGTGATGTGTTTGTGTGTGGTGTGGTGTATATGGTATGTGTGTTGTGAGTGGTGTGTGGTGTGAGTGGCATGTGTGAGTGATGTGCAGTGTGTAGTGTGTTTATGTGGTGTGTGTGCTGTGGTATATGTGATGTGTGAGTGGTGTGTGTGTCGTGTGTGGTTGTGTATGTGGTGTGTGTGATGTGTGTGGTTGTGTATGTGGTGTGTGTGATGTGTGTGAGTTGTGTGTGTGGTGTGATGTGTGTGAATGGTGTGTGCTGTAGTGTATGTGGTGTG
Source organism: Macaca nemestrina (assembly GCF_043159975.1). Classification (NCBI taxonomy): domain Eukaryota; kingdom Metazoa; phylum Chordata; class Mammalia; order Primates; family Cercopithecidae; genus Macaca; species Macaca nemestrina. The sequence goes on from NC_092138.1 coordinate 66,114,166, forward strand.
TGTGAGTGGGGTGTGTCTGTTTTGTGTGTGTGAGTGGTATTTGTAGTGTGTGCATGCTGTAGTGTGTGGTGTGTGTGCTGTGGTGTGTGAGTGGTGTGTGTGTGGTGAGTGGTGTGTGGTGTGAGTGGTGTGAGTAGTGTATGAATGGTGTGTGTGGTGTGTGAATGGTGTAAGTGGTGTGTGTGTGCTGTGGTGTGTGAGTGGTGTGTGTGAGGTGTGTGTGGTGTAAGAGTGTGTGTGTGTTGTGGTGTGTGTGAATGGTGTGTGGGTGGTGTGAATGGTGTGTATGAGTGGTGTGTGTGTGGTATGTGTGGTGTGTGTGTGCTGTGGTATGTGTGAGTGGTGTGTGTGTGTGAAGGGTGTGTGCGTGGTGTGTGAGTGGTGTGTGTGGTATGTGTAAGTGTTGTTTGTGTGTGTGCTGTGGTGTGTGTGAATAGTGTGTGTGTGGTGTGTGAGTGGTATGTGTGAGTGGTGTGTGTGGTGTGTGTGAGTGGTGTGTGTGTGGTATGAGTGGTGTGTGTGGTATGTGTGTGTTGCGTGTGTGTGCTGTGTGTGTGGTGTGTGTGTGAAGAGTGTGTACGTGGTGTGAGTGGTGTGTGTGGTGTGTGTAAGTGGTGTGTGTGAATAGTGTGTGTGAGGTGTGTGAGTGGTATGTGTGAGTGGTGTGTGTGTGGTGTGAGTGGTGTGTGTGGTGTGTGTGAGTGTTGCATGTGTGTGCTGTGTGTGTGGTGTGTGTGTGCTGTGGTATGTGTGTGTGGTGTGTGTGAGTGAGTGTTGCGTGTGTGTGCTGTGTGTGTGGTGTGTGTGTGTGTGAAGAGTGTGTACGTGGTGTGTGTGGTGTGTGGTTGTGTGTGTGGTGTGTGTGAATAGTGTGTGTGGTGTGTGAGTGGTATGTGTGAGTGTTGTGTGTGGTGTGTGTGAGTGTTGCGTGTGTGTGCTGTGTGTGTGTGAAGTGTGTACGTGGTGTGTGAGTGGTGTGTGTGGTGTAAGTGGTGTGTGTGTATGATGTGTGTGAATAGTGTGTGTGTGGTGTGTAAGTGGTATGTGTGAGTGGTGTGTGTGGTGTGTGAGTGGTGTGTGTGTGGTGTGTGTGGATGCTGTGTGCATGCCGTGGTGTGAGTGGTGTGTGTGTGGTGTGTGTGGTGTGTGCATGCCGTGGTGTGAGTGGTGTGTGTGTGGTGTGTGTGGTGTGTGCATGCCGTGGTGTGAGTGGTGTGTGTGTGGTGTGTGTGGATGGTGTGTGCATGCCGTGGTGTGTGGTGTGTGTGTAGTGCATGTGTGCTGTGGTGTGTGTGTTGTATGAGTGGTGTGTGTGAGCAGTGAGGTATGTGTGGTGTGTGAGCGGTTGTGTGCACTGTGGTGTGTGTGTCACGGTGTGAGAGGTGTGTGTGTGCTGTGGAAAGTGGTGTGTGTGAGTAGTGTGGTGTGAGTGGTGTGTGCTCTGTGGTGTGTGCGTGGTACGTGTGTGCTGTGGTGTGAGTGGTGTGTGTGTGCTGTGGTGTGTGTATGTGGTGCGTGTGTGCTGTTGTGTGTGTGAGTGCTATGTGTTGTGGTGTGTGTGGTGTGTGTGTGTGCTGTGGTGTGTGCTGTGGCGTGAGTGGTGTGTGTGGTGTGTGTGAATCATGTGTGAGTGGTGTGTGAGTGGTGTGTGTGTGCTGTGGTGTGTGTGGTGTGTGTGAGTGGTGTGTGCTGTGGTGTGTGTGATGTGTGTGTGAGTGGTGTGTGTGTGCTGTGGTGTGTGTGATGTGTGTGTGAGTGGTGTGTGTGTGCTGTGGTGTGTGCTGTGGTGTGTGTGGTGTGTGAGTGGTGTGTGAGTGGTGTGTGTGGTGTGTGCTGTGGTGTGTGAGTGGTGTGTGTGTGTGTGTGAGTCCTGTGGTGTGTGTGATGTGTGTGTGAGTGGTGTGTGTGTGCTGTGGTGTGTGCTGTGGTGTGTGTGATGTGTGAGTGGTGTGTGTGTGAGTGGTGTGTGTGTGCTGTGGTGTGTGCTGTGGTGTGTGTGGTGTGAGTGGTGTGTGTGAGTGGTGTGTGTGAATGGTGTGTGAGTGGTGTGTGTGAATGGTGTGTGAGTGATGTGTGTGAGTGGTGTGTGTGTGTGGCGTATGTGTGCTGTGGTGTGTGTTATGTGGTGTGTGTGTGCGCGTGTGAGGGAGGGAGTTTCGGAGAAAGAGGTGGCAGGTGGCAGGTGGCGCAGGTGGCAGGTGGCGCCGGCACTTAGCCACCAAGGGCGGAGGAGGGCCTTCCGGACGAGGAAACTAGTGGTGAGCAGGGGGCCAGAGGAGGTAAACGCTGTGGCATGCTGGGGGTGCAAAACATTGTCATGAAAGATAAGATTGGGGGGCTGGTTAGGACAAGATTGTGGAGGACACTGATTATCACGCTGGAATTATGCAATTTCTCTCGAGAGCACCTGGTCACCACCGCAAGTCTTTAAGCAGCTATGGATGGGAGGCGACTTTGGCAGCGGCGGGCGAAGATGGGTTAGAAGGGGACAGGAATGAGACAAGAGGAAAGGAGGGAAGAAACGAGGTGGGGAGGACGGGAAGGCGTGCAGGGAGGGGGCCGGTGCGAGAGGGACATGGGATGGAGTCCACAGGGCTGGGCTGGGGAAGAGCTGGGGACTCCAGGTTTTCTGGTCAAGAGAGACTGGAGACGCCACTGACAGAAAGACGAGGAACAGGTGTGGGGAGAACTGATGTTTCTCCGACCAGAGCCATCTGCGGAAACATCGTCTCCTCCGTGGGGCCTGGCTTTCATTCCTCACAGCAGTGATCACTGCATGGCAAACAATCACATTCATCATTTATTTGGTTTTTGTCTTTGCTCAACCAGCATATAAGAGAGTAGGAATTCCATCTGCCATGTTCCCAGCGCTATCTCCAGAACCTACAACAGTGTCGGCTTCTAGTAGGTGATCGCTATTTTTTTTTTTTTTTTGAGTAAATAAACGAATGACTCACGTCGTGCTGGAGGGGGACTGTGGGACAAGCATCCAGGAGGACTGGAGATCTCCAGGAGGGACGTCTGAGCAAACAAGAATGTCCCACACTTGGAGGTCACCAAGCCCAGGCTGTGCCTGAGATGGTTCTAAGAGAGTAAGAGAGAACAACAGAAAGAAACCGGATCACCTCCTGTGCCTCCAGCGCCTGCACAAAGTCAGGCACACAGTAGGTGTTGCGTGTTGGTTGACTGAATTAATGGATGAACCTGCTCTTCGGCGAGGAATGAGCCTTTCTGTGCATAAGGGGCTCGAGCAGGAAGAGAGCAGGCCGAGAGCGTGCGCTGGCGACCAGAACTTGCCTCAGCTTCACGGGTAACACGTTGTGCTTCCCCTGAGACTCCGGGCGGGAGGAAGTGGGACTATAGAGAGGTGCCCACGTGGGTAGAGCGTCTACCTCAGAGAGGTGGAACCTCATTGGGCGAGTGGATAGCCAATGAAGAGGCGCCCTGAGGAAGAGCCCGCCCCTGGAACTGGGCCGGGGCACCGCCCCCGCGGAGGAAACCCCGCCCCCCCCGTGCATGACCAGGGTGTCCCAGAGGCGAAGTCTGTCGTCTCCCGGGCTACTTGGTGGCCTGAGAGGCCCCCGAAGGGCTCTGGGCTGCACCTTCATCAGCTGCCTTCCTGTGTGACAGCGCCAGATCTCATCCTTCAGGGGGCCTCCATTGCCTCAGGTTCCTCTTTTTTTTTTTTTTTTTTTTTTTTTTTTTTTTTTTTTGAGATGGAGTTTCGGTCTTGACTCCCAGCCTGGAGTGCGGTGGTGTGATCTCGGCTTACTGCAACCTCCACCTCCCGGGTTCAAGCGACTCTCCTGCCTCAGCCTCCCGAGTAGCTGGGATCACAGGCGCGTGCCACCACGCCCAGCTAATTTTTGTATTTTTAGTAGAGACGGAGTTCACCATGTTGGCCAGGCTGGTCTCGAACTCATGACCTCAGGTGATTTACCTGCCTGGGTCTCTCAAAGTGCTGGCATGAGCCACCGCGCCTGGCAGATTCCTTTTCATGTAGGCAGAGGACTTCAAGGGTTAGCTCTGGTTTAACAAAATGGATTCAGCGCTTCCTGTACCAGGTGCTGGTCTAGGCTCTTTTTTGCTTTTTCTTTTCCTCCCTCCCTCCCTCCCTCCCTTCCTTCCTTCTTTCCTCCCTCCCTCCCTCCTTTTTCCCTTCTCTTCTCTTCTCTTCCCTTCCCTTCCTTTCTGTTTCCTTCGCGTAATGCATTTATTTTATAATACTTTTAGTGACACGGGAGTTTTCAGAATGCAGACTCGAAGATACACGGTGATCTATGTGAATAGTCTGGGCTCTGAGGATACACCTTCAGACCCTCTCCTCATGGGCCTCACCGTCTATGGGTGGAAACACAGTAAACAAACCTGCAGTCTCCTCTATAATTACACATTGAATAAGTGTGTCAAGAAACAAAATAATGGGGCATAATTCAGGTAGCACTACTGGGAAAGTGACATTTGAGCTGAACTAGAGAGCAGCGCACCGTTGGCGGTTAGAGAAGTCTCCACACTGAGGGAACAATATGAGAGAAGTCCCCAAAGCTGAGATGAGTGTGCTGCATGTGGGGCCAAGCAGCCGGGCTAGACGGGGAGGCCCAAGGTGAGAGCAGAGGAGAGCAAGCCGTGCAGAACTCCTTCGATTGTTTTTATAATAGGAGTTTAGACTTTTTTTTTTTCTCGGGATACTGGGAAGCCACTGAATATTTTTACAGGGAAGCGCCATGTGATTTTTAAATAATTACTCTGACTTTGTGTGTAGAACTCCCAGGCTGGAGTGCAGGGGCGTGATCTCGGCTCATTGCAACCTCCACCTCCCAGGTTCAAGCGACTCCCCTGCCTCAGCCTGGGATCACAGGCGTGTGCCACCACGCCCAGCTAATTTTTGTATTTTTAGTAGAGACGGGTTTCACCATGTTGACCAGGCTGGTCTCGAACTCCTGACCTCAGGTGATCTACCCGCCTGGGTCTCCCAAAGTGCTGGCATGATCTCTGATCAAGAGCAAGAAGATTTCTGTTGAGGTGGCTGAATTTTCCTCTTTATGGCAGTTAGAGGCAATTTGAGATGAGGCAACACCCAGAACCTTGAGTTGAAGGGCAGTACATCAGAAAAAGCACAGATTATCCCTAATTCTCTCCAGAAATATATGAGCTTGAGTGTGGCTTTGGGCAAACAACTTTCAGGACTGAGAGAAGGCGTGGAGGGAGGGGGGAATGCATGGGATGTCTCACAAGCCACATAGGTCTGCCCAGGTGTCCCGCACATCCCAGTGCATTCCCTATAACCTGTCCCAGAGTGGTTTTCCTTTTCTATCACAATCCCAATTTTCCCAGCTGAACCCTTCTCCAGTCCTGGGCAGCTGTGAGGCAGAACTTGCATTCCTGGGTTCTGCCATTTCCTTGCTAGAAGCCCCCAGCCTTCTTGCTTTCGTTTTCTGGTTCCTGAGAGGCACTTGCCTATAAGAAATCTGACTACCTGAATCCATAGTTGAATCAGGGTTCAAGCAGTTCATAGCAAGTGAAAGATGTCCTGTCTGGCCACCCAGCAGTGATAGGAGAGGAGGCTGAGTTGATGGTCCTCCAGGCTGTAGAGACCATGAAAGCAGGGATGTAGTAGGTCCTCAATAAGTTACTTGTTGTATGGATGGTACCTTCATCATGATTTATCAACTCTAAGGTGCCATCAACTGTAGGAAACACTGTCAATTCATTGACAACTTTTCAGGACATACAAAAGATAGACATGACATTAAACATACACACCAATTATAAGATACATTGTAACAGGAACACCAACATGTGAAAAAACAATACATACATTTGAGAATGGAGAACTTGTGTAGTAACAATCATCTCTCTGAGAACCAGTTTGCAAACCAACTGGTGGGGCCAGTTTTAGCTGTGAAGGGCGTGTTGCTTCCTCATTCTCCTGTGAATGCTTGCTTTTCTGTAGACACATCCCCAGTCCTGTGGATTTCTGGAGCCCAGTTTTCCTCTCCTCCAGAAAGTAGCCACGCCCCCCACCAGCAGATCTGCATGGATGAGCTCCCTAGGCCATCTCGCCAGCGACTTTGTAAATGACCAGCTCCACAACATGTTTTCTTTAGAGTTTACAGGAATAATGAAAGTGACATAGAACTGTGTAGCCAGATTCAAATGAAAGGACAAATGTAGTTGGCCAAAATGAACAATTATAGGAAACAAAGGGAAAATAACGATTAAAGATCTTTCATTACAGCCTGCTAATTATCATGAGTTCTGGACTTAACTGTTCAGGCATAGAATTAAAAACCTTAATTATATTGTCACCTTTGTCTCTCAGCTCCCATTGCCACAAATGAATCCATTTACTGTAAGTGCCGCTGATGAGCAGAAATTGATGGCAGTCCCAGTGAGGTGGGAGAGGGGCCCAGGAGTGTGTGTGTGGGGGGTGTGTCAGGCAGCACTACCAGGCCCGCACAGCTGGGTGGCATCTGCATTCCAGGACATTATAAATTAGAAACATTTTTAATGAGACAAATACAGGTTTGATGGATTTTATGATTTCTTCTCCCCTCCAAACCACTAACAATGCTCCTCCTCTTTCTTTCTTTCTATTAGAGCCAGCCTCTTGTTAAGTGATTGCATTAATGGTCTTTGGAGACAGGCAGAGTGTAGGAGGACAAGAGGGACTTCCCTTGTGAGGGCATTGGAAGGCTCTTCTCTCTGAAAGAAGACAATTCCTGGCTGTTGTTCCAAGTGGGAGCATTTTAAAGCCCAGTGAGATGAGTGGAAATGCGAGATCACTTTGAGAACTAGGGAAATTGGAAAAGAATGCAGCAGACTGGTTGGGGAGATAAAATCCTCAAAACTAGCCAGTTAGTTCTTTTGAGAGAGAGGCCAGCCAGTTCAGTGAGAGCCAGGCGTGGCTATTGGAGAGATGGCCAGGTGGTCAATTTCTTGACTTCAGGGTGGGATGGGGTGCGGCTGGGAGTGAGGAGCCCTAGAATTATAATCAAGCATAGTATTGCGGTTCTGGACACAAACTCAGGAGCCAGACTGCCTGGCCTTGAGTCCATGCTCCATCTCTTTCTGTGTGACTCTGGGCAATTTACCTAACCTGTCTGGGCTTCCGTTTCCTCATCTGTAAGGTGGAGCTATTGATAGTACCTACCTCATAGGGTTAATATGAGGATTAAAAGAGTTAATGTGCATCAAGGACAGACAGTGCCTGGCATATTAGAAGAACTACATAAATGCTAACTATACCAAGTAAACAACAGCCCTGAATTCAAATAGTCTTCCACTTAAAGGCAGTGTGACCCCGGACGTGTTAACCTCTCCAGGCTTTCATTTCTTCTATAAGGTGAGGGAAGCCACCTCATATACTTTAGAAGTTTACACTGGGGAATCCTGAGAAAATACGAATGTACAACTGTTGTATACAATTACTAGATAAACTCCAGGACTGCCTTGCACCTTAGATTTCAGTGCCATGCAGAGAAAGGGCAGGCAAGTGGTCATGGAGAAACTTAACCTAAACTAAGCTGAAAGCCGTGTGCTAACAAACACACTCAGTGGCCATGGGTGTCTTGGGTGAGGGGTTGTTTCTGGAGGCAGGGGCTGTGCTGGGTGCAGAGTCGGAGCTCAGGCAATGTGGCTCCCACAACTGTGAATGCGTTGAGATCTCTGCCTGTCCCTGCATAACTGTGGATGGAGCACAGTCCCACCCTGGTGTCAGTGGCATGCCTATCTCCTATCTTTGGGAGAGTTGGGAGCCCGTGTTGCCATGGTGATATGGAGGAGTTAATGGGATGGAACTCATCACAGGGCTGATGGTGGGATGGCAGCAGTGACTGCACTGCGTTAAGATGCTAGAAACAAAAGGGTGAGCACCTTGGCCACGCAAGATTGTGACCAAACCTAGCTCGTGGGGGTCTCAGGTTCTGTCTTCCAGAGAGCAGGAGGGAGTCTTGGCTGCTGAAAGTCTTTCCTCCCATTGTCTCTGCATCCATGACCCCGGGTCCTACCCCTGATTCTTCAGAAAAGGGACCCGAGGAAGGACAAAGACAAGGACAGGAAAGAGATGTCAGGGAGCAGCCCCACAGGCTGGGCAGAGGGAGAAGGGGGCACCAATTAGAGATGGGAACCAAGGGGCAGGAGAGAAAAATGTGCCCCCATCCCTCTTTCCCCAGGCCTCAAGTGAAGACCCCAGACAACTGGGTCTTACGGGTGACCAGGGGCTTCTATGTCCCTTCTCCTATCACTTTTGTTTCTCCAAAAACCTTGAAAGTAACAAAAGCAGGGTTTATTATCCCCATTTTCCTGACAAGCAAGCTGAGACTCAGTGAGGTGGGAGCCCTCCCCAAGGTCAGTGACAGAGTTAGGATCAGCCTTCTACCTGTAGGTCCCATGTCCTTTTTCCTAAAATCCTGAGACTGGCAGGACTTTGGGGTTGGGAGTGGGCAGAGCCTCCACTGCTCTCACTCCAGGCCTTCGGGTCTTTGTGCAGAAGCCCAGGCCCCTTCTTCAGCATTGAACTCAGGTCTCTGTGTGCCAGAAGCCAACCAGGTGAGAGCAGTTGCTCCATCAGCCTGTTCAGCTCCTCCCCACGAACTGGGCCCTGCAGAACTGACAAGGGCTTGGTGGAGAAGAGCGGGACTGAGCATCAGGGGAGGGCCAGCCTGGCCCACTTCCTTCCCCACCATGTGCCCCCCGTGTGACCTTGGATCAGCTTCTACCTCTGAGCCTCAGCATCCTCATCTGTAAAATGGGACAAACAGGACTTGCTTTCCCACTTCACAGGTTGGCTGTGGATGTTGAAACACCTAGTAAGTTGGGTACTACAACTGTGAAGAGGCACGAGCTGGGAGGCTGGTAGGTGTGGAGTTGGCCTGGTGCCACTGTTGCTCCTGAAACCCTCAGGAGAAAGCCTGAGTTCCCAGCCTGGCCCTGCCCTCCTGAGACACTTCCTGATGCAGCACAGCCCTCATCCTGCCCTCCACTTTACCATTTCCCAAGTTCCCAAGACTCTTGGATACATTTAGGTCTTTGCTCTGGTTGGTTCTCCCACCGTACCTCCCCCAGCCTGTCAGTGCGGACTCCCACTAGAATGCTTCTCGGACTGCAGGACCTGTGCCTCCTCTGTGACCCGCTGTATGGTAAAATGATCGCCAGGACCATTTCCCTATTTGCAGCCCCTCTCCTTGCTCAGACTAAGCATCTGAAGGACCTGGTCCAGTGAGTGTTTGCTGACAGCCCTATGGGTATGGACTGCATGGCTGTCTTCACTGCACAGATGTGGAGATAGGGGCTCAAGTGAGGCAAGTGACTCACTCAGGTGCTCCTGTGGGCTAGAGGCAGACGTCTTCATCTCTGGTTACTGGTTCAGTGCAGTGCCGTCTCCCTTATTCATCTGGGTCCCACTCTTGAGGTCAGGTAAGTTGGTGGGAATGCACATATGTGAATCACAGTTCATTTCGTTGCAGATAATAGACATAACTTTAGTTGTTTAAGGAAAAAAAGGAATTTAAGAAAGGGGTTAGGTGCTTACAGAATCATAGAGGGGTGAGAGAAGCAGGGTCTCAGCTAGGTCTCCAAAAATGACACACAGAACAACACTGCAGAATTGGCTGGCCAGAGGAGCCCCCACCTCTGCCACAATCAGGGAAGTAGGGGAATCCAGAAGCAGTCACCAGCGAGATTCACAACAGTAAAACAATGATGCCCAGGGCTCTGCTTCTTGACCTACTGGAACTTCTGCAGATACCTCTGCACAAGCTGAAGGAGCAAAGCAGAGGCAGCGCAGCTCCTGCCTCACCTTCACCTCCGAAGGCACTTACTCAAGTGCATCTGATTGGCTGGACCCAAATCACATTTTACCTGCCAGGGCATCTGAGAAATGTACTTTTGGGTCTTCTTGACTCTATGGTACAGGACAGCCCACTGGAAGGAGGGTGGAAAGGATACTGAGTGCCAAGCCACCACATCTACCATGCAGCCATGAGGCTGATCCAGGCCAACAGTCCAGGGACCGAATTGGATCAGCAGGATTGTTTACCCAGGGGAGAACCTGTCCTCAGCCAAAGGTTCCTGCAGTGCCACATTTTAAGAAAAGGAGCATTGCACTTCCTGAGACTACAGACAGATTTCTATCTGGTGAGTGACCTTGGACAGCTCCCTGCATACACACATGGACACATTACATGCAACTTTCCGTGGGGCAAGCTTAACGGACTGATGGGGAGGAGCCTCTACAGCTTAATCTCTGCCTGAGTCTGTGTATTAGAATTGTTAAGATCTTGGTCTCTGGGGTCAGGACCTTGCCATCCAAATGGGTCACTGTTCTGTGAGCTTGCTTTATTCTGCCGCCATGTGCTGAAAGCCAGCAGCCAGGAGTGATTCAGAGCATGGGCATGGACCCACACCTGACTCAGCTGAGCATGAGCTCTTCCTGCTCTGCCAGAGCTACTTCAAAGCTGGAGCTGGCTCCTGCCTTCTGGGCTGGGTTTCCCTGTGCCCTCTGCTTGACTAAGATGAGGTTACACTCAGGGAGGTGAGGTGATGAATGTGTCCCTGCTGTGGGGCCATAGGTGAGATCTTCTGCCACATAGGATCCATGTATCCATGGACAGCTGTTGACCCCTCTAAGCCTCAGTGCTCTCATCACTAAAGTTGCTTTCCTATCAGTGCCACCTCGAGGGTTAAAATGAGGATGAACGGAAACACCATGCACATCAAGCACTCAGCACGGTGCCCAGCACTCAGTACGGGCTCAAAAACAATTGCTTTGTTGTCGTCATTGACTTTGCTTCAAACCAGTATCCCTACTGACGAGTCGTGACCAGGTGTCATCATTCCTTTGCCTCTGCTTGTGAAGGTCACTGCAGGGGCTTCCCCAGAGCCCACTGAACCCAATTGTGTTAACCATTTGGTGGCTGACAAGGAGCTGATCTTGGGTTCTGAAGAAAGGAATGGGTGAGTGAGAAAACTGGACCAGAGCTTCTTGGTCCTGGCTGTGCATTGAAAAATACTGATGCCAGCTCCACTGGCAGAGATCAGATGTAATTGGTCCCGGCCGGGGCCTGGGCATCATGATCTATCTATCCTCTATCTATCTATCTATCTATCTATCTATCTATCTATCTATCTATCTATGTATCTATCTATCTGTCATCTATCTATCTATCATCTATCATCTATCTATCTATTATCTATCTATCATCTATCTATCATCTATCTATCTATTATCTATCTATCATCTAGCTATCTATCTGTCTATCATCTATCTATTATCTATCTATCATCTATCTATCATCTATCTATTATCTATCATCTATCATCTATCTATCTATTATCTATCTATCTATCATCTATCATCTATCTATCTATCATCTATCTATCTATCATCTATCTATCTTTCATCTATCTATGTATCATCTATCTATCTATATGTCATCTATCTATCATCTATCTATCATCTATCATCTATCTATCTATCATCTATCTATCTATCATCTATCTATCTATCTATCTATCTATCTATCTATCTATCTATCTATCTATCTATCATCTATCTATCTCCTGATGATGCTCATGGGGAGCTTTGACTGAGACACACTGAATCAGGGTCTCTGCTTTGATTTGACTGGGTTAGGACAGAATAGTGATGACCCTTACATCTTACCGGTGTATATTCTTGGTCCTCTGAATCCTTGCAGGGTAGGAATTAAGGTCCCTTCTTTATGAAGGGGGAAAGTGAAGCTTGTGGAGTTTGGGTGACCTTGATTCGCCAGCCTGGAAGGGCAATGAGGAGACATTGTGGTCTTGCTATGTGAAAATCCCCCAGAAGAATTACTATCAATAGGGAATCTTTCTCTAGGCCCCTGTAGCTTCAGGAGCTGAGGGTTTGGACTGTCTGGTGGGGATCAGGTTGCCTGTTCTGTCTTCCTCTGATTCCAGCCAGCCTTCATCTTCTGCTGCTGGGGACGCGGAAGGGGCCCTGCTATTCTTTGAGGCAGGCTTCAGTTTGTCCGCAGCCAGGTAAAGAGAAGCCTGGCAGGAAGAGGAAGGAATTCCTGCTTGGAACAAAATATGGTTCTTCCAGGGGACGTATCTATGTGGTGGCTTCTTTTTAAAATTATTATTATTATGCTTTAAGTTCTGGGGTACATGTGCAGAACGTGCAGTTTTGTTTCATAGGTATACACGTGCCATGGTGGTTTGCTGCACCCGTCAACCAGTCACCTACATTAGGTATTTCTCCTAATGCCATCTCTCCACTATCCCCCAACCCCCCAACAGGCCCCAGTGTGTGGTGTTCCCCACCCTATGTCCATATGTTCTCATTGTTCAACTCTCACTTGTGAGTGAGAACATGCAGTGTTTGGTTTTCTGTTCTTGTGATAGTTTGCTGAGAATGATGGTTTCCAGCTTCATCCATGTCCCTGCAAAGGACATGAACTCATCCTTTTTTATGGCTGCATAGTATTCCGTGGTATATATGTGCCACATTTTCTTTATCCAGTCTATCACTGATGGGCATTTGGGTTGGTTCCAAGTCTTTGCTATTGTGAATAGTGCCGCAATAAACATACGTGTGCAGTGTCTTTATAGTAGAATGATTTATAATCCTTTGGGTATATACCCAGTAATGGGATGGCTGGGTCAAATGGTATTTCCAGTTCTAGATCCTTGAGGAATCACCACACTGTCTTCCACAATGGTTGAACTAATTTACACTCCCACTAACAGTGTAAAAGCATTCCTATTTTTCCATATCCTCTCCAGCATCTGTTGTTTCCTGACTTTTTAATCATCACCAATCTACTGGCATGAGATGGTATCTTCTCGAACCCAGCATGCCCTGAGAGCAGGTTGTCACATGGGGTGGCCAGACGATCAGCTGCTCCATCTTCCCAGTGAGGTTTCACCTCTCACCCTATGCCGAGGGCACATTCATCACACTGAGTGCCTGAAACATTGAAAGAGATGGGATTATAGATGGCACCAGGAGAAAAATGGAGCTCCAGCTCCTGAGTAAAATGAATTTATCTATTCCCAGACCCAGGTCAGACAACGTTGGCTGGAAGAAGTCATTTATCTATTTGAGAGATGATTCTAGAAATTCAGTCGTGGATGTGTCAGTTCCATGCTTTCTGACTTAAGGGTGAAATAGGAAGAACGGAAGTGCCTTCTGCCACTGGAAGACAGTGGGAGGCCCCATGGTGACCAACCGCGCTGCCTGACAGCGGGGTCCAGGCCTCAGGTTCTAATTACTACAGCCTTTTCTGAATTGGAGCCTGTGTTGTTCCTCTTCACTTCCTTTTGATTATCTCGGGGCAATTTTGAGAGAGCCAGGGACGAATTAAGCAGAGCTGGTGTGCAGATTATTATGGCCTCTCTCTGGGCTTAAATGGCTCTCTCGAAAATAGTTCTTTTTATTTATCCTCTCATCTCCTCTCCTTAAATTGTAGCCCAGCCCTAAAGGCGTGGATTGATTGTGCATATCCTTTGCTTTGTAATGAGCCTGTTTATCACTTCTGTGGATCTGGAAACAGGAGAGGACATGGGGCCGCTGGGGACTGCCTGCTCCCACCAACCTCTCCTGCCCACTTAGACCAAAGGCAGCTCTGCCTTCAACCCTTTAATTTTTAAAGAAGCCACTTGCACTTTGCATTAGGAATTGGTGGGTGCAAGGTTATATGATGAGTAACTAGAGTTTTTGTTTATTTCCTTATGAGTAGATGGATCTTGGCCCAGAACAGCTGCTGTTAAAGGTCCCTTTAGATGAGAGAAGCCACACTCATTCACTTCCTGGACCCAGGTTGGTGGTGGAGTCATAAAAGTGGCCCTGGTCCCGGAAGAGGAGGCCGTGCCCAGATGCACTATCATCAGCCAGGGGCCTCGAGATTCTGTGCCAGGACAGTGATCCTCAGCCTGACTTCTGATTCTGATTCAGGGAGTTAATGGCCAAGCTGAGACCGGAAGCTGGGCCACTGCACCTTCTACAACATCCCTCCAGTCTCTCCTTGATCTTGACTTTGTTAACATTTTAACTCTTTCATAACTGTTTGGGCAGGAGCAGAGAGACAGAGCCCACGCTGTGTGCCTGGGCTTGTGCCTTTTGCAGATACGGGTGGTCCTGCAGGCAACATGCTCTTCTCAGGGCACTTTGAGTGGACTTCAGGTCAGAGGGAACAACGCTGGCTAAAGGGGCTGTAACACTCTTCTAGGCCCTGGACCAGATGCTTCATGTGCATTAACTCACTGGATCCTCACAACAGCTCTGTGACACTCCCCTATTAGTATCCCCACTGTGCAGATGAAAACACCGAGGCACAGAGAGGTTATGTAACTTGCCCATGGTCACACAGTTGGTGAGTGGTGAAGCCAGGATCAAACCCAGGCAGTTTGGCACCTCCGCCTGAGCTCTTCCCATCACTCCAGAGAGCCTGTGCCAGGTCTTGGGAAACAGGCAGGGGATTGTCTGTTGATGTTTCCCGGGTGCCCTGCTGCCACTGCCCTGGCTCAGCCCACGTCTCTCCCACCCGACTGCATTCCAGCCTCTCCACTGAGTACCATGGCTATAGTGTAGCCCATTCAACCACCCGCTACTCCTGCCTGCAGGACCATGCTAACACAGAGAGCCTCCTGACACGACACTCCTGTTGTTCCTCCCCAGCCCTCTTTAATGGCTCCCAATTGTCTGATTTCTGGGTGTTCCCAACCCATCTAGTCTGATCTCCCACCACACTTTTCATGGGTCCTGACAGCAAAACAAGGATTTACCAACTTGTTCATACAACATTTTTTTCCACCTTCCAGCCTTTATCCAAGCTGTTCTTCCTGCCTGGAATGCCTGTTCTCACCCACCCATGGCTCTTTCATGGCTGCTTCCCAGGCCCTGAGCTTGGCAGGTACTCACCAACTGGATAGTATGTGTCCATGTTGCTTTGTTGCAGAGGAAGTTTTATTTTTTCTCTTTTTGGATCCTAAAAAGAATACAAGTTCACATTAGAAAATCTGGAAAATTGAGACAATCTTTCAGAGAAAAATTAAAGATAGCCTGAAATCCTACATCCACTGTCAATATTTTGGTATACATCTTTTCAATCTTTCTTTTCATTTTTAATATTGTGAAATATTTCAAACACAGAAAGAATGAAGAATAATATAACATTCTCCAGTGCATCCACCTTTTCTTTTATCAACCCAGTAGTTTTTCTATGTATATTAGCAAATTTAGTTAGTTAGTTAGTTTGTTTTCCTACAGACAGGGTCTTGCTCTGTCACCCAGGCTAGAGTGCAGTAGCTCGATCATGGCTCACTGCAGCCTCAATCTCTTGGGCTCAAGCAATCCTCCCACCTCAGCCTCTGGAGTAGCTGTGACTACAGGTGTGCACCACCATGCCTAGCTGCAAATTTAGTTTTAAACCTTTTGGGATAATGATCTACACATTATCCACACCGTTTTGAAAGCTGATTGCCCCCTGGTCCCTTCCCCATATGATAAATCACAAATACTTTTCAATGACCAAAGAGTATTCTCTGAAAAAAAAATATATACAGTAGCTTAGTCAGTTAATCAGTCCCTAATTTTGAACATTTATAATTATTATAAGCAATATTGCACATCCCTGACTATTTACTAAGAATATATTCAGAGAAGTAGAATTATGGGGTCAAATCATAGAAACATTTTGATACATTCTGTTAAATTGGCTTTTCAAATAATTTTACTGATTTCCATTTCCATAAGCAGCATATGAGAATATCAATATTGATTCATCTTAGTGAGTGCTGGGCATTATCACATTTGTAACATATCATCTCTTATGAATGAATGAAGGAATGAATGACAAGAGCCTTTCCTGGGAGGGATAATGTCTCCTTGAGATGCTGCTGTCACACTGCCACTCTCCTTGTGACCAGCTCAGATCCCCTGCCTGTGCAAATGTGCGTGTTGCTCAGGAGGGGAGGTGGGGAGGTGAGGGTAGGGGGCTGACTTCCAGGATATTTCAGTATGGCTTTTAGACCTCAGCCAAGTCTGTGAAGTGACCGTGCAGCCAAAGTAATCACCCTTCCTTGGGCCGGGTTAATGTGCTCCTCCCTTGCTGCTTGGATCAATACTGTACTTACTGCAGATTAGCTAAATGAGCCAGCGCAGCTGGGAATGAGCTTCTAGAGACAATTACTATGGAAAATGCAGCCATATTTTAGTGGGCACCACATGCATGAGGCTCTTTGCAAATATCAATATATATTTGCTTGCTTGACAAAAATAGATCAAACCTAAGTCCGGAGATTAATCCAAATGATCAGAGTGTACATGCTTCTTGTTGTACAAAGTGTGGCGGAACCCAACCTTTTCCATGGTGGCTATTGTTCGGATGGTGCTGGAAGTATCCCAAAATGGGCTAGTGGTTGGCCCATGAGATTGTCTGCAAGTTTATTGCAGGTACAAATAGTAATGAGGCTGCTTATGGTGATAATCATTTATCTCACTTGATCTTCACCACAACCTTGCAATGCTCACTAAACGTTTATTTAATAAATTCATTCATTCGCTTAACAAATAGTGACTGAGTAGCCTTTGTGTACAGGGCCGTGTTCTAGATGCTGGAAGAAGTAGGGCCCTTTTCAGTGGAACTTGCAGCCTGGTAGGACAAGAGTGATAATAAACAAGGAAGCCATGTGCGTGGAAAAGTAATCACGCACTGAGGCAAGTGCTGCAAAGAAAGACAGTGCCATGTAAAGAAAATATATAGGGTGGCGGTGCTTAATTTCAAAAGGGGGGTTGGAGAAGGCTTCTCCGAGGGGGCGACATTGAGGTTGAGATTTGATGGATGAGAAGGAGTGAGCTAGGACAAGAGAAGAAGAGAGACAGTGTTCTTGGCGGAGGGACCTTCTTGTGCAGAGGGAGTGAGCTGGGAACCAGACCAGCAGTTCCAAGGAACAGAGAGGCTGCCATGCAGGGCTGGAGCGGGATGAACAAGGCAAGAACAGGCAAGAACAGTACGCCATCCAGTGGGAGAAGCAGACAGCGGCCAGGCCACACAGAGCCCTGCAGGGCACGGTAAGCACTTTGGATTTTCTTTTAAGGGAGATGGGAAGCAGTCAAAGGACTTTACACAGGGAAGGGATATGATCCAATTTACATTTTCAAAAGGTCACTCTAGGTCCTGGGTACAGAATGAGGAATATTCTATATCCATTTTGATAGCTGGTTCCGGAAAAATAATAATTATAAGTAGACAGGCTGGCAAGGTGGGAGGAAACTTGGGTAGATCCTCCGAAAGGTTCTTTGGGAGGTGAGGATCTGCCATGGCTGCGGGCTCTGGTTCTGAATGTTGTCTGATTTCACATCCCATCTCACGGTTTCTCTTCCCCTTGGGAGGACTTGCCACTGGCAGATTCTTAGCCCAGTAAAAAGGAGAGGCAGAGGATGGAGAGGAGAGAGCTGAGGATCTTTGATGTCAACCCCACCATTCCAGCCCTGGCTGTTCTGGGGTGCTAGCTTTGATCCCAAAGAACAGCACAGAGCCCCTCCTCACTGCATGCAGGGACCCCTCTGGCACAGTGGGGAGGTACCCTGAAGAAAGCTCCTCCTCACTCAGTCACTGGGCTGCAGGTGGCCAGGGCTCAGAGAGCAGGGGACCTGAAGATTGGGTGGCTGGTCAGCAAGGTGTCTGGCCCCCTGGACATTTAGACTGTGCCTGGGTTTTTCCGATTGCTCCCCAACACTCCTCTAGCCACAATTCATTTCCTGTCCTTGGGCTCAGTAACCTCCTCCTTGCTTTTCCCCCGGCAGTCTTCTTGGTTCTCATCCATACCTTCCTTACTCCTTTACACAAGTATAATCTAAAAAAAAAACAGCTGCTTTTTGTGTATGTTTGAAGACAGGTGACCCTCCTAGGAAAGAAGTTTGGGGTGTAGGGAATGAAAGGAGCACGATAGGAAAGATTCCCATTCTCTTCAGTCTTTGAAAAGTATAACATTCAGTATGTGCTTAAATGTTCAAAGAGTCAGCACTAAACAACCAGGAATAGAATGTGTAGCTTCCAAACTACTGGGGAAAGAGACTGGAGGAAGCATAACCCAACAGATGGCTGGGTGACTTCTAAAATAGAAGCAGCAGAGGGAGGAAAAGCAGGACAGAGAAGTTGAATTCCCTTCCATAAACAGGTTGAACATTCTTCTCTGCCCACAGGAAACCTGGGCTGTGTTCTCTCAGGAGGCGTGTGGAGGGAGAGGCATGGTCCGCATCCCCAATGCCTGTGGGTGCTAGCCGATGACTTACACGTCTGCCTTCCCTCAGTTGTAAGTTCCCCGGGGGCAAGGCCAGACCTGGTTCATCCCTCTATGTCCCCGGAACAGGGAGGTTCCGTTGCTGAAGAAGAATAAGAGCACATGTTATTACCCAACGCAAGCTCTGCCCATTCTTTCAGCTAATGCCATCTTATGAAAGGGGTGAATTCAGATCCTACTCTGAAGGCAAAGAAATGGGGCAAAGTGGACCATGAAGCTCAGGGACCCACATGAATGTGAACCACAGATGAGACCAGCAGACAGAAAGCTCTGAGTGTCTGGGGATGGGAAGCTTTCTTATTCCACTGGCTTCTCTCACCATTTTTTCTTCTTTGTCCTCCTCTGCTTCCTTCTCCCTCTTTTGACTTCAGCTGGCAGAGCTGCTTGAAACGAAGCTGTTCCCTGAAAGGCACACGTGAATTTCCCCTGCGGAAAATTCAAACAGACACACTTGAGGATTTCCACTAAATTCTCTCCGGCCCCCAGAGCACTGGGGAAGCGTGTGAGACCTGTGCCATCCCAGAACTGTGGCGACAATGGTAGTTAATGTCCATCATCCGCAGGCACCTTCGGGATGAGGAGCGTGCAGAGATGACTCACGCCCACACCGGTGACCTCCAACACACCAGGGAAGGCAGGAAAAGGCTGTGTGCCAGGATCTTGTTCTGGGCTAGAAAAGTACGCCTGTTCATTACCCGACCTTTGCTAAGTACACCAACTAATGGAGCGAGAGACATGAAAGATCTTCACAGGCCATGTGGAAATGTAATTCAAACCCAGCCTGAGGAGGTCACAGTACGTGAGATTAATTTTCATCCTGCCTTTCCTTACAATGCTAACCTTTGCCTTACAAAAAAGTTATTTAAAAAGAGATAAGTCAGTGTCTATTTGGCATTTGAAGGAGTTTTAATCCTAGCAACCCTGTTAGAAGTGTTTCCGTTTCCTTAGGATTCAGTTCGGGAAACTGTGTATTGATTCTTTACATCAGAAATAATTGTTCTGGGTTTGAAATCTATCAAGTATTGGAAATTCAAATCAAGCTATTTGTGAAGTTCTGTTTAATGAGGGTTATCAAGTCATTTATTAGTGGCATCTGTCGGCCTCCTGGTCCCCTCTGCTATTCCTACAGGCCCAGGGTGTCCCATTATATGCCCCATGATGCAGCCGGATGGGCCCCCTCTCTGGTCTGGGCATCTCTGCCTCCATACATGGTGGGCAGTCCCACCCTCCCCCACTGCCCTGGGAGCTGTTCCATCCCAGCCCTCCATGTCTTATCTTTCTCTTCCACTTTCTGTTTTCTCTCCTGTCCTCTCTTCCCATCACCCCATTGCTTCTGTTTTCTGTCTCCCCTCCCAATCTCCTGCCTCTTTGTCATACATTCACCCTGTCTCTCATCAACACTAAGGCCAGCCCGTGTCACCAAACTGCCTCCCATCAGAGGCCTCTGAAATTCTCCAAATCCTCCTTCAACATGTTGCATCCTGACAGTATGGGATCCTGAATTTTAAACATTTACCACCCATTATTTATCAATCGCACTTTTATCTTTTGGCCTGAAACGGGCCGCCTCCAGAGCCTGGGGGTTGGGAGCTGATGGCAAGTTCCCTGTGCCTCTTCTCCAGCCCTCTGGGTTTTACAGAATGCGATTTTGTGTTCTTGCACAAAATCATGGTGCTCCAGCCTGAAAAAGTCTACTCATCAGGAAATCTCCCTCCCCTTTGAGCACTAGAACTGTCTTTTTGTGGGACTTGGTCAGCCCTGAGATTTCTTATAGGAGATAAAGGGCCAGATTGGGGAGATGCTTGGAGAGAAATGGTTGACAGGGCCTGGAGAGCACACAGTGGAGGAAGACATCGACGAGGTCTCCTCCTCACCGTCTTTCCTCCTTCCGTCTCTCCCAGTCAATCCCCAAGCCTTGGTTGATGCCCAGTTCCCTAAGGTCACACACGAACTTCTCGTATGTTTGTTGTCATTCCTCTTTCCTTTAATTCTCTCTGCTTCAAACTTGGGAGAGAGATTTTCTCTGATGAATTTTTCAGGAAACTCCCTTCAGGCTCCCTGCTGCCCCTTCCAGCCACTTTCTGCTTTGGGATCCCCGAGGACTATCCAGAGAGCCCATGTGTCATTTTTAAGAAACTTTGTTACAAGGCAAGAATTAAAGGACATCCTCAAATGGTAGTGCACCCAGGGGAGGGTGGGATGACGAAGAGCCCGAGACATACGCTGTACAGCAAGGTCCGCAGAGCTGGGATGCCCACGGGGTGGGGTGGGGTGGTGGCTCACACCTGTAATCCCAGCACTTTGGGAGGCCAAGGTGGGTGCATCACTTGTGGTCAGGAGTTTGAGACCCACCTGTGCAACACAGTGAGACCCAATCTGTACAAAATATACAAAAATTAGCCAGATGTGGTGGTGGGTGCCTGTGGTCCCAGCTACTTGGGAGGCTGAGGCTGGAGGATCACTTGAGTCTGGGAGGTGGAGGATGCAGAGCCATGGTCACGCCACTGTACTCCAGCCTGAGTGACAGAGTGAGAGCCTGTCTCAAAAAAAAAAATCAAAAACCAAAACCAAAATAAAACCCCTGAACCCCCAAAACAGAAGCAAAAATGAATATCTATTGACTCCATCACTGACGTTGGACCCGTGAGTTCTAGGGCCTTACCAGCATCATCAGGACACCCCAGTCTCTTGAGAGACAGTATTGTCTAGTACTCAGCACTGCCTGGACTTGGAGCCTGGCCCCACCTCTTACGAGCTCTGTGACCTTGGGTGAGCGACTTAACATCTTTGTGCCTCAGTTTTCTGGCTTAGAAAATGGGGATAAAAGTAGCATCACCTTCTAGGGCTACTGTGGCTATTAGGTGAGTGAATATTTGTAATGTTCTTAGATTAGTGTGGTGCACACAGCAGGTACTAGCTGAGTGTAAGCAACTGGACATGTTTCCTAGGCCTCTATAACAAAGTGCCATGAACTGGGGGGCTTGGAACAACAGAATGTATTGTCTCATACAGTTCTGGAGCTGGAAGTCTGAAATCAAGGTGCTGGCAGGGCCACGCTCCCTCTGGAATTTGTAGGGATCGATCCTTGCCTCCTCTTGGCTTCTGGTGGTTTGCCAGAATTCTTTGGCATGCTTGACGTACAGGTGCACCATGCAATCTCTGTCTTTACGTGGTATTTTCCTTGTGTCTCCACCCCATCTTCCCGTGTCTGTCTCTGTGTCCAAATTTCTCGGTTTTATAATGAAGGCAGTCATGTTGGATTAGGGATTACTCTAATGACCTCATTTTAACTTAATTATGTCTATAAAGATCCAATTTCCAGGTACTGAGGATTGGGACTTCAACATCTCTTCTTCTCTCTCTCTTTTTCTTTGTCCTCTTTCTTTACTTTTCTCTTCATTGGCTTTCATTTAATAGCAGATTTGCCCTAGGCTTTGGTAAAGATGTTCATTGCAGTTCTGGGCTTATTACAGTCTACCATCTTAGCAGCCTACCATCTTTTCTAATAGTTTCAGTGAAAGCCCCTGACTGTCTTTCATTGGCTCAGCTTGGATCATGTGTCCACTCTGGAGCCTGTCCCTGTGTCCATGGTGCTCCCATTGGCCATCCCTGGAGCAGGTGCTGGGGTCAGTCCCACTCAAGCCATGTTGATTGTGAGTGGAGTTGAGGTGGTTGCCTAGAATAAAAACTCAGGTCTTGCTTCCTGGAGAAGGAGTGCTGGCAGGCAATAGAACTAGATGAGCTCTGAAGCCTTGAAAGAACGTGGTCACGAGTCCTGCAGAGTTGTCTTCAATTCTGTTAATGCGATCATCTGAAATGGGATTGAATTTATTGGGGGAGATATTCAGAGAGCTAGAGAAGACCAAGGGGAAGAAGGACAAGAGGTAGATTTGAGTTCAGTGTGAGGAAATACTTTGTAGGCACAGAGCAGCCAACAAAGAAGGGGCTTTGCCTTGGGAGGTGGTCCACATCCTCCTCCTGGAGGCAGGCAAGAGCAGCCATCTAGTTTACTGAGAATTCTGTAAAGGCAATTCACACAGTGGAAAAGGAGTGGACTAAATCAGTGGCTTTCAAACATTTATTACTGTGACCCACAGAAATGGATTTATATTATAAACCAACACACACACACACACACACACACACACACACACAACTGAAACAAAAGTTTCACGAAGCAATTTACCTTGACTATAAGTATGTTCTCTGACATAGTCCTTTCTCTTCTATTTCATTTTAAAAACACTCACAGCTCAGTAAATTGATTTCCCAGCCTGGTGTTTAGAAACCTGGACTAGATGACCTCTGAGGTCCCTGCAGCTCCGTGACTCTGGGGTACCGAGACAGGTACCAGTGGGCCAAAAAGGAGGAAATGTGGTTTGGTATCACCAAATGTCACTGGCACAGTTGGTGATGACACTGGACTGGAGCCAGCTCTCTGGACCCTGCAGCCCAACTTCTGATGTTACTTCTCTGCCACCTTCGATGACTGCCCTGTCTGCCTGTAAAGTAGAGTATTTGTAACCATATTAGTCCTTTCCACGGATAACTTTATGGGTTCCCCATTTGTCTGATAAAGGTAAAAGGTTTGATGTCTTCATCTGCTGTCCTCACTAACCGTCCCAGGAGTCCTTCCCAGTGTTTTCCAAAGCTCTGTGCCCTTTGAGCTGTCCTCCTCCGAAACACTTAAATCCACACCTTTGATCCTATCCTTCCCTTGGCTTGGGTGTCCTCCCTCCATGTCCCCCTTTCTAAATTCTCCCTGTCCTCCCGTGTTCTCTTTTAGGAAGGCTCCCATGGTTCATTTCCCAGGTGGCAGGATCTTCTGCTCCTCTGAGTCCTTTCAGCCTCGTACTGTTCCTGTTCTTCCTGGACCATGAAACCATTAACAGAGAGGGTTGTGGGGTTTTTGTGTGTGTGTGTGTGTGTGTGTGTGAGTTTCCCACAATACCTAGCCTGGTGTGTCCAGAGAAGATGCTCAGTACCTGCTTGAAGAATGGAGAGATGGATCAATGGGTGGATGACTGAAAGGATGGATTTCACAACATTGAATCTAATTCATTTATTCAACATATATCTAATGAGCACCTATTATGTGTCACGCACTATTCTAGTTACTGGGGACACCACATTGAACAAAAGGCAAAGATTCCTGCCCTCATGGAGCTTACACTCTACTGGGGGAGACAATGAACAAAGCACAGTATATGCATCTGGTGGTGATGGCTAAGAAGAAAACTAAATAGGGAAGGGGATAGAAGTGTTAGGGCTATTGCAGTTGTAGATGGGATGGCCAAGGAAGGCCTCCCTGAGAAGTTGATATCTGAGTAAAGACATGAAAGAGATGAGGCGTGAGCCATGTGGAGACATGTGGGGAGAGCTCCCAGGCAGAGGGGGAGCACAGGCAAAGGCCCTGAGGCTGGAGCATACCTGTCACACTAAGGAACAGCAATGAGGCCAGTGTGGCTGGAGCAGAGCAAGTAGGGGGCGGGGGGAGTGGTGGAAGCCGAGGTGAGAGAGGGGAAAGAGGGACAGGCCACGTGGGGTCTTTGTCACAGGTTTCATTCCCCAGGAAGTAGACTCTGAGATGAAGATTAGTGGGCAGAAGGTTTATTAGGGAGTTCTCTTGGGATCAACACCTATGGAAGGGAAGGGAAGGAAAGGGAAGGTGCAAGGGAAAGAAAAAGGAAAGGAGAAGGAAGAGAAACAGACAAGGCAGAGGAGGAAGCTGAGCTGTGATACAGTCTCAAGGGGGGCCTCAGCCAACCCCGCACGGAGGTCTGAAGACAGGCTCACCTTCCACAGGTGTCCTAAGTTGGGGTGAGATGACCAGGCCTTATACTCCTGTGTTGATCAGGCACTGGGTGCAGGTTGCCTGGAAGAGGGGGCGTGACTTTTAGTTGAGGCAGTGCCTGAGGAGATGATGGCTGTGGGCTGGTGGTTGGTGCCACTCCCAACATCTGGGAGGATAAGTTCTATATCCCTGAAGAGGAGTCTAAAGGGTATGTCATGGCATCCAGCATAGCCTTGTAGACCAATATGAGTGCCCTGTTGCTACTCTGAGTGACACGGGAAGACACTGGGGGTCTTGAGAAGAGTGGCGTAACTGGACTGATACTTTCACAGACTCACCCAGGTTGCTGTGAGCCAGTGGCACGTGATGCGGATGAGAGAGGGTGGGGGCTGGACCAGGGTGGAGGCAGGGGAGGTGTGAGAAGTGGTCAGACTTTGGACTTACCTTGAAAAACGCAGAGCTGATGGGACTTGCTGACAGATCTGATGTGGGGTTTGGTTGAAATAGAGGAAGTAAGAATGATTCTGAGGATTTCAGTGCAAGAAACTCAAAGGACAGAGTTGTGGTTAGCTGGGATGAGGAAGCCTAGGTATAGAGGAGGTTGGGGGAGAAGATCAGGTGCTAAGTTTGGGATGCTCATTAGCCATTCAAGGAGGCATGGCCCATTGACTTGGACACCCAGGCCTGGAGTGCAGGGCAGAAATACGAGCTGGATGCACTGGTTTAGGAATAGTTAGCATCTAGATTCTCCACTGGTGGAGGGTGTATGTGTGTACACATGCGCTCACTTGTGGGAAGGATATGGGGGAATGGTTGGGATAACCTGTGTGTGGCTGACTCAGACATGGGGCTGCCCTTTCCTGGGCTGTTCTAGGCTTGGACCTATGGTCTCTCTAAGAAGTCTTAGGCCAGACTCTGAAGGAACATCGTAGGGGCTGCCCACACCCACCACGTGCTGAAGTGGTCTGAACTCTGATGGGCCGCTGTCCTTGAATTGCAGGACTGAGTGTGGGGTCTCACATCAGGGCAGGGGTTGAGCAGATGCCTCTAAGGTCCTTCCCCACTGTGATTCAGGGACTTTCTGTGGCTCTTCTCCCTGAGGGCTTTTCTCTCATCACTGCTCTGCCTTCACACTGCCTTTGTTCCCTCTTGTGCCACTCTGGAGTTTGTTCCACTCTGGAGCCACTTCCCCCTGGAGAGGTTGCTGGCATTTCCCTCACTTTATTCTCAGTCTCTTCAAACTTCCCAAAGATATTAGTAGTGTGCAACCTGAGGAGGAGAGGGGCATTGACAAAATGAATTCTGACAAAGATAATTGTGTGAATCCTTTGTAGCTCAGCCCTGAACCTGGCTCTACACTGTCAGTTTTTATTTTATTCAAATGCTGGAGTCAAACGTCCCCCTAAAGGTGAGAGAGTAGTGGGAGATGAGAAGGGGAATGAATGGGACTACAGGCCAAAGGCAAGGTCTAAGCCCTGTTTTGTGAGCCTCCTGGGGTCTGGGCTGCAGTGGCACGTCCCTGGGCTTTCTCTGGTCTTGGGATCTAGATAGTCTCTAGGATGGATAGACAGACGTGTGAAGGGCTTAAGGGACTACCACGTTGGCACTGCCTGCAAGGCTGGGAATCACAGCCTTAATGAACATTGAGTTTCTTGATGAAGCAGGCACAGTCTTGTCCCTCCTGGGTGAAGAGAGTGAGCCCCTGGCAGGAGGGGGTCACAGTGACCTTGCAGAACTGCATTGCAGCTGACTCTGCTCAGTGTTCCCTGCCATCACAGCTGACAGGGAACCACAGGGGGCCACCACTGCCCTCCAGGCGTACTCTCACTAAAATTTCCCAGCGGCTGCTTGTGGGACTGCACCCTAACCCTCAGGCTTATGGTCTTTTTTGGGTCAGGAACCAAGGGCTCCCAGGGTGCTTGGTGTGGATGTCTCCATGGATGGGCCATGTGGCTGAGCCTTTGCTAAAATGACCTTTCTCAATATCCCAATTTCTACTCTGTGAAATCCAAGTCATCCATCAGCACCTTACTCTGGACCTCCCTTAGGATCCTTCTTAACACATGCTGTAAGTAACTGCCACCAAACAATGACCACTGGCAACTGAGAGGAAACCTATTTATCATCCCTGATCCAGAAGACAGAACCAAAATTTAATCAACATTTAGTGTTTTTGTGTTACTGGTTTAGTTTACATGTTACTTATGCTGTAGGTATCAGAAGTTAATCTGGTCCCTATTACGACAGTTTTTCATATTTGGTGATGAACATTTGATAATTGTGCGTGTTTTCTTTCTTTTTTTTAGATGGAGTTTTGCTCTTGTTGCCCAGGCTGGAGTGTAATGGTGTGATCTCGGCCCACTGCAACCTCTGCCTCCCAGGTTCAAGTGATTCTCTTGCCTCAGCCTCCCGAGTAGCTGAGATTACAGGCATGCCCCACCACGCTCTGCTAATTTTGTATTTTCAGTAGAGACGCGGTTTCTCCATGTTGGTCAGGCTGGTCTTGAACTCCCAACCTCAGGTGATCCACCCACCTCGGCATCCCAAAGTGCTGGGATTACAGGTGTGAGCCACTGTGCCAGCCATGTGTAATTTTCTTAATTAGAAAAGCATAAGCTTAAAGAGCTGGCCAAGAAGAATCCATCCTTTTGGAGGTCATGTTGAACTGCCCCTTAGCTGTTTAATGACATGAGAAAGTGCGTAGGGACAAATGCTTGCATTCCCTACATTAAAGGCCCAAAAAGCCACAAACAGTGATTATGTCCCATCAATCATTTCAGTGAGCAGATCTGTCAAACTAGGGAAATCCACCAGTTTCACTAGTGAAGAACTGGGGCTTCTTCTTACTTCTTTATCTGGGATGCCTCCCTTGCCCATCAGTACGTGAAATAACATCCCACAGAGCTAGGCTGGGAGGTGGGAGATGTTTATGTCAACGGACAGTGTCTGAGATGGCTTCTCGGAGAAGTGAGATTAGCTGTATCAGGAACGCAGAAAGTCCAGGTGCATCTCTCAGTGACTTCTCTCAGCCTCAGTGTCCTCCTTTACAAAAACAGAGAGTTGTGCCCAGTCATACTGCAGAGCATTCCGTAGACTTGGTTTTGATGCTGTGGCTTTGTGTGAACACCTGTGGGGCTAGATGCATCAAAACCAAACATATGGTCTAAATATCAGGCAATCCAGCCGAACTGGTTAGGTGAGCAGGAGCCAGCTTCTGTCCCCAAGGACCTCACATGCTAGTAAGGGATGGGACCAGATGCACAGAACTGTCACACAAGGCAGAAAGTAGGAATGGCCAAATGGAGGTGCCAAGACTATCCCCTGGGAGTTGGGAGACAGCAAGCCTTGCTCTGGCTGGGGGGTGTGTGAATGTGTGTGTAGATCTGGGAAGGCCTAAGGAAGCAGCAGCACTGAGCAGAGCCCTGGAGCCAGGCTAAGATTTGGAAATGGAAGCAGAAGGGCACCCCTCTGTCCTTTACTTAGGCCTGGCACATGAGAGCTACCCCAAAATGCTTGCTAACCCACCCTTGAGTCTTTCTCTACACATCTAGTTTACTCATTTGGGGACCTCAGGCCATGATCAAACAGTGTTTAAAAAAATTAACCCTGGCCAGGCGTGGTGCTTCTTGCCTGTAATCCCAGCACTTTGGAAGGCCGAGGCAGGCAGATCTCTTGAGGTCAGGAGTTCAAGACCAGCCTGGCCAACATGGCAAAACCTTATCTCTACTAAAAATATAAAAATTAGCCAGGCGTGGTGGCAGGCGCCTGTGATCCTAGCTATTTGGGAGGCTGCGCCGAGAAAATCGTTTGAACCTGGGAGGCGGAGGTTGCAGTGAGCCAAGATCATGCCACTGCACTCTAGTGTGGGCGACAGAGTTAGACTCCATCTCAAAACAAAAAACAACAACAAAAACAAAAATTAACCCTGGAAGCAGAAAGGCAAAGACAAGCAAAATCCATTCATTTGGTCATAGCTCTTGTTTTGAGACTCTGAGAGCCTGGGCAGGAATCATTTCAAGGCAAGAAGCCCACTGGGAGCTCAGGTTTAAAAAAAGGGTAGGAGCTATGAAGGCACTGGGGACTCCTGTGGCACCCAGTCACCAAAGGTACAGATAGGCCTCTTAGGAACTGGACTTTGGATATCTCCCCTTTCCACATTGCCACTGTCCATTATTGGGTGCCTGGTTTCTCATTTTGCTTCTGTCTGAGCTCCCATTTCATTCTACTGCTCTCAGATCTGGCTTTTCTGCTCATCATCTGCTTGCGCAAGGCCCATCGAGGCCTCCACAAAATGGTAGCTTCAGCCCTCAAACTTCCAACGCCTTCCTACGCCATTCCCTGTGGCTCACTGGCCAGTGTCGGAGTGCCCTGATTCCAGATTTTCAGAGGAAACAGTCTGATGAGGTCGGCTTAGGTAGATTCTGCCTCTGACCCAATCAGCTGAGAGCAGGGGTGTGTCAGGCCCCACACACTGTAGAGCAGTCCCCTTCCAAGCTGCTTTTCCAAGAAAGGGTGGAGCGAAAATGATGGGCTTCTCCGGGAGGAAAGGCGTCCTTCTCCTGGGCTGTCGCATATAGTGTGGACACTCACGCTATCTGCCTTGAAGGCTTGATTACCCAGAGGAAGGGCATAGCAGCCTAGGCCTATTCTTGCCATTGTCAATGGGATTAACATTAACATACCATGAACAGCTGAATACATGCAGGAACACTTGTCTTTGTCTAACAAAGTCTACGTGGCACCTTTTCTTTCTAGTGCTAATCAGGCAATCTTAAAGCATATTTTGTGTCTGTGTTGGAAGAAGGAATGACAGTAGGCATTACTCACTGCCCCCCGGCCTCCAGGCCAAGGCTTTAGTCATCATTATCAGCTGCCACAGGTTCCTGGGCTTAGAGCACTGAGCTCTAGGTGCTGACTGCCCCAACGGAGACATGGCCAGTGTCTGGACCTCGGAGTGTATGTTCCTATAGAAATAGATGTGAAATGGTCAGTTGGTTCCCACACCAGCCCACAAAGGCTATGTAATCAATTCTTTGTGGACCCTAATGGCCATTTAATACAAGCTTCTCTACATTCATGAGATGAAAAAAACAACTCTAGAAGCAAAACTTGTCTTAGAGCTAAAAGGGGACTCAGTAATCCCCTGTAATCATCCCTTTGATGGCAGGTCCAGGAGAGTAAGGAAGGTAATCAAAATCACACAGCTATTTAGTGGCTGGATTACAACTGAACTGACATAGTAGCTACACTACCATTGAGGAAACAAAATTCTAAGTCTATGAAGCTGTATAAGAAATAGGTTGTTGGCCAGGCATGGGTGGCTCACACCTGTAATCCCAACACTTTGGGAGGCCGAGGCAGGAGGATTGCTTGAGCTCAGGAGTTTGAGAACAGCCTGGGCAACATAGCCATATCTACTAAAAATAAAAATAAAATTAGGCGTGGTGGTGCACGCCTGTAGTCTCAGCTACTCAGGAGGGAGATGGGAGAATCACTTGAACCTGGTAGATTGAGGCAGCAACGAGCTATGATTGCACCTCTGCACTACAGCCTGGGCAACAGAGCAAGACTCTGTCTCAAAAAAGAAAGAAGGAAAGAAGGAAGGAAGGAAGGGAGGAAGAAAGAGTTTGTTGTTGTTTATCTTGAATATTGATGCTCTAGAAAAAGCAGGTTGAATTAGATGAGAGGTGATAGACACCTTTATGAAGTTCCAAGGGCTTCCAAATACTTTCAAAAGGGGTTCGTGGTTGTAATGCATGAAAACTCTCTCTGTCTCTCTCTCCACGTACACACACACACACACAGAGGCATGTATGTATCTGTATTGAACATATATAGAGAGATAAGGAAATAACTGGTTCTTTATTATGTGTTTTCCTTTCAGAAGCTGAAAATTGCATTTCTCTCTTATTTAGAGGAATGTAGAGCACTGTTGTCCAATAGAACTCCCTGAAATGATAAAACTGTTTATATCTGCACTGTGTCACCACTAACCACATGTGGCTATTCAGCATTTGAAATGTGGGTGATACAACAAAGGAACTGAATTTTTAATTTTATTTAATTTTAGTGAATTTATCTAAATGTTAGGGAATTGAAATTTAAATGTAAATAGCCATTTGTGGACTTGTGAACAGTGCAGCATAGCATTACTAGTATGCTTATCAGCCCAAACAGACTTCAGCCTCTCAGGTGTAACAAAATGGAGTAGGATGGGAGGAGGAAAAATAACAGAGACAAAGAAGGAAGTTCAGTGGAAGG
The DNA here is from genome assembly GCF_043159975.1 of Macaca nemestrina. Taxonomy (NCBI): domain Eukaryota; kingdom Metazoa; phylum Chordata; class Mammalia; order Primates; family Cercopithecidae; genus Macaca; species Macaca nemestrina. Next base: position 66,144,509 of record NC_092138.1, read on the forward strand.
TAGCTGGACACAAGCTACAGAGGTTGTGTGTCTATGTATGAAGGGCCACTTGTGGAGCGTACACTGGGTTGTGAGCAGTAAGAGGCAAGGAGAAGGGGTACTTGGTATATTCAGCATTCTCCTATGGGATTAAATAAGGACAGAAGTGGTGAAGAAACAATGGTAGGACAGTTCCACACCTTGGCCACCAGGGGCCCCCGGTGACCCAGTGCAGCTTGGTTTCTGAGGTGAGAGAGGCCAGGTGTCTGTGGCAGGAACGTGGGGGGTGGCGGGGGATGAAACACAGAAAAGCAGCAGACTTTGAGCGGGTCCAAAAGGAGAGGAGAGGGATATTGGCTCATTATGTTGTGCCAAGCACCACTTTAAGCACTTTACAAATAACAGCCTACGAGGTAACTATTTAATCACCCTCACTTTACAGATGGGGCAACTAAGGCATACGTAATTTGGACAGATAACTTGGCTAAAGTCACAGAACTGTTAAGTTCCGAGTTAGGAAATGAATTAAACAGTCAGGCTGCAGAGTCTGGGTTAACTGTTGTGCTCTGCTGCTCCCATGAGGAGCCTGCCCCTGCGTGGTTCTGGAGCCCTGTCTAGAATGTGGACATGTACCACCACTCAGCTGGGGTATCTCCACTTGCCTCCCAGTATGAGGCTGTTGGGAAGATTTGTGTGAAATATTGTATCTTTTTGATTTTTTTTTTCCTACGGTCACTTTTCATTCATTTATCCATTCAGGTGTTCAGCAAGTAAACATGGAGCCTGCTGAAGCTGGGAATGCGAAGTGTGCAAGAAGCCTCCCTGTGGGAACCTACGGCTCAGCAGGGAGATGTGAAATAGCTGGGAATGCCGGCTACACAGTGTAAAGGGCGTGCCACCTTGGGATGGGGTCAGAAACAGAGGAGAGGGGAGATCCTGGCCAGCAGGGGTGTCACAGAGGCTCTTTAGAGGAGGGGGCCCTGGAGCTGAACTTTGAGACCAGCAGCATTCGAACACATCCATGGGTCTCCCTTTCAGATTTCAGTGCCCTCTTGGCCTTGGGCTGATGAGCTAAGTTGCTACTGGAGAATGACTTTTCACGGGAAATTCAGAAACCCAGTCATCAATGTTGGACTACCCTGCCACCAAGTCCCTCCATTGCCCTGGCTTGGTGTGGCTGCAAGAAGTCATCTGTTCAGGCCCCTCCTGCCTCCTCCACACACTCACCTCCCTCAGACTCAGAACAGCCAATGCTGCCCTCTGAGGTCTGCCCCTTTGCACAGGCCTTGCCCACATCCAGGCTCCTGGATTCCTCAGAAGCTGGCTCCTGGGGCCTGTCCAGCAAGGCTTGGAAGCCCGGATCCCCAAAGACCTGCTAGTTAATGAGTTCTGCAAAAACTAGGTCTGCCTGTAATCGAAATGGGAGTACAAGGCTCGCACAGTCCCTGAATTAATTCAGTCCTGTTAGAAAGGGAGCAAGGCAGAGTTTCTGCTGCTGTCTGCAGGACCCATGGAGGGGTCTGTGCACTGTTACTTCCATTTGGGGACCCATTGTTTTCCATCGCTTCAGCACAATCTGGGAAACATTCTCCAAGTCTATTGTTCCTGTCTCCTGCTGCCACACTGAGGCAGTTGTTAACAATGCCCTCTGCCCACCCCGGACCCCTCCTCCATTTAAATACCAGTCTGATGGGCAAAAAGAGCATTTAATGACTGCTCCAGACTAAAAAGTTCCTATTATTTTATTCCCTTCTTACTCCTGCCCAATTTCCTTCCACATGGGGACAGGTGGGTATAAAATAAATGGAGCTGGAATTACAATCACAAGAAGACAGGTGGGGAAATTGAATGTGGTTAGAAAATTTGTCCGTGCGCCTACAGGTGTGTCTCCTGAGGTCTTGCAGGGTACCACCATCCCCCTCCCCCAGCCTGGCCATTCTTCAAATGGTCTGGGAATGGGGAATATGAGTGGCCGAGACTTCCCCTCCCATTGGAGTCGTCTGAGTATCCAGGCAGAAGGAAAGGAGACATTTGGCAAGGGGGCTCTTAGAATGGCAGCCTTGAAGAGGTGCAGGCAGTGCTGACCTGACACTACCTTCACCATCAGGTGTTGGGCCCCCAGTACGATACCACAGAGTCTTTATGCCTTCCTTCTGGATTCTCTTCTTTCCTCTCCTTACTCAGATGCCGCCCCCATTGGGAAGTCTTCCTTGATTACCCCAGAGTTAGTTTCTCCGTGCTTTCTGCTCCTCTCTCTTTGTATCCCTATTAAACGTGTTATTGGTCTATGATGTTCTTCTGCATTACAACCTGTCTCCATGTTTGATGGCTGGTGACTTCCTGTACAGAGGAGGTTTAGGGACATGCATGCTTGAGAAAGACTCCTGTTCTCCACTTGCTTGCTGTGTGACTGTGCAAACTTCTTTTATCTCTATAACTCTGTCTGTAACATGAGGACAAGAAAGTCTATGTCACAAGGCTGTTGTAAGGAGTGCGTAAGATCCAGCTTCCTTCTCTCCACCTCAGCCATTTACAGTCACTACTATTGGGAAACTAGGGCTGTGGAGTCAGATCAGCCTGGGTTTGAATCCTGGCTCCACCACTTTCCAGCTGTCTTTGGTTTTTACAAGCATTCTGTGCCTCAGTTATTCATCTGTAAAATGGTGATAACTCCTATCCCATATCTCATATACTTCTTGGGAGAATAAACTAGGGTAATGCACGTAGATTGCTCAGCGTAGGCCTGGCACGGACCCAGCATTCTGAAAGTTAGCTATCATCGTTGGTAGTGTTGCTACTAACACTGTGAGTTGGTGGAGTCTGAAGCCTCAGCCTAGTATAGTGCCCAGAGCCTAGTGAGTACTGAGTATATAAAAAGGAAAATGTTTCATTGTAAACTGGGAACCATGATCCAAATGTAATGCTCAGTAATGTCACCCCTTGTCAATTATGAATGATTAGGACATGATGCAGGTGACTTGAGCCTGCATCAGAGACCATGGGCCTGGGAGATGCCTAGGGGTGCCTGCCCCTTTGGCTATCACAGTCTCCAGCTCTTCCAGACTATGCCAGGTGCAGGCGAGCTGGAGGTAACAGACAGTCACCCACTGATAGCCAGAAGTCTAACCCAGGAGGAAAGAAACCCCAGGGCTGCCAGTTCACATGCAGCTGGGAGCACTCGCAAGCCATGGTCAATGGCCAGAAACAGACGAGAAGAACCAAGGGAAGGGTTGGTATTTGCTGGGGTCTGCCGATTCCCAAGCTCTGGCCTGTGGTGAAGCAGCAAAAATGTGCCAAGCTGAACCACAAAGAGCTTGAGGAGACCTTGGCCTTCCTTCCAGGCTGTGAGGGCCTGGGCTGCCCTGAGCCATCCTCTGGAAAGGTTTTCAGGCCCAGAGTCATGTCTGTGTTTACATCTGTGCCTAAGTCTGTAGCGATCTGGGATATGGATATTTACATAGCTAACATTTACTAAGGGCTAATTATGTTCCAGCTTACATGGACCAATATTGTGGTAACATCAATCATATCCATGATATAGATACTACAGTTTCCTCACCATGAAACAGAGATAATAAATTCGAGGCCCTATTAGTCTCAGTCAGAATCAGTCATGTTATGCTGTGGTAATGAGCACCTCCTAGATGTCAGTGGCCTGAAGTGGTCTCAGTCACATTGTATGTCCTTCTTGTATCAGCCAAGGGCACTGGCCTGTGCTATTGTCATGGTCAGCCTGGGGCACAGTCACTATGACAGAGGGAGAGAGAGGGGAGCCTTCCCTGACTCTTAAGGCCTCTGCCAGGAAGTGACAGACAGCGCTGCCGCTCACATTTTATTGGCTAAGGCAAGTTACACGACCGCATTAAACTCGAAGGTAGTGGGGAAATGCAACCCTACTAGATGCCTGGAAGAGAACTGGAAATGTTTGGTGAACAGGAAAACGCCACCCTATCACCTGCTGGTGTGGTTTAGGGATTGAATGAGTTCATGTACTTTAGGTACTCAAAACAGTGCCAAAGGCCCAGTAATCTCTGCATGGATATTAGCTAGGAACACCACTGCTATTTCTCTTATTTGCTTTAAAGATGAGGAAACAGAGCATGAGAGGCCAAGTAACTTGCCCAAGTTACTGCCCAGGGGCTACCCAGAAGTTGCCCTCCTAACTGGCACACTCTACCACCCCACTCCGAGCGGCAGGCCATCCTGAGAGCTGAGGCTGGGTCAGGACAGACATGATGTGCCCTCTCCGCCTTTGAGGACTCTCATTCTACTGGGGGAAGAGAAGGGACGCTGTCATCTAGTGAGTGCCACATAGAGGATCTTATGGAATTCTCACAACAGCCCCAAGGTAGGGATTATCATTCCCATGGGTGGGATGGGGAAACTGAGGCTCAGAAAGGTAAAGTGACTTGCCTCAAACTGAAGGCTAGTGGGACGTGGAGCCAGGGTTCACATCCCGCCTGTTGGGCTCACTGTCGGTGGGGCTCCCTGCACGCACCCCTGTGCCTGTGGAGGAGGCACAGACAGAGGCACACGATGGTGAACGGCTTCATGGACGTTTTCCTTAGGGACAGAGAGGACTCACGGGTCAATTCAGGAATGAATGAGCCCACTTTCTACTCCCAAAGAGGAGCCAGGGGTGTGTGTGTGTGTGTGAGAGAGAGAGAGAGAGAGACAGGAGAGAATGAGAGAGAGAGAGAGAGAGAGAGAGAGAGAGAAAAGAGGCCCCCTCATGAATCATCAGGCAGGTTTCAAGGAGGAGGTGGTATTTGTCCTGGACTTTCTAGATTGGCATACATGAAAATAGGGAAGGAAGGGTAGGACTTCTGTTCAAGGTGTTTGGAAGAGCCAGAGTACGAGCTGGGCAGGGGTGAGCAACAATGAGACTGGGGTCAGTCCTGACTACAGCAGCGTTACCACCAATGATTGTACAGGCCAACATTGGGCCGCCATCTACATCATATTGTAGAATGGAATGTTTATCATGACATTCCGGCAGATGGCAGCAAATATCTGGAGGAATTGGGGCTGGCCATCTCTACCCCTATACCTGCTCTCACCCTTCTCCCTGTTGCTCTGTGCCCTGGAAGGCCAGTGTCTATGGCCAATATTAGTCAGGATCTCTGTTCTTGGGCAGAGAAGTCAAGGGAAAACACCAACAGGGGACAGGAGGTGGTGGAGAGAGGCTCGAGTATTTATTCCTTTGGTTCCCTCCCTGTTGGCTCAGCAGTGACTGTGCTTGTCTGTCAAAATCTCCCCAGCTGCAGCCCTAGTGGGATTTCACAACTGCTTTCTTCTGTGGTCCCTTTGGGTCTAAGGGTGGTAACAGCTCCCCTCTGTTGCTAGGGTATTTCACCGTCTTTTGCTAGTTTTTCTTAGCCATGACCACACCTTCATAAATAATGTCTTCAGTAAACTCTCCAATCACCCCTTCTGAGTGAGCCATCTGTCTCCTGCCAAACCCTGACAATTCAAGGGCTCTTTCATAATTTACACAACGATCTTCTTTATGCCAGCAGCAGCTTCAGAAACCTCCTGGCGTTCTTTTGGCAGTCTGTAGGCATTTGGGGAGTTGTTCTGAGCAGGTCAGGAAATAACCCCCACTGCGTCTCTCATGGGGTAGCTGAAGCAAAGGTGCAGAGAACAGGGCAGAGGCAGCACGGTGAGAACTTTTGCCTTTTTTCAACACTTCTGGCACCGACCAGGATCCTGATGAATGTTTGTTGTGCTGAGATCCATTGAATTCTGCCAGGCAGGGCAGAGAGGCAGGGCCCCGGGGACCAGCAGGGTGCTGTTTTTGCCTTAGTTTCCCCCCTTAGATTGTGAGTTCTCCAAGGCAAGGCTTGGCCTCTCAAATCTCTGTCTCCTCCAGCCCAGCCTGGTGGGAGAGCACTGGAAAGTAGCTGGTGAGGTGACCTGAGCTAGTTGAGCTGGTTTGAGCTGACATGCAAACTTCCTTTCTGTGGACCCCTGGTTTCCACTGGAAGGTTCACCTGCCCATATTAGAGAAAAGCCTGACTTTAAGGGATTTTAGAAAACATCATTTTATTCTTTTTCAAAACGTACAGCAAGTAATCAAGAACATTCCTCTTGAGTCCAGTGCTATTTCCTCTCCAGTTCACTGCCCCTCAAGCCAAATCCCAAGTCTACTTTAATGAATATAGAAAACTCACTTGTCATTAGTTGGACAAAAGCTAATGGACTGGAGTCCTTGAGGACAGTAGGTCTCTCAAGCAAATTAAACACTCCCCTTGCAATCTTGAAGTCAATGTTAAATTGTTTATCAAACCCTTCCTTTCCAGGTAGCATTAAGGTGAAATTTCCCAAGTTCTGGCCATTAGATCAGAAAATTATATTGAGCTGGAGGCGGGAAGAAGGAGAGGCAATTTCAAAACTGTTTTGTTTTGAAGAGGAAAAAGGCATATTGGTTAGGGTCTGGGGAGGCGTCCATAAATATACTTCACCTCTGATGTCACTCTGGCCTTTGTTCATGGCAGACATTACTAATCAATCATATGCTCCTAACTGTTAACTCAAAACTAAAGCTACTTGCAAACCAGGGCCTAGGGTTGATGGGTCTCCATGATTTTGGTAGTCATTAAAGAGGATGCATCATGGGGCAGAGGGATAAGCACTGGGCTGGGTATCAGAAAGCCTGCTCCCAGTTCTGCTGCATGATCTTCCCCTTTGAGTCTGGTTCCCCTTTTGCTCTTTTAGTCTGGTTCCCCTTTTGCCTGCTACCAGAGGCTGTTGTAAAGGCCTGTCAAGGGCTTGGCTAGAGGAGTTTGCCAGGGCTGTGGAACACTGCCATGGCAGCTGCACAGTCACGGTTGTTCCAGGCACTGCCCTTCAGCACACACAGAAATGAGTTCTTCCAGGAGTGGTGATAGCTCTTCAATCGTTTTCTCCTCATAGGGCTGTTGATGCTTGCGCCCTGTGTGCTGCACAACCACATGGTGGCCTATGAGGTGAAGATGTGACTTGGGAGGATCTCTTGGGTCCATGGCTCCCAGGGCAGTGTCAGAGAAGCAGAATGATGATGCACGGAAGGGAGGAGATGGAAGCCTTGTCCTAAGTGGCAGAGATTCCCTCAGTTGTCTATTTATTCACCCACTCATTCATTCACTCATAAATGTTTTCTGCAGGGGCCTGAGCTGGGCCCTGATGACTCACCATCCACTCAAGTTGGAGCTGGCCAACACCCTTTTATGGACCTGCACCACCTCATGGTTGAGAGGAGTCCCACAACAGGGCCTGACTTTGGGGACAGATCCAACAATGACTGGCTGTGTGTCCTTGGGCAAGCCATTTCTCCAAGTCCCCGTTTCCCCATCTGGGAAGCAGGGGAAATAGTCCCCTTCAGAGGGTTCTTGTGGGGGTGTCAAATGAGATCTAACATGTTAAAATGCCTGGCATACAGCACTCAAGGATCGCCAGCCAACTGCTGGCTTTTAGGACCAATAGCCTCTGCAAACGCTTACAGAAATGGAATTCAGTGCAAATACCCAAAAGAGGAGCTTTCAGAATGCCAGAAACATTTTCATATTTGTGCAGGAAGAAAACAAATATTATCTGCCCTAAAACTGTGAGGAGCATGCTAAAGGCTCAGAATGCGGGCGCTGAAAATTGAATAACTTCACTTGCAGACGTTGCATCAATTGCATTCAATTTGTAAGCACTTGTCCCTGTAGTCAGGAGGAAAAATGAATTCAGCTCAATCAATCAGCCTGCTTCTGGGTGGTTTGGGGGAAGCCACCCCATCTCACAGGAGGTTTGGCGTCACCTGGAGCAGAGTGCCTGGAGCTTGGTTGTTTTTGCAGGAAATTGGGGATAGTAGGAGCTTCATTGATTACCTTATTCTATCTCTTCACTCCCACATCAGTACCTGCAAGGAACCACTGTAAGTAGGTGTCTCAGCCTCATGTTTGGGGGTGTTTAGAGACTGTCAGTAAAGCATGCTATGGCTACTTCTGCAGCCACAGCTCAATGCCAAGGGAGTAACACATGGGGAGGAGAGAGGCATGTCCACCCAGGAAACGCAAAGAGAAGATGTAAGGGAACACCAAGAGGCAGCCACTGTCTCACTCGGCCTTTCCTTCTTGCCTCTGTCTTACACTACCTAACCTGAATTGCCCCAGGGCATGCCCTTGACCGTGGTCAAGTACAGAAATATTATGTATTTGGGCATGGACGTCGCTGTGGAGGAACTCGAGCACTGGGTCTCCAATACCCACCTTGTCATTACTGTTGAGGCCTCTAAGTAAAGGTGTTGAAACCAGAAACCAGGAACTTGAAAGGAAAGGAGAGCCTAAACACAGACACCACTTCAACTGACTTGACCTGTCCGCCTGTGGTCTTTCTCCCTTCTCTCCCCTCTTTAGGCATGCCAGCCCACCTGAGGGTCCACTGGGATTCTTTAGGCTAGGACTTTGCACCATGAGGTCTGTTTCTATAAATTGAACGCTCAAGTACAATGTTTGCTACTGAAGGCATGAAGAAGTATCGATGATGTATCTTCCCAGTCCCTGGCCACTGAGTGCTATGTAGTGATGCATAGGTGAGAACCCTTAAATGTGGCCAAGACATGCCAGAATCTAGAAGCACAATTGATGGTGGGAGAGGCGGGCACTCGAATGGGGCCACCATTTGCATTTGTCCTGCCCTGCCTCCTCAATAAAAGGAAAATAGGAAAGGGGGAAGGAGGAGGATGGTCTCATGAGAGAATCCCGTCTTTAGGCGTTTGTGTTCAGTTCAGAAGACAAGCCGTGTGCTCAGCCCTGCCAGCACACACACACTGCCCCCCCACCACGGAACAAGCTCTGATTGTGTTAAATGTTGACTATTCTCATGCCACAGCCCCTCGGGGACAGATTCTGGCAAAGATGATAGATAGACCTTGAAGTAGGAAAGCAGATGATGTTTGAAAGCACAGTGCCCGGGGAGAACCAGCTTGGGGCTCAGAGAGAAGAGCACATTTTGTTTGTTTTTGTTTGTTTCAGCTGGATCGCATTCAAAGGAGACAGAGGGAAGGTTGCAAAATGCCCTTTTTTTTTGCCCACTATGGAAGTTCAGGCTTTGGGTAGCTAGTGTTTAGCATCCTATGCTGTTATGTCAGAAGCCCCCACTCTGGATAGATCAAACCTTAAGGGGTCTCGGGGGACACAGAAAGAAATCAGATGTAGTCCCTGCCCTGAGCGCCTCAGTCTGAGGGGAGATACAGCATGCACAGACCAGGTTGATGCAGTGACTCACGCTGAGATGCAGCCGAGGACTAGGGGCTGGGAATGGAGGGACGGAGCAACTGATGTGTTGCGCGTGTGTGTGTGCGTGTGTGTGTGTGTGTATGCATGTGTGTGACTGACAGAAGATGAAAAGGATCAGGGAGGAGGGAATTCCTACATGTTTGTGCCTAGGACCTCATGCAGAGGAAGGACACGAATGAAAACTAGAATGGAAGCAGGAACTAGTTCACGGAGGGCCTTGAGTGCCAGACTTTAATCCTGAGGAGACATAAAATGAGGAACCCAGTGAGACTGGAGTTTTCTGGGGAAGGATCCCTCAGGATGGGAAGGAGGGCAGCAAGTACAAGAGGGTGGAACAGTGGGAGAGGCAATTCCATCCACTTCCACCCCTGCCTTTGGAGTTCAGGGTGCCTTTGTAAAAACTGTGGTTGCCCAGGAGTGTTTAGTGAACAGGAAAGTTCAGGGCAGGGAAGTGCTTCCTGCTAGGCAGAGTGGAGTGAGACCCTTTTACACTCTGAGCACAGTTGCCTGGCGGCAGGCTGGGGTGAGGAGGCAGTGAGGCAGAGAACCACGGAGGTAGAAAGAAAGGAGGCAGTGTAATAATGTAGCAGGTGGAGCATGGACTTTGAAATCGGACAAACCTGGCTTCATATTTCAGCGCCACACCTCTGTAACCTTCAGCATGGTATGGAACGCTTCTGTATCAGTCAGGATAATCTAGTTTATGCCACAGTAACAAACAGCTCTGAAATCTAAGTGGCCTAAAATGACCGAGGTTGTTCTCTTGCTCATGCTGTGTGTTCATTAAAGATTTGCTAGGGGCTGTCTTCATCGTAGTAACTCCAGAACCCAGGTTTATGGAAACTTCTTTTTGTTACTGCTTCTGCAATGACCAAGGCAATGTGAACAGGGCATGGTAATTCACTCATTGGCCCTTAAAGTGAGCTCTTTCATTTCCATTCACATGCCACTGGTCAAAGCCAGTCTGGCCATGCACATCTTCTCAGAGTGTGGGAAAGCAAGAATTGAAATAGTTGTGAATGATCTGTCTCAACTTTCTTATCTGTAAAATGGGAATAAAACTACCAACCTCAGATGAGCATTGTGAATCTAATGAGGTAATGCATGCAGCAGTCTAGGTGAAATGTAGTCACACTCAAACAATGACAGCCAAAACAACAACAAAAAGATGTGGGCAAAAAGGAGAAAAAAGTATAGCATTTGTTGCTTCTGGGGTTTCTGAGACAGCAAGGTCGATTTACCTGGGAAAAGTCACTGTGTCTGGGACAGCTGTATCAGGAGCTGCTGCTTTGGAGGTGGCCCCAGGATCGACCCCTGGTGTTCCTGGAACTCCTTCCTGCTAGTGAAAGATTTTCCCTCCATGAGTCTCAGGGCTGAGCTGGGGGTGTTGTTGAAGGCAGCTTCCGGCTTCCTGTCCAAGACTGTGCATTTCAAACACCAGTCTAACACCTTTCCTGCTTCCACCGCAGCCCCAAGGAAACGGCATTTCCATTCCAAGATTCAGTTCCCATTCATCACCGTGAAGCGCGATACCTGAGGGGAAATGGTAACTGAGACTTTGTGAGTCTCCAAAGACGGGAATGTGTCTGCAGGAGCTGAGTAATTAGAGCAGTTTTTGGCACACATGCCTAATCTTTATTTAAGACATTTCACTTAGGTACACATCTAAGTTATTCAAAAGTCACTTAGATTTGAGACATGTATGTCATTAATTTCTCGTCTCTATTTTAGAATAGTTCAATAAGCACCAATAACCATGACTGCAAGTATTTATTGAGGCTAACTATGTTTCAGGCAACTGTAGTCAACGACTTACTTGAAATAACTCATTTAATTTTATAACGATGCTTATTGTTTTTTGTACCCAATTTGAGAAACTTGTAGGACTCCTAAATTGTTTCCATATGAAGGAGCTTTAAGTAATCTTTAAGGGGAAAAATGGAATAAATGGAGAACAGTTAGTCTGTGAGACTAAGAAAAGAGCAGTAACTAACATTTAAATACAGCTGAGTATGTTCCAGGCACTTAGGTATATTAGCTCATTAATTGTTTCAATAACTCAAAAGATAAACACTATAGTCATCATTTAATAGTTAAGGTACCTGAGGTATAGAGAGAATACATAACTCCATGAATATAACAATAGCTAGTGGGTGGTAGAACCAGGATTTGAACCCAAATAAGTAGGTTCTTATCCACTATACTATACTGCCTCTTGGGGTCTCGCAATCTCAACATCTTAAAATACTGAAGGGACTGTCATGTGGAAGACTCTTCACTAACATCTAGATCAGCAGAACCAACACTGATGGTGTAATGGATGATGTAATTGATGGTGTAAGCCACAGAGAGGCAGATTTTGACTCTATCTATGGAAGGACTTCCCCTCAATTGGCATTACTCAAAGATCAGAATTCCTTGTTGATAGCAAACTCCCTGGCACCAGAAATCCTCAAGAATGGGCTGGGCAAGCACTCCCGAGGTGTGGGTGGGATTCCCTCCCTGGGTTTGAGGCTGATATAGATGACCTCTGTTACCCTTTAACATAATTTCACGATCACAACAACTGCCATGACCTTGGAATATGGCCAAACGTTTTCAAAGTATTAAAACTGGGAGTAGATGACAAAACTATGTGGCAAATATGAAGGCCCAGGATACTTTACCTGAGCTCAGTGGTATCATCTAATTAAACTCATAACTAAGTGATTCTGACATGTGATTATGATGCAAATAAGTGTTGTTACCTGGATGATCAATTAACCTCAGTTCACTTCATCAATTCTAAATAGTAAAATTTTCACTAATTGAGCCTACATTTTTATGTTTTTCTTCTCTAGCTGCGTGAATTTACCTGAATTTTAAAGCGAGGTTAAATGTGGTAGTTTTTCTCGATGCTGAGTGGGTGTTTTTCTTCTTGGTGAAGCTGTAGAAGGATGGGAAGCAGGGGCACCAGTTATTGGACCAGAAGAACCAGGTGAGAGCCAAGGACCTACGCAGTGAGAGGTCCATGCAGGCCAGGGGAGAGGAGACGTGACAGGAGCGTGTCAGAGGAGCTGGGGTCTGGAGGGAGCAGACATTGGCAGCAGAAGGTACAGAAACTCTACCCACCCCACAAAATGGCCCCAGATCCTCTGGGGCCAAAGTGCAGGGCAAGGGCTAGGGAAATGGTCAGAGGCCATGAAGCAGGGCAAAAGCAGGAAGTATACAAGGAAGAGGCTTGGCCCCTGCCTCAGTCTCTGGGCATTTGTCTGGCTCCTCTGGGGCAGGAGACTGTTCTAGCTGGGTGGGCCTAAGCTCTGGATGCAGGGACAAGAAATTGGTGGTAATTGATGAGAGCCAAAAGACCCAGCACAGAGGTCCCAGGAGGTTCTGGTAGCAAGTCCAGACCAGTGTTCTCAGGCAAACCTCCTGCGGCCCCAGATCTTACTCCCACAGGAGGCCACAGGGCCGGGATTCTAGTCCCAGCACTGCCCCTGACTCAGCAGGTAACCTTGGCAACATCCCTTCCTTCTCTGGCCTCAGTTTCTCATGTCTACAGTGGGACAATTGGTCTAGATATTTCCTAAGGACCTCCTGGTTGTGAAATAAACACAACAGAGGCAGCTTTCAAAGTTCTTCCCCTTTTCCTTCCAAAGGGCTGGCAGGGAGGTACCAACTTTGAGCCTCTCTCTTCTCTGCTTGAGAACTGAGGATTTCTATGAACTGAATTTTTGATTTACAGTCCCAAGTGGTGCAGGAGGGAATAATAAGCTCTTTAGACTTGGAAGCTCCTGCAAAAAATGATGGATGTCCTCGAGGGAATGTACATCCAGGTAGGTGTCCCCAAACTCCCAGCAGGAATCAATCTCCTGTCCCCTGAATGCTCGACATCTCCCTAATAGCATTTTCTACCTTGTGTTGTGTGCAGCTGCTTATATGTCTTATACGCCCCAACTAGGTCACAAGCTCCCTGAGGTCAGCGACCGTGCACCTTGGGCTCTCGGGCAAGATTCATGGCATGGCTGCTGACTGGCTGGACAGATGAGACTTCTCTGATTTTTAACCAAGCCTTCTTTGTGAAGATGAAAGTGTCCCACGTCATCTTGTTGGGATGATGTACCAGGATCTGTGCTGTTTAAAAATGCACAAAATCCCCGGTACTTTAGAGTTCTTTGCAAGCAGAAAAAAAAAAAAAAAAAAAAAAAAAAAAACTGATGGAGGGTGAAGCCCAATGTTAAGTGGAAGCTGGAATGAGACCCCTGGAAGTGTTGTTGCTTGTATCTGAGGTCCTGACTCTATCGACACTACAGCACAGACCCCTGAAGACTGGGCCTCCCAGAAGCCTGCCTCCCACCTTCCTAGTATTGCAGGTCCCCCAAGAGCTGGGACTTGGTGGCACCATACTCTAAATAAGAAAAATAATCATCCACAGTGAGTTTACTTTTTTGCAAATCCTGCTAAGCCCTTTAGCCACTGGGTCCTCATTACAGCCCTATGATGGCAGAAACTATTGTCATCCCCAATTCACAGATAAGGAAACTGAGGCCCAAATACACAGCCAGGGACACTTTCCTCCAACTCCTCACATGGGTCTTCCTCATTCCTGAGGCCTCTCTTTGAGCATCACTTCCTCGGGCTGGCCTTTTTCACCACCCTCAGTCAAGAGGCTTTTGGCAGCCTCATCATTCTGTATCGGAGGTCATCAAACTTGAGCATGAACCCGAGCCACCTGGAGGCCTTGTTATGGCACAGGTTGTTGCCCCACTAACCCCGGAGTCTCTGACTCAGGTCTGGAGTGGAACCTGAGAACTTGCATTTCTTTAGTTTTTAAGTTATAATTTGTGTGGGTACATAAAAGATGTTCATATTAATGGGGCATGTAGGATATTTTGATACAGGCACATAATGTATAATAATCACATCAGGGTAAATGGGTATCTGTCACCTCAAGCCCATCCTGTGTTAAAAACAATCCAATTATACTCTTTTAGCTATTTTTAAATGTACAATTAAATTATTATTGACTATAGTCACTCTGTTGTGCTTTCAAATACTAGAGCTTATGCATTCTTTCTGTTTTTCCTTTTGTACCCAGAACTTGCACTTCTAACATGCTCCCAGATGATGTCGAAGCTGTTGGTCCGGGGACCACACTTCAAGAACCATTGCTCATAGCACTCCATTGATTTCCTTTAAACACTAATCAGAGTCAGGCCGGGCGCAGTGGCTCACGCCTGTAATCCAGCAGTTTGGGAGACCAAGGCAGGCGGATCACGAGGTCAGGAGATGGAGACCATCCTGGCTAACACGGTGAAACCCTGTCTCTACTAAAAATACAAAAAATTAGCCAGGCTTGGTGGTGGGTGCCTGTGGTCCCAGCTACTCAGAAGGCTGAGGCAGGGGAATGGTGTGAACCAGGGAGGCGGAGCTTGCAGTGAGCTGAGATGGCGCCACTGCACTCCAGCCTGGGCGATGAGTGAGACTCTCTAAAAAAAAAAAAAAACCACTAATCAGAGTCTGTAATTATTTAATGTATTGATTTGCTTAATTGATTATTGTCTCTTCCACCAGATTGCACGTTTCAGGAGGACAAGGACAGTACCTGTTTTGTTCAGTTTGCTATTGCTAGCTCCTAGCACGGTACCTGGCACATAATAGGTACTCAATAATATTTCTTGAATGAATGAGCACAGTGGTGGAGCCGAGACTAGGCCCAAGCCAAGCCTGCCTGACTGCAGAGCCTGTGCTCCAAACACGACTCAGGCCTGTGTCCCTGGACTTTAAACCCTCCAGTGGGGCTGCCTCATTAAGACATAAACGGACACCAAATCTCTCATTGTGGCCAAAGTTAGAGGCCGCCACAGTCCAGTCATGTATCTTCTGGAGACCACCCAGAACCTAGAGAGACCAGGTGAGCCGTATGTGAGGTCCTGTGAGAGGCAAGGCCTTTGAGTTCTGGTGTCCACATGTGCCAGGGCAGCTAAGAGCCCAGGGTGAAGTGACTCCCACCCTCCCACATCATCAGCCCATCTGGTTCTGCTGGGGCTATGCAGACCCAGCCCAGGAGGCCCCAGGTACCCAGGTCTGACCACAGAGAACAGCTGATGGCATCTGATGCTTGGCTACATGTTGAAGAAACATCCTTGCAGATGAGGAAGGCACAGGAGAAGAAAAAGGAGAAGAAGGACAAAAAAGAATATAATAAGAGAAAATTGCTTGCTGTGCCTCTTTTTGGCAAACTAAATGCTCATTGAAGTTAAGATAAGCTTGACAGGTTTTCGTTGGCAGTTTTTGGGGCCTATCTGAGACTATCTTGCCTTGAGAGACTTCTATTAGAACCAGTTCCACAACTAATAATGTGGTCTCTGTCACTTAACTCAAAAGTCCCTGCTGGACTCGTACAGTGAAGCGTTAAGCATTAAGGAAATGAAATCTTTTCTCTTTTTTTCTTTTCTTTTCTTCTTCTTTCTTCTTCTTCTTCTTTTTTTTTAACATACACAGCAAAGTTTGATTTGTTGAGAACATTTCTTCAACTGACAAGTTACAAGCCATGTCTGAGAGGCCCACTGGGAACTTTCAAAATTTGAGCAGCAGTTTCTAATCACTGACGATCATTAGCATTTTAGCGAATAGATTTTTGATAAGAAAAATCTTTGCTCTGTGGGAAGGAAAAAAAAAAAACCCTGACATTTGATAATGCAAACAGAGTAGCAATTTTAATTAGGCCTCCAACCCTCCTTGGCATAGCAAACATTGCACAAGATCCAGATGTTTCCCATCTTGTAGGATGTGAACTTAAGGCTGTGTCCAGGTCATTGGTACCAGGTACTATGCCATTGAATGAATCTCCGAGGCAAACAATAATAACCATGATTTCCTGAGCACTTACTATGTGCCAGACGTTCTGCTATGTCACATGCATTATCTCAACTGATCTTCATATCGATCTTAAGAGAGCTACCATTTTTATCATTCCCATTTTACAGATGGGAAAATTAAACTCAGAATGGTTTGCTAATCCAAAGTTCCCAGCTTGTTAGTGGTGGAGACACTAACCCAGGTCTGTGTGTGACTCCAGAGTTTCCACATTGAGCTTTACTGCCTCCCAGATGTCATTCAAATGGGGACAGGCCGAGTGACTGGGGAGGAGCATGAAGATTTCACCCTGGCTCTGTCACTGAGTGTGCAATGAATCATGTGATCTCTCCTGGCCTCAGCCTCCTTGTCTGTAGACTGGGGATAGTACCAGACATATCTCCCTCACTAGACTCTTGTGGGGCTCTGAGGAAGGGCTGATGGTGCTTAGGAGAATGTTCTTTCCTCTCATGAAACCAGCCCCAGACACCATGTTCTTTCCATTGACCTTAGCCCCACCCTTTGGGGCTATCCAGAAGAACTCTGGTTCCTTGCCCTGAGATCTTCAGGAATGTATAATCAACTCTTGAGTCTTCTCAATTTTATATTCTCCAGATCAAACCTCTCTGATTCCTTCAACCAGTCTCCATATGCTATGACATTGAGTTTCAACACCTCCTATAGCAGAGATCTGTCATCCCAGCACAATGGGGATAATAATGGTCATTGTGAAGATTAAATGAACAAATGTATGATGCTCTGAGAACAAGGTCTGGCATCCCAATATTCATTCTCACTTTTTACTTAGTGATGGAGCCATGATATTATTTGGAGCATCTTGAGGACATTATTACCTGGCTTTCCTTGCTGACAGAGGCTGACCCATGAGGTATAATTTACATGCAATGAACTGATCAGATCTTAAATCTATGTCTCATCAGTTTTCATGAAAGTAGATTGAATCAGAACTTTTCCAGGCAATCCTCACCCTCACCCCAAAACAACCACGAATCTGCGTTATATTACTACAGGATAGTTTTGCCTATTTTAGAATAAGTGGAATCACATATTATACACATTCTGAGTCTGGCTTCTTCCCTCATCATAATATTTTTGAGATTCACCCATGTTGTTGCCTGTGTCTGTATTGTGAGGACACCACTGGAAGACAATACCGTAGCTTACTAGTCATTCTCCTGTTCATAGACATCTAGGTTGTTTCCATTCTTTAACTATTGCGGATACAATTTCTATCACAATTCTCCTACCAGCCTTTTTGTGGACATAGGTTTTTATTTCTTGGGTGAATACCTAGAAATGAAATTTCTGGGTCATAGGGTAGATATACGTTTAACTTTTCAAGAAATTTTGAAACCATTTTCAAAAGCGGTTGTACCATATTACCTTCCAAATTGCACTATATGTGAGTTACGGTTGTTCTACATTCTGTCCAACATCTCGTGTTGTCAGCTTTTATCATCTTAGCCATTCTAGACAGTAAGTAGTGATCTCTCATCGTCACTTGCATCTTCCTGACGACCAATGACGCTAAGTGACTTCTTGTGCACTTCTTAGCCACTTATCTATCTTCTTTTGTAAAATGTCTCCTCAAGTCTTTTGTCTTTTTAAAAGCAAATTCTGCTGCCTGTCTTTTTGCTGAGTTGTGGGAGTTAATATATTCTGCATACAAGTCTTTTGTCAGATAATGTGTTGTTAATGTTTTCTTTCATTCTGTAGCTTACCGATTTATTTTCTTGATGGTACTTTTTAATGGGCAGAAGTTTTAGTTTTGATCAAATTCATTTTCTCAACTTTTTCCTTTATGATTTATGCTTTCTGTGTCTTTTCTAAGGAATCTTTGCTTACCCCAAGGTCACAAAGATATTCTGTTTTCCTTTAAGAACTTTATTGTTTTCACTTTTACCTTTAGGTCTGTAACTCATCTTGAATTTATTTTTGTGTGTGATGTGAAATGGGGCCAAGATTCTTTGTTTTTCATATGGATTTCCAGTTATTCCAGCACTATCTGCCAAAGACATTTTTCTTTCCTATTTAACTGTGTTGGCTTCCTTGTTAAAAATCAACTGACAACATATGTGTGGACCTATGTCTGAATCCTCCATTCTGTTCCATTGATTTATTTGTCTATGCTTTCACCAAAGCCACACTGTTTTGATGGTTATAGCTTTATAGTAAGTCTTAAAATCTGGTAGCATAAATCTCCTTATTTTGGAATTAATTTTCAAGATTGTTTTGGCTACTACTGGTCTTTCACCTTTCCAAATAAATTTTAAAATCTTTTGGACTGGGATTAAATTGGATATTTAGAACAATTTATGGAAAATGGATGTTATAATAATATTGAGTCTTTCAATCATGTTTTAAAAATTTAATCGTTAATCTCCTTAATTTATGTCTTTTAAATTCCTTTCAGCATTGTTTTATAGTTTCAGTGTAGAAGGTTTTCATCTTTTAAGTTTCTCCCTAAGCATTTGATGCTTTTGAATGCTTTTATACATAGTATTTATTTTTAATATATTTTTCTAATTGTTCACTCCTAATGTATAGAAATACAATTGATTTTTATATTGATTTTATATATCGATTTATTCTAAACCCATTTATTAGTTCTAGTAGGTTTTTTGGGGGTAGATTCTTTAGGATCTCCTATGAACAATCATGTCATTTGAAAACAAAGACAATTTTAATTCTTCCTTTGTAATCTATATGCCTTTTAATTTACTTTGCTTGTCTTATTGCACCAGGTAGGCTTTTTCTCTTTAATGCCTCTCAAGACACTCTTGAGTTTGGTACAAGTCAGTCTTTGCACAGGTCTCAAGTTTTTCTCCTTCCTAAGAAAACACAATTGATCAGTTGCAAAAATCCATTCTCCCTAAAAAGTTGGTGTTTTTCCAGATGTAAGGACAAACTCAAGGATTTGGCTTTAACTTTTCTTCTTGGCATGGGATGAACTTCAACTTGCATAGTAGCTTTTAGTTCTATTTGTGAAGTATTGCCAGTCCTCTCCATCTTCTGGGCACAGAAGATTTGCAATTCCTGGATGCCTTACGGGTAAGTGGGTCTGTATATAGTTTTGGCCAAAAAGTAAGCCCTGAAATGATATGTCACCTCTGCACCAAGGAATTGAACTACTGATAATGCAAGAGTTTCCAGAAATCTCTTTTCCTCTAGCACATTTACCAGTGATGTTTGAGGTGAAAGCTACTTCCTCTGCCTTGGTCTCTGAATGAGCACAACACTCATTCAGAGTCATAAAGAGGGGCAGATAACATGCCTGTCCTGGGAAGCCCAGGACAAGTCGCCTTATTACTAGGGGAGTGAGAAAGGCTGCTAATAAGAGGTAGTGCTTGGGCCAGGCCTAGAAGGACAGGAAGAACTCTCACAGGTGGGTGTTCTTCTGCCTGGGTCTACAATGAGCATAACACTTCCCTCGGCTCCTGCTGACCCACAACAGACAGATGGCTTGAGGTGGAAATAAAACACTGTTTTAAGGCACTGAGATTTTGGGATTATTTGTTGCAGCAGCATTACCTAGCCTGATATAACTTATATGAATTTCCAAAAAAGAGGTGGCCAAGCAAAGTGCTAAGTGGAGGCAATGTAAGATTACATACTGTTTTCTTCTCTGAATGAGACAAAGGGCATACACCCCCAGCGAAATCAGTGGTGAGCTAAAGCCCAGAATCTTATGCAGGTCTTCCCCATTGCCCAGCACATAGTAGGGACATTGCCCCCAGAAAAACGTGTCTATATTCAGTTAAGCCAGAGTTCTCCTTTCCTCTTGAGGTCTGCATAAGTAGAAGCACAGTACTTCCCTCACTCTCTCCTACTATCTCTTCCTTGCCTGCAAATGGGAATGACAAAAACAACTTGTCCTCGAGAATTGTTGGGAGAAATTGTGCTGATTACAAAACGCTTTGCAAAATGTAAAATCCTATCTAAGTGGCAATTTTCTCCATTGCTCTGCCAATTGTAATAAATAAATATTGTTTTTTAGAACTGGCTCCTGGCTTGCTTTCCCACGGCCATCCCATCAAACACTCCAACACGCCTGGGGTTATTGTCCACTCTGGATTTGCATGTGTGTGCGTGCATGGTGCTTATGTAATGCTATTTACTGAGGAGTTGAGTAAGCCCATCTTGTAGCAATAAAACTCGAGAACGATGTCATACCCCATTGGAGAGGTGATGGGTCAGAAAAACTCACTCAGGACAACTGTACTATTTGCTCCCAAGGGCAGGGGGGCTTGTTTCAGTCATTTCTGCAGCCCTAGTATGCCTGGATTAGAGAACATCCTTTGTGGTTATTAAAATTTGTCAGTTCTTGACCCAGCTTGGATTGGGGCCCTAGGTTTCTGGCTCATGTTATAGCCATGGGTAGAGTCCAGGAACTCCTATAAACTGCACCTGCTGATGGTTAAATTCACGTTTACTGACCACTTACTGTGACTATATGTGAGGAACAATGAAGGATATAAAGATCACTGATAGTCCCTGACCTCAGCAAGCTGCCATTTAGTACAGGGCTCAGGGAGCCTTTCATTTATTCATTCATATACCTATTGAGTCATTGACTCTACTAACAGTGATTCCACTAATTTTGACCGGTACCATTCTAGCTACAAAACAAAGTCTCGGGCTTCAGGGAGCATATGTTCTGATAGGAAGATACAGGCATTAATAAAAACTTTTTTTCTTTTTTTTTTTTTTTGAGACGGAGTCTCGCTCTGTAGCCCAGGCTGGAGTGCAGTGGCCGGATCTCAGCTCACTGCAAGCTCCGCCTCCCGGGTTCACGCCATTCTCCGGCCTCAGCCTCCCGAGTAGCTGGGACTACAGGCGCTGCCACCTCGCCCGGCTATTTTTTGTATTTCTTAGTAGAGACGGGGTTTCACCGTGTTAGCCAGGATGGTCTCGATCTCCTGACCTCGTGATCCGCCCATCTCGGCCTCCCAAAGTGCTGGGATTACAGGCTTGAGCCACCGTGCCCGGCCAAAAACTTTTAATAGTAATGAATATTTTACCATAAAATGCAATAAGCACTGTTGAAAAAGAGTTTAGAGTGCTGTGAACACAAGAAATCAAGGGGAAGAGACTTTTTCACGGGGAGGCAGCCAAGAAAATCTTCTCTGGGCAAGTAACCTTTGAGTTGAGACCCAAAAGATAAAATTAAGAATTGCCCAGTCTGGAAATGGGATGGAGGTAGAGAGAGTAAGTCAGGCAAAAGAAACAATACATTTAATACAAGACAGACTATATGATAAGTCACAAAGAGGGGCAGATAACATGCCTGTCCTAGGAGGCCCAGAACAAGTTGCCTTATTTGCGAGGGGAGTGAGGAAGGTTGTTTATAAGAGGTAGGGCTTGGGCCAGGCCTAGAAGGACAGGAGGGACTCTCACAGGTGGGTGTTCCAGAGGAAGGAGGAGGAACAGCACAAGCAAAGACCCAGAGGTAGGAAAGAGAGGATGAGGAATCCAGGGCAGACTGTGAAGAGTCTAGACTGCCAGGCTAAGGAGTCTGGACTTTTCCCCATGGGTAGTAGGGAGTAATTGGAGGCTTTTGGACAGGATGGTGATGTGATCAGAGCACTTGAATGAAAGAGACTCCTTCATCCCTCCTGGAAACAGTCTTGTGCATAATCCAAAAACATCTCAGAGCCCTTGAGTCCAAAGAGGACTTCCAGTGGTCTAGAAATTTCCTCTGCCACAAGAAGAAACACTAAGACCTTGAGAAGCCAGTACAGCAGAGGCAGGAAGGGACACAGGGGCCTGTTACTGGGGACTTCTTCCCCAGTGATGAAAGAATGTGTGTGTGAACTCTGTACCCAAAGTGGCTCAGAGGAGGGGGCTTGTATGTGCCAACTATTGTGTAAAATAGGCGAACAGAAGGAAAGGCTTTGTATTCATTTTGGAACTCTTTCATGTACAAGGGGAAAAAAAATTCCAAATCAATCTAAAAAATAGAATAAAGAGAATTAATTCGCCCATGGCCCTGGGTACCTCCAGGAGATGGCACTGGCTTCAGACATGGCTGAATCCAGGGCCTAAACCAAGTGATCAGGTTTCTCTTTCTCTCTCCATTTCTTGGGTTTGCTTCCGTTTGTATATTGACCTCATTATTTGTCATTGCTATTGAGCTTCCTCAATGTAGATAAAGAAAAGTGCCGTTGAAAGCGCTAGGCTGGCATTGCAGCAGAAAGAGGGAGTTTGTGTATATAAGTCCCAGGGAAGCACTCTGATTGGTCTTGATAGGTCACATGCCCATCTCTTGGACCAATCACTGTTGCCAGAAGGAAGAGGTACTATGAGTGGCCAGGCTTGTCCTAAGACTGACTGGCAGTGCTAGTCAAATCACAGACAGTGAAGGAGAGCAGAGCGCCAGTGAAAGCAAATCATTGCTAACAAAAATAACCCAAGAGCCTTATGGTCCTTTTCTCAGGCTGTCCACTGTACAGAAAATGATCCATGGGAGAGTGTTTATAAATCAGAGTGTTCATCCCAGAAATCTGGAAGCCTAGGTCATTTCAAGAAATAATAATAATAAACATATAAAAATATATTTTAATGAGCTTTTGAAAACAGTCAGGTCACTTATCTCAATATGACAAGATTAACTAAAGCTGAGGAATTCTGTTTTCAATGCGAATCTAATTGCTCCTCCATAGGGTTTTGACATCAAGGGGACAGTGGTTCTGCTAAGTTGTGGGAAGAGCCCTGGTGGGAAGTCATGTGACCTGGGCTGTGGCTCTGGGCCTGCCTCTGGCTCACTCTGTGATCTTGGGCAAATCCTTTCCTCTCTCTGAACCTCAGTTGACCTATCTTTACTGTGAGAAGGGTGATGTCTGCTGGTAGACCTCATGGACTTTGACCCACTCCTATAGTACTGGCTCTCTCTTAGTTAAGTCTCTTTGCAAGATATATTCATTTTCCCCACAAGCCCTGGATGCCCCTACAGGGAACAGGTGAGTTCTGCCCCCACCAGCTTTCTTCTGAGGACTGCTGGAGCACATGATTTCTGCTAAGGTTAGGAATAAACTAAAATTCAGTGTTTCTGGAAGCTCCCGGCCCTGGCCCCATTGACAGGAGCCCATAAAAAGGGTGATTAGCAGCTATGATTTCTAAGAAGCAGATACATAGAGTCAGAGACCTGGGCTGGAAGGTCCTGAGTGGTTCCTGAGCCAAGACTCCCATCCTGTGCTAGAGGCTCCTCCCCAACTCCAGGAGAGTGCTTCTCCAGCTGCTGTTGTAAACCGCCGCCTGTGACACTGGGCTCACTTCCATCCTTGGACTCCTTGACAGTCCAATTTACCTTTACAACCTTTACATTTCCCTACAGGTCCCAGTGCAGAGAAGGGGATCCCAGGCAGAGGGGATACTGTATGCCAAGGCCCCAGTGTTAGGGATGAAGGAGAGGAGAGACAGATAGAGAGAGGTCAGAGGGAGCTAAAAGCTCAGTAGCAGGAGCAGGAAAAAAACAGGAAAGATCTCAAAGGCTGAAAAGGAGCCTGAATTCTGTGCCTCTGAAGGGAGTCAGGGGAGAAGCTTTGCCCCTTGGAAGGTCGCCCAGGTGAGGTGTGGAGGAGAACTGTAAGCCTGAGGGAGGTGAGAGATGTCTGTGCTGGGGAGTTGATGGGGGATGGACAGGTGGGAAGGCTGAAACGTGGCTGTGCTGCATTTAGTGATACATTAGACAGGATATGCTCAAGTTGGAGGGTGGGGCTGGCGGTGCTGCTGGCCGGGATGGGGAGCCCAGGGAGGCTCTGGGAAGGAGCTATGTTCACTTGGGCACCTGGGAACACGGGATGTGCAGGGAGCCTCCTGGAGGTTTCAGGTAGTAGAGGTGGGAGGTTCAGACCAACCTTCCAGATTCATGCCAGCCCCAGCAGAGGCCTCAGCAATGCCTTACCGGCCCTGGGCCTCTGAAAGAAAGAGTTTGCCCCACTCTAGTTGGTGCCACCATTTCTGAGCAGGCATCCTGTTTAAAACAGGGATTTCATGAGCATTTTGGGAGGCTGAGGCAGGTGGGTCACTTGAGCCCAAGAATTTGAAGACCAGCCTGGGCAACATGGTGAAACCTCAACTCTTATTAAAAAAAAAAAATTGGCCAGGTGTGGTGGCGTGTGCTGCCTACTCAGCTAGTCAGGGGTGGGGAGGCTGAGACTGGAGGATTGCTTGAGCCCAGCAAGTCAAGGCTGCAGTGAGCCAAAATCATGCCCCTGCACTCCAGCCTTGGTGGAGACAGAGCAAAATCTTGTCAAGAAAGAAAGAAAGAAAGAAAAGAGAAGAAAAAGAGAAAGAAAGAGAGAGAGAAAGAAAGGAGAAAGAGAGAGAGAAAGAAAGAGAAAGAGAGAGAAAGAAAAGAAAAGAAAGAAGAAAGAAAAAAGAAAGAGAGAGGCAGGGAGGGAGGGAAGGAGAAGGGAAGGAAGGAAGAAGAAAGAAAAGAGAGAAAGAAAGAAAGAAGAAGAAGAAAGGAAGGAAGGAGAAGAAAAAGAAAGAAAAGAAGAAGAAGAAGGGGAAGAAGAAGGAGGAGGAGGAGGAAAGGAGAAAGAAAGAGCAGGAGAGAGGGAAGGAGGAAGGAACAAAAACAAACAAAAAACAAGGATTTCACTTCCATTCTGGATCTTCCTCTGGGAAGGGTCTGGATTATGGGGTCCTGGGGGGCAGTAAGGCCTGAGGAGTGTTGCCAGTTGGGGACCTAGGCAGCCCAGAGTCGTCCCTGACTCTCTGGGGACAGAGAGATACGCTGTCAGTTCCCTTCCTCTGAGGCAGCTCCAGGCCAGCTTGGAGGGTGGGGGTTGGAGGCTGGAAAGGGAGGGTGGCTGAGGTGCTAGCTTCCCTTGTGCAGGCTGCCCAATGGGCAGGGCTCGCCAGCAGCACGGTCTGTGAGTGTCCATTCCTAGTTTACTAAACATTCCTGGTGGAACATTTTTCATGGGCAAAGGGCCATGTGAGAGAATATTAGCACTTACTTCTGCTTGGAAACAGAGACAAGCTCCTTGGGTCTGAATGAAAGGAAATCAGAGTTAAGGCCTTTTAAAGGGCTGCCAAGAGGGGGAAAATAACAGATCTGAAGGCTGTAAAAGTGAGTTTACACTAAAAGAAATAGATATAAAATTATCAGGCAAGCAAAACATTATTTTATTTGTGAATGAGAAAGTGTAATGTGGACCAGGTACACTCACGCCTGTAATCCCAGCAGTTCGGGAGGCTGAGGCAGGAGGATTGCATGAGTCTGGGGAGTTCAAAGTCAACCCGGGCAACACAAGATTTCCCTGTCTCTACGAAAGGAGAAAAGGAGAGCACGTAGGTCAGCCTCCCGCTTCCCTTTAGGCTTGGGGCAGGGGAGGGACTGGGTTCCCCACCCTAGTCTAGGAGGCCCAGCCCAGGAGGCCCCCCGGGGAGGGAGGCTGACCCACAGCTGGCAGGCCTGACGCTCTCCGACCTTGGCCTTGGGCCGCCTCCTCCGGAAAATGGGACGAGAGGAGGCACCAGCAGGAATGGGGTAATGGGGGTGTTGCTGGCAGAGGGAGTCGGGGGCCGGGCTGGTGACGGCATGGAGCAGGGACGAGGGAGCTGCTGGAAGCTGGTAATTAATAAATGAAATGCCCTGGGACTGCCGCCGAGCCGCCTCAGATGACATATCTGTCGCGGGCTCGGCAAACCATTAAATGACCATTTTCTGACAGAACGACTTCCCTGCCGCTGCGAGCTGCCAGGACTTGCCGGGACACATTTTCTCTGCTAGCCCTCTTTTCTCGTCCACTCCCCGCCTCGCCTCTGGCCCTTCCTGGACCGCCCCCTCCAGAGGCAACGACTCTGCCCCGGCTCCTGCGCGCCTCTCTCCGCCTCTCTCTCCTCACTCCGTCTCTCTCTCCTCACTCCGTCTCTCTCTCCTCACTCCGCCTCTCTCTCCTCACTCCCTCTCTGTGTGTGCTTCTACCTCTGTCTCTGTGTGTGTCTCTGACTGTTTCTCCCCACTCCCTGTGTCTGTATATCTGGGAGTCTCTTCCTTCTGCCCTCCCAGTCTCTCGGTCTCTCTGTCTCAGTCTATCTCTGTGTGTCTCTGTCTCTCTCCTCCTGCTCCCACCCTGGTGTCTCTTCTCTCTTTCCTGGGCCTCTGACTCTCTTCTCCCAGGCTGCTCTCTCTCTCCCATCTCCTAGGCCCGCTCTCTCTCTCTCTCTCTCTCTCTCTCTCTCTCTCTCTCTCCCCCCCCCACCCCCCCGCTCTCCCCTCCCCCCTACCAGCCTCTCTGTGTCTGGCTCAGCCTCCCCCTCTCCGCGTCCCCCCTCCCCGGCTGCCTGACGGCTCCAGTTCATTTCTGCCTGTTTAATTGGGCCCCGGATGAGTTTGGTCGACAGGGCCATTCATCATGTGGCCGCGGCTGGCGGCGGAGCCCGGGGGAGCGGGGCTGACAGCTCCGCCAGGCTGGGATGCGGCCTGCGCCGGGAAGTTCACATATTTGGGCATTAGTGCAGCTATTAGTTTAACAAGCTTCGTTTATCCTTGTCACTACCACTTCAGCTTCCCATGTAATCATTTGAAATGTAGATTACAGCCAGACAAATGGGACAGCGCAGGACGCGCAGGGTGGAGGGAGTGACACGCAGCAGCTCGTTAGGGCCGCCTTCCCAGTCCCATCCCTTCCCAAGCAAGGCTTTGATTAGCTTAATATCCGCATGATTTCAGTGGGAAGCTCCTGTCACTTATGCCGGTGGAGGTGCCTGGGGTGCGTCCAGGTGAGGGTTCAGGTCCTGCCAGGGTGGGGTCCAGTGGATCCAAAGCCCCCCCCCAGCCCTGCAAGGAAACAGGTGGGTGGTCAGGGCCTACCCCAGGAATCCCTTCTGAAGCGGTCTTCCTTCCAGGGGGAGGTGGCTCCAGCCCCTGGCTGTTTCCTTTCTCCTCTCCCTTGCTGCCTCTCTGTGTGACCTGAGCAAGATCTGGCCCTCTCTGGGTCTTGTGTCCCTGTCCAGAAAATGGGGGTTCAGATTTGCTCGTATAGGTTCACTTCCCCCATTCCGCTAGCAAGCTCATCATATCTTAGTTCCTCTGAAGAAGTCACCTGCCTCCTGCCGAATTTCTATTCCCCATGCTGTGGACCAAGGGCTCTTTTACAAATGTAAATCTGGCTGTGTCCAAAGGCCCTCTGGCCCTGAAGATAAAGACAGAACCCCTTAGTGGGGCTTGGGGTGGGGCAGGGAGGGCTGCAGTCCCCCAGTGCCCCCTTCACAGTTTTCTCTCCCCGACCCCTCCTCTGTGAATGCACTTCAGGTCCCTGGTCCCTGGGGAAGGGGAGACAGCTATCAAATGCCCATGCCCCCTACTCCTGATCTCACTCACCTCTAGGGGTTTGTACATGCTGTTTCCTCTGCCAGAAACACCACCGTCCCTGCGTCGCTCCCCAAACTCCTTTTCTCAGACATCTCTTTCCTGTCCTCCAGATTCTCAGTTTGGTTGTTTCTTCCTCTTGGCCCCTCCACCCAGCACCTCTCCTCCTCTGCTGCTCAGAGCCCTGTGCCTCCCACAATAGCACCTAACCCCTGACTGTAAACTCCATGAGGGCAGGGCCTGCCTAGCATGGAAACCGGCCCCTGGAAGCTGGCCAACCAAGGCTTCTTAAAGGAATAGAGGAGGCACGCGCAACATCGTGCTGCAGACACCTCGGCTGCATGGGCAGCCATGCATCAGCATTTCTCACGGAGCATTTGCACGATGCCCCAGGTCCTGCTTGCATCCACAATAGGCACACAGCTCTGGGAGGATCGGGCTCCTCTGAGTCAGTGCCTCCCAGGAGAAAACGGTCGGCCCACTCAAAGAGTTTAAGGGAGGAGAGTTTAACGATGAGACAGCGTACAGTGGTGCAAGCTGGCAGGGCCCAGGAACCCAACGTGGGAGGGTGCAGCCCCAGCGGGGAGCCACAACCACCCTGAGGCCTGAAGGACAAGGGGATGGAATGCTGTCACCAGAACCTGGAGGAAGACCGGGAGCCGTGGAAGAGGGGCTGCAAGAGGATGTAACTCCTGAAGGCAGCCACTGTCTGAACTGGGGTGAGGCAAGGAGGGAGTGGGGATAAATCCTCCGACCTCTCACTCTCCTCTCTCGTCTTCTGCTGTCTCCCATTGGCTGGATCCATCCCACCAGAAGCTAGAGGGCCAGGGAGTCGGGGTGAGGTGGTCCGCAGAGATCAGCCTCCTGAGCTGCAGGGCAGGGCTGAGGAAAGTCCTGGAGCTGGTGGGGTTGGGGGCAGATGGAAAATACCCAGCACACCAGCCCCTCAGAGGGAGGCCATGACCTCTTCAGAAGAACCATGGAAAACATATCTCAGGACCAAACGGAGATGCGTCTACAGAGGGCTCTGATGGTGTGGACGTGATCACCAC
The DNA here is from genome assembly GCF_043159975.1 of Macaca nemestrina. Classification (NCBI taxonomy): domain Eukaryota; kingdom Metazoa; phylum Chordata; class Mammalia; order Primates; family Cercopithecidae; genus Macaca; species Macaca nemestrina. The sequence continues at coordinate 66,172,984 of NC_092138.1, forward strand.
TGCCTTTTGTATTCGTCCCCTCACTGTCACATCTCCCTGCCCAACCTAGCTGGGCAAGAGCAGTCCTGCGCACCGAGCTTCTTTTTTCACCTCTCTCCCTGCTGAGGAGCTTGTCTCCGTTTCCTTCCTGACACCTTCTGAATAATGACACCAAACCTTGAAACCAACGAGTCGTGAATCAAAGTGGCTTCTTGCTATCATAAAAGAGATGTTCTAAACCCCAAACATAAAGATCGTTTTATCTTTATTAATAGTTCAATGCATCTGAGAAAGCTATTTGACATTTTTTACACCTCCAACTCTTTCCTTCATGCATTGCTGGTCAGATTACACCAGGGTTCAGCCACTTAAATCCACTTAATAACTGACTAAATTCTACACTGAATTTACATTGAGCTACAAGCTGATTCTAGGATACAGATGAATTTTCTAGTGGAAAAAAAAAAAAAAAAAACAAAACCACCCAACACTCTGACTCCAACGTTGTAAATCTCTTCTAATAATGAAAAAGGAATTAGTCAATCTACTGGGATTGATGTCGTGTTTAACGGCACTTGGTGAGGAGGACTCTGCCGCACAGAGTGAAGGGATGGGCCTCGATGAATAATTGGGAGTGAGACATTTTCTTCACCTACATAAATAAAGCAGCACACATGGAAACACACATACGAAATTAATTGAAAACACATGGAATTTGGGGCATGGAGAACAAGTTGACCCTTCCCAATGGCTGGCAGCCCCTGCACACATGCGTGCATGACATTGTGAGGAGAAAGACTCGGTCATTGATAACATCTGAATTAGAATAACACCTAATTGGCTGATTTTTCTATTGCAGACACACACATACACACACACACACACAAACACCACCACCATCACATCACAGACATGTATCCAATACATAGCACTATATTTAACACGTCCATGTCTGCACACTGTAGCCCAGTGCCCTCTACACAAACATGTAACCCCACAGCCTGCACACGCACATGCACGTATTCTCTCAACAAGAGAGGCACATGCATGGGCCCATATGATGCTCACACATACTTTCAAGCAAGACTTAGTGGGAAAAAGGGAAAAACATGTTCTCTGCCTCTCCCCAACTTCCCAGAAAGAAAAAAAAATTCGTAACTGTCAGAAATGTGATAGGACTGTCAAAGACATATGGAAGAAACCCAAACAAACCATGGAAGTTGTGAAACATAAATCCCAATTCTATTTGTTCTACGACAGTGTATAAACCACACATTTTTCATCAAGATAGAAAATTAAAACCCTCGCCAGGCTCAGCATTGCTGGGGAAGTTGGATAGAAACCCTAGTGTCCTGGCAGAAGGAGAAGCAGCTGCTGGCTGGCCTGGGACCGAAAGATGCTTCCGAACCACGGACCAGACCACAGAGTTTAGCTGCCTCCCTGTCTCTACATTTCAGTACTGCTGTGACTGTGTCCACACACCCACGGCTGTGATTAGCCAAACATCCCATAGGCATATTCCCTATTTTGAAAGTCCCTTGATAAAGCATAGGTTCAGCTTCTGGGGAGCTGCTGAGCAACCTTAATGTCCACGTGGCTCCTCAACTGTGTCTTCTACTCCTCCAAGCCCATAGCCTGAAGTTCTTTTTCCCCATGGAAGCTCACCTGATTCACTTCAGACCTCCAAGTAGCCTGGCAGCTCCTCCAGAGCCTGACCGAATTCTGATGGGCCTAATTCCTTTCTCACAAGAAATTCTCCCTGATAACTACCAAATATTAATTAAAACCCGTTAATTCTAGTCCCTAGAGAATTAGATAATGCTACTGTCTTCTATTCAGAGAAGAGTCTATTTTCCCCTACTTTTGGCTTTTCTTTCCCTAAGCCAGTGTGTTAATCAAGAGGAAATGTCCCAAGACTTCTTGAAAAATGCTATGTTTTTAGTGGATTTCCTGGGGAATGTCTCCAAAGCCATTTGAAGACTAAAGAATAACATCTTTTGGCTTATTCTCATTCAGACATCATTCTTCCGCAAAGAAGACTCACGGATCAGGCAGGCAGGCTTCTCTTTGCAGAAGCCACACTCCTTCCTCCATAGTTTGGAACTTAGGAACCCGCAAGTTACCGTTTTTAATAGTTCCCCTTTGGAAACTTCTGTTGACAGGTAGTCTGCTGTATTTTACTTTCTGCCTAGCCTTTGGGTGGATGCTTATGTTCACTGAGACCTAACTCTTTGTCTCAGCAGAATAATGTGTCTGGGGGCTTCCAATGGCTTTTTGAGGGATGAGGGTCACCACAGGGAAGGCCAGCTCCAAGGGGCCCTTGGTGTCTTTGATCTCTCGCCCGTGACTTTCAGGCTTCCTAATGATTGCTTGGTCCCTTGACTACGATTCATTTAGAAGCACACACTCATTGAGATTTTGAGATGGAAGGGCTGGAAATCATGTGGTTCAAACTCATGTCTCTGGCCCCATTGCTCAGATGGAAAGACTGAGTCCTGGGTGAGGGCCTTCTGATATAGGTATGAGAGTAAACAGGCAATGTGATAACAGTTCTCTCTAGGGCTGGAGGCTGGTGGTCTTAGCTGGTCCCTTATGAATTTTTGAAGCACATCTGGGTCCTCTATTATCTCTACACAAGTTCCTCCTTCTGTCATCTCCCTTTAATTCAACATTTATTCGATAACAATTGGTTAAATAAATGAAGAAATGTGTCTCTACTCTGACCAACTGGGCAATGGAGATAGAACAGAAACCGCTACTCACAATCCAATATCCAGTCTCTCCTTTTCCTGGAATAGTAAAATTTGTAGCTGGACAAACAGGGCCACTCAGAGTAGAGATCACCTTCCCCAGCCTTCCTTGCTGACAGATGTGGCCTCGGGATTCGCTTCTGGTCCATGGCATACAGGCAGAAGGGCCAGGTGCCAGCCTCCTGGAACCTTACTCGAGAGCCAGCAGGTTCTCTTTCCTTTGTCTCCTCTGTCCTGCTGTCTGGAATCCTGATGCTGCCATCTTAGGCCTTGGGGCTGAGAGGCATAGCCTCAGGAGGGCCACAGATGACTGAGCCTGGTCCCTATGGGCCTCCTCGGCCGAGTTGCTGTATCAGCCATGGATTGCTGGCCTCCAGACTCGAATGTGAGACAAGATAATCTGTCTTGTCTTAGCCATTGCTGTTATGGATTTTTCAGTCGTTCATAGCTGATCTAATTCTGACTACTAGAGGCAGTAAAATAAATATTTAACATGGGTTTGAAAAAAATACTATTCTTTCGAGCTTTGCCAAGAAAAAATTGGACTTCCTCAAAATGAAATTTTACAAAGAAACGAGACTCTGAGAATATTTTAAATAAAGAGATATGTGTATATACACACATACCCACAATATATCTCTCTACATATATGCATATATAACATATACATAAATTATCTCTGGAAGAATACACAGAGACTAGAGTCATAGGAAGGAGACCTGGGAGCCTCAGGGTTGGAGTGGAAGTGAGACCCACTGCCTACTTTTTTTGTTCTGTTCGAATTTTTTTTTTCTGTTTTTTTTGAGACAGAGTCTCACACTGTTGCCCAGGCTGGAGTGCAATGGTACGATCTTGGCTCACTGCAACCTCCACCTCCTGGGTTCAAGCGATTCTCCTGCGTCAACCTCCCGAGTAGCTGGGATTACAGGCGCCCACCACCACACCTGGCTATTTTTTTTTTTTTTAGTAGAGATGAGGTTTCACTACATTGGCCAGGCTGGTCTCGAACTCCTGACTTTGTGATCTACCCGCCCTGGCCTCCCAAAGTGCTGGGATTACAGGCATGAGCCACCGCACCCAGCCCATGTTTGAATTTTTTAACTGTGCGTGTGATCTTTTTTTAAAAACACCAACATTTAACACCAAAACGAAAACCCATTGTACACATAGAGGCCCCCAGTCCAGTCTCTATCAGAAGAGACTTTCTGGTGTTGCCAAGTGGACATCTAGCTCTGGCTTGGGCTTCTCAGTGACGGGGTGCTCACCTCCTTCCCAGACAGCTTGATCTGAACCCATTTCCTCATCTGGGGAACATACAGACACTCCTTGCAGGACTGTGGTGAGAGCACATCCACCTGCTCTGGAAAGGTGCTGGTTACCGGCGACACACCCTGTTCCTGTGTGGTCCACTAGAGTCTGTCATTCCCGCCAGACCCACAGTGTCTACCTCCTAAGATACTGCTCATAGACTCACAGATCTGCTGTACGGCTATGGATGTGCTCCCCCACCCCACCACATGGGGCACTCCCTGGGGGCAGGGACCATACCTGTTCCTCTTTGTCCCTGGGGTCCCTGTGCCTAGCCGAGACCCTGGCACAGAGCAGAGATCCAGGAGTGTTTACTGGCCGAAAGAAGGAGAAGACAGCCAGCAATTCATTCTAAAATGCAGATGCTGACAGCAGTTCCAAGTCATTCCAGCTGATCCGTGATTTTTACTGGAATTTTAGTTTTTCCTGGATTTGACTTCCAGCCTCATCAGAGCTGCTGAGGTGAGACGCGGTAGGAGAAGGGCCCTGGAGACTCTGCCTGGAGGTGACACCAGCCAGTGGCTTTCTTGTGAAGGGTAAGAAAATGCCCTCCCATCTCCACCGAGGCCCAGGTGCTGGGAGTTCGTGGGCTGAATGGGCAGCAGTGACTCTTGGGCTCCCTCCACCTAGGGTCACACACGGCCTGGCTTCAAGTCTTGGCCACGGCTTACCAGCTGTGTGACCGGGGGTGAGATAGCTGGCCTTTTCAGCCTGAGTCTCTCCATCCATAAAAGTGAGGATCGTAATAATTGTCAGCACCTCATAGTGTTATTGTAAGGAGTAAGTGAGATCCTGCGTATGAAATCCATTTATAAAGGGGTCATAATTCTTTGGAGTGTAAATATGACATGAGTTAATTTCCACCACCCCCTCCAGCTGTGCTACATGGCACTCTCCTCCTTCTCGCATTTCTGGTAGGGTGATGGCACCTTTATTGACTTCTTGGTCAGATTCCAGAACTTTTGAATAACTTTCAGTTATTAGAACAGTTTCGTTTTGGTATTTAACGTTCTGTCCTGTTCTTTTTGAAATTTCAGTCTCAAACATAATCCGAAGTCAGAGTTCTCTGCCATCACCCGGGGCCGACGGGCCCTTGCTGTGGCTCTGGCAGCCTGTGGAGAAACTGCATTGGTTTTCTGCTGCTCCATAACAAGTTACTAGAAACCGGGTGGCTTAAGACAACATGCATTGATTATTTCAGTTTCTGTGGGGTAGGGGTTGGGATGTGACTTATCTGGGTCCTCTCCCTGGGGTCTCACAGGGCTGTCATCTCACTTAAGGCTGGGGTCCTCTTCCACATTCCCTGGGTGTTGACAGAACTTGGGTCCTTGCTGTTAGACAGCCAAAGCCCTCAACTCCTAGGGGGCTGCCCGCAAATCCCTGCTGTGGGGTCCTCTCCACAGCCGGACCCTCTGCTTCTTCAAGGCCAAAGGGAGGGCATCTGTGTCTCTGACTACTGGACCTTCTTTTAAAGAGATCGCCTGATGAGGTCAGGCCCACTCAGGACCGTTTCCCTCTTGATTAGCTTAAACTCAGCTGATTGGGGGCTTCCATGGCATCTGCAGGATGTGTTGTCTTTATTCTCATTTGGTAATCCCATGTGCCTCCCTCTTTGGCCCCTGCAGGCGGGTCCTGGATGGTGGGAGACATGGCTCTGTTCCTTCTCCCAACCCTCATCAAAGACCATCCACTGCGCAGCTTCCAGATGTTCCCGGTCCAGGAAGAGGCTTTTGGGGTGGGGTTCCCGCTAGGCAGGGGGAGGGTGGCTCTCATCAATGGCATCCCACAGCTCACAAGGCACATGCATATCTTTACCCATTCTCCTTTCCCCTGTTTCAGGAAATGTAAGGGCAGGTCACTAAATCTGTTGGCCAAGCAGAGGAAGATGGTCAGTTTGCATCTTCCTCAAGCTGACTGTCTCTTCCTCTCTCAGTCTTTACGTGTGTGGTGATGGTGGTGGTGGGGTGAGTAGAAGGTGTTATTGAGTGGTCAAGTTCATTCTCTGAATTGTCACCTCCCCACACTGCAGGAGGTGACTGGACCAACTATTAGAGGCTCCACGAAATTTCAGTTTTTAGCTTTGGCCTTGGCTGTGCAATTCCGGGACAATGGGGAAAATTTCACTAAGCATCATTGCCCGGTAGATTGTTATAGTTGGTGCTCAGTAAATGCTCATTGACATTCTTGCTCACAACTCAACCCAAATAGTCCTATGTTTAGAAGCAAGGCAGAAGATCAGAGTAGACCAAGAACAGGACTGCTGATGACAAGCCCTGGGACTCCCTTCAGTTCTTCCAGGCCAGGAATGTGCTTGTTCTCCAAGCCTGGGTTCAGCGTGAGTTCACGCGAGAGCAGGACAAAGGTGAGGAGCAGGGGGCTGAGCTGGGCCAGACACACACATGCCATTCTTTTCATCAGCTTATTTTGCCTTCCACTGCCCCAGAGTTGGTAGAAAGGAACTGAGCAAAGCTGGGGTTGAAATTCTTGAATTCATGAGCGTCATGAAAATACTGCTTGGCTAGCTGTCCCACAGACCCATGTCCTCTTCTTCCTCAGCACAGAACTAGACTGCATTTCTCAGCCTCCTTGCAGTTGGGTAGGGCCACAGGACTGGGTTCTGGACACTAGAATGTGAATGGAAATGATGTCTACCACTTCATCCCTGCCCATGAACACTACCCAGTGGCTGATCCTCCGTGCTCTCCTTTTTTGCAGGCCTGATGCAGACAAACAAGGTAAACTTGGAAGCCATAAGGTTGAAGACAGCAGAGTTAAAACAAGAGAGGAGGCTGGATCCCTGAGTCACTTTGTGGAAGGCTGCCTGCCTACCAGAAATGCTACATTTAACATGGGGTATGACTTATGTGGGTCCTCTCCCTGGGGTCTCACAAGGCTGACATGTGAGTGAGAAATGGATTTTTACTGTGTTAAGACATTGAAGTTATGGGATATGTTTCTTACATCAGTTGATATTGCCTTAACCAATATACAAGTTTGCACTGTGAATGAGAAAATGAGTCTGCATCCACATTGTCCATGCTTTAAGAGCTTCTAGGAGTTTTAGGAGTTTATTTGCCATGCTCTATAAAGTCTGCACAATGTTTTAATTCCACTTCACAGAAAGGTTTTCTTTCCAAACCCTCTTCAGGGGCCTTCCCTATTAAAAAAGCCCATTTATAGAAACTACTACTTAGCATTTTTGAAACTTGTTATCCTATTCAGCAGAGTCTAAGTCAGGAGGCTTTGAACTCGGACAATTACTGCTCTTGATTAACAACAAGAACTGATGAGTTGGCCTTTCCAGTGTGCTAAGCAAACTCAGCCAAGCAGAAAATATCACTGAAGGGGAAACAACGGGAAGTGATTTTCTTGGTTGCATTATGCACCGTCGCGATATTTACACATGTTTGTGGATAATGTGGGAACCTCTGCTGCTTGCATGCCCTTCCAGATGACACCCCTGGGCTTGAAACGCCATGTTTCCTACCTGACCTGGGCTGTAAATGTCATCCTGTGACTGTAGGCAGCCAGCCCCAGGAAAAAAACACAGCACTGGGGGTGGTCAGGCCCCCTGTAGGATCCCCACTCCAACCCTTTCAAGTCCCAGCACCTCCAGGTACCCTGGGGCCAGCACCTAGGCCTAGAGATTTGTTTGTTTGTTTGTTTTAGAGATAGGGTCTTGCTATGTTGCCCTGACTGATCTGAAACTCCTGGTCTCAAGCAATCCACTCACCTTAGCCTCCTGAGTAGCTGGGATCACAGGCATGAGCCACCCTATCCAGCTGGGGTTAGACAGTAACAGCAGCCTTGGCCTCATATTGTAAGAGCTCAGTGGCCGGATAGAGGGGTATTCACTTCTTCTCACTCTTGCCAGCATTAGGTATTTTTAAAAAATGATTTTTGTGAAGTCGAATTGTGTTTTCACTGTTGGATTGAACATTGTGTTCATTCACGAGTGTCCTGTGGATAACTTTACCCATGTCTCTACTGAGGGTGGTAGGATTTTTTATAAAATTGTATGCACATTTGTCATGTATTAAATGCATTATACCTTTTCATATTTCTTAGGTTTGTTTTTCCAACTTCATCTTTGTATTTTGTTAAATGTTTTTGGATACATAAAACCAAAAAAAGCAAATCACAAGATTAAATATTTTAATCTTGTCCTTTGAGACTTTTCCATCTTTTTAAGCCTATAAAGTCATATTTCATATAGAAGTTTGAAATATATTCATCTATAACCCCATTCATTTTATTTAAAACTTTTTAAAGAAACTTTGGCTCCACTAGGAATTTCTCTGGATGGAAAGTGTGAGGTAAGGGTCTTCCTGGGGGCCACATTTGGGAGTTCAGATCTGAGGGGCAGAAGCCTCTGGCTCTGGACAAACAGGGGCAGATGTCTCCGGGTAGCGGCGACATAGCACGGGCAGAGGTAGGATTGATGGGCGAAGAGCAGATCCCAACTGGGATTGCTTTCGGGATCTGGGGGTCTCTTACTTCTCAGTTGGCGTTATGGACTAAATTGTGTCACCCCCACATTTATATGTTGAAGTCCTAACTCTCAGTATCTTAGAATGTGACTGCATTTGGAGACTGGGTCTTTGAGAGGTAATGAAGTTAAAATGAGGTCTTTAGGGTGGGCCCTAATCCAGGGCGACTGATGCCTGTGTAAGAAGAGATTAGGCACAGGAACATTCGGAAGGAAGAGGGTGTGAAGACACAGAGGGAAGGCTGAGAAGTAACCAACCCTGCCTGACACCTTCATCTTGAACTTCTAGCCCCAGAATTTCGAGAAAATAAATTGTTGTTTCGGCCACCCAGTGTGTGTTCCTGTGCTATGCACCCTGGCAGACTCACATAGGCAGGTTCTTTGCTAAATGTCCTCAGAGCTGGTCTGTAGTGGAGTTTGCAGAGGCCCCCATCACTATCTGCTGGGAAGACCAAGCAAGGAGAGCAACGCCAGCTTTTAAAAGTGATCTTCAAATCGTGTGTAACGCATGTGCATTAAAGAAAAATCAAGACATGTAGATAAATCAAATAAATCACTAAGATCACTTGGGGTGCTAATGGCCCCAGTGGTCTAAAGTCATAACATCTGTGTCTGCGGCAGAGCGGGCCTCCCAGTGATGGCCTCCTCTTGCGGGGCTTTGCAGGCCAGGCGTCCCTCCCAGAGACAGCTATTGAGGCAGTGTGCTGAGGAGGCCACAGCAGTGCTCAGTCCACCAGAAGGGTCCCCTTCCCCATAGCACCACACAGCAGGCCAAGAGGCTCCGCAGCTATGGGATCTGAGGGGCTGGAAATCCATCTGCTCCCACCCCCATCTGAAACACGCTCCCTTTCGCTGCCTCCTAAGGAGGACGTCAGGCTCTGCTCGCATTTGCTACCTCCTCTCCTCCTTGAGCAACCCATCTGCTAGGAGATGACATGAGCCCAGGCTAGCCCTCACCTTTGATCCTGAACCCAGGCTACCCCTTACCTTTGATCTGGTGTCACCCACAGAAGGTAGGCTTGGGAAAAAGGCCACAGTGCCTGGTTAACTCAGAGGTAAATGGTTCAGTATCTCCTCCCAGCACACTCATTTTCCCACCTGTGGGGCTTTGTTCACACTGTTACCTGTGCCTGGAATGCCTTCCCTTCCTGCCCTCTCTAAAATTTCCTGTTGAAATTCTGCCCACCCTTCACAGCTCAGCTCAAAAGCCATCTCTTCCAGGAAGCCTCCTCTGACTACCCCTCCCACAACTGAATGGCACCCCTCCCGAGACCACACCTCCCCGCCTGCTCCAGCTGTAGGTGATACTGGCCACGTGATGCCTAGAATTAAAATACACACATCACCTGCCCCCAGACAGCAGGCTCCTGTTTGGTTCATTTCTGTGTTCTACCCTCCTCCTGCACCCAGCACAGAGGAGGTTCTGACTAGAGTTTGACCTTGGGGAAAATGTTGACTTCCTTACAGTGGAGGAGACATCCTGGCAAAACTCCCGTTTGTCAATTGGAAAAACTTGCACACAATGCGTAACACTTGTTTCTCATAACACCCTTGAGGTAAACGTTATCAGGTTTTCACCCATTACACAGATGAAGAAATCAAGGCTTCTAGAAGTTAAGAGACTGCTTACATCAGCAAACTGACCGTCAAAACCTGGAGCTGAGACTCTCAGGCGTGGCTTGTGGGAGGTTTGATCTTTTTGCCCTGCAGCAGTCTCACTCCCCCAGGGGTTTCTTCTGTCCCCAGCACCCAGAATGGGGCCTGGCTCCCAGGGGAGTTCGAGGAACACCTCCCAGGGCAGATCCCAGCCTTCTCTCTCTGCTCCTCTTTCACTGTCCCTGAGTGCGGAAGGGCTGCTGGAGGCTGCCTACGGCTGTCAGGGTTGGTACTTCCACCTCCATACCTGAAGGCCTTGCCCACTGCCTCCATTCTGCTGTCATGTGGGGGCTGCACATGCCCTGCTTACAGCAGAGACTGGTGCCCTGTTTCTCGGGAGGGCAGGCCTGAGGCTTCTGTCCCCAGAACACCAGGGACAAGAGCCACAGTGTCAGGAAACCAAGCGCCTGCCCTGCCTCACCAGTTCATAGGTTTGGGGTCCGATTTCAGTTAAGAAACACGCCTACTTCTCTTTGAAGTCTGTGCTGTAAGTCAGGAGCATTGAGAAGGGAGGAGCCAGGCCGGCACTCTGCCATGGCTCACTCTCTCTCCCTCAGGAATCACCTTCGCCACCATCCATTGCAGAAATGAATGGAGGCCGTGCAGCTGCTTTATTAAATATGAATGAGCTGCTGTCCACAGCCCCCACGCGGTCACTCGCCCACTCCATCTCTGGCAATTACTGAGTTGCACACACTGTGCCAGCGGGCGCAGTGGTCCCCGCCTGCCCTTGCACACTGACATCGCCCAGCAGGGGCAGGGCTCAGGTCTGCAGCTGCCCTACCCCCTGATGAAAAGCCACCTCTGGGCTCCTTTGCACCTGAAATGCTCAGTTGCAAAGGCTTAAGGACAGCACAGAAGGATTGTGGACTCTTGCTCTCTGAGGTCTGACTGGATATGGCCTATGGCTTTGGGGCCCAAAGGCGAGGTCTCCTGGTATGAATGGCTTCTAAGTTCTGTCTGGATCCAGGCACTTTGGGTTCCAGGAGGCTCGACAGGATCAAAGTGAAAAGCACGTATGGGATGGGGGTGGTGGCTCATGCCTGTAATTCCAGCACTTTGTGGGTGCTGATGCAGGAGGAAGGCTTAAGGCCAGGAGTTTGAAATCAGCCTGGGCAACATAGTGAGACCCTGTTTCTACAAAAAGTTTTTAAAAATTAGCTGATAATATGTTAGTTTGTAAGTAGGGAGAAAATTATTTAAAAAACTAGCTGGGCTTGCTGGTGAACGCCTGTAGTCCTAGCTACTTGAGAGGCTGAGGCAAGAGGGTGGCTTGAACCCATGAGTTCAAGGCTGCAGTGAGCTATGATTGTGCCACTGGTAGCAGAGTCCTTGTTGGCCCTGTTCACTTCCGTGTCCCCAGTGCTGAGGACAGAACAGATGCTCAATCACTATGTGCTGAATGAATGAATGAGGTAGGAATTACTGGCCATTTGGGAACTGAAGAGGTTGACATTTAATAAGTTAGGAGTCAAATCCAGAGTGGAGGCTCACCCATGACTCCATCTGCCAAACCTGGGGACATTCAAGGGTGGATTCAGTGCCTGCTGTCCCTGCCCAGAGCAGAGCCCAATTCTGTAACACATCATTCTTCATGCATGGATTTGTTTTGACCCTAGTTGAATCAGGACAGCCATCAAACGCCCCACAACCCCTTAGGGGACAGTCAAAGTTGTCAAAGATCATCCTCAAACTAGTAAAAACAAACAAGATCAAATTCTTTCTCTGAACTTAAAAAATTACTTTTATTTTAGGAACCAATAAAATTATGGCAAATATTTACAAATAATTATCTCACATAAAGGTTACATAAAATCAATTCTTCACAAGTAACAGCCACTCATGAAAAGACACACAGATATTGAAACTACGCCAATCTTATTGCATGTTTCTCCAACTAATCTAAAATAAAGGTGTTGCAGTCAACCATTTAACTTAAAAGGAAGCCACAAATCTCAGGTTTGACAAGAAAAAAAAGTAAAAAAAAATTAAACCAAAACCCCACCCCTGTTTTCTCCCAAGTCCCACCCCTAGCCCTGCCCTCCTCCCCAAAAAAGAAAAATATGTCCAACATCTTTGGCAAATTGGCACTGCTGTAATTACATTCAAATATTATTACACACAAAAGCAACACACATCACTAAGAAAAAAACCACCAATATTTCAAGTCAGTTATTTTCTACTAGAAAAAAAGAATACAAAACATACACATTTTTTAAGAAGCATTTTTTTTTTCAATCCGTTGGAGACAGATCATCTCCCACTTTCAAAGGCAATTCAATTGTGGTTTTTGTTGGGTTTTTTTGTACTTTTTTTTTTTTTTTTTTTTTTTTTTACAAGTAAGCGTCTATGCAGGCATCACAAACTTTGGCGGAGACAGTAGATATGTATTTCTTTGATGCTGAAAGGTCAGTCCCTAGGACAAAGTCAAATGTCTCAAAGAATAAAAAGCAAAATCCATGTGTTTTCCTGGCAAAGGTTTCCATTTGCAATGTAATCTGTATTTCTACAAATACGCAATGTCCAAGGCCACTAGAGGGTGAAAAACCAGGGCAGCGTCTTCCAGCAGGAGTCAGGGCAAACCCAGAGCCAAAACTCCATCCTCACCCCAACCTTGGAGGCCCAGTAGCTGGGGCTGAGAAGTGGGGCCCAGGTAACACCAGGCCCTCACTGCCTGCCACCCTCTGCTGTGCTGGGGGTTTGGGGGCCAGGGGATGGGCCTGCCTCTTCCTGAGCCCCAGGACAGGCTGCTGCCGGGTCTGCTCACCTTCTCTGACCAAAGTCGAGGAGAGCAGGCAAGAATTGGCACGGGGAGACTCAGTGCTGTTTGAGTTTCGAGTATGTCTGAGGTGTAGGGGAGTGTGTGTGTGTGTGTGTGTGTGTGTGTGTATTTACGTGCTCGTGCACATTACAGGGGGGAAGGCCAGATTCTGAGGCTTTGAACTTTTTGCAGTGTTTAAAATAGACTCAGGATTTATTTATTTTCTTTTTAGCTTTATAGCAATTAATTGGCTATTGATTGGTTGGAATGTTCAACTCTCCATTTCCTCAAATACAATAAAATAGTTTCATTAAAATGTATTCATGCTTGAAAAGAAGGGCGCCATTAAATGGTTTCCTCTCTGTTCCACTCCAAGAGAAATGCACCATTTGTAAATCAAAAATCCATCATCCAAAATCACTTGTTCTTAATGATGTTTTTGGAGAAGATGAGGGATATGGCCACAGGCATGGTGATTTTGGGGACACGAGCGACCAGCAGCCATAGCCACAGGGTCGTAGGGCAGGGGGTGGGGGTCAAGGCAGGTGAGGCTGGTGTGGCCTCCTCCTGGCGTGACTTCCTCCTGCAGGCCTCAGAGTAGGGGAGGGGTGCACGACTGCCAAGTCACCCCCACCCTGCTGTTTTACCTGCTTCTCTCCCTGGGCCCCGATCAGCCACCCGAAGCTGATGGGTGGGTGGGTTTGTGCCTCTGTCTCTCCTGCCACAGGCCAAGTACCCTACCTGAGACGACTCCTTTGAGGCTTCGCTGATTGTCCATCAGTAGATATTAACAGGTAAGCAGATGCATTTTCTCCCTGTGTTGCTCAGGGGTCTAAGATGTGGGAAGAAGAATTTCTGGGCTTTCTGAATGGTGGCTGCATTTACCCGTCTTGGAGATGAGCTAAAGGGGACCCCTTGGATTGAAACTCTAGAATGGCAGTGACATGATTCTGAGGTCCCCTTCAATCCTGGGGTGCCCAAGAATGGAGCCTCAGTGCTGAGGAATTACCAGAAAAGGAAAGACAGACTGGTGCCTGCCTGCTCCTGGGCGGCAGCTCATTTCAGAGAAGCTGTTGCCTCATCAGGGGAGCAGACAGGCAAGGGGCTCACGGCCTGGCCTCTGTGAGGCCCGTCGGGACCTGGCGCCACACAAGGTGCAGCAGAGCTGACAGTGGGGAAGTACACATCAGCACTGTGGTTCCCCCATGAATATGCAAGAGGGAACCCTGAGGTTTGGGGCAACAGGGGACAACAGGGGCAAGGGACTGAAGGGGCTGCTGGGAGGTGGGGCACGCTGTGGGCTAGGAGTCATGGCCTGACTGTCCAACTTTCCAATAATGCATTTTATTACCTTTTAAGAAATGTACTTGCCTCGGATCTCTCCGAGGCCAAAAGAACGAAAGAAATAGCTTCCCCAGGAGAGCTGGTGTGTGGCTGGGAACCATCAGAGCAGCCTCTCAATGGGTGACAAGGCCAAGCCTGCAGAACTGGCCTCGTAGTGGGGCCACCGTGGAGCTGGTCTAGCTTGGCGCCCTGTGGGATCCACCCATGCCTGCCTGGGCCTGGCCTGGCTAGGGGCAGAAGCTGGTTTCCACCCTCCCAGGAAGCTGTATCTCAGACTCATTGTGTTCCTAGGGCTGTGTCAGGGTGCTTGGTTGGTTTTTAAGATTTGCTTCCCTGGCTTGGAGCTCAATTCTGGCTGAATGTCATGAGGAGGGGTGGCTGGAGCCACTGGCTGCCAAGGCTGGACAGTCGTTCTGGGGTGTGACTTCTGGTGAATGGATTTCACCCCTCTGTGCCCTGTGGCCACATGTGAGTCTCTTCCCTGAACATGTGAAAGGCGCCCAAGCAGCACTGACCTCCCCTGAAAACTCAGCAGCTCCCCATTCCCATCCCCAGTGCCTCTGACCTTCTACCTAATTCTACCTTCAAAGCGCAAGGTTTGCAAGAGCCCAAGATGAGGCGTGGGAGAGTGGCAGGCTCTGGGCGTGCCCGTTTCTGCCCCTGCCTTGCTGGACACCCTGAAGCACATCTCTCACCTCTCTGGGCTCCCATCTCCTCCAAATCTACAACAAAGGACAGGAGGTGAATAAGAAAGGGGGCAATTGACAGGCATTGGGGCTCACAGGCTGGTGACCAGTGCGTCAGATTTGGCCCATTGACATTTTTCTTTAGGCCGACAGAACATTTTACACGTTTTCATACTTGAATGCCACTCGGGGGCAGGCACACTTCTGGGCATCTCAGGCACCACTGCACCATACTGTCTGGTGCCCTGCCCGAGTGGCAAGGTTACACCACCCAATTCACCCAGGAAGCAGTTCATTCAGGGGACTTGAAATTGTGATCTGTGTTTCCAGGGGCTGTGGACATTCTGGTGGCCCTGGCTTGGGCACTCCTGCATACTGTCACAGCCAGGCCTGGAGCTTGTTCCAAAGTGGGAAGGCAAAGAAAGGGAAGTAGGGGACAGCACATGACCCTGGCACCTGGACCCCTGCAGTCAGGGCTGGACCCATGTCCAGGCCTGGTCAGGGATTATGGTGTGGCCTTGAATTGGCTCCGATACCTTCTGAGCCTCAGGGACCGCTGGGAAACAGTCTGGATGAAACCTCAGAAGTGCTGTTGTTGATTTGGTCAAAGACTCTGCAGGTTTCAATGTTCATAGGAAACAAAGCCACCAACCTCCAGGCCCCTAGGTCAGGCCAGCCTCTGGGTCCCTGTTCTTTCTTGCCTTATTGTGAGTCTGGGGGATTTCTAGGGAATGGGGGTGGGGGAGTGTCTAAAGACATACACTCCTGTGCAGGAGCACAACTCGGTGGAGAGAGAATGGGGCCTGGAGATCTGAGAATTTACTTTGCCTCTATCTTGCCATGTGAGCCCCAAATGTCAATTTCCCTGTCTATAAAGTGGGCATCATGCTCGTTGCCCCACAGTGTGGTCAAGGATTGCAAAGCACCGTACAATGTCAGTTATGGAAGGGCTAGCCTCAACGAAGGTGCCTTGGGAAAGGGATGTTGGGTTTGATATATCATCAAATTTTTCTAGGTTGGTGCTAGACTAATGATATGAAAATTTTCATAAAATCCACAATGTCCTTTTCCAAAAGTCAGAGCGGGAACACAGGGCAGAAGGCCCATGGAGAAATGCCCCAGGCCTTCTGCCACGATGCTGGTGAGGCCCCGGACTTGTGTTTTCCATTCAGAATTCTCTGGCATCTCCTCAACGGCTTGTGTCCTTTGGAGCCATCCTCACCAAGCTCCTGGGCAGCTCCGCCGGACTGCGAGGGCGCTGTGAATTGGTGAGAGCGGGCGTGTGTGTGTGTGTGAGAACATCCGTGTGCATCCGTGTGCGCTTGTGCTTCTGCCTGGCAGCCCAGGAATCAAGTGGTTGTCTCACAAATACAAAACCAATCTGAGGACCAGCAAAGCCTCAGGTGAGAGAGAAAACATAGGGGGGGAGCACATTACAGGGCAAGAAGAGGAACAGGATGGGGAGAGAGGGCCGCTGTGGGCCAGGTGGGCTTTGCCGAGGAAGGATGCTGCATGCCTCAGGCAGCTGGCTCAGGGGAGGCTGACCTCCTCCCAACAGCCTGGAACCACAAGGACGGCAGGATCCAAAGATGTGGGTACACATCATTCCAAGAGAAGGGTGACAGGGGGCAGAGGCTCAAGAAGCCTATACTGAAGACCCCTGACCCCACCACTTCCTGCTAAATGGAGGGAGGCAGGGAGAGAGGTGTCAGATAACATACCTTCTCCTACCTTACCTGACAGGTGGAGGCTGCGGCCAGCCCACCCTGGCTCCTGGAGGCGGGCTTTGGCCCCAGCTACCTGCCTTCTTTGCCCCGCAGGTTCTGGGCAGGGGCGGGGGTGGGTGTGCCTGCTGTGAGCTCGCTGGGCTCCATCCCTGGCCTAGGTGACCAGGCTTCCTTGGCAGTTCTTACAGACTGAGTGTCTAGGGCCTGGGGCCCAGAACCATCTCTCACTGTTCTTACTGTCAACTCTCCTCAGGAATAGGAGTTGTGGATAGACCAGGGTGACAGGGAACACCATGGGTTGGGGGTCAGGAGCCCGAGTCCCAGCCCCACCCCTGCCAGTCACTGCTTGAGGACTCCACCTTGCTGAGCCTTAGTTTTCTCTTCTGTTCCACCACCCTGTGGGAGATTTAGGGAACAAAATACTTAGTGGGGGCCAGAGGAAGTCTGCTTTGTCTCCCTGCATGGTCCCGGCCTTCCCCAAGCTGGGCCTCGGTTTCCCACAAGGGAAGTTAGGCTAGGTCTTTTTCCAGACCCTTCTGATTCCCGCCCACCAGGTGTTCTTGTTTCCCACTTGGTCCAAATATTAGCGGGCCTCGGGCCCACCCCCATCTGCTTGCTTGGAAGTGGAGGGCCTGCTCCAAATGATCCTGTCACAGCCCAGCTCCCTGGAGAGAGGAGGGGAAGGAAAGAGCTGTAGGGTGGCCCTACAGGTGACCCTGCTGCACCGAGGCAGCCAAGGCTCAAAGAGGTGCAGGGTTTTGTCGGAGGTCCCACAGCCAAGACACGTGGCCAGGACCAGGACAAGACCTGCCTGGCCTGCTGATCCCAAGTCCAGCCTCTCTCTCCTCAGGCTCTCTGCCATCCTGGTGACATACAGATATGGGGGACACTGTCACCTAAGAAGACCAATCCCTCTCTTATCACTGTCATTCAGCCCAGGTTTGGATAAGGGCTCTACCTGGCTATTCTGAGTTGACAAGAGAGACTATGCAAGGAACTATCTCTTTGCCCCAGGTAAAGAGATAGTGGCACCTGGCACCCCCATGTCAAAAATCACTCCCAGGTCACACAGCAACTCCTCAGTGTTTTCCTGCCCCTCCTCCAGGAGGCCTTCCTCTGTCCCCCAGATCTTCCCGGCTGGCTTCCTCTGACCACCCTACCCCACAGTGAGTTCTCCAAGCTCCCTCTCCAAGTTCCTGTGGCCCTTGGCCATGGCCCTGACCATCGTGGCCCCTTAGATCAACAGGTGGGCATGCATTGTGCGAAATTAGCCATCTGCCCCAGCCCCAGCACCTCCACGCCCAGCTGCCTGCTAAGCTCCACAAAGGCGGGGAGGGTCTGCCCCGAAAGCATGCTCAGAAGTTCTGGCTGTAGGCTGTTTGTGATCTGGGTGTGGGGGAAAGTCCTCTGTGTTAATTATTGTCTACATCACTGGAACAGGCTTGCCCAGAATCCACTTGCTGGGGTCCTGGAGGGTGGGTGAAGTGTCCGTGACAGGTGTCCAAAGTGACCTGAACCTGGGCATGCCTCAGAAAACACAGTTCCAGGGGCTGAGGGAGTAGGGAGAGCCTCAGGCCTCTCCTTGGCTGGGATCAGATGATCTCCTGCATCCCATCCAGCCCTCACATTCAAAGTCCACAATGTAATCAATACCTCGGATGCCATTCTGCTTCAGAACAGTAGCTGAGGAATCTCCCAGACAGTTTTCTTTGAGTTCTTTGATCTGGAAAAGAGCTGCTCGTACTGCATCAGTCCCAGAGAAATGGAGGCAGGAAGCCAGGACATCTCCCCAAAGTGTGCTCCTCTTGGAGAGAAGCCTCGGGGGAGCCTGCAGCACAACCAGCCCAGTAAGACTCCTCGTGAAGATACTAAAGAAGGAGGGATGAGCAGGAGGCTGGGACCCAAGGGCGGCATCCTCAGTCTTGAGGACAGCTCCGAGCCCACCTGCGAGGGTCACCCAGG
Organism: Macaca nemestrina; assembly: GCF_043159975.1. NCBI lineage: Eukaryota > Metazoa > Chordata > Mammalia > Primates > Cercopithecidae > Macaca > Macaca nemestrina. Next base: position 66,191,646 of record NC_092138.1, read on the forward strand.
GCAGAGAGGATGCTCTGCCACAGGTCTAAGATGTCCGGCGACGCACCAAGAGTGCAAGATGCATCGTGGGTGGAGCAGTCTTCTCAGTCGGACCTTCGGGCCCACAGAAAAGCAAGAAGGTATTTACATGGGTGCTGCTGAAGCAACAAAAGCAAGCTCTTCTTCCCAGGCTGGGGTGGTTACGATGGATGGATAGAGAGCTGGGGGACTGGCAGGCTAGGCTGGGGCTGCGGTTATTTGCAGAACAATCTGTTTGTTTGCAGAGACCCAGTGGCCATCGGGAGAAGCTCATAGATTGGCTTTTAGAAATGGACAAGCGTCCAGAAGTCCAACGGCCCCACCATAGGGCCCCAGAGTCCCTGGAAGAAGAGGGGAGGAGGGGAACTTCAGGCAAGTGGGGGATGCTGGGGGATGGTCTCATGGGCTCATCTGGCTATCTTCAGGAGGGCTGGGCAGCTGTCACCCTCAATGATATGTGCCATCAGTGTTTGGTGCCCGCCCGGCTCCAAGGGTCAGTGACGGTCATAGGCAGTGGCGGCTGCAGGGGGGGCGGCTCCTCGGGCGGCAGCGCTATAATAGTAGGGGGACCCTGGAAGAGACGGGAGAGAGCACTGAGGTCAGATCTGGGGTCCCCTTTCCACCAGTCTCCTCCACTTCTGTCCTTTCTTCCCCTCACCCAGCCCAGGCCACCATCCTCTCTCACCAAGATCTCTGTCCAGTCTGTTCCCCAAATGGCAAGTCCCACCAGGGCCACAATCTGCTCACAAGATTTCGAGGCTCCTCACCATCTAGTGCTGGGGTGGGGAGTCTGGGGCCTGTGGGTCCAATCCTCCCAGCTGCCCATTTTAGTGAATAACATTTTACTGGAACACAGTCTTGCCTATGCATTTAGGCATTGCCCATTACTGCTTTACTGCTATTATGACAGAGTTGGGTAGTTGCAACAGAGACACTATGGCCTGCAAAGCCTAAGATATTTACTCTCTGGCTCTTTACAGAAATCATTTGCCAACCCCTGACCTAGAAGATAAAAACATGAAAAGCGTTCCCTTTGTTTGGCCTGCAGGTACTCTATGATCTATCCCCAGCCAGCATCTCTGAATTCATTTCCCTCAGGGAAGGCCCCTCCTGCCCACACTCATATATCATGCTTAAGCTGGACGAAACTCCTTGCAGCTGTCTCGAATATACATAATGCGAACAGATGAGCACATCCTCTGTGCCTGGCCCTGCTAGGGCCTGTGCAGGTATTATCTCATTTAAACCTATGGGGTAGGCACAGTTTAGCTCATGCTAGCATACTCTCCTGCCTCTGGGCCTTTCCCCACAATGTACTTCCTGCCTGGAACTCTTGGCCTGCACCCTCACCCCCTTTTGCTGTCTGTTAAACTTCTATGCCTCTTTCAGATCTCACAGCCCTGTCTCCTCCTCTGGGAAGCCTCCTGCCATGAGCTCACACTCCCCTGTAGTCTGTCCCTATGCTATGATTACTTCTTTCTGCACTTCCCCCATCCCTGGATGGAGGGCCCCAAAAGGCAGAAGCTGGGTTCTGCTCTTCTTGGGAGTCTGTCCCCAGTTCCAGCCTGGAGCTGTATGTGGCACCTGCTTGGCTGGATTGGATGTGTAAACGAACCAACTTTGCTGAGTGAGCAAACAATAGTGAAGACACCCCCTGCCCATTCATTCATTCACTCATTCATTCACCACTCATTTCCTGACCCTGCGGGGGGCAGGGCTGGGCAATAATGGGGCAAACGCCAGCCTGACACAGGTTAATATTCAGAGTGGGAAGGGGATCCAGGGTCAGAAAGAAGCTCTGGAGAGTGCAAGATGGTTCTAGCAAGTTGGCTTTCTGGAGGAAGTGGGGTTGGAGGACATGGGGACTCTGGGGAGCATGTGTGAGACAGGGTGGGGTGCAGGCCCCTTTTGTGACCTCAGGAAAGCAGAGTGAGGGCACTCGGGCAGACGCTGGGCTCCTGCCATTGCCTCCAGCTGCTTTCTTTGACTGCACCCTTTGGCCAAGGCCTCCAGAAGCCCTGCTCTGCTAAAGCTCCCTCTCAGGGATGAGGGGGCCCGGGAGGGCCCAGGGCGACCAGCAGATTCTCTGAACCACAGAAGTTGAGCCTGTAGGCCAATGTCCTCCTTTTACAGGTGGGAGAACTAAGGTTCAACAAACCCGGGTCACATGCCTGAAGCCACAGGCTCTCGGCACAGGGCCTGGCTGGGGTTTGGGTTGTCAGCTCCAGCTTGAGGCTCTTTCCACTACAGTACAGTTCGAGGCCTACACATCTATACAGAAACAGGTTTATGCAAGTGGGCAGCGGCTAGGGCCCCATCAGCCTGCCACAGACTGCACGCCTGCTGGGATATGACTGGCAAGCTTCTTCACTCCCCACGTGAGGTGGCTCATATTTATTCTGCACTCTCACCCAATTCCAAACCAAACCCTGGCACTTCTCCCAGAGGCAGGCTGTGCATCCCACATCCAAACGTCTGAAATCTGAAAGGTTCCAAAATCGGAAACTTTCTGAGCATTGACATGATGCTCAAGGGAAATGCTTGTTGGAGCATTTTGGATTTCAGATTTTTCTGATTTGGGAGCTCAGCTGGTACAATGCAAATATTTCAAAATCTGGAAAAATCTGACATGCTTCCGGTCCCAAGCATTTTGGATTAGGGAGAGTCAACCTATACCATAACTGGGGGCTGAGTCCTGGAGTCTGCCAGTCACATTCTACCACTTCTTGGCTAGCAGACCTTGAACAAGTGACTTCACCCCCCGGGCCTCAGTTTTTTTATCTGTAAGAGGGGGCGACAAGGGGGCAACTGCAAGGGCACCATGAGGTAAGTTTGTGAAGGAGCCGTGAGGATGGTTACTTTTCTACGCAGCTTATATCCATTAACTCTTAGCTTCCCATCAGGTAGGAATGATTATTGTTCCCATTTTACAGTTGAGGAGACTGAGGCACAGAGAGGTCAAGTGACTTGCCCAAGATCATACAGCTAATATGTAATCAAGAGGGTGGGATTAGGGATGACACTTTGGCATGCACCACTTCTCCTCCCCGTTCAGCCCTAATGAACCGATGTACTGCTCCCTGCCCATCCCCCCAGGGAGGCAGTAGGGCAATGGAGGAGCTAGTACCTTGCTGTGCTGTTCCAGATGGCAAAAACACCAGCCCCATGCCTAAGTATTCCCTGAGATGGGTTTTCTGCTGCCGCCTCTGTCACCTCCCTGGCTGCAGTCCTGACTCAGAGACCCCTGTCAGCCTTCCTCTGTTCTCTCTTCTGTGGGATGGGGACAGCCACCCATGGAGTGTCTGCAGTGCCTGCCCTTCGTCCTGCCTGCAGGTGATTCCAGAGGAGGGCGGGCGTGGGTGCATGAGAGGGGCATGCGTGCACGAGAGGGGCAAGGCACAAAGGCAGGGCAATCACAGGGCTGCCCTACACACGGGCCCCAAAGGACAGGAAATGGAAGTCGAGTCTTCTCCTTGGAGGATCCCTGGCTTGACCCTCCAAGCGCTCAACCCCGGCCACCTCTCACCCTGGAGTCTGACCCACTGCCTCCCAAAGCCAGGCTAGACCTCCAGCGGGCCTCCGCGTGAGCGCTTGCATTTACCGTGAAAAATGAAAACATCACCTCACAAAGCACTCTGTCTTCCTGGCGCCCATTAGACCTCCATCTAGAATAAACTTGTCCTTTCTTCTGTCATTTTTCCTCTCTAATTCACATTATCATCAATTTACTGCTTGACACAGTCATTCCCAGCTCTGCTTTCTCTCTAACCCCTTTACAGCAGCCACAGGCGCTCCTATTCTAATCCTAATTGACCTCGTCTGGCCTTTCTTCCTGCCGGGACCAGGACCCCAGCCCCCTTGCCAGCCTGGGGCCCCGGTGGGATGCTGAGTCACAGCTGCCCTGGCCGAGGGACATTCTCCCGAGAAGTCAAAGCGCCCCAGTCCTTCTGCTTCATCCCCTGGCATCGCTGATCCTCACCTTGGCCTTTCCTGGGAAGGAGGCTTCAGCCAGGCTGGCCAAGGTGTCAGCAGCACGTGCAAGGGTGTGTGCCAATGGGAGTGGGGATGCGAGCGTGTGTCTGTGTGTGTATGTGCATGTGTGTGCGTGTGTGTATGAGTGTGTGAGCGTGTGTGTGCTTGTGTGTGTGCTTGTTTGTGCATGTGCGTGAGTGTGTGCATGTGTGTGTGAGTGTATGTGGGTGTGCACATGTGTGAGTGCATGCATGTGTGAGTGTATGAGTGTGTGAGCGTGTGTCTGTGTGTGTGAGTGCAGTGTGAGCGTGTCTGCATGTGCGTGTGTGTGTGCATGCATGTGTTAGTGTATGAGTGTATGTGAGCTTGTGTCTGTGTGTGTGCATGGATGTGTGAGCATGTCAGTGTGCATGTGTGTATGAGTGTGTGTCTGTGTGAGTGTGTGTATGAGTGTGTCTGTGTGTCTGTGTGTGCATGTGCATGTGTGTGCATGAGTGTGTGCATGTGTGTGTATGAGTGTGTGAGCATGTCTGTGTGTGCATGTGTGTTTGCGTGTGCATGTAGTGTGCATGTCTGAGTGTGTGCGTGCATGAGTGTATGAGTGTGTGTGAACATGTGTCTGTGTGAGTGTATGAGTGTGTGAGCGTGGGTCTGTGTGTGCGTGCGTGTGTGTCTGTGTGTGCGTGTGTTTAGAGTCTCACCTGTTCCACAGCCCACCAATGTAGCAGGCACACCAAGGGACCTCCTGACAGCTTTCCATGCCCTGGCGCCCTCCCCAGATGTCACAAATAATCCGTGTAGGTCTCCCTGCCCTGGGGCATTCTGTCACACCATGCCAAAGACACTGTGGGGCAGGGCAGCCAGGAGAGGTGAACGGGCCTGGAGCTATTTGCAAAGCTGTGGGTTGGGGAGCCAGCAATCTCACCCATCTTCAGGAAGCTGGGATCACTGCTTCCTTCGCCCTGCACATCTCAAGAGAGCATGTGTGCAGCTCCTGTTGGAATGAGGCTGCAGGGATGACTATCCTCAATTTACATCTGAGGCAACTGAGGCCCAGACCTGCCTAGGCTCATGCAGGTTATAGAGTTGGGCAGCGCAGGGACCATTTCTCATGTTTGTTGCTGCCCAATATCGTGTGTGCTCTTCCTGTGTTTGTAGAGATTCTGTAGTAGGAGGCCTGCTTCTTTGAGCCAGAAGTCAGAACCCATCCTCCCAGCTTCCCTTGCTGCTAGGGCACAGGACTGTTACATGGGCTCTGCCAATTAGACTTTCTTGTATATGACCTTGATTGAGAAGGGAGCCCACTTGAAGCAGTGGGCTGGGGGACTCCATCTGTTGGGAGTGGCTGGCAAAGGCATCCAGCTTTGGCTGGGGGCCGGACAGAGCTTCTGGTGCCTAGTCCGGAGCACCTTGAGTAAAGTTACAGCAGAGTGGAGCTGCAGGGTGGGTGCCGGCTGGCAGCAGGGCTACTAATGCTAGTGCAACACTGGTTGTGTGGTTGGTGGTGTCCTGGCTGTGTCCCATACCTACCTCTTTTTGGTCCTCCTGGAGATTCTAGGAGTCCCAAATATCCCTTAACTAATTTGTTTTCTGCTTAAGCCACTCAGAGTGGATTCTGTTGTTTGCAACTGAAAGTCTGACAGATACAGACAGTAACCTGCTTTCAAAGCTGGACCAGAGCCAGCCTCATCACTCACACACAGGCCTGAGTATTCAGGACTCAGGACTCCCAAGGCCTGTTTCTACAGAGGGGTGAGGACTCTTTTCCTGGCTTTGGTGTTGTTCAAACTGCGAATCAGTCAGGGAGAGTAGAGTACAACATCACACACTGGTTCCAGAAATAGGCTCTGGTGTCAGGGTGACCTGAATTTAAATCCTCCTCTGCCACCCGAATGCTGTGTGACCTCAGGTGAATTAGTTCACCTTTCTGAGCCTCATTGTCCTCTTCCGTATAATAGAGACAATAATATGTGCTCTGTAGGGTTGCTGAGAGGACAAAATCAGATAGCCCACGTGGAAAGAGTTTTGGGTGCCTGGTACAATTAGCAAGTGCTTATGTAGATGAATGGAGTTTTGCTTCCTCTTCCTCCTCTCCACACTGTCTCTGGGCCCCCTAAAGGTACTGAGCACTTCCCAGCACAGACATCCCTGCCTGAGGCTCCCACCCACAGCCTGTGAGCTCCCTGGGACAGAGTGTGCATCTTTTCCACAACAGGCACACAGCCCAAGCCGAACAATTGGAGCTGTGAACTAGATTTCACTCCAGCTTGAGTAGCAAAAGCCTCGGATGCGGTCTAGTCCTACCCTCCCCTCCCTATCCCCTCAGACCTACACAGTCAGGTCCAAACTCCCCAGCCTGGCCTTCAAGGGGCCGCTCTGTGCACACTCCACAGATTGCCCTACCTCCTACACCAAGCCTTTGCCATACGTGCCTGAGCTGTTTCTGCTAATTTATCTGCTTCCTGAATTCCCAGGCAAATAAATGACAGGCACTATCAACCTCTAGGACTCCTTGTATAAATGAGAAAAAGGTGTCCCTTTTGAGCAGGTACAGCCCCGTGCCAGGGCTCAGGGTTTTGTGCCATGCATGGGCTGGGGTTCAGCTCCCACTTGTCCCCTTGGGTAGTGCACAGTCATGTGTGGCAGCCCTGGGCCACCATGGTCTCCTTGGGGTCATCTCTCCATCAGAACGAACCTCTCCCACAGGCCAGTGTTCAGGTCTCCTGTGTGCCATATCCCCTGGGGTCTCCCAGAGGACTGGGATCAGGGCTCTGCCTGAGGCAGATTTCCTGGGAAGGACTCCCAGGTTTGGGCCTCATCTCCCTACCCCCAGCCCTGCTGGAAGACACTGGTTCAGGGAGCTCACAGCCAGCCCATGCCTCCCGTTTCCTGAGACTGACGTCTGGGTCAACTCAAATAGTCCACTTAAGAAAAAAACACTAGGTAAGTGGATATCTTGGTTCGATACTTAGAAATGATTTTGACCAAAACCAAAAAAGGAGTCTGAGAAGAGATCAATCTGCAGATTCTGCCCCTCTTGGAGACCACAGATAATAAGAAGCTAGGAGTCTTCTGCAAGGCTTGAAATCCCCTTCCTCAGGGACCTGCAGCACTAATGGGGATTGTTTCTTATTGAATCCCCAAGTCATCCATGACACATCAAAATCCTTTGGACAGCCAAAGGCCCCAAGTGCATGGAATGGTAGTAGCAAGAGAGAAGTGGTTTCCATACTGCGTGTCTGTCCTAATCACCAAATCAGGTGTGGGAAGGAGTCAAGGCTGAGATTACATGGCCTTTTTCACAGACCTATGGCTTGGCAACTTGAGTTTGAAGACACCAGGTTATGGCTTTTCTGATGAAGCCTGTTTCTCAGTCCTAAAATAATTAAGGATCCAGGGAATTAAAAGGTTCTTCCTTAAGGAGGCCTTGTTAAGTTGGACAGATAAACCTGGGTGGTCTCAGAGGGCCCTTCCATGTCTGACCTTTCACTGCTGTAAGTGGAAAATTCTTAGCTGACTGCTCGGGAGGGTTCCATGTTGCTGCCTGCAGGCTGACTGGCCAGCTCCACCTCCCAGATGGTGAGTGATATGTTTGAGCCCATGCCTCTACTTCATGTCCCAGAACCGTTAGCTCCAACTGGCACTCATTAGCTGGTTTCATGTAAGCTCATTCCAACAAAACAGAAGGCTCCTCTTGGCCTTCTGAAGGCCGAGTTAGACTTGCATGGTCTTTGCAGTGGCCCAAATCTTGATGACGTTCACAGATAAGACTGCCACCAGTCACGGACAATCTGCCAATCCAAGGCTTGGGCAGAGGGTGGGCACCAGCTGAGCTCTAAATGGCATGCTTTGTCAGACCTCCAGCCACGGGTAACCAGGTTCCAACGGAGCCGGCTCTGGTGATGTCCATGCAGAGATCACTAATCAATCACTGGGCATCAGGGCCTTTATCAAGATAGTCTCCAGGCAGCCACTACCAATCAAGTCAAGTTGGTATCTTTACTGACACTTATTTAGAGAGTTCTCGCCTGAATATTTCATGATTCTTAAGAAATACAAGTTACTCACAGGTAGGCACTACTTTTCCTACCTTCCTCTTTCTCCTTCGATGCCCCTTCTTTCCTCTGTTTCCCTTCTGTGCCATTTTTCCTAACCCACCAAAACATCTGGGGGAGGGAGGAGGGCATGGGCAGGGCTACAGCAGTGTTTACTACCCTAAGGCCCCCACTATACTCCATGTGTCTGGGGAAGCTACCCACCCAGCTCAGTGACCAGACCTCAGGATGTCAAGGGACCCAGGCCAATGAGGAGGCCTGGATGGGGTAGCCGATGGCCCAGGGGCCCCGCAGGGCCTCTGCCAGTACTCACCAAGCAGCCCCGGGTTCGGGAACCTCCAGGAGTCGTTGTACGAGGAATACTGAGGGTGGCTGTAGGGACTCCCGGAAAACTCACTCCCTGTGTATGGTGGGTGGAGAGAGAAACAGGAAGCAAACGTCAAATCCAGTTCAGAAAAGGCCCTGGCTCCCAGCCAGCCTGGTTACCAATGGCATTTGCCTCTTCTATGAACTTCAGGAGCTTTTGTAACTAACAAAAGCAAGTCAGGTCCACATCCTTATGGAGTGGGCAGCTGTCACTGGCATTGTCTGTATTTCCCGTCCTTATCAGTGGGAGTGAACAGCAGACTCTCACATGTGTACCATGGAACTCCCATGTCGTTCCGTGGCCCCATTTGCCAGATATTCCTTGGGGCCATTGGCCCATTTTACATATGAGAAGGCTGATGCTCAGGTCATCTCACAAAATGGTCTTGATACACCTTGCTAACTTCAAGGCTGCAGACTGCTTGGTTCGCATTCCTGAGTGAAGCCAATCCAGGACCTCAGGATGGGCTCAGTTCTACCCCCCACCTGCTCCTGAGTGGCTCTGGACAGAGAACCCAAAGGTAACCTCAACCCTAGCCTGGCCCTCTGTGCTGTGAAGGCAGGGGTGGCTGTCCCTGGGGCCTCAGTTTCGTCAGGAAGATGAGACTTGGGTAGAGGGTGGGCACCAGCTGAGCCCTAAATGGCATGCTTTGTCAGACCTCCAGCCACGGGCAACCAGGTTCCAGAGGGCCTCCAGGCCCTCTGCCTGGAGGAGGCAGACAGAACTGTACTGAAATGACTGTGCTGAAATGAAACGACAAGCCAAAGGGCTAGGGGAGCACAGAAGAGGGAGTGGTTGGGGCCTTTTGGGCACTGGGGAGGGGGCAGCTGTTGGCAGCTGTGGACGTGCTTGGGCAGGAGCTGTGAGGTATGCCAGGGTGTGAAGAGCATTGTGGGGCATGGTGGCACTCGAGCATGGTTCACTCTGGCCAGGTGCTCATGGAGCAGTGATGCCTGCCTCTGGCACTTCCCTGGGCTCTGGGTGCCGGTTCCAGGAGAGCCTCTTTACTACTGGCTAGGTCACTAGGAGGAGAGTTCACAATTCTGTCCCTTACCACCTTGCTGCCTTGGTCTTATAGCCGGTAGGGCCTGCCTGTCCTTTCCCCATGGCTAGGGGCTCCCAGAGAGTAGACTTCAGCCTGGACTCATTGCCAGGTGCCCAGTACCCGGCAGAGTGTATTCAGTAGAGGCCCCGGAACAGGGCATGGGAAGCTGGCTACTGCTGGGTACAGAGCATGGGAGCCCTTCCCTGCTGGAGATAACAGGAGTTACTTAGCCCCGTAAGCCCATCTGCAGCCCCAGCCTGCCTCCACGATCTCCTACAAGGATGCTTACAAAGGGCCAAAGCGTGAGAGATTCCGGAAGGGGCCAGCCAGAACCCGGGAGCGAGAGCCAAGAGCCTGCTCTCTCCCCTGCAACCCAAGCCTAGAGGTGGGCCCCTGGGGCTGTGCCAGGTGGGGCAGGAATAATGAAGCAGGACTGAGGGTCCAGCCGCTCCCACTCCCTAGGTCTAGCTGGCTTCCCCTGCACCTCACAACCACAGGCAGAGTGTGTCCACACACACACACACACACACACACACGCACGCTCGCGCTCCTCCTCGGGCCTCTCTGGGGGCCACTCCCAGCCTGACAGGCTGAGCCTTCCAATTCTCTGTTTTTTATGCCTCAGTGGTCAGGGTGTCAGGTTCCGGCATGCAGAGGGAGAGCCTGGTGACAGTGGGCCGCAGCCGCCTGGTCCCGGCATATCCATCAGCGCCACGCAGCCTCCTCCTCCTCAAGGGCCGGTGGGGGAGTAGAGAGACAGCGCAGCCTGGAGGACAGGGACAGCGCCCTCCCCTTGGGGCTCTGGGCACCTGTGGATCTGCCCTATCAGAGGCACTTCATGACAGTGCCGAGCCCAGGGCATTGGGCTACTGTGGCAAAGGCCACCTCTGCACCTTGGTTTAGCATCGCCTCTGCTGCCTGGCCCAGCTCCAAGGCCACTTCTTCCAGGAAGCCTCCCAGATCTCCAGCCCCACAAAGTGCAAGTCTCAGGTCCATCTGGCTGGAGTTAGTTCATTGTGGACATGTTATCCATCCCTAGATTGGCTTTGGCTCCTGCAAAGGGCCATAAACAGCTCCCAATTCCTTCACAGAATGTACCTAAGTCAGTGTCACCCATGATCCTCGACCCTGTCTCCACCTTCCTAGCCTTACAGTGGTGAGTGTAGAGGTCCTTGGATACCTCTTCCTCTGGGAAGCCCCTCTTCCACCCCTCCTCAGCTGGCCGCAGTCTCCCGTGTGGTTCTGCAGCACTGGCTTTGCCCTGACCTACAGGGGAGTCCATTGTGCGTGGGCGTGCTTGGCCCTGCAGGTCCGTTGGATTCCTCTCTGCACCTGTGTGCCACCCTCACCCCAGCTTGATGCCCAGTCCACAGCAGACAATGGGTGTCTGAACAATCCCTGGTTGCTCACCAGCTCTCTGCAGCACGGGGAAGCCTTCCCTGATCACTGTTTTTAAAAGGGAAGCTCCTTCCACCCATCTCTCTTTCCTGCTTTTTTTTCCTCCATAGAGCTGATCACAATCCAGCTTGTCTTGTTTATCCTTCATCTTATTCTAATCTGCCTCTTCCACTAGGATGTAAGCTCCATGGGGGCAGGGAGTTTTGTCTGTTCACGTCTTGATCCCAACCTCTAGCATGGTGCCTGGCCTCCAGTAGGCAGGAATAATTATTTATTGAATGAATGAATGAATGAATGAATGAATGAAGACTCCTAGGTCAATCAGGCACACGCTTCCAGAGCAGACTCTCTAACGCAGGCGATGGCTCTCACTACCTCCATGATTAGTACCCACAGCCAGGGGTGTGTTGGACACCTGCTATGTGCCAGGGTCCAAATAAATTTCTCCTATTCCATTGCCCACCACACCATACTGCCCCTTGGTGGGAGAAATGAGCCCACCAGGGACTGGCTTGCCTGGTGTGCTAAGAGTGGTAGTGTGGTGGGCACCCCCAACATGGGGCCCCTGCCCTGTGAGAGCAATACACTCTGGGTAAGGGGTGTTTGACCATGTACGGGTCATGAGGCCGACCTAGAGGCTGGTTCAGCCACCTGCCAGGGACTCTGGGATGGTGTCTGATTATCTGAAGTGCCACATAGGAAGCCGTCTGAGTGTAGGGAGCCCTCACCCCATGACATACGGAGAAGCCAGGTCCTCAGTCACCAGTCCAGAGAAGGCCTGGGAACACTTTCTGGGAGTAGAAGGGACCACGTGAACCTGGCCTTGAAGGGTGGGTAGGACTTTGATGGCAGAGAGAAGCAGGCATTCCAGGCACAAGCAAAGGTCTGGCAGTGGGGCTGGGCAGAACGTGGCCCCTGAATGGCCAGGTCTCCCGTGAGACCCCAGCAGAGGCAGCTGCAGGGCAGAGCAGGTGTGGGGCAGGAGTGTAATGCTTTTCTCTCATTAGGGCTGGGATCAGCCAAGGCTTCAGACTGGTGAGTGCCGGAATCTGGAGGACAGGCTGGAGGAGGACACGCTGCAGTCAGGGGGCCCCTCCAGGTGGCTGTGGCCACGGTCTAAGCAAGCGGGACTGGACCTGAGAGATGACACAGCAGTGGCATCCTTAGGCACAAAATGATGTTCCTCATGTGCAGGAAGGACGTTCTCGGGGAAGGAAATGAGAACCTCCAGAGGTGCAGCCAGCAGGCCCAAGACAAAGATCCCACAATGAACCCCTTTCAGATGACTGTGCCCAGCACAAGGGACACCATGGGCCCTTCACCTCCTCCTAACTGACCCACGCTTTTGGCATCTCTCAAAAATACTAAAGTGGCTGAAGAATGTCCCGAGAAGCCTGAGCCTGAGGTGATCGTGGGAAAGTGAGTCTCCACCTGGAAATGGGGCAGAAACCTTAAGGAGAACATAGGATTTTCCCACTAGGTGGCAAATGAGGGTTTGAATCAATTTGTCCCTATTTCAAGGTGCCAGGTGATGCCGGCCAGCTGTTGGGATTATTGGAATCAGAGAAAGGCGTCGTGGGGCCAGAGGAGGCAACTGCATAAGCAAAGGCAGGGAGGAGGGGCAGGCAGACGGCCCACGATGGGATTCCAGGGCACCCGGGCTGATCCCCTTCTCCAGATGCTGCTGACAGAACTGAGAACAGAGGGCTGGTCCCCTTCTAGGCCATGCTCCAGGCCACACCCAAGGTGTGCTCTGCTCTCTGCTCTTGCCCAGAGCTGCCCATGATGGAGGAGAAGACAGAAAATGGCCTTTGAAGTCACACAGACCCAAGATCCAGTCCGGGCTCTTCCTCTTCCAAGCTGTGTGGTTTTGGGCACATGCATTCACCTGTTGAGTCTGTTTCTTCATCTATAAAATGGAGGGAAGGAAGATCCCTACTTCCTAGGGCGTATGGAGAAGATCAACTGACTTCATGTTTGCAGATGCTCTTTGCAAACCCCTGTGTGGTGGGAACTAGGTACCTTCTCTCATTGATCGGAGAGAGAACAAACTCAGAAATTCTGCCCCCACCCAAGCCCTCTGATCCCAGCTCCTCCCCCTGCCCCTTCACCCTTTGATCCTGGGCAGGTGGGAAGAGGAAGCCCAGTGACAGAAAGAAATACAGAGCTGCCGAAGCGTCAGAACAGAAAAGAACTGGCGAGATCGACATACTCAACACACGCTTGTGTTGCAGATTGGGAAACTGAGTCTCAGAAAGGAGAAGGGACTTGGCAGAGGCCCAGCACATGCAGTCCCTCAGAGGCTGGGAAGACAGGAGGGAAGGGCTGCGTGGGAACTGTCTGGATGGTGGCCTTCGGAGAAAAACAATGAAGGCGAGACTAGAAACAGAACGCTGGCAGTCAAGGAGCAGTTCCAAGGCCACGGCGCCTCATCCTCACAATAACCCCGGTGAGGAGGACACGGAGCAGAGGAGCCCGGGCTGGGGCAGAAGGAATGTGGCTTCCCACTGGGCATCTCAAGGCTGACAGTCACTCCCTGCATTCGCCTAACCCCGAGCAATGCACTTCTTCCTCCTTTCATGCAACAAATTCATCTTATGTTGAATCTCACCAACCTGTGCCATCACTCATAGTCACAGATGATCAGGCCTGGGATGACCTTTAGAGATACGTTCCCTCAACCTTTCTATCCCCAGGGTCTTTTAGCCAGTCAGGAACAGAGCAGGGCCTGGGATCCTGGACTGTATTCCCAGACCCCAGGGATCCCACCATCCCAAGGAACACTTGGTTGAGCTGGGCTAGCAGGAAATCTTCTCATCACACCCTTCTTCACCGCTGATGTATTTGAAATTTTCCAAACATACAGCAAAGTTGAAAGAATGTTATAGTGAACACCTATGTAGCCACCACCTAATTCTACCACCAATATTTTCTTATGCTTGCTCGTCATATGGATCTCCAACTCTCTAGCCTTTCCTTCATCTTAATGTGTATTTCATTTCCAAGTAAATGCAAACATCAGTACTCTTTCCCCTAAGTACTTCAGCATGCATATAATTAACTGAAGTTCATTATTTGTTTACAAGTTTTTTCTTTGGATATAAAATTTACACATAATGAAACACACAAATCTTAAACATGCTATTGCTGTGTTTTGACAAATGCATAGACCTGTGTGACCCAAACCCCTACCAAGATATATTAATAGAACGTTGTCATCAGCACAGAGAGAAAATTCTGTCATACTGAAGAAGGGGGCCTATTGACCAACCGAGAACCCAGCTCTCTGGGGATGTAACTGAGTCATCCCCCCATGAACACAGAGCTCTGAGGTCAGCACTGACAGCCCCAAACCCCGATGGATGAAAGGGCCCCCGACCTGCAAATTCAAAGTTCCTCCAAAGCCATTACACAGAACAAAGCTAGAACATCTTTCCTCAAAGATGCAGAGAGAAAGCAGAGCCTTAAGAAATTTCAGATAAATGGTGGGTTTCCCCAGAACAGTACTGTCTTCCAAATATAGAAAATGCGACTGTAAAAACCAATGCAGTAACTAGAGAACACTGACTAAAATAAGTTTAAAAAGGGGTTATGATAAGATGCACTTAACGCAGCTGTCCTGGAGATCCCAGAGGCAGAAGCATCACCAGATTCAGAGGTGTTTCCAGCTTCCCCTTGGCTCAAAGCTCAGAGATGGCAAGGAAGTCAAAGTTTCCTAAAATTCTCAGAAGTGACAGGTAAACGGGCTCAGTATAGCTCTTAATTAACCCAAAACGACACCTGCCAGATGACGGGGATTTGCAGAGCGCACTGGGGGCCGACCCCGTCTGCAGATGGTGGGCTCCCACCTCTGCTCCAGACCTTGGCCGGCTGCAATTAGCATACGGAAAGTCTTTCAAAGTGACTTCGCAGCCAAGTTCTGTTTCTGAAGGATTCAAACTGGGCTTTGAGAGAAAATCTTTGCAGAGGAGAAGGAGGAAGAAACAATTGAAAAGGACCATGAGGTTTCTTCAGCTCCTCTCCACGGCTCTGCAGAACTGCACGAAGTGCACGGTGGCTCAGGGATCAGCGGGTACCCGGGATGTTGCGAGACCAAACTGTTGACGACTAGAGTGAGCGTCGGCATCACACGCAGCCTCGGCCAGGCTTTCATGATACACATGGATGGATACTCCCGCTATACACGTACACATGCTTATAATGTATATGTGTATGTATACATAATAATATGTATAATATTTATAATATACAGATGTATGTATGTTGGATGTGTATACACACACACATACACACACACTGGATTCTGCAGCTGTGTCAAAGCCTCTCAGAGTGACCTTGAACAAGTCATTTTTCACCAAGTCTCAGTTTTCTCATCTGTAAAAGTGGTGTGTTTGGAAGAAATGGAAATAAGTGACCTCCAAGGGCTTTCAGCTCTCAGAAGCTGCCTTCACTGCACCCACGCCGAGCCTCACCCCCTCGCACGCCAAGGCTTCTCACCGTCCCTCTCTCCACAGCAAGACCTTCCTGGGCTCCCAACAGGGAGATGAAAACCCGAGCTCAGTAAAGGTCAGCCCTGTCAGCCCCGACAACCGCGCATCGATCCATTGCTGGGAAAAACCTCTCTCCCACCACTCAGGTCAGCCTCGAAGGCCTTCAGAAAAACAGCGGGAAGAGAAAAACCGAGAGAGAGGGTGCGCGTGAGGGCAGAATGCACAATGGGTTTCACTTCCGGTTCTCCCGAGGGCCGCGGACCCCACAGCTGGATGGCCGGCTGCGTGAGCCCCAGGCAGCCTGGCGTGGAGGCCAGGGCTCTGCTACCTGCCAGCTGTGCGGTGGCCAAGTGGCCTTTCCGGGCCTCAGTGTGGTCCTCTGTAAAGAAGAGGCTGTTGTGTCCCCTTCCTGTTGTCTACAACTACAAAAACCCAAATCCAAGGATCCTTTAGGGAATTCAGTGGACACAAACTCCACTGCTGCGTCATGGTGCCTCTGCCACAGGGCACATGTCCAACTCCACCAGCTGGCCATGCGTCACAGGCAAGAGCTGGGGGCCTCGGGACACATGGGGCCGGGAGGAAACAATCGATGGGCTCCTGGTGTTTGAAGGGGGCAAGTGTCAGTAGCCACAGGACTTCCATCTACCTAGATCTGTTGTCTTTGCCTCCAAGGCTGACCTTTCTTTCTGCAACCTGCCTGGCCCCTGCAGGCATTTCCATTTGAGATTGCTGGCTATGCCATGGCACATTTTGAACAACTCTGGTCCAAGTTTAATCCACTTTGCTGCCGTGGTCTTATTCCAAAATTCTGTCCTGCCCTCATCTAAGCAAACAGTGGGCATGTACAAATGACCCCCCGAAGCCTCACTGGGGTGCAAGACAACATCTGATTTGTGTGCACTCATGAGGGGGGAGGGGTACTGCGGTGCCCTGTCCTGGGAGTGCCCACAGGTAGCACTTTGTGAAGATCAACACCCAAGACGCCTCCTGGTGGCGGTCAAGGCCCTCCCACTGCCTGCATCCCCCACTCCACCCCCACCCACCACAAGCCATATTCCAGGCCAACTGCACCACCAGTTGTTCTGCACACCTACTCCACGGGGCCATCTCCATCTCTCATGCTATTTCCTTCATCCGAAACACCACCTTGCTTCCCTTCCCCATGTCCAATTCTCCTATTTGTCAAGACCCAGTTCAAATACCACCTCCTCCAGGAAGCCTTTCTGGATTAATCATCCCAGCTGAGAGCAGTCCCCCACTGGTCCCTGAGTCCCCAGCCCTGGGTCTATCACTGCCATGTCCCAGGGCACACAGATTCAGGGCTGTCTGTGACCGTATCTTGCTTCCCCTGCTGTTGGGTCTGGATCCTCCTCAATGGCAGGAACCAAGGCTGACCATCTGTGACTGACAGGTCCTTGCGGCCCCACCCCCAGCACAGGGCCTTGCCCACAACACCAATGCAGACTGAGTGAGCACTAAGTGTGCCCAGCAGATGTTCCTTGAGCCAGGCCCTTTCAGAGAACAGAAAAGGTCATGGAATCTTGGAAAGATTCTCTAGAATCTCTAGAAAGAGTTAGTGAAACACCAGTCCTGATCTTTGCTAGAAACATGGAGACAGAGAGACAGAGAAAGGGAATAAGACACATAGAAAAGAGAAGCGGGCTGTGTTTGCTGCAGGAACCACTGTGCAGGTCCCATGAGTGAAAAGGGACACCGGTGCTCTCCCGAGCGGCTTAGCACTCACCCGCAGGCCTCAGTAGACCTCCCCTGCCACATAATGACAGCACTCAGTTCGGCTCACTTCAAAAGAGCACAAAAGTACAAGCTAAAATAAAAAGACACAACTTTTCTAAAGGGAGAAGCCAAAAAAAGAGCAGGACCAGACTGAAGCTGGGTTGCAAAGATAGGAAGGCTCTAGGTTTTTTCCTTAGCACCTTTTCTCTGCATCCATTTGGCCACTGGCAGATGCTTGATCCGGAAACCTGAAGAGTTTCTTAGAATGTCCAGAATGTTACCAGAAGTCCCCATCCCAGGGCCTAACCACCCGGCCCCAGGTTCTGCAGAGTTGAGTGGGAATAACATTGAATTGCATTCCCAGGAAAATCCAACTCACGTATTTGTAATAAGTGTCAAATAAACTCACTAGGTTCTCGTGTGTCCAGCCTCAACTGGGTTTGTACAGGCAGTCATACACACTTTCCATGGTTCTACTTGGAGCAACTTCAGAGTTGGAATGCATGATTTAAAAGGTAGGGCATAGTAGAAAGTAACATTTCTCCCCAAGTTTCTAAAGTTCTTCACTGTCCTCCTATGCTAAATTTGGGGAAAGCTTACCTTAAACTTTGATTTGGGGACTATGTTTTACTTTTAGACCCATATACTGGTGATGCTCTGTATTTTGGTGAATCCATTTAGTTCAGCATCCACTGTGGTCCTACTCCAATCAGAACTCAGAGCTAGGCCCCCAGTAGGGAATACTCAGTAAAATGCGCCTAGGCTTCAGTCCTCAGGGAACTCCCTGCATTAAAGGGGATTCTTAGACCCAGAACTAGACATTCAGGTGCCAGCAAAAGGCAAAGTGGATTCAGAAGCAGAGTAGAAATGGAAATTCATTCTAGCTAGGGTATCCAGGAAGGCTTCCTGTGAGAAGTGGCTGCAATGAGGGCTTCAGAGGACATTCAAATGTTGTCCTTTAGTGGCATTCAGTACCAAAATCTGTCCCATCACCTGCCAGCTCAGGCTGCATTGCTGAGTCAAAGTGTACTGCCTCTGTCCCCAGGGAAGGGAGTTCTCACTTTCTTCCAAGCAAGAGGCCAGTAAGCAGGACGCATGCGGTGCTGACATGGAATGGGCCACAAAGACACGACTGTCCTTGCTTTCAACTCCCCAACGAGGCAGCTGAGAATGTAGGACACTGGCCGATAAACCCAAGACTCCTGACAACTCTGAACCACATCACGGTTTTTGTAAATAATTGTAGAAAGAGGGGTGCTGATTTTCTGCACAGGCATTGAAGGCAGCAGTGGCTGCCAGTCCGTGCTGGTGCTGGGAGGTGGTGGAAAGCCCCTGGGTGTGCAGCCAGTCAGTCCCAGCCAAAGCCCAGCAGCCACTTAGCTGGGCAGCCTCAGAGAAGTCTCCTGAATCTCTGAGCCTGAGTTCCTAATTTGCAGTATGGTAATTACAACACTCACAGGACTAAATATTGATGCATTTCAAAGTCCTTTGTGAATTAAAAAGTATTATACAAATGTGAGGGGCTGTTTGATATTCAGCTCAGTCCTTGGCACATAGCACATGCTTTGTGTGTCTGTTGCAAAAAACGGATACATTGGTACTTTCTTATTTTTTAGCAAAAATTATATTTCAGGATGTTTTTCTCATATTTCAACAAATGCCTAAAATTCTTGATTGTAAGGAAAGCCTCAAACTAGGAGTCTGAGTCTGACCTTCCGTCTCTACCTGTCCCTTCCGGGTTCACTTAGCCTCAGTTTCCCCAAATGGACAACGGCAGGGTGGGAAACGGACAAGATTGGTTTCCAGTCTTTCTGCCTCTAAGGAATAGTTTTCCTCCCCCCAGTTTCTGCCCAAATGACTCTTTGCCTGCTTAAATTATGAATCCAACCCATACCTTTTAAAAATGTTCTATGAGGCTTTGTGTGTGTGTGGGCAAATAGATAATGTCCACAAGGCTGACTGGAAAGCTAAAATCAGTCCCCAGCCTTTATTACGGGCTCCCAGCCTCCAAAAATGGCTCAGTCCCCTCCAGCTTGGAGACCCTCAAACCTCCTGGCACATTCCCAAGGCCTTCAGGAACTCCTTTGCTCAGCCCAAAGCTGACTTACTTTCCTGTGACCCAGACCTTGGCCTGTCCCTCAGAGCAGCCAGGGGTCCTCCTTGGAAGAAATCACCTCCCCTGGCTTGGCTGGGCTCAGCGCTGAGGCCTGAATGTCCCGCCGCTGACTAATGAGACGGAGGGTGAAGGTGTCATACCTTGCTGGGAAGTCGCAGTGCTAGTCCCGACCTGCGCTGCCTGCCATCAAATTTTAATGCTTCTGCTGACATATTTATGGAATACCTCACCAAGTGTTTGCAAGGAGACCAGACAAGATTTACCTCCACAATTACCACCACAACACTCGGGCTTCGCTGTGTGCTGAGAACTCAGCAGCACACAGGCCCCGATTTCCCCTGCGCCCCGAGGAACTCGCTCAATTCTGCACACCTTTCCTGCCCCCAGCAAGCCAGGCCTGGGGCTGGAGGAGGTGGAGATGAATCAGACACGGTCCCTGCCCACGGAGAGCCCACAGTCTGCGGGAGGGGCAGGCGCGCACATAAATTACTTGCAACCCTGGGAGGCTGGGGCCAGTGCACTGGTAAAAGTATGAGAGGCAGGACGGGCTGAAGTAGGGAAGGGAGAGCTATTTCTTCTAACAGAGTCAGGGTCAAGGAAGAAGCCAAAGACCTGGGCTGGGCCTCCCAGCTGCTTCGGCTCTCCTGGGCACTCCTCTGGCTGGAAAAGCTCCCAGGGCCTCTCCCTTCCTCCCCCTGCCAGCCTCAGGGTCTCAGTAGCCCCTCTCCTTCAGTGTCTGTACCCTACATTCATTCCTTTGGGGTTCCTCTCTTGAGGCCAACTGAGAGTGGGATGTGCCCCCACTCCTTCCCCGGCTCCTCACCCTTCCTCACTGTGTCCGCAAATTCCTTTAAGTCTTATTGCTCTCCCACAGCAAAGCTGCCCTGAGGGGAGGTGGAGGCGGGCAGGAATAATGCAGTGACCCGGGCCAGTGGCTGTCAAGCCTTGCTGCACATTAAGAATCATCTGGGGGCCGGGCACGGCGGCTCACACCAGTAATCCCAGCACTTTGGGAGGCCGAGGCAGGCGGATCACGAGGTCAGGAGATCAAGACCATCCTGGCTAACACGGTGAAACCTCGTCTCTACTAAAAATACAAAAAAAAAAAAAAAAAAAAAATAGCCAGGCATGGTGGCGGGCACCTGTAGTCCCAGCGACTCGGGAGGCTGAGGCAGGAGAATGGTGTGAACCCGGGAGGCGGAGTTTGCAGTGAGCTGAGATCACGCCACCGCACTCCAGCCTGGGTGACAGAGCGAGACTCCGTCTCAAAAAAAAAAAAAAAAAAGGAATCATCTGGGGGCCTGGCGTATTGGCTCACACCTGTAATCCCAGCACTCTGGGAGGCTGAGGCGGGTGGATCACGAGGTCAGGAGTTCAAGACCAGCCTGACCAACATGGTGAAACCCTATCTCTACTAAAAATACAAAAATTAGCCAGGCATGGTGGCGTGCGCCTGTAATTCCAGCTACTCAGAAAGCTGAGGGAGAAGAATCACTTGAACCTGGGAGGCAGAAGTTGCAGTGAGCCGAGATCACGCACTGCACTCCAGCCTGGGTGACAGAGCAAGACTCTGTCTCAAAAAAGATAAAAAGAATCATCTGGGAAGCTTTAAAAATCCAGATGACCAGGCCACATCCCATACTAGTTCATAAGGAGCTTGGAGTGAGGGGGGGCAGATGGTAATAGTTGTCGAAACTTCCAAGATGACGCCAATGTACAGCAGGTTTGAGAGGCAGGGGGCAGGCACTCGGTACTCAGTGTGCGACACGTTAGAAGACCAGCCTCCTGCATCCACCCTCAACTCTATGAACCAGAATCTGCTCTGTGAGGTGATCCTGGTGATTTGGGTGCAATAAAGTTTGAGAAGCACTGATCCATGTTAAAGAGTTTCCCAGCATCCTCAGAAGCATGCTGGTGTCTAGTCCCCACGGCCTCTGAAATGGGGCCCCTAAGGAGACTGACTTCTAAGCAGGCAGCCACCATAAGCTAACCACTGAGAAGGGCTGGCTTCTGTGGGGGACTCCAGGCAGGCCACAGGGCAGCCACCACCATGACTCAGTGAGCTTGACAGGGCCATTCCACGGAGGGAGCTGAATTAGGACGACCCTCACAGCTCCCAAGGCTGGACCAGGAGGCAGGAGCCCCATGCAGTCCTGTACTGATGAAGACCCATTTTTTTTCTAGGAGATTTACGCTTTCATATGTATCCCCCGTGACCAGCCCACACACCTGGCTGAGAGATGGCTCTGCAGGGAGGGAGTCAGCAGGAGGGGAGGGGAGGGAAGAGGAGGGGAGGGGAGGGAAGAGGAGGGGAGGAAAAATATCTTGGCAGGCCAAGGAAAAAAAAGTGAAGAAACCACCTAAGAGGGCAAATGCAGGGCTCAGTGGGAGGGGTCCAAAGATGTCCTGAGGAGCCCTGGTGGCATCTGCCTTGACACCAGGCCCACTGCAGACAGTCGCAATTTCATCCATCCATTCATCCATCACATATTGACTGAGGGCCTACTAGGTACCAGGCACTGAGGATACAGCCCTGAACAAAGCAGACATCAGTCCCTGCCCTCATGGAGCTTATATTCCAGCGGTACAAACAAAACGGTAAACCAGACAAGTAAAAACGAAGCATCTGGCGTGCTAGATAATGATGGATGCTAAAGAGAAAACATGAAGCAGGAGACAGAATAAGAAATGTTGGGAGGAGGTGGAATTTTAGATGGAGTGACTGGGGATGACTCCACTGAAAAGGTGACTTTTGAAGAAAGAATGAGGGAAGCAAGAGTTCGCCATGTGAATATCTGTGGGAAGGGCCAAGCAGTAGGAACAGCAAGTGCAAAGGCCCTGAGGCAGGAGTGTGGGAGGTGTGTGGGTGGGACAGGCAGGAGGCCTGTGTGGCTGGAGAGAAGCCAGGGTGGGGAGGGGGGAGAGGACGCCAGGGAGGGAAGTGGGGAGGGGGAGATAGGTCAGGACTTTGGCCTCTACTCTGAGTGTGCACAGGAGGGACATGTCCTGACTCCGATTTTCACAGGCTCGCTGCGGCCGTGTTGTTGAGAATAAAGGGTCATGGCCGGCAATGGGGAGACTAGGAAATAGGCTGTTGCAAGGATTTACTGTAAGACTGACCTTCCCACTGAGTGGACACCTCTGGCCCTTTCAGTCCTAATGCCACAAGACTGGGAAGGGTCAGACCATGTGGCTATGCAAGCAGAGGGTCAGCTGGCCAAAGCCAAGGGCAGATGTGTGGGGCCAAGTATGTGGGGGCAGCTGGTGGAGGGAAGGCACACTGGATTCTAGTCCTGGCTCTGCATGACCTTGGGCCAGCCCCTTCCTCTCACTAAGCCTGTCACAAAAGCCATAAAAATGGGTCCCTAAGGGGTTGTGGTGAGGATTCTATGACAGGATGGGAGTGGAAGCTCTGGGTAAACTGAGGAGGGGTGTGGGTGCAGAGTCCTCTCTGGCCACACACCAGGAATGCAGGAGGACGATGCATCCCGATTCTCCACTAGGGGGAGCCTGGGCAATTCTCCCTCCCTCAGCAATGAACTTCCGAGACAGCAGTCCGACCTCCCTCATTTCAGAAGTCCCCAGCACCGCGTTCTGGGGTGGGAATAGATGTGCCCCTGAACGGTCCTCATGCTGCCTGAGATCCTGTGGTTGGCAGGACATGTTCTCTCCAAAAGATGTTCCACACAGCCCAATAGCAGTGATTTGAGAGGCTGGCACGTGGATCCATCATGCCATGACCCCCAATAAACAAACCAAAAAGAAGATGGAAAGGAAAAGCAACACAGGAAAGAGAAGCCACCCCTGGCTGGGGGCATTTGGTCTGAAGCAGGCAGGTGGGCGGCTTTGGGTTCAGCCCTGCCCAGGTTTGTGTGCCTGTTTCCTGTCTTGGCCCACAGGTTCTTCAAGGTGGCTCCTCACATGTTCACTAGGCATCTGCCCTGTGCCAGTCTGTATGCTGGGAGCGGGTAGTCCTGTGATGCAGCAGAAGCTCAGGCTCGTGAGCTCCCACCTACTCTCAGGGTCTCTTTCACCTCTCCATTTATCTGAAGGTTAAAAAGGCCCCATAAGTGCCCTTAAAACAGACCAAGGGGGCAGGCAGGGCAGGCATGCAGGGAAGGGCAGGTTGTTCATTGCAACAGAGTCACCGGCTGACTGGACAAGTGAGGACTGAGGTCCAGCCTGCTCTATAGTCGCCAAACCCTAAGTCCTGGTGTGGGGCTTCATCTGCTCAAGAGAAGGAAGGGAAAAGGTGCTGAGAAACAGCCTGGAGACAGCCCAGGGGAAACTTTACCACAAACCCTATTGCATGACCTCTACCTCCTGCGGTAGCTGCTTCATGCTGCTGTCATTGATCAGGAGAAGACCGTAAGGATAAGTATAATGGATCTTCAAAGACAGGCCCACCTGGGTTCTTTTCTTTCAGTCTGCATTTATTTTATTCTTTTATTTTTTAGAGACAGGGTCTCACTCTGTTGCCCAGGCTGGAGTGCAGTGGCACCAGCATAGCTCACTGCAGCCTCAAACTCCTGGTCTCACACGAGCCTCCCACCTCGGCCTCCCCAAGCACTGGGATTACAGGTGTGAGCCACTGTGCCCGGCCTCAACCTACATTTATTTAGTGTCAGTGATGTGCCAGGTACTATGAGAGGCACAAGTCATCTGTCAGGTGATGTCATCATGCCTTTCACCGATGCAGAAGCCGAGGCCCAGCCCAGTTCAGGAACGTGCTCTAGGGCGCATTACCAGGCAGAGGCAGGCTCCAGCTCTCAGGCCCCTGCGTTTTCTCTTGTTCAAAGGGCTCTAGAACCAGTGAGCCTACTAGGCTCTATCCTGGTACTATCACTTGGGCAAGTTACTCTGTGCAAGCTGATGCCTCCGCTTCCTACTCTGTGAAATGGGGTAACATCAACAGCAGCCTGGTGGGAGCATTGCAAAAAACAGGCAGGTCGGGGAATGAAAGGCAGTTAGTGCAGGACTGGCATATAGAAGTGCTCAGTAGGAGCTGGGCGCAGTGGCTCATGCCTCCAATCTCAGCACTTTGGGAGGCCAAGGTGGGCGGATCAGGAGGCCAGCAGTTCGAGACCAGCCTGGCCAACATGGTGAAACCTCATCTCTACTAAAAATACAAAAATTAGCCGGGCATGGTGGCATGCACCTGTAGTCCCAGTTACTGGGCAGGGTGAGGCAGAAGCATCGCTTGAACCCACAAGGCAGAAGTTGCAGTGAGCCGAGATTGCACCACTACACTCCAGCCTGGTTATCAGAGTGAGACTCCGTCCCCCTGCCTCCCCGCAAAAAATAAATAACAGTGCTCAGTAGGTGTCAACTACTGCTACAAAGCAAGCCCTTTTCCTCACAGGAGCCCTGGGAAAAAGACTATACAAATGCAGGCTGAGGTCCAGAGATAGAAAGGTGACTTCCCTCTAAGGCTGGTAAACCTACAGGCAGGACTACGGCCAAGGGTGCTGAGTCCTGGTTTATGCAGCTTCTCAACCTCCCTAATTCTCCACTAGAGCCAGAGGAGTTCCAGGAGTGGACCTGGACAGAGATGGTCCAGGTATGGGGCAGGGTGAGGAGGGATGTGTTGTCAGGACTGGAAGACAAAGAGTGAGGAGCAGGGCAGGACTTGAACTTGATCCTTGTGGATGTGCAGGTGGGAGGATCCCTGTGCCCCAGCTGGACCCTGAGTCAGGGGACCCCAACTCCACCCTCACCTGCCCCCATCGGCCCAGGCCAGCTAAGGCTGGTGGGCCTGAGCGTGGGCCAGCCTCCCCCACCAGCCCACCTGCCTGCCTGCCTCCTCCGGCCCGGCCGGCATGGTGGCAGGCCCTGCCTGTTCCCCTGGGAGCCTGCCGCCAGGCCTGATGGCACTGACGGAGGGAGGGAGGCCGCCAAGCTGTCAGTCTGGAGGTGCCCCTCGGAGCCCCTCCTGGCTGGAGCTAGGAGGGTGGGCCGGCGCCGGAGCCGGGCTGTCAGGGCCTTCACAGAGACGAGGCCGGAGAGGCGCTGCCTGACAGCTCGCCCACCGAATTAGGACCATTTGCATGCTAATTTCCAGCGCTCTAACGGGCTGGCAGGCGGGCTGGGGTGTGGAGAGTGTGCAGAGAGAGGCACCGCGGCCTCCCCGCCCGCGACGGAACAATGCTTGACTGATCTAGCTGCGTTAACGAGCAAATTATGGTAATTTTGTTATTACAAATGCATAGAAATTTCCAAAGCAGGCAGTCATTCAGGGCAGCTCCCTGCTCCTCCCCACTCCTAAATACGGAGCCCCCTATTTGCACACACGGGCCAGGCACCCACTTCAGAGACCAAGATTTCCAGGTGCTTCCCTCAGTTCTCCCAGGGAGGCCCAGGGTGAGCCCGGCCAGAGCACCCATCGGGTCAGCAACCCTCAGCGCCTGAGCTCCCCACACTTTCCCTCTTGTCCCCCAGTAGTCTCTACCTAGCCCCTGGGCTTAGCAACCCTGCAGAACCTCCACATGCAAGCTGGGTTCTTTCCATCTGAGCAGGTAGCATGGGCGATTCTCCTAGGTCTTGAGAAATTCATTCAGTCATTTCTGTGCCCATTCTTTGAACTAGGCCCAGCACCCAGGAGGGACTCAGGGATTGTCTGGTGAATGAACAAGTGAGTGAAGGAAGGAGGCAGGAAGGGAAGAGAGGAGGGAAGGTAGGGGGAGAGGCTGGGGAGAGAGGGAGAGAAGGAAGAAATGGAGGAAGACCAGAAAAGACCCACAAATGAAGATAATCAAGAGACCCCACAAGGCCAGCCCACTGGTGGTATAATTAATCCAAGACTTCAACAGAGGAGTTTATTTGCCAGCTAGCAACCCCTCCCAGTATTTATAATTGTCCACTGTCAAAATCACAATTTGTCCCAGTTTTTCTGGTAGTCTTCTTTTGATTAAAAGTATGTTTTTAGAAGCCTGCTCTGGAAGGCATCCAGACAGGAGCTGTTTCCAAAAAAGTGAGCTCCCAGCTCCCAGCAGTGAAGCGTGGGTCGCTCCAGGAGCAGGGCTGGGCACGAAGGATGGCTCAGTGGTGCCACGCTGTGAAAAGCAAGTATCCTCGGGCAGGTGGGGTGGGCCTGCGTCCACTCCTGCCCCCACCGGGCACCACTGGCAGTCCTCCTGCTTTATGACAGGGATTTCAGGTTGGGGCTGATGTTATTGAAAGGTCACGAAGCTGCCTCAAATCCATTTTGGAAGTCAGTGGGGAATAAATCATCAATTACGGAGGAAACCAGCAGCGAGGAAGGTCTGCTCCTGGTGGCTGAGGAAGCGCGGGCGGGCCGGGCCTCACCAGGGAGCATTCGAGGGAAAGGCCTAAATAGAAGCCAAGACTTCAGAACCTCAGCTGGGGTCGTGGTCAGATTTTTCTATTTGTCTGATTTTCTAACTGGGTCACAGCTTCCAGAGGGAAACTGAACCCAGGAACAGAAAACAATCACTTCTTTGTGTCTGGCTACCTGACTCTGGGTGGGGGAGCTGTGGCCCCGGCGTGCCTGCAGGTCTCAGGCCAACCTCGGCCAGGCCTGGGGAGCCCACCATTGCCTGGGGCCGCTCAGGCACAGAAGCCTGAGACCCTGAGAGAAGATGTTTTTGTAGCTGGCCAGGTCCCAGGGCCTGGGAGAGGATCTGCGCTCAGGAAGAGCACAGTAAAAGTTGGGGTGAAGTGGGGGTCTTGATTTGGGTTGCTGTAGAAGCCAGGGCATCCAGGAACTATCCTTTTTATATCAGTTCTGCATAAAGATAGGAGACAAAATTGCTTCTTTTTTATTGCTTCGGTGAGGAACTGAGGGCGGTGGGGACGATAGGGCAGAAAGAGAGCCACCTGGCTCTCCCTCTGACTTGCCATGTGACTTTGCACAAGTCCTTTCCTCGCCCTCATCTGCACAGCCCTGGGTTGATTTCTAAGGTTGAGTCCAGCCCTGTCCATCAGTGATGGATGAAAAAGCAGCTACGGAACACACAACGGCCTCTCCAGTCCTCTCTGAGGTGGGGTTAGAACACACTCCACGCAGGCACAGCCCAGTCTACACGGGGCTAACAGCCTTCAAAGCTTCTCCTGCAGAGAAGATTTCTCCAAAGCCAAAGTCAAGGCCCTCAGCTAGGACCTCTGTTGGATCAGTGTCTTTGCTGCTGCCTGCAATGTCCAGCTCTACAGCCCACAAAAGGTCCTGAATGGGGTGGTGGGTGGGACATGGCTGGTCTCCTGCTTCCCAAGGCTAGATTCCAATTTCTTTGCATTTATTTTTCCAAATGTGTCTGGCTCGTTCCTGGGGAGTTCTTCTCTTCCCAGGAATCCCACACCCACAGTGCCCATGGAAGAGCTTTCATTCACAAAACTCCCGTGCAAAGTTCTAAGGGCTATGTGAAACTGCTTCAACCCGACTCCTTGGTATATACCTGGTGTCCCCGCGTAGACCTGCTCGTGACACACCCTTCTTTTGCATCACACCATGAAAGCAATTTCTGGGCTGTAACACAGTGTTTCTAAGAGTCACACTCCAAATTGGCAAAGTCCTTCACTTGTCATTTAGACTGAACCACTTACTAGCAAACCACTTAAGCCTCAGTTTTCACTTCTGTAAAAGGGGCTTGTGAATAGCAAAGCTCTGTCCAGATGGGGGTTCGTCTTCTTAACATCATTGTCAACAAGACCTCACGATGGCCACAGCGGGCAGAAACCCTGCCCTGGCAGGACAATGCCCAAGGCATTTTTGGCCTGGCACTGCTCTTCAGGCAAAGGGTATTATGGTAACACAGTTGTCATTTCACATTTTTCTTTCCTCCCTCTTTTATCTCTCATTCTCTTTTCTACTCCTTTCCTCTTCCTTTCTCTCTTTCTTTCAGCCCTGGATTTAAGTCTCCCTGTTTCGGGCTCTTTATTTGTGCCCGTTGCACATAGACTCCTTATAAAGAAAATTCATTTGTTCAGGGTCACCGCATGGTTTTTCATTAAAAACAAATTACCCGCATTCAGGGAGGACATCTGGGCTTCACGGGTCCCATTAATGACTATATTTCCAGCCTCCCCAGCCCGGTTGGGCTCCCCTCGCCTGTCACCCCGCGTTCCTGGCCCCGGGAGGACAATGAGAGTGACAGGCAAGTGAAAGGGAAAACATGAGGGATGAGGGCGAGAGGCGAGTCCCCGGAGAGGGGAAGGAGGGAAAAGTGAAAAAAATAAATAACTCAAACAGAGGGTAACAAGGGCTATTGTCTCAGCATCTTCCTGTGAGAAGCCAGAGCAAATATTGGAAGAAGGACTGGGGGCGTTTCAATGGCGCTCAAGCCCTGTTTAATTACACAGTCGGACCCTAACTTGCCCTGGACTCTGGACCGGGCGAGATGGGGAGGGGCATGTGCTGTATTCAGATAAATGCCACCCACAGCTACTGAGCACCTACTGCAGGCAGCACCTACTGCAGGCAGGGCCAGGGTCTGAGAGGAATTCCAGGCAGCCCTGACCTCAGAAGCAGCCGGGAGATGGGCGCACGGGGTCTGAACGGCAGTGCCCTGGGGGTGCACACAGTGGGGAGATGAGGGACTGCGGTGGGAGGCTGCCTGTAAGAGAGAGCCTTTAATTTGGGTCTAGGAGCATATGTCAAGCACAGACAGGTGAGAATGGGGAGGGAGAAAGGAATATACCAGAATTCCAAGTGTGAGCTCCCTAACATCCCAGCGGGAAGAGCTCTTCCTGGGCCATAAAAGAACTCGAGTTAGGAAGGCCACCCATGTCAGTGAGGGAGCACCTTCCCTGGCCCCAGAGCCCATAGATAGTCTCCATTTTTCTCAGTCTCCACGGACACCAGGGGCTCAGAGACCCTAAGTTCCAGGCCCCAAGCCCAGCTGCTCCCTGACTGGCCATATCCCCCTGGCAATGTAACACCACCTCCCTGAACTGAGTCAGCCTGCCTCCAAGATGGACATGCATACTCCAACCTCACAACATGCTTTCAAATGGCAACTGGGGCTAACAGCTGTGTGTCCCTTGACAACTCTAAAGCACCATGCAGGTTGGGGGTCAGGAAGCATGGGACTTGTTGGTAGAATGAGCTTACGGGCATGGATGGTTTGGCCTCATTTGAGAACGCTCTCCTTTTGGAAGGTAGGAGCCGAGCTCCACTGGTTCTCACTACCCCGAGGGCTTCGGTCACTGCCAGAAGTTCTCTGGATAGGAGTATCCCAGGTAGAGTGACCCTCAGGGTTAGAGGCAGCGGTTGGTCCAGATGAAGACTGACAGCTGTCAGGGCCTTGGAGACAGGGGCTGCAGATCTCAGCAAGTCAAAGGGAGTCAAACTCTGACAGCCCCAGTAGATTAAAGCTGGGTTTCGGAAAGAGTGCAGTTAAGTACAGGAGCAAAGCACATCTCAGAACCTTTGTCTTCATCGTCCCTGCCCCGCCTGAAACACTCATCTTCTCCCTCCTCACTCCACCTCCCACTGGCTAACATATGTTTCTCTCTCAACAATAAACCTGAAAATTGTCTCTTCCTAGATTCCTCCCTTGCCCTAAGGGCAGCACCGCGGATGACTTGGAAAGCTTTAGCTGTGCCCCTATTCTTTGATGTGCTTTCTCAATCTCAGCAAAACTCTCTGCAAAAGCACCTTCAGACATGCCTCCCACCCAGCCCTACTATACAGAGATTCCAAGCCCCTCTATGTCTAACATCCCCAATCTAGGCTCGATCCCCCTTTTCTGTGTTCCCAGAGTCCCTGGGCTTGCCTGTTACCACAACTGGCCCCCATAGCCCCTCACAGATTTGCCTGACAAGCGTCATGGCTTTTGATCTTGTATCCTTAGGCTAATGCCCGGCACATGTAGATGCTCAATACATGTTGGAAGGGAGAAGGAAAGGAAGGAAGTAATAGTGGATAGAAGGATGTATAAATAGATGGATGGATGGATAAGTAGATGGATGGATGGATGGATAAACAGATGGATGGATGGATGGATGGATGGATGGATAAATGGATGGATGGATGGATGGATGGGTGGGTGGATAAACAGATGGATGGATAAACGGATGGATGGATGGATGGATGGATGGATGGATGAATAAATGGATGGATGGATGGATGGATGGATGGATGGATGGATAAATGGATGGATGGATGGATGGATGAACAGATGGATGGATGGATGGATGGGTGGATGGATGGATGGATGAACAGATGGATGGATGGATGGATGGATGGATAAATGGATGGATGGATAAATGGATGGATGGATAAATGGATGGATGGATAAACAGATGGATGGATGGATGGATGGATGGATGGATGGATGGATAAATGGATGGATGGGTGGATAAATGGATGGATGGATGGATGGATAAATGGATGGATGGGTGGGTGGATGGATGGATGGATGGATAAATGGATGGATGGATGGATGGATGGATGAATGGATGGATGGATGGATGGATGGATGGATGGATGGATGGAAGGATGGATGGATGGATGGATGCATGGATGGCCACTGCAACCTGATCAGTTCAAGGCCCCACAATTATTTATTATGTTCAATACATTTCAACAGGCTCTCTCCCAAGCCCTTTCTTCTAGGACATGGAGGCCCCTCTCCATTCTACCCCATAGCACATCATGCATTAAATGCACTATAATAATGATACTTTTCACTCTAAAAACACAAAAAGCTTATTTTTATAATTTTACTTTTGAAATTATTTGGCCACAAGTAATCTAATTGATGATTAGCTACAAATTCTCAACAATTGAGGCACAAATTTAGAAATTCTTTTAAAGCAACAAAATCTAATCTAAAAATGGTTTTTAAATGTAACGAAATTTTTGTAAGCCCTAAATTTAATAGTTAATGAAGTTAACAACGTTACAATTTGTAAACATTTAATACAACATTTATTAATGTCAGTTTTCTAGTTTCCTATTTTAATTTTAGAGGTAAAAGGAGCTTTGTTTGGGCCTCAGATTGTTGTAGATTCCTAAAAAGCTCCTGGGACATTAGCCCAGGGCCTCTCCAGGGCCCTGCACTTTCATTTAGGATCCTGTGGGAAGTCTTGGCTGGGACACCAACCTCCTCTTCCAGGAGCTCAAGTCTGGTAGAGGTGGAGACGCACTCGTAAATAATGTGATAAAAAGTAAAAGAAAAGGGAAGGAGTGCGTTGGGACCCAAGCCTCAAAGGGGCAGACTGCTGCCGTCCAGTGGATGAAGGGGTTGGTCTGAGCCCTGGACACTCCTGCATAGGGTGCCCTCATGGCTGGGGCTACCTGGTCCAGGCTCCTCCTAGAACTTCAGCCTCTCCTTCCCATCCCACCTCCAGGTAAGCCAGGCCCAAAGTACTTTCTCCCTGTTTGCCCCCAACCAAGACTCAACCACAAGACAGAGGGAATTGCCACCTGCCCTTTTGGCAGGCCTTTTGGCAAGCAGTACTACTGGGAGGTGCCTGCAGCAGTGTGGCTTAAACCCCAGGCCCGGCGTCAGGTTGCTCTGCCACCTGCTGAGTGGCAGGGGCTGAGGATGGCTCCTACTGCCACTCTGTGGGCCCTGTGCGTTCCTGGGCTGCAGTCCTTGTCCAGTCCTTAGAGTTTATCTCCTGAATTCGTGTCCACTCTGTCTCTGGTCAGAATCTGACTTGGTCATCAGGAATTAGGATAAGAAGGCCTAAGGTTCAGCAAGATCACTGTCCTCAGGACGCCCTCACTTTGGGCTGTGCACCTCCAGGTTCCTGTCTGCACTAACGGGGGACCCCCAACCTCTCAGGGCTGGGAGAACCTTTAAGCCCTCCAGGCCCACCCTGACCCTTCCTCAGCCATCCAATGCTTAGCCCTTCCACAAATGCTTCAGTTTCTTCTAAAACAAACTCTGATAGCATTCCCCTTCATCTCCTAAAAAGCCATCACAGTCCAGTCATTTTGTTTGTTGTTCATTTCTAAGAAATACCATTAGTAGAAAGACATCAGGAAGAAATTGTAAGTCAGGATCCCAAACACATGTTCTCACATACTCATGACCAGGTCGGTGCAGTTGGATCCGGGTCCTGCCAACTACCATCAGAAGGAGCTGGAAACTGGGGAAATCTAACAAGTAGATTCAGCCCAGAGCAGCACCAAAGCTGTCCTCAGCCGCTGGCTCTGAGCTCCCCCAGCACTGCACACTCCCCAGGCGGGCCAGTGAGCACCGACTTTGGACAGGGCACTCTCCCAGCTGAGACTCTGCTTCTCAGCTGTCCTTGCAATGGGTTCGTAGGAAATAAGAACGTTTCCCAGCACCCGTGAGCCTAGGATATTCTCTCTCCCCATCTCCATGCTCCCACAAGGGACACTGCTTTCAAAGATGGAACAAATTATGGTGATCTTCACTACCTCTCTCTCACCCTAAGATTGCAGATTCCAGTCTGAGAGCCCTCCTCCCAGGTGCACAGGCCCCGAAAACCAGCCCTGGCCAGCCCCAGCAGTTTCTGGGCCTTCCCAATCGAGACATGGGAGCAGCGTGTAAGGTCAGCAAGTCCTCAGGCTCTTCTCCTTCAGTCCAGCCCTTGGAAGTGATTACCAGATTACACATGACAGCCAGGGCCACTGCCTTATTATTCACAGCCCCAGATCTGAAGGGAACTTGGAAGCATTTGCTGCTCGCTTAGAACAGAGGTGACAGGGCTCAGGGAGCCCTCCAGTTCGGTCAGGAGCTGACATTAGCAGGGATAAACATCACTGACTTAGAAACTTTGAATGGCAGGAGCAGAAAGCCCCCTGGGGTGCATTCAGCTCAGCCTCCCCAGGCCCTGCCTCCTGCTTTAAGAGAGAGCAGGGAGTCCCAAGGTCATGTCCCAAGGTCATGCTCTGAGTATCTGGCAGCTAGAATCAGAACCTAGGTCTCCTAAATTCAAGTAGGACTTTCATGTCCCCAGAGTCCTTTCCATCTCTGAGGCTTTTGTAATTCTTTTCTTCCCAAATGCAGGCAAGAGCTGAGAAAACCTACATGCGGGTATCAGTTTCTCCTCACTCTCAGCATCACTTCCGTGCAGGGCTCCTGGGGCTTTAGTCACAAAGACTGTCCAGATCACATCACTCTAGACCCCTCGCCCCCCACCCTATGAGGGCACAGGCAGCCCTGGCTTTCAGACTCGCATCCACATCTGCCTGAGCAGAGCCTACTCTCTGCAAGGCTACCGGATGCTCAGCCTCATGCCCAGAGGTTTCCAGGGCTGAGGGGTGGGTGTGACTGGGACCCTTCTTCCCTAGATCCAGCCTTCCCTTCCAGCTCATCTCCCACCAGCCCCAAAAGGCTTTGGTCACTCCCAGCTCCCTCCCTGATGCCCACGCTCTCTGGTTCCCCGGGGCTTCTCACGCACTGGTCCCTTACCCAACAATATCCCTCCAGCTTCACAGACTGGCAAACTCACTCTTCAAGGTCCAGCTCAAATGACCTCCTCTGATAAGTCTTCCCTGATTTGTCCCACTCCACCCCATTGCCTCAGCAGACTCAGTAGCCCCCTCACCTGCATTTCCCGAACGCTTTATAGATTCCTAGGTCTTAGCTCTTAACATTAGCACATCGGAATTTTTGTATATCCATCTCTCCAACTAGACTGTGAGCTCCCTGAGGGCAGGGGCTGTGTCGGCAACTCCACCCCAGCCCAGAATTGGCACCCAGGGTCTCTTAGGAAATGTTTGGAGAATGAATGAATGAACAAGTGAATGGCCTCCCGCATTTCATCCTAGCTGTGTCTGGGATTCCCCAGGGTCAAGTCTATATTCCTGGTGTGGCAGAGTGACTGGAGGCCACTAGAGGGCAGCAAAGAGTCAGGAACGAGCAACAGGTGTGCACCCCAGAGCCCAGGGTCAGGTTGGCAAAGGGGCGGCGTGCCCAGGCCAGAGAGCTACCAGGAGCCCCAGCGAGGAGCTTAGAAAGAAAGTCAGGGGTGGAGGGAAGTTAAGAACAAAGGCTGCTCGTTCCCTGAGCAAACGTTCCCTGAGCCTGATGCTTAGGTCACGGAGGTGCCTAGAGAGCACTGGTCCTCTCTCCGTCTGATGCTCAAGTCCCCACCGCCAAGTTCTCACCAGTGTCCACTGGACCCTCCCAAGTCTGCCTATTCCAATGTCTTCAGTACTAATCATAGGAAAGGTTCTTGATACAAGGCTGAAAAAGGTAGCCCTCTGAATCCTGTTCACCGGTCCCGGTCATGCCAAGGAACTGGGCAGTATATATTTTCCCTGTTTCACATACTTAACCAGACCCAGAGAGTGGAAATGACATGTCAGATGGCACAGTGTCCCTGGCTGAGCTGGGCCAGAGTCTTGTCTGGTACTGCATCCCCCACCCCTAAGGCTGCATGCTTGGCACAGAGCAGGCCTGTAGGGCAGGTAAGACGCAGAATCAGGGGTGGTCTTGCCAGACCACAAAAGAAACCTTCTCCTCCCCACTCTAGAACCTCAATACCCTCCTACCTCCCACAGACGGTGTCTCTGTAACTGCACAACCATCATTTCAAACAGCAGCAAGGCAGGCTCCGAGAGGTCACAGAGTTCCTCTGTGGTCACACTGCTAATAATGGTGAAGCCACATTCTTGCCAAAGCACCCTTAGCTTCTCTTGGGGCATCTGCACATCTCTGTCTGGACTGGCCCTCGCCCCACGCTCCTGGGGCTCATGCACCTGCCTGCAGAAGGCCTCACCTGCATGTCTGCTTGGCCTCCAAAAGTTGCCAAGCTCAGATCCTAACCTTGCTGGCCATCAGCCTCCACTCAGTGGGCTCCCCTCCCTGCCAATCCCACTTGTCTGGCCTAGGCTGGACTCCCACCCCTGGGAACCCATGCCAGCCACTAGGCTTAGCCTTCTGCCCTACCCCAAAGCCCCCACCCTCCTCTCCAGATAGCCAAGCACACACGGTTCCCAGTCCAGCTCCAGGGCCGCCTTTGCCAGAATGCCTTTCTCAGTTGCACCAACCACAGCTGCCTCTCCGTTTTCTCCAGACCCACTGCATTCGGAGACTGCCTGACTCCTACTTGGCAGTGCTCTCGTTTCTGACTGGATTCTTCTATAATTGACTCTCCCATTGATCCACGGGCTCCAGGGGGTATGAGCTCTGCTGGAGAGCTCTTGATTTGAGCTTTAGCATGCCGGCTCGGTGTCTTTGTTCACCATCGTATCCAGCCCAGGCCCCGTGTAAATAATAGTAGCAATAATAATGAACACTTATGTGCCACTCCATATGTGCCAGTCAGAATTCTAAGAGTTTTCATGTATATTACATCACCTAATGCTCACATTTATTATCATTATCCCCATTTTATACACGAGGAGGAAACCAGGGCCCTGAGGAGTTACATAACTTGCCCCAAGTCACACAGCTAGTGAGAAGCAGGACTGTGACTCAGAACCAAGCAGTCTGGCTCAGGTACATGCTCTTAACCACCCAGCCTCCCACTGCTTCCCCATGTGGCGGCCATTCTAACAGCACTACCACTCCCAGCCCTGGGTCAGCCCCAGCCTCCTTGGTTGCATCACCCCAGCCCCGGACTCAGGGCCACAGCACACCTGGCAAAGCTCTCCTTGGCAGCTCGGCCAAAAGCTCTCCTTTTTAATTTCAGCTACTGTGTCCTGAGTGTGACTAGGTGCTAGGAACTGTGCCGGGAACTAAGGACACAACTGTGAACAAAACAGACATAGCCCTGATTATTGTACAGCTCTGATGTACCATACAGACCTGAAGAGAAGCCAGAGAGGAACGAGTAAACCACACACTAAATGACGTCAGCTGGGTTTAGTGCCACACATGAAAAGAGCAGGAAGCTCTGGGAGAGGAATGATGGGGGGGGTCCTCGTTCAGAGGGCGTGTGGCAGGCAGAATTGTGGCCCCCCCACCAAAAATATCCACATCGTAATCCATGACTATGTCGGGTTACACGGCAGAGGGGAATTAGGTTGCAGATGAAATGAAATGCACTAATTAGCTGTCCTACACATGGGCAGA
Organism: Macaca nemestrina; assembly: GCF_043159975.1. Taxonomy (NCBI): domain Eukaryota; kingdom Metazoa; phylum Chordata; class Mammalia; order Primates; family Cercopithecidae; genus Macaca; species Macaca nemestrina. The sequence continues at coordinate 66,227,802 of NC_092138.1, forward strand.
TTATCCTAGATATCCAGATGGGTCCAAGGGAAACACAGAGCTCTCTAAGCGAATGAAGGAGGAAGGAGGGGCAGCCGGATAAAGACTCAGCCCAACATCACCAGTTTTGACAAGGAAGGCAGGGGCCAAAAGCCAAGAAATGCAGGCAGCAACAACAAGCTAGGACAAGAAAGCAAATCATTCCCTCCTAGCACCTCCAGAAGAAACAAGCCCTGCAGACACCTTGACTTCAGCCCAGGGTGACCTATTTCCAGAATCAGAGGGTGAAAAGAGTCTGTTGTTTTAAGTCACTCATTTGTGGTCATCTGTCATAGCAGCAACAGGAAACTCAAATATATTTGGTCACTGGGGAAGGCCTCCCTATGGAGGGGAAACCCAGATAGGTGAGAGGGGACCAGGCAAGCTGGGCAAAGAGCAGAGAGGGCCCCTTAAGCAGAGGAACTTGCAGATGCTGAGGCGGGAAGGAACAGGTCTCTCTCACACCTCCTGTGGCGTCCAGTGGACCCTGTGCCTTCCCGGCCCACATGGCTGGGTCCACCTCTCCTCTGGCCTCAGGCCCCCACTCGACACTGCACCCTCACCTACTTCTTTAAGAAAATAAAAGCCATCAGTTTAGTGAGTGCCTCAATTGAAAGGCATCTAGAAATGATGTCCATCAATCCATGGCAAGTGGAGTGCCCAGGACCACAGGGACCCCACCTAGTGCCTTTGTGCACATTGTTCTGGCAGACCATGTGGGATGGGGCACCCATTGGTTCCTCAAAGATAGCAACCTTTTTTCTCAGACTCACTAAAGCCAAAGGGCAGTGAACTCCCCTTCCTTTTTCCTCTAGCCCAGAATTTGTAAAAATTTTAAATGCCATGTCAATACCTGTTGGGTTGCAAAATATCTTCAGGCAGGAATCAACTGGTTACACCAATCAAGACACTACGAAATCTTTGGTGCAAAACTTTCGGCATTTTCTGGGACATGGTGGAAATAAAATTTGAAAACTGTTTCCTTTCTAAGCTGATATAAGATGCGATATTTGCTTTCTTCAACATAACTGCTCTGCAAATGGCGATGCAGAGTTTACAGAGCTGCAGAGTTTAGTGAATCTGCAAACCCTAGAGAAGACCAAGAAACTATGTTTTGCAGACATGGGGATGCCCTGGAGCCAGAAGGGGCAGACAACTCCGATGACAGAATTGGAAATCAAGCTGAACATAAATTCAAGCTAACAAGCTGACATTTAGTAAGGAAAAACGTGACGTCCACTTTTTCAGGCTCTGAAGTGTGGCTGTGGAAGCATATCCCGAGGCAAGCATGCCTTCCTCTGTGTGTCCTCCAAGCACATTTACAATAAAAGTCTTCACTTAGAAATGAAGTGGTGGCTGGGTGCAGTGGCTCATGCCTGTAATCCCAACACTTTGGGAAGCTGAGGCAGGAGGATCGTTTGAGCTCCGGAGTTGGAGACCAGCCTGCACAATATGGCGAAACCTGTCTCTACAAAAAATACAAAAATTAGAGGGCGGGGTGGCAGGCGCCAGTAGTCCCAGCTACTCAGGAGGCTGAGGTGAGAGGACCACCTGAGCCCAAGAAGTCAAGTGAGCCAAGAAGTCACCTGAGCCCAAGAAGTGCAGTGAGCCAAGATCACGCCACTGCGCTCCAGCTTGGGCGACGGCCAGACGGAGACTCTGCCTCGATAAAAAAGAAAAGAAAAGAAAAAAAAGTGAAAGTAGTGGCAGCTAAATGTTTTCTAAAGCCTACAGCGGAAAAAACACCCCAAAGATTTCGGGTTTCCCTCCATATTGCACCACCAGCCCACCAGAGGCCACAGGGAGTGAAACAGACCTCGTAGCAAAACAGACGATTGCAGCGTAGCAGCCTCAGAGAGACAAAAGCAAGAGAGACAGATGTCCCAGAGCCTTGTTCCACTTGTTTCTCCAAACATGCCAACAGGCCCTCGGGGTCAATGAAAGGGCATCATCGCCTTTAGCACCATCACAATTCAATGAATGCCTTCTGGATTCAGAAGCCCAAGAGGTCATGAATCAGAATCTGAACAAACACTAAGCTGAAGTTCTCAAGCGGGTTGTGGTATATCCACGTCCTACATATCTTCGTCCTACTCCCTGGAGCCTGATAAAGGGAGGCTCCTTATATGTAACCTGTGAATGTGACTTCTGGTGAAAGGGAAAAAGGCGTCTTTGCAGATGTGATTGATTAAGGATCTTGCGATGGGGAGATCATCCCGGATCCTCCAGGTAGGACCAAAATGCATACGTATCCTTATAAGAGAGAAGAGGCAGATTTGACACACAGAGTAGAAGGCAATGTGAAGACGAAGCAGGGAAACACCGAAAGCACCTGCCATGGAGCACGGCAGCTGCAGCCAGAGAATGCCAGGAACCACAAAACCTGGAGGGGGAAGGAAACAGATCTTTCCCCAGGGCCTCCAGAGGGAGCACAGCCCTGCCAACACCTTTGGCCCAGTGATACTGACTTCAGACTCCTGTGCTCCAGAACTTTAAGAGAACACAGTTCCGTGGTTTTAAGCCACCAGGTTTGGGGGAGATTTGTTACAGTAGCCACAGGAAACTAACACACAGGTCCATATAATTTTCCTGGCCTCCCTCCCTTAGCCAACATTCACAAAGATAACTTGACATGTGTTAGGGGCCACGAAGGGTGCAGAGATTAATCAGGTCCCAGTGAGAGTGGCGGACGTGGCGTAGGGGACCGTGCCTTGAACACGCTGGGTCATGTGATGAGGCAGAGCCAGGCACAGGCGTCTTCCCCTAGAGGGGGCCATCCAGGAAAGCTTTTCTGAGCAGGGGAGGTCTGCACTCAGCCCTGAAGGGTGAAGCTGGATTCTGACAGGTCAAGGTGGGAAGCTGTCCAAGAATGATGAAGGAACTGATGGGTGACAGTCCAAGGTGTGCTGGGCTCCAGAGAGCGGTCAGGGTCAGGGAGGCTGGGAGAGGAGGCCAGAAAGGCAAGTTGAGGCCAACCACGGTGAGGCCTGACAGGCAGCCCAGGGCCCCTGCTGTGCCAAAAGGTGGACCCTCTCTGTTCTGTGGGTCAGTGCCGGGGGTAGTGTCTGCAAAAACAATGTCCACAGGCCACCCAAGAAACAGATTTGGAAATTTTGTTGGAAACAAGAGTCCCAAAGACCTCACCCTGTTTGTCCATGGAGAAACAGGAACTAAGGGCTGTGCGGCTGAGCTTGCAATCCCAGCCCTGATGCCAGGCCTGGCACCGAATAAATGCTGGGGGATGCATGAAAAGAGACAGCAAGGAGGCCGGGGCAAGAGGAGAAAGAGGAAAAGACGGGGGAAGAGGAGACAGAGAGATGCAGAAGGGAAGAATGGAGGGAGAGAGAGAAGGAAGAAGTCATGAGCTCCCAGGCAGCAGGCTCCTCTGCCAAAATGCTTGTTTTCCTCCCTCCACACTCGTGCACGTCCCTCTGTGCCCAAGGACAGAGTCCCATGGGGCCCTGAGGCCACCCCTGTCCAGCTGCTGCCAGGCTTGGTGAAGCTGTGCCCCTGCTCAGGCCTGTGATTCCTGCTGCCCTGTTAATGGGCAAGGAGTCGCCATCCATTCCCACTGGAGGCTCTGCCAGGCCTGCAGCCATTTGTGTCTTGAGCCTGGTAATTAGGGCTGGAGGAATCCTGGGGGCCAGAGGGCAGGCTGTGTTTGGATAAACTTGGCAAAGTTCAGCTGCTTCTCTGAATTCAGCCTCTTTGGGGTTTCCAGTGGGGAGCTGAGAGGACCGGCTGGGTGGCCTCAGCTTCACCACTGACATGTTTTCAGAACAGGTTCCAGGGCTGTCCCTGCCCCTCTGTCATCACAGAGAAGCTGGAGTTGACAGATTCAGAGGGCACACCCAGGCAGCCCAGGGCAGAGGAAGAAGTGCCTCCCCGGGTGTGGGGAGTGCTGGGAGGGAGGTAGAAGGGGCCAAAGACTGGGGTTTGAGTCCTCCGCCTGCAAGCTGCACAGCCCCCGGAAATTCCCTGGTTCTCTGGGGCTTCTCTGGCCCTTGTGGAAAACAGGGATTACTCTCCTAACCCTGCCTCCCTTGCAGGACTGTTGCATCATAGCACTCAGGGGAAGTCCGTGTTATATAAGGCACTACAGAAGCACGACGGGCCATTCATGGACACGGCTTGGGATTCATCTCCCAAGGCTGCCTGGACTTACTAAAGGTTGGAAAATGAGGAGTCAGTGGGGCAGCGCAAGGGGAAGGGTGGTGTGTGTCCCGCCACCTCTGTGATCTGCCACGGGTCCATCCTTGCAGCAGACCAAAGTTTTGCAGGCGGGAACCTGGCAGACCTCCCTGGCATTGGCAAGGCCCAGGACAAGAGTACACACGGAGGCCGTTTCCCATGTGTCTCATATTTAAAAATCATCAATCAAGCTAGCAAACCGTTAAATGAAATATGCTCCATCCTCCTACCTTGTTAAATACATCTTCAAAACAACCTGGAAGGCCAGGATCGAATGTAGAATTCTGGACCTCCTTAGTGTTCTGTGCCAGGACATGGCTGTAGGGGGAGCCGGCCTGGCTAAGATCCGTCCTGCTGAGCTCCCCACCCCAGGATCCTCATCACCACGTGGGCCTTGCACACGCATGAGTGGACACCCAGCCCTCACATCCAAGCTCCGTCCACACTCTCGACAGAGAGCCAGGCCTTGGGCCCAGGGATGCACACACCAGTGACATGGGCTGGCTTTAGGAGGATGGCCCAGGGGAAGAGGCTTGGGCCTATTTGGGCGAGACTCCAGCATGAGCTAGGAAGAGGGGTGTGGGCGTGTCCGTTTGGCCCTGCAGTCTCTCCCCAGTGCATGGGAGAGGGGTCACGGCTTCAGCAGGGCTAGAGTGGGGCCCTCTAAGGCGTGGCTCCCTTATTTATTTATTTATTACATTTTATTTATTTATTTATTTTTGAGACAGGGTATCGCTCTGTCACCCAGGCTGGAGCGCAGTGACGTGATCTCAGCTCACTGTAACCTCTGCTTCCTGGGTTCAAGCAATTCTCCTGCCTTAGCCTCCCAAGTAGCTGGGATTACAGGCGCATGCCACCACACCTGGCTAATTTTTGTATTTTGTTTGTTTAGTAGAGACAAGGCTTTGCCACGTTGGCCAGGCTGGTCTCAAACTCCTGGCCTCAAGTGATCTGCCCGCCTCTGCCTCCCATGGTGCTGGATTACAGGCGTGAGCCACTGTGCCCGGCCTATTCTGGCTTTTTTAAGTGCCCAGAGACAGTCAAGAGTGTGTGTTAGGAGGAGATAAGGCCCTTAGAGCCCCAGGCACTGAAACAAGCTGTGTGGTCCCCTGTAAATGACTACCTAAGAGACAGCATGGCGACTATAGTCAATAATAATGCATTGCATATTTCCAACCCCTAAAAGAGAGGTTTTTAATGGTTCTCACTACAAAGAAATGATAAATATTTGAGGTGACAGGTATGTTAATTAGCTTGATTTGTTCATTCCACAATGTATACACTGTCAAACACCACACTGTACCCCATAGATACACTGAACTATTTGTCTATTAAAAATTAAATTAAATAAATAAAAACTTTTAGAAATAATTTTTAAAAGGAGACAATGCTAACTCATAAAAGATGTGTAACAACATCCAATGGAGGCCTGATTTTCCCCCTAATTTTTAAAAACATCTTTCAAGAAAGAATACTTTGGGTATTTCTGCTATGCTAATGCCCTTAACACCCAGACAGCCAGCACCACTTGTCCCCATACCACCCCACAATGTAAGAAGACATGGCGGCCTCCTCTCCAAATGTCTTAAAATGGACACATCGCCAGCCTGGGGGGATCAGGTTCCAATGGCCACAGGGTGTTCCTCTTAGAATCAAGTGACAAACCCACCATCCAACATCCCGTCTGTACTGAACACATTATCCTCAACCCCAAGGAGTAAGGCCACCGTGAGCACTGCAGAGCCTTCTGCTCGTTCATGCCACATGATTGTGTGGGAGAGAGAGGGTGGGGGCCGGGAGGGAGGGAAGCTTGGGGAGAAGGCTCGCTCCGCACTGGCTGGGTGACCTGCAGCCAGCCCCTGCACCCTCTGTGTTCAGACTCTGTATGTGGCCAACGAGGGGCTGTTTGAGTGACAGTCAAATACCCTCCCCCCACCCCCGGTGTCCTCCCTGGTGCTGCTGCTGGCTGGTCCAGGGCCCACTGCAGGCCCAGCTGCAGAGAGCGCAGACCTCTGCCTGATTTATTCAGGTCCGCTTCTCAGAAGCGTAGAGGTCACCCAGGGTGTTTGGGGGGATGCCCCCCCACCGAAACCCCGTCCGCTGCCTACTGTGGAGACGCCGACAGTGCAAACTCACCAGGCACCATCCCTGTCAGCGTCGGCGCTGAATAGCTGCCCTGTCCAGCGGGGGGAACGTGTGGAGGGTACCCGGGGAGGGTCGTGCTCGCCAAGTCACGGCCTGAGGAATCAAAGCAACAAATCACAGGGTGAGCATCTCCGCGGCCAGCCGCTCATGTCCACAGCTCCCTGGACGCTTCTGCACATTTGTCACGTTTGGACACTGAATGGCAATGTGACCCCAGCTCCTCCGTCGCTCACACGTGCTCTCACACACACACACACACACACACGCACGCATGCACACACATCTCCAGCCACCCTCGCTCCACTCAGCAAGAACGGAGTCAGGGCTGTGGCCTGTTCCTGGGAAATCAGAACCCCCAGCTTGGGAAGGCTGGGCAACGCAGGTAACAGCACGCCCTGACTCCAGCCAGCTCTCCCTACTCTCTACTCCCCAAGAATGCCTGGGACCTCTCCATCTCCACACTGTTGCTTCTGCTATGTCCTCTGCACAAAGTCCCCCTTCCTCCAACTGCACACAGCCTGCCACCACCTGCTTTCAAAGACCAGCTCAAATGCCGCCCTCCTCCTCTCCTCAATAGCCCCCCTCAGTGAACAAGGGGTACATCTGCCTCAAACCCTATAGTCCCATATTTGGCCTAGTACTGAATTTTTCCTCCTTCAGCCTAGAGCTGTTTCTTCGTTCAGCAAAGACGCAGGAAGCACCTCCCAGTGCCAAACACTGTTCTAGCGCTGGGACATGGAGGTTAAGGCCTCAGCCCTCAAGGTGTACACACTCCCATGGGTGAGTGTCCAGCTCTTTCAGGCTGCTGTGCTTCTGACCGTGAGTCCAGAGTGTCCACGTGTCTCTCAGCTGGGACACTGTCACCATTGCTGATTGGCTCCATCATGCAGAGGAAAATTCAATTGCACAGTTTTGATGGGCGTGCACGTTGGGGTAGAGGCCAGGACCACATAAGGGGGTGCTGCCAAATCTGTCTCCTGCAAGATGGGGGACATTATCCCAGAAGGTGGCTGCCTGGTGCAAGTGCTCACATCCTACCTGGCTGCCTGGGATGGATTAGAGGATCCTGAGAGGGCAGGTGACTTGCCCAAGGATACTCGGCTGACCTAAGGCAAGGCTGGGGCTGAGAGTCAGCCCCCCTGCCCCCGGGAGTGGATCCTTTCTTCAACGGTGGGTTGCTCTCAGGGTCATTTCTGAACCCCAACAGTTTCTGCTGCGTTACACATGCTTTAAAACCTTGATCCCTAGAGCAAAGGTTCAGAAGATCAGTGCCTCACCAAAGCACTCAAGAAGCCAGATAAAAATCAATAAAAAGAACCCAGGGAAAGAAGAAGGAAGGAATTAACGAAATAAAAACAGAAAATAATTAATTAGGGGCGGGCTGTGGCTCACGCCTGTAATCTCAGTGCTTTGAAAGGCTGAGGTCAGGAGTTCAAGACCAGCCTTGCATATATATATATATATATATATATATATATAAATTAGTCAGGCATGATGGCACACGCCTATAATCTCAACTACTCGGGAGGCTGAGGCAGGAGAATCGCTTGAACCTAAGTGGTGGAGGTTGCAGTGAGCTGAGATGGCACCACTGCACTTCAGCCTGGGAGACAGAGTGAGATTCCATTCAAAAAAAGGAAAGAGGCTGGGCGCGGTGGCTCAAGCCTGTAATCCCAGCACTTTGGGAGGCCGAGATGGGCGGATCACGAGGTCAGGAGATGGAGACCATCCTGGCTAACACGGTGAAACCCCGTCTCTACTAAAAAAATACAAAAAAACTAGCCGGGCGAGGTGGTGGGCGCCTGTAGTCCCAGCTACTGAGGAGGCTGAGGCAGGAGAATGGCGTGAACCTGGGAGGCGGAGCTTGCAGTGAGCTGAGATCCGGCCACTGCACCCCAGCCTGGGCGACAGAGCAAGACTCCGTCTCAAAAAAAAAAAAAAAAAAAAAAAAAACAGGAAAGAAAAGAATGAATTAGGAAACAGAAAAGCAGACGACAATACATCAGCCAATAATTGTTATTTGAAAAGAACAATAACATAGACAAGTCTATCAAGATTCAAAAAAAGCACAGATAATCAAGATAAGGAATGAGGAGACATTATAACCAGAGATGATATTTAAAAACATAAAGAAACATGCTCCACATGAATGAATGTAGAAATCTCAACAAAAGGTACAATTTTCTAGGAAAATATGAATTGCTAAAAGTGATTCAAGAAGAGTCAGAGAATACCAACATCCCAATAATCTTGGAAGAAATAGAAAATGTTTAAAAAAAAAAAATAAGTGCCTCATCCATTTAGCTTCTTGGGAAAGTTTTTGTTTGTTATTCTTTTTGGCAAGTTCTTTAAACCTTCAAGAGACACATACCTCTGTTATTAAACTGTTCCAGGATATAAAAAACTAAGGAAATCTTCCCAATTCATTTTTCCAAGCTAGCATAATCCTGATCTAAAAACTTAACAAAGTCAGCACACAAAAAATTAAAGACTAGTCTCATGATTTGTTAATATACATGTAAAAAGTCTACTATCATACTGATTGGGCAATATTACAGAAATAATAGTATACCATGACCAAAAAAGGTTCATTCTATGTATTCAAGGATGGTTCAATATTATAGCATTGTTCAGGACATCATATTAATGTATTAAAGGAGGAAAATCATATGATTATATAAAATATGTGGAAAAGGCATTGGCTACAATTCAATATTAATTCCTTATGATACCTCTTAGTAAATAAGAATTGAAGTATATTTCCTTGTTCTTATATTGATACTAAATCTGAAGTTAATATCTTAAAAAATACTTAATTGGTGAGATACTTAGAGAATTCCTGTTAATGTCAAGAACATGTCAAGGAAACCTATTATCAATGTTATCACTGAAAATTGTTCTGAAAGTTTTAGCCAGTACAATACAATAAGACAGAGACGTAAGAGGAATAAACACTGGGGGGTGGGGGAAAACCCAAGACTATAATTAGCTGGATACATCTTAGGCTTGGGAAATCATAAGAAAATTGGTTCGTCTCCTAGAACCAATGGAAAAATTTGGTGAAATAGCCAGGTAATGGACTGTGTCGACTCCAGCCTTGTGTAGGACTTGAGCAGCCATCATGCTGGGGGCTCATTCCATTCTCAGGTCCCCCTGTCCCAGCCCACCAGGATGGCAGTATGCGCTCAGAGGAGCTGGCACATGGCCACATACACTCTACACATCACTCTGCCTCTGAGTTCCCGTTACAGAGGAGCTCTTTTGCCTCATCCAAGGCTTCAGTTTTATGCAGGCAAAGTCGCTAGAACCAGAGGCTTCGCCTGTGGCTGCACTTACTCTCCTTGGACTAGTCATGAAAGCAAAGGGCTGGGTTGTCGCTTGCAAGGAAGGCAGAGAAGCTGACAGCTTTCTGTGTCTTCTCAACCTCCTGAATTGCTCCAGTGTGCCAGGCACTGGTGTGGGCTATTGAGCAGCATTATTCCACTGAAGCCTCATAGCTTACACAATTCCCAGCGCAAACCTTATGACACTGTGTGGGGAGGAGTCAGGGAGGCTGCAGCTCACCACAGAAAGGAAGACAGCAGAGCACAGTGACAAAGCATGTCAAGTCAGCCCAGGCTCAGATCCTTGATTTGCCATTTATTAGTTGTGTGACCTTGAGAGAGTCCCTTAATCATTCTGAGCCTCGGTTTCCTTATCTATAAAATGGGGAGGATAACAGCCAACACTTACAGAGAGTGAACTGTGAGTTAAGAACACACATCCTCACTTATTCCTCACAACAGCCCTATCAGAGAGCTACTATGTTCCCTATTTTACTGAGGGGGAAACTGGGGCACAGAGAGTTTAAGTGACTTGCTCACAGTCACACAGCTAGAAGATTAAAAAGCAAGGTTTCAAACCCAGCCAGTCTGGCTTGCAAGCCTGCCGTCTCCACCCTGCCCTGTGCCATCTCTGCAGCCACACAGAAGCATGCCTTCTTCATGAGGCTGTGGTAAGGAGGCAGAGGGAAGACGTGAGCAGCACACGGCACAGTGTGGAAGGTAATCCTTCATCCCACCCTCACCACCATCACCTTGAAAAAGAAATAGTAATTTAACACCAAAAAGTAGGAAGGACATATATTAAACTGGTTTTAAAACCAAATACATTCAGTTTTATGAAAACCGAAAGGAACCCTTTGCAGCTCTTCCTGCTAGAGTACAGTGGCCTCCTCTGACCCTTATGTTTAGGTTCAGCTGTGTGCCTTGCTCTGGCCAATGGGATGGGAGCACTTGGCAAGCAGAAGCTTGATGTGTGCTTGTGTGGCTGGGTGCCCTTCTCCCTTACTCTGAGAATATGTCCTGGCTAGCCTGCAGGTCCAAGGAGGAGGGGACACATGTGGAGCAGAGATGGACCCAAACTGTGACTGGAACCCAGCCCAGCCTGGTGCAGCCAATCCCCAGCCAACCCCAAGTGCACCAGTAAGAATAAATGATTACTGTGTTAAGCCTGAGTTTGGGGAGCATTTGCTAAGCAGCAATGTGGTGGCAATTACTGATTGACACAAGATTTAGTAAGTGTCATCACTGTTCTCTACTTAAAAGCTCACTGCCTAGAACCTCTAAGAATACCTATCCAAATCGAGCCAGAGGCTGGTCCCCGCGCCCGGTTGGGAAACCCACTCATGAATTCAAGCCTCAGATCTGCTCTGAGGCCCATCAGAACTCTCCTGGCACCAAGCTGAGGAGTCTGTGACCTTGGAGGGCACAGGCAGTTTCACCTTCTCAGTCCCTTCCCTAACATGTCTCAGGCATGTCGCCAGGGTTGGAGTTTACAACCTGTCAACACAAGGCAGCTAAGGAGACGCTACTGCCCCTTCTTAGCACTAGTTCAAGCCTCTGGACTGGGATGGGAAACCAGATTTAATGCTTCTAAACATGCTATGACCTCAAAGCACACACTTCTTTCATTTTTTTTTTCAACCAAGGAAGAAATTATTTGTATCATTTGCAATGGCACTGAATGTTATTGATGGCCTATAATAAGTTTGCAAATAACTAACTAAAATGAATCTATTTGCGTTCCTAACATAATTCCTCCTATTAATGGCACGTAAGTACATCCTGTCTAACTCATGCGCGGCCTTCTCTTACCAGGAAGAATAACCAAGACTTGGCTTTGCTTACTATCAGCAGGGAGTCCAGGCAGAACTGCGAAACTCAAGACAAAGCCCACTCCTCCAGAAAAGACACATTTGGTTTGAAATAACTCACTCTTTGCAATCCTGAGAGGAAGGGGAAGAACAGGGACCTGCCCCTGTTGTACACACGAGGAAACTGAGGCTCAGGGATGAGGCTTGACTGGCCCAACGTCACAGAATAAGCGGTAGAACAGGGACTTCAACTCAGATCTCATGATTTCTACTTAAACGCTATTCTTGCAGTATTATTAAAAATGTTTCCCCTCGAGGGGACTAGCCCTCCCAGATGCTAAAACATTCTACAAAGTCTTTATAATTAATATTGTGATACCAGCACCTGAAGAAAAAACCAATGGAATAGAATGAAAATTAAAAAAAAAATAGGCTCAAAAGATCCAATCCATATTGGGATTATGGACCCAATAATTCAATGCACAGAATTCAATGCATTGAATTCAATAATTCAATGCTAGATATGGAAATCTAGCATACGATGAAGGTAGAATCTCAAATCACTGAGGCAAATATGGACTTTTTATAAATGGTGTTAGGACAATTGGAGAGCCATCTGGGAAAAAAAGATAAAATAGATCAATTCTTCCCACCATGTATAAGAATAAACTACAAATACAACTGAGAAATAAATGTAAAAAAATAAAACTATACAAGTACTAGAAGAAAACACAGGTGAACTCCTCTCTAATGCAGGTGCAGAAAGACTTTCTAATTATGACTCGAAACCAGATGCACATACCACTACAAAAATTAACTCAAAAATAATCAAAGCCAGGCGCGGTGACTCATGCCTGTAATCCCAGCACTTTGGGAGGCCGAGGCAGGCGGATCACGAGGTCAGGAGATCGAGACCATCCTGGCTAAAATGGTGAAATCCCATCTCTACTAAAAATACAAAAAATTAGCCAGGCCTGGTGGCGGGTGCCTATAGTCCCAGCTGCTGGGGAGGCTGAGCCAGGAGAATGGCATAAACCCAGGAGGCGGAGCTTGCAGTGAGCCGAGATCATGCCACTGCACTCCAGCCTGGGCGACAGAGTGAGACTCCGTCTCAAAAAAAAAAAAGGAAAAGAAAAAGAAAAAAAAATGAATCAAAGACCTAAATGTAGGAGTTAAAAATACAAAATTCTTAGAAGGAAAGATGGGCATAAATCTTCATGACCTTGGATTTGGCAATGGCTTATTGGATATGACACAAACAAAAAAATAGACACACTGGACTTCATCAAAATGAAAAGCTTTTGTGCTTCAAAAGATACTACCAAGAAAGTGAAAAGATGACCCATAGAATGGGAGAAAATATTTGCAAATCGTGTGTCTGATAAAGGACTTGTATTTAGAATATACAAAGAACTCTTGCAGCTCAATAATAAAAAGACAAATAACCCAATTTTAAAATGAGCAAAGCATCTGAATAGTCATTTGTCTAAAGAAGAATAAATGAAATGGCTAACAAGCACATGAAAAGATGTTCAACATCATTAGCTCTCAGGGAAATGCAAATCAAAACCACAATGAAACACCACTTCATACCCACTGGGAAGGTTACAGTCAAAAAGACATATTGTCACAATCATTGGCAAAGATGGGGAAAACTGGAACCCTCAAACGCTGCTGGTAGGAATGTAAAACGGTACAGCCGCTTTGGAAACGTCTGGCAGTTCTTAGACATAGAGTTACCATGTGACCCAGCAATTCCCACTCCTAGGTGTATACCCCAGAGAAATAAGAACATATGTCCACATGAAAACTTGTACACAAATGCTCACGGCAGCATTATTCATGATAGCCAAAGAGTGGAAACAGCTCAAATATCCATCAATTGATGAATGCATAAAGAAAATGTAGTATGTCCATACAATGGAATATTTGGCAATAAAACAGAGTGAAATACCAATACATACTACAGTAGTAACATTCATAATGAACTTGAAATGACTATGCTACGTGAAAGAAGCCAGCCACAAAAGACTATGTATTATATGAATATATCCATACAAATGTCCAAGATAGGCAAATCTACCGACAAAAAGTAGATTAGTGATTGCCTAGCGCTGGGGCTGGGAAATGCTCAATAGGCAAAGAAATAAAGGGAAGGTATAAAGTCTCAGGCTGCATCTGGGGAGAGGGCGGGCTGGGCAGAGGCAAGCTATGGCTGACACTAGTGACCTCTGGCCTCCAGAGGGCAGACCTGACCCCAGGGAGGAGACCTCCAGCCAGTTCGGCAGGCGGCAGGCTTGAGGGGGCATGAAGCCACCCACATCTGCTCTCCCTTTCACACAGGCTCCCCCGTTGCCTCCAGAGCCAAATCTAGGCCCCTGAGCCTGGCAGGGAGGGGTGAAGTTTGAGTCACACAGTCCTGTCTTCAAATCTCAGCTCCACCACTTACAGGCCATGTGACCTCTGGCAGGTAATACAATGATCTGAGCCTTGGGCTTTCTTTGATAATTGGAAAAAGATGGGTATTTATTGGGAATGTAACAACGGTATTCTCTGTAATAGGATTAAAATATGTCTGCAAATTCTTTGTTACCCTTCTCAGGGAGAAGTGAGGTCTATGACCCTTTAACCTGAACCTGGGCCACCTTGGTGACTGGTCAACCCACAGAGCTCCAGCCTCCTTGGAGGTTCCCACAAGCCAGGCCCTGGCCAGGCACTTCCACGTCTTACCTCATTCAATACAACAACCCCATAAGGTTGTGGTTATAACCCCCATTTTACAAACGGGGAAATGAAGGCTCCCAAGTAGTTGATGTACCCAAGGTTGCACAGCTGATAATAACAATAATAATGGCTAATATTTTTGTAGAATTTACTGTACACCAGACAAGGCTCTACACCAGGCAGTGTTCTAAACACTATTCACTGCGCTTCATAGATATTGATTCATTTCATCCTCAAAAACTCTGTAAGGTGAGCCCTATTGTTATCCCCATTTTACAGATGTGGAAACTAAAACACAGCGAGATTAGGCACCTGCCCAAGTTCCCAAGGCTGGTCAGAAATGGAGCCTTATCCAAACAGAGGCGTTCTGGCACCAGATGCCTTCACATTCCCCCAGCATTGGGCACCCATCCTTCTCCTGCTTCTAGACTGCAAGTCCCCGGAGATAAAGAACTGCTCTCATCCCTCTTTCCCTTGCACTGGCCTGGCACACAGTAGATGCTCAGAAAATGTTTGCCGAGATTAAATTAATCATGTGACGTTGGTTCTGCTCTTCTGAAGGAACTATGTTTCCCGTCGCATCAATATCTCAGAAAGTCCTTCATTACAAACTCCACAAAATAACCAGGCCTGATTTATCAGTTTTTGCTTAGATGCAACTTTTTCTTTTACATAGAGCCCATTTCTAGGTAGGCTCTCTCTATGTACACTAATGGGGGGGAATGTGAATCCAATTAACTTCAAATTTAGCTCATAATGAACTTATCTCATTTTGCTACCAGCTCGGTTCTCATCGTGTGGCAGTAATTAACCACTGGGGGTTGTCACTCCCAGACACATGACACAGAAATCCTCCCAGTCCTTCGTTTCAAACCCTTGCAGAATTCATTACCCTGACAGTGTGAAAACCCTTCACTTTGAATACCATAGGGCACCAACCAAACTCCCCCTCCATCTACCTGACTGTGTGTGAGAGTGAGAGAAAGAAGGAAGCAAGCCATTGAGCAGCCATTAATTATTGTGAACAAGATGGGAGGTGGGGGCAGCATCCTGGCAATGGCTTGATGGCCCGAGAGGGTCTGCCAGCCTTGACAGCCCTGGGGCAAGAGGTCCTGCCCAGAGGAGGGAGATCTTAGCACACAAGGCCCAAACTAGAAGTGAACACGGTGGAACTGGCTGGGAAAGGCAGAGCCCTTTGCTAACTGGCAACTCTATCTTCTGGGCACTCTTAAGGTCCAGGAAGCCTGCACACTCCAGGCAACATGGATTGCTGTGTGACCTCAGGTAAACTTCACCCCCTCTCTGAGCCTTGGTTTCTGGGCCTTAGTTATCTGAATACTCAAGCAGTGGGAACAGATGGCCTCTGAGGGTTTTTTCCACAGCAACATTCCATAAGTCGGCAGTATCATTTCACCTCCATGTTGATGGAAAAGAAGGTGGGTGTCAATTCCTGCAGAGAAGGATATGGCAGTGCCTGCTCGCCGTGGCCTCCACACTCTCGCCCACAGCATCAGACTCCCTGGAACCCCTGAATTAAACCCAAGTGAAAGGAGACTAAGCATAAGGAACTTACAGAAGGAGATGGGAGTGGTCAGTCGGCAAATAAAACAAAATCTTCATTTTAGGCCAGGTGCAGTGGCCCACACTTGTAATCCCAGAACTTTGGGAGGCCAAGGCAGGAGGATCACCCGAGGTCAGGAGTTTGAGACCAGCCTGTCCAACATGGCGAAACCCCATCTCTACTAAAAATACAAAAATTAGCTGGGCATGATGGTGCATGCCTGTAGTCCCAGCTAGTCAGGAGGCTGAGGCAGGAGAATTGCTTGAACCCGGCAGGTGGAGGTTGCAGTGAGCCAAGATCACACCACTGCACTCCAGCCTGGGCGACAGAGCGAAACTTCATATCCAAAAAACAAAAAAACTTCATTTTACATATTTTTCACTTTATATTTGTACAAGAGTTATGCTTTTAACTTTTTCTGAAGTATATTTTGACACCTGTTGTAGGAAAAGGTGAACAATGCCAGAGACAATGACATGAGCTGAAGATTTTCAACAAACTCCAAAGCAGATGACAGTGAACAAGTGCCACCTCAGGGAGAAGGGGAGAAACAGCTCGATACCCAGGACTTGGGGCGGGGATTCATCCTGCTACACACACGTTGGTGCGTGTGTACACGTAGTGCATACGCCGCCAGGCCCGTTCATTCCAGCTGGTGTTTGAAATGTGTGACAGTTTGAACAGGGCTGCTCTGGAGTCTCCCTTTGTCCAGACCTGCCATGAGTGGAGGGTGTGCTGCTGACGGTAGATGCGGAGGGGGAATATTTCACCCGAAGGGGAGGGGCACTGGGAATGGTGATGTAACAGCCTACCTCTGCCTACAGACAATGGATGTGCTAATTGCAGATGAGCTGTATCCAGTCATTAAGCGGATCTGGCAGGCTCCTAACGACAGGTTTATTAGCCATTAGTTTGGGTGGTGTTATTGACTTAGAAATAATAACCCTAAATTTATTTTCCCAAAATTACCTAATCCCCACTTTTAACTAATTCTGACTGACCTCCCTCTAACTGCCCTGGCTAAAGATCTAATCTGGATTTGTAGAGCCAGGAAGACAATCTGAGAATCCACTAACCAGGGAACTGTTTACTTTGCTAACCCTCCTCATTCCTTCCTCTGAACTGACCTCGTCCATCTCCCTGGAATCTCTGGAACTATCAGACTCCAACACTGTGTTTCAATTTTGGGAGTGTGTTTGAGTTTCATCTGCCTGACATGTCAGAACAGACCCTGGGACTCAGTCTATATTTCCATGCACATGTATGACACAAGCCCCCTGGAACCAGCAACTGTTGATCCAACTTAATGAAATGACAAAGTCAGGGTTCTAATTAGGAAAGCAGCAAAGCAGCTCTACCACACTGATGGCTCTGGGCCTCCCTGCCAGGACGGGCACTGCTCCAGAGACAGCAGGAAGGCGGTATTTATGGCGCGAGAATTCCCAGGGCAAAGTGGGCTAGCTCATGACTTTATTCATTCATTCACTCATTCATGCATTATCTGACACTAAGTTCTAGACAGCATCCTGAGTGCTCTAGAGGATGCAAAGATGGTAACAGTAACCAAAACAACCGCAACAATAGCAACTATCCTTTATACAGCTCTTAGCGCCAAGCACTGTTCTAAGCACTTTGTATATATTATCTCATTTAAGTACCACAGTCACTCCAGGAGATATCATCAAGCTTTACAATCCCGGCTCTGCTCGGCTCGGCTTGTAAGAGGTGAGGGGGATGCAGGCTGAGGCTGACTTCAGAGCCAGTCACTCCTGCTTCACACACACGATTATTTCAATAGGTGAATCACAAAATACAAAATGCACCCTCTCCTGTGACCAGTCAGCTTCTAGGACTTCACCTATGGAAACACACAGAAAAATACACGAAGATATTTCGTGGGAAGGAAGGAAGGCAGCAATCCTTATTGCTGGGATAAATAAATTATGATACTTGCCTGTGGTGGAATATTTATTACACAGTTTTGAGAAACAATGAGGTAGATTTGATTGTGGAAATTGTGGAGCGCTCTCCAAGGTACACTACTAAGTGAATAGGCAAGTGCGGAAGAACACTGTACAGTGTAATTCCATCTGTGCTAGCAAAAAGAGGATAAAATCTGGAGGTGGATCGAGGAATTAAAATGTTACTGAAAATATACAGGAGACACTGTTAACTTTGGGGAGAGGGAATTACAGATGGGAAGGCTTAGGTTGGGAGTGGGAGATTTATTTTTCATTTTCTATTTTTCTGTATGACTTGAATGTTTAACCACATGCGTGTATTACTTTTTATTCCAAATTAACTTTTCGATTTAAAATTAACGTTTTCTTAAAACTAGACACAGTCTGTGCACAAGGGGCTCACTCACACTCTAGCAGTCTGGAAGAAGAGATAATAATGAACCAAGATGTGTGAAGCACAGTTGCCCCTGCCCCCACTGCAGCCGCTCTCGGGCCAGGGTGTCATGGCAGGAACTTCTTGCTTTCAAGGACAGCATCATGATGCCAGCAGCACCTTTTCCAAGTCACATATTCAGAGCTCATGGTCCCACCAGGCCTCTCCCAGGCCGGCATCCAGCCCTCCGTGGTGGCCTGCCCTACCCATCTGAAATGCACCATCAACAACCCCAGCCCCTGCAATCCATCTATGAGTAGCCAAAAGTGGGCACAAAGCCTGTCCCTAAGTCCTTCCTGGCACCAACTCTGGGAGGCTGGGAGGGACTTAGGGACAGGCTTTTTGCCCACTTTCTTTTGCACATAGTTCCAACGAGCTCAGTGGCTTCGCTTCCCAGTCCCCAGCAAAATTAGGAGAGAGACTTCTAGGGCCAGGAAACCGACATTAGGAAAAGTGACAGGTGGCACGTGGGCAGCAAGGACAGAGACAGGACAACAATATAATCAGACATAAGAAGCCCAAGCCGCAATAGTCTGGGGTACTTGGCAGAAGGATGAGCCACCCGCTTACAGACGTGCAGGGCCTTTGCTATTGTATCAGGCGAGGTTCAGTAATGCTGGTTCCCAAAGATGAACCTTTGTCATCAGAGGAAGGTGACAGTATGTCACTTCAACATGATAGTATGCACCTCTTATCCAAGAAACTGATAGGACAAACCAGTGTTTGACAAACCCGTGTAATCATAATTAGCATGTGGAGAAAGCCCAACTGTCCATCTGTGTGCAGAGTGGCTCCCTGGAGAGCCCTTGCACAGTGCACAGCAACAGAAAGACCTCCAGGAGGTTAGTTGCTGATCGAGACCTGCCATGCCCCTACTCCTGGATTTGGTACATGCCTATATCAAGCCATCTCCAAACTGGCTGGTGAACATGGAAGACAAATCCAAAGATGCCTCGTGCTTCAGAATCAGAGTCCCGGGGCTGGTCCGAAACTTGGCAGTCACCCCATGTTCTCCTGCCCGGAGCTGGCAGTATTCCCATCACATGTTTGCCCAGCACCTCTTGCCCACCCTGGGTAGGAGCTGCTAATTCAGAACATACTTGTCAAATCTAATGGTTGGGAAAATCTCCCTTCCTGGGAGATAGATTTTATGTAAACAAGATGATTGCTAAATGAAAAAATAGAATAAATACATGAATGCACAGAAAGGATAGAGTTTCCCAGAATGGCCTTCTGGATTTGGGGACGTTAAATCTTTGTAAAGGGGGTCGTGTGTGATGGTAGGAAGTGTGCAATGGGACAAAAGTCACAGGGCTGGTGGTCTCCACTCAGATCCTGGCTCAACACTCACTGGCCATGTGATCTCCAGCAAATCATTTTGCCTCTCTGTGTGTCAGGTTTGCATTTATAAAATGAGGACAATCCTATCTTCCTCACAGTGCTGTCACATGGATTAAATTAATAAATATACGTAAGGCCCCTAGCACAGCGCCCAGCACAGAGTGAACACTCAATAAGGCCACCATTGTTAACCGTGCCTCCTTTGCTCCACAGCCACCCTCAGTCCATCCCGAGAGCAAAGCCAGGTCGGGCTTTGAAAGTGCAGCTCTGTTCACATCGAGCTGCTGTCAGAAATCCTCGATGGCTCCCCGCTGCTTACACACACAGGTAAGAGCATGGGTTCTGAGGGTTCAAATCCCAGCTCTGCCACTTACCAGCTGTGTGACCTTGGGCAGGTGACCCTGCCTTCCTTTCCTCATCTGTCTAAGGGCGGAGGAAGGGGAACCCCAACAGCCCTTCTCTGATGGAGTGGTGGCAAGGGCCGAGTGAGTGAGACAGCTCTGGGAACACACATAGGCTGGTGCCCATGGCCCACTCACACTCGCTGCACCTTCCTACCACACACCTTCATTTCTGCTGAGCCTCTACCAGCTCCGGGGTCCGAATAAAACATGGGGTCAAAATGCAGGAGACGAGAGACACAGAGGGAAGCAGGCCTGTGCACAAACGCGGAGGCCTCTGGAGCGGTTCACCCCCACGCCTGTGTGTGCCGCCAAATCCGCTGAATGCGATACATGAAGAATGGCGGCCAGCACTGGGCTCTTTCTATGTGCCAGAAACTCTTCTAAATGCCTTACTTGCATCACCTCATTTAGTCATCAGAACAGTCCTATGAGGTAGAAATGATCACTATTATTATTGTCATTGTTAAGAGGCTCAGCCTAGCAATAAAGGGCAAAAGGTCTGGAGCAGATTCTTTGGATTAAAATTACTAGTTGTTCTATAACCTTGGGCAAGATTACACCTCCGTGTTCTCATTTATAAAATGGAGATAATAATACCTCCTTAGACTGTTTAAAAGGATTCAATGCATGTAAAGCACTTAGGCAGCCACCAGGCCCATGTAAGTCCTCCCAAATGTCAGTTATTACCTCCAATGCCTGTTACTGCCACCAATGTACAGAGGAGGCAACAGAGGCTGAGAGAAGTGGAGTAACTTGCCCATGGTTGCACTGGCAGAAAATGAGACAGGTCGGGGGTTTCTAGGATTAGAAACCCTAGCAGTCTGTGCTCTTAGCCACCAAGTTCCACTGGGCAAAAAGTCCTTCCTGGAGCTTGAATCTAGGATGTGTTTGCAATGAAGTCAGGCATGGTGGGAGGTGGGAGAGACTACTGGACTTTTGAAGCCAAGGGATAAGATCAGGGCTGCGGGACCAAGTGCAAAGCCCATGGAGGCACAGCCAGCCCTGGACTAGGAATCAGAAAGCCCCACACTTCCTCACTGTGCCCTCAGGCAGGTCCCCTCTCCTCTCTAAATGTCCTCACCTGTGCACCTGATGCCCAACCCCAGGCCACCCACCAGGGAGATCAGCTAATGCTGCAGAGACAGGAGGAATCCACAGTTATTGGCTTCTCTGCCCTTTGTCCAGGTCTGGCTGACAGTTCATATTATTTTAAGAAAAAGTCAATAGGTAAGTATCCAAGCCTCTGATAGGCTTCTGATTTCTTGTAAAGGGACTGAGGCCCATCATGAATCCTCAACCATTGCTGTGGCTGGTCCAGGGGGCAACGGGATAGTCAATGTCACAGTGCCAGGCTTGGAACCAAGAAAGTCTAACCAGACAATGCTGATATTTTGCAACACCAGCTCCTACACCTCCAACTGTTTCCTCAAACCAAGCAGCAAGGAGTCCCATACGAGACAGGCAGGCTGAGAAGGTGCACTGCTTGCCAAGGAAAACCAAGCCCATCCCACAGAGGCACCTCCCAGGGTGCACAGCAAATTAATGTGCTGCTGAGAACATGCATTAAATTGTGCTGCTGGGCTGGCGCTGCAGGCTACCGAAGTGCCAGCCCATCCCTCTCCAGCCCTCCCTTCCCTGAGAAGCAGATCAGGTGCCAGGGCTGAACTATCTCACAGAATCACCGGCTGCTTTTGCTTGCCACCAGCCTAGCTCAGGCTCTTGCTTGCAAGCCACTGCTGGTTCTGGGTCTCGGTTTCCCCTTTGTAAAACACGATTGATCGCCCCTGCCCTGACTTCCTTGTGGGCAATCAGAGCCCAGAATGGATCACGGAAGTGAAAGTGCTTTGTACCGTGCAGGGGTAGGGATGCCGCTAAATAGGGAACTCCACGTGGGGACAGGTACAAGAGCCAATCAGGCCTGGGTTCAATTTGTCCATAGATGGGGAAACTTAGGCTCCAAGAGGTGAAGGGTCCTGCTCAAGCTCTCACATGTAGCAAAGAGCAGATCTGAGATTCGGTTCCTGCAGTCAGACTGCAGACCTTCTGGAGGAGGAGGCACTGAAACAGGGCCTCAGTGAGTAGGGTGCCTTCAGGACCTAGAAGGAGATTCGGGCTGAGTTGGGGCAGGGTAGGCAGTGCAGTGGGCCTCTGACTGCTGCCTCCTGTGAGCCTCGAGGGGCAGATGTGCCTGGACTCAGTCTAAGCTTCCTCGGGCCCAGGCAGCAGCTGTGGGTAAGGTGTGAGGGCTGTGGGCCCAGAGGTAGGAACTGAGAGCTGGACTGAGCAGAGGACATGCAACTGTGAGCTGCCTTCACGCTGGCTCGAAAACTGCTGTGGAATCAGGGAGCACCGGAGCTCGAAGGATGCTAAAGGTCAACCAGTTTGGGGGAGGGGTAGATCTGTTCCCCTGAGCCTCCAGGGGACCTCAGGGACCTCTGGAGCCCCCACTCTTTCAACCAGTGAACCTCACTTCTAACTAGCTTCCCAGGAAGATTCATCTGAATAAAGGTTTCTTCACACGCACACACACACACACACACACACACACACACACACACACAAAAGCAAGAAAAACACAAAACCTTAACAGTTGTTAAAAAAAAAAATCACGAATTGCCTATTTGGCAGGTGAGAAGAAACTCTCGCAAGGGCAGGGTCTTGCCCAGAGGGCTGTGCACAGCCAGATCTGGGTCCTGGACCCAGTATGGATCCCGATCCAGGTTTCCTTTCCCAGGTTTTCTCTGTTGCTTTCCTGCCCTTCCCTCTGTCTTCACAGAACACCTCTCAAGCTCCAGAAACTGATTCTCAATTTTCTTCCAGTAGTCCAGGGTGCTCATGTCCCTGATGAAGAGAATTACAACACTTTCTTTTGTGAGTAGATCTAAGAATGCCAGCATCTTCTTGGGCTCTGCAGACTTGGCCAGAGTCAGCCGTGTCTCTGGAGCCCAGGAGACGGAGCTGAGCCGTCCTTGAGCCTGCCGGTCGGGGGAACACACACAGAAATCCGACTTACAGAATTTGACACTAACTTTCTCCTTCTGTGCTACCAGCAAATGCCTGTGCCTCGATGAGTCTCACTTTACAAACCTGAAAATAGGAACAATGCCCGTTGCGCTGCCTCCCATGATTTGTTCCTGGGTTTGGAAATGGAGGATGGAGAGAGGAAAGGAAAGAGAATGAGAAAGAGGAATAAGGCAGTCTTCTCTGGTTAAAACAAAAGAAAAGAAAGAAAATAGAAACATTCAAACATGCAATCCAACTTAGTATGAGCTTTAGTTTTAAAGTTCCACAGGCCAGTGCTTGCCAGCCCAGCCAACTGCATATTATTTTTGTGGCCTCAGGCAGGTTAATTTCTGCTCCTCGGTTTTCTTGTCTACAAATTGGGGCTAGTGGCGCTGTCTTCACAGGGTTGTCTGAGGTCTGGGCCACATCACCTGGAGAAGGAGGTGCGTGGGGTCTGCATTCACATGTGTAAAGGGTCTCTCTTCTTCCCTCTGGCCTCCAGGCCCCAGGACCCCAGCAACCCCTCCCATCACAGGCTCCTTCTGCCCCAGCCACCCCCACCAAATTGAAGCTCACTGGGCAGGAGGACTAGGAGAATTAAAACATGCAATCAAACAGCTTCTTGACGGGAAATGCTTCGGAAATGTTCGGCTCCATTTACTTCTCAATCTAATTTTGTCCTCGGATGCACATTATGCGCGAGATGGGATCTCATGTGGTTTGCCTGCTCTCCGCACACCAGCAGGAGGCACCCGGCATCTTGATTGCAGCTCCCGGCTCTCCTCGCCACATGAGGGGCATAATGAGGGCAACCAGCAGGCTGTGGGGGCGCCCCTGGGCAAGAAGGCCTGACCCGAACATCCAGGCACCCACTGGCCCAGCCTCTCCCACTAACACTCCTGGGGCAGGGTCTGGGGGTGTCATCCACAGCCAACTCCAGCCACACTGCAGACACCCATCGCCACTGCAGCCCAACTGAACTGCTGCCTGGCTCCAGCCACCTCTGATCCATAGGACCCTGCACTCCTCGGCTCCCCATCACCTCTGGATCAAGTCCAGATCCCTCATGCCCTCTCCTCCTGCCTTTTCCCAAGCATCTCTACTAGGGTGGTATAGGGTCCAGCACCCCCACCAGTACCACAGCCCTAAATGGCTTGCTCTCCCCCAACTGGCCTCCATGCCTTAGCAAATGTTGCCACAGTCTCCTGGCGGGCACTGGGCAAACGCTACCAATGTCATCTCCTGTGAAAGATCCCCCAACTGCCCTGGTCCTGTCCCCCACAGTCCCATGCTCCCTCTTCAGTGCTCTCAGAGCCACGCTGCACACAGCTCCACAGCCCAGCACGTGTCAGACTGCTGGGACAGCTGTCTAGTAGAAGACACTAGACCTAACACTTCTGGTGCAGGGACTATGTCCTGCTCACCTCTGTTTCCCTGTGGTACCCATCACCATGTTTGGCACAGAGCTGAAGCTAAACAAATGCCTAGGCTCATTCTTTCTTTCACTCAGAAAACATCTACCAGGCTACTCCTCTGAGTCCAGCCTGCACTCAGTGCTAGGGATTTTGTGCCCATAAGGACAGGAGGCTTTTTCTTTGAGCCCAGTCAGTGTTAGTTTCCATCCTCTCCACTGAGAAAAGCCACCAGCCAAAGGCCAGAAGCTACCCAAGGGCTAGCCAAAGGAAAATGCCTGCCAGCCAACCCCCAGGACTATAGGGTTGGGGCCGGGCCACCAGGTCCTTGCTTCATTCTTCTCCCTTACTGTCTCCCCAGTCCAGGCATCCACTGCAACTCACTGAAGTCCTGAAGGACAGCCCCCACCCCATGGCCTCCTGGTCCAGCTCATTAGGTCCAGCTTGTCCTCTCCTCATTAGGGCTTTCTTGGAGCTTCAGGGCTCAACTGCTGCAAGCCCCATCCCAAATCCAGTGCAACCATCTCCTCCTTTCTTCAGGTGGTTTCTGGCCCATGTACAGATGCCCTTGGGCTTTCATTTAATGCTGCCTCAAATCCTGTGGAAACGATGGGCTGTGGGAGATAACTGGCTGGAAGAACGAGGCCCTCCTAACTACCAAAGCCAATGGATTCTTTCCAGCCTTGTTACCTTGGATCTCTCTGCTCACTCTCTAAATCTTCAAACATTTTTGGCTTCCTGACATCACCGAACATCCTTCTTTTGTTTGGGGCATTTTCCACTTTAAGAGTTCAGGCTTCTTGAGGCTGAAGTCAGAGACGTGATTTCCCAGACTCCCTTGCGGCAAGGGCGCAGGCATATTTCTGGGTCCCCCAAGTAGACATGTGTGTGAGTCTTTAATTCAGAAGCTGGCGACACAAAGAAGCAGGCACCACATGGAGTCCATCTGCTGAGGCCGAGGTCCTAGTGGTGACATCCGGTGTCCAGCGAAAGTTGTGTGAGCCAAAGGGTCTGCGTTCACGGGCCATGGCATGGCTGCTCCACAGCATAGTCCTGTAGCATGGGCCAGGCTTTATGCCTGGCAAGCCTCCAAGCCTGGTTCTGTGGCCCTCTTGGAGACCCTGAGCGTCCTAACATCCTTAGAAAATCCCTTTTCCGCTTAACCAGCCAGAGAGAATTCTGTTGTTTACAATGAAGTCCTGTGACTGCTACAGCCTCCAAGATGGAGCACATCTGTGGTGGGCGTGTCAATCACCATTCACTCCCCCACTCTGGGTTTCTCCATGGCATCCTCCTCCACGGCGTCCTCCTCCTCAGCCACCCTGGTTTCCCAGAGTCCCTCTCCAGCTCTGCTCCTCCCAATCATCCTTGTCTAAAGCTCTCTAATGAGTGATCACATCCTTCCACCACTTGTGTCCATGCCTCCAGCCCTGACCCCGCCCCCACTGCCCTCCGGACATTCCACCTGAGCGTCCCTGGGGTACCCCAAGGTCAAATATTCAAACCAGCTCTTCCATGGTCTTCATCTCACCCACTGGCTCCATTATCTCCATTATCTCCCAGGTCCCCCAAACTCCAACAAGGGGAGCCATTGTTGATGGCCTCCCACCTGTTCCCCAGAAGTGACTATTACCATTTCCGCCCCTCAAAACGTTTCCTCCATCCCCCTTTCCACAGCCTGGGTCCAGGTCCTCATTCGTTCTCTCCTGGGCTTTTATGGCCACCTGGAGCAGGTCATGTCTTCCAGCGAGTCTCATCCTTACGTCCACCCTCTGTCAGGACCCCACAGAGATTCCCTTGGGGATTCCAGTTCCCTCACAGCACCTGCAGGGTCTGCCCCCATGTCTTTGGCAGTCTCGGGGGCCTGACCCCTCCCTCATCTCCACCTGCTTTCCTCACTCACCCTTTATCATGCTGTTCCTTCTGCCTGGAATGCTCTTCCTGGCCTGTTTCCCCAGCCTGGCTAATTCCTGCTCACTTCCGTGTGCTCAGGTGTCACCTCCCTCAGGAAGCCTTCCCACCCAGCCTTGGGAAGTGGCCCCCGTTGTGCGCCTGTGACATCTGTCACATGCCTCTCCTTATCGTTTCACCTTTTAAAAACATTTACTGAGCACTTTTGATGAGCCAAGAACCTAGCTTAGAAACCCATGTGCATGATTTCATTTGACCCTCAGAACAACCCAATGAGGAGAGTATTCATCTCACTACCAGGTGAGGAAATGGAGTATCAGAAAATGTAAGTGGCCTTCCCAGGGTCAGCTGCTAAAAGGTAGGGGGGTCTGAGACTGGAGCCCAGGGCTGTCTGACCCCACGCCCTGAACGCCTAATGGTGATGCTCCGTTGCTTCACCCCAGGGAGCTCCTCTCATCAGCCCAGGTGGCATAACCCTGGCCAAGGCACATCACCTTGCTGAGCCTCAGTTTCCTCTTTTTTTTTTTTTTCTTTTGAGATGGAGTCTTGCTCTGTCGCCCAGGCTGGAGTGCAGTGACACGATCTCGGCTTACTGCAAGCTCCGCCTCCCGGGTTCACGCCATTCTCCTGCCTCAGCCTCGCGAGCAGCTGGGAGTACAGGTGCCCACCCCCGCGCCCGGCTAATTTTTTGTATTTTTAGTAGAGACGGGGTTTCACTGTGGTCTCGATCTCCTGACCTCGTGATCCGCCCACCTCGGCCTCCCAAAGTGCTGGGATTACAGGCGTGAGCCACCGCGCCCGGCAGTTTCCTCTTTTGTAAAACGAGGGTCAAGTCTTTCCCTGATGCCCTCCCAAGATGGTAGGAGGGTCTGAAAAATAACTGATGTAAAATCACCTGGTAAACTGTAGAGAGTGATGCACATGCAAGAACGCATTAGCATACTTTGAGGGGTTTGTCTCACCAAACAATTTCCTTGCTCACAGTGGAATCAAAGGCCTTCCAACTGCTCCCTCTTTCAGAGTAAGGGTGAGGGAGGGCTCCCATCTCCTCCCGAGACCAGGGTGTCCCTGCGATTTTTAAATTCACTATCTAGCTGTCCCCATCCCCCCTCCCAAAACACAATTGTGATAGTCAAGCAACGAAAGGCCAGAGAAAGGAGAAAATCCATAAAGGCTCGGCAAAGCGGTGGCTGGTGGAATTCTCCAGCTCCTGACCACCAGTTAGTGACGTCAGGATTTATAACTGTATTAAATGGTGTGACAGGCAGCCTTGATATATCAGTTCCCCCTTCTTCCCAAATCACAGACAATAAAAGCTTTGGCAGTGAAAGTCATTCATCATCATAAAGACCTGAGACATCCCAGTCATCAATTTCACTCACATCCTTAATACACTGGAGAGAGTGCAGGAGTTGAGCACCTCAAAAAGGGAGGAGGAAGAAAACACGAAGGAAGATTGAACAGGAATAATTACAAAGGTCAAAGAAGGGATTCATCCGGGAGGGTGCCGTGGGCAGAGCCTGTCCCTGCTGGAAGTGTGCTCAGGCCACAGAGAAACGAGGCCATTGATGGGCCCAGCCCTTAGAGGCCCTGTGGGCCCAGGTGGAGAGGAGCCAAAATGGGGCTGCGGGACCCAGGTAGAGAGTATTGAGGGGATGCGGAGCCTTAGGCTGGATTCCACCAGGGACTTTTACTCCATCGGCCTTATTAGCACAAGAAGGATTTTAAAATAATGAAGCCACAGGTATCTGTTAGAAATCTACCCCCATCTACGTTGGCACAGATGGCTATTTGTGCCAACCATAGTTCTCTTTCGGGCAACACCTTCTGAGCAACGACAACATCCAGGGCTGATATTACTGGTTGTGAAAGACCCCATAAGGCTGCCAGTCCAGCTAGAAAAGAGTCGCTGCGCAGAGCCCTAAGTGCAGACTCTGGCCTCGCCCCTCCCCTTCCCCCAAATCCAGCCACCTGGATCATACCTGGATCACACCTGCTGGCCTGCCCCGGGGCCTGGGCTGAGGTTCCCCACCCCTCACCACCGGGACTTGGCATCTTTCCTCCTCCCAGGCAGGCCAGGCAATGGAGAATAAGAAAGTAGGAACCCTGTGGGGTGCGGGTGTGAAGAACTGGGGACTTCACGACTTGTTCCTGAAGAGAACCAGACCTAAATGGCATGACCCTTACCCTGGCACTTGGCCTTCTCTCTCCCAGACCAGGGAAGGAGGAAGAAAGTCTATTTAAGAAAAGCAGTTGGCTGGGCAGGGTGGCTCACATCTGTGGTCCTGGCTACCCAGGAGGCTGAGGTGGGAGCATCACTTGAGCCCAGGAATTTGAGACCAGCCTGGGCAACATAGTGAGACCCCATCTCTAAAATATTTGCTTTTAAGTAGTGACAATTATCTTTCTTATGCTTTTATTTTTTGCTGGAAAGCAAAAGAACAGAAGAAAGCTTTGGTCTAGGTGGGGAGTTCCTTGAAGCACAGGGCTCCCCACAATGGACAACACACAGCCTGGGGGCTGGGAGGCTGCACTGCAGGGGCTGAGAGCCCTGAGGCTGCTCGGACATGTCCAGGTGGCCTGGCCCAGGCAGGAACATGCGAGAATACACAGCATGTTTCCCAAGAAAGAAGGAACAATCATACCTGCTGTGTCTGCCCATTCACCCACCAAACCTTCACCCAGGGCCTGCTGAGGCCTGGTCAGGCTGCATGAGGTCTGTCTGAGCAGGAGGCTAACCCAAGGGGATGCCAACTTTTCAGGGTTGAGTCAACCCACTGCCCTTCAACCAGATATCACCCAAGAAGCCCCATCAGTCCCGGCCCCCACACATGGCCTAAGATCCACCTATCAGTTCTGTTCTTCAGATAGGGGTCTGTCCAACTCAGACTTTCTTTGGCACCCTTCCAGGCTGCCATGACTCACCAGGCTTTATGAGAACAGTGTGGCTCAGGGGTCAAGTGCGTGGTCTCTGGAGTCTGACTGCCTGCATTTGAAACCTGGCTACACCACTTACAAGATGTGTGACCTTGAGCAAGTTTCTATGCGTCTCTGTGCCTCAGTTATTGCACCAGTAAAATGAAGATGAGAAGAGTGACACCCACAAAGGGTTGTTATGCAGATTAGACAAGCTATTAATAAGTCAAGTGCTTAGAACAATGCATGGTGCAGAGGGAGTGGATGGGAGCATCAGCTATGACTCCTGCTGGTGACTCTTGGCTCATGGGAGTCTAGCTTGGGCCTGCCTTTCTGGCTGTTCAGGATTGAAACCAGCTCTGGGGGAAGAGCCCCCTAAACCCCTATCCTACAACCCCCTCAATAGGCTGCTTGGCCACACTATCCTTAAGATGGGCATGTGACCCCATCCTGAATCTGGGTTCACAGAGGCATACAAAAGGAACCAATGGGTCTGAAAAGGCAAACACTTTTCTGGACAGGTTCATCCAGACAGGCAGCAGGTGCCCCTAAGCATTCATGCCAGAAACAGCCTTACCAAACATTTATAGATGATCTCAGGGTGGGAGTAGGAGTTCTATGGCCTCACAGATAATGAAAATAAAAGCTAATAGAGATACATTAGAGAGAGATTTTTTTCCCTGAGCTGTGAACATGGCCAAGAAAAAAAAAAAGGGGGCAGCAGACCGGTAGAAGCTAATGCAGTTGGGAAGAAATAATAATTATGATAATATCTTGAATTTGAATGTGCCTTTATGCTAATCAAAGATATGTATGTGAGTGTCTGAATCATGTCAATAACCTTGACAATGACCTAGAAGGGTGGAGTGCAGGGCAATTAGTAATGACCAATCATAATAGACAGCGCACTGGTTTATTAATTCATCCATCATCCATTCATCCATTCATCCATTCATCCATTCAATAAATACTTCCTGAGTACCTACTATATTCCAAGTTCCACACTAGGCTGTGCTGGAGAAGGCAGAGACAATTCAGAATCTTGTAGACTAAGGAGAAATTTAGGCTGGACACAAAGAATTACAAATCAAGGCACAATGGGCTAACAGGCATAATGGTGGGCTGATCAAGGGCAATATGACTTCTGACTGTAGGGTAATTGCGGAGGGCTTCCTGGAGGAGGCAGCACTTGGGGACTGCTCCAAGGAGGCATGCACTGAAGGCACATAGGCAGGGACTGTCAGGCCTCCTGATTCTTACATCCCTCAGCAGTGTTGTGAGATCCTTTTACAGGCAAAGCCCTGGACCAGCTCATCTTTACCTTCCTGCCGGGCAGGCAGGACCCCGGCACAGTCAAGGTGGCTGGCTGTCCGTGAGCTCACAAGAGAGGACCCAGCCCCTTACAGCTTCTGGGCCATTACCACACATTTTCTTTCATGTGTGTTTCACCGTAGGCCTGCAAGGTAAGAATGAGCCAGGATTTGTAATTCCCACTGGGCAGATGGGAAAACTGAGGTTCACAGAGGGGAAGGGAATTCTCAAAGTTACCAGGAGTTATGGCAGAGCTGGGATGAAGATCTGTGATCCTGACTCCAAGTCAGGCCCCCCTCTCCCTTTTGCAGCAGACTGCCGCCACCCCTGGGCAAATGACAGAAGCATCCGAAGTACAGGAACCAGCAAGACCAAAGGCTTGGAGTCAGGGACTGGGCATGGCTGAGTTGAAAGATGGCAAAAAGACAGGCCTGGATAAAGGGTTCCGCTGGGCAGCTTCATAGATAGGCAGATAGAGGACAGTGGATCAACCAGGCTGAGAAAGGAGAATAGGAGAGGAAAATAAAAAGTCCCATTCTGCAAGGACAAAGGCTGAGTTCAAAATGGAGGAGAGAGCACTAGAATAGGAGTCAAGGGATATGGGTTCCAGAGGTGTCTGACTTTGGGAGAACTTGAGTTCTCAGTGCTCAGCATCCCCATCTGTTCAATGACGGAGTTGTGCTTGGTGATTTCTAGGGTTATCCAGCACCAATACTCCAGTCTCTCGACTCTGGGCACCTGGGGAGGGCACAGCTTGTCTCGGCATTGGGGCAGATGGAGGAGACAGAGTGAGAATCAGCCAATGCTCACGGAGAGAGTGGAGAAAGAACAGGCAGAAATGGAGCAAAAGAGCTGGCCAGTCCCTCACAGACAACGGGTCATCCGGGGAACTATGGGATGCAGGGCGCTCAAGGAGGCTTTTATATTTGGCCCTGGAGATGTGGTAGACAGAAGAATATCCTCCCCCCTGCCCAGGATGTCTACATCCTAATTCCCAGAACCTGTGACTATGTGACCTTACATGGCAAAAGGGATTTTGCAGACGTGATTAAATTAAGGTCTGTGCACTGTGGAGAGCATCTGCATCATCCATGTGGGCCCAATGGAACCACAAGGGTCCTTAGAAACGGGGGCAAAGGGGTCAGAGGCACAGAGAGAAGATGTGGCCGCAGAAGCAGAGGCCAAGGAGGAGAGAAGATGCTACTCTGCCGGCTTCGAAGATGGAGGAAGGGGCCATGAGCCAAGGAATTCATGTGTCCTCTAGAAGCTAGAAAAGGCAAGGAAACGAATTTTACCCTAGGGCGTCCAGAAGGAATGCAGCCCACCACTCTTTGATTTTAGGACTTCTGACCTCCAGAACTTTACAATAATACATTTGCATTGTTTTAGCCCCTGGGATTGTTGTAGTTTGTTACAGCAGCAACTGGAAACTGCAGAAGGTCAATGGAACATCCACGACAGGCAGCCGTCAGACCTGCTCCACGCTGGACAGATCCCCCCCCCAACCCCCCGCCCAAGCTCTCCCACCAGCCCCTCTGCAGGGGACCCCTAAGTCTGACTCTCTGACTCAGGTTGTTTTCCCCGGCTCCAGATTTTCAAAGCCACACGTAACAAGCCCAGGCAGGACTTTTAGTGCTTTGCAAGTTATCCACTCGCTTCATCTACATAGCGAGTTCTATCCCCATTTTATAGATGAGGTGACTGAGGTGTGCACACATACACGCGCACACATGTTGAGAAACCGAGGTCACCAATTCATAAGTGGCAGAGCTGGGATTCAAAGCCAGGCAGTCTGATCCAGCATCCGTACACAGGACTGCACGTTTGATCAGCTTCCCAGACCCCGGTGGACACCGGCCTCTCTGTGCTACCGGTGAGCGGGAAAGAGCTCTGCTTGAGGGGCTTGCTACGAAGGGAGGCAGGACCATAGAGGAGTTAGGAGAAAACCATACCACCACTTACTAGCTGTGTGAACTCACGAGGTTTCTTTAACTGTTACTTGGGACCAAAATAGTGCCTGTGTTTTAAAGAGTAAAAGATTAAATGAACCAAAGTACATAACAAATGCTTATTATTAAACATTAGCTATCATTGTTATTATCTCCTGAGGCAGCCTATTCAGCTTTCAGAGAGTTCAAACTGCTCAGAAGTGCTTCTTCTCACTAAACTGAAGCTTCCTCCCCATGGCTTCCCCTTGTCCTCCTGGCAGCCCCCCTCCCCGCATAGCACAGGGGAGGCCACAGCCAGGCTCCAAGTCAGCTGTCTGTATGCCAACAACCCTGGGCCTCCTGTGGACGTCAGGGTGACCTGCCCTCTGCCCTTCTTGGGCCTGTTCATCTCTGAAGTCCTGCATATCAAATACTGAGAGAGATTCGCCCCCTGGCCCTGAGGATCGGGGCTGGTCAGCCACACGGCTAGAGAAAAGTCCATGCTGGTTCATCCAGTTCACTAGACAGGGTAGAAGCTCTTTACCTACAGACAGCTAGAGTGTCCTTAAAACATGAATAACCTTAAAAAAATTAAACAACAATGCAGAGAGTTTGAACCCATTTATAGGAAATAAACTGTATGTGTACATACTGATATGTTTCTTTATGCACAGCAAACGTTCTTGAAGAATACATACCAAATCGTCAACTCTGATGACATCTACAGAATGGATTAGGAATAGACTGAGGAGACGTGGGGACACATTGCTGTACATACTTCTGTGCCATTTGAATTTACTTTACAGTGAACATGTATTACTTTGCAATTAAAAAGGAATTATTCACTTTGTGAGGTCAAGGTGGGAGGATTGCTCAAACCCAGGAGTTTGAGACCAGCCTGGGCAACATGGTGAAACGCTGTCTCTACAAAAAAATACAAAAATTAGGCCAGGCGCAGTGGCTCAAGCCTGTAATCCCAGCACGTTGGGAGGCCGAGACGGGCGGATCACGAGATCAGGAGATCGAGACCATCCTGGCTAACATGGTGAAACCCCGTCTCTACTAAAAAATACCAAAAAAAAAAAAAAACTAGCCAGGTGAGGTGGCGGGTGCCTGTAGTCCCAGCTACTCGGGAGGCTGAGGCAGGAGAATGGCGTAAACCCGGGAGGCAGAGCTTGCAGTGAGCTGAGATCCGGCCACTGCACTCCAGCCTGGGCGACAGAGCGAGACTCCTTCTCAAAAAGAAAAAAAAAAAAAATTAGCTAGCATAGTGGTGTGCGCCTGTAGTCCCCGATACTTGAAAGACTGAGGTGGGAGGATCCCTTGAGGTTGGGAGGACGAGGGTGCAGTGAGCTGTGATCACACTGCTGCACTCCAGCCTGGGCCACAGGGTAAACCCTGTTTCCAAAAAAAAAAAAAGATTTGCTTTTTTTTTAAGAGAATGGTAAGAAATTAAACCAAACTTCAGAGCAGAGAAGCCAAGGGTGGATGGTTTCCCTGGAGCAGCTTAGATGTTGCTTCCTCCATAAAACCTTCCCCAAACCCCACAAAGAGAAGCGACTGTTCCCTCCTTCATATTGTCAAAAGCACTTGGCTTCTCCCACAGTATTTCCCTTTCTTTTTCATTTTTGTTTTGCTTTGCTTTGCTGTGTATCCCCCATCAGACTGTGGGTTGGTTGAGGGCAGGAACTCTAAAACCCTCAGGACCTAGACTAGGCTGACGTCTGATGTGAAGGAGGAGTTCAGTTTTAATGGAGAGATGAGTGAATGGGTGATGAATGGCAGAAACTCTGCAAATTGCCCAGGCGCTGTCCTTTGCACCTTTTCTCCTCCAGACAATGACAAGGCAGTGGGGATCTCTGACCACAAGAACAAGCTAATGAAATCGCTATTTTAGGAAGACGGATCACAGCAGGGTGGGCTGGACACTGGAGGCCCAGAGACCTGCTTGAAGGCTCTTTGGAAGGGTCGGCTCCCAAGCCACTCACAAGTATAAAAATCTATGAGAGCATTACCAGAAGGGCTGTCCAGCTTCGTTTGTTTTTTATTCTATAAAATATAAGGTCAGAAACAACTGGAGTACTTTCCACTGAAATTATTTGTTTAATTGATGCTGCACTTTACACAAATATTAATTCATTTTATTCAACAAATATTTCTTGGGAACACTGAGCTAACCTAAAAGCAAACCATATTTTTCTTCTACATGCATTTTAATTACGAAGTTGCTTGAGTTTCATTTCGGCTTTAAAATGGTCAGATCTCTGCCATCTCTGAACCTCCGAGTAGCCTTCCAAAAACTAAGATTCCAAAATTCTAGGCTTCTAGGAATCCAAGAATCTATAATTGTGAGTCTATTTACCAGTGAAAAAACAAATACTTTAAATTTCAATAGAATTCACCCCCAAATCGTTCTGGAATGCAAATAGCCCTGTATCTCTGGAGAGAGTCCAATTTGGATATGGAGTTTTCATGCTGCAGCCACTGCTACTGCAAAGGGCCCACAACATTGAGTCTGGAGAGAGCGTGATGGCACTACACTGGGATGAAACGCTGGGTTGCCGCACATTCTTGAGAACTTCGCACTCGCTGCTCCAGGCCCTTCCCGGTGGATGGTTTGCACACTGAGCTGATACTGGAGAAAGCCATCCCAAGCAGGCAGAATAGCCTGAGCAGAGGCCTGAGGTCAGGGACAGGGAAGGCTAGCTGGAGAGCCTGTGGGCTGCCCTTCCTGGCTTGAGAGAGGGGTTTCTATTGGGCAGGAATGAGGGTAAGAGGACACAGGAAGGATGGGGTGACGGGTTAGAACAGGGTTGAAAACCCAGTGCCTACAGGGGCCAGGAGGTAAGGTAAGTGGATTAAGCTGCCAGGTGGGGTCTGGGGTAAACAGGAGCCTGCTGCTTCAGCTACAGGGGCAACCACTTCTCAACTCTCCCCAAGTGTGGCTACATGGGAATGTCGACCCAAGGTGGCCAAGTCTTCCGTTTTTCCAAAAGAAGCTAGACATTTTAATTCTTTTTTTTTTTTAGATATAGGGTCTCGATCCTTCACCCAGGCTGGAGTGCAGTGGCATGATCGTGGCTCACTGCAGCCTTGACCTCCTGGGCTCAGGTGATCCTCCTGCCTCAGCCTCCCGAGTAGCTGGGACTATAGGTGCGCACCACCACATCCAGCTAATTTTTGCAGTTTTTTGTAGAGACGGGGTTTCACCATGTTACTCAGGCTGGTCTTGAACTCCTCAGCTCAAGCAATCCACCCTCTTTATGTTAAATCTCCTGATGTTTTTGTTTTTTTCCTTTTTTTTTTTTGAGATGGAGTCTCGCTCTGTTGCCCAGGCTGGAGTGCAGTGGCCGGATCTCAGCTCACTGCAAGCTCCGCCTCCCGGGCTTACGCCATTCTCCTGCCTCAGCCTCCCGAGTAGCTGGGACTACAGGCGCCCACCACCTCGCCCGGCTAGTTTTTGTATTTTTTTTTTTTTTTGGTGGAGACAGGGTTTCACCGTGTTAGCCAGGATGGTCTCGATGGTCTGACCTCATGATCCACCCGTCTCGGCCTCCCAAAGTGCTAGGATTACAGGCTTGAGCCACCGCGCCCGGCCCAAATCTTCTGATTTTTAAGGCACTTTTAAATGTAACTTTTTGATAGCTGATATGTTAAGGTTCAAAAAATTAAAATGTAAATAGCACTCAATAAAAAGTGCTCTCCCCATACCCTCTGCTTAAACATGGTTAAGTCCTGAGCACCTTTCCAGAGTTTCTTTAACTCTCACAAACACAAATATGCATTCCCATTGTCCCTTTTTTACACAAAGGCAGCATGCTGTATACACTCTTCTTTACCTTGCTTTTTTCATAAATAATATATCTCAAAGATACATTATTTACATCCCCTATGAAGATATGAAGAGCTTCCTCGTTCTTGCGCACTCCATTGTGTGGATGAGCTATTCTGTCTGTAACAGGGCCCCCATGGATGGACATTGGGGTGTATTTCCTCTGGTTGTAAAATGTTAGGTCTAATTTTTTTTTAACTTTGAAAAAACTCTATGCAAGTCAAAGCACCTTTGGGCTGGACCTCGGGGGCACACACCAGGCTGAGGGAGTGCCTGGTCTATGAGTTCAAAGCATAGATGTCTGCCTGGACTTTATAGATACCTCAGTTTCTGGCCTGACAGTGGGAAAGGAAGTCACTTCAACTGAGAACAGCTCCGGGTAAGTACTGCTGGAAGAGACTCCGCCTTTGAGGCAGGGAAATCCCCAACACCAGAGGTGACCAAGCCCTGATGTGGAACTGACCCCGGGCTGTGTGAAGAATCAGGCTGCCTAACCTCTGTGCTTTTCTCTAACTCCAGGAGCCCTTGAGGCCTGATTTATGGGCTGAGCCTAGCTGTCAGCAGAGAAAGAACTGAGAAATCTGCCCCATCCTTTAGGGTATGCATGTCATTCATTCATTCATTCACTTGTACATTTAAAAGGCTGAAGCTGTAATTTCTGCCAGAATGCCTTTCCCGCAGCTCCCCACAAAGCTTCTCAACACTTAGATCTCAGATCAAACACCACCATTTTACAGAGACCCACCCCGCTGGGCACCACTCCCTGAGTCTCTCTCTTCTCTCCCACTTATTTTCTTCAGAGCACATGCCGTGGTAAAATTACATTGCAAATTTATTCTGTGTTTACTGTAAATTGCCTGGCTCTGCCCCACAGGTAAGCCCAGTGAGGGCAGGGATTGTCCACCAGGGACACATGGTACTCCCAGCCGGGCACAGAGCAAGAGCCCAGTGAGCTCTAAGTGTTGATATTATCTCCTTTCCAATGCACAAAACAGTTTTTTATTTTTTGAGATGCGGGGGTCTCCCTATGTTGCCCAGGCTAGTCTCGAACTCCTGGGCTCAAGTGATCCTCCCGCCTTGACCTGTCAAAGTGCTGGGATTATAGGCATGAGCCGCATGCCTGGCCCACAGAACAACTCTGATAGCCAGCCTAGCATCTTCCATGGAATTCCGAGGACGGCTCCGTGGCCGACACTCAGTTGCAGGGTATCATGCTGCACTGTAGCTCTTGTAATTTTTCACAGCACCTTTTGGCAGCCTGGATACACAAGGTGTTTCTTGTATTTTTGCTTTCATTATTCATTATGATTTCACTCTGAGAGAAGAGGTATTTAGTTACATCTGATGAGCCTCAAAAAGGCTCATAAAAAGTGGGTCAAAGGAGGCACGCCCCATGGAAATATGGACAAATGGCTGTTCGGAGCGGCCTGGCACTCGGCCAGAGGGGAGAGTGACAGAGGAGACAGAACATATTTCCTGAAGAGGAAAACCCCACAGTCACACAGCCCAGCAGAGGGCCTCCACCATGCACAGAAACCAGCCTGGGCTCCCCAGCCCCTGAGATGCTCCAGGTCCGGAGTCCGTGGGTTCACAGGCTGAAAGCAACGCCATGCACTGTTTACTGTTTCCCCCAAATCCCCAAACCCACAGTGGATGTCCCTGCTTCTGAAGATAGACGCCGGGACTCTAAACAAGTGGAAAAAATTCAGAGCTCTGCATCCCTGCCCCTCAGTCAGACGTCCTGATGGCGTCTCCAAGACTCCACCACCTTCTGTGGATTTCTGCGGGATCAGGACCCTTCTGAGAGCATCCCCACGTAGAGAGCTGTCACTGGGCATATGTCTCTTTGTCTTACGCCCCCAGGGCAGAGATAAGGGACTCTGGACAAGAGCCCAGACACATAGTAATAACTACCATTTATGGGGTGTTTACCCTGTGCCAAGCACTGTGCTAAGCACTCCGCAAGGACCACTCATATAATCCTTGCCAGAAGCTGTGAGAAAACTCTAGTGCTGTCCCATTTTACAGATGGGGAACTTGGGCCCAGAAGTTGGTAACTTGCCTGAGATTACCCAGCTAGAATGCAGTGAAGTGGGCTTCCAGCTCCGGCCATCTGGCTTCCCTGCTGACATTCTCAATTGCACACTAAAAGAGATGCCTCCAGGAAATTTGAACTGGGATTTTTTTAGTCCATTCAATCATATAATGTCAGCAGGCTGTGGAAGCGAGGGCCCTCGGGGAGCTGGAACTGGGGCTCCAGCTCTCACTCACTGAATGTGGCCTTGAGCAGGTCACTTCCCTCTCTTGTCCTTAGTCTCCCCAGCTGTGGAGTGAGGAGTGGGACCACAGTATCCTCCCACCCTGCCCGGGTATGGTCAGAACATCTGCTCTGAGGAAGGCTGGGACTCGCCAACGCTGGATCCTGAACCCCTCCAAGCCTCCTTCTCCACAACTGCCCACATACACTCAGATGCCCCTTCGGTGGCTCTTCATCCCCCTCCTTCCACTGGCTCATTTTATCCTTGAAACAGTCAAGGGAGGCAGGGGCAGAATTACCACCCCTATTTCATAGATAGGAAAACAAGCTTGGAGAGAAGAGGATGATCAATGTGTCCAAAGGCAGAACCAGTTAGGTGCAAAGTCCAGACAGAAACCTGTTCCTCTGACTCCTGTTCAGTGCTCTTTCCCTCAGCCCCTGGCTGTTGCTCAGATGAAAAGCCAGAAGAGGGTGGACTTTCTTGGGCTGCCAAGTTTTGGGTATTGAGGCTCCAAACATTGAACCTGAGGTATGCTGCAAATCTGAGCAGGTGGACTCAGGGACTCGGCAGCCATTCTGTCTGTCTTTGTGGGTATTTCTGCTACTAAAAAGGGGCAGTGTCCAGTGGGAGCCTCAGTCTCCAGGGCCCAGATCACCTACCAGGCTAGTGTTTCCCAAACTTGTTGGCCCACAAGAGGCCTCTCTCTGTCTCCTCCTGACATGCCAGCTTACTGATGCAAAGAGATGGTCCTCAGGGAAAGAGGCCGGTGAGATACAGTCTGGCCCCATTCCTTTGCTCTCTCAGGCAAAAGGTCAAGTGGACCCAGCTAGGGGCAAGTCTGCCAGGTCCTTCACCAGTAGAGAGGTGAGCAGAAGTGGGGAGCCTGGTGCCCTACCCGCTGTCCTCTCCGGCAGATAAGCACGGTGGCTCCCCCATCAGCAGGCCTGTGGCCCAATGACACACCTGCAGATAATTAGTCCCAATCAGGACAGGCCCAAACTGCTCACAGTGCAGTAACAGGCTGGCCATGTCACCAGTTTGCAAATGGTGAGCAGTTTCGGAACTGTGGCCCTGTGCTCTAGCTGGTAGAGCAGGTGTTTAACCTAATATTTAATGCGGCATATATATCCTTCTCGAATGAGATCTTCCCTGAGCAGCCCGGAGTGTGAGGGCTGAGATAGAGCAGCACAGAAGCCATCTGTCCCCCAGAGCCCGGGTAGAGCCCTGGGCTGGGTTCACCATCCAGCTGGGCACCTACAGTGCTCCGGGCTTTATGGGGAGGGGAAAAGGAGAGAGGTGGGGCCGGAAGGCTCCGACTGTCCCTTGAAGAGCTCTGCATTGTGTCAGCAATCCACTAACACAGGTGGAATTAGATAAATGCCACGTGGTAAAACAGAGCCCCCTACCCCCCAACAGCTCCTGGGGGCATTCCTTCAAGGTGTTTAACAGTTCTTGATGGGGTCGGTAACTGCACCTACAGAGGGTGTTTGGAAAAATCTGTGGGGGCGTCTCCCTGCCTGAGGGGTGTTACTGCCTTGCAGTGCAACAATCCCACACAGCAAAGAATTTTTCTCCATCCTTCACAACTCTCCTGTCCTGCCAAACATTCAGGTAGGTGAGAAATCTGTTTATAAGTATTTGAATCTGGAACTGAACTTCATTTACATATAAATGTGAACTTCCAATTTCCATGGTCTTAATATACCCTGAATTTTCTAGGAATGCAACTACCGTGTAAATGGAGCAAAGCCTGTACTTCGTTTTACTTGGAACTTTGCCAAGGGTTCCTCACCTATTTGTAAAACACGCTGGCAGGATAAGTCAGTATTAGTCCCTAGTCTATATCTGTGTGTAAGGCTATATCTGGGGCTGTTGTATTCGCTGTGATTCTGTGCACGGGGAAAGCCCTGGGCACCTTCATTATGTCTTGCAGTTTAAACATACAGAGTATTTACATATCAAAGTACATATTATTTAATTATACATAACTTTGCTTTTATCTCATTTACCTCCTAGGGCATTGTTTTGATTTTATTTGAAATTAGATGTGAAGACAGACCTACATTCTTAATGGACATAATTTCAGGAGAGTAAAGGGACACTGTGAATATTTGCTATCCCAAGGGGATGCTGGGTGGATCTGGGTGGAGATCTCAACTGCAGTGCATCCCTACCACAGCACCATAATGCCCCCAAAAGCAGAGGAAAGGGCTCAAAGCTCTGCCACTGGATCTTCATATACAAGCATCTGATGTATGTGTGTGTGCACACGTGCACGTGCATCTGTGTGTCCATCCTTTATATTTTCTCACACAAATGAAAAACTTTCATTGTTCATATAAATGAAATACTTAAATACTTAATATTTCTTGAAAGTGTATATTAGACACTTATTTACATCAGTACAGATAGTTCTATTTAATTCTTTTTGGTGGCTGCATAGTGTTTTATTGTGTGAAAGAGCCATCATCTATTTAGCCAGCTCCTATTGATGGATGTTTCGTTGTTTGCATTTATTTACCATTATAAATAATTCTGTAAGGATTATACATAAATAGATATCGTTGTGCATCTATGTGAATATACCTGTGACATAAATTCCTAAATGTGCATATACAAGTTCTGAGTCAAGCAAGCTAACGTGCATTTAAAACTTTGATAGATCCCATTCCAGTTCGTGTAGCTGTAAAAAAAAAAAAAAAGTGATTGATATTGCCAAGTTTCCCTCCGAAAGAGATTGCATCAATGTATGCTCTTACAACAGTGTTTCAAAATATATGTTTCTTATGCCATCTTCAACACTGAACTTTAATCTTTGTTAAGATGTTTTTAAGTGTCTCATGATTGTTTTAATTTTCAGTTTTAAAGTTATGAGTCAGGTGAACGTGTTTTCATATACTGTTGGGCATCCACATTTTTTCCCAATGAAAAGATGTTCAGGTTGAACAAAACTTTAAGAAAAAAAGATCAGTAGAAAAAAATGGGCAAAGGATTTTTTTCTTATTCATTTTTAAAAGCTCTTTATATATTGAGGACATTAGCTTTTTGTCATCTGTGTTCTACACCTTTTTTTTTTCATTTTGTTCTTTGCCTTTTGGATGTTCTTCCATATACATACAAAAGATTTAAATGTTTAATACTTAAATTTATTTGTCTTGTCTTTTGTATTTGGAATTTAGTTTAAAAAAGACTTTTCCCACTCTAAAATTATAAAAAAATTTTCCAGGCCAGGCACAGTTGCTCATTCTGTAATCCCAGAACTTTGGGAGGCCGAGGTGGGAGGATTGTTTGAGCCTAGGAGTTTGAGAACAGACTGGGAAACATAAAAAACCCTGTCCCTACAAAAAAAATTAGCCGGGCACGGTGGTGTACGCCTATAGTCCCTGCTACTCAGGAGGCTGAGGTGGGAGAATTGCTTGGGTCCAGGAGGTCAAGACCAGTGAGCCATGATTGCACCACTGCATTCCAACCTAGGTGACAGAGTGAGACCCTGTCTCAAAAAAAAAGAAGAAAATGATCAAACCAGTCACAACATTCCCTTTAACAAAAGCCTAATCCAGAGTAAGGCATTAACTCTCTTTAATTCTAGGAAGGCTGGGAGAGGTAAGGAAGCTGGAGAAGAAAAGTTAGAAGCCAGCAGAGATTGGTTCATGAGTTTTATGGAAAGAAGCCATCTCCATAACATGAAAGTGCAAGGTGAAGCAGCAAGTGCTGATGTAGAGGCTAAGATCGAGCTAAGATCACTGATGGAGGTGACTACACTAAGTAACAGATTTTCAATATAAACCAAACAGTCTTATACTGAAAAAAGATGCCATCTAGGACTTTCATAACTAGAGAGGAGAAGTCAATGCCTGGCTTCAAGAGCTTCAAAGAACAGTCTGACTCTCTTGTTAGGGGCTAATATAGCTGGCGACTTTAAGTTAGAGCCGGTGCCCCTTTACCATTCCAAAAATTCTTGAGTCCTTGAGAATTATGCTAAATCTACTCTCCCTGTGATCTATAAACAGAAAAACAAAGCCTGGATAACAGCACATCTGTTTATAGCGTGGTTTACTGAATATTTTAAGCCTACCATTGAGACCTACTGCTCAGAAAAAAACATTCCTTTCAAAATATTACTGCTCATTGACACTGTTCCTGGTCACCCAAGAGCTCTGCTGGTGATGTACAAGGAGATGGATGTTGTTTTTCATGCCTGCTAACTCAACATCCATTCCGTGGCCCATGGATCAAGGAGTAATTTCAACTTTCAAGTTCTCTTATTTAAGAAATACATTTTGTGAGGCTATATCTGCCATAGAGAGTGATTCTTCTGATGGATCTGGGCAAAGAACATTAAAAACATTCTGGAAAGAATTCACTATTCTAGATGCCATTAAGAACATTTGTCATTCAGCTGGGCACGGTGGCTCACGCCTGTAATCCCAGCACTTTGGGAGGCTGAGGCAGGTGGATCACGAGGTCAGGAGTTCAAGATCAGCCTGGTCAAGATGGTGATACCCTGTCTCTAACAAAAATACAAAAATTAGCCGGGTGTGGTGGTGGGTGCCTGTAATCCCAGCTACTCGGGAGGCTGAGGCAGAGAATTGCTTGAACCTGGGAGGCGGAGGTTGCAGTGAGCCCAGTTCATGCCACTGCACTCAAGCCTGGGTGACAGAGCAAGACTCTGTCTAAAAAAAAAAAAAAAGAATATTCATGATTCAAGGGAAAAGGTAAAAATATCCACATTTA
Source organism: Macaca nemestrina (assembly GCF_043159975.1). Classification (NCBI taxonomy): domain Eukaryota; kingdom Metazoa; phylum Chordata; class Mammalia; order Primates; family Cercopithecidae; genus Macaca; species Macaca nemestrina. Next base: position 66,271,019 of record NC_092138.1, read on the forward strand.
TAGGAGTTGGGAAGAGGTTGATTTCAGCCCTCATGGATGACTTTGAGGGCTGAAAATGACTCGCTTCAGTGGAGGAAGTAACTGCAGATATGGTGGAAACAGCGAGAGAACAAGAATTAGAAGTGGAGCCTGAAGATATACTGAATTGCTGCCATCTCATGATGAAACTTTAGTGAATAAGGAATTGCTTCTTATGGATAAGCAAACAAAGTGGTTTCTTAAGATGAAATCTACTCCTGGTAAAGATACTGTGAACATTGTTGAAATGCCAACAAAGGATTTAGAATATTCCATAAACTTAGTTGGTAGGGCAGTGGCAGGGTTTGAGAGAGCTGATTCCGGTTTTGAAAGAAATTCTATGGTGGATAAAATGCTGTCAAACAGCATCCCCTGCTGCAGAAAAGTCTTTCATGAAAAGAAGAGTCAACTGATGTAGCAAACTTCATCGTTGTCTATTTTAAGAAATTGCCACAGCCACCCCAATCTTCAGCAACCACCGTCCTGATCACTCATCAGCCACCAACATCGAGGCAAGACCCTCCACCAGCAAAAAGACAACTCACTAAAGGCTCAGATGATTATAAGCATTTTTTAGCATAACTATTTTTAAATTAAGGTATGTGTCTTTTAAAAAGACACAATGCACACTTACTAGACTACAGTACTGATTGAGTATCCCTTATCCAAAATGCGTGGGACCAGAACTGTTTCAGATTTTGGATCGTTTTGGATTTTGGAATATTTGCTTTATATTCACCAGTTCTACTCCTAATGTGAACATCCAAAATTTGAAATGCCTCAGTGAGCATTTCCTGTGAGCATCATGTCATACTCAAAAAGTTTCAGATATTGGAGCATTTCAGATGCTCAACCTGTATAGCATAGACATATCTTTTTTTTTTTTTTTTTTTTTTTGAGATGGAGTTTGGCTCTTATTGCCCAGGCTGGAGTGCTATGGCGCAATCTTGGCTCACTGCAACTTCCACATCCCAGGTTCAAGCAATTCTCCTGCCTCAGCCTCCCAAGTAGCTAGGATTACAGGCATGCATCACCACGCCCAGCTAATTTTGTATTTTTAGTAGAGACGGAGTTTCACCATGTTGGCCAGGCTGGTCTCGAACTCCTGACCTCAGGTGATCTACCCACCTCAGCCTCCCAAAGTGTTGGGATTACAGGCGTGAGCCACCACGCCCAGCCAGACATAGCTTTTATACGCACTGGGAAACCAAAAAATGTGTGTGACTCACTTCACTGAGATATTTGCTTTATTGCAGTGTTCTGGAACCAAACCCACAATGTCTCCGAGGTAACCCTATAACATCTTCTTGTGATCCGCCTACCCAATCTTCTATAAACTTGGATCCCAGTAACAAACCCTCCTTTCTGCAGAACAGTCTCCTCTTGGATCTCATTTGATCCTTACCTGTACACTGAGAGACCATGACCCTTTTACAGGTGGAGAAACGGAGGCTCAGAGATGTGTCCAGAGTTAGACAGCAAGGCAGTGACCACGCTGGATGAGCCCCAGCTGATCTGCGTGGTAGCGTGGCCAGCAGCACAGGCCCTGGCATTCAACTGCAACTCCACTGCTCACCAGCCGTGATCTCAACAAGCCACTCAACTGCCCCAAGCCTCAGTTTCTCTATTTGTGAAATGGACATGATCATAATGGTCCCACCTCCCAGGGTTCCTCTGAAGGTAAAGTGAGTTCGCTTAGCACAATGCCTGCTTCTCCATAAGCGCGCAGTGAAGTGCCAATTGCTATTATTGTTCACTAATCCAGGCTTCTTTGCACTCTGCCATGCCCACTTCTATAATTACTTGTAGTTCCTTGAAAAAAAGGAAAAAGGGCTCAGGATCTAGGAGCCAGAGGGCCAGCTCTAACTCTCCCTTACCCCTTATGTTGGGCAAGCCACTGCCCCTCCCTGAGACTTGGTTTCTGCATCTGTGAAATGGGAGTGCCTTCAGAGGTCTTGTCATGGATTCTTGTGACACCAGGAGAGGGGACCTCCTCGGACACCTGTGGGGTCAGCAAAGGCTCACTCCAGCTGGGGCTCCCCGGCTCCCTGCCCGTCACTAACATCTCCCACCTCAGACCTGGGTGCACTCCAAGCTCTTGGCCCACCTCAGGTGGATGGGGGACAAAGTCGCTCTTGCCACCTGACTGGCCCTCACGTGGTGCTCAGAGCTGCAAATAGGGCCCCGCTCTTCCTCCTGAGCCTCAGTGCTGACCCGTCAGCCCAGGTCTCGGCGCTGGGCCCTCCCTGTCTTGCTGCTTTGGCCTAAGTGACACCCTCCACTGTTCTGACCGAGTCTAACCCAGCTTCCCTGATGCACCCACAGTTCACCTGCATGTCTACGAGTCCCATGTCACTGTCACTATTCACTGTGCCCTACCTATCAGTCCACATGGGCATCCTGCTACCTCAAACTGGACCCACGGCTCTGGCCCAAGTGTGGCCCACCAGCCCCTTGTCTATTTGTGCAGTATCCAAGAGGGCCTCCTGCCTGCCCGGTTGGACAACCAAGAGCTGGCAGCTGAGTCTGTCCATATGGAGTCGGCTCCACGTTATCCCAGCACAGCTGGGCCAGGGGTCTGCCCGTCCTGGCCTGCGCATCCAGCCCTTCTGCAGCAGCAAGCCAGCAAGCCCCATGGTGACCTGCCACAGGGAGAGGGTTCTGAGAAGAATCCTAACAGTTCATGTATTGGGTACTTACTGTGTACCAGATGAGAGTCCAAGCACCTTCCACATACGAACCCATTAATCCTCACAACAGCCCCCTGGGACAGGTGCTAGCACTAGTCCCACTGTGCAGCTTAAAGTCACAGCCCAGAACGTATACATGGCTCACCCAAGACTGCACAGTTAGTAAATGGCAAGATCAAACACCACAGTGCACCTCCAGGACCCACACTCCCAATCTCTACAAAGACAGCTAAACAGTCTGGCCCTGGGACTTCCAGAGGGTGGCTGCTTTGCATCCACCAAGCACCTTCCAGCCTACGCCGCCTGCCGTTCTTGACTCAGTTTCTGCCTGCCAACAGCAATCTGCAAAGAATCCCGTTCCTCCTTGAGGCTGGTGCCCACCAGGGTGGCCTTTCTCATGAAAGCAATAAACCTTAGGCCTCTGAACACTCAGCCCCACTCACAGGGGCCCCTCTGGCAGGAGGTTTCCTGCCTCCCACCCCAAGTCCCCTCCAGCCCACAGTCCATTTGGCATTTGTTCTCCCCGGCTTTGTTGGAATCATATCCAGCCATGTCTCATCACAGCTGCAACCCTGGCCCTAGCATCTGACCTGTTCCCAGACCTCATAACCTCGTTTAAACAAAATTGGCCAATCACATCCAAACACACCAAGAAGCCACTCTTTCCACCATACACTCCTCTCTCTCTCTTCCTCCTTCACTCATCCCCCACGCCCCAGGTGCCCTCACCTGTCACAATGGGGTAGGACTGCGGGCCTGGCACACTGCTCCCGATGTCAGCAGGCGTGGGGCTGGCCAGATTGGCCTTCATGTCGTCCAGCCCACCAGCCAGCGAGGCCATGGCTGAATACTCTGTGGTCTGAAAGAAGAAACAGAGATGTCTCAGCACCAAGACTCCACAGTATCTTAGTCAAATGCCAACTCCACGTTCTGAGCTCAGCCACCAAGCCAGATTAGTCCATGCCTGTGCCAAAGCCCACAAGGGGCTCATGAACACCTCCAATGTTGAAAAGGCAGAGTCAGCTTGGTGGAACAAGACAGTTGTCCAGAATCAACAATCTTCCCAGGAGAGAAGGTGGGCAGGACTCAGTGCAACTTCACGAGAATCCAAACTTGGCTCCCTCTGGCCTTCATGTTGCCCTCGCCCAGCTCCAGTCGGCCAGAGACCCCACACTCCTCAGTGCAGGGAGGGAGGGTCCGTAACCAAAAGCAAGGCAGAAATAAGTGTCTTCTTGCCAAGAGAATGGAAAGAATGGTTTCTGATTTCTGTGCTCTTAAACCACAAAGGTGGAATCACAGAAACAAGGGTTAAGAGGAATCTGGGAGATCATCCAGTCCAAATCCTCATTTCACAGATGAATAAAGTGAGACTCAAGGGGAGGAGGGCTTCACCCACCATCAACAGGGAAGAATACCAGTTGGGGTGGGTCACCATGAATTCCCACCCTAATCCAATATGTCAAACCAACTGAGCCACCATTTGGCAAGTGTTTTTGAATTATGGAAGCAGGTAAACACCTGTATGCTGAAAACCACAGGGTGCACATATCTAATTTAGCAAGCCACACCAACCATGTGTATTTAGCCCATGAATCATGCTCCTTTCTTTAAGCCATTTCATGAAATCAGAGTTTGCAATGAGTCATTTCCTTGTCATCCAAGCCATTGTCAGAATGGTCTCCAGAGAAGGCAGCAAAGGCACCAACCTGGATCTTTCAACTGAAGGATAGACTAAATTATAAGCACGAGTGACAAGTCTTTTCCTCCCACCCCACCCCAGGGCCTATTTTCAGGTAAAGAAAATATATGTGACTGGGTGCAGTGGCTCATGCATGTAATCCCAACATTTTGGGAGGCCAAAGTGGGTGGATTGTTTGAGCCCAGGAGTTCAAGACCACCTTGGGAAACGTGGCGAAACCCTGTCTCCACAAAAAATACAAAAATTAGCCAGGTGTAGTGGCTTTCACCTGTAGTCCCAGCTACTCGGGAAGCTGAGTCGGGAAGACTGACTGAGCCCAGGAAATCAAGGCTACAGTGAGCCCTGATCATGCCACTGTACTCCAGCTTGGGTGACGGAGCAAGACTCTGTCAAAAAAAGAAAGAAAGAGAAGGAAGGAAGGAAGGAAGGAAGGAAGGAAGGAAGGAAGGAAGGAAGGAAGGAAGGAAGGAAGGAAGGAAGGAAGGAAGGATGGCAGGGAGGGAGGGAGGGAGGGAGGGAGGGAGGGAGGGAGGGAGGAAGGAAGGGAATTTGCAAACATTTAAGCCAACAAGTTTGTTTGTCCATGTGAAGATTTGATATGGGGAGTTTTCCTCCAGGACCCTGGCTGATGGAGGACACACCCATGTTGGTCCAGGGTTATGTCCTTGTCAGGCAGGGACACGGAAGCACGCAGTCTTCTGGAAGGAGCTGCAGGCACCCTGAGCAAAATGACGAGGACTGAGCCACTGGGAGGGAAACCAAAGGAGCCCCTGGGCACACGGCAGGCAGAAGGGGCTCAGACCCAGGCACATTCCTGGTGTCTTTCCCTTCAAATCAGAGATTACTTCCTGGGCAGCTAAAGTTTCAACTGGGGGTGATGGCAGCAGGGAGTTGAGGAGGTGCTGCAGGCCCAGGCTCTAGATGATTCGTGCTGAGGACAGCATGTCCAGAGTTCCCCAGGGCTCTTCGATCCTCACCCATCAAAGGCTGGTTCTGAAACATGTAGAGAAGAGCACAGGCCCAAAGCAAGCCCAGGTCCTTCTAAGGGAGAAGAACAAGGCCAGGGGGACAGGCTTACCAGGCATCAGGAATCGCTATAGAGCTACAGTAATTAAGACAGGGTGGTATTGGCACAGGGGTAGATAAATAGACCAATGAAACAGAATCCAGTCCAGACCCTGATCCGTGCACATATGGAACCGTGATATATGAAGGAGATGGTGTACAAATCAGCAGGAAAGGATGGACTTTTTAATAAACAGAGCAGGGGTAACTGGTTATCCATTCGGAAACGGGGGAAAAAAAGAAATTGGATCTTTACACCAGACACAAAAATCAATTCCAGGTGGATTAGAGACCTAAATGTGGAAGGCAAAGGCATCTAACGTGGTCAGCTCTAGGTCCAGCCAAAAATCCTTGGGAACAAGTCTGCCCTTTGTGGAAGGAGGAGTGCCTTTTCTGGCCTGGGATGCTCACACAGGGTTTCTGCTCTCTGTGGGGATAGTGGTGGGACCCAGTCATCCTGCTGCCCTGTCTCAGTGCCTCCTCCTCCAAGAAGTCTTTCCTGACCAGCATTCCGCAGGAGTGTGAGTCCCACCCTCATTCTGCTTGCCCCGCCAAGTGGTGCCAGAACAATGACAACCACAGTCTTCACAATTGCATCAAAATCTCACACTCACTGAGTGTTCACTCTGTACCAGGAGCTTTAGCTGTACTATCCCATTTAATCCTCACAGTCACCCCTTGAAGCAGGCTCTATGACATCCGCATCTTACAGATGAAGAAACTGAGGCTTTTATGATACAGCAGGAATGACTTGCCTAAGTTCATACAGCTTCTAGGTGCCCAAACCAGGATTCAAACCTGGGTCCCTCTGACTCCAAAACCTCGACAATGACCCTAATGATGTTTATACTGTGAGTACCTGATTCATTAAAACACAGTGAAATCAACTTGCTGGTCCCAACATTTTTATAAATGAAATTGAAAAAAAAAAAATCCAAGTGTCTCCCACATAGAAAGGATAAGTCCTGTTTTGTGAATCTTTGTTTCCCATGTCAGTGGGTATGTGTGTATGAGGTAGAGATTAAGATGTATTTCTTGCTATAGGTCACAGCCAGCAAAGTTTGGAAAATACTGCCTTCATTCCATGCAGCAGGAGCTATTGGAAAAAGGTTGCTGTCTAGACTTCTTCTTCTGTAGAATGAGACTTTGTCGTGGCATTAACCTCCTAATTTTCTGAGAATGAAGTGGGCATGAATTTAGAATTCCACTCAGCAGAATCAACTCCTTCAGTTCATTGCTGTGTGCAAAGATGGCAGGTCAAAATGTCTCTGACAAGGGTCTTTTCCTAGATGGCATCTTCTAGAGTTTTTGGTCCCCAGGGATAGGTCCCAGTTCCTCCCTCTTCTCTGTGTTCCCAAATGCCCTAGTGAAGGCCTGAGCATAGTGGGCATGCATTCATTCAACCTTTACTGAGCCCTGTTTTGTGCAATATGATGTGTGAAGACCAGACACACTCTTTAACCCTCACCCACAAACCCCAAGAAATTCCATCCAAGAGGGACAAAGGCACAGAGTCATTAATGTATATGGGGTGTGAAGTGGTCAGGAAGGGTTTCTCGATGCAGGCTGTATTTAACCTGGGGCTGAACAATCCCTAACTCTCAAGACTGAGAACAGCTGAAGGCAGGCTCAGAGGTGATAGGACAGGAGTGACCCAGAAACAGGCACATGCAATAGTTAGAGGGGGTGCAAGTATAAAGGGGAAAGATGGAACGGTAGACTAGCTGGAACTCGATTGTGAAGGGCTTGCACTATGAACGGTGAACGAAGGAAGGAGTGCTCTTCCTAAGGCCAGGCAGCATCCCAGCCAAGAGTCAGCATCCCTGCGCCCCTCCCCAGCCCACCCTGGGGCTTGGCCCATTCCTAGACCTCAGCCTCTTCTCTTTGACATGGACTGGGCTGCTGGGTCTGCAAGGGAAAGCCTTTATTTCCCCCAAGAAAGCAGAGCCAACCTGGGTTTAAGAGAACCGCAAAAAGGGTGGTCAACAGGGATATATCCTGCCTCTTAACATATTTAATTTCCAGATGGAAGAGGTTTGTTTTGCTATTTGATTTTTGTTTTAGTCAACAAATTCAGTATCAAACAAAGCTCATCCAGCCACTTCAAAAGTTGGGTTTGGATCATCTGTTTTTTAAGACAAGAAATCTTCAACTTATGTTATGCATGCAGTGGGAGGTCCGAAAATCCAGGTGTCCAACCACCATTGGCTCCCAGAAAGCAAAGCAAACCTGGGGGACGGCGGGACACTCAGAAACGAGTCCTTAGCTGTACTTCACCATCTGTGCCTTTCCTTTTCTTTTTTTTTTTGAGACAAAGTCTTGCTCTGTCACCCAGGCTGGAGTGCAGTGGCACGATATTGGCTCACTGCAACCTCTGACCCCCAGGTTCAAGTGATTCTCCTGTCTCAGCCTCCCAAGTAGCTGGGATTACAGGCGCACGCCACCACACCCGGTTAATTTTTTGTATTTTTAGTAGAGACAGGGTTTTGCCATGTTGGCCAGGCTGGTCTTGAACTTCTGGCCTCAAGTGATCCACCTGCCTCGGCCTCCCAAAGTGCTGGGATTACAGGCATGAGCCACTGCGCCCAGCCATCTGTGCCTTTCACCATCACCACTTTGCAGGGCTTGCCCAGAGCCCAGCCTCTCTTCTTTGGCGGGATTCCCTCAGTTCTTACTCTGCTCCCGCATGAGCCAGGGGAAGCTGTCATTTAGTTTTGGTGTTTAATTGTTCCCTAAGTCCATCACTTAGGTGATGTGGTGTCTGTGATTTTTAAAGGCAACTGCATTCTCCCCAATCTCTTGGGTTCCCTGGAACATTGCTACACCACAGCTCCTCAGCCATTGCAGACACTGTCCTACCTCCACCTGGAGGGCCCATCTCACTTTGTCACTTAGAGAACTCTTACATTATCCACAAGACCCAGTTCACATGTCACCTCCTTGGTGAAGCCATTCCTGAGCTCCACGCTCCTGCAAAGAAACAATCTCTCCCTTGTCTATGCTTCCATACTTGGTGGTTTTTTGTACAGACCTCCATTATCACAATGCAGAGTGGCTGTGTGTCTATCTCCCTCCAGGTTGCCTTGAGAGTGTGGAACATGGAATATCCCTAGTGCCCCCTAAGTGCTTGTTGAATGAATGAATGAATAATGGTCTAGTAGCATGTTATGAGCTACAACATTCAAAAATTAACTGGGAAGTATTTGAACAAGAACACTAAGTGATACGCTAACATCCCCTGCCCTCCTTCCACCTCTACCCCACATCAAGTCAGGTCACCAGAAAGCCACATCCCTGCCCAACATGTTAAAGCCCCTGCGTGGTGCTTTTTCACCAGTCTCTGATGGAATATCAGGCATTCAACACTTTTATGAGGCAAAAAAAGAAAACAGCCATAAAAGAAAATTGTTTAAAACCTCTGGAGACACTGCCCACTAGAATATTCAAATTCCTTGTCAATCCCTCCTACAATTCAACACCAGTAAAGTTTTCCACTGGTGAGTCATGAATCTGCCTCTGACTAACAACAAGAACACTGGAAACCACTTCATATCTCTTTTTGCTTTGACTGCCAGGAAACTCGGTCAAATTCAGTGTTCAACCACCATTGCTGGCTCCTGGTACAATGATCTTCCCCTTTTTTCTACGTAATTTCTGAGCTTTTTTCCCAAACTTAACTTAGATACACATAATTGCTTATTTTGCAGGCCACCTCAAGTTCTTTGTGAAGGTGAAGGCTGGGAAAGCTGAACTGATAGAAAAAGAAAGATAGGAAGGAAGGAAGGAAGGAAGGAAGGAAGGAAGGAAGGAAGGAAGGAAGGAAGGAAGGAAGGAAGGAAGGAAGGAAAGAAGGAAGGAAGGAAGGAAGGGGAATGAGAGAGAGAAAGAGAAAGAAAGAGAAGAGGAAAGGCATTCCTGGTGCCTCTTTGCCTGGTAACAATGGCATTCTACTTCCATTTCTCATAGTTTTTTGGAAGCCAAAGGCTGAGTGGCGGGGTGCAGAGGTATGCACACAGTCACAGGTGTGTAAGTGTGTTGGTGCACCTACATACTTGGGTACATTGCCACCCCCCAACCCCAGCCCCTGAGAATCACAGGCAAGAGCTGTGTTCTACATTTCCTACTTTTCTGAGCCCTTGGGGTTCTTTCTTAGGATGTCATTTTAGGCTTCTTCTCCCTCTTCATCAGGGCCCCCTGGTGCTGTCCTTGACTATGACCCCGGAACAGAAATGAACTGAAGTCAGCATTTCACAGTTTCCTGCTGCAATGCAACCAATTGGGATAAAACTTCCTCTGCCTGCTGCCATAGAATCTTTTACTTTTTGAGACAGAATCTCGCACTGTTGCCCAGGCTGGAGTGAAATGATGCAATCTCTGCTCACTACAACCTCCACCCCCCTGGTTCAAGTGATTCTCCTGTCTCAACCTCCTGAGTAGCTGGGATCACAGGCACCCGCCACCACACGTGGCTAATTTTTGTATTTTGAGTAGAGATGGGGTTTCACCATGTTGGTCAGGTTGGTCTCGAACTTCTGACCTCAGGTGATCCACTCGCCTCAGCCTCCCAAAGTGCTGGGATTTACAGGCATGAGACACCACGCCTAGCCACCACAGACTCTTATAAGACCTCAAGGTCAAGACCACCAGCCCAAGGTGTGTGGACCATCCTCACAGACACCATGCTCCAGATGATGGAACAGCTTGTCCTCTCAAACATCAGAACTATAATAGAAGGACAGTCAGGGTCATCCTTCCCAACATAGAAAAACTGAGGTACAGGGATAGGGATGGACGTCCTTAGTTAATTTTTTTTTTTTTTTTTTTGAGACAAGGTCTTGCTCTCTCACCCAGGCTGGAGTGCAGTGTCACAATCATGGCTCACTGCTGCCTCAACCTCCCAGGCCCAAGCGATTCTCCCACCTCAGCCTCCCAAGTAGATGGGACTACAGGCACAGCAGCTAATTATTTAATTTTTTGTAGAGACAGGGTTTCGCCATGTTGCTCAGGCTGGTCTTGAACTCCTGAGCTCAAGTGATCCACCCACCTCAACCTCCCAAAGTGCCGGGATTACAGGCGTGAGCCACTGCACCTGGCCCTTAGTTCATTTTTAACTGCATCATTGATAACCTTTGACCCAGTGGTGGAAAAAAGACTGAACTAGGAGTGATAACACAAGGTTCTTGTCCCAGCTCTGCCCCTTTCTCACTTGTGTGGCTGTAGGTGAGCTGGGCCAGTTCTGTGAACCTCATTTTCACCGTGAGTAAAATGAAATTTTAATTCTAGTCCCTAGCTGCCTGCCTACCTCGACAATCATGAGAATCTGAGGGACAAGGAGAGGGACAGCACTTTGGAAACTAAGCAATATGAGAGGTTCAGGAATTCTAGCACAGACTCAAGGAGGCACATGCCCCAGGAGAGCGTGCACTGGGCATCACATGGGTCCCTAGGAAATTACCTGGAAAAGGACTGCCCGGGGCTGCACCAAGTATTGTCTCATCAGCATGGGGCACCACTGCCATAGCATGGAGGAGAAAAGAAACACAGACACGTGAGAAGGAGGGCAGCGCGAAGAGGGGCAGCGCATGGGGCAAGGCTGCAGGGCTGGTCACCTCAGATGGCCACCTGGTGCCAGGAGGCCTCCCCATCACCTGCTAGGCTCCTGTAGCCTCACTGCCAGGCCACAGGTGTCCCTTGGGAGCTGGGCCAGAGCCAGGCCAACCACTCCCATTCTTAAGGACCAGACACCTGCCCACCTCTACATCTACCCAGAGGGAGGACAGAAGCTGGAGTGGGTGAGACGTGTCTCTGGGGCCTGGCTCCAGGGACTGAGGCCAAGCAGGCAGAGGGGCCTCCAAGCCCCTCCTTTCACTGGCCTCTGCTTCCCCACCTGTCTGAGGACTTTCACTGGAGGATTTCTAAGTCTCCTTCCACTGCTGATGCTCTTTGCCTCTATCACTGGCCACATGACAAAGTCTAGCGTCCCTCTTCAACAAATGAATGGCAAATCAAGAACAGAGAGATGGTGAACCTATAGGTTAAAGGAGGCTTAGAGACAAATCAATATGTCACAATGTGGACCCTGATTCAAACAAACTGTAAAAGAAATAATCAAAAAAAAACACGGCCAGGCACGGTGGCTCACGACTTTAATTACAGCACTTTGGGAGGCTGAGGCAGGCAGATCACCTGAGGTCAGGAGTTCGAGATCAGCCTGGCCAACACAGTAAAACCCTGTCTCTACTGTAAATTTAAAAATTAGCTGGCTGTGGTGGCATGTGCCTGTAATCCCAGCTACTCGGGAGGTTGAGGCAGGAGAATTGCTTGAACTCAGGAGGCGGAGGCTGTGCTGAGCCGAGATCGAGCCACTGCATTCTAGCCTGGGCAACAGAGTGAGACTCTGTCTCAAAAAAAAAAAAAACAAAAATCATAACATATAATGAAACAATTGGAAATGTGAGCACCAATTGGGTATTTGATGACATGAAAGGGTGTGCTAACTTTGTGGATGTGGTAATGGTGCAGTTATGCTTTCTAAAAGGTCTTGTCTGGCTAGGTACTATGATTCACACCAGTAATTCAAGCATTTTGGGAGGCTGAGGCAGGAGGATAGCTTGAGGCCAGGAGTTTGAGACCAGCCTAGGCAACATAACAAGACGCCATCTCCACAAAAAAAATTAAAAATTAGCTGAGCATAGTGGCATGCACCTGTAGTCCCAGTTATTTTGGAGAATGAGGCAGGAGGATCACTTGAGCCCAGGAGGTTGAGGCCACAGTGAGCCTTGATCACACCACTGCACTCCAGTCTGGGCGACCTTGTCTCAAATAAATAAATTAATAAAAGATTGTGTCTTTTAAAGATTCTTTCTAGAATATTTACAGGTGAAGTGACATAATGTCTGAAGTTTGTTGAAAAATAAAGTGCATTTAATAAAATGTGGTATATCTACACAATGGAATACTATTCAACAGTGAAAAGGAGTGGAGTGCTGATACATGTTACGACATGGATGAACCTCAAAAGCATTATGCTAGGTGGAAAAGTCCAGACATAAAGGATAGTCCATAGAAATGCTAGAAGTGGCAAATCTACAGGCACAGAGCACAGATCCATGATTGGCTGGAGAAGGGGGTGGGATCAGGGATTAACTCTAAACCAGCATGAGGGATCTTTCTGGAGTGATGAAACTATTCTAAAACCAAACTGTGGTGATAGTTGCATAACTCCTTAAATCTACTAAAAACTATTGACTCATGCACTTACAATGAGTGAATTTTATGGTATAAAAATTGTATTTCAATAAAACCATTAAAAGACAAGTGGAGTGTGTGGGGTGAAGGATGTCCATGCAACAATTGTCATGAGTTGAATCGGGGAGGGGTGCTTGGAGGCTGATTAAATTATTCCAAGTCTACTTTGAAAGTCTCCATAATTATGGCTGGGCATGGTGGCTCACACCTGTAATTCCAGCACTTTGGGAGGCTGAGGCAGGTGGAGTACCTGAGGTCAGGAGTTCGAGACCAGCCTGACCAATATGGTGAAACCCCATCTCTACTAAAAATACAAAAATTAGTCAGGCTGTGGTGGTGAGCATCTGTAATCCCAGTTACTCAGGAGGCTGAAGTGGGAGAATTGCTTGAATCCTGGAGAGGGAGCTTGCAGTGAGCCAAGATAGCACCACTGCACTCCAGCCTGGGTGACAGAGGGAGACCCTGTCCCAAAAAAAAAAGAAAGAAGAAAAAAAAAAAAAGAGAAAGTCTCCACAGTTAAAATAAATAAAGTAAAACAACACATATTTGACTCATGGCACCGCCTGTCACCGCTCATCAGCCATCCGACAAATACCTGTGGAATAACGAGAGAACACAAGAGGCCAAGGACAGCCAGGAGCTTGCTCTCTCGCCTCCTCTTCCTGGCGCCCTGCCCTGCTCCTTGAAGGCCATCATCCCTGCATCATGCCAAAGTTCCAAACACAAGAAGTCTAAGTCCTCTTGACTGCCTAGCACTTTCCAATTTGCAAAGTCCTTGCAGGTCCGTGGTGCCCCGGGAGTCCTGGGATGTGGACAGATGCAGAACTAGAGCACAGAGAGGGAAGCCCTGCTGCCCACCCCGTTTGCAGCACTGGTCCCCTATCCAGAAGCAGAGTTAGAGTTGGAGGGGACTTCACTGCCACCCCTGAAGGTACAGCTCAGACACTCCTCCGTGAAGGGTCCCGGCCACACACCCACAATCCTCCTCCAGCTGGGGAAAGAGCGCTGAATCTGCAAGGAGGAATGCCCTGCATTCTTTAAACCTGGATATACAAAACTCCACCTGGTGAAGTGTATGTTAAGGAGTAGTTCTGCCTTGATTACAATAGATCTGACGGGCTGGCAGGGGACCTGGAGACCTGGCTCTGCCCTGGACTCCCATGCAACTGGGGCCAGACCCTCCACTTGCCAGGCCTCAGTGACTCCATCTGTCATGAGGGAGATGGACCAAATCCATTGGGGCCCTTCTGGCTCACTAAAGTCTGTACCCACCAAGATGGGGTCCTCACTCTGTGGAATGGGGTTCTCCTTGATATGGCCCCAGGAAGGGCTTAGGTTCCCTCTGTGGGATGGTGAAGATGTTGCCCGTTTGACCCCAGGTCCCCAAATCCAGAGGCCTGACAGCCACCAGGGGAGGCAGCGTGGCTGAGGAATTCCACCAGGCCTGGGGCCAGGAGGACAGACTTCAAGCCTGACACGGCCAACTCTGTGCTGTGTGAAACTAGGCCGGGCACCTCTCACTCTTGGCACCTTTTTTCATTTGTAAGGGGGATATGTGACCTACCTCACAAGTTGTGAGGAAACCCAGAGGGGAGATCGGAATAAAACCCTGGAGGGCAGGCCTTTTGCGTTTCAGTTTTTGAGTCCCCAGTGCCAGACTCATAAATAAATACTTAGAAAATGTCTACTGAAAAAACAGCAGGCCAAATCCTTGCAGTGGCAGAAATAATCTGTATCTCGACTCAATGTCTGTAATTGTCAATTTATTGTACTATAGTTTTACAAGATGTTATTGCGGAGGGAAACTCAGTAAAGGGTGTATAGGAGCCCTCTGCAGTATTTCTTACAACTGCATATGAATCCACAATTATCTCAAAATAAAATGTTTAATTGAATGATGCTTGCAAAAGTACTCCACAATCTACAAAGTGCTACCATTAATATTAACTAGGGGGAAGGACTACAAAGGATGTTGAAGGGCCTTCCTCTTCCAGGAAGCCCTCACTGATTTCCCCTTCTCTGTGTTCCTTAAACAGCTGAGTGTGCTTCTTTCTGCCACAGCACTTATTATTCTGCATTATACATTTAACTGTTTAGGGACATCATCCCCCAGCTAGAGTGTGAGCTTCATAAGGATGAGACTGTGTCTCCCTCATCTTTGTGGCAGCAGCTTCTGGCCCAGTGCCCAGCTCTGAACAGATGTGACATAAATGCCTGTGGAACCAAATGAACTGGGACAGGTACCATGACCTGGCTCTTCCAACAGTGCCAGAGGTGCTTTCCAGGGTCACTGAGAGGATGAGTGATGTCAAGGTGCTTTTATTCATCAGAGGTTGCCACGGACATGGTTCAAACACGCTCTTTAGTCATTTGTTTCTTCAGAACTGTGCTCGTGGCCTGGGTCAAAATGGTTTGCAGCAGGCCAGGCATGGTGGCTCACACCTGTAATCCCAGACCTTTGGGAGGCCGAGGTGGGCAGATCACCTAAGGTTGTGAGTTTGAGACCAGCCTGACCAACATGGAGAAACCCCATGTCTACTAAAAACACAAAATTAGCCAGACGTGGTGGCACATGCCTATAATCCCAGCTACTTGGGAGGCTGAGGCAGGAGAATCGCTTGAACCCGGGAGGCGGAGGTTGTGGTGAGCGGAGATTGCGTCATTACACTCCAGCCTGGGCAAGAAGAGCGAAACTCCATCTCCAAAAAAAAGAAAAAGAAAAAAATAAAAAAAGATTTGCAGCAGAATTGAGGGGCTTCCAAGAAGAGACCTATAAAGTTTCAGTGACTCATCTCCCCCTGTTCTGTTTACAGCCTTCCAGGCACCCCTCAGGCACACACCCAGACAAGTTTCCAAGTGGTGGTGGGTACCAGCAGGGGAAGTCCAGGGAGGCCACCAAAGTCAGACATTGTAACCTCTGTCTGAGAGCAACTTTTCAGCAATGACTAATCAGAAGGCCCTTTTCTTCCCCTGTCCTCTTATAGAATTTTAGTAAGCCCCAAATCTCAGGGCCTAATGGAACTCAGGAGTGCTGTAGGCTTATCTTTACCTGGCACTTGAAATCCACCAAATGGGTATCTCCAGTGATGGGAACTCACTACTTTCCAAGGCAGCCACACAACTCCGGTGTAAGAAGGTGCTAAATGTTGGACTCCCTACATTGGTCCTGGGTGTGCTCGCTGGAACTCCAGTTCCAACAAAGGTCCTGCAGGTGCCAGTGCCCTCCCTGCCTGGATCCAGCCCGGGGCCCCAGGGCCTCCACTCCTCCACCGGACATGCTGTCAGACTGGGGTGTATGACGCTTGCTTCTGCTTTCCTGGTAGCCTAAAACCTGACTGATTCATACTGTTCTCACAGTCAAGTCAGGGCTCACTCTAAGTTCATTAGAAATGGAAAGTGATTAGGTATTTTCTCCTTCCCTTAACCAGTGTGCTATTTGCAAGCTCACAGGTCTTCCCAAATACGTGGACAGAAAGGTTATCCTGACAAGGCTTAGAGCACAAAGCTCCACTTCTGGAGAATGAGAACTGGGACCCAGTGGCCCAGGACCCAGTAGTCAAAGCCTCCTAAACAGGAAGATCCCAGTAGCGTTGACTCCTCTGGGGAAGGGGAATGGGGACTCCCTGTCTGGGGAACCTCTGCACCTGCCACAGCTCTGCCTGGCTGGGTCATGAGCAGCTCCAGAGCCTGATGTGGACAAAGGGAAGGAAAGTTCCAGGGACAAAGCTCCATCTCCAGGTGGCCAAGTTCCACAGGCTTCTTCCAGGCAGTCCATGATGGGGCCCAGCTGCCCTTCCCACTACATGGCTAGTAATGGGAAGGGAGGCCATTACCTCCAAGGGAGTACAGGACTCTTGGCCACAAAGCAGCCTGAATGAGGGGTACAAAGGGAGGATCCCCATCTTCAAGTACCTGGAATGGGAAGAGAGGGAGCACCCCAAGATCCTCATAGTTCACATTCTTTGGCATGACTTTCCAGCTACAAGGAAGACAGAGGTTGTGTTGGGGCATAAAGAAATGAAAAGAGAAAACTTCCCTCTGCACGGCCAGATCAATAGGGTGGCAGGGTGGGGGCGGGGAGGTGAGCCTGGATGCCCCTCCCCACCACCACCACCTCTGGCCATGTGGGAACCTGCATGCACACACACACAAGCACACACGCACACACACATGCACACACGTGCACACACACACTCCTCAGGCCAAAGGCCACCTCTCTGCCCTTCCACTCTCTGTCAGAAGGAACCTCCTAACACGTGATGCTCTGCAAAGCCATGCCCAGCCAGCCTCAGGAGGGAGCGCCCTCTTGGTCACCAAGGATTCCTAGAGCCAAGCAGAAACTGTGCAAAGGAACTACCAGAAAGGGAAGGCTGCGAAGGCCAGGCCTCTCATGGTGAATTCAGACTCCCTGATTTGCCATTCAGAAGACTCTACCAGCTCTCCCTAGACCCTCACGCACCTTTACTAAGAGGCTGAATAACTTGCATTGACTGGATGCTTACTGTGTACCAGGTACTGTTCTAGGTGTTATAATGTATTATTAATAATTCATTTAATCCTTGCAACAACCCTACAGGGTATTACTACCCTCCCTTTACAGATGATGAAAATGAGACACAGGGTGCCAAAATAATGTGTCCAATTCACCCCCCAGCAGTGCGACTCCAAAGTCCAAGCTCTGAAACACCACTCTAAACCCCCTCTGCCACTGTTACTAATCCCGTCAAGTTGCAGATGGGAACACTGAGGTTGAGAGAAGTTGAGTAAGTTGTAGAGCGGGGGTTTAAACTCAGTTTCTGTCTGACTCCAAAGCCTGCGTTCTTTACGCTGATTGTAAACTGCTCCAGGACGCGCCGGAGCCCCGACGGGGACACCACCTGCTAGGCCAGGCTCATCTTCCTGTGTTTGATGACCTCTTTAGACAACCCACCTGACTCTGCACATTTGACATGGCCATGTTTTCCCTGCCGGGCGCCCTCTCCCTTTCTCTCCTCCAGTTCTTGTCTATCTGCCCCTTCAAATCCTGGCTGAAGAATGACCTCCTACGGAAAAGGTTTCTAGATAGGTTTAGCCGCAGATTAAGTTAACTTTATCCTTTATTCTCCTCGTTTAGACAGAAAGCTCCTACCCTGTCAACTCAGAGGACAGCGGTGCTCCCATTTAATGCCAACATTAGCAATTCATCTTAACATTAGTGCAAAACAATAGAGAAATAAACAGTCACACATGGCACTGTTAGCACCATTAAGGAAAAACCAGGCATCTGACTGTTTGCTTAGTTCAAGCCCTCTCTGTTCTTTACTGAAGGTGATACTCTGGCTTCTAGAAAGATCAGAAACTAAAGGAAGGAGACACTAGGCTTAGGATTTGGCTATGATGCGTAAGCCCAAATTTTAGCTAATGTTAACAATCTAGACAAAACTAGCACAGTGACGATTGTGTTTCTGCTTATATGCCTTTTTATCAGGGTTAACGTTACTTAAGAGCCTCTGCTTTTAATTAAGGAAATATATTTGCATTTTGCGGTTATGTGTTAATTCCATGAATCTTACATTTCATACTTAGAAACAAAGCATATAATTTTTTTTTGTGCTAATACTATAATTTACTTAGACAAGCAAGCCATTTGCCTTGAGGCTAGACATGTAAACAAACACATGTCTAAAGGCTTGGTCTGAGTTGGATTTTTTTAATAATTTCTTCTTCTCCCTCACGCACACATACATTAATTTAAACTCCTGATTTTATTTCCTTCACCTCTTTCCCACAAATCAAACCTCAAATAACATAAAACTGCTGGCTAGAAATAGGCTTCACACAAACAAACAAAAGCTTTCAAGCCAAAAGCAACTGAGATGTTCACATCTCCCCATCCAACCGTCTCTACCTCCTCTGCCTGGTCCAACAAAACAGCCTCTCTCTGCCCAATTGCCCTGGAAAACCCTGGAATATCTCATTTTTATTTCCAGGAAAGGAAGAGGTTTTATCCCCAAATAAAAGTTCAGTAATAACAGTAGGCTGGGAAAACCCAGGCAGGATCCTTCCTGCCACCCTCTGTCAAGCTCACAAAGAGAAAAATCGCACCATCCGACATGGTTGGGAGAGTTTAATCCAAAGCAGTGCTAATTAATATCCCCAGCTTTCCAGAAGCCAGTGCCACATACAGCTGCGAGGGCAACAAGGCTGTTCTCCCTTCAATTTTATGGGAAGAACATTTTCATTACAAAGCCTCCTCCCAGACCCTCCTCTCTCAGCCAGATTAGCCTCGAGAAGGAAGCGGATGATCCATATATCAGAACTCCTTCTCTCCCCATTAATTTTATTATTTATATCCCATTTTAAAAGTTTATTGGTGCAACTCCCTATGCACCTGGCCAGGGCCTTTCTGACAAGCAGCGGCCCATTCCTGAGTCCCCTTCTCAGCAGGAGTGTGTACATTCTGTCACCAGAAAGGGCCAACTTTTTGAAATTTGCCCTGGAGAACAAGCTCCAATGGTAGTTGCCCCGGCACCCTTTCTTTCTTAAAATAAGTGTGGAAGGTTCTAAACTGGCCCTTTCGTGAAATATGTGTGGATTTTACTGCTCATTATGCGCTGTGGGTGATCCTCAGAGACTCTTAAAGCCCTGGGGGATGCCCTACGTGTCCCCCATCCCCAGTCAAGCACCCTTAGCCATCTGGGCAGGGCTGGCCCATTTTTAACCCAAACCACCAGACCCCGGGTAGGCCTGCTGAGACCATGTGTCTTGCCATTTTGTTCTGAAACCCCACGTGCTCAAGGCTGTCTCTTTCCAGCCTCCTAAAGGGACCCCAAATCCAATCTAAATGTCTTGAATTTACCTGTTTGTCTTTTATACATATAAATAGCTGCATTTCCATTCCCTCTTTGTTTCTCATTTTCATTTGGTTCTAATATCTGCATGTAAATGTCGGAAAATAGCATCTGTAATTGGAGATTATGAAGTATGGCCAGCTCCTGACAGGCTGCTAAGGAAGATGGATTATCCTCATTTTTCTGTAAATTTTGTCAATTTTGGAATTCATAAGCTATCAACACTGATCAAAATGGGACTTCACAGCTGTGTCAAAAAAAAAAGAGAGGGAGAGAGAGAAAGAGCAAGAGAAAGAGAGAGAGAGTGAGAGAGCGCTCACGGGCGGGTGCATGCTGGCGTCGTGTGGGCGCAGCAGATTGGATGCCCAGCATCATCGTGGCCACCCTCCTCCTGTCACCCTCCCCTCTAAGCGGGCCCTCACTGGAGTCTCCTGGCTAAATCAAATAGCTAAATCACAGGGCTGGAAGGCTGCAAATCCTGCAAGGCACCCACTCCAGCCAGGGCTTAATTTATTGCCCGGCGCTGCCTTCCTTATTTATCCTGAGGAGTGAGGCTCCCCTGCTCAGCCTCCGAGATGTTCTACTCCTTCCAGACCATCACGGCCCACTTGAGGCAATTGCGTTGGTCTCTCTCTCTCAATTTTCCCATTACTGGGAGTAAGTACTGTTGGGACTCTGTAATGGCCCGACTGCAGCCCATATCAATAACAGATGAGGTTTAATCGTCCAACACAAAAATTATTTAGGCGCAGTAAGGACATTCAATGTCATTTGCATAATGGCATTTCTATCGCACGCACCTAACCCGTCTTGCATAAACAAGGCCTTGGGACCATAAATAATAATAAATCATGACGTCTGCACGCCTCTTGCGGTAATAGGAGCCACTCTTTGTGGAAATTATTTCAGCAGGAAATGGGCACTGTAATTTTAAAGACATGTGGCGCGGTGAGGCGCGGTAAATCAGGTGCCTGCGCACACGACCCCCAGGAGCAGCCCTGGGACCTGCCCTGAGCCCACGACCACATCCCCAGGGCGCCTGGAGGAGGAGGTCAGGTCTCCAGGGGAAAACAGGCCCTCTAGAAGTGGACACCAGGATGTGCCGCTGTCCCAGGAACAGCAGGCAGGAGAAGGCAGGGCTCTCAGCGCACAGCACCGGGGAGAATCAAATTTGGGTCTGGAGAGGGACCCAGGCCTCAGGGTCGGAAACCATCTCTGTCCAGGGGACTAGAAGCTCCACAAGAGCAGTGATTTTCATCTGCTTTGTTCTCTGCTGAATATCCAGGTACCTAGAGCAGTGCCTGGCACCCGGCAGGTACTCGGAAAATATCCTAAAGAAATGAAATGAGAGGAGAAGATTCTGGGCCCAGGTAGAGAGTGGATAATCAGAGCCCTAAAAACAGGTTAAGTGGGATAGACAGAGGCCCAGGCACAAGGGGGAATGAAGGCAGGAACTGGCCCAGAAGCGCTGGAACTGCTGCTGGTGAGCAACAGAGTGAAAATGCCCAGTAAACGCTAAACCATATTGGAAGGCAGCTGTAGGGTAAGAGAAAGCACAGATTAGGGAACAAGGGCGTGGCCTGCACAGCGGCTAAACCAGCAGGCTCAGGAAGCAAACAGAGCTGGGTTAGAACCCCAGCACCACCCATCACAGACTGCCGGCCTCACCCCTCTATACCTCAGCTGCCTACCTGTGGAACACACCTCCTAATAGTTTTTCCCTTACAGAGTTGTTCTGAGCATTAAATGAGATAATGTGTGCCAAGTGACCAGCACTTGACGGAGCTTTGCTATCTGTTCTTTTTACTACCGCTATTATTCCTCAGGAAGTGGCAGAAGTGAATCCAAATACAAGCTTTGCCTCTTACTAGCTGTGTGATTTGAGAACGTCCATCTTGAGGGGTACCCTGTGCACCCGTGCATCACCCAGTGTGCCTGGTGTGAGTCCCCTGTCCTGGCTCCAGCTCATGCCCTGGACGCCAAGCATAACCATTTAAAATGAGGGATAGGAAAGAACAGAAAACAGACTGGAGCCACCACCTGTGAGATACTAGGAGCCAGTCGGGTAGGCACTGGGGAGGATCTGGAGACCTCAGACTCCCCTTCTCTGCCTGGGATCCCCCCTTGGCCTGCACCCACCTCAAGGCAATGCCCCTGAGGAGGCAAACTTGGTGGACCCACAAGTCAAGGTGATTCCGGTCACGTCACAGAGAATGGGAAGAAAAGAATATGAAGCGGTGGAGGTGGGGACAGGGCTGGGACTGAGATGGAGAAATGGTTACACCTGGCCTCCAGGACATGAGACTCGTGCCAGGCTCGCTGGATGATGCAGGAGTGCACAGGGTACCTCCCAAGACAGACCCTTTCCAGTCACACAGCTAGTAAGACAAAGAACTTGTACTTGAACTCACTTCTGCTTCCTGAAGAATTATAGCCGTAGTAAAAATAATGATAGCAGCGCTCCATCAAGTGCTAGTCACTTTGCACATGTTATCTCATTATCTCATTTAATACCCTGGCAGTGTGCCCAGGCAGCTGATGGCTGAAACATGAACTCGTGTGCCCACCTTCGTGTCCAGGAGCCTGACCCTCTCCTTGGCTCAGGGAAAGGACCCAGGCCTTCTAGGTCAGGCCCATAGCTCTAGGTAGCATCTGAGTTGAAAGGGATTTGTGGTATCCCCGTTCCCATCCCCTCAATTTTCAGATGGAAGCTGAGGGGGAAAGACTTGCTCAGGAGGACACTGTTATAAGACAGGAGGCCTCAAATCAGAGCCCAGGTCTCAGGAAAAGCAACACTTGGAGTTAGGAAGAGCAAAGAAATTGTGTTTCCCTGGCTTACACTTGCTTCACAGGCAAAATGGGAATCATAGCATCTGCCTGCCTTCATATCACAGAAGTGTTCATAGCGATCAAACAAGGCTACAGATGTGAAAGTAGTCAGGTAATTTCACAGCACCTTTTACACACAGAGTCCCCCTCCATGTGCTAGGTGGGCTTGAGGGGGACCCAGGGTGGGACGTCTGCAAGTCCCTGCTCTGTTGTAAGAGTCATGCTCAGCTGCTGACACAGCTTTCACATTGGGCTTCATTCTGCTTCTACCAGAGGGGTGTGGTTCTCATTTTTCTTCCTTTTTGCAGATGCAGAAACTGAGGCACAGAGAGATGAAGTGAGTTTCCCATGATCATGCAATTAATAAAATTTTAACCTAGATTAGGCAGCTACAAGTGATGATGTTGGAAGCAGAGCTTTTAGCAGAGGAGTTGCTAGAGGTTGTGGAGCCCAGCATTTTCCTGCAAGAGAGTGAGCCCAGGAGGAGCAGTGACATGAAAGGGCAGGGCTTGGTGGCCAGGCAACGGCCTTCAGCACAGCTGATGCTACCCTACACGGCTGCAAGTGCCTCCGCCTTTAACCATGGAGCGTAACACCCACTGACCCTTGTCTTCCAGCTCTCCTTCTCTGCCCCCAGCCCTCAGTTTCCCCACCCAGGGCCTGCTAGGTCCTTGTGCTTACCCTTCTTCAATGCAGGCCCACCCTAGCGCTGCCAAATCCATAAATTTCCATCTCAGTCCCACCACCACCCACCTCCACCGCTTCACATTCTTTTCTTCCTATTCCCTGTGACATGACCAGAATCACCTTGACTTATGTGTTCACCAAGTTTGCCTCCCCAGGGACATTGCCTTGAGGTGGGTGCAGGCCAAGGGGGGAGCCCAAGCAAAGAGGGGGAGTCTGAGGTCCCCAAATCTCAATAGTGCCTACCTGGCTGGCTCTTAACATCCCATAGGTGGTGGCTCCAATCTGTTTCCCATTCTTTCCTATTCCCCTTTTCAAATGGCTACGCTTGGCCTCAAGGACATGAGACTGGAGTTTGACACACCCCATGTTACTTTCGAAAATTGGAACTTCACGGTACAATAAAGCTGATCTTACTTGCTAACTTCAGTTCTCCTAAAGATATTGCTGAGGATTTGTGGATTAGTTCAACATTCACACACACACATACACACACACACACACACAGCGCTACATCTTTGCAAACTACTTAATACCAGAAAAGAAGGCCTAAGGATCACTGTGTAAGAATTCTGGGTAAATTAATGTTGCAAGAGAATTTTCATAATAAAATAAGAAAAGACACATGGAAGACTTTGAGAAGAATAGGCATAGGTTCCAAAGAACCTACACCTATTAGCCGTTGTTACATTCATTAACTGTATTAGTTCACTGATTTTTTCATACCTCACTACTTTCCAGAAAAGATATAAGCAGCTCACAAGGATGCAAAAAATATATGGAGGTATGGAGGGAAGAAAGGACAGAAAAAGGGAGAACATAAAATGGACCCAATAATAAGTGACTAGAGCTGGGCTCAGTGGCTCACACCTGTAATCTTAGGGACTTGGGAGGCTGAGGCAGGAGGATCACTGGAGGCCAGGAGTTTGAGACCAGCCTGGACAACATAGCAAGACCACATCCCTACAAAAATAAAAAATTAGCCAGGTACACTGGTGCACACCTGTAGTCGCACCTACTCAGAAGGCTGAGGCAGGAAGATTGCTTGTGCTCTGGAGTTCAAGGTTACAATGAACTATGATTGCACCACTGCACTCGAGCCTGGGTGACAAAAAGAGACTCTGTCTCGAAAATATAAAAGTTGATTAAAAAGTAATAATAATTGGACCCAACAACAAACACATAGGACATGCTCATGTCAACATGTGCCACATGTCACAGGAACCTTATTGAAACCTCTAACAGCCCTATAAGGCAAGCACTCATTATCCCCATTTTATAGATGAAGAAACTGTGACTTAGCAAGGCCAAGTAACCTGCCCAAACGGTGCAACTGGTAGGTGATGGAGCCGGGATGGCACCCAGACAGCCTGACCCTAGTGCCCACTCTCAACCACCATGCTCTTCACACCCTCAAAGCCGGGAGATGAGACTGGAGGCTTTTAAACTCACTCCAGGAAGGACTGCATATGGCCCTCCTCACTGCCAGCTGGAGAAGGGAAGCTGGTTCACGACCTCACAGAGTCCATGAGATGCAGACCGCCCATTACTCAGAGGGTCTCCGACTAACTCTCAAACCAGGAGGAATTTCTCCCCAAGACCCCTAAAGAGCAAGCTGAGAAAGTGCCAAATGCGCTTCAGATCCAGGGATGGTTTTCAAACGTGATTTCTTAGGGTGTCCCCATATGGGTTTAGTATAAGTAACTCTAAGGGGACCATACTGACAGGTCAGTTACTCAATTGAATGGCTTTATCCGGGAATGATTTTAAAATAAATGAAAGGCACATAAATTAAATGTTCTCCAAGCATTTTTATTTCCAACTGGGGACAGGAGGAATGCTGCTCTGTGCCCATAGTTAAACACAGACTGAGCTGGGAGTGGCACTGACCACCCTCCTGTGAAAATTCAGTGACCTGACAGGAGCCCAGGCCTGAAGCCACGCAGAGTGAGCCTTGCAACTACCCACAGACAGGGACAGGAATCCCCTCAGAAGACTGCTTTAGGAAGAATCACAGATCTCCAACGCACAGATCTACAGATGACGGAGATGCCGAAGTTCCTCTCTATATAACACAGTCACAAGGGCTATGAACTGGAAGATATTTGGGACAGGTACAGCCACACTCCTGTCTTTATGGTAAAAAACACAACTCCCTTTGGACAACTATCCTTTTTTAAAATTTTTTGTTTGTTTGTTTGAGACAGGCTCTCACTTTCTCACCCAGGAAGGGCTGGAGTACAGTGACACAATCATGACTCAGTGCAGCCTCCACTTCCTGTACTCAATCAGTCCTCCTGCCTCAGCCTCCCTAGTAGCCGAGACTACAGGCATGCACCACCATACCCAGCTAATTTTTCAATTTTTTGTAGGGATGAGGTCTTACTATGTTACCCAGGCTGTCTCAAACTCCTGGGTTCAAGTGATCTTTCCACGTTGGCCTCCCAAAGCGCTGGGATAACAGGTGTAAGCCACTGCACCCGTACCTTCCAAGATGAAATCTATGCCAAGATAACCAAATCAGGTAACCTATCAAAGGGCATTGCTATTTATAAATCTGTTTAACACAAGAAGCAGATCCTAAAAATAGTAACTATTATTTTAGAATGCTTGATCCACAGCTATTGTTTCTGGC
This sequence comes from Macaca nemestrina, assembly GCF_043159975.1. Classification (NCBI taxonomy): domain Eukaryota; kingdom Metazoa; phylum Chordata; class Mammalia; order Primates; family Cercopithecidae; genus Macaca; species Macaca nemestrina. The sequence continues at coordinate 66,296,717 of NC_092138.1, forward strand.
AAATTGGATCAGCCAGTCCAATTGTTTGGGCCACTCTTTGAATGAAATAGAGAAGCTGCTCTTCAAATCCCAGCAGCACAACTTACCAGCTGCAGGCCTTGGAAAAGTTACTTAACTATTTTGTTCTTCAGTTTCCTTTTCTGTAAAATTAAAATAAAGTCTCTGCCTCACAGGGATGTTGAGAGAACTTAATGAGTTAATACAGGCAAAGTGCCCAGATCAGTGCCTGGCACATCATTTGCACTGTATTGTTACAAAGCAGCATGGTCAGGGACTAGAAAGTGTTCAGCTTTGAGTTCTCTACACCAAGATGCACACATACACCTCCCCCTAAAGGAACAGCATGCAGGAAACTCTGCAGTGCTCCATCAGGAAGCGACCTCCTGAGGAGTGCTCCATCAGGATGCAGTGCTCCATCAGGAAGTGACCCCCTGAGGAGTGCTCCATCAGGATGCAGTGCTCCATCAGGAAGTGACTCCCTGAGGCTCGCAGAGGGGCCACGGCCCAGCTGCCCCTGAGCTTCACAACTCTGCAATGCCAAGCAGCGCTGCCTCGAGCATTTCCGTGTGTTTCTCCCGGTGCACAGATGGACAGCTTGAATTTTTAAATCAGAGAACTCTTCATGGGAACCAGTCAGAGATCTAGAGAAACCCAAGCAGTTGACCTCAGTGTGTAGTGCTGGAAAATAAGATTCCCCAGAACTGGCCAAAACCTGGGCCACATTCATCAGGTTGAAACATCTGGAGATTTTGACCTCAAACCTGCCTGTGAGGGGATCTAATGGCCAATTTCAGTTGTCCTGTAAGATTTTCCTGTAGCTAAGCTTCTCCAAAGCAATGAGAGGTTCATCTCTCAAGGCCATGTGTGAACATGTCTGAGTTGTTTTGCCCACAGCATAGATGCAGCTTTCTGACTACCAGTAATGGAAGGGAAAACTACATGCTAGAGATAGGTTACAGTCACCGGGACCCTTTGCAGTTTAAGTCCATTTTGAGTTACTTGAAATCCACAGGTGAGCTAGCTGGGAAGCATCCCCAGGAGACACTGGAGGCAACTTCTTTGCCAACCACCAGCAGGCAGGGCCCAACCAAATTGGAAAGCCCCATGGCCACTTCCTGCTCCTTAGCTCCTAACCCCCGAGCCACAGTGTAAAACGATAACTCGGTCATGCCCAGGGCCAAAACAGGAGGGAAGTGGTTACTTTTTCCAAATCCCAAAAACCCATTCTAAACAGGATCAGAAGCCCAGAAAAAGGATAACAGCAAGAGAATGAGTAGTGCTGCCCCCAGGGCGCATATATCATAGGATTTCTCCAGATTTATTCCATGTGCTATAATTTGACATCCAGATTCTATTCATGAATGAATTTGTTCAGAGGAACCCATATCAATGAATATGCCTATTCCTAAAATGGTGTCCCATAGGGAAGCAACGTTCCCCTTCCCAGCAACTCCAGAGGCAGTGCCATCAGGCCCACCACTGATCTTCATCCTCCAACACCCAAAGTGACAAGCCCTGATGTTTAAAAGACACGAAAAATTACACTGTGGCTCCAAACCTACCATAAATGTCCTGTCAGGCTAATGCAATGTAAAACTTTTCAACCTTGCTTTGGATCAAGTGCCATTTCCTCAGTTTCCTCAAATTTTATGTATTCATTTGTTTATTTATTTTTCATTTTTTTAAAGTCAGGGTCTCACTCTGTCACTCAGGCTGGAGTCTAGTGGCACGATCATGGCTCACTACAGCCTTGAACTCCTGGGTTCAAGTGATCCTCCCACCTCAGCCTCCCAAGTGGCTATCACACCTGGTTAACTTTTAGTTTTTTTGTAGAGACAGGGTCTCGCTATGTTTCCCAGGCTAGTCTCAAATGACCTCAAGTAAAGGTATTTAAGGATATGCACTGTCCAGATATTACATTACTCTATTACATATTATATTATGTTTCATTATATTATATTTGAGCGTACATATGTGTGTGAACATTTACATATATTTTTAAAAAGAATTTCCAAAACTATCACCCATGCCCCCACCACAGCTCACAATTTGGCCACCTGAAACTACTCTCCCTTTCCCAGACTGAACACATATGCATATGTCTCCATGCTTTTGTTCTTTCTCTTCTTCCTGTTTCCACTTCCCTACCTGGCACCCTCTTCCTCACCCACTCTCTGTGCACCCCACCCCCATTGCCCCTTATGAAAGGCAGAGCCTTTCTATATCATTGACACATTCCCTGAGAATGTAAATGATCATAAATAACATTCTTTGAATGTCTTCCATGTGCCAGGTGCTGTCCAAGACTTTGGAGACACACGGGAGCCTCACACCAGCTCTGTGCCAGCATATTGGCATGGCCACCCTCCTCTTGTGGATGGAGAAACCGAGGCTAAGTGAGGGGAAGCAAACTGTCCCAATCACACAGCCAGCAGTTACGCATGCCAGGTTCCAGGACCAGGGGCTCCAGAGCCCTGGCTTTTACCGCCTTGTCATGTGGCCGGCACAGGTGCAGCCCGACCATAAGTGGGAGTGGCAAGTGTCCCTGAGAACAAGGTTACCAAGGTTGGCAGTCCATCCCTTCCTCTGAGAAGGACGCGACACATTCTGTCAGGCAGTTTCCTTAGAAGTATCACAGTCTGGGTTAAATACCTCCTCCCTCCTTTTGAGGCAGATCTAGGAGACCGGAGAACTCGTCCTCTATTGCACCAAAAAGGAAATATTAAATTGTTTGTTTGTAGGGGAAAATCCTTGCAGTACAACCCAGAATTAATAATTTAGTACAAAGATTTCTTAGCTCCTCAGGCAGAAGCTCTAAAAGTGCTACAAATTGTTATTTTGATTGCTTTAATGGAATATTTCCCTGGAAGCCTGGGCTTATTTGCCTGTGTAATCTGTAGCCAAGCAAACAGTAAAAACAGAGAAAGCCTAGGGAAGAAAAAGTTCCCAGCAACTCCCCAGTGCAAATGCTGCATCACTGCAGGTCAGATAAGGCCTTCTGGTCTGTCTCTCATCCCTTCCACCAAGACCATTCTTAGCCACTCTGTCTCCCTGCGCAAACTCCCTCCTGCCTCCTCTCCAACTCCTTTCCTGCCCAACCCAGCCCTCCCCACCTGAGCTTTCCTGATCCCTTTCCTACCATGACCCTGACTCTCTGCCCTGCAGAACCTCTGATGTGGCAGAACGCTCCTTAATAATGATAACAATGATAATAAAGGAACATTTGGAGTACCTACTATGGGCTGAACCTTCTGCCAAACCTCTTTATGTGCATCTCGTTTAATCAGTATAACCATCTACAACACAAGTTGTTGTTGTTTTTTTTGTTTGTTTGTTTGTTTTTTGAGATGCAGTCTCACTCTGTCGCCTAGGCGGAAGTGCAGTGGCGCAATCTTCGCTCACTGCAAGCTACGCCTCCACCTCCCGCGTTTACGCCATTCTCCTGCCTCAGCCTCCCGAGTAGCTGGGACTACAGGCACCTGCCACTGCGCCTGGCTAATTTTTTGTATTTTTAGTAGAGACGGGTTTCACCGTGTTAGCCAAGATGGTCTCGATCTCCTGACCTCGTGATCCGCCCGTCTCAGCCTCCCAAAGTGCTGGGATTACAGGCATGAGCCACCGTGCCTGGCCAACACAAGCATTGTTATTATCCCCATGTTATGTATGAGAAACCTGAGGATAAAGCAGTGGTAAAGCCAAGTAGGTTGGAAATAATAACTTTGTACACAAAGGAAGAAAAGCTCATGTTTGTTTGAGATGTGATGGTAACCAGTGTTCTCAAAGCTAGGAATAAAGGAAAAATCACATAGACTCCAGAGGTAAGCCTACGTTCACTTTTATTACCACAATCTCCCAAGAGATTACGTGAGCTCAAAACTAACATAATAGGTTGCAAAGTCACAAGCAGGTGCTTCTGAAGCTTGTGCTCTTAACCACGACACTATACTACTTCCAGCAGTCCTCCAGGCATGGGTCCCTGACGCACTCCCCAGTAGAAAGCACAACTCCGTCCTCTCCCCAGGCCTTTCTGGGCCAGGCATGGGGTCTGCACAATTCCATGCCATTGCTCACCACACCATCCTACCACAGCATCTCCTCAGAATTCCGCATTATCTGCCCAAGCCAATCCCCTCATACTGTGAGTGAAATGCAGCCATTCCTCCTGGCAGATTCCCCCTTCCTCGGGACCTCCCACCACTATCTTCACCTACCCTCAACATCCCTAAGCAACACCTCTTTGACTCCACTGGCCTTAGTTTCTATTCCACAGCTCCAGCCCCATGGATGGCCACAGATAGGACCTTAACCTGAAATTTAGAACTCGTCTAAGTCCCTAAATTCCTTCTGAAAGCTTGTTTGTCATCATATTCCTTTCATGCTCTCATCCTGATGAGCCGGCTCTTGCCAGGAACCCTTGAACTACTATAATCAATAGGTAGATAAAGTTATCTGTCCTCTTGGTGAGCCTGAAATGAAAACATCACCAATTCTGTTGCCCTGACCCAAGAATGGTCTGCACCTTCTTAAAAGCATTGACACTGAGCTGTACTATGTGATGGTCTTCAATAAAGTCATCCCATTTGGTTTCACAGCCAAGACATCGGGAAAGAATCAACAAATTTATCTTTTCTCCAAAATAAAAGAGAGGAAATGCAACCACACACATCACAGGATGCCAAAACTCAGAGCTGGAAGGGACCCTAGTGGTTACCTCTTCCAAGTCCCAATCTGACACTGGAAACCCCTCTTCAGTCTTCCTCCCAAGTGGCCTCACTGCCCACAGCAGACACTCTCAGTGACAGAGGATTCACAGCCCAATCCGCATTTAGGCAGCTCGTTGCTTGGAAGGCTTCCTTCAACTGAGACGAGAGCTGCCTCTCTCCAATTTCCACCTAAATCCTGGGTCTGCCCCTTGGAACTACAAAGAAGTCTGCTTCTGTTCCTTCTCCACAGGAGCCCTTTTAGATCAGATCACATTCTTGTGTATCCACTGAGTTTTCTTTTCTTTTTTTTTTTTGAGATGGAGTCTTGCCCTGTTGTCCAGGCTGGAATGCAATGCCGTGATCTCGGCTAACTGCAATCTCCACCTTTCAGGTTCAAGCCATTCTCCTGCCTCAGCCTCCCAGGTAGCTGGGATCACAGGTACGTGCCACCATGCCTGGTTGATGTTTTGTATCTTTAGTAGAAACGGGGTTTCACCATGTTGGTCAGGCTGGTCTCGAACTCCTGACCTTGTGATCCGCCCACTTCGGTCTCCCAAAATGCTGGGATTACAGGCGTGAGCCACTGCGCCCAGCCATGAGTTTTCTTTTCTATAGGCCAGCCAGTTCCACTTCCTCTACAAGTTCCTTATAAGACATATTTGGGGGTAGGGAAGTAGGGTGGTAGGGTGGTATAAGTAAGGGGCAGGATAAATGGGCATTCATGGAAGTATTCCTTCCATGTGTTCAAAAAGCAAATGTATTCTCTAACTGTTGTCCTTTCATATGTCTATTTTATTAAACTTGTTAATTATGTTGTGCATATCTTCCAAATATCCTTGCCAATGTTTTGTCAGCTTTATTTATTCATTAACAAGAGGGGCATTTTAGTCTCCCCAAAATATCATGGGATTTGTTCATTTGTTCATTGACACTTTTTGCTTTAAATATTTGAACACTGTTGCTAAGTGCATACAGATTCAGGAGTGTTATATTTTCCTATAAATTGTTCTTGTTATCATTAAGCAATAATCCTCTTCGTCTTTGAGCATACTTTGGGCCTTCAAGTTTATATCATCTGATAATGAGATTAATCTATCACATTTTACTTGGTTAGTATTGCCTGGTCCGTATTTTCCTGTCTCAGTCCTTGCAACCTTTCAGTACCATTTTGTTTTAGGTTAATTACTAAAAACACCACATTTCTGGCTCTTGGTTATTTTACATGTCTTCTATTTATCTTGCAAATCTAATCTATTTATCGAGACTACTCAAATATTTTTATTTGTTTCTATCCTCTATTGTGTAATTTTATATTTTTAATTTACCTTTTTTCTCCCTTACCTTCTATTGGATCCACTAAGTATTCTAAATATTTCTTTTTGCTGCTTCTGGTTTGCACATTATGCATTCTACTACCATAATGGTTACCCTTTAATTGTTATCTTTAATTTGCTCACCTGCATCCTTGACCTAACCCAGCCTAAGTTTATCAATATATCTATCTTCCTCCTATGAAATGCAAAAATCTTAGAATGTTTTAACTTAGATCAGCGTCTTCCCAATCTTACATATTATTGTTGCCTTTTTTTCTACTTTGCTTAAAACCTCCGAAACTATTAATTATTTTTACAGGTGATATTATTTATTGGACAAACCTATTTAGATTATTGTTCATTTATCTATGTATTTGGTTACCATCACTTCTTAAATCCCATTCTCTCCTTTTGTATTTCGTATCATTCTTGTAGGCAACATATGGATGAGTCCTTTTGTTTTTTAAATATGCTTTGACAATCTCCCTTTTTTTTTTTTTTTTTTTTTTTTTTTTTTGAGACAGAGTCTTGCTCTGTCAGCCAGGCTGCAGCACAATGGCGAGATCTCAGCTCATTGCAACCTCCGCCTCCCGAGTTCAAGTAATTCTCCTGTCTTGGCCTCCCAAGTAGCTGGGATTACAGGCACACGCCACCAGGCCTGGCTAATTTTTTGTATTTTAGTAGAGACAGGGTTTCAATCTTTCCAATGGTATAGTTAGACCGTTCACATTCAAAGTGATTATTGATATAATTGGATTCATATCTACTATGTTTGTAACTTTTCTACTTGTTGAACTTGCTCTTTGTTTCTTTACCTCCCCTCTTCTTCCTTCTCTGGTTTCAACTGAATGTGCCATACAATTCCATTTTATCTCTTCTGTTAGCATTTCAACTATATTTCTTTTTTTTAGTATTAGTACTTTCCCTAGAGTCTGCAATATACATTTATATCTAATCTAAGTTCACCTTCAAATGATACTATTCCTCTTCAATCGTGTACCTTCTGATAGAATATTCTCAGTTCCTCAATCCTGTCCCTTAGGACATTGCTGCCATTCATTTCACTTATCCATATGTAATAAATCACTCCATACATTGTTATTACTTTACACAAACAGTTACCTTTTAGATCAATTAAGAATAGAAAAATCAAAGGTCTAATTTTACCTTCATTAATTCTTTCTCCAACTCCCTTCTTTCCTTTATGTAAATCTGAGTTTCTGAACTGTATCATTTTTCTTCCTCTGGAGAAACTTCTTTCAACATTTCTTCTAGGCCACGTCTGCTGGTGATGAATTTTCTCCATTTTTGTTTAACTGAGAAAGTCTTTATTTTGTCCTTTACTTTTGAAGTAGAATTCCCCATGACATAAAATTCTAGGTTGGTGAGTTTTTTCTTTCAACACTTGTAATATGTCCCTCCACTCTCTTCTTGTATGCATGGTTTCTGACAAGAAATCCACTATAATTTTTATTCTTGTTTCCCTATAAGTAAGGTGATTTTTACCTCTGGCTTCTTTCAAGATTTTCTCTTTGTCTTTGATATTCTGACATTTGAATATTATATGCCTAATGTAGATATTTTGGTGTTCTCTGAGTTTTCTGCATTTGTGGTTAGCATCTGTCACTAATTTTTAAAAATTCCCAGCCATTGTTATTTCAAATATTTCTTCTTCTTCCTTCTCTCTTCTCCTTCCGGCAACCTAATTATAAATATGCTATGCCTCTTAAAATTACCCCACAATTCTTAGATGTTCTGTTCTGGTTTTCTGGTTTGGTTTTGTTTTTTCATCCTTTTTTCTCTTTGCTTTTCAGTGTGGGAAAGTTTCTATTGTCTTATCTTCAAGCTCCCTAATTCTTGGTTTAGCTGTGTCCAGTCTAGTGATGAGCCCATCAAAGAAAATCTTTATTTCTGTTACTGTGTTTTTTATTTTTCTTTTGATTCTTTCTTAGAGTTTCCATTTCTCTGCTTACATTACTCATCCGTTCATGTATTTTGTTTACTTTTTCCATTATAGTCCTTAACATATTAATTATAGTCATTTTAAATTCTCTATCTTGGCTGGGCACAGTAGCTCACACCTATAATCCCAGCACTTTGGGAGGCCAACGCAGGCTGAATACCTGGGCTCAGGAGTTCAAGACCAGCCTGGGCAACATGGTGAAACCTGGTCTCTACAAAAAATACAAAAATTAGCCAGATGTGGTGGTGCTGCCTGCACTCCCAGCTACTTGGGGGGCTGAGAGGGAAGAATCACTTAAGCCTGGGAGGTTGAGGTTACAGTGAGCTGAGATCGTGCCACTGTACTCCAGCTTCGGTGACAGAGCAAGATCCCATCTCAAAAAAAAAAAAAGAAAAAAGAAAAAATTACCTGTCTAATAATTCCAAAGTCTGAGTCTGGTTCTCATGCTTACTTTGTCTCTTCTTACTTTTTTTTTTTCTTGCCTAATATTTTGTTGAAAGTTGTACATGATACATGAAGTAATTAGACATATTAAGGTTTCATGTTAATCTGGCAGATCTCAGTTGTAACTCTGTACTCTTACAACTTTCTAGATTTGGGAGTAGCTGTTTGCTCTGTGACCTCAGTTCTCTGATAAGCCAAGAAAACGTGTTGATTTTCCTTTTGTTCAGCTTTACTTCTTATTGTAAAGATCAGAGTGATGGTGTCAAAACTTCACTTGTCAGAGCTGAAACTGCAAGTCTCTCGTATCTTTCTTATTGAAGTACATGATTTAGCAATTCAGCAAGAGTCTGTGAGTGGTAAACTCTCCCTGCCATTATCTGAAAATGTCTTTATTTGCCTTCACTATTAAATGATCATTTATCTGAGTACGAGGTAATTATTACTATCTCTGAACACTCGAAGATATTTTCTGTTGTCTTCTGACTTTTAACAATGCTAAAAAAAGTGCCCTGTCAGTCTAAAAGTTATACTGTCTCTCTGGTTGCTTGCATAATTTTCTCTTTGTCTTTGATGTTCTTCAGTTTCACTGAAGTGTTGCTTAGATGTCTGTTTATTTTTATTTAACTTGCTTGGGATTTAGCATGCTTCTTCAATCTAATGATACATGTCTTGCAACAGTTTTGTTCCATAAACTCTTAGCTATTATTTCTTCAAATATTGCCTCTTTTCTCTGTTTTTATTTTTCCATACCAACTATTAGGTGTATGTTGGACTTTCGCATGATATTTTGGTTTATCTCTTACCTTTTTCTCTCATATTTCGCAACTCTTTAGCTTTCTATGTTGTGTTCCTGAGAATTTCCTCAGCTCTGTCTCTTCCCAAATCACTAATTTTCTATTCAGCTATGTCTTATCTGATATTTAATCCATCAGTTGAACTTTTAATTAATTCTGACCATCATAATTTTTATTTCTAGAAAATTTAATTGCTTCTCTTTCTAGTCTGTTTCTTCTTTTTTCATGGCATTTTATTCTTTTATAATGGTTTCTAGTCTTTTTCATCTCTTTAATCATTTTCTAATCTCTTTCAAATTGTCTGTTATCTTGGGTTCTTGGAATACTCATTTTCCTGATTATGTCTCCTAACTTTCCCTCATTTTCTTGGGTGGTTTGACATTTTTAAATTGTGAGCTTATTTAGTAGTTATTATTTATTCTGTAGACATGTTGTACATACTAAATTGTGGAAGGATCCAGATGAAATTTTTTTATATGCATCTGCGAGGCATCTCAGGGATTTCACTAATATACATCCAGTTTTTATGTTATTTCTATTCTTCAATTTTTTAGAAAGTTTTGTTTTTCTCTGAGTCCCATGTAGAATCACATTTCCCTACTGCCTCCTTCAGCCTATAGGTAAAACTTATCTCGTGCCCATTTCATGGAAAGTGCAGCCCTTGCCGGTTTCTAGTTTTTTGCAGGAGCTTTGGTTCCTACTCCCATATATCACACAATTCTAGGGCTACATCTTTTGTCTCAACATCAGCATCAAAACCCCAGCCCCTGTTCACTACAGCCTATATTGAGAACACATGCCCTGGGCCACCAGGACATTAGCTCATGCACTTAAAGTTCTGGTTTTGAGCTGCCTTTTAAGTTCCAACCGCTGAGGAGTTCCCTCTTTTTCTTTAAAAAAAAAAAAAAAGTATATATATATATATAAATATATACATATATATAATGCTTTATTGTTTTATTTGATCCAGTTGTTTGCAATAGGAGAGCCTACGATAGCTCAGACTTTGTTATAAGAACCAGAAATCTATGTTCTTTTTAAAAAAATAATTCATAAAACAATAAATGTTTATTTTTATTTTTTTTTAAGAGTTTTATAAGTAGCCGACTTCCTTAAGTCAAACTTCCGACACACCCTCAAAACAAACATGGTGTAAGACCAGAATTATCTGTTCTTTTGTCCTTTTTTTTTTTTTTTTTTTGAATTGCAAATATTGGATAGCCTTGTTTGAGGGGAAACATCTCTACTCAAAAGTCAATTCTCACACAGTACCTTTGGCTGCATCAATTGCTGTTACTTTATGCCACATAACACAGCACAGGTGGTCCATGTCACTGACATGTCATATCTGTAAAAATTTCTTGGATGAATGAATGAATAAATGAATGAAAGAACATCCCAGCAAGGGGCAGGCAGCTCTTTGACAATTCACTTGTAATCTTTAAACCCCATAAACACAGAATTTGCCTGTCATCAAAAAGAGTAGAACAGACAGAAGGAAAAACTGTAAACAAGTCAAAATAAAAATAAGTGACGGATTTCCCATTTGTCTTATCACTCACAGAATGTTAGAGCTGGAATGGATCTCAAGGATGACCCAGGGAAATCTCACACCCCAAATGCAAAACCCATGACCCAGAGTGACTAGCCCAAGAGCCATCACTAAAGCCCAGAACCCCACGCTTTTCACTACGGCAGCTTGCCCAGGATTCCCTCAAACATCCCCCACCATTACAAAGCAGGGACGATTTTTATTGGGGAGCCGTCCTTGTGCTTGGTCCACAGGAAGACAGACTACTCAGCTGTTTAGAAAATATTTCACAAGCTACTTAGAAACAAATGGGCATCCCCAGGCAATATTCTTGGCAGCAAAGCAAGTGAAGAAGGCTGAGGTCCCATAGAGTCCATGTAATTTTCATCCTTGGATCACTTTGAGATGATGACAATAGAATAAATAGATAAAGGGAGAGTATGGCTGATCTAGAGGTACCCAGCACTTCTAGAGATCTAGGGAGCAACAATTCGGAATAATCCTTGTGACTATCTCATTCTGAAGGCAAAAGAGCGTACAAGTTAAATCTTAAGCAGCTCAGTGTTCAGGAAGGTATTTCTACCTCCTCTCCTCCTGCTGGGAACAACTGGGATGAGAAGCCCTGTCCCCTGCCTCCACCCTCTTATAGCTCCCTGCCATGGGAGGAGTCACTTATCCCACTGGTCAGAGCCCAAGACATGCAGTGAGCTGTGCTCCCTGGTGGGTGGCATCACTGTGCCTTGTGACTCAGAAGCCTTTCTCTGGAACTTCAAGCTTCTACATTGTTCAGGCTTCCCATAGGAAGGCCCAGTTAAGTCCCATCTCTCAGTTCCATCTTCCCCACCTGCAACTGGGTGGGTAAGCCAGGGAGGGTCTGCTCTACAGGGCAGTCAGATTGGGAAATAATGTACCAGAAGCTTCACTTAGGTCTCCTCTAAGGGGTGCTTAATTTAAAGCTAAGTGGTGCTACCCAACTCAGGTTTTCAGAGCCCCTTCCCAAATGGTTGGGAAGGTATGGTGTGAGTATTTGGGTACTTGTTCAGTACCCAAATCAGTACCTTGTCCATTTTCGCTAGGCTGGCAACCCTACAGAGGAAGAATAAGAAAGAAGATTCAAAGCTCCAACCAAACCCCAACTCTTCCTATCCACAAAAGCAGAGCCTTACAAATAGTGTGCCAAGATATCAAACCCTCTTAGCCTTTGGATGACCAGGGGACATGTGGGAAAGCTAAAGCCTATAGGCCAGTTGCCTCTGGCCACGAGCATCCTGTTTATCCCAGTGTGTGATGCAAATACTATGTGTACTATGGTAAGTGGGAAGTCCTGAAAAAAAGCACATCCAGCCTACCATCTCCTTCTTTAATCTCTAAAACATATGACTTCTCCCTCCCCAAGCCCCTACCTACCAAGCCCCCACCAGAGAAGTCAATGCAAACTACGAAATTCGTATTCTCATCAAGAGTTGAGCTGATGCAGTTGATGATGACCACTGGAGGCACCTTCCTATAGACTGAACCTTTTCCACCTAAGGAGGACATTTTCCCAGGGGTACCCTTTGGGAGGCAGGAGGTCTCAAAGCCCCAAAGCGTATCTTCCCAGAGCATCAAGCTGGAAAATCTAAGAACAGCTACCCGAGAGGGTCTGGGATTTTTCTTAGTTTAGTTGGGCTATCAGAAAGGCTGCTTTCTTGAGCCACATGGTCACAGTAGCCCTGCCCCTGTAGAAATGCACTGATTAGCCTGTGGGCATCACACTTATCCATAAGACAAGCTCTATACAACCTTCTGCAGGGCCTCTAAATGTGCTACTGAGGACCGTGATCATTGCCTCACTGGTCTACCCACTGAAAGCCCCTGTGAAAATTTCCTTCCACTCTAAATGTCAGAAAAACAAAACAAAACAAACAAAAAAAACCATGGCTTCCATTGAGGAACTGGACTCTTCTCCACTGGCGGACAACGAGAAGAACACAACTGATTGCATTTCCCATTTTGCTTTGACCATCAGGAAGCTCAGAATCAAATTCAAGCTAATTCTAGGAACTATGGGGGCCTGGCTGGAGATTTGGGGGGTTGGTGGAGGGAAGTGGGAGGAGGTGGGGGAGCAGAAGGGAAAGGAGAGAAGTCGTGCATGATGGGGCTACATTTCCTGGGCAATACTACAGACTGGAGAGAAGCCAGCCCCAGGCAACCATCTTCAGGGGTACAGCAATGTCGCTTATACCCTAGCAACAGCCTCCTGGTCCCCCAGCCCTCCAAGTCTCCTCACAGCTGCAAGAATAATCTTCCACTCTGTGTTGGATTGGATCCTGATACTCCCTGGTCTAAAATCTCACAGAGGCCTCTCTTTGCTCTCAAGATAATACAATCCAAGGCCCTGGCCCCGGCACACAAGTCCCCTTGCATGCGGGGGGACTTACACGTCCCCTCCCACCTCACTAACACCACATACCACTTTCTGCCACTGTGCTGACCAGCCTACCCCTCCCCCATGGGACCTGGCCCTGAACTCCTGGGCAGAGGAGGCCAGATACTGTCTGGAGGCAGCAAGGCTGACAGCAGCCACCAGTATCCTGGCCCTGGCATCTTCACCAGAACCCCAGCCCTGCTCCATGCACTAGAGAAGCGGAATCATCCAATGGCCTCCCAAGACCCTGCAGCCCCCACCCCTTTGCTGCTCAGGGCCATGGCTCCTGCGATGCAGACTGACCCTCTCTGTCCACCCTAGTGAGAATTCCTGGGGGGAACTGCCCTCCAGTGCCTCTCCTGGTGCTTCAGTGTAAAAGGTCTTCTCTACCCCTTCCCCTCTTCCCACCAAACCCTTCTCATTCTTCTTATCTTAGAATCATTCTTTCAGGTTGGAAAGGTGTTGGCATTTAGATAATTAAGCTCTCTGGATTCTTAAACTTCTAAAACCACATATATGAAAATGGATAGATTCTACTTGCATGCCTCCAGCAACGGGAAGCTCACTACTTAACAAGGAGGCCCATTCCACTGTCAGAAAGCTTGGGCTATTACTGAGTTCTTTTAGCCTGTCTTCTTCCTTGCTCACAATCTCAAGCCTTCTCTTCATCAGACCAAATGGCCCAAATTTCTCCAGTCATGCTTCCTATGTAAGAATTTTCAGTTGGCTCTTCTGCACAAACTACTTTGTCTGCAAAGAAGGAGCTTGGCCCTGAGCACAGCCCTGTGAGGAGAGAGGCAGGGTGAGAGGAACAGAACCAGCTCAGAGGAGAATGGGACAGTCACCACCCTAGACTTCTGTTTATGCTTTCTGAGACCACACTGGTTCATGTGGCAGGGCTGGCACCTCCTAACTCATGCTCAGCTCCTTGCATGAGAAAATTGAACCCCCAGGTTGCATCGCCAGGAAACTATCCATCTCTAAGAGTCAGTGGGTAGCCTGTGCTGCAACTGGGGGTATCCCAGTGGCCGGGGCTCTGGAGCCAAGGACCTGGCTTATGATCTTGGCCCCACATTTACTGTGTGCCCTTAGCTAAGTCACCGTACTCATCTCACCAAACCTCAGCTGTTCTGTCTGCACAATGGGGATGATAGGAGTTGTGACTTGGTAATGAGGTGGGGTAAGTGACGGTCTTCTCAGAACAGAGCCAGGCACACCGTAAGCAATGAATACACAGTAGCTACAGCAATTACTACAGCAATCAATAAAACCCAATGCATTTATGAGCTCAGATAAGAGACAAGTTGGTGCAGGCCAAATTGGTGCAGGGTCAGTGAAGGCCTCACAGGGCAGGCAGGACTCCTCCAGGGCCTGGACAGGGTAGGTTTTAGAAACAGGCTGAAAGAATGTTCCAGGCAGGGAAACAGTGAGCAGCAGTTTAGAGTGTGAGCCACAAAATTAAGAAAGTAATAACTGTAGTACCTGTCACCAAACGTGCTCAGAGCCTCACCTGGGATTCACACGTTCATGCACATACACACGCACACACAGGCACACGCCAGTCCTGGGAGAGGCAGGGCCATGGGCAGCAGCCCCCTTGGACACAGAAGCAGCCCAGCCTGTGTGGGCAGTGAAGGGTCAGGCCTGGCCACAGCCCAAGCGTCTCGTGAGCAAGCAGAGGGACATGGGGATGGTGAAGGGGTGTGATGGGGATGAAGGTCTGGGGTTGGGGTTTCAAGTGGTGGGAAACCATGAGGGACTTTTATGGGAGGCGGGCTTCAAGAAGAAGGAGATCCAATGGTAGTCGCAGAAACAGGACAAGGCAAGAGGTCCCAGTGAAGGTTGCTTCCAAGGTGAGCAGAATAATCCAGGCCACAGATCCCAGGCTCTGGGACACACTGCCCTCAAAGCAGTCACACCTCACCTCTGCGTTCCAGCCCTCTGCGGTTGGGGTGCCCTCCTGTTCCTCCACCCCACTGTACCTGACTTCCTTTCACTGCCCCCCATTTCAACCATTCAGGCCCCCCTGCAGCTCTCTGCCCACACCTGCGTTCCTCCCTTTGCACAGTCCTTTGCCTGTGCTGCTCCTTCGGCCTAGAACGTCTTCTCCAGCCAGCCATCTGCTATCGCCACAGGGCCGCATTCTGCCCTTCCCTCAAGGCACCTCCTCCAGGAAGCCTTCCCCTTTCTCAGCCTGGCCCACCTGTCTCCCCACCCCCTCCTCTCCTTCTCCCCTCCTCATGGTGGGATATAGATCCACAATGAAGGAAAACGAGTTCCCTGAAGAAAAAAAGCACGTCCTCTTTCTCCCCAGGGTACCCAGCCGTTTTTCTGCCTCATGGTCGAGGTTCAGGCCACCCCTGATGACCAAGCTCAATCATGCTCAGAAGCACAAACCAGCCCCTTCCCAGGAACAGGATGCCCACAGGAGAAGGCAATGCTAGAATCCTATTCGGCCTACCAGCCTGGAGAAGTGCCACCACTGAGAGGGCAAAGCAGCTGATGACAGCAGGAGGCATTTCTGGTGGCTATCTCTGTTAGACAAGGGACAGACCTTCTCCTGGTTTAACCCCCTATGACCTTTGAACTTCCTGGGAGGTCAGCAGCACATCCCCTTCCCCAGCTGTCTCTCTGTCTCTGGCCCAATGGGAGGGAGGGCCCTGGCCCGTTCCATTTTGCACCCGTATTGATCTGTTGGCAGCAATGGGCTGGATAATTAGCCAGGAATTAGGGTTTCTATTACAGCCAGGAGGCTGCTCCAGCTGATTTATCACCTGAATAATTTACTGTGATTGAAAGGAAATTAAAATGAACTCCATTTGACAACTGTGAGCTTTTATGGGCTTTAGTGAAGGCTCAAAAGCCAGATTAATAGCCTGGTGTTGGTTAATAGTCTGCCGAGAGTAAATACGGCAGGCTGTGCTCCACGGCCTTCCTGTGGCGGCCGGAGGAGGGACCCGCTGCCACCAGGAGCGCTGCGCCGACGACAACGTCAATGGGAGTTTTACTGAAACAGATTCCACTGCTGGAAACATACACACACACGCACGCACATACACGCGTGCGCACACACACACTCACCACCAGCAGCTTTATTTTCTTCTCTTCCTCCAACATGATTTTTACTCACTCCACGTGTACGGAAAAGAGAATTGCTTTTTCAAAAACCATTTTGAAAAGGAAGTGTTTCACTGCTCCAGGAGTGGTCAACATTAACCCCTTCCACCCATGGCAAAGGGTTTACTACGTTTCCCTATAAAAGCCAGCAGCCTGGGCCCACCCACCCAGGTAGATCCTGGCGGGAAAAGCTGCAAGGTGGGGCAGGCTCCGAGCTAACAGCAGTAACTGTCAGGACCCCTGCCTGGCCCCAATGAGGAATGTTCTTCCCATGGGGGACAGGGTGGGAGGATCTGGGAGGATGTGGCCTCTCCAAACCTATGGCAAGTTCTGAGAGTTCTGGAATGACAGGCAGACTCTGACTGCAATAGGCCAGGTCTGGAAATCAACCAGCCAGAAAACTGGCCCCTGGAATCATCCTGGACCTGGAGGCCCATGGAACCATCTTGCATGAGATGAAGACAGAAGACCCTGAGATGAGATTCCAGCTCTGCAGTTCAACAATCTCAGAAACTCCCTGAGTAAACAATCTGTGAAAAAAAAGTTCCAATCTGTATAATGGGGCTCCCAAATCGTGCCCAGCCTGTTTGGCAGGCATTTGCCTTGGGGGTCCAATGAGAGGATGGACGTGAACTGAACGCTATGGTGTATAGGTGAGGAGGATCGCTGTTGTCATGTTCGGCTTCAGTTGTTGCTGCTGTTCTTCTTGTTGTCATCATCAAAATCATGATTACTCCTACCACAGATACGGAAACTGAGGTCCAGAAAAACAGTGACTTGCTCAGCAGGGCAGAGCCAGGACTCAAATCAAGCTTCCCGACCCCAAGGCCAGTAAGTGCTCTTTCTTCCCCACCAAGCTGCTCAACGAAAGTGACAGCAAGGCCCCCATCCAGGGCACTAGGCCACACAGACACAAACTGAGACAGCTCGATCTGCTCGAAAATGGAAGAGAAAGCCAGCCTCCGTGGCCAGCACCTCAGGCCCCCTTCCTGTCACCACCGCCATGCCACGCTGCGGCTCACAGGCAAGGCCTGTGGAACATTCACCTCTCAGAGAGCTAGCATGAGGGGCCCAAGGAACCTGTACCCTTGACGCACATCCCTTCCCAGCCTGCGGCCCCTTGCTCGGGCGTCATTTGTCCTAAGTGATTGGGAATCGGGCGCGAGGGTATGTCATTCATAGTCCAGTGCCTGTGTGTGTGTGCAGGGCAGCGCCACCGCCTCACCTTCCATCTCTCCTCATTAAGACACATTACAGGGAGGTGAAGCAGATTAACCAGAAAACACTGGGTCAGTCATTATCCCGCCACACAGTTCACCTGCAGTCACCATCTCAGAGCGCACAGTCAGAGACAGGCCTGCAGGCGTGCCCGCTCATTCTGAAGGACACTGGAGATGCTGAGTCCTCACAGAGTTTGTAATCAGGTCTCCTCCCTATCAGACCCTCTCTCTCCATGAGCCCATGGGACCTGTCCTTCAAGCCCCCCATCCAACACTGCCCCCTCAGTGCCATTGTCCATAATGCTCCCAACCCAGGTAACGTCCCCCTCTCTGGCTGACACCTCATAGGGCCCTCTGAACAGTCTCTCTTGTCCTGTGGGCTCTGAGTCCACAGCACACTGCCCTTGTGAGACTGGGCAGAGCTGATGAGCACCTGGCACTGTGCCTGGCTCTCAGCCCACGATCAGGGAAGAAGTTAGAGGAGTGGCACATGAGCAGGTGAGTGAGTGAATCAATGGGCGGCTTCCAGACCACTCAGGGATGAGGCCCTGCAGTCTGCATGGTCTTCCTGGGCACTCTGAGCTAAAGCAGCTATGGTACAGATTCTGAGTCTCCATGACAGTCATGTGAAACACAGAGGGAGTCTCGCACGAAGTGTCTGCGTTAATTAGGGGTTCTTAGAAACATTTGTGCTGCAGAAGCCAGGTGGAGTGCAGAGGCCTGGATCCCCTCTCTTCCCCACTCACTTGCTGGGTGACCTCAGACATGCCCTGTCCTCTCTCTGGGCCTCTAAAAAAACAAGAGGATTGAAATCTTGCCTCTGTGGTTCCTGTTACCCCTAAAATTACATGATCTTGTCAGCCATTAGAAGATAAACTTTCTGGCTGGGCGCGGTGGCTCACGCCTGTAATCCCAGCACTTTGGGAGGCCAAGGCGGGTGAATCACGAGGTCAGGAGATCGAGACCATCCTGGCTAACATGGTGAAACCCCACCTCTACTAAAAAATACAAAAAAACTAGCCAGGCATATGTGGCGGGCACCTGTTGTCCCAGCTACTCATGAGGCTGAGGCGGGGGAATGGTGTGAACCTGGGAGGCGGAGCTTACAGTGAGCAGAGATTGTGTCACTGCACTCCCGCCTGGGTGACAGAGTGAGACTCCATCTCAAAAAAAAAAAGATAAACCTTCTGGCTGGGCGCAATGGCTCACGCCTATAATCCCAGCACTTTGGGAGGCCAAAGCGGGTGGATCACCTGAGGTCCGGAGTTCAAGACCAGCCTGGCCAACATGGTGAAACCCCGTCTCTACTAAAAACACAAAAAAATTAGCCGGGCGTGGTGGCGGGCACCTGTAATCCCAGCTACTCAGGAGGCTGAGGCAGGAGAATCACTTGAACCTGGGAGGCGGAGGTTGTGGTGAGCTGGGATGGCACCACTGCACTCCAGCCTGGGCAACAACAGCGAAACTCTATCTCAAAAAAAAAAAAAAAAAAAGAAGAAGATAAACTTTCTTCCACATTCTGGAGGGAAGGACAGGCCACATCCAGGAAGGTTCCCTGATCCAGTCCCCTCTCACTCTCTTCCCATGTCGGAGAAAACGTGCCTTCTGCCCTCTCCCAGAAGGGCTCTGAGCAGAGCGGGGAGGGTGCTTGTGATGGAAACAGATTCTCCTCCCTGAAGCCCAGGATCTAGAGTGTGTGGGGGCGGCTATGCCCAGCACCATAACCGTGTCCTACCCAGCAGAGGCATCACTCGACTTGCAGGAGAAAGACTAACATCCTCACCCCAGTCTACAAGACCAGGCCCACCTCCCCAGCACCACCCCCCGCTCATCCCTGA
The DNA here is from genome assembly GCF_043159975.1 of Macaca nemestrina. Classification (NCBI taxonomy): domain Eukaryota; kingdom Metazoa; phylum Chordata; class Mammalia; order Primates; family Cercopithecidae; genus Macaca; species Macaca nemestrina. The sequence goes on from NC_092138.1 coordinate 66,316,047, forward strand.
GCCACAGCCACACCCGCTCTCTCCGTTCCTCATTCCTGCCGCCTCCCTCTCAACTCAGGGCCTTTGCACTTGCTGTCCCCTCTGCCAGGCACTTTCCCTCCACCCCCACACCCCTTCTCCTTGCTCCCTTCAGGCTCAGCATAAATACCTTTCTCCCAGGAGGCCACTGTGGCTTTCCTTTAGGCTCTCAGAGAACCTCAGACACCTCCTCCTCAGCACCAAGCACACCAGTAACCCATGACCCTTCAGGAAATTCTTTTATTGGGATTCTTCTGCAAGTCTGTTAGCTCCCTGAGGGGAGGTCCAAGCCCATCTTGTTCACTGATGTGACCCGGTGCATGGCTCCATGGCTTGTACAAAGTAGACACTCATCGTATTTGTTATGTGAATGCATGTCTTGCAGGATGGCCTTAGGTAAGTTGCTCTGCTTCTCTGGACCTTGGTTTAACCCTCTGAAAACAAAGTGGCTAGAAGGTCTGCAAGAGCTCTCACAGAAACTGCTCGGACACAGACAGACTGTCACAGACAGGTGGCCCCAGAGGCCCTGCTCTTCCCTCACCACCCACGGTTCTCTCCAGCACCTCGCCTCTCCATGGGAGCTGTGCAGGGAGCCTACACTATTTGGAATGACTTTTTGGAGAAAATTCAGAAGCATCCTCTAATTAGCATTTAGTGGAAGCTCAGTGCCGCCAGTTCTCACCACTAGTACCAGCGAGGAAAGTGCTGGGGAAAGTTATTGTCTGTGGGGTCTCTCTGGTTGGCCCACCAGGTGGGAGCGCTTGGCGGTCCAGAGCCATGTCTAGCCTGCAAGGTTACCTGTCAAGCCCCTGGCACACACTGGGTGTCAGGAAATAGTCTTATGAATTGAATCTGGTACTCCAGGGACGTTAGTTAGGCCTCAGGAGCCTCTCACTGGGCCGAGCCTCGTGATCCCATCTCTATAGTCACAGGTAGTGACTACTCCGCCCAGGGTATAGCAGACAGCCAGTCAGCCAGGGCTGGCCCTCCTGCTTTCTCCCTCTCTTGCAAATAACCCAGGTGGGAGTTTGTGCAATGAGACATTTCTTTATCTCCAGACTCTTGGATTCAGTTACTAAAAGCATGACAGGGTGACCCGGTGAGAGGGCAGACAGTGGGATACCCGCCTGCTCCGTCATTCCATTGTTCATGGCCAGTGAGCCCCCAGGCCACGTGCTGGTTACATATTTCCACCATCACCCTGACTGACAAGATAATGACCCAAGACCACCTTAAGTGTCCCGGAAGATCTTCTATCCAGAGAGTCCTTGGAAAGGACACGAGAGCAGCCAGAGAAGTCACCCACCCCCCGGCTGGCCAGCGACTGGAGCCCCAGACAAGCCCTCCCGGCCTTGTGGGATGTAGTGACTGCCCAAGTTTGGCCAAGAACACTGAAGAGACCTCTCTGAGAAGAACCTGGTGTGCCCTCACCCACACCCCCCTGCCAGATGACTCTGCCTTCAGGAAAGTGGCTGGGCCGGTGTGGCAGTGGTAGGTGTGGCGGGCATGCATCACGGGGCGTACCTGTTCAGGCTTGATGGGCTCTGTGGTGGTGAAGATGTCTGAGTAGTGCTGCCTCTCAAACACGCGGTCCAGCACCTCCAGCTGCTGCTGTGTGAACAAGTCTCCCCGCATCTGCTTCCGGAGGAAATCTCTGCCTGGAAGTGAGTGGCCATTCGGCACCGGAGACTCCTGAATACCTTTGATGAGCAGGAGAGAGGAAGGGTGAATGGAGGTTATACATGTTGCTGAAGAAAGACAGGTCAGACCCTGAGACTACGAAGAGGACCTAACCCCAACTCCCTCCCTGACCAGAGAAGACACCGGCAGGTAAGGCACCGCCTTGGCCAAGGTCACCTGCTTGTTAAGTGCAGGGCCAGCCTCCCGAAGCCATGTGCCAGGGACTGTGCAAAGTCCTTTTGACATGCATCATCTCATCTAATCCTCATGATGACCCTCAAAGTAGGTTATTCTCCCCACTTTGCAGATGAGAAGATTGAGACCTAGACAGATTTATTGGTTTGCCTGAGAATTCGAGCTTGGGTTGACCCGCAGGCCTAGTCATCAGGTGCTCCTGCCCCTCCTGTCCTAAAGACACTCCTGGGAGGTACAGTTTTCCCCAGAGTTGAGGTCCTTACCCTGGACATTTGCTACCACATCATGTGATCGGTCAGTGAAACACTGTGCCAGGAAGACTGTAGGAAAACGGGACTCTCATACAATTCTGGTGGAAGTGGTAACAACACCTGTGCTAGACAAGTCGACAAATCTGTCAAAACCATAAATGCACTTTCCCTTCAATATAGCGATTGCACTTCTGGGAATTTATTTTACAGCTCAACTTACACATGTGAGAAGTGATGTATGTACAAGGTTCTTGTAGCAAAAGACTGGAAACAACCCAAGAGTTTATTTGGGGGCGGGGGCTGGTTAACGCAGCCAGGCATACTTGCATAATGGAAAACTGCGCAGCCGCAGAAAGGAATGAGGCTTCCTTCTGTGAATTGATATGAAAAGATCTTCAAGATACATTGTTATGTTAAAAAATAAAACACAAGGTACAGCACAGCATGTATAATGTACAACCTTTTGTGTAAAAAGGAAGAAAATAAGACTATGTGCAATATGGATCTCTCCAAAGGATATATGAGAGACATTTACAGTGGTTGCTCATTCAGGGAGGTGGGAAGTGAGTGAGTGGAGGTGAGGGGGAGAGACTTTTCACGGCATGTTTTTCTTTGGTTTGGTTTGGCTTCAGAAGTTTAAACGTACTGCCTATTACAAAATGTAAATTAAGTAAGTATAAGATTAAATTCCCTCTGCGTTCTGTATTGTTAGCTATTCACACTGTAACAGTCTCCGGTGATGATGCTTACATGTCAAAAGAAATATTATGAATTATCAATAAAGAAACAAATGCGATGAAATATCTTCTGTTGAGTCTCAAGCTGGAACTGTTCAAAATAAAATCAAGCACAGAGGGCAAATGTTTCCAGCGAGCAAATGGCCTCACGGGGTACATCATTCCCCAGGCTCTCTGGAACCACATTGCTCACACAAGGCTGACCAGAGGCTTTTTGAAACCCAGGCCCAGAGGTGAGGCATCTGGGACATCTTCCTGCAGTCAGGAAGCCCTGGGGAAAACCAGCATGGGTCTGCTCTCATGCTAAAAGGTGCCCTTACTCAAGGCCTTGTCTGACCCCCGCCCCCACCAGCACACTCCTGCCCTAGACTGGACTTCATCCGTCATGGCCAGCTCCCATTCATGTGAGGAATGAGGCCAGACTAAGGAGCATGAAGCAGTGGGATGTGGTGTCACCAAGACTCAGCCAAAAGTCAGTGCTTCAACTGTACTTCTCTGGAGACAACTGCAATGCAGGGCTGACATCTGAACAAAGATAGCAGCTTTGTGTTTTGGCCTTTCAGATCCCCTGTAGAAGCCAACAGGCTCAGAGGACCCAGCATCCTCTATAGGAAGGGCCTTCAGAGGCAGCTCACGAGCCCTCTGAGAAAATGGATTCCCCACTAATTTTGACCCAAGAGGATACTGTAGGCTGGGCCACAGCCTGAGTCACCAGATGCTCCCACATGTGGGCCAAGGCAGAAGTTGGTCTCTCTGACCAACGTTCCCCAGCCTGAAGCCTAGGCCCCTCCTCTAGCAGCCCGTAACCCTGGCCTTCCACAAGGCAGGTGCCTGCTCCTGCCCAGAGGACATCATCCTCAGAGACCCTTCTCCCATCATGGCCCATCCCCACAGGGACCATTCCCACAAGGTCACCAAGACTAGCAGGTACGGGAGCTCATGGCCCAGTCTGTCTGCCCTACAGTGTTCTTCCATTGGTCAGCACCCACCAAATGATCCTTTTCTCAAAGGTTCTCTGCACACACATGCACAGGCACACGCACACCAGGAAAGACGGCTCAGTTTTTCCTACTCAGCTGTGGCTCTGCCCAGTCATCCTGGTCCCAGTCACTCCTGCGAAAGCATGATGTTGGCCTTGGTCCCCAGTGCACCCCCAAGTTCCTCCCTGTCAGAAGGGGCACATCACTTTCAAAAAGCTTCTCCCTCCACCAGCTTTGGTTATACTTCCCAGCCCCAACCCTGCCAGCCAGGCCCAAAACTCTTAGCGACGCCTCCTTCCTGTCAGCCATCTCCTAACGACTCCTGCCGAGGCCTGGCTCTGTCCCCAGCAGGGCAGTGCCCAGCTTCTCCGGCCCACCCAGGCTGCTCCATCACACCGCCTCAACTCTGCCCCTCTAGGGGGCCTCTCCCAGCCAGCCAGGCCATCCTCCCAGAGACATCCTCAGGCTTGATCCCTTTCCCACGGGACTCATGGGCCAGGCTCTTTCCACAGCTCAGAGCCCAAACTCAGAGGGAATGGATCCACTGAGGGCCCCTGCGGGCAAGGTCACTGTCTGGTCACCCAGTAGAGCCCAGCACAGAGTAAAGGCTCAGGGCACACAGGCCCTCAAGCGTACACACAGCGGGTGTTAGGAGACCCTCCCCCGAGGACACCACACAGCCTCTGAGCCCAGGCAGCCTTGCTGGACCCGCGCCCCTCTCTGCAGAGTCTCCCCAGAAGCGAACTGGCTGCATCCTGCTCTGTTTCTTTGAGAGTCAGCCACAGCCCCTGTCAACTGAGCCTGTAAGGATATCCAGGCTGCCAGGCACAGTGGCTCATGCCTGTCATTCCAGCACCTGGGAGGCTGAGGCAGGTAGACTTTCCTGGAAGGGCTGTGAGCTGGGCAGAGCCCACCTCTCTGGGCACTCACCCTGTCCCACGATTGCCCTCACCACTCTCGCCCCACCAGCACCTCGCTTGCTTCCTTTACTAGGGAAATAAAGGCAATAGTGTCTGTCATTTCCTTAAGAAGGCTTCGGACACTCCAAAACACATAGTCAGTTATTCATTGGTTTAACGAATATTGATAAAATATTTACTCTGTATCAGGTAATATTTTTTAAGTAAATACATTTTAAAAATAAACAAAAACAGGGGATACAGTGATGACCAGGACAAACCTCTCTCTCTACAATCTAGAGAGGGCAGCCCGCTTTAGTCAAGTAATCACACGAATAAACATAGGATTACAAACAACTGTGACTGATGCTAGGGTGAAAAGAGAGCATAAAAACATATCTATGTGACCATGTGTAATGGGGAGGGGAGTGGCCTCCTGTGAGAGGAGTCAGGGAAGTCTCCAAGAGGAATTGCATGGAACAGTGAGGAGTGACCAGGGAAAGGGGGTGGGGCAGAGAGGGTGCCAGACTGGGGAGACAAAGGGCCGGTACAAAGGCCCTGAGAGAAGGGGGTGAAAGGAACAGAGGGAGAGAGGGAAGAGGCCCCAGGAGAATCTGGAGAGGCTGGGAGGGATCGAGCCAGACAACCCCAGAGGCCAGAGAGAGGATCTGAGCCTTGCTGCAGGAGTCTTGAGGAGCTACTGGAAGTGCTGAGGAAGCATGTGCCCTCCACATTTCTCAGTCCCAGGGCCCAAATCGCTCGTTCCTTTAGGTCAGGGCATGCTTTCTAAACTCAGCTCCCAAGCCTCCTCTTTTGCTACTAGGGGCCGGCGGAAGTAGGAGCTTGCATTTGTGGGTGTTTAAAGGTGATACGCTGATTGGCCTGTTGAGCCGCAGGTGATCCACTGTGCCCATATGGAATGGAAACCATCTCCCAGGGACACAGGCATTGTTTTTCAGACAGACACAGCCAGAAGGCACACGTGTCTCCTCCTCCAGGATTCCTTCCTTCATGCCCCAGCCGGTCCTCCAGCTCCCGTTCTTAGGGCTCTGACCACTTTCTCCCTTACCTTAGAAACCACGGCCCCTGGACCCTTCACTCCCACACTGTGCTATGAGCTACCTTCGGGGGAAAGGTGGGAGGTAATTCATCTCTCTCTCCTCCAAAGCGAATATCTGTGGAATAAATGAACGAATTGGTACTACCTGTGACTAGTGTGACATGCACCATCACTCTGCATGTCTGATCTGAAAATGTCAGGATCCCTCCATCTGACCTCACTCATTCATCATTCTTCCCTCCACCAAGCTTAGTGAGTGCTAATGCCAGGGACACAGTGATGGGCAAAAGCTGACCCAGCCATCGTCCTCATGGAGTTATGTCCAGAGGAGGTGGCAAACAGTAATTGAAAATAATCGGACCAGTAAAGGTGCAAGTATCAACCAAGGTAAATACTCTGAAGGAAAAAGCACATGGTCCTAAGAGGTCAGGGACCCTCTGTCCTGCCTCTGGTGTGGCACACAGTGGGTCCTCAGTGAGAATGAACCAACAAACAGATTATATGCTCAGAGACAGCTGCAAAAATGAATACCCCAAATCAGCCCCTGCACAAGGGCAGGTCTGAACCTCCAGGCCTCCGGTGTAAGCTTCCGTAGCATTTCTCATCTGCACCGTGAAGATGCTGTCTGACTTAATTGGAGAATGTGGTCTTGGAGGCAGGCTACAGAAATGCTCAGACCCATTTTATTCCAGGGAGAAAAGTCTGAACTCACAATGTGAATGGTATGCTTAAATATATGGACAGACATGGGCGAAAGTACAAAGGTATACAGGGGGCATGGTATCTTTAAATCTTTTTTTTCTACTCCAAATCAAATAATATGTAATAGACCCAGTGCTGGGCTTAGTCAACCATGGCTCGTAGAATTAACATTCTGGAAGCTAGCTTCAGGGGAGCAAGGGGCAGGAAGCCCCGTCTCAGGGAGCAAAGAAATGCTGGCTTTAAATTTCAGGTTAAACCAATATTATTCACAACCCAGCTTTGAAGCTAAAAGCTTTACACAATCGGGTCTGGTCACGCAAAAAGGGAGGAAGCAAAATAGCCTCAGATTCCCATCTGTCAAGAGAAAGCTGTCTCTTGTGTGTCTTAAAAGATCATAAACCCATTCCATTTTCTTCAGAGCACGGCAGATTCAGGGGTTTTGCATTTTTCTTGGAGGGTTCTGGTTTGTTTCTTTAAAAATTATCATGCACCTTATGTCTGTAGACACTCACTGGGAGGAAAAATATAAAAACAAACATGAATCTCTGAAATCCCTTCTAGCATCATGGCTTTTGGAATGTAACCCCATCTGGAGGCTGTAGAGCCCCAGGAAAGGAGGCTAGAGCCACCAGGTCAGCCTCTAGCCTTTCTCAGAGTCCAGTTCCTCTCCACAACCCAGGCCTAGGCCAGAGCCCTTATACAGCTTCCTTCATCCTCACAGCTGCTCCTTAGCATGGCAGGGCAGTAGCAGGGCCCAGTGGGAAAAGGGTTGGGAGCCAGCAGTCCTGGCTTCTAGCCCCAGCTCTGCCCTTACTTGCTGTGTGGGCCCAGGCAAATTCCTCTCCCTCTGAGCCTCAGAGGCACCGATAGTAAGCTAAGGTAGCTGAGTTGATCATTTCTAACCCCTTTCTCCACCAAAATCCACCCGGATTTTGTCTGCTAAGTAGTATTAAATGACCATTGACTTATTTTCCCATTTTGGTTGTTGTGCAGTCTTTATAGGGGACTCCCTGGCTATAATCCATCCCACCCCTAAGAGACTGCCTGAGCCAACCAAGAGGATCCCATTCTCTTGAATGAGCACTCATGTGATGAGAGGCCTGTTGGTTGGGGGCAGTGGGAGTGCTGGGGGAAAGTCAGAGACAGGAATAACTCTCTTTTTTCTTCACAGGGATATATTTACTCTTAAATTGTTTGAAACTATGAAAATAGACTGGGCACGGTGGCTCATGCCTGTCATCCCAGCACTTTGGGAGGCCGAGGCAGGTGAATCACTTGAGGTCAGGAGTTCGAGACCAGCCTGGCCAACATGGTGAAACCCCCACTCTACTAAAAATACAAAAATTAGCCAGGCGTGGTAGTGGGCGCCCCTAATCTCAGCTACTCAGGAGGCTGAGGCACGAGAATCTCTTGAACCCAGGAGATGGAGTTTGCAGTGAGCCAAGATTGCACCATTGCACTCCAGCCTGGGCAATAGAGCAAGATTCAGTCTCAAAAAAAAAAGGAAAGAAAGAAAGAAAAGAAAAGAAAAGAAGAAACTGTGAGAATAACTCTCAGATCCCATTCCTGTTTTATGCACTACAACAGCCCCACCTTACCCCAGGGTCCAGGGCTGTCTCTAGATGAGCCCAGTTTGCTGCTTGTAACCACAGGCCTCTGGCACTGCCTGTACTCCTAGACTTGCCTCCCTTGTGAGGATGCAGGACAGAGCAGGTCCTGATGGGTCATCTGCCACAGGAGTACAGAGCTGGGGTGACTGGCAAGATGAACTGATGTGACTTGGGGCATTTTTCCAGTTTGGGTCAAGTGAGCCCAAAGAGCTTGGAGTTGGCATCTTCAGGTGGCTGCAATGGCTAATTCTCAAAACAACCTATAAAGCAGAGATCCATCAAATTCAGACCATGCTGATTTATAACTTAAATAATTATTTCAGGCTGAGAGCAGTGGTTCCTGCCTATAATCCCAGCACTTTGGGAAGCCAAGGTGGGAGGATCATTTGAGGCCAGGAGTTCAAGACCAGCCTTGGCAACATGGTGAGATCCCCATCTCTACAAAAAAATAAAAATAAAAAATGGCTGGGTGTGGTGGCTCATGCCTGTAATCCCAGCACTTTGGGAGGCCAAAGCGGGCAGATCACCTGAGGTCAGGAGTTCAAGACCAGCCTGGCCAACATGGTAAAACCCTGTCTCTACTAAAAATACAAAAATTAGCCATGTGTGGTGGTGCACACCTGCAGCTACTCGGGAGGCTGAAGCAAGAGAATCACTTGAACCCAGGAGACAGAGGTTTTCGTGAGCCAGGATCATGCCATTGCACTCCAGCCTGGGCAACACAGTAAGATTCTGTCTCAAAAATAACAATAATAATAAAATTAAGAAGTTAGCCAGGGTGTGGTGGTGCAGGCCTGTAGTCCCAGCTACTTGAGAGGCTGAGGCAAGAGGATTGCTAGAGCCCAGGAGTTTAAGGCTTCAGTGAGCTATGGTGGCACCACTGCACGTTAGCCTGTGTGACAGAACAAGACTCTGTCTCTTAAAACAAAAATGATAATAATTTTTTAAAAGGGATAGGAAGCCAGGGGATTTGTTCTGGGACTATGTTAGCAAAACTCTTTGTGCAAGATTGGGAGAGCATCGTCTGTCAATAGCAAAGAATGAAGTGGGGCTGACAGAGATAACAGGGTTGCAAAGCTCCCCACACCCCCTGTTCTCACCCCAGAGAGAGCACTGTTCAGTGCCAGGCACTGAGCCAAGTTATCTGTGCATTCTTCAGTTTCTTTGACCCTCAGAACATCTCTATGAAGTATGTATTCTTATTCCATTTTACAGATGAGAAAACTGAGGCTCAGAGAGCTTGAGTCACTGAGGTCACTCAGCTCAAAGTGGCAATGCTGGGATTTGTACGTAGGTCTCCTATCTGCAGATCCAGCACTCGGGACACCTCCCTTTATTCTTCCTGTCAGCTGCTAAGACGAAAGCCCTCAGTCCCCTCATCTGTAAACTGAAAGTAACAGTATGCAGGACAACTCGTGGGGCTTTTGTGAGGATTAAATGAGATAATCTCCATGACACTTTAACACGGCGCCTGGCACAGAGTTTAGTGTCCAAATAATGCTAGCTGCTGTCACCCTCATTTTCATCAAGAAAACCCTTTCAAGGCTCCCTGGGGACAAAGCCTGAGCCCCTGAGGCCTCGACGACCTGCCCCTCTAGTCAGGGTCACCCCCCACTTCACCCCAGAAAGCCACCCCAGCAGGCCGTTTGTCAGCCCTCATGTGTCCCTTCACCACTACTCCCCAGTGCCCCCAGACATTCTGCACCCTCTGCTGGCATGCCCTTCCCTCCTGCCCAGCAAGACTCAGTCTAAAAACTGCCTCCTCTCTGAAGCCTGCCTCCAAATCCAAAGGCTGAATTCACCACCCTTTCTTCTGGGTCTCCTCAGCATGTTCCACAGGCCACCATTATGGCCTGGATTTTACTCTTCACAAACCATCCTGTGAACTCAGTCCTCCTGGTATCTCCACTTTACAGTTAAGGAAGCTGGCACAGAGAGATGAAGTAATTTGCCCAAGATAACACAGCAGAGCATTCGCACAGCTCCTACATGCACTAAAGTGAAGTTGAGCACTGTGGCAGACCCGGTACAGAACAGTGGGGAAGCCTGGGCACTCCGAACTCATGTGGGTCCAGGTTCAAATCCCAGCACTCTGTCTCTCACAAGCCCATGATATTTGAGCAACTTCTTTAACTGCTCTAATCCTCAATTTTCTTATCTGTAGAATGGAATCATAATAGTGTCTGGAGTTGATGAGAGAATTTAATGAGAATACATGTAAAATACTTAGCATAACTCAATAGTATGCGCTCAATAAACATGAGCTGTTTCTAGAATTAGTATTTCTTTCCCTGCTAAAGTATGAGTTGAGGGCAGCGCCCCTGTCTCATTTACCTCAAGCATAGGAGATGCTAATCAATGTTTGTTGACTGAATGATTAAGCTAGAAAGGCTTGTATGGCTCCGAAGTCAGCACTAGGACAGTGGCTGGCATCATCGGAGAACTCAGGAGTGACCTCTATTATATCAGTGATCTCAGAGGAGGAAAAAGTGAAACAACTAAGAGTTTATGTCCCACCTACTTCTAAGACAGATTTGAGGCTGTTCATAAAATTTTGAACTAGAGTGGATGATAAACTACTAAAACTCAGTTGAGCTCTAAGCTCCCTGGCAGCATATACCAAAAGGAAAATGCAGCAAGTCATATATTGCTCAGAGTCCAACAACAACAACAAAATGCTGTTCACAGACTCAAGCTCAAACTCATTACAGAGCTTCAATTCTCTGCATGGTGCTGTTTGGGGTGCTTACAGTGACCTGGAGATGACTAACAACAGGGAGGGGGGTCCTGGAGGAGGGACAATAAGAGTCAGGACTGGGAAACAAGATGCCAAGCTAAGAGATGGGATTCCAGGTAGAGGTAATCAAGTTAAGTTGGCAAATGCTTCTAGGACATCTACTATGAGCCAGGCCCCATGCTGGGGATGAGGGTGGCTGGGCTGGAAATGTCCCTTGGTGGCCCGGAACAAAAATAAATGTTCTGAGTCATTTTCTAAATCCTGTCCTAAACTGGGGCTGCAGACTGAGAAAAATCAAGGTGGCATGGAGAAAGATTCCATTGAAACTACCATTATTCAGCCATTAGTTTCACTCAATCTTTCTTCTCGGAGAAGGAAAACGCGAAATTGTAAAATTGCCAAATACGTTCAGGTTTGACCAGAGTGAATCTGATTGTGCTGGGTGTTACCCAATGAGTCACAGGCTGTCAGTGTGGGAAAGGCCCCAAGGGCTGGTGATTCCACATTTGAGGATGGCAAAGGGGAGGCCAGACAGCAAAGGAATCTGTCAGGGGCCAGACAGCAGATTCAAGGTAAGCTTGGATATGAGGCTTCTGACTCCTGCCTCAAGCATCCTGGATCCGTTGATCCCTGAGCAACATACAAGTATCTGGCCCTGGGTTTCCCACCAGAACTACAGAGAGCTTCAAGTCTTAGCCCCCTTCTCCTAGTGGAGGACGAAGACAAGTGAATAATTGCAATGTAGTACGATAAGTGCTAGGAGCCTAAGAAGCAGACATAGCCCTAGGAGCCTAATGGAAGTGGCCAGACCCTATTCAGAGCTCACTCTGCGAGACACTGTTCTAAGCACCTTCCCTATTGGATCCTCACGAAAACCCTAAGATGTCAAGTCTGTTATTGCTTCCTCCCATTTTACAGATGAGGAAACTGAGGCAGAGGGTTAAACAACTTGCCTAGTCACAGGATCCAAAGATTGGGGGATAGGGGGAAGGAAGGAAAAAAAAGAGTAACTTGCCCAAGATCACACAGCTAAGAAGTAGAGAAGCTAGGGTCCGAACTCAAGCAGTCTGGTTCCAGAGTCTGCTCCACACTCACTCACTCCACTTAATCCAGACTAAGGGCAAGTGTAGCCCAAGAACGGCCCCCTGGAAAAGATGTAGCCTGAGTCTTTTTGGGGGGCTTTTTTTTTTGAGAAAGAGTCTCACCCTGTTGTCCAGTCTGGATGTGCAACGGCACCATCTTGGCTCACTGCAACCTCTGCCTCCCAGGTTCAAGTGATTCTCCTGCCTCAGCCTCCCAAGTAGCTGGGACTACAGGTATGCACCACCACACCTGACTAATTTTTTGCATTTTAAGTAGAGACCGAGTTTCACCATGTTGGCCAGACTGGCCTCTCAAAGTGCTGGGATTACAGGCATGAACTACTGCGTCCAGGCTTACCCTGAGTCTTAAGGATGGAGTTAGCCAAAGAAATGCCCAGGGAAGAGGAATTGCATTCCAACCAGAGGGAACAGCATCTGCGACAGCCTGGAGGCACAGAAAGCATGGTGCAGGGGAACGGCTATAATTCAGCACGATTAGAATTCAGGAGTTGCAGGAGGGGAAAGGGGGTGAAGTGTGAGAGGCTCTTCCCTCTCTGTCGAGCTGTTCAGCATCACTATCCTTTATCCAGAACCTAATATACACTCTGATATACAAACAGTGCAAATACATTATTGAAGCTTTCATGGTGTTGGTATGAAGAGATGGGATTTCTTTGTGCTAAAATGAATCAAGACGACCTCAAAGAAGAGGCAGAAAGGAAGTAATACCTGATGCATTGCCACAGGGCAAGTCTGTTCTCTCTAATCCATACTGTCCAAGTCCGTTACCTCGTACAGTAGTCCCTAATTACCCCACCTTACAGAGGGATATGCACACTAATTAGAAAGGATGTTAACCGCCATAGTGAAAATATTCTGAAGCAAATGAAATATTACTGGGAGCAAAAGGGTGATTTGTTTCTGTGAATTGTGCTTTTAAATGAGATCAAAGAATGCGAAAGGCTTCATTTTAATTATACCTGGAAGGACTTCTGCATACATCCCGTTTATGGCCTTCATGCACACAGCAGTCTGTCTCCCATCCCCCACTGCATAGAAACAAATAAATAAAAGCGCTTAAAAATCATATTTACTCTGATATCTTTGCATTACCCCCATTTGAGTTTTTAAATTACTGTCTGTATTTTTTTTCCCAAGGATGATATAACTAAAAAGAAGGTTCGTATTTGAAGTGTATCTATCTGATCATTGCACAAATGTTTTCAGGAGAAATCACTATATTTCTCCAAGATGGGTATGGGTTTTGTCATAGATCAAAGTGAGAGGGAGAAAAAAAAAAAGATAAATCATCAGAGATCCAAAAATACTTTTCATTTGGAGAAGATATCAGGCCATTTCGATGGGGCTGATGGAGTCCCTGTTCTGTCTCCATTACCTGCAGCAGGCAGCCCCAGCCAGGAGCCAACTACCAAGATTATATTCCCCATAAGATGGTCCCCGATATCTATATATATATATGATCTTCAACCTCTATTGATAGACCAATTTCACAAGCAAAGACTGGTGAAATGAAGCTGAAATGAACATCATGCTTTAACTCATTGAACCTATCAGGCCTGAGTTAATCTGACTGTCCACTGTCTCTGATAGAATTCAATTGATCAATCATGTTTCGGTGATAGTACCATTTCACTGGCTTATTGCTTCTTCATTTCAGAGCTTGACCTGTTAGATGTACTCGGACTGGCTTGACTCCTCTTGGATACACAGAGATCAGCCTCTGTCTGCCAACGTGTGTCATCTCCTGTCCCAGTTGAAAAGAACTCAAGAGGCTTTTGTGTATGTCTGTGGTGTGTTTTTCCACCAAATACACACACAGGAATGGTGGATTTATGAGGGCGTGGAACTGAACAAGCACAACTTATAAGAAGGGCTCTTCATTATTCAGAGAAGCACCATTATTTCCCTCTCCTGTAGTTAAATTGACTTGTTTGGGCTCTGTACCCTATATGGGCATATTCTTGTATTACACTGGCAAGTGTGCATGCCTAGACATCTGAAAAGGATAACAGCAACAAAATAATAACAATCACACCCCTCAAATACATATTCCTGTGGAACATGAAACATTCATCAGCTTATCTGATTCTCATGATAATCTCAGGAGATGGGCAGGAGATTACGATTCCATTTTGCAGATGAGAAAATGGGCTCAGAGAGGGAACGTGGCCTGCCCAGGGTCACACAGCAGAGTGATCAGGCCAAGTGAGACTGAGAGCCCTGGTGTCTCAACTCCTCAGTGCCTTGTACCCCAATGAGGCCAGTCTCCAGGTAATTTCAGAATTACTGAGCCATTTTGGACAAATCGCTTTGTCCCCAGCTCACTGGATGAAAGAAACATCCCCAAAATTCAAATCAGAGAATTCTGGAACTTGGAGTGGATTCCAAGCCTGTCTGCAGCTCCTTGTGCAACTTGGAAACTGAGGCTCAGAAGGCAATAAACTGTTGCCCCAAATCACCAAGATACTCAGCAGCCTAACAGAGACTTGAACTTGGGTCCCAGGTCCTCAGCTCAAGACTTTTTCACTTTCTCTCAATGCCTCCCTAATTTATGTCAAAACAATGAGCTTCTATCAACAGAGAGGACTTCATTCTCTACTGTCAACATGGCCCAATGCACTGCTACGGTTCCTTCGTGGCATTTAATTTAATTTTCCCAACTCCAAGCCAAGACTATGCTTAGGGAAATCAGGAAAGCGGCTTGCCCCGGTGGCTGCCTGAGGGAGGTGGCTCTTGGAGGCACAAGGCTGAGCCCAGCATGAGAGTCTCTGGAGGAGGCCAGGGCAATGACAGTTTGCAAATAAGCTTTGCATCTGCTCAGAGCTGGCAGAGTCTGCAAACACACTAATGGACTTTCCTCTGCCTGCGGGGAGTTGGGGAGAAGCCATAAATAAAGCAGGTGCCTCTGGGGGGAGCCATTGCCAAAGCCAGAGACCGGGCTGGGGATTAGGAGCTGGTTGAGGGTTGGGGGAGGGGCTTTGGGCCACCCACTGCACTGCATTGCACTGCCTCCCGGACAAAATGACAACCCATCTACCAGCAGCCCCAATCCCCACACCCCAGATTCCTGTCTCTGTTGCAGTTAGTCCCTTGTCTGATGATATCAATACATTCACAATTCCAGACACAGAAGGGTTGGGGGAGGAGGGTCATACGGTCTAATCTGGCCACAGTGTAGAGACCCTGTTGGAGGGAGATGAGACTGAGGTCCAGGGTCGAGTGGAAGCCCTCAGCCAGGACAGAGCTAATGGTCGGAATGGCTACCCAGAGAAGGGGGTAGGTTTGGGAGGTGATTAGGAGGGAAGGTATGCTGGAGTGAATGACTCACTGGAGGTAGGGGAGGAAATGTGCCTCTGAAGTTCCCTGTTGGAGGTTCTAGGCTGCCGTCTACTCCCACTCTGAGCAAAACCCACAGTCCCTCACAGCTTACCAGGCCTTACTGGTACCAATCTGAGTACCCACCCTGCAATCCCACCTTTCTGACCTCGTTTCCTCCCACTCTTTCCCCGCTTATTCTGCTCCCGTCACACTCGCCTCCTTAGGGTTCCACAGTCATGCCAAGCTCACTCGGCCTTGAGGTCTTTGCACTTGCTGTTTCCTCTCTCTGGAAACTTCCTCTCCCAGATATTTGCCTGGCTCACTCCTCCCTCCATTAAGGCCTCTGCTCAAACGTCAGCTCATCATTAGGACCACCCTCCAAAAACAGCAAAGGCTCCCACTCAGCCCTGCTTCATTCGCTGTCTCCTCACCTAGCTTTTCCTCCAGAGCATTGAACAGCATGCTGCTTATTTTCCTTATTTAGTTATTGTCTTTCCTCCTTAGAATGTCACTCATGTGGGCAAACACTTTTGTCTGTCTTGTTCATTGCTGTGTTCCCAGCAACTAGGACAATCCCTAGCACACATAGCAGGAGCACGATAAATACTTATAGAGTGAATTTCACTGAAACTGGCAAAAAAACAAACAAACAAACAAAACCAGGTAAAAAGGAGAAGGGAGACAGCTGCTTCCCTGTGACCTCCTGCTGGGAAATAGTGGCCACACCCTCCCAGGGGATATCTGATGCTCCCCTTCCATGTCTGGCCTAAGGGAAAACAAAGGGGTCCCTGAGGAAAACCCCTAAGGGAAAACAATGGGGTCTCCCAGGCCTTACCTACCTCTGAGACCACAGTGCCCAATACCACATCAATTTTATTTTAAAAAAAAATTAAAAGTAAAATTAAAAAATAAAAAGAACAAGATGGGTACAGAGAGGGGTACCTGGCTAAGGTGAATCCCTTGGCTCCAGCATACATCAATCTGTTGCTGGTGCTCTGGTCCCAAGCCCTGCCAGGGAGCCCACTCTGTGTCAAGGAGAGAAGGCCTGGAGATGGACTTGCAGTCCAAGCTTGTGAAAGGATCCTCAGAGAGCCCTCAACCACAGGCATCCAGTAAATGGATGAATGACACCCCAGGGAAAAGGCTCTGCATTGTAAATGTTTAAGTGACAAAAGTGGTGGAGCACAGAGAGCGAGCTCTGGCTCTGCCGCTTGCCAGCTGTGTGTTCTTACACTTCTCTCAACACGTCTGTGCAATGGAGTCAATAAATTGTGCCAGGCCTACAGCACTGGTCAGAGCATGTGAGAGAGTGCTGTCTACACAGCGAGCACCTCCTGAGAGTCAGTAAGGACTGAGAGTGAGGACAGGAAAACAGAAGCCATTTGCTAAATTAGAAAGAACAAGGGCTGGGATCTGTGACTCCCCCCTGTAATCCCAGCACTTTGGGAAGCTGAGGCAGACGGATCACCTGAGGTCAGGAGTTTGAGAACAGCCTGCCCAACATGGCAAGACCCCGCCTCTAGTAAAAATACAAAAATTAGCTAGGTGTGGTAGTGTGCACCTGTAGGCCCAGGTACTGGGTGGCTGAGGCAGGAGAATCACTTGAACCCGGGAAGCGGAGGTTGCAGTGAGCCGAGATCATGCCACTGCACTCCAGCCTGGGCAACAGACTGAGATTTTGTCTCAAAAAAAAAATTGAAAGTAAAATTTTAAAAATAAAAAGAACAAGATGTGTACAGAGGGGGGTACCTGGCTAAGGTGAATCCCTTGGTTCCAGCATACATTGATCTGTTGCTGGTGCTCTGGCCTCAATCCCTGCCAGGGAACCCAGTCTGAGCCCTCAGGGAGTCCATTCTCTGTCAAGGAGAGAAGGTCTGGAGATGGACTTACAGTCCTAGCTTGTGAAAGTATCCTAAGAGAGCTCTCAACTGCAGGCAATGAGAGTCTAGAGACAGAGGGAACCTGTCCAGTACAGGAGGATGGGGGGTCAGGGAAGGCTTCCTGGGAGGATAAGGTGGCATCTGAGCCAAGATTCGGATTTGGGGGCATGAAGGAGGAGGCAAGGGGCATCCCAGACAAGGATAAGATGCAGGTGGGGGTATGCTCACTGACTGAGGCCCCTGGGAGCTTGGCACCCATGAAGGGGGGTCACATAGCTTTCACAGCTCCACATCTAAATCAGGCTATGCTTCTGTGTCTCTGGGTCAGGCCTTGCACACAATGAGTACACAATACATGCAGATTTTGCTTTTTAACAGACTCCACAGAACTTCCCAAAAGAAAGACACCCTAGAGAGAAATCCATTCATTCCAGTGGTTGTCCATAAGCGTGAGGAGATCAGAGGAGACTTGGGAAATCTATGAATTATTACTAATATTGTTATGGGGGAGGAGTTATGGCATTTAATGGATGGGGCCAGGGATGCTACCCAGCACAGTCCAGTAAATACTTGGCCTGCATCTCACACATCTATGGAATGATCCATCACACACTGAAGTTGGTGAAAACTCTTTATAAATATGTGAGTCATGAACGTAACTCTGTATTACTGATATACACAAAGACTTGGTGTTTTCATTTACACTGATTTTTCCAAGGATACAACCACCATATACATTGAGGGAAGATTATGCTTTGCTTTGGTTGGAATTTTATCAGGACATGTTCATAATTTCAGAAAATCAGTTTGCTGATGGCAACACCGCCAGAGATATTTATGTTGCCAAAAAACACAGCTGTCCACATTTGTAGCTGCTGCATTCATGGAGATTCTACGCCTAAGTGCAGGCAACTAACTACTTTATTATGTCTTCTGGTGTAGTCATGTCTGAGCATTTACATAATGAAAATATATCATTTTATTATGATTTTACTTTTCTTTCCTCTTTCTGTTACAATTGGGGCATTAAATCTATTTTTTAAATTATGTGTATGGGTGGATTTCCTCTAAATTTCATTTTAGGACAGCAAAGGAAGCACTACAAAATACTTGTTTTAAAGAGGAAACATTGGGTTGATATGATTTTTTTCCACCACATTCAGCTAATTTTGTATTTTTTATAGAGATGGGATTTCACCATGTCGCCCAGGTTGGTCTTGAACTCCTCAGCTCAAGGGATCCGCCCCTCTCAGCCTCCCAAAGTGCTAGGGTTACAGGCATGAACCACCTCACCCGGCTGGGGTTACACGATTTAAAATCACTATATATGATTCCAAGGCGCCTCCAGTTCCACCCTTCGAGATTATCCCATATTAGGGACTATCTTCCTAATTTGTCTTGCTAAAAAGGGGATATCTCTAGAGAGAAAGAGTTCTCCAGACCCTTTTTGAGGGACAGAAAGACAGATACCAAAAACAACTGTGAAATAAATGTACTTCCTTGATCATGAATAGCAAAACTTGTTCCTAAAAGACAAGACCTGGATTCCCTCTGCCCTTTTTAGAAAACCATTTCCCAAATACAAGATTCCAGCTAGGACCGAGCCAAGAAGAGTCCCAGGTTCCTACAGCAGCTTCTCCTCCCTGCTGGAGCCTTCTCTCAGCTTTCTGTACCTAGGTCAAGAGGGAAAGGCCAGGGAGAGAAAAATCACCTTGAAAAATCAACGCTGCTGCTGCCCTGAAAACATGCAGAATGCGCGTTGGAGCTCCAAGAGCAAGGCAGGTGGGACTAAGACTGGGGTGAGGTGTAGGGCAAGGGAGGGGTGTTACGGGGGTTATATGCTGCCTCTGCCAACTAGTAGAGTGGTTATATGCACAGGCTCTGAAAACAGAGTGCCTGAGTTTGAATCCCAGCCTTGTGACTTACTGGCTCTGTGGCCCTGGACTGGTTATCGAAACTCTGTCTCTTTTTTTTTTTTTGAGATGGAGTTTTGCTCTTGTCACCCAGGTTGGAGTGCAGTGGCACAATCTCGGCTCACTGCAACCTCCGCCTCCCAGGTTCAAGCAATTCTCCTGCCTCAGCCTCCTGAGTAGCTGGGATTATAGGTGCACACCACCACGCCAGGGTAATCTTTTGTATTTTTAGTAGAGACTGGGTTTCACCATGTTGGCCAGGCTGTTCTCGAACTCCTGACCTCAGGTGATCTGTCCACCTCGGCCTCCCAAAGTGCTAGGATTACAGGCATGAGCCACTGCACCTGGCCTCATTTTTTCCAACAGCCAAAGGAAAACAGTATTAGTACATACACACTCACCACACTCACCTATCACACAGTAAGTGCTTCGCTCTCACCAATCAGCCTTGTACAGCTGAGGATGGAGGGCAATTTTTTCCCCAGTGGTCACACTTTAAAGCCAAAGAGAACTGGACTGGGAGCAGGGACCTGAGTCCCTCTTCCCTGTAGACAACTCACACTCAACTGGTCCTCAGAGGCCATCATCTCCAACTCCCCCATTTTATAAATAAGGATACTGAGACTCAGAGAGGGGAAGAAAATGGACAAAGCTCACACAGCAAACTAGTGTTAGATTCCCAGCCTAGACCCATTCCACTGCATCATGATGCCTCTCAAACACGCTGGGCATCAGTTTGTCCATCTGCAAATGGGGAGTGGGGTGATGATTGTCACCGGGTGGCACCAGGGATCGCTGAGTGCCATGACAAACGGAAAGGCCCTCAGCAAGCACTTATTATACCTTTGCCAACTCTGAGCACATAGCAGGTGCCTGCCACACACTCATCACACGGGTTACATGATCTCTTCCTGGCCAGGGCCTGTTTGGATGAAAGGTTGGTTCTCAGTTGTTTGGTGAGGAGTGAGTGAGGGCATGCCAGCATGCCTGAAAACAGAACTGGAAAAGGGAACTCTGGCGTCTGTAACCAGAGGGAAAGCAAGAGATTCTGCAAAGAAGAGAGAAGCCCATTCCCTCACTTACTACTTTCATGTGTGTGCCAGGCCCTATGCTGGGCACTGAGGGCGTCTGGGATGAATGGGAGACGATTTCTGCCCTTGGAACTCAAGGTCGGAAGCAGGAGGCAGGAGAAGGCTGTGGGGCCTCAGAGCCAGCCATCTCCATGCGGCAGCCTTCTGTGTGGGGCAAGAAGAGTTTTCTGAGGCGGGCGTCTGGCCACAGAGCATGGGGATACACATAGGAGACAGAGATGGAAGGAAGGCCTTCTCTCCAGGGCGCAAAGCGCAGGTGGCAGGGTCAAAATCCAGTCCCGAACTTCCCAAGCCACTGCAGGTCACTGGAAAAAGGGATGCCTTTGTGTTTGTGCCTTTTTCTAATTTTCCACCGGTGCAAGAGACAAAAAGTTTATGTCAGGGCATCATCCAGCAAGATCAGAACCCACTCAGGCTCGGGGACAGAGGGAAGAAAGAGTGGCAGTCGCACCCAGGAGGACCGGCCTGTCCAACATCAAGGAATGATCAAGAACTCCCATCCCGGTTCCACGCTGCGCGTCCCCCATTTGAACTGGCCTCGCCCCTCCAGGCCAGGTCCCGACGCCAGCTCCGTCCGGCCCCCGCCCGGCGCCCTCGCCCCGGCGAGCATCATCTGCTCCGCTGCCCAGCTCCCGGCTGCCGCCGCGCCCGCGCCCCCCGGGGCCCCAGAAAGCTGGCATCCGTTGTTACCATAACAAACTCAATTGTTCTCAGCGGGGCCCCGGCAAATAAAGTCATTCATTACGGGCCTCTCCCGGCTGCCGCGGGCCGCGCGGCAATCAGCGGGCCGAGCCACGCGCCAGCGCCGGGACCTGCAGGGCGCGCCGCCGCCTCCACGCTGCGCCCCGGGCCCCGCCGCGGCCGCGCCGGCGGGGGCAGCGCCGGCCGCCGATTAGTTTTATCTCGGAACGTCAATTGACTTAGACTGATTGGCTTCCTGCCGCCAATGTCAATTAAATTGCAAATGCTTGGCGGAGGCCGGCGCGAGCGGGCGGCCTCCTTCCCGGGGGCGCCGCGCGCTGCCTTCTCTTTGCGCCACGTTCTGCAGCAGCTGAATTCATTTCTCCTTCCACGTCGCGCAGGAAATCCAGGTGCCATCCTGGAAGGCGTCTGCCCTCCGCCCCCGGCCCTAGGGCCTCCTCCGTCGGAGCCCGAGCCCCGAGGACCCCCGGCCGGTGGGCGGGAGCGAGGCCCACGGGGCTCCCGGACCGCGGGGCCGAGGAGGAAGGGACCGGCCTCCCCGCAGGGACCTCAGCCTCTCTGCCGAGCTGTATTCGCACAGTGGCACCGCGGATCCCTGGATATCCCTCAAAGATCTTGGGATATGACTCTTGCGACCTTGAGCGACTCGCTTCCTGCTCCTCTCATGCCTGGCTTTCTTCACCGGCCACGAATAGGCTCGAAGGAGATGGTGGCCGGGGTCCCGTCCAGCCCACGCCCAGTGCCTGGGTGTGCAGAGGGAGGAAGGCCTGGCAGCATCACCAACGTCCACCTGGTGTTGACTCTGTGTCGAGCCTCGGATGAGCATGGTCTAATCTTCCCCCACAACCCTCGGAAGCAGATACTGTTAACTATCCCTTTTCTACAAAGGAGCGAAGTGGGGTGCAGGCCACAGAGTGGCCAGTTGGGTTTCAGACGCCTGGGGCTGCGTGGCTATACACTGTACTTAGGGAAAGGCGCTGTGAAGGAATAAGAAAGGGAAACGGAAAACGGCCCAACCTAGACCTGGGCACCTCCCACTGCCAAGAACTGTACCAGGTGTTTTACCTCTGTTACGAAATTCTCACAGTAATTGTATGACCTAAGTATATAGTCCCCATTTTACAGATGGGGAAACTGACCCTTGGAGATGTTCAGAAATGTGTCCCTTGCCACAGAGTGGGTATGTGAGATGAACTATAACGATACTCTCATAGGCAATAGAGCTTTACAGCTTACCAAGCACTTTCTCATGCACTGCTTCTCGCTGAATTTCCACAAGAATTTGAAGAAGGCGTCCTGCTCTCTCTGTTGCCAGTAGGAAAATCGAGGCCCAGCATGGGTGGTTCAAGATCACCAGCAAGGGAGTGCCAAGCCAGGAGGCCCCTGAAGGCCTTGAACGAGATGGCTCAGGCACAGGCTCTGCTGGTTCCGTCTCCCCATTCTTTGGGGAGCTAGGAAGGAGTCATACTCTGGAGTCTGCTGGAAGGTGCTTGGGGCCATGGGGAAGAGCAGGAAACGGGGCTCCCCTGAAAGAAGGCGTTTGCTGGAGAGACCATAAATTAGGCCCCCAAACAGTTGTTTTTCACCCATTGTCTCTGCCTCTCTGCCTGCCTGCCTGCCTCCTTAAGGTGATCTCCTGAGAGGGAGGTACGCAGGTTCTTAACTGATAAAATGTGCCAGCAGTTAAAAGATACAAACCTGACCAATCGTCCTTTTCAGAAAAGAGATGTTCACGGAACAAAAGTACTATTCAGAAGTGCTGGATGGCGTTTGTGTCTGAGACAGAAAGGAAACGAACAGCGAGAAGATGAAGAAGGAGGGGGGAAGCGGCAGGGAGCGGGGGAGGAGAAAGGATCAGGAGCTGGAAGGGTTGTCCAGGCTCAGTGCATCCTATCCTAGGCTCCGGAAGGGCAGGACCTGACTCAGACCACACCACAAGGCCACGGCTGAGTCAGGATGAGAAACCCCGGCTTCTCCAGTGTTGTGTCAGGCTCACCTTACTTCTGACAGCTGCCCTCAGCTACAACTTGAATTATGTGTGTTTCTGAAACATGGAGCTGAAATTCTGCCAGCATGAATTCCAGTTGGTATTTCTTTCCTTTTCTTCTGACCCTAAGCTGAACAATCCTATCATGAAACTTAGCAATGTAAATAAAATGACCATTAAAAAAGAGAGAAAGCCTGTAATCCCAGCATTTTGAGAGGCTGAGGCAGGAGGATCACTTGAGCCCAAGAGTTCAAGATCAGCCTAGGCAACACAGCTAGATCTTGTCTTGACAAAAAAAATTTTAAAACATAGCCGGGTGTGGTGGTGCATGCCTGCAGTCCCAGCTACACAGGAGGCTGAAGTGCAAGGATCGCTTGAGCCCACGAGGCCAAGGCTGCAGTAAGCTGTGTTCGCACCACCGCACTCCAGCCTGGGCAACAGAGTGAGAACCTGTCTCAAAAAAAAAAAAAAAAAAAAGAGAGAGAGAGAAAACAAAAGATCTGGGAATTTAGAACATTCTCAACAAGATATTTTTGAGGAATCTAGATTCAGAGTAAAAACACTTTGCTCTGATAATAGAAAAAATAAAATAATAGATAATATTTTTGAAACTTGTCATGTGTCAGTGCTAATCAAAATATTATAGGCAACATTTTCTAATTACCAGAAAAGGCAGGAATTATTATCCCCCTTCGACAGGTGAGGAAATCAAAGCCCAAAGAAGCTAAAGCCCTTTGCTGTCAAAGCTCACACTGCTAGTAAAAGGAAAGGCGGGGCTTAAACCCCAGTCTACCCACTGCGCCACCTGCTGTGGCTTAAAACCCACATGTGACCAGCCAGCTGCACTTGAAGGTGACCAACTTGCAGGTGTGACAGGGAAGTGTGCACAACAGTGTTAGGAAAGCTTTGGAAATGGCATACCCCTGAGTGATGCAACAGACTCTGAGCCAAGGTCCCCCTGAGCTCAGCCAGACAGGTTGATGGGGGGATAGGCAGAATTGCGAAAAAGTAGAATCAGAGCCCCATGTTGGAGAGAGCTGAGGACATTCCCCTGGAGAACACAGCCTCGTACGGATGTCATCCTGTTGTGACACCCTCTGTGAGAGGCAGACTGGGATGGCCAGTAAGTACCCAGGTGCTAGTCCCAACACTGCCGCTGTTGAGCTTTGTGACCTTGGGAAATTGTCTCACTCTCTCTATGTCTCTATAAAATGGGGATAATAAGAGTATCCACCTGGTACAGTGGTTGTGAGTATTATGTGAGTTAATAATTTAAAATCTACATAGTCAGCACTCAGTAAATATTAGCCAATATAATTATCCCATATTGCAGTTCCTCTTTGGGGCTGTGATCTATACACATCTGGAGCACATGCTTAGGTACGGCAGGCAGAAAGAGGACCATAGGCACCAGCATCCGTATGTGTGCATGTGTGTGTTTAGATCATGAGACAGCTCCCTCCCCATCTAGAATGGCTGTCACAAGATCCTGGAGGATGGAGACTCTGGGGTCAGGCAGGACTTGGGGGATGTTTGATGTGCAAGGCTCTGTGTTCTGCTCAGCAGCCTCCACTCATTCCCCAGATGAGCCCATGGCTTCTGTGACATCCATGGCCCCCATTCAGTACATATTTGCTGTTGTGAACCAGGCCCTGTGCTGGACACTAAGGTGACATTGGTGACTGCTCCAGACACAGTTCCTGCCTTCATGGAGCTCACAGTCTTGCTGGGAAAACAGGCAAGTGACAAATGTGATATTTTGATGAACAGGCAGGTTCTGTGTGCTGGTGGGGAGTTAGGTTGGAGGGGAGCATCTAAGAAGTCCTCACTTAGGAAGTGACACAAGCTAGATCCTGAAGTTTGGGATGTCAGCCAGGTAAATGGTAGGGTGAGAGAGGAAGACAGTTTTTCAAGCAGTGGGAAGAGCATAATAAAAGGCACTCTTTATTGAGCACTTATATGTGGGGTCATCCTGAGCACTTCACATGCATCATCTCATTCAATTCATATAACAGTCCAATCACAAGCACAATTGGGAAACTGAGGCTCAGAGATTAGTCCAAGGTCCCAGGAGTAGTCATTATTGAGTCAGCACTAGAACCCTGGTTGTCTGACTCCTAGGTTGCAAACAGGACAGAGCATTGGTGTTTAAGGAATGGAAAGAGGTTTGGTGTGACTAGAGCAGTTGTGAAAAGAGGAGAGTGGAGAGGGCCTGGCAGCCTTGTTAAGAAGTTTGCATGGCTTTTGAGAACAATGGGCAGATTTGAAGGTTAAAACCCTTCAGGCAAGTCATTGATCAGAACTTTATTTCAGCTGCTATGTGGAGGGCAGACTATTATTTGGACAAGTCAATGACATTGGAGATGGGGACCAGCCAGCAGGCTACAGCAATAGTCCAAATGAGAGAAGAGAGAGAGTGCTTAGACCAAGGCAGTAGCAATGGGGATAGAGAGAAATGAGCAGATTCAATGGATATTTACCACAGAGATGCAGTGACCTTGAGCAAACACTTACCATAAGGCAGGCCTTTTTCTGTGGTCACATGTAGAGGCACAAACTTTCTAAGCAGTGAAAGTGGTGGAGCCCCTGCTTCTGGCTAATTTAAATTCCAGAGAAGGCTGGGTGCAGTGGCTCACGCCTGTAATCCCAGCACTTTGGGAAGCTAAGACAGGTGGATTGCTTGAGCTCATGGGTTTGAGACCAGCCTGGACAACATGGTGAAACATCATCTCTACAAAATTAACCAGGCATGGTGGTTCGTGCCTGTAGTCCCAGCTACTCTGAAGCTGAGCTAGGAGGATGGCTTGAGCCCGGAGGCAGAGGTTGCATGGGCAGCAGAGCCAGACCTTGTCTCAAAAAAAAAAAAAAAAAAAAATCT
Organism: Macaca nemestrina; assembly: GCF_043159975.1. Taxonomy (NCBI): domain Eukaryota; kingdom Metazoa; phylum Chordata; class Mammalia; order Primates; family Cercopithecidae; genus Macaca; species Macaca nemestrina. The sequence continues at coordinate 66,341,788 of NC_092138.1, forward strand.
GGCAAAAATTATAAAATCACAACACTCCCCTTTTCCTAAAGCACCAAAAAGATTTCAAAAGCATTTTTCCATCTTTTATTTTATATAAATCTATGAGGGATATGTGACTATAATCTCCACAGATGTGAGAAGTGACCTGCCAAAGGTCATGTGGCTGACAGAGAAAGATCTAGAATCTAACTCTAGCTCTAGTGCTCTCTGGTACACCACAGAGTGTCAGAACCCAAAAGACCCTCAAAAATCATCTGTTCCAATTTCCACATTTTAATATGAGGAAAACAAGGCTCAGAGAGAAGTGACTTGGCCAAGGTCACACAGCAAGTAAAGGCTTAGAGTAGAACCAAGGACTTCACTCCCAGAAAGGTTTACATCAAGACATTTGGACCATGGAGGTGAGAAAGGACCAGATTAATCTCCAGTAGCAATGGTCCAGCCTCCCCCTCCCTGACTGAATGCTGACAAAGAAGTGACACTTCAGCAAATGATCAGCCCACCTCCAACCCAGTTTACAAGCATACTAAGCTCATGAATGGCCGGTACACACTGCCCTGCTCCTCTACCCCTCTTGTCCCTAATCCTGGACAGCAACTAAGCTGTCCTGGGTCGATGTTGCCACCTGGTGGCTGGTGCTGGGAAGTGTCTGACCCCCTCCTCACTTTCATCCTCCACTGTTCAGTCCCTCAAGAGGCTATGCCTTTCTCTCTGCCTATTTCCTCTCATAGATCAGTTAATGTTGCTACAAGCAATTTGTTTCTCACACATACCTTCTCTCACACCTTTTATCCTTCTTCCTCTCTCAATTTTTCTCAAATTACCTTAAGACATTCTCTTGTTCTCCCTCTCACCCATTTTACTCTATCACTGGGATAAAATGCCCCAAGGAAGGACTAATACAAATGTTAATTTGTACTAATAAAAATGAAAACTGGAAATTTCAAAGTGAAATTTAAACACATGCAGGCACACACACACCTCGCCCCCACCCCCCAACCCTCCCCTCCCACACAAACACACACACACACACACACACACACACACACACACACACACACACACGAGTCACCCAGAAACATTCGAGAAACACCCAGAAACCCCTGTGGAATCAGAACAAAAATCTCCCCTTGCTCGACCACCTTTTACACCTGCTCTTCCTCAAATGCCAGGAGTCAAGATAAATACCAAACTCACTTCCTTATTTTGTTTTGTTTCATTCCCAATCAATAGCATTGCTAGGTTTTTTTTCCCATCAAAAATATGCCCCAGATGGGGTCTCCAGGAGGCTGCAGGCCAGTACAGAGCTAAGCTGGATGGGGAGACGAGGCAGCGTTCTGAAACATCCACTCACCAGGCTCTTGGGTGGCACAAGCTGGCTGCTGCTGGCACAGAAGGAAGCCTTCTGGAGGGAAATTAGACCTCAAGCCCTACCGACAGTCTGCTGGGAAGGGGAGAAGGCTCGGTAGCTACGTCTTTCTGTGGGAGCTCAACCTGGGATAGAAGCAAGAAGCACTACATATCCCAATTGGCTAGTGGAGGATTTCCAAAGCCCAGTGTGTCTTGTCACTCCCTCCTCAGCTCAAAGACCTGCCATGGCTCCCACTGTCTTCAGGAGCTAAGAATGGGAGAAACGACTGATGACACCTTTCTTTTAACTGAAACCTCTTAACTGTTCTCCTTATCTATATGAGTGATAAGTAGGCAAGTTCAGACTTTGCAGCAGCCTGAAGCAGAAATTTTCAAAGTGTAGTCCAGGGAGCCCTGTCAGGGTTGGAAGAAGGGGTCTCCAAGATGCTTTCAGGTGATCTGTGAGGGCAAAATTATTGTGTGTTTTTTAATTTTATTTTAAATTCTGGGACACATGTGCAGAACGTGCAGGTTTGTTACATAGGTATACATGTGCCATAGTGGTTTGCTGCACCTGTTATTTTCATATTAATGCCAAGGTGTGATTTGCCTTCTTCACTCTCATTCTCTCACGAGTCTACAGTGGAGGTTTTCAGAAGCTGTAAGATGTGTTCCATCACAACAGAGCAAATACAGAAGCAGATATGAGAGTCCAGCTGTTTTCTATTAAGTCAGACACTGAAGAGACCTGCAGAACTATAAGCCAATGCCATTCATACTAAATTTGGGGGGTTTGGAAGATTTGGTTCTTTCTTATTTCAAAAATATCTTTTATGTTACTTGTTTGTTACTGTTATTTTTAATGAATAAATATTTTTAACTTTCATCCATTTTAATTAACCCTCAAACTAAAGCTCCTTGAAGTCCTCGATAATTTTTAAGAGTTTAAAGGGACCCAGGACCAAACATTTGAGAACTGCTGCTCTAAAATAATGCCAAGAGGACTTGAGATGGAACCAGGAGAAACTCAGAATTTTGGTGCCAGAAAAAACCTCAGCAATTCCTTGATCTCCATTTTAGATGGAAAAACTGATGCCGAGACAGAGACAGGGACAGGAAGAAGGGACACAGCAGGGTAAGGGGTTTGAAGCCTTGTAAAGTCTCTGAGCCACAGACTGTGCGGCCAGGGATTAAACCGTATTCCCAAGCCAGAGAGAAAGGACTGTGGGATTCTCTTCCCCGTGGGGCAGCAGGGCATGCAGGGCGGAGAAAGCCAAGACCATTTCACCTCAAGTTTCAGACTGTCTTGGCAGGGGACTGCCCACAGCAGATGAGACTGTATCCTCCTCCTCCATCGGCCCCACCACTCTTGTACTGGTTGGCCTCAAACTGACTCCCTGAACTGAGATCCCAACATGGCAGCACCCTACCCTCTCCCATACCCCCAGGACTCTCCTGAACACCCGTACACCGCCCCCTGGGAAAAGGAACTGGGGGTGAGAGGAGGGGGAGGGGCTGGGGCAAACCAGGTGTGCAAACAGAGAGGGTGGGGGTTCAGTGGCGTTGGCTCTCACGGGGGCTCTTGCTCACTGAATCAAAGTGAAACTTGGGGACCCAGGAGTGAGGAGGAACCGAAACCTGAGCCCCCACCCGTGGGACAGGCCCTGGGCACTACAGAAAGGCCCCAGGAGCCCCCTCCAATTGGCCACCTGGCCTCAGATGCCCTGTGTTACCACAAAGGCCTCCAGCAGTTGTCTATCTGGGTCTCAACTGAGGTGCCCATGGCTATAAGATCAGGGCAGAGATCACAGGGAGCCAGGCAGGGAGATGGAAACCAGGTCCTCACCATCTCTGCCACTAACTGCCCCCTGCATACCCTTGGGCCAAGCCTGCGCCTTCTGTGCCTGGGCTACCCTACCTACAGGGTATAGAGTACATGACCTGCCAAGGAGTGTGGCTGCTTGGCCCCCGCCCTAAATTCTTGCCTCCACTACCCTACCCACCTCTGGCCTGTGAGCCTGACTACCCACTTCCCTGACCACACAAATACACACACGCGCACTCGGCCCCACCAGCCAATTCCAGGACCTGCCTCCTGTTAGCTTCAGCTGCCACAGGCAGACTGAGCCAAACTGGTTTCTTCAGAGGTCATGCTAAGACTCCAGAAGCTCAAAGACCTTCAGGCCGAGAAAAACAGAGCACAAGTGCCGAGAGCAAGTTGAGTGGGGAGCGCGTGAAAACTCAGGCCCAGCAGCCTCAAATGACTGTTGCCTTGTGGGCTGCCAGGCTGCCAGATGCCCCAGGGTTGCCAGATCTGATTTTTCTTCCCAAAAGAAGCCAGGCATCCTTCCATACATGAAATTTCCTGATTTTGCAATGTTGGTAACTAATTCAAAACCATCATCCATACAGGGCAAGCCAAGGAAAGCACGGCTGCCAGGCTGCCAATTTCCCCCCTGGGTTCTATGTGATGCCCCCACCATGACCACACCCCAGCGGAACCTTGGTACGGACTCCTGCCTGGACAAAAAGAGAACTCAGGAAACAACCCAGCCCTCTACATGAGGGGACATCCAGGGGACAGCTCACAGAGGGCCAGGGAGGGGACCTGTCCTTGGAAAGCCCCTGCAGAGTCCAAGACAAAATGGTCGTAACCTCCTTCCTGCCCCCAAAGCCACTCTGGGAAAAGGAGATGGAGAGCCTGCCTGGTCACCCATACTCCACACTGGACCCTAAAGAATCCTTGGGTCTCAGCCAGCTGTGAAGGACCAATGACCCAACACTGGAAATCCCCACAGGGGAGCGGGCTGGTTCCGGAGAGCCAGGCCAGGTCCAGGCTCAAGGACAGCATTCCAGATAGCAGGCCCTGAGTGGGCAATGGCCTGGAGACAGGAAGCTGAGCCAACACACAGGGACTGGAGGCACAGGAGGAATGAGCAGGGGGAAAGGGAGGCCCGCGAGGGAAGGGCAGGGCTTCTCTCAAGAACTGAGGTCAGTGCCGGGGGACGTGTGGGCAGTACCCCATGGGGAGAGAAGACTGATGGGGCCGGCTGTCAACAGTGGGGATGGCGGTCCGCCCTGTGAGAAGGGAGGAAAGGAGGGAGAGGATAACTGAATTTGTCACATCAAAAGGCAAGGGATGCCAAGGATTTTCCATGGAGTCATCCTCTCCCTCTAGGTTTTCTGGGTTTTACTGTGTGATCTGGGCAGACCGCCTCTCTTCTCTGAGCCTGTTTTCCCATGTGAATGACGGAGTGGGGCGTCTCAGGTGCTCTCCAAGGCCCTTTCAGCTCCCACGGGGGAGTCTCAAGGTCCAGGCTGGTGGCCCCAACCACCCCTCAGAGGCCCAGCCCTCTCAGGCCCAGAGTGCTGCCCTCTGCCCCCACCCTGGGGGCCTCCACCCCTCTGTGCTCCCTGTGCCTCTCTTCAGGGAAAACTGGGGCCTGACCCTTTTCTTCTGTCATGAAGCAGGTGGGGAGACTCAGCGTCCTGAAGGCAAAGGAGGAGGAAAGTGAGTGGCCCTTCGTTCTGTAGCCGACACCTGGGGGCACTGTTGTTCAGTCTGGATGCCCCGGGCTCCTGGCTGTAGGCAATCGGCTTCTTCAGTACCATGGAATCGCCCCATGGCTCCACGGCTCCAAACAGGAAGGTGGTGGTGGGCGAACCAGCCAGTTCCAGCTGCCAACAGGACCGTGGCTGAAGCCTGCTGTCCTCTGCCATGACGGGCCTCACATCCTCAAACACAGGCCTCTCAGTGGTCATCTACTCAGCACTGACTATAGCCAGGCCCTGGGGCCACGCCCTTGGCAGCTGTCACTTCACTTCATTTTATTCTCACAGTAACCCACAAGGCTTGCATCAACTCTATTCGCCAGATAACAAAATGGAGGCGCAGAGAGATAAAGTAACTTGCTACAAGAAGTCCTCAAACCATTTCATCCCTGCCCATGAGCCTGTGCCTTGACTCAACACCTTATTTGGGTCTCTCCAGGGATCAGAGATCTGTGAACTCTCAATCCCACAGGGGCTGCCTATTACTCCTGACTCAGGAATCCTGAGCTTTTCCACACACCCATCCCTTCCGGGAGCTCTGAGAGGGCTCTCCCCACTTCCTGCTTCCATTTTCTGTCCTGATCCCGGGAGCGGCAGACAGCATCTATGCATCCAGGGAAGATAAAGGGTCCTAGGAGAGAAAAGACCAGGGCCTGCCCGTGTCAGAGGGCCCAGGGGTCCAGCATGGTCTGTGAGCTTCTGAAACCCCTTCCCTCTGGCCATAGCTCCCGTGGAGGTCTGCTAGGCAGGGCTGAGGGGGCATTCAGCCTGAAAGAGATAGGGGAAGAGGGGATTTGGGGAGAGAGATAGCAAGAGAGAATACAAGAAGACAGAAAGGAAATTGAACGAGTGAATGAGTGTGAGAGAGAGAAGGACAGGGAGAGAGAGAGTAGGAGAGAGTGTGTGTGTGAGAGAGAGAGAATATGTATGAAAAGGAAAGCTAGTGAGAGCTAGACCAGTAGACAGAAACAGACACAGAGGAAGGTTCAATAAACAGGAAATAAACAAAGCCAAATAATACAGAATGAGATGCACCCCCAAAGACATGCGGAGAGACACAAAAACAGAGAGGAAACAGGCATCCCCAAAAAGGAAGTCATAATGGGAGCACCTGGCTAAATGCCCTCCAACAAACTTCCCAATGAGAGTCTCATCAGACTTGGCATCTTCTGGAAAGGACAGGCCACCTCTGGACCCTTGCTGTCCTTCTTGTGCCCTCCTCAGAAGGCTGGAAACTCCCTTGCAATGTACACCTACTGCCCAAAAAGAAACCTCTGGCCCCCACAGTCCACACTGGCTGGACGGGTCAGCTTTCTGAACTGGTGAAAGGGATTTGCACTCCGCTGACCTCAGTGTGTTCAGGGCCTTTCAAACTCAGGGCCCTGTGGGTTATTGTGAGGGGGACAGGGAGGGGACCTAAGCGGGGAGAGCGGCGGAAGGAGGTCTCACCAGAGATCAAAGGCCCAGGAAGGAACCGAGGGTCTGAGGCTGCCCTTTCACCCATGGCCGCTATTCACAACCCGGCCTGCTTTGCCAAGTCTCTCCCTGCCACCACCTCCTCTGGGCCTTCCGGAGAGGGAGGTGCCGACTCAGCCTCCATTCCCCTCACCCAGCAGGATTCCTGAGCCATGTCACAGTTTCCTCCACGAAAGCTCTCAGTTCAGACCAACCAAGAGACAAAGCGACATCTCATAACTGGGTGGCACCCCAGCCTGACCCTCGGAGCCATCCCACAGGCCTCCTGGGCATCCCTGTGAACCGGGGCTATGCCGAGAGGCTGGGCTGGGAATAGAAATGATTGGTGGCCCCTGCCCTGTCAAGTCCACATGAGTGGCAGCCTCAGGGTCAGGCAGCAGAAGGGAAAGACAAGGGGGTAGATGCACTCGTAGACACAGTACTGGCACAGAAGCACTGGCCACCCAGGTTGGAATAGGCCTGCCTCAAAAGTCACAGAAGCTGAACCAGAATGTCCTCCTTGACTCTTCTGCTCCTCATTTGTCCAGCCCCTGCTCACACCTCTGATGGTGGAGAGTTCACTATCTTTCTAAGATAAAGCTTCCATTCTTGGCCCAGCCTGGCTGCTTCTGAAAGCTGTATGTTGCATTCAGCCATAATCTGCCTCCTGCAGCTTCCTTTAACCAGCCCCAGCTCTTCCTCCAGAGGCCACAGAGATCTTACCTGTTGCTGCAGAACAGTTCATCTGAGACTTGGACATAGTGGCCGTATCCCCGAGTCTGGTCTTGGAGGCAGACATCCTAGGAAGAACTCTAGAATCTCTATACTGAAAGGGCCTTTGCCAATCCACCAGCCTAACAATATTCTAGTTTGTTTGTCTTTGCTCCAGAGCTCTACTCAGAGCTTTCTATGGAAGCCCAAAATACCAAACAAAAGCATCCTTGACTGAGGAAACTAGCGGTCCCTCCTCTTACCCTCTTTACTAATTGTGAACTCTCTAAAGGAATGTGACTGATCCACTCTACCAAGGAGCACTTACTGAGCACCTACTATGTGCCAAGCACTTGTATTAGAGCTGTGTTGTCCAACACAGCAGCCACTAGTCCTATGTAGCTACTGCGCACTTGAAATGTGGCCAGTACAATCGAGAAACTGAATTTTTTATTTGATTTGATTTTAATTTTAATTTTAAAATAGAAGCAGTATAAAATATTTTTCCCACTAAACACAGCTTTATTGTTTTGGTAGGACTACATATAACTTTAACTGTCAAACGTTTAGCATCCAAATTGAGATGTACTACATGTGTAAAATACACACCAGATTTCAAAAACTTGGCAGCAAAAATAAGAGAAAATATAGTATCAAATTTTTTATATTGATGACATGTTGAAATGATATTTGGGGTATACTGGATTAAATAAAATATATTATTAAAATTAATTCCACTTGTTTCTTTTTATTCTTTTTAATGTAGTTACTACATCATTTAAAATTACACATGTGGCTTGCATTCTCCTTCTGTTGGATAGTGCGGAGCTAGTCACTTTCACGTTACATTTTTATCTGAAACACTCAGCAGAGTGAATGTTTCTTGAGTATCTAAGACACATAGCTCAAAACTATCTCCCTAAATGCTTCTAGGCTAAATGTTCCGAGGCCTCTGACCACGTTTAAGCCACCCACCTCTCTCTACCTCTCTCCCTTTCCAACTCCTGCTGTGCTGGTCCTCTCCCTGCACATGCTCACCAGAGTCCCAGACTTGGCACAATCTCTCTTGCTTTTGATTGGAATGCCCTCTCCTCCCTCTACCCAGCTCTCAAATGCCACCTCCTATGAGGAGCCCCCCAGATCCTTTTGGTCAAAACTGGCCTTCCCTGCCTTATTCTTTCCCCCAGTGTCACCTCACCCGCTGCCCTACTCATCAGAGGAATTTGAGCTTGTCAGTCTTGCTCACCAGCTCACCCTCTGTGTTTGGATCCTATCACCCGTTCACCTCTGCTGAGATCTGGGCAGGAAGGTGGCCCCAGGAAATGTCCTCAGGACAAAACTCAAGTCTAAGCTGGGGATGACTGTGAACCAGGCAGCAGAGTAAGCAACTCCACCTTGCAAAGACTCAGTCACCTCATCTGAAAAATGGGCAAGGACCCTCAGCTGTCTTCCTCTTAGCTCACCATTGCCTCTCTTACCCCATGATTCTTCTCTCAGGCTGCTGATGGTACCGCTCTGGAGGCCAGTACCCCACAAATCCATGGTTTGCAGCCTCTGTGGGCCAGCCAGCCAGTGTGCCTGAAATGTCCCTGTTTCCCCAGTGGCTGCTTCTTACGTTCTCTGCTCTCCTCCAACCTCTGGCCTTCAGGTCTCACTTCTCTCTCCGCATCCAACCTGCTAATCATGCCCTTCTGACTGAAACTCTTCCCCACACCGGCCCCAGCTCTGCCCAGCCCCAGGCTGCTCTGGGCATCTCTGAAAAGGCTGAGGGGCAACAGGTAGCTGGCAAATACTAGGGAACTGAGGCCTTAGGTGCACTCCAGCTCCTCCCGACTCCCCAGTCCATATCAGCTGTATGGCTGTGTAGCCTCCATCACTTCCCCTAGTAAAATGGAAGTGACAGTCTCTGCCTCTTTACCTCCCTCTAGAGCCACTGCAGAGATCCAGAAAGATAGAGAGAAAGGATAGGAAAGATCAGAAGCGGGCACTTATGCAATACCCCGACAGACACTTCCCTACTGTGAGCCTGGCCATTGCTGCCCACCCCGGGATCAAACGTACACACTCTCAGTGGTGTGGGGCAGGAGTGAGGGGGAGGCTCTGGTTGCTTGGGTTTGTCCCCCACTCCTTCCACTCCTATAAGCTTCCAGGACCATCAAGTCATTCTCCCTTCTACCACAGACCACCGCCGACTGGACTATCCCCAAGTCTTCGTGAGGATCAGGACTCGACCATATATATCAGAACTGGAAAGATTTCAAAGATCACCCAGGCTGGGAACAGTGGCTCATGCCTGTAATCCCAACACTTTGGGAGGCCTAGGCAGGCAGATCACTTGCGGTCAGGAGTTCAAGACCAGCCCGGGCAACATAGCAAAACCCCGTGTCTATTTATTAAGAAAAAATTTCAATTAAAAAATAAAAAAGATCATCCAATACCACATCTGATTCTTGATACTCTGTATGGCAGCCTGACAAGTGGCCACTTAGTCTCTGCTTACATATCCCCAGAGATAGGGCACTCATTACCTCCCGAGGCATCTCCTTTTATCCCTAGGCCACTCTCATATGTGCAACTTGGTTCTTTTTAAACTGAGGTGAAATCACCTCTGCATCCTGGATGAAGAGGGATCTGATACAGCATCTGGGAACACCTTGAGGCTCTGGGAACAGCATCTGGGAACACCTTGGCACAAAGAAAAGCAGAATAAGCGAGACTGGATTGCTGCCTTCAAGTATCTGGAGGCATGGAAGGAGGAAGGAATGAGATCTCATTGCATGGCCTTAAAGTTAAAGTGTGTGGCCGATGCAGAGGTGATTTCACCTCAGTTTAAAAAGAACCAAGTTGCACATATGAGAGTGCCAAAATATCCCTAGAGCCTCAAGGTGTCCCAGATGCTGTATCAGATCCCTCTTCCCAGGACACAATCCCATTTGTCTCTGTCCCTCTTAAAGGTCAATACCCCCAAATGGGCCGCAGTCCTCTGGGAGTGATCTGAGTAGTACAGAGTAGTCAAGACCAACACCACCCACATTCTGAAGATGCTATACCTTGTAAAGGAGCTTGAGGGGCAAAACCATGACTGCTGGTCAGACTGCAAGCCAATATAGCACTCCGAAAACAAAGTAAAATAATGCCTCCAGGCCAGAACCTGTCTGTTTGGTGATAAACATCAAACTATATTTTTTCTTTCCCCAGAAATCTCCGCCTGGATCCCTCAGCCTCCGGGGAAGTCTCACACAATCTGTCCCTCCACCGTGAACAAATATATCCAGGCTCCAGCTTAGGCACATCTGCTGTGAGTCCAGGTGACAATGGGAGAAAAGATGACACTATCAACCTCATAAACCAACAGAGATGGCAGGCCCACTGCCTCCTGCAGCAACACAGCACCGCAGCCTACTGAGTTAAAGACTTCTGACATCTGCTCAGGAGCGGCAGGAGCAGAGGAGAGAGGCCAGGCAGGTTCCAAAAGCTGTGAATCATCCCCACACACCCCCACGGTTCCAAACCCAGGCGACCGGCTCTGCTTCTGTACTGCTGGCAACACGCAGGCCACAGGCCAATCCACGGCTGGGCCGACTCAATTTTCTAGTTACAGATCTTAAGTACTTAGGCATGTGCTCACGAGAACACACATCCCTTACACGGAGCTGAGAAAGGGAATTGTGCCGAGGAACAGAATAATTGAATCAAGATTTCTGTCACGCTGCTCTCCGGCCCTAGACCACAGCCCTGGTTGTTTTTTTTTTTTTTTTTCCTTTTCCTGACTAAGGTTTTACAGACTCCCAGGGGGTCTTTTCTTCTCTCAAACCCATTAATGTCAGCCAGTACTGGCAGCCCATTCAAGGCTTGAAAGGCGCCCCGGTTAAGGTGTCCTGCGTCCAGGACGGAGGTGGCTGGCTCTGGGGACCCAGGCACCACACGGCCCAGCCCGTGGAGGGCCTGAGAAAAACCAACCGGGAAGATTGTCATCTTTGTAATCCCTCCCAACACCCCCGCACTCCTTCCTTCCAGACCCAAGGGCAAGGATGAGATGATTATTAATTTCCTCAGCACCGCCCGCAACACCATCACCAGGGCTGAAGGCCTTCTCTGCTGAGACGTGTGCAGGGCCTTTCAGAGAACCCACCTCTCCGCCCACCCAACGTGTGCTCCTCTCACGGCTTTGCCCAGCCCCCCCTCTCCGGTCCAAAGCTTCTCCACAAAGTGGACTTGGGTGTGGAGCCCAGCACACCCTGCCCTCGGGCGGCATATCTGCACGCACACAGGGTCTTCTTAAAGGCCAAAGCTCAGGCCACAAGGGCTCTGCCAGGCCCGCTGCTTCTGTCCAAGGGGTGACCACCGGGAAGGCCAGCAAGAATGCCACAGTCACCCTGCTGCCTGTCTGCCCTTGCGGAGGGCTCAGCCCTTTCCCGTGTTCATGAAAAGGACAGAGTGCGGGCAGAGGGACTCGCTCTTCTGCAGGTAAAGGGGGTGCTCGCGGGCACCTCTGCTGCCACCTGCGACCGAGCGCCCGAAACGGACCCCATGAGGCGCATCCCCGACGGGGCTGCGCGGGCCTCTCTTACCTTCGTCTCTCTTGCGCTTGTTGGTGTCGGCGCTGGGGGACGTGATGCCCAGGATGCCGCTGATGGAGTACGAAGAGCCGGCGGAATCCGTGCTCACCGAGGACACCTGCGTCACGGAGCCCGTGGACACTGCGCGGAGAAAGACGGGCTGTAAGGGTCGCAGAGGGCTGAGGGCCACGGGCAGGCTGTCACCGCACGCGGGGCTGGGGGCGGCTGGGAGGGAGCGAGTGCAGAGGGGCAGGAGGCTCTGAGGACCCTCGCCCTGCGGAGGCGGCCACACCGGGGCCACCAGCGCGGGCCTCAGATGGGCCATGTGCTCCAGCTCTCTGCGCTGGGGGGAGGAAGGAGAGGGGTGGGCACTGAGGAGGACTGACCCCTGCAGAAAGGAACAGGGGGACACGGGGACAGGAAGGGCACTCGCTCAAATTCCAGCCTTTCCATGGATACAGAAAGCAGGGGATGGAGAGGAGAAAGAAGGGAGCCGGGGCCCACCAACAGCCAGTGCTAAAACAAAACAAAACAAAACAAAAACAAAAAACCTGGAATACTCATTAGGCATTTCCCCACCTGCCTGCACACCCAACCTTGTGTGCAAACACAACTACCTGAGCGCAAACTCACGCGCTCAGCTAACAAACTCCAAACCACAGAGTGCCCCTTCTTTTTACAGTTTTCTCCCTGCCTTTTCTCCTTCCAGTTTCCCTGGATTTGACTTTTAATATTAATTATGACAATAAGGATAACAAACATTTTCTGAGAACTTACTCTGTGCCAGGCATTGAGGCATTATCTCATTTAATTCTGAGAAAAATAATAGAAGCTAGGAAATGTGATAATCCTATTGGAAAGGTAAAACTCAGAGAAGACAAGTGGCCCACCCAGGATCACACAGTAATAAGAGGCAGAGTACCTGGTGCCAGGGCTCACGCCTGTAATCCCAGCACTTTGGAAGGCAGACGTGGGAGGATCACTTGAGCTCAGGAGTTCAAGACCAGCCTGGCCAACATAGCAAGACCCACCAAAAAACTTTTTTAAAAATTAGCCAGGTGTGGTGGCACAAGCCTATAGTCCCAGCAACTCAGGAGGCTGAGGCAGGAGGATCACTTGAGCCCAGGAAGTCAAGGTTGTAGTGAGCTATGATTGTGCCACTGTACTCCAGCCAGGGCAGCAGAGCAAGACCCTGTCTCAAAAGTAAAAATAAAAAATAAAAGACACAGAGTGGCGATTTGAACCCAGAGACTAAAGCCTTAATCCCTATAACTAATCTGCTTCTCACTAATAAATAATGAAGAGCAATAATATACTTCACATGAATGCAGTACTTTTCATTTGATGATTGCAACAGCCCAGAGTGCTATTATTTATCCCCATTTATCAAATGAGGAAACTGAGGCTCCACAGGGAAAGTGATTCAGTCATCTAGCTAATAAACAGCGACATCAGAACTTAGCCTTGGGTTTACTTACTTAAAGTCTACATTTAGTAACTTACTGTGTGTAAGTCACGGTGACTTACTGTGACTGAGGCTAGGTCTCAAAGTTCCTAAAAATAAGAATTGGATGGGAGGCAGGGGGCAACTTTTGTGCAAGTTTCACATTAACTTCTGGCCCCAGAATCCTAGGGAGAGATCAGTCCATCAGCAGGGGCCTCTCTAGCTATACAGCTGAATTGCCATTTCTGGGCTGTGGGAATTCTTTCTTGGTTCATTAAAACCTACAGACCAATCTCAGACACACTTCCTTGGGCTATAACCAGCTGGAGGCAGGTGGAGCCACCTTTGACTCTTAAGAGTAGGAAATCACTAGAAATGGCGGTGACTGCCTGAGAAGCCCTTCATGGCTTCCCTTTGGAGCAGATCCAGCTCCTGGCTCCTACAAACCTAGAGGGAGCCATGCCTTTCTTCTTACATTTCAGTTTGATCTTACATCTTCCTTAAGAGACACAGAAGCAGAAATTGTTAACTTCTCTTTTTCTTCACCAGAAGAAGCTCCTTAAAATAGATTTATGCAAATCCCACAACCTTTTCTGTATTAACATGTAAAAAACAGAGGAAGAAAGAAGATCCCAAGTCACTTGGTACTTTAAACAACAACCACCATGTATAACCAAGGCTCATCATGTTGCTGGCAGAGCCCATGACATTCATTTTGGTGTTTTGTGATTGCTCTAGGCTCAAAAGACCCAGATTCCACTTCTGGCTCCACCACTTACCGGCAACATGACCTAGGGCTAGTTATTTCATCTCTCTAAGTTTCAGTTTCATCACTTCTCGGTAAGTTTGTGAACTCTAAGGGGCTATATGTATGCGAGATATAGTTTAATTTAAAAATTTCTGGAACAGAACAAAACATGCTGCTGACCTACAGTAGAATTATTCCTCTAAACCAAATGAGAGAATATTAGCAGTTACACCTATCTGATTTTCAGTGCTATGTGACCTGAAATCGTTGGTCAGCTACAAGTGAAATCTCAGCCACAAATATTCTCCCAGAAAGCCTTCCTTCACCCTCTTCACCCTAGCCCAACAGAGCTGGTGCTTCCTTCCCTTCTGCCCCCACGGCACCCATCCCTTCTTCTTGAGCTTCATCTCTGTTTTGCAAACTTCTCTTCATTATATTCCCCCTTTATCTTGAGAATGGGGATCGTGTCTTCCCTTTCTTATAGGCTTGGCCTCTGATGCCAAGGTCTGCACCGCAGGGACTTAGCAGACACTTTCTGAAGGGATTACTAAATGAGGAATTATTTCATGGCAGAGAGGAAATCTGTCTTACCTTTATCCAAAGAGCCAACCGTGGAGGATCAGAGGCCTCAGCGAGCACCTGGTTAGCGCCCCTCCATCAACAAATGAGGAAACTGAGGCTCAGGGAGGTGAGAGGACTTTTACATTTTACTGGGTGAGTTAATGACAGAGTTGGAACCAGAGGCCAGGCCTCTGCCCGTTCCCCATCACCGTGTGAGTTCAAGTCTTCAGTTAAAGAAGGAGTAACAAAAGTGTGAAAATGTTATACAATCTGAGGTGTGATTCTACAGGATTGACTGTGGCAACCAGAAGTGTCAGAGACTTGCTGAATCGTTGCCCACTTTCTTATATAGTACAATAACTTTTCCCCCAGCTAACCAGTGGTGTATCTTGTATCCCAAGTGGAGAAATAATACACCTTAAATAGACACGTGTCATTTCACAATCTTTGAAGGGAAGACAAAGGACATTTCTGAACTCTTGAGCACTAAGAAGTATGACTCCTCTGTTGGGTCACGGCCACTCCCAGACGTCACCTGTGAGCGCCGGAAACCCCACTGGCAGCCCTTGACAGTTCACAGAGTTCATGAGATCGAAGCAAGAGAGAGAGAAAGTAAGTTTGGGAACTTTTGCCACATCTTCACTCAAGACTGCAAGTGCACAAAGAATTGTAGAAGGGCTGGTTGATAGAAGAAAAAAACACATTCAAAACTACTTACTGACTAATGATGCAGAAAATGTTATGAATAAGTATCCCTTTCTTGATTTATTACTTTAATTATCTGACATTCTATAGACCCCCATTAGTGGATTTTTTTTTTTTGGCTTAGATTTCAATTTTTCTGTCTCATGGTGAAAGCTATTTATCATAATAATCAGTAAAATTCAAAACCTTTTAGCAGTATTTATAAAATTCATTTACCAGGTTCAGCCCTTGGAGAATGACAAAGAAGGCGCATTAGTACGTGTGCTGAAGTGTTTTATGCAGAATTATCTGTCCATAAGAATGATTAAAAGTTCTTTAGAATATTTGGAGCCCATTAGATTTTTAAATTTTTTTTAAAAGTTCCTCTTACCTATGCTGTGACTGGAAGCTGGGACTGGTTGATTGGGTGGCTGCTGTACTTTTGTCCGGATGATCCTGTGGGCAGTTGGAAAAAAAAATGGCTATTTACCGTCAGGAAGGAGAAGAGACCTCAACCAGCTATGCACAGACAACCAGAAAACTCATACCCAAACTGGGCCATGGATCGAGCTGAGGCAGAGGGGCAGAGGTGGAGGGAGATTATAAACCCAGGCTTGGAATCTGGAGGGTGGAAGGTTTATGGACTAGTCCCAACTTTGCTTCTGTTTTCCTGGGTGTCTTTGTATAATTTGCACCCCATCTCTGGGCTTCAAGTGCCTCTTCTGAAGAAAGAGGACGATGTGTTAACATTACAAGTAAGCATCCCTATCTCGAGTATAGCTCTAGCTCCATAAGAGACTCATTGACTTTAAGGAGTCCTTCCCTACCCTAGACCTCAGCCTCCCATCTGTGGAATGAAGGAACTGAACTAGGTAACCTCCCTGTCCTCTGGCAGTGCTCGTGTGCTGGTTTCTCTGCCCTAGAGAACACATAAGGAGGGATAACACCCCTTCCCCTAGGAAGTTGCCAAGGGAGGGATGTATGTGTTGTTCTGATACTAGAGAGGATCAAAGTGCTGCCAGGAGACATCTGATTTGGCTTTCTTAAGAGGAAGCCTACCTTGCCCCAGACCTCATGGAAAGGATCCACAGGGCTGGAGCCAGTGATATCCTGGCCTGTCTTTTCAGAGACCTTGCTCACATTCTAATAGAAACTCCACTGTGATCTTGACCAAGTCCATTCCATTGTGGACCTCGATACAATGACGGAGTTGGAACAGACCACTCTACTTATTTTAAGTAATCAAATCATTTTTGGAAAAGAAAAAAGATCTTATGGAAAAGCCCTGTACATAAAAGAGATAATAGCAGTACTGCCTTCCCTTGGCCACCTGACCGCTCTAACATTCTTCTGCAGAACCTTAGGCTCTGGGGAGTCTGTAGACTTCCAGCAAGGACAATGCATGTGCAAGACCGCAAGCCCGGAGCATCTGAGAGCAGCAGAACAGGGCCACGTCAAAAGCTCCTTGGGATCTACCAGAAAGCTCCTTCCTTGGCATTTGGGAGAAGAGTGGGTCATAATAAAATGTCCAGTTTCTTTGGGAAAGTTCTATTCCAGTCTCAAACTATTACCTTTTGAAAGGACATTTATTAGAGTTCTTCCTCATTATAAAAGTAATATGTGTTCATTGTAGACTCTTTGGACAGCATGGGAAAGTATAAAGAAGACATCTAAAAAACATATTTTGGTGTATTTCCTTTATACCAACATTCCTGGGCATATTTAGAAATATCCATTTTTCTTTTAACAAAATCAGGATTTGCCATGTATACAGTTTTTTGTTGTTGTTGTTTGTTTTGAGACAGAGTCGTGCTCTGTTGCCCAGGCTGGAGTGCAGTGGTGCGATCTCAGTTCACTGCAACCTCCACCTCCTGGGTTTGAGTGATTCCCCTGCCTCAGCCTCCCAAGTAGCTGAGATTACAGGCACACGCCACCATGCCCAGCTATTTTTTTTTTTTTTTTGAGACAGAGTCTCTCTCTGTTGCCCAGGCTGGAGTGCAGTGGCATAATCTTGGCTCACTGCAACCTCCACCTCTTGGGTTCAAGTGATTCTCCTGCTTCAGCCTCCAGAGTAGCTGGAACTACAAGCGCATGCCACCACCTAATTTTTGTATTTTTAGTATTTTTAGTAGAGAAGGGGTTTCACCATGTTAGCCAGGCTGGTCTCGAACTCCTGACCTCAAATCGTCCGCCCACCTTAGCTTCCCAAAGTGCTGGGATAGCAAGCGTGAGCCACCGCGCCCAGCCTCCATGTATACAGTTTTGCATCTTGCGCTTTTCATGCAACATTCTCTCAGAAGCTTTTTCACATTCCAGACCATTAATATCTGAAAGTTTATTCTGAGGATGCACTGGGTCTCCAGCTTGTACAAATGAAGAAGAAGGACAGAAGTAACAGGTGGGTGCCTCCCCTTAAACTCAATGGGCAGTAGCTTCTGCCCTCTCTGATCTTACAGCTTGGTTCTGGGCACCAAGGGCACTCCGTGTCCTCAGCTGATAGCCTGGGAATGGACTTTTCTGTTCACCCTATAGTCTCACCACACACACAGGTCATCTGGAGCCTGGCTACTTGAGCTTAGCAAGGAGCCTCTTGCCCTTTTCTAATCAGTCAGCTTAAATGTTCCCTCAAATACATTCAGATTGTTGGTTTGTTTTCCCTAATATTCAAACCACTTATTTTAACTAAGCAAACTAGAAGCATATTGGACAAAGTTCTGGGAGTGAGGTTGTCTTTTCAGTCACCTGGAAGTAAGCTGGCATCTGATCTAATGTTTACATTTTTGTGTATATCACTGTCTGTGTGTGTGTGTCTACAGAGATATTGCTGGATATGTCAATATATGGATATACCAGACATAAATATAGTTACATATAAATATATGGCAAAAAAAAGCCACTGTAATTCAGCTTAAAATCCTTACTTTTCAAATCATTGCCTGGCTACTAAATTTGTATGTAAACAAAGCAAAGAAAATTATGTTTTCCTCATTTTCTTTTAAAATGTTATAAATATGACTGGAAAGCATTATTAATTGCTATAGGTCATTAAGAGGCAGCAGTAGCATAGTGTACAGGCTCTGGAACTAGAGACCACTAGAGTTTGAATTCCAGTCCTCTGGCAATTGACCGGCTACGTGATCTTAGGTAAATTACTCAACCTCTCTGTACCTCAGTCTCTTCATCTGCAAATGGCACTAAGAATCATTCCTATCTCATAGGGTTACTATTAGGATTAAATCAATTAATTACTTAAAACAGTGGCTGCTACATACTAGGTGCTCCAGAAATGTAAGATGTTACTTTCAGTGGCGTCTTTGTAAAGATTAATGACTAGCTGCAGTCCTAAAATGTTCATATTTTTCACATTTGCTTTAAAAAGCACAAGGTGAGGGCGGTGGGGGAGTGAAGATGCTCAATGGGTACAAAAAAATAGAAAGAATGAATAAGACCTAGTATTTGATAGCACAAGAGGAGACTATAGTTAGTAATAATTTAACTGTACATTTAAAAATAAAAGAGTGTAATTGGGTTGTTTGTAACACAAAGAATAAATGTTTGAAGCGAGGCATACCCCATTTTTCATGGTGGGATTATTACTCATTGCATACCTGTACCAAAATATCTCATGTACCCATAAATATATGTATATATATACCTACTATGCACCCATAAAAATTAATAATAATAATAATAAAGCACAAGTGGTCCCCTTGGAAGCTGGGGAGGGGAAGGTAACCATTCTCACACTCTGTTTTAAGGCTGCAGCCGGGCTGTTCTTTATAAAGGGGGATCTCAGAGTTACAGGGAAGCTTCTGAAGCCGCCCCCAGGGGTGAGAGATTTTGCTCATCTGCCTTTAGCAGTCACCGAGTAAAAACAAAGAGCATCAGCTTCCACCGAGAAGAAACTGTAGTGGGAAGAACAAGACCGTAATTGAATCATAGCAACTCTAAACAAATTTAAAATTTTTAAAATGACAGGCTGTTAAGACTCATCCAATGAGAGCACACTCAGGACCTTTCCTAAGCCAGAGACGGTTGGGCTGAGTTGGCGGTCACACCAAACTGCACATCCTTTACCTGCTGAGCGTGAGCAGGATCCCGGCTGCCGTACTGCAGAGCACACTAGACTGTCCAAGAGAGAAGGGAGCTCAGCATCAAACTCTTCCTATGGATGAGGAAACTAAGGCCCAAGATGCTCAAATGACTTGCCCAGAGTTGCACAGCAGCGAGTCAGCCCAGACTCCCAGATCCCATGCCCCAGCATTTTACTTTAAGCCACATTCAAAGGAAGCTCGGTCCCTCTGCTAAATACTTCCTATGTGAGGCATAAAGGTTATTTGGATTTCAAACCCACTTAGAATTTGAGGTTTAAAACTCTGAGGGACTTTGTGGCATTTAAGGATCCCATGGAAACATCACTCTTCCTTCTTTGAAAGGCTAGGCTTCTCACCATCATCCCACGCCCCCCGCCCCACCGCCAGTCCTCACAAAATTACAGTGAAAGAGAAAATCATGGTGCCTTGAAAAAGGAAACATGAAAATAAGGCTGAAGAAACACCCACATCTATGGCACTGATCAAATTGCCATCAATGCAGTAAGAAGTTGAGAATCCAAAACCCAGGGGTCCAACTGTTCCAAGCTGTGAGGGGCCCCACAGGTGGCACCCAGGCCTGTGACTGTTGTGGAGAAGAAAGAGGACACAGATAGAAGTCAATGTGAGTGGATCGCTTGAGTCCAGGAGTTCGAGACCACCCTGGGCAACAAGATGAAACCCCATCTCTACAAAAAATGCAAAAAATTAGCCAGGCATGGTGGTGGCACCTGTAGTCCTAGCTACATGGGAAGCTGAGGTGGGAAGATCACCCAAGCCTGGGAGATCAAGTCTGCAGTGAGCCATGATTGCGCCTGTGCACTCCAGCCTGGGCAACAGAGTGAGACCCTGTCTCAAAAAAACAAAGAAAGAAAGAAAGAGGAAATGGATAAACAATCTCAGAAGGCCTGCCACCAAAATTAGAATTAAGAGCAGAACTAACAAAACATCTTCCCCAGGGCCACCTCCAGCCTGGGACAAGTTTTGCTTACAGTATATTTGTTTTTATTTGAATTAGTTGCTAATATTTTTAAGTTGGGAGATTTTTCATAAATATCTGATTTCTAGCTTCTCTTGAAAAATCAGAACACCCAATAATACTGGCCCCACGTTCTCACATGACCCAACCAGTTGAAAGGCTAAACAGAGCTGCTCCTCTAAACTGGGAGTGCCACTTGTAGTCCCCACCCCTTGGCCACGGTGCTGGAATAGAAGAAAGAAGACCCCATTCCACCCACCATTTGGGTCAGCTTTGGGATGGCCACCTCCAGTGGACACTCAGGCTGGATTCCAGCGATCCCTGCAGGTTGTGCAGCCTCCCAGCACATGTTTGTCCATAAGAAGTCAAATGAACAAGGTGATCTATGTCCCAGGAAATCCCCCACCAGCCTAACAGAACTAGTTCAGTGATGCTCAACCTCTTGTCAGTCATGGTTTAGGTTGGTGCCCTGGAAGATAACAGGAAGGCACATACTCTTAGGGGTGAACCATGGAGACGCCCCTGTGGCTATGAGAATAGCCACAAATCCAGCCATCACTTCCTCCGCAGCTGTTTGAAATCAGGAAGAGTGAAAAGTTACCTCCGAGGGAGGCAGGGGCTGGGAGAGCTGTGAACCCTCTTACACAGTGTCATTTGCAAGGCAGGCGTTTAGAAGCTGCATTCATCTGAATGCAGTGGGAGCTTTGCCTTCATCTGAAAAATAAAACTGTATGCTGGGATGGCTCTGGCTTTGGGGGGTTGGGGGTGGGGAAGGCAGCCACATGAGATTGTCCTACACTTAGTGAGCTGTCACTGAAGACAGCAGGAAGGAGCCAGAGAATACTCCCAAAAAGAAGCCCCCAGCGAGGAGCACTGGAGAGGGCTAAGGATGAGAGAGGGCAGGCAGCCAGGCGGCAGAACGGGTAGCCTGCGAGGCTCTGAAATGGAGAAGAAAATACTTGTCCTCCCCCTTGTCTCTCGTCTCACAGATCCTCAGTTCTGTCACTCGCAGAGTCCTACAGGACGGTGGTGGAAAGAAACTAGCCCTCCTCTTATCATCGGGAAACCTGGGTTCTACCCCCATGTCTATCTCCAAGTCACTGTTCTCTGCACTCTCCACCTTGGCCTCTGTTGCTACACCTGCCACAGGATAGAGTCAAGCCTTAAGGACTATAGGAGACCACAGACGTGAAAGCACCTTAGCGGCACAGACTGCCTGGCCATGGCTTTGAACAGCACACCCAGGACGCCCCTGAGGCTAGCCATGGTCCTGCAGCCAGCAGTTAGAACCTCCCCACAGCACAGGTCCAGGCAGAAAGCATCAGTGGGTCAGTGATCTCTCCTGACCACATATCCCATGCCCCTTCGCAGCTCTATTTGTAACCACTGCTCTATTTGCCTCATACATTTCTTTCACATCACTTCATTTTTTACTTAAATAAAGTTATTGTGTAAGGCAATTAGAGTTCCCTACTGTAAGTGGGTAGGTGGGAGTGTTGAGGGGGCGTTCACAAAGTTCACAAACTCACTGGTTTGGCATGTTACTTACATTTTTCTAAAATACATTAAAATAAATGTATTACAAAACAATGTGAATCCTTGCATCTTTGCATTATGGAGGATGTAAACCAATGCTCTGTAAATAAGTTATGCTCATCCTTCAAGGCATTTTTCATTGAAATTAGTTGCCTCCATTAAAAAAATATAGATTAAGCTAGGTGCGGTGGCTCACACCTGTAATTTCAGCACTTTGGGAGGCTGAGATAGGAGGATTGCTTGAGCCCAGGAGTTCGATACCAGCCTGGGCAACATAGGGAGACCCCATCTCTAAAAAAAATAATAATAATTTAAATATAAAGATTTCATATACAGAAATATACATACATACATCTACACAAGCCCCAGCTTCTGCCTTCTCTTGAAGAATGCAAAAAATCTGGCAAACACTGGACCCATGTTCCTGGCAGCATTCGGCTGGAGCTAAGAAGCAGTGCTCCTTTAATAGAACTTGTGCTGTCTAGCTTGCCAGGGACCCAACCTCTCCCCATCGTCTTATGGCTGGCCTGCTTCCCTCATTACCTTATCTGCCTGGCCCCATGTAAGGCATTAGATTTTGTGACCCCCATGGACTACCTAAGGTTATCTTGCAAACCGCCGATTATATGTGTACTCTACGTTGGGAAACCTGTGGGTCCCCAAAGCCTGACCAGGGGTTTGGCTGATGTTCCTCTGCAGAGCAGGCCAGTTGCCTGTCATGTTGTTTTGTGTCATGGAAATCTTGCAAAGAGCCAGAAGTATGGGGCTCATAAAACACACTGGAGCCTCTTATAATCCAGAAAAAAGAACAGGAGTTATCCCCTCTTCCCCAAAACCTATCATCATCATTGTTACCTCCTCAGTAAGTTTGTCCAGGTGCATCAGGCTTCTAAGTGCATGTCAGAACCCCACCCTGGACAAAGAGCCCCTCTAGAACAGACCAAGAAACTGTGTGCCTGATTCTCCTCTATTTCCCCTGCACCGTGCATGATGTCAGGGCCTCTGTAAAGGTTTGCCAAGAGAAGAAAAACAGGCTAACCATTTACAAAATAGCAGGACTCAAAATGTGAACACATGCACTCCCACGGCGATCTGTGCATTTGAGTCATCACAGAAGGATCCACTATCAGGACAAGAGGCTCTCACTCTAGTCTGACCGACCACCTCTTTCTGCTAGGAGTGAGGGTCCTCTATGCCCACACAAGCTCTGCACTGATGATGGTAGGGTGTGATTTGGAGAAATGGAAACTGTCCAGGTTTCCAGGCTGCTGCCTTCTCTTTTCTCTGCAGAGTTTAGAGAACCATCATTTCTGTTCATCTCTGAACTTCATTCCTAACTCTGTGGGTTTAAATGGAGTTGAGATTGCATCATCTACAACAGAAAACTTTCTTCCATACGTTTATTTTTAAAGCTCTGAGAGCACCCTTCCATGTATCTTGGATCAGACTGGAAAGGAAAGGGAGCTGTGTGGCTCCCAGGAAGATCTTGTGCATGACACCCAGGGTGTTTCTCTGGTTCTTTCTCTCCATGTGTAAGATTCCATGTGTGAGTTGGGAAAAGGACAACTCCATTGCTCCAGAGCATCTTAGCATCCTGGACAACACCCCTGGAGTTGAAGACGCACATCAGAACCACTGGGGTTCTGGGCTCTCGGAGAATGGAAGAGCCTTGTCAAGGTCCCACTTCGAGTTTGTGGCAGAGCTGGAACAAGGAGCCAAGTCTCCCAACTCCAAGTCAGAGCTATGTTCCCCTCACTCACTGGCTCAAGTTCCGCCCAAACTGGAGGCAGGATTTTCTTCCTGGGAACCTTTGGGATGGGCCAGTGCCAAGACCTTGAGCCTAGGTTTACAGGGACAGCAACATTTGTGAAGGCCTAGTCAGGACAATTCACTGCGAAGTGTTCCACACATATAGGTGGGTGGTAAAGGGAGGGATAGAAATAACTCTGGGCTCAGAAGAACCTCGAGCAGCCAGAGTGTTGGCATGCTCCCCTCTCCCTGGGCCTAGGACTCCTGCCCACTTTGGAAAGAAGAAGAGAAGGGTAACAGAGACCCAGTGGGCCCCATTAGCATCTCTCCTGTTCAGTAACCCCTAAGGGGCTTTGGTGAAAAGAGAGACCAGATCTTCAGGAAAGGCACATGCAGAGCCTCCAGAACACCCTGCCATCCCCCCAAATCCCCAGCCCCCACAGGCACAAGCTCCTCACCTGTTGATGGAACTGACGCTAGGCACGGTGTCATTGTCACACACCCGCTCCGCCAGCAGCCGGTCCCTGATCTCCCAGGCAAACATGGTGGGATTTTGGCGTTTATACTCAGCGATTTTTTCCACCACTTTGGGTGTGGCAACCTTTGGTTTGGATCCTCCAATTACCCCAGGCTTGATGCTTCCTGTCTCATAATACCTAGGACCCAAAGAGAAAGAAGCTTAGCCATGAGGAACCAGTAAAGTGGATGTTGGCAACAAAATAATGGGCTACTTGGTCCAGGAATCGTCTGGATCTGCACGTTCCAATACAGTAGCCACCAGCCAGATGAGGCTTTTGAACATTTGAAATATGGCTAGTCTGAATCAAGATGTGCTGTAAATATAAAACACACGCCGAATTTTTTTTTTTTTTTTGAGTCTTGCTCTGTCGCCCAGGCTGGAGTGCAGTGGCCGGATCTCAGCTCACTGCAAGCTCCACCTCCCGGGTCTACGCCATTCTCCTGCCTCAGCCTCCGGAGTAGCTGGGACTACAGGCGCCCGCCACCTCGTCCGGCTAGTTTTTTGTGGTATTTTTTAGTAGAGACGGGGTTTCACCGTATTAGCCAGGCTGGTCTCGATCTCCTGACCTCGTGATCCACCCATCTCGGCCTCCCAAAGTGCTGGGATTACAGGCTTGAGCCACCGCGCCCGGCCCACACACCGAATTTTTAAAACAGTACCAAAAAAATGTAAAATATCTCAATAATTTTGATAGTATGTTGAATGTTTGATATTAAGTTATATGTTGAAATAGCCATTTTTATATATTGAGTTAAATAAAATATATAATTAAAATATAATACCTCTTTTTTTTTTTTTTTTTTTTTTACTTTTCTTAATGTGCTACTAGAAAATTTTAAATTGCGTACACAGCTCTCTTTTTTATTTCTTTTTTTTTTTTTTGACATGGAGTTTCACTCTTGTTGCCCAGGCTGGAGTGCAATGGCATGATCTCAGCTCACTGCAACCTCTGCCTCCTGGGTTCAAGTGATTCTCCTGCCTCAGCCTCCCGAGTAGCTGGGATTACAGGCATGCGCCACCACGGCCAGCTAATTTTGTATTTTTAGTAGAGACGGGGTTTTGCCATGTTAGGCTGGTCTCAAACTCCTGACCTCAGGTGATCCGCCTGCCTCGGCCTCCCAAAGTGCTGAGATTATAGGCATGAGCCTCTGCGCCCGGCCAGTCTCTCATTGTATTTCTTTTGGACAGCACTGGCTAAGCATTAACAAAATTCTTTCACATTGATCTACCATTTTATAGTTGACAGAAAACTTTTGAGTCAGTTTTCCCATTTTATCTCCCACAGTTCTAAAGTACATAAATTGCTTTGAATTAATGAATGAGTGAATGAACAAATAAATGAAAAGGTCCTGACCTACAGGTATAAAGCAGAGATTCATCAAGGTTAAACAGTTTTCCTAGGGTCACACAAGACCAAATGGGCAAGCCAGGGCTGTGGCCCAGCCTCTTGAACTAAAAGTTCCCCAATAAGGTACCTCACACCTTTGATTTGCCAGCTCTTCCAAGCCCTAGCACAATCTCCAGCATTGTATGAAACTATCCCCTGAAATGCAACTTATTTTTCCATAAGAGAAAAATAATAATCTTGGTGTAAAATTAAAAGGAATGTTGAATTGCAGAATTATCTGAAAATACGTGTTGTAAGTCAAAACCCAAGCAATCGGAAAAACCAACCACAAGTCACAGCAACTCTTCCAGGGACCTCCCCTGAGGTAAATGGCTGTTTCTAAGGACATTTCCATGCTATCAGCATTTGCTCATTAAGGAAAATAGGATGTCAGGATTTTACAGTAAAACCGAGACCAAGAAGAGTGCCATGAAAGATCATTTCAGGCGGAAAAAAAAAAAAATGACATGATTCCTTTTCTGAATCTGAGCCATCCCTGGATGTCTCTCTCAATATTTACAGAAGAATTCTTGATTTCCTTTTCCAAGAAAATTAACTTGCAGTTGAATCTTTTTTAAAAAACCAAAAAGACATTTTTCAAATGACTAGTAATTTTCAAACCTCACAAGAGTTGATGATAGGCAAGGGAACGAGGTGATTCTGAGATGGGTAGAAAATGTTACCCAAGATTCCTGGTCACATTTATAGAGATGCTGAAATTCTCAGCCTGGGTAAGTTTGGGTAAGGCCAAGTTAGTGAATATCCTAAAAGAGATGAAATAATTTGGAAGCAGTGATGTGATAGTGAAATGTCTGTTTTTCATTGAAAAGAGTGAGTCATTTGCAACTTTTGACCATAAGGCAAAAACTCAACCTATCTTCCCTCTTTCTAAACAATTGCTTTCAGCAATTTTCCTGTAATTGCCAAAAAGTTATTACTCACAAACAACTTTTTCACAATATCCCAAAAAAGCCAGAAGTCTAGAAAAGCACCCTAAATCAAGGCACACAGCAATCTCTGCAGCTTCCAATTGTCCTATCAATTTTATAATGTAAAGTCAATTTTTACTATAACACAACTAATTGTAATTCAGCCACAGCGTCCTGTAGTTTACAGAGCTCTTCCTCGAATTATCTTGATCCTCACACTAACCCTGCAAGGCCACAGGGATTTATAGAAGGAAAAATAAATGATCAGAAGACTAAGTGACTTGCCTAACTCCCTTCTATAGTTAGGGACAGCCCCAGCTTTCAAACCTGACTCTAAATTCAGTGCTCTTCCCGCTAGAGCAAGCTGCTGCTTTGCTTATAAAATTTTAAATAATAATAATAATAATGATCCCTTGCAATTGCCAAGAACTTTACTATTTACCAGACCAGGCATTTTCACATGCATTTTTCATTCATTCACTCACTCAATAGTCACCGAGTGTCTGTTAGGACAGGCAGAATCTCAGGGAAGGGGTTACGGACATTTAGACAACCCTGTCCTGGATACTCAAAATATGTTAGTTGAATGGGACTGCAACATTCACATAGCAAATCTGAGAGGGTGGCAGGCTAAAGGCCCCCCCCCAGCCCAGCCCCAACTTACATGGCTGGTGGGCGGCAGCACACAGGGCTACCTGCCCATCCCACCTGAGCAGTGCCAACTGTGGAAGGCTGCGGCCTTGACATGAGAGATCTCCGTCGTCTTTTTGACTGACACATGGGCCAGGCACTTGGAAGGCAACCCTGACAATCCCGAAACCCCAACTCGAAACTGTGTCAAATGAGGATTCAGATTTAATAACTATCCTTTCATCTCAGCAAAACAGCCGTGCAGCCCCTTGGCTTACAGACAAAAGACGAACGGCAGTCACCAACACACAATGTCCTTCAGTGCAAACAGCATTAGTTTAGCAGTCAAGAGGTGTAGGTGGCTCTGACGCTAACTCTCTGTGTGATCTTAGCCAACTTACTTAGCCTCTCTAGGCCTCAATTTTCCCATTTATACAATAGGGGAAGAATGTTTGCCCTGCTTGCTTTGTGAGGCTGTTTTGAAGACAAAAATACAGACGGTTGAGAACAAGCTTTGCAAAACATAAAATAAAGAGCACGTGCAGGGGATTAAAATCCCTAGTGTTTCTTATTACTGTGTAACCTACCACCCAATTCCAATGACCTGAACCTCTCAACCAGGCTCCAGTGAAAAAAGACAGCAGCCAGGCCCTGGGTGAATTTAACTCGGCCTCAGATGCCACTGTGCTGTGCCTCTCAAGCCCCTCCGAAGGCTTGAGCTCTGTAGACTGAATGCCCACACTCCTGGCAGACCGCCCACCTTCCCGAGATGACAGGGGTCCCTGTGTGCCCCAGGGACTTTGCCTGCCTTGCCACACACTCTGAAAACCATAGCCACCACACATCGCACTCTTCCTACAATCTGTCACCTCTCGTGTGCCCATCAAATTCATTGGTGACCAAAAAAAAAAAAAAATATCTGTGGATTGAACGGCCCCAGTTCAGAAATTCCCAGTTACACTGTTTTAGGGCTGAACTTGTTTCTTAAAAGGCAGTTCTAATTAGAGTGACATTTTGTCCACTGTGGTTCTTAGTTATGAAAATAATGAGCTATGAAATTCCAATTTATTGTTGACAACTTAAACGGCCAGGCACCGGAGCGGCGCGTAACTTCCGAGTGCCACTCTACCTAGTGACAAATCTATTCTGGCTATGGGAGGCTGCAGGCTGGGCTTGGAAGGGTCCCTGTCCCCCTCAGTCTTCATGGGAGATTTGGAGGCTCCACAGCACCAGAACATGAGGACCCCGTGTTTGGATGTCCCCTCTGAAAAAGGCTCAGTATCTTGCCCTGAGATTTCAAACAGCGAGCAAAATGTCGGCTCAGCAAAGATGTCTCAGCAAAAACAAAGGAAAGGCCTTCTTTCTCTCTCCCTCTCTCTCTCTCTCTCTTGGTACAATGAAGAGGCTCCACAAAAAGATATCTAGGAGCCTTTTGGCTTTAGAAGTCTGATGCTGAGATAGTCTAAAATATTGTGCTCTCTCTCCCTTTCTCCTGTCTTGTCATTTATCTCTCTTTCTATTTCTCTGCCTTTTAAAAATCACTCTCTTTTCTCTTTGTCTCCTTTTTCTCTTTTTCTTTTCTGTATCTCTCTGTCTTCCACTTTTCTTCTCTCGCTCCCATCCGCCTGCCTAAAATAACCATCTAACAAGAAAACCGTGCTAATGTCCTGCAATCGCCCCCTAACTCTGGGGTTCATTTGCTTTCTGAGTGCTAAACAGGAGTGAAGCCCACAGCCCCCACAGCTCAGGTAACCTGCACTGGGCTGAAGGATGAGGAATGAACCCTGGGATCAAGGTCCCCAAAGGAGCTGCCAGACCGCTAGTCCTAAAACTTCTTCCCTTGGCCTCAAGCAAGCAGCCTCCCCAAGGTTATTAGAAGCTGTTGCTCCTTCCATCTGAGAGAATTTCTTGAATTCCAGCAGATGAAAGGGAAGGAGCCAGCAGAAAGTCACAATGTCACTGACATACTTCAAAATATTTATTTCCTATTCAGGCGTCTGTGCTCAAACCATAATGCAAGTTACAGGACAAAGGTTGTTTTCTGACCCGGGGAAAGAAATAGTGAGAAAGCACTGAACAGCTAAACCCAAGAAAGCTCCTGCCTGCCAGGGCAGACCTAAAACAAGATCTCATGCCCAGAAACAAATCTGTGGCTTTGTTTCGGGGGTATGGTGAGACCCACATGGTCTAGGAGTCCTTTAGGCGTCATCACAACCCAGGTACTGCCTGACTAGATAAACCTGTGTCAGTCACTTTGCCGCTCTAGGTTTGTTTTCTCATCTTAAAATGTGCTTCATTGGATCATGCGGAGGCCACTGAGAAAATAAACGGGAGTGCTAAAAGGCTGCATGGCCCTATGGGAGAAGCCTCATTGTTACTATTTTGTTTGCAGCAAATCACCAGGTCAAGTGGCAACTTTCAAATGTCACATTTGAAAGTTGGTGTTTGGGTTTTTTTTTTTCCTCCTCTCTAATTTAACATATATTTTGGATGCTTGTCACTACAATGGAAATAAAAACATAGAGAAGGAAAATACTGCAGCCCAACATAACAAGGTTGATAATAACCCAAAACTGAAAGTAATGGCTGACTTTTAAAAGTGGAATATGCTTTCAAAAACATTAAAATGAAACACTGAACTCTGGTTATGTGATATTAAGGATTTTCCAACCAGTCCTACTCAGGGACCCGGCCTCGCCTAGGATGTATAAGGGAAATTCCCAAGAACGTCTTTCTCTTGAGTTCTTTAGAACAATTCACCAGGCTTTCAGAAAACATGTCAACCCTCCTGACTAAGTCACCCTATTCCACATGTCACTAGAGACAGGGGTTTCCCAGGGCTACTTGGAATTGGGGCTTTGCAAACTCTAAAGCGCTCTGCGTGTGAAACAAAATGCCGTCATGATTCTCACTATGATACTGTCATATTGGACAGCTGCTGGGTCCTGTTTCAGGTCTTTATTTGAAAGATCAAGGGAAGCCTTGAGCTCCTGCCTTTACCTGCCAAGAATTTTGCTGACACAACCATGGCTGACCCGAAGCTGCCTGGAGATGTCGCAGGGCCTGACACCTTGATGAGCAAGTTCCACTATCCTCTGGCGGACTACATCCGGGAGTGGCCGTCCATTCACAAAAACCCCCCCAAGCTGATTCACTCCTCCATGTCCTGAAACAGATCAGAAACAAAAGGAAAGGGAAAGGGTGGTTAGAACCAGTCACATAGGAGAAGCACCGCTGTGAGGACCCAGAGCCCCTCTGATCACAAATGGCCGGCAGGCTGGATGTCTTGCGCCTGGAGTCCAATCGTGCAAACTACACGAAGTCCCCAGATTGCATTTTAAAATTAATCTTAGCCTTTATCCATCTGCAGCCAGACTGTTGAGCTATTGACAGCAAACATCCCCATAATATTATTAGCATTTTCCCCGTAATTTTTCTAAACAATGAAATGTGTGAAGACCTCAATGTAAACGAAATGGGCACAACTTATTATGTGATGCTGAAGTCTAGGGAAGATCCTGGGGAGAAAATATACTTTAAAATACATCACATTTAAAGAGGAAAAAAATAAAACTTGTTTCCTTTTAACAAATGTCTTTAAAAGTGAAAAGAACAACTCCAATAAACATATATCTCAGGGAAAATTTTTAAATCAGCAATCTAATTTAAGGGCTAAGGAATTTTTTAAAAATTTAACAGCATCTGCAGAGTACTGAGGAAAACACCAACCATTGCCTTGTTTAAAACCCTCCCTTTAAGGTGAGGCTGACATGCAGACTTGACCACTGTGCTTTCTCAAAGCACACAAAAGAAATGGGTCATAGCATCTTCTACACATAGTACATTCCACTCCACTGCATGGGGATTTGTTATAAAGGAGTTTCCCTGGAATTTTTACAATGTTTTGCAATTGACAAACAGCTTTATTTTGGTGCAGGGAAAATAGAGAAACCTACAAAAGCCTCTGGGTCCCAGGTTTTACAAGGGTCCTGGGATAGATTTTAAGTAAAAGGAGTCTGAGAAAGTGCCTCCTCCACCCTTCTCTTACATCAAGGTCCAACTGGAAGGACCCAAGGACCCAAGTAAATGGAGAACCAAACCAGTAAACACAGAGTGATCCAATGCAGCAACATCATTGACCTTACAGCTGTTAATTAGTCACTCACTGACGTTGCTGTTGACTGGAGCCCAAGGCCAAGTCAAAGCATTTATTGATGCTCCTGGCAGCTCAGAGGCAAAGGAAGGAGAAATTCCCTGAACCGAGACTGGGCTAGGACTGGACAGTTCAAGGGAAAGACCTCAAAGGTCTCACACGCATATATACACTCCAACTCTAAAACATGAAATATCCACCTCGTCTCAGTTATTTCTTCCCAGTACTCAACTACTACCCAGGTTCATGAACCACATCTGAAATAAAGGGAGCAAAAACCCCCGTAATATAACGTATTTCCTAAAAACTGTCCAAGCAATCCACTCAAGTTTCCCATGAATATTTCCCAAAAATATTTCAGGCTCAGGCTTATTTCAAGGAAAAACACAATTTTATAGATAACTGAAGTACTTAGTTCCAGTTCTAAGCTGGATTTCTGATTTTCAAAATGATCTTTATTCAGTTTTGATTGTTCTAAAACACTCCAGATATAAGAAAAAGGAAAACCATTCCAAATAGGATTTTGCAGTTAGAAACATAATTGCATAGTTTTTCTAAAACAGAAAGACTGTAGCCACCCTGGTCAAGAGCCTTCAGAAGGCTTTGTTCTGGGGCTGGGAACACCTGTTTAGAAAGGTTGTACAGATCTTTCAAGAGCAGGCTGGATTTAAGTAAAAGAAAATGAATTCAAAATTGGTATAAGCTCATCTGGGAAAACAAAGGGCAGGCAAAGGAAGCTTAAACGCCCAGCACACTTTTGATATGGCCTGGGAGTCCAGTTATTATGGTCCATCTGCAATAGTCTGTTCTCTATGTCACTGACAATTGAGACTTTCTGCCCAAAACACAGTGGCAATCTTCAGAGGACTTACATTCCAAAAGCTGTCCTGCAGGACATTTGTGAGCACTGCAGGCTGTTTTGTATCATGGGAAAAACCCTAAAGGTCTCCTAGAGCCTGGTCTCTCAAGGTGAGAGCAGGTCCCCAAACCCTCTACCCTTGACCACATAGGCTGAGCTAGTAATGCTCTTTCACAATCTCATCTATTGGTCCACAGCTGACACCAGACTTGGTATGACCTGGGAGCCTCTTACCTTCCTCAACTTCCTTGAAAGGTCCCCAAGCCCCTTTGGCCTTCTCCACCATCACAATCCCACCCAATGGAGCTCTTAGAGGGTGGTGGTGAGAAGGTTTACAACTATGGTGTGAGGAAGGCCACTTACTCTGGAACTGGTCAGAAGTGAAGGAGGACAGAAAGAATGAAGGGGTACAGAGACAGGCAAACAGGGGCACAGAGAAAGGGGAGAGAATAAGTCTCCCTAATGGACTCTCCAATGCACAGATAGGTACTGACACATGTGGAAAGTCAGGCAGTAGACATAGATACGGTTAGACTTGACAGAGAGAGAGCTTTGCATGTATGCATACCCATTGCCCTCTCTCTGGAATCTGAGTCCCTCCCTCTCCCCTTCTGTGAACCCTCTGAAGCCTCATTTTTATGCCTTTGTCAGATGGTCAGGGAGACCCAAGAACCAGCTCCAGCTTTGCCAATGTGAACTTCCTGAGTCAGTCCTTTTGTCTCTCTGACCTCAATATCATATTCTGTAAAATGGGTGAAGCTGAAGGTTTAGGCCACCCTCAGGTAGGACACTGGCTATAAGTGTTCTATAACTGGTAAAGATACCTAGGGAAACAGCTCAGGAAGAGAGCAGGAGGTTACTGTGTTGATGAAAATGATGAGCCTGGAATAGTGGGTAGGGACTCCTCCAAACTCAGAAGGCCATTTCCTGGAAGCCCCTGCCCCTCTCCAAAGAAGCTATCCGGCTCTGAAGCAGTGGTGGGGGGAAGCAGTGGTAGGGGGATGGAGGCAGGGAGAGGTAACAGGAAGAAAAAACTGACAGGGCCAGGAGGAAGGTGAGGATGTGGGACCTGATCTGATCCTCTACTACCTCAGCCACCTTCCAGGATCTACTGCGCCCCCCACTCCCCATTGCTAGCAAGTTGGGGCCGCAGAGCAGGCCTACATTGTGCAAGAAAACAGCTTTGGGCCTCAGAACCGAGAGTGCTTCCAGAGAAGCCAAGGTCTTGCACCAGCTCTGGAAGCTAGGCTGGCTGGGGCCCAGCCCCCACTGTGCTGCCAGGGAGACTGAAAATGGGAGGGAGCAATTCCCACGGAGGGGGCAGATTGACGGCCGGGACAAGGAGGCACAGACATTAGCGGTTGGCTAACCCGCACCTGAAAGGAGCTGCCTTCTCCACACTGATGCTTAGCCGAGAGACCACCAGGTCTGATGCTATCTCCCCAAGAGCTAGGGCACAACCTCAGGGCCACAGAGCTCTGGGCAGAAGGACACAGTGAGGGCCTGTGGATTTCCACCGGTGAGCAGAGAAGCGCAGGGGCTGGTGCTCCCCATCTGTCCCCATAGTTGCTCCTTGGCTGAGCCAAGGGCTTGCCCACCTCTCAGAGCATTTCCCCAACTGGTTTGTTTTGGGCTTCCATTGCGAGATCAGAGCCTCCCCAGAGCCAGGCTGGAGTTCGAGCCGGAAAAGGCTGTGGAGGGCACTGGGGTCACCACAGACTGGAAACCAGTTGGGCACAGGCCCCAAACCTTGAGGAATCGTTTGGACTGGAACCAGAACGGGCAGTTCCTCTGCACAGAGCTCCCCACCGCTTTGGTGGATTACTTCAGACTCAGAAAATTGACACAAAGAGAAACTGAGCTGTCCGCAGCCAGCCCTGGCTGCCTAGACAAGCTTTCCCCTGCTTGCCAGACCACTCAGCACTCAGTGGCAGACACGGACATGCTCGCCACGGGAAGCTCGCCTTCTCTCCAGCCGGGTCTCTGCTGCCTTTGTTAAATAGGGGACCTGCGACTAGGAAAGCTGGATCCCAGGCTTTGGCGCGGGGGGGGGGGGGTGCGGGGGGAGGGGGGCCAGGCATGGGGAGGGCTTCTAGCCCGGGAGCAACTCCCTGACCTGCAGCCCGCAGAGACCCCGAGCGGCACCCGAGCGGAGGCTGCCAAAGCCTGGCACCTTCCTCCAGCCTGGCTCTGCAGCAAACAGAAAGGAAACGCGATTCGTTCCACTTGGAATTTCCTTGAAATCTCCGAATCTAATCCGGCGTTAACTCACCGTGAGAGGAGCGCTCATCTCACAGGAGGCTGTGCTAATGGGTGAATTGGCAGGATCCCTGCGAGCCAGGGAGCCAGGCCGGCCTTGCCCTCGCCCGAAATGACCCTTCCCGTCTCCTACACACGCTGCGTCTTTCAGAAGTGGGGGTGTCTGCGTGGTGAATAATTGGCTTCCTTTTTCTTTCTTTTTGCTTTCTTATCCTCCTTTTTTAAAGGGGAGAAGCCATGAGAAAAGGCGTCCTGCAGAGAAGGACCTAATGGGGTCTTTAAGGGTCTCTGTATGAACTGGCCAGCTCCTAAGCAGAAGCTGAACTCAGAAACCGCTACTTCGTTGATTTTTCAAAGCCCCCTTCTCAACTCCAGGACACCTTTGGAGCCCTAGCCCGGGTGTCCTCGCTTAGCTCTCAACCTCTTCCTCCACACATACAGACACGGGTCAGGGCCCCACTTTCCCTCCAAGCTCCAGTCTGGATCAGCCCCGTGGCTGAAAAAGGCGCCATCGGAGTAGGGGTGTGGGGCGCTGTCTGAGACTCAGACTGACCTCTCCCTACAACTTACTGCCCTCCAACTGGCCTGGCCCGGAGCCCTCTACGGGTCCAAGCCAAGGTTGTCCGAAAGAGCTGAAATGTCGCCGCCGGAGCCTTGAAAGGCTGCAGCTCGCAGCCCACGCTACGCGTTGCCGGAGGCGGGATTCCCAGACCAGGTGCTCCCGCCCCGGCGGCCAAGCGCGTTGTTTCAGGTCCCCTGCCTGGGATCCCTGCACTTTGCAAAGTTGTCTGCGCGGCTGCAGAGGTCCGAGATCCTCCCGGCCTTAGTACCTGACCCACGGTCCGGCGCCCCCAACCCGGTCCCGGCGGGAGAGTGAGAGAAGCGAGCTCGCCGCCTACTTACTATGCATGGATGCAAACGGGTCGTGCTTACAGTGTATTTCCATCGGGGCGCTCCAGACTGCAGGCCGGCCCACGCCGCCGCCTCCCGGCGCCAAGGGGCTGCCCAGGGCGGATAGGTAGCCGCGCCACCAGGCCAGGCACTGTGCGAGCTGGGCTCAGAAAACACTGCTGGAGCTTCGAGGTCTCTCTCAGAGCCTCCCTGCTGGAGACCGCCGGGAGCTGTGCGGAGAGGCGGGAAACGGTGCTAGCGCAGCCCGGCTGGGAGCGGGTGCCCAACTCCGGCTGGCTTCCCTCCCTGGCTGGCTCAAGCGGCGGCTCCGGGCCCAGCCCGGGGTAGCTGCGGCCAAGGCGCCCGCGGCTTCGGGGGCATAGCGTAGCGGCCCGCCTCCGGGACAGCCAGCAGCCCCCGGCCCCGGGTAGGAGCAGCTCTGAAGAGGCCGCCAGAACACTCGGCCCTTGACTTCACTCAGGGGGCAGCGAGACCCGGGGGCTGCCAGGCTGGTTCCGCGGCCTCGATGCCTCTGGGGTCCTTCCTCGACCCCTCGGTCTCCGCCAGATCCTTTCTTTCTCTGCTTCTCCGAGTCTCTGGCGCTCAGACTTTCCCCTCGGCCTCTCTCCAACTGGCTCTCCGACGTCTCTTACGAAGTTGCAAAGAACTTCCTCTACGGCAGCGCGGGGTTCTTGCGGGTTTGGAGATGCTTCCGCCCCTGACGCTAGGGCCGCGACTCCGAAGTCCCCGGGAGCGTGCAGCCCTCCAACCCTGAAACCCGCTGCCTTCAAAGTTCCCGCGGCCCCCGCTGCTCGCCCATCGCCGGGACCAGGAACGGGGACACCAGCGAAGGACTCTTCCTCGCCGGGGTGTCTACCTCGTGCCTACCAACTCTTCGCGCCCCGCCGCCCTCCCTCGTGGGTCTGGTTCCACTGTCTTTCCGCTGCCTCTTCCGGGACGGCCGCCGCGCCTGCCCCAGGCGTGGAGTGAGGAACAGAGGAGAGAGCAGAGGGTTCCCGCCACCAAGGCCGCCGGGGCTGCCGGGGCTGAGACGGAGCCGCAGCCGGCTCTGACTGCCTGCGTTGCTGCCGCCGCCGCCGGCGCTAGCCCTCCGCCTGCTCGGCGCGCACAGTGCGCCACCGCGCCGCCCCGGAGCCGCTTTCAGGACCCGCTGCGTGTGGACAGCGCCGCCCGGGGCTCAGCTCCCTCCGGGCGGGGGCGGGGCGGGAGCTAACCTGCCAATCACGCTCCACCAAGCCAATCAGAGTGGCGGCAGCCGGCCCTGGCCCGAAACACCGACCCATTGGCTAAGCAGCCCACGGGCTCCGCCTGATTAGCGGATACCTGGGCAATGGGAGAGAATGGGGGGCGGGGCCCAGGCGGCGGCGCCACGTTCATTGACAAACGCGCTGGACTAAGGCCTAGTGGATCGCTGCGGTGGGGAGGGGGAAGGGGGCCCACGCATTGCCTGGAGAGCCCTGCCGCAGGTCCCACGCGGGCTCGACCTCCCCAACGCGACGTTGGGATCCTGGGACGCTCTCAGGGCTTGAGAGCAGCTGAGTGAAGGGTGAGAATGGGGGAAGTCTCCAGAAAAAAAAAACAATCTATGTTGGAGGAAGACAAGGAGCACAGTAGATCCAGCACCATCAGGCTCGTGATGGAATCGGACTGTGTGCATCGGAGTGTGTGCATATCTGCCAGTTCTGACCTCACTTTCCTCATCTGTAAAATGGGCAGAGTGGGGTTTACTAGATTTTAATAAAGGCTCCTTCCACGGAAATATTTCCTAATTTTATTTCCTAATTTTATCAGGTACCTACTAAACCACCACTGGCTCCTCCTCGTCCACCCGCCTCCCTCACTCCACCTGCAGGGCCCTCAATGCTGCATTACCCAAAGGCAGACACGTTGGGGGAAAGGGGAGAAAATCTCACACTCTTTTAAAGTTAGTAACTGGGGCGCACCAGGGCGCACCTGGGTGGAGGGGCTAAGGCTTTGGGCCAGGTTGCCCAAGCAGAGTGGCTGGCCCTCTTTCCTGCCTCAGATCAAGAACTGCCAGACGCTTTGGGAGCTGGTGTTGCGCTTCTGTCCACCGGAGTAATTCCGCACCCAGCTCCAAGTTTCTTGAGAACCGAATGAGCCAAGTCGCGTCCAGGGCTAATAAGGGCCCCTGAAGCGGGCGGGTGTGTGGGCGCATTCTATCTGCAAGGGTCAAGCAAAGTGGCCAGGCGCGCTACAGTAGGGCAGCTTCCAGTTGACGGGAAAACCCGACCTTCCGTCTACAGAGGAAGTTCCTGTCCCTATGTAGACAAAATGGATGGATTTGTAGCAGAACTCTCTTGCTACAGAAAGGATCTTTGACTAGAGAGTCCGTTTCTTGGTGGGGTTTAAGGCTCTGAAACAACAATCAAAGAAACTGGACCTTGAAAAGGAAGCATGTGATAGTCATTCTTCACCCAGGAAGCTATAGTTAGTTTTGTGAGTCATCTGGGCCCTGGCACAAGAAATACGCTGAGGATTCCCTTGCCCCCAGCAACTCAGGGAAGTGGTCTGAAGACTCACTTTGTATTTCAGGAGTGATGTTCCGCTAATATTAAACATAAATCCACCCAAACAAGGGCTTTGAGATGCCTGCTCCAGGACTGGGCTTGTAAGGAAGATAGAGTACAGGGTGATCATGGGAGTATTCCTGGGTTATCCTCTTGTTTTATTCTCTGCCTCGGTTTGCCTTCCTCTGCCTTCTATCTACTCATGCTCTACTTCTCAAACTCCTGCACTGGGTCGACCCTTGGGCCCACCTTCTGTCCTTGTTCCACACCCAGCTGTCCCTGACCAGTAGACAAGTTTCCGGCGCTGACACCCGTCCCCACCCCCCACCAGGGCACAGCTGCGGAAAACGGCCCCAGGCGGGCCTCTGGGGACCCAGGAGGCTGCAGTGCGCGCTGGGGTGGAGTGGCGGCGTTATCTCTTCTTTGTCTGGAACCCCGCCTGTCCGGATCTTCCCCTTTCACCCCAGGCCTTGGAGCAGGAAGATCGCAACAGCACAGAGGGACAGGGATGGAATAGAGTTCCCGCACTGGCTTCACCGATAGCGCCCAGTGGGTCGGAAATGACCAGAATTCAGATCCTCGGCTCAGACTCAACATGGCGGCTTGCACACCTACTGGAGAGGCCGGAGTGTGGGACGCCCTGAGGGATGCAGCCAGTGACACCCCCACCCCCAGCCTCTCTTGTTGAGCTCAGGCCTACAAACCCAGGTTCTCTAGAATCTTAGCGCTAAAAGGGTCCCGAAGCTATGCTTTCTCCATTTCACAGGTGCAGACCCCGAGGCCCAGAGGCAGGATACGACTTGTCCAAAGTCACACAGCAAGTCTGGGGTAGAAGAAAGGCTGCGGGCTGGAAACCTTTCTCAAAAGGGCCTCTCCAGAGCCGCTCTCGGGATAGTGAGGGAGGGGCGATGCTGCCAAATCGAAGAACTCGGCTGGAATATGCCCGCACACGCAGGTTTTCCTTCGGACACCCGTGAGCCTTGTATAGAAGCCCCAGGGCACAGCCCGAGCAGGAGTGGCGCCGATTCCCCGTTTCACACAGTAGGTGTCCGGCTTCGGGACAGTGTTCTGCTGCGTGGCACACACAGGACCCGCCTTACCTGTGCACCCAGAGCAGCCCCCTCCCGCACCTCGCGGCGTTCTTGGGGGAAGGAGTTTCCCCCTGGGTGGGGGTGATTCATCACCGCCCAAGCGGGCCGCCTCTGGGAAGTTCCAACCCCAAAGGCGCGACCAGACCTGATACCGTGATCACCTAGCCCAGCCTTACAGGTCACCAAACGACAGCTCAGAGAGGTTACGTGACTAGCTCGAGGCTGCACAGCAAGTCCACGGTGGAGCCGGGCTACTGCGTCTCAGTCCTGTCTCTGAACGCCCACGAGCCGCAGCCTTGGTCCAGGAGAAAGAGACTAGCGCGGGGCTGGTCTCACCGCGGCTCTCAACGTAGTCGGGCTTCTCTGTGATCTACAGTGATGCACTTTCTTTCTCCCAGTAGCAGAGCTTTGGGCCGGGCCCTGTGCTAGGCGCTGGGGACAGGAGACCGCGAAAGGAAACTATCCAGGAAGAATCTCATTTATGTAAACCAAATTGCCTTTGAAAGTTTTAGTACTGAAAGACAGCCCATTGAGAATAATGTTTGAGAAGCCAAAGACCTCGCTTCACTGGGGACACACCCCCTCCCGGCTTTCCCTTCCACGCCTCCCAGCGCACTGCATTCCGCCGCTTCAGGATGTGGGGGCTGCTAACAGTAATCTATTAGCCTGACATCGACTCCCTCAACCCAAGTCCAGCCCATTCCCCTGTTCTTGCTTCTGACAAAGTGGGGCCCAATAGGGCTCAGACTGGTTGCTCAGTTCTGGAAAGATCAGGGATGCTGCCTGCATGGCTGTCTCAACCCATTGAGTTCTCTCTAAACTTCATTTTTAAAAAAATAAAAAAGTTAAGTGTCAGAGGGAACGAAATTGACCTGAAATTATACAGAAAGTCAAGGCACGGCAGATTCCTGCATGATTCCTGCCCCTGGATCAGGAGTCTGCTCTACTTGACCTGGCTCTGTTTTCAGGAGTTCTTGAAGACGATGGAGAAAAAATGAGAATTTAACCAGGTTTTTCAAGAATCGTGTAAAACCGCCTTAGTCGGGGTGTGTTATCATTACCAGCATGTTCTGCAGGCCAGGGGTGCTGGGACTAACTCTGTCTCCCAAAGACTTGAGACAGGCAGCCCCTTCTAAAGTCTCTGCTTCCCCGTTTATTTAATACAGAGAACAAACCCTGAGATGTGACTTCTTAGGCTCTGTGAGATGAAGCTTCATGGATAGGGGTTTGTTACTATCTATCACTCCATCCCAGGCTCATTCCAGAACTGTGAGACTTGATGCCAATGTCCAGTGGGAAAGTATTCAACCCATCCAGACCTGCCTGGGCCTAAGGACTCAAGGGCTCCCATGGCAAGGAGAGACTACTACTTGCCCAATAGTAGTTTTTCTCCAAGGGAGTCCATGGAGAGAGGGGGGAATCTGTCTCTTCTCCCAGCAGGAACAGGAGGTCTAAGGGCAGAGAGGTCACCTTCCATTCCTATTCCCTCCATTACTCATGCTTTATGATCTCCTACAAGTCCTTGCCCCTCTCTGAACCTCTGTTTTCTTTCCCTACAGCAAGGAAGACATTAGAGGAGAAGGTCCTTAAGTGGCTCCCTGCTTAGTGTTGACCTGACCTTATCATGGGCTTAGAGCCAGAAGGACACACTCCCTCCCCATTGGGCAGATAGGGAAACTGAGGTTGGGGTAAGAAATGGAATATGGTTCTGAAGGAAGAAAAAGGAAGTCTATCGGCCCATGAAATACCTAGAAGTTGGGAGAAGGAAGAAGCTCTCATAGGAACCAGACCTGGACACCCCTTTGAGCACCAGCTTGGACAGCTTTTCAGCTTCCCTCTCTTCTCCAGCCCTGACCCAGGCTGGAGTGGACAGGTGGAAGTGCAGTCTCACTTGAACTGTCGCCCTTTTCCAGGCAGGCAGCTCTTCCCCAACCCATCAGTGAGGAGGGGGCGTGGCTCGCTAGATTTTAAGCCCTGGCCAGCCTAGGGCTCCCCTATCTCACCCCACCCCAAGCCCCACCCAGTCCAACTGTGCTGAGGAATGAAATGCTTTATTGATTAAACGATTATTCAGGCGATTGAACTAATCAAAGAGCCCATCGACCGTCATGAATTACATTCTTCTAGACAGCTTGTGGGGAGAGCCAGCCCGAGGACAGCAGAGACCCTCTCCACAACACTCACACATCCCCGGTTCATTCCCAACAAATACACAACGCCCACTTCCAGACTCAGGTCTCTCTGAAAGCCCACCTGCTGAGAAACCCAGGAAGAAGGGCCTTCTGAGAATTGAGGATGGAGCAGAGAGGTTTCCAGGTACCTTTTCCTGAGCCCTCATCCCGGAAACACTCTTCTGCCTCAGATCTCTGCCCTCACTTCTCTTCAGCTACGATTTTGGAAATACAGTTATGCCCCAGGAGTTGTCCTGGGCTTGGGGTCTAAGTTTATCCTTTTTGCTCTTAGGCTTGTATTTGAGGCTGGAGTAGAGGTGGGGGTTCTCAGAGGGCACAGGGATGGGGGAAGGACTTCTTGCCAGGGCCAGGAGTGTGTTTGTGTGGGAGTTTCACAGCGGCCTAGTGAGTGAAAGAGGGCCCCCATACCTGACTCATGCCTCAGGGCAGATGGAGGCCTACTGTCTCTGATACCTCCTCTCAGACATAAACACATCCTGCTACCTACTTCTCAGGCCTGTGCGAGGCACATGGGGACCTATGCCAGAGAGGCCTGTGTGCACACAGGCACCAGAGCTGAATGCCCAGACTGTGCACATGCACCCACCCACTGTGCTCCACTGGAGCGGCACCCACAGGATAAAACCTGAGGACACAGTGTGTGTATGTGTGTGTGTGTTCACACACGCCAGTGTCAGAGGCTTGTCTAGGTGAAAGTGAAGGGAGGCTGGGGGTCCCTAAAATGTCACAACTAACGCCACAGGTGTCCGCTCTCATCTTCAAGGTTGTGCCTACCACAGGAGACCTGTTTGTAGAAATAGTAGCCTCAACAGTGCCCACTACACACCAAGAGGCACATGCCCCGAATTCACACCTTCATTCCTGGTTCTGTCTCCCAATAGAATGGAAACTGGGCCTTACTATGCACATGCTAAACACCACGGGTCTCCATAGGCCCCAGACCCACGTCTAAGAGTTTGCCTAGAGACACAATGT
Source organism: Macaca nemestrina (assembly GCF_043159975.1). Taxonomy (NCBI): domain Eukaryota; kingdom Metazoa; phylum Chordata; class Mammalia; order Primates; family Cercopithecidae; genus Macaca; species Macaca nemestrina. Next base: position 66,383,633 of record NC_092138.1, read on the forward strand.
GAACATTGGCATGTATGCATTGGACAGCTGTTGACATCCAAAAATGGAAAGGTCAGTGTAGCCACCTCTTTCTCACTTCCAAAATCACTTGGGACATAACAGGTGAATGCAGACCCTTAAAATAGTGGATGTACACTCAGATATTTCCCAATTACATAAATAACACTCATAGTAGACACACATTTTGGATACCTAGAAGAATATACACACAAATACTAACTTATAAACACATACGAATACCTCACAGGTATAAAGATACACACACACACAGGCAAACTGTTGGACACAAACTCATATATTTTTATATCTTTTAAAAATACATATACAGGGACACACAAACTTATTGTCAGTCAGGCACACACTGAGCCCCTTATATAAACACACAGGACCTAACTTGCAGACCCCCGGAAGGACACCAGCATAAACATTCAGAAACAGAAAAACACAAACAAACTCACAGATACTTGGACTGATGCAGAAGTGTGTGAACAGATAGGTGAAAAAACATAACAAACAGGCCGCAGTTAGATAGACAGTCTCTACGAAAATGCGGGCACCCCCTCCTCCTCCAGGGTCACCCTGCGTGGGGACCAGGGCCTGGCTGTGTCCCGGAGTTTGCACGTCTGGAGCCCGCATCGCGGTCCTACCTGTCCTGCTGGTCCGAGGAGTCGGATAATTTTTCTCTAAATCCATTTTGATTTTTCAGGACTTGATGGAATGGACAGGGAAAAAAGTTTCCACTTTTTTGTGCCTTTTTTTTCTTTTTTTTTTCTTTTTGGTGTCAGGGGCCGCTCACAGGTCGGAATAATTCAAGCCTTCCGCTCCCCCGCGGAGCTGGGGTAGCTGATCACTGAGCTGAAACTAAACGTTTTAGGTGGAAAAAAAGCGTCCGAAGGCACCGTGAAATGATTAAGGAACTAAAGAGCTTCTCGCCATGTGAGATCATGTCCTGTTCTCGCCAACATCACAAGATGTCCCCAGACACGCCGCGCCCCCAGCGCGCCGCCCCGCACTGCCGGCCCGGAGCGAGGAAAGGGTAGGCGCTGCGCTGCCGGGCCTGCTCAGCGCGCCAGACGTGGCGGACCGGGCCGGGCCGGAGTAGAGCGGGAAGCCGGGAGAGCAGCAGTGCTGCTGCCGCGCCGCCCTAGACTTTTATAGGGGTTGGGGGGGAGGGAAGGAAGGCTTCAGACTGCGCCGGGTGCTAGCCAGCGCACCTACGGGAAGGGGCAGACCGAAGCCGAGCCCGGGAGCCCGGGTCTCGCAGCCGCACCCTCTATTGAGCCCTTCGCTTGGGGGTCGCGGCCCTCTGCGCTGTGCGCGGGGCCTGTGACATCTCCATGTGCAAATCCCGCTGCTTAGACGGGCGCAGGCCGGGTTTTTGTTTTTAAAGAAATTAACTGCTCGGCCACGCAGGTGCTTTTGAAAGGGGTTGCAAAGGCTGGCAGTGTTGCCAGGCACAGAGGGGACGTTCCGGTTTACTCAGATTCACCCCTAGGGCGGCGCCCGACCCCAGGGTTCCCAGCCATCCACCCCCCACCCCAATTTGCTGGGGCCCTGTCTATCGCTGGGCCCCTGACCCTAGGGCAGCGCCAGATCCCTAAAGCCCCCAGGTCCCATCCAGTCTCCTGGTCCCAGAACCCCTCCCCACATCAAGTTCCATTCTGGCCCAGAGCATGGAGGTTAAGCTGTGAAATGCTGGAGATGAAATCCGGGCTTCCGCTTTGGAGCACCCGGGCAGAGCAGAACATCTCAGTAGCTCCTGGAGATTGGCGGGAGTTCCAGACACCTTAACCCTGCCCATAAATGGAATCGCATTGCCCCCGAGCCCTGAGACGTTGTGGAGTCCCAGAGCCCCAGGACTTGATTCCAGAGAGGAAATCAGATCCAGAGAGACCGGGCAGAGGTGTGGCATGTCCAGCCCTCTCTCTTCAGCCCAGGCTCAAGCCTCCCCTCCCTGTTACCCTCCCCAGCCTCGAGTTAGTTCAGCTGCTGGACCTGGCCACTGGAAGCCTGTGGGGCCCTGCAGCAGGGTGGTCGCAGGGGAAAGGTTCTCCAGGGCGGGGGAGCGCTCCGTAGGAGGACTCTCGGCCCGCCGGACAATGGCAGTTTTGGAGAGTGAATCTTCCTCAGCAAGAGTGTTGTTTGTTTTTTGGAGGGGGTGGTCACGAGGCTGGGTCGCAACCTAGGGGGAAGAGCCTAGAGCTCGAGGAAAGGGGGGCCCCCGGCGGCAACTGGACATCACATATCCACTGAGCAGATTTCGCCACAATCGGAAATGTGGCTGTGGATTCCCGGGCGGCCCCCCCACCAAGTGGTCTGCGCAGTTCCCCAGCGCCGCCTCCTCTCTGCAGCCTGCCGGCCCGTGTCCCTACCCCGCAATTTGATTTTTGGCCATCTCCAAGCGCTCGACTCATTCCCTCCGCAGCCTAGCCCCAGCCCACGCCGGGAGGCAGCGCCTGGGAGGTGCGGCCTGTCCGCGCCTGGAGATCAAAAGCCCTCCCGGAATTGACATTTCACCCCGGGCTGGGGGCGGGGGTGTTGGTGTTTTGTTGTTGTTGTTGTTGTTTCCATGTAGAGGGTTTGTTTTGTTTTTGTTTGTTTTCTGTGAGTTTTCATTTATCCATGGGAGATTCTTTTGTTTCGGGTGTTTTGCGTGTTGTTTTTTCGTGGGATTGATTTTAGCGGGTTTTGCTCTGTAAGTCCTGGTCTTTGGGGTGAGTTTTGATTTTGTGTGATTTTATCCTTTGTCCTTGCAGGCTGTCTTTTTGTGTGTCGTTTGTAAGGCTTTTCCTTCTCCGCGGTGTTTAGATGTGTTTTGATTTGGTGTGAGTGGGTGTCGTTTGTGTGTGTGTTGCCTTAGGGAATTTCGTGTTGTGTGTGCTTTGTTTCCCTCGATTTGGATTTTATTTTTTTGAGCTGTACGTTTTGATGGGGGCTGGGGTTATGTTTTCATGTGTTGGCTTTAGTTTTTGTGTTTGTGAGATGCTTTGGTGAGAGTTTGCATGTGTATTTTGGCTTTTGTGGGGCTTTGGGATTAGGGAGGGGACCTCAGCCACTACTCCGTTCCTGCCCACACCCATGAAGGGCAGAGGATCAGGCCAAGCATCACGAATCGTGGTTTCGCCGTGCTCCGCCGCATCGCGCTCTGGACGCTCGAGACCAGAGGGAAACAAATGTGGTTCCCGAGGGGGCGCCCGCTGGTCGTCAAAACCTCGCGGGCCCGGAGGCGCCGGTGCTGGGTCAGAATTACAGAGCCCCCCTCGCGGGGTACCGTGGCCCAGCCGCCGTCCCCTTGCCCAACCCGTCCCCTGTGAGTCGGTCTCCCCTTGCGCCTGGACAGCGTGCTTCGGACCGTCCGGACTCCCGCAGCTTTGGCCCAAGGGGCGGGTCCCCGCAGCGGAGCAGGTGACGAACCACTTCGGAGGACACGGAATTGACGCTGTGGCCCTAGAGATACGGGACAAGGGGCCGGAACGCGGGGAGTCTAGGCTCAGATGGGCGTCGGGATCCCGGGAAAATCCCCCATCTCCCTTGACCGCAGCCCTAGAATCCCAGAAACCCAACTCCGCGCAGCTTTCGGTTTGGAGAGCCCGCCCTGGTTTGCAAGCACAGATACATGTGCCCACACCCGAACACACGCAGACACCGCCAGAGAGCGAGACAGCGAGCGGGCGCCTCCGTAGCAGTGGCCTGTGGGGCGGAACCGGCGCTGGCGCCGCCTCAAGGGGAAACCGAACTGTAGTGACCGGAAATGTTCCGAGGACAGAATAAGCCATTCCTTCTGTCCACGTTGCTAGGACTTCTCCAGCTCAACACACCTTGGTTTGTTTAATGTTACACGAGGGACAAGAGGAGAGGCAAATTTAGAAGCAGAGACACATGCTGGCTCAATTGGCGAGGAAATACAAGCAGAGTCTATACAGAAAGAAATATGGAACGGGGAGACTAGACTGTGGGGAAGGCAGATTGGAGGCCCCGAAAAGGGGCTGGTGCGGAGGCTCCTCCAGGCCCCTGCTCGCTCTGGCATTCTGTGAGAAGGAGAAAGCAGAAACCGAAAACAGAGAGTGACAGGAAAAGAAAAGAGACGCAGAAGGGGTTGGCCTAGGCACGCTGCGAGCTTCCCTCCAGCTAAGACGCTGAGGGCAAGGGAGGGGGAGGCCGACGTTGCCAGGCGAGGGGCCAAGGTCGGGCTCTTTAACTCAGCCAGGAAACATAGTGGGGGGCTCCAGGGCTAGTGGAGCCCGAACTGGAGCTCAGTTCCGGCCCGGTGCCCCTCTTCCCTAGACGCCTAGAATCTAGGGAAGAGAATCTAGCAAAGGCTGGGCCATCGCAGTTCGCCGCTGGGCCTCCCTCTGTGCGAGTCCTGGGAGAAGCCGCAGGGAACGACTCTGGCACTGGGACTCGGCTCCGGAGCTCGCGCAGAGCCTGAATGGGAGCCGACATCCAGGCAGGAGGCAAAGAAGAGGCCCCGCCCTAAAGCTAAGGGCCCAGTTCTTCGAGAGCCTGTGGCCGGAGCTGGACTCACAGGATTCGGGGTCCGCACAGCGCGCACGTGGTACCGCATCTTCGGCAGGCGGCGCCCCCAATGCCCAGCCCCTCCCTGCTTCGTTTGCCGGGCCTGAACGGTGTCAGCATTGAGGGTGGACGCCGAGTCGCGGCGAGTTGGTCCCTTGCGGTATAAACTTGGGTCTTGCCTAGGGGCGGTGCCGGGATGGATGGGGGCGCCTCTCCAACTGCAACTTCCCCAGCGCAGAGAGCAAAAAGCGCACTTCGCGGGCCGGCAGCCGCCTCGGGGTTTCAGGCGGCGCCCGCGGCAGAAAGGAGCTGAGGATTGGTTTGGGTCAAAACACCCATTTCAGCTGGCAGTGGGGTCCTCTGCGCATACAGGGCTTCCAGCTCCGGGTGCTGGCTCGCTGGGGCACCATGTGCCAGCGACTCGCCACCCGGAAATACTTGTGTTGCGCTAGAATACGCGATGGGTCTGTGTTCGGGTAACCTGGGGCTCATGGTGGGTTGTTGCTGTTGTTGTTTTACTTTACCGCTTTTCTTGCTTTCATTAGAAATGTTACTGAGAGAAGCCTCAAAGAGCGCAGACCTGGATCGTTTGGATGGGTTCATTTCAACTCAAATCCAGTAATTCAATTCAGTTCCATGACTGGTTTCCAGCGCACAGGTACACATGGCAGACGTCAAGTGTATGCCGTATGCATATGCACAGAGACGCTATTTGAAGGCAACTCTTGGAGAATTTTGAGATAAAATTCACTCTCCTGGAGTTACATTAGCAATATATGAATATGGAAAACAGGCAATCAGTTGTATTTAAAATTTGCCAACACGTCCCAGCAATCCACTCTCACCTAAGAATCCAAAATAGGGCATTGAAAAGATTTACTGGCATTCTGGTTGTTTAACATTGAAAACAAGTGTAAATCAGTTCATTTCTCTTTATATTTATTTTCAAATTTAACAATACCATAATAAGTGTAAGTAATAAAACCATATTTTGCTAAAGAAAGTTTGCACATAGGATGTTTTATTTCTATCAGTACTTATACGATGTTCTGTTAGCTCTCCTCACCCCCTTTTCTTCTATTTCACCGTGTAATGTGAGCTTTAAATATTCATGCGTCGGCCCAGACTTGCATTTATTTAATGTGTTTTAAACTAATAACGTTTTAATGTGATATAATTTGATTCCATGAAGTATTGGAACATAAAAGAGCCTACTTCACAAGCGATTTTGAGTGAGGGTGAGCGCACAAGCTAAACGATTCTTTTAGTTTTGGACGCAGATCAGAGTGTTAAACGGAAGTGAGGCACGCCTTTAGGTAGGCCCTTTAATATTCTCGCTTACTTCATTCTCCATTTTTCTGTAGTAACTTCAGAGCTGTGGGAGAGGATCACCCCAGGATTGGGGTGCTTTCCCTGGAGCCTGCCATGTGAACCTGCAAATCGCCAAGTGAATACCTCAGCCTCAGGGCAGGTTGTGGGCTGATTTCTATTTTTTCTTTTGGGAGGAAAGTCTTTTGGGAAGGTCAGAGGACTACAGGATATGAAGTCTGGATTTGAGAATGTGCCGGAAATAAAATTGTGCTCTAAAAATCTTTCAGATTTGCTGCTGATTCGCTATCTTTAGCAACCCAGCCCAGAGTAAGATGGAAAAGATGAGCCATGCTTGGGCCAAAGCACCTTTGAGATGAGCTCTGAAGCCAGTCTCAGTGTTTAGCCATCACCAGAGACACTTCCAAAGCCTTAACTTTTCCTTCACTTTGTACTGGGGGTGGGAGCCTTCTGGCACTGAATGCAAATCTACAAAAAAAAAAAAAAAAAAAAAAAAATCCTCTACACAAAGAAACCCTAATTTATTTTCAGTCAGATGAAAACCATTTGAAATATCTAATATAAGGAGCTTATGAACATAGAATCAGAAAGTCATTTTCCCCCTAAATCATGAAAATATTTCTAATGGGAAATCATGACATTGTATCCTCGTTATAAACACATTGTGTGGACCTATCACATAAGGAAACTCCGGCAATCTACTATTACCTAAGAATCCAAAATGAGACATTGAAAACATTTGCAGTCTGAGGACAAAATAGTCATACTAAATACATACCAAAATAATCATGCTAAATTATTCATACTGAAATGCTGCTATCCTTTCGACTAAAACAATTTTTAGAACAAGTATTGGTAATTTTCTGGACAGATCTATATAAATCCTCCCAGCAAAACATTTAAGAAATATGTGCTCAGATTTTATTTTTATAGGATATATGTGTGTATATGTATATATATTTTATGTATGTACATATTTACATACATATGCATGTGTGTGTGTGTGCGCGCGCGTGTGTGTGTAAAGTTCTCTACCATAGGCAGGCTGAGAGTTCCAAGATGGGCTTTTCCTTGTTAGGTACAAATTCTTATAAACAAGGTATGAGATAGAAACAGTTTAGTTAATTTTTTCCTAATTTGGTACAGCAGTTGGTGTCTCATTTCTCATGCAGTTTGCACGTAGACTCATGTACCCCATGAAGTGACAAAAGAGAATCAGGGATGAAAACTTGCCGGTGTCTGCAGGCGGTGCCTCAAAGTGCTGTTTTGGACACACGTTCTTGGTGGTGGGGAGTTTGCTGTCTCTAAACCAGGCCTGACCTTTTGTCTTTTGACCTCTGATGCATGAAATTAGGTAGCAAAAGAAAATGTGAAGAAAAGGATACAAAAACATGGAAAAACAACCCTCCTTGACAATAGTCATTGTATCAGATCATAGCTGAGCTGCCCTACACAGCCCAAAGTGCTTCTTTATAAGGCTGCGGGTCTTCCTGGCCACTGGGTTCCTGTTCTCCTTTGTGGGCAATCTGCATTTGTTGGGGGAGGGATTAAGCACTCTTTCTAATTAAGCTCAGAGCTGGGTTTTGTCTTGGCTCCTTTCACCAAAGCCCGTTTAGTGAACGTTTGGCTCCTCCATTTCCTCTGAGGTCTTCTGTGTAGGCTGGGTGGCTGGGTGTACCACCTGGGGCAGCTTCCAAGACCCAGAGGAAAACTCTGCCCCTTCTGGCCACCCAGGCTGAAGCTGAATCCCAGCTGGCATGGAGGGGAGAGGGTGGCAAGAGGCAGGTCATGTTCCTTGGTCCTGAAGGACCACATACCCCAAGGGAATAACCCTCCACTCTTTCTCCAGACCCAGTCAGAAAGCCTGAGGCACTGGAGTTCCCTGACCGCTTGGCCTAGCAAGTCAGCTCAGTACCCTCCCCTGTCATGAGAGTCAGGGAGGAGGGCAAGAACATTTACAGAGACGCCTTCCGCAAGCCTTACACAACATCCTTTGATCCTCAAAGCCGCCCTGGGAAGGGGTACACAGCCCTGGGTTAGGAGCCACAGTACAATGCCACTTGAGTCCCAGGAACTGTCTAGAAGGGAAACAGGCCTCGACTTAGATGGTAAGAGAGTGAGGGTGTGTGTAAGCAAAGAGAGATCTGGGAGAACTGTGCAAGGTACTGAAGCCAGACTCTGGAAAGGGGGAGGCTGGAGGGGACATGTCTAGAGGGTGACCTGAGATGAGCGTTGAAGGGTAAGTAGGACTTTGCTAGATAAATAAGGAACAGATGGCATAATTAAAATCTGCACTTTGCAGAAGAGGCTACTGGATATCAACATACAAGCAAAATGCTAAGAAAAGAGCTGCCCAAGGGTTTGGGAGCAATGTAGGAATGGCAAATGCTTCTGAGGGAAGGAATTCCCAGTGGTTTGAGGAATGGGACAAAGGAAGAAAGATGGCTAGGGTGGGCAGGCCCCTGCTGTACCTCATGAAGATTGTCAGAGCAGCAGCTAAAACATATTCTCCCCTTACTATATGGAGTAAATGGACCCACAGGCCAAAGGGAAGAGGTAAGAGAAAGGCCCTAGGACCAAAGGAGAGAAACGTAGGGAAGCTTACTCTCCATCAGTTTTTTGGATTTTTTTTTAACCTTCTCCCCTGGGAAGTTTGCACAAAGTTCCCTCACAAACCTCAGTCTGGAAAAACAAACCAACCACCCTCAGCCTGGAATGTTCCTCATGAACCTTACTAAATCCTCTCAGGCTGTAAAGATCCCCCCAGAGCCGCAGCTGGTGGCCACCATTCTCTGCTCAGGCCACATAGCCCTGAGCTCACCCTTCCTATTACCTTATGGATTGGAGATGAAGTGTCTGTGTCCAGTTCTCACTACTCCTCCTAGTTTCCTGGCTCCCATGGGCAGGACTTATCCTCTGGGCACCAGCTCTTCTGGCAGTAAGTCATTCTGTTCCCTTATAACAGTAGTTTCTGCACTTCAGTGTGAGAAGAATCACATGCAGATCCCTGGGCCCCAGCCCCAGAGAGCTTGGTGTAGTGCTATGGGATCGAGCTTGGAACCTGAATGTCTAGTAACTTCCCCAGGTGAGTCGGATGCAGGAAGTACCTGGACCATCCATTGAGAAACACTGGCTTAAAAGCTTTTTCAGAGCAAGGACTAAGCCACTGTGATTCACTGACCCCTGCCCCACTCACCAGGTCTACACCTGTCTAAACACCCTGAACTAGAACTTGTGAGGCTGGCAACATCCAGATCCTCAAAGTACCAGCAGCCATATAGACAAACTATTCCTGATTTGCCCCAAAAGGACCAAAAAACCATCTGACAAAAAACCATCCATTACCAAAGGGTAATGGATATGCCCCCTTCTTCTCATTTTAATTCAATTCTATTCAGCAAAGACAGCCTTGTGCTTAGTCCTGGAGAGAGAGGAGAGCCTCCTGCCTCAAGTTGCTAGAAGTCACACTGAAGAAATAAGCCTTTAATCCATGGAAGAACTTGATCTGGCATTTTTTTTTTTTTTTTGAGACAGTCTTGTTCTGTTGCCCAGGCTGGAGTGCAGTGGCAGGATCTCAGCTCACTGAAACCTCCAACTCCCAGGTTCAAGTGATTCTCGTGCATCAGCCTCCCAAGTAACTGGGATTACAGGCGCACGCCACCACACTTGGCTAATTTTTGTATTTTTAGTAGAGACAGGATTTTGCCATGTTGGCCAAGCTGGTCTCCAACTCCTGGCCTCAAGTAACCTGCCCACCTTGGCCTCCCAAAGTGCTGGGATTATAGGCGTGACCCACTGCACCTGGCCCAGGTTTTTAATTATATACAATTAGGAAAACAAAAGTGGAGTCCTCCCTTCCTGCTAAGGAAATCTATGAAGATTTCTTAAAGGGGGCAGCATTTGATCTGGGTCTGGAGGAGTGAGTTGGAAAAGAAGGGGAGAAGGATGCTACAGACCAACAGTTCAATATGGTGAGCAATGGCTTGGAGGGAGAAAATGCTTGGCTTATTTAGGAACTGGTAAGGCAGGAGAAAAGAGAGAATTCCCTGGTGATGAAGCTGAGACCAGTTGAGGAAACAGAGTCCTCAAGGAGCTATACTAAGAACTGCATTAATCTTTTTTTTTTTTTTTTTTTTTTTTTTGAGACAAGGTCTCACTCTGTCACCCAGGCTGGAGTGCAGTGGTCCCACCATGGCTTACTGCAGCCTTTATCTCCCATGCTCAAGTAATCGCCCCGCCTCAGCTTCCTGAATACCTGGGACTACAGGCATGCACCACCACGCCTGGCTAATGTTTGTATTTTTTGTAGAGACAGGGTTTCACCGGGTTATCCAGGCTGGTCTTGAACTCCTGGGCTCAAGCCATCCACCTGCCTTGGCTTCCCAAGGTGCTGGGATTACAAGCATGAGCCACCACGCCCAGCCTAGAGCAATCTTAAGTTCTGATCCACTTACAAACCCCAGGGTTTGCTACTCCCAGGTAACACTCATGGGAACATCCGAACTTCCTTTGGAGATTTGCAAGACTCTCTTGCTGGCCCCCCTGGATGAGCAGGAGTAACTATGCCTGCTTTTGTGGGCTTTTGTGTCTGCACTGTGCCTAGGGTTATTCCACTAGTGAGCATATCAGACTCCCCCTGGGTGCCACACTTATGCGAATGCCTTTATCACACTGTCATGGCTCCTTGTCCTCTTCCCTTCCTGTCATGAAAGCAGTGAGACAGTGTCTGATCCCACTCTGCAACCCCAAAACAGCACAGGACTTGCACATAAATATGCTCATTTGAGAGTCTGATGAATGAATAAATGTGGTGAAGGTAAAATCCTCCCTGCACTGGTCCTCTGCAGCCCATGACTCTAGCTCTCACTTCACCACATCCTAGAAGCATGACATCACCTCTGTGTCCCTCGGTTTGCTAACCTATAAAATGGGGAGAATAAGTGCCACCCACTCAACCTATTTTTCATGGCAGTTGTGAGGACCAAATGATATAACAGCTGGGATTTGTTTCACAAAGTATTGTTAGGATGGGTTTGGATTCCCCAGTGCTGCTTACAGAAAATCCGTTTTTTTTTTTTTTTTTTTTTTTTTTTTTTTTTGAGACAGAGTCTCACTCTGTCACCCAGGCTGGAGTGCAATGGTGTGATCTCGGCTCACTGCAACCTCGGCCTCCCGGGTTCAAGCGATTCTCTTGCCTCAGCCTCCCAAGTAGCTGGGATTACAGGTGCCTGCCAGCATGCCTGGCTAATTTTTGTATTTTTAGTAGAGATGGGGTTTTACCTTGGTGGCCAGGCTGGTCTCGAACCCCTGACCTTGTGATCCACCTCCCTCAGCCTCCCTCAAAGTTTTGGGATTACAGGCGTGAGCCACTGTGCCCGCAGAAAACCTTTTTTGGTAACCTAAATGCATTTCTCCTTTGGTAGAGGAGCCAATGGACCAGAATTTGACAGGAGGTATGAATGCAGGTTTATAAAGGAAGAGGCCGACAGTACTCATGGGTTGAAAAATTGTGTTTCTTTTAAAAATATCCTTTTCCAGCACTGAAGGAGAGAAAGCAAAGAACAAAAAATTCAACTCAAGCACATCTGAGAGCCATAAGGTTAACAGCTGTCATGATACTGCTGCTAAAATTCTGAAAAGACAATGTCGGATCTAGATTTGCTGGGATAAAACACAGCTAGGCAGAGCTGAAAGGGGGAAAAAAAACCCTCAGACCCTAAAGAAAAAATGAAAAGACAAAATTGCAGTCAATAGTGCATTAATGAGGTGAATTCTAGTGTATATATACACACACACATACACACACAGAGACACATACCCTATAAATTGCAGAATTTCACTCTGTAGAAGAGAAGGCTCAGAAAGATGAATCCTAAGTGTTCAGTTTGATTCTCCACCAACCCGCACCCTCAGGAGTCTTCCAGAGGGCATTCTCCTGAGAGAGAAACTAGAATAGGCCAGAGCATTTAAGATGGTGCAACCAGTAGTTTATTAATTAATGTACGGGCAGGGCACAATGGCTCACTCCTGTAATCCCAGCAGTTGGGAAGCTAAGGTGAGTGGATCACTTGAGTTCGAGATTAGGCTGGGTAACATGGCAAAACCCTGTCTCTAGAAAAAAATTACAAAAATTAGCCAGGGGTGGTGATGCATGCCTATAGCCCCAGCTACTCAGGTAGCTAAGGTGGGAGGATCACTTGGGCCTGTGAGGTTGAGGCTGCAGTGAGCTGTGATGGCACCACTGCACTCCAGCCTCAGTGACAGAGTGAGACATTGTCTCAAAAAAAAAATTAATGTACAAATGTGTCCCAACTTACAATGGGGTTGCATCCTGATAAACCCACCGTAAATTGACGATACCTTAAATCACAAATGTTGTTAATACACTTACTGAACACCATAGCTTAGCCTAGCCTACCTTAAACATACTCAGCATACTCACATTAGCCTACAGTAGGGCAAAATTGTCTGGCCACACAACACACTGCAGAGTATCAATAGTTTAGCCTCATGATCACGGGGCTGACTGAGAGCTGAGGCTCACTGCTGCGGCCCAGCATTGAGAGAGTATCTCACTGCATATTCTGGTATGATACCCAGGGAAAAGAGCAAAATTCAGAATTTAGCATGATTTCTACTCAACACATACTGCTTTCACACCATTGTAAAGTGGAAAAGTCCTAAGTAAAACCATCGTAAATTTGGGATCATCTATATTGCTAATTAAATGATAATCAATTGGTAAATAGTTCATTAGTAGCATAGGGACTTGGGATAGTGGGCCTCATTTAATTGTATGAACTCTATCCAGGCTGGCCTCTCTACAGCATCCAAGCGAACAGTGGTCCATTCTAAGGTTGAATACCTCCAGGGACAGTGAGCTCACGAACCCTTTGCCTTCTAGGCAGTCCTTTCCCTCACTGAGCACAAATTAGCTTCCATACAGCTTCTTGCCACTGGTCTAAGTTCTGCTCTTTGGGAGTCATCACCCTCAGGAAAGAACAAACAAGGTGGCACAGCAAAGGATCCTGTGAAAAAATCTGCTCTGAAATTCCAGAGAAAGAGATCTGCTCAGACAGATCTTTTCACGGGAACCCTCAATGTGCCACCTTGAGGGGCATTACAACATCTCCTCTATGTCTTTGGATGTCTTTGGAATAATCCCAGCTGGAAGGGTTGGGTGGTTTTGGAATGTTAACTAGAGGAAGCACATTCAGGAGTAAAGCCAGGGCAGGATTATGGAGCTGAGAGCCTAATCTTACAGAAAATTTCTGCAACCCCATTCCCATGGCTGTGTCCCATTGAGCTACAGATTCGCATATAATCTATTTTTAAAAGGACATTGCCTGCCGGGCACGGTGGCTCATGCCTGTAATCCTAGCACTTTGGGAGGCTGAGATGGGCAGATCATTTGAGGTCAGGAGTTCGAGACCAGCCTGTCCAACATGGTGAAATCCCGTCTCTACTAAAAATACAAAAATTAGCCGGGCGTGGTGGCCTGTGCCTGTGATCCCAGCTACTTGGGAGGCTGAGGCAGGAGAATAGCTTGAACCCGGGAGGCAGAGGTTGCAGTGAACCGAGATCACACCACTGCACTCCAGCTTGGACGACAGAGTGAGACTCCGTTTCAAAAAAATAAAATAAAATAAAATAAAAGGACATTGCCCTCTCTTCCTCGGTGCTGCCTATGGAGGTGGCAGACACTTCCTACTCGCATAATGGCCACCCTCAGACTCCTCATGAAGCCCAAGATTTTCTTTTCTTTCTTTTTTTTTATTATTATACTTTAAGTTCTAGGGTACATGTGCATAACGTGCAGGTTTGTTACATATGTATACTTGTGCCATGTTGGTGTGCTGTGCCCATCAACTCGTCAGCACCCATCAACTCGTCCTTTACATCAGGTATAACTCCCAATGCAATCCCTCCCCCCTCCCCCCTCCCGGTGAGAGGCCCCAGTGTGTGACGTTCCCCTTCCCGAGTCCAAGTGATCTCATTGTTCAGTTCCCACCTGTGAGTGAGAACATGCGGTGTTTGGTTTTCTGTTCTTGCAATAGTTTGCTGAGAATGATGGTTTCCAGCTGCATCCATGTCCCTACAAAGGACACAAACTCACCCTTTTTTATGGCTGCATAGTATTCCATGGTGTATATGTGCCACATTTTCTTAATCCAGTCTGTCACTGATGGACATTTGGGTTCATTCCAAGTCTTTGCTATTGTGAATAGTGCCGCAATAAACATACGTGTGCATGTGTCTTTATAGCAGCATGATTTATAATCCTTTGGGTACATACCCAGTAATGGGATGGCTGGGTCATATGGTACTTCTAGTTCTAGATCCTTGAGGAATCGCCATACTGTTTTCCATAATGGTTGAACTAGTTTACAATCCCACCAACAGTGTAAAAGTGTTCCTATTTCTCCACATCCTCTCCAGCACCTGTTGTTTCCTGACTTTTTAATGATTGCCATTCTAACTGGTGTGAGATGGTATCTCATTGTGGTTTTGATTTGCATTTCTCTGATGGCCAGTGATGATGAGCATTTTTTCATGTGTCTGTTGGCTGCATGCATGTCTTCTTTTGAGAAATGTCTGTTCATATCCCTTGCACACTTTTTGATGGGGTTGTTTGTTTTTTTTCTTGTAAATTTGTTTGAGTTCTTTGTAGGTTCGCCTTTGTCAGATGAGTAGATTGCAAAAATTTTCTCCCATTCTGTAGGTTGTCTGTTCACTCTGGTGGTAGTTTCTTTTGCTGTGCAGAAGCTCTTTAGTTTAATTAGATCCCATTTGTCAACTGTGGCTTTTGTTGCCGTTGCTTTTGGTGTTTTAGACATGAAGTCCTTGCCCATGCCTATGTCCCGAATGGTATTACCTAGGTTTTCTTCTAGGGTTTTTATGGTATTAGGTCTAACATTTAAGTCTCTAATCCATCTTGAATTAATTTTCGTGTAAGGAGTAAGGAAAGGATCCAGTTTCAGCTTTCTACTTATGGCTAGCCAATTTGCCCAGCACCATTTATTAAATAGGGAATCCTTTCCCCATTTCTTGTTTTTCTCAGGTTTGTCAAAGATCAGATGAAGCCCAAGATTTTCAAAGAGGAACAAGACATTCATCTGGCAGCAGTCAGACTGATATGTCAAAATTAAGTGTAACTGGTAGACACCTAGAGGTATTGACAACCAGAGGTATTGACAACAGGATTCATAGAAGGTTCAAGAGCCAGTTCTTGATGTCCAACATTGGTTATGGGAGCAACAAAAAAATAAAGCACACGCTGCCCAGTAGCTTACAGAAGTTCCTGGTCCACAACATCAAGGAGCTGGAAGTGCTGCTGAAGTGCAACAAATCGTACTGTGCTGAGATCGCTTACAATGTTTCCTCCAAGAACCATAAAGCCATTGTGGAAAGAGCAGCCCAGCTGGCCATCAGAGTTACCAGTCACAATGCAAGGCTGTGTAGCAAAGAAAATAAATAGACAGCCCATATGCCCATTTTATTTCTGTTTAAGTAAAAACTGCAAAAAAAAAAAAAAAAAAAAAAAAAGGAAAAAAAGAAAACAAAAAGAAAAGGACATTGCTACAAGAACCACCGTGAAACCACAGGCCCATATGCTAAAACAGCCCTGGGAGACAGTTGAGTCCACCCCTTCTCCCATTTTGCAGATGGAGACACTAAGGCCCAGAGAAGGAAATAGAATTGCCACAGGTTCTACAGTGAGTTCATGGGAGGGGCAAGACTAATGAGAAAACGGACATCTCTTGGACACTCACTGGGCACTGTGCTTTGCATACATGATCATATTCCATCCTCAAAACAAACCTGTGCAGCCAGTTTTGTTAGTGCTCCGGATTCACAGATGAAGCCTCAACTTTGAGGCTCAGACACTGGGAGTTGCCCAGGATCACACAGTTAGGAGACGGCAGAGCTGGAATTTGAAAGCCAGTCTGATTTTCCACACAAATCGTTTGACCACTAACACTTTAGGGTTGCCTAAAACCCAGGCCCCATCTCTCCACTCCCCTAAGTCCACTCTATCCCTGTAGTCCTCCATTATGTTACATTGACTCCTAAAGAAAAAAGATCCAAATGGACACAGCTCTGGAGGATTTGCAAAGCACTTCTGTGTCTTCTTGCACATCATCTCAGGAGATCCTGATCCCAGACCCAGGTTGTAGCCTGGGCAGAAATAGCATGCTCATTTCACAAAGCAAGAACTGTTGGGTTTCCTTCAATCTAATGATTTCACCACCATCTGTGCGATAGCCGAGAGAAGTCAACAGGTTGAGAAACTCCTGTGGTAGGAAGGGAGACCCATGACCTGCCAATAGGGAAGAACAGACATATGGAACTTGGCCAGGGAAACTTAATCCAGAAGAAAAAAGTGTGTTTTCTCTCCTTATATGTTTTAAATAGAATAATGAGATAATCCTGGATTTTAAAAACTCAACTCTGGTGTTTATATTTTAATTTATTCTCAGAAGGGTAGGAGGGTCTAGAGGAAATGCAAAATGTGAGTCTTATTTTATGATTTGCTATGGTAAGCCACATTTAATCCCTTTCTTCAGCGAAAGGATTTACGAAGGATACAACACAGTGTACCTATCTGTTGCCTTATTGTATTTTTTTCCCAGATTTTTATTTAGTTTATAATGTTACAACAATAAGAGAAATTAAAAGGAAAGAAAATTATCCATAATCCTACCAGTGTAACAAATGAACTGTTCAGTGCTCTTCTTACCTCAGGCGAAATTTACATAGGTGATTTATGAGTGTAGTTACAGCTTCCTATTCATTCGGCTTTCTCACTTGACAGTTTATCATTATAATGCCACAGGTCTTCATAATTATCATTTAAAAATAAATGTTTTAATAATTATTTTAATGGCTGCTTAATACTCTTTTGAGTGGATATATCATTCCCTAGTATTATATATTTAGAAGGACTGCAATTTTTCACTATCACAGATAATCCCAAAGTGCATGTCTTCATACATATCACGTTCTCCTATTTTTGTCATTTCTGTAAAATCCCCAGATCTAGATTTGCTGGGTCAAAGGGCCTGAATGCTTGCATGGCTCTTGATATATATGGGCAAATCGCTTTGCCAAAGGCTTTTTATACTTTTACTTTGTCTCTAGTAATGGATGAGTAGGATAGTCTCATATCATGCTCTTGCCACAACCAAGGGAAATCTACCAATAAATGAAATGTAAGTTGATAAGCAACGTTTTTACTTCATTTTTACAAATGGCTTGACAAGCCTGTTGCAGGCTCTTGATTCTCTTATTTCTGTTGCTGTCATAAATTAAGTGCCTATGCCAAGAATTTGGGAAAGCGCCAAAGCAATTATTATACCCATTTTACAGCTGAGGAAACTGAGTCTCAGGGATTTGCCCAATAGGCTGGACAGTGAGTAAGTGGAAGTGCTGAGACTTTGGTAATATCATCAGCTGTTGTGAACCAAAGATGATGCATTGGTTTCTTATAACCTCCTGGAATGTCTTCTGGGGTTTGTTTTGTTTTTTAATCCCCCAGGTTTTCGGAGAAGCTGGGAAAATGTGTTCACATCGGGTATGTTTGTAACTTCTCTTTAACAAGTATCATCGACCTCTGCCAGCCTCCAATTGCTACTTACAGCATGTGCTTAGTTTGGAGGAGACTTTTGATATATATTTTTTTGCCGGAGAATCTGACCTTCACAGCTGGAAGGAATGTCAGAGAGAATCTCATACCACTGGCTTATTTTGGAGATGGAGAAACTGAGGCCCAAAGAAGAGAAAGGACTTGCCCAGGTTCATTCACAGAGCTGGCAGCCAGACTTAGGATCTATGCTCTTGTTTTAAAATGTTACCTAGAGCACATCAGTGGGTCCCTTGTGTTTTGTGAGGTATTCATAAGTAAATATAGTTTCTTTTTTTCTCACTCCTGTGGCCCAGGCAAGAGTGCAGTGGCACAATCATGTCTCATTGCAGCCTCAACCTCCCAGGCTCAAGTGATCCTCCTGCCTTTTTTTTTTTTTAAATTTTCTGTAGAAATGGGGTTTCACTGTTATCCAGGCTGGTCTCAAACTCCTAGGCTCAAGCGATCCTCTTGCCTCAGCCTCCCAAAGTGTTGGGATTTCAGGCATGAGCCACTGCACTTGGCCCTCATGCCACTGCACCTGGCCCATAAGTGAATATTTTTTAAAAGCAGTGAGAACTATCTGAGAAACACTAGATATCTCATGTTTCTTTTGGAGCTCCCTGGTGAAATAAGTCTGGGTAACACTAAGCTAATGTGAAACAGATTTATTTATTAAAGGACTTCCCAAAGTGTAATACCCCAAATGACATTTGTTTGTTTTTATTTGTTTTATTTTGTTGTGGTGGGGTTTTCTTGTGTGTGTGTTTTGGTTGTTGTTGTTTTACGTTGAGCAAATATTTTCTTTTTACTAGATTTTACTTCTAAATTATAATTTGCTCTTTTTTTGGACTAGGGAGTACATACATATAGCTCAAATTTAAAAGGTACAGAGGGAACCTGAGGGAAAGTCTCTTCCTACCTCTGCCCCTCAACCACCCAGTATACCTCCCTGGTAACTTTGTAATCAGTGTCACCGTATTCTTGCAGAGTTATGTGTCCGCTTAACAATATATACTGGTGATTGTTCCACACTGGTACTTTAAGGGCTTCCTTGTTCTTCATGTATTTTTCCTGCAGTGGGGTATTCTGATCAATACGCATTTAAATCTCCAATTGGAATATAGTCTCTACCCTTGGGGAGCATACAGTTTCCTGCAAAAATGAGGTGTGTTCATTATGACTGCTGAAAGAAGAGATAGAAAGTGTGGTAGGCAAGCAGAGGAAGAGGTCACTCTCAGTTGAGTTTGGATATTGGATGGGAGCTGGGACCTAAGAAACTGCCTGTTGCAGGTGAGTCTCTGGCTGATGGACAGTGACAAACTGTCCTTTGTTTTAAAACAAAGAAGGCCAGCATGTGTATAGATCTGGCCAACATGAACATTTAGCTGCTGAACACAAACGCTTGATTTTTATTAGCTATATTTGTTGCCCATATATTGGAACAGATCTTAAAGTGGAAGTCAGACGTGTATTATCAGATATCATTTGGAGTAATGAGTGTATTTTCCTAATCTTTCCAACACCAACCTAACAACTCATCTCCAAAAGCATGCATACTAATTAATTTGTTTTCCATATAGTAATAAGATTAACAACCTTGCATTTACACGGGGTACTGAGTCATGCTCAAATAAAACAAGTTCTAATGAGAAAAATTGAATGTGGCAGCAAATCATGTCCCACCCGGCAATCCAGGTTTATGTGTGTTTGTCTGTCTTTGCTACACATATTTTTGTCAGGATCTCACTGTAAACAAGATGATTTCTTTCATGTTGGGTAAGTCTAGGTAAATTTGTTTAATGAACAACAAAGTCATTGTAAACATTGCACAAATCTGAGGGTCTGGCAGCATGGCTGGGAATCTTTTAAGCTGCTTCAAAAAATGAAACATGTTCACCAAAAAAACAATATTGAAAGAAAACACTATTAATATGTCAAGGCTCTTAGACATGCAGCCTGGCTCAATTCTATTCTGAACAATAGAAGAATTTGTGATGGAATGACATGTGATCTTGCACAGTCACTCTACCTCACTTTATCTGGGCCTCAGTTTCTTCCTCTGTCAACTGGATAGAATCCACCTGCTAATCATCAGTATCAGCTGGAAGTGGAGGGTAGGAATTGGGAGCTTTAAAATACACACATGGCCGACCTGGCCTACAAATTCCAGTTCTATCAGACCCCAAAACCCTAATCTCTGGGGGCTGGGATCCCAGGATCTACATTTTTAAAAACAAATTTTTCATGTGATTTGATGATCAGGCAGGTTTGGGACCCTCTGGACTAGAGAGATTACCACTAAGATCTTTTCCAAATTTCATGACCATTAAAACTGATGATTCTAAAAACTCATCTTGGAAAATACCGTTGTGTGTCTGGGCAGAAGAAGAACACTGGTAAGGGAAGCAGGAATCTGGATTCCAGTCCTAGGGCTCCCCTCAAGCTATCCAGGGGACACTGGAAAAGCCATGCCAGGCACAGTGGCTCATGCCTGTAATGCTAGCATTTTGGGAGGCCAAGGCAGGTGGATCACCTGGGGTCAGAAGTTCAAGACCAGCCTGGCCAACATGGTGAAACTCCATCTATACTATAACACAAAAATTAGTCTGGCATAATAACAGGTGCCTATAATCCCAGGTACTTGGGAGGCTGAGACGGGAGAATCACTTAAACCCGGGAGACGGTGGTTGCAGTGAGCCGAGATCGCACCACTGCACTCTTAGTCTGGGTGGCTGAGCAAGACTCTCGTCTCAAAAAAAGAAAAGCCATTTCACTTTGGACCTAGTCTCTTCATCCACACAATAAAGGCACTGGAGCAGGCAGTGTCAGGGCCCTTCCTCTCACATTCTGCACCCTAATTCTGATTCCTCTGGGATTCATTGCTTGCACATAAACCACCCTTAGGTGACTGAATACAGAGACTGGTAAGGGAGGCTGGCTGGGTTCATCTGCAGTAGCCTACCCATTCTTCCTGAGGCCCAAGGAGTCTCTTCTGCCTTGTACCCTTGGTGGGTCGCACCCCTCCAGCTCTTTCAGAGGCGCTGAGGGTCTGTTCTGGCCCAGAGCCAGGCACCTCCTCAACCCTCACTTCTCTCCTCCATTTAGGACTCAACTCATTCTAGCTTTTCCTGTTCCTCCAAGACAAGATCTACAAAAGATCTGCCTATACCTTATCCCCCAGAGATCCCCTACGTAGTAAATCCCCATAAGTATCTGAGAAATTAGAATGATTGAGTGAATGAATGTCATAGGATAGTCCTTCCAGCTGGGTTTTTTTTTTTTTTCCAACCTCCCGAGTAGCTGGGATTACAGGCACCCACGACAACGCCTGGCTAATTTTTGTATTTTTAGTAGAGATGGGGTTTCACCATGTTGGTCAGGATGGTCTCCAACTCCTGACCTTGTGATCCGCCCACCTCGGCCTCCCAAAGTGCTGGGATTACAGGCGTGAGCCACCGCGCCTGGCTTCCAGCTTTAACATTCAATGCCTCTGTCCCTCTCTGTCCTCAGAGGGTTCATCCTCAGTGAGGTGAAAGAGGACAAAGTCTTGTCAGGTCTACTTACCGCATAGGACCGTGCAAAGAGTGGCCGCTTCAGCCAAACGTCAAGCCTGTCAGTTTTACTAACTTCATATAAATGGGATTATACTGGATGTATTCTCTGTGTCTTGCTCTTTTCACCCAATGTTATATTCTATATCCTTACTAGGATGGGGATTATCAGGGATCACCTTTAATTATTCATTAAACTATATACATATGCTTTATGCATTTTCAGTATCTGTACTATACTTCACAACAAAAGAAGAATTCAGGGAACCCAAGACAATTACCATTTGCTTTCAACAGACAACCCAGAACGAGTGTTCTCTTTTAGTCTTAAAAAAAAGTGGCTGGGTGTCATGGCTCACATCTGTAATCCCAGAACTTTGGGAGGCGGAGGCAGGAGGATCACTTGAGACCAAGAATTCAAGACTAGCCTGGACAACATGGCAAATCCTTATCTCTACAAAA
Organism: Macaca nemestrina; assembly: GCF_043159975.1. Taxonomy (NCBI): domain Eukaryota; kingdom Metazoa; phylum Chordata; class Mammalia; order Primates; family Cercopithecidae; genus Macaca; species Macaca nemestrina. The sequence continues at coordinate 66,405,116 of NC_092138.1, forward strand.
AATAAAAAATTACTGGGCAAGGTAATGCCTGTAGTCCCAGTTACTTGGGAGGCTGAGGCAGGACGATCGCCTGGCTGCAGTAAACCAAGACCACATCACTGCACTCCAGAGTTAGAGCCTGTCTCAGAAAAAAGAAAAAAGTGACTTGGAACCTGCAAGATCTTTACAAATGGCAAGAACCTTGGGGAAGTTTTTCACATGGGAACTTTACCTCAGAGCTTGCCTTTTTGCATTCCTTGGCGAGTATTCAGTCAATAGAAGCACTGCCCTCACTATATGGGTCACACATCACATGGGGCTGTGCCTCGCCTACCAAGTGGCCTCACCTGTCTGAACTTGTTTCTTCATATGGATAACAATGGTGTCACTGGTAGCACACTGTGGGGTGTGGAGGATGCCGACATAAATGAAGTACGAGGACACAACTTACCATACCCTATGACTGGGTCTAAATCTGCACATGTGGCAAGGTAACAGTGTGGAAAATCGGGGTTATAGGCTTTGTGTTGATAAACTTGAGAAAGAGTTGGGGGAAATCATTTTCCACTAACAGACCCAGTGCAGCAACACTTCAGTATTTACCTGCCTAGGCTGCCTCATGCATTGCTCTGTGGGGAATCAGGGTTTAATGAAGTAGGATAAACCACACACGCACATTAGTTAGCCTCAGCACAGGCAGGATTAACTTTACACTCCATTTGCAAGAGAAAAGCTCCTCTCCTAGAGTTTGTTATAAAAGGATTTAGAATCACAGAATGATAGAGCTGGAAGAGAGCCCCTAAGACATCATCATAATCCTACCCTGTCATTTTACAAAGGGTCAAACTGAAGTCCAGAGAGCAGAAGAGACCTGCCCAAGGTCACCTACTGAATTAGCACCGAGCTCAGGTTGGACCCCAGTCTCCAGATCCCCAGGCCTGCATCCTCTCCACTTTCTCCTATATTGCTCAACCACTGCCTTGTAACAAAGGTAGGGTAGCATATTTCTCTTTCTGGCTTTGCTCTCTACCCCTTGATACTCACACCCTCCATATTCAGGTTTCATGGTGTATGAGCAAAGTTGGCATGTACCCAACTGAGCCAGCCGCCCTCATGTCAGTGTAGCTTTGCACTTGCTGTTTCCTTTATCTTCACTGGTCTTCCCTCTCTACTCTTTCCAGAGACACTCTATTCAGTGTTGCCTTCCCCAGGAATTCTTCTCTGAACCATGCCCTCTTCCATCTCTCTAGACTTTGAGCTCCTTTAGAGTAGGGACTACATCTTTGTATCTCACTGCCTAGCAGAGGAATGGCATGTGGCAGACACAGGGTAAACATTTGTTGAATAAATAAATGGCCAGATAAAATAATAATTAAATGCACAAATGAATGAATGAAGTGAAAGGCAGGTAGGAGGCAGCATGGGTCTCAAACAACCTGGAGTGCTTAACAACTTGCCAATTTAGCTCAAGTCCTTCCTTGTGGAGTTCTGGCCTATTCTAGATGTTTTCCATGACTACCATGGTCCATGACCCGCCTCCTTGGGATGGCCTGGACTCTGACCACATATCACTGAGCTGAATCTACCATAGCCCTGGGCTTTCACCTCAGGCCCCAAATAGACTGGCAATGAGCCATCATTTCTGTCCTTGCCACCATCTTCAACCAGTTTTCCCAGGGCTGCCTGCACTGGGGGATACACCTAGGAAATTTCCACGTGAGACGTGAAGCCTATTTCTTCAGGTGACAGCGCTCCTCAGGGTTTAGTGCCAACACAGATTCCCCATGCGCACCTCAATTCTAGCAACTTGATTAAAGAAGGCACCTTCAGATGTCCCTTGTTTATATAGACTCCTGAGAGGGAAAGTTAGGAGTGTATATAAGTACCAATACACATGTATACGACTGGGATAGGCATTGAAGTAGAAGTCAGGAGACTTGGGGTTCAGCCCCAACTTTGTCAGCATGGCAAAACGGTTAAGCATGTGGATTCTGGAATTGTACTGCTGGGTTAGAATCCCAGCTCTAGCACTTACTGGCTGTTAGCCTTGGGGAGGTTACCTAACCGTGGTGTGCTTCATTTCCCCACCTGTAGAATGGAGACAATGATATTCTCTGCCTCACGGAGCTGGTGTGAAGAATACATGAGGTAGGCTGGGCTCCGTGGCTCACACCTGTAATCCCAGTGCTTTGAGAGGCCAAGACGAGAGGATCGTTTGAACCCAGGAGTTTGAGACTACAGTGAGCTATGGTCATGCCACTGCACTCCAGTCTGCGTGACAGAGTGAGACCCAGTCTCTGGGAGAAAAAAAAAAAAAAAAGAATATGTGAGGTAATATATGTAATGTGTTTAGAATAGCGCCAGGCACATAGTAAGTGTTAAATAAATGTTAGGAATTATTTTCTCAGACCCTTAGTTCATGTTATTCCTTCTGCCTGGAATGTTCTACCCTCTGGCTTTCTGCATGCCCAGCTCCTTCTCCTTCAAGTCGCCACTTAATATCATCTCTTCAGGGAGACCTTCCTTGACCTTGTCTAGAATATATTTTCCCCCTCATCTCTGCATCACTGAATACATGGAGAATGGACCAGGGTGTCTCTAAATCCCTTCTGCTTCTTACCTTGTGTATTTTCTACTATGTTATTTTTTAGTCTTACTGTTCCTCCCATAAGCCTAGGCTATTCATTTATGTGATTAACACAGAGTAACAAACCTGTAAACTTCAGGCATATCTGATTTGGAACAAGCTGAGGAATCTGGCACCATCGAGTGGGCCACTGATTGTATTTCCAGTTTGCATCTGGTCCTTCTTGTTACATCTTTACTTCTGTTCCAGGAGTGTCATTGCCAAAAGTGGTCGGAGACTTAAAAGTTTACTTTTTCCTTTTGGCAGCATCAGTAAACTGGATTATTAAAGTTTCGTCTTCCCTCTTTGAAACTCCCAAAAGAAAAGATTTCACAAGAACAAATCTTGGCATACAAAGAAAATGAGACAAAGAATGTAATCATAATAGTAGTGAATGGTTTTCAGACTGACATCTGTACATTAAGAATATGTAAAAATACCAATTTCATGCTCTGACAACTTATTCTGCATCAGGGGTGGGGTAATATCTTGGGAATGCCAAATGTCAAAGCATTACATAATGTCAGCTATTCATGTGCTTCTTTGATGAGCTATCATTGGGAATGGGAATTCCTTAAGGGAGAGATGTCTTAAAAAGTGGAGAGGAGAGGGAAAACATAAGAAAAGGAAAGAAAGGAAGGAAAGAAGGGACAAAGGAAGAGAGATGCTGTCAAAATCATAATGAGTAATTGTGTAAAGCAAAGTTAATGTGTGTGTGTGTGTGTGTGTGTGTGTGTATATATTTTTTTTTTTTTTGAGACAGAGTCTCCCTGTGCCACCCAGGCTAGTGTGCAGTGGCTCAGTCTCAGCCCACTGTAACCTCCAATTCCTGGGTTCAAGTGATTCTTGGGCCTCAGCCTCTGAGTAGCTGGAATTATAGGCGCGTGCCACCAAACCCAGCTAATTTTTGTATTTTAGTAGAGACAGGGTTTCACCATGTTGGCCAGGCTGGTCTTGAACTCCTGACCTCATGTGATCCACCTGTTTTGGCCTCCCAAAGGGAGATTACAGGTGTGAGCCACCATGCCTGGCCTACATATTTTTATTTTATTCATTTTTATTTTTTTTTTGAGACAGAGTCTCTCTCTGTCGCCCAGGCTGGAGTGCAGTGGCACAATCTTGGCTCACTGCAAGCTCTGCCTCCTGGGTCCACGCCATTCTCCTGCCTCAGCCTCCCGAGTAGCTAGGACTACAGGCACCCACCACTACGCCTGGCTAATTTTTTTTTTTTTTTTTTTTGTATTTTTAGTGGAGACGGTGTTTCACTGTGTTATCCAGGATGGTCTCGATCTCATGACCTCGTGATCCACCGCCTTGGCCTCCCAAAGTGCTGGGATTACAGGCATGAGCCACCATGCCCAGCCTATATATTTTTAAACAGTACATACAATCCCAAATCTAAGCCACCATATGTAGGGTTTACTTATCTCTGTTTTGATTTTCCACAATTAGAACATGCATGTTTAATTTCTTTTCTTTCATAGGTGTAACTATGCTATTTTTTTGCCTGAATTTTTGTAACATCCACAGAAATCCAAGGGAAAAATGTTTTCATCATCCTATTGCTCCAAGTAATCAAACTTGCTGATTTTTTTCTGTTCTGTTCTAGTTTTTGTCCAAATACATAATATCCCGCAGTGGCTATTATAAGCTAAAATTCACATGCCTTCTAAAATTGTATCATTGGAATTTCCCCATATTATTATATGGATTTCATAATGACCACTTTAATTACTTAAGAATATTCTGAAGTATACTTACTCGTACTACAATTTACTTACCCATTCTCATGGTATTGTACTTTAGGGTACCTCCCCACTTTTTAGTTATAGGTAGTACCTATTAAACGTCTTTTGTGTTCAACATACTTTTAATGCATTCAACAAATTTTTTTTTTCTTGAGAGGGGTTTGTCTCACTTTGTCACTCAGTCTGGAGTGTAGGTGGTAAGATCCCAGCTCACTGCAACCTCAGTCTCCCAGGCTGAAGCGATCTTCCCACCTTAGGCTCCTGAGTAGCTGGTACTATACGCATGTGCCACCATGCCTGGTTTTATATATATATATATATATATATTTTGTATTTTTGGTAGAGACAGGGTTTCGCCATGTTGCCCAGGCTGGTCTTGAACTCCTGAGCTCAGGCATTCCTCCCACCTTGGCATCCCAAAGTGCTGGGGTTACAGGCATGAACTACCACTCCCGGCCCTCATTGAAGAAACTTCTATATGACATGGGCTGTGTTCGACAGTAGCGATTATCTGGAAGGATCCTGCTTCAGGGTCTAGGGATGGAGATGGACAAATGGACACACAACTGCAATTCAGAGCTCCAGTGCCTTGCTTCCCAAAGTGCGGTTCATCGACAAGAAGCATCAGCATCACCTGGAAGCTTCTTAGAATGGAAACTCTCAGGCCTTGCCCTAGACCTACTGAATGAGAATCTGAATTTTAACAAGATCCCCAGATGATTCATGTGTACATGAAAAGCCTGAGAAACCTGCCCATTCCAGGGTTTCTCTACGTTGATGGGTCACTTGATAATCCCCAGTCTCTTCAGCCTCTTTTTTACTTTTCCATAGCCACAAGCATGCTCAGGTCTCTCTTACCTTAAAAAATCCAGTAAAAAAGCTACAAACCTCCCTTGACCTGGGTCCCTCTCTAGTATGGGCTTCATAAGAAGACCTTCTGTGTGTTCCTCCATAACCGCATCTCCTACTATCTCCTCAATCCAGAGCACGCTGGTTTCTGCTCCCCACTTCACTCAGACTGCTCTGCAGATGGGCTCTGGGACCCCCCTAGCTCCCCACACATCCAGCGGTCTCTCTAGTTTTCATTTCCCTCTCTTTCCCAGTGTTACCTGACACCACAACCAATCCTGTCTCCCAAACTCTCTTCCCGAGGTCACCTGTCCCTCTCAGTTTTCTCCTATTTCTCTTACCATGCTATAGTGGTATCCCATCCTTCCCCCTCAATCCATCAACTCCCTGGTCTACCTCTTAAACCTTGAGGTTCAACCCCAGGGTGCTGTCCTTGGTTCTCTTCTCACTCTACACATTGCCCCTCAATAAGTTCATTCCTGCCCGAGATTGCAATGATCATCTTTCGGCTGAAGACTCCCCAATACACAACACATGTAGATGCAGAGCTCTCTCTTCCTGTGCCTTTCTTCTCTCTCCAATTGCCCACCAGGATTTAGCACCCGGATGTCCCAGCACTTCAAAGTCAATGAGTTCAAAAGTGGTCCCCTTAAACATCTACTCTTTCTCTGGTTTCTCTGTCTCAATAAATGGTTACACCAGCCACCCAGTGATTCTCCCCTCCTCCCCTACCCCCAACAAGTCACTATATACTGTTGATTCTCTCTCTGCTTCATCTCTTAAATCTATACTCCACATCATTCCCCTGGTTTAGTTCTCGTCACCTGTCTCCAGGATGACTGTCACAGTTGCTCAATCAGTCTCCTTGCCTCTGCTTTCACCCTCATCACCCCATCTTTCTCCAATCTAAAGTGATGGTATTATTTATAATATGAAAATATGATCCTTTGTTTTTTTTGAGACAGGGTGTGTCACTCTGTTGCCAAGGCTGGAGTGTAGGTGACACGATCACGGCCCACTGCAGCCTCAACCTCCCTGGACTCAGGCGATCCTCCCACCCCAGCCTCCCAAGTAGCTGGGACTCCAGGCATGCACACTCCCATGCCCAGCTAATTTTTTTTTTTTTTTTTTTTTTTTTTTTGTAGAGACAGGGTTTCAACATTCTGCTAGGCTGGTCTTGAACTCCTGGGCTCAAGCAATCTGCCCACCTTGGCCTCCCAAAGTGCTAGGATTATAGGCGTGAGTCACTGTGCCTGGCCTTGAAAATATGATCTTTTTTTTTTTTTTTTTTTTGGCGACGGAGTCTCGCTCTGTCGCCCAGGCTGGAGTGCAGTGGTGTGATCTTGGCTCACTGCAAGCTCCGCCTCCCGGGTTTACGCCATTCTCCTGCCTCAGCCTCCCAAGTAGCTGGGACTACAGGCACCCGCCACCTCGCCCTGCTAGTTTTTCGTATTTTTTAGTAGAGACGGGGTTTCACCGTGTTAGCCAGGATGGTCTCGATCTCCCGACCTCGTGATCCGCCCATCTCGGCCTCCGAAAGTGTTGGAATTACAGGCTTGAGCCACTGCGCCCGGCCGAAAATATGATCTTAACATATCCCTGTGACTACTATTAAACCTTTCCAAGGATGTCCAGACATATTCAATCAAAACCTCTGAGAGGTAGGATGAAGACGGGATTTTTGCTGTTCCATTTTCCCTCAAGTGCAAATTACTAGCCAACAAATAACATCCTTGGGCCAGGCGCAGTGGCTCATGCTTGTAATCCCAGCACTTTGGGAGGCCAAGGCAGGAGGATCGGTTGAGCCCAGGAATTTAAGACCAGCCTGGGCAACATAGTGAGACTCTGTCTCTATTTTAAATAATAATAATAATAATAAGGAAAGAAAAAAAAGACAAATAACATCACTGGCCCTGCACTTCAGGCACTGCAGAACCAGCAGAGTCCTTGGGAATTAAAAAGAATACTCCCTTCCGAGGTGGAGGTTGCAGTGAGCTGAGATCATACCACTGTACTCCAGCCTGGTGACAGAGCTAGATTCTGTCTCAAAAAAAAACAAAACAAAAAACCTCCCTTCCTACTGCAAGGTCTGTGATAGACTTTAGAACAGCACAGCACCCTGCAGACAGAGGCTACTAAAGTAGGGGAGTTCTTAAAAACTAGCACATTGTATCTGCCAGCCCAGATATGGCCAAAAGATTCTACTTTCTTGGAGCATGTGTCTCCAGGCCACAGACACCCCATGCAGTGGTGTGCTAATAACTGTCACTCTGGGGGAGAATGTCCAGATGTAAAGCAGCTGCTGATTTTCATAGTATATAAATATCCCCACAGTGGTTGGTTTCAAGTTACCACCATGATGGTGTTGAACACTTTGTTGGGAAGAGATGCACGGCAGCACATCATTATATAACATCTCCACCATACAGGTAAAATAAGGCAACTTACCTTAAGAACTAAGACAACAGTACAATAATTAGGGCTGGGCGTGCTGGCTCATGCCTGTGATCCTAGCACTTTGGGAGGCTGAGGCAGGAGGATCACTTGAGCCCAGGCATTTGAGACCAGCATGGCAAACATAGGAAGACCCATCTCTACAAAATGTTAAAAAATAAAGTAGCAGGCATGGTGGTGAACATCTATAGTCCCATTTTCTCAGGAAGCTGAGCCGAGAGGTTCACTTGAGCCCAGGAGTTTGAGTTTACAGAGAGCTATGATTGTGCCACTGCACTGTAGCCTTGGCAACAGAGCAAGACTGTGTCAGAAAAACCAAACAAACTAGAATTAGGAAGTGATGAATTTTGAATATTTATTATCATTTGAAAAATATAATTTATTTATTTATTTATTTATTATTATTTTTTTTTTTGAGACAGGGTCTCACTCCGTTGCCCAGACTGGAGTGCAGTGGTGTGATCTTGGCTCACCACAACTTCTACCTCCAGGCACAAGCGATTCTCCTGCCTCAGCCTCCTGAGTAGCTAGGATTACAGGCGGGCACCACTACTGCCCAGCTAATTTTTGTATTTTTAGTAGAGACAGGGTTTCACCATGTTGGCCAGGCTGGTCTCGAACTCCTGACCTCAAATGATCCACTCGCGTTGGCCTCCCAAAGTGCTGGGATTACAGGCATGAGCCACTGCACCCAGCCTGAAAAATATAATTTATTGAATTGTAAGTTTATATAATTTAATTTATAAGAATGACTGGGCTTAACAACCAGCTTGCAAAATTCCTTAAAATTTGACAATCAGCTGTCATGAGCCAGTCTGCGTTAGCTCAGGAACAATGCTGCCTCTATCCCACCATAACTGTGTTACCCCTCGCCTGGTCTCAGGCAATAGTCTCCTAACGGGCCTCTCACCTCTAGTCTCACCTTCCCCACAATAGCCACTAGAAAGGGTGTATAAAATATGTAATTGACCACATTACTCTTCTTAAAATCTTCCATGGGTCTTGATTGTCCTGAGGATAAAATCCAGTTCCTTATACCTGGACTTTGTGACCAGACCCAAACCTTCCTCTATAGCTTCCCAATACGTCTATTCTTTCACGATGTTTTCCTCTATCCCTCCATTCCCCAACATGCTGTGCTCCTGTCAGGCCAGCTCACTTGCAGTTTCACAAACACACAAGGCTGAGTCATGCCTCTATGTTGTGGCTCTGGCAGAGCCTCCTGGCTGGTGTGCTTCAGCCTGATTCCAGTTTCCACACAGAGAACACTCACTCTTATGTCAAGATTCAGAGAATCACTTGTGCAAACTTTTCTCATTCTCTTAGTTACATATGAACTCCTACTCTTGTGTTGCCATGAGCTCCACAACACTTCTATCTCTGAAGCTGTGAGTACCTTATTTCACATTTCTTTTTCTTTTTTTGTTAGTAGAGACGGGGTCTTGCCATGTTGCCCAGGCTGGTCTTGAACTCATGGCCTCAAGCAATCTTTCTGCCTTGGCCTCCCAAAGTGTTGGGATTACAGGCATGAGTCACTGTGTCTGACTGCATTTATTTATATATCTGTTTTTTTCTATCAGATTATAAACAGTCAATATAGGACTGGAGGAGATATCTACAGAGCAGGAGCTCAAGTAAGTATCTGTTAAATGACTAAACGAATGAGGGCCAAGGAAGCTCTAAAGTTGAGGTCTCAAGGGCCTGGATACAAAGACAGTGTGGTGAAGACCAGGGGGCTGGATCAGTCCTGTTCTTGCTCTTGCTTAATCAAAAAAGGCATGTCTTCCTGCTGAGAAAGAGGAACTTAGCATTGGAAGGGAATTTGAAGGTTCTGTAGCTCTCAAGAAGAGTCAGTTTCTAATTCTAACATATACTACAACATGGATTAACCTTTTTTATTTTTTTCAGACAGGGTCTTGCAAGTTGGTACCCTAAACTCGGGTCACTACCACACCCGGCTAATTTTTATATTTTCAGTAGAGACGGGGTTTCGACATGTTGGTCAGGCTGGTCTCAAACTCCTGACCTCAAGTGATCCACCTGCCTCGGCCTCCCAAAATGCTAGGATTACAGGTGTGAGCCACCATGTCCAGCCTATTTTACTACAATTTTTTAAAAAGGAGAATCACTCTGTCTCAAAAGAAAAAAAAAAAAAAAAAAAGGGAGAATCAGTCCCTAGATCTGAGGACCTGAGTTTAGGGGATCAGAGGAGGAGGGTGGGGATGAAAATAGAGCAGTGATGGGACTTCTCTTAAGAATAGCCTCCCTTTTCCCCTCCCTCCCTTTTCCCCTCCAATACTGGCTGGGTCACGTACTATGTTGGGGACAAATGCATGTCCTTGTGTGCACTCAGAGATGAATAAGACAGAGCACCTGCCCTGGAGGAGTCAGTGCTACAGGTAAGTCAGGGAGGAAGTATGCAAGCCAATTTCACAGGTGGAATGATAAGGAAAATTATACGTCATGACCCGAAATCTTCCCATTCTCCTCCTTTCCCCTCTGACCCCAGTGCATGATTCTGAGTCTCCATAAGAGGAAACCGCACAATATTCCTGGAATCAAGGTTAGATGAGAAGATTTAATAGCATTAGGAGAAACATTAGGAGAAACAATCTGGGAGACCCAGATGTTTAAAGCTCCAATTATGGAGCTTTAAATGGAGGCTTTATATTTCACACTTGGAATTAAGGTTACTAAATCCTCTAGATGTTTTCAAATAAGCCAAACTATCGCACAGATAACAGGAGAGTAATTGTAAATCGACTGAGAGGGACCTTGAGCATAAGCAATCAGGGAACAGTTTAAACAAGTCCTCATTCTACAGATGAGGAAACTGAAGTGCACAGAGATAAAGTGGCTTGAAAGTTCACACAGGAAAATTATGTCATAACTGGCACAATAATCCTGTCCTTTGACTTTTAGTTGAGGGCCCTTGATTTTTCTGCTCACCTGTTGCTTTGCTTCAATAAAATGTTGTAAAGTTTCCTTTATAAGTAGGATTTTCTCTTCTAATACTGGAATGACTCAGAGAGGGAGAAGTAAGTCTTTGCAAATGATAAATATATACTGCTGTGGGTTGAACTGTGTCACCCCAAATGATATGGTGAAGTATTAAACCCCAATATCTCAGAATGTGACCTTATTTGGCCAGGCGCAGCGGCTCACACCTGTAATCCTAGCATGTTGGGAGGCCCAGGTAGGCGGATTGCCTGAGCTCAGGAGTTGGAGACCAGCCTGGGCAACATGGTGAAACTCTGTCTCTACTAAAAACACAAAAAAATTAGCTTTAGCTGCTCTGGAGGCTGAGGCACGCGAATTACTTGAACCCAGGAGGCGGAGGTAGGTGGGAGCTGAGATTGTACCACTGCACTCCAGTCTGGGTGACAGAGCAAGACTCTGTCTCAAAAAAAAAAAAAAAAAAAAAAAAAAGAATGTGACCTTATTTGGAAACCAGCGTCATTGGAGATATCAGTTAAGATATGATGAGTTCTTAATTCAGTATGACTGATGGCCTTACAGGAAGAAGAAGGAGACACACAGGGAGAAGATGTAGCCATGTGATGACAGAGGCAGAGGTTGGAGTGATGCATCTACAAACCAAGGATTGCCAAGAACCTGCAGAAGCCAGGAAGAGGCAAGGAGGGGTTCTTTCCTAAAGACATCAGAGAGTATGAACCTGCCAACATCTTGATCTCAGACTTCTAGCCTCCAAAACTGTGAGAAAAGAAATTCCTGCTGTTTTAAGTCACCCCATTTTTTCATAATTTGTTGTGGCAACCCTAGGAAATGAATACAGTATACAGTACATTAATGTTGACAGCATGTGAGTTTCCTTGGGCCAAAAGAGGTGGGTTCCATCAGGCCTTGGGGTAGAGGCAGTTATGAAGCAAAAGTTGGGCTGGGCTCGAATATTTGGTAGTGTGAAGCCCCAAAGTTCAAGCAGCCAGCATGTCCTTATCAGGGTTTATCCCAGGATACTGACAATGGATGATGAGCAGAATCAGAAGCAAAGGTGGAGGAAATATTTGTCTTCCCATTTGAAGAAGTTGTAGTTCCAGATCTTTGATTCAGCATCTCTGATTGGGATATGAAGTTTTACGTTTTATGCAAGTTGCATCTCTCAGGTACACATCGCTGACATGAAAAGCAGCAAGTTCTCTTCCTTGTTCCCACCAAACTCCTCCTACCCCATACCCAGTCACAGACTTCTATATGATCCAAAGCCAGAAAAGATTATAAGGTGGTTGTTAAAACCTCACTCATTTTGGAGTCTTGCTGGACCACTGCAGGCTGACGGCAGTCCAGAGAGATGTGCCCATTTACTCGGTGTTAAGTCTTTGAATTAGAGTCTCTGCAGGAAACAGGTGTACATTCTAAATGAGGAATTGAGAAAAGTTTCATGAAGGGATGGTTTACAGAGGGGTGGGCAGTGCTGGGGAAGACAACAAGGTATGGTACCCTAGGGCTAGCCATTGCAAGGAGCATTCACCTTTTAGTTAGACCTAAAAGGGCAAGGAAGGGAGGAGTGGCTATATGAAGAAGGCCACCTGACAGGAGCTGTGGTCTTTTGTAGAGGAACACAATCAACTCATAGAGATGCACAGAGAGGGAACCACCTCACTAACAGCGTGACTTCATTCCCCTCCTGTCCTCCTAAATTTAGCCATGCTGCCTATTATCCAACCCCAACCAAAGACTGAAAGACAAGGAAGCTCTTCATACTTAATGGTGATAGACTGAAAGCTTTCCCCCTAAGAGCAGAAACAATATAAGGATGCCTGCTTTCATCACTGCTACTCCACATGGTACTGGGAGTCCTAGCCAGAGCAGTTTGGGAAGAAAAAGTAAAACACTCTCATCATTTGGAATCACAATAGTCATCCAAATTGGAAAGGAAGAAATATTTACAGTTGCAGAAGACAGGATTCTACATATAGAAAATCCCAAGGAGTACACAAAAGATCTATCAGATCTAGTAAGTGAATTTAGCAAAGTTGCAGGGTACAAGATGAACTCACAAAAACCAGTGGCGTATGTATACATCATCAAAAAGTGATTCTAAAAAAAAATTCCAGAATAATAAAATACAATTCTTAGAAATAAATTTAGCCAAGGAGGAAAGACTTGTACACTGAAAGTTATAAAACTGCTGAATAAAATTTAAAAAGACCTAATTTAATGTAATGAAATTCCATTGTTATACATCAGAAAACTTATGGCAATACTCCTAAAATGATCTATGGATTTAATGTAATCCCTATCAAAACTCCAATGGCCATTTTTGCAAAAACGGAAAGATTGAACCTGAAATTTATAGGAAAGCCCCAAATAGCCAAAACAATGTCGAAAAACAGAAACAAAGTTGGAGAACTCCCACTTTCTGATTTCTCTCTCTCTTCTTTCTTTCTTTCTTTCTTTCTTTCTTTCTTTCTTTCTTTCTTTCTTTCTTTCTTTCTTTCTTTTCTTTCTTTCTTTCTTTCTTTCTTTCTTTCTTTCTTTCTTTCTTTCTTTCTTTCTTTCTTTCTTTCTTTCTTTCTTTCTCTTTCTTTCTCTCTCTCTTTCCCTTCCTTCCTTCCTTCCTTCCTTCTTTTTCCTTCTTTTTCCTTCTCTCTCTCTCTCTCTCCCTCCCTCTCTGATGGAGTCTTGCTCTGTCACCCAGGCTGGAGTGTAGTGGCATGATCTCAGCTCACTGCAACCTCTGCCTCCTGGGTTCAAGCAATTCTCCTGCCTCAGGCTCCTGAGTAGCTGGAACTACAGGCGCACATTGCCACTCCTGGCTAATTTTTTGTATTTTAGTAGAGACAAGGTTTACTACAAAACTACAGTAATCAAAGCACTGTGATACCATCATAAGGATGGACGTATAGACCAACAGAATAAAGTTGAGAGTCCAGAAATTAACCCAAACACCTATGGTCATGTGATTTTCAACAAGCGTGCCAAGATCATCCAATGGGGAAAAAGACAGTCTCTTCAAAACAGTGCTGGGAGAACTGGAAAACTACATGCAAAAGAATGAAGTTGGACCCCTACCTCACTCCATATACAAAGAGTAACTCGAAATGGATCAGTGACCTAAATACAGGAGCTAAAAGTATAAAACTATTAGAAGGAAACATAGGGGTAAATCTTCACGAGTTTGGATTTGGCAATGGATACTTAAATGACACCAAAGCACAAGCAACAAAAGAAAAAATAGATCAATTAGAGTTCACAAAAAGTAAAACTTTTGCAAATCAAACGATATTATCAATAAAGTGAAAAGGCAACCTACAGAATGGGAGGAAATATTTACAAATCATATCTCATAAGGGTTTAATATCCAGAATATATAAAGAATGCTTACAATTCAAAACAAAAATACAAACAATTTGAAAATGGGTAGTGAGGCCAGGCATGGTGGCTTATGCCTGTAATCCCAGCACTTTGGGATGCCAAGGTGGGTGGATCACCTGAGGCCAGGAGTTCAAGACCAGCCTAGCCAACATGGTGACACCCCATCTCTACTGAAAATACAAAACTTAGCCAGGCATGGTGGCACATGCTTGTGCTCCCAGCTACTGGGGAGGCTGAGGCGGGAGAATCACTTAAACCGGGAAGATGGAGGTTGCAGTGAGCCAAGATCATGCCACTGCACTCCGGCCTGGATGACAGAGTCAGATGCTGTCCCCTGCCACCCCGCCCCCAGAAAAAGAATGAAGTACTGATACTCACTACAACTTGGATGAACCTCAAACATTTTTGTGTTATGTAAAAGGAACCAGACACAAAAAGTTACATATTGTATGATTCCTTTTACATGACATACCTTGAATAGGCAAATCCGAGACAGAAAGCAGATTCGTGGTTGTCAGAGAATGAGGAAGGGGAGATGGGGAGTTATTACTTAAAGCATATGGAGTATTCTTCTGGGGGGTGATGAAAAAGTGTTGAAACCAGAGAGAAGTGGTGGTGGTTGTATTAGGCTGGTGCAAAAGTAACTGCGGTTTTTGTCAAAACTTTTAATTACTTTTAATGGCAATTACTTTGCGCCAACCTAATGCAACATTGTGAATGCAATAAATGCTGCCGAACTGTACACTTTTAAATGACTAACGGGGCAGGGCTTGGTGGTTCCTGCCTGTAATCCCAGCGCTTTGGGAAGCTGAAGCAGGGGGGATCACTTGAGATCAGAAGTTCAAGACTAGTGTGGGCAACCTAGCAAGACCTAGTCTCTACAGAAAATGAAAATTTAAAAATTAGGTGGGGGTGGTGGGGTATGCCTGTAGTCCCAGCTACTCGAGACGCTGAGGTAGGAGGATGGCTTGAGCCCAGGAGTTCAGGGTTACAGTGAGCTATGATTTTGCAACTGCACTCCAGTCTAGGCAATGAACAAGACCCTGTCTCTTAAAAAAAAAAAAAAATAGCCGGGTGCGGTAGCTCATGCCTGTAAGCCCAGCACTTTGGGAGGCTGAGGCAGGCGGATCACAAGGCCAAGAGATCGAGACCATCCTGGCCAAAATGGTGAAACCCGTCTCTACTGAAAATACAAAAATTAGCTGGGTGTGGTGGCAGGTGCCTGTAGTACCAGTTACTCAGGAGACTGAGGCAGGAGAATCACTAGAACCTGGGAGGTGGAGGTTCCAGTGAGCCGAGATTGCAACACTGCACTCCAGCCTGTGCAGGTGACAGAGGAAGACTCCATCTCAAAAAAAAAAAAAAAAAGAAATACAGAACTATATTCTGTCTATGTGACATGCACTTTATGTAAAGACAAGTTGAAAGTAAAAGGATAAAAAACAATGTACTATGCAAATAGTTACAAAGACTGCAGAGACTATACTAATATCAGATAAAGTAGATGTCAAGAAGAAACTATTACAAAGATAAAGAGGGACTTTTCTTAATAAAAAATGATTCATCCATGTAAGTGTATATTTTTAATAACAACTTCAAAATAGCTGAAGCAAAAATGGTCTCAAATAAATTAAGAAACATGTAAGTTTTCCATTATGGTTGTGCCACATGCTATTTAATCTTTTCCTGATTGATGGGCATTTAATTTGTTTCTGATTTTTTTTTTACTATTGCCACAATGAATATATTTGTTCGTGTGTACATATATCTATATCTATATCTACCTATACTTATGTAGTAGTGTCTACTTAGGAAAGATTCCTAGAATGGATTTGCTGGGTCAAAGGTCATTATGTCATTTTATTAACATTTTATCAAAATCATATTTTAGTTTGATTCAGTACAGCCAAATTCTTCTTCTAAAAGACTTCATCAATTTACCCTCCTACCAACAGTGTATGAGTATACATTTCTTTTGTTGTTGTTCTAACACTGTTTTCCCATCGCTCCTTGGATAGAAATAAAATTTCTTCGCATGCATTCAAGCCCCAGCCTGGCCCTTCCTTATGTCTCCAGGCCCTCCAGTGCTCCTACTCCCCTCTACTCTTGTCTCCAGCTCCAGTGACATTTCAGTCTCTATTGATTTGCTCCAGGACCTTTGCACCTGCTGTTTCCTCTGCCTGAAATACTTTACCCTTCATGCTTCTTTCAGTTTATTCCTACTTATCCTTCAGATCTCATGTCCTGACTTTGTAGAAGCCTTCTCTAACTTTCCTGAATAGGTCCATATCTCCATTATAGTTTCTCATAGAGCCTCTCATATATAGCATTTATCTAAGATACAGTTTTGCATTGGTTTTATTTATTTGTTTAAATACTTTTTTTGTAGAGACATGGTCCCTATGTTGACGAGGCTAGTCTCAATCTCTTGGCCTCAAGCAATCCTCCTGCCTCAGCCTCCCACAAGTGAGCCACCATGCCTGGCCTGCACTGGTTTTCTTTCCCTCTTTATTTTTGAGACAGGGTCTCACTCTCTTGCCCAGGCTGGAGTGCAGTGGCATGATCATGGCTTACTGCAGCCTGGACTTCCTGGGCTCAGGTGATTCTCCGCCTCAGCCTCCCAAGTAGATGGGAATACAAGTGCCCGCGAGCAGGCCCAGCTAATGTTTTGTATTTTTTGGTAGAGATGAGGATTTGCCATATTGCCCAAGCTAGTCTCAAACTCCTGGGCTCAAGGGATCCTCCTGCCTTGGCCTCCCAAATTGCTGGAATTACAGGCATGAGCCACCCTGCCTGGCCGTTCACTAATAGAGCTTTCTTACCAGTCTGGAGCTTTCTTTAGCTAATATTCAGATGGGTAGATTCTCTCTGTGCCAAGAAACCAACATAGATGATAATAAAAACTCTCTCACTATTTCCACACAGCTGAGCATAGGCACAGAAAAGAGAAAGTTCCAGGGGGTAAGTTCTGAGAGCAACAGCATAGCACAATGAGAAAAAAGCCATTCTCTGGAGAGAGACATCAAACATTCTGAAGAAACTGTGTGGGAGCTCCAGGATTTTAACAGATCTGTCCATAGCAAGCAAGAACAGGGATTGCTAGAGCCATGCAACTAGAGTTGTTGAAGACTGTACAGGAAACAGGAAGTTTGAGGTATTGGGGATAGGGAGACAGAACCTTCTGCAATTAATAGGTCTGATATAAGAAATACACCACCCACATGCAGACTGGTCAATCAACCACAGAAGAATATCAGATCCTGAAGGGAGGCAGAGGAAGACGATATCATAGAGACAGTCCTTTTAAAGCCCCATATTGCTAATGGTTTCACCAATTGAGTAAGAAACAATGGATAATAATGGTTGAAACACAAAGCATCACATCTATAGTTTATCATATATAATTGTGCTTGGAAGTTGACTGCAGTAAACTGTGGCTCACATGACAGAATGATCTTAATTATTTTTAATTAGTTTCTTTTGTAGTTAATCTAAAGTCCTGAGTAAAATAATTCACGGTAGCATTGCCACAAAGACATGTGGAAACTGAAAACTGTAGGCATAATTCTGGGGTCCAGGATGGGCAGCTGAAGAGAGCAGCCCTTCTACAGATGACACCTAAATAAGCCCTGTTTGAGCATGTGTGATCCTTCATGTCTCATAATCTGTGGATCCAGGGCTCATGGACATTTAAAAGAAAGGCATGCCTTTTTAGGCAGCTTCTCAGCATGTTACTGATGACATGCTTTAAGGTTTCTCATACAGAATCTGATGATTCTTAAATAAATTAGAATCCCAACAGTTTTGCTAGTCAGTATTCATTATACAGTCACTTAGAGCTAAGCCTTGAGAAATAAAATTCCAACTAAGAATAATAACAAAAACCGGGAATGGCACCCTTGAAATACTAGTTCTTTATCCCTAGGATTTTACTGTAATGAGAATATTATCATGTATATAGTTTAATTTATAATATACATTTTTAAATTTCATGATTTCATAAGGTAAGGCAGTCTCCAAGAAAAATTAAAAGCCATCTATATGAATGTCCAAATTTTCAAGAACGATTTCATAGCCTGGTTGAAAATTGTGTGCTCTCTCCATCACCTTGCAATTTGAAGAACTGCAAAATCATGAATAATACAAAAGGATGTTAAACTTTTCAACAAATCCAGATGGGTACCAATGTCATTGAGAATTCCTGAGAATCACCTTGATTGCTGCTTCAGACCTAGGAGCTTGAATTGAATATCACTTACCAGTTGGAATCTAATGGCTTAAGTGATGACAGTTTCTACAATAACATTGGTATTGTTTACTTTTAAAATTGTACAGACACTAAGTTTGTATTTTTATCAAATAAAAAATGTCCAAACTTTAACATTCAGTCATTTCCCTTGCTAGCCTTCTATTTCTTCTCCCTTATCATTTAGACTTTGGTGCAATAGAAAGAATGATGGATTGTGAAATGTAGGCCAGTTTTTTTTTTTTTTTCTTTTGAGACAGAGATTGTGCAGTGGCACAATCTCGGCTCACTGCAACTTCCGCCTCCCGGGTTCAAGAGATTCTCCTGCCTCAGCTTCCTCAGTAGCTGGGATTATAGGCGTGTGCCACCATGCCTGGCTAATTTTTGTATTTTTAGTAGAGACAGGGTTTCACCTTGTTGGCCAGGCTGGTCTCGGACTCCTGACCTCAGGTGATCCACCCTCCTAGGCCTCCCGAAGTGCTGGGATTATAGGTATGAGCCACCATGCCCGGCCTGCAGGCCAGTTTCAACGCTAACCTTTGCTGGGACCTTGCAAATCTCTTCTTCATTTTGCATCTTAGTTGTCCCTTCTGCAAAATGAGAGAGTTGGACTAGATGTCCCTTTCAGCCACGATTCTAGGGTTTCCATTGTTCCACACAGTCACTGGATGAAGAGACATCACCAATGCAAAGACTGAGCCGCCATGAGAACTCACGTTATGTCTTGCAAGACTTGAGACTGGGTATAATGGAGGCCTAAAGTCTTTACTTCCAATCTTAGGTAGCAGGGAAATATGTCCATTTGTGGGTTATGCTGCTCATCATCCCTCTACTCCCTGTCTACCCACACCATGCTATGTCCTGGATATTCAGAGTCAGGGCTTGTCAACACAGAAGACTCGCACACTTGTGTGATGCTTTTGCTGATCCTGTTCCTTTGACAGAAGATCCCCCTGCTTCTCTACCTAGAAACTCTCACTCATTCTTTTCATTTTGTCTTTTAATTTTATATTTTGACATAATTTCACATTTGGAGAAAAAATGCAAAATCAATACAAAGAATTCTCATATACCTTCTACTCAGATCCCCAAAATGTTAACTTTTTACACACTCCTCTCTCTCTCCCTCTAGCTCCCAGAATTTTTTTTTCTGAGCCACTTAAGCATCAGTTTCAGACACGATGCCCCTTTACTCCAGGTACTTCAGCGTGCTCAACCTGAAAAATAAAACCAAGGCGTTCCCCTACATAACCATAATGTAAATATAAAAATCAGGGAAATAACGTTAATGCAGTATTGTCCTCTAACCTAGATCTGGATGTTGCCAATTGTTGCTTTAATGTGGTACAGTTCCTCGGTCTTTCTTTCCTTTTCCTGACACTGACAGTTTTGAAGAGATAAGTACAGCATTTTTAGAGTGTACCTCAATTAGTCTTAGAAAGGTCCCTCATCGTTATATTCAAGTTTTGCACTTTTGATGTGAATGCCACAGAAGTAATGTGCTGTTTTTCTCAATGAATCACATCTTACTTTTTAAAGTGAAAGTCATTCTTCAATCTCCTCCATTCCTACTCCCCTCCTGAGAGGTAAATAACCACTGTTAATGATTGGTATTCATCTAGTATTTTGTCTATGCACTTACATACACACATCTCTATATACAGGCACACTTGTACCCTTTAAAAACATAACAAAAATGAGAACACTATATACATACTGCTCTGGAATTTACCTTTTTTCACTTAAGTGTACATCTTTGGGAATCTTTCCATGTCAGTGCATGCAGATTTCCTTTATTCTTTTAAAAGTGGCTATATATATATATATATATATTTTTTTTTTCCCCCCTAGAGACTGCATCTGGCTATGTTGCCCAGGCTTGTCTCATACTCCTGGGCTCAGGAAATCTGCCCTCCTCAGCCTCCCAAAGTGTTAGGCTTACAGGCGTGAGTCACCACACCCAGCCAAAAGTGGCATAATATTTTTTAATAGTATAAACATGTTCTTGTTTAGTTTGTTTCCTACTAATGAACATTTCCATTGTTTTCTATCACAATGTTTGTACATAAATTTAAGAACATACCTCATTTATAATTGTGATAGATGCTACCAAATAGCTCTCCTAACACATTTTTCCAGTTTGTATTCTCATCTACTGTGCATGAGATAATTTGCGTTTTTCTGACTGTTGGTGATGTGGAGCACCTATTCATGGCCTTTGGGTTTCCTGTTCTGTGAATTGCCTGTTAGTGGTCTTTGCTGTGAGAATGCTGAATTGGTCGGTCTTTTTCTGACTACTTATTTCTCCAGGCCTCACTCAACTCTGTTCCTCTGCAGAGGCTTCTCCATTTCCCCTAATCAGCCACCACCCCCTCCTCTGCTGTCCCATAACACTGTTCACACCGTGCCCAGGCCTTCATTTACCAACCATTCCATACAGAATCTACTCATTCCAAAAGTGTCCACTGTGAGCCCTCTCTGTGCTTGGCCTTGGGCTAGGTGCTGGGTGGAAAGACACGAGCCACTCATCATAGACTCCATGCTAAAGTTCAGTTTTGAAACGCAGCTTTGAGCATAGAAAACAGCATGAGTTTTAGATCTAGACATAACTTGAGTTGAATTCCAGCTTCACCACTTCCCAGCTGTGTAACTCAGAGCAAGTCACTTGATCACTCCAAGTCTCCATTTCCATACTAGTGAGGTGGGGCTAATTCCTCCCTTAGAGAGTCACTTGAAGCTGGACAAGAGACAATATATCTGAAGTGGTTAGCCAGGGCCCATTTACACAGTAGGCTTGCAGTGAATGAATGGTAGTTGAAAGGCAACTCTTAAGAGGTCAAAATCAGTTAGTTCTCAGAGGTTCTAGGAGCCATTAATAAACTGGAAAATAAAAAGGAAGGAGGCAGCTCCTCTGTTTGCAATGCAAAGGATATGGATGAGTGCCGCTTGCCCAGATCCTGCTACAGAACATCCTCTATCTTTCCTGGTCTCTGCAGCAGATTTCTGCTTTGTCCTGGCCCCTGTCCCAATTCAGCTGTGCACTGTTGATGTACTACTGCCACTGCTGTGGGAAGAACAGGTGCTTTCCTTCTCAAATAAATGTTGGTCTCTTTAGAAGATACTGTGTAAGAAATACTTCAGGATACTTATGCAAGCTGTCACCCATGATTTCAAGAAGTAGGGGCTGGGCACTGTGGTTCACACTGAGGCGGGAGGACTGCTTGAGACAGGAGTTCAAGACCAGCCTGGTCAACATGGCAAGATCCCATCTCTACAAAAATGTATATATCTTTAAATTAGCCAGGTGCAGTGTGGCGATCCATGCTTCTTGGGAGGCTGAGGTGGGAGCATCTCTTGAGCCCAGGAGGTTGAGGCTGCAGTGATCTGTATGCACACCACTGCACTCCAGCCTGAGTGACAGAGTGAGACCCTGTGTCGGAAAAAAAAAAAAAGGAGAAGCGGGGACTAGAGACAGCTTCAATTAGAAAGAGAAATGCTGTGTATGTGGAGAGAGAGGCTGAAGTGGAAAGTTTCCCTGAAGACCCAAAACTTCAGCGGAGTAGGGTGAGTGGGTATATGTTAGAAGGACAGGGAGAAGGACTTTACAGGCAGTGGAGTGTTCTTTGCAAAGGCACAGATGTGGGAGGGCATAGTGTGTTCTGGCAACTGCTCAGGATTCAGCGTCAATGGTAGGCAGATGTCAGCTCAAGAAGTGCCTTTTATGCCATCCAAAGGACTCTAGGTTTTAAGATATAAACTAAAGGGGTAGGCTGAAGCATTCTGAGCATGGGAAAGCAGTAAATGTGTGTTGAATGCATGTGTGACAGTGGGAAGATGGGACATGGTAATTAGGAGTACAGTCATGTGTCATTAAAGACTGGGATATGTTCTGAGAAATGCATCATTAGCTAACTTCATTGTTGTACAAACATTATTGAGTGTATTTACAGAAACCTAGATGGTATAGTCAACTACACACCTAGGCTATACGGTAGAGCATATTGCTCCTAGGCTAGATAACTGCATGTTACCGTACTGAATACTATAGGTGATTGTAACACAATGGTATTTGTATATCTAAATATGGAAAAGGTACAATAAAAATATGATAAAATAATCTTATAGGGCCACTGTAGTATGTGCAGTCTGTTTCTGACTGGAACATTATTAAGTAGCACATGACTGTATGTCCTAAACTTAAGGCCTTCTATAAGTGTTACTTAGCCTTTCTATATCTGTTCCCTCCCTCCCTCCCTTCTTTCCTTCCCTTCCTTTCTTTCTTTTTTTTGGTGAAATAAGAATTTAAAAAATCAACTTGAAAGTGTTGGCCAGGCTCTGTAATTCAGGCTCACACCTGTAATCCCAGCACTTTGGGAGGAAGAGGCAGGAGGCTTGCTTGAGCCCAGGAGAGCAGGAGTTCAAGACCAGCCT
This sequence comes from Macaca nemestrina, assembly GCF_043159975.1. Lineage (NCBI taxonomy): Eukaryota > Metazoa > Chordata > Mammalia > Primates > Cercopithecidae > Macaca > Macaca nemestrina. Next base: position 66,427,785 of record NC_092138.1, read on the forward strand.
GGGCAACACGGGATACCACAGCTCTATAAAAACAAAAAGAAAAAAAAAAAAAAAGAAGAAGAAAGAAAAATTAGCAGGTCCCAGTAGCGTGAGCTTGCAGTCCCAGCTACTTGAGAGGCTGAGGTGGGAGCAACACTTGACTGTAAGGTAGGTTACAGAGAGATGTTATAGTGCCACTGCACTCCAGCCTGGGTGACAAGAGCAAGACTTCATCTCAAAAAAAAAAAAAAAAATACAACCCACAAAATATTGTTGAAATTTAAAATATTATATATAATAGATATATAGGAATAATACTGGCACTTAATAAAAGCTCAATATTTTTAAAAAGGTGACATTTGTTTTATACAATACACATTACCTAAACAAACAATCCAGTCACCTGTGAGCTGCTTCTATGCCTCTTTCCTTATCTGCAAAGTGGTTCTCCAGTTTTACCTTTTCATAGTACCCTGTCCTTCTCCTTCCCAGCACTTACCACAATGTTAATTAAATGTTCTAATTCTTTTCTAGCCAAACTCTTAGACTTTAACTGTTTTCCCAGCCAGACTCCTGGCTCTGTGAGACCAGTTGCTTAAAAATGTAGTGCTTATCTGCACTTTCTAACACCACCCATCTCTTAACACACGTAAGTCACACTTATCTTGAGGAGAATTGAGAGGGGCCAATGAACTGGCAAAGTGTTTCATTATGACAGGAGAAAAATAGCTCAGAGCAATCCATGCTATATTAAAAGTATGCAACAATTTACTTTATTTTAATCTTTTTTTACATTCCTGGTAACTCACAGAACAAAACAATTTATTTTTATTTCTATTTAATAATTTAAGAAATAAAGATGGGGTCTCACTATGTTGCCCAGGCTGAGTTTGAACTCCTGGACTAAAGAGATCCTCCCACATCACCCTCCCAAAGTGCTGGGATTACAGGCATGAGCTACCATGCCTGGCCCCTCAATTTTTTTTTAAATTAAAGATATGGGGTCTCTTATCCAGGCTGGAGTGCAGTGGTGTAATCATAGCTCACAGTGACCTTGAACTTCCAGGCTCAAGCAATCTTCCCACCCCAGCCTCCTGAGTAACTAGGACTACAGGCCTGCCCCATCACACAGCTAATATTTAAAATTTAAATTTTTTTTAAATTTTAATTTTTATTTAATTTTTATAAAAGGATTTTATAAAAACGAGATTTATTCTTTATCTAATTTTATTTTTTGAGACAGGATCTCAGTCTCTTACCCAGGCTGGAGTGCAGTTGCGTGGCGCATCACCGCGCCCGGCTAATTTAAAAAAAAAAAAATTTTTTTTCTATTTTCTTTTTTTTTTTTTTTTTTTTTTTTTGAGACGGAGTCTCGCTCTGTCGCCCAGGCTGGAGCGCAGTGGCCGGATCTCAGCTCACTGCAAGCTCCGCCTCCCGGGTTTACGCCTCCTGCGTCAGACTCCCGAGTAATTGGGACTACAGGCGCCCGCCACCTCGCCCGGCTAGTTTTTTGTATTTTTTAGTAGAGACGGGGTTTCACCGTGTCAGCCAGGATGGTCTCGATCTCCTGACCTCGTGATCCGCCCGTCCCGGCCTCCCAAAGTGCTGGGATTACAGGCTTGAGCCACCGCGCCCGGCCAATTTTAAAAGATTTTTAAGAGATAGCCTCTCGGTATATTACCGAGGCTGGTTTCGAATTCTTGGCCTTAAGAGATCCTTCCCCCTTAGGCTCCCAAAGTGCTGAGATTACAGGTGTGAGCAACCCCACCAGCCTGGCCAGGCATTCAAAATTTATCATGCCCAGAGGGACCTGAGTATGAGACCTCAGTCAGCACCATCCCCATGTACACTAGCAATTGTTTAAAGGCACTTTGTTCTTTTCTGTCCTGTACAAGCATCACCCTTTATCTTCGTGTTCCTAGAATTCCTGATAGAAAGAACAACGTATAGCCAATGGATAGGTTGTTATTTTAACGTAAATTCTTGCCATACAATTTAGCAAGGGCCTCTTTTCTTTTTTCCTTTAAAAATTCACTTGTGGCCGGGTGCAGTCGCCCACGCCTGTAATTCCGGTACTTTGGGAGGAAGAGGTGGAAGGATCAATCCCTTTAAGCCAAGAGTTCGAGCTTCCTGGCCAACCAAATAACTCACTTGAAACTGCAGCTAAGATCATGTATTAAATTAAAGGTAACTTGAATTGATGCTCCCAGGTTGCATTCCTGAGACTTGGCCCAAATAAATTCTCTATTTATATTAACTTTGCCTCAGTTTTTCCCTTAGGTTGATAGTTATTTCTAAAGTTGTACAAATGGGTTTACCTTGAGTATTAAAATAAGGTGTGAGAAAGGCAACTGAAACCAGAGGCTCCCATCACAGTCTCGTAGCCTTCGGAGGCTTCCAAAGGATCAGCATTAACTCCAATATTTAGCAGTAGTGCAGCTCTTCAAGATTCATAAAGTGTTAAATCTGTTGCCTGGAATTCCAGAAACACGGGGAGGAAGCGCCCAGTGTGAACTGTGTTCAACTTAAACCTAAAGGTAAAAGCGACCAGCCTAAGATCAGGAGCGCAAGGAAGAAGCTTGAAGCCATGCGCTCTCAAGGAGGCATTTCCCGCTCCAGGGCTACCCAGGACCGCGGGCCAAGCTGCCAGACGCCACGGCCCTCGTCACGCAGGCGATCAGCTTGGCTCCCGCGCCACGTGGCACTTGGGGGGCGTCCACCGAGCGCCAGGGAGAAGGAGGCAGAGCCCGGCCTCAATCCCGCCTGGGTCCTCATGGGACTTGTAGTTTTCCTTGCGGACATAACAGGGCACGAACTCCGCGGCTTTTGCCCGGTAAATAGCATCTTTTCCGTACGAGTCATTCAAATAATAGACGCAGCCTAGCTAACTTCAAGAGAAGATGGGAAGGGGAAGGGGCAAAGCGAAGAAGGCAAACCTAAAGATGATAGGCGGGGCAGAGAAAGGGTTCGCACTCAGTACGCATGCGCACAGCAGGCGCGGCAGGTGGGCGGACACAGAAAGGCGACGCCGAGAGCCGGGTTGTCCCGGAAATGCCTTCCCTCCTCCCGGGTCTGCGTGGACGCGGCCTCCTTACCTCATTTGTCGTCGCCCCTCCCCGTCTTCTCTCTACGCGTTTTGGTTCCCGGCTGGTGCTTCCTGTTTGCAACCGCGGCAGTGAGTATGTCTGTGACGGACCCCGAACCACCCGCGGCCTGGGACGCCTGCCTACCCTACGTCTCTCCCGCCGGGCTGTGGAACTAGCGCGTGCCCCCTCGCCAGCCTCGACGTCTCCCGTCCGCCCCTCACTCGTGGCAGGGCGCAGCTCCTGGTTCCTCAGTTGCGCGCCTACCCACGCTGCCGGGCTGCGGGTCTGGGGGTCCGCGTCTCCCTGGCCCTCCAAGGGCTAAGGCCGTGATTCTGGAGCGGCTGGGCGTCCAGGGCCTCGGTGGGGGTGGCGTGTCTGCCGTTTTTACTTCCCCGTAAGACCCCCAGTCTTGTAGGGAAGCCAGTCAGTGAAGCGCAGAGATCTCGGCGCGCCGAGAGGGAATCCAGTCTTTGAGGACCGAGTAGTCCCGGGCCACCTCCCGCCTCTGCTGTCAGAAGCAGCAGCTGCAGCCGTGGAATCCAAGATTTCGGGAGCTGTGTCCCTTTCCTCATGTAAAACAAGTAGACTTGGACTGTGTTTACTAAGGTGCCCTTTATCCCTCCCATCCTGTGAGCGGACAGTTGCCTTCAACTTTCGGGAAGAGCTGCCGGTTCGGTGGAAAAGCTGTGGCTGGGAATCAGGAGGCCTGTGTTCTAGCCGTGGCTCCCCCACGAACTCGCTGGCGACTCCCAAAAGCTCTTATTGAGGCTGGATTTAAGATTATTTCAAATTACACTATTGAATTAGGGGCTCCATTAGGGCCTTTTTCGCTCAGTAAGTTTATCTGAGCCCGTTTCTCCAACTATAAAACGAGAGCGTTCAGTTTGATGACTTTTCAGGTCCCCTCAGAACCTCTTGACTTTGTGGTTCTCTTTTTCTTTTTAAACTTTTATCTAAGACCGTTAGAGAAGTGACTTCGTGTTTTGAATAGTTAGGCTGTCACATACAAAGACTTTTAAATGGATTGTGTGTATATTTAGGAAAGTATTATGCTTTGGAGACAGTTTAGCATTGCTGCTTTCAAGGGAATCTGAGGATGAGGAATAAACTCAGGAAGGATCGCAAGTGAGGATTATAGTAGTATGTTAGGTATCAGGGTAAGAGACTGCATGACCGAAGGAAAAGGGCTAAGGGAAAGGTGAAGGAAATGTTTCCGGATAGGATTAATTCTCATGAAAATCATGTCTATATCCCAAGAAGAGCTGGGACTTACGTGACTAAATTTAGCTTATTTTTTTCCCACCGAAATACTGTGTTCTGTCTTTTGTGACCTTTGTTTTACACATTTGGATTCTCCACCCCAATCTCAGATTTGATTCAGAGTGGCCGTCGCATTTAAAAATGGACATTTTAACCCCTTAGTCAGTTGTGTTTCACCTGTCACTATGAGGACAGCTTATTAAGAGTAAGAAAGAAATTTTACGTTGAAAGTATATTCATCACATTCCAATGACATTTGGACTGAAAATGAGGCTGTGGTTTTGATTTAAATCGGCCTGAAAGGAATGCCTATGTCATCAAGAAGGAACATCTAGGGAGGCTAAAGGTGCTTTGGAAGTAAGCAAAAGGTCAGAATGACCAGTAGGTAGACTGTGAGAGCAGAAGGATTGATTAAAGATTGTATGAAGCGGGGCGGGGCACGGTAGTTCATGCCTGTAAATCCCAGCACTTTGGGACGCCCAGGCGGGGGGGATCACCTGATGTCAGGAGTTCCAGACCATCCTGACCAAAATCGAGAAACCCCGTCTCTACTAAAAATACAAAAATTAGCCGGACATGGTGGCACACGCCTGTAATCCCAGTTACTTGAGAGGCTGAGGCATGAGAATCACTTGAACCCGAGAGGGTGTGCCGAGATCGCGCCATTGCACTCCAGCCTGGGCAACAAGAGCGAAACTCCGTCCCCCGCAAAAAAGTAAATTCTGAAAGCTTAAATAAGCCTTAAGATGTCTAGTTTAAAACAATTCGGTCAATGAACACTGCTCCCTCTTTTGAATGGGAAGAGCCTTTGCAGTTATTCTATAACTGTTTTATATTTGTTAAGCTATTTTAATTCTTAGAGTTTCATTTCCATTTCCATTATATTTTAGGATCTTATATAAGAAACATATTTCTGGTCATGGGATTGATAAAGTCTTTGAGTACTAACTTGGGAGATTCTTGGATGATAAACTGACAAATGTGTGTTTTCCTTCCAACTAAAATGTCTCATTCATAGTTTTTAAACTCTGCTGGGAGGTAAAATGGATATTTGTGAGGTAAACTTAGGTGTTAGAACCAATGCAAATATTGGAATGAAGGAAGACTTTTTTTTTATTTGAAATTACTTATTTGAAAATTGTATTTAAAAATGTTAGTGAACAGTTGGTTGAGAATCACAGAAATGTGAATCACTTCTAGCTGTGTTCTTAACCGGCCGCATGACCTCGGATAGGCTTCCTATCTCTTTGTACTTAAGTTTCCTGTGGGTAGGTTGAGGAGTTTGTATGAGATAATCTGATTTTGTTATCTAGTTAGTATACTTGGGAGTCACGTACAGGGATCAAAAAGCCAAGAAAGCCTTCTGAGTCAAGGGTTTGTGTGTGTGTATGTAAAAAACATATATATTGTCCTCTGAGAATACTCTTTTTTAAACAAGTAAATTAAATTCATTTGAATGTAATTAAAGCGGTAACATAAACCAAAACAGCCTCAGGCAGACCTTAACCCTGGCATATATAAGCTACCTAAATAAGAGAGCACATTATGCCCAGCACAATTTTCAAGTACAGAAGGTACAAAATCCTCTTAAAGGCCATAGGGGCTAAACTGTTAAATTCATTTTTTACATTTCAGGGAAAGAGATAAATCCTTCGACGCAAGGAATTCAGTTTTTATTATGGTTCTGTAGTTTATTTTTGGCATACATTCACAGGTGTGCCTATGGCTCTATTCTTAATCCCTTTCCTTTGGGATGGCTCCAGGAGGAGTACAAATTTGTAACTCTGTAATTTAGCTCTTTAATTTTTTTCTGTGCTGCACTGGAATTATGTTTTATCTTAAGTTCACACTGGATCCTCAGGATGGATCCAGTGAGGATTTTGAAAGAAGCATAATTCCTTTGACTTCTTTTAGAATTAATTTACCTATTAAATAAAAAGGAAAGGATTCATCTTTTATTTGAATTCCTCTGAGGCTAACAATTCAGTATAAACTGATAAATGCTATGAGCATTATTCAGACAGCCACATTCAATTTGTGTGATAATAACAGCATAGCCACCTGAAGGACAGTACAACAAGGGCACAGGCATATGATACCTTTTAGAAGAAAAGCATTACAGGTTGGTTTATTTATTTCTGGAAAACAAACAAAAAACTCTAGCAAGAATGTAGTACCTTTTTGGCCCTTGTCCATTTGGTTCTTGGGATTAAGGTGGTTCTATTAATAGAACTACCATCACAACACCCTGACATTTTGGGCAGAAATTTGAGTGGCTAAGAAAACAACTATTTTTAATTTTATGTGTATAGCTACAAGTGGAAAAAAGAATAAATTGGCATTGTTATTGCTGTCTGAGCTGTCCTTGATTTTTGGACACACACTTATTTTTCAAGAGCTCTCTTTTTAATCAGTAGTCCGTCAGTACCTAATGGAAACATCTGTGTAGATACAAGAATTTCTAAGACTTTGGAATAGTTGAAAGACAGCAGAGAAATTTATCCTATCATAATTTCTGTATTTTAAGCACATACTAGATTTATGAGGGCTGAAGAACAAATGCCTGGTGTTATATTTCATTTGTGAATTCAATAGATACTTATAGATGGCCCCCAAAATACCAGTTACTCTGCTTGGCTTTGGTGATTCATTGTTTAGCAGAGTGTATATAGTTCCTGCCCCTCCTGGGGTTTGTGGTCTGTGCTTCTGGGAGATTTACATTGAATAAATAATTAGAAATGTGATGAGTGTTGTGAAATGTGAAGTGCTATGGAAGCCTATAAAAGGGGCATTTAATTTAATCTGGTGGGAAGTGATTTTGAGCCGAGTTTAAAAGATGAAGGCTGAGAAGGATTTAATATGCTCACAGTACTAAGTGTTTCACTTTATGCATTTATTCCCAAAGTTGGGAGTTTTCTCTCAATTTTTGGTCTTTATTACGTTTGTATTTTATACACATTTTTATAACTAGCACAGGAGTAAACAGGTTTATCAGTTTGTTTTTTCTTTTTTTTTTAATTTTAATTTTAATTTTTTATTTTTTATTTTTTTGAGACGGAGTCTCGCTCTGTCGCCCAGGCTAGAGTGCAGTGGCACAATCTCGGCTCACTGCAAGCTCCGACTCCCGGGTTCACGCCATTCTCCGGCCTCAGCCTCCCGATTAGCTGGGACTACAGGCGCCCGCCACTGTGCCCGGCTAATTTTTTCTATTTTTAGTAGAGACGGGGTTTCACCATGGTCTCGATCTCCTGACCTTGTGATCCGCCCGCCTCGGCCTCCCAAAGTGCTGGGATTACAGGCGTGAGCCACCGCGCCCGGCCTTCTTTTTTTTTTTTAAATGGGGTCTTGCTCTGTCACCCAGGCTGGAATGCAGTGATGTGATCATAGCTTACTGTCAACTTTGAACACTTGGGTTCAAGCTATCCTCCCTCAGCCTCCCAAGGTGGGAGGTACAGGTGAGTACTCATCCACCTCTGACATTGGCCCTGTGTTCTCATTCAACCAATTCTGTTGGTACTGCCTGTTGACTACCAGATTTGCTTACCCAGGAGTTAGACAGCAAGCATGGGGAATGCCTGGCACACAGAATATATGGAATTAGTGTTAGGATTTTAGTAACTTCACAGTTGGAAAGAGGAAAATATGAAGAGCTATTCGTATAGGGTAGATTATAGAAGAGAATGCAAATTTTGAAAGCTACATCATCAAGGATTAAAATTTTGCTGCTAGCTTTGTCTCTATGATAATGTGGTCATGTAGCTTAATGCTTATTCCTTCAAAAAGTTCATTCTTTTCATTTTCCTCCCTTTGTGCCTAATGCTCAGTCTCTTGCACTAGTTTCTGAAGTGGTCTTCTTTTATATCTGCCCTATATGCTGTTGTTAAAACTGGTATTAAAATGCTCTTTTATTCATGGTACCTTATTGCTCCAAAATTTTTAATGGCATCCTGCTTCCCCAGGCAACGATGGCATTGAATGTAGATCATACTTGGAGCCCCTGGGATTGGCAAATTTTTTTTTTAAGAAACCAGATAGAAAATATTTTAGGTTTTTAAGTCATATGATATCTTAACTACTCAACTCTGCCCTTGTGGGAAAGTAGCCTTCGATAATACCTATAGAAATGGGGGTGGCTGTTCTCAATAAAACCCTACTTACAAAAACAGGTGGCTGGCTCAGACTGTAGTTTGCTAACCCTGAGAACTTGACAGCAAAAAGAAGAGATAAATAGTAGTTAGAACATATAGCAGATCAAATAATTTTTTTTCCATATAGGTAAGATCTAATAATGTTTTTAGGTAGAAAGGAAGAAACTTGTGACTAAACCTGTTTGATGTTTTTGGTGGGGGGCCAGGTTAGAGATAGGATCAGGTATACATGTTGTTGAATTATTTCTCAAAGGGAAGAGAGACAACAGTAATTGCAAAATCATCAAATATTTATAGAGGTATAGAGGTAGAGGAGAAAGAATAAATTCAGATGCACTGAGGTAGATGAGAGTACCTATGAGGATTTGTTTGATTTCCTTAGGAAAATGAAAGCAGAAGTAGGAGAGGGCAGAGGATAATTGGAAGCTTAGAATGGGGAAAGGATGTTTTAGTACTGTGGAGAATATTTTCAGGCAGTGGTTACCAGTATTTTGAAGATGACACCTTGTTTAACCTCGAAACAATTTGTGGACCACCCCATCATTGTAGTTACATTTTTAGTATTCATCAATGGAGAATATGCATATTTAAAAAAAGCTACTACTCAGTTCTCTCTTAGATGACTTTGTATTTTGTTAACCACAACATTGACTGCACATTTGAAAAATGTTAATACATGTATGTGAGAGATAGTCTTTATGTAATGCATTGCCCTGGGTACCCACCGAGATAACTAATTTAACAGCTTCCCAGGAGGCTGAAAGCTCGTAAGTTAGAAATCATTGCATTCTAATGAATCAACAATAAGAGAATAAAGGATTGCTTAGAAGTAGTATTCTGTCAAAATTAAAATGAACTTATAATGAACACTTTGAAGGATTCTATAACTTTTTATCCAGTAGTACTTGGCAGCTTTGAGCAAGATGACAGAAGCAAAATGATCTAGGGTTAGGCATAACATTATATAGAAGGTCAGAATAAACATTTAGCTTATTCTTTCTTTAAATTACCTTTTCCTGAGATCACACCCTGTTTCATTAATCACTTCTCTATGGTGATCAAATTGGCATCTCCTTTTCTTAACCATTTTGTTGATTTCATGTTCCCCTTTTACACCTTACTGAATATTTTCATTTGGGTATCTTACTATTTCACATTTAACCTACTGAAAAGAAAGCTTCTTATCGTTCCTTTGAAACGAGCTCTCTGCTGATTTCTGCTTGGAGTAGAGAATCTACAGAGATGCTGAAGTTGATGGGAGACTGTGGATAGATTGGGAAAAATATGAATTAGGTGTGGGATTCATTGAAGAAGTTGAACAATGTCATGACTGGTAAATGATGGTGATGAGAAAGTAGAGAAAACCTACTGTTTGCTCCTACCATTTGTTTTTTTAATTTTAGCCAAATAAAATCAAATTTTGCATTTTTGAAAATTAACTTGACTTTTGTACACTCTTACAAATATTCAAATACATGTTCTCTATTTTATTTCCTTAATCCAATAATGTTGTAATCCTATTTCTTTCTAATTAATAAGCAATATATTCAGTACCGATGCCCATTTAAGTGTGCTGTTACTCTCTAATCATTATTATTCCTTTCACAAGTAGATCTGGGCATAGGAACCAATCAGAAACAATCGCTTCAGCAACCAAGACCATTGTTCACCATGGAGGAACCCATGGATACGTATCCTCTGAGCCTCTATCTGCAATACCATTCACTGGGCAGCAGTCTTTTGAGCCAAGTGGCAAATTTGGACAGTATCCATCTGATGCAGATGAACCACATTCAGGCATTGGGGAGGTGGAGGACACAGAACAGCTAAATCAATGTTTGATCCAACACTTCCATCTCATTAAGACAAGTTTGACTTTTCTTTGGTTTTTATTTCATGGAATACATGAGAATCTCTTAACTGTTGGAGTTTCCAAGGAGTCATACCCTGTGACTTCATTTGGTGGAAAGAACAAAACTAAAATGCTGTATGGCCAAAGCCACAAAGGGAAGGATCTGCAATTTACATCCTTGCAGCTACTATCTGTACTGTACTGTTGTGATCTACTGATTGGCATTGGCATAGTAGTAGGGGTCAAGTGACAGAATCCGTGCCAACAGTTTCCAGGTTCAGAAGCAATTCAAGACCCTAATGGTAGCTCTCCAGCAACCAGCACGTGGTGATTGTGCCAACTTGTTGCTCAGTTATAATGCAAGGCCAGTGATTGATTGGCTTAAGTCAAGACCCTGGCTGAGATCATTTGTCTTTGGTCTAATAGAATTTGAGTCTAGTAGAATTCGAGTCTCCAGGGAAAGAGCTACTTGACCAAATTAAACTAGTAGCAGGTAGAGCGCAAATGACAGCATATTATACCATCAAGATGTTCTTAGAGCAGTGTATGGATGGATCTATTGTACTGCCATCAGTTGTGACTGATATTGTTGTATTCAAGGAGAAAGAGAAACTTCTTTAGAAAGCATTTTGAAAGTTTTTTGAGTATGGGGGTGCCCTGTGTCACCCCATTATGGTTGAACTTTGTCCTTCAAAATTACCAAACTTGGCAGCAGTGGCAAATTATTGGGCTAAAAGACTTAATCAGACATATTCTGAGTTCAAGGCTCCTAATATAATACCTGGTGCAGACGTTATACTTCCACTCGTTCAGATGGTTGCACCCCGCCAGGCATCCAGTAGAACAGGGACTGGGAATATGGACACTTGAACATTAAACATTCTGAAGAATTTTGGAATGACAGGTTACAAGTGAACATAATCAGTTCCCCATATTAAAAAAAAAAAAAGATTTGGGGATAGATTGGGCTCACATACTAATCTTTAGAGAGATTTTTTCATTTTTGTGAAAGTACAGAAATTCTCAACTGCTTATGACATGCTGATTGTTAGACAGCATCCATAGCTATTTTATGTTGTTTCCCTGACCCCACCCCCCCCAAAAAAATTATGGCACATTGAAAACAGCAGTATGATGTAAGAGAAGAGATCACAAACTCCTTGAGGGTGGGTCTTTTCCATACTCATAAACCTACTTAGGATATTCGGAGTAATTTGTTGACACTTATATTAATATTTCCTCCTATCCCATTAATTGCCAAATCATCAAACATTTATTGAGCATCTACTCTGTGTAGGGTGTAAGCAGTACTGGGGACTTACAGTGATAAAAGACATAGTTTAGTTTTAGCTGTAAGTGATGTAGTGTTTCACTGAAGAGACAGAATATAAGAAGCCAAGTAATTTATGGAATTCCCTTCTTTATTTTTTATTTTTTTCTTTTGGCAGTGGAGTCTTGCTTTTTAAATAGAGCAAGGCTAGTCTGGAACTCCTGGGCTCATGTGGTCCTCCCGCCTTAGCCTTCAGAGTAGCTGGGACTACAGGTGAGAACACAGCTTGGAAATCCCTTAACCATGGGAGTTAAGTCTCAAAATTCTGGTGATACAAGTGGTTGAAACTTAAAACTTTATTTAAAAAATAGGATTTGTGAATTTTAGATAGTTCATAAGTCTGCGAAAGACTGTATAAATACATATTTTACATTTACTATTATTTGTAGTAAATTTGAGTATAGCATTATCTCTTTATCTGTGGAAACTTCAAACTCTCCGCTATTACTTTTAATTTCAGTGAGACATTATTAAATATAAGTGGGCTTACACATTTGTTTTGCTTATCTGACAAATAATATACAACTCGGAGGCATTTTTTTCCTTTCTATTCTTCCTCTAAATGTTTAGCACTTCTCTGATTTTGTGATCTGAAGTTATTGGTTAGCTTCCTTAGGCTCCATTGAGACTATATATACGTGACACTTAACAGTCTAGCCTTCCTTGGTACATATAGATATATGATGGTGGCTTTGCCTGTAGTAAATTCATGCCAAAACATAGACTTTCAGTGCCTGTTACATATGACTTTCAGCTCTTTCTACTGAGGGATGTAGGAGTTTATTTCTAAGGTCTGAGCCTCTTTTCGTGTACTTCCTTTACTCTTTCCTCAGCCTTCTTTATAAAAACTATGGATGTTCTATCATTTGTTTTCCTTTTTGATTCCCTTTTATTATCCCCAGTAGCAGTGACTTGTAATTCTCGTATGTTAGAAAGGCAGATCTCCTGATTGAAGAAAAGATCCACCCAAGGAAGTCAGCATGTTTAATAATTTTTGAGGGGGATCTCAAATTTGGGAAGGATTGTTATATAAGACAACCAAATGATGACATGAGACAATAAATGCTATAGGAATTATGGAGGAAAAATCAGCTACTTATTTTATTGGTTAAGGAAGAGATATTATTAGTTGTAGAAGTAATTACTATTCTACATTTTTTATTGTGGAAATCAAAAATATATATACGAAAATAAAATGTTATATAATCGACTTCAGTGTCCCATAAGCCAGCTTCAGCAGTTACTAAATTCTGACCAATCTTTAAACACATGCACACGTGTCTCTCAGTATCTGTGAGGCATTGGTTCTAGGACCACTCATGGCTACCAGCGTCTATGGATGCTCAAGTCCCTGATACAAAATGGTGGAATATTTGCATATAACCTGTGTACATCCCGTATTATTTAAATCATCTCTAGATCACTTGTAATACGTAAAACAATGTAAATGCCACGTAAATAACTGTATTATTTAAGGAATAATGACAAGAAAAATGTTCACGTTCAGTATGGCTGCAATTTTTTTTGTGTGTGAAATATTTTCATTTCAAGGTCAGTTAAACCCATTGACATAGAAGGCTGACTGCGTGTGTATGTATATGTGAATACACACACATACACATACACACATACGTATATTTCTGAAACGTAAATATTCTTTTTTTTAAAAAAATATTATCACAGCTAAACAAATTACCAATAATTCTTTTATCCTCATATACCCAGTGTTCAGATTTTCTAGATTGGCTCCTACTTTTTTTTTTACAGATTATTTGAATCTGAATCAGTTCATATACTGTAATGTTTGATAACTTAAGTGTCCTTTAATCTATAGGTTCTCTTTTATCTCTTCTTTATTAAATTCCTTGTAATTTATTGTACTAAATAGATTGTCTTCTAGAATTTCCTGTAGTCTGAATTATGTAGTATTGTTTGACATGTTCCAGTGTCCTCTTATTTTCTGAGTTGGTAGTTAGATCTAGAAGCTTGATTAAATTCAGATTTTCTTTCTGTTAGATCGTCAACTTGATAGATAGTTTCATTTGTTTCATTTTGCTTTTGATACATTGTTTTTTAGAATTACCTCCTAAAATTTTGATTTAATTTTATAATCATGTAAAATGCTTATAAAGTTCCAAATTCAGATTACCAAAACACAATAAAATCTATTCAGAGAAGGCAAACCTTCTGTCCAGTCTCCATCCTGTTCCTGCCCTTCTCCTTATGGGTAACTACTAAGAGAAAATTGGTGATTGGTCCTTACATTTAAAAAAATATATATATATATGCAAAAAACTGTATATCTTTGTACCCTCTTTCCCTCTTTCTTAAATTTATTTATTTATTTATTTGTTTTAGACAACGTTTTGCTCTTACTGCCCAGGCTGGAGTGCAATGGCACAACCTTGGCTCACTGCAACCTCCGCCTCCCAGGTTCAAGCAGTCCTCCTGCCTCATCCTCCTGAGTAGCTGGGATTACAGGTGCCGGTCACCATGCCTGGCTAATTTTTTGAATTTTTAGTAGAGACTGGGTTTCACAACGTTGGCCAGGCTGGTCTTGAACTCCTGACCTCAGGTGATCTACCCGCCTCGGGCTGGGATTACAGGCTTGAGCCACTGTGCCCGGCCCCCTCTTTCCCTCTTCCTTTTTTTTTTCTTTCGAGACGGAGTTTCGCTTTTGTTGCCCAGGCTGGAGTGCAATGGCGTGATCTTGGCTCATTGCAACCTTCACCTCCCAGGTTCAAGCAATTCTCCTGCCTCAGCCTCCCGAGTAGTTGGGATTACAGGCATGCGCCACCATGCCCGGCTAATTTTGTATTTTTAATAGAGATGGGGTTTCCCCATGTTGGTCAGGCTGGTCTCAAACTCCCAACCTCAGGTGATCCACCTGCCTCGGCCTCCCAAAGTGCTGGGATTACAGGCGTGAGCCACTGTGCCCAGCTTCCCTCTTTCTTAATAAGTGGTGGAATACTATCTACTCTTTTAAAATGGTTGATGAATAGTACACTTGTGACAACCTTTTTTTTTTTTTTCTTTTTTTTGAGACAGAGTCTCGTGTGTCACCCAGGCTGGAGTGCCGTGGTGCAGTCTCGGCTCACTGCAATCTCCGCCTCCCAAGTTCAGGCAATTCTCCTGCCTCAGCCTCCTGAGTAGTTGGGATTACAGGCATGCGCCACCATGCCCAGCTAATTTTTGTAGTTTTAGTAGAGATGGGGTTTCACCATGTTGGTCAGGCTGGTCTCTCAAACTCCTGATCTCGTGATCCGCCCGCCTCAGTCTTCCAAAGTGCTGGGATTACAGGCGTGAGCCACTGCGCCTGGCCCACTGTGACAGTCTTAAAATGTATTTTAAACAAATAAAAAGTCTAATTCCACTTTCAGAAGCATGCTTTCTTCTTGTTCCTGGTCATAATGTTTCTTTCTCATTTAATAATTTTGTAAGATTTAGGTTCAGCAAAAAATTATTAAGGCTTAGGTTTTTTTTTTTTTTTTTTTTTTTTTTTTTGAGATGGGGTCTCACTGTCTTGCCCAGGCTGGATTACAGTGGCATGATCTCGGCTCACTGCAACCTCTGTCTCACGGGTTCAAGCGATTCTCCTGCCTTAGCCTCCCAAGTAGCTGGGATTACAGACGTGCGCCATCACGCCCGGCTAATTTTTGTATTTTTAGTAGTTTTTAGTAGAGTTGGGGTTTCACCATGTTGGCCAGGCTGGGCTCGAACTCCTGACCTCAAGCGGTCCTCCCGCCCTGGCCTCCCAAAGTGCTGGGATTACAGGCGTGAGCCACCATGCCTGGCCAGGCTCAGGATTTTAAAAGAATATTTGTTTTGAAAATGGAAGAATATGACATTTTTAAGAGTTTAAGATGCCATATTCCTAGTTTGTGAGTCTTACAGTGTGTTAACGTAGAACTCCTTCAATATGTATAATTTGGAACATAGCCCCTTTA
Source organism: Macaca nemestrina (assembly GCF_043159975.1). Lineage (NCBI taxonomy): Eukaryota > Metazoa > Chordata > Mammalia > Primates > Cercopithecidae > Macaca > Macaca nemestrina. The sequence goes on from NC_092138.1 coordinate 66,443,387, forward strand.
GTTTGTCAGCATTTGGCACATAGGGGATACCTAACAGATCATGGGTAAATTTAATTAGTATTCTGCTTTTGTGTATAGATTAGAGCTCTTTACATAGTATTATTTGAAGTGAAATAATGGCTTGATTAAGGTAAATGGCTTTTGAAATTGAAATGAAATTATAGCTTCAACAACTTAGGGCAGTAAGTCTTCTGTTTTATGTCAAATCCCTTTTCTCCCAAAAACATGTACATAAAAGTTTTAGATATAACTTTACAGGATGGAGAAATCATCTAGAGGCAGTTGATGAATTCCTGAAATTTATTAGGCAGTCAACCAGGACTTGATAACTAATTAAAATTTGAGTAGAGTGGGTTACATATTTGAATTTAAGGTTTTCAAATATATGATATTTTATTTGATCCGGGTCTTCACATACGCAGTTTTTTTCTTTCCCCCCTGTGTGAGTTAATTTCCAACTTGCCTGGCTGACACCTACTCATCCCTCAAATACGGTTTAAAAGGTCACTTCTGAATGAGGTGTAATGGTCATAGGTTCTCAATTAGTGGTTGTTATTGGGTCTGTTAGGACTCTGCAGTAGTTAGCTTTGACTTTGGGTAACTTAATTACTTTATTGGTTAAAAAAAAATTTTTTTGGCCGGGCGCGGTGGCTCAAGCCTGTAATCCCAGCACTTTGGGAGGCCAAGACGGGCGGATCACGAGGTCAGGAGATCGAGACCATCCTGGCTAACACAGTGAAACCCCGTCTCTACTAAAAAATACAAAAAACTAGCTGGGCGAGGTGGCGGGCGCCTGTAGTCCCAGCTACTCGGGAGGCTGAGCCAGGAGAATGGCGTGAACGCGGGAGGCAGAGCTTGCAATGAGCCGAGATCGCGCCACTGCACTCCAGCCTGGGCGACAGAGCGAGACTCCGTCTCAAAAAAAAAAAAATTTTTTTTCCATTAAAGTTATAAAGCTAAAATGAGAGAATGAGTAGACTTAACATAATAGGCAAATATTTTGATAAAAGTCTTCATAACTACATGATAAGTTCATGATCATTGTGGCAAACATGGGCTTATACCTTCCACTCTGTTTTTTTCTGTTTTTTTGTTTGTTTGTTGTTTTTCTTTTGAGACGAGGTCTCTCTGTTACCCAGGCTGCAGAGCAATGGTGCAATCGTGGCTCACTGCAGCTTTGACCCCAGGCGCAAGCAATCCTCCCAGATAGCTGGAACTGTAGACATGTGCCACCATACCCAGTTAATTTTTGTATTTTTTGTAGAGATGGATTTTGCCTTTAGGATATTGCTACAACCACCACTGTGAAACCACAGGCCCATATGCTAAAACAGCCCTGGGAGACAGTTGAGTCCTCCTCTTCTCCCATTTTGCAGATGGAGACACTAAGGCCCAGAGAAGGAAATAGAATTGCCACAGGTTCTACAGTGAGTTCATGGGAGGGGCAAGACTAATGAGAAAACGGACATCTCTTGGACACTCACTGGGCACTGTGCTTTGCATACATGATCATATTCCATCCTCAAAACAAACCTGTGCAGCCAGTTTTGTTAGTGCTCCGGATTCACAGATGAAGCCTCATCTCTGAGGCTCAGACACTGGGAGTTGCCCAGGATCACACAGTTAGGAGACGGCAGAGCTGGAATTTGAAAGCCAGTCTGATTTTCCACACAAATCGTTTGACCACTAACACTTTAGGGTTGCCTAAAACCCAGGCCCCATCTCTCCACTCCCCTAAGTCCACTCTATCCCTGTAGTCCTCCATTATGTTACATTGACTCCTAAAGAAAAAAGATCCAAATGGACACAGCTCTGGAGGATTTGCAAAGCACTTCTGTGTCTTCCTGCACATCATCTCAGGAGATCCTGATCCCAGACCCAAGTGGTAGCCTGGGCAGAAATAGCATGCTCATTTCACAAAGCAAGAACTGTTGGGTTTCCTTCAATCTAATGATTTCACCACCATCTGTGCGATAGCCGAGAGAAGTCAACAGGTTGAGAAACTCCTGTGGTAGGAAGGGAGACCCATGACCTGCCAATAGGGAAGAACAGACATATGGAACTTGGCCAGGGAAACTTAATCCAGAAGAAAAAAGCGTATTTTCTCTCCTTATATGTTTTAAATAGAATAATGAGATAATCCTGGATTTTATTTTATTTTTTTAATTACTTATTTATTTTGAGACGGACTCTAGCTCTATTGCCCAGGCTGGAGTGCAGTGTTGCAGTCTCAGCTCACTGCAACCTCTGCCTCCCATGGTCAAATGATTTTCCTGCCTCAGTCTCCCAAGTAGCTGGGACTATAGGCGCCCACCAACATGCCTGGCTAAGTTTCGTATTTTTAGTAGAGATGGGGTTTTGCTATGCGGCCAGGGTGAGATAATCCTAATTTTAAAAACTCAGCTCTTGTGTTTATATTTTAATTTATTCTCAGAGAGGTAGGAGGATCTAGAGGAAATGCAAAATGTGAGTCTTATTTTATGATTTGCTATGGTAAGCCACATTTAATCCCTTTCTTCAGTGAAAGGATTTACGAAGGATACAACACAGTGTACCTATCTGTTGCCTTTATTGTATTTTTTTCCCAGATTTTTATTTACTTTGTAATGTTACAACAATAAGGGAAATTAAAACGGAAGAAAATTATCCATAATTCTACCAGTGTAACAAATGAACTGTTCGGTGCTCCTCTTACTTCAGGCAAAATTTACATAGGTGATTTATGAGTGTAGTTACAGCTTCCTATTCATTCGGCTTTCTCACTTGACAGTTTATCATTATAATGCCACAGGTCTTCATAATTATCATTTAAAAATAAATGTTTTAATAATTATTTTAATGGCTGCTTAATACTCTTTTGAGTGGATATATCATTCCCTAGTATTATATATTTAGAAGGACTGCAATTTTTCACTATCACAGATAATCCCAAAGTGCATGTCTTCATACATATCACGTTCTCCTATTTTTGTCATTTCTGTAAAATCCCCAGATCTAGATTTGCTGGGTCAAAGGGCCTGAATGCTTGCATGGCTCTTGATATATATGGGCAAATCGCTTTGCCAAAGGCTTTTTATACTTTTACTTTGTCTCTAGTAATGGATGAGTAGGATAGTCTCATATCATGCTCTTGCCACAACCAAGGGAAATCTACCAATAAATGAAATGTAAGTTGATAAGCAACGTTTTTACTTCATTTTTACAAATGGCTTGACAAGCCTGTTGCAGGCTCTTGATTCTCTTATTTCTGTTGCTGTCATAAATTAAGTGCCTATGCCAAGAATTTGGGAAAGCGCCAAAGCAATTATTATACCCATTTTACAGCTGAGGAAACTGAGTCTCAGGGATTTGCCCAATAGGCTGGACAGTGAGTAAGTGGAAGTGCTGAGACTTTGGTAATATCATCAGCTGTTGTGAACCAAAGATGATGCATTGGTTTCTTATAACCTCCTGGAATGTCTTCTGGGTTTTGAAGCTAGGAAAGCATGTTCACATCAGGTACATTTGTAACTTATTTGAACAGGCCTCATAGACCTTTCAGCCTCCAATTGCTATTCAAAGCATATGCTTACTTTGGAGGAGACTTTTGATATATTTTGTTTGCCAGAGAATCTGTGACTTTCAGAGTTGGACGGAACGTCAGAGATAATCTCATTCTACTGGGAGAATGGAGATGGAGAAACAGGCCCAAAGAAGAGCAAGGATTTTCCCGGGTTCATTCATGGAGCTGACAGCAGAGTTAGGATCTACCTTCTGGTTTAAAATGGTGCCTAGGCTGGGTGCCATGACTCACACCTGTAATCCCAGCACTTTGGGAGGCCAAAGCAGGTGGATTTGCTTGAGCTCAGGAGCCGAGACCAGCCTGGGCAAAATGGTGAAACCCTGTCTCTACAGAAAAACACAAAAATTAGCATGGTATGATGGTGTGCACCTGTAGTCCCAGTTGCTTGGGGGGCTGAGTTAGGAGAATAACTGGAGCCCAGGAGGTTGAGGCTGCCGTGAGCCATGTTTGCAACATTGCACTCCATCCTGGGTGACAGAGAGACCCTGTCTCGAAAACAAATAAATAAATAATGAAAAAAAAAAAAACTACTTTAAAAATGTTGCCTAGAGTATATAAGTGGGCAACTTGTATATTGTGAGATATTAAAAAATGAATATTTTTTCTTTTCTTTTCTTTTTTTTTTTTTGAGATGGGGTCTCACTCTGTCGCCCAGGCTGGAGTGCAGTGGCACAATCTTGGCTTACTGCAACCTCCTCTCCCAGGCTCAAGTGATCCTCCCATCTCAGACTCCTGAGTAGCTGGGACTATAGGAAAACGGCACCAAGTCCAGCTAATGTTTTGCATTTTGGTAGAGATGGGGTTGCACCATGTAGTCCAGGCTGGTCTTGAACTGCTTGCCTAGGCTCTGTTCTCGGCTCCTGAGCTCAAGCAGTCCGTTTGCCTTAGCCTCCCAGAGTGCTGGGATTACAGGCGTGAGCCACTGTACCTGACCCTTAAGTGAACAGTTTTTAAAAGCAATGAGAACCATTTGAGAAACACTGGATACCTTATGTTTCTTTTGGAGATCCCTGATGAAATAGTCTGGGTAACAATATGTTAATGTGAAACAGATTTTTTTTAATTAAAGGATTTCCTATAGACTGATACCCCAAATGACAATTTTTTATTATTTAGTTTTAGTGTTTTGTGGGTATTTGGTTGGTTTTGTTTGTTTTTACTTTGAGGAAATATATCCTTTTTATTAGATTTTACTTTTAGTGTGTGTTGTTTATTTATTTACTTATTTTTTACTTGGTAATCATTGTCACCGTATGCTTGCAGAGGTATGTGTACACTTAACAATATATCTTGGTGATTGTTCCACACTGGTACTTTAAGGGCTTCCTTGTTGTTCTTCGTATATTTTTCCTGCAGCAGGGTATTCTGATCAATATGTATTTGACTCTCTAATTGGAATATAGTCTCTACCCTCAGGGAGTTTACAGTCTTCTGGAAAAATGAGGTGTGTTCATTATGACTGCTGAAAGAAGGGAGCAGGTGAACTGGGAAGAGATACAAAGATTGGCTGGAAACAGTGGCTCGTGCCTGTAATTTCAACACTTTGAGAAGCCAAGGTGGGTGCATCACTTGAATTCAGGAGTGTGAAGACCAGCCTGGGCAACATGGTGAATCCTCGTCTCTACTAAAAATACAAAAATTAGCCATGTGTGGCGGTGCATGCCTGTAATTGCAGCTACTCCAGTGGCTGAAGTATGAGGATCACCTGAACCTGGGAAGCGGAGGTTGCGGTGAGCCAAGATCACACGACTGCACTCCAGTCTGGGGTGACAGAGCAAGACTGTCTCAAAATTAAAAAAAAGAGAGAGAGAGAGAAATAAAGTGTAGTAGGCAAGAAAAGAAATCATCTCAGCTGGTTTTGGATATTGGACATGAGCTCAGACCTGAGAACTGAGAAGCTGCCTGTTGCAGGTGAGTCTGGATGATGGACAGTGAAAAGCAGTTATTCATGTGTGAATCTGGCCAACATGAACATTTAGCTGCTGAACACAAAAGCTTGATTTTTATTAGCTATATTTGTTGCCCATATATTGGAACAGACCTTCAAGTGGAAGTCAGATGTGTTATCAGATATCATTTGGAGTAATGAGTGTATTTTCCCAATCTTTCCAACACCAATCTAACAACTCATCTCCAAAAGCATACATACTAATTAATTTGTTTTCCATATACTAATAAGATTAACAACCTCGCATTTACACGGGGTACTGAGTCATGCTCAAATAAAACAAGTTCTAATGAGAAAAATTGAATGTGGCAGCAAACCATGTCCCACCCGGCCATCCAGGTTTATGTATGTTTGTCTGTCTTTGCTACACATATTTTTGTCAGGATTTCACTGTAAACAAGATGATTTCTTTCATGTTCCTTAGGTAAATTTGTTTAATGAACCACAAAGTCACTGTAAATATTGCACAGATCTGAGTGCCTTGCAGTGTGGCTGGGAATCTTTTAAGCTGCTTCAAAAAATGAAATGTGTTCACCTAAAGAACCATATTGGGAGAAAACACTCTTAACATATCAAGGCTCTTAGATATGCAGGCTGGCTTAATTCTATTCTGGACAATAGAAGAATTTGTGGTGGAATGACATGTGACCTTGTCCAGTCACTCTACCTCGCCTAATCTGGGCCTCAGTTTCTTCCTCTCAACTGGACAGAGTCGGCTAGGTCTGTGAGCGTCCTACCTGCTAATCATCAGAATCAGCTGGGACTGGAGGATGGCAAGTGAGAGCTTTAAAAAATACACCTGGGGGCCGGGCGCCGTGGCTTATCCCTGTAATCCCAGCACTCTGGGAGGCTGAGGCAGGTGGATCACGAGGTCAAGAGTTTGATACCTGCCTGGCCAATATAGTGAAACCTTGTCTCTACTAAAAATACAAAAATTAGCTGGGCGCGGTAGCACACTGTAATTCCAGTTACTCGGGAGCACAAGATTCTTGTGCCAAGGCACAAGAATCGCTTGAGCCCAGGAGGCAGAGGTTGCAGTGAGCTGAGATCACACCACTGCATTCCTGCCTGGGCGACAACGAGATTCTGTCTCAAAAAAAATGCAAACAAAATACATGGCCAACCTGTCCTACTAAATTCCATTCCTACTAGACCCTAAAACTCTAATCTCTGAGGGTTGGGGGTCCCAGAGTTCATATTTTTAAAAATAAATTTTTCATGTGATTTGATGATCAGGCAGGCTTGGGACCCTCTGGAGTAGACAGATTACCACTAAGATCTTTTCCAGATTTCATGACCATCAAAACTGATGATTCTAAAAACTCATCTTGGAAAATACTGTTGCATGTCTAGGCGGAAGAAGAACACTGGTAAAGGAAGCAGGAACCTGGATTCGAGTCCTAGGGCTCCCCTCAAGCTATGCAGGGGACACTGGAAAAGCCACTTCACTCTGGACCTTAGCGTCTTTATCCACAAAGTAAAGGCACTGGAGCAGGCAGTGTCAGGGCCCTTCCTCTCACATTCTGCACCCTAATTCTGATTCCTCTGGGATTCATTGTTTGCACATAAAGCACCCTTAGGTGACTGAATACAGAGACTGGTAAGGGAGGCTGGCTGGGTTCATCTGCAGTAGCCTACCCATTCTTCCTGAGGCCCAAGGAGTCTCTTCTGCCTTGTACCCTTGGTGGGTCCCACCCCTCCAGCTCTTTCAGAGGGGCTGAGGGGTGTGTTCTGGCCCAGAGCCAGGCACCTCCTCAACCCTCACTTCTTTCCTTCATTTAGGACTCAACTCATTCTAGCTTTTCCTGTTCTTCCAAGACAAGATCTATGAAAGATCCCCTGATACCTTATCCCCTACATTCCCAGCCCAGAGATCCCCTACATAGTAAATCCACAAAAGTATCTGAGAAATGAATGAATGGTTGAGTGAACGATTGTCATGTGAGCTTCCTTCCAGCTGCAACAATCAATGCCTCTGTCCCTCTCTGTCCTCAGAGGGTTCATCCTCAGTGAGGTGAAAGAGGACAAAGTCTTGTCAGGTCTACTTACCGCATAGGACCGTGCAAAGAGTGGCCGCTTCTGCAAAACATTGAGCCTCTTAGTTTTACTAACTTCATATGAATGGCATTATACCGGATGTATTCTCTGTGTCATGCTGCCTTTTTTTTTCTTTTTTTTAAATTTCCAGACACGGTTTCACTCTGTTCTCCAGGCTAGAGTGCAGTAGTGCGACCTTGGCTCACTAGAACCTCCGCCTCCCAGGTTCAAGTGATTCTCATGCCTCAGCCTCCTGAGTTGCTGGAATTACAGGTGCGTGCCACCATGGCCAGCTAATTTTTCTATTTTTAGTACATACCGGGTTTCACCATTTGGCCAGACTGGTCTCGAACTCCTGCCTCAAGTGATCTGCAGACCTTGGCCTCCCAAAGTGCTGGGATTACAGGTGTGAGCCAGTGTGCCCGGCCTGTGTCTTGCTTCTTTCAACCAACATTACATTCTATATACTTGCTAGGATGGGTGTTATTAGCATTCACTTTTAATTACTCATTAAAGTATATACATATACTTTATGCATTTTCAGTATCTGCACTATACTTCACAATAAAAGGAGAATTGAGGGAGTCCAAGACAATTACTGTTTGTTTTCAAGAGACAACCTAGAATGAGTGTTCTCTTTTAGCCATTTGTAGAAAAAGTGGCTGTGTGTGGTGGTTCACGTCTGTAGTCCCAGCAGTTTGTGAGGATGAGGCAGGACAGTCACCAGAGCCCAGGTGTTTGAGACCGGCCTGGCCAACACCATAAAACCCTGTCTCTACAAAAAATATAAAAATTGGCTGGGCATGCTGGTGAGCATCTGTAGTTCCAGCTACTTTGGAGGCTGAGGCAGGATGATCACCTTACCCTAGGAGGTTGAGGCTTCAGTAAGTCGAGATCGCACCACTGCACCCCAGCGTAGGCCACATAGTGAGACCATGTCTCGAAAAAAACACAAAAAGTGACTTGGAACCTGCAAGATCTTTACAAATGGCAAGAACCTTGGGGAAGTTTTTCACATGGGAACTTTACCCCAGAGCTTGTGTTTTTCTCACTCCTTGGTGAGTATTCAGTCAACAGAAGCATTACCCTCACTATATGGGTCACATATCACATAAGGCTGTGCCTCACCTACCAAGTGGCCTGACCTGTCTGAACTTCAGTTTCTTCATATGGATAACAATGATGTTGCTGGCATCACGGTGGGGGGTGTGGAGGATGCCCACAAAAATAAGGTATGAGGATCCGACTTGCCATACCCTGTGACTGGGTCTAAATCTGCACGTGTGGCAAGGTAACAGTGTGGAAAATCGGGGTTATAGGCTTTGTGTTGATAAACTTGAGAAAGAGTTGGGGGAAATCATTTTCCACTAACAGACCCAGTGCAGCAACACTTCAGTATTTACCTGCCTAGGCTGCCTCATGCATTGCTCTGTGGGGAGTCGGGGTTTAATGAAGTAGGATAAACCCCACATGCACATTAGTTAGCCTCAGCATAGGCAGGATTAACTTTACACTCCATTTGCAAGAGAAAAGCTCCTCTCCTAGAGTTTGTTATAAAAGGATTTAGAATCACAGAATGATAGAGCTGGAAGAGAGCCCCTAAGACATCATCATAATTCTATTCCATCATTTTTCAGAAGGTCAAAGAGACCTGCCCAAGGTCACCTACTGAATTAGCACAGAGCTCAGGTTGGACCCCAGTCTCCAGATCCCCAGGCCTGCATCCTCTCCACTTTCTCCTGTACTGCTCAACCACTGCCTTATAACAAAGGTAGGGTAGCATATTTCTCTTTCTGGCTTTGCTCTCTACCCCTTGATACTCACACCCTCCGTATTCAGGTTTCATGGTGTATGAGCAAGGTTTGCGTGTACTCAACTGAGCTGGCCTCCCTCATGTCAGTGTAGCTTTGCACTTGGTGTTTCCTTTGTCTTCATTGGTCTTCCCTCTCTACTCTTTCCAGGGAGACTCTATTCAGTGTTACCTTCCCCAGGAATTCTCTGAATCATGCCCTCTCCCATCTTTCTAGACTTTGAGCTCCTCTAGAGTAGGGACTACATCTTCTTTGTCTTTGTATCTCACTGCCTAGCAGGGGAATAGCATGTGGAAGATACAGTAAACATTTGTTGAATGAACAAATGACCAGATGAAATAATAAATAATTAAACATACAAATGAATGAATGAAGTCAAAGGCAGATAGGAGGCAGCATGGGTCTCAAGCAACCTAGAGCTCTTAACAAATTGCCAGTTTAGCTCAAGTCCTTCCTTATGGAGCTCTGGCCTGTTGTAGATGTTTTCCATGACTACCATGGTCCATGACCCGCCTCCTTGGGATGACCTGGACTCTGACCACATATCACTGAGCTGAATCTACCATAGCCCTGGGCTTTCATCTCAGGCCCCAAATAGACTGGCAATGAGCCATCATTTCTGTCCTTGCCACCATCTTCAACCAGTTTTCCCAGGGCTGCCTGCACTGGGGGATACACCTAGGAAATTTCCACGTGAGATGTGAAGCCTATCTCTTCAGGTGACAGCCCTCCTCAGGGTGGAGTGCCAACACAGATTCCCCATGCGCATCTCAATTCTAGCAACTTGATTAAAGAAGGCACCTTCAGATGTCCCTTGTTTATATAGACTTCTGAGAGGGAAAGTTAGGAGTGTATATAAGTACCAATACACATGTATACGACTGGGATAGGCATTGAAGTAGAAGTCAGGAGACTTGGGGTTCAGCCCCAACTTTGTCAGCATGGCAAAATGGTTAAGCATGTGGATTCTGGAATTGTACTGCTGGGTTAGAATCCCAGCTCTAGCACTTACTGGCTGTTAGCCTTGGGGAGGTTACCTAACCGTGGTGTGCTTCATTTCCCCACCTGTAGAATGGAGACAATGATATTCTCTGCCTCACGGAGCTGGTGTGAAGAATACATGAGGTAGGCTGGGCTCCGTGGCTCACACCTGTAATCCCAGTGCTTTGAGAGGCCAAGACGAGAGGATCGTTTGAACCCAGGAGTTTGAGACTACAGTGAGCTATGGTCATGCCACTGCACTCCAGTCTGCATGACAGAGTGAGACCCAGTCTCTGGAAAAAAAAAAAAAAAAGAATATGTGAGGTAATATATATAATGTGTTTAGAATAGCGCCAGGCACATAGTAAGTGTTAAATAAATGTTAGGAATTATTATTTTCTCAGACCCTTAGTTCATGTTGTTCCTTCTGCCTGGAATGTTCTACCCTCTGGCTTTCTGCATGCCCAGCTCCTTCTCCTTCAAGTCGCCACTTAATGTCATCTCTTCAGGGAGACCTTCCTTGACCTTATCTAGAATATATTTTCCCCCTCATCTCTGCATCACTGAATACATGGAGAATGGACCAGGGTGTCTCTAAATCCCTTCTGCTTCTTACCTTGTGTATTTTCTACAATGTTATTTTTTAGTCTTACTATTCCTCCCATAAGCCTAGGCTATTCATTTATGATTAACACAGAGTGTAATCATAACACAGAGTAACAAACCTGTAAACTGCAGGCATATCTGATTTGGAACAAGCTGAAGAATCTGGCACCATCGAGTGGGCCACTGATTGTATTTCCAGTTTGCATCTGGTCCTTCTTGTTACATCTTTACTTCTGTTCCAGGAGTGTCATTGCCAAAAGTGGTCGGAGACTTAAAAGTTTACTTTTTCCTTTTGGCAGCATCAGTAAACTGGATTATTAAAGTTTCGTCTTCCCTCTTTGAAACTCCCAAAAGAAAAGATTTCACAAGAACAAATCTTGGCATACAAAGAAAATGAGACAAAGAATGTAATCATAATAGTAGTGAATGGTTTTCATATTGACATCTGTACATTAAGATTATGTAAAAAATACCAGTTTTATGCTCTGACAACTTATTCTGCATCGGGGTGGGGTAATATCTTGGGAATGCCAAATGTGAAAGCATTACATAATGTCAGCTATTCATGTGCTGCTTTGATGAGATATCACTGGGAATGGGAATCCCTAAAGGGAGAGTGGTCTTAACAAGTGGGAGGGGAGAGGGAAAACATAAGAAAAGGAAGGAAATGACTGGGTTTGGTGGCTCAAGCCTGTAATCCCAGCACTTTGGGAGGCCAAGGTGGGCAGATCATCTGAGGTCAGGAGTTCGAGACCAGCCTGGCCAACATGGTGAAACCCCCGTCTCCACTAAAAAATATGAAAAAAAATTAGCCGGGCGTGGTCGTGGGTGCCTCTAATCCTCACTACTCAAGAGGCTGAGGCAGGAGAATCGCTTGAACCTGGGTGGCGGAGGCTGTGGTGAGCCAAGAACGTGCCATTACACTCCAGCCTGGGCAACAAGAGCAAAAACTCTTATCTCAGAAAAAAAAGAAAGAAAGAGGGACAAAGGAAGAGAGAAGATGTTAGATCATAATGATGAAAGAGTAGTTGTATAAAGAAAAGTTAATGCATATATTTTTAAACAATACATATAATCCCAAATCTAAGCCAGCCATATCTACGGGTTACTTATCTCTGTTTCGATTTTCCACAATTACCACCATGATGGCATTGAACATCATGTTGGGAAGAGATGCGCAGCAGCACACCATTATATCATGTTTCCACCATACAGATCAAATAGAGGTAAACTGCCTTAAGTACTAAGACAATAGTATAACAATTAAGAGCTGGGGTGCTGGTTGATGTTTGTAATCCCAGCACTTTGGGAGGCTGAGGCAGGAGGACTGCTTGAGCCCAGGAGTGCAAGACTGCCTGGGCAACATAGGGAAAGCCATCTCTACAAAAAATTTAAAATAGCAGGCCTGGTGGTGCACACCTGTAGTTCTCCTCTCTCAGGAAGCTGAGGTGGGAAGATCACTTCAGCCCCGGAGTTTGAATTTAAAGTGAGCTATGATTGTGCCACTGCACTCCAGCCTGGGCAACAGAGCTAAAAAACAAATAAGAAAACAAACAAAAACCCAAAAAACACAATTAGGAAATGATGAAAGAAATATTTCTTTAATTGTAAGTGTGATTCTTCAACTTCAGCCTCCCAAGTAGCTGGGACTACAGGTGCGTGCCACCACGCTTAGCTAATTGTAAGTTCACATAATTTAATTTTTAAGAATGAGTGGGTTTAACAGTCAGCTTGGAGAATTCCTTAAAATTTGACAATCAGCTGTCATGAGCCAGCTGAGGCACAATGCTGCCCCTATCCCACCATAACTGTGTTACTCCTCACCTGGTCTAGGCAATAGTCTCCTAAGTGGCCTCTCACTTCTAGTCTCACCTTCCCCACACTAGCCACTAGAAAGGGTGTATAAAATATGTAATTGACCATATTATTCTTCTTAAAATCTTCTATGGGTGTTGATTGTCTTGAGGATAAAATCCAGTTCCTTATTTACCATACCTGGACTTTGGGACCAGACCCAAACCTTCCTCTATAGCTTCCCAGTCAGTCTATTCTTTCACGGTGTTTTCCTCTCTCCCTCCATTCCCCAACATGCTGTGCTCCAGTCAGGCCAGCTCACTTGCAGTTTCACAAACACACAAAGCTGAGTCATGCCTCTATGCCGTGGCTCTGGCAGAGCCTCCTGGCTGGTGTGCTTCAGCCTGGTCCTGGTTTCTGCACAGAGAACACTCACTCCTATGTCAAGATTCAGAGTCACTCATGCAAACTTTTCTCCTTCTCTTAATTACATATAAACAACAATCTCCTCCTCCCCCTCCCCCTCCTTCTCCTCTAGACAGTGTCTCAGTCTGTCACCCATGCTGGAGTGCAGTAGCATGATCTCAGCTCACTGCAACCTCAGCCTCAACCTCCCCGGCTCAAGTGATCCTCCCACCTCAGCCTCCCATGTAGTTGGGACTACAGGCTTGAGCCATCACACCAGGCTAATTTTTGTATTTTTTGTAGAGATCAGGTTTTGCCATGTTGGCCAGGGTGGTCTCAAACTGCTGGGCTCAAGCAATCTGCCTGCCTCAGCCTCCCAAGTGCTGAGATTACAAGCCTGGACCACCGTGCCTGGCTTAAACCTCCACTCTTGTGTTGCTATGAATCCACAATACTTCCAGGTATTACCTGGGTGTAATACCACACCAGGGTGACACACCAGGTATGGTGGTGTGGGCCTGTAGTCCCAACTATTCAGGAGGCTGAGGTGGGAGGATTGCTTGATCCAGGGAAGTGGAAGTTATAGTGAGCTGAGATCGCACCACTGCACTCCAGCCTGTGCGACGAAACCAGACCTCAGCTCAAAAATTAAATGAATAAAAGGGACAAATATTTTGTGATTCCACTTGTATGACATACCTAGAATAGTCATTCTTAGAGATAGAAAGTAGAATGGTGGTGGCCAGGGGCTAGGGAGAGGGGAATGGGAAGTTATTGCTTAATGGGTACAGAGTTTCAATTTGGGAACATGAAAAAGTTCTGCAGATAGATGGTAGTGATGGTTGCACAACAATGTGAATGTATTCAATGTCACTCAACTATATGCTTAAAAATAATTAAATTGGTGAATTTTTATGTTTACGTATATTTTACCACAATTCTTTTTTTCTTTGAGACGGAGTTTCACTCTTGTTGCTCATGCTGGAGTGCGATGGCATGATTTCGGCTCAATGGAACCTCTGCCTTCTAGGTTCAAGTGATTCTCCTGCCTCAGCCTCCTGAGTAGTTGGGATTATAGGCGCCCACCATCATACCTGGCTAATTTTTTGTATTTTTTAGTAGAGACGGGGTTACAGCATGTTGACCAAGCTGGTCTTGAACTCCTGACCTCAGGTGATCTGCCCACCTCAACCTTCCAGAGTGCTGGGATTACAGGCGTGAGCCACTATGCCTGGCTTACTACAATTTTTTAAAATGGAACATCAGTTCATGGATCTGAGAATCTGAGTTTAGGGGATCGGAGGAGGAGGGTGGGGTGAAAATAGAGCAGCGATGAAACTTCTCTGGTAAATGACCTCTCTGCCTTCCTCCCTCCCTTTTTGCCTGCTACACAGGCTGAGCTGGGTCCTATTTTGGGGGCAAATGCATGTCCTTATGTGCACTCAGAGATGAATAAGACAGAGCACCTCTCCTGGAGGAGCCAGTGCTACATATAAGTCAGGGAGGAAGTATGGGAGCCAATTTCACAGGTGGAATAATAAGGGAGATCATACATCATGTCTCTAAATCTTCCCATTATTCTCCTTCCCCTCTGACCCCCATGCATGCTTCTGAGTCTCCTTGAGAGGAAAACCCGTAATATTTCTGGAGTCAAGATTAGATGAGAAGATTTAATAGCATTAGGAGAAAATCTGGGTCCAATTATGAAGGTTTATATGGAGCCTTTACATTTCATACTTGGAATTAAGGCCAGTGAATCCTCCAGATGTTTTCAAATAAACCAGACTATCACAGAGACAGCAGAAGAGTAATTGGAAATGGACTGAGAGAGACGTTGAGCATAAGCAGTCTGAGGTAACAGTTTAAGCAAGCTCACAATATCCCTTGCAGAAAATCTATTAGCAATAGATGTGTATGTCAAAGAATCTTAGAATTTGGGAGCTTAACAGGACTTGCCTTTGCAGTTGCTAAGTCTGTTTCCTCATTTTACAGTTGAGGAAACTGAAGTGCACAGAGATTAAGTGGTGTGAAACTTCACACAGGAAAATTATGTTCTACGTGGCACTATAGTCCTGTGCTTTGACTTTTAGTTGAGTAAGGGCTCTTGATTTTCTGCTCACCTATTGCTTTCCTTCAATAAAATGTTCTAACCTTATATTTTTTATTATTATTTTTTTGAGACGGAGTCTCACTCTTATCGCCCAGACTGGAGTGCAGTGGCATGATCTCAGCTCACTGCAACCTCTGCCACCAAAGTTCAAGCCATTCTCCTGCCTCTGCCTCCCGAGTAGCTGGGATTACAGGCGCCTGCCACCACGCCCTGCTAATTTTTGTAGTTTTAGTATGGACGGGGTTTCACCATTTTGGCCAGGCTGGTCTTGAACTCCTGACCTCGTGATCCACCTGCCTCGGCCTCCCAAAGTGCTGGGATACTAGGTGTGAGCCACCGCGCCTGGCCTCTAACCTTGTATTTTATAAGTAGGATTTTCTCTTCTAGTAGTGGAATGAGTCAGAGAGGGAGAAGCAAGTCCTTGCAAATGATAAATATATATTGCTATGGGTTGAATTCTGTCCCTCCAAGGGAATGTTGAAGTCCTTACGCTAGTATCTCAGAATATGACTTTATTTGGAAACCGGCTCATTGCAGATATCAGTTAAGATATGATGGGTTCTTTTTTCTGTTTGTTTGAGACAGAGTCTTGCTCTGTTGCCCAGGCTGGAGTGCAGTGGCTCGATCTTGGCTCACTGCAACCTCTGTCTCCTGGATTCAAGTGATTCTTCTGCCTCAGCCTCCCAAGTAGCTGGGACTACAGGCACGTGCCACCACGCTCAGCTAATTTTTGTATTTTTAATAGAGACGGGGTTTCACCATATTGGCCAGGCTGGTCTCAAACTCCTGACCTCAGGTGATCCATGTGTCTCTGCCTCCCAAAGTGCTAAGATTACAGGTGTGAGCCACCATGCCCAGCCTGATGGGTTCTGGATTCAATATGACTGGTGGCCTCATGGGAGGAAGAATAAGACACACAGGGAGAAGATGTAGCCATGTGATGACAGAGGCAGAGGTTGGAGTGATGCATCGACAAACCAAGGATTGCCAAGAACCTGCAGAAGCCAGGAAGAGGCAGGGAAGGGTTCTTTCCTAAAGGCATCAGAGAGCATGAACCTGCCAACATCTTGATCTCGGACTTCTAGCCTCCAAAACTGTGAGAAAAGAAATTCTTGCTGTTTCAAGTCACTCCACTTTTTGGTAATTTGTTGTGGCAGCCCTAGGAAATGAATACAGTACATTAATGTTGACAGCATGTGAGTTTCCTTGGGCCAAAAGAGGTGGGTTCCATCAGGCCTTGGGGTAGAGGCAGTTATGAAGCAAAAGTTGGGCTGGGCTCGAATATTTAGTAGTATTAAGCCCCAAAGTTCAAGCAGCCAGCATGTCCTTATCAGAGTCTAATCTGGGATACTGACAATGGATGATGAACAGAATCAGAAGCAAAGGTGGAAGAAATATTTGTCTTCCCATTTGAAGAAGTTGCAGTTCCAAATCTTTGATTCAGCAATTCCGATTAGGATATAGAATTTTATGGTTTATGCAAGTTGCATCTCTCAGGTACACATCGCTGACATGAAGAGCAGCAAGTTATCTTCCTTGTTCTCACCAAACTCCTCCTACCCCATACCCAGTCACAGACTAATATATGTTCAAAAGCCAGAAAAGACTGTAAGGTGGTTGTTAAAACCTCACTCACTTTGGAATCTTGCTGGACCACTGCAGGCTGACGGCAGTCCAGAGAGATGTGCCCATTTACTCGGTGTTAAGTCTTTGAATTAGAATCTCTGCAGGAAACAGGTGTACATTCTAAATGAGGAATTGAGTAAAGTTTCATGAACGGACAGTTTACAGAGGGGTGGGCAGGACTCAGGGAAGACAACAAGGTATGGTGCCTAGGGCTAGCAATTGCAGGGAGCATTCACCTTTTAGTTAGACCTAAAAGGGCAAGGAAGGGAGGAGTGGCTATATGAAGAAGGCCACCTGACAGGAGCTGTGGTCTTTTGTAGAGGAACACAATCAACTCATGGAGATGCAGCAGAGAGGGAACCACCTCACTAACAGCGTGACTTCATTCCCCTCCTGTCCTCCTAAATTTAGTCCATGCTGCCTATTGTCCAATCCCAACCAAAGACCGAAAGACAAGGAAGCTCTTCATACTTAATGGTGATAGACTGAACGCTTTCCCCCTAAGAGCAAAAACAATATAAGGATGCCTGCTTTCATCACTGCTACTCCACATAGTACTGGGAGTTCTAGCCAGAGCGGTTTGGGAAGAAAAAGTAAAACACTCTCATCATTTGGAATCACAATAATCAACTAAATTGGAACGGAAGAAATTAATATTTACAGTTGCAGAAGACAGGATTCTACATATAGAAAATCCCAGGGAATACACAAAAAAATCTATTAGATCTAGTAAATTGATTTAGCAAATTTCTAGGGTACAAGATCAACACACAAAAACCAGCTGTTTCTGTACATCACCAAGGAACAATTCCCCCCCCAAAAAAATTCCATTTATAATAGCATCCAGAAGATTCAAATACAATTCTTATGAATTGTATTCTGATTGGGATATAGAGTTTTATGGTTTATGCAAGTTGCATCTCTCAGGTATGCATTTGATCAGAGCATTCACCAAGGAAGGTGAAGGACTTGTACACTGAAAAGTATAAAACTACTGAATAAAATTTAAAAAGACCCAACTTAATATGAAATTCCATGGTTATGTATCAGAAAACTTAATATTGTTAAGATGGCAGTACTCCCAAAATGACCTACAGATTCAATGCAATCCCTATAAAAATTTTAATGGCCATTTTTGCGTAAATGGAAAGGTTGATCCTCAAATTCACACAGAATTGCATGAGGCCCAAAACAGCCAAAACAATATTGAAAAAGAGAAATAAAGTACTGCAAGCCTACAAAAAACAGTGTGGTGCTGTCATAAGGATAGACATATATATCAACAGAATAGCGTTCAGAGTCCAGAAATAAACTCAAACACCTATGGTGAGTTGATTTATTAACAAGGGTGCCAAGAACATTCAATGGGGAAGAAACAGTGTCTTCAGAAAATGGTGCTGGAACTGGAAAACGACATGCAAAAGAATAAAGTTGGTCCCCTACCTCACTCCATATACAAAGATTAACTCAAATGGATCAATTACCTATATAGAAGAGCCAAAAGTATAAAACTATTAGAAGAAAACAGGGGTAAATCTTTATGAGCTTGGATTTGGCATTGGATTCTTAGAACTACCTCTAAAGCACAAGCAACAAAAGAAAAATAGATCAATTAGATTTCACAAAAATTAAAACCTTTGCAAATCAAAGGATATTATCAATAGAGTGAAAAGCAACCTACAGAATGGGAGAAAATATTTACAAATCATATCTCATAAGGGTTTAGTATTCAGAATATATAAAAAATGCTCAGCCAGGTGCAGTGGCTTGCTCCTGTAATCCCAGCACTTTGGGAGGCTGAGGCAGGCTCATCACTTGAGTCCAGGAGTTGGAGATCAGCCTGGGCAACATGGCAAAACCTTGTCTTTACAAAAAATATAAAAATTAGCTGAACGTGGTGGTTCACACCTGAACTCTCACCTATTCAGGAGGCTGAGGTAGGAGGATTGATTGAGCCCCAGAGGCAAAGGTTGCAGGGAGCCGAGATCACACTACTGCACTCCAGCTTGGGTGACAGAGCAAGACCCTGTCTCAAAAAAAAAAAAAAAAATTGCGACTCGACAACAAAAATACAAACAATTCAATGTAAAAATTGATAGTGGATTTGAATAGTTCTCCAGAGAAGATGTACAAATAGCCTACATTCACATAAAAATGTTCAACTTTATTGGTCATTAAAGAAATTTAAGTCAAAATCACAATGAAATGCCATTTCACACCCAGTAGGATTACTATAACTTAAAAAATTGAAAATAATAAGTATTGGTAGGTATGTGAAGAAATAGGAATCGTAGTACATTACAGTTTGGAATGTAAAATCATGCAGCCACTGTGGAAAACAGCTTGGTGGTTCCTCCAAAAGTAAAACTGGATTACCATAATGACCCAATAATTCTAGGTATATCAATAGAAACAAAAACATATGTTCACATAGAAACTTGTCTATGGGCCGGGCGCGGTGGCTCAAGCCTGTAATCCCAGCACTTTGGGAGGCCGAGACGGGTGGATCACGAGGTCACAAGATCAAGACCATCCTAGCTAACATGGTGAAACCCAGTCTCTACTAAAAAAATACAAAAAACTAGCTGGGTGAGGTGGCGGGCGCCTGTAGTCCCAGCTACTCCGGAGGCTGAGGCAGGAGAATAGCGTGAACCCGGGAGGCGGAGCTTGCAGTGAGCTGAGATCTGGCCACTGCACTCCAGCCTGGGCGACAGAGCAAGACTCCGTCTCAAAAAAAAAAAAAAAAAAAAAAACTGGTCTATGAATGTTTGTAGTAGCATTACTCATAACAACCCAAAGGTGGAAACAATCCAAATGCCTGTCAGCAGATGAATGGATAAATGAATAGTGGTATATACATATAATGGAATACTATTCAGCCATTAAAAAGAATGAAATGGCCGACTGAGGTAGCTCACGCCTGTAATCCCACCAGTTTGGGAGTCTGAGGTAGGCAGATCGCTTGAGCCCAAGAGACCAGCTTGGGAAGCATGGCAAAAACCTATCTCTACAAAAAAATACAAAAATTAGCTTGACATAGTGGCATGTCTATAATCCTAGGTAGTTGGGAGGCTGAGGTGGGAGGATTAATTGAATCTGGGAATTCAGGGCTGCAGTGAGCCATGATTGGATCACTACACTCCAGCCTCAGCAACAGATATTGTCTCAAAAAAAAAAAAGAAGAATGAAGTACTGATATGTGCCACAATGGATGAACCTCAAAAATTTTTGTGTTATGTGAAAGTAGCTAGACATAGAAGGTTACATACCTATGATTTCTCTTCTCTTCTCTCTTCTCTCCTCCATTCGAGATGGAGACTCACTCTGTCACCCAGGCTGGAGTGCAGTGGCGTGATCTTGGCTCACTGCAACCTCTGGCTCCCAGGTTCAAGCGATTCTCATTATTCCTATCATTACTCTCATTATTCCTTCTCATTATTCCTATCATACATGATAATAAATAGGAATAAAACCTCTCTTATTATTCCCCCACAGCTGAGCATAGGCACAGGAAAGAGAAAGTTCCAGCGGGTGAGCTCTGAGAGCAACAGCATAGCACAATGAGAAAAAAGCCATTCTCTGGAGAGAGACATCAAACTTTCTGAAGAAACTGTGGCAGTTCCAGGATTTTAACAGATCTGTCCATAGCAAGCAAGCACAAAGATTGCTGGAGCCATGCAAATAGAGTTGTTGAAGACTGTACAGGAAACAGGAAGTTTGAGGTATTGGGGATAGGGAGACAGAACCTTCTGCAATTAATAGGTCTGATATAAGAAATACACCACCCACATGCAGACTGGTCAATCAACCACAGAAGAATATCAGATCCTGAAGGGAGGCAGAGGAAGACGATATCATAGAGACAGTCCTTTTAAAGCCCCATATTGCTAATGGTTTCACCAATTGAGTAAGAAACAATGGATAATAATGGTTGAAACACAAAGCATCACATCTATAGTTTATCATATATAATTGTGCTTAAGTTGACTGTAGTAAACTGTGGCTCACATGACAGAATGATCTTAATTATTTTCAATTAGTTTCTTTTGTAGTTAATCTAAAGTCCTGAGTAAAATAATTCACGGTAGCATTGCCACAAAGACATGTGGAAACTGAAAACTGTAGGCATAATTCTGGGGTCCAGGATGGGCAGCTGAAGAGAGCAACCCCTCTACAGATGACACCAAAATAAGCCCTCTTTGAGCCTGTGTGATCCTTCATGTCTGATAATCTGTGGATCCAGGGCTCATGGACATTTAAAAGAAAGGCATGCCTTTTTAGGCAGCTTCTCAGCATGTTACTGATGACATGCTTCAAGATTTCTTGTACAGAATCTGACGATTCTTAAATAAATTAGAATCCCAATAGTTTTGTTAGTCAGTATTCATTTTCTAGTCACTAAGAGCTAAGCCTTGAGGAATAAAATTCCAACTAAGAAGAATAATAAAAAACGGGAATGGTGCCCTTGAAATACTAGTTCCTTATCCCTAGGATTTTATTGTAATTAGAATATTATGTATATAGTTTAATTTATAATATATATATTTAAATTTCATTACTTCATAAGGAAAGGCAGTCTCCAAGAAAAATTAAAAGCCATCTATATGAATGTCCAAATTTTCAAGAACGATTTCATAGCCTGGTTGAAAATGTGTACTCTCCCCATCACTTTGCAATTGGAAGAACTGCAGAATCATGAATAATACAAAAAGATGTTAAACTTTTCAACAAATCCAGATGGGTACCAATGTCATTGAGAATTCCTGAGAATCACCTTGATTGCTGCTTCAGACCTAGGAGCCTGAATTGAATATCACTTACCAGTTGGAACCTATTGGCTTAAGTGAAGACAGTTTCCACAATACCATTGGTATCTATATTGTTTACTTTTAAAATTGTACAGACATTAAGTTTGTATTTTTGTCAAATAAAAAACGTCCAAACTTTAACATTCAGTCATTTCCCTTGCTAGCCTTCTATTTCTTCTCCCTTATCACGTAGACTTTGGTGCAATAGAAAGAATGATGGATTGGGAACCAGAAGCCAGTTTTAACACTAACCTTTGTTGGGACCTTGCAAATCTCTTCTTCATTTTGCATCTTAGTTGTCCCTTCTGCAAAATGAGAGAGTTGGACTAGATGTCCCTTTCATCCATGATTCTAGGGTTTCCATTGTTCCACACAGTCACTGGATGAAGAGACATCACCAATGCAAAGACTGAGCCGCCATGAGAACTCATGTTTTGTCTTGCAAGACTTGAGGCTGGGTATAATGGAGGCCTAAAGTCTTTACTTCCAATCTTAGGTAGCAGGGAAATATGTCCATTTGTGGGTTATGCTGCTCATCATCCCTCTACTCCCTGTCTACCCACACCATGCTAGGGTCCTGGATATTCAGAGTCAGGGCTTGTCACCACAGAAGACTCACACACTTGTGTGATGCTTTTGCTGATCCTGTTCCTTTGACAGAAGATCTTTCTGCTTCTCTACCTAGCAAACTCTCACTCATACTTTTTATTTTGTCTTTTAATTTTATATTTTGACATAATTTCACATTTGGAGAAAAAATGCAAAATCAGTACAAAGAATCCTCATGTACCTTTTACACAGATCTCCAAAATGTTAACTTTTTACCACACTCCTCTCTCTCTCTCCCTCTAGCTCCCAGAATTTTTCTTCTAAGCCACTTAAGCATCAGTTTCAGACATGATGCCCCTTTACTCCAGATACTTCAGTGTGCTCAACCTGAAAAATAAAACCAAGGCGTTCCCCTACATAACCATAATGTAAATATAAAAATCAGAGAAATAATGTTAATATAGTACTGTCCTCTAACCTAAATCTGGATGTTGGATGTTGCCAATTGTTCCTTTAATGTGGTACAGTAACTCAGTGTTTCTTTGCATTTCCTGACACTGATAGTTTTGAAAAGTCCATTATTTTGTAGAATGTCCCCCAATTTGTTTTTGATAGTTTTCTCATGTTTATATTCAAGTTATGTAGTTTTGATGGGAATACCACAGAAGTTATATGCTGTTTTTCCTCAATGACTCATGTCTCACTTTTTTTTTGTTTAGATGAAAGTCCTTCAATCTCTTACTCCCACTCCCCTCCTAAGATGTGAATAACCACCGTTACCAATTGGCATTCGTGCAGTATTTTGCCTATGTATCTATGTACACAGATATCTACATATAGACACACATGTACCCTTTAAAAACATAAAAATGGGTTGGGTTCAGTGCCTTCTGCCTGTAATCCCAGTAGTTTGGGTGGCCGAGGTGGGTGGATCACTTGAGGCCAGGAGTTCAAGACCAGCCTGGCCAACATGGTAAAATCCTGTCTTTACTAAAAATACAAAAATTAGCTGGGCGTGGTGGCAGGTGCTAGTAGTAGCTGCTACTTAGGAAGCTGAGGCAGGAGAATCACTTAAGTGGGGGAGGTGGAGGTTGCAGTGAGCTGAGATCATGCCATTGCACTCCAGCCTGGGCAGCAGAGCGAGACTCTGTCACAAAAAAAATAAAAAAAGATTTCACAATACACCTACTGCTCTGCAATTTACCTTTTTTCATTTAACTGTATGTCTTTGTGAATCCTTCTATATCTTTTTGTTGAAGCTGGGTCTACAGGCGTGTGCCACCATGCCCGGCTAAGTTTTGTATTTTTAGTAGAGATGGGGGTTTTGCCATGTCGGCCAGGCTGGTCTGCACCTACTGGGCTCGAGTGATCCTCCCACCTCAGCCTCCCAAATAGCTGGGACTACTGATGCACATCACCATTCCCAGCTAATTTTTGTATTTTTGTTCAGATGGGGTTTCGCCATGTTACCCAGGCTGGTCTGGAACTTCTGGGCTCAAGCAGTCTGCCTTCCTTAGCCTACCAAAGTGCTAGTATTATAGGTGTGAGCCACTGTGCCAGGCCAAAAGTGGCATTTTTTAAAAAAAATAGTATAAGTATGTCCTTGTTTAGATCGTTCCCTACTAATGAATATTTGTTTCCATTTTTTTCTATCACAATGTTTGTACATAAATTTAAGAACATACCTCATTTATAATTGTGATAGATGCTACCAAATAGCTCTCCTAACACACTTTTCCAGTTTGTATTCTCATCTACTGTGCATGAGATAATTTGCGTTTTTCTGACTGTTGGTGATGTGGAGCACCTATTCATGGCCTTTGGGTTTCCTGTTCTGTGAATTGCCTGTTAGTGGTCTTTGCTGTGAGAATGCTGAATTGGTCGGTCTTTTTCTGACTACTTATTTCTCCAGGCCTCACTCAACTCTGTTCCTCTGCAGAGGCTTCTCCATTTCCCCTAATCAGCCACCACCCCCTCCTCTGCTGTCCCATAACACTGTTCACACCGTGCCCAGGCCTTCATTTACCAACCATTCCATACAGAATCTACTCATTCCAAAAGTGTCCACTGTGAGCCCTCTCTGTGCTTGGCCTTGGGCTAGGTGCTGGGTGGAAAGACACGAGCCACTCATCATAGACTCCATGCTAAAGTTCAGTTTTGAAACGCAGCTTTGAGCATAGAAAACAGCATGAGTTTTAGATCTAGACATAACTTGAGTTGAATTCCAGCTTCACCACTTCCCAGCTGTGTAACTCAGAGCAAGTCACTTGATCACTCCAAGTCTCCATTTCCATACTAGTGAGGTGGGGCTAATTCCTCCCTTAGAGAGTCACTTGAAGCTGGACAAGAGACAATATATCTGAAGTGGTTAGCCAGGGCCCATTTACACAGTAGGCTTGCAGTGAATGAATGGTAGTTGAAAGGCAACTGTTAAGAGGTCAAAATCAGTTAGTTCTCAGAGGTTCTAGGAGCCATTAATAAACTGGAAAATAAAAAGGAAGGAGGCAGCTCCTCTGTTTGCAATGCAAAGGATATGGATGAGTGCCGCTTGCCCAGATCCTGCTACAGAACATCCTCTATCTTTCCTGGTCTCTGCAGCAGATTTCTGCTTTGTCCTGGCCCCTGTCCCAATTCAGCTGTGCACTGTTGATGTACTACTGCCACTGCTGTGGGAAGAACAGGTGCTTTCCTTCTCAAATAAATGTTGGTCTAGGCCGGGCACGGTGGCTCACGCCTGTAATCCCAGCACTTTGGGAGGCCAAGGCAGGAAGATCACGAGGTCAGGAGATCAAGACCATCCTGGCTAACACGGTGAAACCCCATCTCTACTAAAAATACGGCTGAGGCAGGAGAATGGCGTGAACCTGGGAGGCGGAGCTTGAAGTGAGCCGAGATCCTGCCACTGCACTCCAGCCTGGGCGACAGAGCGAGACTCCGTCTCAAAAAAAAAAAAAAAATCCACAAAGTGTTGTCGAAATTTAAAATATTATAGATGTACAGGAGTAATCCTGGCAATATATTTTTAAATTTTTAAAAAGGTGACATTTGTTTTACACAATACATATTATCAAAACAAACAATGAGTAATCTGTGATGTGCTTCTATGCCTGTTTACTTTTCTGGAAAGTGGTTCTCCAATTTTACCTTTTCATAGTACCTTGTCCTTCTCCTTCCCAGCACTTACCCTATAATGTTAATTAAATGTTCTAATTCTTTTCTGGCCAAACTCCTAGACTATAACTGTTTTCGTAGCTAGACTCCTATCTCTCTGAGATCAGTGACTTAAAAATTTACAACTTTTCTGCACTTTCTAACACCGTCTTTTAACAGATAGATGTTCAGTAAACGTTGGTGAAAACAAAATCACACTTGTCTTGAGGAGAATTGAAATAGGCCAATTAATTGGCAGTGTTTCATTATGAGAGGAGAAAAATATTTCAGAGCAGTCTAAGTTACGTTAAAGGTATGCAAAAATAATTTTTTTAAAATTAAAGATATGGGATCTGTCATCCAGGCTGGAGTGCAGTGGTGTGATCACAGCTCACTATGACCTTGAACTTTCAGGCTCAAGCAATCTTACCTTGGCCTCCTTAGTAGCTAGGAATACAGTTTTGTGCCACCACACCTGGCTAATTTTTACTATTTAAAATTTCTTATTTATTTTTATAAAAAGAGTTCTTTTAAAATTTATTTTTATATAATTTTTTAATTAAAAAGGATCTTATTTTAAATATAGATGGGGTCTCCTTATGCTGCCCAGGCTGGTCTCCAACTCCTGAGCTCAAGCGATCCACCTGCCTCAACCTCCCAAAGTGATGGGATTACAGCCATGAGGCACCGTGCTTGAGCTTTAAACATTTTTGTTCAGATGGTCTCATTCTGGAGTGCAGTGGCGCGATTTCGGCTCACTGCAGCCTCGACCTCTGCAAGTCAAACCTCAGCCAGGTACAGCTGGGACTCCAGGCGTGGGCAACCACGCCCTGTTAATTTTTTTTTTTTTTTTTTTTGAGATGGAGTTTCTTGCTGCCCAGGGTGGAGTGCAATGGTGCAATCTCGGCTCACTGCAACCTCCCCCTCCCGGGTTCAAGCGATTCTCCTGTCTTAACCTCATGAGTGGCTAGGATTACAGGCATGCGCCATCACGCCCGGCTAATTTTGTGTTTTTACTAGAGATGGGGTTTCTTGCCATGTTGGTCAGGCTGGTCTCGAACTCCTGACCTTAGGTGATCCACCCGCCTCGGCCTCCCAAAGTGCTGGGATTACAAGTGTGAGCCACCGCGCCCAGCCGCCCAGTTAATTTTTAAAATTTTTTGTTGAGACAGCCTCTTGCTATATTGCCCCGGCTGGTTTCAAATTCTCTGCCTTTAGCGATCCTTTCACTTTGGGCTCCCAAAAAGGTGACAGCTACCCCATCAGCCAGGCAGGCATTCAAAATTTATCAGACCCAGACGGACCTGAGTATGGGACTTCATTCAGTTAGCACCATCCTATGCAGGTGGTGGTGGGGGGTGATGGGGGTGGGGGTGTGTGTGTGGCAATTGTTTAAAGGCATTTTTTTCTTTTCTTCCCTGTACCTGCATCACCCTTTATCTTCGTGCTCCTAGAATTTGTGATAGAAAGAACAATGTGTAGCCAATGGATAGCTTATATTATTTTAGTGTAAATTCTTGGTATACAGTTTAGCAAAAACCTCTTCTTTTTTCCTTTAAAAATTCACCTTTGGCCGGGCGCGGTGGCTCCTGCCTCTAATCCCAGCACTTTGGGAGGTCGAGGCGGGCGCATCACCTGAGCTCAGGGGTTCGAGACCAGCCTGGCCAACATGTTGAAATCCCGTCTCTGCTAAAAATACAAAAATTAGCTGGGCGTGGTGGTAGGGACCTGTAATCCCAGCTACTTAGGAGGCTGGGGCAGGAGAATGGCTTAAATCCGGGAGGTAGAGGTTACAGTGAGCTGAGACGGTGCCATTGCACTCCAGCCTGGGCAACAACCGCGATACTCCGTCTCAAAAAAAAAAAGAAAGAAAGAAAAATTCACTCGTAGCCCCTACAAGGAAGTGTAATGGCTCACGCCTGTAATCCCAATGCTTTGAGAGACAGAGGTGGGAGGATCTATACCTTCAAGCCTCGAGCTTCACAAGACAAAGAACTTACTTGAAACTGCTGCTTATCGGATGACATATAAGGGCAACTTGAATAGAAGATCCCAGGTTGCACTCATCAAACTTGGCCCAAATAAATTCTCCCCTTATATTAACTTTGCCTCAGTTTTTCCTTTAGGTCGACAGTTACTTCTAAAATTCTACATATGGGTTTACCTTGTATTAAAATAAGGTGTGAGAAGGGCAAATGAAACCCGAGGCTCCCATCACAAGCTTGCCACCTTCAGAGACTTCCAAAGGATCAGCATTAACTCCAATATTTAGCAGGAGTGCAGCTCTTCAAGATTCACAAAGTGTTAAATCTGTTGCCTAGAATTCCAGAGAGTTGGAGGCGCCCTGTGTTCAGCCTAAAGGTAAAAGCGATCAGCCTAAGATCATTAGCGCAAGGGAGAAGTTTGAAGCCATGAGCTCTCAAGTAGGCATTTCCCGCTGACCAGGTCTGCGGGCCAAGCAGCCAGCCACGCCGGCCCTCGTCATGCACGCGATAAGCTAGGCTCCCACGCCACGTGGCACTGGGAAGGCGTCCACCGAGCGCCAGGGAGAAGGAGGCGGAGCCCGGCCTCAATCTCGCCCGTGTCCTCATGGGACTTGTAGTTTTCCTCGCGGGGGTAGCGGGCACGAACTCCCCGGCTTTTGTCGGTAAATAGCATCTCCTTCGTACGAGTCATTCAAATAATAGATGTAGCCTAGGTAGCTTCAAGAGAATATGGGAAGGGGAAGGGGCAAAGCAAGGAAGGCAAGCCTAATAATTATGGGCGGGGCAGAGAAAGGATTCGCACTCAGTACGCATGCGCACATCAGCCCGGGAGGGTGGGCGGTGACGGAAAGGCGAAGACTAGAGCGGTGTTGTCCCCGGAAGTGCCTTCCCTCCCGGTCTGCGCGGACGCGGCCTCCTTACCTCATTTGTCCTCGCCCCTCCCCGTCCCTCTACGCGTTGTGGTTCCCGGTTGGTGCTTCCTGTTCGCAGCCGCGGCAGTGAGTATGTGTGTGACGGACCCCCCAGCCGCCCGCGGCCCGGGACCCCTACCTATCCTCCGTCTCGCCCGCCGGGCTGTGGAACTAGCGCGTGCCCCCTCGCCGGCCTCGACGTCTCCCGTCCGTCCCTCACTCGTGGCAGGGCGCAGCTCCTGGTCCCTCAGCTGCGCCCCGCCTCACGCGGCCGGGCTGCTGGACTCGGAGGTCCGCGTCTCCCTGGCCCTCCAAGGGCTAAGGCCGTGATTCTAGAGCGGCTGGGCGTCCAGGGCCTCGGTGGGGGTGGCGTGTCTGCCCTTTTTATCTCTCCGCAAGACCCCCAGTCTTGTAGGGAAGCCAGTCAGTGAAGCGCAGAGGTCTCGGCGCGCCGAGAGGGAATCCAGTCTTTGAGGACCGAGTAGTCCCGGGCCACCTCCCGCCTCTGCTGTCAGAAGCAGCAGCTGCAGCCGTGGAATCCAGGATTTCGGGAGCTGTGTCCCTTTCCTCATGTAAAACAAGTAGACTTGGACTGTGTTCACTAAGGCGCCCTTTATCCCTCCCATCCTGTGAGCGGACAGTTGCCTTCAACTTTCGGGAAGAGCTGCCGGTTCGGTGGAAAAGCTGTGGCTGGGAATCAGGAGGCCTGTGTTCTAGCCGTGGCTCCCCCACGAACTCGCTGGCGACTCCAGAAAGCTCTTATTGAGGCTGAATTTAAGATTATTTCAGATTACACTATTGAATTAGGGGCTCCATTAGGGCCTTTTTCGCTCAGTAAGTTTATCTGAGCCCCATTTCTCCAACTATAAAACGAGAGCGTTCAGTTTGATGACTTTTCAGGTCCCCTCAGAACCTCTTGACTTTGTGGTTTTCTTTTTCTTTTTAAACTTTTATCTAAGACCGTTAGAGAAGTGACTTCGTGTTTTGAATAGTTAGGCTGTCACATACAAAGACTTTTAAATGGATTGTGTGTATATTTAGGAAAGCATTATGCTTTGGAGACAGTTTAGCATTGCTGCTTTCAAGGGAATCTGAGGATGAGGAATAAACTCAGGAAGGATCGCAAGTGATGATTATAGTAGTATGTTAGGTATCAGGGTAAGAGACTGCATGACCGAAGGAAAAGGGCTAAGGGAAAGGTGAAGGAAATGTTTCCGGATAGGATTAATTCTCATAAAAATCATGTCTATATCCCAAGAAGAGCTGGGACTTACGTGACTAAATTTAGCTTATTTTTTTCCTCCCGAAATACTGTGCTCTGTCTTTTGTGACCTTTGTTTCACACATCTGGATTCTCCACCCCAAACAAATTTGATTCAGAGTGGCCATCGCATTTGAAAAATGGACAGACATTTTAACCGCTTAGTCAATTGTGTTTCAACTGTCCTGTCGGGGCAGTTCACTAATAGTAAGAAAGGAATTTTATGTTGAAAGTAAAGTGTGTTCATCACATTCCAATGAAATTTGGACTGAAAATGAGGCTGTGGATTTGATTTAAATCGACCCGAGATGGATGCCTCTGTCATCAAGAAGGAACATCTAGGGAGGCTAAAGGTGCTTTGGAAGTAAATAAGAGCAAAAGATCAGAATGACCAGTAGGTAGACTGTGAGAGCGGAAGGATTGATTAAAGACTGCATTAAGTAAATGCTGAAAGCTTAAATAAGCCTTAAGTTGTCTAGTTTAAAACCAATCAATGAATACTGCTCCCTCTTTTGAATAGTAATAGCCTTTGCAGTTATTCTATAACTTTTATATTTGTTAAGATATTTTAATTCTTAGATCTAAATTTCATTTCCATGATACTTTAGGATCTTATATGGGAAACATCTTTTCTGGTCATGGGATTGATCGTCTTTGAGTACCAACTTGGGAGATTCTTGAATGGCAAACTGACAAAATGTGTGTTTTCCTTCTACCTAAAATGTCTCATTCAGTTTTTAAATTGTGCTGGGACGTAAAATGGATAGTTGTGAGGTAAATTTAGGTGTTAGCACCAATGCAAATATTGCAATGAAGGAAGGTTTTTTTTTCCCCAAAAAGTCTTAATTTGAAGTTAACTTATTTGAAAATTTTATTTTGGGCCATGTGCGGTGGCTCACGCCTGTAATCCAGGCACTTTGGGAGGCCGAGGCGGGGGAGAGGGGGATCACGAGGTCAGGAGTTCGAGACCCGCCTGGCCAACATGGTGAAACCCGTCTCTACTAAGAATACAAAAATTACCCAGGCGTGGTGGCGCGTGCCTGTAATCCCACCTACTTGGAAGGTAGAGGCAGGAGAATTTCTTGAACCCAGGAGGAGGTTGCAGTGAGCCAAGATTGCGCCACTGCCTTCCTGCCTGGGGAACAGAACAGGACTCCGTCTTGAGAGGAAAAAAAAAATTATTTAAAAATTGTAGTGAACAATTGGCTGAGAATCACAGAAATGTGAATCACTTCTAGCTGTGTTCTTAACCAGCTGCATAACCTTGAATTAGGCCTCCTATCTCTTTGTACTTCAGATTCCTGATGGGAAGATTGAGGAGTCTGTATGAGATAATCTGATTTTGTTATCTAGTTAGTATACTTGGGAATCATGTACAGGGATCAAAAAGCCAAGAAAGCCTTCTGAGTCAAGGGGATGTGTGTGTGTATGTAAAAAACATACATTGTCCTCTGAGACACTTTTTAAAAGGGTAAATTAAATTCATTTGAACGTAATTAAAGCAGTAACATAAACCAAAACAGCCTCAGGCTGACCTTAACCCTGGCATACATAAGCTACCTTAATAAGAGAGCACGTTATGCCCAGCACAATTTTCAAGTACAGAAGGTACAAAATCCTCTTAAAGGCCATAGGGGCCAAATTGTTAAATTCATTTTTCTACATTTCAGGGAAAGAGATAAATCCCTCGACCCAAGGAATTCAGTTTTTATTATGGTTCTGTAGTTTATTTTTGGCATACATTCACAGGTGTGCCTATGGCTCTATTCTTAATCCCTTTCCTTTGGGATGGCTCCAGGAGGAGGACAAATTTGTAACTCTGTAATTTAGCTCTTTAATTTTTTCTGTGCTGCACTGGAATTATGTTTTATCTTAAATCCACACTGGATCCTCAGGATGGATCCAGTGAGGATTTTGAAAGAAGCATAATTCCTTTGACTTCTTTTAGAATTAATTTACCTATTAAATAAAAAGGAAAGGATTCATCTTTTATTTGAATTCCTCTGAGGCTAACAATTCAGTATAAACTGATAAATGCTATGAGCATTATTCAGACAGCCACATTCAATTTGTGTGATAATAAGAGCATAGCCACCTGAAGGACAGTACAACAAGGGCACAGGCATATGATACCTTTTAGAAGAAAAGCATTACAGGTTGGTTTATTTATTTCTGGAAAACAAACAACTCCAGTAGGAATGTAGTGCCTTTTTGGCTCTTGTCCATTTGGTTTTTGGGATTAAGGTGGTTCTAGTACCAGAACTACCATCACAACACCCTGGTATTTTGGGGCAGAAATTTGGGACATTAAGAAAACAACTAATTTTAATTTTATGTGTATAGCTGTTAGTGGAAGAAAGAATAAATTGGCATCATTATTGCTCTCTAGGCTGTCCCTGATTTTGGACACACACTTATTTTTCCAGGGCTCTCAGTAGTCCATCATTACCTAATAGAAACATCTACTGTATAGAGTTTTGGTTGCTGATGCTAGAATTTAAGACTTTGGAGTAGTTGAAAGACAACAGAGAAATTCATCTCATAATTTTTGTATTTTAAGCACATACGAGATTTATCGGGGCTGAAGAACAAATGCCCAGTGGTGTAGTTCATTTATTCATATATGAATTCAACAAACGTTTGTAGCTGACCCCGAAAATACCAGTTACCCTACTTGGCTTTGGTGATTCATTGTTTAGTAGAGTGCATATAGTTCCTTAGTTCCTGCCCTCCTGGGGTTTGTGATCTGTGTTCCTTGGAAATTTATATTGAATAAGTAATTAGAAATGTGATGAGTGTTTTGACATGTAAAGTGCTTATGGACGCCCATAAAAGGGGCTCTTAATTTAGCCTGGTTGGAAGTGATTTTGAGCTGAGTTTAAAATATGAAGGCTGAGGAGGATTTCATATGCTCACAGTAGAAAGTAAAGTGTTTCACTTTATGCATTTATTCCCAAAGTTGGGAGTTCTGTCTCAATATTGGGTCATTATTAAGTTTGTATTTATACGTTATAAATATACATTATAAAAATATACAGTTTTGTAACTAGTACAGAGTTTTTAGGCAGAGTCTGGCTGTGTTGCCCAGGGTGAAGTGCAGTGGCATGATCTTGACTCACTGCAGCCTGTGCCTCCCAGGTTCAAGCTATTCTTGTGCCTCCGCCTCCTGAGTAGCTGGGATTATAGGCGCACACCACCACACCCAGCTAATTTCTGTATTTTTAGCAGAGATGTGGTTTCACCTTGTTCGCTAGGCTGGTCTCGAATTCCTGACCTCAAGTGATCCACCTGCCTTGGCCTCCCAAAGTTTTAGGATTACAGGCGTGAGCCACTGCACTGGCCCACGCTTGTTTTATTTTTGAGTTGGGTTCTAGCTTTGTCACTTAGGCTGGAGTACAATGGCGTGACCATAGCTCACTGTAACTTTGAACTCCTGAGCTCAAGCGGTTCTCCCACCTCAACCTCCTGAGTAGCTGGGACTACAGGTTTGCACTGCCACGCCTGGCTAAGTTTTTAGTTTTAATTTTTATGGAGATGGAGTCTTACTGTGTTGCCTAGGCTGTTCTCAACTTCTGACCTCAATGTGATCCTCCTTCCTTGGCCTCCCAGAGTGTTGGGATTACAGGCATGAGCCACTGCCAGCTTAGGCATTTTTATTTATTTTTTTGGCCAACGATCAGAGGGCCATGAGATTAATTTGTTAATTGAGAAATATACATTTACACCGAAACAGTAAACAAAACTGTTTCCTGTTAGGGATTTTAGTCATAATCGAAGTAATATTCCTGTGTATGCTTGAAAATATGAGCTGTAGAACCAGAACCAAGGAAAAGATGAAGAATGGATAGGCTAGTGAGAGCTACTTTAAGTTTTGTTTTAACATTTTGGACAAGGGTTTTGTGTCCTGCAATAGATCTCAACTTGTTTTTCATTTACAATATACCTGTGAAATCTTACATATCATGTGCTGCATAATAGCATTTTGATTAAAGACAGACCATATGACTGTGGTCCCATAGGATTTGTATACTGTTTTTGCTGAATCTTTTATATGCTTAGATACACAAATACCATTGTGTTACAGTTATTTATAGTATTTGGTACAGTAACATGCTGTACTGGTTTGTATCCTAGGAGCAATAGACCATACCATATAGCCTAGTTGTGTAGTTGACTACACCATCTAGGTTTGTGAAAATCATCCTATGAAGTTTGCACGATGAAATTACCGAACAAAGCATTTCTTAAAGTGTTGACTGTGTTTCCATCAATAACTATAACTCAATTTGTCAGTAGTAATTCTCGTTAGGGAGTGGTGGGACTTAAAGGAGTGGGTCCTAACAGGACTTAGAAATCCTTGGAAAAAGGTATTTTAATATGTCTGAAAATAGTGATGGCCTTCATATTAGCAGTTGTCACTAACAGGTGATATTGTTCCTTAAACTCTCATGATCTGAACTTTTAAAATATATTCTGTGTACAACTTTCTCTTTTGCAGCTTCAAGGTTACTGACTTTTTATGATGTTTGGTGGCTATGAGACTATAGAAGCATACGAAGATGATCTTTATCGAGATGAGTCATCTAGTGAACTGAGTGTTGATAGTGAAGTGGAATTTCAACTCTATAGCCAAATTCATTATGCCCAAGATCTTGATGATGTCATCAGGGAGGAAGAACATGAAAAAAAGAACTCTGGGAATTCGGAATCTTCGAGTAGTAAACCAAATCAGAAGAAACTAATCGTCCTTTCAGATAATGAGGTCATCCAACTGTCAGATGGGTCAGAGGTCATCACTTTGTCTGATGAAGACAGTATTTATAGATGTAAAGGAAGGAATGTTAGAGGTCAAGCACAAGAAAATGCCTTTGGTCCTTCTGCTTCCCTTCAGTCTAATGAGCTGGTTGATAAGAAATGCAAGAGTGATCTTGAGAAGCCTAAACATGAAGAGAGATCAGATGTAATCCGAGAGGTCATGATTATAGAGGTCAGTTCAAGTGAAGAGGAAGAGAGCACCATTTCAGAAGGCGATAATGTGGAAAGCTGGATGCTACTGGGATGTGAAGTAGATGATAAAGATGATGATATCCTCCTCAACCTTGTGG
Source organism: Macaca nemestrina (assembly GCF_043159975.1). Taxonomy (NCBI): domain Eukaryota; kingdom Metazoa; phylum Chordata; class Mammalia; order Primates; family Cercopithecidae; genus Macaca; species Macaca nemestrina. The sequence continues at coordinate 66,478,036 of NC_092138.1, forward strand.
GATGTGAAAACTCTGTTACTGAAGGTTAGTATCATATTGGCCATTTTGAAAGTAGTATCATCTTGCATAAGGAGGACCGCTTTTCCTAGAGAAAAGACCGATAGGGTCTGCTCCATTTAATTCCTCACTTTTTGGTCTTGTCTTTTGGCTTGTTTCTTATGTGACTCTCTTACCAGTGCCTACTCTAATGGTGGTCTGTCTGAATATCAGAAAGAGTATGTCAGAATACCAAAGACACTCTGCTTCTGGTGTAAGCAGATTCATAGCTGCTTCTTCCTGTTTGGCTAGAGCCAGTTCTGGACCTGAAATCTTACCTCCCCCCCTCTCTGCTTGGTACCACAGGTGAGTACTCCATCCACCTCTGACATTAGCCCCGTGCGCTCGTTCAGCCAACTCTGTTGGGACTGTCTCTTCGTATGGGATTTGCTTACCCAGGAGTTAGATGGCAAGCATAGGGAATGTCTGGCACACAGAATATATGGAATTAGTGTTAGGATTAGGATTTTAGGTACTCCACAGTCAGAAAGACAGGAAAATATGAAGATCTGTAAGTCTAGGGCAGATTATAGGAGAGAATGCGAATTTTGAGAGCTACGTCATCAAGGATTAAAATTTTGGTGTTAGTTTTGCCTCTGTGATGTGTAGTCATCTAGTCTTAATGCTTATGCCTTCAAGAAGTTCCTTCTTTTTCGTTTCCCTCCCTTTATGGCTAATGCTCAGTCTCTTGCACTGGTTTCCAAAGTAGTCTTCTTTTATATCGACCCTGTACACTGTTGTTAAAACTGGTATTGAAATGCTCTTTTACTCATAGTACTTTATTACTGCCCCAAAATTTTTAGTGGCTTCCCCAGAAATGATGACATTGAATGTAAATTGTGCTTGAAGCCCCTGGGATTGGCAAATGTCTTTTTAAGAAGCCAGATAGAAAATATTTTAGGATTCCAAGCCACATGATAATCTTAACTACTCAACTTAGCCCTTGTGGGAAAGCAGCCTTAAATAATACCTATAGAAATGGGGGTGGCTGTTCTCAATAAAACCCTATATAAAAAAACAGGTGACTGGCTCAGACTGTAGTTTGCAGACCCTGAGAACTTGACAGCAAAATGAAAAGAGAGAATAGTAGTTAGGACATAGAACAGAATCACAAAGTTTTTTCCATATAGGTGAGCTCTGATAATGTTTTTAGGTAGAAAGAAAGGAACTTGTGAAGAAGGAGAGACTCAACCTGTTTGATGGATTGGGTTGGGGGCCAGGTTAGAGATAGGATCAGGTGTATGTGTTGTTGAATTATTCCTAAAAAGGAAGAGACACACTAGTAATTGCTAAATCATCAAATATTTATAGAGGTAGAGGAGAAAGAATAAATTCAGATGGATTGAGGTAGATGAGAGAACATATGAGGATGTGTTTGATTTTCTTGGGAAAATGAAAGCAGAAGTAAGAGAGGGTGGGGGATAATTGGAAGCTTAGAATGTGGAAAGGATGTTTAAGTGCTGTGGGGAATACTTTCAGGCAGTGGTTACCAGTATTTTGAAGATGACAACCTGTTTAACTTTGAAACAATTTGTGGACCACCCATGGTTGTAGTTATGATTTTAGTATTCAATTGAGAAAATGCATATTAGAAAGAAGCTACTACTCTTAGATGACTTTGTATTTTATTAACCACAACATTGATATGTGAGAAATAGTGTTTATAATGCATTGCTGTATGTACCCATTAAGGTAACTAATTCTACAGTTTCCCAGGAGGCTGAAGGCTGTTAAGTTGGAAATCATTGCACTCTAGTGAATCAACAATAAGAGAATAAAGGATTGTTTAGAAGTAGTGTTCAGTCAAAATTAAAATATGAACTTGTAATGAACTCACTTTGAAGGATTCCATAACTTTATCCAGTAATACTTGTCAGCTTGGAGCAAGATGACAGAAACAAAATGATCTTGGGTTAGGCGTAACACTATAGAAGGCCAAAATAAGCATTTAGTTTATTCTTTCTCTAAATTACCTTTTCCTGAGATCATACCTAGTTTCATTAATCACTTCTGTATTTATGGTCATCAAATTGTTGTCTCCTTAACCATTTTGTTGATTTCAGTTTCTCCGTGTACACCTACTGAGTATTTCCGTTTGGGTATCTTACTGTTTCACATTTAACATACTGAGAAGAAAGCTTAATAAGCTGAAAAAAAGCTTATTATCTTTCCTTTGAAACAGCTCCCTGCTGCTTTCTATTTGCACTAGAGAATCTACAGACATGCTGCAGTTGATGGCACAATGTGGGTAGGTTGGGAAAAACATGAATTAGGTGCTGGATTTGGAGAAGAAATCGAACTGTGCCATGTTTGGTAAATGATGGTGATGAGAAAGTAGAACCTCGGATTTGTGTTTTTGTTTTAGCCAAGTAGAATTAAATTCTGCATTTTTGAAAATTAATTTACTTGACTCTTATAAACTGTTACAAATACTCACATATATATTCTGTTTTATTTCCTTGATCCACTAATGCTGTAATCCTATTTCTTTCCAATTAATAAACAATGTATTTAGTACTGATGCCCATTTAAGAGTGTTGTTACTCTGTAATCACTACCCCTTTCATAAACATATCTGGGGATAGATCGGTTCGTATAATCTTTAGAGAGAAGATTTTTTTCATTTCTGTTAAAGTGTAGAGAAAATCTCAAGTAGTTTAGAAATGCCTGTTGTTAAACAGCATCCATAACTATTTTATGTTCTGTTTCCTTGACCTCACTCTGAAGAAAAAACCAAAATTATCTCCCAGAATTATGGCACAGACAACTGCAGTATGACATAAAAGAAAAGATTACAGGCTCCTTGAGGGTGGGTCTTTTCCATACTCATAAACCTACTTATAATAATATTTAGAGTAATGTCTTGACACATATATTACCTGCTTTCTCATTAATTGCTAAATCATCAAACATTTATTGAACATCTCTATGTAGGGTATAAGTAATGCTGAAGTAGTACTGGTGACTTACAGTGGTAAAAGACTTAAGTTTTAGGCTGAGCACGGTGGCTCACGCCTGTAATCCCAACACAGAGGCTGAGGCGGGTGGATCACCTGAGGTCAGGAGTTCGAGACCAGCCTGGCCAACATGGCGAAACCCTGTCTCTACTAAAAATAAAAAAAATTAGCTGGGAACAGTGGCAGGCGCCTGTAATCCCAGCTACTTGGGAGGCTAAGGCAGGAGAATTGCTTGAACCTGGGAGGTGGAGGTTGCAGTGAACTGAGATTGCACCATTGCACTCCAGCCTGGGCGATGGAGTAAGACTCTGTCTCAAATAAAAGACATAAGTTTTAGCCTTGAATGACATACTGTTTCGCTAAAGAGACAGAATATAAGAAGCCAAGTAATTTACGGAATTCTCTTCTTACTTTTTTTTTTTTTTTTTTTTAGCAGAGAGGTCTTGCAGTCTGGAACTCCTGGGCTCATGTGGTCCTCCCACCTTAGCCTTCAGAGTAGCTGGGACTACAGGTGTGAACACAGCTTGGAAATCTCTTTTTTTTTTTGAGATGGAGTCTTGCTCTGTCGCCCAGGCTGGAATGCAATGACACCATCTCTGCTCACTGCAAGCTCTGCCTCCTGGGTTCACGCCATTCTCCTGCCTCAGCCTCCCGAGTAGCTGGGACTACAGGTGCCCGCCACCACTCCCAGCTAATTTTTTGTATTTTTTTAGTAGAGACAGGGTTTCACCGTGTTAGCCAGGATGCTCTCCATCTCCTGACCTCATGATCAGGAGATCACGGCCTGTCTTGGCCTCCCAAAGTGTTGGGATTTCAGGGGTGAGCCACCGCGCCTGGCCGGAAATCTCTTAACCGTAGGAGTTAAGCCTCAAAATTCTGGTGATACAAGTGGTTGAAACTTAAAACTTTATTTAAAAAATAGGATTAGTGAATTTGAGATAGTTCATAAGTCTGTGAAAGACTATATAAATACATACGTATTTAACATTTACTGTTACTGAATTTGTAGTAAATTTGAGTACAGCTCTCTCTCTATCTGTGAAAACTTCAGACTCTCCCCTATTACTTTAATTTCAGTGAGACATTATTATATTAAAAAAATACAGGCCAGGCACGGTGGCTCAAGCCTGTAATCCCAGCCCTTTGGGAGGCTGAGGTGGGTGGATCACTTGAGGTCAGGAGTTTGAGACCAGCCTGGCCAACATGGTGAAACCCTGTCTGTACTAAAAATGCAAAATTAACCGGGCATTGTGGCGAGCGCCTGTAATCACAGCTACTTGGGAGGCTGAGGAAGGAGAATTGCTTCAACCTGGGAGGCGGAGGTTACAGTGAGCCGAGATCATGCAACTGCACTCAAGCCTGGGCGACAGAGTGAGACTCTGTCTCAAAAGAAAAGAAAAATAATAATAATGGGCTTACACATTGGTTTTGCTCTACTGACAGATAATACACAACTCAGAGGCATGTATTTTTTTCCTTTCTATTCTTCCTCTAAATCTTCAACACTTTTCTGATTTTGTGATTTGAAGTTGTTGATTAGCTTCCTGAGGCTCCATTGAGACCGTATATACGTGACACTTAACAGTCTAGCCTTCCTCAGTACATATAGCTATATGATGGTGGTTTTGCCTGTAGTTAATTCATGTCAAAACATAGGCTTTCAGTGCCTATTATATATGACTTTCAGCTCTCTCTACTGAGGGATGTGGGAGTTTATTTCTAAGGTCTGAGCCTCTTTTCCTTTACTCCTTTACTCTTTCCTAAGTCTTCTTTATAAAAACTGTGCATGTTCTATCGTTTGTTTTCCTTCTTGGTTCCCGCCCTTTACTTTTTTTTTTTTTTATTATCCCCAGCAAGAGTGACCTGTAATTCTCATATATTAGAAAGGCAGATCTCCTGGTGGAAGAAAAGATGCACCCAAGGAAGTCAGCATATTTAGTAATTTGTGAGAGGGATCTCAAGTTTGGAAAGGATTGTTATGTAAGACAACAAAATGATGACATATGACAATAATGACAGAATAGCTACTTATTTTCCTGATTAGGGAAGGGATATTATTAGTTCTAGGAGTTAACTGCTAGCTCTTTCTTGTACATTTTTTATTGTGGAAATATAAAAATATATAAAAATGTTATAATTGACTTCAGTGTCCCATAAACTAACTTCAACAGTTACCAATTTATGACTAATCTTTCCTGTCTGTAACTCTGTGCCCCTGTGTTATTTTGAAGCTAATCAGACATCATTTCATATGTGTGTGTTTGTGTGTGTATACATCATGTGTGCACGTGTGTGTGCATGTATACACATTTGTTCCTCAGTGTCTATGGGGGATTGGTTCTAGGACTTCTCATGGATGCCAAAATCTATGGATGCTTAAGTCCCTAGTATAAAATTGTGGAATATTTACATATGACCTATGTACATCCTCTCGTATACTTTAAGTCTGGGGTGATCTTTTGGCTTCTGTGTGCCACATTGGAAGAAGAATTGTCTTGGGCCACACATAAAAAACACTAATACTGACAGTAGCTGATGAGCTAAAAAAAAAAAAATTACCAGCTGGACACGGTGGCTCACACCTGTAATCCCAGCACTTTGGTAGGCCAAGATGGACGGATCACGAGGGTAGGAGTTCGAAACCAGCCTGACAAACATGGTGAAACCCTGTCTCTTCTAAAAATACAAAAATTAGCCCAGTGTGGTGGTGCATGCCTGTAATCCTAGCTTCAGAGGCTGAGGCAGGAGAATGGCATGAATCTGGGTGGCGGAGGTTGCAGTGAGCCGAGATCATGCCACTGCACTCCAGCCTGGGCGACAGAGCGAGAGAGACTCTGTCTCAAAAAAAAATTAACAAAACAATCTCATATTTTAAGAAAGTTTACGAATTTGTGTTGGGCCACATTCAAAGCCTTTATGGCTGTGAGTTGGACAAGCTTGCTTTAAGTCATCTCTGGATTACTTAACATACCCAATACAATGTAAATACCACGTAAATAACTGTTATATTGTATTTAAGGAGTAATAATGAGAAGAAAAATGTACATGTTAAGTAGAGATGCAATATTTTTTGGTCTGGAATATTTTCTTTTGTGTTTTTTTTTTTGAGTCACAGTCTTCCTCTGTCGCCCACGGTGGATTGCAGTGGCGCAGTCTCGGCTTACTGCAACCTCTGCCACCTGGGTTCAAGTAGTTCTTCCACCTCAGCTTCCTGAATAGCTGTGAATGCAGGTACCTGCCACCATGCTTGGCTAATTTTTGTATTTTTATTTTTTATTTTTTAAAACTTGTAAAATTTTAAAATCTTTATTTTTTTTTATGAGATGGAGTCTCGCTGTGTCACCCAGCCTGGAGTGTGGTGGCATTATCTTGGCTCACTGCAACCTCCGCCTCCCAGGTTCAAGTGATTCTCCCACTTCAGCCTCCCAGGTAGCTGGGATTACAGGCGTGCACCACCACGCCCAGCTAATTTTTGTATTTTTAGTAGAAATGGGGTTTCACCATGTTGGCCAGGCTGGTCTTGAACTCCTGACCTCAGGTGATCTGCCCGCCTCGACCTCCCAAAGTGCTGGAATTACAGGCGTGAGCCACCATGCCTGGCCAGTTTTTGTATTTTTAGTAGAGTTAGGGTTTTACCATGTTGGCTAGACTGGTCTTGAACTCCTGGCCTCAAGTGATCCACCAGCCTTGACCTCTGAAAGTGGTGGGATTACTGGTGTGAGCCACCATACCCAACTGAAACGTTCTTTCTTTCTTTCTTTCTATCTGTCTGTCTGTCTGTCTATCTATCTATCTATCTATCTATCTATCTATCTATCTATCTATCTATTTATCTATATTTAATCATATTATCGTAGCCAAACAAATTCCTAGTAATTCTTCCATCATCACATACCCAGCCAGTGTTTAGAGTTCCTACACTGGCTCCTAATTTTTTTTTCTTACAGATTATTTGAATTCGATCCAATCCAGGTACTATAATTAGTTGATAAACTTAAGTATCCTTTAATGTATAGGTTGCCCTTAATCTCTTTCTTTTTTAAATTTCTTGTAATTTGCTGTAATACCTAGATTCTTTGTCTTCTAGAATTTCCAGTGGTCTGAATTTTGTAGTATGGCTTAACATGTTCTACTTTCCTCTGTCTTTCCTGTGAATTGGTAGTTAGATCTAGAAGCTTGATTAAATTCAGATTTTCTCTCTGTTGTGTCATCAATTTGATACACAGGTTCATTTGTTTCACTTTGCTTTTGACACGTTATTTTTTAGAATTATCTTTTAAAAGTTTGGTTTTCTTTTATAATCATGTAAAATGTTTATAAGTTTCCAGATTCAAATCAGCAAAACATGATAATATCTATTCAGAGAAGGCAAACCTTCTGTCCAGTCTCCAACCTGTTCCTGCCCTTCCCCTTATGAGTAATCATTAAGAGAAAATTGTTGGTTTGTCCTTACATGTATATATATTTGTACACTCTTGCCCTCTTTTGTTTGTTTGTTTGTTTGTGTTTGTTTGTTTGTTTTTTGAGATGGAGTTTCGCTCTTGTTGCCCAGGCTGGAGTGCAATGGTGCAATCTTGGCTCACCACAACTTCCGCCTCCCAGCTTTGAGCGATTCTCCTGCCTCAGCCTCCCAAGTAGCTGGGATTATAGGCATGCGCCACCATGCCTGGCTAATTTTTGTATTTTTAGTAAAGACGAGGGTTTCTCTATGCTGGTCAGGCTGATCTCAAACTCCCGACCTCAGGTGATCTGCCCACCTCAGCCTCCCAAAGTGCTAGGATTACAGGCATGAGCCACCACGCCCGGCCCTCTTTCTTAATAAATACTGGCATACTATCTACTCTTTTCTCTAACTTTATTTTTTTCTCTTAGCCGTATGTATATCCTGGGGATCAATCCATAGTATTGTGTAAGGATATTTAATATTTCTTATTTCTAGGACTATGGACTGTTTTTGTATCTTCCTCACTAATCTGAGCTGGGCACATTAGGCATGTAATAATTACTTTTTGAAAGTGAATGAATAATTTAAATTAGTTAATGAGTAATGCACTTGTTACAGTCTTAAAATATATTTTAAATGAATAATAGTCTAATTCCACTTTCAGAAGCATGCTTTGTTCTTGTTCCTGGTTATAATTTTTTTTATCGTTTGCTAATTTTGAAATATTTAGGTTTAGCAAAAAACCAATTGTCTCAGGTTTTAAAAAGCAAATGCCTTCTGCAAAAGGAAGAATATGGAATTTTTAAGAGTTGAAGAAGTCATATTAGTTCCTGGTTTATGACTGTTATGGTGTAGAATTTGTGTTAATGCAGAGCTCCTTCAGTATGTATAATTTGGCACACAGCCCCTTTTGTTTGTCAGCATTTGGCACATTGAGGATACCTAACAAATCGTAGGTAAATTTATTTATTTATTTATTTATTTATTTATTTATTTATTTATTTATTTATTTTTTCCCTTAGGTAAATTTACTTGCATTCTGCCTTTGTGTATAGAGAAGAGCTCTTTACATAGTATTATTTAAAGTGAAATAATTGCTTGATTAAGGTAAACCACTTTTGAAATTGAAGTGAAATTATGGCCTCAACCCTTATGGCAGAAAGTGTTTTAACTATTTTGTGTTAAATCCCTTTTTCTCCCAAAGCTATACACACAGAAGTTTTGGATATAATTTCAAAGGATGAAGAACTTATCTAGAGGCCATTGTTGAATTCCTGGCATTTATTAGGCACTCAACTAAGACTGGATATCTAATTAAAATTTGAATAGAGTGGGTTACCTATTTGAATTTTAGGTTTTCTGATATATCATTTCATTTCATCTGGGTCTTTACATATGTGTTTTTTTGTTTGTTTTTGTTTTCCTGGCTGGATTAGTTTCTACCTTGCCTGTCTCATATATCTACTTATCTCTCAGTTCTCAGTTTAAAAGGTCACTTCTGAATGAGGTGTAATGGTCATAGGTTCTCAATTAATGGTTGTTGTTGGGTCTGTGACAGCTGTGCAGTTGGGTAGCTTTGACTTTGGGTAACTTAATTTCTTTATTGGTAAAAAATACATTTTATTTTATTAAAGTCATAAAGAAAAATGAGATATTGGGTAGGCTTAATGTCATAGGAAAATATTTTGATAAAAATCTTCATAGTTACACGATAGGTTCATGATCATTGTGGCAAACATGGGCTTATAGCTTCCACTTTTTTGTTGTTGGGTTTTTTTTGTTTTTTTTTTTCCCAGACAGGGTGTCTGTCTCCCACCCCACCCCTGCCCCACCCGCAATCTCTCTCTCTCTGTCTCGCTGTTGTCCAGGCAGGAGTACAGTATTGCAGTCATGGCTCACTGTAGCCTTGACCTCCCAGGCTGAGGTGATCCTCCTACCTCAACCTCCCAGGTAGCTGAGACTACAGATGTGGGCCACCATGCCCTGCTAATTTTTTGTATGGAGTTAGGTGGAGTTTCACCGTGTTGCCCTTGTTCACCATGTTGCTGGTCTTGAACTCGGCTCAAGCGAGCTGCCCGCCTCAGCCTCCCAAAGTGCTGGGATTTACAGGTGTGAGCCACCGCCCCGGCCCCACTTGATTTTTTTGTTTTGTGTTGTTTTGTTTTGTAGAGACAGTGTCTCACCATATTGCCTACACTTGTCTTGAACTCCTGAGCTCAAGCTCCCACCTTGGCCTCCCAAAGTGTTGTGCTTATAGGCATGAGCCACCGAGCCTGGCCCCAAGTTGCTTTTGAACAACATATGTCTAGTATGGTGCTATCCTTAAAGAAATTTAATTTGGTGACATTTTATGATCTGCTAGTTTCTGACATTAAACTTAATTCTGAAATCTTAAAATCTTTCCAAATACTACTTACTGGGTGCTTACAATGTACAAGGCACTGTACCATTAAGGTATTGGGATTCAAAAATTGCCGTGTACTTTTTGCCTTTAGAAATCCTAAAATGCATGACAGTATGGAAAGTTGACTGTAAAACCAGAGTTAAATGCATTTCTACAAATATGTGAGATGCTCCAGCAGAATACATAATTGTTCCAGGTGAATGTAGTAGATTTTTTAAAAAGATTAAAAAGTAGATAGGCAAAGTACAAGACTGAATTGAAAAGGAACCCTTCGAATTTGAGTTTTGAAAAATGGTTAGGACTTGAAGTTCAGGTTAAATGCAGCTAAAAATAGAACGTGAAGCCCTTAGTAGAAATGTAAGACTGACTGTGTGTGCCATTCATGTTTATATGTGGCTGGATATGATGAAATGTTTTAATAGTATATCTTTTTAGAAGCCACCTCTGCCTAAACAAGAAAGGATTATTTATGTTCTATATATATTCAGAATACTGTTGGAAGATTTCTTAGTCATAATTTTATTTCATTGCTTTCTGCCTGTTTTTTTGTGTACATATTTCCTTTTTTTTCTTTTAAAATATAATTGGACCAGAGTTTAATCAAAGGACCTGACCAACTGTTTAAAGTGTATTTTGTGCAGGGCTCTTCAAAGTAGAGCAGGTCTTAAGATACAACTTTTGCTCCTCATAGTTATGTTCTTCCTTATAATCTTTTAGCGTAGGAAAGGATCATTATTTTGTTAGTTTGGAAACAATACATTAAACTTTGCCTTCAGTAACTTCTCAGATCATTAAGGTGGTGTTTTTCCCCCTTCTTTTGTATTCATTGTCTTAATTTCAGTAGTTTCTTGAGACATTTTATACCCTAACAGGTCATAAGAGTGTATTGCCATGTGACATACTTCTCATTAATGTATAGTTTAATTTCTGCCTTATGATTGAAAAATGGCCACATGCTAGAATTCCAGTCACCAGGAGCATCAAGGAGCTCCCTCTCTGATGTTTTCAGCTTTTGTAAGCCTGTACTGCACAATTCCTAAAGCGGCTTTTGAACTGTGTCTTTAGTTGTAGCATGTCACCTTACGCTTAACTATTGTTAGGGCATTTTTAAATTTAATTTCTAATTACCATAATGACTTGAGCTGTGTTATTCATTGTTCCATGGTGACGTTGTCATAGGGAGAGAAGAAATAAAAATGTTCAGTTTCTTTTTTTTTTTTTTTTTTTTTTTTGAGACGGAGTCTCGCTCTGTTGCCCAGGCTGGAGTGCAGTGGCGCGATCTCGGCTCACTGCAAGCTCCGCCTCCCGGGTTCACGCCATTCTCCTGCCTCAGCCTCCCGAGTAGCTGGGACTACAGGCGCCCACAACCGCGCCCGGCTAATTTTTTGTATTTTTAGTAGAGACGGGGTTTCACCATGGTCTCGATCTCCTGACCTTGTGATCCGCCCGCCTCGGCCTCCCAAAGTGCTGGGATTACAGGCGTGAGCCACCGCGCCCGGCCTTAAATGTTCAGTTTCAACTTTACTTGTGAATGGAGTGAAGTTTGAGGAAAGCTTTTTATGGCCATTGTTCAGCAGAATGAAAATCTCATTAGAAACCCCAGAAATCCCATGCAGCTTTGGGTTGGATTATAATAACATTTTGGAATATTGATATTGTATGTCACTAATTTCTGTGATTTCACTGTAGATCAGCAACATAGGGATGCAGTCTTCCAAAGTTAATTTATGACTTTTAATCTAAATTCATTTACAGTTTTCAACAATGTTAAGTACCCAGGGAGAGAATTAAATTTTACTTTAAAAAAATACATTTCTTTTAGTAACTGATTTGATTTTCATGTAAGATATACTAAATTCGCTGGAAACTGCTTAAAAAGAAATACCATGATATGTATTTATTGAACTAATGACTTAGTTTAGTTGCCGTTAAAATGTTAGTCACCTTATCTACAGGTTTGTATTTTTTTTTTTTTTTTTAGAATGGAGAAGCATAAAATTAGATGGGCAACATTTTCTTCCTTGTCAGAAGAGCTTGAATCCTGATGTCTTTTTAAGTGAAGAGTGTTTATATATAACTTTCTCGTAGCTTTTGTTTATTATAAAAATAATCTATTGCATATAGTGATCACTTACCTAAGAAGATAAGTATGATTTATATACACAGTATATTTTTATGGTCAAAGTAAATTTGATGTGAGCTACATATGATTAGACAGTAAAACTTTTTTCCAAAGAAGTATAGAATGGAGAACATTTAATCATTATTTCCCCTTCTTAGAGTAGAGGCTGTTCAGATAATTCATATTCTGTAAGTAGGAGATCCTGTATTTAAGACTTTACTAAATTTAATTTCAAAGTAATTTATTAATCTCTTATAAATGCTTCCTTGGTGGTTAAGACTTATTAATGAAGCAAAATTATTGACTTAATGGAAGTTTTCAGCCTAACATTTTAAATCTCTTCGTTATTATTTATCTTTGTTTAATTTATTAAAGATATTGGCATGGTTAAGCTTTTGGCATTTTGAGTTACTTGCCAGATTTTTGTTGATTCTGCAAATAGTTAAGAAATAAATATTTTAATTGGGCATCCACCATGTATTATGTCACATTTTCTTTTTAAATCATATGCTTAAGAATACCTAAAGGAATAGATTTGACTTGCTTTTTAGTTTGAATCTTGATCTGACAGCATTGGTTCTGGATGGAGATGTAATTCTAGAGATAAAAATTATTTCTGTGATATAGATCTGGATTCTAAATGTAATGTAATAATTATTTTAAAGTGGTCTTGTCTGCTAAATGTATAGCTTTTATTTCTATAACAAATTCTTACCTTAGAATTCCAACTTTTGTCAGTTTCGAAAATTAGTTTATTGTGGACTTGAGAGCATCTGTTCTTAATCTCGTGTTTTGCAAATACATTTTAAGGGAAGACAGCATAAATCTGTGAAAATCATTTTTACTTCCCCTCCCTTGCTTTTGCTTAAATATGTAATTATAACCGCCTCAGTGTGAAAGAATGGATGTTAAGTAGCTTAAGAGGTATTTATTAAGGGAAAATATTTTTATTGGCAGTTCCCTTAAGTCATATTTGTTTTGTAACTAAATAGTGCTTGCAACAGAAATATCTATGATAGGGAGGGAAAGCTCCAACTCTTGAAAACTTTTCAATACTTTTTCCATATTGGTAGTTAATGAGAATTTCTAAAGATAGGAAATAGACTGGTTATGACTGATAATATGATATTGCTAATGTAATACAAATTATGCTTTAAAAAGCCAGGTGAGGAATTCAGGATATAGAAGAACATGACATACGTATATGTTTAACTAAAGAAAGGAGATTTTCTTTAAAGAGAAGATGTGCAACTACAATCAGTCCTGTAAGTTAGTCCTTAATCCTGCGCTAGCCAGTTTTTAGTATTAAATGGTCTGATTTAACATAAATGAACTTTTGTCAGTGGTTTTATTTAGAAATAGCATTACTTCCTACTTTTAAGGAGGATTTTAATTGCTAATAAAAATTCGTTGTTCTGATAAGAATTTGAAAGACATCCTTACTCCCATATAATTGAGTATTTTGCTCTTCATTCAACACCTCAGCCCTTTTGGTTTGCTTAAAAAGTGATACGAATTTTGTGGGAGAATAAATATAACTTAAATATTGCTGTAAATGTGTTATATAATCATATTTTGGTCTGGTATTATTGGTTCTTATGTGTATGAAATACTTCCTTAAAGGTTCAAAATACTCAATTTAAAAGTTTCTGGATAGGTGAGGGGTAGAGATCCATCAGGTACTTACTTGGTTGTGGAATATTTGTATTCTTAATACCATGACATTTTAAAGTTATATTAATCCCTTTATTTTTCTGTTTGAGATTATTCAGTTTGGGAAGTTTTCTTTATTATCAGATTTAACAGAAGAAATGTAAGTGGTTGTACCACAGGTCATCTAATTTTCAAACCATGTTGGTTAAACTGACTTTGGTGTATAATTCTTTACCGGGTAGTCAGAGAAGTTCAAGTCGATTGTGATTGAACTCTCTGATTATGCCACCAGTTAGGTTAACATCAGCAGTGAGGGGCCTTCATTTCATTAAATTTTTAAATTCCATTAAGATTATTTAAACATAGAAGGAGATAGGTTTGTGAAGCAAATTTCTAAAGCAATATTAAGCAAAGATACTCTTTTCTTCCTCTTCTTTTAGATATATCACATACATGTGTATTTTGATTAAAAGGAAAACATTTAATCCTTATAGTATAATGCACACTTATTTCTTATTTTTAGAAATTGTTAAAACTAATAAAATTTGTTTGGAAATCTCAAAAGATCTTTAGTAGTATACCTGCAACCTCAGCAGTCCCTTTTTATCCATACAGATTTCTCTGCCTATTGTGGCCGTTTGCTCTAATTTAAATTTCCCATGGCTTTCGGTTGCAGACTTGGTTTTCTGCAAGAGTGCCCATGCTTACATGGTCATATATTCTTGGTGACTTTTCCACTTTTTCCTTTTTGTTATTTTGTTGATTGCTAAAGGAAAAGGGGATTTTAAAAAAAAATTTGTTTCTTTGTTTTGATCTTTCTTCCTTAGCCCATCTATTTGTGTGTTGTTTTGTTTTGCAGATTGGAAAGAATTATTGTGTGGTACTTAGATCCATGGGGACCAGCAGGGGAAAACTAATTTTGTTCTTGGTTTTGTTTTCTTAATAACAGAAGCAATTTAATTTTTGAGCTATTGAGAAGCTCAAAAGATATGTTAGCGTTATGCATGAAATTGATGGGAAATTATTAATCCTGAAAATTTCTATTCATGGTCACTTTACTGTTGGAATAAAAATTTTATTTTATAGTGTAGCCAAGTTAATACTAGAAATACTAATTAACAGTAAGTGGTACTGTTATAAATCTTTAATTTAAATATTATTGTATATTAAAAAGTTGTTTACAAGAAATCAGTTGTAATTTGATAATGTGATTTCTCTTACATTCAATTTTGTGGTCCACAGTGTGTATATATTCAAATAAGCATATGAACATGTGTTTGATTGTGGACACATTTTTACTTTGACCAGATTTTAAGACTTTGCTTTTTCTTGGCAAAACTTGCATATTTTCAAATGTGAGGAATTTTGTTTTATGAAGTAACTTTGTACTGCTGAATTTAAGTCCTTAAAGTGCTATGGCAATTTAGTTACTGTTAGAAGTCAAAAGTAGAGGTCTGTATTCCCAGCATCTCCCCAAAATATTTTTTCATTAATAGTTACAGGCTTTAAAATATCAAATTATTGTGATCAAAGCTACTTCTGTTTTACAGTTGGTTTTGTGAGGCTGGTATTATACAGTAACATTTAACTGAATTTTGTATTTGCTAAATTAACATAAAATAATAAAGAGATCCTTTTCACCATTTAAAAAATTCTAATAATTTCCTAATCAGGAAAAATGATGTTATGATATACTGTTAATAGACTAAAAAAACTTTGTAATGTTGATAAATAGGGAAAAGAGTTTACTTTTAATAATTTATAATATTAGATTTTTTTCCTTTGATTGATTGTACCTCACGGTTGTGAGGTGTCTAAAATGCTGTTTTTGGAGATCTGTTAAGTACTCTGGGAACTGGGGTAAGGGCAAGCCTTCTTTCTGTGTCTGTTAATTACAGGTTTTTTTTCTTGTGGATATAGTGCTCTTAGAATATGAAACTGATGTATAGAATTTGTAATTACCAAGAAATAAATAGCATCTTTGAATTTTGTTTTCTTTATTTTTGCTATTATTTTCTACTGTGCTTCACGTTTTGATTTCTATCAGATGACTTCTCAAAAAGCAATTTCTTTTAAATCAGTGAGTTTCAAACTAAGAAAATGTATCCTGATAGTCTAATTAGCTGTTGTTTGTCCATGCCATTTAAAATAATCTTTTGAATTTCTAGTCTTTGATTATAGTTATATAGGCTTCATGAGTTTGTACAACTATTCCCCCTTTTAAAGTGTTTTAAAAGGTGTATTGTAATTTTATAATTGATATTCATATGTAGTTATTGAGAAACATGAATCACCTAAAATATATTTCTAGTATTCAGCGCATCAAATCAAGGTATAACCTGTGATATAAAAAGTGGTCCAACACAAGTATACAGCTTTAAAAATAACAAGGAATTAATTCTGTTAGCACGTTTTACTAGCAAATGTTCGTGGAAAATGTTATTAATTCTTAAAGCTTAGTGCTTGGGATTTATTGTGTGTGGCCTTACTAGGAGAACACTGTAGAGCCGAACTTGAAATTTATTAGGGAAAGAACAAACTGGTGAAGTGCTTTTATGCTGTTAAAAAACTTCACAGACAATTATCAGACAACTTTTTTTTTTTTTTAAAGGTCATGATTGCTTGATGCCTTTTCCAGTCTTTATTTGAAACTGTCGTTTTGTAGGATTTCTTTTTTGTTCTCCCTCTCTCTTTTTTCTTTTGGCAGTGGGTGGAAGATTCTTTTAAAACTGAATGGCTAAACATGTATGGTAACTATTAATCGAAATACTTTTATTCATGATTTTTTTTAGGCCAGAAAATGCTGTGAAGGTAAGCCAATGATGGTAAAATTACATTGTGTTGTGTGGAAACTGTTTTAGCCTTAGCGTTTTCTGTTCAGAAAAGTAGCCTCTGAATTAGAGTTTTAAATTGGGATTTGTTTGTGAAATATTTTGTAATTCTCATATTGCTGATTGCCTTTATGTCTCGGTGTTCTAGTAGATAGTAGTTCCTGAAAAAGAATATTCTGTGTGTGAGAGAAAATAGGAGGTGAGAGCAGAATGAGAATTGGGAAAGAAAAATCCCCTACCCAAAATGCTGCCACCTAACAGGTGGAAATATCTATGCCATTATAGATTTTCAAAACATAGAGTGCTTGAACTCTTTTTTTCTAAGAGATTACTTCAGATTTGACAGATTTCACAAAATTTCGTTATGGTAAATATTAAAATTTTAACTCTTATTTTTAATCCTAAATTTAAGCCCTTACAAATTAAGAAAAGAGTGCCTCAAGGCTAATTGCTAATGTTCAATTAAGTTATGTGTTCAGTGAAGTAATTTTTTGATTGATATTTTGATTTTATTAATATGTAAACTAAAAATTATAAAAGGCATATGAGTACAGAAATTATGTGAAATTAATTTTGATATTTTGCAGCAGAGACAGTTTAGAATTAAAATATCCTTGGTGTGTAATAATTTTATTTCTTGTAAGGTCATCTGTTGGCTTTCAGTATTCAGAAAATTTAGACTTTTTAATTTTAAATGTTGACGTAAATTAACTGGAGCCATACTTTCTTTAAATTGGAAGAACTTAAGGGAAATACATAAAATATGCTAGTGATTGGCTTACTTACATTTTCAGTGATTAGATTGTGAAATAAGAGTAAGGCCTAGCATTTTATTTTATTTAAGAAAATGTACTTAATTTAAAAGTACTAATACAAGAATGAGAGAAATCTGGTCAAATATAGTAAATCCATATCCATAATTATTTTCAGTCACTAGTTGGAGAGGAAGGTATGAATTGCTAATATCTTCTTTGTTGAAAATTGTAAGTTGTATTTTGAAAAGGAGTGAAAGGGAACAAGTAACTGCTTTCAGGCAGATTTATATCATCTTAACATATGTTATTTGTGGGTTCATGTCACAAAAGCTTGCAAAACTTCACAAAATAGTTAAACGTATTTTAATTTAGTAAGCTTGCTGAAAACTCTTGATAAATCTAGAAAAATGTATACATGATATTTTTCTTTTTTAAAGTTTAGTGGTCCATCTTGGTACTTTGTCTCAATTTCAGTCTTGTTGATTTAGATAATATTCTTATTGTTTTACAAATTTCCTTTCAGTAATGTGTTACTGCTTTGATATGTTCTCACCTTTCCAGTTATATATGATCCATGACATTTTATCATCCAGGTGTTACTATTTTATTGTTCTTTCTTCTACTTTTGTTGTAAGGTGCAGACTTCAAGTCTAAAGTAAGAGCTAGTGTATATTACAGTGTATATGACCATTTCTAATTTGACCTGTTACTGTAAAGAAGGCTAACAAGTGTGTATGCCTAGCCCACCCCTTCTGGAGCAGTTGAAAACAGGCCTCAGAAGACTCAAAGGAATTCTTTTAACTCCTAGCAGGGCCACGGGGTCAATGTCAGATTTAGTCATGCTGTTATTTTAGCCCAGTGGTCCAGAGAGATGACTGAAAAGTGAGTCTTTTATTTCTTTTTTTGTGTGGTTATTAACAGGATTAAATGTAAGCCATTGTGTACTTAGTACCAATTAGTTTCTCATCTGAGAGGTTCATTATGATTTTTTGTCAGCCTTCGTCTTGTAATATTTGTTTCTTTGTTTGATTAGCTAAGGGGCTGAATGGGCTAAAGGAAAGTTTTACAGCAGTACTTTTAGATTCATTAAGAATTTTAATAGTCAACTATTCAAATATGTAGACCTTGATTTAAAAAGGGACCACGTTGAAAATTGGCAACGTTAAGTAAATTGTTTAAAATTTTCCTTTTCCTGGTGTATTTTTTTAATCTGAAAAAGACTGTCTTTGTTATATCAAATAATACTTTTATGTTTCTGGAAGTCTACTTCAGATTGTTGTACATACCTCTTAAGATTGTATTTAGTTTGCTGTGAATATGTAATTATCATTCAGGAGGGACATATACCAAAAAGCTCCAAAATTAAAAAACCTTTTCAGTTTCTAGGATAGAAACATAGATTGAGCTATTAAAAGCAGAACATAAGAGTTCTAGGATAAAGATAGTTGTCAGGTGTAAACAAGCCTTAATTGAAAAGGAGGCAGCCTAAAAGTTGATTCTTTATGCTATTATAAATAAGTAAAAATGCAAACTTGTCTGAGTTCAGAAAACAGGAGCATACCCAACTTTTAAAATCACTTATTAGATTGGTAGTTGCTTTAGATCCTTAACTGTAAAAAATTCTTATTAAAATAAGTATTCAATTGAGTAATATTCCTCATTTAATAGATTGAGATGCCTCAGTTAAATTTTGAACAAAAATTGTTCCTATAAATTGAATTGGAGATGCTGATCTGTTAAAAGCAAGGAATATAACCCAAAATTAAAATAGGAATTATTTTGCTAGTGGATAATTATCTTGGACAGGTCTTATATCTTGTTGTTGAATTGTGTAGAACACACATTTTCAATGAATATACCTGTAGGCTGATTCAGACTTGGTATTTTATTTGCTTTAAACATTAGAAATGGTAAATACTAATTTAAGCAAGCACGATTACTATTTTAACTTATTTTTCGAGAGTTGCTTCATTTATCTCAAAACTTTTTGGTGTACCTTATTTACCTTATTTAGATTATATCATTGTATTAAGTCCTTTGCTTACTGCCATAGTTTTTTGGTACCTAGAATAATTTATTATGGAATTGAATATTGAAAATTTGATGATCCCAATAGTTATGAAACTTACAGATTTTGTATACAGGCTTTTTTCCTCCTTTGGTTTCAGGCGTAATGAATGGATGGCCCTTGCTTTCTGGTATTTGTGTATCCAATTTCCTGAGGAAACACTTTTCTACAAAGTCCGCATGTTTGATTGTTTTACATTTTTCTTTCATTGTAATTTGAAAAGAACTTAGATCCTCCAAATGAAAACAGCTGTCTTGACCATATGGTAAATTAGACCTGCTTTTTATTGTCTAATAATTAAGCCTCCCCTTACTTATCCCATCCCCTTTTTACAAGCTAAAAATGTGTGGTAGCTGTTTAGTTAGAACATTTTCAAGTAACAGGAAGTAATTCAGTGGTAACTTCCTCATGTGGTTTGCTGTTTATCAAAAAGAAAAATAGTTTCTTTTGAGAGAAGAGTGCAGTTTTTGCTACTCAAAATTTTCTCAAGCTCTTTGGAAAATAAGAGAGAAGTCTTTAATGTGCTTGTCATATGATGACAGATTTAAAAATTTTGTTTCTCTTTTCATTACTTAGTATTTGACTTCAGTGGAAGCTGAAAGAAGTAAATGTTAAGTTGAAAATCTGCCTCAGTGTCAGATGCTCATATAATTTAAATAATTTAAAATTTGTGAGTACTTATATTTATCTTATATTTTAAAAACATAGGGAATAACATCAACTATTTGTATCTTCTCTGTTAACTTAAAGTTGAATTAGTTAACTTTAGATATCTAATAAGAGTAGGTCCAGAAATTAACATAACATTCGAGTAACAGTAGGAAATATAGGTGAAGACCAGGCTATCCCAAAGATAATTCATTAGGACTTCTGTTTTTATAGCATCTTTCATGTGATAGTAACTGTTGTAAACAATTGAATTATATATATATCAATTTAATAAATAATTGCAGTATTAAAAAGTTAGCCCTGATAATTGCTACCTAAACACCTCCAAATTATGCTACTTCAAAAACAGTTGAAGGGAAGTTTGGGAATATAAAGTAATACAGTTTCATTTTAAGACCAGTAGGATAATAGACATTGTAATGTAATGGAAAAACGTTTTGTCCCATAAAAACCATTTTTATTTAATGCTTTGTTTTTTTGTCTAACCAGGTAAGACCTAGCAAATACAGAAAGAAAGAGAGAGAGAGAAAGCAAGCAAGCAAGCTGTTTTGAAAGTGTCTAATATTGGCTGATGTAGAGCTGTAGGTGGTGGTATCTTATTTATTCCATAAAATTAAAAATAAGAGTGGGGGGAAAAAAAAAACAAATTCCAAGAAGATAAATGGAAGTTGAGTGAAGAGTGAATAGAATAAAAATAGAGATCTAATATTTCGGTCAGTCTGTTAGTTAAATTTTATATTCAAAGCTTTAACATTTTGGGCTTTTAAATTTTCTGCAGTGCACATGACTTACTTTCATAAAAGACATGTCAATCATATTAGGAATAAAAGTAATAGCTCATATAGTGCTTTTTATTAGCATCTAAGAAAACACTGGTATTTGACTAAATTGTAACTTAGAATTGATTTTTTAATAAGTTTTTAATACAGACCAAACATTTGTGGCTTTTGAATGAAAAAATACTTATCAACTAATTTTTATTAGCATTGCATTTTTTAAAAATCTACATTATAACATATTGGAGGTTGATTAAACGGGAGTTTTTGCCTCCGTTTTATAAAGATGCTCTGTAAGCGCACTGAAGATAATGATGTTTATTCCTGTATTTTTTTGCTGACTTTTACCTGGTATCCTGTCAGTAATTCTTTTTTCATATTGAGGAAGAAAAAAGAAGCTATACTTGCCTCTGTCAGTATATTGGTTTTTTTAACTTTATAGGTGTATTGTAGGCATTGAATTGAAAGATTGTAAACTTTTGGTTTTCTGTGATACTGTTTGGGAACAAAGACATAGATAATCAGAGACAGCAAATAATAGCCAAAAATATACATTTGATATGTATTCATTTAGCCAACAATAACTAGGGCCTATTGTGAATCACTGTGCAAGATGTGCTGGTACGTACAAAGATGAATTAGGTATAGACCCTGACCCCACAGATCCTATGGCTTAATAGAAGAGGTAAAAGGTGAGTGGCATAATAGAGTCATGGGGTGCAGGAGAGGAAAGATACTGCTTTCATGAGGGATAGGGGTGTGAGTCAGGGGAGATAGGATATGTCATATGTTTAGAGGAAAAACAGACTTTTTAAATTCTATTTTGAATTAGGTCGGTTTTTCTTAGACTGAGTTCCTCATTCTCCTAGGGTCCATTTGGAGGGAAAGGTTTTTTAGTTCTTAAATTATTTCTTAAATTTGTATTTTTATTTTGATGTTAAAAAGCTATTGTACCTGTTATAAAGGTAACACTTTGCAGTGATAACTCGTAAATGAAAGACATTTATTATAGGATGAGACTTCAGTTTCTTAAGTCAGTGTTTCTCATTGGGATTTTTGGCCAGATATGATGTTGAAGAGAACTTTTTTTTAAAGGGGTTTATATATTTTCTAAGTTTGAGAAACAAAGGCTTAGGCTTATTTCATATTAGTTTGTACTGTCTCAACCACATTCTAATTGGTGGCAGAAAGTAGAGTAGGTGGCCTAGATATATAAGTAGCAAAGGGATCCATTTGGGGATTAAATTTTTTTCAGGAGGCAAGGCAATTCAGCAAGGTAGCTGAGAGTTCACTCTAAGTTACCACTATTTAGGAGTTAAGTTGGTGGCAGTGCTGCTGAATGGGCACAGTTTGTTTGATTTTAAACGGTAATGAACTGTGAGTTTATTAAATAGAGGGTAAAAGTTCTAAATACATTCTGAACATAAACTAGACCTGTTAAAGTGGTTTCTGTTATAACCTACTCTATAGTGTCCTATACAGTAGTCAAAGCCTTTGTGTAATTGATTACTTTTGGAGTCCCAATGTTAATTTCTGCTTCTAGTTTTGTAATAGTTTAATTTCATTAAAGTTAATTAAACATAGATTATCTTGTACAGTATAGTATAGAATTTTGTTCCATAAATTGGGAGAAACTCATAAGGAATAAAGAAGTGCTCTTTAATTTATAGTTTGGTGTTTCCAAAGAAATTTGGGTTTCACATTGGGTGAATTCATCATGATAGATTTAAGAATATCTGTATCAAATATCCCAAACATTGTACAGTTTTGGGGTGACATCATTGAATAATATTTTCCTTGATTTTTTTCCCCTTTTCCACTTTTTTTTTTTTTTTAACAGAAAAAAATACTCTCCTGTCCCCAACAAACAAAACTGATCAAAGTAAGAATTAGATCATGGCTTTCAATTCCTTATACATTTTTTGAAGTCTCTCCAGGCTTTTAAGATGAGGAATTCCTAGGAACTACTATTCTTATTGGGGAAAAAGACTATTTTGATTACAGAGAGAAAATTAGGGGGACATTTTCTCACATTATACATAGAATAGAATGATTTTGGTTCATCTGTAGATTCTTACAGTGTTTCACATGTAATATATGCTACTTTAGGATAATATTTTATTACTGTTTGAGGTTCTTAATAGTTCATGTGTCAGCTTGCCTTTATATAAAAGTCTATGTGAGTTGCTTTGACAGACTAAATAAAAATGGGAAACACATAAATGCAGTGTTGCTATGTTCTCTTTTGTTTTGAGCAATTACAAACATTTCTCATAATTTCCTGTGTACAGAAATTCCCTGAAAAATCAAGACCCTGCTAAAAGAGTCAAACTCTGAAAGAAGTCCCAAAGATACATCACTGCTTGATGCAAACATTTTTAAGAAGTCACTGATTATAATGAACACAGCCTTTAATGGCAGTTTTTCCTCTCCTTTTCACAAGAATGTGACAGAGTGTCATTAAGGTTTTAGAAATGAATGCTCCTAAGGAAAGGAGGATCACTAGGACTACAATGATGCTCAGTATGTGGCCTTGGGATTCTCAGTTGGGCTCTTTTTAGGTTTTTAATCAGGTTGGAGAAGGGAGTTAGAGAGGAACAGAATAGGAACAGACAAGAGCTTTAGGACACCTGTACACTGCAGTATTTTACTTTCTCATTGATCTTCTAGATGTTGAATCCGTAAGGTTTAATATAGAAAGGCAACAAGGTTCTAAATATTTTGAGGGCCAGTGAACAAAATCAGCTCTAACTATATATATGTGGAAGCACATAATTTTTGCATTTAACCTAAACTGTTTAGAGATATTAAATCTGAAATTTCATTTAAATAGTAATTCCAGTTCTGCTCTAAGGTTATTGTTTTAACCCGTTGTTCTTTTCTGTGGTGACTGTAATCGCCCTTGATGTATTCTGCAGGTCAATTAGATTGTATCACAGAAGAGGGCACATAATAAATGTGAGACAGAAACAGCTATGTCTCAGTACAGGAACAGAAAAGCATATTTTTGCATCACACATTAAAATAACACCCAGAAGGCATTGCATCACATATAAATGTAAATATTTTCTAGTGGAGTGTAGCATGGAAAGAGGGGTTTAGCCAAAATGTCCTCTTAAGTTTTTTAACGATAACAAATACTATAAAGCTCATATTTAATGAGTAATATGTCTATGAAGTTTGTTTTATGAGTTTTTGAAATTACAGAATATTGTAATAAATAATGTAAAATATTACAAAATATGCTGTGCTTGAGAAGTTATTTTTCCAGTTTAGAAAGTTACAGTTTTTCTGAGCAAGTGTTTTCCGTGAATCCCTGTAGCTTTGGAATTTATAGAGATATGACTTATCTATTTCTATGTGGGTTTTTTTGTTTTTTGAGACGGAGTCTTGCTCTGTTGCCCAGGCTGGAGTGCAGTGGCACCATCTCGGCTCACTGCAAGCTCTGCCTTCCGGGTTCACGCCATTCGCCTGCCTCAGCCTCGCGAGTAGCTGGGACTACAGGCGCCTGCCATAATTTTTTTGTATTTTTAGCAGAGACGTGGTTTCACCGTGTTAGCCAGGATAGTCTCGATCTCCTGACCTCGTGGTTCACCCACCTCGTCCTCCCAAAGTGCTGGG
Organism: Macaca nemestrina; assembly: GCF_043159975.1. Lineage (NCBI taxonomy): Eukaryota > Metazoa > Chordata > Mammalia > Primates > Cercopithecidae > Macaca > Macaca nemestrina. Next base: position 66,502,372 of record NC_092138.1, read on the forward strand.
ATTATAGGCGTGAGCCACCACACCTGGCTGACTTATCTGTTTCTTTTTTCCATTTGAGGTCAGAAAGAAATTGCTAGAATCCTTCAAGTCTTTCTCAGTGAGAGTAAACCTTCTCTCTATATAAAATGATAATTCTGTATACTTTGAGTTTACTTTGAGTTTTTTAAACATTAAAGCTGACATTGGAAAGGGTAGCTTTTATTTTACTTTTTGACTTAGCTACTTAGGTTGTATGAATAATTATAAAATCATATGTTAAATCGTTAACAAATTCTTTTTCTGGCTGGGCATGGTGGCTCACGCCTGTAATTCCAGCACTTTGGGAGGCCGAGGCGAGGCTGAGGCAGGTGGATCACCTGAGGTCAGGAGTTCGAGACTAGCCTGACAAACAGGGTGAAACCCTGATTCTACTGAAAATATAGAAATTAGCCGGGCGTGGTGGTGCATGCCTGTAATCCCAGCTACTCGGGAGGCTGGAGCAGGAGAATCACTTGAACCTGGAAGGCGGAGGTTGCAGTGAGCTAAGATTGTGCCACTACACTCCAGCTCACTGCAACCTCCACCTCCCGGATTTAAGCCATTCTCCTGCCCCAGCCTCCTAAGTAGCTGGGATTACAGGTCCCTGCCACCACGCCCAGCTAATTTTTGTATTTTTAGTAGAAATAGGGTTTCACCATGTTGGCCAGGCTGGTCTTGAACTCCTGACCTCAGGTGATCTGCCCGCCTCGACTTCCCAAAGTGCTGGAATTACAGGCGTGAACCACCGTGCCTGGCCAGTTTTTGTATTTTTAGTAGAGTTAGGGTTTTACCATGTTGGCCAGGCTGGTCTTGAACTCTTGACCTCAGGTGATCCACCAGCCTCGGCCTCCCAAAGTGCTGGGATTACAGGTGCGAGTCACTGCACCCTGCCTGTTGTTATTATTTGTGGTTATTTTTTAGGGTCAGGGTCGCACTCTGTTTCCGAGGCTGGTCTCGAACTCCTAAGCTCAAGTGATCCTCCTGCCTCATCTTCCCAAAATGTTGGGATTCAGGTATGAGCCACTGCACCTGACCTTTGTTGCTTTGTTTTTTTAAAACATCGGATAGTGGAGAAATACTTAATATTGCTCATCAGTGTTTCTTTTCTGTTTTAAAGCACTTTGTTACTTCCTGGCGCTGCAAGATGCTGTGGCTTATCTTGTTTATTTCTTTCCCCAGACCTAGAATCAGCTATTTCTGGAAAGAGTCCTGGTTTCTTTAATTGGAGAATGATATTAGAAACCAAAATCTGGGTGTTCAGTGTTTGTCTTAATACAGCTTGACTCAATGGATTGAGTCAAATCATAGATAATTTTTGTTTGCTTTTGGAGACAAGGTCTTGCTCTGTCATCCAGGCTAGAGTGCAGTGGTGCAGTCACGGTTGATTGCAGCCTCAACCTTCAAGTTCTAAGTGATCCTCACACGTCAGCCTCCCAAGTAGGTGAGACCACAGGCATGCACCACATGCCCAACTAATTTTTGATTTTTTGTAGAGATGAGGTCTCACTATGTTGCCCAGGCTGGTCTTGAACTCTTGGCCTCAAGTGTCCTCCTGCCTCAGCCTCCCAAAGTAGCTGGAATTACAGAATGATCCACTGCACCTGGCTCTTTGGGGATCTTGATTACTCTTGAGAGTGGAGGGGTGTCAACTCTTCTTTCCTTCTTTATTACCTGTAATGAAAATAACAGGGCTTTGGGGTTTGTGAGTATGAAATGAAATAGTGCGTGTGATGAACTTACCACCATCTTGCATTGACTGTATTATTGCTAACCCATTTTGAGAGATGAACTGTTTGAATATCAAGGTGTCATGTAGGCAAGAATATTGTATAAATATAAACTTGTTTAGAATTCTGTGTCATTAATTGCATTTACTCTAACAGTTGATTAGAGATTCTTTTTTGTTGGCTTTTTTTGAGACCGTGTCACTTTGTCACCTAGGCTGGAGTACAGGGGTGCCATCACAGCTCACTACAGCCCCGACCTCCTGGGCTTAAGCAGTCCTCTCACCTTAGCCTCCAAGAGGCTGGGACTAAAGGTACATACCACCGTGCCTGGGTGATTTTTCTGTTTGTTTTTTTATTTTATTTTTTATTTTTATAGGGCCGAGGTTTTCCCATGTTGCCCAGGCTTGTCTCAAATTCCCAGACTCAAGCCATCCATCTGCCTCCGCTTCCCCACTGCTGGGATTGCAGGTGTGAGCCGCTGCACCTGGTCGTTAATTAGAGCGTCCTCATATCAGTTTTATTGTTTAAAAGTAAAAGTGAATGATGATAATATTTAGTAAAATGACCATAATGCATTTTGACTTCTGTTTAACTTCTTCAGATTTTTATTAAAGTGTGGAGAATTTAGAATTTTTAGAAAATCAGTGCAATATGTTTGGCTTTTGGAAAACATGAAATTTATGTAATTTGAAGACAAAAATCCCATTGTGTTTAATATTCTGTTTCCATATTTGTGGGTGTTCTAGCTACACGGGTTATTGGAAGATATTTAAAGATGGCGTGCTGGGTGCAGTGGCTCACGCCTATAATCCCAGCACTTTGGGAGGCCAAGGTGGGCAGATCACGAGGTCAGGAGATCGACACCATCCTGGCTAACACAGTGAAACCCCATCTCTACTAAAAATACAAATAAAGTAGCTGGGCGTGGTGGTGGGCGCCTATAGTCCCAGCTACTCAGGAGGCTGAGGCAGGAGAATGGTGTGAACCCTGGAGGCAGAGGTTGCAGTGAGTTGACACTGCACTCCAGCCTGGGTGACAGAGCAAGACTCTGTCTCCAAAAAAAAAAAAAAAAAGATGGCAATTAAGATGACATTTAAATAATTCACTTAGCAATAACCAAGTCAACCAAATTGATATTATTAATATGTAGTAGTTGTGCTTTTAATATTAGATTTGATAGTAATATTTTATTATTAAATATTCTAGTAAATGGTTTTGAATTTGAATTCTTCCTTTAAAATAATTCTTTCATGTAAATACTTCTACATTTAAGTTCAGTGATTAGATATCTCACGCTATTGATTAAGAACATTCAATCTTTGTAAACTGGCCATTGGTGTTCTGAGAAGTTGAATCCAACAGAGTTCTTTAATTTTAAAAATTTCTTGTTCTCAGATAATAGCCTTGTAAATATCTCCAAATTCCAGAGTCCTGTTCATCTTACTACCTAGAATACACTAAGCCTTTGTTCTCTTCCTTAAGTAGTACAGATATCTTATCTGATAATGGTTAAAGGGTGTGAGTACAAGGAACATTCTGTTTTGGCCCTCTCTGTTGTGCATTGTAGATGTCTCATCAGTTCATAAATATTTATTGAGTGTTTTTCTTTTAAGCACTAGATAAACCTACATGATAAATAAGACTAGAGTTCCTGACCTGTCAAGAATATCACCACCTGGCCTACCATCCATCTGTAGCAAAGTGACCCCAGTGTTCCTATGTTTACACTCTCCTTTTTGGCAGTTTGGCTGTGTTCATGTGTGTTAGCTGTTATTTTTTAGTTTTGCTTTTGCTAAAAATCTCAGTAAGCTAAACATTGGGATCAGATCGGTTTCATTCTTAGATTTCTTGATAGATTTCTTCGGTTTAAGCTATGATTTGAGTTTGTTTCCTTTGTTCGTTAGTAAAGCCACATTTTTGTGAACATTTATTTGAATTAAATTTCTGTTTTCTTTTAAGCTGTTTTCATGAATTTTCTCCAGATGCGTGAATTGACATTAGATATCACATTTCTTTTTTAATGGCCATTGTGGTTTAATATGTTGCTATTAAAAGGTTGTTTTAGCTGTTTTTCAACTTGTCTCATGATCTATGTGTAAGTTCCCAAAGGGAGAGATCACATTTTATCTTTCCTTGTAAACCCCACAGTATATAATAGAGTGCCCTGTATATGGCGGTTGTCAGTAGATGTTTGACTGGATTCTCTGAATAGAGTAAAACAATTTTTAGATTCTTTTCATAGCAGAATAGATAGCCCAAATGGCTATAAAAGAGGTTAAAAATTCCTTGTATAAATGTTTTTGACTTTTGGCTGAAACCACTAAATTCCTTATAAAATACATCATCGTTAAAACCCACATTTATGTTATAAGCCAAACTGTGTTATTCTGGTAACTGAAAGTTTGTGAGCTTTTTAGATGGTTAATGGGAATGTTCAGATAGATACGACTTTGTCATCTCTTGTCTCTGCATTTGTTAAAATAGTGATGCTGTCACTTTCTTCAGCCTCTAAGTTAGCTGATATTTATTTACCCTTGTTACCAATGTTCTTTTGTTGAAACATTCATTCTTTCAATATTAACACCTTATTGTTGCTAGGTATTTTAATAAATAAATTAACTTCCGGATGCAAGGAGTTGGTAGCATAGTACAGTGTAGTGTTTCACAAAATGTAGCCTGTTGATCCTATAAGGTCAAAACTATTTTCATCATAATAACATGTGGTTTTCTTTATCATTGTTTGGGTGTTTGCACTGATAATGCGGAAACAAACACCAGAACAATGAAAACAGAAAACCGCACGATGGGTAAAACTGCTGATGCCTCAGCATGAATCAGTGCTCTGACACCAGTCTGTACTAGTAGTGATTGTATTCTTCACCATCACAAACTTAGCTGAAAAAAAAAAAGCAGCCAGGTGCTGTGGCTCAGACCTGTAGTGCCAGCACATGGGAAGATAGGGAGGATGACTTGAGCCCAGGCATTTGAAACTAGCCTGGGCAACATAATGAGATCATGTCTCTAAAAAAAGAAAATTATCCAGGTATAGTGCTCACCTGTAGTTCCAGCTACTTAGGAAGCTAAGGCAGGCAGATCCCTTGAGCCCAGGAGGTCATGATTGTGCCACTGCACTGCAGCCTGGGTGACAGAGTGAGACCTTGTCTCAAAAAAAAAAGTTAACCTGCAGAATGAGAGAAAATATTTATAACCCACATATCTGATAGGGAACTAATATCTAAAATGTATAAGGAACTCATAATACATATCTGTAGTAAACCAAGTAACCCAATTGAAAAATGGGGTAATGGACCTGAACAGACATTTTCCCAAAGAAGGCATACAAATGGCTAACAGATACATGAAAAGGTGCTCAATATCACTCTTCAGGGAAGTGCAAGTCAAAACCACAATGAGATATCACCTCACACCTGTTAGGATGGCTGTTATCAAAAAGCAAAATGATAACAAATAGTGGTGAAGATGTGGAGATTGGGAACCTGTGTACACTGTTGGTGGGATTGCACGTTGCTATATCTGTTATGGGAAACAGTATGGAGTTTCCTCAGAAAACTAAAACCAGAACTACCATCTGATCCAGCAGTTCTGCTTCTGCCTGTGTATTCAAAGGAAATGAAACTACTGTCTTGAAGAGATATTTGCACTCCCATGTTACATTAGAGTATATACAGCATATACTTGGTAAAGATGTACTTCAACTGGTTGAAGCAGAAATGAATGGGTGAACTTGAGAGTGGCCTGCCACTCCTGATTATTTAATATCCTGTAGCATCAGTATGTTTTATAAAACAAATTGACATCATTGGTCATTTTTAGTCAGTAGGTTATGTAGAGATTTGTTGAGAGAGCATTTATTGTGACAGTTTGAGTCTGTACAACATCCTTGGTTAGAAACCAATTAAAACACCTCAAGGAATGGATACGTATGTAGTTACTTCTTCCCTTTCTAGATCCCAAATGTTTAAAGGTATTATATAGACCCAAGGAAATTGTTTGGTTTTAAGCACTTAGCCCCACGTTGAACAAGGACTGTGGGCAGACAGACTTGATGAGTGAAGCAAAAGGAGGAAAAGCAAAAGTCAGAAATGGATTTTGATTATGGGTAGTGATCAAGGAATGGACGATGTGGGAACAGTGTGTAAGGAGTATCTGGAGGGAACATGAAGGGGAGTAATTGTGTCAGACAAGTTTGAGAGAGTCATTTATATGACATTTCCCCCTTGAGATTTTCCCTTTTATCTTGAATTTTGTATTAATGAAGATAATAAATGCATATATTTAGTTAATGTGGAACAAATGTTTTCTCTGGTGGACTGACTTTTTTTTAAACAAAGATATGTGTATTATATATAAAATTAATGTGGTAACCTTTTCATCTTATTCTTAGAATCCATCAGTAGAAGAATTATTTTGTACACTATGTGTGAAAGATCAAAACATATGGGGCAACCACCAGTTGTTTACAACCTGCTTTGCAAGTGGCATAAAAAAATATTAGTTTGCTGAATAAAATTAAACTTATTTTTCTTTCTGTAGCGTATTAATTGTATTATAGTATGCCACAGCCACTTCAGTGCAATCCTCCTAGTCTTGGAACAGCAGCCAATTCCAGGAATTAAGAGAATTAGGTTACTTTGCCTAGTGGCACAAAAAATACCCAAGGTATTAAATCATTGGCTTGTCTGTTTGGGGCACAATCAGAAATAAAGTTTAGAGATAAAAGTTGATTTGCATGCTGTTCACATTTGTTCATACTTTAACAGGTATGTTTTTCTATTTCTCTCTGATTTATATAATCCTTTTGAAACAGATTTTCAGTTGCTGTTAGGTCCAGAGGAACAGAATGTTAATAAAATTTTAGGATAAAGACTAAATTCGGAATTCAACTACAGTAACTTGATGCTACTGGCTAGGACATTTTAATCTATCTTTAGAATATTTAAGCAAATATTAAAATATGTGGTTACCTAACATGACTATATATTATAATATAGTTGTTATATTACCCTGTAACATTTTAAATGGTTTATAAATCTATTATATAAAGTAATATAAGAAGCCAGTTTAGTAGTGGTAGAAATGTTAATTTTATTTTAACTTTAGTATTTCAAAACAAAGATGTTATTTTTGAACTCAGAATGGTAGAAGAGAGAGGAGGTGACAAACTGTGAACCTTTTGATTTTGTTGGGATGGAACTTGGTCTGCTGTTATAGCTGACATTATCACTGTGTCTCAGTGATTTTTGAGATTTTGGGGAAATTGTTTTAATGTTTCACTCCCAAGCACCGAAGATACTCCAGAAATCTTTGCTTTTCTGTTCCTATAGCCTTTGCTCTTCCATTTTGAAGCTACAAGAGTGTAGGATATTTTCGGCTTTCTAGAATTCCTGTAGAACCTCTGTGTTCTCCCAGGATTAAGAAGAAGAATGAGCAGATTAAGGAGAAGAATAAGCAGAAAGACATCAGAAAAACTAATCAGTCATTAGGTTCTCTGGCAAGTGAAAAATGGAATAAAGATAAAGGATGTAGTGGTTAACCAGGGGTAACCTGTTTATAACACAGACTAGGCTCAAAACTTAAACTTGAAACTTAACACAAAAAATTCAACTATTTTTGTAAACAGTAGAATTTAAAGAGATTCCCTTAAACGTTAAACATTAGGACCTTCTATGGTGTCACCTTACACAAACTACCACTGTGTTACCTCTTTTTGACTCTTAAGGCTGCCAGATGCCCTACTTGAAGGATCCTGTTGGAACCTGTGGAAATAATACAAGAACGTTGCAGCTAAGCTGGTCTGGTTGCAGTGGTGTTTACAACTAATGGATCACAACTAGTCACGGATTTCTTTGTTCCATCTCCACTCCCACTTCTTCACTTGACTAGCCTTAAAAAGGCTCATGCCTGTAGCCCTAGCACTTTGGGAGGCTGAGACAGGAGGATCACTTGAGCCCAGGAGTTTGAGATCAGCCCAGGCAACATAGTGAGACTTCATCTCTACTAAAAATAAAATAAAATAAATTAGCCAGGCGTGGTGGGATATGCCTGTATTCCCAGCTACTTGGGAGGCTGAGGCAGGAGAGTTGCTTGAGTAATGGGGCCTGAGGCTACAGTGAGCTAGGATTGCGCCATGGCACTCAAGCCTGGGCAACAGAACAAGACCCTGTCTCAAAAATAATAATATTGCAGCTAGAAGGTCCTAAAGGATTATGTGGGCCAGAATACCCCAAATCCAATTGTATGTCAAATTTAACATAAGCTGGGGGCAGTGACTCACGCCTATAATTCCAGCACTTTGGGAGGCTGAGGTGGGTGGATTACCTGAGGTCAGGAGTTCAAGACCAGCCCGGCCAACGTGTTGAATCCCCATCTCTCCTCAAAATACCAAAATTAGCCAGGCGTGGTGACTGGTGCCGATAATCCCAACTATTCGGGAGGCTGAGGCAGGAGAATTGCTTGAACCTGGGAGGCAGAGGTTGCAGCGAGCGAGATCGTTCCATTGCACTCCATCCTGGGCAACAAGAGCGAAACTCCATCTCAGGAAAACAAAAACAAAAACAAAAAACTGTATGTTCTTTATCTCTACCAATAAACTAGAATGTATGCAGGTGGGGTTCAATAATCTTTTTTTTTTTTTTTTAAATAGATGGAGTCTTGGCTCTGTTGCCCAGACTGGAGTGCAGTGGCATGATCTCAGCTCACTGCACCCTCCACCTCCCAGGCTCAAGCAATTTTGTCATCTCAGCCTCACCAGTAGCTGGGATTATAGGCACGGGCCACCATACCTGGCTATTTTTGTATTTTTAGTGGAGACAGGGTTTCATTATGTTGGCCAGGCTGGTCTCGAACTCCTGACCTCAAGTGATCCACTTGCCTCGCCTCCCAAAGTGCTGGGATTACAGGCATGAACCACCATGCCTGGCCAAGGAATCAATATCTTAACAAATCTCGGTGTTAAAATACAAGTAGCGGCCGGGTGCCGTGGCTCACGCCTGTAATCACAGCACTTTGGGAGGCCGAGTTGGGCAGATCTTGAGGTCAGGAGATCAAGAGCATCCTGGCTAACACGGTGAAACCCCGTCTCTACTAAAAATACAAAAAAATTAGCTGGTCATGATGGCGGGACGCCTGTAGTCCCAGCTACTCGGGAGACTGAGCGGGAGAATGGCATAAACCTGTGAGGCAGAGCTTGCAGTGAGCCGAGATCGCACCACAGCACTCCAGCCTGGGTGACATAGCGAGACTCTGTCTCAAAAAAAAAAAAAAAAAAGTGGCACAGATCGATTTTAAATCACTGCTTCAAGGCCAGTGCTCTCGCTGTCTACATTAATAATCTCAGGCCCAAATAAGATAAGTGATATGTCAACATATGTTCACTTTGGTCTTCTTTACATGGCAGCAACAATGTATGGAATATTATAAGCTCAGATCATCATAGCTACAGAACTCCTTTAGTTGGTGGACCATGCACAAATGCCCATCAAGAGCTAGCAGTTCTGCATTTGACTCTTGAAGACCCTGGCATGGCAGGCAACTCTTCTTGAGCTATAACAGGTGGACGTTAAATCCATGACAGGAGGTAGAGGCGGCCAGATTACTTGAGCCGAGGAGTTTGAGACCAGCCGAGGCAACATGGTGAGACCTCATCTCTACTAAAAAAGGAGGATAATCCAACTATCTATATGCTTTTAATAAGCATGGTCAGATACTTTGGAAAGTTGTGGAGATAACTTTAGAAACTAGATCTGAATAAAAACCTATGTGTAAATGATCATATAGATGGCTATTAGCAAAGTGTTACTTTTTTAAACAACTTTATAGTTGACATACTATAGTATATACTATATAAATACATATATGTATATACTACATATAATACATGGAATTATACATAATATACTGTGGTATGTAAACTATAGTATATTTGACACGTTTAAAATGTACAATTTCATACATTTTAAGATATGTATATACACAGGAAGCCATCATCACAATCAAGAGAGTGAACATAACCTAAATCTCTAGAAGTCCCTCGTGTTCCTTTGTAATCTTGTCTCCTGCCCCTTCATACCCTCCATCCTCAGGGAACCATTGCATTCTGTCATGAGAGATTAGTTTTGCATTTTCTAAAATTTTACATAAGTGGAATCATACAGTAGAGACTCTTTGGGAGTGGTGGAGGGCTGGCCTATTTCAGTCAGCATAATTGAGATTCATCCATAAAGTAGCAAGTATCAGTACTTTTTATTATATATTGATTGTGGTTATCCCACAGTTTATCCATTCACTTGTTGATAGACATTTGAATTCCAGTTTTTAGAAACTACAAAGCTGCAGTCTAGTACAACTGTTGGTATGGATAGATGCTTTCTTCTTGAGTAAATACCTCAGAGCAGAATGGCTGAATCATAATGGATACGTGTGTTTATCTTTGGAAGGAAACAGCAGTTCCAGGCCAGGTGCGATGGCTCACACCTGTAATCCCAACAATTGGGGAGGCCAAGGTGGTTGGATCACCTGAGGTCAGGACTTCAAGACCAACCTGGCCAACATGGCAAAACTAAAAAATACAGTCTGGGCACTGTGACTCATGCCTGTAATCCCAACACTTTGGGAGGCTGAGACGGGCAGATCACGAGGTCAAGAGATTGAGACCATCCTGGCCAACATGGTGAAACCCCGTCTCTATTTAAAATACAAAAATTAGCTGGGCGTGGTGACGCATGCCTGCGGTCCCAGCTACTTGGGAGGCTGAGGCAGGAGAATCATTGAACCCTGGAGGCGGAGGTTGCAGTGAGCTGAGATTGCACCACTGCAGTTCAGCCTTGCAACAGAGCGAGACTCCGTCTCAAAAAAAAACACAAAAAAACAAAAAGTAGCCCAGTGTGGTGGCACGTACCTGTAATCCCAGCTACTTGGGAGGCTGAGGCACAAGAATTGCTTCAACCCAGGAGGCGGAGGTTGCAGTGAGCCAAGATCACGCCACTGCACTCCATCCTGGGTGACAGCAAGACTCCATCTCAAAAAATAAAATAAAATAACAGTTTTCTGAAGTGTTTTTGCCTTTTTATGTTTGCACTCATACTGCAGCAGATGAGATTTTCAGTTCTTCCAAATCCTTGCTAATGCTATGAACAGTCTTGATAATTTTGTCACTCTAATATTTGTGAAGTGGGTGCACATTGTGATAAAGGACTAATGATGTTGAGCATCTTTTCATGTGCTTATTTGCAAACTATCCAGTCTTTGTCTTGGCTTTGTATTCACTTAATAGTGTCTTTTGAAGAGCAAAAGTTATTAATTTTGAAGCCCCGTGTGTCAGTTTGTTCTTTAATGGATCATGCTTTTGGGGTTGAATCTCAAAAATCTTTGCCTAACTAAAGGCCATAGATAATTTCTGTACGTTCTTTTATAGAAATCTTAACAGTTTTAGGCTTAATATTTAGGTTTTTGCTTCATTTTGAGTTAATTTTTATATGATGTGAGGTGTAGATCAGAGTCCTTTATTTTTTTGCATGTGGATGTTTAACTTCTAGCACCATTTGTTGAACAATTATCCTTTCTCTATTGAATAATGCAGTTTGGTTGAAAATCAATTGTCTGTTGTATTCTATTTATCTATTTGTCTTTCATGATCCCTATACTCTATTGATTCTGTAGCTTTATAATTAGTATTGAAATTAGATAGTGTTAGTTCTCCAAGTTTTTTTTTTTCAAAATTGTTTTGGTTATTTTAAGTCCTTTGTATTTCTTTTTCTTTCTTTTTTTGAAACAAGGTCTTCTGGCCGGCCACGGTGGCTCACGCCTATAAAATCCCAACACTTTGGGAGGCCGAAGTGGGCGGATCACTTGAAGTCAGGAGTTCGAGACCAGCCTGGCCAACATGGCGAAACCCCATCTCTCTACTAAAAATACAAAAATTAGCCAGGCATGATATTGTGTGCCTGTAATCCCAGCTCCTTGGGAGGCTGAGGCACAAGAATCACTTGAACCCAGGAGGCGGAAGTTGCAGTGAGCCGAGATCGCACCGCTACACTCCAGCCTGGGTGACAGAGTGAGACTCTGTCTTAGTTAGTCAGTCAGTCAGATAGACAGACAGACAGACAGACAGACGGAGTGAGACTGTGTCATAGACAGAGTGAGACTGTGTCATAGATAGAGGGAGTGAGACTCTATCATAGATAGATAGATGGACAGACTAGATAGACAGACTGTCTCGGAAGGAAGGGAGGGAGAGAAAGGAGAGAAAGTAAAGAAAAGAGAGAAAGAGAAGAGAAAGAAGAAAAGAAACAGGGTCTCCCTCTGTTGCCCAGGTTGGAGTGCTTTGGCATGATCATGGCTTACTGAAGCCTTGACCTCCTGGGCTGGCTTGATTCTCGTTACCTCAGTCTCTTGTGTAGGTCAAACTATAGGCATTCACCATCACACCTAAGTTTTTTTAGGTATTTATTCACTCTGTGGTCCAGGCTGGTCTAAAACTCCTGGGTTCAAGAGATAGACTTGCCTTGGTCTTCCAAAGTGTTGACATTACAGTCATGAGCCACTGCATCCAGATGCATTTCTGTATAGATTTTAAGTGTAGCCAGTTTCTTCCAGAAAGTGTGGTGGGGGATTAATTGGGATTGTGTTCAATCTATATATCCATTGAGAATTGACATATTAAAAATATTTAGTATTCCAAATCATGAACATGGTGTAACTCTATTTAGGTCTTCTTTTATTTCTATCAACAATATAACTTTAGTTTATAAGTCTTCTGTCAAGGCCAGGTGCAGTGGCTCATGCCTGTTATCCCAGCACTTTGGGAGGCCGAGGCGGGCGGATCACGAGGTCAGGAGATCGAGACCATCCTGGCTAATGTGGTGAAACCCTGCCTCTACTAAAAATAGAAAAAATTAGCCGGGCGTGGTGGCGGGTGCCTATAGTCCAGCTACTTGGAAGGCTGAGGCAGGAGAATGGCGTGAACCCGGGAGGTGCAGCTTGCAGTGAGCTAAGATCATGCCACTGCCCTCCAGTCTGGGCAACAGAGCGAGACTCCGTCTCAAAAAAAAAAAAAAATCTTCTGTCAAAGTTATCCCTAAGTGTTTTTTTTACATTTTCTGATATTACTGGTATATATTGATGTTGATTCCTATAACTTTGCTGAAATTACTTATTAGTTCCAGAATTTTTTTTTTTTTGGTATATTATTTTGGATTTTCTAAGTTGTTGAAGTTATCACCTGAGAATAAAAAAGGCAGTTTTACTTCTTTCCAATGCAGATGATTTTGTTTTTTTTCTTGCCATATTGGATGGAAGGGAACCTTAAGTATAGGGTGGGAGTGAACATCCTTGTCTTGTTCCTGTTTTTGAGGGAATGTATACACTTTCATTATTATGTAAATTTTAGCTGTAGGTTTTTTGTAGATAGCCTTTATTGGTTTGAGGAAATTTTCTTTGGTTTGCTGTTTTTATCAGGAGTAGATGTTGGATTTTGTGAAATGCTTTTTGTGTGTCTGATCGAGATAATCACACAATTTTAGTATAGTGCATTACATGATTTGAATTTTCAAATATTACAGTGGTCTTGTATTTCTGGGTTATATCACACTTTGGTCATGCAAAATTTTTTTTTAACCCTTTTCACATTTAGAAAAAACTGCAGCTTGCTGCCAGGTCTCATTTAATTTCACATAAACACGCTCTTTGAGGCTGAAGCAAATCTGATTTTCAGTGTGAAAATAAAATATAAAAACTGTTCTTGGAGTTATTTCTAACACAGAACTAACATCAGAATCACCTGACAAATCAGAATCATCTGACTCATCAGAAGCATCTCTTTTGGAAAATTCAGATTCATCAAATGCGTCTTTGGCCAACTGTTTGAGAACAGTGTTAACATCACCTTTAGGAATGTTATGTGGGAGAGTTTATAATTACAAATTTAATTTTTTAGATAGACATAGCTAATCAGGTTATCAGTTTCTTCAGAAAGCTTTAGTGGTTCATATTTTTGGAGGACTTCAGAAAAATCTAAATTGCTGATTTTATTGGCACAAAGCTGTTTATAATATTCCCTCAGTTATAATATGTGTAGAATCTTGGCCGGGTGGAGTGACTCATGCCTGTAATCCCAACATTTTGGGAGGCCAAGGCGGGCGGATCACGAGGTCAGGAGTTCGAGACCAACCTGGCCAGCATGGTGAAACCCCGTCTCTACTAAAAATACAAAAAATTAGCCAGGTATGGTGGTGCGTGCCTGTAGTCCCAGGGTACTCGGGAGGCTGAGGCAGAAGAATTGCTTGAACCTGGCAGGCAGAGGTTGCAGTGAGCCTAGATCGCGCTACTGCACTCCAGCCTGGGTGAGAGAGCAACACTCCGTCTCAAAAACTAATAATAGTGTGTGTAGAATCTCTAGTGATATGACTTTTCTCATTTTCTCATTTTTTTTCCTGATATGTCTGGCTTGAGATTAGTAAATTTTAATGAATTTTGGAACCAACTTTTGGTTTCACTGATTTTTCTCTATTTTTTGTTTTTTTATTTTTTTATTTTTAACTTTTTAAAAATTACATTCTTTTTAATGTTTATAGTGGATTTTATTTGCTCTTGTTTTTCTGTTTTCTTAAGGTGTTGATTTGAGATAATTCTTTTAGTGCTATCAATGTCCTATTAAGTATTGTTTTAGGGCATCCCACAAATTTTGCTTGTGTCTTTATTTTCTCTTTGTTCAAAATACATTCTGATTTCCTTTGTGATTTCTCCTTTGACCCATGGGTTATTTAGAAGTGTGTTATTTAATTTCTGTACATAATTTGGGATTCTCCAGAGATCTTTCTGTGGTTAATTTCTAATTTAATGTATTGTGTTAAAATAAAATGCTTTGTGAAACTTGAATCCTTTTAAGTTTATTGAAACGCATTCTATAGCCCAGAATATGGCTCTCTTGATAAATATCCTCAACAAGAATGTCATTTAAAGGTCAGATTTTGGAAAATTTCAAAAAATTTCTTTCCATTTTTTGTCCCTCTTCCCTTTGGAGTCTGGAATTATATGTATATTAGGCTGCTTGAAGTTGTCTCACCTATCAGTGTTGCTTTTTATGGGTTATTTTTTATTTTTTCTCTCTGTGTTTTATTATAGATAGTTCCTTATTGCTGTGTCTTCAAGGTCGTCTTTTCTGCACTGTCTATTCTGTCCAATGTGTTTTTAATACCGGATATTGTAGCTTTCCTTTTTTTTTTTCCTTTTAGAGACAGGATGTTGCTTTGTTGTCCAGGCTGGTCTTGAACTCCTAGCCTCAGCTTCCCAGTGTGCCAGGATTACAGGCATTAGCCACCATGCCTGGCCAAATATTGTAACTTTCATCTCTAAAGTTTTATTTTGGTCTTTCTAATATCTTCCATGTCTGTACTATTTGAATGTAAGAAATATAGTTGTAGCAATGGTTTTAATGTTCTTGTCTCCTAATTTTAACATCTTTTTCAAGTCTGGGTTGGTATTGATTGATTTTTCTCCTTATGAGTCACATTTTCCTGCTTTTTTGCGTGCCTTGGAATCTTTGATTAGAAGCCAGACATTAATTTTAACTTGTTTTGTGTTGGTTATTTTTATATTCCTACTAATATGCTTGACCTTTGTTCTAGGATAAAATTAAATTACCAAGAAACAACTTAATCCTTTTGGGCCTTGCTTTTAAGATTTGCTAGGTGGAAACAAGAATGTTTGGGGCTAACTAATCCCTACTACTGAGACACAACCCTTCTTACTGCTCTATGCAACATCATGTAAATTGATGAGATTTTGCAGTCTCACTGGTGGAAATAGGCACTATTCCCATCCCTGTGTGAGTGCCTGGTTCTATTCTCTGTAATCCTTTTGGATGATTCTTTCCCCAGCCTCACATGTTTTCTTTACACATTTTGAACACTGCCGAATATTCAGAAATACTCTCCTTTGGAGATCTGTGGGAGTATTTCTCTATGTAGCATTCTCTCCTTTATTACTAGATCTTTCAAATTTATTTGTCTTAGTCTCCCTGGGTTCTCATCCCTTTCCGCCAAACTCCAGGTGAAGAGTTTAAACTCCAGGTGATGAGTTGTCAAGAGTCTACCTGGGTTCTTGCTCTCTGTTCTGGGGCCCGGAAAATCTGAAGGCAGTAAACTTGGGGCAGTGCTAGAATTCACCTAGATGTCTTTCGTGGATTGTTGTCCTGTTTCTTGATGTCTCGTATCTTAAACGCTGTTTCATATGTTTTGTCTATTTTTTGTCTATTTTTTGGTGGTTTCAGGTGGGACGGGAAATCTGATCCCTGTTAATTTATCTGAGTTGGAAGTGGAAGTCTGGTACTCACTCTTGATTTGTGTGTAATAATTTGAGGCTTGACTTAATGCTTTAGAGCACATTAGACTGTTTCACCTATCCCTCTTAAAGGTTTATGTATTTATATGTCAAAAAGGTTAGTTTTAAAAACAAAAAAAGGATAGTTTTAAAACTGCTTATTGGGAAGATGAGAATTCACTTTACATTTACCATCTCATATTTTGGCATATTCAGTATGTCCCTCCATAATGCCTAGTAAAATTAAATTACGTGAACAAAGTACCCAGGCCAGGCATGGTGGCGCATGCCTGTAATCCCAGTGCTTTGAGAGCCGAGGCAGGAGGACTGCTTGAGCCCAGGGGTTCAAGACTAGCCCTAGCAACATAACGAGACCCCATCTCTACAAAAACAAAGTACCCAGTACATATTTGAGGAGTAGATAAATTAATAATTTAATTTTAGAAGTTCCAGGAGCCTTCCTACATCCTGAGACATTTTAATTCTCTGCAGTTTGTGTAGCAATTCTTTGAACTGTTGAAAGATCTCCTGACAAATTGTTATTGATATTGTGTTAAGCGATAATCTTAATCTTCCCAGTAAATGAACTGGAATGCCCAATTTTAAGTTTCTCTATTTATCAAGAAACAAAATACAGGTGTCATAGTCAAGATACTGCCTATGATACACTTTAAAATTTCTGTGTCTACTAGGATATAATCTTTCTTACCTCTTTTGAGATTTGATGTCAGTTCAAGGGAAGCATTCCATTGATGTCAGGAAGGCAGCTATTTGTTGACTAAAATTCTGGTACTCTGGCATAAGCTCTTTCTAAAAATCCACAAATATGTTGTTAATAGAATGGGACCATACTTTTCACTTGGGGGCCTACCCGCTAGAGGTGAGATGTCATCCTTGAGATGTTTGGAAGACTTTGTGAGATTTTTTTTCTTTTGCCAACTAGACGTGTGCCAGCTTCTCTGACCTAAAAGTAGCTCCAGTGGGAATTTCACTATGGATACTTTATCTTAAGTCTAATTCCCCTGGTAACCCAACATTGCTGGTTTTAGAATTTAATAGTCTTCAGAAATTCTCTAAGATAAATTTGCTATTTTCTTTATTATCTTTTAATTTACTTTTATAACATGGGGTTTTTATTGTGTGTGTATAGTGGCATTCCTTTGGACACAAAATAGACTATAAAGAAAATTTCTAAATTCTGAATGCAGTTTCTCGTTGATTTTAAGTATTGCTATGTTCATTTTGAAAATTTTTTGCCTGGGCGTGGTGACTCATGCCTGCAGTCCCAGCACATTTTGAGGCCAAAGCAGGTGGTTTGCTTGAGCCCACCAGTTCGAGACCAGCCTGGGTAACATGGTGAAACCATGTCTCTACAAAAAATACAAGAGATAGGGCTTGGTGGCATACATCTGTAGTCCCAGCTACTCAGGAGGCTGAGGCTGGAGGATCACTTGAGCTCAGGAGGTTGAGATTGCAATGAGCTATGACTGTGCCACTGCAATCCTGGCTGCAAAGTGAGATCCTATCTCTTTAAAAAAAAAAAAAAAAGAAAGAAAAAGAAAAGAAGAAAGAAAAGAAAAAAAGAGAAAAAGAATTTAAAAATCTACCCTAACCATTTTATATTTAAAACAAGCTTGTTCTTTTCAGTGTCCTTACTTTTAAAATAGTTGAACTGATTTTTCTGGGAATCTTTCTCAAATACAATCTTAAACAGAATATATGGATGTGTTCTGGTGTCTTAGAGTTATTCTAATATTAATTATTTGGTGCCATAGACATATTGTAGTTCTCAGAGGCTATTGATATGTATGAGAAATTTTTCTTAATTGAGATTTTCCAAAGATTGCTGCACTCAGAGTTTTCTGAATTCTGTTTGTAAGCTACCTAAGAGTAGCAAATAGGTTTAATTCTCACATACCAATTCCAGTCTGTTGAAACAGTGTTGAGGAGAGTTCTGAGAGCTTTTGGACTCAGGAAGGATAACTAAGTTAGGATCAGCCAAAGTGGTCTGTTTGGGAAAAGGGGATAGAGTGATGGGACTGGTACGCATTTTTGTTCTCTAGGGTTGGTAAGAGGAATTTGAGTATAATTTGTGTACATTATGAAAACATGACAATGAAACCAAATGGTCTGAGTTCAGATGCATTTAATTCCTGCAATATCTTTTTCTTGGATCTCATTGACATATTTCTACTCTACTCATTGACATATATTTCTTCTCTAAGTCTACTCTAATGACACAATTTCTGCTCTAATCCACAATCCACTTGGACATTCTAGCTCTTCTCATTGTCCCAACATTTTAAAACAACTTCAGTAATAGCACCTTTCTTAACCTCTGGGGTGATAAAATGATGCTACTTCCAATGACCGTTTGCTCTTTCAGGAGTTTGAGGCCTTATCTAGAGGGTAACACACAGCCATTAAAGTATAGATCAAAAGCGCAAAAGGTTTAAGTTCATCTGTAGAAAAACCAGGGAATTCTTTTCTCCTGTTCTAGAGAAAAAAAGCTCACAGATTGCAGGACTCTAGTTAACTAGTATTTATACTTATCCTGGGTTGAAGCAATTATAATAGTATGGTTGACAGTAGGTTTATAAAATACACTTTTGTAGTTTTGTATGATTTTTAGATTTTACTTGGGGTAAAATTGGAAGCAACACCTTAAAAAGAACTTTGTGGGAAGAAACGTGTACGATTGAGTTTTCCTGTTAAGTTCTTTTACTTACTTGCTCTTTCATTGACCCTTGTATATGCAGTTGTTAGAAGTGGGGTGAAGGTAAATTGTTGTGTAGTGGAGAGAACCAAGGTGGCAGAATTCCAGCTGTAACATTGTTTCTTGCTGCTGAGTTGTTAGCATGTTTGTGAATGCTGTTTTCATGTTCTGTCAGTTTCAGTAATAGACAAAACAGTGAAATTAGTGAAAATCTACTGGCATCTTCTTTTTTTTTTTTTTTTTTTGGTTAAGATAATACAGGCGGGAGTGTAGTGGTGTGATCATAGCTCATAGCTCACTGCAGCCTTGAATTCCTGGGCTTGAGGAATCCTCCTCCCTCAGCCTCCTGAGTAGCTGGGACTACAGGTGCATGCCACCATGCACAGCTAATTTTAAAAAGTTTTTTTTTTAGAGGTGGTGTCTTGTCATCTTGCTCAGGCTGGTCTCTAACTCCTAGACTCAGGCAATCCTGCCTCAGCCTCCCATATTTGGCATCTTCTTGAACCTCTCTTTGGGGACTCTTCTTCCCTGAGGATACCATTCAGTGCTTCAATCATAGTTTTTAGAGGACCTTGAGTTCTACAAACTAGTTACTAATAAAACTCCAAGACTTAGCTTATAATGACTTCACACGGTTACCTTTTCCAATATTGCTTATATTTGAGTAACAGGAATGAATGTTTTTCATGTGGAAAAAATTATTTTGGTAGATGTATTCTTCTGTTATTTCTTTTTTTTTTTTTTTTTTTTTTTTTTTTTTTTTTTGAGACGGAGTCTGGCTCTGTCGCCCAGGCTGGAGTGCAGTGGCCGGATCTCAGCTCACTGCAAGCTCCGCCTCCCGGGTTTACGCCATTCTCCTGCCTCAGCCTCCGGAGTAGCTGGGACTACAGGCGCCCGCCACCTCGCCTGGCTAGTTTTTCGTATTTTTTTTAGTAGAGACGGGGTTTCACCGTGTTAGCCAGGATGGTCTCGATCTCCTGACCTCGCGATCCGCCCGTCTCGGCCTCCCAAAGTGCTAGGATTACAGGCTTGAGCCACCGCGCCCGGCCTCTTCTGTTATTTCTTAAATCTTATCGGTAAGTAGCAGTTTATTCTATTTGTGGGTGATCTTGACCTGGTTGATTTTTTTTTTTTAATCAAATTCATTAAATAGAATTTTTGTACACTTGGTTTAATAAATGAGATGAGTTTTTATGGGACCTGTGTCTCTTAAAGTTCTAATGTACTTTCTTTAGCTACCAAAATCTCATTTTAAAAACAAAGTGAAGATTAGAGGCAAAATTCATAAGGGATTGTTTGCAAATTACATGTTATTTCATTTAGGTTCTTTATGCACACCTTGACTAAGTTTTAAAATTTGCAGATTCAACAGCTAGGAAAATCTGTTAAAATTGTAAATTTGTTGCTTTCGTTAACTCTAAAATTCTCATTTGTACTGTTTTCTTAAAATAGTCTTTAGCATCTTTTCTTTTATATCTTCACTTTTGATAATTTTCTGAACGTTGTCAGATATTTTGACATTACAGACTGACTTTTAAACATTCACTTTCCCCCATTGTCTTACGCATTAATAGAAGGGAATGTCATCTGGTGTATGAGTGTGCAAAATAATATTTATGGACCATTAATGAATAAGTTATTTTTAAAGGCATTTATTCTTCAAAATTTGAATATACACTGTCTTGCAGTGGTTCGTAAAGTACTTCCAGCATTGGTATTTTAATTTTAGCAACAGTTTTTGTGTGAAGCAACGACATGGGTGAGCAATGTGAGCATTGCTTTACGGACTTGATTGAACAATGTGGGCATTCCAATAGAGACTTGAGTGAGCAGTGTGGGCGTTCCAATTGTGACTTGAGTGAGTGACGTGGACATTCCTATGGGGACTTGATTGAGCAATGTGGACATTCTAATAGGGACTTGAGTGAACAACATGGGCATTGCAATAGGGACCTGAGTGAGCAATGTGGGCATTAAATAGGGACTTGAGTGAGCAATATGGGCATTCCAGTTGTGACTTGAGTGAGCAATGTGGGCATTCCAGTAGGGACTTGAGCGAGCAATGTGGGCATTCCAATAGGGACTTGAGTGAGCAACATGGGCATTGCAATAGGGACTTGAGTGAGCAACGTGGGCATTCCAATTGTGACTTGAGTGAGCAGTGTGGGCATTCCAATAGGGACTTGAGTGAGCAGTGTGGGCATTCCAGTAGGGACTTGAGCAAGCAACATGGGCATTGCAGTAGGGACTTGAGTGAGCAATGTGGGCATTCCAGTTGTGACTTGAGTGAGCAAAGTGGGCATTGTAATAGGGACTTGAGGACTTCAGTTAGCAATGTGGGCATTCCAGTAGTGTAACAGGTACTCTTTTGGTTGGTGTCTCATTGTTCATTTTGAAGATTAAACATTTTTTCTGAGTTCCTTCTCTTTCAACCTCTTATGACCCTGCAGACTGATTATGAAAGTTTACATGAACCAGAATAAGAAAATGTACTTGGAGACTACTGTAGTTAACTGTTGATATAGCATTTTATCTTGTACATACTATAAAACTGTTATATGGGTATATAATACAGAACAGACCAAAATAAGGAAAACATTCTTTTCCAAAGGACTCACCGTAGAATTCCTGAAACAGAGGTCTCTGATGGTATGTTTTGAAATTTAATACCTGTAAAACTTCAACTAGATTCTGCATTTCAGAAGTAAATCTATTGTATAGAGCCAAATACAACCATATATTTTTAGAGCATGTTTGATTTTTGGGGGGGGGAGATCATTAAAGAATATTTACATTCTAATCGGATTAAAAACTTTTCTTTGATCTTTTATGGGTTTGATTTGTAATGGTATAATTGGTATCAGATTCTTCTGATTAACAGCAACTGACCTGAATCCACTATAAACTTGTGGGAGAAACTTACAATTGGCCCTTGTTATTACTTAATAAACTTATTATTTTTCTCATTAATTTTCTAATGACCATCATGTTTACTCTTCTAGACAGAAACTGTATGGTTTATTGTGTAATGGGAATAAACATGATTTGTGGAATTGTACCTCCTTCGTATACTCACTGTATTTCTTGTGAAAGCCGTAACATCTCTAAGCATAGTTTCTTCAATTTTACAATGTAGAAAGTTACTTTGTAGAATTATTACAAAAATTAGATGAGTTAGGCTGGGAGTGGTGGCTTGCGTCTGTAATCCCAGCACTTTGGGAGGCTGAGGCGGGCAGATCAGTTTAGGTCAGGAGTTCAAGACCAGCCTGGCTGATACGGTGAACCCTCGTCTCTGAAAAATATAAAAAATTAGCTGGGCGTGGTGGCACGCACCTGTAATCCCAGCTCCTTGGGAGGCTGAAGGCACGAGAATCGCTTGAACCCGAGAGGTGGAGGTTGCAGTGAACTGAGATCACGCCACTGCACTCCAGCCTCTAGCCTGGGTGATAGAGCAAGACCCTGTTTCAAAAAAGAAAAATTGGAAACTGCTAAAGTTCCGGAGTAGCTGTATTATTTTACGTTCCCATCAATACCATGTGAGTGCAAAGTATGTGTTTTTTAAAAAAGGAAGTAACATGAATGTCCAGGAAAAATGGAGTAATTGTTGATTGTACAGCTGTATCTTGGAAGACTGTGTGAGTCATCAGAAATGTTATGTAGTGTTTTCATTAAGTAGAAAAGCAGAATCTAAAGCACTATTATCTCAATAAATGCATAGAAAATAGAAGTTGTTCATAATGGATAATTTGAATAAGAATGTTATAATATGACAAGTTTATGTTGAAGGATATTTATATTTAATTTCTTAATGTCATTCCTAGTAGCTGATGGTACCTTTCAATAGAAAAGGAGGGAGAGGGAATATTCCTCCCTAATTCTTGTTTGTGGCACTATTTAAGGGTTTGGAATATTCACTGTCTAGGAAAATAAATTGCTAAGTGTCTTGCTGTGTGCTAGGTGCTTTATGGGAAAGTTACTCTAACAGCCTTAAGAATATTTGATCCTGCCGGGCGCGGTGGCTCAAGCCTGTAATCCCAGCACTTTGGGAGGCTGAGACAGGCGGATCACAAGGTTGGGAGATCGAGACCATCCTGGCTAACACAGTGAAACCCCGTCTCTACTAAAAAATACAAAAAATTAGCCGGGCGAGGTGGCGGGCGCCTGTAGTCCCAGCTACTCGGGAGGCTGAGGCAGGAGAATGGCGTAAACCCGGGAGGCAGAGCTTGCAGTGAGCTGAGATCCGGCCACTGCACTCCAGCCTGGGCGACAGAGCGAGACTCCGTCTCAAAAAAAAAAAAAAAAAAGAATATTTGATCCTGGCTGGGTGTGGTGGCACACGTCTGTAATCCCAGCACTTTGGGAGGCCGAGGCAGGCAGATCACTTGAGGTCAGGAGTTCAAGACCAGCCTGGCCAACATGGTGAAACCCTGTCTCTACTAAAAATACAAAAATTAGCGGGGCATGGTGGTGCGTGCCTCTGATTCCACCAGAAGGCTGAGGCACGAGAATTGCGTGAACCCGGGAGGTGGATCGTGCCACTGCACTCCAACCTGGATGACAATGAGACTGTCTCCACAGAAAAAAAAAAAAAAGGAATACTCGAGCCCGTGGTTTATTAGGTATAGTCAAGGTACCTGATCCAGCCTGTTTTTCTTACCATCCTACTGTGAGAATGTATAAATACCTTAATTCTTTAAAGTTCTTATCTTCAGTCCTTAAGCATGCAAAACCATATATATAAACCATATCACAGAATAGCACCTCCAAACTAAGGACTGATGTTCATTTTTTTTGTTCTGGCAGCTCTAGCTTTGATTTCCTGAGATTCCTAATACTTCTTCCTCTGCTAGCTCATCTTTAATAGAAGTTCTCTCCTATGTTAGGCCAGGCCTGGTGGCTCATGCCTGTAATCCCAGCACTTTGGGAGGCCAAGGCAGGCAGATCACTTGAGTCCAGGAGTTTGAGGCCAGTCTGACCAACATGGTGATACCTCTCCTCCAAACCCCTCCCCGCAAACCCCAGTCCAACTCTACTAAAAATACAAAAAATTAGCTGGGTGTGGTGGTGCTTGCCTGTAATCCCATCTACTCGGGAGGCTGAGGCACGAGAATCGTTTAAACCCCAAGGAGGCTGAGGCTGCAGTGAGTCAAGATCATGCTACTATACTCCAGCCTGGACAACAGAGTGAGACTCTGTCTCAAAAAAAGTTTTTCTCCCATTTTATGGCCCATTGCCTCATCCCCACAAAATGATTTTGTCTCTTTTATTATGGCAGAATTGTCTGTCTTACAGACCATATGATCTGACCAGCCTTTCTCTCATATACTAGTATTTAAGATTAAATAAAATGAAATAATTTCTTTGTTTTGTTTTGTTTAAATACTGTTGTACAGGCTATTTTTTGTCTTTTATCAAAAATGTAAAAGGTTGAAAGGTTGAACAACAGGAAATTAATGTAATGGTTGAATATGGCAATTTCATATGTTTCTGAAAAATATTTCTTTAGCCTCATTTGTTAAATACACTTTTATTAAGGTAGCCTAGGAACTCAGCCACCCTGTAGATTGTTGCTTCAGTACAGAAATGAGTCCCAGATTTAAAAGAACATTTTATCACTGTTGGTGGTGTTTTTTTGTTTTTGTTTTTGTTTTGGTTTTTTTTTTGAGATGGAGTCTTGTTCTGTCACCCAGGCTGGAGTACAGTGGTCCGATCTCGGCTCACTGCAAGCTCCACCGCCTCCCGGGTTCACTCCATTCTCCTGCTTCAGCCTCCCGAGAAGCTGGGACTACAGGCGCCCACCACCACACCCGGCTAATTTTTTTGTATTTTTAGTAGAGACGGGGTTTCACCGTGTTTGCCAAGATGGTCTCGATCTCCTGACCTCGTGATCCGCCCACCTCAGCCTCCCAAAGTGCTGGGATTACAGGCGTGTTGTGGTGTTTTAATATCCAGATTTTGGGATCTTCATGTTGGAAGCAATAAATATGTCAATATATTTTGGTATATATTAATATGTAATTATATTTTAATATATGTAAGTATACATCATATATTAAAATACATGCATAACTTAAATATATACATTTAATATATATTTTAAAAATCAGCAATGCTTCTAAATGTCAGTGACTGCCCTCAGCTTCTGACAACGCTTAATCTACCAGTGTTTAAACAGCGTTGCAGCGTTCCTGCTGCTTAAATCATATAGGATTCATTTTAGCCAAAGCTAAATTAGGGAAATAACTGAAGATATATCAGAAATGGAAACCCCAAAGAGTATAGCATAGCTATGAATGCTGTAACTGAGAAGACAGACCAGCCTTTACTGTAGCAGTCAATTAGGGAGATAAGGTCTTAGTGTTTTGTTTTGTTTTTTTTAAACTACTAATGCCTCAGTCCTACCCCTGGAAATATGAGTAAAATGGGGCGAGGACAACAGTATTTTTATAAGCTCCCTCTTACGATTCTAATGGTCAGCCAAAGTTGAGAGCTTCTTTTTATACTGACTTTAAAAGCAAGGATCTAGGCCTGGTGCGGTGGCTCACGCCTGTAATCCCAGCACTTTGGGAGGCCAAGGCCAGTGGATCACGAGGTCAGGAGTTCGAGACCAGCCTGGCCAACATAGTGAAACCCCGTTTCTACTGAAAATACAAAAATTAGCTGAGTGTGGTGGCACGCACCTGTAGTCCCAGCTACTTGGGAGGCCAAGGCAGGAGAATTGCTTGAACCTGGGAGGTGGAGGTTGCCGTGAGCTGAGACCACGCCAGTGCACTCCAGCCTGGGTGACAGAGTGAGACTCTGTCTCAATAAATAAAATTAAAAAATAAAAGTGAGGAGCTAGGTCAGAAATAGCTACAGACTCAGAGTAACCACTGAAAGTAGTGACACAAAGACTAATCTTTGTGCAG
The DNA here is from genome assembly GCF_043159975.1 of Macaca nemestrina. Taxonomy (NCBI): domain Eukaryota; kingdom Metazoa; phylum Chordata; class Mammalia; order Primates; family Cercopithecidae; genus Macaca; species Macaca nemestrina. The sequence continues at coordinate 66,528,078 of NC_092138.1, forward strand.
TGTGGAAAGTACAGCTGGATTGTTTCTTTCATTTCTCCTGCCCCATTGAGCCATACTTACAGAGAGCAGCTGTGAAAAACCATCATCTTCAACAATGAAGAATAGTAATATATCATAATTGAGATTATGAAGTTCAGAAAGGGGTAAATGCAGTTTTGGGGAGGGCTGAGACTAAGAGAGAACACAGTAAGACAGGCAATTAAGACTGACATGAAAGATAAGTCACATTGGTAGGACATACCCTTGATATGATTTAATGAGAATGGCAGTTTACCTCTGTGGTTTTCTTTTCCTAAAACCCATAACCACAGCCTAACCATGAGAAAGACATCAAACAAATCCCAATTTGGGACATTCTGTAGAATACCTAACCCAATATTCCTTAAAAACAACGAAAGTCAGAGATACTGTCATAGCCAAGAGGAGCCTTGGGAGACATGACAACTAAGTGTAATGTGGTATCCTGGATAGAATTCTAGAACAGAAAAAAAAACTAAAGACATCATGTATGAACTTCAGTTAATAAGGTCTCAATATTGTTTCATTAATTTTGACAAATTTACCATACTAATGTAAAATGTCACTATTATAGGGGAAAGTGGCTGTGGTGCATATGAGAACTCTTTGTACTATCTTCACAATTTTTCTGTAAACCTAAAACTGTTCTAACCCTAAACCTAGCCGGTAATGGTGCCTTGGTAATTAAAACACTGTGCTGATGAGTATATGATTTCTAGCTAGTTTTATGAATGAACCCCACGATAGAATTTGGATATGTCAGTCCAAATTTATCACTTTTAATGGAAAATCAAGGTAGGTTCACTTAATTATTAAGAATACAACAGTAACATTATTTGCCTTTGTAACTTAAAGCACATCCCAGAGTTACATACCGTTTGTACCCCCGCCTCCCCTCTCAAACCCATTGCTTCCCCACTTTCTGCCCCCTAACCCCTGCCAAAAAAAAAAAAACCACTATCAAAAAGGGGAAAAGGAAAGAAAAAAGAGGAAGGTAAAAAGGAAGGAAAGAAGGTTAAAGGGAAAGTAGAAAGAGAGGAAAGGAAGAATAGAAAGAAGAAAACTCACAGTGGTTGGCAAATAAACCTCTATATTTCAAAGGTTATTGTGAGGATAAAACTCTTACAGTTATGATATAAAAGATTTAATGCGGTGTTGGTACATGTTGTTGGTATAATTCACAGTCAATATAATGAGCAGTGAAATAAAGTTCAGGTGTTGTAGCAAATATATTTTGAGTTTACAGATACTAAACAGTGAAAGTAAATTTTGGGTTTCTTTTTTTTTTTTTTTTTTTTGAGACGGAGTCTTGCTCTGTTGCCCAGGCTGGACTGCAGTGGCCGGATCTCAGCTCACTGCAAGCTCCGCCTCCCGGGTTTACGCCATTCTCCTGCCTCAGCCTCCCGAGCAGCTGGGACTACAGGCGCCCGCCACCTCGCCCGGCTAGATTTTTGTATTTTTTAGTAGAGACGGGGTTTCACCGTGTTAGCCAGGATGGTCTCGATCTCCTGACCTCATGATCCGCCCGTCTCAGCCTCCCAAAGTGCTGGGATTACAGGCTTGAGCCACCGCGCCCGGCCAAATTTTGGGTTTCTGTTAAGACACGTAAAATAGCCATTAGAGTTTTGTGGATATGTCAAGTAAATTTTGAAGGCATTTTAGAAATTAGGTAATGAAAATAGAATAAGCTTTTTATAAATAAGGTAGATGGAGAAATTTTTGGATATGAAATTAATGATCTGTATGATGACTGATAGAGTTATTTTATTTTGCAAGTCAGCATAATATTTACTCTGTCTCTTCTTGTTAAAGTGTTTTATTTACCTTTCTTGTGTTTGTCTATTCTTGATGTTATGTGGTCATTATTTGCCTCTGTCATGATGCACTGTTTGCATCTTTTCCTTAGTATCTTGATCTTTAAAATAACCAGGCATGCTATTTACATGAAGCAGATAAGCATAACCCATGTAAATTTTCATTGAGTCACTGAGAGGTGGTATGTTTTTTCCCTTTTTCTTTAAAATTATTTATTTATTTATTTATTTATTTTTGCTGGCAGCCTTAATAATGTTTTCATAAAATATGATCGATTTATAAGTCTGTTTTACATGCCTTTCCCTTTTTGTCTTAGTGCTTTGCTTCTAAGTTGCAGATGCAGTGGGTGAACAATACCCTGTGTGGTGTGACAGGTAAATTTCCCAATTTACCTGCCGTAATAGTGTGCTGTGTAATGCCATTCAATCATCTCTGAATTTTACTTGCCTGATTAGTTAAGTGAAGCAGATTTTCAATTTAAATGTAACTTCATATGCTTGATTAAAAATGTAACAGAACATTATCTGCTGCAAATAAATTTCAGTGGAAGAGATGATTTTTGCCTGTTTAAAAATAACATCTGTTTATGTTGGCTGGAAGCAGACGATTAATACCGCTCTAATTTCGAGGTTTACCAGTCCAGCTCACCTGTCTCTTTGCATGGATAGTTGAAATTGATGGCTGTCGAGTATAAACATTTACCTGTTGATGTTTAGTTGATGGATTTCTTTTTTAAGGATAATACAGAATCCCATCATTGGGCATTCATTTATTTGCTGCTCATCAAGATGATTGACAGTTTTGCCAACAACATGGAAAAAGGATCTTCCTTCATGATGCATACGAGAAAAATTTTACCCCTCAATGATGAGTGCCCTACAGAAAAACATATTCATGTAGATTCTTTTTCATAGTTGGTATTTATTTGAATTTTGAGTCTAGAATCCATGAGTATAAATTTAAGTCAAGTGCGTAGTAAATTAGGGTAGTACTCCCCTGCTAGCATTTTTCATCAAGTGATTATATGTATAGGCCATAAGGACAAGGAGAAAGACAGGAAAAACTAAAATGGTTGTTTTTTTCCCCCTGCACTTAGCATAGTGTTAGGCATGTAGTAGACTACTCAATAAATATTTATTGAATTTGAATTAAAAATTAGGTGCAGAGTATATTTGATATTCTATAAATGCAATAGACTAAATGTCATTGGTTTAAATATGTAGCTGAAAATTAGAGCAAAAAGAAATTACAGAATACTGATTGGTCTGTTTATGTTTTTTAAGTGAAAACTTTTAGGAGCTTATTAAAAGTAGATTTTTAAACACAGAATTCTCCTATAAACATCCTCTGGGGGAAAAAAGACATTGCACACTATTAATTTTCCTATCTGGTAAGTAACACTGGGTTGAAAAAAATAGATTCAGAAAATTCTAATGTTAATAATACAGCAGTACAATTTGGTAGTTTTAAAAGTATATGTAGTATATAGTAAAACTATTTGTTTTCTGAAAATTGCTGTAGTTTCACAATCTGAAAAAAACGTCTTGTCTTTTTGAATGCTGTATTTACTTTGGTAGAATATTTTGAACATGCCACTTATTTGTAGAGGAATAATTTTGCATTCTTTTGATAACATTTTTGTTGTCCTGTGTTATAAAGCAAACATAAATTTTGACTTGTCTGTTACTGAATTGATAAATTGCAAACTCTTATTTTAGTTGTAATGGGTTTTGGCCACGTTGTGTATGATTTGAGTTGAAACTATTTCAGGCAGGTATTTGAGGAGATTTGCTTTTTATCAAAATGCTGCAAATCACAAATCAACAAAATTAATCAATTTTTGTTCTCAAATATATAGGATACTTTATTCTAAGTGAGACTATATAAGATATTTAATCTCTAATTTGTAGATTTGGTCATTTTGGATGATATGATTGTTCTATTTATAAAACATAAATATTTGGAGATTGTTTTCCAATACATCAGATTATTCCTTGATATTTAGCAGAAGTTTTTGCCATAGCACTTTATGAAAACAGCTCAAACTGTTAAAATACATTTTTGGTATATTTGGTATGTTCTATGCTTTAATTATTAATTTGTAATTTTATTGTAACAAATCACTTTGTATAGTTTTTTTTAAAGCAGATCAGCTCAATATAAGAAACTTAGAATATTGTTTCGTAGCTTTATTTGTTATTTCCTTGTCCTTCCTTTTTATTGGTAGTTTGCAAGGGTAGATGAGATTTTTTTTTTCTTCAGTTTCACTTGTCCAGAAACTCAGAAGAGCAACCTTTACCTGAAGAAGAAGGTACTACTACTTCAAATTGTTTTATACTTAGTTTGACTTCAGAGATTTTTGCTCTGTGATTTGCACTGACTTCAAAACTTTGTGCATGTATCTCAAAAGCGGGTGAGAACATTCGTAGCAGCATTATTCATAATAACCAAGATTTGGAAATAATCACTATATCCGTCAGTTGATAAATTGACATACAAAATGTGGTATATTCTTATAATGGAATGTTATTCAGTCATAAAAAGGAATGAAGTACAGATTCATGCTTTAACATACATGAGCTTTGAAAACACGTTAGTGAAAGAAATGAGACACAAAAGGCTACATATTCTGTGATTCCATTTATGTGAAATGTCCAAATAGGCAAATCCATACAGACAGGAAGTAGATTAGTAGCTGACAGGAGCTGGGAGAAGGTGGGAATGGAAAGGGACTCTAATGGATATGGGATATATGGAAGATCTTCTGAATCATGGTTGCACAACTTTGTGAATGTACTAGAAAATACTTGGACATTTCAAAAAGGTGATTTTTCTTTATTTTTATAAATTTTTTTTTTTTTTTTTTGAGATGGAGTCTCACTCTATCGCCCAGGCTGGAGTGCAGTGGCCGGATCTCAGCTCACTGCAAGCTCCGCCTCCCGGGTTTACGCCATTCTCCTGCCTCAGCCTCCCGAGTAGCTGGGACCACAGGCGCCCGCCACCTCGCCCGGCTAGTTTTTTGTATTTTTTAGTAGAGATGGGGTTTCACCATGTTAGCCAGGATGGTCTCGATCTCCTGACCTCGTGATCTGCCCGTCTCAGCCTCCCAGAGTGCTGAGATTACAGGTTTGAGCCACCGCGCCCGGCTATTTTTATACATTTTTTAAAAAAAATTGAGATGGGGTCTTGCTGTGTCGCCCAGGCTGGTTTTAAACTTCTGGGCTCCAGCGATCCTCCCACTTCAGCTTCCCAAAGTGCTGGGATTCAGGCATGATCTATTGTGTCCAGCCCAAAAAGGTGATTTTTTATGGTATGTGAATTATATCAATGTTTAGAAAAAGGGAGTTGAAATATATAAATTGTTGGTTTATAGAGATATTATTACTAGATGAGTAATTTTATTTATTATTAATCTGATGCTGTGAGGACTGAAAATGTTGACAGGGAAATAGGCTGCAAGTTTGAGGCTGGCCTTTTAATGAGTTTTTAAAAAATTATAAAATTACAGTTGTCAGTCTTGTCTTAAAATCTTAAGAATAGCATCTCAATTGTTGTTGATAAGGCACAGTTATCTATTAACATTATTTTTGCTTATATTTTTTACATATCTTTTAATGATCTACAGTTGTAGTATTTTTTTTCTTTTTTTTTGGAGACATAGTCTTGCTCTGTCGCCTAGGTTGGGTGTAGTTTTGCTCTGTCACCTAGGTGATCTTGGCTCACTTCAGCCTCCGCCTCCCAGGTTCAAGCCATTCTCTTGCCTCAGCCTCTTGAGTAGCCGAGATTACAGGCTTGCGCCACCACGCCCGGCCAATTTTTGTATTTTTAGTAGTTACGGGGTTTCACCATGTTGGTCAGGCTGGTCTCGAGCTCCTGACCTTAAGTGATCCGCCCACCTCAGCCTCCCAAAGTGCTGGGATTACAGGCATGAGCCACCACGCCTGGCCTATTTGTAGTAATTTCAAAGATGGAACATAAGAGAGCCTTGTGGAAAATCAGTCTATCTTGAAATTGTATTGTTATTTTTTGAGGTTTCAGCATATTCATTTTAGTATGAGAGAATGACAGCCTTTAAGGTACATGGTAGATATTTTGTTAAATAGTAGCAACATCCTTCTGTGAGCCCAGTGTTAGGTACATGTTTGCAATCCCAGCTACTCAGCAGGCTGAGGCAGGAAAGTCCCTGGAAGCCAGGAGCTCAAGACTGTAGTGTGCTATGATGATTGTACATGTGAGTAGCCGCCGCACTTCAGCCTGGGCACCATAGTGAGACCCGCAACTCTAAGCATGGTCAGGGGAGAGAAAGAAAGAGAAAAGAAATCCTTCAGGAAATATTTAGGAAGATAGAAATAATTATATTAAAATCAATGTAAACATTTATGAAATGTAAATATATTCTATCAAAAATTATGTTGATTAAAAGTTTTCTTGGCACTTTTAGATTAAAAACCATAAATCAGCAGTAACTTATGCAATGTTCATGTGCTTGAGATTGGGCATCTCTTTATTTAATACATACCAGTACATTGTATACCATTTGAAGCTGCGTGAACTCTCATTTTGTGACTCAGAGGAGAGAGAATAGGTACTTGAATATAAAATATTAGTTTACCTTTCAAAATCAATCCAGTGTGAAATATTGGTTGCCTGAGAGGTCAGTCATACTGAATTGTGTGCTTTATTATTTGAAATGCTATTTGTTTTCAGCCTGGTGCAGAAATCCGTTTCCTTCAGTTTTATTTTAGAACTGCTGTGTGAGTACATTACTTTTTAGGTTTTGGGCCTCATGGAAATTCTTAGCAACTTGTTTTCACAGCCCTTTCTTTGATGTTCATTTGAACCATAAGCATTGTTGATATTCAGAGTATTTTGACCTACAAACATAAAATTTTATATGGTTCAAACTAACAGTTAATTTGCATCAGTTTACCAGGCATGGATGAGTACAGTTGCAATGCTAATAGCAAATATTTTACTTATTTTACTTTCCTGAGCGCTTTACATGTTTTAACTGTTTTCGTCCTCACATCAACAACCCCATTGAATTTTATCTGTCATTTATAGATGAAGAAACAGGTGTAAAGAGATAAAGTAATATGCCCAAGTAAGTGGCCAACTCAGGATTTGAACCCAACTCGTCTTGCTCCCGAGTCTACATGCTGAGCAACAATGCTATGCTGCCCTCTACTCTTGATCTAGTCCCCTCTTGCCCTCCGGTAGTTTTGTAAATTCAAGCATAGCTCCTTCTGTGGCCTTGAGCCCCTCCTTTCCCTGCACAGTAGAGAGGAGTTGGACTTTTATTGGTTTGTGTTTATATTGTAATTGTGTGTTTTTCCAGAAGTGTCTTCTAGCTACATTAATAGATACTCAAAGAAGTCTTTCAACAGTATCTATTATGCTGACATTCATACTTGTTTGTGTTATTTTGTACATTTGGAAGCCTTCTATAGTTAAGTATTAGTTGAGCTAATACTGAGTGTTTTTGTGTCATACTTTGTTATGCAGCAATGTAATATGTGTACGTTGTTAACTGAATCGATAAACCTAGGAATCAGCTTCGTCTGTATCATCTGATGATTCAGGGGCTGGTTTGAATCATTGGTAAAGTAAGTTATTTGCTGTTTTACTTACTCCTTAGTGGCAGTTTTCTAGATTCCCATTATTGCCTTGCATCAAAAAAAGAAGCATTTAAAAAATTATACCAGAGCTGGGAGAGCAAGAGGTGTTCTATTTTTTACTGATAGGGCCTGGCAGGGTCCTATTCCTGCTCTCCTGATCTCTTATCCTGAATCCCCTGACACCTCTATTTCTGGAATTCATCTCTTTTGTACTTGGTATCAGTAAGGAAATACATGGTACGAATACCGTGAGAGAGATTTCTAGCTTTATTGGTGATCTGACTGTCTTTTAGCTGATCAAAAGCTATTTTATTACCCAAGTTTTAACCTTTCTCTGGTGATTTGTTGTTGTTGTTGTTAAAGTTCAGGCTGCATGTGGGATTGGTTTGTCCAGGCATACTTCTTAGGAAGTAGTCACTTGCATGACTCTTTTTGGGATAACATCTTTGAGTATTTGGAGAGGTCTGTTGTAACTTCTGAAAGGCATTGTTTTCACATATGAATGTTCTAAAATTCATTCTAAATGGTCATGAAAATAAAAGGATTCACATTTTAGAATGGCTGTAGTCCCTGAGAACTGTCTTTCAGATTTCCTGTGGGTTTCTAGGAATGTTAGTGTAACTTAGTTTTCCACCTACCTGATTTGCATATGTGCCTATTAGAGGGAACTTGCTGAGATCTTTTTTTTTTTTCTTAACATGTTGTCCCCTTGGCCTGTACTTCGAAACTAAACATATTATTTTATTTGCTTACACTTCAGGAGGCAATTGGCAGACACCAGGCCAACAGTTTCTAGAGGTCATGGGTGCCATCTACAAGTAGTCAGTCATGATTTTTTGTATTTTAAAGTCTGCAAAAGATCTCTTGCTATGTTAGGTACAACTACTATAGGTGATCACCCACTATCCCTTAGGAGTTGTGAGCATCTGCCATCATTTGGACACTCATTTAGGCAGTCCTCCTTCTGGGTGTTCCATTTGATCTGGTGTTAAATGATAAGGTGAATATTGGGTTACAATTTAGAGCCTTTAAATAAATAAGATGATGTATTATTTTGCATATAAATGTACATTGTTCTTGTTTCCTACTTAACGGAATGTATTAGTTTCTGAGGGCTGCTGTAACAAATCCATAAACTCAATGGCTTAAAACAGCAGAAATTTATTCTCAGAGTTCTGGAGGCCAGAAGTCTGTTGGCAAGCTTGGTTCCTTGTAGAGCTCTGAGGGAGGCCTGTCTATGCCTCTTTTCTGGTGTCTGCTGTGGCTGGTAATCCTTGGCATTCTTTGACTTGTGATTGCATCACTCCAGTCTTTGCCTCTGTCTTCAGGTGGCTTTGGTCTAAATTTTTTTCTTCTTTTTCTTCTACGAACACCTGTCATTGGTTTCAGGGTTCACTCTAAATTCAGGATAATCTCACCTCAGGATCCTTAATTATATCTAGAAGGATCCTACTTCCAGATAAGGTCACATTCACAAGTTCTTGGGGTCAGTAATTGGATATATTTTTGTGGGAGGGGACACTATTCAATGCTCTATCAGGAATATAAAATGCATGCATGTTCATTCATGCATTTTATTTATTTATTTTTTACAATTTCAGCCAATTTGCTAAACATCTCACATTATACAGTAAATATGTTATACTTTTTTTCTGGGACATACTATTTTGGAGATTGTATTATTTCCCATCTCATTATTCATGAACTCTTTCACACTGGGATTTTGTAGGTGGGGTCGGGGTGTGTGGAAAATCTGTTTTGTTAAACTTAGTTTGCTATAATTTTTTTCAGATTATTAAAAACATGTTCTAAACATGAGTGTATGATTATATTTAGTTTAATATTATTTATTTTTAGTTCCTTTTATTTTCTATCCCACCATTTGTGGATGGCATGTAAATAAATCTTGAAATTTGGGGCAGGAGAAATGTAAGAGGTTAATCCACTTCTAAGGCTACATCATTTTCAGAGTAACTGATTCCAAGGATGAGCAGAATATATTTTATTTAATAGCTATGAGAGATGGATTTTCATAAACTTTTATCCAAAGTAACAAGATTCTCACATTCAGTGTAGAGGGTGTTATGAAAATGTAAAGTTCATTAATATGCTGTATATTTTTATCCCCTTGAATGTAATTTAGAGATTATATACTGTAATAGGATTTATGACATTATACTGTTTAATCTTTAGGGTGTTACAAACACATCAAGGACAGTTGGCAGTAACTGAAGTTTGCTTGCATTTTAAGAATGCATTAGTATTGCTGAGTATCATACACTTTCCTAAAAATAAAAAAAATTACACTCTTAGAATATTTATAGATTCAAATTTTTTTTCCTGCAGGCCAAAAATAAAATCTTTATGAACTAACAAGATGAATTAAAGATGGAATGATTCATTTCTATGGTTAGGTTTTAATTAATACATGGGGGATGATTTTGGCACTTTTTCAAAGGATTTGTTTCTGTGTGTTTGAATTTGCACCTACTCTGTAACCTAACTGGGATTTATAAAATGAAACAATCTCTTCTAATTTGGCACTTGATAGGAGCTTTGACTTTAAAAGGCAAGTGTATTTTTCTGTCAGGAATATCTTGTCATTCTAAAATAAGACAAGTAAAAACAATGGACTGATGAAACTTCTTCACTGCTTTTTCTTTATGTATAACAAATACATTGATATTTTACTGGCGTAAAATGTATTTTAGTTGAGTCTTTAAATTATTGCTCAGTGTATTTTGTTTATTTTAAACCATTATTATTTCCTTTATGTTGGATTTGGATAGTTTAGATTGTAAGCTTCTAAAGGGCAAAGAATACAACTTTTCAACTGTGGTCTCGACCAGCAGTCTCAAACCTTTTTGGCACCAAGGACCAGTTTCATGGAAGAAAATTTTTCCACGGACAGGGGTTGGGGGATAGTTTCAGGATGAAACTGTTCCACTTCAGATCATCAGACATTAGATTCTCTTAAAGAGCATGCAACCTAGATCCCTTGCATGCGCAGTTCACAATAGGGTTCCTGCTCCTATGAGAATCTAATGCAATTGCTGATTTGACGAAGGCGGAGCTCAGGCGCTAATTCTCACTCGCCTGCCCGCTGCTCACCTCCTGCTTGCGGCCCAGTTCCTAACAGGCCACGAACTGGTACTGATTGTTCCCCAGAGTTTGGGGAACCCTTGTCTTGACAGTATCATGCACAGGTAGATACTTTTAAGCTGTTTGATACTATTGTTTCCACTTCGGGAGATGGGAACATAAATGGAATAAAATGAGCAAAGTGGCAATGCTATTAAAGATCTATGGATATCTGATTTCTCACAGAATTACCCTTCATTAAAAGATGCGAATGGCAGTTTTATGAAGCCTTTTTGCCCTATTTTGTGTTGGGTGTTCTGTACAGATTCATTTTTTTTTTTTTTTTAATTTTTGATACAGGGATGGTTGAATCCACTGTTGTGGAACTCATGGATATGAAGGCCTGACTGTGCTGGGTTAAAAGGTCTTTTGTATTAGAACTTAAAAATATTATCCTACTTCCTTTTGTCCTCTGTGGTTTCCAGTGACAAATTCTCAGTTATTCAAATTTTGTTCACTTATGAGTAATCCAAGTGAAACTTAAGAATTTGAAAATTTGAGTTTTCAGCCATTATTTACTCAAATACTTCTTTTTCCACTATACTCTTCTTCCCTTCTGGAACTTGAGGAAATGAATATTAGACCTCTTGATACTATTGTCCCGTAAGTCCTTGAGGTTTTTTTTTTTTTATTTTTTATTTTTTGTTTTAAGAGACAGGGTCTCACTCTGTCTCCCAGCGTGAATTGCAGTAGTGTGATCACAACTCACTGCTGCCCCAAAATTCCTGGCTCAAGCAATCCTCCTGCCTCCACCTTCAGAACAGCTGGAACTACAGATGTATGCCATCATGCCTGGCTAATTTTTTTTATCTTATTTCTTGTAGTGCCAGGATCTCTATGTTGCCCCAGTCTGGTCTCAAACTCCTGAGCTCAAGTGATCCTCCCACCTCAGCCTCCCAAAGTGCTGGGATTAGGTGTGAGCCACCATGCCCAGCCCCTGAGGTTGGTCTCCTCTCCTCTCCTCTCCTCTCCTCTCCTCTCCTCTCCTCTCCTCTCCTCTCCTCTCCTCCCCTCCCCTCCCCTCCCCTCCCCTCCCCTCCCCTCTCCTCCCCTCCCCTCCCCTCCCCTCCCCTCCCCTCCCCCACCACCTCCTCTCCCCTCCCCTCCCCTCCCCTCCCCCACCACCTCCTCTCCCCTCCCCTCCCCTCCCGTCCTCCACCACCTCCCCTTCCCTTTCCCCTCCCCTCTCCCCTTCCCTCTCCCCTCCCCTTCCTCTCCCCTTCCCCTCCCCTCCCCTCCCGTCTCCCATCTCCCCTCCCCTCTCAACTCCTCGCTCCCTTCCCCCTCCCTTCCCCCCTCCCCTCCCTTCCCCTTCCTCTCCCCTGCCTTTCCATCTCCCTTCTCCCCTCTCCCCCTCCCCTGTCCCCTCTCCCCTGCCCTTCCCTCTCCCTTATCTCCTCTCCCCGTCCTCTGTTCCCCCTCCCCTCCCCCTCCCCTCTCCCGTCCCCTCTCCCTTCCCCCTCCCTTCCCCCCCTGCCTTCCCCCCCCTTCCTCTCCCCTGCCCTTCCATCTCCCATCTCCCTTCTCCCCTCTCCCCCTCCCCTGTCCCCTCTCCCCTGCCCTTCCCTCTTCCTTATCTCCTCTCCCCCTCCTCTCTTCCCTCTCCCCTCCCTTCCCCTTCCTCTCCCCTGCCCTTCCATCTCCCTTCTCCCCTCTCCCCCTTCCCTGTCCCTTCTCCCCTGCCCTTCCCTCTCCCTTCCCTTTCTCTTTCCCCTCTCCTCTCCCCCATCTCCTCCACCCTCCCCTCTTCCCTCCCCTCTCCCCTCCCCTCCCCTCTGTCTTCCCCTCCCGTCTCCCTTCCCCTCTCCCCTCCCCTCCCTTCTCCTTTCTTCATTTTTTTTTTTCCCAATCTCTCAGATTTAATATTTTCTACAAATCTGTCAGGTCTCTAGCCTGTCTAATGAGATTTTCGTTTTGGTTATTATATTTTTCAGTTTCTAAATTTTCCATTTGTTTCTTCTTTATATCTTCTGTTTTTTGAGGTGACTTTCCATCTTTCTGTTCATCCAAGAGTGTTTGCCCTTGTTGGGACATTTTTGTAATAGTGGCTTTAAAGTCTTGGTCAGATAAATCCATCATCTGCATTATTTCAGTGTTGGCATCTATTGTTTTTTTCTCTTTGAGGTTTTCCTGATTCTTCTTGTGTCAAATTATTTTGGGCTATATCCTGGACTATTTAAGTATCATATTTTGAGTCCCTTTGTCTTGGTTTAATGCTGTGATGAATGTTGAATTTTTCCCCCACAAGACTGAGTTTTGCGCTTGTTGCCCAGGTTGGAGTGCAACAACATGGTCTCGGCTCACTGCAACCTCTGCCTCCTGGGTTCAAGCGATTCTCCTGCCTCAGCCTCCCAAGTAGCTGGGATTACAGGTGCACACCACCACACCCAGCTAATTTTTTCTATTTTTAGTAGAGACGTGGTTTCACCATCTTGACCAGGCTGGTCTCGAACTCCTGACTGCAGGTGATCTGCCTGCCTTGGCCTCCCGAAGTGCTGGGATTACAAGCATGGGCCACCACACCCGGCTGATTTTTTTTTTTTTTTTTTTAATAGGCAATTTGGTTGGGTTCATTCAGGTTGCAAGTTCTACACAAACTTCTGTAGGTTGTAGTTCCAATGCCAGTTTCCTTTACCAAACCTTTGCAGTCTTACTCAGAACTGTCCAGTATGTGTGCCAAACATTAGACTGTCTGGGAACTGAGTAGTTGTCTGCTCCATAGTTTAGTTCTCAGTGTCTGTGGTATGTTATCTTAGGATCAACCCCAGGCAGGCACAGTTTGGAGGGGTGAGCCCAAACTTTATGGGGCCACTTTTCTGTGCTTCTCCCTCTTCATAATCTCTCTGGTACTTTTTGGTTGCCTAATCCTCTCCTTTTATACTTCCAGCTACAGAGCTGGAGCTTTATTTAGTTATTCTCTTCTGCTGCACATTTCTTGCAGCCGGGCCCATACTGCGACCAAGTAGCAAGAAGACAGAGAAAAAAATAAGCAACAGTAATTCTTGCTACCCTCTTGATGATGAAAGTTTGCTCCCTCAGAGTTTTAGACTTCTGCAGACCCCACTGCTGCTGCTGTCAGTGCTTCCACCACCATCTTGATTGCTCAGGGACTGGGTACAGAGGATGTTGAAAAGAATAAAAGAAAATACCTAGGGAATTTTATTCGTTGAAAAGAGTAAAAAATATACCTAGGGAATTTTCTTCATTCTGTCTAAGTATTAGGAGACTCTGTTCCTGCTCCTCAAGCTAGAACTAGAGGGCTTCTCCTGGAGTTCTCTTTGTCTGTCCCTGAGTGCCTGCTTCCAGATTTCAGCTGCTTTGAGTCTAGACCGGAAGATACTAAAGGGGGAAAAATAGTAAACCATCTGTCTGATATTAATGTGAATTCTCATCTTATTCCCCAGTCTGCCTAAACTAGCTGCTTTATGCATCATCCAGGTTTTCTGGATTCAGTGGACAAGACAAGGTGGTGTGTGCTTATTCTATCTTACTTGGAATTGGAACTCCTAATATATTTTGAAATAAAAGAAAAAGTTAAAACGTAAGAAACAATTGTACCTCTAATGTATGAGTTTCCCCATATTCTTTGATTTTATGCTTCATGTTTAAGAATACATGCATTAGACTGGGCGTGGTGGCTCATGCCTGTAATCCCAGCACTTTGGGAGGCCGAGGCCGGTGGATTGCCTGACGTCAGAAGTTCGAGACCAGTCTGACCAACTTGGAAAGACCCTGTCTCTACTAAAAAAAAAATACCAAATTAACCGGGCGTGGTGGTGCTTGCCTGTAGTCCCAGCTACTTGGGAGGCTGAGGTGGGAGAATTGCTTGAACCCGGGAGGTGGAGGTTGCGGTGAGCCGAGATTGCGCCATTGCACTCCAGCCTGAGCATCAAGAGCAAGATTCTGTCTCAAAAAAAAAAAAAAAAAAAGAATACATGCATTAGAACCCACACAAGGAAACTGCCCCATTTCAGGGTTCATCTTTTATGGGTACATCTAAATGTGCAAATTTAGGAAAACATTTTGGGCGCTTGAAGCCATTGAAACTTTTGCTGCCTCAGAGAAGCAGGATAATTAAATTTTTGCCTATGGAAAAAGTAATTTTGCCTTAGTTTTATGTCTTTTCTAATTTATCATAAGAGTCTAGGCCAAAGATCTAATAACTTTTCTAGCAAGTTTCTTTTTGTTTGTTGTACTTATTTGAAGTGCATTAGGTTTCTCTTCTTTTTAATCACCAGTATATTGTTTTGAAAGTATATTGAACACTTTTTGTCATATTTTTTCTCCTTTCTCTTTTATATTTCTTACCTTTTTGTCCTTTGTGTTTTTTACACTGTATTTCTTTATTTTAGATTCTTCACCCCTACTCTCCGTGTCCCCTACTCCCACCCCACTAAAATGGTGGATAGGATTTATGTAGGGGTGCTGCTCTGAGAGTTTGAACTCTGATTGAGAGACTAATCCCCACCCCCAAAGGCTGTCTGCATCAGCTGTCCCCCTGGCTAATTAGAATTCCAAAGGGCATTAATAACCATTTAAATTAATCCGATTATACCTGCAGTTGCTAAAGGTAAGGTTCAGGCTGTTTAACCCTCTGTTAATGAACGCAAACATGAATCAAAACTGGGTAGGAATTTTACACTTTATTTTCATTTTTGCCCAAAGGAAGAAAACCATTTCACCTGCTCTTTGTAGCAGTCTAGTTTACAACAATGCAAGGAAGCCTTGCCATTAATTCAGCCTTCATTAGAAGACCGAATCTAAATTGCTCCATCTTGTGAAAATCCATTTGCATTGTTTGTGAAAGTCCTTTGGGGCAGAGCTGTAGAAAACCACCTAACAGCAAATAATCCTTTAGTTAAATGCAAAAGTGTTATAAAGAGCTAAAAATTCTCTTTCTAGCAACTAATGTTGCAATGATAATTTGACAATAGTGGTCTCCCAGGGGGCATTAAACAGGTGGAAAAAGAGCTACCATTTCACAACTTTAGTTAAAAAGGAGTAGAAATTGAATGACCAGTATTAAGAGTCAAAAGAAAGTCTATAGGGTTATGTAGTCCAGTTTCTGTCATATAGGAATTCTTTCTCCAACATAGTTTACATGGTCACCTATTTTCTTTGTAAACATCTCAGTAACAGCAAGTATTAACAAGACAGCCCATCTCATAATCAGATAACTTGTTATTGTCAGAGAATCCAGATCTGAAATTAATAACTGTTACTTTTCTTTCCTTTTACCCCTTGAGCCATATTGAATTACTTCAGTATAGCTCATTGCACTCATTCCTATTCCCTGACCTCACCATATTTTCTTCTTTAGATCAGGTGTGTATCACAGGAGATTTTTGAAATGTAGAAGTATGTGGGAGAATAAAATGTTCAGTAAACATGGTTGTAAGCACTTTTCATACATGGTTGAAGTTGAAAAATTTTAAAACAAGAAAAGGACCAGAAGAAATACCTTTCCATGTAATTGGCTATTTCTTGAAGAGTTATTATTTTTGCTGTTAATGTGTGTGTCACCTGTGGAAAAGTCTAGATTCAAGAACTAAGTCAGAAAAATTGGTTTGAGAAAAAGACATCTACTGGAATCTGTACGGCAGTCCTTCAACAAAGATATCTATTAGTCGATAGATGTCATCCCCAACACCTGTCTAAAATGACTCATGTCTTTTCCTGATTACCACTTATAGATTTTTCCCTTTTAAAAAAAACTTTACACAAAATGTAAACTTCATACATTGGGATTATTCTTTAGTCTGGATCTTTTCTTTGAATGAAATAAGCTTTGGGATGCTTATTTAGGTGTTCAATGGAACAGTGTGGAGAACAGTAATTGTGTTTGGGCTAAAGAATTAATCCATTTAGTCATGGGAAGCACTACTTAGCTTTTCCATAGCAGCTGAATTGTGGTGCAACTTTGGGGCTATGTTAGGATTTTAACCTCAAATAGAAATGAAAGTTTATTTGTATTGATGAGCATATGCTTTTGAATAATGAAACATTGACTTGATTTCAATGAAAGTGAAATTGTTTTTCAATTCAGTTATTTTAGGTTTGAACATGAATTGAAAGCTATATCTTTATTGCTGAATTTTTAAAAAATCAATAACTTTAACATTTTAACAGAGAAAGTGTTTTAATAAGCAATTATTAGGGTGGCTTCAGAAGGGTATTGTAGCTTTAAAAATTTCTGATGGTTATTAGTACACTTTTGTACTGTGTAAATCAGACATTGTAATGAAATTATTTTTATTAACTAAAATTCTCCTACAATAGGAAATTTTACTGCGTTTTGACATCTAGCAGGCCAAAGAAGGATGTTGAGAAAGTCTTATTTCTGTCTTAGACCAATAATTATCCCTTATTTTGTGTAAAACATTCTTTAAAATTGTTAGTTTAAATGATCGCACAAAAGGAACTTTTCCAAGGGATATAAGTTGCCTGCCACTGTCGTATAGTCTGCCAGATTTTACAGCCTGGAGAAAAATCTAGTAGCCTTTAAAAAAAAAAAATTATGTTAATAATAGCCTCTTTATGTTGTTGGATTTTCTGTTGTTTCATATACAATTTTATATGAACTACCAATTAATGCAGTTTATATGCAGTTTCTATCCTCAGCAAGGAATGAGGTGGTAATCCTGCCCTGCTCTTACTACAAAAGCTGGGCATCATCTACCAAGGAAAAATGTGTCTGCCTTCAGGAATTTCTTTCTCCCTCTTTTCTAATTACTGCAAATCCATCAGAGTCACCTGAAATCTCATCTCCATGAAGCTTGTCCTGTGTGACCCTTGTAACCTGATATCCTCATCTTTAAAATTATGATTTGAACACCTAGTCCCTTTCCCTCTTACAGTGTTTTCATTATGATTTTCAGGCTCATACTCAAACTCAGACATTGCTAATGTTCTTTGAACTCCTCTCTGGCACTTAACTTGCCTATCCCACACAATTAAGCACTCTGACCAATTTTGTACTTAGGGTGAAGTTTTCATGCAAATGTGGATATGTTGAAGACAGACTCTAAAAAATTGGGTACCTGCTATGTAAGGATAGTGGCCTTTAATATATTGAAGAATATTTCTCTTTTTGAGTTAGCATTTTTAATAGAAAATTAGATAATGGTTAAAACTCAAATTGGAGTACTTGATTCCACTGTGATTTAAGAGATGTACAGAGATCCTGTGAGAGACTTTAAGGCTTACTTACATATAGTAAGTAGTAGGTCAACGTAGAGTTAAGTAGCAACAGCCTTGCAACTCAAGAGCAAGACTTTTAGATAATATAGGTAGAGAATCAAGCAGGATGAAACAGTGGATTTAGTTTAGGGAATGGAATTATTTGGAGTAATAGTACTGGGAAAACATGTCTGAATAGGTAATAGAGAGTGTGTGGGGTTAATACAGACTCTAGTGGCCCTTGGAGGATTAGGGTAGAGCTTGGTGTTGCACAGATATTGTGCCTTAAGCTTAAGTTGATGTATTGATGATTTTCATGGAGCATTTATTCTTTTTAAAGGGAAGATTTATTTGGGTGTTGTCCTGGTTAACTTCAGGAAGGCTTCTGTGTGAAATTATGCTGGAATTCGTTTTAAGGATGTAAATCCTATAAATCCACAGCTTGGGTAACAAATTGAATCTCTAACAAATAGAAGGAATTTAAGAGAAAAATCCTGTTTATCGAAGAATAGCTGATATTATTCTTCAATATATCGAAGAATATTTATATAATATTTGTATTATACAAGAATATTTGTATTATATATACAAATTCTCTGTCCAAAGGATGTCTTTGTATGTTGTTGAAATCATTGTCACTGCCTACTTTCAGTTGGGTATAGCAGAACAAGAAGTCAGATTTCTTGGATTCTCTTTTTTGAGATGGGGTCTCACTCTGTTGCCCAGGCTGGAGTGCAGTGGTGTGATCTTGGCTCACTGCAACCTCTACCTCCCGGGTTCAAGCTTCTCATGCCTCAGCCTCCCTAGTAGCCAGGATTACAGGCATGCACCGGCACACCTGGCTAATTTTTGTATTTTCAGTGAAGACGGGGTTTTACCACGTTAGCAAGGCTGGTCTGGAACTCCTGACCTCAGGAGATCTGCCCTCCTCAGCCTCCGAGAGTGCTGGGATTACAGACATGAGCCACCACGTGCAGTCAGATTCTCTTATTTTTTATAACAGCAGATCCCTTATAAGTGCATCCATTTGCACACCTAAATGTCTAGATCATATTGTTGATAAGTTTATTCAACAAATAACTGTTATTTAGCCATTTGGGAAGTTGCAGAAGAAACTGCAAAAAAAACTTTTTTTTTTTTTGTTTATTCTCTTCTCATCTCCTTTAGGTATATGAAAAATATCACTCATAAGCAATGTTTGTGATGTGGTCATGCAAACCCATGTGTTTTGCGTCTAATGCAGCAGTTTAATGAGTAGGAAGATGACTATCCTGGGGTGAATATGAAATGTGGCATAGAAAAGGAAACAATTGCTTGTGAATCCTGGAGAATCTGGTAAAGGGAGAATTTGAATATGTCAAGGAAAGGAAAGGCATTGTAAACCAGAAGAATAGATAGGGAGAACAGTTCGAGTAAATTGTTTTGGGAGGCATATTTAACGTAGTGAAGACTTAATGTGGTAGTGATTTAATGCGAATTAGCTGGAAGAGACACTGCCTACAAAACTCGTAATTTAGTCCAAATTCTGAGGAGTAACTTATACTAGGTTGATAATGGTACTACTGCAAGTAAATAAAATATTGCCAAAATAGTTTTGAAATTAGAGTCATCAGGATTTAATGACTTGATAAAAATGTTAATGGAGAGAAGAGAGATTGTAAGTTTGTGTAATTTTTAAAATAATTCAACCACTGATAGCAATAGGGAAGGTGAAAGGAAGGGCCAGTCAACTTTAGTTTTAGATGTGTAGAGTTTGAATTTCCTGTATTTGATTTTGGTGAAGGAATTATGAGGGTGCTTCAAAAAATAAGACTAGAATGTTTGTGTCAGGCCCAGATATATAAATATATATTAATATTTGGACATGGAAAGGAAATCCCAGGCATCAAATAATGCACCAGTTTTATGATTTTGACACACTCAAACCTCTGCCTTTTGTTTCTCTGGGTCACTCTGTCCAGTACAATAGGCTTGCTATGTATTTTGAATGAACAATGAAAGAGTGAACTGTTCTTCTTTACAAAGCTGTTTATTATAGTGAAACTTTATAGATGCAGCCACTTTGCCAGATCTCCGATGGAACTAACAATAATTTTATCTAGTTAATTTTAATAGTAAGTCCTTTGTCACAGGTTGTTCAAATGAACAAATACAACTTATGATTTTTATGGCAGGTAAAGAATATTTGAAATGGAAGGAGACCTGATGCAAAGAAAAAGGCATTATTTTTAGTGGTGCAGCGATTTTGGGACTTACTGTAGTAGAAACTATTCTTTATATAGAGTATTTTGTTTGATTTTTCTATTTTGTTTTTCTTTGCTATCTAGCTTTGTTTCATAGTGACCATTTTTAGCACCATAAAAGTTAATGTAGTAATCAGATTTAGTAGATTATTATTTAAAGCTGAGCACTTAAAATTAACTTTTTGCCCCGTGTTCATTTTGAATTTCCTCTTTTTTATATAAATATTTGATTAAAAAGCTTTCTGTTTAATAAAATTAGTGTTACGATTATTTTAATGTCAATTGAGGACATTTGAAAAACCCTCCCAAAATATCTAGGATATTGTTTTAATCTGTAGCCTTCTAAGTAGAAATTTTAAAAATTGGGAGATACACTTTTTTGTGTGAAGGATAAAGCTTGTATTAATGACAACATTAGGTATTTGGTAGTATTTTAATCATTATTAAAATGATTATTAAAAATTATGTTATAATTGTAACATTAAACATTTGAGTATGTGTTAAGTTCATCATTTGAATACATAGTGCTGTTTTAAGTTATTTGTGTGTTATGAAGAAAAGGTTACTATGTTTTATTTTTATGAGGTGGAAAAAACAATCCAGAATGATAATCAAAGCCAAGGTAGAGGAACTTGTTAAACACTTTAAAATTAGACTTTCCCCCACCCCCAACCTCTAGTATGATACTTTGAAGGCAGCTGCTACAGATAAACTCTGGAGCCCCAGATGGTGGTTGCCTAATCCTCATGAGAATTCATGTCCTGGAAGCAGCTCTTATCTCTCCAGACCTGACATTGTCTGTGAGCTTTTGCTAAGGAGGGAATAATATAAACATGCTATGCATGAGTTTCACTTCTTGAATATGTCAAAGACACAGGAAGTTATAACAAAGTATAAAAAGAACCGAGTTCACATTTATTGAAAATGTTATTTAAAGCACTTGATGCTAGCTTGTGATGAGTGATGGGGTGCAGTCTGGAAGGAAAGGCACAGTGAACTTTTTTTTCATTTTGGAAACGAAAACGCCAGTCTCAGTGTTATGATTTCAGGGATGTAGATTTGTCATTAAGTGTGCAGTACCCAGAATAATTAAGTTATTTGATCTAATGTAAGAATGTAAAACAATCCATCCTGTAAATGAATGTCCTGGCTTTTATTTCCTATGCAGGAGTCCTCTCTGTTTTGAAAGTCAAAACAGCAGTTGCACTATTCTGGATTTGATGTTTTGTTAAAAAAATAAAAAGTTCCCAAAATCTGATTTGTGAGATCTGGGCCAGTGACAGTTATAAATGATTGTCTCTTTGGCATAGCAGCCAAATGTTCTGAAGTGAAATTGTGGATACTTTTATCTACTTCAGGTAGTGTCTCATTTAATATGTGAGCAGGGATGTTGGCACTGTCATCATGAATAATTGTTGAATCACCCATCACTTGATGTTATGACTCTCTATAAGGAAAAAGGGGGATTTTCCATCTTACCAAATGATACAATTTGTAATCAGATGGGAAACTGTAGTGTTCCTCGTAACAATGCCTAAGCCTGTCTTTCAAATCTGATACCTCTTTCTCTAAATAACCTGTTTTCCAACCACTCTGGCCCTCTTACTTGTCCTAGAATCTGTGGTGCCCTGTTATGTTTTCATACCTTTTTTCCTTTTATTTCATCATTCTGCAGAGCCCTTCCTCAAAAAAGCTTCTATTCATCCTATGAGACCCAGCTAAAATATCACTTGTTCTATAGAGTCTTTCTCAGACCGAATAATTTTATTTTATTTTCTCCCAGAATGTTATAACCAGAGTAATCTTTGTAAACTACAGATTTGATCATGCCTCAAAAAAAAAAAAAAAAGTTTTAATGGTAATTACATTTCATATCAAACTCTGTGTATCAGCCTAGTGGTCTCTGTTTTCATTTGTCCAGCCGATCACATCTTCTCTTTGTCACAGAACAACTTGCTGTTATCCCTTCCTCTAGCCTACTTTGTGGTCCCTTTTGCCTTGGAGTGCTCACATGTCTGTCCATTTTAGTCTTCCTCATTTTTAAAGATCTAGAGTCTATGAGGAATTAAGATAATACAAAGTGGAAAGTGTTAGGTGCCAAAAGAGAAAGAATTCAGTTGGCACACTTATGGAAGGCATAAGTGTGTTGTGTTTGCCTTCTCTGTTCAAGTGAGAGGTCCTAATGATAGAGCTTGCTCCCTCAAACTTGTGTATATTCTGCACTGTCTAGTACAGTATCTTAGGAGGAGATAAATTTGAAAGATTAGTAAGAAAGAACTGAGTAAAACCTGAGCTTTGTTAGATAGGGTAGGTGGTAGAGTGAAGGAAGAGGCATCAAAGACTCATGTTCAATACTTTTTTTGCATTGAATTAATTGATGATTGACCCTTGGTGTGTTTGTCATATTTTCCTTGCTCTTTGAAATTCTTTTGCCTAATGTGTGCTAAAATAGTCTGGAACAGACTGCTTACCACCTGTATCTTTTAACCATCTACCCTCTGAGCTCCTTTTGTATTGCTTCTTATTTTTGTCACATTTGCCATACCCTCCTCCTCTCTTTGTTGGGTTCTGTTTCCCATAGTACTTTAAATGGCCAATGAAAACATGCCCCAGATGATACTATTTTTCATCATGCTGTCTTGCCACTTTGTTTTCCTGTTTAAAAGAACAAACAGCAAAAGAAAAAGACACAAGCTGCTAGTTTGTAGCCTACCTGGCTCTGATTTCTCTAATTCTTGTCTTTGCTGTCCTGTCATTCTTGGTTTCTACTGTTTCTTTTTCTTTTTTCTTTTCTTTTGTCTTTCTTTCTTTCTTTCTTTCTTTTTTTTTTTTTTTTTTTCCTCTTGAGACAGAGCTTCACTCTCTCTTATTGCCCAGGCTGGAGTACAATGGTTTGATCTCGGCTCACTGCAACCTTAGCCTCCTGGGTTCAAGCAATTCTCCTGCCTCAGCCTCCCGAGTAGCTGGGATTACAGGCGTACACCACCATGCCCAGTTAATTTTTTGTAATTTTACTAGAGACGGGGTTTCACTATGTTGGCCAGGCTGATCTCGAACTCCTGACTTCAGGTGATCCACCCGCCTCGGCCTCCCAAAGTGCTGGGATTACAGGTGTGAACCACTGCAAGCCCGGCCCTACTGTTTCTTTTTCTTACCTCACTCTGCTCCCATTTCTGCCTTCCCATTTGTGCGCCACCATTATTAAATGCTTTATATTCTCTCTCTTGACTGGATTATATATTCTTTTATTCTTCCTATTCTTAATCCTTTGTGTTTTCTCTGTTACTTTGTTTTTCTAATTTCCTCTCTCTTCGTTATCTTTTTCTGTTTTCTTCTCCATGTTCACTTCCTTTTTTATTATCTTTCGATGCTCCTCCTTTTTTCACTCTTCACTGTATATCATTAAAAAATAAAAACAAACCCGAAAACAAAACATAAAGCTCCTGGCTGTATTCAGGCCTCATTTTGTGCTTAATTTCCATATTTCCCATTGCTTTAATTAGAGCTGACACCGAGTTTTCCCCTTATTTATGACTTTTCATTGTTTTCCTCCTATTCCTTACCCATAACAAATTTTAAAAAGCTATAATCCCAGCTGTTCTCCATCACCATCATGTCCGACTCCATGTGCTTTCTTCTTCCATTTTTCTTCCAGTGATTTTATATATGTGTGTTTATTAAAGTCCTAAAATGGGGAAAGTATGGCTGATGTGCAACTGTGAGTCCTGCAATACTGGCTTTTCTACCTCTTAGAAGCCTTGGTGGTGAGGGTAGAAGCGGGAGCCAATTCATAAAAAGAGAATGAAGAGTCAATTAAGAAATTTGAGGGTGTCTATAGCTATCTGTAAATTATGCTTTGTGGAAAATACAGTTGGAAATGTAATTGAGGAACAGGAGTAGACCAGAAGTATGAACCATTGAGAGGCTCTCTGCTTAAAGATGCTTATCTTTTCTTCCCTTTCCCTGTGACTCATACCTACTGTTCATTAGAAATGCATGTGTTTTAATTGGTCATTTTAAAAATGAAAATGTTCTGTAATATTAAGTCTTCATCATACTTTGTGTGAATTAATCTTAATCAGATTGTGAATAGGAATTTTAATTTTGAGTGCGAGGTAAGGACAGTGGAGGGAGAACACTAATGGGCAGAAGCTTTCCTGTGTAGCAGGGGCTATGGGAGACAAGGGTATCATTGCATTCTCTTGTAACTTGTTTTGAATTCATTGAATTTTTTAAATGAAGAAGATATTAGTGAGAATCTAGTTTAATTTATTTATTTTATAGGTTAAAAAACGATCCAGAGAGATTTACTTGTTCAGGTCTTACAGCTTGTTAGTGATTGAAAAGGGCCAGTTCTATCCATTGTCTTTTTAATGCCATATTATTTTTGTATTACAGTGGCTTCCTAGCCATCCCTTGACTTGAAGCGGGAAGAAAAGGATCAAAGAGAAAAAGAGACAAAAAGTAATATGTATATGTGCCCTTCCACCTTCTCATTATTTTCTTCCTTTATTGTCAGCATATTATAATATTCTGGTTTTCCATATCTGAAGAACAGATCCTGCTTGTATGGCTACGGAGCTGTTTTATTGCAAGTATTAGAAAACAAAAATATTAGAGCTTTATTAAGGAGGAAAGTAATAATATATTTTAAAGACTTTCTGTGCTATTTTATTTATGTTCATCAGAAACACAAGATCACTTTTTGTGTAGAAAATCTGAATGGGTGGGAGGGAAGCAAAATCTGACTGGAGAATCCAGTTGTCCAGAGTTACTTTAAGAAGTGAATATGTTTAAATCAGCAGGGCCCAATGACATGCATCATAGGGCACTTAAAGATGTGGCAGATATCATTGCAGAGGCACTAGCAAATTACCATGCAGAGGATGTGAAAAGGCAGAGTAATGGTAGGGTTTCTAAGCCACCACTTTTGTTGATCTAGTGCTCTTTACCACCTCCCCTCAAAGCTATAGAAACAAAGAAGCTATACAAAACTCACATTATCTGCATTGCACTGGCCTTTGAAAACACCATTTACCCAGCCATACCCCAAATCTCAACTTACGCATCCTAAATATAAATCCATTGTGGGTTTTCAGAGCTTGTATAATGTCTGTGGAAAACAGTAGAAGTAGGGCTTCTATTCATACAAGTGTTTTGAATCGCAGTTTTTAGAGTACATTTAGCATACTGCCTTATTTGATCCTCTAAGCAACTCAATGTCTGAGATAGCACAGTATGCAATAAAAAAGTTTACATTCTTTGGATTCAGTTTGTATTTTTAATCCAGACCTTTTTATTTGTTTGTTTCTGTTATGTACCTTGTCTGCTTCCACAAAAGGATTTGAGGTAGATTGGGATAACATGCATGTACAATAATAGGATAGCTGAAGATAAAGTCAAAGAGTAAACAATCAAGTGAAGTTACCTCTTCTAGGAACCTGAGGTAAAATGGTTATTGTATTTAGATATTAAATTCAGCTCTTAGCTTTGGCAGTTAAAACCAAGGGGAAACGTAATGAATTGTTTAATTGTTTGTTTAATTAAAGAGAAGCACATTACTTTTAACCTTAAATCATGGCTATTTAAATACACATTGTATTATGTCTGTAAACTTTTTTTTTGTTTTTAGAGGCAGAGTCTTGCTCTGTTGCCCAGGTTGGAGCACAGTGGCATGATCACAGCTTACTGTAACCTCCACCTCTCTGGCTCAAGTGATCCTCCTGCCTCAGCCTCCCCAGTAGCTAGGACTAAGTTGTGAGCCACCATGCCCAGCTAATGTTTAAATTTTTTTTTTGTAGAAATGGGGTTTTACTATGTTGCCCAGGCTGATCTTGAACTCCTGAACTCAAGCAATCCTCCTGCCTTGGCCTTCCACAGTGCTGGGATTATAGGCATAAGCCATCACACCCAGCCCTTATAAACTACTTTAGAGTAGAGACCATATGGATCCATGTTTGTCTCCATCACAGTTTTTAGCACAAGTGAACAAATGGTTGAATATGATTTATTTTTAGGAAAGTAACTTCTTTTGGCACTGGTTTCTAAGAGAAAATTTGGCTTCTGAAATCTTATGAACAAAATACTGAGTGATGTAAGTTATTGACAACTATTTTAGCCAAAGTTTTATAAAGGAAGCAAAACAGTTTTCTATGTAGCCCTTCCTTGCTTTTGTTAAACCCACAGAAACTATGGGGGGCAAGTAGGAAGTGCAAGGTGGTATCTTGAACAAATCATGAGATTGTGAGTCAATGGACCCAAATCTAGTGCCATATCTGCTTTGGTTTCTGTGACATTGGGGAAGCTATATAACCTTACTGAACTTTACAGATTTCCTCATTTGTAAAATAGGGCTAATAATAATTTTCTCAAAGGAATTTTGGTTTGTTTAAATAAAGTAATCCAGGTACTCAACAGTTTCTTTCGAGAGAAAATATTTTTCTTTTTAAATTTGTTTTTTTTTTTACTTTAAGTACCAGTATACATGTACAGAACATGCAGTTTTGTTACATAGGTATACGTGCACCATGGTGGTTTCCTGCACCTATCAACCCGTCATCTAGGTTTTAAGCCCTGCGTGCATTAGCTATTTGTCCTGATGCTCTCCCTACCCTTGCCCCCACCAACAGGCCCTAGTGTATGTTGTTCCCTTCCCTGTGTTTATGTGTTCTCATTTCAACTCCCACTTATGAGTGAGAACATGTGGTGTTTGGTTTTCTGTGTTCCTGTGTTAGTTTACTGAGGATGATGGTTTCCAGCTTCATCCATGTCCCTGCAGAGGACATGATCTCGTTCCTT
Organism: Macaca nemestrina; assembly: GCF_043159975.1. Taxonomy (NCBI): domain Eukaryota; kingdom Metazoa; phylum Chordata; class Mammalia; order Primates; family Cercopithecidae; genus Macaca; species Macaca nemestrina. The sequence continues at coordinate 66,554,890 of NC_092138.1, forward strand.
TTTGTGTCTGCATAGTATTCCATGGTGTATATGTACCACATTTTCTTTATCCAGTCTATCATTAATGGACATTTGGGTTGGTTCCATGTCTTTGCTATTGTGAATAGTGCTGCAGTAAACATATGTGTGCATGTATGTTTATAATAGAGTGATTTATATTCCGATGGGTATATACCCAGTAATGGAATTGCTGGGTCAAATGGTATTTCTGGTTCTAGATCCTTGAGTAATTGCCATACTGTCTTCAACAATGGTTGAACTAATTTACGCTCCCACCAGCAATATAAAAGCATTCGTATTTCTCCACAGCCTCACCAGCATCTGTTGTTTCTTGACTTTAATAATCGCCATTCTGACTGACATAAGATGATACCTCATTGTGGTTTTGATTTGTATTTCTCTGATGATCAGTGATGTTGACCTTATTTTCATGTTTGTCAGCTGCATAAATGTCTTCTTTTGATAAGTGTCTGTTCATTTTCTTTGCCCACTTTTTGATGGGGTTGTTTGGTTTTTTCTTGTAAATTTGTTTAAGTTCCTTGTAAATTCTGGATATTAGACCTTTGTCAGATGGGTAGATTGCAAAAATTTTCTCCCATTCTGTGGATTGCCTGTTCACTCTGATGATAGTTTCTTTTGCTGTGCAGAAACTGTTTAGTTTAATTAGATCCCATACGTCAATTTTAGCTTTTGTTGCAATTGCTTTTGGCGATTTCATCATAAAATCTTTGCCCATGCCTATATCTTGAGTGGTATCACCTAGGTTTTCTTCTAGGGTTTTTATGGTTTTGTGTTTTACATTTAAGTTTTTAATCCATCTTAAGTTAATTTTTGTATAAGGTGTAAAGAAGGGGTCCAATTTCAGTTTTCTGTACATGGATAGCCAGTTTTCCCAGCACCATTTATTAAATAGAGAATCCTTTCCCCATTGCTTGTTTTTGTCAGGTTTGTTGAAGATCAGATGGTTGTAGATGTGTGGTCTTATTTCTCAGGTCACTATTCTGTTCCACGGGTCTGTATATCTGTTTTGGTACCAGTACCATGCTGTTTTGGTTACTGTAGCCTTGTAGTATAGTTTGAAGTTAGGTAGCATGATGCCTCCAGGTTTGGTCTTTTTGCTTAGGATTGTCTTGGTTATATGGGTTCTTTTTTTTTTTTTTTTTTTTTTTTTGCTCCATATGAATTTTAAAGTAGTGTTTTACTAAGATAAAACAATTTTCTGAACTGAGCATGGGCTTTTCAGTTAGGTTGACTTTGGATTTTGCTATTTGACCATGGGCAAAGCACTTAACATGTCTGCTGTGGTTTGAATGTGTCCTCCAAAGGTCATGTGTTAGAAATTTGCTCCCTAATATGGAGGTGTTGGGAGATGGGATCTTTAAGATATGTTTGGGTCACGAGGGCTCTGCCCTCATGAATGGATTAATGCAGTTATTGTGGGAGTGGGTTCATGACAACAGGAAAAGTTTAACCCTATCATGTGTGTGCTTTAGCACCTGCACAGTATGCACGTTAATCCTCTTGGCAAGAATCTTGCCCTTAACTTGTTTGTTTACAACAATGCCAACAGCATGCAGGTTAACATTGTAGACTCTTCCAGGTTTGCCATGATAACATTTGTGAGGCATTCCTTTTTGAACAGTACCTATTCCCTTCATGTCTGCAGTATCACCTTTCTTGTAGCTTCAAAGGTATGTGGCCAAAAGAACAACTCTTTTCTAAAAGGCCTGGAGAACATATCAGGTTCCTCCCTTACTAGAAAATGAGTGTTCCACCTGAAAGACAACTGGTATACTTTAATACACTTTAAAGTGACTGCATAATATTTCACAGCTTAGATGTGTCATGGTTTATGTCATCTTCTCTGTGTTGATGGGTACTTTGTAAGCTCCACTTTTTTTTGAGACGGAGTCTCACTCAGTCACCCAGGCTGCAGTGCAGTGGCACAATCTCAGCTCACTGCAACCTCCACCTCCCAGGTTTAAGCGATTCTCCTGCCTCAGCCTCCTGAGTAGCTGGAATTAAAGGCACGTACGTGCCACCACATCTGGCAAATTTTTTGTATTTTTAGTAGAGACGGGGTTTCACCATATTGGTCAGGCTGGTCTCAAACTCCTGACCTTGTGATCCACCCGCCTCAGCTTCACAAAGTGTTGGCATTACAGGCGTGAGCCACCGCGCCCAGCGAGTGCAACTTTTTTTATTTGGTGAGGAAAGTTGAAATCATGCATTTGTACAATTGTGGATTTGTTGGGTTTTGTTGTTGTTGTTGTTGTTTTCTTTCAGCTTTGTCAGTTCCTAATGTATACATTTTGAAGCCCTATTCTTAGGAGTATTGTATTTTGGTGAATTGACCCCTGAGTTATTAAATGTCTCTCTTTATTCCTGATAGTGTCATTTGTTCTGAAATCTGCTTTTTCCAGTATTCATATAGGCAGCTACTCTTGCTATCCTTTCTGCCATTTTTTAGTTCTTTTATTTTTAACAGATATATGTCTAAAAAGTAGGTTTTGTGTAGAAAGCATGTAGGAGGGTTCTTTCCCTGATTTCAAGTAGTTCCTTCCATCCCCACACAAGAGAATAGTACTAAGCCAGAAACTTGAAGAAACCAACCTTCAGCTTTCTTTCCCCTCCCTCCCTTCCCCTCCCCGCTTTCCCCTCCCCTCCCCTTTTCCCTTCTCCCTCCCCCTACTCCTCACCACTTCTCTCTCATTCCTCTCCCTTCCCACCTTCACCTTCACCTTTCGCTCTTCGTTTTGGCAGGGTCTCCCTCTGTTGCCCAGGCTGGAGTGTGGTGGCATGATCTTGGCTCAGCACAACCTGCTGGACTCAAGTGATTCTCCCAACTCAGCCTTCCCTGTAGCTGGGACTACAAGTACATACCACCACATCTGGCTAATTTTTGCATTTTTTGTAGAGATGGGTTTTGCCCATGTTGCCCAGGCTGGTCTCAAACTCCTGGGCTCAAGAGATCCACTTGCCTCAGCTTCCTAAAGTGTTGGGGTTACAGGTATGAGCCACCATGCCGGGCCTAGCTTTCTATGTGGCCAGTTTCTCTGTATTTTTCCCTGGAAATTCCAGCGCCTTTGACCTGCATACATTCTGTAATCTGTCCTTGCCACTCAATTAAGATAGATGGGGTCTGGTTTGACTACCCCCTCCCTTACAGGGTGGCCAGGAAACCTTCTCAATGTGATAAGATTCAACTTACCTATTTCCTTTCTCTCCAGGATCACTATTCTGCCATGTCTGTCCTGTGTCTAAAAGTGTTTCAGGCCGAGGCAGGGGGGATCTCTTGAGGCTAGGAGTTTGATACCAGCCTAGGTAACATAGTGAAACTCTAGTCTCTCCAAGAAAAAAATAGTTGGTCATGGTGGTGCGCAACCATAGTCCCAGCTACTGGAGAGGCTGAGAGGGGAGGATTGCTTGAGCCCAGGAGTTTGAGGCCACAGTGAGCTATGATCTTACCACCGTACTCGAGCCTGGATGACAAAGCCGGACTCTGTCTCTAAATGAATGAACGAATAGGGTTGTGTTTTCTTATTGTTTAGAGTTGAAGTATATGTGGTCCTTGTTACTCCATCATAACTGGAAGTATAATTTTGCTTTCATTCTTTAATGATATATATGGAGCATATAATCTCATTTGAAAGCTTTTTTTTAGCACTTGCAATGTCTATTTCTACTGTGTTATGGCATTTATTATTTTTTATGATGTCAGTAGTCATTTATTTTGTTTTCTATATGTTAATGTGTCATTTTTCTCTGCCTTCTTTCAAGATTATTTCTGTATTTATACTTTCTAGTAGTTTGTGATGTGCCTGGTTGTATATTTTTTATATTTTTCCTGGTTGGAGGTCAAACTTTTATTTATTATTTCTCCAGAGTGTGTGTGTTTTTTTTTGTTTTTTTTTTTGTTTTGTCTTATTTTGGTTTTGCCTCGTGTTCAAGACTAAAACTTTTTTCTTGCTTCATTTTTTCCTCCTGGTCATTCTTGTATTCCCATAATACATGTGGTAATCCATTGCTGTGTCTTACAGTTTAAAACAAACAACAAAAAAAATCGATTTTCTGTTGGTCAGATTGGATAATTTCTACTGATCTATGTTCATGCCTACTAACTTTTTTTTCTGTCATATTCAATCTGCTATTTAGCCCATTCAGTGATTTAAAAAAATATTTCAAATACTATATTCTATTTCTGAATTTTCCATTGCTTTAAAAAAATAATTTATATTTCTCTGGTGTGATTTGCTATCTGTTTAATCATTGCCAGCATTTTTTCAAATTAATAAGTTTTATTTTTGATATTTATGTTCATCATTTTATCTCTTTTTATGACTGATGTTTAATGAATAGTTTTAAGTTTTTGTTAAGTAAACTAGTAGGCCCTCCTGTACTCTGGCCCTCCTTTCTGTGTTAGTGGTGTTCACATCAACTTTTTAAATGAATGATTTGGTGCTCCTGGTTTCTCCAGTGTATTTTTTGTTATGGCTTCTGCTTTTGTTTGTTTGTTTTCAGACAGGGTCTTACTCTGTCACCCAGGCTGGAGTGCATGATCACAGAGCCTCAACCTCCCGTGCTCAGGTGATCCTCCCACCTCATCCTCTCGAGTAGCTGGGATTACAGGCATGTACCACCACACCTAGCTAATTTTTGTATTTTTAGTAGAGATGGGGTTTAGCCATGTTGCCCAGGCTGGTCTTGAACTCTTGAGCTCAAGTGATCCACCTGCCTCAGCCTCCCAAAGTGTTAGGATCACAGGCGTGAGCCACCACTCCCGGCCTGTTACAGCTTCTGAAACATAGTGTACTAGATTTCCTTCACCAGCCCTTTCTCACTTCTAGCTTTAATAGGCAAGAGTGCTGCTTCAGCAAAAAGAAGGGTGAGAGCAAATTTAGAAATGGCAGTGTTGAATGAGATGAAATGAGAATAGGTAATGTGTAACAGATCATATTGAGTGATGAGCATGGCCTGGCAACATCTCTAGTAATCCTGAGCTGCTTTATGGTACTTATGTTCCACGTCCACACCAGTAGCAAAACCTGTCACTTTAAGCCTTTGAAATATTCTTAGAATCAGAATCTGGTTACTTCTTACCCATCTACTCTGCCATCACCTTGTTCCAATTCACCATTATCATAGTTTGAACTATTGCAGTGGTGTCCTAAGTTTTTGTTCTTCATTTTTCCACCAAGCAGCTCGAGAGATCCTTTTAACACATAAATCAGGTAATGTCATTTCTTTGCACACAGCTCATTCATTTCATGGCAAAAAAGGCTATATATGATATTGTTCTTTATATTACTGATCATATCTCCTAATACTATCACCTATCAATACTCTGCTTCAGCTACATTGCTTTTTAAAAATTTTAAAAAAATAATTAATAACTTTGTTCTTTTCTCTTTTTACTTGGGCTGGCATAATAAAATACAACTGCAATTTTTTTTTTTTTTTTTTTTGAGATAAAGTCTTGCTCTGTTGCCCAGGCTGGAGTGCAGTGGTGCGACCTCAGCTCACTGCAAGCTCCGCCTCCCAGGTTCATGCCATTCTCCTGCCTTAGCCTCCCGAGTAGCTGGGACTACAGGCTCCTGCCACCATGCCCGGCTAATTTTTTGTATTTTTAGTAGAGATGGAGTTTCACCGTGTTAGCCAGGATGGTCTCTATCTCCTGACCTCGGGATCTGCCCGCCTCGGCTTCTCAAAGTGCTGGGATTACAGGCGTGAGCCACCACACTCGGCCATTTTTTTTTTTAAAGTTCCAAGTATATTCCTGTCTTAGAGCTTTTGCATGTATCGTGCCCTTGTTGTGTATGCTTTCCAACCTCAACATTTACGTGGCTGTCTTCCTCATTTTTTTCAACCTTACTCATATATCTTCAGAGAGAATTTCCCTGACCTTTATAAAATAACATCTGTGTCTACCCATTTCATTTTCTATCCCCCTTTCCTTAATGTTTTATATGCATATGTATGTATACTGTGTGTATGTATGTATTTAATGGTTTCACTGTACCTGTTAAAGAATCCTTTTTGTTTCATTTCTGCATCCCTAGGGCCTAGAACAGTATTCAGATACTTCTTGAATGCATGACTGAATAAACTGGATAAATATTTGTGTTTATCAGGGAAATTAGTGGGCATATAACAGCATTAGGACTCTGGAGAAGTGTGGAGTAGTTAGGTAGGTGTGTGTTCTAGAGAGGAGAAGTTATTGGAGTGGGACATGTTGATGCTAAAGATTGGTGGGCAGATTACTTGGGCAGATAGTAATACATGAAGTCAGAAGACTTTCTGGATTATTGGTCTGTCTTTGAATCCACCAAGGACAGTTTTTTTTTTCTCTTCATTTGACCCCATGCTATATGATTAGCTTTCTTTCTTTTTCTGTTTCTTCTTCCTCTTTTTTTTTCTTTCTTTTTTTCTTTTTTGGCTTTAGAGGGAGCAAGCTTTCTTTCACCCTTTCTTGGCTCTCTGGTTTATTGTCATAGCCAGTCCTTTCCTGCCGGCTTGTCTTCCCTCTAGTGGCTGGCCCCCATCTCTCTGGCTTCTTTTTTGTCAGGAAGGGTGTTGTATATTTGCACTTTATCCCTGCATGCTAAGAGAGGACTTGTCAAACTGACAGTTGGTGTGACTGCTGGCTGCCACTTGACATGGAGAATGACATCTGAAAGTCTGCATTTGCAGCCATGGACCTTCAAGAGACTCATAGAAGAGGCTGTACTTTATCAATGAGAAATAACCACATCTGTGAACATTTAGTATTTGTAATATTAAAATGTATCCTTTCACTGAACTATATTTAGCCCTCATACTGTTCATCCTATCTTATATTACTGATCTTTTTAATGTGATAAATAAGATTATGTAGAAAACACCAGGATTTTTCAGTAGTGTATAATAATGCACAAGGTTTATTATTTCATTTGTTTGTTGTGTGCATTACATCATTCATTTCCCTCCCCTGTTTTGACATCTGCAATGGCTCCCTGATATCTACTAAATATAACTATTTAACCAGCATCTAAGGCAATTCATAATATACCCCAACCTACCTTTTAAAATCTCATTTCTTATCCCCTCACAGATTTTCTCTACCCTATTCCACTGGTTTCTAAACAGGTTTTTTTTGGAGCCTCTTAGGCATTCCCTTGGAAAAGTGGGGGTCAAGTCACCAGATTCCTGTCCTCAACCTTTAGGCTTTAATCTCTTTTGCATGTTTTGGTTTCTTTAAAATAGGGCTCTGTAGCTAAAAGAAGTTTGAAAGTCACTCCATTTGTCTGGTCAGATAATTAGTCTGTATGTCTTTCAGTCTGTCTCTGCCTCTTTCTCCTGTATACATACTCTCTAGAGCCTTATACTTAAACATTTTCTTGTGGCTTCACTTTTCTGTGTAGTTCCTTCTGCCAGGAATGCTAATGTCTCCAATTTATCATTCATATAGTGAGTTTTGCTGGTTAGCTGGAACACTGACAGTTTTAAACATTTTATTTTTATTTCTAAAGAATTTCCAGTAAGCTGGGAATTGTTTTGCATGATCAAAACGTTTAGGGATTAGTATGTTTTGTTACCTTGTGACATTGTATGAACGATGGAGAAAGACAGAGTTTTACAAATGTTAGAAATATGCAGTCTTGAATTGGGTCATAATTTTTTCAATGAAGGTGCGAAGTTTAAGTTTAGTGGGAGAGAGTGATTCAGCATACATATGGTTTTACTTGTAGGGTTTTTTGATTTATTTGTTTTGGGGTTTTGTTTTTGGTTTTGGTTTTTTAATAATACAAACTGTATATGCAGCCAAGATAGATTACATTATACATATTATTTTTCTTCCATCTTTATCATCAAATACTGAGTTCTCTCATGGTGCTTTGATTCACACTAGAGATTTTTTTTATTTATAATGCTGATAGGTAGTATATTTTGTAATGATAGTTCTCATTTCTGGATACTTTTAAAGCTTCAGTTTTCATGTCTTAGTCATAGGATGTTAATGATGTGATATTATTTTATATTTAACATTTTTCACTGTAAAATGTTAATATGGAAATGTTGCTCAGCAGTCTGCAAAGGACTGTTGCTAGTGTAAAACATACAGTGATTTTGCTTAGAAAAATCTAAAATTGGGCCGGGCGCGGTGGCTCACGCCTGTAATCTCAGAACTTTGGGAGGCCAAGTCGGGCGGATCACAAGGTCAGGAGATCGAGACCATCCTGGCTAACATGGTGAAACCCGGTCTCTACTAAAAATACAAAAAATTAGCCGGGCGTGGTGGCGGGAGCCTGTAGTCCCAGCTACTCGGGAGGCTGAGGCAGGAGAATGGCGTGAACCTGGGAGGTGGAGCTTGCAGTGAGCCGAGATCGCACCACTGCATTCCAGCCTGGGCGACAGAGCGAGACTCTATCTCAAAAAAAGAAAAGAAAAGAAAAGAAAATCTGTGACTAAATCACTGGGGATGATTTTACCCCCCAGGGTCATTTTGGTAATGTCTGGAGACATTTTTGATTGTTACGACCCAGTGGCAGTTGGGGAGGTGGGGGAGGCACTACTGGCATTCAGTGGGTAGAGGCCAGAGTTGTTGCTAAACATCCTGTCACTAAATAAATAATTTTGTGGCCCAAAATGTCAGTAGTACCAAGATTGAGAAACCCTGAGCCAATCTTCTACCATACCTAAAAAAACATTTTACTTAGAAATATTTTAATTTGTTTGTACAAGCATACTGATTTAGTCAGTCATTATTCTAATGATTCCTTTAAAAAAATTTTTTGGAGGAGGAAAATAAAGACTTTTTCTATTTTAGAAAAGAGCAGATCTTTAAAAAAAAAGTTGCTTTTCTTAAGGGTATAGTTGTGAAATAGCTTTCTTTCTTTTTCTTTTTCTCTTTCTTTTCTTTTGAGTTGGCTGTCTGAATCATTGAGATGAACTGAAAATTAGATCTTAGTAAATAATTCTGCCAACAGTGGAACTCTAAGGCTCTGATACCAGCTTAAGGCAGCCCAGCCTTACTTCAGAGTCCCCATCTAACAGATCGGTCACCTTGTTGGATGAATTGCTTCTCCCTCAGGATTAATTAAGAAAATGTTAATACTTTTCTTCCTCTTCTTGCTTCCTTGACCCCTAAACACAGTGTTAACAGCTTCTCTACCTGTACATCAACAATATATCAGTGTATATACACCTTCTGAATCCTCCTATACCTTTCTCCATGCTTGTCCAAAGAACACATGCACAGTAGTTTTGGGGTCATTGTTTTTTTTACAGACTTCTCTGAGACATACTTTTTTCACTTTTGCTATATAACTTTCTCTGGTTGATAGAGGGCTTGACTTTTTGATAGCTGTAATTACGTTCTATAGAATAGACAGAGTGGATGTTTCAGAATTTACTGAACTGTTCGCTTATATAATCAACCATTTTCTGTTTTTTAAAACCACTTTAAACAATATTGCAAATACATGTATACTTTTCTGCTGAATTTTTATTTACCAATAAAATTGGCTTAGTAATGTTTAGTACCAAGAAGGGTTAATGAGGATAATCACAAATTATTTATTTGAGCTTCAACTTTTTTTGAAATTTGTATTTGACCAACAGGTCCTTCCTCCACACAATTTTGAAGATAATATGATTACTGCTCAGCCTGGCCTGGACAGTGTTATTTCCTTGTTTAAAGGGGGCAAGCAAATATTTTGAGCTAAAATGACAATATAACAGAAAACCTGTAGTTCCACAGGATGTATAAAGACAGACTTAGAAATGATATTGGTAAATATGTTATTTTAAGAAATATTAGTTAAAACTTCAAAAGCAGATAGTACAAGGCAACAACAGAACCCTTGTTAATTGCTTTATTGATACAAGGATCCTAATACTGTCTGAAAACTTTTAACAAGGTGTCAAATTCAGAATATGCTTTTTACTGTTGGTAATGTCTATTTATCTGATGATTCATACTTAGTAAATGCATAAATACTGAGTAAATGTTTTAGATTCATTGATCTGCAAGGCAGATGGTGTAAAAATAGCTTGGATGCATGAATTCTAATTCTACTTGTGCCGTTGTTGACTAGTACCAGTATGCCAAGTTTTCACCTCTTTCCTTTCCTTATTGTAAAATTGATTGTTTCTAAAGGTTTTTGATTATAAAAAGTTCTGATTTATTATCTTGCACATTGTTTTAAAGAAATGGATGATAAAATCATATACTTATTTAATAACATTGTCTGCATATTTCCATTTCCCTGACTCAGTGCAGAGTAAATCAACAACATTGAAAAGCTCGTTGGAAATCGGAGATGATAGATAGCTTTTCGCAAGTTTTTAAGTCCTTAACCAATATTTGGTATGAGATTTGCTCAGTGGTGTGTGTGTGTGTGTGTGTGTGTGTGTGTGTGTGTATGTGTTAGAATTCATCAGACAAGAACATTTCTATTTTAGATATTTTACAAAGAATCACTTATTCCTAGGATTGTTCCCCAAAAGACATCTGAAATCTTAATTTGCTTATCTATGTGACAAAGCTTTAAACCTAAGTTATCCAGTAGTTTAACATAAAATCATACTGAAACACTCATTAACACATTTGAGTATACTATGTAAGTTCAGAATATAAATTACTGAGTACTGAGGCCATGCTGCATTAAGTTAATCTTTATGTTGTTAGATTATTCTTATGTTAAGGAAACATTATCCTAGATTTGGTTTTTCCAGATATATAGAAAGGAAAATAGTGGATGTTTTTATTATGTTTACTGAAGCTGTGCATTGAAGCTATTATACTTAAGAAACATTTTTATGACAGTTTAGCTTTCTCAACTGCTTTCATTATGTTGTGTCTTTTAGAAGTCTGTTCAGGGTATTTTTAATGTCTTAACTAACAATATGATTTTTGAGCTATGTTTCTGTTGTGGTGTTTCTCATCACGAGATGGATAGAATTACTTATATAGTAACAGTGCCTCTGTGCTCCCTTACCACCTCCAAATTCTTATTTATTAGTTGAATTATTTATTAGATTAATTTAATTCTTATTTTCTTTGATGTTTTATGAAGCAGAGTTTATTTTCATAATTGTGTCTCATAATTCTGTACAATAATTGTTGGAGGAGTATGTTTAGTGAAAACAAATTAAAAGTGGAAAAGATACTATTCTTCCCTAGCATTAGTAATAATGAACCTGAATTTCAAGTCATATACTTTTTTGTTATCTGGGTATTGAATATCAGTTTTTGTGAAACTAATATTGCAACTTATACGGTTGAAGAAAGAGATATTTCTGATATAATCTTATAAATCAGGGTGTAGGAAAATAAAAACTTTATTTTGTAGATTAAAGCTCACCCTATGTTACATTAAATTTTAATAACATTGATATTCTGCTTGCTTTATGAAACCTTTTATTACAAACAGTTATGAATATGAACATCTCATTTGACTACTGATGAACAGAGGGAAAAATCTAAATTAAAACTTTAAATACCACTATTTAATTACCCAAATGGCTTTGACTGTGTTAAAGAGTGCCTGGGATTATTCTGTTTTTCAATTTGTTTTAATGCTTCCTTGGTAAAAGCTGATGGATTCCCAGGCCCATTGCTGTCACTGATGAACTATATAAAGATAAATGACATTATGGTAAATTCCACTTAATGACACATTTTTAATTTTCAGAACACAGACATTTTCAGGCTAGTGAATGAAGGCTAATTACCTCAAGATCAGAACAAAATAACTCCTCATTTCGAAAGATAATAGAAAAGAAATGTTGCAGATTAATGATGCTATTTATCTTTAAAGGAAAAAAATTTTATCTTTATCCAGATAGCATAGCTCCCTGAGGAGCATGGTTATAAAATGAATCTGAAGTCGCAACTTAATAGGTTATTAAAATTGTGAGTGCAGGCTCTCCTGCTTTAGTCTTTCCATAAATTTAAATTGAAGGTCTGCTTTATTCAAAAAGGAGCAGCTTGTTTATGAGGCCAGTGGGAGCAACATACGTTACTGACAAAAGATGCGCTTAACCTCATTCTAATATCTTGCTTCTTTATTTTTCTGAATGAATCTTACCTATTTGAAAAAGTATTTTGAAATTTTGTTACCACCCTTAATTGATACCTAAGTGGAAGGGCCATACTTACACTTGTTTAAGATTAAAATAAAAATGAATGCTGTAAATAAAAGCTGTAAAGCCTTTACTGCACACGTGTAAATCAATTTGTAATTGATTTAATTGTGTGTGTATATTTTTAAACATTTTAATTTTGTTATATGAGAGGAAAATATCTTGGCCTATGGGGGTTTGATTTTGTGGTCACAGTTGGAATTTATGTAGGAATTGTTCAATAAATCATTATTCACAGTTAAAGGATTAGCAATAATCCTTTTGCTACACTCCTACACAAGTAACAAAGTAGTGACTCAGAGAATATTACTTGATCATAGAGGCTTTAAACTGTTCCTGACATCCTAAACTCCTGTCTTTTGCTCTAGGTAATAGAACTGTTATTTCTTTACTAATGATGTCATATAGCATTTTCTGTAATTTTCATTCTTGTCTCTTAGAAAGTACATGAATTGCTTGTATATGGTTCATATTTCTGAGCCACGGAAAAATGTTTGTGACCATGAAAGGAAATAATTGTTGCTTGCGTCTGATAGAAATTTTATTATATTATTGTGAGACGTTATTTTATTTATACCTTTCCAATTTTATTTGCTCTAAATGATTAGAAAACATGTTTATCTTGGCCATACATGGTGGCTCACGCCTGTAATCCCAGCACTTTGGGAGGCCGAGGTGGGCGGATCTCCTGAGGTCAGGTGTTCGAGACCAGCCTGACCAACATGGTGAAACCCCATCTCTACTAAAAATACAAAATTAGCCAGACATGATGGCACACACCTGTAACCCCAGCTACTTGGGAGGCTGAGGCAGGAGAATTGCTTGAACCCGGGAGGCGGAGGTTGCAGTAAGCCAAGATCGCACCATTCCACTCCAGCCTGGGCAACAAGAGAGAAACTCCGTCTCAAAAATAAGTAAATAAAACATGTATCTTATAGGGAGAGCATTATCTCATTGCCCATGGCATAATTTTGCCATAAAATTTTCTGTTAAGACATTTCTTAGAACAGCCAGAAATGGAAGTCTTTGTAATTTTAATTGTAATATGCATTTGATTTTATGTTAACTGTTATGAAAGCCCCTGATTTTTAAAATGTTCTTAAGTAGTTTTGACTCTGTAGGTTAAGAATAATTTCTAGTAATAATTATTAAATTTGAAATCAGATGTTTATATTTACTAAAAACTGTAGGAAAATACTATAAAATGCACTTTATCCTCTATCTCACTTTTCTTATTATTACTATTTAAAATTTCAATAATACACCTATCAGGTTCCCTTTATTCTTTATTTGCTACAGGTGTATCTATCTTACAGTGACTTAAGGAGAGAAGCTGATGAGAATTCTGAAGGTTGTGTTTTATAGTTAGAATCCTTCAGTGAAAACACAGATGAATATTTTTCTTAATACTAAAATAATTTGCTTATATCATTACCTTATTTCTAATTCTTATTAACAATATGCATTCTTTTTATTTTAAAAGAAATGTTTCCTGCATATGAAAGAAATTTCAGTAATTATTTGTATCCTCTAAATTCATTTTTAAATGTGGCAAGCAATGTGTCTATAAGCCTATATGTTATTTCACAATAATTTTTGGAAATTTTCTGTTTTAGTCTATGTAAGTCATGCAGAAATTATAAAAAACTTTTAGGAACTCAAGCAGCCTTCAATCAGTGAAAGAACTGTTTAGCATGATAATACAAAAATAAGACCTATAGTATTTTGGCACCTCATAAAGCTCCTCTTCCCCCTCAAATTTGATTAAAATGGACACTTAGAATGTATGCAGTACATGTTTTCCACATGGTTATTATCCTTCAGCTGAAAAAAAGCCCTCGTGATTATTGTTAGAATAATATACACTAAAATGTTGTAGAGCATTAATAATATTGTGTCCATGCTCTTGTCTAATTTTTCCCAATTATTGCTATTTAAATTTCCAACAGTATCTTCTACTTAATCTTCATAAGTGAAGATGCGTTTATTCTAAAGACATTTATACACAACTTAAAGAAAATGTCAGGGATTGTCAGGGTTGTATTTTAGAGTCAGAGGTAATCCTACTCTAGATATGAAGATAAATCATTTTTTAAAATGTGCCAGTTTTCTTTTCAATAACGATGATCTTGAATGAATATTCTGTTTGGAAATTCTCTGCTTATGGCCTATCAGTAGTTATTCCTTTGATATGTACTTTCAAAATTCTATTTTAAAGCATGTCATTAATTCTTTAGACTTAATCATCTTCTAGTTCTTTTTGTCAGACTCTGATATTATAATTTAGGGCCATTAAATTCCTAATTATGGTTTCATAACAAGGATCACAGCTATTTACTGTTTACCTCCTTGACAGTTCTGGAATTTTGTTTTGATTGTCAAGTAGCAGATGAATTTAAGTATAAAGATTCTTGAAAGGGCAAAAAATTTTGTGGATTTAAATCCTCAAATCCAACTACAATTAAATAATAAGGCCTTATCAGAAGTTATGAAGCATAATAAAGTGCTTTGTCTTTCCACTTGATTCCTTACTGACTCCCCAGGTTAACTGTTGTGGGTTCATGGTTAGGGCATACAATCAGGAGTGAAGATCTAGGTTTTAATTGTAGCACTGGCTCTAGTTTTCATGATGTATATAAATTATTTCCCCCCTGTGTTTATTTTCTTACCTATAAGATGTAGGGATTTAAATGCATTCAAATTGTATCGTGCAGAACTTTAGGGATGGGAAAGAAGGTATTAGAGAGGGGAAAGTCTAGTGGGCCACTCTGTAACTCTGCAGTCTTTTTTCTCCTTCCCTGCTTAATTAGAGCAACAATTTTTTTTTTTTTTTTTTTTTTGAGATTGGGATTCTCACTTGAACCAGGGAGGTGGAGGTTGCAGTGAGCCAAGATTGTGCCACTGCTCTCCAGCCTGGTGACAGAGCAAGACTCCATCCCACCCAAAAAAAAAAAAAAAAAAAGATTGGGATTCTGCTTAAGATTTGAGAAAAATGTTCTTCTTCAAAAATGAAAACTAAAAACAAACAGAAAACAAAAGTTTTTTAAAACCACTTCCAGAATGGGCCAGGAATTGTCAAACTATGGCCCACAGGCCGCATCTGGCCCAACGCCCAATTTTTTGTAATGAATGTTTCTTTGGACAAAGCCACGCTCATTCATGTACATATTGTCCATTATGTAGCATAGTTAGTAGTTGTGACAGAGACTATATGACAAGCAGAAGTCAAAATATTTATCTAGCACTTTACCAAAAAAGTTTGCCAACTCCTGCACTAGTTACTCACTAATTTTATACCTGAAAATTAATTCCTTGAGGTGGCTTAACTTCTGCTATATGCAGTTCTCCTTCTTAGACTGCACACTAATTCATGGCTAATACTTTTTGTTTTAATGCATTATTAAGGATTAATCTTCAGAAAACTATGTTTAACCATTTAGCCTCTGTATTTCCTGGCCCTCTTAAGAATTATTTTGTGCTTATTATTTTTCCGAAGGGATATAAAAATAAATATTGAATAGGAAATGTTTCATAGCCCCTAGCCAGTTGGATTAGCAAAATTAATGCATCCGAAATGATTATAGTACATTTTAAGATATAATGTGGTATATTTAAAATCACGTGAGTCCAAAAGTTTAAATTGTGTAAGTCTAAAAGTAAGTTTAGTAGGAGTTCAGAGAAAATCAGTGTGGCTGGAATAGTCTATTTAGGTTTTCTTACTTTATTTTTTGATGAAATGTAACTTGAACTGGTCTCTGAAGACTAGGCAGAATTTGAATAGATATCAAGGAGGTCAGGACATTCCTTGGGTGAAAGGTGGTAAAGGTTATTGGGCCCATGGGAGAAGTGAAATGAGATATGGTATTAATAAGGAAAGAAAGGGATGATTACCAGATGATAGAGTTTCATGTGGAAAATACTTGTAAATCACGTTATGTTTCTGAGTAAGGAAGTGATGAAACATACGTACAAGTAATCAGTGACACTTGTTAGACAGCTATTGTTCAGTACTATGCTCAGTGCTTCAGAAGCTGTGTAGGATATACATTGTGATCATGTGTTTTCAGGGACCTTATATTCTGATTAGACTGTTAAGATTGGCGGTCAGTCATGACATGGAAGGGTATCGGCCAGGCATAGTGGCTCATGCCTGTAACCCCAGCAATTTGGGAGGCCGAGACAGGCGGATCACGAGGTCAGGAGATGGAGACCATCCTGGCTAACACGGTGAAACCCCATCTCTACTAAAAAATACAAAAAACTAGCTGGGCGAGGTGGCGGGCGCTTGTAGTCCCAGCTACTCGGGAGGCTGAGGCAGGAGAATAACCTGAACCTGGGAGGCGAAAGTTGCAGTAAGCTGAGATTGTGCCACTGCACTTCAGCCTGGGTGACAGAATAAGACTCCGTCTCAGAAAGAAAAAAGGAAGGGCATCACACGATAGTGCCAAATGTGAGTGATTGATTGATAGTACTATGGGAGTTTGAAGGAGGGAGAAATTACTGAGAGCTGTTGGAGTCATGAAAAATTTCTTGTAGGGCTAGCATTTTTGCTGGGCCTTGAGGGATAAGGAAGACTCATGTAGTATAATATAGGTATAGTATATTATATAGGTAGAGAGAAGGGTGTTGTGGGCAGGCAGGGATAATGAAGTGAGCAAAGGTATGGAGATAAAACATTGTTTTATATGAAGAACAATGAGGAGAGAGGTCTGATTTGTTCAAAAATTTTTTTTTAAAAGATACAGTGGTAAAGCTCAAAAATAAGGAATTCTGGGTGCAGTTTTGTGAAGACCGAATGCAAGTTGGCTAAGTTGGATTTCTTTGTTCTCTTGAACTTTTCCAAAATTCCGCCCCCCCCCCCCAAGTAGTAGAATTGTCTCTTCAAGCAGAATGTTGCTAAATAACCTCCATGTGTAAAAGAGACAAACGCAGAGTTGCCGTAATCAACTTGGGTTGAAGAATGTGAAGCTTACTAGGTTCCACCAATGTAGCCACAGAGACACATCAGTAGCACCCTTATTGCCCTGAGGAACAGTTTGAAGAATTTTGCACTAAGCCTTAAGAAGCTTTAGAAGTTTTAGGGCAGGCCTAGAGAAATACTGACAACATGATTAATCCACTGGTATGCAGGATAGAGTGGGAGGAAACATGGCATAAGAAGACGATTAGAGTATTAGAGATTTAAGGACCTGAGTAAGGATGGTGGTAGTAAGAATAGAAAAGGAGAAAGAAGAGTGGCCTTTCAAAGGGGAAGATCCATAATGTAGCAGTTATTATAAATGACATCACCACGGTTAAATATTTGAATAAACAATGGCTATGGATAATCATTTAGAACACTGGAAACAGAGCAAATATTAATAGCAAAGAATATTTAAGCAGGCAAGGATAATATGTAGAGACAAAGTGTGGAACATTTTAAGGCAGGAATAGTCAATATTGAATTCCACAGAGACTATGGAATCTAATTTTGATTTGAGGCATTGGTGGGTAAGTGCACAGTTTCTAAAAATATGGAAATACGGTTTCTCTGAATTGAGCATGATAGTGAGTAACTAGATTAAGATGAGTAAGAGTGGAATAGAGAAAGTAAACAAGAAAAAGTCAAAGAAAAAAATGATGGCTCTGTTGATTAATTGAATACAGGGAATGAATGGGAATACAATGAAATACGAGTACTAAAAATGATCCTAGTGGATTTTTTTAAAAATAGCTTTTTTGTAAACTAAAGGTATAGAAACTAGTGTGGTATGTAAATGTGAAGCCAGTATTCATTTACTCAAATATCTCGTTTCCTCTGTGTAATGCATTGTACTAGGTTCTATAAAAGATTCATTTTCAATAGCAAAACAAACAGAACCTTAGAATAAACTTAACAGGAAATGTGTGGAGTTTATGAAAAATACTATAAAAATGAACAGGGGGATATTAAAGGAGAGTTGATCAGATGGAAGAGCATACATTTTAACTGGGTGAGGAGACGTTATTAAGGTGCCAGCTTTCCATAAAATAATGGATAACCTTGGGGATTGTTTTATGGCTTGACAAAATGATCTTAATATTTGTCTGAAAAATTATTGGGAGATTGGTGTCGAAAATTTAAAAAAAAAAAATGGTGGCATGTCCTGTCAGATACTACATTTGATGATAAGCTTATAACAGTTAAGATAACATAGAACAGGCCAAGGAAACAGATAGACCAGAATAAAAGAACGTGTGTGTGTGTATATGTGTATGTGTGTTTTCAAGTATAAAGAAGAGTGTAGTACATTATACAGGTGAGATTTTTAATTTGGGGAAAGGACGGATTAGTTACTAAGTGATATTGAAGAAAAGTTACATTTCTGCTTCATACTATACATCAAAATAAATTCTAGATAATTTAAAATTTGCTGTTAATATTAAATGAAACTATAAAGTACTAGAAGGAAATGTAAGTGAATGATTTTATATTTCAAGAGGACTTCCTAAGTATGACATAAAAAGTTAGAAACCATAGTTACCAATGTGACAGGAATGTTCAAGAAACTGGTAGGATTTAACTACATCTGCATGAACACCTTTGAATGTGAACAATCATTAAAAACAAAATTGAGAGGAAACTGCAAAAAACCCACAACTTATGTGATTAATAAAAGGGCTTTTAGTCTAATTGTATAAAATAGCCTTAATCTAATTACATAAAATAGTCTTAGAAACTAATAAAGAAATGCTCTAGTGGGGAATGTGAGCCAAGCATATGAACTAGTGGTTCCTAAAAGAAGGAACATAAGGAAAATGTTTACTGTCACTATTAATAAAAATCTAAGTGCCATTTAAATCTGTTAAGATGGCAGATCATGATAAAATGGGCATTCATATATTTATATAGGTATGTATGTATGTATATGGCTATACGTTTTAGTGACTTTCTTGCTGAAAGGCAATTGGGCCATAGTTACCAAAAGTCTTAAATGTGACTACTCTGGGCACACTGCCTATGAGGTAGCCCTGCTACACAAGGAAAAGTTTAAAAAAAAAAAGTCTTAAATGTAATGGATACTTGTATTTGAATGTTTATAGCAGGATTATTCACAATAGCCAAAAGTTGGAAACAACCCTGGTGTCTATTAAAAAATGCATAGAAAACCATAATGTGGTATCTACATACAAGTGAATGTTACTCAGCCATTAAATGTAATGAAAATTTGATACATGGTACAACATGGATGAACCTTGAAAACCTGTGTTAAGTGCAGTAAGCCTGACATAAAGGGACAAATTTTGTATGAGCTCACATAAATGAAATTTTTTTTTTTTTTTTTTTTTTTTTTTTTTTTGAGACGGAGGCTCCCTCTGTCGCCCAGGCTGGGGTGCAGTGGCCGGATCTCAGCTCACTGCAAGCTCCGCCTCCCGGGTTTACGCCATTCTCCTGCCTCAGCCTCCCGAGTAGCTGGGACTACAGGCGCCCGCCACCTCGCCCGGCTAGTTTTTTTGTATTTTTTAGTAGAGACGGGGTTTCACCGTGTTAGCCGGGATGGTCTCTCGATCTCCTGACCTCGTGATCCGCCCGTCTCGGCCTCCCAAAGTGCTGGGATTACAGGCTTGAGCCACCGCGCCCGGCCAAATGAAATATTTTGAATAGGGAGATTAATAGGTAAAGAAATACTTGAAAGGTTGACTGGGGGTTGGGTGGGAGAAAGAAGTTGGGGGAGGTTACTTAAAGGGTAGTTTCTCCTTGGTGGTGATAAAAGTGTTTTGAAAATAGTAATAATGGTTGCACAACATTGTGAGTATAATTAATGCCACTGAGTTGTACATTTTAAAACGGTTAAAATGGCAAATCTTACGTTTTATATATTTTACCACAGTAAAAGGGAAAAATGACAAAAAATAATGTCACATTTCACTTAAAGGAATTTGTTCTAAGGACTAATAGAGTGTATGTAAGGTCTTTACTACAGAGTTTAACCCAGATGTTTAATAATAATGGATTCTTTGCTATGTATAGTCGATAACCATTGACAGTGATTGAACAAATATTTAATAGAATATTATGATTTAGTAAGTGAAAATGTAGGTAGTAAAACATAATGCACCCATTTTTCATTTTAAAAAATTTATGCATAAAAAAGACAATGTTCTCTTATTAAAAATTGAAGTAGGCTTCTTTGGGTGATAGGATTACAGAGGTTTATCAAATGCTTGTATATACCCTGAAAATGTAAAACTTAGGTTCTGGTTTTCATTTTTATTCTTTTAAGGTAAAAGGAGATTTTTTTTTCTTTAAATATTAATAAAAGGGGTCACAAACAATATATTAGTTTTTTTTTAAAGGAAAATCTTTTTATAATTGATTATACCACTTGCTAGAGTTTGAGATACTCTTAAGAATTCGGGTTAAACTTACAAAATCATTTTTAATACAGAAATCAATGAAAAATTATCCGAAGACATTAGTTCCATATACTGGTAATTGTTACCAAAAGCCTTAAAGTGTACAATTTTTTAAAATCAGTGTGGCAACTATCCCAGGAATTGGAGGTCTCTGTTTCTTCCCCTCTCTAAGATTCAGGTTGTGTGTGTATATGTGTGTATTTTAATTTTTAAAGAACATAGGAGTAATTTAGACTTTATTTTATTTTATTTTATTTTTTTGAGAGGGAGTCTCGCTCTGTCGCCCAGGCTGGAGTGCAGTGGCCGGATCTCAGCTCACTGCAAGCTCCGCCTCCCAGGTTTACGCCATTCTCCTGCCTCAGCCTCCCGAGTAGCTGGGACTACAGGCGCCCGCCACCTCGCCCGGCTAGTTTTTTGTATTTTTTAGTAGAGACGGGGTTTCACCGTGTTAGCCAGGATGGTCTCCATCTCCTGACCTCGTGATCCACCCGTCTCGGCGTCCCAAAGTGCTGAGATTACAGGCTTGAGCCACCGTGCCCGGCGTAATTTAGACTTCTAGCCATGACAGAGTCCCAGGGACTGAATTTACACTCCTGCTTCAAACTAGAAAATGAGTCTACAAAATATAATAATTGTTTATAGACATTGAATAATAACCAGTATAGGACACTGATCTTAGAAGAGAAAGTGGCTTCTGTAGGTCTTCCCAACTTATTGCCTAGAGACAGTTTTGGTACAGGGAAGGCAGACATATTGAGATCTTGGGGAGGTAGCATCACACTACATTGAAGAGAGAGATTTTGAAGTACAAGGAGGCCAAGGTGTCTAGAATTTGGGGATAAAATTACTAGAGAGTAGTGAGATACATCAGGACAGAAGCGTGGAGATCCACAAATCTCCACAAAACTCAATGAACTGCTTGAGTTTCTGAGCAAATACTGATCTGTGCATGTGTGACAAGAAATTACCCAAGGCTGGAGAAAGAATAACTGGAAAGCAGCAGGTGTAGTGATCCATGGAGCTCATTGGAAACATTTACACCTATACGTTTCTCAGCAGGTTTCACTGCATTCCATGTTCTGGCAGTAAAGCTGAAGAACATTTAAGCCAGACCAATCAGGAATTAAGAGAAAGAATAATTCAATTTATCTCTGGATTATTATTGGATTATTTTATTCCTATCGTGAATAATTCTATAAACATTCAAGTACAAAACCGAAGACCAATCAGGAATAAAATGAAAGAAGACATAAATTACCATCATTAGTAATGAAAGGAGGAACATCACATAGATCCTGAATTTTATGGAAAATCAATAAATTCAACAACTTAGATGAAATGGACAAATTCCTTGAAAGTTAAAGTTAAGAAGAAATAGATAACCTGAATAGTCTTATTAAAGAAGGTGAATTGTTAGATTAAAAGCTTCCAGTAGAGAAACAGCCAAGTCCAGATAGCACTAGTAGTATATCGAACTTTAAAAAAAGGAATAATACCAATTCTTTACAAACTCTTCCAGAATATGAAAGATGAGGTAACACTTCCAAACTAATTTTATAAGATTTGTATTACTATGACACAAAACCCAGACAAGATACTACAAGAAAGCTACAGATCTATATCCTTCATGAATATAGACACAAAAAATTATTAACAAAATATTAGGAAATGAATTCTGTAATATATTAAATGATTAATATGTCATGACCAAGTGAAGTTCATTTTAGGAAGAAAGGTTGGTTTAACGTGAAAATTAAGCAACATTATTTACTGTATTAACAGAGTAACAGGAAAAAAATATTTTCCTCAGTAGATACAGATAAAGCATTTTACAAAGTTTACCACCTATTCATGATAGATTAAAACAATAAACAAAAGTCTTGCAAACTAGGAGTACAAGGGACTCTTTCTTAATCCAGTTCAAGGACACTTTAAAAAACCTGCAACTAATGACTGAATGCTTTCACTTTAAAACTGGGAAGAGGATAAGGCAGTCCCTTCTCAGATACATTTCTACATTGTACTGGAAGTCATACTGCCAGTGCAATAAGGCAATAAAAAGAAGCTGAAGGCATACGAAATGGAAAGAAAAATATTAAATCATCTTTAGTTGCAGTTGACATAAAAATCTAGTTAGAAAATTGAAGAGAATCTCAAATAAGCTACTGGCACTAATAAGTTTAGCAAATTTTTTTGTAAAAAACAAGGTCAGTATTCAACAACTAATTACATTTCTGTATACTAGCAACAAACTATTGGAACTTGAATTTTTAAATATGCCATTTTCACAGTATCAAAAGATGTGAAATATTAATAGTGATCATAGCAAAATGTATAACACTTTTACACTGAACACTAAGGCAATGCAGAGAAAAATAATCTAAATAAATGGAGAGTTACACCATGTTCATGGATGAGACTTTATTTTTAAGGTTGCAATTTTTTCCAGATTTATCAATTTTTCAGTGCAATATCAGTCAAGATTCCAGCAGGCTTTAAAAAAAACTTAAGTTGAATTTTCTAAATTGATTATGAAATGTATTTGCAAATGCAAAAGGATCTAGAATACAATGATTAAAACAGTAGGATAATATTGTAAAGGTGTATGGGACAGAAAAAAATCTGGTAGATTTACATAAAGATACCAAACATTTCAGTTGGGAAAGGACAAGCTTTTCAGCAAATTGGTGCTGGACCATATATAGCCATATGCCAAAAATGAACCATATTTCTTCCATCACACAACATATAGTAATTAACTTGGGACATACTTCAGATTTAAATGTAAGAATTATATGAAAGTTCTAAAAGAAAACAGGATATCGGCCAGGTGCGGTGACTTACGCATGTAATCCCTGCACTTTGGGAGGCCGAGGCGGGCGGATCATGAGGTCAGGAGATCGGGACTATCCTGGCTAACAAGGTGAAACCCCGTCTCTACTAAAAATACAAAAATTAGCCGGGCTTGGTGGCGGGCACCTGTAGTCCTAGCTACTTGGGAGGCTGAGGTAGGAGAATGGCATGAACCCGGGGGGCGGAGCTTGCAGTGAGCCGAGATGGCGCCACTGCACTCCAGCCTGGGCAACAGAGCGAGACTCCATCTCAAAACAAAACAAAACAAAAATACCCAGGATATCTGAATATCTTGAGTTATATATTTTAATATTTGATACAAAAGGCACAAGATATAAAAAGAAAAATATAAAATTTGGACTTAATCAAAATTTAAAATATGTAGACTTCAAAGGATACTTTAATAAGCTAAAAATGCAAGCCACAGACTTGGAGAAAATATTTGTGAAGGATTTATGTCTAGAATATGCAAGGAACTCTTAAAACTCAATAATAGATGAACAATCCAAGTAAACATGGGCAAAAGATTTATAGATATACTAAAGGAGATATACAAATGGCAAATATAAGCTAATGAAAATATCAAAATCATTAGTTATTAGGAAAATGAAACTTAAAACCACAATGAGATACTGCTGTTGTCCACTAGAATAGGTCACAGTTGAAAAGATCGACTATTTCAAATATATGGAGAATGCCAAGTGACAAGAACTTGTATACATTGATAGTCATAATGAAAAATTATACAGACTGGAAGAGTCTTTTCTAAATATATACCTTACCATCTGACCCAGGAGTTACACTCCCAGGTATTTACCCAAGAGAACTGAAAACGTCCACAAAGTGACTTGAAGCTGTATGTTCCTACTAGCTGTATTTGTAATTGCGTAAAAACTTGAAATAACCTGAATGTTCGTCACCTAGTAAACTGATAAGCAAATGTTGATTTATCAATTTAAAGGAACAGATTACTGATGCATTCCACAACATGGAGGAGTCTCTAATTCCTTTTTCTTTCTTTTTTTCTTTTCTTGTTTTGAGACAGTCTTGCTCTGTTGCCCAGGCTGAGTGCAGTGGGGCACAATCAGCTCACTGCAACCTCTGCCTCCCAGGTTCAAGAGATTCTTGTGCCTCAGCCTCCTGAGTAGCTGGGATTGCAGGTGCACACCACCACGCCCAGCCAAATTTTTGGAATTTTAGTAGAGACAGGGTTTTGCCATGTTAGCCAGGCTAGTCTAAAATTCCTGGCCTCAAGTGATCCGCCTGCGTCGGCCTCTCAAGGTGCTGGGATTACAGGCGTGAGCCACAGTGCCCGGCCTCTAATTCTTTATACTAAGTTATTGAAGCCAGACACAGTGAACTATGTACTGTATTAATCTTTTCCTATGACTATTCTATAAAAGACAAAACTAATGACAAATCAGATCAGTGGTTACCAGGGTTAAATGGAAGAAATTTTATTGTGAAAAAGCA
Source organism: Macaca nemestrina (assembly GCF_043159975.1). Lineage (NCBI taxonomy): Eukaryota > Metazoa > Chordata > Mammalia > Primates > Cercopithecidae > Macaca > Macaca nemestrina. Next base: position 66,579,718 of record NC_092138.1, read on the forward strand.
TAAGGAACCCTTTGGAGGCATGAAAATGTTCTGTATCTTAATTATGGTGGCTATTACATTATAAATTAATTTATGCATTTGATTTTTCAAAACTTATTGTAAATAAATTCTGTAAATTATAAAGGTGTTTTGTTTTTGTTTTTGTTTTTTGAGACAGTGTCTCACTCTGTCACCTAGGCTGGAGTGCAGTGGCACAGTCGTGGCTAACTGCGGCCTCGAACTCCTAGGCTCAAGCAGTTCTCCCACCTCAGCCTCCTGAGGCAAGCGACACCATGCCTAGCTGATTTATTTTTATTCTTGTTTCTATTTGTAGAGACAGCATTTCAGTTTTGCCCAGGCTGGTCTTAAACCCCTGGGCTCAAGTGATTATCCTGCCTTGGCTTCCCAAAGTGCTGTGATTACAGGTGTGAGCCACTGTTTCTGGCCTGATTTTTAAAATCTGATCAGAAAATATATTCATATAAGAAAATATGAATTCTTATATGAATACATTTTATATGAATATAAATATGAATGCTTATATGAATATATTCATATAATAAAATATATTTCTGCATACTTCTGCCCAATCACAATAGTTCAGTTATAATATGTGAAAAAGAGGGAACTTGGTGGTTTTTTTGTTTGTTTGTTTGTTTTTAACGACAGCGTCTCACTCTGTCGCCTGGGCTGAAGTGCAGTGGCGGGATCTCAGCTCACTGCAACCTCCACCTCCCAGGTTCAAGCAATTCTCCTGCCTCAGCCTCCCAAGTAGCTGGGACTATAGGCGCATGCCACCATGCCCGGCTAATGTTTTGTATCTTAGTAGAGACAGGGTTTCACCTTGTTGCCCAGGCTGGTCTCAAACTCCTGAGCTCAGGCAATCTGCCCGCCTCGGCCTCTCAAAATGCTAGGATTACAGGCGTGAGCCATTGCACCCAGCATGTATTTTAATATTACATTGATAATTTAATATTACATTGATTACACAGCTTCTTTGTATAAATGGCTCAAAAAGCCAACAACAGGGGAGTGGTTAATTCAGGTACATTCAAACAATAAAATACTATATAATAATTAAACATCATGGTTTTCCTATGAATAAAATGGGAAACTTTTTACAATATAGTCATATGTCATTTACTGACAGGGATACATTCCAAGAAATGTGTAATTAGGTGATTTTATCATGTGTGAACATCATGGAGTGTACTTACACAAACCTAGATGGCATAGCCTCATGCCCACCTAGGCCATATGATATCCTATTGCTCCTAGGGTACGAACTTGTACGGCATGTTATTGTACTAAATACTGTAGGAAGTTGTAACAGTGGTAAATATTTGTGTATCTAAACATAGAAAAAATGCAGTAAAAAATATGGCATAAAAGATAAAAGTGGTATACCTGTATAGAGCACTTACTATGAATGGAGCTTTTAGAACCAGAAGTTGCTCTAGTCTAGCAGTGAGTGAGTGTTGAGTAAATGTGAAGGTCTAGGACATTACTGTAAGTTTTATAAGCACTGTACACTTAGGCTACACTAAATTTATTAACTTTTTTATTTAATAATAGATTATGCTAGTTACAACATTTTTATATTAAACTTTTTGATTCCTATAATACTCAGCATAAAATACTTTGTATAGCTACGCAAAAATAATTTCTTTATGTCTTTATTCTATAAGCTTTTTTCTAAAGATTTTTAATTTAGTTGGTTTTTTTTTGTTTGTTTGTTTTTTGCTTTTTAAACATTTTTGTTAAAACCTCAAGACACAGAAGCACACATTAGCCTAGGCCTAATAGGGTTAGGATCGTTAATATCGCTGTCTTCCACCTTCAAATCTTGTCCACTGGAAGGTCTTCAGGGACAAAAACACACAGAACGGTCATCTCCTGTGGTAAAAATGACTTCTGGAATTCCTCTGAAGGACATGTTTTACTGTTAACATTTTTAAAAAGTAAGTAGAAGGAGTACACATTAAAATAACAATAAAAAGTGTAGTAAATACATAAACCAGAAACAGTTGTTTATTAAGTATTATGTACTGTGCATAATAGTATTGCTAGACTTTTAATGACTGGCAGTACAGTAGGTTTGTTTACACAAGCATTACCCCAAACCCATGAGTAATGCATCATTAAAACATACCAGTGACTATACCATCACTAGGTGATAGGAATTTTATGGGACAGCTGCCATATACTTGTTTTGTTATTGACATGGTATATTGAATTGGGAAGAAAGGACATAACAGCAAGATCTCACTTTTGTTGGGAAAAAAATGTGGGATGGGGCATTATTTTATGAATGTATATATAGAAAAGATTTTAAATATCAAGTGTTTATTGGAGTTAGGTTGGTAGCAGCTTTTCTTTTTGTAAAATAATAAAATGTATTTTGAATTTTCTACTCAATATTTTTTCTCTCCATTACAATATAAGCACCATGAGAATAGGAATTTTTGTTTGTTTCTCCTCTGTTGCCACATTGCAGATCCTAGAACAGTATTTCATAAATATGTGTAGAACGAATGAATGATTTTTATATCTAGCTGGACGTCAAACTAGATTTTTTTTCATTGATTTGTTTTTGTTTTAATTACATAGTTGTGATTACTGGAACTTTACAGTTCTATGTGGTGGAATAAGTTCTCTTTGTTAGTCATATTTAAATTACTCTAGGTTTTTTACACTACTTATAAATGTCCTTTTGGGTTTTTTTGTTTTGTTTGTTTGGTTGGTTTTTGAGACAGCCTCACTCAGACACCCAGGCTGGAGTTCAGTGGTGTGATCTCTCTCAGCTCACTGCAGCCTATCCCTCCGGGGTTCAAGCAATTCTCCTGCATCAGCCTCCCTAGCAGTTGGAACTACAGGGTGTGCACTACCATGCGCCACTCATTTTTTTGTATTTTTAGTAGAGACGGGGTTTTGCCATGTTGGCCAGGATGGTCTTGAACTCCTGACCTCAAGTGATCCACCCGCCTTGGCCTCCCAAATTATTGGGATTACAGATGTGAGCCCCCATGCCTGGCCATAAACATCTTTGGGGGTTTAACTGGAATTGCACTAGTTACGTATATTAATTTGGCATCTTTCAGTTAGGAGTTTAAGACGTTAGAATGAATTATTTAGATATTCCATATCTTTCAGTAAATTTCATGGCTTTTTAAATATCACCTGGCATATTACTTATTAAATATATTTCTAGATGTTTTAATTTTGTTGGTGTTGCTATTGAGATCTGGTATACTTTATGTTTTGTATTTCTTCATGGTTAATAGGTAAGCTGTCATTTTGTATATTTTTTTTATTAAGCCACCTTCCTGAAAATTATACATAGTATTTAAAAAATTTATAACTGGACATTAAGTTGATTGATGAAAACCAAACCTTTATACCTTAAAAGATACATAATTTTGTATGGAGGAGGTAGCTATTTTTCTCCATTTTTTTTTTTCACCCTAATTGTTGAAAGCTTCCTATCACATTGGTCAAGTATTTATCATTTAAAACTGAGCAGCCTCTCAATACTTTTGGGCACATTTCACCTACCCCAAGGCATTAGGCAGAAATGCTGAGGAAGCTGGAAGACTTAGTACTCTGTTCTTTGGTCAGCAAGTGATTGTTGACCCATAGTTAATTAATAGAAGAAGGAAATAGTCTCAATGTTTTAGGTCTTTTATCAAACAGGTATTTATTCTTAGGATCTTTTCACTGTTACTCCCTTTCTGCTATTCTAAAATATAATCCTGGAGTCTCTTCTTTTTGTTTCTGGTTGTCACATTTCTGCAAACAGCAATGTATTGTGTTACTAGCTATTTCATTACAGACATTTCTGTGTTTTGGTTTACATGTGTTCTTGCCTTATTTTTCTTAAATTATTTGAAAGAGAGGAATATGTTTTGTGCAGAATTATGTTAATCAGATGTGTACTAAGAAGTTACTATGTACAGTGCAGCAGTGAAAGGGAACGATAATACCGAGCACTTATGTGCCAGTTCTGAACAGTATAGATGTGGAAACCAAGAATCTGAAAGAATAGGTGTCTTGCCAAAATTGAAGAAGCTGTGGAGTGTCCATTTGATTCTAAATTCTATAGTCTTAAGTCCTGGCTACACGTTAGAATCACCTGGAATATTGAACAAATCTCATGGTTTTATTGTACTCCCCCTCACCCTCACCTTTCATCTAGCCAGGAAATTGATTTCTACAGATAGGGCCTAAGCATCTAGGTGTGTGGGAGAGATATATAATTTTTTAAAGCTGTTACATGATTCTAATTTGCTGCCTTAGTGGAGAACAGGAGTCAGCAAACTATGCCCCATAGGCCAAATCCAACCAGCCTCCTGTTTTTGTACTGCCTTGGAGCTAAGAAGAATTTTAACTTTTTTAAATGGCTGAGAAAGAAATCATGACATGAAAATTCTATGAAATTCAAATTTCACTGTCCGTAAATCAAGTTTTGTTGCAACCAAAGCCTTTGGTGAATTTTTGTTGATGTGTCAAGAAATAATTGTTGAGCAACTTTTTCATCAACATACACATAAAGAAATACAGAAATATTTGGGCTCAGTCCCCTCAAATTGCAAATCATGTCTTCCCTTTCCATCTGTTCTTTCGATGAAAGTGTAAATATATGTTTTTTTATTGCTTTAACTCTTAATGTTGGAGAGGAGAAATTGCTAGGCTGAATTCAGTAATCATTTGAGCATGTAAGGTCCTAGGGGTTTGTGTCTTCATGTTTTATATTGACCAATATTAATTCACATGAGACAATATTCCCAGGTTAGTGGTGTTGGCTTAGGGTTTAAAGTAACATCGCCGTTCTATTTCATTTCCAAATCAAACGTTAATGATTCTTTTTTTTTTTTTTTTTTTTTTTTGAGACTGAGTCTGGCTCTGTCGCCCAGGCTGGAGTGCAGTGGCCGGATCTCAGCTCACTGCAAGCTCCGCCTCCCGGGTTCCCGCCATTCTCCTGCCTCAGCCTCCGGAGTAGCTGGGACCACAGGCGCCCGCCACCTCGCCCGGCTAGTTTTTTGTATTTTTTTTTAGTAGAGACGGGGTTTCACCGGGTTAGCCAGGATGGTCTCGATCTCCTGACCTCGTGATCCGCCCGTCTCAGCCTCCCAAAGTGCTGGGATTACAGGCTTGAGCCACCGCGCCCGGCTAATGATTCTTATAGGTAAGGTATCCCAAAGAAATACTTATTTTCAAAGTACAGATGCACCTTAACTAACAGTGAGGTTATATTTCTAAAAGCCCATTGCATGTAGAAAATATTTTAAGTCAAAAATTTATTTAATAAGCCATACCCACCAGACATTATAGCTTAACCTAGCATATCTTAAGCTTGTTCTTATTTTTGTTTGTATTATTTTATTTTACTCTTAACTCTAAGGATAGGAATTAACCAAATGCTGGCATTTTCCTCAGCAAATTTTAGGCAAATGTGAACTACTTTCTCTTTTGGCTTTTGGACTTCCTGTTGGGTTTTGGGTATAATATGCGTATAAAGATCGATTTTTATTAATTGTGACTGGACTTCTTACTGAGAGCACTTTCTGAAAATGCCTATTTTCTTAATTGTATACCAGTGTTAAATAATGAGATCACAACTGTTTTTGAACAGTTAGAGGTTCTGTTCTCTTTAAGAACTGATTCTGTAGTCTCTATCCATAAATCTTTCCTCATGTTGTTTAGTGGTGAGGTCAAGTAACCATTAAATAGACTGAAATATCCCCAGATCAGGCATTCATTTACCATCTTTTAGTATTGCAGTGGAGCCACAGGATTACTAGGAATGGCAGAGAACGGCACTACCTGAAGGAATGACAGAAGACTGAAAGGGTTAAGAGAAAACGATGCAAGGTTTTGGAAACCCAAACCAAAGGAAAGAAAGAAGAAAAAGAAAGTAAGGAAGTAAGAAATAGAGAGGTTTTTTTGGTGGTTGTTTTTATTTTGCTTTGAGATGGAGTCTCACTCTGTCGCCCAGGCTGGAGTGCAGTGGCACAATCTCGGCTCACTACAACCTCTACCTCTTGGGATCAACCAATTCTCCTGCTGCAGCCTCCTGAGTAGCTGGGACTACAGGTGCCTGCCACCATGCCCAGCTAATGTTTGTATTTTTAGTAGAGACGGTGTTTCACTATGTTGGCCAGGGTTTCACTGTGTTGGCCAGGCTTGAACTCCTGAACTCAGGTGATCCACCCGCCTTAGCCTCCCTGAGTGCTAGAATTACAGGCATGAGCCACCACATCTGACCAGGATAGGGATTTATTGACTCATTTAGGATTTATCTGTTCTCAGCATAGCTGGATCATTCTAGATCTATTCTAGAGCTTCAAGCATTAACACTAACTCATCCCATTTCTCAGATCTACTTTCCTCCGTGCTGATTGGCTTCATTCTTAGGCCTTCTGTAGTAACAGGAAAATGGCTTTGGACACTTTTGACTTCCATGTCCTTAACGCCTATGTCTCAGACAGAGATAGTATCTTTTTGGATAATTCTGGTTAAAGCACAAGAAGTTCTTTTATTGGTTCTGCTTGGGTTATTCCTGGTCCAATCAGTGGGGTCTAATGCTTGGATTGGAGGGGTATGAATGGTGTACCCATCTCCCTAATGGGGATGCAGTGAAGTATAGGGTAACCATCCCTTATCGCCATCCATACCCTATGGATAGATTTTCTGATAAGAAACACAGAAGAAAGGAAATGGATGCTAAAGAGAATAAATAGTGAACTGTTCAAAGACCAAAACCTAGTACTTGTGTCATCTAATACAGAATCCTATGTACGTTATACACTTCATTTTTTTTAAGAAAAATTAAAATAATTTTAAATAGTATTTGTGAAAGCTTCAGAGATTCTTCCAGGCCTTATGTATTTGTCCTTTCAGCTTTTCATTATAACTTTATGAAAATATTTTAGCCAATCTTTTAACAATTTATTGAATGTCTGCTATGTTGTTTTACCTGCAGTGTCGTTGAATCTTTTCACAAGTTGATAATTTAAAAAATAACTTTCTAAGTTTTATTTTTATTTGAATATGTATAATATATTCAGTTCATATTTGTGGGGTACAGTATGATGTTTCAATACATGTATACACCGTATAATGATCAAATCAGGGTAATAGTGTATCCATCACCTCAAACATGTATCATTTCTTTGTGGCAAGCACATTCAAAATCCTCTTTTCTGGTTATTGTGAAAAATACACAATGTAGTATTATTGTTAATTGTAATCCCTGTACTGTGCAACAGAAAACTAGAATTTATTCCTCTTATCCATCTGTTTTTTTATACCTGTTGACTAACCTCTCCCCATCCAGTCTTTGGCCAGTCTCTGGTAACCACTATGCTACGCTGTACATCTGTAAGATCTGCTTTTTTAAACTCCGCAAATAGGAGAAATCATGTGGTATTTGTCTTTCTGTGTCTGGCTTATTTCATTTAACATAATGTCCTCCAGGCTTATCCATGTAGCCAAAAAGGACAGGAGGACAGGATTTTCTCTTTGTTTCTTTGTTTGTTTCTTTGTTTCTTTGTCTTTCTTTCTTTCTTCCTTCCTTCCTTCCTTCCTTTCTTTCTTTCTTTCTTTCTTTCTTTCTTTCTTTCTTTCTTTCCTTTTCTTTTTTCTTTTCTTGCTTTTCTTTCTTTTCTTTTCTTTCTTTCCTTTTTCCTTTTTCCCCTTTCCCCTGTCCCCTTTCCCTTTTCCCCTTTCTCCTTTCCTTTCCTTTCCTTTTTCCAGACAAGTCTCGCTCTGTCGCCAGGCTGGAGTGCAGTGACAACAATCTTGGTTCACTGCAACCTCCGACTTCCTGTTCAAGCAATTCTCCTGCCTCCGCCTCCCGAGCAGCTGGGATTACAGGCACGCACCACCACGCCCAGCTAAGTTTTGTGTTTTTAGTAGAGACAGGGTTTCACCATGTTGGATAGAATGGTCTCCATCTCCTGACCTCGTGATCCACCCACCTCGGCCTCCCAAAGTACTGGGATTACAGGCGTGAGCCACCATGCCTGGCCCTTATTCTTTTTTTAATGTCTGAATAGTATTCATTGTGTATCTATATCACATTTGCTTTGTTCATCTGTTGGTGGGCAGTTAGGTTGATTCTGTATCTTGGCTAATGTGAGTAGTGCTACAATAAACATGGGGGTGCAGATATCTCTGACATACTGATTTCATTTTCTTTGGATAAATAACTCAGTGGGATTGCTGGATCATATGGTAGTTCTACTTCTAGTTTTTTGAGGAACCTCCACACTGTTTTCCATAATGGCTGTACTAATTTACATTCTCATCAGCATTGTGTAAGGGTTCCCATTTCTCCACATCTCTGCCTGCATTTGTTTTTTGCCTTCATGATACTGGCCGTTCTTATAGATGTGAGATGATACTTTATTGTGGGAAGATAACTTTATTGTATAGAATTAGATTTCTAGACAATTTATGAAAACTGATGAAGACCATGTTATATTTTAAAATATATTTTAACCAAGGCTCACAGGGTATTTCTCTACCTTTTTTTTTTCTATCTGAAGTGCTATCAGATTTTTAATTCCTTTGCATAGCATTCAATAAACCTCATCTGGAAGACCTATACGCAGCACAGTGCAGGCAGCTCAATTTTTCTGCCTTGGAAGGATGAAAGGCTAAGTTGAAAAATCATTTATCAGTTTCACTCCAGTTGTTACATTTTGGCTTTAGAAACATCCTTCATCTCCTGCATCTAATAATCTCCTGCCTTTGTGGTTGTGTCATAGATACATCACTCAAGTGCTTTCAATTTGAACTTCTTCAAGAGGTGTGCCTATGTCTCAGAAGTTTCCCGTAGGGACTATTTTACAGTTATTATTTCAGTTCCTCCCACCCTAGCTTGTTGAAGAAAGTTCCCTAACCAAAGGCAGTTCTAATTGCCTTTGAAACCAGTACTAGTCAAGCTGTACAGTAGTTTTATGAAGACTGAGCACTCAACCTGGAGTTCCTTAAAAAGAAGGCACAACAAGAAAGCCCAAGATACCCTTTTGCCCTTCAAAATGAACTGCCAGTGGCCCTGCTTTCATGCCTTGAGTGAACGTATTCCATTAGAACAAGATTATACTTTTGCTTTCACTTAAGAATAACTCTTTGAGAAATGTGTTATTTAGCAATATTCCTTTCAAATTCACAAGCCCTAATTGAAATTACTCTCTATGCTATCTTTGTAGCAAGAGCAAGGTTTCATGAATAGATGGTGATCCTCTTCTCATGTTTCAGGGTTCTGTCTTCATGCTCTGTTCTCCTTCCTTTCCTCCAACGTCTTTCCCCTTGACTATATCACTTAAAAAGCTATTCTTTAAAATTAGTGGTGTTGCTTCTAATTTATGTATTTCACCTCCTTAACCATACTGTAAACCTCTCAGAGTCAGGAACTGTATGTCTTGTATTTATTTTGTATTTTCACACAATGGTCACTTAGTTCAAATAATTCATAAACTTTTGGCATCTAGGTTAGAGTGGCACAAAATAAGTCATAGTTCTTGTCTTCAAAGTGCTTTTAACCTTTAGAAGAGATGTGACATGCAAGTTTAATATGCAAGAGTTATTAAAGAGAGCATAATCAGTTTCTCCTCAGGAAAACAGTGAGGACAAATGGTATTAAGAGCCATGCCTTAGTAGCACTGGATTATTGGGATATTTTAATTTGTGTATTTGCTGGATCACAGCATTATAAAGGAGACATTTAAAGGAAACACTAGTGATCGTAATCCCTTCTATGTATAATTCTTGGTGGTGGGCAAAACTTATTCCCATTGTTTTCATTTTCATTTCATTACCCTTTCAATCAAGGGATCACATTTATTATGAACATACAACATTCTCACCTATTTAGCTTTCAGAGTTTTGTTTTGTTTTTCCTCATTGCCTCGATGATCAGAAAACAGAAATATCAGAGTCTTGACTTCTCTCTGCCAAGATCTTTTGTGTTGAGTTTAGCACTCTTGAAGAAAGGAGAGATTTGTTTATAGCTTCTGCTCTGACAAGTCAGTACTGATTCTATCCTGGTTAACCAGATTTACTAGTGACTTTCTTATAATACTATTGTAACATTACTTTTGCTTTCCTTCTCCACCTCATGCAAAGAGAAATGAAGTAGGAACTTTTTGCTTGTTTGACGTATTCCTGATCTTTTTGTATGTTTCTCTGAGGTGATTTAGCTTTTTTGGACAGTACACCTGCTATGATATGTAATAGTTTGCACTGTTTTGCTAAGTGATGTTTCTTCCTTTAGCAGAATTATATTTTAACTGGTTTCTTTTTTCTTTGTGTTCCAATATTTTTTGAGGAGAATAGAAAATGGAAGAAAACTTAGTAAATAAGTTTTTTTGTGTTACCAAGAAACTGTTTAATAAAAAATGTTTCCCGATCCACTTGATGTCCACTTTTTTAAAAAATGGGCTTTATTGAAGGCAAAATTTGATTTTGATTTTGCTTAGATGAAATTGCGTTATTTTGCTATTATTCGGGAGACTGTTTCTCACCTGGTTGATCATTTCAACTGTTTCTTTCTGTGCTTCGAATCATCAGAATCCCATTTGCCCCACTGCAGACTTGGCATGTCGAATAAATGTGACGGCAGCAATTAACATCACGATTGCAATGAAAATGTAAAAAGGAAATAGTTGCAAAGTTGTAGTAGGGAAAACAAAAGCTGGAAAGGTGGCTTTTTATGAACAATTATGAAATTATTTTCATTCTTCCTACATAGGATAAGTAAACAAATTCTCTGGTTATTTTATTACATGTTGATTGTTTCTGCTATGTAGCTTAGGACTCTTTATAGTTGTAGTTAGTTTTGTTTTTAAATTTTAAGAACAATAAATTGGAGTCGTCAGTGTTCTGCATAGATTGAAAGAAATTTATTTTTAGAAAAAGCCAAAGGACTTAACAATGGTCCCTTACTTACACATAAATTTTAGTATTTTTTTCCTAGCTAGTAGGTCATTGTATTATTATTGTGTGTTGCAGAAAGTATTTCACTTGAATTTGAAAATAATTATTAAATGGCTAGTGTTTCATTTTTTATTTAAAAGAACATTAAATATATAAAGCAAAAGCAGCCATTCTTTTCGTCCTAAGTGTTTGCTGTTTTTCATTATTTAATATTGATTTTCCTTTTTGTTGGTATTAGATTCTTATTACAATGCCTTTGCTCTTTGCCCTGTGATGTTGCTTTGTTGGCTTGTTCATCTACGTTGTAGACCTAGATGACCTTCATGTTCTAGTCCTTTGAGTTTTTTACTAGGCTGAACCAAAAGAAAGCAATTGGTTGCTAGTAAAAGAGCTGAACAAAGGCAGAGAGGGAGGGTTTTAAGCATGGGATACTGCCTTAGAAAACAGCAGATATATCTCAGCTCGGTCTATGAAAACCAGCTTCTATAGGGCTAGGCCACCGCACTGTCATTTTTTATTATTGGCCATCCCTTAGTCTCTGTACACTGTTGAAAAAGTGATGATTCATCACAGGATGGTTTGAAATAATTGACCTGTTCAAACCCTTTACAGTTGGGGAAGTTGGTTTTCTATATCATATACCCTGATGTCTATTGCGCTTGTATATTTGGGATACAGTCTGCCTTTTAACTGCACTGTGCTTTACCTGTATGTTGAATTCAGGATGAGATTGGTTCCTAAAACTTTTAAACAAAGACTTTTTCTTTTTGCTGTTTTTGTCTTTTAATATCAATATTGAATGAAAATGTATGGGAATCATTCAGATATGTTCAGTAGACATTAAAATAAAAAGGAAAATGTTTGATAATTTCCCTGGGTAAGCTGCTGAGGCATTTATGTAGCAAAATGATGTATTAAAAGCCAATTATTAGAGTAATGATCAACCTAAAACCTGGGCTTTAATTTACACATCATTAGAAGGTTGTCTGTTGTGGTTGAGGGTTTGGAACATTATACATTTGAGTTTGTGAATACTCCTCCTTATAAGTGACTCATTATGCAAAGAGAATACAGAAAAATCTTTAAAAACTTTACTTACTTACCTTTCCCATGATTGGTGTTTGTTTTTTGTTCAGGTCCTGTTTTTCTCATAGTAAAATAACTCAGTATATATTTTTGGTTTTAAATTGTTCCAAATTTAATCTAGTTTCTCGGAATATTAAATTTATATTTTTATGTTTTATGTGCCATTAAGTATTGTTAGATAATTTTTATAGAGGTTAATAAAAAAGAGTTGCCCAAATTCTAACTACGTTAATCTGATATTTAATTAGTTGCGTGTTAGAAGGCAGATAAATGAAATTTCACTTATTAATAATGGTTACTGGGTGAATTCTGGTAAGGTGTTATATAAAGACCAGAGAAAATAAAATATTGATGTTTGAAAAGTTTGTGGTTAAGAAATGTTTTATTTTTCTTGTTACTTAAGATTAAATCAAAAGATACTTTTTTTAACCCTCACTGAATAAACTCATTTAAATAGAGAAAATCTGACCACATTTCATCCTTCAACTCCTAAGATAAAGGAAAAGAAGCAGCAGGAGTAGCAAAGGTTGGGATAGAGATGGCATACTTTATGTCATTTCTTTCAAAAGGGATGGAATTAAACAAAAATTTTTTTTTCTAGCTAAAAGGCCATCATTTTGTGTTTATTATTGTTAAGAAGCCACCCAACTACGATTAAAAACATTTAATATACAATAAAATATTGACGTAAAAGAAATAGCCAAGAGATAGATATGTGTTAATAATATGGATATACTTTCAGATTTTTAATAATACTATTGAAATTTTATAAAGTATTGAATAAAATTTCACTTTTAAAAAATAAAAATTCAGCAATAATTTCTGAGATTTATCTAGGCTTCTTAACACACTTGGACCTCTCATTTAATCAAAGGATTGATATACATAATAAGTGTGCACATCACAATAAGGTATCTGAGTCAAAGATGTTTTTCTTGTTTTTTATTTTGATGCTCATTTAAGAATTTTGCTTATAATATGCTAAACCTTTAGCTATTTAGATACGTCCCACTCATACCTAAAATTTTTACTTAGAGCTGGTTATTTAGTATGGTATTGACCTGGGTAATGAGTATAACAAAATGTTATAAATGAAAAGCTATTTCTCACTTAAACTCTTGATTCTTCTACATCACTGCTAGTAAAATTTATGTATTCTTAGTTCCAAGTAGTTGTATTTTATAATGCCATAGCAAAGCACGATTGGAAATGAGAAGTGCTGTCTCTTAGAAGTTCTCTCATATTTCAGCTAAAACATACTCAGCAAAAAAGATATGTAAATTAAAAGAAAATCTCCAATTTCCTATTCTGAGTAAAGCCTTGATTTTTGCTGATTCAGGAAGTAAGGTTGACATTGGAACTTCTCATTTCATCTGGAATAATCACTTTTTCCTTTTGAAAAGTCTTTCATTTTAGCAGCAGTATCTTCTAAAACACTCCATTTTGCATGGATGAACCTGTTTTTCTCTAGATAACACAGAAAATACAGCTATCATAAACGGTAACCTGCTTTCTATAGTATAGCTTTCCTGAGTGCCCAGTGAGATACTAAAGTGCCAGGCTGCTCATTCTGGAGATTTCACTGATTTTCCTAGCTGCATCCCTATTCTAACCCCCCAAATAACCCCCAACAGAAGAATTTTATAACTTCCAAATTGACTACTGTAATAAAATGTTTAACCCCAGGTTTAGATAAATAAGATGCTGACTACCTAATGAAGGTGGCTAATATCAATAGAACTCTCCCCTAAGTCAGTGGCTCATCAGCTTAGGATCATTCAGAATATATAATTCCAGTTCTTCTTGAAACATTGCACTGTTTTTTTTCTGTTAAGATAGGTTTTGGTTTATCTTAGTGATGCTGATATTTTCTCAGATTTTCCATTAGCATTTTTTCTCCCATCTGAGTAATAATCTGAATAAATAATGAACTGGCTTTTGTTATAGGGGTCGGTGCATAGGACATCCAATAGCATTCCAAATATTTGGCTGCCAAATAAGGAAATCATAACTGTTTATTTGTATTAAATTAGTATTAAATAAAATGATTAACATTTTTAAATGTTTTGGTATAATCTAGATGCAATCTGTCAAAAACTAATGTCAAATTCTTTATTGTTTGACTTTCTGCCAAAAGGTGTTCAAAGGAAATTGAGTTTTTCTTTAGCATCTAAGGTAAATGGAAATGTATGTGATGTTTAGCTTTGACTAGAGAGTTACAAATGGATCCATGGAGTTTTGGTTATATAATTTCTATGCTATATGTATGAGGGCACTTCCTTGCTTCCCATGATACTTGGGATGGTGCTGTCAGTGGAGCAAATGTATGCTTATGCAATCTTGTCCATAATATGTATTTCTGTTGCTATTTGAACTGTTAATGCTGTGTAATACCAAGTACTTATATCAAAAATTTGTACTCTATGTAGATAGTGCTTTTGAATTTCTTTCTGATAGTACTTATTCCTGTATTAATACAATAAAGCCAAGCTAACAGGATGACATAGTGAAGCTCTTATTAAAAATGTGTTCTAATTGTTGCTGAGATACTAATGGAAATCTAGAGCTTGCTGCCTAAAGTTATTTTAAATTGTGTATTTTATATTTACATTTTACATTTACATGTTTTATTTATTAAGAATTGCTTTTAAATTAAAAGCTTTACATAAGCTTAAACAAAAGTATGAAAGTATATTTGAACTTTGGGAAACAGTTCACTGTATCAGCACACTGAATGGTTTTGTATTAAGGAAAGCCAGATTCAGTGACAAGTTTGACCCTCACATCTGGAATTGCCATTAGAGAAAAGCAATCATGGAAGCCATATATGTATACTTATCTGTGACATAAGAAGCATATTTATTTTTCTTCTTTTTTTAAGCATATTTCTTTCATTTTAGAAAACCAAAATGCCCAGATTATTATGATTAACTTTAAGTTTTTTGGCCAAAACATAGTTAAGAATTATGGCAGGAAATGCAGAATTATTTCTGAGCAAAGTTTATGGCATCCAAATAATACAGCTTTTAAAGGAATTGATGGATAAACCATTTGAAATTTATATATATTTGTTTTATGTTGATGTCATAGGTCTACCATGTAAAATTTAAACATCAAAACAGATTTTAAATATTTAGGAAGGCCTTCTCTGGAAAATTCTAAACCTTTGTTTTAAAATTATATCTGTAGATATCTGGTCACTCTAATACTGTGAAATTATTTCAGCATTGAGTATTGCAGCTACAAGTGCTTTGGAAACTCTTTAATCTAGCTGTTCATTTTTGGCAAAATCTTTCTTTTTGAAAAGAGCTTATTTTAGGGGAGATATCAATATTGCTTTCTCGGTTTTTCAAAATACCATTTTGTAATTTATTAGTAAATTGTAAGTGCCACAGAAAGCACTGTGCAGTATTCAAGATCCTTGCATTCAGGTTTAAAACTGAGTTTATATACACACATACTAAACACTCAGAAAGCCATGGAACCACTATTCAAACTGCACTGTGGTCTATGCTAGAGGGGTTAGCATGCTTTCTTTGCAGACATGGTTGATTTGAATACAACAACAAAAAATTGTCCTAACTGCCAACTGAAACCCTTGAAAACACTTTTCAATCTGTAGATACAACTGTATCAGGAAAATGTTGATCAAAGTTCAAGTGGAAACATTAACTAGTCTAGCTAGCCTTCTGGTGTTTTCATTGGTTAATTCACAAAGAGCATCGCAGAGTGGATTTTTACCTAGTAGTAACAGTTTGCTGTAAAATTGTATGGTCCAAGGATATGACCATGGAGTTTGTCTTCCGTGTCCCCAAATTTTCTATCCTATGTATCTTGACTCTAATTTTATTCATTTTTCACTTCATTAAACAATAAGGATTTACCTTAAATTAAGCATTTTTTGGTATGTTTATTGTCTCCTAGTGGTGCTTTGTAATGCCATATGGTTGCTGCCCAGCTCGACTTACAAACTTACTCTTTTTGCTTCTCATACTAGCCATTTTGCAAGCCTGAGCTTCTTTGTGGTACAGGTCAAGTACTTATGGAGTAAAGTTAAGTGAATTTTTATTGTGCAGGAATGTCTTCGTTTAAACAAACAAACAAACAAACAAAAAAAGACTGCCCCAGCCCTTGTTTTTTAAATAGAAACATTTTTTATTTTAGAGCAGCTTGGATTTTCTACTGAATATACCATAGTATAGTGAGGGTTATATTTTGTTTTAGGCAGAATGGTTTTTAAAATAGCCCAATTAATTCCATAAATGAATGTTAATTTATTTTATAAAACAGTTGATTTTAAAATAGCTTATTCATATGAGTTATTTAAAAGGCAACTAACTCTTAATGTTTTTAAATATGATTTGATTTATAATAAACTTCCTGGAGGTGAGGGAGGCCTTTAATCTTCATGTATTAAGAGGGGGTGAATGATAATGAATTATTTTTGCCAAGACAGTTTTTTCCTCTTAAAACCCAAGTAATCCTGCCATTTTCACATTTTTCCTTTTGTCCCAAAAAGAGATGGTAAATGTTTTGCACTGTTTGTTGGCTATGGCTGTGTCATGAGGGTTCTACCATGATTGATCAGTGAGGGCCACTGTGTATTTTTCATATATATTCACTGTGGAATAGAATCCAGTGTTGGATTTTTTTTTTAAGTCAGTAGTGAGGAATGGTGGGAAGCATTTGTTCCATTGAATAATTTATAATAGCTAATTTCCCCGTAAGAAGCCTACCAAAACATGATAGATATATCTCACTTGGAAGAAAAGTTGTCTATAAGGTGAATCAATCCTATTTTAATGTATCATGTGAGTACATAAACCCTTTTTTCTCACTGATTTCATGGGATCAAAGTGGAAATTATTCTTCTAGAAAATGACTTGGTTTTTAAGACAAAAAATCAAATTTTTAGGAGAAAAGACTCATTTTCAAATACAGTAATATGTATGTCAGATTCTGAGTGCAAAGTAGATAAATATTTTAGATAGATTTAGATAAAATTTTATATTTGGCATAGTAACTTAATTTTTAAAAATTGAGTAACTTTAAAGATAAACTTTATTTTTTATGTTTATTTTTTGAACACAGTTATAGTCAGTAGTTTCAGATTTTCATCCTCTCTTTGAAATAAAGAATATGTAACTCTTCTTTAATGTTCAGTATTCTAATACTTTAAAGAAGAAGCTATTTTTAAAAATTAAAAGACTGAAATAAAAGAAAGGAATTTACATTTAAACAGTTGAAATTGTAATTTTAAAATATACTAGCAAATTATTAGATAAGCAAATAATTTCTTAGAAGCCATGTAACAGTAAGCTAAATTCAATCCAACAAACTATTGTTGAGCACCTACCTGTGCAGTGGACAATGTTAAGCAGTAGAAATGTGGTATTGCCTAAGAGTAACTAGCTCGTAGTCTAAGAGAGAGTCAGACATATAAATGGATACTTACAATACAAAGTGTAAGTGCCTTGATAGATGAAAATATACAACATCATGGGGACATCTAGGACTCTGAATTCACTTTTGGGAAATCAGGTAAGACTTCTTTCCTCCAAGACTTCTTTCCTCCAGAAGTCTTACCTGATTTCCCCAAACTGAATTAGGACCTGAAGAATAATTAAAATTAAAATAAGCTAAACAGAGGAAGGCCTGGAAGAGAGAGAGTGTTGCAGGTTCAGAGAATAGCAGGTATATAGCCCAATTGCTATTGCTTCAGAGATTTATGTATAATTTGGTATGGCTAGACTATGGAGTTTAAAGGTAATGGAGAATAGCAAGACATTGGTCTGGAGTGGTAAAATGAGACCAGATTATGAAGGGATTTATAAGAGTGATCAGAAAATTAAAGAGTTTCTCAAAGAGATTTTTAGTAAGATAGTGACAGGAGCATTTTAAAATTTGCAATTCAGTTTGGCAGAAGAGTGACTAGCAGCAGTTGGGCAGATAATGGCAAGATCAAACTTAAAAAGACTGGTTCCTTTCTAAAATAGATGAGAGGTGATGGTACCATTCTTCTAGATAGTGAATACTGGAAGAGAATCAAGTTTGAAAGTGGAAGAATATTAGTTTGTTTTCAACATTTGATTTGAAGTGCCTGTAGACGATCTAATTTGAGGTGTCCAGAAAGGAGCTGAATATATGAATATAGAGCCAAGCTCAAGAGAGAATGAAGCTAGATACATAGATTAGGAAGGTAATCATCATGAGAATGTTAACTGAACCCACACGAGTCCACAAGTATCTTCAGGGCTCTCCATCTTTAGCATCAGCGTATGATAATGATTTTGTTACCTAATTCATTATGTTTCAGATGTGAATGCATTGTGAAATATTTAATGTACTATACCAATATAGGATAGTATTAACTGTAATGAAGAGTGCATTTACTGAACACATTGCTATAAAACTGGTGTAGTAAACTCTGGGCCAGTGTGGACCATCATTTGGGGCAGGAAAAAAAGTCATGTATTTTTTTCCCTTTTTTAAATTGACATATTAAAAGTTATATGTATTTAACATGTACAACATGATGTTTTGAAATATGTGCAGTTGGCTCTCAGTAGCTACAGATTCAACAAACCATGGGTGGAAAATATAGTATTTGCAAGTCAGCTTTGTGTTGATGGGCTCCACAGGACTGATTGCAGGAGCATCCATAGATTTTGGTAGCTGAGGTATCTTTGAACCTCTGGATACTGTGGGAAGACTGTATATATTGTGAAATGGCTAAATTGAGATGATTACCATATGTATTAGCTCACATACCTATTTTTTATGATGAGAACACTTAAAACCTCTCAGCAGTTTTTAAGAATACAGTATATTGTTGTTATTAACTGTACTCACCATGTTGTACAACAGATATCTTTAATTTATTCTTCCTATCTAACTGAAATTTTGTTATCTTTGACATCTCCCCAACCCCCTCTCCACACAACTCCTGGTAACCACCACTTTACTCTCTACTTCTGTGAGTTCAAATTTTTTAGATAACATATATAAGTGGACGTAAATGTACTTTGTGGATTTTTATATTCTTTCACTTAGCCTTTCACACCTCACTTCACAGCTTTGTGAGGGAGAGGTAGGTATTTTTATTGCTGTTTTCCGGTTTAAAAATGTAGTGATATCAAGTAACTTTCCTAAAGTCTCTCATTGCTCACTAGTGAGTGACAAATTAAAACTTTGAAGAGGGACTTGGGTAGAGAGAGAAGTGAGCAAAAAACCATTTCAGTGAGAGAGCAGTAACCTTACTGCATTTAAGTGTACTTAGATCGGAATTACACCATTTTTCAAATGTATTCAGTTTATTTAAAACTTGAATACCCCATCTCTTACTCTGTTCTAGGTGCCATGGTATCAGTTACCAGAATGTTGTACTGTTTCTGAAAATTATTTTCAGTATAGTAGTTAAGGACGTTAAGGCTTCAAAGCCATTGGCCCAGTTTTGATAAGAAATGAAGTTGGGAGCTGGGTGCAGTGGCTCACACCTTTAATTTCAGCACTTTGGGAAGGGTCAAGGTAGGAGAATTGCATTAGCCCAGGAGTTTGAAACCAGCCCGGGCAACACAGGGAGACCCCATCTCTAGAAAAATAGCTAATAAAAAAATTTGCTGGGCATGGTGGCATGTGCCTGTAGTCCCAACTAAGTAGTTCTCTACTAAGCCCGGGAAGTCAAGGCTGCAGTGAGCCATGATTTCACCACTGCATTCTAGCCTGGAAGACAAAGTGAGACCTTGTCTCAAAAAAGTAAAAGTTAAAATAATAATAATAATAATAATAATAATAATAAAGCTGGAAATCAAGGATATATATTCTTCATCTCTTCACTTGACACTAAGACAAGTCACAAACCTGAGGAGTATTGCCTATTTATTCCTATTTATTAGAAAAAAAAACAAAATACGGTTGTTTCTCAACTCTTTTATCTAGGTATGAATGTGTTAAAAATTAATTTTAGTGTTATATATAAGCCAGTATAAATGACAGTAGAATATATTTGTATAATGCTTTAATATTTACATACTTTGACATATTTTCTCAAACAACCCTTACAGTTCTCAGAGGAGGTAGTCAGAACAGGTATTAACCTAATTTTATTTTTGAACAAACAGGTTCAGAAGGTAAAGTCAACTTGTTTCAGAGCTAGAACTTTTCCTGTTATACCACCCTGCTTCTAGATGTGCAATCTGTTTAAACATTAAAATAATTTAAAATTGGAAATTAAAATAACATTATTGCAGTTATTTTAATTTCTTGCCTGGAGTGTTTCAGTAGTGGTTCCTGTAGTATCGGGGAAGTTAAAACAAATGTTCTTTTATACTCTTTTAGACTCTACAACTTCAGTTAATCCAGATTTTCTACCCAATAACATGTTTGGGAGCCTGGGATCTCTGGGTGCCCAACCCTTCTAAGTGCTTAGAAGCTCTTAGAATGTTCAGTGAAAGGCAGCGAAAAGGCCTGTTGTGGATACCTGCTGCATACAGCTAAAACCTGTTAGGTGCCTTCATGTGAATCCCTGAAGACACCATGATGAAACTGATAAACATGTCATAATTCAAGTAAAAGCTTATTATGAGTGCTAGATTATAGCAATATACTGAATACTTTTCTGATTTTACTACTTTGGCCATTGCTCATATACCTCTAGCTGGAATGCTTTGTCTCATGTCAGTCTGCCAAAACTAAATTCAACCAGCCTTCAAAGCCAGCCCAACTGATAACTTTTTTTGTAAAGCTTTTCCTACTTACTCTAACACGTAATGATGTAAAATTCTTAGAACAGTCTGTCATATTCCCAATGCAGATGTCACATGTAACTTTGTTATTAGTATTTTACTTTCTTGTGTATATCTCGTATCTTCTTTGGTTTCTTTGTTATAGAACGTTGTCTTCCCATAAACTTGAATATTATCCCTTTCCCTTAGAAAAGGGAAATGTGGGAGAGGTGGGGAGATGGTTACATCAACCAAATTTTTGCTTGTTAAAATGGGCTTTTGTTGATGTGAGTCTATGATCCCATTTACTGTTGTGGCAGTATCTTGGTAGTAGGAATTACTGGGTACATTGGAGAACCTCAGAAGGGAGAATGGTCATGTTCTCCAGTACCATATCTGAATATCTGAATCCTGCTCTGGAACACAGTTCTTATTCTCTACGCTTGATCCCATTCTCTGTATCAAACAGGTTTACCTCGTTCTCTGTAAGAGCCAATTCCAGCCCCATTAAGCCAGGAAATCCAGCAATAAAGAATTGTTCCCAGCAGCATGTTTTGTACTTAGATTTTCTTCTTCTTCTTCTTCTTTTTTTTTTTTTTTTTTTTTTTGTTGTTGTTGTTGTCGTTTTGATGGAGTCTCACTCTGTCACCAGGCTGGAGTGCAGTGGCACTGTCTCGGCCCACTGCAACTTCCACATCTCGGGTTCAAGTAATTCTTCTGCCTCAGCCTCCCGAGTAGCTGGGACTACATGTGCACGCCACCATGCCCAGCTAATTTTTGTATTTTTAGTAGAGATGGGGTTCACCATGTTGGCCAGGGTAGTCTCAGTCTCTTGACCTCTTGATCTGCCCGCCTCAGCCTCCCAAAGTGTTGGGATTGCAGGCGTGAGCCACCACGCCCAGCCAGTACATAGATTTTCTAAAGTGTTCAACACTCTATCAGTTCAGATTCCACCATAATTTATTTGATCAATCAAGCACTGCTTTGTTTCTCTGTAGCTCTCTTGGAATACAACATAGTCAGAGATGTGTAGAGTATGGGCCTTCTAGGTTTGCCAAATTTTGTGCTGAAGGAAAATGATGGCTCCATCACTCTTCCTACCTAACTCCTAGAAGGGCAACATGGTATTGTGATAGAAACATGGGCTTTGAAGATAAGCAGTCAGATTCTGATTCCTATTCTTCAAATAGTCCAGCCTTGTAGAGATCACTTATCCTCATAGTTAGCAAGACTTCCTCATTTAAAAAATTCTTTCCTCATAGGGTTGTTATGAAGAGTAAGTGAATTGTTCCGTGAAAGAATCTAACACAGTATTTAGCACATGAATAGTTTCTCTATATATGTGGCCTCTCTCCTGGAATGATCACCTTGTCCCAGTTTGTCCAGAGTTTTCCTAGTTTTATCACAGAAAGTCTCATGTATACTAGGAATCAATCAATGTCTCTTTGTTTGTTTGTTTGTTTGTTTGAGACGGAGTTTTTGCTCTGTTGCCCAGGTTGGAGTGCAATGGTGCATTCTCGGCGCACTGCAACCTCTGCCTCCTGGGTTCAAGCAATTCTCCTGCCTCAGCCTCCCGAGTAGCTGGGATTACAGATGCCCGCCACCACACCCAGCTGATTTTTGTATTTCTAGTAGAGAGTTTCACCATGTTGGCCAGGCAGATCTCAAACTCTTGACCTCAGGTGATCCATCTGCCTCTACCTCCCGAAGTGCTAGGATTACAGGCGTGAGCCACCATGCCTGGCCTCTCTTCTCTCTGTTACTTGACTTTTCTTGGCTTATTGGCCATTCCTTGAATAAGGTACAGTCAAGTTTTACTTTAGAGTTTAGACTTTTAAGTAGCTCTGAAAAGAGTTCCTTAGTTTGTTGGTTTTTACTTATTTTTTTCATTAATGTTTCAAGGTATATTATGAGGTTGCATTATTTAATTGCTTTGTCGATTGAGCCAGGCAGATCTTTCATTTATTAGCTGGCCTGATATCGGGGCAGGAAAGCTTATGAGTTACTTTCTAAAGTGGTGGTTTTATCAAAGGTAGTAATTTCAATCAGCTGACCTATTGGTGGGTTCTGATTACTTTACAAAAGTGGATGGTATTGACAAGCCTCCATCTACTTGGAAGTTTTAAAATGTGTTCTTTTTATTAAAAGGGCTTCATCCTGTGAAACCAGTTTTTTCAAATTGAAGTTCTCTCAGTATAGGCATAATGAGTTACAAAAATGATTGCAGTATTTTGGAATTGTTTTCCACCTTTATATAAACTCAAATGTCAATGTGTTCAGTAAGCCAAGCAAACTTTCTAATGAAACAAGTATAATTATGATTTATTTATATTTTTATTTCATTTCTCATTTTTTTCAGCAATCTTTCCTGTCCTCTACTATGTTTCCTTTTTAATTAAAAAACATCAAGTAGAAAACAAATATCTGGTTTTTTTGTCAATGTCATGGTCTTATGTCAAGATCTTGAAAGGTATCTCTCCAAATTATTGTTCTGCTATAGTTATTTCTATCAAAGAAGTCCTCTTGTATAGCTATTTGTTGAATTGTGTACCTACTGAATTAGTCAAAGCTCTAGCTAAAACCATTTTTTTCTTTACCTCTCCCCTCCCCCAAAACTTGCTTTTGTTATGTATTGGCTTGCTAATCCTTGTGTTGAGCAGTATCAGACATCACCTTTCTTGGGGGCAGTTAGTCCACTCTTCCGCTTTCTTTGTCAGAGGGCTCCCTTAATAGGAGAAGTCAACAGGGAGGACAAAAAGGATTGAAAGTTGTATTTAATCAGGGTCAGAGAGGTGGTGTTCAGAGTGACGGGCCCACAGGCAGGCTGGCCTTTTATGCTTGCCGACGCAGATGGTCCCAGAGCATTCAGCTAAGTGAAGAGAAAGCTGCCCAGTGAAAGCTATTGTAGGGTAGCATCGTTACAGTTGAGAAAGGTTGCCAGGGGTAACTAGAGAGTATCACCAGTATCGTGTGATCACTAGGCTGTGCCATTGAAAATGTTAGACTGAGGATTGTATTGGGTCCCTTGGCATCCTGATGTTCGTGTGTAAGCAGTATTAGCTTACATTAGTGTTTTTAATTTAGTTTTTTCTGTTTTCTTCCCTTTGTTCTTTCCCTGCCTTTTTAAATATATAAAACATAGACTTATTTTAATTCACAATTTTGTAAAACCTTCTGAAAACATACCATTATTTAACAATATATCTCTGATAGGCTTTATGATTTGGTATAAACTATACCAAATTTTTGTGGATAAATTGGATTTATGAAAATACATTGTAATATTTCTCATTTGAACAGCTCTAAGTTGATTTTCCATTGCTCTGAAACTGCCCTAGTATATCCCAAGATGGATAGTTTTTTTTTCTTGTGATTTTAAGTAACTTATTTTAAAATATGTTAGCATTTACCTGAAAACAGTAGATAGCATTGAGTGCAGAGTTGTGACCAAGAACTCCCAAATATTTATGAAATCTATCTTTAAGTTTTGCCTAAGGCAAAAGTAAAAATATGCATCCCAAATGAGCCAGAACCAAAATAGTATAACAATCATTGGTCTCAATTTAATATACTTAATATACTTTGAATATGATCTTGATATGCCAGTTTTGGAATTTTTTAAATTTCATCCTTTCTCTTGTCCCCTGGATATTTTAAGAAATTACTTATAGTCACATACAAAATGTAAACACAGTAGTCTCCTGCCATCACTAGAGGAAAATGCATGGAGATTTCTATTCAATGTAAAAGTGAAATTTGAAGTGTAACTAACATTCAAGGTGAAATGATAATAACTTTGCAAATTATTGTATTAACTTAGATTACCAGTCAACCGAATTTAAGTCACCCTTAGGTCAGCCAGAGCTGATTTTGACTTACTACTACTTTCTCACCTGTTGGGATAACATTAAGTGAGGACAAACATAATACTATCCTGTAATACCAACACTGGTATTTAAGAGCTAATAATCTCCAATGGAATTATTTTGTGTTAAAGGTAACTTTTAGAAATTGGTGTGTTTCAAGTGGAGCCAGGCTTTAAAATGTCTTCTGATACCCCCACTTAATAGTTTTGACTCTAAATTAATTTCAGACCTTTATTGAAAAATCTCAAATTTATGTTAAAATGAGCTGTTTGTTTCCTTCCTTTCATTAAAATATAGCTGAGTCATTTTCATTTACAACTCATATTCCCATAAATAAGAGCATTTGTCACAAAAAATTAATGAATCTAGTAAAATTTAGAACTTAGATTCTAAAAGGTTTATAGATATGGCAAGAAAACTTTTTTTTGGAAAATTGAACTTTTATTAAAAAATCAACACAATGTGATTTCCCTTTATTTCCTGAAGAACAACTGAAGAATAGTAATTTATCTTTTATCATCATAGTTTTTTTTTTTTGTTTTTTTTTTTAAGGAAAATCATAATATGATCATCTAAAAGACTTAGGGGGAAAAAATACGTCTGTATCACTTATGGTGAGGTTGACTTACCAGGATTTATGAATAAAGATTGTAGTGTCAATGCAAATTTTAATTACATCGCTTCTTTAATGAATCATGGTAAGTCTAAGACATTGAAGTTACAGCATTTTATCGTTCTTTATTATTTTTAATTTACCAATCCACTTTTTCTTTGTCTATTCACATGATATAGATGTGACTGAAACACATGGTAAACCAAATGACCTTGAAGAAGAAAAGAACAAATTTAAATTTCCATTTCATGTATTTTCATTTAAATTGACCATGTGACAAACACACAGTGGGACCAGGGAGATTCACATAAAAAAAAAATTTACATTAAACTTCAACAGAGACTTCCTATCACTTTGGTTTTTGAATCATTACAGGTAACATGAATATGAGAGGAAATGTTACATATCTAGTAGTTATCACGTGTCATCACAACAAAGATTAAAAAACAAAACTTTTTATGATTCACAGGTATAGATACGAATGTTACCTCCTTGATACAACTTAAAGTTGACTCTTTAAAGATAATCCTTTTATAACCATCCTATCAACACATATTTTTAAGTATATAAATTATTATATGTGCACTTATAATTTTATACTGGAAATCAGGAGCTAGTAAACTAATTTCAATTTTGCCAGTCGTTTAAATTTTTCTACGACATGAACGAAAACCTTTTTCGATTCCATTATTATGTTAGTAATAGTAATATATGAGTGTTACCAGAACATTAATGATTGGAATGTATAGCAAAACCCATTAATGATGGTGTCAATTAAGGTCTATTCCTATATTTCAGGCATATGGCAGTTACAATGAGAAGGTACAACCAGAATAATTACAATTTATTTGTTATAGTGAATTCCATTTTATGAAAACTAGCAGGCTTTTTAATCTGAACAATATTCATACTAACTAACATACTTAAGAGGTACTCAAATGCTTGCTGAATAAATTTAGTTTAAGATAATAATTTTGAAAGTTGGCTGACATAAGAAAAATGGTAATCTTTAATGGGAAATTGCAGCCTTTGATGTTTATTTACTAAGAGTTGGGAACTTTTAAAATGCTGTTAACCCTTTATATTTATTTGAATCTTATCTGGGAAAATTGAGAAGGCTCATTGTTATTTTAAGGATCCCAGACTCCCACAAAAAAAAAAAAAAAAAAAAAAGAAAAGAAAAGAAAAGATGAGAGTGGGATGACGATGACTAGAGAGCTCCAAGTGATAGAATCTAGGAAAGAACACTGAAAAAAGGAGTCAGAAGGTTTGGGTTTAGCCCGCTAATATGTGTTTATTACTTACCTATAAAAAGATTACTTATCTTTAAAAAGATGATCTCTACTACTTTAAGAATTATTACATTCATGAAATTAGAGTAAGTATGTGAAATACATACGAGTTGAGTATTCCTTATCCAAAATGCTTGGGACCAGAAATGTTTTAGATTTTGGATTTTTTCAAATTTTGAGATATTTGTGTTATATACTTAAAAGTTGAGCATAACATTTCCTTTCAGTGCCATGTTAATGCCCAAAAAGTTTCTTTTTTTTTTTTTTTTTTGGATTAGGGATACTCAGCTTGTACTTGGAAAACTGTAACATATGGTATGCATGTAAATTGATGGTTCAAATAATCACTAATACTACTCACATTGCTGCCACTGCTGATGCCTTATAACTAGTATCAGAAGAGTCTCCTTGGATGTTTATACTGTAGTCTACCCTTATCTTTAAGGAATACATTCCAGCATTCCCAGTGGATGTCTAAAACTGCAGATAGTACTGAACCCTATATACATTGTTTTTTCCTATACATACATCCCTATGATAAAGTTTAACTTATAAATTAGGCACAATAAGAGAACAACTAGAACAATTATAACAGCATACCATAATGTCAGTTAATGTGAATGTGGCACTGTACTTACCCTTCTTGTGTTGATGTGAAATTATGAGATGAAGTGAGGTGAATGATGTAGGCATTGTAAGCATTGTAATATAGTATTAGGCTACTACTGACCTTGAACACAAGCATTGTGATACCTCAACAGTTAATCTGATAACCCAGATGGCTACTAGATGACTTACAGGTAGATCAGGTATATAGCATGAATACACTGGACAAAGGTATGATTCACATCCTAATGGGGACAGTGCAAGATTTCATCGTGCTACTCAGAATGGCATGTAGTTTAAAACTTAGGAATTGTTTATTTCTGGAATTTTCATTTAATATTTTTGGATGCAGCTGACTATGGGTAACTGAAACTGTGGAAAGTGAACCCACCAATAATGGAAGGCTACTGTATTTTAATATTTGCCAACATTGAGCATTTGAAATCAGCTACTTTGGCAGGAAAGATTATAAATAATTGAGTAGATATCAATGGATGAGCATGGTAGTGCTCTATCAGCCCTTTGGGAGCCCATGAGTAACCTATCATGTGGTTTTAGCTTTTTGTCTTGATTCACTTTATCAAAATGGAACTATAGATGACTTGTGGTAGGTTCTAGAATGCAAGAAATGAAAAAATAAACGAATGAGCTTCTTTGCCCAGCCACAGATTCTTAACAGTGTTGAGGGAATTGTCCTGAGGTCTTTGCAAAATCCTAAATTAATGATTATCAGTATAACAGGTTTTTCTTTACTTCTTTCCATGTAACACACATTTTCTTCCAACAGATATTTTTAATTGACCTCTTCAGATCAACATTAGCAGGTGACATTTTAATAAGCATTCTACTTTTTACCTGATGAAACTAGAATAAAATGCCATTTCTGACTGGTTACTAGCTTTCAAATAGCAGCCTTGTAGAACCTGCCATTCAGATTCATGAGTCAGAAGAATTTATAAATTATGATAGGTCATGGATCTTTGTTTTTTCCCCAGATTGTCAAAAATACACACCAAGTGTGGTGCAGCTTTATATACTCTTTTTTTATATACTAGCCAACAGCCTACAATGGTAGTTCTCATCGTGTGGTCTGTGTACCTCTGGGAGTCTCTAGTTCCTCTCAGTGTCCCTTTCTTCAAGGTCAAATCTGTTTTCATAATAATACTAAGAAGTTATTTACCTTTTTCAGTGTGTTGACATTTGCACTGATGGTAAGGAGTAAGGAGTAAAACTGCTGGCTCCTTAGAGTGAATGAAGGCAATTACATCAAACCTTACTAATAATATTCAATATGTTATTTCTGCATACCTGTAGTTTTTTTTAAAAACTAGTTAGTTTCACTTAGGAATGTTCTTGAAGCAATACAAATAATTTTATTAAGCCTCAATACTCTAGCACATGTCTTTGAATATTCTGTATGATGAAACAGGAAGTGTACTATACACATAAAATAAAACTCGGTGAACTAGTATTTTCCACATGACCCATTCATTATGTTACAAAATTATGCATGAGTGAAAAATTCATTCACTGTCCAAGAGAGACCAATTTTAGATTTTACATTGTAACTTACTTTTAGGAAACTATCACCTGCTAATTTTGGCCTAGTGTGAAAGAACAGTTTCCACAGATACGGTAAAAAGCAATTGAATTAATATTTTATTTTTCAGCTGCATAACTGTATAATGCCAGATAATCTTCATACTATAGGGGAAAAATTTTTTTTTCAACCCTCATAGGTTCTTAATTGGATATGGACACCTATAACAAAAGACAGAAGTTTATTAACATGTATATTTTATATATACATGGGAGACACCCGTGGAATTAGTAGTTTTCAAGGTGGCTTTGAATAGAGCATTTTCAACAAAGAACAACAAGTTTTTAGATAATATAAGACTGAGGAAAAGGACTTTGAATCTGTAGCAGTAGTAAATTGTAGAAGGGCAAATCAATATGGCGGGTAGAGGCTAGTTGGCGAAGCTTATTAATATAGATTCCTTTCCAGGCTAAAGTTGTCTTCAGTGGTTAACCTTTGTTCCTCCTAGTAGAGAGGTGGGCAGGATACCTTTTGTCTTTGCAAATCTATGGCTTGATTTAGGCAAGTGGAGGGCAGAGAGGTTTCTTGCATCTGGTCCTTCAAAACTACCTTCAGTAGAACAACCTTCCTATTTTGGGGTAGCATATTCTGGTTTCCCAGAACATACTTCAGTCAGAACAACGTATCACAGCAGATTAAATACAGAGTCAGATATGACAACTCAACTATTTTCTATTAAGTCAAATATGGAAAGACATTTGAGAAATACAAAACAATGCCACTCTTCTTATTTCTTCTTATTTTGGAAAATAGATTTTTCATAGAAGTGTCATTTTTATTTATTTTTTATTTTTAAATTAGTGGAAAACTATTTTTTTTTTTTTTTAGTTTTAATGTCTAGTGTGGAAGATACTAATAGTAACAGACCAAATAAACAAAGGCTGTTTGAGGCTTTCAATTTTTAAGAATGTAAAGGGATCCTGAGACTTAAAAATTTGAGAACTGCTAACCTCTCTCTCTCACTATGTGACTCGCCTACTCCCCCTTGGCCTTCTGCCATGATTCTGAGTTTCCTGAGCCCTCACTACAAGCTAAGCAGATGCTGGTGCCATGCTTCTTTTGTATATAGCCTGCTGAAGAGTGAACCAAATAAACCGTCTTTTCTTTATATAAATTTCACAACCTCAGGTATTTATAGCAACACAAAGATTAAAACCTTATTAGGGCAACTGGTATAGCTGGTCCTAAAATTTTAAGATTAGGAACTATACTTTGTATTCTGGTTAGTAAGTATAAAAGCCCTGGATGAGAAATTAATCAGAGGAAAGCTTTATTGCAAATTAAAGGACTCAGGAGACTAGGTATCACTGGGCAATGAAGGATACCTCATCAGACCCCCTTTGAGCAGTTTGCTTTTATCATTACTTTGAGACATAGTGCTCAAAGTAATGAGATGAGCACTATGTCTCTGTTTCTCAATTTCTCCAGTTATAAAATAGGACCATTTTTACATCAGCACCTCCTCTCCCTGTCTTACAGGGGTTTGACAAGGATCAAATGAGTTGCTATAAAGAGAACATGTGAGATAAATAAGATATCTCCTCACAGTAGGTTTCCAGGATCGTGTCTAGGATGATCACAGTCAGCATGTGGTTAAGACACAGATTCAAGAGGCATATCAAAGGAGATCTGATAAGATTTAGTGACTGGATGAATACAGGGAATAAACAGAAATTAGTTAAAAATTATTCTAAGGGGCCAGATGCTGTGGCTCATGCCTGTAATCCTAGCTCTTTAGGAGGCTGAGGCGGGCAGATTACTTCAGGCTAAGAGTTCCAGAGCAGCCTGGGCAACATGATGGGACCCGTCTCCACAAAAAATACAAAAATTGGCATGGCACATGCTTGTAGTCTCCCAGCTAGCTGCTTGGGAGGCTGAGGTGGGAGGATCGCTTGAGCCCGTGAGGTTGAGGCGACAGTGAGCCGTGATTGTTTGTGCCACTGTACTTTAGCCTGGGTGAGAGAGCGAGATCCTGTCTCTTAAAAAAAAAAAAAAAAAGTTTGTTCTGAGGGCTTAATTGTCAATATTTTTGTAACAAATTGGAGGAATTGGAGAGAAAAACAAATTATAGATGTTTAAAAACCCAGGCTTTTAAGAACAGGATTGTAGGATTGTAGCACAGAAGTTAAAGAAAAGTGGCTAGAAAAATAGTTAAGGACACAACAGGTAGGGTGTGGATGTCTGTTTAAGGTTGGCTTTCAGGAAGCAGAGGAGCTTTGTAAGACAATAGCCAAGCATGGAAAAGAAACTTGGATTATTATAACATGTGGCAGAAAATATGAAAAACAAAAAAGCAAAAAAAAACTTGGATTAGCCTCTCATGGTCAGGGCTGGTTACACAA
The DNA here is from genome assembly GCF_043159975.1 of Macaca nemestrina. Lineage (NCBI taxonomy): Eukaryota > Metazoa > Chordata > Mammalia > Primates > Cercopithecidae > Macaca > Macaca nemestrina. The sequence goes on from NC_092138.1 coordinate 66,610,766, forward strand.
TTTGTGGGATACAGTGCGAATGAAAATGAAATGCAGGCCTTTGTTCAAAAAGCAAGGGGAAAAGTACAGTTAAGAGTACTAATGTTTGAAGCTTTTTTCCTTTGGGAAGAAAAACATGGTAGAGTTAATAGCAATAAATAAGTAACAATACAAATTTAAAATTATGTTTGTGGGTATCATGATTTTATAAAAGATAATAAATAATACCTTATCACTGAAATCTTGATTAATTATGACTTTCTAGCTCTTTTTTCTGCAAATTCATTTTAGTCATCAAAATTTATACTTCCATAAAGTTTTGTTTTTAATTTATATAATTGGAATTAATGTCAATTATGTTTGGCAAATGCAAGATTACAAATATTTTTGATAAGTTTCGATTTTGAGGAGGATCCTTGTACTGATGCCACTGTTAACATTTTATAGGCTATGACAACATTAGGATAAATTTCTGATAAATTATTTCAAAATCTAAATTTAGAACATCTAGAGCTAATTTTTAGAACAATTTTTCTAAAAGCTTTAACTCTTTACAAATCAGTTCTGTGTATAAATTTAATTCTAAGTGCAAATTTATACAGTGGTATTTAAATATTCTTTCTGCTGTTTCTTGTAACTTGGAAGTTGTACAAGAAACCAAATGGCTTCATGACTTGTATATAATTCAGAGTGTCTGTTTGTGCATCCTATATCATATCTTCAGGTACATGGAAACATTAAATTTAAAATAATCCTTCTCATTAACAGTTGATTCTTCATTAAAACAGTTGGTTCTCATACGAAAATACTGTTCTTTTCAACCAAATGTGACAATCTTTATATTCAATTTCTCTTTCTAAAGCTATTGCTATTTGGTTTGCAATGTTGCAGTGGTTTATTTTTTTATTTTTTATTTTTTTTGAGACGGAGTCTTGCTCTGTCGCCCAGGCTGGAGTGCAGTGGCCGGATCTCAGCTCACCGCAAGCTCTGCCTCCCGGGTTTATGCCATTCTCCTGCCTCAGCCTCCCGAGTAGCTGGGACTACAGGCGCCCGCCACGTCGCCCGGCTAGTTTTTTGTATTTAGTAGAGACGGGGTTTCACCGTGTTAGCCAGGATGGTCTCGATCTGCAGACCTCGTGATCCGCCCGTCTCAGCCTCCCAAAGTTCTGGGATTACAGGCTTGAGCCACCGCGCCCGGCCATTACAGTGGTTTATAAAACTGGAGATTATAAATGCTTTGATGAATTCTGATATATTTTTGGTGCCATGACTTGGATACTTTGCAATAATATGCTGACAAAGGTTTTACTCTCTGGGCACCAACACTTCCTGTCCTGGTCCTTAGGCTGGAGAGTTAATATTTGCGCATATGCTGTTAGGATAGGTTCCAGGAAGAGGGGTACTTTGGCTTTCCACTGTATATCCCCAATGCTGAGCCACTCCTCTTCCTTGGGGCTGCTGCCATCGTTGCCATTGCCAATCGGGGCTCAGTCCTGGCCACTGCCTTGAGTGCCCTGTGTTGTCCAGATCTGTCCCAGGTATTCACATTTGGGCCCAGGCAGCCAGTCCAGGTGCTTAGTGCCTATGCTGACACTTGACATGTTTCCTCTGTTCCATGCTCCATTGTCCCACCAGTCTTCATCTACAGAGTACAAGTTCAAAGTCATTAACAAGTTCAAGATGGCGACAAAGGACCGTTCAAATAAGTAGAGACCCCTTCTGAAAGCAAGCCCATGTGTGACTGCACAAGTTACATACCTAGTAAGCTTACTCTGCCCATTTGTATTACCGAAGTAGTAAGAGTACTAAACTGCCTTTAAATGGCTCTGTTCAGGACTTCCCTAAGATGAACTATTTGACCTTAATGGGACCTATATAGTTATTAGGGGCAGAGACATGGTAGTTTTCATGCAGGTGCTCAGTGAGTTTGTTTTAAAACATGCTACCTTCTTAGTAAGACTTGATGCTCCTCTAGGAGCCTTATGAAAGCTGAATTCCCTGGCAGCCAAGACTGCAGCTGTTAAATCTGACTGGGGTTCTAAGAGGAAGGCTTTTGAAATGGAGTTAAGACAAACTGCTCTATCAAAATACTCTTGTTGATTTAGTTTTCTGTGTTTTATTCTATATCTTTCTTTTAATTACCACTTGGATTTTTATTATTTCTGATCTCCATTTTTTTGTTGTTGTTGTTGAAGGAAAGGGATCATAGATTATTATTTAGCTCTCACCACTGGCTGCTTGATATGGCCTGTTTATCAATGCTGATAACCAGAGTTTTGGTGGTTGTTGATATATGTCCCCCTTAATTAATTAATCTTGTAATCTTGTACCTCTGTGAGAGACATTTTTAAAGAAGAAAATCAAGAAAAGTTTCTCATAGCCTCATTTGTCATTTTTTTCTTCTTTAAAACGTCAACAGATTTTTTTTTAGAGGAAGTTTCTCTAACTAAATGTCTTTTGTCCTCGGTAAAATGGACAAGAGTTGAAACAAGCAATGTATATGAAAGGTGAAGTCATCAAAGTCAACACACAGACCCCAGATTGCACTCAGCCACTTCTTTGCTTCCCACAGTGTGCTTTCTATGCTGTAAAATGCTATCTTCAATGAACTAGAATTGGAGTTACTGTTTGATTCTCCTCTTACCCTCTTAACCTTGGCCAAAGATATTTTCATTATCACTTCCTAACTGATGTGCCACATCCATTGCAAAAATAAGTTATGGTGAGCAAGATACTGATTCCTTGTGTTCTCAGGGTGGCCTGGCAGGAGCTTCTGGGTCAGTTGTCTCTGAAGGTGCCCTGCTCCATTTGCCCGAATGTGCTCTATAAACATCTTTCCTTGAGCACTATGAAATGAAAAAGGCTTGGAAGTACTGCCTTAAACTTCAAATGAAAAACTCACAAGGAAGTGAAATTCCAAAATTAAGCAATTACCTTTTAACCATTTATGTAATCAGTATTGTTTTTGTTCTTTTTCAGTTTTTTCCTCCTAATTTTCGTCAAGGTAAACATCTAAGCAGCAAGTAATATACTGATGAAAATAAATTTTGAGATTTGTAGTCTAATAACTTGTCTTCTGATTCTTGTGTTAATAGGAACCAGAGGTCTTAGTAAATGAGAACTATGACTCTGGGTGCTCAAATTGTTTTATCCCCACATTCATTGTGTGAAAGATTTCAGCCTATAAGGAAGAAATTATGTCAGTTTATAGAGTCTCCTCATTGTAGAAAAGTTCCCATTTTTATACTTTTGATGATAACAAAGCAGCTCCATTGGATTGTGGTTGACAATAGCAATCTGTATGTTTTTGCTGGCAACATACAGATCATAAGTAGAACATATTTCAAAGTTGCACATGATCCAAGAGAAAGTGTGCCGAATTTTGAACTTGGTTAGTACAAAAAGGTGGGTTTTTTTTTTTATTTTTGTAAAGAGATTGGATAACTGAAAATTTAGATAAACTCTAAGAAAAGTAGTTATTTACAAAAAGTATACTGAAGTATAAAAAGATAGTAAACATAGTCATAATGACTATAGTTGCTAGCTATATATTCAGTTTATCTGAGGGGGCAGGAACTTTGGGATCATCTTATTTTATGAACTCTAATTATCAATTTTTCTTACTAGTTACTTGTTGCAATAACTTATACTATTATACTTTATGTGTGGTTTTGACTTTTTAATGGTAGTATCTTCTTTACCAGTTGACTGTTCAAAAAATATGTAAGTATAGTGTCCCCTTGTTGGCAGAGAAAGGGATTCGCATCTTCACAGTTTACTCACAGCTGCAGTGGTGAGCTGCCCTCTCCTGGTCATCTATGCCTTCCAGAACTCCCAGTGGATACCAGGGAAAATCATACATTTTGCCAAATAAACGGATGTTTTAATCATCTTTGATCTTAACATTATCTTATTTTGTGACACTGTAGTATAAAGCTCCACTGTAGCTCCTTACTTTTCATCTCTTAAAAGACATTGTTGACAGAAAAGATGAGTCATCTTTTTTCTCCCATGTTCTTGTAGGCATTCTATCCACCCGAGATTTTTGCCCCATTACTTCAGTCTTAATGGACAAATTTTGTGCCACCCTTGTTTACTAAATTCTTGAGATTTACTTAGAAGATGTTTCTTAGTTTGTCTGTTCACTTTGGGGAAAAGAGATTTTCAGAACTATCTTAAATAAGTAGATTACCCAAGATGTTCTTTTCATAGATTTTTTTTACATACTTTCTTAAAGATGAGCATCAAATTTTCTCTACTATTAATAATTCATGTTGTACATGAGTTTACCGATGATTCTTCTTAAAACCAGTGCTTATGTTTTTATTTTTTTAATTCTCTATTCTTCAAGTCCTATTTCTTATAAGCCCATCCTTATTTTAGACTCTAGACTTGGGGACCTATGGGATTTGCATCAATTATGGTGCTTAACAAAACTTTAATACCAGAATTTTAGAATCTTACTTTCTTGTTGAAAGTAGCAGTTTGTCCCAGCCTTTTCCTGTTATTTACCAGGAGATCCTTCTATATACTCTCATATTTTGTATTTTTAAAATGGAAGGAATGAAAAAAAAAACCCTGTGGTTTTCATTGTATTTCCCATTTATATTTGTACCTTGCTACTAGTTGCTATTTCTATTAAGATTCCTAGAAAACTTTTTATGATATGTTGTTTCTAAAGTTCATATATATTTTAGTAACTCAGTATAACTCATTATTTACTAAGGAAGCATACTAATATTGCATATCCTCTTAAATATCCTACAGTTAAGAACAAAAGACTACAAGACATCAGGCCTTTTTTTTCATTTATTAGTCATTTTACCTTTTAGACAATTTTATGTAATTATTTTTCACGTGGCAAATTTCATTGTACACTACACACATTTGGGGAAGGGGTGCAAAGATTTGGATATATGGAAATTTCTTCTTGAGTTAGCTAGAATTACTTTTCCTTTTTCAAGTTAAGACAGAAAACCCAGCCAATCAATTCAGTTTTGATAGATTTTAAGACCCTAATCAATACTTTAAAATTACTTATGAAGCAAATTTTTAAGAGTAACTTTTAAATGTAGAAAACATGAAAATAACATCCAAATTGTAGGAAGAAGTTATTTACAACAAGGTCAGGGCATGTGCCACTTCTTCCTCCAACCAAGACCTTTCCTGAACTTGGTAACCATGGATAAACAAGTGTCCAGGATTCTTTAATTTGATATATGCATTACATTTCTAAGATCTTAAACTAATAATATCTCTGCTTGTCTTTGGTGTTGAGATTGTTTAAACCTTTCAAGACCTGATTTTGAATCCTTGCTGTCATTTACTAGTTGTGTGACAGACTTGCCCACTTCTCCTTTATAATGTGGAGGTAATATTCCTACAATGGATGCTTGTGAAAATTAAACATTAATAAGAATATTAAATGCATTTTGTAAACCATTAAATGGCATACAGATGTAAATGATATTACTTATAAAGTAAAATGCATTTAATTTTTAAAAAATATATGACATTCCCAAAACGCAAAAAGGTATTACAGTGTCTTTTAAACCAGACTTAATGGAATACTTGATTTTTCTTCTCATAATCAACCAGTTACATTAATGTATCAAACCTGTGTACTGACGAAGATATTTTAAATAGTCTTTTTTTGTGGAGGGCAGAGAATTGTGCAACTTTTATGTATCCCACTGCATTTTTTATTGTGTATTGTATACACACCACAGCAGAGTTTAAACAGTTAAATATTTGTTTCCTCATTAAATTGTGACTTCCTAACTTAAGTCCAGATTGCAGAGGACTGGAAAAGTAGGCATTTAATATATTAGTCTTTATTTTACAAGTTTTCTTGATACATAATTGGTTTAGGATGTATTTCCTCATAAGTACAGAGCTAGCACCGTAAATTACAAGCAGTAACCAGGTCTTTTTATATGCCTCACTTTATGTTGCTTAGGCAACCTTCTGTGTGCTGTTTTCTGTGGTTCTCTCCATAGCAGTTAAACCTGAACTCTCATCAGAGAAGTAAAAATTTCCTGTAAAATGAGATGTTAAAAGCTGTATGTTTGAAGTGTATGAGCAGGCCCTTCTAATGTTTAGGAGTTAGCTTGTGAAAAAGCAAGCTTAGATCTATGTTTTCTTGCATTTCAGTCTGTACTTCTGAATTTATGTATGTGTATGGCAGTGTAGGGTAGATGATAAATTTTGTAGCCTAGGAAACCTGTATCCCATCAGGAGAGAAAACAGATGTTCTTCCTCCTGGTTAAGAACTACATCTATCCATTTAGCAATTATGAATCTCTTCCCTAGATAATACTCTTGAGAAAGGAATCTTTCAGCAGACAGGATCAAGAAGCACATGACTTATTTTTTACATTATGGGAATGAATCCTTTTACATTTGCCCTCTCCTTTTTCGTGCTTTCAGTTTAAAATAAAAGTAAGTAGACATTCCAGTTTAAGTCACGAGACTACCTTATAGGATGAAAAGTATTCTTTACTTCCTAGGATCCTAGGATTCCTAGTAAAGGGACTCTTCTTTACTTCCTAGGATCAGCGAATAGGAGACACTGTCAGAGATCATGAAAGTAAGTTTGTCATTCCTCCCATCCCCATTCCAGTTCAGCCAACTTGTTTCTAGCCATGTTTTTATTTAATAGTTTCTGATTTTAGCTGTTTTGATTGAAATTATATTATCCAAGTCTTGTTTATGTTTCTCTGAGAGTGGCCAAATCCTGTTTGTTCTACTTAGGTAGTATTTGTATCTTTTTCTGTCCTCATGTTACCACAGTAGTTGAAACCCTTATCTCTTACCAAAGCATAATCTTTACCAAAACATAATCTGTCATCTTGTAGCTTCTCTAAGTTCCTTCCATGTTGCTGTTGGACTGATCTTCCTAAAATAGAGGTCTCATCATGGCTTTCTGTTTTCCAAAGACCTTTTTTCAAAGGTGTCCTATTGCCTGTAAAATTGAGGATAGTGTGTTTAGCCTAGAATTGACACCCCTCAGTGCTGGCCCTAGTCTGTTTTTTCAGCCTGTATCCATAGCACTCCTTCACATGAGCCAAACTGGATGATTCCGGCTTTGATACTTCACTACCTCTTTTCTCATCCTCAAATCAGTCTCTGTCTTTGGGATACCCATCTTCTCTTCCTTCATTCCCCTCTCTAAATCCCTGCATTTTGAATTCCTACTTCTTCCTCAAGATCTTACCATAATGCCACTTCTACTTCTTCTTTAAGGTCAGACATAGAAAGAAAAGAGTAGGAACTGTATTTACTGTACCAATATGGTAAAAACAAAACTTTAATTCCTGTTTTAAACTAAACCTACCTCATTTATATAGTTCACCCAAGAAAACAGAATGACCTTCCCAAATGCAAATGCTTAATATGTAAAGTTTAATTACCGTATTTAAGAAGAGTATGCACACCATGCCACTTAGGTATCAAGAAATGATGGTATGGCCAAAATGGGCAAAGGAAGAACGAACTATTACAGACAAACTATGAAACTCAGAGGGGCCGGGCGCGGTGGCTCACGCCTAATAATCCCAGCTCTCAGGGAGGCAGAGGCGGGAGGATAGCTTGAGCCCAGGAGTTCGAGACCTGCCTGGGTAATATAGCGAGACCCCGTTCTCCACAAAAAGGGAAAAAAAAAAAAAAAGAAGCTCAGAGGAGCTCATAGTACAACTGTAAATTTTTTTTTTTTTTAATTTAGGGATGTGTAAAGAGCTATAAAGTTCTTGACAGAAAGGATTTGATAAATCATCAGGGAAAGTAGTTAATGCTTTAGGGTAAAACATTTTAAAATAGAGCTTTAGAAATATATAAAAATAGAGCTTTACACTGCTGTTATTAATTTTTAATAGTCTCTTTATGATGCTAAGCATGTTGTTGGCACTAGACTCAGTTTTTAAAATGTCTACCAGCTTGGCATGGTGGCTCATGCTTGTAATCCCAGCACTTCGGGAGGCCAGGGTGGGAGGATCGCCTGAGCCCAGGAGTTTGAGACCAGCCTGGGCAATATAGCAAGATTCCATCTCTACAAAAAATACAAAAATTAACTAGGTGTAGTGGTGCACACCTGTAATCTTAGCTACTTGGCAGGCTAAGGTTGGAGGATAGCTTGAGCCAGGATGATCAAGCCTGCAGTGAGCAATGATTGCACCACTGCACTCCAGCCTGGGCAGTGGAGCAAGACTCTGTCTCAGAAAACAAACAATGTCTAACAGTGATGTTGATGTTATACCAGTGTTAGTTGGAAGATAACTTGAGACTTTTCCCATGCATATTGAATTTTTGGGAAATAAATTTAAATTTTTCTGTATAAATAGTCAAAAAAATTTTATATTGAGAGATAGAGGTATCCTACCTGGAATACAGTCCATGGGATATGCCTGTACAATTAATTTATCCATTCAGGCCCAGTTTCAAAGGCTTTGGAAGATGGGTTGCAAAGTTTATTAATCATTATAATTTCTTGGCTAAGATAATTAGTATAATATCAAAAGTCTTTGATTATGTATTCTGATGACAGAACTAAGGATTAAGGTGAGATGAATCTTCTTAGTTTACTAGTCAAAACAGTGTACCCAGCCCTAGAACAGAATTCTCTTGACACTTGTATTTAGCATTCCCTCTTGCTGAAAGTGTTCTTCTCTCTTTATATTTGTGATTTCTATTAATGAAATTGCATCTCTGTCTCCTTTTTGGCGGTGGGGCAGGGGAAAACAGGGCCTTGCTCTGTCTCTTAGCCTGGAATGCAGTGGCATGATCACAGCTCACTTCAGCCTCGACCTCAACCTCCCAAGCTCAAGTGATCCTCCCACCTGAGCCTCCTGGGTAGCTGGGACTACCATGCACAGCTAATTTTTTCATTTTTTGTAGAGACAGGGTCACACCATGTTGCCCAGCCTGGTCGTGAACTCCTGGGCTCAAGGGATCCTCTCACCTTGACCTGAGATTACAGATGTGAGCCATTGGGCCCTGCCTGCATCTTCTTAAAGTTGAAGATTTCCTCTGTGATCACATCAACCCAAGTTTGTCTTTCTCTAAGCCCTATTAACATTTCTTATAATGCCATTCAAGTACCATCACTAACTTGATTGGAAGTTCCTCAGAGCAAGGACTGTGTTTCAGATTTTTTGTTCCCCACAGTGCTTAACACAGAGCCTAATACAAAACAAATTCTGCGTGAATTTTTTGTGAAAGCCCTTGGTATCTCTAATGTGCTCTCAAAACCAACTACTATTATAAGATAATTAGATTTTACTCGCTACCAGATTTCTCTACCTGGCCAATAAGGTATGCAGAAGTTCCAGAACTATCAGGTGTTTATTTGCAAAGAAACAGAAAGTAGTAAACTTCAAAAGTCATGAATGCACTCTTGAGCCCTGTCCTCACAGAAAAGAAAAAAAAAAAAAAAGGAAAATTTCTACTCTTTCCCAGGGGCTAATGCTGTTCTTAGCTGTGAAACTTTATTGTTGTTAATTCCGGCATTTAATTCTGAATAGGGTACCATCACCTTCAGTACTCTATTCATTTGGTCTTTCAATAAATGTATTGAATACTACTGTATGCTAGGTTAGGGATAAGAAGTGACTCAGACTGCTATAAGGAAAAGATAAAACAATGGTATGAGAGTGTATATTCTAACATACTATGGAGGCCAAGGAAGGCTTTTATGGTGACGTTTAAGCCGAAATCCAAAAGAATTAACTAGTCAAAATGGTGAGATGAAGAGTGTTTTGATCCAAGGAAATAATATGTGCACCCCATCTACTAGAAGAGATGAAGATTTGTTTGCTGTCCTGAAGGTAGGCCATTGTGGCTTGAAGTTAAGAGTGTGAGAGAGAGCAAGTAGGGCAAGATAAGGCTGGAAGAGTAAGTAAAGATCAGAAATTTCAGGCATTGTAGGCCATGTTAAGGTTTTGGACATTATTTTTAGAGCAGTTGCTAATGAAGTATATGAAGCAGGGGTTATAGGATCAGATTTCCATTGTTACAAGATAGCTAAGCTTCAGGAAAGAGAATGGTGAGAGGGCCTGTAGTACATGCAGAAATACCAGTTAAGAGGTTACTGGGAGGTTGAGGCAGGAAGATCACATGAGCTCAGGAGTTTAGTCTGGGCAATGTAGTGAGATCTCATCTCTACTAAAAATTTTAAAAATTAACTGGGTGTTGCAGTGCATGCCTATAGTCCCAGCTACCAGGGAGGCTGAGGCAGGAGGATCGCTTGAGCCAGGGAGATTGAGACTGCAGTAAGCCATGATTGCACCACTGCATTCCAACCTGAGCAACAGACTGAGACTCTGTCTTAAGAAAAAAAAAAAAAAAGAAATTCTAGGCGTGATATAATATGTTGTTATCTTAGGTTACTGAGGTGACAGTGAAGAAAGACTATAACTGAATTATAATTTTTTTAAAGTAAAATCAACAGAACTTGGTATGGAATTATTTATGGTAGATGAGGGAGAGAAAGACAAAAACAACTCCTAGATTTCTGATTGTGCCCTGCATATACAAAGATAGGAAATACTCAGAAGGGATCAGTTTTAGGAAGATGCATTTGAGGCACCTGGGCAGTTGAGTTTGAGTGGTCAGGTCAGGAGTTTTATCTGTGAATCAAAAGCATAAATAGGCAAGCTAACTTAGGTTTTCAGTTATCTGAGGGAAATAGAGGGCTTTGTTGTTTTATTTGGTAGCCATTAACTACGTGTGTGTCTGGTCTGAATTGAGATGTGTTGTATTCTAAAGACTGAAAAAAGGCTGTAAAGCATGTTACTTATAATATTTTACATTGATTACATGTTAAAATATTTTAGCTATATTGGGCTACATAAAATATACTATTAAAATTAATTTTACTTGTTTAACGTGACTACTAGACAATTTAAAATTACTGATCTCACATTAATGGCTTGCATTACATTTCTGTTGGGCGGTGCTGGTATAGAAAAGCAAGCTTAGGATTGGGCCTTGAGATATCCCAATATTAAATGGATAATATCAGAGTCAAGTTCTTGGCATTTTCATGAGAAAAGACTCAGATACACTACATACACATAAAGTCTTAGCATTGAAAAGACCTCCTAGGAGGCTGGGCGCAGTGGCTCATGCCTGTAATCCCAGCACTTTGGGAGGCCGAGGCAGGTGGATCACCTGAGGTCAGGGGTTCCAAACCAGCCTGGCCAACATGGCAAAACCCCGTCTCTGCTAAAAATACAAAATTAGCTGGGCATGGTGGCACATGCCTGTAATCCCAGCTACTTGGGAGGCTGAGACAGGAGAATCGCTTGAACCTGGGAGGTGGAGGTTACAGTGAGCGGAGATTGCGATTGCGCCACTGCACTCCAGCCTGGGAAACAAGAGCGAAACTTTGTCTCAAAAAAAAAGAAAAGATCTCCTAGGGAATCTTAATGTTTCAAAATAACAATTTTTCTGTTCCCACAATCTCCCTTTAAAGAGGCCATCACTGAAAATAGTTCCCAGAAATACGAATATATATATATATATACGAATATATATATAAAGTAGTAGTAGAAGAGGAGGAGCCATTAATTTCATTTCTGTTCATTCTGAAGAAACAGAGATGACTCTTTCTGTGTGACTTGAATTCTTAAAAGAAACCCTTGATATATAGTGTCAATTATATGAACTCTACCTCAGGGTACCCAAAAACAGAATGTTTGGTTACCCGTATGAGGGAGAATTTTTCCTAAGAAGTATTGGTGCTAACAAATGAAAAAAGAATGGTTTGAACACCAACATTTTGCAACCTAATGAAGTAATGGATTTAAAGAATTATCGATGGCTGCTTATTTGACAAAAAGAGACACCTGACATTGTGCCACTTCAGAGAACACAGTGCTTACCTAGAAGTATTATTTCCAAATTTTAAAAATAATCTAATCTAGATACAATCAGGCTTCTAGATCCAACTACAAGTTTATAGGAAATACAAGGACTATCTCATGAAAATACAATCAGCAAAATCTAGAATGTGTTAAACTCTACAGGATATTACTTCTTTAACAAATAATTGCATGGAAAAGAGGGAGGTGGATTGAAGGGAAGAAATATGGAAGGGGGAAACCATAGATTCAGGGACTTAGTTTATTGCAATGGACCTTTTTGGGATCTTGTAAAGCACATATATTTATGAGATAACTATAGAAATTTGAACACTGATGAACATCTGATTAGTTATTGTTGGTTTTTAAATATATGACATTGTATTATGGTTACATTTAAAAGAGTCCTTATTTATCATTTGTTTGTTTTTTGAGACATAGTCTTGCACTGTTGCCCAGGCTAGAGTGCAGTGGCGCAATCTTGGCTCACTGCAACCTCCACTCTCCAGGTTCAAGCAATTCTCATGCCTCAGCCTCCTGAGTAGATGGGACTGTGGGGATGCGCCAGCATGCCCGGCTAATTTTTATATATTTAGGAGAGTCGGGGTTTCACCATGTTGGCCAGGCTGGTCTCAAACTCCTGACCTCAAGTAATTTGCCCATCTCAGCCTCCCAAATTGCAGGGATTATATGTGTGAGTCTCTGTGCCCAGCCCTTATTTATCTTTTAGACATAGCATGCTGAAATTTTTGCAGATAAAATGTTTTGCTTAACAATAGTTCAGTAGAGGACGCGGGTAAGTGGGTAGGGATACAGATGAAATAAGATTGGCAGTGAATTAAGAATTGTTAAAGCTGAAACTTTGGGGGTTTATTATACTATTTTTTCAACTTTCATATGTTTGAAGTTTTCCAAAATAGTGAATGAGTAAGAACACAGACATTATACAGAGGGGAAGTGTCATTAATGATTTTATCTACTATACCTTTTTGTATCAGAAGATCTGGAGAAGAAACAGAAATATTAAAGTTTATTATTTATTTCGTCAATATCTGCTGGGCCTGGTGATTTGACCAGTAAACGGGATTTATCTTTTTGTTTAGCCAATAAATTGGCTTTTTAATCTTTTCTCATTCACTTTAACTTTCTCTTACCCTGTAAAGTGTGTTGAATTTAGTGTTTATTATTCCTATGAGTTGGGGAGTTGGTATAAAATATATACATAAAACGTGTAAGAAAAATTATAAATTGAACACCTATGTAACCATCACCCGGGTCAAGAAATAGGACCCTTTACATGTTTCAAAGCTGTGTGGTTAAAAAAAAAAAAGAACCTGGACAGTACTGCTGATGCACATCCCCTCTCCACCACATACTTCATTCCTCCCCGCTTTCATATATATATGAATATTCATCACCCTGACATTTATGGAAATCAGTCACTTCTTTGCTTTTTATTTTTTCTCTTCTCTTAACAGTATTGTCTTCCCGCTCGTGTTCTTCATACTTTTACTGTATATTTATGTATGTATAATATTATTTTGCATGTTTGCAGACTTAAATAGCACTATTCTGTACATATTCTTCTAAACTTCTCTGCACTCTGCATCCCATAGGATTTCCTTTATGCTGATATGTGTAGCTGTAATTCATTCCTTTTTAAACTACTGTATAGTATTCTGTTGTATGATTGCACCACCAATGTATTCATTCTCTTACTGATGGACATTTAAATTTTTGAAAGTTTTTTGCAGTTACAAACAAAGCTGCTAAGGATATTCTTCTGCATATCTCTTGGTGCATGTATATGAGAGTTTCAGTAGAGCAGGAGTTGACAGACTGGCCCACAGGCCAACTACCTCTGTTTTTATAAATAAAACTTTTAAACAGTTATGCCCATTTGTGTGTGTATTGTCTGTGGCTGTTTGCAGCCCATAATGGTAGAGTTGTGTAGTTGGCAACAGAGACATTATGGCACACAAGCCTAAAATGTTTACTGTATAGCCCTTTAAGAAAAAGTGTCCTGACACCTGCTCCTAGAGGGTATAGCTTGGAGTAGTATTATTAGATATCCTCAGTAAGGGTAATCATCAACTGTACTGGACTTTGCAAAATATCCTGCAGGAATTATTATATGAGTCCTTACTCACCCACCTCCTGGTCAATATTTGGTGGTGTTAAAATTTTGTTTTGCAGTCATATCTCACTGTTTATTGCTGTTTCTCTGATTACTAGTCAGGCCGAACACAGTTTCAAATGTTTATTGAATCTTGGATATTTTTCTGTTGATTGCCTGTTCATATTTTTTGCCCATATTCCCTATGTGTTGTCTTTTTTTCTTAGAGGTATGTGAGAATTTTTTTATATGTTCCAAATATGAACCCTTTGTTGGTTATATGCATTTGTACCAATGTTTCCTCCCAACCTGTGGCTTATTCTTTAAATTTTCTTAGTGATGTCTCCTAAAAAACCAGAACACTTTTTATTGGAAACAATTTCAAATTTTAAAAAGTTGCAAAAATTAAAATAGTACTCTTAACCTATTTTCTATTCAGAAGAAACAAGTGCAGCTCGCTGCCAGTGCATTTTCCTCAGGACAAATGAGAAATTGACATACCTGTATAGCCTTTATCCTGAGTCACTTATTATTTACATTTTACTCCATTAGCTTTATAATCATTTGTGTGTTTGCTCGCTCTTCATGTATATGTATGTGTATATTTGAATATGCGTATACACACAATTCTGAACCATTTGAGATTACAGCACATATATTATGCATGGCTTTCATGAGTGTATAGTGATATAATTTTATGAAAATTACCATATCTAATTTCTTTTTTTTGTTTGTTTTTTTGAGATGAAGTCTTGCTCTGTCGCCCAGGCAGGAGCACAGTGGTGTGATATTGGCCCACTGCAGCCTCTGCTTCCCAGGTTTAATTGATTCTTCTGCCTCAGCCTCCTAAGTAGCTGGAGTTACAGGTGTGTGCCACCATGCCCAGCTAATTTTTGTAATTTAGTAGAGATGGGGTTTCACTATGTTGGCCAGGCTGGTCTTGAACTCCTGACCTCAAGTGATTTGCCTGCCTCGGCCTCCCAAAGTGCTGGTATTACAGGTGTGAGCCACCATACCCAGCCTCTAATTTCTTAATGGTTCCTCTTCCTGTTTAAAAGTTTTTAATGATAATGTAGTTATTTACTCAGTCTTTTCCTTTATGGTCTGTATCTTTTAAATTTTTCCCATATCTGAGTTTTAAAAATGTATGCTGTAGGCCGGGCGCGGTGGCTCAAGCCTGTAATCCCAGCACTTTGGGAGGCCGAGATGGGCGGATCACGAGGTCAGGAGATCGAGACCATGCTGGCTAACACGGTGAAACCCCGTCTCTACTAAAAAATACAAAAAAAAATTAGCCGGGCGAGGTGGCAGGCGCCTGTGGTCCCAGCTACTCCGGAGGCTGAGGCGGGAGAATGGCGTGAACCCAGGAGGCGGAGCTTGCAGTGAGCTGAGATCCGGCCACTGCACTCCAGCCTGGGCGACAGAGCGAGACTCCGTCTCAAAAAAAAAAAAAAAAAAAAAAATGTATGCTGTATTTTCTTATACTATTGTTAAAATCTTGCTTTCCATATTTGGGAATGTAATCTACTTTGATTTTTTTTTATTTTATACAGTGAGAGATGAATACCAGTTTTGTTTTATCCCATTGTCCCAGCACCATTTATTGAATAAATTGTTTCCTTTGTTTATAGTGACACCTATATGGTATACCAAGTTTATGCATGCAGGTCTTTGGGCTACATGATTGACTATTCATGTACCTGGATCACACTGTCTTAAAAATTAGAGCTTTATACTAATTATTGATATCTGCCTGGCAAGTCTTTCCAGCATGTTATTCTCTAATTTAACATTTACTCTGATAAATAGTTACATAGCAACAATTCATGTAATCATCACAGACTCAGAATACAAGATATTACCAGCATAGTGAAACCCATGCTCTCAGGATGTTGCACCCTTGCAGTAACCTTCTCCTTCTCCCAACAGTTGGGCCTTATCCTGACTTTTGTGGCAGTGCTTCCTTGATTTTCTTTGTAGTTTTATCACTGATAACTTCTCCTAATCTATATTGTCTAGTTTTCCTTTTTTTTTTTTTTTTTTTTTTTGAGCTTTATATTCATGGATGCATCCAGGAGATACAATTTTGTATGCATCTGCCTTCCTTAATAAAACATTAGAAAGCTGTGGTTCGTTTTTTTGTTTTTTAGTTGATGTGGGGTATTTTATTTTGTGACTATACCAGAGTTTATTCACTCTGCTCGAAGTGAGCATTTTGGCTACTGTTAACCAGTATTTCTTTTAATATGCATGTTTTGAGTTAATTTCAGATAATATATATAGGAGTAGAATTGTTTTTCCCTATGGTATGTTTATCTTCCACTTTAGTGGAGTGCAGTGGCGTGATCTCGGCTTGCTGCAACTTCCTTCTCCCAGGTTCAAGTGATTCTGCTGCCTCAGCCTCCTGAGTAGCTGAGATTACAGGCATACACCACCATGCCTGGCTAATTTTTTTTTTTATTTTTAGTAGAGACAGAGTTTCAACATTTGGCCAAAGCTGGTCTTGAACTTCTGACCTCAGGTGATCCGCCTGCCTCGGCCTCCCAAAGTGCTGGGATTATAGGCGTGAGCCACCGTGCCCAGCCAACAAACTTTTTTCAAAGTAGTTTTGTCATTTACATTATAACCAAGAATGTATGAGAGTTCCCATTGTCTGCATCCTTGAGAACACATGATATTGTTAGTGTTCTTAATTCTATTTTGGTAGGGGGATAGTATTATGTTATTTTGGCTTTAATATGCATTTACCAGATGACTAAATGAAGTCAAATACCTTTCATGTGTTTATGGATCACTTAGATATCCTCTTTTGTAAATGACCTATTTAAGTCATGCTGGAGTTTCTACTTATTTGGCTTAATAACTTGGAGGGGTTATTTATGTATTCTAGACATGAGTTCTTTATATGTTGGACAGATATCTCCTCCCACATTGTGGGTTGCCTTTTCACTCTCTTAATGGTGTTTTTTTGTTTTGTTTCTTGATGAGCAGAAGTACTTTATTTCAGTGTAGTCAAAAGTTATCAAATTTGAATTCATGCTCATTCATTACTTACCTACTATGTGACCATGGCCAGCTTCGAGCTTCAGTTTACTTATCTGTAAATAGGTGGTAATAATATCCATGTCATTGGGTAATTGAGAAGATTAAATAAGATAAAGCACTTATTATAGAGCTTTTTACCTAGCAGTCCCTCAATAGATGTTAATTGCCTTCCTCATCATTTAGGGTGCTCATTTTCATACTGTCTTTTGGGAAATTGGGTAGTATTCATGAGCTATTTGCAAATGAATGTTTTGGAAATTAGAATCTCATATAATTATCCTAGGAATTTAGAAGATTGACTAAAATAGTAAATCATAATTAATTTGCCCAGAGAACTAAAATGTAATATTTTCTCTGATGTAGAGGATTTATACTCAATATGAGATCCTTGTATAATAAAACTTATGACTGGAGTATCTTATCCAGGAAATGAGAAGAGATAATAAAAAATAATCTAACCCCTCTACATGCGTCATATTTTAAACCAAGTGTAGATCTCTTTGCCTCAAATAAGAAAACAAGGTTTATTAAGTAGTGAAAAATTGCTAATCACTCCAGACCAAAGTACCTTCTCTCTCCTAGGAACATTTAGTGCCTATTGATGATTTTCACTTTCCCATATTTCATCATTCAACAATAATTTGTAGAACATCTCTTACTGTGCTTACTATGCACCAAGTATAGACTCATTCTTTGTGTGAATGGAGCTAAGAATGAAAAGTGGAAGATTTTGTTAAAAAAAGATTATAATTGCAACACCATGCCAAAAAGTTTCAGAGTTCTGCTACTGGTAATGGAAGAATTGTTCATAATGTACCAATTTTCCCACAGGTAATTCTACTCTGGATGAAGCATTATACTATAAATGTTTAGTACATAAAATCTAAGTGTTTATACACACACACATCAATTGAAAGCATACTTTAATACTTAAAAACATAAAGTAATCTGGCCAGACCTAGATGGCTCATGCCTATTATCCCAGCATTTGGGGCTGTTCATATAGGAAGATTGCTTGAGGCCAGGAGTCCAAGACCAGCCTGGGCAACATAGCAAGACCCCATCTCTAAAATAAAATAAATAAAATGAAATGATAAAATAAACTATCTGAAGTCATTGGAGACCAAACCAAAGTGGGCAGAAACTCATAGAAAGTCAACATTTAGAATAAAGAAAAAGCATTTGATGACTTTCTTATTTTTAGGATTTTATGCTTGAGGGCAGTTACTAATGGCTACACCATGGGGGTGATTAGAACTCAGAAATCCCAATTCTTACTGATTTGGAGAATCAGAAAATAGAGGTTTCTATAGCACCTGGAAAGTGAAGGGAAATTCTCAGAGGGAGATCCCAAGTTCTGCATATAAATGATTGTCAAATATTTGATCCTTGAACAAAACATCAACATTCTTCAGAGGAACATAACAGAATCCATAGCCTCTAAAAAGTATCATTCACAAGATCTAGAATACAATCCAGAATTACCAGACGAAAATAAAAAGAAACTGGAAACTTTGATGTATACTCAAGAAAGGCAACCAAGGGACACTAACTCTGGGATGACCCAGATATAGCAATTAGAAAACAAAAAAAAAGAGGTTGTGTGTGTGTGTGTGTGTGTGTGTGTTTTGTTTTGTTTTGAGGTAGGAGTCTCACTGTCGCCCAGACTGGAGTGCAATGACCATTTATAGGCGCAATCTTAACTCACTGCAGCCTCGAGCTCCCAGACTCTGGTGATCCTCTCACTTCAGCCTGCCAAGTAGCTCAGACTACATACAGGTGGGTGCCAACACAAATGACTGACAAGGATTTTAAAGCTGTTATTAGTTATGACTATGCTCAAGGATACAAAATGGCATACAATAAAATAACAAATATGAAACTTGCTGGAGAAATAAAACTATAAAAGAGAACTAAATGGAAATTTTAGAACTGAAAAATGTAATATCTGAAATAAACATTCATTGTATGAGCTTAATAACAGATTGAAAATATCAGTGGAATTGAAGATCTAAATCACCTAATCTGAAAAACAGAGAGAAAGAAAACTTCAAGAAATAAATTCAAAAGAGTAGCCCACCAGTGACTCATTGAGCAATATTAAGACCTAATATGTGTCATTTGAGTCCCAGAAGAAGAGAAGGAAACTGGGGCCACAAATACATTTAAAGAGATAATGGGAGAGAATTCCCCACATTTAGTGAAAGATATAATTGTACATATTGAAGAGATTCATATCCAAATTGATGAAAACTAATGATAACAATAAAAATCTTATAAATAGTAACAGGAATAATAATAAAACTGAGAGTTGACTTGTTATTAGAAACAATGGAGGCCAAATGCAGTAGAACACCGTCTTTAAAGTGCTTAGGGAAGGAGAGCTTTGGGGAAAGCTGCAAATCAAGAATTCTACATCCAGCAGAAATATCCCTCAAGAATGAATGCCACTTGAAGATTATTTTAGATTTAAAAAGTGAGAAAGGACCAGATGCAGTAGCTCACACCTGTAATCCCAGCATTTGGGGAGGCCACGGCAGGTGGATCACTTGAAGCCAGGAGTTTGAGACCAGCCTGCCAGAAACCCTGTCTCTATTAAAAAATTAAAAGTGAGAAAGAATGTGTTGCCAGCTACCCTGCACTAGTAGAAATGCCGAAGTAAATTATTTGGGATGAAGGGAAATGATAATGCCAAGTCAAACTCCTGTTTTCAAAAAGGAATGAAGGGAAACCTTGCCTTTTTTTATCCTCTTAATTTGTTTAAAATGTATATGATGTTGAAAGCAAAAAAAAAAAGTAATGTTGGGTGATTTATACGTAGATGTAATACATATGGCAACTATATCAGAAAGGACTGGGATGGGCAGGTAAATAGAATCATGGGGTTACAAATTTCTTACATTTTTCATAAATTGTATGATATTAACTCTAAGTAGACTCTGAAAATGTAAAGGTATATTTCACTTCTTAGACACTTTAAAAAAAGACAAAAAAACATAAGGACATAAACTTAAAATGCCAATAGAGAAATTATATTGGAATCTTAAAAATATTAAATTACTCCAAAGGAGGAAAGGAAGAACAGAGTAACAAAAAGCAGTAATTGAAAGATCTAAATGTAGACATATTGATAATTACATCTGACCAGGTCCAGTGGCTCATGCATGTAATCCTAGCACTTTGGGAAGCCAAGGCAGGAGGATCGTTTAAGCCCAAGAGTTTGAGACAAGCCCGGGCACCATAGCAAGACCTTATCTCTATAAATTAAAAAAAAAAAAATTATATTAGAAAAACATAATTACATTAATTGTATATATACAGAACACTCCAATTAAAAGGCTAAAAATAAGTATGTGAAAGCTGGAGTAGTCATATTAATATCAGATAAGTAGACTTTGAGACAAAGAATAGTAGTAACAGAGGTAAACAAGGATGTTCCAGCCAGGTGTGGTGGCTCACACCTGTAATCCCAGCACTCTGGAAGGCCGAGGCGGGCGGATCACGAGGTCAGGAGATCGAGGCCATCCTGGCGAACACGGTGAAACCCTGTCTCTACTAAAAATACAAAAAATTAGCTGGGTGGGGTGGCAGGCACTTCTCAGGAGGCTGAGGCAGGAGAATGACATGAACCCGGGAGGCGGAGCTTGCAGTGATATGAGATTCCACCACTGCACTCCAGCCCGGGCGACAGCGCGAGACTCCATCTCAAAAAAAAAAAAAGGATGTTTCAGAAAGATAAAAGGATCAAGTCAACAACAAAGGTACTGGAATCAAACAGACCTTCAAAATAGATAAAAACAAAATTTGATAGGATTAAAGGATCTCCTCATCATAGAGAAGTCCACAAGCATAATTGGAAGTCTGAGTGCCTTTCTCAATAATTGACAAGTAGTAGATTAAAACTACCAGTAAGGACGTAGAAGATCAGAGTAATACTGTAATACCACCCACCTTGACATAATTGGCATTTATAGAACACAAAATCCAATAATTACAGAATATGCATTCTTTTCCAGTATACATTCAACAAGATAGACCATATGGTGGACCATAAAATTAGCTTCAAAAGAGTGAAATCTTAGAGTATGTTCTTTGAACACAATAGAATTAGAAATCAATAACAACAACAAAAAAAAATCTGGAAAGTTCTCTGATCACAATAGAATTAGAAATCAATAGCAAAAAAAAAAAAAAATCTGGAAAGTTCCCAAATATTTGGAAATTAAATAACATACTACTAAATTAAAAATTCAGTAAAATTTTTTTGTTACTGCTTGATTAGCTAATTGTTACAGATAATTCTCTGATTTTCTCTGTCTTTCTCTCTCTCTTTCTCTTTCTTGAGACAGAGTCTTGCTTTGTCACCCAGGTTGGAATGTAGAGGCACAATCTTGTCTCACTGTAGCCTTGGCCTCCCAGACTCAGGTCTTTTTTTATCCTCTTAATTTGTTTAAAATGTATATGATGTTGAAAGCAAAGAAAAAGTAACATTGGATGATTTCTGTGTAGATGTAATACATAAATACATATGGCAGCTATATCAGAAAGGACTGGGATGGGCAGGTAAATAAAATCATATGGTTACAAGTTTCTTAAATTTTTCATAAATTGTATGATATTAACTCTACTTAGAGTTAATATCCACTATAGCTAATATATACTCCCATGTGTAGTTCCTAAGGTACCTCCTGCTTCAGGTATACATCACCATGCCCAGCTAATTTTTAAATTATTTGTAGAGACAGGGTCTCCCTATATTGCCCAGGCTGGTCTCGAACTCCTGGGCTTAAGTGATCCTCCTGCCTCGGCCTCCCACAGCACTGGGATTACAGGCATGAGCCACCACACCTGCCTTCTAATATTCTTCTATTAAAAAGAGAGAAAAATACACAAATAGATTGTGACATAGAGGTGAAATTCTTTCAGTTTTGTGTGTGTTTTCCTCTTGAATTTTTCTCCCATATTTAGGAAAAGATATGAGTTATAAACTCTTTATGTGCAGCTTCTTTAAATATAGCATATATGAGTCTCCATAGTGTCAAGCTGGTACACAAAACAGATTTTCAGAAAATAAACTGAGAAAATATTCCTCAGGTCTCTGTAAATACATCTTTTATCACATGTGATTGTACTATATCACTCTCATTTTGAATCTCATCTTGAGAGATGTATTTACACTGTTTGGTATGGCATTTTGTATTACAGGATTGCTTTTCAGGACTAGCAGTTGCTAAGGAAAGGAAATGCTTAAGCTTGTCTGTAAACATTAACTTCAGCGTGTACACATTTAGTAATGGCTTCACCACCTGTAACCAACCTACTTACCTGGCAGGTTTTATTTTGTAGGCTAAGGATGTTCTGAGAACTCTATCATAAAACAGCTGAATTATGACCTCCTTTGGTTTTTACAGTATGCAAATACAGCTAAATATTCATTAATATTCTGCATTTAAATTCTTTTTAACAAAGACATGCACTTTATTCCTACTCCCATGTATGGTTCCTGCAGAGTTCAAACTTCGTTACAACTTTTAATTCTCTTCTGTCTTAAATCTTTTGAGAGCTGAGCAATAAGCTTTTCATTTTCTTTGGAATCAGCTCCAGTCTCAGGATTTTGAGGCCATGTCAGTAGAGTAAGAATGTACCCTCCATGTTTTCTATCAAAAATAAAATATTAACTTGTTTAATAGTTTCAGTTTTGCCAGATGAAAAGAGTTCTGGTGATGGTTGCAAAACAGTTTGAATGTACTTAATACGACTGAACGGTATGCTTAAGAATGGTAAAGATGGATGGTAAATATTATGTTTTCTATATTTCACCACGATTTTTTAAAAGTGTAAACAAGGCCGGGCACGGTGGCTCACACCTGTAATCCCAGCACTTTGGGAGGCCGAGGCGGGTGGATCACGAGGTCAGGAGATCAAGACCATCCTGGCTAACAGGTGAAACCTCGTCTGTACTAAAAATACAAAAAATTAGCCAGGCGTGGTGGCGGGTGCCTGTAGTCCCAGCTACTTGGGAGGCTGAGGCAGGAGAATGATGTGAACCCGGCGGAGCTTGCAGTGAGCCAAGATCATGCCACTGCACTGCAGCCTGGGCGACAGAGTGAGACTCCATCTCAAAAAAAATAAATAAATAAAATGTTTAAACAAGACAGGAGGATCGCCTGCGTCCAGGAGTTCAAGACCAGCCTGGGCAACAAAATGAGATCCCATCTTTACAAAAAAATTTAAAAATCACCAGGGTGTGACTGTGTGCTCCTGTGGTCCCAGCTACATGGAAGACTGAGGCAGGAGGATTGTTTGAGCCCAGGAGGTCGAAGCTTCAGTGAGCCATGTTTTTGCCACTGCATTCCAGCCTGGTTCTGGCTTTAAAAAAAATGGGGGGAGGGAGGATAAGAAAAGAGTCAAGGAGACCTTGAATCTTTTTTAATGAAAATGGCATTTGTTCCAGAAGCAGAGTAGCCTCCAAATTAGTGGAATACCAGATGGAGATGTGGGGTGGGGTGGGGAGAAAGATGTTGAAGCACCTCAATCATGCTACTACTAATAGTTCCTCTTGGGTTGAGACTTAGGATTCTATTAAATTCGATCATTTTCTTTTCTGTTGTTTTAATACCCATGTGTGCTCTTGATATTATATTGAGTTGGTGTAGTTGCTTGCAGTCAATAGATAAGAATAGTAATGGGATAATATGTATGAAAAATATTGACAGCACAATTCTTTTTTCTTTCATGGAGTTCAGAAATAATGTGGGAGAAACAAAGATCGGTAGTCAGTGTCTATCTAGCACATCCTAAAATTTATGTTCATCATTGTAGAAAAATATATATCAATCGAAGTTACCATAGTTTCGGGAGAAAACAAATTTTAAATTAAATTTTCTGTATTTTTGCTCCATACCCCAAGATTTTACATATCTACATTTAACTATAGCCTCTTCAAGTATTCCTATTGTTTGAAAACAGAAAACTTTAAAATGGAAAAGTGGGCTCCTCCTTTTGTCCTTCCTTACTTGAATTTTCTGTTTTGAAAAGAATAATAGGGGAGAATTTAACAGGGTTCTAATTTATTTGACCCCTCTTTTTCCTGTTTTCCTATTATGACTTTAATAATATACTTTTATTTGAAAATATTCCTAAGAGTCACTTTTTTGGGGAGAAGAATTAGTATACAGTTTTACTAATAGGCACCTCAGTTAGATCATAGTAGTAATGGTGATATAAGAAAAAAATTCTGACTCTTGTAAAATTATCAGAAGGGAAATTTTCAAGCTTATCAAAACAGAAAGTACAGTTGATTTGGTTTAGTCATCAAAATAAACTCTTGACTTACTAGATTCCCAAGTTCTATATTGTGCTTGAATTTTCCATTGGAAGTGAAACATTCCACTGCCCTTTTTACTGTTTAAGTTAAGCTGCAGTGAACACTAAGAGAATGGCCCTGTGGCTGAGCTGCTTATTTTTTTTTTTAATCTATTCATTTTATACTTTCAGACAGATTTTTCCCTGGGGTGAAACAAAGGTTAACTGAAATTTCCTCTGTTGTGTACCTGAACGAATCAGCAGTTCGAGAAGGAAATCCCATTGATGGGCCAAGAGAGTGACAGGCTCTATTTAAAGAATTCCCCCGACTGTGTGGTAGACCAGCCATGCCATGAATTTAACTGTTCCTGTGGTCCCCATACTTGTACCCACCAAAAAAGAGAGAGAGAGAGAAAGCGACTTTGTTCTGCAAACGTTGGCCTAAGCTTTGAAAACCATGAGCCATTGAGTTTTGTGAATTCAAGTTAGACAGTAACAGAGGCCAAGACTCTAAGCGAACAATATCTGAAAAGGAAGTACACAAAAACAGGTAGAAACTGTTTAACTGTTTTATTTCTCTGTGTATATACATATTTATGTGTGTTTATACACACAAAAGATATACTTTTTTTGCATTTTATGTAGCTAGTCCTAATTACATTTGATCAATGGTGTTTGTTAAATTTTTTTAAATATGTAACAAATATGAAGACTTTTCTTGTTTTTATAGCTTTTTTGCTCCTTAAAAGTATTCTGGTTTTTATCAGGACATATTATATGTATTGGAAATGAAAGTCAACACAGTGTGAGTTTAAATGGTTAAAAAAAAAACAAAACTGATTTTTATATTACCTCTTCAGGAGCTTCTGTTGAGGTCAGCTCATGTATTTTGTATTTTTTCTGTATAAGAGAAACTGCTTTAAATATGAAAAGATGGTATCGTAAGTTGAATTAAACATCCGTAATTCATGTGTATTTAACCTCAGGACTTGTGAGCCTTGTTGAAAAATCCAGCTTTAAAGCTTCCCTGTAGGCCTCAATAGTGCATACTGCATAGGGATTATAAATAGCCATAGTCTGTTTCTGGAGTGTAGGTTAGTATGTATTCCCAGGAGGCATGAACTATTTACATTTCTAACAAATGTTTCACATATGTTGCTGATTCATATTTCTGTGTACAAATTTAGGCTTTAATTTTTTAATTTCCTTTTTTATTAGAAGTTTTATTATAAAAAGTTTTAAGTGTTTCATTCTTTCTAGTATGGGTGGCTTAAGGAGATTGGTGGGGGAGCATTTCATTTATTTATATAGAGATTTTGATGTTTTGAAAGACAATAGAATTAATAGAGAATATTGTCCAGATATCCAGAGCTTGGATTTTTGTTTGAGAAGTTTGAGGAAGCAGATACTATTTGAATTGGTTTCTGTAGAAAAATTTAACTTAGAGATCATGTAGGGCTATATTTATGTTCACAAATGAGAAATTGAAGCTGAAAGAAAGAGAAAATGTTTAATACATAATTACTCAATATGTCTTGGAAGAACCTAGGTTTTATTCATACCTGGTGTTTCTTTATAAACTGCCCTCTTTTATCTTGAGATGGTATTTTTGAAATTATTTCTTTCTCATTTTCTTCTGCCATTTCCTGACATTTTCTTGTCTTTTGTTCTATTCTTCTTCCTCTCTTATTTTTCTATATTGGTCATACTGTAAATAGGTTGTTAGCATCATAACTTAGGAGCAGGCTTTTGGGGAATGGGTCTAAGTATTCCATTTGCCTATAATAGGCTATATTGTTGTTTTGGAATATAATTTTTTAAAAATCAAATTTATATTTATTCTGCTAGTTGATCAAGCTATAAATCAATCAATACTTATTAGTTGCTGCTTATATAAATAGAAGAGTTAACCAGTGTCTCAGACAGATGACAGTTGACTGCTAAAGATTTTTTTAAATTGGCATATGTTTAGGAAAATCACTTGTTTCTTCAAAATTTATTCATTAAGCAGTATTTGTTGAGCACCTACTATGTGACAAACACCACACAGGTGATAGAGATACAGTGGAGAGGAAGATGGAACTGGTTCCTCTCTCCTTACATCCTGGTGTAATTATATAATAAAAGTTAACCACAAGTCGAAATGTGGGGCGTTATTTTTATAAAACCTCAGTCAAGTTTCTCTCTACATAGAAGACTAGTATAACTTCAGATACCATCATTCATATCCATATCAGAAAATAGTCCTATGTTAAAAGTAGAAAGATGCAATTTTAAACACAAGTTTTCACATTAGTAATTGTCATGTGCTACATGATGAAATGATATTGTTGAAATGAGTACCAGTAATTTTATTATTAGAGAAAGTCAGAACACTATTAATAAAATAATTTAGGGAGATTATATAGCATATTGGTTAAGAGCATGGTTTGGATGTAAACATGGGTTTGAGCCCTCTAGTCTGCCACTGAGAAGATTTTTGGTATTAAATCAATTATTTAAATATTCATATTTTTATGAATTCATAAACCTCACCTGTTCTCATCTGTGAAATAAAATTGTAATACCTACCTTTATAAGATCGTTATGAGAGTTAAATTAGAAATATAGGCTGGGCGTAGTGGCTCACGCCTATAATTCCAGCACTTTGGGAGGCCAGGGTGGATCACTTTAAATCAGGAGCTTGAGACCAGCCTGGGCAACATGGTAGAACCCCATCTCTACTAAAAATACAAAAATTAGCCAGGTGTGGTGGTGCATGCCTGAATTCTCAGCTACTCGGGA